>NC_133860.1:8514431-11014431 GCF_047830755.1 Zonotrichia albicollis
CATTTGCAAATGTATCCCATTTCAGAGAGTATTTTTTTTAGAAACATTTAATAACAAGACCTGCTTTAGCAATGGTACACGATGAAGAAACCTGCCAGTGTTTTAGGGTTTTGTAAATTTTGTGGTTGAGGGATTGAGGTTGTGGACCAATGGATAACACCTCATTATCTTCTACCCTCTCAAATAATTACCACTGAGAGCACAGCAGTGACACTAGCAGAAGTCAACCTTAAGAACCTGAGAATTTTTAGGAATACTGTGCATAGTCAGTGTCCTGCACTGTGGCTAATTAATTTTGGGAAAAAAAGTTGGGTTTATTTTTTCCTTTTACAGAACTATTGTGTCCATGCTCATTTAAAGCAGTAAATTATGGCTATGATTTTCTTTTTATTTAGATATTGCAGCGTCTTCTCCCTGTCTAAAACTCCAGTAGTTTTCTATTAACTAACATTGTAAGTCCATGCTAGCTATATGTTCGTCATCATGGTAAATTTAAATGTAAATTTCAGGGTTTTTCTACTGCCCTGCATGTTTTGACTCTGCTCGTAGTCTTGAGTATATTGAGTAAAATGCGAGGAGCACCTGGATGTTTGACGGTCTTGGGACTGGATCTGAGATAGACTGTCTGTAAAGAAATGCAAAATATTTAAGGCCAAGGTGTTCATCCTGAAGATGATTTCTGTGCACTCTCCAAGCATGAGCAGCCCCTTCTGAGGAAATTATATCAGTCCACCTCTGTAGGATTGGGCCTTAGTCTTCCACAGAGTTGGTGGATTTTATTCTCACTGCTTTTCTGCTTGGTTGTCCAACCATTTTGCAGAATATCCAGGGTCTCGAATTTCCTTAATATAACTTTATAGGTTTGTGATTTGCTTAAAGCTCTGCCTTCCTAATAAGGTTAAGGAAGATGAAGTGGTCCTGGGAATTCCTCATTTATGTGAGATGGACTTGTATTTATATATTAAACCTACTAAAGAGAGCCTTAAAACAAAAGCAGGGTTTTCTGTGCCAGGGAAGGTTGCTTCTGGGTGCAAATGTTGGCTTCCTGGTCTCCGTGTGTCATTGAGCTCCCAGATCCACAGCAGAGCTCTTTCCAAGGCTGAAATAGATGCGGGCTTGAGCATCCCACAGCCACTCATCCTGCATGGCCAGAAAACTGCCAGTGAAAATACCCCTTCCTTCCCTGCCAGCCAGGGCTTGGAAAGAGCTCGAAATTGTTCAAAATCCCACGGCAGTTTGGAGAGGTAACTGTGACTAACTTATGTAACTGGTCCATTTTCCTTGGGTTTGCTACCCCGAGCCTCCTTCATCGGTTGGAGCTGAAGGGTAGGAGAACATTGCAAGGCTGCGTGTTCCTTAAAGAGAAGTGGAGTTCTGCAAGCTGCTCCTCAACCAGTCTAATTATTAATCGGTTTTCATTAGAAAGGGGAGCCTTAAAAATGGGTGTTAATAAACAACAATTCAAATCTTGCTGCAATTTCCCCTATTTTATTTTCCGATCTTTGCTTTGCCAGGCAGTTTCAGAAAAGATCAGGCTGGAAATGGTGAGCCAAGTTTCCTTTATTTACTCTTAAATGTATTTTCAGGGCAACTCTGCAAATACTGCATTTGCTGTAGATTTAAAATACTTTATAGAGGGTTGAAAACAGCTCAGCTTTTACTGTGCAGCAGACTGGACGGCTGTGTACTCTTAACTGGGAAAAGTTGAAAGTACTGCATCCAGAATTTAACTTTAAATTTTATTAGGGTCATATTTGAAAAAAAACCCAAAAAAGTTAAAAGTTGGCAAGATGAGGTTTCAGATGTGGGATCCAGAACTGCGTATTAATACTTAAGATTGTGTATAAATACTTGGGTCTGCATGATAGACAAATCTGCAGACGGACTGTAGGACTGCATCCTTATTTCTCTTATTTCTCTCATTTCTCATCTGTTAAGATTAAGTACCTCCTGAAATCTCTTTTAATTATTAAAAAAGTTTAATCATTGTTGAATATCTTTATTTATTGCAATTTTCTTAATGTTAGGTGTGTTTTGCTCATTTTTAAAGCCTCATCTTCTGGAATCTGGTGAGCATATTACAGTCCACTTAAAACACATCAAGAATTTGAAATTTTCTACCTTTTGTGCTTCTAAAATAAAATTATGGAATAGTTCTCAGATGTATGAATAAGGTTCAGACCAAAAGCCAACAGATTCCTAATCTTTTTTAAAAATTTCAGTATCTTATGTTGGTAATGCCTAGGTTTGTGAGTATTTAGTTTGAAATCCTGAAACTCCTTTTCCTCTCTATCTGTTAGTACTTCAATGCGGATGTTTTTTAATCAGATGTTCGTGTTTTAAACTTTAAATGGATGTTACAAATGAGAATTTATCTGGGCATAAAAAAGAACTTGTTTGTTTTAAATTTAAATCACTTTTGGGGGCAAATTGCCATTTGAAACTCCAGATTTTTTAAGACATTTATCAGTCCTGGTGCGCAAAAACACTTAAAAAATGCTTATTGAGTTTCCTAAAGTAGACATATTTTGCTAAGTCCTGAATACCCTATTGATTATTCCCCCCTAAAAGTGGCATGAATATGCAGGATGCATGAATATTTTCAGTAAGTTTAGAATCTCTTCAGGACATATGCAAGAGCTCTGCATGTCTTAGAGTCTTTAATTTCAGATGCAGAGGGAGCCTCTGGAGCGCTGGAAGTCTGCTGGTTCACATCTGCCTACATTTTAAAAAATGGATATAAATGTATATATCTCTATATATTTATATCCAGAAGACAGCAGCAACTTTTTGCTGTGGTCTTTGTGTCTGCAGACGGCGCTTCTCTCCAGCTGAAGATATTACTGGGTGTTTAAGCTGTGATGGACCTGGAGTGCGGTGGGCTTCACAGTATCAGGGGTGAGATGCAGAGCTTTTGGCAGATGTGGTGGGCTCTGCAAAGCACAGTGCTTGTCCAGGAATAGCACGGATGAAGTGGACACAGAGAAAGAGGAGATGGTTTTACATAACATGGTCTGAAACCGCAGGTGTGGTCAGAGTTGTGGAGAGCACAAGCTAGGGACCAGTTGCAGGGCATAGATCGGGGAGAATGGAATTATATTCCCAGACCATCCATGCTCTGTGCAGGACAAATCAGCTCTTTGAGGTAGCTGAGTTGTCTGGGACTGTGTGGAATTTTTTTAGCTGCTTTTCAGAGAGCGTCCTTAGAGCTTCCCGGGGAAGGATTGCAGGAGGTGGCAGAGCATGAAGGGGTAACCTGGCTATGTCTGGCTTGTTTGGTTTTTGGTTGTTGTTTTTTTTTTTACAGTGAGGGCAAAGTGAATTTCTTTTGAGGAGAATAGGTTCAGAAATGTTAAAAATCCAGACGTTAAAAATTAAAGTCTTAAGCTTCTCGGGTGGACGTAGAGCTATAAAATGGCGGCACCGCAGGAGCTGAGGCGGTGCCAGTATCCAACCCTGAGGCCTCTGTTTCTCACAGCACCAATTTTTGAGCAATTTTGAGGTGTCCTTCATGGGTGGGTGTTCACACTTCAGGTTAAGAAAGCTGTTTGTACCTTTACTCCAGAAAAACAATGTCTATGCTCGTGGGGAAGAGCAGAGGCACCCAAAGCTTTCGCCAAGGCCTTTTAAGTGGCTTGCAAATATTTCACCCTCTTTCCCCTCATCCAAGAGGCACAGTTTGATTTTCCTGAACAAACTGAAATAGCCTTTCCTAAAGGAAATCTCCATGTCCATACAGAGGGGTGGCACAGCTTTCAGTCCTGCTGCTCTAAATGGCGTAAGTTTGTGTGCGGACAAGGCCCAGGAGAGTTATGGTAGAGCTATTAGTAGGGGAAGTGATTTTTTCTTAGACTGATTAAAATTCTTTGGGCTTTCTGTTTGTTTGTTTTTAAACACCTATTTAGCTTTTAATTAACATTTAAGAGAAGGGAAGCTGGTTAAATATTCAATACCTCCTCCCTTTCAATTAAGGTAGAACAGTACACAACGCGTGATGAGGCCTCTGGGAAGTATGGAAAAATGGAGAAGAGCAGACTCCTGATTATAATTTTCAGGGGGACAGGAAAGGTGAAACCCATCTGATTATTACTGCTGTTAACAATAATAATGTGGAGATTTATTTTTTTTTAACATCAGAAAGCAGTTTAGAAATGCAATTATTCTTTAAAACTGTATATCCTGTCTTTGGCCTTTAAATACTTCCGTTTTTCCACTCCCATTCTTTACTTATTTCAGGTGCAAGCATGGAGGGTTTTCTAACAGGCCTTTTTCAGTCGCTTAGTAGGGAGGCTGCAGATGCTGGGGAAGTTGTTCTTCATGCTACATGCCCTTATCTTCATTTTGATGCAGTTCTTTCTGTGCCAGCGAGTCAGCAGCTTCAAACCCTGCAGCCCTGGGAGCTCAACCAAGCAAGGGATTATTGTCACCATACTCCAGTCTCTTCCCCTTTCCCTTCCTTCTCCTTGAAAAATCCAGTTACGTTCTGTCTGCGAGCTGGTTGTCCCTCAAAATTGCATATAAAGCGCACAGAAAAGGGTACCTCAATGGAAAAAAATGGGTTTGGAATATGCTAGTATTTGCAATTCAGCAAATTCACCCTTCCTAAACTTAAATTTCTCCCTTTTGATTTAGTGTACCCTAATTTATCTGACAAAATATTTTGTTTTGATGGCCATCCAGTTTAAAAAAGGATCATGCTGGCTAAAAGAATCCCTCGACAAACCCATTTTACATTGTGGAAACCCCTGAAACCACTGCCCAAAAGGTGATATATTTTTAAGCCTGCTATATCTTCTACTGTGGTGAGACAACTCACCTGTGTTTTCACCAAATATCCCACAAAAATGATTTTTTTTGTTTAAATCACCACGTTACATAAATGAGCTTTTAAAATGGAATTGCTGGCACCAGATACCAGTTGTGTAAATGTTTTTTCCTGAATGAGTGGTTGCTTTTTGGCTTTTTTTTAAGGATTGAAGAGAGTGGAGATGCTAAAATGCAGAGCTATTGGATAGGTTTCATATGCTATAACTTCAAGGTTTACTGGATATAGGATTGCATCGATTTTTAAAAACAGAAAAAAATGTTTTGCAAAAAGATTTCTGACTGCATCTATTGCAAGACATTCCAATTCAGCTTTAAAATTAGCCTATTGTGATGACACAATAATTTTTAAAGTAACTGTTGTATGATGTCCAATGACCTATTCAGTGCTATGGATTTTTATTTTGAAAAAAAGCAAAACCAAATGAAACATCAAAACCCAAGGTATTTTCTCCATGAATCTCTCTTCTAACTACATAAGCATATATTTATATATATGTCTCTTGTGATTACTTATCAGTCAAGTTAATGATGTGTATTTACTGGCTGGACTAAAACAAGAATTAATCCAATTAGTTCAATAATTGGTTATTTACCAAATATTTTCTTAATTATTGAGAGTCCATTTCTACTTAAGCTGTAAATAACAGAAATTCTCCCATCAATTTCAGCTTAAGTAGTATTTTATTATTTTTAGAAAAGTTTTTCATACTTTTATAGAAGCTATTCATAGAAATCACAGGATAAAATTTGCAATTGCAGAGGATAGTGAAAGTAACACCTTTTGTCAGAAAGTTCAGCTCCAAGTCAAACTGTCATTCAGGTGAACTTCACAACTTGTGATTTTTTAATTTTTTTAAAATTTAATTCAATTTGTAGACAAAAAAAAAAAGGCTGAAGGAAGTAGCATGCATGTGTCTGGAAATAGCAAAATTCTGTTACATGGAAAATTCTGTGCTGTAATATGATTAAAAGTTGATGTGAGCAACCTAAGACAATTGAGTCCCTCAATTGGCTGACCTGGGAGCTGTATTCTTTATATGCAAATACCACTAATGTCAATTTTATCTCAGCTGGATGTAAATTATATCCATGGCAGCATACCCATGCCATGGAGCACTGGAAGGTGATAAAGCTGGAGAGCTGATGAAGGCAAAAAGGCATTTTTCCTGTGGATTTCGGAACAGGGTCCTGCCCAGATGGAGAGCATGGGCTTCCCGTTGAGAGAAGAGATGAGACTGTAGAGAAAGATCTTCCCTTTTCTCTGCCTGCTCCCAGTTGTTCTCTGATAAGAGTATCTTCAAGAGAGGGGTTAGGGGGAAAGGAGGAATCAGCTCAGCAAGAAGAATATCAAGGAGACATCAGCTATTGCCTGCAAGAGGCCATGAACTAGGGAAAATATGAATTCACAAATACTTGTGCTATGCACCCAGAAATTTGTAGATAAACCTTGATCTTACCCTTTCTTTATATTTTTGCCCCTTTTTTTCTTCTCCAGATTCTCTGAAGAGGATGCATAGTAAGGACGGCTCTGACAAAAAGTGCCATCAGTAAATCAATAACTTTTTTTCTTTCTTTTTTTTAAGGAGAACACACACAAGAAACCAATTCACCTCATTCTCTGAAGAAGGATGTGGAAAATATGGGGAAAGGTAAAATAAATAAGGGCCTCTTACATTATAAAACTGCTCTTTGTTTTAATAGAATATGAGGATAATAGGGGGCACTTTTGTTCTGCGCCATATTTTAAGCTTGTCAAGTAACATATGAATAATATATGGACCTTTGGGTGGATATAATTGAGATTAATGCATATATATCAATCAATACATGACACTGTAATATAATACTTTAAAATAATATATTACATTGATTTATATTCATGGCTTTCTGCACAAAATCTATGGTAGGTCTATGCAACACTTTTTTTCTTTTTTTTAATAAGTGCTAAAATATTTTGTCTTAGAGTAATGAATTGCTCTGCAACTGTTCTTTCAAGAATTATTTATACAGATTATCAAAACCACTTTTTCTCTTTGTTAGAGGAACTCCAGAAGGTTCTGTTTGAGCAGATCGACCTGCGGAGGAGGCTGGAACAGGAATTCCAGGTGTTGAAAGGAAACGCGTCTTTCCCAGTCTTCAGTAAGACACAAAATCTGTGGTTTTGGTGTTGTGCGTGTTTGTGGTTGGTTGCTGCCAGGCTGATAAAATGAGACAGGCTCTCAGTTGTGCTGCCAGGATCTCGGGCTTGGTTCTGCTGAGTCCAGGTTGGGCAGGGCTTGGAGCAAGCTGGGATGGTGGAAGGTGTCCCCAGGGTTGGAATGAAGTGATTTTTAAGGCCCCTTTCAACCCCGGCTGTGGCTTTGCAGCTGCCCAAGCAGGTCTTTTGTAGGGAAAACACAAAGCTGGATGTTTGTTCTGGTGTGCATCCTACTAGTTTTGATAGCATTGATTACAGTGAGTGCACAGAAACACATCTGGGTCCTCATGGGGTACGGTGAGGTTGGTGTCTCAGCCAACACCCCTCAGGGGCTTCTAAAGACAAGATACTTAATCCTTGTTTTCAGGAGGTTTCTAGTACTCATTTTTGGGAGGTTCCAGCTGATACTGGAGAATTGATCTGGCCTTTTAAGGAGCAGAAATTCCTGCTTGGATTTTTCCTGTTGGGAAAGGCCATTTGAGATGGCCATTCCACCACGGCTTCTGAGCAGGGTGCTGCTGCCCAGGGCGATGGAATGTGCATGGCACATCTCAAGTAAAACAAAATGGGCACTGAGCAGGGTTTTTCTGAAGCTGGCAGAAGGCTGGGCTGATTGTGCAGAGATGTGGAAAAAGACCCCTTGGCTGGGATCACTCGAACAACACTGGAGCAACGGTGGAAACATTCTTCCAGGAGAAATCCCACCTAGATCAGGATGATCCCACAGAAAAAGAGGGAACACAGACAGCATTTTCCTATTGTTCAAAGAAAATATGCTTGTCCCCTTTCTGTAGCATCAGATAGGTATGTTTAGGGAGGCAAGGAAGTATGAGGAATCTGGGAATGACTCCATCTTTGGCCTGAATATTGAAATATGTAGACAGCGCCATAAGTAAAGAAGAGTTACTTGACATGATACAGATATTAATGAAAGGAGCATAACCTCATCCTTCAGAATAAATCCAGTCATTACTTGGGTTTGGGAGTGAGGTAATTTTCACATAATTCGTGGGGATCAAAACGCTGCTGTGTGGTATTGGCGAAATGGCATCTTGGACTTTTGCCATTCAAGTCTCTTATTTATCCTTTTGTTCTTCTACAGTAAAATTAATGCTCTGTCTTTGCCATGTAAATAAACACTGCAATTAAACCACATGAAATACAATTCAAATAAAAGAAAAGAACAAGTACGGCCAACCAAGGAAGTGGTGACTGCTGTATGCTGGCTTGAAAAATATGTGGTTTCAATGTACCATAAAGTAGTGGTCAATTTTCTTCAGGATTAAAATAGAAAACAGATAATGTGCTATAAACCAAACCTACAAGTGACCGTAAAGCCTATTTACAGATTTAGATTTACCAAAAAAACCCACCCCTCCTCCACGTGTAATAAAACAAGAAAAAAAGAAAAAAAATTACTTTTGTAAAGCAAATCTGTGTAAATCCATGTTGAGGGTGTTTTGTCCTCTGTTGCATTGTGTGTTCTAGCATAAGAGAAGGGGCTGTTCTAGGCTCTTGCTGTTGGGCTGTTGCTTTAGGTTGTGTATTAGAATGGTATTGGTGTCTTGGGCAGGGAGAAGCCAGGCAGAGGAGTTTTTGGAGATCCAACTAAAGGAAAGTTGAGGTAAAATTTAAATTGTATTGAAAACTCATCCCTGTTTCAGCTGGGAGGCAGCATGAGAGATATGGAAGCAATGCTATTCTCTCTAGAAAATGTCAGGTTGCCTGCACTGAGGTCTGGAGTCACCTCTTTGGCGTCTTCCACCGGGAACTGAGCACATTTGGGGTGCTCTACCTTCACAGCATCAAGCCACTGCTCACAACAGGGCTGTGCAGTAAATGGTGCTTGGTTTCAGAGTTCTCCTCTCATTTAAATCACTGCTAAATGAGAACTGAGCTTATTTGCAAGCTCCCTAAGCAGTGCTATGCTGCAGTCTTCTCTGTGGCCTCTTGAACCTGCTTGAAACACGGACTGTGAAAATTTACAAAACAGCAAGACCTTGTATTTTTCACGTTGCTGTTGGGCTTGAAAGCTGCAGGTGAAATTTTCTTTTGCCTTTAAGATCTCTCAATGCAGAGATCACTCAAATTAAAAAAAAAAAATTAAAAAGAAATCAGATCACATGTAGAAAGTCAAAGTATTTGCTGTCCTGATAAAGATGCAAGCATCTCTGCATGGTGACAGTGAGCTCTCCTGGAGCCCTGCTCTGGTTTGTGCCCTCCGTGTCGGCTGCTCCGCATTCTGTCCGTCTGCATTTTAAACAATGCGGCAATAAAACGGTGGAGATGCAGCCTGGGTACTTAAAGTATTTAATTTTGTGTTAAGAAAGCTATTTAAATATTCATATCTTTTCTCCTGGGTACTGCTTATGGCTTTGTCTGCCAGCGCTTGGACTCGGATAAATGCCGCCGAAAAAAAACGCTGTCCCTACCATTAACACCCCATTTCCACTGTGAGCTTGGGCATTTGCTGTGCAGGGCTGAGCAAGATCCCTGAGCTGTTTGTTTGGAGAGGTGATGAGCCCGTGAAGAGGCAGCTGGGAGGAAAGCATTGAGGGGAAAAAGGAAAATTTCTCCTTAAAGCCAACTCAGAGTGGAGCTGGAGGACCTCAGCTGCAATTATCATTGCAACTTTAGCGACCAGGACAGGAGGCAGTTACCTTTTCATAATTTTGTGGGGAGCTAGGGAAAGAGGAATTTATTTTTGTTGGCTTATTTTTCTGATCAAGTCAGAGTAGAGGGAATAGGCTTAACAGTTCTGTGGGAATTTATTGGAAATCTGAAGAACTTCACTGAGATAACACCACCATGTCTGTTTCAATGCGGTTGTGCTGCACTCCTGAGGGCTTCAGTTTGCCAAAATTTCCTGCTCTTTCACTGTTTCATTGCTCTTTCCCTGCCTCCTTTTCTTTTAAACAACAACTTCAGTTCATCATTTAGAGGGGACAAAGTTCTTTTTTGAGAGGGGGACAGAGCTCTGCCCCCTTGTTACTTCTTCCAGGACAGGCTCCTTACTTGAATCAAAATGATAGTGGCTCTGATGGGTTTTCTTTCCTCTTCCATTTAACAGCCCATCCTTTCACCCTGACCTCCATCAGGCAGCTCTTGGAGTCCCCTGTTTCTTGTCAACAGTTTTGTTTATATTCCTCTTTTTCCCACCCACCAACAGGAGTGTTAAGGAGCACAAGAGCATCAGTTAGTCTTCTAACAAATGAAGTTTTGTCCGAATTCGTTGTTTAGGAGGAAAATCAGAGAAGGGCAATCTACTGGAGCAGGAAGGCCAGCCTGTGCTGTAACCCAGCTGCCCGGGATCTCTCTTTCAAAGACTTTCTCCCTTCCAAATTCCACATCACCCTTTATGGAGCTTCAGTTTTGTTAAAAGCCGTCAGCACGATGCTACAAACCACAAATCAAACCCCGCATCCTTGAACGCTTTCTCCTCTCACACGCTGGACATCGCTGCTGGTGTCAACAGATTTATGCCAAAGCAAAGAAGAGCAGTTCCTGCTCTCCTCTTCAGGGCCTGAAAAAGTTTGACTAATGACTGCAGAGCCTTGCCCGTGCAGGAAAATAGCTGGGGATAAATGCTAGCAACACAAAGTTATCATTCTACATTTTCTGCTGGGGGAAGTAGTGAAATCTAACTTTTCCAGATTTTTTTCTGGTGTCAGTGGTGTCTCCTATTAGACACATATTTATTAGGCGTGTGTTTTAATTGAGTGAAGGAATTTTGTAGTGCTTTGTGATGCCTCAGTAGTGACTGGGCTTGATTTTTAGCTTAGCTGGGTGTCAATACTGCCGTGCGGTCTCTGTTTCAATTATTGCACTTTTTATCCTCTCATACAGACAATTTTCAAGATCAGATGAAGCGGGAGCTGGCGTACAGAGAAGAAATGGTGCAGCAGCTACAAATTGTAAGTTTACTTTCTCTGATAAAAATGTCCTTGGCTGCTGCTTTGTGTTTTTTAAGCTTACACCTCAAATTTTTCCAATGTGAGCCATGTAGATGCATCATTACCAAGCTCCTATTGCCTTACATTTAGCAAGAGGTAAACACGCAGTTCTCAGCTGGTTTGGAGCCTAATTACCTGGAGATTTACTTTCATACAGTAACCATATGTGTCTTCAACTAAACTTGTTTCAACTAAACAAAATGTGTCGACTCGACATGGAGAGGTGCTTCTGCAGAGAGGAGGAGTGAATCAGTAAACTTTGAGCAGTTAAACGTTTCTGCCTAGGGAATCTGCTCAATCCCTGCTTCCCACCAGAAAATAAACCTTAGGATGTGTCTTTTTCTCATTTCAGACACTAGAAGAAGTGCTTAACTCAGCAGTAAAGGATCAAGTTGCCAAAACACAGTTCAGTGCAGGCACACGTTACTGTTGGGTCTCTTGCTTGTTATTTTAAAACCAAGAGGGATTTTGCCTGTGTGCTAGTGCAGCTCTGGATCATCACATTCAGCTGTGTTGTTTTGAAAAGTTGACGTTCTTAATCCTGTGCAAGCAAAGGGGCTGGAGCATGGGAAGCTGTTCCACACTCAAGTAAATGAATGCTTAGTGTGGTTTCAAGAGCAGTGCATGGTGAGGCTGTCAGCTAATGCTTGCTGTGCTGGTGCTTTCTCTGTGATCAATCTGACATTGCTGAATGAGTTTTGTTTTTGGGGCAATCTTGGAAATATCCCCCTTTCTCTGAATCAGCCCCATGCTCCCCCATTGAAATTCTCCTCCTGCTTGTCACGGGCATTGCCCAGCCTCCTGGTACTGTCATTTTCTAATTGATGGGTTAGGACATAAAAGTAAATTTGAAGGCCAGGATTGTCAGACTGGTGCTGCGACGTTTAGAGGCATTTAGGACTGGCCTTATTTTTAGAGCTGCCGAGCATCCACGCGCCCCGTTCCTGCTGACTGCAGAGATTTCAATGAGACATGGAGGGTGTTTGAAAGAGGCTGTTTGTGGAGGAAACTTGGGTCCAAAATATCTCTGGGTGTTTTTTGCAGCTGGTCTGCACTCTTTTCCTTTAGTGTGCCCATTGTTACTGTGTCCCCCTTTGTGTCCCGACGACAGGCAGGAAGTTTTACTTGAGACGTGAATTTTATTGTCACAGAAAATAGTAATTAGGATGCCATCCTGAAAAGCACTTCCTCTGCTGCTTTGGGCTTGAGGCAGGTGACCAGCTGAATTTCCTGCTGCAAAGAACTTCTAAGCACAAAGTTTGTGGGCCCACCCCAGTCCTTATCTCTTGTGTCAGCTGAACTTGGAGCTGGCTAGCTCTGCCTCGCAGGGAGAGAATGGATCACCTCTGCCACTCACCTTGTGGCCCTGTGGTGAAGTTGTGTCTGGAACTGGATATCCCAGACCTCCAGCAAGCCAGCTGTGGTGGTTTTCCTGATTTCCTTGGTCAGGAAAATAAATATGATCAAGTAATTCGCACCCTTTTCACTTAATGACTTGTGCTGTGGACAGACTAAGAGTCATTTAATCATTTAACAGAGCTGAATGTACTTACAGAGAATATTTTCAACATTTAATGTGCTGCACCAGCAATTCAGGACTTCTTCCCTCACTACAGATGCCTTAATTTAATTATTACTAATGAAAATGTTGTTGAATCACCAGTAAGTCTTTATGCTTATATTTGTGGGGCAGGTTGTGATCACTGAGACTGATAAAAAGATGTTTGTATGAAAAACTGAGAGACTCCTGCAAATAATGAGTGTGTTTGCCAAAATGGGTGCAGAAATATTCAGAGATGTCTTGGCTTATAACTGAAATGGAGTCAGCACTTTTGAGATGATAATCCCAGCAGTGGCTTTAATTCATTCATGGGAATGTATCTTGTATGTTTATATCTAGAATTAAGATTAATGAACTGAATGTGGTAATGATAGAACTACTTTGGCCTTCCAGGGTTATTGCATGGATGAATTGGTGCAGAATACACAAAAGCTTTTGATTTTGTGTTTAATTGCTGTTGTGGTTTTGTTTTTAACTGGCACTTTTAGGTGCTTTTTTTTTTTGTACCTGAGATGCTGCACTACTACTTTGACAGGGCTTTAACTTAATTTTCTTGTTAACATAGAAGTACAAAGAGAAAAGCAGAAGCGCTTCATACATACTGAAATCATAGTTTTAATTAGACCTTCATAGGTGTATGCTTTTGTAGTACTAAGCTCAAAATTTATTGATGTAACTAGTCACAGAATGGGACTTAATTGCTTTTAAAAATTATTCTACAAAAAAATAGAGATGACTAGAGTCAAGGGGGTTTTTGGCTCTTCTCACTGCTGAAGATATACAGCTTAAATTAGTCCTTCCTGAATATCCCTGAAAAGGTTTAACAGCTGTGTGGATGTGGCATTTGGGGACATGGATTAGTGTGGACTGGGCAGTGCAAGGAAAATTGTTGGATGTGAATATCTTGGAGAACTTTTCCAACCTAAATGATTCTGTCATCCCCTGATCCCCTGTAACTGTGGGTACCAGAGAGAGGTTTTTCCAGAACGATCATTTCACTCACCCTGAACTGAGCAATCAGACACTAAAATAAATTAACCCAGCGTGTTCGCTATTTCGGAAATATCTGTAATACAAGCCGAACGCGATAACGGGAAAAAAAAATCAACCTATCCTGACTGCATTTGAAAACATCCCAGCACCAACACCCCCTGCAGATTGCCGTGAAGCTCGTGCCCTGCACTGGCCGTGACGCTTTTTGTCCCCTTTTTTTGGGGAGATTCTTCCCTGTTTTGGGAGCGGTCGGAGGCAGCGCGGCCCGCGGGTGCCCTCTGCCGCCCGCCGGCCGCCACTGCAGCGCTAACTCCGCGCTCAGCTTGAGCCGGGCTTAAATTAAAGCAGGGCTGGATCAGCGGCTCCCGCTGCTCCTGCTGCTCTGCCCGAGCCAGAATTCAAAAATAACAATATTCCATCGCTTTCTGAAAGCCGGGAGTAAGGCTCAGGTCGCTGGGAAAACGCTGGGAAAAAAGCTCTGTTCTTTTACATCTTCACTGGCGGGATTTGGGTTCTTTGCAGGCAGCCTGGCTCAGAGGGCTGCTGGAGCAGCAGGCTGGTGTGTGGCCATTCGTTTTGATGGGAATCACAGAATGAGTAAGGCTGCGAGTGGCCGCTGGAGGTCCCCGAGTCCAAGCTCCCTGCTGGAGTGGAGTCCCGCAGAGCGCATTGCTCAGAACAGATTTCCAGGCAGGTTTTGAGCACCTCCAGTGAGGAAGGCTCCACAGCCTCTCCATGCAGACGGCTCCAGTAAGGAATTTCTTCCTGATGTCCAGGTGGAATTTCAGTTTTCAGAGTTTTCCGAGTGTCTGACGCAGCTACCAGGAAGTTTTGCAACCTGCGTGTGCCAGGATCTTGGCCAAATGCTAGGAAACAACCAATCATCGTATTTAACAAGAAAGTGGATCTTAGACTCCCTGAATGCATTTTTCTCTTCCTCATCTGGCAAAGTGCTGCCTCCCAAATTGGCTGAGTACAGGGTGTGTACAAGGGATCATATATAAAATGTGGATTTTGCATGTGGATCCTTTTGTGCCGTGGAGGGTTTAAACTGGATATTAGGAAAAAATTCTTCACTGTCAAGCACTGGGGTCAGCTCTTCAGGGCAGAGGTGGTGTCCCCATCCCTGGAGGGGCTTAAAGGCTGTGTGGATGTGGCACTTGGGGACATGGCTCAGTGGTGAGCTGGGCTTTGGTGGCAAGGTTGGATTCAATTATCTTAGAGATCTTTTTGAACCAAATGATTCTGAGATTCTGAGGGTCATCTGGCTTTTGTTAATGAGTGGTACAGAAAGGGCCAGAGAGGAGGAACTGCTCGGCAGGATGGGGGAAATTCAGACATCACACATGTGGTACACCCTTAGAAGAGCTCACCTGCCTTTAGAGTTTTTAGTTTCTGTCCAGTGAGACCAGAACTCATCTGCTGGAACAGCCCAGCACCGTAACCAAGTACCAAGTCACCTCTGCCCGAGACTCTGCATCTGTCTGATATTGTCCTCTGAGCAACTGTGTTAGTGGAACAGACATTAAAACCATGAACTTTCTGCCAGCTACCTGCTGAGAGAAAAAGATCAGAAGCAGCACTGCCAGCATTATGATTTTCATCCTTTAAAGTTTTCATGAACCTCTCTCAAACATGGCCACAGGAAAGTAGAATGCCAAGCAGGAAATTTAAGCCTCCTGCAAACTGAGGAGCTTTTCTTAATTTTCTCTCAGAGGTGCCTTACAAGTAGTTTGTGGGTTCTCAGTGCTGACCTGTCCATCAGGGAAAGCTCAGGTGCTGTTCATCACCCATGGTGGTTTAGATCATTGGGTGATGATCAATCCCACTGATTTTACATTGGGGTAAAAGGTGACAGAATTTTGAGGTGTGTTAGAAATGTGAAACACTCAGGCAGGCCTTTGTCTTTCCAGATTAAGTGAAAAATGATGGTTTGGTTTTGTTTGGGATATTTTAATTAGGTTATGCTCCCACGAACTGAATTCTTCCTTACCAGCCTCACTTCAGGCTGATAATAATGTTCAGAGCTCAGAACTGGATCCATCTGGAACTGCTCTGTGTTTTATGAATTTCTGCTCTCAGTGCTCCTTTAAATCAACTCTGTTCTTCAGAGTCAGGCAATAAAATAAATCAGGAACTATCTCTCTGCAAAACCGATTTCCATCTCTGCATCATCTTTCACCCTGATCCTTAGAGATTGACAGAGTGTTTAAAAGAAGGGAGGAAAAAAAAAATCCACCATGTGGTTAATGTTGGTAAATCTTCAGAGCCATGAGAGCCTGTCCCTCTGGGTTGCACTGTAATTCAGAAGAGCACCATTCCAATTCCTGGTTTACACTGCTTATGGAAAAGCTTTTGTACAACTCATGTATTCATTATCCAAACAAGAACCACCCACGTTTCTGTGTGGGGACATCTGGGTTCTCAAAAGCAGGAAATGGGAAACGGCAGTGCTTCAGTGCCATTTGTGATTTCTGTGCTTGGCCTCAAGTGGTGCAGCTCAGATGATTGACCTTGCAGGGAATGCAAACAGTTGTTGAGCAGAATGGCTCTCGGGTTTCTTGAGTGGCATCTTGTGCTGAAGTGCCTGCTCACAGGCACACAGATAATGACAGGTGAAAGAACATTTCTGGAACGCTGTGTCCTGTGTCCTCAAAAGGCTCATCCCTCATTGTGTACAGGAAAGTGAGCTCTTTTCACCAGAATTTTATTTCTTGCTGTCAGTTTTTTGGTTGGTTTTCTTTTCGTTTTGCTCTTTTTTTCAAAGACAGGTGAGCAAAACTTGTATCCTGACACCACATGTGGATATGCCTTGGGTGGATAGGATGGAGCTGTGCCTCTTTCTCCAGTAAATTCAAATGTTAAAGAAAAGAATGCCTTGTAGAAATTTAAGCAGAAAGCTTCCTTTCCTTTAGAATCTGCAGAAATTCTCATCAAAAATGGGTGTGGATGTGCAGGGAGCCACAAGCCAGCCTCAGCTTCTGCATGAGTGCAAAATATTTTTTCTAGGCAACAGAAGGCAGGGTGATGTAAAATCGTGTACCTCAACAGAGATGGGATGCAGAGGTGAAGCCTCTGAAAGAGGATGGTGAAATTTCTTCGATATCTGAGTGTGTAAACAGGGATCAGACAGGAACTTCAGAAATTACTCCTCAGTCCTATCCATTGCCTGTGCTTTGGTTTGAGTCATGGGGCAGGCTCCAGGCTTGCTGAGTGGGCTCCTTCCAGGTGGAATAAATGGAAATGTGCTCCAGGAATGCACAGGGGACTGTGCTCCAGTTCCTAATGGGTACCAGGATTAGACTGGAGTCAGCGTGTAGCAATATTGTCCATATTACACATATATATAAATATGTCCGCAGCGTCCATATTGCATTTTGCTTGGAGTTTCTCTTCAGATCTGCTGTCTTTGTGTTTCCTACTAATGTGGACCTGGTCACAAAAACTGGGTTTTTTGCTGCTTAAAACCCAACTAACTGCCTTCACTTTTATTATTTCTGTACACCTTTATGCCAGGAAGAGCCCTAAATCCTCTTCCACCACAGCATCAGAGTTACTGAATGCTCTGACAACGACAGAAATAGAACATGACATTGTAGATGATTTAACTCATGGAGAAAGCAGTCATTTCCCTGTTGAACACCCACCTCTCCCACTGCCATCAATTGCCAGGAGATCAGGTAAAACAACACGCGTTAGAAAGATGCCAAATATAGCGGAGAAGTGGATTAAGAACAGTTAATTTCTGACAGAATGTACCCCGCTGTATTATCTAGGTCAGTACAGCCTGGGAGATGTCCTACATAATTTGTGGCCATGCAAACCCAAGTTGGCCTTCGTGGGTGGGAGGGAGGCAGGAATCAGCTGGCGAGGCACCACAGGTCCCAGCTGGAACGTGCTGATTCTTTCTGTGCACTTTGCTTGTGGCTCCCTTTTGCATCCAAACCATGGCCAGAGGTGATCAGGGAAGCAGCTTCTCTGCACCCCCTCTCTGCTGCAGCTTGGGAAGGAGTTTTGCAGCCTTTGCAATCTCCCTGTCCTGAAGGCAGCTGTGCATGGGGACATGGAGGGGACAGCTCTGCGTCTTGGGGAGGGATCCGGCCACAAAATTCCTGATTCCTGTTATCTTCCGTCAGGGGTAGGGATTATAAGAGTAGTCAGACAAAACACTTGGAATCTTGGTCTGTTCTGGTCAGCAGTGATTTGTGCACACACATATCCCCTTTCCAGGGCAGTGCAGGGGGGAAGCAGCACACCCCTGTGAAAGGTTTCTGCTTTCATTCAGCCACAGACACTGCTGCATCCTGGTGCTGCTGCTTTCAGCCAGACTGACCTCCTTCCCCAAGACATGAAAGGGTTATGTCTAAACTTCAAAAGCCCCTCTCTCTCCTCTCATCCCAATCCTTCCCTCCTCTTTTTCCTGGTTAAGGTAGGCAGGGATGGATAGGTCTCTCTGTCTCTGCAGGCACGATGCTTTACCCCAGCCCAGAGGCACAATGGCTGGGCACAATTCACACAAACACCCTCATAATGGATGGGCATAGAGTATTTAAAATAATTATGGGCATAATGTATTTAAAGTCAAAACAGGGGTGTACAGGAACATGTGGGGTCAGTGGATACGGATGTAAATTCACTGCGTGTGGGGCAGGTTGCTTGAACTCTCTGCATTTGCCCATCTGTTCCTTCTGCTGTTTGTGCAGGTTAAGGCCTTGATCCTGACTTCAGGTGACAGAATTGCCATCTTGCAGTGACATATTTGACATTATTTGTGAGCATGTTCTGGAGTGCCTGGCAGCAGAAGCAGGTCAGCTCAGTGTGCAGCAGCACCTAGGAGCGCAGGGACACAGGATTTTTTGATCTCCCAGCCTTAATTCCTCCAGCAGTCCCTCCAAAAGTCATCATCAAAGAATCTGTAGCCAGTTAGATTCCCAGCTATGGGGAAATCTCAGAGCAATTTAGTTTTGTTGCATTCTAAAGGCCCAGCACTGAAGAAGAGCAGCCCTGTAATGTATTCCCTCTGGCCAATGAGCACATCATCCCACTTTGTTTCTAAATATAACAGTGTTCCCTAATATGCCCATGTTCTCTGTTTTTCTTTAATTATTTGTTCCACTTCAGTGGCTTCCCTTCAGATTGGTGCAAGTTGGAGATAACTATTATGAACTTCCTAATTAGGGGGATATAAATACACGAAGTCTCACGCTCCCAACCTGCTGTATTGTGGCTGAGCAGGGATCAGTGTGCATCGCCTGATCTGCCACAGACAGCTGACTTTTTATGATCTCACAGGTGGCTTTATCCTTTGTCAGCCTCTGATACAAACAAAGCATCAGAATGCATCTTTTACACAGATTTTTAAGATTCTATGTGTTGTTTTAATTCTGGTCATTTAAAATTTTATTTCTGCTTCAACCTCCCTGAGGTTTCATAAAGAGTTGAACCTTTGTATTTAAGGTGTTGTTTCCTACAATTCCTCCCCATTTTCAGGAAGGAAAACAAAACCTTTCATTTACAGGGATCTCCAGCTTGGGTGTTTCCTTAGCCAAACCTTGGCTTGAGCAGTGTCTCTGTTTCTGTGTCATTCCAGATTCCCTATGCAGCAAGCTTGATCAGGAAAGAAAAGCTCGGTGCACACCTCAGCAAAAGCTAAAGGTGAGTTTGTGAGAAAGAGACTTCCTTCCACTTGACCTGGCTGCCTGTGCTCCCCTGCAGCCATTGCAGGAATTAAGAGGATCATTCTGTTGTTTGATGTGCCTGGTTCTGGTCCCAAAGCCCTCTCTGTGCTGCAGTCTAAAGCTGATAAATCACATGTGGCACAAATTACAAGGCTTCTCTGGGGTGGGATGCAGTGCTGGGAGCTGACCTATGGGTCCTGCAGTGACAGGACAAAGGCTTCAAACTGGGAGTAGCTTTAAATTAAATCTTAAAGAAACTTTAAATTAAATATTAGGAAAAAATCCTTCCCTGGGAGGGTGGGCAGGCCCTGGCCCAGGGTGCCCAGAGCAGCTGTGGCTGCCCCTGGATCCCTGGCAGTGCCCAAGGCCAGGCTGGATGTGGCTGGGAGCAGCCTGGGACAGTGGGAGGTGTCCCTGCCCATGGCAGGGGTGGGATGAGGGGATGTTTAAGGTTCTTTTCAACCCAAACCATTCCATGCCTCTAACTGCCTGAGCTTGTGCTTCTCCTGACACTGCAAAGTGTCATCAATGTCAATGTACCTTCAGTGGAAGGAGGGAAATACCTTGGCATTCAGAGTGCAAAAAGAAATGTTCACGCTCCAGGTAGGGAGGAGTTTTTCTGCCCTTAATGGAACTGCTTTAGCCCCAGGAAAAAGCAGTGCATCAGCATATTTTGGGAGTCCCACAGAACCCCCTGACTGTGGTTCTGAAGCTCAGTGTCCTACAGAAGGTAATTCTTCTGCTGCCCATGTGCAGAGCCTTCCCAAACCAAACACTACATTTTTCAGGACTGTCTATTCGAAGGGTTCATTTAGTAGAAACACCTTCACCATCAGTGGCTTAAGAGATTCCAGTTTTGGGTGTTGAAGTTTTAATATTTAAATGATATTCTCTTGGGTTTTTTCCCGGTAAAACAAGAAGATTAGAGATTGGAGACAGATGCCAAAAGCTGGTAGCCCTGCTGCTGTGTTATGCCACAAAATCTGGCTTGTGGATTCACTAAAAAAATCTCTGAGGAGAACTAGGGGGATTAGAAAAAGAAGAGCTACTCATACACAGAAATCTCAGTAATGCACAAAACAGAGGTGTTCAAGAGGGTATCTGAGAAGGGCTTGATAGGAGAGATGATGGAGGTTTGCCTGGGCTGTAGAAGAAGCAGATTCTTAAAAACAAAAGCAGTAGGAGTAAGCACAGAGTAACCAGACAGCCACGATCTGTGGCCCAGAGCTCTGCCTGCCAAGATAAGGAGATTATTCTGAGCCCCGAGCTGGTCTCTTCTGGCTTTGTGCACACTTCCCTACTGACTGCCAGCGTTTTCCAATCGAGCTCACAGCAATCTGAGCGCTGCTGATTTAAAACAAACTCAGCGTAGTTCACACCCCGAATAAAACAAGCAGGTCAGGAGCAGCAGGTCCTGCCCCAGCGCCGCGTCTGCAGCGCTGGATGCTCAGTAAAAACCTGCCTGAGGATGGCAGCATCGGAGGAGAGGAGCAGCTTTCTCCCATCACCGGGCTTCCAGCAGCTCCCAGTCCCTGCAGGGGCAGTGCTGGCAGCGAGCATCCACTCCCTTTGGCGAGGGTGGCAAGGATGGATGCGCTCCTCACGCTGCTTCTGCTGCATCCCCGCGGACCATGGGGATGTCTCCACGCAGCCCCGGTGCTTTTGGAAGATTTGCTGTTGCTTAAGTGCTAAGCTGAGCCAGCCAGGCAGAGAACCCCTGCTCTGCTCTTCAGAAGCAGTTTTGTGTCCTTGATGTGCCAAGGAAGGAGAAGTCTCCTCAAGAGGAAACGTGATTGCACATCCCTGCCCTCGTGTTTGCACATCCCTGCCCTCGAGTTTGCACATCCCTGCCCTCGCAGAACTCCCAGGGGTTTCCAACTCTCTCTTTGGCAGAGCAACCCCTCAGTTGCTGCCCTGAGCCCCTCTGCTCCTCCCCACAGCAGATCGGGCTGTGTTTAATCGCACTGCAGTCAGTTAAAGTGTGCACTGCATCTTTATTGACAATATTTCCACGTGGACCCACAGGTACTCACTGGGTTGTGCCACAAAGTCTGGCTTGTGGATTCACCAAAAAAATCCCCGAGGAGAAGTAGGGGGAATTAGAAAAAGAAGAGCTGCTCATACACAGAGATCTCAGAAATGCACAAAATAGAGGTATTCAAGAGAGTATCTAAGAAGGGCTTGATAGGAAAGATGATGGAGGTTGGCCTGGGCTGTAGAAGAAGCAGATTCTTAAAAATAAAATTAGTAGGAGTAAGTACAGAGTAAGCAGATAACCATGATCAAAATGTCAAAATCTCAGGGGGTGCTGCTAGAGCAGGTGACCCACGTGTGTGTCCCTTTCCCAAGGGTTGTAAATAAATGTCATAATTCTGTCAGTGTCTGAAACTTTGGCTTAATGTTGATAATACTTTCTCTCTCTCTCTCTTTTTCTCCCTCTCTTTTTTATTTTTTTTTCTACTCCCAGAAGCACAGGAGCTTTTGCAGCTGTTACCTTATAAGTTATAACCCAGTCAGAAACCTGACTTGTATATAGACTGTGAAATGGAAGTGTTTGGGGATCTAAATAAAAAAAAATCAGGTTCCTCTGAACCTAAGGACAAGTGACCTCATAGTATCATGGACAACCATGTCAAATAGAATGTAGCAGCCATTTATTAGTAAACACAAAACAACAAAAAAAAATGCCTGTCCTTGATATTTTTCTTTTTTTTTTTTTTTTTGGTGGTACCAAAGTTTAAGTCTTTGTGTTTTTAGAAGGACTATTGAGCTTGATAGAGAAAAAAAAAAATGCTTTTGAATCGTGCAGATAAGCTGTGAAAGGAACTGCTGGTCCTTTCAATGCCACAGGCACTGACAACACCTGCCAGCTCACCTTTTGCTTTGGAATAGTGATTGTTTTATGGAAGGGAGTGAACGTCTCACCAGATGGGCCAGAACCACGTTTGGATGGACGGGTGGACAGACGGACGGACGGATAGAGCAGCGTTAGCCATACACAGTGCTTTTTAAAAGCAGTCTGGAGATTCTCACACCCCTCTCCCTCGTCCCTTCCCCCCCTCTGGTATTTTGCCTGCTGTATGAATTACGATTGTACTCCTCTGGAAATATTTTACAATTTAATATTGAGTGTAATTAAGAATATAATCACTGTTATCAAAAAAGGTATTTAACTCTGTTGTAGTTTCTTTATCATTCATGTGGATAAAAAGTCTATAATAAAAAAAAAAAAGAAAAGTATGAGATAATAGTTGAGCTTCCCTGTAATTTAATGCCATGCTTAGTCCACTGAAGAAAACAACTGGGAAATCTATCCCCTTTTTAGAAGCATTTTAATTTCCAAATAATGTGCTGAAGAGTTTCATGGTGGAAATTTCTGCCTCCGCTTATTTTGAAAACGCTCAGAAGAAGCAGATTTAGTACAATTTCAGGACGTGCCTTGTAGATCCACAGAAATAAAGGCAGTCAGTTGATTTTGAAGACTGCATCCGTATTCCCCCAGGTCTTTCCTTGGTGACCTGCACCACCCTGATTGTCAGGGCTTTCCTGAGTGAATCCACCTCCCTGCTGAAGGGATTGGTCCCAAACACAAAGCATCTCCCACACCAGGACAGCACCAACAGCACCCAAAAGTGGTTTCAGCCATGCCCAGCAGAGCTGCTCCCTCAATATTCCCAGCAAATTCCTGTGAGATTAAATCTCTCCCAATATTCCCAGCAAATTCCTGTGAGATTAG
Organism: Zonotrichia albicollis; assembly: GCF_047830755.1. Lineage (NCBI taxonomy): Eukaryota > Metazoa > Chordata > Aves > Passeriformes > Passerellidae > Zonotrichia > Zonotrichia albicollis. The sequence goes on from NC_133860.1 coordinate 8,537,377, forward strand.
CTCACCTGGCTTCGCAGTTCCTTGGTGCAGCTGGCAGGGCTGGCAATGGCAGGCAGGGGAGGAAGGGCACAGCCTGTTTTCCTGCCCTGCCCTGCACAGTTTGCTCTGGAGTTAGGTGAGCTGACAGGACTCACGGAACCAACAGAATTATGGCTTTTGTGGCGTGGGAAAAAAACCCCCAAAACAAACAAAAACAGCAAAACCACCAGAAAAGCTGGGCCAGCGCAGCTCAAATTTTCACCTGTCCCAGTAGCCTGTTCCCAGGAACGGAGGAAATCAGATACTCTGTGAAAGCACACCAGCAATTACAGATATGTTCCCAGAATATTGTTTTAGCTACTAATGATTTACTGCTTATGGGTTTTCTGACCTAGACATGATGTCTTGCTTTTAGTAACCCTCAATGGATTTTTTTCTTCTTCCATGAACACAACCAGTGAATTTTTAAGACCCAGACACAGTTTTAGCAGATTACAGCATCCTGTGGCAATAAACTCCACTGCTTAAATACAGCTTGTGGGGAAAAAAGAGAAAAGCAGCTTCTGATGATTGGAGTTGCCAAATTTAGCCTCATTTTATGCCCTGGATTTCTTGTACTGGATGAGACAAATTGTTGACTACTGGCTATCCCTCTCCATTTTCCTCATGTTTGACATGATTTCATAGGTATCTATCAAGCCTTTTTGGCTGTCTTTTTTGCAGATTAAGTTGTCATCTCTCCAACATGAGCAGCCCCATAGCTCTGTAGTCCTCATGTTTCTTTTCCCAATCAGGTCCTGCATCCTTTATGAGATGCAGAACTAGCTGCACTTGGGAATACTCAGGGTACAGGATACTCTGTAGATTATTGCACAGAGTGACACTGTGCTGCTTTCTGTGATGAATGAACCCAGCTGCAGGCTGGTGGTAAAATCTCTTACCACTATAGATCAAAAGTTTTGCCCAGACATAAAGCAACCCCACTGCTCAATAAGAAATTGCCTCCCTAATGGCTTCTGAGTGCCAGAGCTCCTGGATGTGGTCAGGCGTGCAGAGCAGCCCTGGCTGTCCCTCACCATTTGAGAACCAGGCCCAGGAGCAGACACAAAGCACCCAAAGCAGATTTATTTGCTTTCTGCTCCCAGCTCAGGCTGTCGTGTTCCCCAGGGCTTTTCCAGAGCCCAGCTGTGTGTGCTGGCGCAGTTGTGCAGCTGTGCATTAAATGCACGGCTCACACGAATTAACAGGCTACAAATGCACTTCAAACTGAGCACTCAGACTGGAAATGTCCAATTTCCACTTGGTTATTCATGCCCATCAGGAAATGGAAGCACCATTTGCCTGGCTGGTAGCTGATTCACAGACCACAATGGCAAAGGCTGTGATGGAACATATATCTCAGAACTAAGCATAAATGAGGTGTTTTGAATTAAAAAATAATTCCTCATGCTGATAAAGGTCAAGAACGTGATTCTAGAAAACAAATAAAGGAAGGCCTCCACCTAAACAAATCACTTTGATAAATATCCATGAAAGATCCTAGTCACCAGTTGCTTTTTGTTTGCTTTCCTCTTGTGGCAAAGCTTGTACACATCAAAGTGAAAAGGATCCCATTAAACACTGTTGTGTTTCACCAACTCAACCTTTCCACCACAAATAAAAGTTCAAAACAAAAAGGACACTGGAAGATTGTCCCGGGAGCTGGTATGGTTGTATCTGCAGCACACACACCCAGTGTCTGCACAAACTGACTTGCACTCAGCTGCCTCTCTGCAGTGCCTTGGCAGGGCTGTGTTGGAGCCCATCCCAGCGTGGCTGGGGGGGGTCACATAAAATTTTGGTGGCACTTTGGATGTGGCCAGCCCGAGCTGGAAGGTGGCAGTGCCATGGATGTGGCCGCAGCTCCCCAGGGCCCCGTGGGGACTGTCCCAGCCACTGTTAATTTGCTCACACACAGAGCAGCCCTGCTGCTGCCCTTAGCACAACACGAATGACGTGTTGGTGTGGAAAGCAAACACTCAGCTTTTCTAACGGGTGACGTGCAGCTCGTCAACACCTTGCGGAAACCTGCGTAAGAGACCAAACATCGCCTGCACAGCTGCTATCAGATGCAAAGGGGAGCAGCAGCCCCACAGTTTTGGCCTTCTGGACACCAAATCCCCTGAGCATGGCAAAACCCACTGCACACTGAGCTGTGGGTTGAAATTCCAAGTGGAATGAGAGTATTGCTTGTTACTCCACAGCTGTGTGTCCATGAGCTGCCCACAACACCTCCCAGGTGGGCTTTGTGCTCCAGGTGTGCTGGTGCTTCTCCAGGACCCAGGGCTGGCATTGTTGGCTTCTGAGATCCTTTAGCACAGCTGTTTTTGTTGGTGAAGAAGTGCACCAAGCACAAGCATGAATACATGTGCTTTTCCTTATTCCAGGAAACGGGAACAGGGCTTCTCTCAGGGCCAACATTTTATGTGCCTTCAAGCCATCTCTGTCAAAGACCCTTTCTGCCTTTTGCTGGCTCGCTGTAAAATGGAAGGTGCAATCTGCACAATTCTGGACTGGTTTGGGTTGGAAGGGATCTTAAAGCTCATCCAGTTCCACCCCCTGCCATAAGCAAAGACATTTTCTACTGGTTTATGCTGCTCCCAGCCACGTCCAGCCTGGCCTTGTGAGTCATTAACAAGTTTTCTGAAGCAGACAGCACATCTGACCATTTCCTGCTTTTGAGATTGATCACATTGATGAATAAATACCTTGGAATAAATACCTTGATGGTTATTAAAAAAGGTATCTCTGACAGAATAGGTTTCTTCAAGGTGTTAGAGTAAAGATCAAGAAGTTTTGTCTGAGCTGGGTATGGCAAGCAGGATAAGGCCTTGCTTATTAATAGCAAAAAAAAATTGCTACACCTTTTCTTTTGTAACACTGATTAAGTAAATCCCAGTGCCTTTTAGAGTTCAGATTTCCTCGGGGTTATTTTTCCTATTCCATAATTTTTATGTGGTGTAAAACCTTGAGGCAACTGTGCCAAAATTTGGTATAAATTTTGCAATTTATACAAAAAAATTTACAAAAGATTTATACCAAAAAATTGTACAAAAAATAGCTCCTCTTCAGAAAAACTGTGTTTTTCAGAGTGTATCACCGAGGAATTAACAAAAAAAAAGTGAAGTGTTTTCTCTGAGCCTCTATGATAAAAACTTTCACCCTGCTGGCTTTTAAAGCAGAATCACTCTGCTCAGAAAAGCTCTTGGGAGAGCTTTTCAGAGGACATTCCTCTGTTTTCGTATCACCTGTAGCTTTTCTTTCCTCCAGGAGGTTTGTCCATGGAGTTTATACTTAGATGATCATGGCAGGGGGCTGGAACAAGATGGGCTTTAAGGTCCCTTCCAACCCATATGATTCTGTGATTCTATAATTCTAAATGCATTTTGACACTGTTTTACCCAGCTGCCTTGGATTATCTGGTTCAATTTTGAGAGGGCTTTTTTCTTCATTACAGTAATGTTATCCTTGATGCACACCCTCATACGTGAAGTTTTTGATCCCCAGAGTGGCAGCCAAGTATTCACTGCTAAATCCCAGAGCAGTAAAAGACCTGCAGTGGTGCAGAGGAGCTCTGTCCTTGCTCCCAGCTCTCATGCTGGCGACCTGTGGTGTGTGCCTCTGTGGCCTTGTGCACACTTGGCTGCCTCTCCTGCTCTCCCTGGGGCTGCTGTTATCTGTGCTGGCAGCTCTCAGGGCTGGAACTGCACCCAAGCCACGTGGGATAAGGTGTTCCTCCTCCACCACAGCTCCCCACACTGCGATCTCAAGCTTCGCCACAAAGCTGAGCTTGGGGTGAGGTGACACCAGGATAAAAAGAAAAAAGAGGAATATTTATTCACATGTTATTTTTTTAAAAAATAAGACTATTCAGTTTGGGAATATTGATGGCATCCATTGTTTTTTTTTTTTTCCTTATTGTCTCTGAAAATTCAATAAAAGTGAATTTCTATTCCCAAGAGAAGAACACATACCAGTTGCTCCCACCACATCTTCACACTGGGCACGCACAAGACATGTGGATCCACCATGCAGATGGTCAGAGGTTTTCAAGGGTGAGGTCTGCTGTGTATTTAGCAGCTTTTTCTTTAGAAACACTGGTCTGGATACCAGAGAAATCAGCAGAGATTCCCATTAATTTCAGTGACCTTTGGATCAGACTCAAAAATCACAAATGGGTTCCACAAAGCAATCTCAGCTCTGATTTGATCTTTCCCTTTGCTTGATAAAGAAGGAAAGTGCTGGCACCTGCCTGAATACAAAGTCCTCCCTGTTCAGGAGCTCTTGTGTGGCTTGTTCAGGCTCCAAGCCAAACACAAGTCCGGTGATTCCCTGCAGGAGGGAGAGAAGGTTCATACAGAGCAAGCGTCCTCCTCTCTGGATGACACAAAATACAGAGTGGATTTGTGGCTTAAACAGAAAAAATATCTGCATATGTCTGCAAGCCTGTTCTTTGCTGTTCACCTCTCTGTAAAATCCATTTAATGTTGTTAATTCGCTGTTTTCTTGAGCCACAGAGGAAAATTCACAGTTGTGGTCAAATAGACTTTTAGTTGATGGTGAATTCTTTAGAATTCTCCAGACTGTGGATGCCTGAAACCCTTCCAAACAATCTCCAGGGGACTCGGAGAGGTGCTTGGCTCCTGTTTGTTACCGTGACGTGAGAGGAGCTGGACTTGCTGTGCACCTGTTTATCTAGGCACAGCAGAAAAGCCAGTCTGTCTCCATTGTTTTGAAATACCTGCCAATACGGATTTCATTAATGTTTTCTTTGTGCCTGCATTAACGAAGGAAGGGTCTCCGCCCTGGAGCACCACTCCTTCTGTGCCCACAGAGCAGAGGCAGCCGCAGCCTCTGCGGAGATAACTCGGGGGAGCTGCCAGCTCAGCCCCAGCCTGGCACAGGGAATGGGGCTCCTGCAGGGCACAGTGAGGCCCAGAGCTGGGCAGGTGTGCCTCCCTAACTGAGGCATGGGGAGGTCTTGGGAATTCTGCTGGTCAGAGTGACACCGAGATGCGTTAGAAGTCTCTTTTCCCAGTCCGGTGGTCGAAGGAGTCAGAGCTCTTCTCTTCTCTTCTCTTCTCTTCTCTTCTCTTCTCTTCTCTTCTTCTCTTCTCTTCTCTTCTCTATTTCTCTTCTCTTCTCTTCTCTTCTCTTCTCTTCTCTTCTCTTCTCTTCTCTTCTCTTCTCTTCTCTTCTCTCTCATCTTCTCTTCTCTTCTCTCTCTCCTCTTCCTCTTCTCTTCTCTCTCCTCTCTCTCCTCTCCTCTCCCTCTCCTCTCCTCTCCTCTCCTCTCCTCTCCTCTCCATTCCTCCTCCTCTCTCCTCTCCTCTCCTCTCCTCTCTCTTCCTCTCCTCTCCTCTCCTCCTCCTCTCCTCTCCTCTCCTCTCCTCTCCTCTCCTCTCCTCTCCTCTCCTCTCCTCTCCTCTCCTCTCCTCTCCTCTCCTCTCGCTCTCCTCACTCTCCTCTCCTCTCCTCTCCTCCTCCTCTCCTCTCCTCTCCTCTCCTCTCCTCTCCTCTCCTCTCCTCTCCTCTCCTCTGTCCTCTCGCTCTCCTCTCCTCTCCTCTCCCCCACCAAGGTCGGTCTGGCAGGCCGGGTTGAGGCACTCTGCCCACCTCAGAAAGTGGTGTTATCTTTTTATACTAAAAACTACGTGTATAATATTTACCATAACTTCCCAATACCTATCACCTATGATAGACAGTGAGTTTCTACCTTAAACCAACACCAAAAGTGCCAGCATCACAGCAGAAGATGGAGGCCAAGAAGAAGAAGGAGAAAGGCTGGACAGGCCCAGATTCCTCCAGTTTGCCTCCTGAACCCCCCATTCTAAAAACCCAAAAAATCTATTTTTCCACCCTGTGATAAATTCACTATCATTCTACTCAAACTCTCTTGACTTGTAATTCTTCATATAAAGGTTGGTAATTTCTTTTTCCATGGGTCAAAATCAAAGTCACAGATGTCTTGGGCTCTGTGCCAAGGTCTCTGAGCCCCCTGGGCCGGGGCTCAAGCCATCCAGGACAGCCCACAGGGATGGCTTTGCTGGAGGGGTTCATGCACATCAGAGGGGTCCCCTGCCCTGTGGGAGCCCTGTCAGGCCCCCTGGGTGGAGCCTCCTGCTCCACCAGAAAGGCTGTGGAAAATAATTGCTTATCCAAAGGATGTGTGAGTAAAGCCCTCTGTTTGATCTACCTCCACACTCTTATTGATTGTCTAAACACGGGAAGAGATTACCCTGCCCTATAAAAGCCACAGAGAGAAGGAAGCAATCAACAGAGGCAAATGAAGTGAGCAATTAGTTTGAAACCCTTCGGACCAGCTTTACTTTCAGGCGAGGTTTGAGCAGTGTGATGCTGACACAAGGATCTTCAGCAGTCACAAGGTAATCCACAAATTTGTAATCTAATTCTGCTTTATATTCTAATTTCCTTGGTGTATTTTTAAGCACAAGGGTGACACTGAGGTTTTCCTTAGGACATCTTACAGATGGGACAAAAAGATTTGGTGTCTTGGGGGGTTGGAGGACTCTCTAGTAAGCAAGTTGATTTTCCATTCTCAGTAACACTCAGCACAGCTCTCCCTGGGGAGAGGGAGAATTTCTCCAGGGGAAATTTCACACAACATCTGGAGCAGATTCTGGGCTGACATTTCGTTTTACTCACATGCACTGATGGACAAGAGGCAAAGCCTGGGCAGATCACTTAGCCACAGTTTCTGGAGCCAGTAAAAGAAAAGGCTCTGTGTCCTGGGACAAACTGACCAGGATTAGATAAAAGTATCATATAGATATGTCAGAGCGTGTTGTTGGTGTTGTTGGGTTGTTTGTCCATGCCAAAATTCCATCCCTGGCATTGTCCCAGGCCAGGCTGGATGGGGCTTGGAGCACCCTGGGTCAGTGGGAGGTGTCCCTGCCCATGGCTGGATGGGCTTTAAGGTCCCTTGCAACCCAAACCATTCTGGGTTTCTGGGAATCTATAAAGATTGGAAGCCATGGAGAAAAATTAAGTCAAACTCAAGACTGTGGAAGCCTTAACAGAAGCATTCAGGGTTTTGAGTTGGATTAACTTCTGTCTTTTGGATCTATCCCCGCACTTTAATCTCCAGTTAAAGATAATTCACATTAGAGACAGTGAAACACTCAGGTGTAATAAAGGAATATGAACTAAATGTGCTGGTTTTGAACATTAGGCTGGGATCTGATTGTCTCTTTGCCTAATTTTTCAGGATGGCCCATGCTGGTGACGAAGACTTGTACAACTCTGTGGTCGTCCAGGAAGAAGGTGTTTTACTCTCCTGTTTGTTTCCATCAGCATTTAAAATCAGTTTTGCAGCGTGGTGACACTGCTGAGTGTGTTACCAAGTCCGTCAGGTTACGGATCCAGGGTGTTGAGTGGGCTCAAAAGCAGTGGATGAATCAGACACACGTTAGACATGATTCTCTTGGGGTTTAGGGTGGGAAGAATGGTGGAGCTGAAGGGAGGAGCTGCAGCAGAAAAGAGTGGGAGCCTTGGAGGCAGGGATGCAAGCCACTGTTCATTTCTTTAAGTCTGGAATTATACAGAAGAGTAAAAAAAGGATGGAAACATTGAAAAGGGTAGAAGTTGATGGAAAATGCTGGCTAGACAGGCAGTAAGGTTCAGGATCCTGCTTTAATATAAATGGGTGGATAATATGTGAAATGCCTTTTGGTCTAACAGTGCAGGGCAGACTTTCCCACCCAGAAATCCACAGGGCTGCCTTTCAGTCTCAGTCCTGAAAAGCAGTTTTGCTTTGCTCTTTGATAGACGAAGACACACAAGTTATGACACACAAGTCATTTAACGGAGCTGTGAGATTTTTGAAGAAAAACTGGTTCCAGAAACACCCCTTTAACACAGAGCTGGTCGCCCCCTTCCCCTCATGGTTTGAGCAGGACTGTCAGTATTTTCAGCCTGTAGCAACCTGTAATTTCATGGAAGGCTGCGTTCCCTGAAGCTGTTTGTTGGCAAAACTCACCTGTGGTTTCTCTTCAAGGCTCACCACCCTCCACCTATGCCATTGTCATGGTGTCTCTCAGTGGAGGCCTCCTGCTGCTGGTTGCCATCAGCATGGCAGTAAGTGTTCTCCGGAGGTGAGTGTCAGGGCAGGAGAGGGAAACCAGGCTTGCCATGGGAATGTGTGCAGGGATGAATCCCTGCTCCAGCCAAGAGTCATCATCAGCCTGCCAAGCCCTAGTGGGGCTTCCTGGGGTCTTCCCAGGCTCCTTCCTCAGCCTAGAGCTGGATGGGAGAGCAGTGGCTGGAGAATCACCAGGGTGGGTGCTTGGTAATAGCAATTTGGGGCAATGACATTGGGTTTGCTTTATATCTGGTCCAAATTCTCCCCACCTCCAGATATATATATATGTCTATATCTATATTTGTACCTATATCTATACCTATGTGTATATCTATCTATCTATCTATCTATCTATCTATCTATCTATCTATCTATCTATCTATCTCTGTCTATCTATCTATCTATCTATCTATCTATCTATCTATCTATCTATCTATCTATATCTGTATCTATATCTACACCTATGTGTGTGTATATATATATGTCTATGTCTATGTCTATATCTATATCTATCTATATATCTATCTATTTCTATACCTATGTGTGTGTATATATATATCTATATATAGATATATGTCTATATCTATATCTGTATCTATACCTGTATGTGTATATATAAATATGTCTATATATCTGTATCTATATCTATACCTATGTGTGTGTGTATGTATATATATGTCTATGTATCTATATCTATACCTGTGTGTGTATATATATATCTATATATAGATATATAGATATATCTATATCTGTATCTATATCTATGCCTTCATCTATATCCATACCTATATCTGTATCTGCATACCTCCATGTATAGATATATAGATTTATACATATATAGGTGTAATTTTATAGACATGCATTTAAATTTTATAGAGGAGAATCAAGACACCCAAACCCCTGATTCCTCACTAATGCCAAAATTCTCATTGTTTTCAATCATCTGAACTCACTAAAAGAGGCAATTTCCTAGTGGCATCTGTTTCTATAAAGAGAGGGTAAATCATATGTTTTGAGGAGTCTCTTTGAGGAAAAAAATTTGTTCCATTTTAGTTTGAATACATCTAGCCAAATGAAGCAGGGCGACGAGGTCACAGGATGTGGTTTTGTAAAGGGCAGGAGATTAAGGAAAAAAGGAATATGTCACCTCCATGATTAATTAAATCAGCTCTGCCCCAGCTATCAGTTCTGTGCTGCCATCAATTACATTCTGTTACTAACTGACTTGGCTTCAAGATACCAACAGCTCCTCATGCTGATCAGACACCCAGTTATTTGTATTTCCTCCATTTCTGTTGTGCCAGGCGTTGCACATCAAATTATTCCTCCAAAGACCTCAGCACACCTGTGGTGGTGGAAAAAGTTACAGTGGCAAACTGCAGCTCTGACAGGATTTCAACAGTGGATTTGACTGGCCCAATGTGCATAAATTACACTTCTTACAAGCAAAATGCGTGCCCAGCCACAGTCTGCCATCTCTGAAGAGACAAATTCCATTTCTGATGCTCCTCCTTTGACAGCATCCCCCAATTCAGCACCAGAACAATGACAGCCCGCAGCTTCTTCCATTTGCAGCTTCCTTCTGGAGAGAAAAGGGGATAAAGGACTCAGGGGATGTGTGCTAGCTGAGAGGATGGACTGACATGCTGCACTCCATTTTCTCCACCAAAGTGCTGGACTGTGAACTCATACCACAAAAGTATTAGAAAATGCAGGAAAATTGAGTTTTTAATGGAAGTGGAGAAAAAGCACAGATACATGTACCTTTTCTCTGTGACGCTGTTGTGTTAAAAATTTACTGCAGAGATTTACGTCTTTTTCATATTGCCTTTTTTCTGTGGGGTGAGTCATGGGGAAATAACACAGGAGGGGGAATTCTGGTTATTTTTACAAAGATTTCCCAATGCCTCTGACTCATTTAGAATCCCAGGCCTTATGCTGAGACCTAACCTTGTGCACACATGGCTCCCTATTATCTGCATGACTCCAGCCTGTTAACGCTGGCATTATTGGACAGGATGCAGCCTCCAGAGCCTCAGGGCTGTGATTTGGTTTTCACCCACCCACTCTTACAGCCTGGAGAGAGAGACCATCTATTCATCTCTAAGCTGAGTGCTTTGGGGGCACTGATGACGTCTGGTGTGACACCAGCTCGCCCGGCTGTCCTCCTCATTCAGGGGGTGGCTCCAGGGATCAGGCTGGGCTGGAATCTGGCTCCAAGGGGGATCAGTGTGATCCCTGGATCTGGCCAGCCTGTTCCAGCTTCATGCCCTTTGCTAGCTGCCTTTGGGAGCCCCTGGGCTGCAAAGGGGAGCTGCAAAGGAGTGAGATTCCTCCTTCTCCAGGCTTGGATGGGGCCACCGTCCCCTGGGGAAGGTGCTGGTGGAAGGCCTGGCCCCACCGGGACACACCAGGACACCAAAATCCTCGTGTCACCTCCTCTACATGACACCTCTCAAAAGAGAGACTTGGGGCAAGCACAGGCAGGTGGGGCTGCCTCACCAAATCCACATTTCATAACCCTGAGGGAAAATCTGTGCCACAAACGGGATCAGACTTCAGCCACCACTGCAGCTCCTCATGCTTGTCCCCAGAAGGGCTCTTTGAGTGACTTTTCTGTTAGCAGAGGTGGAAGCCAGGCCAGACTCCAAAGCTGTGGGCACATGCCAGCCATCCCTGGTCCTTTGATGTTGGCTGTAGTCCCACTCAGAATGTTTCCACTGGCACCATTTTCCCTGGTCCAACAGGAAAACAAACCCATGCAGGTCCCTGGTGGCAAACACCAACTCTGTGCCTGCAGGAGTTTGTGCTCCCTGGGTCTCCCTCCCTCTTTCCACGTAGTGAGCTGCTCCTGCCTGTCCTCTGCTGCAGCAGCAGCTTCAGACACCCTGCTCTTCGCTCTCTTTAATTCCCCTGCCTTTTCTTCATGCTGCTCACTGCACAGAGACTAAATCCCCCACCTTTCAAAATTCATGGAGCTGTTTCCCCATCCTCTAAATCCCTCCCTAAGACTCTCTGCTGAAAATGCCTGAAAATCCTGCCCGTCTGTCAGCAGTGAGGCAGGGCTAAGCACAGACTTGTAATTCCCTGAAAAAAATCCATTTGTTTCCTTGCTGCCCCTCTCCCCACATTGGCCTGCTTCAGATATCCACTGTCTTCCATCTCAGACATGGATTGGAAAATCCCTATGCCTGCCTCTGAAAAATATCTGCATGGCACCGAGCATGACAGGATTTGGGTCTGGACTGGTGTATTCCAGTGCAAAAGCAGGACAAACAGTGCCAATAACAATGAAACAATGTCGTGCCACAGAGTTGATCTTTAAGCTCCCCTCCAGCTAAACCATTCCCTGATTCTATGGCCATTCTGTACTCTTGGTGGTGGCAAGATAAGGAACAGCATGTGTGTGTGTCTGTTTCTGTGTCTGTGAGAGAGAGAGAACCAGGCAACAAATGACACTTAAAGGCTGTTATGGTTACCGAGTCAGGTAACTTAGGGAAACAGCATCGATAAATTTAGGTGTAAATCCAGAGTTGTGTATGGTTTTCCATCTTGTTCCTCAATCCCCAGGCAGCCCTTTTGTGCATGAAGCCCTATTAATGTCCTCTCAAATCCCAGGAAGGCTGTCAGGCTGTGTTTTTGGAGGGATGGCTGTTCTCAAACAAGCAAGGGCAGAGGTAACCCATGAGTCACAGATAAAGAAAGGATCTTTTCTGTGCACAGCTGCTGACAGGTGAGGACCAGACACACATTCTCCCACATGTACAAAATCTTACTGCATTCCCAGCTTTGGTGCTTTTTTTAAAAAAAACCCATCTGGATATTAAACCAGTCACTCAATTTGTGCTTACCACGGACGTGTTGCATCAGTCGGATGCACCATTAACTTTATAGCCCTTCGACAGTGCTATAGCTGTGATGAGTGAGGGATGACAAAGGCTTTAGTCTAACTGTGAAATTTAGCTATTGATTTATTTATAGCACCTGGCCAAGACACAGAACCTAATTTTTTTCACCTACGCAAAGTATTTCAGTTAATGAAGTTACTCATGGTAGGAGTCAGTAAAAAAACAGCCACCAACAAAATGCATTTTTTTCAGTTCTTGGTATCACTGGGCCCAATTTCCAGACTTTTCTGGGCCCCCAAAATTTTCTCACTGATGTGTATCTGGGTATGTACAGTTTCCAAAGGAGGAAATGGTTAAAGCCAGTTCAGAAAATAAAGTCAGAAGATGGTGGTGGCGAGTGAGGTGAAGGGTATATGACCTGAAGTGATAACAGGTTTTCCTTTGTCCTGGTATTTTCTCATCAGGATTAAACTCAGTTAACCCCAAAATCTCCCATGCAACAAGCTGGGTTCTCATTAAGTGTAGAGGACAGTGAGACCTGGGCAGATGTGCTCTGCCTGAAAATATTGGACAAGAAACGGAGAGTGAAAAACACCAGTGCCTTCACAATACTTCACCAGCCTGAAGTTTAATCCTTTGACATCTGTAAGGTGGTTTAAAACTCTCCTTTATGGTGATTGAATGGACCCTGCAGATGACACCAGGGGAATTTACTGTACTGAAACACGACACCTTAATGAAACAAAAAAAAAAAAGCCCCTTTCCTTCTAATGCAAGCAACTTTATCTGGTTTTTCTTCAACCACGTAACATGATTCAGAGATAAGGCTCCTGTGGTTGCTAAGTTGCCATGATGGATTTCATTAAGGGGAAAATCATGTCAAGTTTATGTCAGCTTGATGGCAGCTGCGCTTTCGAAATATATCTTAATTATGGGTAAAAATACTAAGCCATAACTTGTGTACTTATTGCAAAAACCTCGGGTTTTTTTTTCAGGGCCATAACTCTAAACATTAGCTCTTCACTGAGGTTAGCATTTATTTATTTATAGCTTGTGTACCGTAAGGAGGTAGCCCAGGAAATGCTACTTGATCATGGTGATTATAAGATATCTGTGTTAGTGAGCCCCATATTCATCTGTATTTAATTATAGAATCACTGCCAGAATGCTCTAAGTTATGTCTGAGGACAAAAGACAGCTCTGTTTGTGAGATTATCACATGTCACCACTCAGAACTTCTTAAAAATTTGTAGTGACCTTTTGGATTAAATTTTTCAGGCCAATATTGACTTTCCCTGCCTTTATGGAGTTTGATATAATCATTCAAGAAAAGTTTTTTAATTTTTTGTTTTGTTATTTACAGATGAAAAAAGGTTATTTGAATTATAAAGCCCTGCAAATTTGGGGCAGAAAGGGGGAGTGGGAACCAGGCAATTAGAAATGGTTCCATTTCAAAATGTTAAAATGGTGGGGATTAGGAGTTTTGCAGTTATAGCAAATTTTAAAACCTAGATGAGAAATAGAGAAGCTGTGCTGGAGCTCCTGAGCCTGCAAGTGTGTGCTCACATGTGCCACTACACTCAAGTGTTCCCTCTAACCGCTGGTTTATGAAGTTAATCACACACAAGAGAGTTTTCAGAACCAAAGCATCTGGGAAAAACAATGAGTTTTCATGTAAGTAAACACTTCAGTACAGGCTTCAAAAATATTGAGCTCACTGCAACTGCAAGAGATGTTCTAGTCATTACCCTGAATTGAGACTATATTCCTTTTTGAGGCTGAAATGATACTTTTGACCAGATGACAGAACTCTGATGAACATCCTTGATTCTCTATCTCAATTGTACAATAGCAGTAATTTTGGGAGTAAATTGTAAATTGTGGTTCTGGTGGCGGGGTGCTTTATTCCAGTATTAAAATGTGATGTTATTTAATAGTAGTGACTATTAAGATGTACAATATTGTGACACTGACTGTACCAGAGTGGGTGTTTTGGGAAGGAAAGATGAACACAAGAAGAAGCTGAGGTGTGGGTTTCTTCTCAGCTGATTCACGTGGTGTCTGAGCATCTATTGATTACATACTCATGACAATTGATTAATTGAAGTATCAGGTCATCACTTGCTGCTGATCTTCACACAGAGCATGGGGACACAGTATTGACAGATAGTGAATAATTTCTCCAGACTGTGTCAGAAGTATGTGGCAGGGCAGGGAATTGAGATGGGGTCTCTGCAGCCCACCACACTGAGCACAAAGCTGTCGCCTCCATTGCAGCAGAGGGCTCCAATAACCAACACCACAAAGGGATCGTGCAAATGACTGTGCCCTGATTGAGTCATAAAAGCACCAACCATCCGAGTTAAGGGGCTTGTGTACTGTGAGATTATGGGGAAATAAAATCAGGGAGGGTTATGCAAATCACCCCCTTCAGCCAATGGGACTGAAAGAGGCAAAGGGGAAAAAATGTCTATTTGTGCATCAATAACTACGCTGGGATAACTGTGTAACTACAGTACAGGGATAAGTGTGTAACTACAGGAGATATAACAGGGATACAGTATCCCTGAGCTCCGGTTGTGGTTATTTTGTAATTTGACTGGAAAAGCAGTGATCAATCCGCTATAAAAGGTAATTGTTTTCTTTCGGAGTGTGCTTTGGATTATGTGCTGGATAAACAGCATCTGGGATCTGGGCTGACTTCCTGCAAGAAACCTCAGTCAGGACAGGAGGAAAACCAATGTGCTGAGAAAACACACGGAAAAACCCCGCTGTCCATAAGGATAAATATAATTATAAACTCATGTATTTTTGCATGTGCAGTGTTTATGTTTTTTTATTAATTTCTACTTGTGTTGGGTTGCTGATGAGGGATGGCCACGGGGCTGCCCCACGCCGGGCAGTGTCTCCCTGCTGCCAGCAGACACCACGTTACCACGTCACCGACGGAGGAGGAGGAGGAGGAGGAGGATGAGCCTTACTCCCGCTCCAATCCAAAGGCCACTTGCTGCACGGCGAGCGGAGCTTCCCACGTCACAGCCTGCGCTGTGAGGACCATGGGGCTCCGAGAGATCCACGGACCTGGGAAATCCACGGCGCTCCGAAGGACCCACGGACCTGAGAAAACCACGGGGCTCCGAGGGATCCATGGACCCGAGGGATCCACGGATCCGATGGACCCAAGGGGCTCCGAGGAACCCATGTGGAGGCGAGGGATGCATGGCCCCGAGGGATCCACAGGGCTCCACGGGCTCCATGGACACGAGGGATCCATGGACCCAATGAACCCAAGAGGCTCTGACAGATCAATGGACCCAAGGGATCCAGAGGTCTCTGAACGACCAATGGACCCAAGGGATCCACGGGGTTCCAAGGGATCCATGGACTGAAGGCATTCACGGATCCAACGGACCCAAGGGGTTCTGATGGAACCACAGGGCTCCGAGGCATCCATGAACCCGAGGGATCCACGGTCCCGACAGACCCAAGGAGCTCCGAGGGACCCGCGGGGTTCTGAGGGGTCCACGGACTCGAGGGCTCCACGGGGCTCCAAAGGATCCATGGGCGCGAGGGATCCACGGATCCAATGGGCCCAAGGGGCTCCATGGGACCCACGGGGTTCCGAGAGATCCACGGACTCGAGGGATCCACAGGCACCCAAGTGATCCATTGACCAGAGGGATCCATAGATCCAGCGGACTCAAGAGGCTGCAAGGAATCTCCGGGGCGCCGAGGGATCCACGGGGCTCTGCGAGGTCCGCGGGTTCGGCCGGACCCGAGGGGCTCCGAGGGGTTCGGGGTCCCGAGGGATCCGCGGGCGAGCCCGGACTCGAGCGCGGCTGCTGGAGCCGACGGCCACGCCCCCCTCCAGACCACGCCCCGTAGGGCGGGCACGGATCTGCCAGGAGGCCACGCCTCCACAAACCATACCACGCCCCATTGGGCCGGGCTCATCAAGCCACGCCCCATATTTGTCCCGCCTCATAAAGCCACGCCCCCTCCCTGCACTCCAAACGCGCCGCAGCCGCCGAGAGGCCACGCCCCGTCACAGCCCTTGAGTGAGGTTCCGCCCTCAGGCTCCGCCCCTCCCGGCCGTGAGCGAGGCCCCGCCCCCAATCCCGCCACGTCTCTCTCGGGCGCCGCTCCCGCTGCCGCTGCCGCTGCCGGTGCCGCTCCCGGGGCCGCCCCGCTCCGCCCCGCCGGGCCATGGCGTTCACGCTCTACTCGCTGCTGCAGGCCTCGCTCCTCATCGTCAATGCCGTGGCCGTGCTGCACGAGGAGCGCTTCCTCCGCCACGGTGAGCCGGGAGGGCCGCCCGGCCTGGGGGGGTGGCCGCGGTGGCCGCGGCCCCGCCGCCGCTCCCTGCCGGGAGCAGCAGCGCACGGGGGAGGGCTTTGGGAATCGGGGTGGGTTTGGGCTTTGGGGATGAATTCCCAGCCGCTTTCCTCGTACCTTTGTCTCTCCTTTTTTTTTTTTTTTTTTTTTCCCTATAAGTGTTCTTTTTTCCTGTTCATTTTTAACTGTTTCGCGGCCCTTCGTGCCGCGCCTCGGAGTGGTTGGTGTCGTACAAAGGTTTCCTTTTTCTTGCCGTGCCCGGTTCTTGATGAGATGGCGACTCTTTGTCCGTGGGATTCCCAGGGCTGGGCATCCTTGCCCTTCAAAAGAAGCCAAAGCCCTGCAAAAGAGAGGAAATCCACCGACAAAAATCTGCAAAGCCGTGGGGGGAAAAAAAAGGCCAATGATCCACGGTTTCCGAGTTCATTCGTGTGGAGAATCCTGACTTCTCCACGTCAGGCTGAGCCAGGATTGTTGGCGGGAGTGCAGAAGGGCATCCCTTTCCCCTGCTGGATTTGTTTCAAGGGATCTGCTCGGTGTGGGTTTGGGCTTTTCTTTGGCTCTCCTGACGAGCAGCTGGAGTTAAAAACGGGAGATGTGGGGACTAGTGGGATGGGTGAAGCCACTTGTCAGCCTCGTGGGATTTGGGAATATAGTTCCAGGCTCATCCCAGTGGGAAGCAGCAGCTGGCAAGGCTGGTCAGGAAGAGGACTCACCCACCACCCTCGGTTTGGTGCCAGGGAGATGAGAAAGGGAGAACAAAAATCACTTAAAAGTGGCCTTTGGAGAAAGAAATGCACAGCTTGGGCAGTGGAGCTTGGTGTATTGAGAGCTGCTCCTTCCCAAAATGGTAAGGGCTGCAGCCAGCAGGTTTTAAAAATCCCTGGACACATCCCTGGTCCCATCATGCTGTGTCTGGGCATCGTAAAACTTCAGGACTTCTGCTACACTCAGAAAAATTCCCCAATTTTTTTTTCCTCAAAAGTTCTAGCTTTTTTTTTTTTACAGCAGTTGGAAAAATCATCACCTCGATTTTTGAATTTGTGCTGGCCGTTCTTCTCTCGTGTGGCCCCTTTTTCAGTGCTGAAGCATCACCACTTCACACCTAGCAGTTATTTGCTATTTTGTTCTCAGTACTGTGAACAGGGTGCAGTTGGTTTAGGGTTTATTTTGACAGCTGTTTTATTTTTTAAGCCCAGATGAACTCACCTGTTAGTCTGGGGACACAGGGAACAGTGGTGTATTAAAAAGGGTTTTCTTTACAGAAACCTGGATTTGCCATCGCTTAAAGTGAGGTTTAACAGTTTCAGCTTACTGTATAAAAATATGCTTGTGAAATGAGGCTAATTGGGCTGTCTATCTGTGTTAGCATAAACTACATTGAGGATAGATTGCTCGCTAAAATTGCAGCGTTTGTTATGTGGTTTTGGGGTTTTTTTCCTAAAGTGTGTGTCTGTTTTTATGTGACCCAGTTGGCTGGGGAAGCGATCAAGGGATTGGAGGATTTGGAGAGGAACCAGGAATTAAAGCACAGCTGACAAACCTCATTCGATCAATACGAACTGTTATGAGAGGTAAGGGCACAATATTTACTATTATCATTATGATAATGATGATTATTATTACAATCTGTAATGTCTTGTTTCTGCACTAATCTATACTTCATCCAGGCCTGGACTCTCTGTGAGAGGGTGCAGGCCTCACCTAAAGTGCCCTAATTCTGGTAAAAATGCAAAAACACTCCCTGGCTCTGGCTTATGTTTCTCCTGCTGAGCTTTTGCCTCCCCTTGGGGTTTGGCAGCTGGGAGGAAGTTTGGTGATCAACCAAAGTGTGCAATTAGTGTCAGTCACTTTGTCTAAATCCAACTTTATGGCAAGTACCTGTGAGGGAAATGTAATTCTGGGGTTTCTGAAAGGCAAGCGAGGCTTACATGCCTCAGAAGATGGGGAGAAAGATAGACTCAATTTGCAAGTTACTGATAGTTCTTCATTACGAAGGACACCAAAAATTCATTTTGTAGATGATGGTAGAGAGGGAGTAACAAATCTTAACCTGTCTTGCCTATCACTGAGTAAAACCCAAAACGTTTATTCTAAAGCACAGCAAAGCCAAGGACATAAGCTGAATTTTAGATTGTTTACTTACATTTGGAGAAAGAGTTACTTGTGTTGAAGTTAGAACTAAAGGCTCTGGGTTAAAGTTAAAACATGCTGTGGAAAAAATACTTCTGCTGTTGCTTTCTACTAATGTCCTTGGACCTGTCTCCTTCCACTGGCTCCTACTTTACATAGGAAAATGAAATGTATTTCTAAAATTTTGACTGGTTCTGCTCCTTCTCTCAACGTTATATGAAGCTCTGTCATTTTGTGATGTGGAAAGCAAAATTTTCACTATTAATTTCACGTTTTTCTCCCTCTTTAGTGCCACTAATAGCCCTGAACTCCATCACAATCGTTCTCCTCCTGCTGTTTGGCTGAAAACACCCCGTGGAAACCCTTTGGACATCCAAAGAAGCCAGTTGCTGACCACCACTGCTCTGAGTTCCCTGGGATCCAGCACAGTTTAGCTGTCAATCTGACATTCAACTTAAAATAATAAAAGACACTATTTCTATTTATCCCATTTCCTAATGTTCCCTTGCAGTTTCATTAAGCAGGATCACGGGATCAATGCAACAACGCTGCAAACACATTGGACTGTGACCAGTTCTGTTGCTGCCTGTTCATAGTGTTGATTAATTATTAGAGTAAATGTCATAGGATGTTGCAGTGACTGGCAATGGGATGCAGCTTTTAAATGCTTTGTTACTCAGGGATGAATTTCCTTCAGTACGCTCTCCAATTTGTTATTGAATTGAGAAAAACAACAATGTGTTTGTTTCCATTTCAGTTACTACCATGGAACTGTTTAAGAGAACACGAATTAGGCTCTGACAGCATGTCATAAAGAATACTTGTTGTAAAGGTTTGAAGTCCAGCTGTGATATAGAGGGAGATAAAATCAGCTGGGTAAAGTCCTGATTCAGGTTAGCATTGAAAGCTGGATTTTTCTGCTTTGATTGGGGATTTTTGTCTTCAGATCAGTATTTCATACTGATGGTAAAGTCAGTAGAAAATGGGTGCAATTGCAGTGCAAAATTCAAGGAAAAACAATTTAAAAATTAAGAAAAAAAAAAAAGCTGTACCTAAAGCTGAGTAACTCTGTGTTAACTTTGGGGATATTAGTGATTAGTATTTGTTACTTTTCTGTCAAGAATTGTTATTATACTTTTTAAAATATGTATTAAACTCTGCGTGGTGATCACTGTGGTCAAAGTGGGGAACCGTTTGTATTCTGAGCTTCCTGGGAAATGTGGGAGGGGAATACCATGGGAGGTGAATACCCTGTGCTTTGCAAACGTATTTCTTTGGGAAAACCCCGAATCTGCAGCCTCTTCTGTTACTGCTCCTTCCCCTGCCCTCCATCATTGTCATCATCATGATTTGTTGAATTAACAGCTTTGAAAGTGCAACTGTGTGTGTGACTTTGCAGTTCTGTGGAAGTGAATGCTCCTAATTGCTTTCCTACCGGTCTTGTCTCAATTAAGATTGCTGAGATAGGTCTGAAGAGGTGATTCTCATGTATCTTTATAGAGAAGTTAGAATCCTTCATCTGTGCTTCTGCTAAAGTGCTTGACTAAATTAAAGAGGGGAGGCCAAGGGAAACCTGGCAGTTTCATTATTTTAAAGCAGCTTAGCCAATCATCTTTTCTCCCAATGTCTTGATGACTAAAGCATATGCTGTTGTATATGAAGAAGAATCTGTAAAACATGTAAATGCATTTAATGTGATCTTCAGTCACAGGTTTTTGCAGAGTAAAGTACATCCAGGAGGAGAGGTTTATGTTGTTTCCTTTTTTCTTGTGATTTTTGTAAATAAATCCTGAATTTCCAAGTTAAGCACTCTCTTTCCCAACTGTCTCTCTCTCTCTGTCTGTGTACAGTGGGGATGTCTCAAAACTCTGTTCTATCCTGTTCCAGATACCAGGGTTACTGCTCTTTTAAGAAATGTGTAACTTTTTCCTCATCCCTGTGGCATGTGGCAATACCATCTCTGCTGTGGAGCTGTATTTTGGTTTATGTAGCAAACCCAATGAGACGTAGCAATGCTGTCCCGAGGCAGAACAGGATCTTCAGGATCCCTGTATTTTAAAACCTGTGGATCTGTTAGAAGTAATTTCTCTGTGATGATCTTTGTGTCAGTCAGAGGTGACAAGGGTACAGCCTTGAGGCTCAGCTGTTCTCACAGATCTCTCTTTGGTGTGTGGAACGTTATGTATTCCTATGAAATTTTTTTGGAAAGAAAAGCAGTGTAACCCCATTTCTGCATCCAGACTTAATTCGTTCTTACTGAAATACAGGCCAGTACTAAAGACTGCAAGCAGCAGCTTTAAAATAACAGGGGTGAAAAGTGATGTTCTCCTTGCTGTGCTTCCAGAGGCACTGCAGGCACACAGGGAGCAGCGGAAATCCCGCACTGGAGGCAAAACTGGGACGAGCTTCACCTGACAGGTGAAAAGTTGGGATTCAAAGTGGGGCAGCATCTGAGGATCAGGTGTGCAGGGAATGAGCAGAGAGTGCAGGGACAGCCAGGGAATAACCACACTGCTGCTGTCCCCTCGCATGGCTTCCATCAGCTCTAGAACAGCGCCGCAGCTGAAACTGCAAAAAACAAGGAACGTGCAACATAAAGTTAATACGTGTCTATGCATCCTAGTAATAGCTTGTAAAACTATATATGAAATTAATGCGTTTGTAGGTTAAAATTCATGTTGCAAAATATATAAACTGATACAAATGTGGAATTATAAATATAGGTATAAAAACATATTCACATATGGACATAGTAAGTGGATTATGATATAATAATATATATTATATTATATATGGACATATTATGGATTTAATGGACACTATGGACATAATATGGATTTAATTTAAAACATTACATTACATTGTAGATCTATAATGGGAATAATTTCTTCCAAGTATCCTGTATATATATATATATATATATATACATATATATATATATACACATATACATATACATATGTATGTATTTATATATAAATATATACTAGTTACCGTGGAGATATTATGGGTAGAATATATCCATATATGGATAACATTTTTATAACGTGTATATATATGTATAAATATCATAATATTGATATATGAATACATTATTGTGTATGATATACATACAGGGCATAATATATCCATAATATAGAGATTAAAAACATATAGAGATTAAAAAAAAAAGTTTATGGATATCCTTAGTGCATGGCTACGGATACAAACATGTCCATATAGGATATAAGGGATATCATTTACATGATTTATGATCATAGCCACATAGGGTATGATTACATATTACATACATAGGATAAAGAGGCTGTAACAGGTATAACAATAGGGATATAATGCATAGAACTCGTGTAATTTATATAATTTTTAACCATATCCATGTCACGGTGCGCCCTCAGGGCCCTACGGGCTGCCCCCCGCGCTGCCTGTCGCGGCTGCCGGACGCCGACCGGCGGCAGGCTCGCTGCGGGCTGAGGTCGGTATTTATTTATGGCAATAATCGTTACACCCTGTTTATTATTTGCAGCGCTGGCGGCGAGCGGGCCCGGCGCGGGACCGGGCGGGCGCGGCTCCGCCAGGACCCCGCGGGCGGCGAGCAGAGCGCAGCGGCGGCGGGAACAGGTCAGTGCCGGGGGAGCCGCGATGGCTGCTCCCCCCTCTCCTCCGCGTGGGCGCGTCCGCCGCCTTCGGCCGCGAACGGGCGGGCGAAACCATCGGCGTCAGGGAAAGGGGAGCTCGCCGCTGTTGGGACTCCCCCAGTAGGGAATGGGCCAGCCCATGTGTCTGTTGTGGGCTGGCGGGAAGGGGTGGTACCATCCCCGAGAGACGGGGGTTTTGGGGGACAGAAAGGCACACCTCTGCCATCCCCATCCTTCCACCGAGGGACATAAATTACCACATATATCTCTCTTAGATATATGAAGAATATATCCCTCTTTCCCTTAGGTTGTGTCTTGTGTTCATCGTGTTCTTGTCCCAGAGACCGGGGCTGGGGTGTCCCTTTGTCCTGACAAGGTGAGTTTTCCTTGGGATGTTATTAGGAAAACTGAGGTTCTGGAGGCTTTTTAGGACTTCTTGGCGGTCCATGAGCTTTTCCCTTAACATTAGGGTGTGCTGAAAATGGCTCTGCTGATAACTTCCGTATTTCCCAAATAAATGGACTGTGAACAGCAGAACCGATGGAAATGTAGGGTAAAAATGAAATAGTAACAGTAAAATAAAAACAGTAACAGTAATAATAATAGTGATAATAATAATGATAGCAGCAATTTCCATTGAAATTGATGAAGCTTCTTATGGAGTTCTGTTTTCAGCTGTGTGTCTTTAGCATTTAACTTTGGCTTTAACAGTAAGAGAAGCATTTTTATTTATTTTCTTATTGCAGAGAACCAGCAGGAATAACAGTAGTGGAACATCAAAGTTTCCTGGTGTGTGGGTGTGTGTGCATGCCACGTATCTGTGACCCCAGGCCCACATGACCATCTATAAAAATGTCTGCAAAAATAAAACTGACAGAAATCTGTTAGGGCAGGTTCCAGTCATGGTGTTGACTACTTTGTGTGCTTTTTAAAAAGTACAGACATGCTACATGCTGTATGTAACTAAACCAGCTGGACACAAAATTGTGGTCACTCGTAGGGTTGTGAGATCCCAGAGTGGTTTGGGTATAAAGGGACCTTAAAACTCATCCAGTGCCATCCCCTGCCATGTGCAGGGACACGTTCCACTGTCCCAGCCTGCTCCCAGCCCCATCCAGCCTGGCCTGGGACACTGCCAGGGATCCAGGGGCAGCCACAGCTGCTCTGGGCACCCTGGGCCAGGGCCTGCCCACCCTCCCAGCCAGCAATTCCTCATTCCCAATGTGCCAAAATCTGTCCCTGCCCTCTGGCAGTGGGAGCCATTGCCTGGGTGCTGTCCTTCCATCACTTGGAAATTGTCCCTTAGGTACTGAAAAGCCAAATTCAGATCACCCCAAAGCTTTTCTTCTGTAATCCCAACTCTCTTGGCCTTTTCAGATTGTTCTTGTCTAATGAAAAGGAGAAAATCATGCTGCCTTGGACGTTTTCTGAGAAACAGCTCCTCAGACTTGTTCATAGAGTAAAATGCAGTGCTCACAGCCCAAATGAGTGGGAAGTGTTTGTTTCTGGAGACAGATCTTTAACCAAGGGACTCAAACATCACCTCTCTGTTCACCTGGTGCCTTTACCCTTCAAATCCTGGCTTTTAGTTTGGGCTGAATATGTGGAACCAGAAAAACTGCCCCTTTTGCAAGTGTGGAGTGACCCTTTGTGGTGCTGGATTTGCCTGAGCCCTGAGAGCTTCCTGGCTAAAAATCGGAAAAAATCCTGACTGAGCTGCCTCAGAGTGGTGTGGTATGGGCTGCATCACTCTTACAAAAACAAAATCAACAATTTCCACTTTGGCTGGGCATTTTGAGCTTTACAGCCAAAATGCAGCTTTAGAGACGGACTTTAGAGCACTGTGTCTTTATTTTTACTGTTGGTGTCGGCGGGACTTGCTGAGGCCTTGCGCCAGCAATCCCAGGCCTAATGGCCTCCTCTCTCCTCAGAACCCTTGAGTCCTTCAGACAACTTTAATTTATTTTGATGCACTTAAAGAACAAACAGCACCTGATTTCCACAGAGTCTTTGTGAGGAAAAACACCCCACTCCATATCAGTTATGTGGGTTTTTTTAGCTCCTCAGCAGTCCCAGGTGCCTCGGCCTGTCCCCGGGCGCGATGGCGGCGCGGCGTGCTCTGAAGGCCGTGCTGGTGGATCTCAATGGCACCCTCCACATCGAGGACTCTGCTGTGCCCGGCGCCCAGGAGGCCCTCAAAAGGCAAGTTTCCCTTCTCTTCTGGGTTTGCTCTGGGAGGTTGTGTCAGTGCTGTTTGCACAAAGGGGTGGGTGAGTGGGGTGAGCACACGGCTGAATCCTTTGTGCTGTGTTCATGCCAGGAGAGCTCGGCAAAGGCTGGACAGAGATACTGGTGTCACCTGAGCCCCTGCTGCTTTCCTCAGTGGCTCTTCCTGTGTTTTCTGGGCCTTTTCTAGACATAAAACCCCCAATATTCAGGGTGTCGCCACTGATTCACAGGTGAGACAGCCACAGCTGAAGCTGAGTTCTAGTGAATTACCCCAAAATCAGTTCAGCTGAGCTGTTCCTTGGGGCTCTGATCATCAAATCTTTTAGATGTGTGCTGAGATAAAGTGGGATAACAGAAAAGCTTGGTCAAGGGAGCAAGGCAACTTTGGCAGTGTTTTCATTTCATTCAGACAATGCTTTTCTCAGTTATTACTGTTTTTAAAGTTTCTTTCTGCTAGGTAGGCAACCTCATTTTTTTTTACTTTTGTAGGAATTTCAACACATTAATAAACAGGGCAGTCAAATTAACTCCTTCTCTCGTGGTTAAAGGGTGCTTAAAGACACTGAGGCACAGCAAAGTGATTTATTCCAGCCAGGTGAATTGTGAGATAGGACACACAATCCCAGGAATATTTGTGGTGTTTTCCTGGAGAAGACATCTTGCAATGGATGAGGAAAAATCCCAGAGTGATAAGTGATATTGTGGTGAATGAAGGGGGACACTTGAGGATTCTGGGGCAGTAAGGATTAATCAGGATATAGGAGCAGAACTGGACTCTCTACTGGAGCTGAATGGGCTGCTAAGGGTTTTGTACAGCTGGACTGTAGCTCAGAGGAAAAGTTCACAGAGGGATGAAAAAGCTGCATTTCCCACAGGTAATGCTGTGCAAGTTATTATGTCCTTAAGATGTAAAACTGCAAGGAAGTAAAAACTGCTGAAACACTGGGTACTCCTTCATTGCCCTTTCACTCACTGCACTGTTTCCTGCTGCAGGCAGAAATGAGAGTCAGTGTTCCTGAAATTCCATATAATATATATGTGCTGTCACAGGTATGGAGGGCAGGTGGCAGAGAAAACAGCCGGGTCTTTTGGCTCAGAGGTTTGAAAAAAATTATTATACCACTCTCTTTTCTGCCAGTCCACATCCCTCAAAGAGAAGCTGGAAGGAATGGCATGCAGCTTGCTTAGGGAACATATGGAGAGGCGCCTATTTTAGGGTTACTACATTCACAGTGGCATTTTGAGGTCGAGAGGAAAAAATCATAATATTTTTTATTTTATGATCAACCAGGAGACTCTTTTATCAGCTCATACCTGTGAATGGTCAATGTAAAACAAGTGATAGAAGGAAGTGGCAGGAGAAAGCAAGTCTCCAACTTTATTCTGATGTTCTCCACACAGTCCTGATGCCTGTGTTTGTTCCTATAGCAACAGAGAAAGTGATGGTGGGGGAATAATTAAAGGGAATGCTGTTGAAACTGTCACTTAAAATTATTTGATTGTTTGGTAGCATTTACTGTCAGCACAGGGCAATAATGTGGTTTTATGTGATACTGGTGTTCCTCAGGAAAGGGGGAAATGGCTGCAGAAGCTGGCATAAAACAACCACCAAGGTAACACAGGCTCCTGGAGCCTCCTGAACGAGCCACAGCTGCTGGGAAATTCACCCTGCAGTGGAGTTCATATATGAATTCATCATCAAGTTTATTTTGTTTGCTAATTTTGATCAAGAAGCAGGACTGTCTTATTTATTGTGTAGTTTGAATAAAAAGGCTTTTCAGATTAGTTATCATGGATGTGCTGGCTGCTGCTGTGAAGAGGGAGCTGCAATCACATTTTTCCTCAAGAATCTTTGTGGTAGATGAGGGAGAGGAGGGGAGGATGACTTCACTTGGTCTGGGGGGTGTAATTCTTGCTGTCTGTTCCACATCACACAAATTTTTGTGTGGCACCAGTCACACGTGTGCTCTTTGCATCTGTCTCGGAATCTCTGCTGGTCACAGTGACCCCAAGATGTGTTACAAAGTCTCTTTTCTCAGCCCGGCAGTCGAAGGAGGAGTCAGAGCTCTTCTCATTCTCAAGGTTGTTTATTGCTTCTTATCTATAAAATTCTTTCTCCGACCTGCTGAGGTCTGTCTTGTAGGTCGGGTTGTGGCACACTGCCCCATCCTTGGGGTAGTGTTATCTTTTTATACTATAAACTATGTGTACACTATTTACAATAACTTCCCAATACCTATCACCTATGTTAGACAGTGAGCTTCTACTCTAAACCAATCCAAAAGTGCCAACATCCCCCAGAAGATGGAGGCCAAGAACAAGGAAAAGGACAAGGCACGCCCAAATTCCTCCATCTTGGGACCCCGAGCCCTCATTCTAAACATCTCAAAAATCTATTTTTCACCCTGTGATGAATTCACTATCATTCTACTTAAAGTTTCATGGCTTGTAAATCCTCATATAAAGGTTGGTATTTTTTATCGTGGGTTAAGATCAAAGTCACAGGTGTCTTGGGCTCTGTGCCAAGGTCTCGGAGGACCTTGGGCAGGCGTTCGAGAAGAAGAATTTCCTGGGTTCTGACACATCTGCAGCCCTTGGGGCTGTTTTTAGCCCCAGAGAGAAGCAGAGGTGTGGGAACAGGAGGAGCCTGTGTCCAGTTTGCCCCTGTGTCCCCCCCAGGCTGCGCGGTGCCCCGCTGACCGTGCGGTTTGTGACCAACACCACCAAGGAGAGCAAGAGGGACCTGCTGGAGCGGCTGACACGCCTGGGCTTCGACATCGCCGAGCACGAGATCTTCACCTCCCTGACAGCAGCCAGGAACCTCCTGGAGCAGCAGCAGGTGCGGCCCCTGCTCCTGGTGGATGACAAGGCCCTGCCTGATTTCACAGGTGAGGTGCTCAGGAAGCAGCTAATTAATGAACAGCAATTAACGAGACGCTGTGCTCTCGATCGTCTACAGACCACCAGCCATGGTGGAGCCTGAAATGTGGAATGCTTCAGGGTCACAAAGGTCCTTTCTTCATTTTAAATCAAACATCAAACAGCCTGAAGTTGTATCTACTTGAGGAGCAGTGGGAATGGCAGCCAAGGCCTTCAGATAGTCAGGAATTCAGGTAAAACTCAGTGCTTTCCATTAATTTCCAGTGTAAAATATGAAGTAATAGTTATCCACCAGGTTTTTGGTGCTTTATGGGACCTACCAGTGCTGATTTTTTCTGTAGCAAAGATGTGTCAATTTGTGCAATACCTGACTTCCAGCAGAGGTTTTACTCATAAAGAGCAGAAAAAACAGTGTGTAGGCACACGCAGCAGGCTGTTTCTTTGTTAATAGATTATTATTAAATGCAAAATCTCCAGGCAATTATTGCTGATCTTATATCGAACATTTAGGTTTCACCCCATGTACTTGGATACCTTCACTGGTGACAGAAGGTCATCAGCCTGAGTCCTCTAAATTGTCCTGCCTAAAGACTTGGTTAAAATCTGCTTTGCTGACAGATGCTCCCATTTCCCTCCCTCAGTAATCAGGGGAGCAGAAAATGATGTATTCTCACTTGGATATCAAGAGTAGCAAAGATACCCACATTTTTAACATACTTAGAGTTGAAAACTGTATACTGTACACTCAAAATTTCTTATTTAAAGCAAGGCAAGCAGAAGTTTGGATGGGTTGCCTTGCCCTTGCCTTACAAACTGAAATATTTTGGCTGTGTAATTTAAGTAGGTTGTAATCTTGCCAGGATCTAGGAGTTTCCTGTTAAATTTTGGTGCCATGGTCTGGTCAGAAATTTTCAGAGGGGTCAATGTTCAGGAGAAAAACCTCTGTGAGAGCAGTGAAACCTGGTAATCTGTTCTACCTAACAGCATATCCAGAGAAATGTGCCCCCAGCAATATTCAGCAATATTTGTGCTCCAGGAAGGCTTTCCTTGGTGAGAAACAGCAGAGGCAGCAGCTCTTTCACTGACAGCATTTAAATCAGCTCAGTCTCCATGGTTTTGGGATCTTTCCATCAGTTTTTCGGGAGCTGATGCTAATTTCGTAAAAGATGGCACAGTCACAGGTAACTTGGGGTCACATTGGTGCATCATCTGTATTGCTGGAGTCTGGAGTGGGCTGTTAGATTTGTTTTTTCTACAAGGGCTTTGGCTCACATATCCCCAGTGCTGCTTTTGGAACATGTAAGTACAGTGGAGAGTGCTTTAAATTCCAGTTAATGGCTGCTATTGAGCCGTTCTTGGCTAATCTCTCCCTTAAAGTTGGGCACCGGCAGATGAAGGAATCCTTTCCTGGTTTAAGGGCTCAGATGTTTCTGGACGATGTCACAAACCCACCATGGCACCTCTGAGTGGATGTTCTGCTGGCAGAGCCACCTGAGGAACATGCAGCAGGAGACCTGAGCCAGCCAGGAGCTCTGGTGGTGCTGCTAAAGGTGCAGAGGGTGTATCTGAAGGTGGAACAAAATCCTCAGCTGATAACATGCCACTAGTGAAAACCTCATGCTGGTGCTACTCTGCTTCCACTGCTGGTTCTGTCCAGGGGTGGGACTGCAGTGGAGCTGTTCCCAAGGGCACTAAACCACCTTGAAAAAAACCTTCCAGAAAAGCCCAAATTTATCTAGGGTAACAGCTTTTGGGCTATGTTGCAGTACTGTCTTTATTGTCAGAATCAGACTGGTGCATGGAACAACAGTCAGTAGAATTTCCCGTGGCTAGAGGGAATAGAAAAACTGAATGGGATTTACTTGAATTCCTGCTTTACTGTCTTACAAAGCACATAAATGTATGTAGAGAGGGGTTCTCAGATGGCAAGCAGTCATTCAGTTAAAAGAGGGATTTTTGTGTCCTGCTGCATTTCAGTGGGAGCGGTAGCAGAATTATCCCACAGCTGCTCTTAAGACTGTCCAGATCCTAGAGGATGGAACAGTCTGGACGGACCAGCACCGTTTCCACAGATGCTTTCTTCATCTGTAAAAGACATAAAAGCAGTCTCTGTGCTATGACTGTGTCTGAAAATGCTTGGTTTTGCCTTAAAGTGATTAAATGCACTTTGCTGACTGTGGGCTGCTAAGTGTGAATGAAATCCTGTCTTTCCTAGGGATTGGCACAGATAACCCCAATGCTGTGGTGGTGGGACTGGCTCCTGAGCACTTCCACTACGAGATGATGAACAAAGCCTTTCGGTAAGGCAGCCCCTGGCAGGGGCTGGAGTGGGGGGCTGTCTTCTGCTGGGCTCTCTTTCTGGGAATAAAAGAGTGGTAGGAATATCACACATTATGCAGCTTGTGAGGGAGCCACTAATCTTGTGGGATTTGGGTTCTCCACCAGGAACTTGAGGCAGTCCAGACCTCATTTTTACAGCTTTCAGGCTAAATAATGCAGAAGTGCAGTCACAGCTGTCACTGAGGGGAAAAGTTAGCAATTCATCAAGGGGAAATACACAAAACTAGGGATGTGGGGAAGCAGTCACAGAATTACTTGGGTTGGAAAAGACCCCCATCCCATGGAGTTCAACCTGTGACCAATACCCACTGTGTCACCAGCCCAGAGCACTGAGTGCCACGTCCAGGCCTTCCTTGGACACCTCCAGGGATGGGGACTCCAACACCTCCCTGGGCATCTCCTTCCAATACCTGGCCAGGCTTTCCATGGACAAATTCCTCCTGATGTCCAACCTGTACCTGCCCTGACACAGCCTGAGGCTGTTTCCTTTTGTCCAAGTGGAGAGGCAGATTCTGTGTTCAAAGCCCAGCCTGCAGAGCCTGTGTGCTGTAGGGAAGGAATCCAGTGTTCAGGGCAGATTATTCCTTACCTGCCTAATGCAGGATATCCAACAGTATCTTCTGAAGGATCTTCTGTTCAGGAGTGACTAGCACAACCTGTTGGGCCAGGTGGACTGTGGAGCTGATCTTGAGTATTTTATTTTTAATGCTCTTTTTGCCTCTAGGCTGAGGGGTAAGTCAGAGCCACACTCCATCTGTGACCATCCATGAGTGCAGAACCATGTGTTCTTCTCACTGGTTCTGACTTGACCCCACACTATATTTTAACTTGAAAAGCCTGTTCAGCTTTCAGACTCTGGATGTGAGCCTGTAGGTGAGCATAGCCCTGGTGATGTGTGGAATGAGCCCTTCCCCATCTTTCCTCACCGGATAGGGGCTACCATAGTTCTGCACCTTGAAATCCAGTGAAAACCCTCATACCAAACACCTTAACCTGTCTTTAAACCATAAAATTAGAAGAGGGAGTATCAGTTACTGCCCACCAGTGTCTTAGGGAGGTTTCTTGGAGTGAGAGGCCAATGCTGTCCTCATCTGCTGCCAGTTCTTTGTTACATCAACAGATGTTGACCCAAACTGACCCTGTCTGCCTGGTTAGTGAGCCTTGCCAAAGGCATTGATTTTGGAATTTTACTTGGGGTCATGAGTGGACTCTTAATTTCACAACTGCATGAGCTTAACTTGCTCACTATCCCAGTGCTTACATCAATTGATTTGTATTTCTGTCCTAAATATATTAATTGTTGAATAATATCCATCGTTTGCTTCGGGCTGAAGAACAAGACACTTTAAAAAAGCCAGGATGGGTTCTGTCTGGCCTGTAACACCTCACTGATTTGTTCTGGTGTTTCCCCCCATTCTCTGTGGGGTGTCAGTTCTGTTAGATCTGATGGAAACACTGGGCACAGGCACATTCTCTTCTTGTCGAGCCTTGCCCTATTCCTTCCCCTTTACTGCTCAATAATTAAGTCACTTGGGATTTGCATTGAAAATGGAATTGCATCGGGATTGCAGAACTCTGAGGTGAATCTGATTAAATGCAGATATCTAAGCACAGGTTCCTGTGTCTGTGCTGATGATCTGGGCTCTGGAGGGATAAGAGAGGCACTTCAGGGCATTTTTTTACCTAATAGTGCTTAAAATAGGGCAGTTGAACTGTGCCCTAGGAGTGCCTTTTCCTCTGCACCAACTGTGAGGAGCCCAGGCTGACTAATTATGTGGTAGGCAACTATTCCATTGACACCCAACATTAACTTAGGTAAATCTAACCCAACACGAGTCCCAAACGAGATACACAGAGTCTGGCCGTTCTCCAGGCACCACTTGAAATGACTGAGACTAAATTTCTCTTCCTTTATAAGTGGGATTTTGATGCCATGTTTGAAAGAATTCTCTCAGGTGAGATCTCTCCTGCAAACTGCTGAACATAGTGGTTGTAGTGATGCTGTCAAATTAAATTTTTCTGTGTCCTAGAGGCATCCTCCCATCATGAACCATGTCTGGCTGCTCACAGAAACACAACCCAGCTCTCTTCTTGTTCAGCTTGCTTTGGAATGCATTGATTCAATAGGTGTGTTTTGCGATAATTAAGTGAAATGAAATATCATTTATGCCCTACTCAGAGCTTCCAGACTGCTCTGCAGACATCCTCCAAGGAGAATCCAGCTCACCTCAGCCAGCCTCCTACAACAGGGGCAAAGCAAGACTTTGTTTTCTTAAAGGCTTTTGTTTTTGTTTTTTTTTTTGTTTTGTAAATCAGGGGTTGAGGGGAAAATGAATCCTCCTTTCTGCCCTGAGAGTAACAGCTAATGTTTTACACTGGTGTGATAAAGATTGGAATGACCTGCATTACCTGGAGAAAGTGTAAAATCAAAGGGAAGATGTTTGGCAGTGCAGAAGGCAGTTCAGTGCTTGTTGCACTGAAACTTGGGAGGGGAGGACTGCAATAATTGCTGAGCTTGGTGCACCAGGAGCATTCCTGTAGTGCAGCACCTACACAGCTTCCCTTTGCTGCAGGACGGGGATGCAGTGTCTGCTGTAAGGAAAATCTGCTGGGCACATAACAGAAATGGGAGAGCCAGAGATGAGTTGCAGGTTCTGTGGAATTGAGCCTGCTCAAACTCCCAGGGTTAACAGGGAAATTCAGAGGGACAGGAATGCCTCAAATGGCTTTGAGGTTTTTTTAATGTAATTTCTTACTGTAATTCCTTCATTGCTAAAATATAAAGGTCAAATTATTCATCCTGTACTTGTAAGAAATTGTTCCCTGTGAGGGTGGGCAGGCCCTGGCCCAGGGTGCCCAGAGCAGCTGTGGCTGCCCCTGGATCCCTGGCAGTGTCCAAGGCCAGGCTGGATGGGGCTTGGAGCAGCCTGGGATAATGGAAGGGGGTGGAATGAGATCAACTTTAAAGTCCCTTCCAACCCAAACCATTCTGGGATTGTGTGAAAGCCTCTTGAGGCCTTCAGTTGTAAATATACTTCCTTTAATATAATTTTTGTGCTCTCTTCTTCATTCATTCATTCTTTAGGTTGATTTTGGATGGGGCACCTCTCATAGCGATCCACAAAGCCAGGTATTTCAAGAAGAAGGATGGCCTGTGTCTGGGACCTGGACCTTTTGTGACAGGGCTGGAGTATGCAACAGACACCAAAGCCACCGTGGTGGGGAAGCCAGAGAAAACTTTCTTCCTGGAGGCTCTGCGGGGCACGGGCTGTGCCCCCGAGGAGGCCGTCATGATCGGAGACGTACGTGGGCACAAACCCTCCCCACTGCCTGGCCTGCAGTGCTGCCCTCTGGGGCAGGCAGGGCCTCAAAGGGGGCTCCAGAGCATGGAACTGTCATTTCTAGAGAGAAAACAGAGCTGGGGAAGGACCCATGAACGGCTGAGGGAGCTGGGAAGGGGCTGAGCCTGGAGCAAAGGAGGCTCAGGGGGGCCCTTGTGGCTCTGCACAGCTCCTGACAGGAGGGGACAGCCGGGGGGAACAGGGCTGTGCTCCAGGGAACAGGGACAGGAGCAGAGGGAATGGCCTCAGGCTGGGCCAGAGGAAGTTTAGATGAGATAGTAGAGAAAAATCTTCATGAAATAAGACTTTGAGCACTGGCACAGGCTGCCTAGAGCATTGGTGGAGTCCCCATCCCTGGAGGGGTTTAAAAGCTGTGTGGATGTGTGGGACATGGGTCACTGGTGGCCTGCACAGTGCTGGGGAAATGGTTGGCCTCAATGGTCTTAGAGGGGCTTTCCAACCTAAACAATTCCATGAAAGTTCACAGGATTTAGTGTATAATCCATGGGGTTTTCTCTCTTACTTCAGTCACTGTTTGATCAGGCAGAGAGCACACACAAAACCACTCCTGTGACAGTGTGACCAATGGGGTAGCTGAAAGATCTGACTCTGTGTCACTGCTTTTAAGTGATGTGCAAAGCAGAGAAGGTTATGGAAGTGTCTGTGCCCACTAACCTCTGCTCTCCTGCTGTGTCCCAGGACTGCAGGGATGATGTTGGTGGTGCCCAGCAGGCAGGCATGCGTGGGATTTTGGTAAGGACAGGTAAGTACTCAATGGATTGATCATTTCAGGAGACAGTGTGCCTTCAGTGGTGTAACCGTGTGCCCAGAAGTGAAGGGGCTCTGAGCTGTGGGGCCAGCCCCCACCTTCCACATCCCTGCTGGGGTGGGGCAGAGGCAGCTTGTCAAGCAGAACATTGTGACAGCAGGGCTAGAGCACAGCACAGACCCCAGCTGATGGCAGGCTGACCAAAGTCATGGATGGGGACAGCTGCTCTTGTAGGTGTGAATTTTTGCTCTGACTCAAAAATCCAGAGCAGTAATCACAGAACAGACGGAGCTGTTACTGTCACACCTTGGATTGCCAAAATCAGTCACAGCGATGTAACCTCTGATTGTGCAGGAGCTCTGGTGACATTCCTTAACAATTACAAATGTAATTTTGCTTTGTATGGAAGTGGAACCTGGAGGGATTGACAGGTATTGTTTGTGTTGTTGATGGACCTATGGACTGGGAAAGGTCTCTTTGAGGTGGCAGCTGCTCATGCCACACAGTGTGATATGTTGAAAGTGAAGGGAAGTTGTCCTGCTTTTCTTGAGTCTTCAGGGAGCTGGTCTTCAGGAACTGTAGTGATAGAACAGGGAGTATTGGGTTCAAAATGAAAGACATGAAATTTAGGTTAGAGATTTTAGGAAGGGGGGAAAAAAAGGAGTTTGGTAAACTAACTTTGTGTTAATCTGTTACAGGTAAATACCGTCCAGCAGATGAAAACAAAATTAACCCAGCTCCCTACTTGACCTGTGAGAATTTCCCAGAGGCAGTGGAACATATCCTGAAGCAGATGTTGTGAGAAAGGGAACAGGTAGCTTGAAGAAACATCTGTTTCACACAATTTCCTTCATACTTGCTTCAAAAATTAAGTTCCAAGATCAGTGCATGCGTGGCATCCACCAGAAACCACCCTGGGCTGTGAGGGGCAGGGGATCCATGTGGGCCCATCACAGGCACACACACAGGGCAGTGTTTCCTTATTTCCACTTTTCAAAGAATACCTGATGAAAAGTGCCATCAGGAAAGTGTCACCTTTGCAGAATAAGCTAAACTGAAAACATGCACTGAAAACACTCGAGTAAATAAAGCTCAGACAGAGCCTTAGAGCTCAGTGGCCTGTAGTGATTTCACTGATGGCTCTGCTCTGCTCTGACTTAAAGGTAGAGATTATGCTCATTTAGAAGAGACTCTTAAATGAAAATATCACCATTGCTTAATAATAACTACTGTGGCTGTCTTTCATTAGAGATCCTGTTATTTGCTTTTCAAATTTTACATAAAATTAAAAACTGTCAGCATTTTACAGATGTTTTAATTAGATCCTGTTATTAAAAAGAATGATACAGAAACAAAACTCTGGTATTAAATGCCTTAGAGACTCTGACTTTTTAAAATTAGTCTTCAGCAGGGTCCTATTAATGCTACAGTTGCAAAATTTCACTTTTGTTGGGGATTTTTTTGTTTCTTTTTAATGTTATGGAAAAAATCCTTCACAAGCCATGGGGACAGATTCCACTTTTTACAGTTGGTTAGCAGAGCTGTAAAATGGAATTTAATTCTGTAGCGTGCAATGCTTTTCCTATGTACTGCATCCCCCAATATGAACCAACTTTGTAATGATGGTAAATGGCTTTTCTGGTCCATTTGCAAACTGTAATAATCAAAGTCCTTTACAGTTGTTTTACAGTGCTCCTGTGTGTTAAATTATTAGATTGTAATTATGCATTACTGGAGTATTAACCTTATTGAAAATACAGTTTTGTGTTAATGAGCCATGCTTGTTCTTGTTAAACAAAACCATGGTGATGAATGAATTCCTCACATGTGACAGTGTCTCTCTGCAGCCTCCCTTGGTGGGTGGTTACTACGTTCAGATTTAGACTATGCCCGAACAGAATGGGTGGATGGAGGAGATTTTGCAGTAGAAACTCAAGAATAAATCACAGAATCTCAGAATCATTTAGGCTGGAAAAGTTACCTAAGATCATCGAGTCCAACCATTCCCCAGCACAACCAAGGCCAGCAGTGACCCACATCCTCAGGTGCCACATCCATATGGCTTTTAAATCCCTCCAGGGATAGGGACTGCACCACTGCCCTGGGCAGCTGTCCCGGGCCTGAACCTTCCCTGGTGCAACTTGAGGTTGTTTCCTCTCATCATGATACTTTCTGCCTGGGACAAGAGACCTCTGAGGAACAGAAGCCATCTTTAGATAGTGTCTGTGGGCCCTCGTACTGCCAGCTTCAGTTTTGCATAAATTCACACATCTGGGTTTTGTGCCAGCCATTCTGAACCTGTTGGTTTCTGCTTGGAAGGATGGATGTGAGGGAGGTCTGTGGCCTGGGGTCACACTCAGGTGCAGGAAGTGGGAGATGTACCAGCAAAATCCTGTGAAGGTATTTCCCTTGGAGACTTCCAATAATGTGTGATTGATGCAGGAATAAAAGGGACTGTCAGTGCCTCAGAGGTCCTGGAATGTGCTGGAAAGTTTGCACAACCCTGGTGCTTGGAATGCAGACACACACCAGCTCAAGGAAAACTGAGAACAGCATGGAGGGGAAGTGTATTGGTGAGCAAGGAGGAGGGTGAGAGAGGGCAGTGATGGGACCTGGACCCTGAAAAAATGACAAAAAATGAAAAAATGTTGGAATTTCTGATGGGAAGAGTGCAGGACGTGTGTCAGTGCTGGCTGCACCTGGCCATGAGTGTGAGCAGGACAGTCCAGCTGGGGAACATTTGGCACACACAGCCTGCACAGCTCCCTGCAGCACCCACGGGCAGGGCAGGCTGGCACACCTGGGAGGGGAGAAGGGACTGCAGCATCCCTCCAAGGAGAACAGGCTGAGGGAGCTGGGGCTGTGCAGGGCTGTGGGAGGGCCCTCAGCCCTGGCTGTCCCTGTGTGCAGGGAGGGACAGAGCAGGGCCCAGGATCTGCTCCAGGCCCAGCAATGGCACCAGAGCCACGGGCAGGGACTGAGCCCAGCAATTCCCCTCACAGGAGGCACAAAAACAGAGACCAGAGAGGAGTGGAGTCCCCCTCACCAAGGATATTCCAGAGCCCTCTGGACACAATGCTGTGCCCTGTGCTCTGGGATGGCCCTGCTGCAGCAGGGATGTGGTGCCAGCTGTGATCCCCTCTGGTCCCTTCCAACCTGACCCATGCTGGGGTTCTGCAATTCTGCTTTATGGCTGGCTGCAAACCAGCATTAGGTAGCCACCAATTTAGTTAATTATCCTAAATTTGCTGATTTTCTGCAGTTTTTCTCTAATTCCTTGCCTTTTTCACTTTGGCAATACCCCAAACCAACGGTACAATAACATGCTTCAAGGCTTTGAACTCAGCTGAAAATAGTGACAAACTAGCCAAATTTACATGTCCTGCTAATTTCACTGAAAACTCCTATTTTGTGTTTCATTAAGAAGGGTGCAGGTCTCTGCTGGGAAAGCTACACTGACTGTGATGTTCTACAGAGTGTCAGAAATTGAGAATTACACTAATTATCTGCTTTTAAACTTTGCTCCAGTTCTACCCAAAATCTGTCATGAATAAAGACTGAGAATCAATCAATCAATCAATCAATCAATCAATCTTTTAAGTCTTTATACATAAAATTAAGGCTGCAGGCTTTGTTGCATAGGATTATGCCATCACACTAACTCCAAGAACTTTTTTGAATAAAGACTAACCACCACCCCTTCACCCACCCCTGCATTTTGAAAGTAAAGATTTCCCTCTGACACTTGTCACTGCATTTTGTTCCTTGAAACAAGAGCACTTCCTTTGGAGGCCACTTTGGATGGCAAATGGCTTGGAGGTTTTTGATTTTTCCTGTCAGACAGACTCAAATTCCCTCTGCCAGTCTGTGTACTTCTGGCTCAGATTCTTTGCTGATGGCTTGGTGTGGGTGATCACATCCAGGAAATCCGTGGTTGTGATTGTGTCCAGCTGGATCGTGGGCAAGATACTGTTACCTAAAGACAAGAGAATTGAATAAATCCTGTTACTATTATCAAAAGACACTTTTAAATATCCATGCCTAGTCCAACACTTAATGTAGGAAAACAACAGACTAAATGTAGTGAGATAAATTTAAAATTGCATTTTTGCTGAGAGCACAGATAGTGACAGCTTTAAAAGAAGCCCTGATTTTTAGAAATTTAACAGGGTTTGGAACAGTAGATTTTAACTTTCCCAGGCAGATATCAGAGCTCCACCTGCTGGAGTTAGAATGTTTGTTCCAAGAGTTACAGCAGGAAATCAGCATTTCCCAGGCCAGATTCTCTGCTCAGAGCTGAGGTACCTGGCTGATGATTTTCCAGAGCATCGAAAATTTTCCTCACTGGTCTCATGGCTGCCTCCTTGCACACGAGTTTTATGTCTGAGCCAGAGTATCCATTTGTTTCCTGTGAGGGAATGAGAATGATGCATTACAGTTCATGAATCAGACATAAATGGAATTTGCAGGCATATATATTGTGTATGTATTTATATAAATATTTGTGAAGTCTCTTGCTGTCTGAAATACACATCTATATACACAGAGACACACACACACAAATATTTTTTTTTGTACTGTCCCCTCAAATTCAGTAGATTGTTTCCTTTGCATGCCTGCAACATCTCATAGGACCAAGAAAAATACTGGGTATTTTTTTACTAAATGCCAGTTTTCTGTAAGGGAAATAAACCCCATCTTTCTGAGTCCATCCTCAGCTTTGCAGTTAATAAAATAAATGTATTCCCTTATGAGCCCAGAACTGAGCAGTATTGTCTCTGTAAACAGATGTAAGAATCTCAGCTGGGTAAAGTAAAATATTTAAGGGCTGGGACCTTGAGCAACCTGAGCTAATTGAAGGTGCTCCTGCTTACTGCTGGAAGTTGGAACAAGATTATCTCTGAAGTCCCTTACAGCCCAAACCATTCTAGGATTCTGTTTCCAAAGAATCCAGGATGTGACAAAGGGCTACACGAAGGAAGCTGGGGTACCTACTGAATCTCTTCACTACCAAATGCTCTTTTCTGCCACAGCAGTGGAGCTGTGACAAACCCTCCCTTCACAATTAACTGTTCATTACCCTGATGAATTGGAAGTGCTCCCAGCTTGGTGAGAACAGTGATAAAATCTGCTGTTGCTGGATGTCTCCCTGTATTTAAGGCTGAAAAGCTGGCCCAGCAGAGATGGCCAGCACACACTGTGTTGCAGGCAGAGCTGTGTGATGATGGCGATTTCCACGTGTGTCTGTGTGTGTGGGTGTGCAGCTGTGTGTGTCTGTCTGTCTCTGCTTGTGTGTGTCTCTGTGTGTCTGTGTGTCTCTCTGTATGTGTGTGTCTGTGTGTCTCTGTGTGTATGTGTGTGTCTGTGTGTCTGTGTGTGTCTCTGTGTCTCTCTGTATGTGTGTGTCTGTGTGTGTCTGTGTGTCTGTGTGTGTCTGTGTGTCTCTGTGTGTATGTGTGTGCCATGCCCAGCCCCAGGTCCCACCAGTGCCGCTCTCGCTGGTTCCCAGGTGAGCTGAGGAGGTGCCCAGCTCGCTGTGTGGCAGTGTCTGCACGCTGAGGTGCTGTCCCAGCCCTGGAGCAGCTGCAGCCCTGCCCACCCGGCTCAGCAGGCTGTAGTCCAGCTCTGTCCGGAGCTTGACGCCGCCGCTGTTGCTCAGAGGGGGCAGCCAGTGCTGGATCATCACCCGCCGCGCCTCCTCGCTCGGCAGGTCCACCAGGATCCTCTTCTCCAGCCGCCGCAGCATGGCAGAGTCCAGTTCCCTGCAAGCACAGGACAACAGGCAGCGTCTCAGCGTGGAGACGTGGCTTTGACAGCAACACCCTCGCCTAGCTGTGCCAAAAGAAAAAAAAGGGTTAATTATCCAGAGTATTCCTGTTCATTGACATGCTACTTGTGATAGCAATGCTAACAATAACAATGAGAAGTTGCAGTTTCCATCCTTTGCCCTGGTTCTCATCTGCAGCATGTCTCATCAGCAACAATATCTCCCTTTCCCCCTCTGCTATTAAGGAGTCACTACAAATTGTCTGTCTGGGGCACTCTCAGGACTAATTAATTGCTACTTAGTAAGGGATGCTCAGTAGGTATAAAATCCAGACTGAAGGTCTTGGATGTGAGGCCGTGTATTATGGCAGAATAGGACACCAAACTGAGACTCCTCCTGCAATACAAATTATAAATAATTGTTTATATTATTTATATTTTGTTTAAGTTTTGTTTTGTTTTTATTTATATTTTCACAATTATAAATAAAGAGCCACAAAGGACATTATCCTTATGAAAAATATCATGTGCAGGGTGAACACGCTAGATAAATGTGTCAGTGAGCCAAAAACTCAGATTCTGTCAGCATCAACACTGGTTATGATGTTTTGTCTAAAAAAAAAAAAAGATAAGAAAAACGTCCTGTACCAATCTTTCTCTACTGGCCCCATTCAGTCACAGACTTGTTAGTCCAGTTTAAAATATTATTTAGTCCTCATACCTGGCAAGAAAATCTCATCCAGGGGAAACCCACTTCAAAGTTTCTTGTACAGACAGAAGAACAGAAGCTCTAAGCATCATTTCCACCTGTGTTGGCACAAGGAACCAGCTGCTGGAGGGTTCTGCCTGCAACCTGGGACTGCAGATACACTTAAATAAATCTGTCCCTATGTCCAATTCCCTAGATGAAATATTTTTCCCAGCAAAGTCAACTTTAAAGCAACAAATGGAGTTTCTTTCCTTCTAAAAGGAAACTCCCTTTTAGTTCACAGGGTGTTCAAAGCCAGCTCAAGATGGATTTGTAGCCCAACACCAGAGCTGATTTCTGTCACCTTTGGTGACTTGTCATTTTTTTTAATATCAAGTGTTTCTATGACATAACACACAATTAAAAAACCCAAAAATGGGCTCACAAATCCCCACACAGGGGGCTGCCCAATCTTAGCATGCTTGGCTGTCAGCTCTGCAGGAACAGAAGTGTCCCTTTCCCCACAGTGTCATGATGTGGGAGACCTTGTTCCTCATACACTGATCCAAATGATGAACACAAAAATCAGAAAACCAGGAGCCCAGAGGACAACAGGAATTCACTCAGATCCACCCTTATGCTTGTAATCAAGGCCTCAGAAGTAAATACCAGAATTTGTTAATCAAGAGCTGTTGCTATATTGACAATATTATTATTGCTATATTGATATTATTATTTTTATGCTGCTTCAGGTGCTGTTCAGTGCAATGCCTCTCGCAGAGGGTCCCACCCAGCACAGACAAAAAACCATGTTGGTCTCCTTTCATATTCCAAATGTATTTTTCAGCTCAACTTCTTAAAATTGCCTTGCTTGGCTGGAAATAATTACTCTAGCTGAAAACCCTTTGCTGTTATTTATGCATATTAATACTCACATTAACATCATCTGTGTAAAGAGGGCAAAAGTTCTCAGGGTTTTAGAGGTGCCCACACAGGTACTCTAAAAAGCCTTTGCAGGTGAAGCACAACCACAGCCAGCCTCTGCAAATAGCCTGCAAATCCTCCAAATGACATTTTCCATCACTCCTTCTGCTTCAGGCCCCCCAAGAACACAGACTCATGAGCGCCCTTAGCCATGTTCTGTAAATAAGTCTCCAACAGAAGTCTCTGCTGTGCCCAGAGGAGCTCTGCCGCACTGCTCTGTGGCTGTGCCATCCCCAGAGTGTTCAAAACCAGGGTGCTTGAACAACCTGGTCAGTGGAAGATGTCCCTGCCCGTGGCAGGAGAGCAGAACTAGATGTGCTCTAAAGTGTCTGCCAACCCAAACCACTCATTCTGTGATTCTGTTTATCCAGAAGGTTACGCTGACCTGTTGGCTGAAGAGGGAAATAAAGAAACAATGTTTTTGTTATCTCGAGTGTTTGGGTTGTTGCTGAATTGTTTTGTCAGTGATCAGATGCAAGGTTAAGTGACATTAACCAGAGCAGAATACAAAGCACTGAGCCAACCTAAATATTCTCTGAAACAACAGCCAATGGGAGTACTGAGAGATGCTCGTGAAAAGATAAACAAAGCTCTACAGATCCATAAGATGGATGACTTTTTGCAATTAACATTAGGAGGCATCACAGATTCACAAAATAGTTTGGGTTGGAAGGTAAGAATTATCAGTGTGCACCACAACTTCACCCATCCTGAGGGTAAAGGTGAGAAGAAAACAGCACTGCAATGAAAACTGAATTAAATGTGCTGATACAGTAGGAAACATTCACTACATGATTAAGGATCTCTTTATTCCTTCACTAACAAGGCTTTTATTTTATTTAATTACATTCAACCATTTCAACAAGTAATTTGTTAATAGAAACACCTTGCAGATGAGCAGCAGAAAGCAGGGCTGGGCAGCAAGCACAGGCTGAAGAGGAAGATCAATAGCTGCTGTGCAGCTTAGGACAGTGTAAAGAGCTTTGTTTAGGCTTCTTTTCATTCTTTTAAAAGCAGCTTGGTACTAATTTTTTTTTCCCTGATCAATAAATATCTATGTTAAACAAATCTCTTGAAATCCAGCTTAACAACAAATGTTTGCAAGAGCACAGGACGGTGCTGTGAAGCCACAGCTTAGGTAGCAGTAGGCCTTTTGATATTTTGTTGTGAAATATTCCTTTGGAGATGAAGTCTAGGTCTGACAGTAGGAGCTAAATGTGACCTAATGGTCATAAAAATAATCTGTAAATATATAGTTGGGATCCTAAAAGAGGTTTAAAACCTGCTGACCTCTCTGGAGGCAGATAATCCCAAATTCCTCAAGGCTGGAGAACCCCAGTGAGGCGACAGCTCAGGCTTTCACCAGGCTTTCCATCCTCCTCAAACACTTTTCTAAGCATTCACCCAGGCCCTTCTTTAAGCATTTTCTCTGTGGTAGGAACGTTTCCACCAAACAAGAGAGAAAGTCCAAAAGGAATTTCTAAAGTCTCAGGTATAACACTTTCAAAAGTGAAAACCCCAGCTGCCACTCTTGTTCAAGACTTGACTGCTTTCTCTCAGGGCAGGTCCCTCAAAACAGAAACCTTTTTGTTTTGTCTCAACCTTTAAAAAAGGCTGTCATTTTGGATGTTTCAAGGAAGCAATTTTGCAGAAATTAGAACTTGAGTATTATAAAATAATCAAAAATCAAATACATAAAATACTTAAAACTGAATTCTGTGTATTTTACACAAGTTCCCAGAAAGCTTATTGATTGTGTAAGGCAGATATACATTCAAAAATCACTCTGCATGTTTAATTATCTCACAGGATAATTTAAGAGACCATAGGTGCAATGCACTGCTCAGAGCTTCTTCTGAAAGGGCAACCATTCTGCAATAATGTAAACATTTATATGTATTACTGACAGAGAGAAAAATGTATCAATACTGTATTAATTCTCTTTCAAACTTAACTGTCCACACAGGGAGCAGTTATTTTTTTCAGTATTTTCTTACACAACTGGAACACAATTAAATCTCATTCAGCTCAGTTCCTTTTATACAGATATTGCAACAAAATGGGGAGAATTTTGCACTGATTTAAATTCATGAGTTTGTCCAAGACATAAATCCCTGAAACCAACATACAGACTTTGCTATTATGGCTATTAAAAAAAGCCCATTGTGGCTCTGTACTCACACTTCTGGGCCAGAGTAGGGATCAGCCTAACTTAGTACAGCTAACTTCTATGCAAATTTTAGGTGCTCACATAGCCATTCTTTTATTTAAAGAGC
This sequence comes from Zonotrichia albicollis, assembly GCF_047830755.1. Classification (NCBI taxonomy): domain Eukaryota; kingdom Metazoa; phylum Chordata; class Aves; order Passeriformes; family Passerellidae; genus Zonotrichia; species Zonotrichia albicollis. The sequence continues at coordinate 8,580,720 of NC_133860.1, forward strand.
CTGGAAACCCTGGACAAGACAAGCTAGGCTTACCTGCCACATGGGACTGATTGAAAATATTACCTTTGAGCCTCAATTCTCAGGCAAAAACTCCACTTCTGTTGTTTAATTCTACCTGCCTGTTCCCTGGACCTTTTCAGCCAGGCCTGACAAAAAGGGGATCAGCTGACAAGAGGAACAGAATATTACCACAGACTTTGTGAGAGAACATTTGGTGATATGCACAACCAAAATGTGCATTTGTATGTTCAAATAATACATACTCTAGGACTTAAGAGTTTTTTATAAGTACTTAAAAGGAAGCAGCTGTGGTTACACACCCAGTGACATTCAAGACACTCCCAACAGTCTGCTGATCACAACCCTGCGCCCTCCAGTCCCAAAGGAGAGGCTCTTCCAACATTTGTCCCCTTGGCAACTTTGTAAGATTCAGCCAGAAATTACTGATGTTGAAAAACAATCCATAAATGAAGCCTGTGGCTTTGTGGGTGCAGAGCCCTCTCTGGCTCCCAGCTGGTTTTAGGTGCCCTGCTCTGTGTCTGTCACACTGCAGAGCTAGGCAGGTATCATCTCACTAAACAAAGCACTTCTAAGCCAAATTTCTAGTTTTGCCACTTGAAATGCTGCTGAACTGCTGCTCACATGAGGTCATTCCATGAACACCCCCCACTGGGCTCCAACAAACGACTCCCAGACCATGGCTTGAAATTTTTTGGAAGCAGGACTGGTATCTTCTCCTGTTCTGACCCATGTGAGAAGGAAACAGACCCACTGCTCTCCATGTGAGAGGGGCACAGACCCACTGCTCTCCATGTGAGAGGGGCACAGACCCACTGCTCTCCATGTGAGAGGGGCACAGACCCACTTAGTTCCATGTGCCCCTAGGGACAAGGGTATCCACAAAGATCTCAGTGCTGTGAGGATCAGCAGCTCCTCTCCTGAGCACCCACAGTTCTTGCACTACAAATGCTACCTCCATTCCTTATCCTCTCCAACTTGTCTTGTTCCCACCACACATCCTGCTCAGCTTGATGAAATTCCACAGTTCCAGTCTTAAACTGTTTTTTCTTCTATATTAAATTGTGTTGAAGAAACTGGAGAATTTTGTCCCTCAACTTTTCAAAGTCACATTTGATACTAATAAAATCCAACATTCCTCTTTATGGAGTATCCTTCTAAGCGCCAGATGTTTTAAGCACCTTACAGTTCCAGGCTGAAAACCCTTCTTAGCTTAAACATAGTAAATAACTTGCCTATAAAGTCAAATACTCCATTTTAAATATTAGCAGCTGGTACGACCAGCATATGTTGACTTTATTATGGATTATTCTCATGTGACACAAATAGCAAGAATTGAAGAGTTTAAAAGTAAAAGCTCAAAATTAATCTTTAAATGCCTTAACCAAATATCAAGGCTTTTTCTGCAGAAGTCTAAATAAAATCTTTATCTGTGCTTAGAAGCTCATGAAAATGTATTCAAAATGTACTCTCTGGATCTCTTACCATGGCAGATTGGAAGCTGCTAAAACAAATACAAGATCATCAGATCGGGCCAAGCCATCCATCTGCACCAGTAATTCCGTTTTCATCCGCCGACTTCCTTCGTGTTCACCACTACCAAGATTCAGAGAAATGGTATTTGCTCAGTGCATTAATCATCTTTATTTATACAGTGTCATTCACAGCAACTGAGCCCTTGTCACAGTTTTGCCCCAGTTCAAAGCATGATTAAGCTCCATTAGCTAACATCTAAGCATTAAAATCAAGCTTTCTAATGATTACTTAAATGGACTCTTTTCAGTGCATTAAAGTGAGGAGAATTCACTATTACTGAATCCAAAGAAAATATTTATTTGTTTTTTTCTTCATGTTAATCTCCATGCAAGACCAACATTTACTGCAAAATAGCTAGGGCTCCAATTGAGTGATTGACTGATTGATTGATCTATAGCAGGGAATTCTTACAATGTGATAGTTGCCATTAAATAACTGGTACACCTATCTCTTCAGGGTAGCATTTTGCTGTGACTGAATCTGAAGTGGCCACAAGAAAATAAAACTACTACTAAATTCAACATTTTGCAAAATGTTCTATCAAAAGAAAACAGAAAAATACACCATACTGATATGAATTTAGAAAAGGACAGAGACCACACAGAAAGGATCCTTCTTCCAAAAGGGAGAACTTAAGCAAAGTGCTAAGAACTCTGGCCCAAATACAGGTAATCTGTTTTGCAGAAAACCAGCTGGAACTCTCGGTTCCAAATGTGAAGCTCTTGGAAACTCCTGGATCAAGCCCAGGGAAAACATCAGGACCTTAGATGTTAAGGGCTGCAGTTCAGGTTTAATGACTTATTTCTGCAAAGGCATTCAAACATCAATGCCAATTCAGTGTTTAATAAGTACATGTAAAAATAAGTACAGCATCGAGGATAAAAGTCCTTATTAGAATATATAACCCAGTGATGTTAATGAGAGCTTTTAAATGTACATATGAAGGGACAAATTTGGCTAAACATTTGCATCTAAGTGAGAATGACTAGAAGTAGCATCTTTGTCCAATCACAATAGGACATACTCTATTTACAAATAGTAAGCATACAATATAGACAGACAATATAATACATGTAAAGTGTTTATGTAATTCACTGCACATAAATGATCATAAAATCCCCTGTAATAGGTTCCTAATGGTTGTAACAATATTTTTATATTTCTCTGGCTTCTTTCCCATCCCTAACCTTTTTTAATGTGTTTTTAACTAAAAATTGTTTTGAACCTTGGATTCAAGTAACAACATACTTCCAGTCCTGCAATTGGGAGTCCTGACAATGCCACCAAATCTGTCCTAATGGAAATGGCCATTCCACTGTGTGCACTCCCTATTACTCTGCTCTGCCTATGTTCTAAGTGCCACAAAATAAGCTGCTTCTTACTTACCTCTAACAATTCACCTGTTGTTTCCCTCACCACTGCCCTTTATTTCCATTTCAAATCCCTTTGAAGTACAGCACACCTGGTTATAAAGCCCTGCACCTCTCTCCTTCTTGCTGTCCCTGTAGCCCCTTGCTAATTCTCACAGAAGCTCTCTTGCCTCTCTGCTGTGACTGACACAAACACTGCACCTCTCTCTTTAATCCCAAAGTGGTCCCACCAGTTACCCAGGAACAGTGCCTCTCTGACTCATAACTGACTCCAGCTCATCCAGGAAAATTGTGGAAGGAGCGTGGTACCGGGCGAGCTCAAACAACACCTGCCAGAGAGAAGAGTAAATGTGAAAGAGAAATTGACACAAGAAGACACTAAAGTGAACTGGCATGGAAGACAAATTAACAGCACCCACATCCCAGGGGATATCTGCTGGAAAAAAGCTCTGGCCAGGCTGAGGGTCCCTGAATCCTCTCAAAATCTGAGAGGTTTGTAAAGGAGATATAAAGAACACAGCCTTGTAATCCTGTCTTTATGTGTAAATCTTTCTGTCTAAATCCTATCAGAGTACCCTGAGAATAATGGGATAGAAGAAAATGATCCATCAGAGGATTCTGGGAACTCCTAAATTGTTACTGAGATTAAACATGTGCCTTTTGTTGTTGCTCCATTTGTACCTTTTTTTTTTTAAATAAGGATTTGAGGAAAAAAAATGCAGGTCAGCTGAAGAATAATGAAAGAAAATGCACTGATTCTTTTGATAAAAATCAAGCACTCATTTTTTTTCATGATCAAAACAAACATAAATTCCTTGAACAATCACAATTTAAAAAATGGACTGAAAGCTGAAACAAAAAATGTGGATCTGCTCTTTGGAGAATGAAGCTTCATCTAATTTTCCGTAAACATGGAGAGGCCTGTGTTAGGAGTAAGAAAACACTGTCAGTTCTTCTTGAGTAAAGTGGTTTTTGAGTTTTTAGATAAGTATCAGTAACAGTATATTAGTCTGGCACTTTTAAATCTGAACACTTGAAAAAATCAAATTTTAAAAGATACTTTTATTTTCATCACTTTGAGCTTGAAACACAGGGTTTAAGCCACTTGCCCAGAGTAAGAAGTAGACCATGACCAGTATACAATTTTACTAGAAATATAATATATAAAATACATAAAATAAATAATATATAAAATACAGAACTACCATGTAGAACTAAGCAAAACAGGATGAGAGGATGTGCCTCCAAATGACCACAAACCCCATATATACTTCCCCTTCATCAGGCACATGTGAATTTAGGATATAAATTCACACAATACTTTTCTTAGAGCTCTCCTGATCGACAACCTTACTTCATTTTTTGATTCCGCTGTAACTTTAATTAAGGGTAAAAAGCCACAAATTCAATATAAATGCATGTGCTGCAGCATGTTCACAAAAGCCTTCTGTATCATGGTGGAAGAAACCAGATTGTCCCCACACACTACTGCCAGAAAAGAAAATTCCAGGAAGCCACTGAGACAGATGTCAAGAGAATCAGTAAGAGAGAAAGGGAATGTCAGGAGAAAAATATGCAATTTTAAAGGACAAAGGAGGCAGGACGAGTAAGTGTGCTGCAGCCATTGCCTACATTTCAAGAGAGACAAACAATACAATTCCCAGAGAATAGTTTGCTGTGGTTATTTTTTTCCAAGAGCTCTGCATTTACCTGAAGTGCAGCTCAAGAGATGAGGGTAAGGCAGGTTAAGGGCTTGTGGATTTCCACTGAGCTAGTGGATGTTATGGAGAGATTCGGATGGGCAAAGACGCTGCACAAGAAGCCCTGAACCTTTTGTACCACAGCTCAGCCATGCTAGTTTATACACAAAAATGCATTTACCCACTTGCCAGCAAACTACCTCCCTTGAAACAACATTACATCTGCACTTGACTGGAAGATGTTTGTGACAAGAGAGTTCTTTGCCCCTTTTATGCCACAATGAACAATTAGGAATTTGGGGATCTAAATTACATTTTGCAGGGTGCCTAGGAGCCAACCCCTGCAAAATGGATGTGAAGTGCTCTGAAGAGGTCACTAAGCATACACTAGTTTGGAACTCTGATGGTCTGACTCCTCATCAGGCAGGCAAAGAACTCTGTTGCCTGCAGAACATCTGCTCCATCTTACATTACAGAACTGAAGTCCCACAGCAAGAATCCATTACGAGATGTCTACAGAAGTGATGTTATTCCTGCTTTCAGAACTAGGTATAACCAAAGTCATGTTTTGTCTAAATTCAGGAAAGATTATGAGTACCAGAGTCTCCAGTTCTGTGCTGAACCCAAGTTCTTCAAGGGGGAATGTGATGTTTGCTAAAGTATAATGCATGAGAGAGGAATTCTTACCCGGACAAGTTTTTCTGAATCGCCCCTCCATTTGCTGACAATGGTGGATGCTGATATGTTGAAAAAGGTTGTATTGCATTCTGTGGCAACAGCCTTAGCAAGCAAAGTTTTTCCAGTACCTACAAACAACAGCGTTTGAGAAAATCACTCTGCAAAGGAATAAAATGTGAATATTTGAATAAATTCCCCTCATCCTACTAACAGTCAGGTAAAACCAGTAAAAAACTCATAGGATGGTTTGGATTGAAACACCTTGCAATGACCAGAGACACCTTCCACTGTCCCAGGCTGCTCCAAGCCCCATCCAGCCTGGCCTGGGGCACTGCCAGGGATCCAGGGGCAGCCACAGCTGCTCTGGGCACCCTGGGCCAGGGCCTGCCCACCCTCCCAGCCAGCAATTCCTCATTCCCAATGGGCCAAAATCTGTCCCTGCCCTCTGGCCCTGGGAGCCATTGCCTGGGTGCTGTCCCTGCCTGCCTTTTCCCCAGGGGCTGTGCAGCTCTCCTGGAGCCCCTGCAGGCCCTGGCAGGGGCTCTGAGGTGTCCCTGGAGCTTCTCTGGTGCAGCTGAGCAGCCCCAGCTGTGCCAGGCTGGCTCCAGAGCAGAGGGGCTCCAGCCCTCAGAATATTTTGTGGCCCTTTCAGGATTGTTTGGAGAAACTCAGGTAATACAGAACTGCAAATGCAGATTCTCCAAACCTGAGGTAGTGCATGCTGAAATGGTCAGATGCCTTCTGTGGCAGGAAGATTTCATTGCAGAGAGAGGCTTTGCAACCTGACTCAGGTGGTCCTTGTGCCCTCTGCCCCCTTCCAGCCACATCCTGGTGTCAAAGGGGGAGCAATGGGAGCAGGGAAGCTGCACTAACAAGTAAAACACCCAGCTAGAAGAAGGCAAAGCTTCCACCCCATTCCCAAAACAACCCCTAAAAGCAGAAGAAAGGAAGGACATTTTTTACTGAGGAGGTAAACCCATGGCAGATTTATTGATATATCATAGGATCATGCCAATCTTGATTAAAATCGTCCAAGCTGAGTAAAACAGAGATCTGAGTTTTCATTCCCCTGAATTGTTAGTGTAAGTACTGTCTCTGGAAGATTCCACTATAAAAACAGCCAAGGCTCACAAGAAAGGGCAGGTTTGAGTGTCAGAGATGTACATAACCATCCAACATTCTCTCCTTTTAATTTATGTACAGAACATGCTATTTTTTAACAATCTGATCTGATTAACATTGATGATTTATCCACAGGACAAAATAAGAAGCAGTGACAAACACAGAGATGTGGTAAAAAGCTCTCCATACCTGGTGGTCCATAGAGCAACAATCCTTTCCAAGGGGACAGAATGCCAGTAAACAGCTCTGGATACTGAAGGAAAGTAATTTAGGGATTAAAAATGTATCATCTAAAACAAACTGCAAGGGATTGTAGTCCTCACCTTCACTGCTCCTAGCACATTTAAGAAACATAAGAAATTTGAAGAGAGGCATAAAACCATGCCAAAACAATGTGACATGTATGACCTGAGTACTGAGAAAAATGCTGTATTTATTATTTGAAATCTGCTTTCAGTGTTGTTTTTTTTTTTTTTTCAAGTGCAATTGATGTGACATTCTCTTCTGTAAATAATTTTTCATGGAATTAATACAGGTCAAACCCAGCTCTTCTTACAATGCCAAAGGTGCCAAAGAATTGGACCTAACTCATACAGTATTAATATTGAAAGGTAATTTTCCTGTAGAAGAATGCAGGTGCCATTTCAGATGGAACAGGAATAGTTCTGGCATGAAACAGGAACACCAACAGCCCTAACACAAATGGCCTACCAAGGCACAGCAATACTGAGAACTCTGAAACACCACCCTAACTGCAAGGAAACAAGCCCAACACTGGTTTTGTCAAAGCTATGTAGCAGCTTACCTTTATGGGATAAACAACTGCTTCCTTGACCAGCCTTTTAGCTGCATCCAGCCCTATAATATCATCCCACTTCACGTTTGGCTTATGGAGATAAATGTCCTGCAACACACATCACATCTTGTTAGCAAAACTCCTTCTGCAGTCAGATAATGACTCTGGCAAAGTAAAAGGATCGACTCAGGGATAAAATAGTGGTGCTGTTAAGTGATACAGGCCGTGTTATTTAACCCTAGGTACCAGGCACCTCCCAGGAGGGAAGAACACACAGCAATCACTTCCCCTCCAGGCCCCAGTTTCCCTAATGTATTCCTAGCAAATGTAGATGCTGAGCAGATCTTCCTCAGAGATGTTTTCTGTTAGTTTGATTTAGGAACCAACCAACATATCAAGAGCAATTGGGATAAGAAGGTTCACCAGCCCTAATATTTTGTCTCTACTGCTGCAAGTATTGGATGTTTAAAAAAAGAAGGAAAAGTAATCATAGTGACACATTGGTTCAAGTTTATACCACCAATAAAGTTCAGTAATTCCAATTACATCTGAATCTTTGAGCTGAAACACCTTCTGAGATTCATTCTTCAGTGAATTTTTCTTCCCTATTTTAAACATGTTTATTTTATAGTCACAAGTTCCACATTTCACTCATGTGCAATGTGAAAATATTTTATTTTTTTGACCTGGTGCTTAGTAACTTTGGCTGGACCTACTATTTACTTTTTGGGGTTTTTTTTTAAACTTGATGCTCAGTAACTTTATGGTTGCACCTATTATTCATGTTATTACCTATTATAATGTTAATACCTATTATTTGTGTTATTTCTTGTGTTGTAAGTAACAGTGAAAAAATTCTATATACTCCACTCTATGCAAGATTTTATATGCTGCAAGAAAAGCTGTGAAAAACTCTGCAACAGGAATAAATTTTCCCCCTAAGAATCTATCAAAAGATAGATGGCAATTAATCTAGGTCCTGAAACACTCACTAAATTAATCTCATTTAATTCATCGAACTTCCCAAATCTTCTATGAATCTTTCCATTTACCTTTATAATATTTTGTGGCTTTGTGTTCCAGGGGCTAATTGCAAAAAATATCACATCCTCAGTACAAATTTGCAGGATAAATTCTGCTCTCCAACAAAAATAGTCCACACAGACTGAAGAAAAATTATGTGGTTGCATCCAAGGGGAAAAGTTAATACAATTAGAAAAAATTATTTATATAGAATAGATTACACTTTCCCTGTCTATTAACAGTGAATTAAGATGAATCAGATTTCTGCCATTAAGTAGAGACTTACATAACTGTTTCCAAATTAAATTAGATTGTGTTATGAAATAGATATAACATGCTATTTATTTGTATTGATTTATACAGTGTTGATTACCATAGCAACTAGGAACATACCATAATGGAGCACAATTCAAAAAACACACTATAACAAATGGAAAGCAATTTTTTATTACTTTTTCTGTTAATGTAGCAGCAAAAACAACATTATTTTAAAGGTCTACCATAAATAAAAGACCAGACAGGAATTGAAACAAATGAAAATTTTCTTACTTTACTTTAAAGCTGGAAATTTCCTAAGACAGTTCTTAAGTTCTACTAAACATCAAATACAAAACTTGTGGACCAAGAATTTGGGCCATACACAGATATAAAAATCAGTCAGCAAAAGTCTTCCATGATTTTTAGAAAGATGATTTTAATCAGGTTTGCCCAAGATATTACCACTCATGATATTTATATCCAGAAACTCACAACACTACCAGACACTGTAGTGCTGAGAATCCTTTCTGATGAGTGACTCATCCAAAAGTGGTGGATGCTAAGCATTTGTGCATGCTGTAGCCACACATCCCCAGCAGACCAGGGCCTGGTTGTCAGGCTACACCTCAGCCCAGGAGTGAAATTAATGCTGCTGACAAGGCTGTGGTTCCCTCCAGGGGTCAAGCTGCCCATCCTGGAGGAATCCCCAAGTCTGGGACATGGTGCATTAATGATGCTGCTCTGGCAGTGCTAAGAATGCACAGAGAGTGCAGATCCTTTGTGTGCAGGCTGCACAAAGCAAGGCTCAGGCAAGTACTAACCCAATGGGCCTGGGCTGTCCCAGCCAGGCTGTGACACAGCCCCAGGGCAGGGCCTGTCCCTGTGCCGGCACTGCTGAGGCACCTCCAGTGCTGGGGACAGCTCTGGGCCCTCAGCACAAGAGAGACACTGAGGGGCTGGAGCGTGTCCAGGGCAGGGAACGGAGCTGGGAAGGGGCTGGAGCCCCAGGAGAGGCTGAGGGAGCTGGGAAGGGGCTGAGCCTGGAGCAAAGGAGGCTCAGGGGGCCCTTGTGGCTCTGCACAGCTCCTGACAGGAGGGGACAGCCAGGGGGTCGGGCTGTGCTCCAGAGAACAGGGACAGGAGCAGAGGGAACGGCCTCAGGCTGGGCCAGGGCAGGCTCAGGGTGGACATCAGGAGCAATTCCTTCATGGAAAGGTTTATCAAGCCTTGGCACAGCTGCCTAGGGCAGTGGTGGAATCCTCATCCCTGCAGTTTAAAAGCCATGTGGATGTGGCACTTGGGGACATGGGTTGGTGGTGGCCTTGGCAGTGCTTGGCAGTGCTGGCCTGATGACCTTAGATGGCTTTTCCAACCTAAATGATTCTCTGATTCTAAACCATGCAGGGATACCAGGGTCTAATAGTAATTTTGGTAGAAGCTATCTAGTAGATACATTCAGAACTGAGATATTGCTGTGATACTGGCACACTGCCCACAGTGACTACAGCCCTGTGCCTGGAATGGAACTGCACCCAAAGGGTGGAATCAAGGTTTCTCCCACCATCTGATCACAGCTAGATAAAACATTAGATAATAGTTGGTTTTAGCTAATATATTTAAATCTCTCTTTCCAGGGAAGTATTGCACTTTTTTGTGTAGCAAAAAGGAAATCCATGACAGTCTGCACAGCATGATTAAATTACCTGTTCCCCATTAGAAATGAATGGACTTAATTATTTCCTCCCTCTGTGCATCAGAAGGAAACATCATTACATGTAAAGAGATGACTTGTTGGGGAGCTATGTGGAGGGAAAAATAACTTGCACTATCAGTGACAGTAAAAAGAAGCAAACAGCATTCCCACATGACAAAGATAACCAACATCTCTCTACAACTGACACGGAGATCTGCTCTTACTTTGCTTACAACCACTGCAAGTTCTCTCATCTCACCAGTCATGCCAGTAAAAGCACTAAGAGGCTTCAATAATCGTTCCTAAAAAAGAAAACCGAAAGTTTTTGTCAGATTGCAGGTTATTTTTAGGCAAACTATTACATCTTTTTAAAAAAACTGATACGTTGTAGTAATATCAACTTTTAAAGTTGTAGAAATATGTGTAATAATACAAATTTTAAAGTAAAACGTACTTGCAGTGCCATATTTTCCTCTGGCAGAATCTAACCCCTAATCAACATTAAAATGAGCAGCTTTCTTAATGAATTTATAGTCCTAAATATGACCTACATAGATGAAGAAGAGTGAAAAATGTAACTGTAGGTCATGGTTTTGTCACATTCTCTTTCTGGATAGTTTCTTCCAGTGTAGCAAGTTGCCAGGCATACAAGCACCATGAAAGCTAGATGCACTATCTGAGAAACTCTGGCTTGTGTCTGGAGTGTTTACAGAAAATTTATCTCAACCATCAAAATTCTATTGTTGTCTCAACTGAAGCGAATGCTAGAGACATACTGAGCTGAAAGGAACCAGGATTTCACTCCCAGAAGTTCTGAAAGTGTCTGCAATTTTTTTTTTCATATTAAGGCCTCCTTTTTATTTGTTGCCTTTCAGATTCAAATAAACAACCACTATCAAGTATGGCTGTCCCTTCAAGGAGGAAATACACCTCTCAGAAATCCAAGGCCTTTTTAGCACTTGGGAACAAAACCAACATTGTTGCAGTATTTTGTTTTGTTCCTGGTTGTGCAAAACTCAAGTTCATATTCATTGGATGGAAATACGAACAGAAACACTTACTGATGGATCTGGATCACAATTAAGGCTGTTCAAGGGAATTCCATCTGGTGGCACTCTGACAGCATCCTGAATCATCTTGCGGTAGTCAATTATTTGGCCCTAAAGGAGAAAAATGTTGCTGTAAGCTTTACCGTGGTGGTAGCACTACTCTTAAAAATACACTGGATCAAATTTTGCTTGCAATTGCAGCAGTGTGTTTCCTTACTGCATATACAGTCCTAGCTATGGCAAAAATTTACCCCAAAAACTGTGGTATCAATGGGGATAGAACACACAACTCAGTCAATTCAATGATTTAACTGCAGAGCCTTTCACTACCTCATTCAGGAATTCAAAATTTATCTACAGTCTTAGTTATTTACCATTGGGCTTAAAAAAAAAAATATTCCTCTCTGAGTATGTTTGAAATAGTATTTAAAGCAAAAAGTGCCTCCTATGCAAAGAATTAATTTTTTTATACAAAATTATAAAACGGACTATTCAGCTGACTATACAGCAACATTTTTATATAAAAATGGAGAAAAAGCCCTACCATTTGATATTTTTTGAAACCTCTGTGCTTTTTTTTTTCCATATACATATTTCTCTGAGAAACCACATACCAGGTTTCCACCAACCTTTCTTGGGTGAGAGCTGTCTCCTCCAGTTTTGCCAATTCCTGAGATGCTTAAGCCAAAATCAGATTGATCCAGAGTATCTGCACCATCACTATTCTAAAGAAAAATGACTTTTAAAACAGATGTGTTGCCAAGTAAATGGACTGAAGGTATTACATGATAGTATCATTCCCTCTCTTCACACAGGCCCAGATGAAGTTCCAAGAGAAATATTGATCATTTAAACACCACTGTAGATTTAATTTGACTTCACCTAACTGGTGACAGCAGTGAAAGCCAGGCTCTGGAGCTCAGCAGTGAAGTCATTCCATGTACTGAGCAGAAAACTGCATTTTACATAAGAAGCAGCTCTTATGCACAGTGGAAATGACAGGCCAAGTAAAAGGCACAGCATGTCACCTCAGAAATGAGGAGCTATTTTAGGAGCTATTTTAGTAACTTCACAGCAGTTACTGCTGTAAAATCCAAAAGCCAAAATTTTGAGGTATTTTTAGGGGTAGCAATAGGTCAGAGAAGAGTTCCTCTGGATGCAGAAATATAGCCAGGCCCTTAAAAAAAGGTTGCAATAGACACAGTACTTGCCCACCAAGCTGCTGTTCCTGTCCACCCTCTGTACAGGGATAATAATAAAGTCGATTTCACAGTAATCTCACCAAAATGAGACTCTCAAACCTAAACATTACAGACCCAAATTACTCCCCCAGTCTCAAACAATTTATGCACTGTGAAGATGCTTACAACTGACACCACTTCATCCTTTATTTGTTTGTTCTGTTTTCTGGCACTCAAGAATTACTATATTGGTATTAATGGAAAAAAACCCTCTGATTGCTTTCAGTATATTCAGTATATTTCAGTATATTTCTGATTGCTCCTTTTCCTCCAATTCTTGCCTGTGACTGCCCCCAAACTCATGGCCAGAAATTCTCTCAAGGTCTTGCACCTATAATCCTTAAATGACAAAATCAGTAAAACCCATTAGTTGCACAATTATTAATTGCGCAACTCCCATCCTCTTGCTGCCTACAGACTTCCCAGACAAAATCCCATTAATTTCAACTGTACTGCTGCCAATATAGAGCATGTTTAAACCTGTCTGGGGCTCTCCTTGGTGGAGGATTTAGGTTCTCCTGTACTCCCAGCTGAAGTTTTTGATATTGATCGTTGCATTGTCTGCTGTTTGACCCTTGGTACATTCTGAGAAGAAGCTGCTGTCCTAGAATAAAGAAAAAAAAAAAAAAAAGACTTCCATGACTATTTTTTTTCTTCAAAATACCAAAATACCCAAAGCTTCCAAATAAAGCAGCTTTAGGCTAACTTTGCTTCCACTGAAGTTATGGTGTTAATCTCAATCACAGCAGAGTTCAATGCTTACTTTTTTCAAACACCCTCCCCCCCTCACTTTACCCACACTGCAGAAGCTCTGTAAATTGTTTGCCTCTCCATTTGGGAAACAAGTCTCTAATTTCCTCCAGCACATACAGAAAAAATGCACCACACAGTCAGGAGCATGGCTCTAGGCTTTGGTGCTCCTCTGGTATCACAGCATTATCTTAACCACAGTGCAGATCTGCTTTTACTATGAAAATTTTCTGCCCAGAAAAACACCCCACACATATACACACATATATCTCACCTTCTTGCTCTTCCTCCACTTCTCAGCTGTTGTTTATTTTCTGCTGAGGCAAAATGAATATTAAAATGGAAAATAATTAAGGATCTAAAAAGGGCAATTTGAACCTTTTTTCCTCTTTAAAAATATTTTTAAGCACGCAATAATGACCTTGGAAATAATAATGCATAAACAAGAACAGCAGATAAGCACTGCAAGCTTGCAAAAACTTACTGAAAACAAACTGGTGTTGGTGGGAGTGCTTTTGCTTCAAGCTTTTTACATTTTAGCTCATTCAGTCTTCGGTTTCTCTGCTTACATTTTAAAACCAGTATCATGTTCACAGTGAAATGGACATCACCAGAAATTAGATTAAGTACAATAATTTAATATAGCACACAGAATGCTTATTTAATGCTAATAATTTTTTCGTTGCTGAATTGGGAAATATGAATTTGCCTTACTCCTCTGAAGAGGAATCAAGTTCAACATAACAAAACAGAACAAATGTCACATTGCAATAGTGGTTATCAAGCTACGTTATCTTTTGCATTATTATAATTTTAAACAACTTCTGTCAAAGGAGAGCTTTTTTTTCACAAAATGTCCACCTCGCAAAGCCCAGATGTGAACTCATACAGCCAAGGATTTGTATGATGCTACCAGCATGCCCCTGGTAGCTCCAAAACACCTCTGCTTGCTGTACAATGCTCTTGCACTCATGATTCTCACACAATAAAATAATCCTTCCCAAACAGTTATTTCCCCGAAGGAGCTTGGGAACATGGTGAGTTTAGGGGCAGCAGAGCCCATGGAGCAACCTGTAATCTTATGGGTGCATCTACAACATTTCCAACTCATTGGAAATGAGCATGGAAATGACCAACCTGTTATTGTAAGACTTGCCAAGAGTGGTGCAAAGAATTCAGTTGGAAGGAACACCATGCCAAGGGTTTTATTTAGATATACAAGTCTGGCAACAGGCACAATTAAGGCATGGTGAAAACTACGGGTAGTGCTGGAGAAGAGGCTGCTTGTGCTTTAGGGAAAAAGGATGATGCCTCCCTGCCAGCATGGTCACAAATCTGAGCTTAGGTAATGGCAGACTACTCCATGCCTGAGAAGCTTTACTGACCAAAAAATGCATAATGAGAGCTTTTAAGTGCCCAAGAGTGGCTTTTTGGGAATTCTTTTTTACTTAGATCATGGATTCAGTTTTGCCTACTGCTCTGACTATGATGTGAAAAAATGCTTTATAATATTTTTTCACTCTTGCCTCATAACAAATCCTTTTTGTTATGTCCTGCAGGGCTGTTCTTCCTCTTTGTATTAACAGCAATCAACAGGGTTCTAGATGTACTTGCCTTTTTCAAGCAAATTTCAGGAAAATTCCAATTACTAAACCCTTTAATTTGGAAAACACCTTTAAGACCATCCAGTCCAATTACTCCCCAACCCCTAAAGTGGCCACCATTGATCCATGTCCCCAGGTGCCACATCTACATGTGTTTTGAACCCTTTCAGGGATATTGCTCCATCACTTCCTTGAGCAGCCTGTGCCAGGGCTTGACAACCCTTTTCATGAGGAAATTTTTCCTAATGTCTAATCCAAACTTAGATCCTTCAAGCTCTTCATCACTTACTCTCATACAGTTGTTATTATGGCTTCTCCAAGTTACATTTTGTGCTCAAGAGCAAAGCCATTCAGGGTCATAACAGAATGCTCATATTCTTATTTGCCTCATTCTGTATCATTCATCCACTATTCTCTAACCATGAGAAGAAAGTGAATAAATATATCTCTCCCATTATGCTTTGTGCTTAGCTGACATTTTCCAATACCAAAGCAGCTTTCAAAAGACAGAAAAATCCATCTTCTAGTTCCTTTATATAAAGAAAGAAGAAAAACCAGAAGGTCTCAAAGCCGCCTCTTTTAATTCTGGTGTCTTGTGCGCTAGAACTTCAGATGTGTAACTGTACATTAAATTGAACATTACATTAAACTGAACATTAAATGCTGACATACATGTCAGGGCTGCGAGCACAGCAGGGAAATAAACATTTTAGACTTTGGAAACAAAAGCTTTCTTTTTGGAACAGAGCCACATACCAGTGTCCAGGACCTTTTTGGTAATTTTAGGATACTTTTGAAATTTTACAAAATAGTAGCTTTCATATTCCATCAAAATTGTCTCAAGATCAATGTTGTCACAAACTTCAAAGCCACGTAAACCTAATTTTGTCTCTTGTTCCAAAGCATTTGCAGCATCAACATATCTGGCAATTTAAAAACAAAACAAACAAGGATCAAAAAGCTGAGAGTCATCATCTTACTCTGATTTCTGAAAGAAGCAGCAAACAACAGCACTAGTAAGCATATAGTATCTTTAACCTGTCCACAGTCCTATTTTTATAGAAGTATAAACTCTAATTTTAATAAGCTTTGTTGGTGGATCTAAAGTATTTTAAATTATATAGAGATTTTTTGCTTCAGAAACTGAAACAATTTAGCAAAGCAAACTGTGAGGACATCTCATAGTAGTTTGCCACTTCCTCACATGAACCCCAAGGCCCACTGTCCATGCAGCCAACAGAGGACAGAGAGATGCAGTACAGCAGGTCAGACACACACAATCCCACAAGGGTAGAGCACTATTATTTAAAAAACATACCCTTTCTCCATTAAATAATGCAAAATTAGAATGAGGAGATTTTTCCGACGAGCTTCTGTTCGCATCTCTTCCTGTGAATTAAGAGAGAACTCTCGATCAAATGTAATATTCTCTTTATTGCTGTTAACAACATCTAAATGTAGCCTCTGGAAACAAACAAATTAACACAACAGCATGTAAGAACTGTAAAACAACTCACTGTTAACAAACACAAGGAAAGTGGTTTTCAATCTAATTTTTCTTACACATTATCAGGGCTACTGGATGGGTAGAAACCTTTTCCTAGAGAAGAGAAAATTATTTTAGGGTTGAACAAGGAACTTACTTCCCTTACTATGGCTATGGCTCACAAAACGTTCAGACTGCTGTGAATTTCAGGATTCTTGCAGACCTGAATGCCTCAGGGACTGTGCAAGGAAACCTTGTGCTCCATCCTGGCTGTGTCCTTCCCTTGCAACCTGAAACCTGTTCTCTGAGTGCCTGGAAAAGGGGGCAGGTGAACAGGTGTGCAGGTCTGGGACCTGCATGACTCTACTACAAGGACCAGCTGTAACACTTGCTGACGCCTCTCATTTCATAGCCCTTGATGTACAAACACAACAAATGAAACACAGACACTGGAAAAATTAGTATATTGGCATAACATGACACTTGCACAATTTTCACACAGGGCTGACCAAAATCAGGACTCAACATGAAAAAATTCAATACAGAGTCAGTCCCATGGATGTCCTGGCACAGACTGGAGAACCCAAAGTCATTCACAAATGGTTCAGCAAAAAAAACATGACAGCATAAAACATCCTTTTCTTCACCCAGTGAAGCTTCAGCAGAGAGAGTATCAGATGCAGTATCAGGTAGAGGAAAAGGCACAATGGAAACAAAATCATGCAAGATGATGGAATAAAGCCTTACTCTGATGAAACATGCCACATATGCTCAGTGTCTGTAGAGAACTTCTGAGATTCTTGGGTCATAACAGGAGCTACAATGAAAGCTATAGAAATCAGGACAATGCCTTTGTCTGCTTCATTGGGACTTGAAACTGTGACCACAGGGGAAGCAGCTATGGCCAAAGACACATTTAGGTAAGTTAATGATTTCCCTTCTCTTTAAGGTAGGAAGGCATTGGGAGTTGGACACGATGATCCTCATGTGTCCCCTCCAAGTTCAGGTATTGTGTCTTTCCTCTGATTTGGATTGCTTGTGAGGACCCAGTGTGAACAGGAAGGAGAGGCACTTAATGGATGGGGAAAGAGCAATGATTTCTGTTGATTGCACAGCACACACACGTCCCTGATCACACTGCACAGTAAAGCTTCCATCCCCAGTTTCCCTCTCTTCTATCCCAACTGAGCAGCATCCCCATCCACCCACAAGGAAAAGCCCAGCCCAAGTGTCACCCACTGCCTGCAGTGACAAATGAGATTTCTGTCCTCTTCATACTGCAGACAGAGCCCCACCACCTGCATCAAGGACTTGGGCTGCTCTCTGCCCGTGCCTGGCACACAAAGATGCCAAGGAACTACTACTGACCAAGGCTGATGTTTTCAAACCCCTCAAGATAACCCCCCCAAAAGAAATATTTACAATATATAACGACCATTACTCTATTCTTTCTGGTCTCTTGGAAGAGAGAGCAACCATAGCAGACTTCTGATAGTAGAGAATCACTTATTACAAAAATCAAAGGTGTTTTTTGGGTGGTGCAAAACTAATTTACCTCTTTACACACCATTCCTTTGCAAGGTTAGACCTCCCTCTGCTCTGCACACAGTGTTGGGTATCACATGGTATTCCACTGCTAATTTCAACACTTGAGATAGCATCATCAGCTACTGTTTGATTTTAAAATAAAATCTGACAGCCTGTAAAATGTACTGGATAGAACTGGGAAAAAGTATCCCAGTCCAGCAGATGTTTCCTGGGACGTTTGCTTCAGTCGTGGGGCCATCTAGTGTCACGACTAAGGAAGAGCTGGGGTTTGCTCTTGACGTTTCCTGCACAGTCAGAGTGAATTGGCATTTCACACATTGCAAATAAGATTTGTAAAATGTTCATTCTGGTTTTCTAGAATGAAGGCTAAAACTGGCTGGGGAAATGGGAAAAAAACATAACCCCTTTCTACATTTGATATCCTCTTGAGAACGTGTTTCCAAAAGAAGTTACAATACCACTTCAGTGGTGGTACAGAGATAATTTTCCTGAATCACTCTGGGGAGAAAGGAGTGTTGTGTAAATGTTTTGTAGATTGGCAACTCTTGAATGAAGTAGAATGGTTCCTGGGAGGTGCTGCAACAAGAAATGAAGCAATTCTGAGAATTACCATGAGCAAACAGAGAACACACACACAGAGATGAAAGAGTCTTTTCCTTCTTAATCTTTTGATATTGGTGCTTGGAAAACATTTTGAATTGTTGCCTTTTTACCATTTCTCCTGGATGACCCGAAATTCTGAAACACATCTGGAGATGCAAGAAGGAAGCTGGAGTCATCACTTGCTGAGAATCCCACCTGTACATCCTTTAAAATGCAACTGCTCCTGAAGGTTTATGTTGAGAAAGATTAACTGTTGTGTTTCCTAATGTATCAAAGGGCACGGTTACAGCTACCTCTGAATATTTAAAATACAGTATGCAAACAGACTGGCCACCACAGAAGACAAACACATCAAGTGTTTAATGGAATAAACGTGGATATTCTGACAAGAGAGGAATTACCACTGCCTGATGGACTGACAGGGCTCATGATCCATGGTTGGAACTTCCCTTGAAAAGAATTTGTGTTCTGGCATGTCATCTGCTGCTGTTCATCCCCTTTTTTTACTTCTGATATCCCAAAAGCACTTTAAATTCTAGTATAAATAGTGATTGGCAGCATCTCAAATAATTTAAGTACAGGCTTGCTTTGGGGGTAGGATAGCATTGTGTCTGTGTGTGAGCCACCTACTTCAACCTCGACACAGCAATGTTCCTCTGGCTGTGCCGACCAAACAGAAGGAAAAATGGACCTTTACATCCTAAAAGAGCCCCATCTAAAAATGAGAAGAGAGTTTAGACTGAGAGGTTAATTCTATCTTTAACCTGTGTTAAGAAGAATGCAAACAGCAATGGCTGATTTTGAAAATCAAATGTGTCCAAAGAAAATTAACTAAGCTGTTAATCAGTTAATCAACTGACAATGACTTGTATTAGCTTGGACTGAAAAAAAGAACCAAGGTATCTCTGGTAGCTCAGTTCTGTGAGAGCTCTATAAACCAAAGAAAAACCAAGGACCTTTCAACATGCACCTGCTGCCAAATCACTAATCTGGTGAACAAGTGGCATATGGATTATTGCCTGACCAGCCCCACCAATCCCTTTCCCACATTTCACCATTATTTTAGCACATTATTACTTCACCATTACTTTAGCATGCACCCTTTCCAAAAGGCAGATAAGGCTCCGTGTCAGTGCCACCAGAAGCTTTATCTGTCCCCCTTGAAAGAGCTCTGTGCCTGCCCTGGTCTGCTGTCCTGAGCCCCAGTTTGTCCTCTAGGACTTACCCACTGCACTTATGTCCAAAAAACCCTCCCTGCCACAATCCAGGCAGATACCAACACTGCCCAAGACTTCTGCTGTGCTTAGGGAGGAAATGGCAGATCTCACACAGCATGGAAAAACAGGAGTACTTACAAGTGCAAAGTTACTTAAAATTCAGTTTAGCTTTATAGTGATCTAGCCTTCCTGTTTAATTAGTATTTAGAATTGCATGTTGTTTATAGCCACTGGTATTTCAATAGATGTTTAAATGTTTAAAGTTTAATAAGCTTCCATTCTTAAAAGAAAAGAAAAACATATGTAATTAAATTTTCAATTACTATAGGGGGTTTTGGTGTCCATGAAATTAATAAAACCTTAAGGCACTTAAATGTGATCTTGTTTTAAAAACTAAATAGTTGAGCACTTAACTAATTAGCTTCAACACTTTTAGTGTTATTTTCTTTATTTCTAGCTTAACAAAAGAGTGGCACACATTCCTTTTTTTGAGTCATTTTGAATTAAACTCTAATAGAGCTGTGCATCTTAGGTGCAATTGTTTGTTTAGTAATTTCCACACCTTTCACTAAAATGCATTTACATTCAAGTAAATGAATGAACCAAGTCTCTTGTGCAATTTCCTGAAACTAATGGGCCTACTAAAAGATTAATTTAACTCTAACATTTCATTATCATTTGACCCTATATATTCTGCATGAATTTTGCATGTTTGTTGGGATGAAAAATAAAGAGCTACAAGAGTAAGTTATCATCTGGGGAGCCTGGGAATAAGAACTGCTCTGCTTTAGTGCATGCACTCTAAGGGCAAACAACTGGGGCAGTCAGGATGTGTTCAGAAAGATCTCTGATTAGGAAGAGACAGCCAGGTGGCTGTGCAATCACACAGGGAAAGCACTAATTGTAACGCACCCTTCCCTCTTTGTCTTTGGGATCCCAGGATGCTGACAAGTACGGAGCTCCTCAAAATCAAGCACCATGGCCTAGTTTTCCTCCTCCGTCCCTTCCTCCACCACCCTGTATTCCCACAGCTTTGCATTCCTCATAGCCCTTTGGATATCTGCACCCTTGACAGGCTTTTCAGAATGCTGAATGTTCAGTTCTTGTCTGGCTTGCTGACCGCACTTTCTGAGAAACACAAGCAGAAAATGGAACTGGTGAGTTTTAAACAATGTATAACTTGGCTGCCATTGAATACAATTTCCCAGGACAAAGCAAGGGCGCTTTGCCCTCCTCTCTCCTCCAAATAATACGAGGCTGCTGCAAACAATAGAGTTGCCAAAGTTTTTCAAGGATTACAATGAGCTTTCATAATTAAAGACATACACCGAGCTCACCATAGAACTTATGACTGGGAGCAAGAAGGAAAAAATCCACTTGGCAGCTTCAGGTGGCTCTTCATGTCACTAGACAAAAAAAGAGGCTCCAAACTTCTGCTCTTCTGAGAAACACAAACAACTCCCTCATCTCTGTACCCAAAATACAGACTGTTACCCTCAAAAGGCCATGGAGAAGCCAGTTTAGCAAGAGCAAATCAAACCAAATCCTGTGGCACAGCTAACAGAGCTCTTGAGCTCCAGTTCTCAGTCCCACAGATGTTTCTGCATTTAGTACCCAGCATCATCTTTGGGACAAAGGCCATGCAAATCCCCACTGGTGAAGTTAAAAATCAGGTCCCCTTTTCTCCTCTCCTTCTGCGTGTTGATGCTGTTTCAATACCAACATCTTCAGGCTCCATTTGCAGTGGTTCAGATCTGAATTCACTTCAGGGCTCAGAAGGAGACCATGCTAGAGGATCCCGTCCCTAGGTAAACATATCTATCCTATTAACACTTCCTGAAGAGAGGATATTGAGGGGCAGGCACCAATCTCTTCTCTCTGGTGACCAGTGACATGATCCAAGGGAATTTCACAGAACTGGGTCAGGGGAGTTTTAGGCTGGATATCAGGAAAAGGTTTTTCCCCAAGAGGGTGGTCAGGCACTCAACAGGCTCCCCAGGGAGTAGTGCAAGGCTGCCAGAGCTCCAGGAGTGTTTTGACAATGCTCTCAAGAACATGGTGTGAGTTTATGGCTGTGCTGCGCAAGGCCAAGAGGAAGAACGTGATGATCCTTGTGGCTACCTTCCAGCCCAGAACATTCTATGATTCTACAAGAAGTTGATGTAACATCTAAAGCTCAGTCTCAGGACTCCTCCCAAAACACCTCTTTTGTGAAAAATCCTGTACTTCTCATTCTTAAGTAATAAGAGGGACTGGTGTATGCATGCACAGCATCCAACAGCTGTATGGGAAAGGCTTTTAGCAGCCTCTCTCCCTCTGGTGTAATTTAACCAGCAGATGGAAGCAAAAGAACAGGTTATGAAATTCAGCAAAAATCTTGCTATCTTGCTGTTTCTTGGCTTTCTAAAGCAAGAAGCACAGAATCATTGAATTACAAGATGGTTTGGATTGGAAGGGATCTGAAGACCATCCAATTCCAAACCCTGCCATGGCCAGGGGCACATTCCGTTATCCCAGCTTGCTCCGAGCCCCGTCCAACCCGATCTGGGGATGGGGCAATACAGCCGTGACTTCTTTTTTCCTCGTTTCTTTTTGAAAAAAAACAACGAATGGAGGAGGGGTATGGACTGTCTCCTTTGGCCGTGCCTATTGCTCCCGAACCATGTAGAGAGGGGCTGTGAGGGATTCACACCAACCCCGGCCCCTCGGGCCCAACCCCATCCCCGCCGCCATGACAACACCAACCCGCCCGCGCATGCGCAGAGCGGCCGTTCCCCGTTGACAAGGCAACCGCGACGCGCAACCGCGCAACCCGTCGGTTCTCACCGCTTCCCTCGCCTGGTGGGTGGTTTTCAGCGCCTGGCACGCGAGCTCCATGGCGGCAAGGGGTGCCGCCGGGAATGTTACCAGGAACGCCGCCGGGAATAGCGCACTGAGCGCCCGGACCCGCACCCCGCCGACCCCCGAGGGGGACAGGCGCGCCCCGCCTCCCCAGCGCAGCCAATCGGAACGTCGGAAGGCGAAAGATTGACTGAAGATCTGCCCAATCACGAGTAGAGGAGCGTGGGTGGAAGATGGCTCTGGCCAATGGGCGGCGGGCTCGCCTGTGTGGTGCAGGGCGTCAGGCGGGGGCTGCGGCTGAAGGGACGGAGACCAAAACAATCCAAAACTACCCAGAACAAGACAAACCAACATAAATCAAGCGAAATCAACTCAAAATATGCCAATCATATCCAAACCAACTGCAAACAAGCCAAATCAACTTAAAATATGCCAATCCAAGCCAAACCAACCCCAAACAAGCCAAACCAACCCAAACCATGCCAGTCCAACCAAACCCCACCCAAACAAGCCAAATCAAGCCAAAACAATGACCACAGCCCAGCTCATTCCATTGTTGGACATGCCCAGCTCACCCACTCAGCTGAGGTGTGCCTGAGAAGCAGCAGAGTGCAGTTTGCCTTTTACTTCAAGGGACATTAAAACGGAGACCACCACTGTGAGAGAGCACAGAGCTGTGAGAAATGCTCCCCTCACAGCACAGCTTGGCTCCTTGGTTCCTGCAGCCTCCTGGGGTTCAGGGTGTGAATTATTCGAGAGGTGAATTGTGCCTGTTGGATGTGGTCCAACTTCAGTCCAGCTGGAGGAGAACCTATGATCAGGCGAGATAAAACCTAAAGCTCAGTCTCAGGAAATCTACCAAAACTCCTCTTGCATGAGGAATCCTATGCTTTTCTCACACAGTGGGAAGATGAATTGATGGACATATGCACAGCTTTATGGGAAGGGCTTTTGTTATCCCTGTTCCCAAATCTGACAGCTGCTCAATTCTTGAACAGGGTAATGACCAGGTTCTCACACCATGGAACACAGCCTGGTCTAATGGAAGGTGCCCCTAACCACGACAGGGAGGTGAAACTGGATGAGTTTTAAAGTCCCTTCCAACCCAAAACATTCTGGGACTCTATATTACACTTGCTTGTCATCGCAGGCCTCCAGCTGAGTAATAATTAGCATTGACTCCATGATTCTCAGAAGGCTGAGCAATCATTTTATTATACTATACTTATTAAGAAACCCATTGCCCTTATAGACAGTCATGATACAGGTGGGCCCAACTGATCCTTCAGTCAAAACACCATCACCATTGGCCATCAAGAAATCACCCTTTGGTAAACAAATCTCCCTAACACATTCCACATGTTCACAACAGCGTGTGCAGCAAGTGAAGATAAGAATTGTTTATAATTCTTGTCTCTATCTTCTCACAGCCTTTCCCAGCACAAGGCCTGGGAAAGTTGTGTATTGCTTTCTGTGGTCAGAGAGCTGCTGCCACACTTGCTTAGCATCAAATCCTCACAAATATGTTTTTTCCAGACATCCAGATCTTCCAGAAATACTCCTCAGTATAACTGTCAATACTCCATTATGGCTTTGTCCTTTTGGTGTCACTCTGTTCCCACTCTGGAATGTTTCCCCAGCCCTTTTCTAAAACATTCCCAATCTGGTACATGCCAACACAGGCTGCAATGTGTGTTTACAGCTCAGTAGCTGTGCTGTAAATGTATATACATTCATCCTGTCAAGGATGCAATTTAATACACTTTTTTAATTACACTTGTCCCATAAGTTTTTTCAAAGTGGATCAGATTAATGTTTTACTAGCTAACTTAGGTCCCCTCCTATTAGAATGTGTGCTTAGTTTTGTGGCCTTAATGTGGTAGTAGAGTGGTAATGCATTTGTTTTTCCATTGCCATGGACTTCTTTTTTTATGGCTCTGAAAGAGAAATTCCTGCAATTGAAGTCAGAATTCAAACCATCCCAGGTTCGTCACTGTTGGGAGAATAGCCTGGGTTCAGGGCTGTGCTTGACTGGAGAGTTCTCCACCATTACTGCTAAAGGAGTAATGCTACCTTAATATGTGGTTTCCTATAGTTTTGATGGATAAAGAGAACTCTTCAAATCCTTTGAACAAAAGTTGAGGGCAGTTTTCAGAAAAACTGTCCATAGACGCAAATGCTCACCTACAGTCAGGGAGGCTGTGTTTAAGACTGAAATCCAGGCCTATGTCAATAGACATAATTTAATAAAAATAATAATGATCAAGTAAGCAACTTCAAAACAAAATTAAAACATTTTGCTGTTAGTCCTATTACCAAAATATAGGTGTATTACTGTGGTATGTTAGGATGGGCAGGCAAAATTAATTTATATATATAAATTATATATATATATTATATATATATATATATATATAATATATATAATAAATTATATATATATTATATATTATATATAATATATATTTATATATATTATATTCTAATCAAAACTGATTAGAATATATATATATGAATATATATATGAATATATGAATATATTAAGTTTCTAATTTTCTAAACTTTAATATATCTATTGTCAATGAAGTTATATATAACTATATTCATCATGTCACTTTGTTGCCTTTGTCCCAAACTGGAATTGAAACTTGGGGTAACATTAGGAAGGAGGTAGGTAATATAAAAAAGGATCTTTAATGAAGGCCTTCAGGGGCAGTTATGGAAAGATGTCCACAAAAG
Organism: Zonotrichia albicollis; assembly: GCF_047830755.1. Classification (NCBI taxonomy): domain Eukaryota; kingdom Metazoa; phylum Chordata; class Aves; order Passeriformes; family Passerellidae; genus Zonotrichia; species Zonotrichia albicollis. The sequence continues at coordinate 8,605,992 of NC_133860.1, forward strand.
CCCACTACCCCGCAGGGGTGAGTGCATTTTTATAGGTTTTAGGAAATTAGCATAATTGATGAAAAGCACCAGTTAGGAGGACAAGTGGTGATGCAGTTCCCCCCCAGGCCAAGCCCCTTCTCTGCAGTCCCCCCTTCAGCACTAGCTGTACTTTGCCCATGAAAATGTGTCTTGAAGGCTGTTCTCAGCCTTGACTCCCAGGAAAAGCCAAGATAGCAGCGAGCCTTGTGCCTCCTGGGGCTTGGAGCTCTGGAATTTGTTTTGTCCTTCTGCTTAGGGAAGGGCCATAGAAACCTACTGGGGAAACTAGCTACTAGTACAATAAATGATAGAGTTACAAATAGGTGTGTGAAGAATGCAGACAACATATAAAAGAAAAAAAGGCAAAACCCAAACAGCATGACCTTGACAGAAGATTATGTCCCATCCAAACTCTGTTTTGTCAAACAGCTGCATAGAAAATGCAGATACAATGCAGACACATAAATTATTTCTTTCCAATAAGCAAGCTCAGAGAACCACAGGATAGTTGGGGTTGGAATGGACTTTGAAGACCATCCAGTTCCAATGCCCTGCCTTGAACAGGGACACCTTCCACTAGCCCAGGTTACTCCAAGCCCTGTCCAACTTCAGTATCCAACTTAGAGTATTTTGTCTTATAGCCAGAGCACACATATTTTTTGTTAGCAGCATGATTAAGGGTGTTTTTCAGGCTCTCTGCTTTGACAGCTCTAGACCTCACACAACAGGGTTGTAGGCACTGACCACCACTTAAATATTTTTGCCATTCACTTATAATGTTACCTTAAAAAGTACATGACTGTGGGATACAAGAGATGATGGAGAAGCTTAAGGCTGACCTCATGAAATTCCTTCCTTTAAACACAGTACACACAAAACAAATCTACCTTCCACCCAGTCACCCCAGCCCTGCCTGCAGTTCACACTCCGCAGTTTATTAGCAGCTGGTTAAGCAGCACAGGAGGGGTTTGATGAGGTATAATGCTGATAAAAGCAATTGTTGCAGTCCTGCGAGCAGCTGTAGAGTGGTTTTGTTTGTTGTTTTGGGCTTTTTTTTTATTTTGGTTCTTTTTTTTTAAACGGCGGTGTTTGTGGAAGTCTGGGAGGGTTTATTTGGATGTTCAGATTTTTTTCTGTAGTTAACACAGCTGTGGGAACAGGCAGTGCTTATACAGACATACTGTGCATAGCACTAGAATACTAGAAAAGGTTGAAAACAGGTGGGGCTTTTTTCCCCTAACAAGCCTCAGTTTAGGGGGTAGGTTGCTTAGCACCTATAGGCTCGTTCCTTACCCTAATTAGAGCCTACTGGGGAAGACAAAAACCCCAGTGACTAATTCAGTGATTTTTCTGGGAGATAGTAGTATGCACTAGCTGCCTGGAGGAAGGTCTCCTCCTCCAATGGCTGATGCTGGGCCAAGTTTAAACACTAATGCAAAAAATGCCCAAGAGGAGAGCCTGGGAACTGATTCAGGAGCTGCAGCAGTAGATTTAGTGAGAAGGAGGAGGAGAAGAAGAAAGTGGCATTACAGATGGAGGTCCAAGAAGAAGCAGAAGTTTCTGATCCCAGAAGAATTTCTGACATTTGAGGTAGGTTTCTTAAAAGTTTGGTGGAAAGAGAAATATTAGGAATGTTGAATTTTAGCAAAGATGACTTGGTAGCTGTGGAGTGTAAGCCTGAAGTTGATGTGTTTGTGAGAAGTTATGATAAAACAGCAGGATTTTGAAGAACTAGAAAAAATTTGAGGAGAACCAAAAGTCCTTTTCTTTTTTTTTTTTTTAAGGATAGGGCCCCAGAGATGTGTTGTAGAAAGGATGGAGGAACACTTCAGTAAAATATTATGGAAAGCTACTATGTAAGCTCTTGTTATGCATGTGAGATAAATAAAAAATCTTACCCCCACAGATACTGGGGATAAGATGATTGTAATTGTTGAAAGATGTGGTTATGAAGTGATAAGTGAGTGTACATTAGAAAAGAGCTGCCTGGCTCTGATGTGAGCTTTAACACTGATGTCCTTCCTGGTGTGTTTGAATGAAGGAACACTTGAGGTTTTGTTAAAAGAACAAAAGAAGGCTTTGGTCTGGTCATGCTTTAATGATCTAAGGGAGTCTAACCTACAGCTTGCCCCTTTAGTCTGGTATTGAATTGGAGGGGAAAATAAGCATTCGATGGACTTAGGATTTGAACTCATGCAGTGGTGTGGCAGATGGCATGTTTTATTAGCCTGTTGATTCTGGTTTTGACTAACAGAAGGGGTTTGAAATTAATGAAGTCCTTATGTTTAAGTCTTCAGGGAAAGGGGTGTCATAGCACCAAGCACAAAAGCTATTAGTGCAGAGGACTAGATATCTGTGCCTGTAGTGGAAAACTTCAGCACATTTAAGGGTTTATCTTGGAGTAAATAATACATAAAAAGGAAAGCGTATCTCAACAAGCTGTTGCAAAATTACAACAAATTATGTTAGTTATTGAGTTCCTTGGTGTCCAGGTCTTACAGCAGCATTAAATGCTCATAGGTAGTGTGTATGGCAGGTATCAGTATCCTGTAGAAAAGGTGAGCTGTTTGTTCCCAAAATTACCTGCCAGCACCGCTCCTCGCAGAGCCTGCTGCTGACATGGCCTGTCCCTTGGCCCGTAAGTTACTGTTGTAGTTGCTGCTCTGGATGTGTCAGTCGTGCAAAACTAGCTGCCTTTTGGTTAATGCAAGCAAATATGTTTTGCATTTCAGGCCTCTTTTTCTTTTCCAGTGTCTGCCTTCTTGTTTGGGTTGTGCTGGCTGCTTGCCGTTTGTTGGCTGAGTCTTTCCTGTTTTTTATTGCAATAAATCGGTTGTTTGGTTTTACAGCCAAGTTGCTGATGAAACTGAATATTGTGAGTAGGTAATTATTGTGACTAGGTAATGATCTCTGGCTGCTTTTGAAAACAATATTCTCGGCTGCACCTCGATGTTTATTTTTCTGTAAATGTCTCAACATTTACATTCCTTACAGCAGGAAACCCATTATCCAGTTTTTGAAGCTTACTGCTGGTGACATTTTCCCGTCATTTTTTTATTACTAAAACGTGCTGCATCATCATTATAACACAAATTATGAGTGCTCTTGATTGGGTGGATAAACTAAGCTGTAAAATCACAAGCTTTCTATTTAATCCACTTCAATTGCAAACTGGAGTATGTTCTATTTATTTTATTCTATGATTTGCTGGTTTGGTTGGTTTTTCTTTTTTATTTTTGTTTGTTTGGTTTTTAATAGAACAACTTAGTTAAAGAGTGGAGTATTAATTCTGGAGGGGAAGAAACATGGCAGTGGTGCCCAGCGACCGAATGAAGAGCAGTGGCCACAACTGAAATACAGGAAATTTCACTTCAGCATGAAGAAGAACTTTATGTTGAAGGTGGCATAGCTCTGGTAAAGGGGTTCCGGTGAGGTCGGGGAGTGTCCCTCTGTGAGACATTTCACACCCACCTGGATTTCCTATGCTACCTGCTCTGTGTGACTCTGCCTTGTCACGGGTGTGGTCTAGGTGATCTCCAGAGATCATCTTTATTTTGTGATTCTGTGATCCTTCCGGGATCATTTCCAAAACCACTTGAATTCTTCACACCCTGGAGCTGCTGCAGGAGCACCGTGTAATTGGGGCCGGTACCTACCGGCCTGTGTATATGCAGCTGGACTAGTTTTCCCTCTCAGTTCCCAGTCTGTACCACCGCAGTTTTCCCTCAGGGTTCCCAATGTGTCGGTACCCCTCTAGTCCAGTTTCCTCTGAGGGTTCCCGGTGTGCCAGTACCACTGCAGCCCAGTTTCTCCTGAGGGTTCCCGGTGTGTTAGTACCACTCTAGCCCAGTTTCCCCTCAGGGTTCCCGGTGTGCCAGTATCACTGTAGCCCAGTTTCTCAGGGTTCCCGGTGTGCCAGTATCACTCTAGCCCAGTTTCCCCTGAGGGTTCCCGGTGTGTCGGTACCCCTCTAACCCAGTTTCCCCTGAGGGTTCCCCGTGTGTCGGTATCACTGTAGCACAGTTTCCCCGCAGGGGTCTCGGTGTGTCAGTATCACTGTAGCCCACTTTCCCACCAGGGTTCCCGGTGTGTATCACTCTAGCCCAGTTTCCCCCCAGCGATCCTGTTGTGTCAGTATCACTGTAGCCCAGTTTCCCCTCAGGGTTCCCGGTGTGTCTGTACCCCTCTAGCCCAGTTTCCCCTGAGGGTTCCTGGTGTGTCTGTATCCCTCTAGCCCAGTTTCCCCTCAGGTCCCCCCGCCCCTCCCTGCCGCCCTTCCCGCCGGACCGCCCTCCCCGTCACGTGCCGGGAGCGCGCTCCGGGTGCACGATGATGGTGGCGGTGGCGCCCGGCGGCGGGTAGAAAATGGCGGATTTCGAGGAGCTGCGGGTGAGGAGGAAGGAGGGAGAGAGGTGGCTGCGGGGCAAGATGTCGGTGCTGGGGGGCCCGCGCCATCCCCGGAGTGAGAGGGAGGGAGGAAGGGAAGGAGCGGGCCCGCCGCGACTTCCCGGGGGTCGGCGGGTCTGCCTGGGGAGACCCTCCCTGTCAGTGCCGGGTTCCCCATCCCCGCCGCGCGGGTTGTGCTGCTGCTGCCGCCGGGGAGGTTCTTCGCGCGCCTCCCGACATTTTAAAAGCCATCTCGGCGCTGCCGAGCGGCCCCAGGGCTCGAACGGCTCCTGCTGGGCCCCGCGCTCCGTGCGGCTGAAGGGAGGGCGGTGAATAACCGCTGGGCTGTTAAAAATGCTGATAGTTGTGGAATCTCTGGAAATCCGTGGACCGCTTTCCATCCGGGAAAGCTGTGCTTGCCCAGCGTGAAACCCAGAGCCTCTTTTCAGACTTGTTTTATCTTCGGTTCGTTAGCCTTCATATTGCCGTGGTGGACTCTGTGTAGCATATTTGTCGGTGTGGGTGTGTGCGTGCGTGTCCTTTCATTTTGTTAAGGTGTGTACACAAAGAGCTGACTGCATAGTTGGTGCTTTTCCTGCTATTTCCTGAACAATCCGCTGTTACCTTTGTGTGGAAGGAGGAGGTTGTCTTTCAGCAGCGTCCACAGCTGCAGAAGTGGAATTCTTCGTGGGAATTCTGCGTGCAGGCCGCTCTCCCGCACCTGGACTTTGTTACAGGAGGGATAAAAGCCAGTTAAATAGGAACCCCTGTGAGCTAGGCTTTAGTGGAGAGGAAGAGCTGGTGTTGGTGAGACCAGTGCGAAATGTGCTGCAGCCGCCAGAGAATTTCCCGTGCTGAGGCTTCTTCCAGCACTAACACTGGTAGTGCAACTGACGAGCTCACTTATGAAAATATAGTGGAAAGGACTGAGTTTCTTTGTCTGAGGACAACAGTGCTCTGTCTCAGTTTTAGGTTTAGGAATTGTTGGCTTATTTTTTTGCACGTCAGCCTTGTGTTTTTGGGTTTTTTCCCCCCCTTTAAATGTATTTGTGTTTACAGATTTTCTTGCTCGGTGTCCTTACCCATTCTCACCCTCATTCCAAGGTGTCTCAAAGGGTTTGGCTGAAGCCCTAGTGTAAACTTTGCACCAGTGGTGACTCTTCTTTTAGGTCTTCCTCTCCAGTCTTGAGGAGGAGTTATGATCTGTCTCTCCCAAAGCACTGGAATCGCTTATCTAGATATCCATAAGTATTGATAGTTTCCCTCAGGGCATTATGTTCCTGAATACCTCTAAAATTGACAGGAAACTTGAGGTGCATAGATAGATGTAATGCAGGAAGTATGGAGGGGAAAGGGAACTGTGTTTCAGACCGACTGCAGGGCTGCCCTTTCATCACTCAAGAAGTGCCACTAGTTTAAAAAAATAAATTCTGAAGACATATCTTTTGATATTCCCATTCATCTTATTTGTAAACTGGAGTGCTTGTGAGATGAATCTGTTAGCCTGCAGCTTCTCTAAATGTTCAGTATTGGTGTGATAATAATTCATGGCCTGTTGTGGGAAAGCTCTAGGTAATTTTTGGAAGAGAATGTTATTGTCTGCCTCATGTCTGCCAGGCCATGGCTGATTTTCTTCCTTTTTTCTTTTTGCGTTTGAGGATGCATTTGAATGTGTCTGCTTGAATACTTGGTTTTGAGGCTTAAATTCTTTTTCAGACAACCAAATCCTCCTGCTTTTGACCGAAGATGAGAGAGATTCCCCTAACCCCAGTAGATTTTGTGAATTGACCTTTAGGTGTGATCTGAAATGGCTGCTTTATAGATTAACCTACTGAATGTTTTTATGGCAGTATTGTTTGCTGCTCTCTTGTTGATTGCAGTTTCCTGTAGTATATAATCTCTACCTGCTTTATAAAAGGCCACTTGGGCCATTTTGAGAGTGGAATTTATTTTAGTAATTGGTTAAGGACTGTCTAAAGGCAGGAGATCAGAGTTCTCTCTTAAACCCTGTTTCTTGAGGGAAACAAGTAGGCACAGCTGTGTTGATTGGGGGGGGGGGGTTTGTGTGTTGGTTGGTTGGTTGGTTGGGGTTTTTTAGTTTTTAGTGGTTTTTTTTTTCTGGGCAAAGGAGGATTTTGATATTTGTTAGGACTATTGCTGGTATCCTCTGTATCTTCACAGAAAAACTTCTGTGGAGTTGGAACCCTAAAGTTATAACTGAGAGGCTGTAGTGAAAGAAACCAGACTTCAGGAAACCTGCTGTTACATCAGGCCTTTTGAAAATCTTCAGTTTTGTTAAAGGATTTGCTACTTTTCAAGATATTGGTGAAAATGTCTGGTCTGAGGCTTACCCTTCTAGACCATGTGATTAAGCTTTTATTAGCTTGGAGTGTTTATTGATTTCTGTAGATTACTGGTTTCTGTAGGCTTTGGGAGTGGCTGAGAAGATGGGGAGAGCACCACAGTGTCTAGTTATAGTTTTGAGGTACCATTTCCAGAGCTGCTGTTCACAGATGTGTTTTTAAACCTGGCTCATACCTTTCTCCATAATCCCCTCTCCAGAGCAGCCCAGTAAATGATGAAGGAATTACTCAGGCACAGGCGGATGTGGAACAGAATCATCAGCCTGGTGTGGAGGCCAGAGATGACGAGCAGACACATTTTTGAGCAGAATTGGCCCAGAAGTGGGGAACTACAGCTCCTTCTGAGAGCCATCTGTGAGGCAACAATTGCAGCTCCCAGCAGATTCTGAACTCACCAGGATTTAGCTTGAAGCTTGTTGAATCTCATCAAAATACTGCAGATAAGAGGATCAGTTACATATTATTTGGTATTCTTGGGTCCCCTGTGTTTCTGCTGGCGTCCTGACTCTAAAATTGAAACAAAAAATGTGGAGTGCATGCAGTCTTTGAAACAGACCTCCAGTTTAGGTGGCAGTATCAGTCTCACAGTTTGTGTTCAGTCACGTTTTGAAGTAATTTGTTAGTGTCATCTCTGTGGGGCAAAAAAGAAGGCGCTTTATAGGCAAATGGCTCTGCCTGTGCCAAAACTAGTCTGTGACATTTGTGATCAGTTTCATAGCCATTCTGGAAAATAACTTGTGTTGTTGAGAAAAAATGGAAGAGTGCTAGTATATCCTTTCTGGCAGGAGAGATTGAACAAAATTTACTGGAAAATCACGTTTATAAATGCTGGAAGTAGGTCCCACTTTTACTTTTTGTTCTTGCACACCCAGTACTGAAGAGACATGATTCAAATGTTGTTTGGATACCATATTAAAATACAGAAGTTGAAGTCTCATACATTGGATCTCTTGTTCATGCCAGACTTGGTGCCTTTCCACTTCACTTGCTTTATTTTTCCAGTCTGGAAGAATGCTGTAAGTGACCGCCTCACATTTACCAGGTGAAGCAGTGCTTAGTGTTTAATTGCTAACAAGAAAATGCTGAGAGCTCTTTTCATGTGTCCTCCTCAAGGTCATTGACAAACACTGTTTTATTTTATCTGTGTTAAATGTAATTTTATTGTCTATGCTGACCAGTTTATGTTTTTGATGTAGAAATTAAATTCCACATCATGATCCCGGTTAAACTTAAGATGGTGAATAGAATGGATGTGAGAAGTTGCTGTTGGTGCTGTTATGATTCTTAGGCTGCTGTTAAATTGAGTGTATTAAATAGCATAAATGCTGATAAAATACTCCTAATGGCCTTTGATAATTGGGTCAGAATTTCGTACCTGCACAAAGTTCTTGTGTGCCCCATAGTTTCACAGTCACTAAGGTTTGTTGAGACACCTTAAAAGTTTGTTTATGTAAAATCATTAACAATTAACTAATTGTGCTGAGATACAGTGCTGCGGAAAGGAAGGAAATAATGAGTTTTTGGATACTTCAAAAAAGAAGCTGCAGTGAAATGGCCAAACTTTGTTTTGAATGTCTTAAATATTTGTGTTTGTTTGACTTAGTATTTTTGCTGTTATTAAGTGCATGCAACTTTGGAGCTAATTCCTAATAAAGGAGCCAGGCTAGAGTCTGTGCAGAGGAAAATCTCCATAATACTGTGGATGTGGTGGTTATGATTTGCATTGACTCTGGTTTCCTTTAGAGCTGCTTTTGCTTTCCTGTACTACTGACACAGATTTCAATAATGGCATCTTCATTTTTCCCTGTGACTTGCATTTCTTTAGCTATGGTTATATCTGTTTGAGAAAACATTTCCACTCAGCAGAGAGGTCTTCAGCTGTCCCAGGACACAGGTTGTTTTTCCTCACCATCATTACCCATTTCTAGCCTGCTGTAAGTCAGCATGGATGCAGATCTGCTGCAAAAGATGTCACAAATGTACTGCTTTGCTGAATGTCCATGAAAGGGCTTAAAGTCAGGAGAGAGGATTTGTGGAACCTGTCCTTGGTGTGTCCCTTCTGTACAGAGCATCCAGGCACTTTGGGGATTATCTGGAAGGCAGTGGGGCTGAAGCAGAGCTCTTAGGGGCAAGCTGACCAGCCTTTCTGAGCAGGCTGGATTGCTTCTGGCCTGCAGGTGTCCAGTTGGCAGCTCAAGCAGGACTTGCCTTAAAGCCACAGTTGCTACTGCTTATTGTAGGGCATGTGTCAAGAATTAAACAAATTAAACAGGCATTTTCAGTTACCTTGCACCGATCTCTCTCTCTCTTTACATATATATATATATAAAAAGAGAGAGCAATGTAGAGTGACAGTTAATATTGCAGGGGAGTGTGGAGAATCACACAGGTCTTGTTTGGAGAGATGTTTGATCCCTTATTTAGCTTTGAAACACGCCTGCCCCTTAATTTCAGTGGCATGTCAGCATTTCCTGGGCTCCTTAACATCATCCTCCCAGGGAAATTAATGCCATTCCAGATACACCTACGGCTTAATGCTGTAGAACAATGTTTCTGCTGATGAATCATGGTTGCTAAAGTTTAACTGTAAGAAACAAAAAAACCTATGAAGCTTCTTATAACCTTCAAGTATGAATTTCAGGGGGGAAAAATTTCTGGAATATAGCAGTGCTTGAATTAGCCAGTCTGATTTCCTTAAATTTCTGTCAAACTACTTTGTGTTCATGGAGTAGTGTTAAAACTAAAATGGCTTTGGTTTTGTGTTAAAAAAGTGCTTTTTATTGGGCTGTGCAGCTGTAAAGAACTTCTCTTAAGAGAAAATGTCATCTACATGACACAACTTGAATGTCTAATCGTAACTGAGTGATGTGAAAAGCATATTAATAACAAGGCTGCAGTCTTCTGCAATATGCTGGAAAACCAAAAGAAAGTAACTTGATAAGGGTTTGTTGGAAGCAGTGTCTGCCTTGCACCGTAATTTTATAAATATTCTCAGACCTCAGACATAAGATCCCTATAAAACTTTATTGATGATAATGAATGTCCAGTCTGTATTTGTAAATGGAGTAGGAAGATAAGTGCAGAATCATAGGTTTGGAATAGATGGGACCTTAAAGCTTCACTCCCATGGGCAGGGACAGCTCCCACTGTCCCAGGCTGCTCCCAGCCCCATCCAGCCTGGCCTGGGACACTGCCAGGGATCCAGGGGCAGCCACAGCTGCTCTGGGCACCCTGGGCCAGGGCCTGCCCACCCTCCCAGCCAGCAATTCCTCATTCCCAATGTGCCAAAATCTGTCCCTGCCCTCTGGCCCTGGGAGCCATTGCCTGGCTGCTGTCCCTGCCTGCCTTGTCCCCAGGGGCTGTGCAGCTCTCCTGGAGCCCCTGCAGGCCCTGGCAGATTTGTTTCATAAATGTGTTTGTTGTTGCCTTGAAGGAAAAGTAGAAACAGGTTTAGAAGGAAAGTGTTGTAAAAGCTATTGCTTAGATACTCCTCTAAACTTCGCTTTTTGCAAGTCGTCTTTCTAAAGCCTGTCTAAGATTTTAACATTGATGGACAAAACAGTGTATATTTTTCATACTTGAAAGCATTTTTAATGTGGGCGTTAATTTAAAATTTTGATGACTCTGGTATTGAAGCCAGGCTATGTCTTCTAGTAAAATGAAAATCCATCTTGTAACAAAGTGCTAGTTTGTGACATTTTTTTTGTATGAAATGTTAGCCATGTTGAGGCGTGACTGACTGCACATTTCACCTTGATTAACTTGCAGGAATGCACAGAAGGCAACAGGCAGGGTAGTAGACAGTATTTTGCAATACATTCATGCTGTTTCCATAATCTCTGTGTAAAGGATTATTTTACTCATTTGCATTGTGATTATGGAACCCAGCGTCATGCTTTCTGCCTGCATCTGAAATAAAGGAGCTGGCGTTGCTATCAAGCTTATGCAGTTATCTACAGAAGCATGCAACATGAGGTTTTCTGTAAATTCATGAATACTAGTATTATCTTTTAACACAGTTTCTCTTTTATGTCATAACTATAAAGCTGTTACAGTATTTCAAGCCATTTTTTATGAATGTCGGAACACTTTCTTTTCATCACTGTTTGACAGAGTGCAAGGAAAAGTAGAAGGGGAGTCCAGGGTGGAAACTAATATTCTCAATCTTGTATTGTTTTGTTTTTGAGGGAAATTGCTGGGATGAAATTAAGGTAACATCTGCTGTTGGTCTCTTCAGAAGTTTGGGTGAGCCACTCAGTGGCTCCCATGACTTTTTGCTGGCTGCTGTGTCCATGGTGCATTTGTAGACAGGGTGTTGGGGAAATACCTGTGTGAATGCCACTGTGTTATCTCTGCTGAGAACAGCTTCTTGATAGAAGAGTTGGTGGATCCAAATGGGCTGTCTGGAAATGTTGAAAATCAGGGGCTGAAATGCAATAACCTTGTCTCATCAATGATGAGGAAAGGGTGTGCCAGATGAGGTTTCTGCTGTAGTGTTTTAGATGGTTATTTTGATTTGCATAAATAATGTGGCCCTTGAGAAGGCAGGTCCTGGCTACTTCTCCTGCTGTGTTTTAATGGCACAGGAAATAGCCAGTGACTTGGACTTGGGACTGCATGTGTCCAGACTTGGGTCATTGTGTGCCCAGCTGGACAAGGTGCCCATGGTGTCCCAGCCAGGCTGTGACACAGCCCCAGGGCAGGGCCTGTCCCTGTGCCGGCACTGCTGAGGCAGCTCCAGTGCTGGGGACAGCTCTGGGCCCTCAGCACAAGAGAGACACCGAGGGGCTGGAGCGTGTCCAGGGCAGGGAACGGAGCTGGGAAGGGGCTGGAGCCCCAGGAGAGGCCAGGGGAAGTTGGGCTCTCCTCTCATGTAACAAGGGATGGGACAAGATTAAATGGTCTCAACTTATTCTAGGGGAGGTCTAGATTTGATACTGGGAAAAATTTCTTGACCAAGGCTGTTGTCCTGCCTGCACAAGTTGCCCAGGGCAGTGGAGGAGTCCCCATCTTGGAAAGATTTAAAAGCAATGTGGATGTGGCATTTAGGGACGTGGGTTAGAGGTGGCCTTGGTAGTGCTGGAGCAATGGTTGTTCATTATCTTGGAGTTTTTTTCCAACTTAAATGATTCTGTGATTTTAAGTTCAGTTTTCATCTGATACAATTCACTGGTCTTAGTGCCAAAAGAATTTTCACAATATTAAAAAGAGAGTAGGGAACAGGCCAGGGACACAGGGACGATTTTGACTTTATTGGTGACTGACTCAGTGTTTGGGCAAAAATTGTGTTAAAACTTCAGCTGAGATCAGATCTGTCAGAACATGAGTATTAACTCTCTGTAGTAAGGACTTGGGAGGTAAAGGCAAAACACTGTTTTGAGTTGTGTCTCTTTTGAAATCAACGCCCAAAGTTTTAGTAAGAGTCCAGATGCACTGCTGAACTGTTTTTAAAAATATGTGTGATCCCAGATGTCTGCTGTTTCATACCTTCTGTTAGCACCTTCATCTCCAGGGCTTGAGTCTGGAGTTGTCATGGTGCAGCAGCACAGATTGGAGACAGGTGTTCTTTCACCTTTAAAAACTTAATCTCCTTGCTATGATGAAGGGGTCCCTAAGAAATAGGAAGGAAGCTGGTTAGAAGTATTCTGGACAACTTTATACCTCTGAAATGGAGATATAAACTGCTCACAAAAATGAGAGATGATGCATCTGTGCAAAGTTAATTGTTGGTAGCAGTGGAGCACAAGATTGTTTCCTTTTGTACAGTGAGCTTTTTTTTTTTTAATTTCTATTTTCACAAACAGTAGGATTCTGAGGATTGAACTGTGAAGTTAAAAAAATTAGTCTTCCAAAACTCACCCTGGTAACCAAGTAAATAGTATTATTTGTTTTGAAGACACCTTTGTGACGCTTGATGCCAGAATGTGATCTGAAAAGGAGAGGGAGTTTTTTGTGACATTTTTAGAATCAATTATGTTGTTTGTGTGTCATACTGTATGCCACAGTATGCAATACATAATGTAGCTTTTAACTGTCCTCCTTGCTGTGTGCATATCTTTCAGCAATGAAATCTGATATGCCTATCTCTCTTTGTGCTTGCTTTAACAGTGTCCAAAATAAAGGGAGTTTCACAATAAACTGTTCAGAAATTAAGAAATAAAATAATGAAGTGCTTAAAATGGGTTTGAAGACAGGTGATAATACTGATTCACTTGATTTTTTGTTTGGTATTTTGCTTCACAAAGTGAGACAGATTCTTTGTGGTACAGCTTGTGCTGTGAATTTAAGATTTTATTGTTGCTATTGTTTGAGTGTGGAAACAAATCTTTCATGGGCAAATTCAACCTGCATCCTGGACGCTTTGTTTCTTCATTTTAAACTAACTGTGCTTTTGTGTTCTGTGAAGGTGTGGGCAGTACCCATAACCAAGTAACAAGTTGTCAGGTTAAGTGATGAAAGATGCCGCACCACACTCCTTGAAAAGGCCTCCTTGGGGTGCTGTGGGCTCACCTGTGCTTTCCTCTCTCTCCCTTTCAGAATATGGTATCAAGTTTTCGCGTCTCTGATCTGCAAGTGCTGCTGGGATTTGCTGGACGTAATAAAAGTGGTCGCAAACATGACCTCCTGATGAGGGCACTGCACTTACTGAAGAGCGGCTGCAGCCCAGCGGTTCAGATCAAAATCCGAGAGCTCTATAGGCGCCGGTACCCGAGGACCAATGAGGCGCTGTCGGATTTGTCGGCTATAAGACCTGCGGCGTCCGGCTTGGACAGCAGCTCCTCTCCGGTCGAGCCTGACTTGGCTGTCGCGGGCATTCACCCACTCCCTTCCACGTCAGTCACACCTCAGTCTCCGTCCTCACCTGTCAGTTCCGTGCTCCTTCAGGACACTAAGCCCCACTTTGAGATGCAGCAGCCATCTCCTCCGATTCCACCTGTTCACCCTGATGTTCAGCTGAAAAGCTTGCCTTTCTACGATGTGCTCGACGTGCTCATTAAACCCACGAGTCTAGGTAAGTGTTTAATACCTCTGCAGCTTGCTTAATTCATTAAATAAGCTTTGCTTCTAGCAGTACTGAGCCCAGATTTCAGTGGGTTTTTGCAGCTGGGACAAAATGAAACTCCTTTCCTTTTATATTTTTACCTTTTCTTTTTCTTTACCATTTTTCCCAAAAGTGCAAAACCACACTTCAGAAAATAGTTTTCTGTTATAAAAGTAATATGATTAAAGACTTCTTTCTTTTGAATATTAAAGAGAAGAGCAGGGTTATTCAGTTGGAAGGCACCTACTATGATCAACCAAGTGTCTAACCAAAAGCTAGACAATAATAGTTGAGGGCGTTATCCAAATTCCTCTTAAACAACGACAGCTGACAGCATTGACTGCTTTTCCTTGGGTTTGACCACTCTCTTTATAACAAAATGTTTCTTAATACCTAGTCTGAACGCCCACTTTTTTGGCTGAAAGATTTGGACCTGAAGTTTCTGCTTAGTGCAAATGAGGAACAATTTTTTTTCAGTCTTGAAAATTTTGAATTATTTGGAGCTACATCTTCTGTCTTGAAATTCAGTCAGTCTTACCTTACATGTCAAAAAATGTTCCCTATTTAGTAACATATTTATAAAATAAGTTTGCATCCTCTTAAACAATTTCGTTTCTTAACTGATCACAAAGTCATTTAGGCTGTGACTTGTAACTCAGTGAGATCATCTGCCATCCTCCAGTACCTAAAGCAGAAAACTTTTATCAACAAACAGTAATTACAGTGCCTATTGTCACTTCTCTTTGTGCATAGTGACACTCATTCTTCTTGTGCATTTGAGAGTTAAGTATCTAAATAGCAGCTAAATCAGAGATCTAGGAGTATAGTCCACCTCACTGCTTCATGCTTGAGAAGGGATGAGTGTGGTATTCCTTTGCACTGAGAGCCCAATCGTAAGTGTGGGGTTTAGTTTTAACCCACACTAAATTAAATAACAAAATACTTCTGCTGTCTTTTTTACTCAAGTATTATGCTTAAGTATTCTTATGTGCTCAAGTATTATTGTTAAATAACCAATGTGCTCTGTGGTGTGCGAGTGCATACATGCATTCTGTATCTCGAGGAACTAGGTGTGTGTTTGCTCCACCTAGATTCGTTTTAATGTTTGCCTTCTTCTTGTGTGGCTTTTTTCTGGGTATAGAAACCATCTCCCCTGAATGTCACAGTGCACAAGACAGTCCAGCTCTTCCAAATTTGTGTTAGTTTTGTTAGTTTTTTCATTTGTTGCTTAGATTAGGCATGCACAATTTAAAATAAGCAGCAGGGAGCTGCTGCTTATTTTAAATTGGACATGCCTAATCTGCCTTTATTTCAGGTCAAAATTTTTAACTTCTCGTCAATTTTAAAGGAAGTAAGAAAGTGACATGTGCCTACTGTGGACTTTAAATATGAAAATATTGCCAATTCCCATCACTGATAGAAATTTGTATTCAAAGATACAATGTGAACATTGTATTTCTTTATTTTTTTGTCAGATGCCACTAAAGGGTAACTCCAGACATGAAGTCTTAGATGGCTTCTCTGGCTTGAGGGGTTGTGGTCCATCACTTCTTCTCCCAAGACTTTGTTACCTGTAGCTGTTTGTGAATTTTCCAGCTGTCCATTAATAACTTCTGGTGCACATGTTCTTCCTGTGGTACCTTACAGTAGTTGTTGGCGTCTCTGTGGTATTCCTTTTGTCAGGTATCCAATTAAATACTTTGTTGTGTATTTGTTTGAACCTTCCTCCTTTGGGAGAAAGGATTGTAGCACAGTTTGTCAAGGTGCTTCAGTACTGAAGTGTAATGAGATGTTAAACCATCTGAATGTAGTTTAATGAAAGATTTGTTCCATTGCTTTTTTTGTTAACAGTTACATGCAGTTCAACCATCATTTGGGTGACTTAATGCCTTGTTCCAGATCCTGTTTTAATCAACGGCTTTAATCACCATGGTTCAACTTCTTTTGTGTCTTTTTTTCTTCTTCTAGTACAGAGCAGTATTCAGAGGTTCCAGGAGAAGTTTTTTATCTTTGCTTTAACACCACAGCAGGTCAGAGAAATCTGTATTTCCAGGTAAGAAGTAAGAGTGTTGTAAAGTGTGGGTAAATCTCTACACAATTTCAGGAGAAAGTGTGAGGGTTTGGTTCACCATATGCATCTCTTATTCAGCTGATGCAGAATGATAATTCTCACTGAAGTTACTCTTGAGTGTATATCTCTTCTGTTTCCTTCAGGAACAACTGTGCACAGAATTTGTGTGCATTTTTGTGAAAACTGTACACTGTTAAAGAATTAACAATTACTCAGTTCCAAATAATGTCATTGTTCAGAGAGGTGGGAAGCTTCCCTCTATTTCTCCTGGCTGTAGGAATGGAAGCCTGCCTCTCTGTTTTTTCCCAGGGTTGATGTTGTAAACTATGAAAATTCATGGGCGTGTTGTCATCCCTGGCAGCATCCTACTTGGCTGTTGCTATGAACTTTTGATGGAGGATGCTGATCCTGAAGTTCTGTGTAACTTGGGAGTAGTTAAACAGAAATGTCAGGTGTTCATAGCTCAATAAAACAAAAACAAGAGCAAAGTTTAATGATGCCGGGGCAGTTGTGTCAGTTGTTTCTCTGTATGGCTCTAATACAAGTCCTGCTAAGTGGGTACTTCTCTTTTTCTTTCTTGTTGTCACAGGGACTTTTTGCCTGGAGGCAGGAGAGATTACACAGTCCAAGTTCAGCTAAGGTACGTTTTGTGCAGTGTTCTCTGAAAACTTAATTGGCTGATGGATGTTTGTGGGGACACTTGAAAATGATGCTTTCTCTTTCTGTGGATACAGGCTATGCCTAGCAGAGACAAGCTGCCCTCAAGAGGATAATTATCCTAATAGTTTGTGCATTAAAGTAAATGGGAAGCTGTTCCCATTGCCAGTAAGTATGTATGTATGTATTTGTGGCTTCTTGGTGACTTGTGGAGTGTGTATGTGTTTTTCTGTAGTGTTAGCTTGCCAAAACAGTCAAGCTGTTTGTTATCACTCAGATTTCTCTAATGTTAGCCATGGAGTTTGTACATTTGCTGTGTGAGATAGCCATTACTGCTGTTAATCATCTTACAGCCACTGCACGGACTAAATGTGATTATGCGCCCTACAGCAAACCTCGTCTTTTGCTGTTAATGTAACTAAATAATTCAAAAACAATCTGGTGTCTGCATGGAGAGTCATCCTCACACCTGCTCAGACTCCGTTTATTTGAGGGTGGTAGCCCTTGCTCTGTGGGCTGCCTGTATTTGTGAGAGACTTGAATTCCTTCTTGTTTTGAGGTAATGGCCTCAGCCGCTTGTGTGCCTCTTGTGCACTGCTCTGCGTCTGTCTGCTTAGAGCACAGTTTATTATGGGGATGAAGAACAGACACATTTTAGGGTTCCTAGCACATTGTGATACTGTATCAGAACGCTGTTGGCAGTCACACTTCAGGAGTGTCTGATGTTGCAGAAATTAGTACGTAGCCACCACAGGGTCATCTGGAGCCTTGGGTATGGACAGAAAGGGAAAAGCTCTCTCATTCTCAAAACATTTCTGGAATGGGTTTCTCTCTTTCTTCTTTCAGTAGGGAAACTCTTGCACAACCCATTCAGAAATACTTCTTGAGGCTATAAAGTGTGGTAAAAGTCATGGAACAGAGGGGTTTTTCAGTAGGTTTGGAAAGTGGGTTTTTTCGGTGGGTTTGGAAAGTGGGTTTTTTCGGTGGGTTTGGAAGGATACCATGTGGAGAGAGAAGGTGTGAAACCTCTTTTTCAGATTGTTTTTGGTGTCTTAGACGTATTGTCCTGTACCCTCCCTCCTCCCATATGCAACTGTGACTGCTTTTTTCAAATTTTGCCTCTACTCAGCTTAAATGAGACTCCTTAGATTCTCTTCCTCCTATTTCATTCTTCAGGTTATAAAAGGTTTCTTTCTCATGTTTTCTGATCAGTGTTTTTTGCAAATGCTGGTTGCCTTCCATGTGATAACTTTGAGGGTTACAGCAAAAAAGAATTCAGTCTGATGTTGTCTTTTGGGCATCAGTGTCAGCTGATTCTCAGTCTTGTTAATATAGGTTACACCCTGCTGTGCTCTCCATTTTGTGTGTAAGGTGTCACAGTTGTAGCAGAAACTACTACTAATCTTGGATTATTACTTAGTTTGGAGACTTAAATCCTCTAGGTTCTTCCTGCACATGATAAGATGATTTTTTAATCTGTTCAGCTGAACCTTAGCTGCGAAAATGAATAAATCACTATTGCCTTGGCAACTTCCCCTCCTCATTCACTATGAGCTGAATGACAAATAGAGTCTCAGTCTGAGTGCTTCTGCAGACTTTTTTTGCTCTCTCTCTGCATCATTGGGCACTTCCTTTCTGTTGCAGGAAGTGTAAGGTGACTTCTTTGCTTCAAAGACCACTGTTTTCACTGCAGTAGTGTTAGTTAGTTAACTTCTGATGCCAGCTTTTTTTGCCCACCTGCACAGTGCATAAGTGAACTTCTGTCTTTGCCTGGTAGGGCAGTTCACACCTCTGCAGAAAAAACTATTCTGTAAATTATTCTTGGTCTGTAAGTTATTCTTGGTCATCTCCTTGCTTGCAATCCTTACCAGAAGCTTCACAGCAATGCTGCCTGTGTGCCAGTACTGCATGGGATTGTGTTTATGTGAACATCATGTTTCCTTGTATCCTGCATTAGTGTCACTGGAAAAGCCAGATTAATGGGCAGTTATGCTTTCTCCTGATGAATTTCCTTGCTGTAGCAGATGATACCTGCCTTGGGTAGTGTGGTTCTTTGAAGAACCATGGAAGACTTCAAGAACCCAATAATATTGCCACTAGAGTTGGCAGCCTCCCTAAACAGTGCTAGGCCGTGCAGAAAGCTCCTAAAGGACAGGAAGAGAAGGTTCCAAATTGTTGTAGGAGTATGAGTGTGAATCTGTTCTCAAGAATAAACTCTGTGGAAGAAAACACTAAAAGCTTTGCTGAAGCAAATCATGCACTGCAGAGTCTGTCTCTGGAAAAAATAAAAGGGAAATGTAATAGAACTTGCATTCACTCTCTTCTGAAATAATTCTGTGTTTTAAATGTGAAATTGTCACCAGTTCCCATATGTCTGTTGCCTCTGTGTTTGGAATAAAGCCCTCATGGCATATTGGGCTAGTGAGTAGAAAAGGCTGTTTATATATATAATATTTTTATATTTTTATTATTATTGTTTTTATTTCCAGACTTAGCATCTCTCAAAGTAACTCCTTCACCAAACACTAGGTTGTGAATTTGTATGTATTTCTCTGGTTAAAGAAATACTTTTTTTTTTTATTCAGCATATCCTTTCTGGGTGAGTTTTTTGTTTAAAACAGCACTGTCTGGAAATTAATCAGTACTGCCTGTGCAAGAGGCAGAGCTGCACTTGCTGGCATCCTTCATGTGCAGGATGAGTTTGAGATGAGTGGCTGCAGGCTGGCTGTGAGCTCAGAGCAGGGGTTCTCAGGGTGCCTCTGTCAGACTGGCTTGTTGTCATCATGACAGATGCAGGGTGAGAGGAATAAGCTGCAGGCTTATTGTGTGACGAGGGTGTTGGAACTGCATGATCTTTAAGGTCACTTCCATCCCAAACCCCTCTGATTCCATGATCTCTTAAATACAGCTGGTACTCCATGTGCAGTCCTTCTTCAGGGACCTTGGCAGGGGACAGGTGACACCTGTTGCTAATGGGGCCAGTAGCTAACGAGGCAAAGTAGTTACTGAGGTGATGTGGAGCTCTTGGAACAAGGTGTAATTGTTTCTTAATCAGTGAAGTGTTTTCAGTGTGTGAAACACTGAGTTTAGTCTTCATTACTTGCTCTGTTTGTCACTAAGGCTGTGACCTAGTGATGTTTCACTCTGTTCCAGTAGGGCATGGGGAGAAGGAGGACAGAACATCCACATGACCTTTTACTCTTCCAGTGAACTTCCCTGGACCCAAACTGTGTTCTCTTTCACCTTTCCAGTGCTTCTGTAAAACCCTTTTAAAACAACAAATGCCTTACAATTGTGTTTGTCTCTGCTGATGTACTGTGAAAGTCTGATATTTCTCAGAATAAATGCTAGCTTTGCTCTCCAGCCTAGACAGCCTCTAAGTTTGCCTGCTTCTCATAAATCTGTTTGAAACTAACAAGTATGTGTCAGCAGTTTCAGAGTACACTGGGGAGACTGAGTAACACATCCATTGTCCTTTTTTCCCATAGGGATATGCTCCACCACCAAAAAATGGAATTGAACAGAAGCGACCTGGACGTCCCTTGAATATCACTTCTCTAGTTAGGCTGTCATCAGCAGTGCCAAACCAGATTTCTATCTCTTGGGCTTCTGAAATTGGAAAGGTAACTTGCATGTTCTGTAGGATGTGGGAAGTCATCTGAATAGCCTGTTTGAGCATTCCTGCTCCCCTGCTGCCTGGTGTGGCTGGCAAGTGTTTTTTGTTAGGTGCCTGAGCTTATTACCAGGAAACAAAGTTTGCTCTAGAGCTGTGGTAGTTTTCAGCAACACATGTGAGATTTACATACAGATGGAAAGATTTTCTTACAGGGTTCACATTCAAAAGTCTGCTTTTAGAGTTTGCCTGAAATGCATGTCAAAAATAACAAACTCTTTTTGTGGTGTGAATAGTAAATCCCCCTGCAGATTTATTAAGGAAAGAGAAGGAGAGTGCTAGGAATTTTTGACTCCATCCTGGGTTTAAATAACTGTTGCAGCACCCTTTCAGCTGTTGTCAAGAACTATTTATTTCTTATCTGTGACTGTTTGTGTTAATTCTGGATGCAGTTACCAAAGTAGTTTTCTCTACAAGGTTTTATTCAAAATCAAATTCTCTAGACTAAAAATACCACATATTTCAAAGAGACTCCAGTATAAGCTTTTATATTAAAATTTTAAAAAGAAATAGGATTGAAAGGTAATGTTCAAAAAATAAATGAATGGCAGTGCTGACATCAAAGGATGATTTTCTAGAACCGGGATGGAGACGAAGATATGAGCCATTGCTTCCCAGTCAGAGCACAGAATCTTAAAATGGCTCCAGTCCTGTGTGTGGTCTTGGCCTCTCATGCTGAGGCCTGCTAGCTTTCCTCCCTGTATTGCCAAAATATACTCTGATGGAAGCAGATGACTCGGAATGCTTGGACATCCTCCCCTTGGCCTGAGAAGTGAAGTGAGTTCTGTGGTTTAGTGCTGATGCCAGAATTTGCTGCTTTTCGTCCTCAAAGTGACACCCTGGGGTGCAGCCTGGGGTGTCACAAAAGGGCTTGTTGGCATGGACTGGGCTGATACTGGAGGGCTGCTGAGCCAAGGGGGCATAAACCCTGCAGTGCTGGGCAGACTTGAGCCTCTAGAATCCTCTCTGTAAGGCAACAGTTGGTCGTTCTTTAAGGAAAAAACAAAAATTGTAGGTTTCTTAGTGGTTTCATGTGCAATTAGAATGCTTTATCTGCTGCTCTAGGTAAGAGCTGGTTTTCCTATAGGTGGTAAAGGAGGAGCAGGGCTGTAGGAGTTGTTTGATGTTCCTGTGCAGTGCCCAGGCAGTGCAGGACCCATAGGAAGATGACTGACAGGCGGTGGAAATAAGAGGTCACGAGTTGTTCTTGTTACACAGATGAAACCATTATTATCCTGCAGCACTGGGGCTTGCAGACTTTTCATTAGTGACCTAGAAGTGGGAGTGAACAGTGAACAAAAGAAGCTGACAAGTGGTGTGAGTTAGGGAGGAGTAGAAAATGCTGGGGAACGGGGCCAGGCTCAGTGGAACAGACACGGTGTAACAAGGCTGGGCTTAGGAGTACAGAACAAGCTAAAGAAAAGGTACAAAGAAACTGGGGCAGCTCTGTACCATCTGAAGGTGTTGTTTATACCATAAAGACCTTTTATCTTTTGTCACGTAATTCTTTGAGCTCCCCACTGACACTGGAAAAAAGGGGACAATAAAGGAGACAAAATGTGAGAAATTCTTAAAAGATTACATGTATGAAATGTGTCACATATGTTCTTTCCTGGAGGAGAACTCCAGGAAAGAGTCTCTTGGTTGTGAAATTACCTTTTAGTTCAGTCATAACTGGAGTAGGATAATTAGACCTCACTGGCCAGAGAATTTTGGCAGAATGTTGGACCTCCACAGAATTGAAGTTGTCTGTCAATGCTCTTAATAATTACTAATGAAGCAAAAAGCCACATTTTTGTTTTAACTGTATGCTACAACTAGTGTGAATAGTAATCTGTTGTCATAGTGGGGGCATTATATGAAATCAACATTTCATCTTTAATCCTTCTTTTGTGTAGAATTACTCCATGTCTGTGTATCTGGTTCGCCAGCTCACCTCAGCTATGCTTTTGCAGAGGTTAAAAATGAAAGGTATCAGAAATCCTGATCATTCCAGAGCACTAAGTAAGTAATCAACTTGCCTGTCTATACTTTTGGAGGGTGATTAGTGGCGCTTTAAAACTAGAATTAGTAATACAGAAGAGATTGGCTGTTTTTTGAGAATAAAGTCCATGCCCGGGGTTTCACAGGTTCCCTTGGCTGTTGGTGAAGCATCACACTCTTTTTCAGTGGGAGTTTCTAGGAAGCATACCCAGAGATCCCATCTGAAATGTGGTTATGGGAATGCCACAAGCACTCCTTACTGTGCTGGGCTGTGAGGTGCAGCTAGATGTCCTGAGTTCTTTTCACCTGTACCTCACTCACTCATAATGGTGTATTTATCTCTTGACATGTCGAGTTGAGTTTGCTCTGTGAACATCAGATGTTAAAACATTTGCTACTTGCTTATAAGTAATGAAACTGTTGTTTATGAACTAGATTAATATTTTTAGATAGCTGAAAAAAAAAGTGCATGTACTATTGAATCAAGGTTAGCATTTGAAATAATGACCTCTATGTATAACTTCTTTATTTATTTTAATAGTTAAAGAAAAACTAACTGCAGATCCTGATAGTGAGATTGCCACAACCAGTCTGCGGGTCTCTCTGATGTGTCCTGTAAGTATGGCTGGAAATTTCCAGATAACGTTAATATTTTCATCTGTAGTGCAGAATTGGGCTGCTTTTCAAAGGCCTTGCTTTAGGTACTGTTTGCTATCAGTTTGCAAGCTGCGCACACAATCCCAGTGTTGTGCAGCTTCCTTCTCCACCTTTCCGAAGCTGCCGCTCTCTCGCGCTCCTGGAGGTGCAGAAGCGGCTTCTTGGCGCAAAGACGATTGTGCCAGACACAGCGCTCTCCAGAAACTGCACTTGTTTTATATTTTATCAGCAAGTTAGGATAAAATACAGGGGAGAAGCAGCAGTAATCCAGCTTCTGGTTTAGGACTGGATGCCTCAGCTGTGATGCACTGAGTCGAGCTGCTGCTTGTGTACAGTGAGGCCTGTAGAGGGATTAATCTCCTATATTGACATGCTGAGGCTAATCAGGCAGGCTGACAGAATAATTAAAGGATGGAATGATAATTAAAACCTCTTCTCATCTTGGTGGCTTTGCCTGTACTGCAGATACAGAAGCAAGCAAAAAAACAGGCGATCACCTTAT
Organism: Zonotrichia albicollis; assembly: GCF_047830755.1. Classification (NCBI taxonomy): domain Eukaryota; kingdom Metazoa; phylum Chordata; class Aves; order Passeriformes; family Passerellidae; genus Zonotrichia; species Zonotrichia albicollis. The sequence goes on from NC_133860.1 coordinate 8,629,347, forward strand.
AACAAGGTAATGCTGCCTTGGAGGCTCTCTTCCCAGGAAGAACTTGGTCATTCTGAGTGTAACAAATACCTGGAGCTCAGGAAAACGCCTGAAATACTGGGTTAAAAGAAAATTATTGAAGAATCAACTTCAGTTGATTGTTTAATAGAAATGAAGTCTTCCAAGTAATGTTGTTTCAGGTCCATTAGAAGTATTTTTGACTGTTCTCCGTGTGTTGAGGCCTTGGAGCACGGCTTAATTTTTCCTTTAGGAGCACTGTGTGGGTGCTGTGATGGAGTGAACTTACTTACAGCACCCTTAGCCCCAGGCACTTATGTAGTGAGCAGCAAGAGTTGTTTCACCAAGTGCCTCTGGATTCATTGTTAACCATTCAGGCCTGTTTCTGTGTCTTCTGTCCTGACACCCTTTAAATGCATCTCCTGCAGCTGGGAAAAATGAGACTGACAATCCCATGCCGGGCAGTGACCTGCACACACCTGCAATGTTTTGATGCTGCTCTTTATCTTCAAATGAATGAGAAGAAGCCTACCTGGATCTGCCCTGTCTGTGACAAAAAGGCAGCTTACGAGAGCCTAATACTAGATGGGTAAGAGACTGGCTTTGCAGATTACACAATTACTTAAAATCTTTCATTATGTACTCAGTAGCTGCTTTTGTGACTTGAAGTTAGCCATTTAGTACTATTTTTGGTCAAAATACTTCAGACTGGAGGAGCCATTAGATTCCATTAGTTTCTCTTCCCATAATGACCTATGTAAGTTTATGTCCTAAGTGCACCATCAAACTCCTGAGTCTCAGTGTATTTCTTCTGGAGAAATACAAATGCAGCATAAAAGGACAGGTCTTCCTTTCACATGTCTCTATCCCTGAAAGGTGTTAACTTCAAAATGTAACTTCTAACTCATAACAATTGCCTAATTTGGTTCAAGAGGTGATGTATTCTGCTTCAAAATGGAAATCTGTGCATTGCAGTAGTGTTGGAGTGAATTATGCATGGGTTGGGATAATCTTATTTTCTGCTATCTGAAAAAGGCTGTAATTACAGGTTTTCAGATTAAGAGGAGCTAGGGGGAAAGACACAATGGGTAGAAGGTGATCATAATTATCTCTTTTTTTCGTGTCTCCTTTTCACTTAGAATAAAAATGTAACTTAGAATCAAAAGTGAAACTTTATTTTTTCAGCCTCTTTATGGAAATCCTTAATGAATGTTCTGATGTGGATGAGATCAAATTCCAGGAAGATGGCTCCTGGTGCCCCATGAGGCCAAAGAAGGAAGCTGTGAAAGTGTCAAGTCAACAGTGCACCAAAATAGAAAGTATGTACATCTGGGGACTCGTTACAAACCAGGACAAAATCTTGGAGCTTGGATAATGCGTGTGGATGTTGGTGTTTGTTTTGTAGAGGGCTTACTACTACTGATCTTCTTGGAATTTAAGGTAGAAAAGAAAGGGTTGTATCTCTAAGAGTGCATTTTTTGTCATTGTCTTTGCTCTTTATAATAGCAGTTAAGAAAATGAAAGGTTGCTTTTGTTTTGCATCCTTAAAATGATAAGTGTAAACAAAAGTTTGTTCTTTAATAGTCTCAATGTGACGCAGAAGAGTCACAAAGCAGGTACTGGGGCAAAATATTTTTTGTAATGGCCAGGTGATCTATTATACAGGATCTGGGTTCCTGGTTCTCTTGCAAATAGAAACTGCTGACATCACCATCTTTTGGAGAACAATGGTGTTTTTTCTTCTTCAGGTTCCAGCGTTGTTAGCAAACCATGTTCCGTGACAGTGGCCAGTGAGGTGAACAAGAAGAAGGTTGATGTTGTCGACTTGACAGTAGAAAGCTCTTCTGATGAAGAAGAAGATCCTCCAGCCAAAAGGAACTGCATATTTATGTCTGAAATACACGGGAGCCCAACCAAAGGGTTTGTCAATTTTAAAGTTAGTTGTTATTCTGTAATGTCTCAGCTAAACTGATCTGTAGAGAAATGTACTTGGAATCCAGCTCTGCTCTTGCAGAGGAGAATGTCTAGGCCTCTCCTGTAGAAGGTTGTATTGATGCAGTAACTTTGTACAGGCAAAACACTATTAAATAGATTTTTACTTCACAAAAGGACTTTTTTTTTGCGCTGACTGTTGCTGTGTTTGCAGGGACACTTCTCCATAGAAAAGGAATCTGACTAAGCTAGTGGGCAGTGTTCTCCTGAGAAAGTAGATTATGCCAAGTGGAGGAGCTTCATGCATTCTTGCTGAGTTAGTGTCATCTTAAAGGCTTTTCTCTTGCTGTCTTCTGTATCCTCTATCTAATCTGCTTTGGTGCCCAGAGAACGAGACTGTGTTGTGTGTTTCATCCATCCTGTCAGTCTTGGAAGGGAGCCACTTTTCTGTTTTCAATCAAGATGAGCTTTTCCTCCATCTCTCTGTTAAATTTTGGAATGTCTTGGATGCTGTTGTTGGCTGTGGTCATCAGTCAGTCCTGCACCTTGATTAGCGCAACCAATGACTTCCCAAGTCTTTTGGCAACTCCTCCATCTTTGTAGTCAGGCCTGACTTTGGCACTGGCTTGACCACCTTCTCTGCTGCTGTGCCCTTCTGTCTGTCCAGACCTTCTGTCTGTCCTGGTCTGTGCACCTCAGCTTGGGTGCTGCTTGTGGCTCCCATGTTTCTGCTCTTGGCCCGTGGGGCACCCCAGACCTGCAGGGAGTGAGGGCCACTGGTCAGGCTCACCAGCACTCACTGCTCCAAGCTCAGCTTTCAGTACTGGCTCATCAGTTACTGTTTCTGCCTGCATGAGGTGTGTGTCTGTGTCTCTCTGTGTAGTGGCTTATGACCTGTACTAAAATAATAATAATAATAATAATAAACCAAATCCCCTTCTGTTTTGAAGGTTCCCCTTCTGTTTCAGAAGTAATGAGCAGGTGTGGTGAGTCTCTAGTCCACAGGAATGTCTGTGTGGTCCTTGGTGAGCAAGTAGTTGGTCATCTTCAACCACTTTCAGCAGTGATGCTGCAATGCTGTTGCTTTTTTGTGAGGATTGTGGAGGAGTCCTTCTGCAAGACTCTTCCTCACTTTTACAAGGAAGTGTAGCTACAAATACATCTCTTAATGAAGTTTCAGAAGGCACCAAGACTTCCTTCCGTGCTCCTATGGTTGAGATGGCTACGTGCAACTGTAATTGTAGGAGGACTGACTTCTTTTCTCTCTATGACCCATGTATTTTCCTTGCTTTTTGGGTATGAATATGACATATTTTTATTCTTCAAATCCAGATCAACGTCAGGCTTTTGGGATATAGCTTATCTCCTTTAAACAGTGTTGTCTGAGTGTTGCTAGTCTTGGGAGAACTGGGGTGTCTTCTTAGAGGAAGCAACAATACTTGCTGAAGTGTGAGAGGTGCCTGAGAAGGGAGGGTCTGAAATCCATGGTTGTGACATCAGAAGTAGGTTAACAGGTAGGAGTGTGGGAAGGAAGATGAGTGGATAGCACTAAAGGCTGGAGGGAGCAATGCGGAGCATGTGGGAGCAGAATTCTGTGTATTTCCACCTGACTTGCAGTTCATGAACTGTTCTGTGCACGTGGCTGGTGCCTGGGCACCTGTGGCAGTGTTTGTAACAATTCTGCCAAGAGATCAGGCAGCGTGAGGGGAAGCAGAAGGGTTGTAACATGCTTCTTGAGGGCTGAACTGGAGGCTGTGAGTAAAGGCAGACTTGTGTTTACCTCCCACCTGTGCAATATGTGTCATCCTGTGGGGCAGGATAATGGTCAGTTGTGCCCTTGGTGTAACAGGTGGGCACTGAGCAGCAGTTCTGTGGAGAAATCAGATGGAACACTCTCCTCCTGGCTCTGGTCACCTTTACATCCCTCTGTGGGTGCTCACAGACTCCCCTTTGTCTTTGACTGTTGCCAATGACTCCAGCACTGTACTTTGTTTTAATGCCAACTTGCTCTTATGTCACAGCTGCTGTTGAGAGCCAAGATACGGTCATGTTATTATGAAGACTGTTATGAAAAAGGAAATTAGAGTGGAGTACTGTGTAGTGAGTAGCCACGCTGTAGTTGTGTTGTCGCACGGTGACTTGTGAATGAGAGTGCACAGTAGTGCTTGGTTTCCCTTGTGCAACTAACAGCCAGGTTGTTTGTAATTTCCCATGCTGTTTGAAACAGGGTTCTCATGTATCAGCCATCTACTGCCAGAGTGCCCAGCGTGACGACGGTTGATGCTGCTGCAATTCCTCCTTCATTAACAGACTACCCAGTACCATTCCATCACCCACCAATATCCAGTATTTCATCAGACTTGCCAGGTAGGTGCTGAGTGTTTTTCATGTATGTTCTGACGACGGTATTAATTTATGGGGTGGGTAGAAATTGGAAAAATTTATTAACTCTTTGTTTTTGTTTTTAATGGAACAAGTCTATATGCAGTATGGCACTGATGGGATGTCCGGACAAGCCTAGTACAGGCTGTCTGCCCATTTTCAGATTGCATTTTGCAGCAGTGATGTGACAAGCACTGCTTTTGGGGTACAAACTGGCACTTGGGCGTGGCAGCCAGAAACTGCTCTTGCTGTGCTCAGCCAGACTTTGTGTAAACATCTGGTAGTTATGTGTTGTAGATGCGAGGGAGAGTAGTTGCTTGTTTTAGTTACTAGAGGTGTGAGGGTGCTAACTCATCCCAGCCCTCAGTGTAGTTACTCTGCTAGCTGATTGTAGTGGTGCTCTGTCTAGACTGTATGAAAAAGGTTAAGGTGAGCTACAATCTGTGAGCTGACCTCTATTGACTTTCTTTACCTAGACATACCCTAAATGCCTATGATGTATTCTTCAACACTGCTGCTAAATATCACACAAAAGGTGGGGATACTGATTGTTTTCTATCCTGGCTCCTTGAAAAGCACAATGTGTAAAGGGACTCTGGGGGTTCTCTTGGCCGGCTGTAACAAACCCAGAGCACAGGAAGTGGTGACTTGTGGTGACGGGTGTCACTTTGGCCTCCTGTTCTTCCCTTTCCCTGCTCCATTGCCTGTCTCCATTCCTCCCCTGCACATCTCTGGGTTTTTTCCTCTTCTTTCAGCACCAGTTTGGCAATGAGATGGATATCATTCCCCTTGTTTCTCTGTCCATCTTGGCTCCCTTACTGCTCCCTCCCTCCACTTCTCCCTTGTTAAGAAATCAGTTGTCTTCCGAAATTGGATAGGAAAGTAAGCTGAGAGAACAGAAGTCTAGAACTGTTGTTCAGCACTTACCAACTGAAGTTCTAGAACTTGCACACACAAAAGAAGCCGTCAGTTCTGTAAATGCAACTGACTTTTTAAATCTCCTTCAAAATTTTTCTCTCATGGAGAAGAGGAGGAGAGATGTCACAGGCCAGAAGAGATTTGGAGGTGAGGGGAGTGGGAGGGAGTATATCATTTCTTTCTGTTGACATAGCAAACACAAGGCCAATATTTATTAAAAAAAAAAAAAAAAAACACAAACCAAAAAATGTGGTAATTTCTCATTGGTTTATAATTCTAAACATCTTGCCCTAAATGCTTACATGCAAATGGTGTTTAAGATGGACACTAGTTGTCACTGGTCTTGGAGGATATACATTGAACTACTTGTAGTTTCCTCTTCTTCATTCCTTTTATTTGTCTAGACACAAAACGGGGATGATATTAGAAATGTTTCCTTATTGGCTGCCCGTGGGTGGAGGAAGAGACCTGCTGCTTGTTTTTGGACTTGTGCATGTTGTGACTTTACTTCATTCCAGCATCTTTAATGTGATGACACTCTTCATGTCCCAGTTTGGCCAAGTCAGGTACAATATGCAGTGAAACTTGCATTAATGAACCAACAGCTCCAAATGGCAACCTCCATCTAAGCAACCACATTGAACCACCCTGCAGTATTCAGTGAATAATACATCATTATGTCATCCTCATTATTAAAAAGAGCCACTTGTACTAGATAATTCGTTTTGCTGCTGCCTGAAGTAGTCGTTGAGAGTGGTGTCACAGTGGTATATTCCATTTAGAAACTCTGTATGAATTGCAAAGTCTGTTCTACAACCACAAAAAAAAAAAATCCTTAAATTTGTTGTGTGTGAATAAAGGAGAGACTTGTCTACTTATCATCCTTCTCTTCTTCCTAGGTCTGGATTTTCTTTCGCTAATCCCAGTTGATTCACAGGTATGTTTCTGATCTGTTTTGGGGTCAATTTCCAAGCCTGATTTTGCGATGTTGTGCTCCAATAATTGTCAGGGTGTCATCATCCAAACTGTGTTTGCCATTCACTTGCTTAGACCTAACTAATGAATGTGCAGACCTAGTAATGAATGTGCATTAAACAGGATTCAGCTTTTCCATGATGAATCCAGGCCTGGAAGTTCATTCTTTACTGATAGTGTGCCTTTTTAAAGTAAATATGTGCTCAGCACTAACTTGAATATACCCAGAGTGTATTTGAGGCTCTGGCATAGGCTTGCACAGAGCAGCTATGGCTGCCCCATCCCTGGAATTGTCCAGGTTGGATGGAGCTTGGAGCAACCAGGGGTACTGGAAGGTGTCCCTACCCATGTCAGGGGATGGAATGAGATGAGTTTTAGGGTTCTTCCAACCCAAACCATTCTGGAGTAGAAAAAGGGGGAGGTGAGGGAGGAGGCCGGTGGCTGCCATCCCTGCTTGGTCCGTGCTCCGCAGAGCTGCGGTTCTCGCTGTGGTCCCGTCGCGTGGGGAAGATGTATCTTCAGAGCATACATTTCCCTCGCGCAGTTAGTCTCTTCACTCTTCATTGTTTGTTTCAAGCAGTACTGTCCTCCTGTGTTTTTGGATAGTCTCACCTCAACCTTAACAAGCAGCACGCCTGGCAGCATCATCACCTCCACCAGCCACCACGAGAGCAGCACACACGTTAGCTCCTCGGGCCGGGCCGAGGCCGGCGTCATCACCAGCAGCGGCGGCGGCGGCAGCGCGCCCGACATCATCTCCCTGGACTGACCCTCGGGGCACCACGGACCCCGCAGGCATTGCACACAGCTGCTGCTGCTGCTCCTCTTCCCCCCACCCGGAATTCCAGCGCCTCGGAGCTCACGCTGATATTTATTGAAAGGATTTCCCTCCTGGGAGAGTGGGGTGAATTTTGCTGATGCTCGGAAGAGAAGCGATAGGATGGTTTTTGGTTGGGCTTTTTGTTTTTGTTTCTCCTGCTCGTTGAATAGATGGTATAGAAAAGGCCCTTTTGAGAATACATGTTCAAGCTCTTAGTTTGTTCTGGGGATACTGACTTTCTGTTTTGTGGATTCCATAAGTGCTTTTTAATTTTGTTGTAAAATACAGCAATAATGTAAAAACAAATGAGTGTTTTTTTTAATAAAGAAAAGCACTTACTTGCTCTAGAACAGCAGTTAAGGAAAAGGTGCAGAAGTGTAGGAATTAGTGAATTTGTAATATTTTCACTGGGGCCTGTAATAAACTTCATTAAGAGAATGAAGCTTTGAATAGCCATGACATGATTTATGTCTTGTTACCCACCTCCCCCTTACCTGGGGACACATAGAACGCCTCTATAAATGGAGTTGTTGGGGTTTTTTTTCCTAGTTTCATGTTCCAAATGCAACAAGAGCCTAAGCTGTGACCTCTTCCTCTTTTATGTTCTTTCAGCTAGGAAGGGGACAGACTATCTATGCAAACCCTGCATCACACAGTCTCTGTGCTGCCATGTTATAATTGGGACACCTTGCCACCACTGAACACTCCCGGTATGCCGTGGAATGTACAGCTCCTTTCTGTGGCAGCCATAAGCAGATGAAATAGGAAAGACCTAGAAATAGAAAACTCCTCCAGTGCAGGAGTTTTTTCTAGGATCTCCTGATTATGGTTTCTCTCTCCTCAACAACTGCTGTGTGCCATGTGGACTGTAAAGGGAGCCTTGGCTTTTTAGGAAATAGAAGCCATAGCTGCACAGTGTCCCCACCTAATTTTGAATTGTGTGTTTAGGGCTTAATGATGCTTTGCCCCACATTTCCTGGCCTCCTGATTGTTGCATTTCTACTTCAAAGGGAACAATTTCCCCGTTGTACTCCTCTGATGACCGTGCTGCTTTGTTAGTGTGTACGCGGTGTCTGCCCACACACACCTGGGGATAACCTCAGCAGTACTGTACGTGGAAGAGGTTACAGACTAGGAAAACTAAGTCATTTCCATGGAGCTGGAATAATGGTATTGTCTATGTATGTTGAAATAACAGCTTTCTCAAGTGTTGCGTTTCTGTTCAGTAACTGTATTTGAAATTATTCCTTCCCTAATGACCAGATCTTACTTTTTTGCTAATTTTTTGTTCCTTTTTTCTTACCTCTTTAGTTGGATGTCTGGTGCTTTTTGCCTTCCAGTACTGTTACAGTATTTGAACCAAGTACATGGATGAGGTATATTGAAACAGGATGTTTTGTAATTTTTGTCTGCCCTGTACCCCTACCTTTAATGCTGCATTACTGTTCCTTATTGCCTTTTTTGTATGATTTTTCACGCAGTCTTGAGTTCATTTGTTGGTCTTAATAGTGACCCAATCTTTCTTTTATTTTTTCTTATCAGTTTTAATATTTTGTACCTGTTAAGGATCAGTTTTTGGCATGATTTATTTCCAGTAAAACCATGCTTGTTACAAAGTTTTTCTTGATGGCCTGCAGCAGATCAGTGCTTTCTGCATCACCATTGCACGTCGACTTGACCTGTAAGTAGAGTGTGGAAAGAGGTTCCAAGAGTAATTCTGAATAAAAGTTTGAAACTGTTCTCTGCTGAAAATGCTGTTTGTGCTCTTAATGTCAAACTCGAGTGTGGCTGAACTGTCTGAGGGGATGAGAACATCTTGCGCATACATCAGGAAAGTGAAGTAAGGACAAGTGTCCTTAGGATGTGCTCTAAACCACTCAGGGTGTAATGAAGTACAGCTGCAATTTTGTAAATTGCTGTGCCCCATGTAGTAGGCAGTAATTGTTTGAGGGCTGAGGCAAGGTTGTGTTCTTCAAACCTTCCAAAGCCATGACAGCAACAGTGCAAGACATTTCAGGCTGGATTGTCACAGGCCCGGGTGTGTGTGCTTTTCCTGCAGTGCCAGTTAAGTACAAGGTTTGTGTAACCCCTGAATCCTTCAGCTCTGCTGAAGATGAGGGTGTACGAAGGTGTCAGAGCAGTTCAGTGTCCCCTTCCATCCTCCTGCTTCCTCAAGGGAACAAGGAATTTGTTGGGATGGGTGGGAGGAGGTCAGGGCTGCAGCTGACGTGGGGCTCAGCCAAACTGGCCAGTGTAGCTAGGTGTGGCTTTGGTTTATTTCCCTTTCAGCAAATCCTAAAACACATCAGAATGTCAATCCAAGAACTTCCAACAAGAAGCCTGGAGAAAAGGTTAAGATAGGGTCTTGCCTGTTTCTTTCCACTGTGTGAGTTGATGGTTGCTGCTTTGGGTGGACTGTATCAAATACACATTTGAGCCAGCTGCAGAAGGGCAGTAAAGCTGGTGAGGTTAACACACAAATTGCCCCCACTGTAGAGATAGCAGCATGCTGTGAAAGCCTGCCTCCACACACTGGTCTCCTTCCCCTCACCCATTTCATTGCTATGATTTTCTCCCCAGTGTCTGGAAGTGAGCTAGCTGCTGAAATTCTAGTGACAGGAAGGCTCAGCCTGAACTGGCTCCTGTGAGCAACAGGGACAGGAGGTGTTTTGCTAGGTTAAAAATAATTGTAGTCTAGGCAAACTGTACAGAGCACCATTAGTCCTGGGTGGCTTTTTTTTAAAGTGGGCTTTTGACACAGGCAGGAGTGTCAAATAGGCAACAACAACCACATAAATCAAATTTGGATGTAATTTTTTGTTTTTTTTTTTTTAAATTAGGTGGTCATGTCATCACCGCACTTTGTTAACGCTGTGTGTATCCAATGTGTCAATCTAAAAAAATTTCCATTTCCTTCCTGGTTTCAAGAGGAAACTGTCAGGACAAAACTAGGCAGTTTTGGGCAAAACTGGGCATCACACACCATGAAACAGATGTGATTACAACTTACCTAGGAAGTTACCCAAAGGTGGAACAAAGTCCTTGAAGCCTTTGCCTTTACCTATTTCAGTCACAACTTGCCAGGGATCTTCGTGCAGAATCTGCCAATGATCAAAGATGCACTGGGAAAACCTGGCTGCCAGTGTTGGATCTCAAATTGGCAGTAAAATCCAGCGGGAAGGAAAAAAAATAAAAAGGGATGGGCCAGCTACAGGAAAAAAATAGGACTGGCTTATTGCGAGTTTTTGCATAGACACAACCCTAGAACACCCTGCTGGTAGCCAGGAGACAGCTCCTTTCCAATTATTTCTTTGAAGCAGGTAAAAGTGAGGCCAGCTCCCACTTGCAGAATGCTCTCACGTGACCGAGTTAATTGGCAATAAAAAGTCAAAAATTCAATTCAGATAGACAAAATGGGATATGGAGAAAAAGGTGTTTCACTTGTCACAGGAACTGACCTGGTCAGCTTGAGCTCCTTGGGCTCTTACAAGCACCCAGAAGTGTTAATTCAGTGCTCAGAAGCAGCCAAGGTGAGAAATGGAGTGCTTGCACCTGCCAGCAAAGGAACAGGACACAAAACAATATGTTCAGTGACAGCCTGTCCTTCATCACAGTGAACATGTGCAGTGTGGCTCTATTATTATCACAGCAATTACTGCAGAGAAGGTTCCAGAAGGAGAACAGGAACAAAGCCCTCGACACACTTAGCCAGGCTCGGGCCCTCCAGTGTGGGAAGGGCAGCAGGTACAGAGGGCTAAAAATCAAACCTGGGAAAAAACCTCCTAAATACTCAAAACCAGCCATGCAAGTATGTAGATCATTATTTCAAGAAGTTAGGTTGCCAGTTTAGACTTTATAAGTTGGCCATCTCTCATTTCACCACTGATTACTTAAGCAGGCATCACACTGATGCTTTGAAAGGAGCCACCTCCGAAATAAAACGTGGCATTTCTTGGAGTTTTTCCATGTGAGGAGTTCCAAATGTGCCCCCCTGAAACCTCCCCATGCCGCAGGACACTCCAGGAGTGCATTTTTAAAAAGGGAGGAGTGAAATGGGGCTCACAAACAAAGCACAGTACCAGAGGAAGGGCTCTGTTCCACAATGAAAATTATTTCAGTGGCAGCATAAGAAACATCACATTATTTTAAAGGTAGGGTGGGGGTGTCCTGTCATGGAAGCTCCTTTGGCTGGCATGGTGTCCTCCTTTTAAAGCTTCAGATTTCTACTAAATTTTCTATTCTGCTGCTGCTGGTGACCAACTCTTCCTCCCAGGCTTGCTGCAAAGGAGAATCTTTGCTTAAAATGATGGAAGCCCGACCTGAAAAGAAAAAGTCTGAGTGTGCAGGACCTGCCGCATTTTCTGGCACCCTCTGCTGGCACCAAAGCCTGGAGGAGCTGGCTGCCAGGAAAAAAGGAGTAAATTATCTGAACTGGAGATGCTTTGAACTGAGGATGTACAGGACAACAGGCTGACAAGCAGTCTGATAAATACTGTACCAAAATAACCATCAGCTTGGCTTAGAAATATCTCTACAGCTGCAAAACTCCACTGCTCTGCCCAGATAGGTCTCACGAGTCATAGAGGTGGAAAATATTCCCCATTTTGCTCTTTTGTCCTTGCACTCACATCCTTCAGCCCTGATGGCCAAGACATTTTTTAAGCAGCTGGGCTGGTATACTGCCCACCCACCACCCAGCACTGGGGTCTGAAATTAATTTTTAAAGCAGGTTTTTAAATCTTTTGATTGCTTTTAAGATAGTTAAGACAAATTGGTATGTGAAAAGCTGGGCTCAGTGATGAACAAATACTTTTAGGATGGAATGTGTTTTCCAGGCTTTTTGTGGAAAAAATTAATTTACTAAGAAAATCCAGTTATTCAAAGGCCAGAAGTTAATGTTTAAGCAGTTCAAAAAGAGTTTATTTTAAAAACCCCATTCTTTCTGCTCTTTCTGGTTTTTGGCTACCTATTGCTTGTTATCCTAAAGGTTTAGTGACATAAAGAAAGGAGAGAAGTTATCTCCAAATAGTTCCCCAAAGGAAAAGTAATTTATAAACAATTTACCTATGAACCTACATTTTGCTGTTTCCATTTAACCTTTTCATAACTTTAGAATAAAAAGCCTCCAGAATCACAGAATGAGGAGGGTTTGGGTGGGAAAGGACCTTCAAGTCCATCCAGTCCCACCCCTGCCATGTGCAGGGACACCTCCCACTGTCCCAGGCTGCTCCCAGCCCCATCCAGCCTGGCCTTGGGCACTGCCAGGGATCCAGGGTCAGCCACAGCTGCTCTGGGCACCCTGGGCCAGGGCCTGCCCACCCTCCCAGCCAGCAATTCCTCATTCCCAATGGGCCAAAATCTGTCCCTGCCCTCTGGCCCTGGGAGCCATTGCCTGGCTGCTGTCCCTGCCTGCCTTGTCCCCAGGGGCTGTGCAGCTCTCCTGGAGCCCCTGCAGGCCCTGGCAGGGGCTCTCAGGTGTCCCTGGAGCTTCTCTGGTGCAGCTGAGCAGCCCCAGCTGTGCCAGGCTGGCTCCAGAGCAGAGGGGCTCCAGCCCTGGCAGCAGCTCCGTGGCCTCCTCTGGACTTTTTCCAACAGGTCCACGTATTATGTTGGGTGCCATAGAGGTGAACACAGGACTCCAGGTAGGAATGCTGAGTCCAGCCCCTCTCCAATTTTCTGCATCATTGAACAAAAGACATTGTTCAGTGTTCAACATCAGAACAGACCTACTGTGGTTTCCTGGAAGTGAATGTGAAAACACATTTAGGTGCCTGTCTGTTGCATCTCTGGTTTTGTCATAGCTAGGTTTACAGTTGAGTTTCATGATCTTAAGGGTCTCTTCCTCCTCAGATGATTGAATGATTTGGCAGTCACAGGCCCAAGTACAGGCTGGGTGTAGAATGGATTGAGAGCAGCCCTGGGAGAAGGAGCTGGGGGTGCTGTGGGTGAGAGCTGGGCCTGCCCCAGCCTGAACCCCCTGCCCTGGGCTGATCCCCAGCGTGGGCAGCAGGGCAGGGGGATCCTGCCCCTGTGCCCCTGGGCTCAGGTGAGAGCCCACCTGCAGAGCTGCCCCAGCCCTGGCTCCAACAGCACAAGGAGCTGGAGCTGCTGCAGCCAGTGCAGAGGAGGCCACGGAGATGCTGCCAGGGCTGGAGCCCCTCTGCTCTGGAGCCAGCCTGGCACAGCTGGGGCTGCTCAGCTGCACCAGAGAAGCTCCAGGGACACCTGAGAGCCCCTGCCAGGGCCTGCAGGGGCTCCAGGAGAGCTGCACAGCCCCTGGGGACAAGGCAGGCAGGGACAGCACCCAGGCAATGGCTCCCAGGGCCAGAGGGCAGGGACAGATTTTGGCCCATTGGGAATGAGGAATTGCTGGCTGGGAGGGTGGGCAGGCCCTGGCCCAGGGTGCCCAGAGCAGCTGTGGCTGCCCCTGGATCCCTGGCAGTGTCCCAGGCCAGGCTGGATGGGGCTGGGAGCAGCCTGGGACAGTGAGAGGTCTCCCTGCACATGGCAGGGGGTGGCACTGGATGAGCTTTAAAGTTCTTCCCAACCCAAACTATTCTGGGATTAGAGGAGAGCTCTCTCTCCTTTACAAAAAATTAGGTGAGCTAGAATTTAATCCTAGCATTCGTCCATCATATTCCTGCTGATCTCAACCACGCATTCTCTGAGTCTAAAATAAATGCAATTTAGTTTCCCACACATCAGCATCCAGCATATAAAGATGTAAGCCAATCTTTGTGTGGTACCCCAAGGCTTTTTTGTTCTTGTTTTCTCTTTGCAAAACTCTGTTCAACAGTGCCAAATTACTAATTATAACACAGAACCTAATCTAAATCCATTTTAGGCAGTTTTGCTCATGTGTGCAGGAGGAGTGCTGTATTTTTGACAGCCCTTGGTATTGTGGGGATATTTTTTTTTCCCCAAAGCAGCTTCACTGTCAGGTGGCCCCTCACCTTCACTGTCAGGTCCACCATGGTGCTTTTTTTGCTGGTGCAGGGTAGGGTAGGTGAATGGTGATCACCTGAAGCAAGGCATGTCCAGCAGGGAGCCATCAGCACATCATGCATGGCCTAGGAATCCAAAATTCACACTGGAATTTAAACTTGTTTCAACAAACTTAGCAACAAACATCAAAATAAACTTCTTGGATTCCATGCAGAAGGCCTCACCTACGGATTAATTTCAATTAAATTCAATTTAATTCTATTCAATTCAAAAAGTCATGCCAGCCATTTGAGATTTCCTTGTGACTACTTAAATCTTTTAAATCTTAAAGCTATGAGTAAAATACTTATTTGGAACAAGTAATTTGGACACAACTCTATGTTTGAATTGCTAAAAACCCTCACTCATTGCATTCTGTGTTTCCTTGGGCTGGTGGCTTACATTCCAGCCAAAGGTTGGGATCTTGGATTATATTAAGCTCCTAAAAAAAAGCCATTAATGCCCTTCAAAACAGTACTATACAGTACCAAAAAGGAAAAGGTCCATGGATATGGACCATATTTTATGGTTGTATTTTCCATATAAAGAATATTAAAAATAAACCCAAATGTTTTATTAAATCTCTGGCCACTTGTCACAGTGATATGTTAGAATTTCCCTTCTCCAGTGAAGAGTTAAAGAAATTTACACATCCCCTGGAAACCCTTTTCCTATGGGTTTTAACAAATCTGAGGAGAACGTGAGTTATAAAGGGAACTAGTAGGTTTCTTAATTTCTCTTCTCTTAGCATTCGGTGCTGCACAGAAAGTGCTGATGTGCTTCCAGGCATTGCTCTTCCAGGGGGTGACTGGAATTCAATCTTTTTGAGTGCACTGGAATCCGTGAGGGCCCACAGAAATCTCATTTTGATTGCACAGACACAGTGTTTGTATCAGCATTGCACTGACACTGACGCCTTGAGAAGAGGCAGGGAGGCAGTGCTGGTGTCTCATTCTAGTAGGAAATAAAAAATTCCCTCTTTTCTTAGACCTGGTGTGTGCTTTGTGTGCTGCACCACGCTCACATCCTGTTATCTCCCTGCCAGATCCAGTGCAGTACATTCCCAGCACATTATTTCAGATTGTGGCATTCCTGACACACAAATTTAGCTCTGACCAGGTTGTAAAAGGACAATTGGATATGTTATTGCAGGTAACAGACTGCTCATATTCTTCTTCTGTCCCACATTTTTCACACTGTTCTGTTTTTTCTAATATGTACAGAAAGCATGGGCCTATTTAAAAGAAGGTTGGCTGTCCTAAGGGTTAACCTGTTAAGCTAAAAAAGAAAAGTCTGTGCTTACCCTCTTGCAATCAAATCAAGAAAAATAGTGTTTTACCTTAAAGACAGGATCCAGAACTAGCTGGCAGAATGTCCTCAGCAACTTCTTTCCATCTGGGCTAGAGGCTGATTTGCTGAGTTTTCCAATTGCTGGATCAAAATATCTGAAGAAGATGTTTATTTTTACTCTTCCAGTTAGAACTCGCGGAGTATCCACTTCCCCTGCAAATTTCCACTCAGTTACTTTTAAAAGAAAGCTTTGTAAACTTTCACATTTAAGCAGAGATTCAAATAACAGAAGGTGGCTCATTTCAGTATAGAATAACTGCTGGAAGTCTGTGGAGGCAAAGGATGGCTTTTTGTTAATTTAGGCCTTTGATTTATTGACTGATTGATTGATTTTACTATAAACACTCATTTTTCCAGGTTGGACAGGGTTTGGAACAACCTGGTCCAGTGGGAGTGTCCCTGCCCTTGGCAAGGGGTTCGAATAGATGACTTTTAAGGTCTCTTCCTACCCAAACCATTCTAATATTCTTTAATTTCTTGGCTTTTACAGGGAAATAGGCACTTAAAGTAACTTTGCTATCCAGAATTCTCCTAGTCCACCCTGCTATCTCTAACTGCCTCTTGAAGCCTTGCTAAAATAATTTAGAAAGAGAAATCCTGGAGGAACCTGTGAGCTACATGAGTCAGGGCAGGCCAATTTAATATAAGACATCAGAAGACAAGCAAATACATTGAACTTTCACACCTGTATAAATCATTCTGTTAACAGCAAGCTGTGTACACAGCTAATAGCAAATCAAGCCTGTTGATTTCCACAATTTCAGGTTCATTAAATTCACAAAAATACTCAGTGGAATCATAAGACTGGATTTGGTCCATAATCTTGCGTTCATACATTAATTTTACCTGTGCAGGCCAATGAAATAATTTAGGTTCTGAAGCTGTGAGAGTGAATTTTTCTCCCTGCTCTTACAGAGAAGAGAAGGCACACTCAGAATATCCGCACGACAGGAAATTTCCCATCTCAGTGTCGCAGTTAAACACTCAGATGTTTAAATATTCTCGTTGCAGGAGTTCCAAACTCCCTGCAGGGGCTGCCTGTGGGAGTTTAGCTCAGCAGAAGCACTTGTATGCACCGCTGACATCCTCAGAGTGTCACTGTGGTACCTCAGCATGGATCTGTGCACAGCCTTCCCTCTGCCTCCTCTCCACCCCAGAGCCCTCTCACCATCTCTTCTGCTTCATTCCAAGCTCAACCGCAGCTCTGGAGCAAGAGTTTCCTTCCATACGGCGGGAATATTTATAGCAAAGGTTAAATTGAAACTTGAGAAATGCATCTGAAAGGCTCCGAGTAGGATCTGGGGGATTATAACTTTGTGGTGAGTGTTAATTGAATTGTTGGTGAACTTTCTCTGGCATTTAAAATAGAGGTGGCTTATTCCTGCCACACAGATGGAACTGGCCTGACTTTGGGGTGGCTGAGATCCGTGGAATGTAAGAATCAGAGTAAAATCCTTAGCTCAGAGACCTTTGTTTCAGTAACTGGGTATGCTGCAGTCAATTTTAGCCTTAAAACAAGCCAGTATGGGAGAATTCCATCTGAACAAAGGGAAACAGAGCTCAAAACTGGTGAGAAAGTTGGTCTTGTACCTATATGCTGAAAAAAAATAGTATCTGAACCAGCACAGTTCTGATAATTCCTCATTTTAACAGCTGGACCACCAGAGAAAACTTCCAATTGACCTTGCTTTTTCATTTTACAGTCCTCATCTGCAACACAGGAAATACCGTTTGTCTTTTTGTTCAACTATGCTTCCAGAGGTATCCAGCACATTATCACATAATTACTGACAGAAAAACAGGGACTTACATCTTCAGATCAGAACAGAGCAAATTAAAGGTCCCCTCAGTCAGGAATAGCAGAAAGGCCACGTTTCTTGTTGTGCAAGTGACAGAAGCAGCAAAGTGAGGCACAGAAAGCCAATCTTATGGATCTAAAGACCTGCAGCTCCCCTTCACAGTTTGCCCCAGGCAGATGTCTGACATTTGGGGTTGGAATGACACTGAGAAACCATCTTGAGGATACACAATTCATCACCAGAGCATGGCTGCTTTGTGAATTCTCCCCTCCCTCCCAGTTGCTTTCACTTCCCAGCTGCTTGGTCTGAAATATCCCCAAAAGAAAGAACGTGGGACAATGAGGGGGAAAGGGGACTGAAGAATGACTCTGAACTGCATTAAATGCATGCAGTTATTTTGCTTCAAGGTTGGTGCTCTCCAAAACTCAGTTTCAACCACAGCAAAGTTTTTATATCTTCTTCACCACAATATCACTCATTGGTCCAGTTTCACCTTCTCCATATGTGGGAGTCGTGGCAGTGACATTTTCTACACCATTCTGGTAAAGTTCCTCCAGGTCCAGCTGCAATCCCAGCAAAAAGAATGATCCATTTTGTTCATCATCCGTATGGGTTTGATGTGTTCTGCAACAGCCTGTCACAAAGCTGTCTCTGTTTGAACCCAAACCCCTTAATAAAATACAACCACAATTAAAAATGGTATTATATATGGGCAAGACATCTAATCTGCTTGATAAGAGTGGTGAGAGGGAAAGTCAAGCTGGTACCAAATAATTTTCTGTTGTCTGTACTTCTCTAATGGAAGGAGAATAGAGACAGGCACCTCCACTCTCCAGGATTTTGCTGAAAGATCAACTTTATTTCCTGCATTTCTTCATTCCTACAAACATGTATTTACTCTACATTCAACCCACAGGTTGGGTATGAAGTGCTACAAGCTCCTAAGAGAGAGGAAAGGCCGTGGGCTAAAATTCATGTCAGAATTCATATCATTCAAAGTTAAACTGTTAGAGAAACCAGCTTCCCCCATCACTTGTGAAAATTTTTCCTCTTAAGAAGATAAAAGTAAAATACACAGAGTTCTTTCCAGCAGAAGAGCATGTTTACCTGAAACAGCCAGTCACAACAGGGGCACCATCAGCGACAGGAGGGCTGCTGTGAATTCAGAGAAGAAATTGACATTTCCTGGGAAGCCAATTAAGTTAATAAGAAAACTCAAACCATCCCTGAACTGTCTGATGAAGGTCAAGGTGCTCTCTGAGAGTTTACAATTCCCAGAAATTGCCCTGTAAGAGTAGAAAATAAAAATAATGAATTAATAATGTATCATTTTGTGCTGATTTTTATAGGTTTCATTGGTTGGGCAATTACTGTGCCAACAGTTATGGTGCCAGTGCTTCTCAATATACTTTAATATTTCAATTCCTGAAGCTATTAGGAACTAAAACTGTTTTTTTGTAATTAATTTTTATTCTTATTCAAAACCAACACCCTAACCTAATAGTCACAGCAGGACATCACTGCGAGACACTCGTAGAGCAATGCTCCAATTCACTTTAAAATTTATTTACTTTAAAACTTTGCAGTTGCAGGCTTCAAATATAGAGAAAATAACAAGGCACAGCCCTCCAGAGTAAGAAATCAATGAAAAAAGAAGGATACTACAAAGAAACTCTCCAAAAGCATCTTCCTCCATACAGAGGAGCAGGTGGGAATGGTCACTGGGTACCACATAAAAGCTCAGCCCCAAAACTGCTGAGATTTCACTCTGAGGACTGTGAGCTTCTGTTCTGTAGTGCAGAGCTTGAGGCACATGTCAAGTTAAAAAAGATCTGGCAAGAGGCAAGGCTTTCAGCAGAGCCCTCTTCTGTCTTCAGGTTTTAAAGAAAAAGACAGGAAGAGAAGATACAATCAGAATTTACGTAGATTCAATTATGACACATCTTTCTTGCTCTTTTTCTGTGTCTGTGAATCAGATTCCTCAAGCTCTGGCTGAAGAAATCGTGCTCTGCACACCGAGGAGTCTGACAAGGTTGATTTGTTCTGCTCTACTGCGAAATTCACCCTGAGGAGGGAGGAAAAAAAATAATGAAAAATCAGCTATTGCTTTCTTTCAAAGTATACAAATGATATGAAGCTTTAAATTTTTACTGTCGTTAAATTCACAACCTAAAGAGGAAATGAGGCTGCTCATGATTTTAAGCTCAGTATTACAAATACCCATTCACATTTTTGGCTTGTTTGTGCGAGTACAAAGAGCGGAGGCATAACTTAAACTACATCCCTGGTTTTGTACCACAAAATGTCAACCAGCACAGAAAACGAGGAGCCCACTTGCAGAGACAGAACAGCTCATCCCTTCCAAGTGTTCCCGGAGGGTTTGAGAGCTGCAGCTCTCTCTCTGCAGAGCTCCATCCTTCTCCTCTGCTCTCCTCCCACCCCTGCTCCTCGCTGTGCCAAGCCCGGCTCCCTCTCCAGTGCTGGAATCCCTAAAGTTAGAGGGTTTTTAGGAAATGGTTAAAAGACATACAGGCCTTTGTCTGAAGTTCTGTTAGCATTGCAAATACAGCAGAAAAGGTTCCCAAGCAAGCAGAAAAGGTTCCCAAGCAGTAGAGCATACGCGACAAATAACAGTAGGCCTCTATAGAATTGGCTTTAGGATGGCAACAAGGTTATTTAATGTATATCTTTAGAAGGTTAACATGACTAGAGCTCTGTTCTTTGTCTCTTATGAACCAGTCTTTGTTTTAACTACCATTACGTATGTTTTATAGGATTGGATGGAAAGCTTGTCAATATGTGTTGTTCTGTGTATGATTAGCTGAAATCTAGACTGAGATGATTTTATGTCCTTCTGTACTACCCCACCTTCTGGGGCATTTCCCTGTAGACCAGCGATCTGTTAACATCTAATTCCATTGTAACAACGTTCTGAGACTGATGTGCCAACAATAAAAAAAGGCTCTTCCGTGGTCTGGTTTTGTCCAGTGTTGTCCATATTTGGACTTTTTGCTGCGGCAAGTGGGTTCCTCTCTCAAGACGTGGGTTCCTGGCACAGTTGGACCTCTAGTTACCCTTTTACCCCAATACTCCAGATCCCCATCTCCCAGGACCCCAGGTGAGCCCAGTCTCCAGCACATCCTGGCTCTCCTCCTTTTGGGGACAAAACCACCAGATCCAGAAACTGGTGGTCCAACTCAGCCAAAAAACTCCTAAATAATTAATAAGCCAAGAGCAGATTTTTTAGAGCCCCTTTCACAAATTTCCCCTGAAAGAAATAATTCTTATTTCCATCACTCTTCTATCTCTTGCTAAGAGCATCTCCCCTCTTTCAGCTTGTAAAAAAAAAAAAGAAAGGAAAGAAGAAATCTTGGCCCCCAGAAGTGCTGGTGTTTATCTGTTAAGCACATTAGACACCTTAGCAAAGGTAGGTGAGATGTTTCTAATCTTGGCCTATCTCAGTCTGTCACAAGCACCTTTAATTGGTCATTCCTGCAAATCCTCTTAATGCAGGAAGCGCTTCACAGGGACAGGGAAAAGGACAGGAGTGGGAGGGAAAAATTATAGGGAATAGCAAACAAACAAGCACAGAAATCCCATGTTACAGCAGTGGTTTGTACTTGTTGATCAAGGGAAGGAAAATGCCCCATAAGAAACACCTAAATAGGCTCCTTGTCTGAGCTGGAGTCACAAATGACTGAAAAATCAAATTAAACACGCTTTTCTATTGCTACACCAACAGAAGTTTCCAACACAGCTGGAGTGCTAATGAGCACATCTTCCTCCAAGGATAAGATATTAATTTAAAATATCAACCAGCCCAGCTCAAAATATAATTAAATGTAAGAGACAAAACAGGATTATTTTGTGCGTAGACAGATACACTGCAGAAATAAATTACTGCATGTTCTCTTACTAACTTTGGATCTTTAGTTCCATTTTTTTAATTGTATGTTTTCTCAGAAATTGGTTCTCATTAAAATAGCCAAGTTCTGTTTGGAAATGAGAAATATCTAAGCAGCAGCTTGGCCTCTTCACCCAAAAATGTGTTATTTCCCCACAGTCCTTTTCATTTGTAGTTTTTTTCCTACTTAAAAGTCTGTACAAAACAACCAACCAACCCCTCCCTCTTTTGCCACCAAGAGAAACTTAGTATAAACAAGACAATTTTTACTGTATGTTTACACTTTTGTCAATGATCCACTTCATATGAAGGTACCTCATTTATGAATTTGATTCACTGGGTTATTTTTTAGCTTAATAAAGAAACAATTGTATTCCTTTTCCATAAAGTTCCACAGTGTCCTTGCATCCAAAGTCTCACTCACAGTAACACTTACATACTTCTTCTGAACTTCTTTGAACTGTTTCTTTCTTCTCTTTCTTTTCCATTTACAGATGGCACCACTTTTATACTTTTATAGTTTTCCCTGTTTATTAAGTTGTGCTGTGCTAAAATAATATAAAATCAAGACTCTTAGCTAGAATTATGTATAGTTCCATAAGTATGCTATGTACACTTGTTTCATAATGCAAATAAATACCTAAGTGTGGAAAAATGCTCTCTACCTGCTCTTTGTTCTTCCTAATTTTACACTTTCGTGATGGTAAAACTGAAATTTGTGCCAGATAAATATTTAGCTAGCAAAGATAATTGCATTTTTTCCATTTGCTTTAAGTTTCCACCACATTTATTTGCACAGGCCACATTGTGGTTTTCTTTTGGGATAAGGAACAGAGATGGCCACAGCTGTTTATTTTTATTTCATATTTTAAGCCTTCTATAAATGTCCATTTCCACTAATTCTAAATATAAACATCATGAGCATATTATTTCAACAGGGCTGGTGTTATCCTGTGGCAGGAACTTCAGGATTATGTATCAATAAATGCTGTCCACTTCCAAACATTTTATTTACCACTTCATTTACACAAATTCCAGAACAGGCCTGGGTATGTGTGCTGCTCTGCAAGAGAGAAAAGCGCCAGCAGCACAGTTTTTTTGGTCTTAAATACAATTGAAAACACATATTCAGATTAAAAATTAACAGCGACTTTAATTTTAAATGATTCTAATTGAAGAGAATTTTACAGAATTTTTGTTCTGCTGTGTCAGTCAGCAACCAGATCAAAGGTATCTTGCCCTGAGATGCTTGCTGCAGAGGGATTAGATCCTTAACCAGCAAGCAAGAAATAATTGAGGTGAAAGCAGTATCTGTAAAAAGGAGAAATATTACCATTTTATTAAAAACAGAACTTCACTTTTTTTTCCAAAACTCCCAAGTTTCATGGCCAGAATGGGCAGAAAATTATCTTCCTTCCTTGTAACTTCTATCTGACATTTTTTGGTTATCTCACATTGCAGTGCTGCCTCCAGACTGGACTTCTTCTGCAAGGCATCTTTTCCTCTTAAAGATGTTGAAATTCTTATTGTTTTGAACAATTACATGCTTCACCTCAGAAATAAATATCCTGAAAGCCAAAGAAAAATGAGAACACTTACAAAAGCTGACGTGGGTAACTAGAATGTCCATTTCAATAAAAAGTAACATTAATACAAGGAAAGACTACAAGAATTTGAGAAAAAAATTTAAGAAGGGAAAGAATTTTAATAGCATTAATTCTCAAGAAATGCAAAGGTGTGCAAGCATCTGTTTTTCCACTGGTTCACTAGAATAAAAAAAAGCTCAGAGTGAGCAAAACATATTACGAGAACTGCAGTGATTTAAAAGAATCGTAGAATCAGAGAATCCCAGAATGGTTTGGGTTGAAAAGGACCTTAAAGCTCATCCAGTGACACCCCCTGCCATGGGCAGGGACACATTCCACTGTCCCAGGCTGCTCCAAGCCCCATCCAGCCTGGCCTTGGGCACTTTCCTTTGCTTTTAGTTAGCTGAGGCAGAGAAGTTCCCTGGACTGGGGTTTTTCTTTTTCTTGGAACTTGCTCACACCTATTCTGGACTGAAAACCCAGAAGAACACCAGGAGGTCACACCTGGGGCCCACTGGAGCCTGGGATGCAGCATTTTCCAGCACAGGAGGGACTGATAAGAGACTGAGCGAGCTGAACTACACCCCACAAAAAGGACTTTCTAATTTTGCCATCTCTGCAGAACAGCAAGCGGCTTTGTTGTTTAATATTAATTTTTTACGCTTGTAAATACTTTGCTTGCTAAATAAACAGGGTTTTTTCATTTTTCTCCAAGGAAATATTTTCCTGAATCAGCTGGCGGATGGGCCACTTGCACCAGCTTTCTAGAGAGATCCCTTTGGAAGTTTCCTCTCAAATTCGCCCTAAACCAGGACAAGAGCCTTTGCTGCTATTCACCCTAAACCTATCCTGACATAACCCTATGCTGTGGTGTTCCAAGGGCCCCCTGTTGCCGTGAGTTTTCCCTCTGAGGATGTTTAGTTTTGATTCCTGGCTTGGAGCAGGTAGTCAGTGCCGTAACCCCCATTAGTTACCTTTAAAAACGAGTTACATGACTGATCAGCTCTCTGTTGGAATGCAGGGATGACACCAAGTCCCATTAAAAATAACTCGCTGTCATGGAAGGCACTAAAGTAATAACAGCACTTCACGTTTCTAATACAGACTTTCATCCAAAAACGCCTTTTAGAAATATTGGGTAATTAAATTGTCAAGCGCAGAGTGAGTGTGTGAATGGCTTCACTGAAAAGATCCAACTTCAGGGACCAAGCTAAGGGAACATTTATACAGAAACACTTCCTAAGAACTGAAGGTCAGGAAAGATGAATATCAAATCAAGCACATTATTATATTCGAAGGGCAATGGGTGGGATAAATGGTTGTATCAGCTCTACAGAATGAAAGGTCCTTTTTAATAGGACCTGTCAGCCTTGGGCATGGAAAAATGCTGCTGTAGCTTTCCACAGACCTGCCAAAGGAGAACTTGCAGGACTTGGCTCAACTGGATGAAGCTTAATACGATTACATATGCTTAAGATAACAAAATACCAAGAGTACACATTCAGAGAGTGTCAGAGTGTGAGAATGTGGAAATTCTGGCCTGCAGCATCAGAATTTTTTAAAATTAAACAGCAATTTCAGTGGTCATAAATGCTCAGCCTGAAGTTCAAAATTACATGTTGCCTCAAGGGCATTATTCATTTTATTAGAAAGCAGGTATTAGTTGGACTGTGCTCCTCAAAGCAGTGCCATAACAGAGGAAAAGCTGGATCTGAGAGCTCCAAACTTTCCTTGGCCAGACAATTAACAACTTCACGTTGAGCAGGCTGTAAGCCCAGCGTGTTTGATGCCTTGTCAGCACCTGTACTCAAGACAAAATAATCTAAATAACCAAAGCCCTTTACTTGCCAAGAAAGAGGACTCCTTTGCTCATCTCCTTCCCCTGGACAAGAGGAAATGTTCACAAGTCACTTCTCTGCCAAGCCTTTCCTGCCCAAAGGCACATTTTTCTTTCAGCTTATCTTCAAGGGGTTATGAAGCAGATATGAAATAGCTTCCTTGAAACAAGCAGGTTGTGTCACAGCAGAGGGAAAGTGCTGTTGTGTTGTTCTGAAGAGCTGAGCAGCGCTTGTGAGGGCCCTGCTTGTGCAGTCTGAACGTCAGCTCTGTGCACAGTTCTTTGTCAGCATGAAGAGTTCTTTCTGAAGACTTGATGTCTGGTAACAAAACCAGCTTTTCTTTGGGTCTGTGTGCATTTAAGTACACAATTTTTGGACCATTTTGCTGAGCTGGTGCTCACACACAGTCCTGTACATATAACTGAAATTTATTTTCCTCTGCCTTTTATTCCTTTCCAATTTATGCCAATCTGTGCAGGAAAACAAAGCTCAGAGAAGTGTTGAAATTTTCCAAGTTATCAGGTTCCTGGAAAAAACCATGCAGTGTACACTGGCATGCCATTTTCATGGGCATTTTATTCTTTGTATGACCTCAATTCCATTTAAAAATGACAGCTCTTCCACAAATTGTCTTTCAGCTAGTTACTTACCTACAAAAACCTTCTTACAGGCACTAACCATTCCTCTTCCCACATTTGTTTTTCTTTTTTTGCTAGAAGCATGGTCTTTTGTGTTTCTGGAGCAATTACTGTCCTTATTCTCTCCTCCACAGCATCGCCTTCAGCCCTGGATGTGGAGAGTGCTGTACTGAACCCCCTCCTGGCTGTATCTTCAATCAATATAATCATGTAAATTGTTCCTGAAGAATGAAAGAGCTGTGTGCAATTCAGCACACATTTTAAAGGCAGAAGGGAAATTGAAGAGACATTATTTTTGTGCTTGCCTTCTGCCAGACTTGATTTCTTTAATATGCTGGGGTTTGCTTAGGAGGAGAGTCTAAAATGATTCTGGGTAAGTGATCAATTGTTCTGTGTTTAGAGCACTGTAAATAAGAGCAGGCCAGCAGTTCTGGAGGATTGGAAAATGTTGAAAAGAGAGGTTTGTCAAAGGGTAGCTGAGGCTTCTCGAGGAGAAGTTGGTTCTAACTGCACCCAGTATTTTATCACCATTGTACAGTGGGTACAAAGACCCAGAGCCTTTATTCAGTAACACATATATTGAAGCAATTAAAAAATTGCTTGCCTGTTACCCCATGTGTGGCAGGATATGCCATGATGGGACAGGGGGAGCCATTTCCTGTGTCCAGTGCTTCTCAGAGGTTTAATCCATTTGCACTTATCCTGTTTTGCCCTAGATCCACCCTTTCTCATGCATATATTCAGATTTTTCCTCTGCGTTTCATTTTGGTCTAGGTTCTACTTTCTATTAATTTCAGATAGAGAGGTTTGCCTTGCTTTGTAGTGCATGGAGTACTTGGTTTTCCATGCCTTGTCTATTCAAATAAATTTTGGTGTCGCAGAAGAATGAGGGCCTTTGCCGGGGTCGAGCCATTTGTCGGTGAGGGGAGACTCAGACACTCCATATGAGTGATAAGCAAATTCCAGTTTATTGAAGAGAGCATCAGACACTTATACAGCGAGTAATAAGCTTATGAATATTCTGTAAGCTAAGCAATCTATTGGTTAAACTATACTATCAACTCTTCCTCATTCCTTAGGGGTTACATCTCTCTTTTCTCATGTCTCTTTCACTGTTTGTGATCCTACCACAGCTAGGCCCAAGGAGACTGCTATCTGTGCAGGTGCAGGACTTGGAATTAGCCATGGTTTTGTACTTTTCCATTTTCTAGCAGCTAAATTCCCAACATTTTGGTAACATTCAGTGGCTTGGAGGATGGGTGTTTCTGAAGTTTATTGGTACATGGGCTTGTGTGGACAGGCAGGACCCTCCCTGGCTATCACCCAGAGTAGCCAAGCAGAAGACAACTCAATTATCATTACTCTATAGTTTCCACATCGGTGCTGTCTTGGATCTTGAGAATTCCAAGCACATCTGAAGAGCTCAAGCCTGCCTTCACCTGCTTGTGCACAAGTCATGAAAAATTCAAATTTTAACCATCCCTGGATAAAAATGGCACAGCCTTAACTTAAAACATATTTTATTCTGTAAATCAATGCATTGACTAAAATATTTTCTCATTTGCAGTATTTTCTCATTTGCATTATTTAAGCACTGCAGTTAGCCAAGATCAATCTGCAGCCTATTTATTTTATTTGCCAATTGCATTTCTCTATACCCACCACTAACAGCTCTGAGGGATCCTCTGAAGACAGGTCTTATCCACATTTCAGTATATTACCTGTTTGTATTTCTAGTAATGATGATTGAGAACTAAAAACTTATAATTTTATAACACCTAAAGTCAATCTACAACAAAATATTTTACTGTTGTAAGATACCTGATGGGGGCAACAGCTTCTTTTCAGCTGGTAATTCACATACTGTCAGGGAGCAATCCTGCAGGTTTCTCATCAAGGAAGTACTCTCTCTCAAAATACTAAAATTATTTATCTCAAAAATACCCAAAATAATATTGTAAATCTTCTGCCTTACAACAACTCTGTGAGAATAAAAGCCTGTGATGGATAAATTCATGGGAATAAAAAGGTACCTGACCAACACAGTGTTAGAAAATCTGCACAACTGATGCCAGTAAAAGAACAAAGCAGAAAATGTCTAAAATGTTTGATTTTCAGGAGTGGGAAAAGAAAATTGTGTTAGTTGTAAGTTGAAGTTGTTTTGCTTAATAATCTTTGAAAAACAGATAATTTAAACCCCGAGTATTTGGACTTTTCCAGGGTAGCACTGAAAGTTTCCCTAATATGTTGCCATAGTATTTTTAATTTTTTTTTCCTTTTTGGAATTCTGTTACCTCAAGCAGCATGTGTGTTTGAACCTTTGAGCATGGAACTTAAATTAATCTTGATAATCAGGTTATAGCGTTATAGATTGAGTGTGTGACCTTAACTTTTCTTTCCCTAGCAGAGGCTTTTTCCTAACAGCACAGCAGTCCTTTACAGGTATCAATCAAAAAGCTGGTGAGTTATTTTGCTGGGTTTTTTTGATGAACCTTTTTTTTTTTCTAATTACGCATTGGCAACAGTCAAGCAATTTCCTTGGACTTTGCCTTCACTTCAGAATCACCTCTGTCCACCTCACAAAATATGAGGCATTTGACAGAGAAATCTTCCTTGGAGGCCTTACTTAGGGATGAAGAGGACAGGCACTTCAGGAAGGCATTTCAGCTTCTTGCTTGCCTCTGATGTGTTGTGACTGAATGACAAGAAGGATGTGCCACTTGATATTATTTCTGCTCCTTCACTGGATGCTGTGTGAGAACATCTGATATTAATTTTAACACATAAAAGCAGCACATATGATCTTGAAAAGGGCTGCATTTATTCAGTTCTCCTTAAATCAGTGGGATTACTCTTGTCATTTTAAGCAGTTTGCTCCCAAATGACTGTTTTTGAAAAGCTGTAAGAAAAAGAGTGTTAAGCAAATATAATTATGTGTAAATTTGAAATGGACTGTGTGATCATTTGTGCTAGTGAAACACGCTTGTCTGCCTGGACCAAATGAATGAGTAGGTAACTCATCCAAGCTTATTTAGAGTTTAGGGCTGGCCTCATTAAAAGGCATCTCACTACATTTGGGAAATAAATTGAAGACATTACTGAAAATTTACATAATTTCTTTGCCAAAAGGTCCCTGCTTGTGATTGAAATTAACAATGCTTCCTTATCTTAAAATAATTTATTATTATAATATATTTTACAATTATGTATGATTATTGTTAATTATAATATTCAATATGAAATGGATGTAGAAGTAGTTCTATGTTATCAAAGATTCAAAAGGGATACATTTTAGTGTTCATTCAATTCTGGTTTCAAAAGACAGTGGAAAAGAAGGCAAAGCACAAGGAAATAAGTGGTTTTCTGCTTCAGGAAGGATGCAGGCAGGTTTTCTACAGTGCATTAAATAAGGGCCATCACTCAGCCTTTGGTATATTGGGAACATCTGCCAAATTGCACTGGGAAGGTCACACTTTTATTGGGAGCAGGATGTGTCCTGTGATGGATTGAAAGGAGTCGTGTGGGCCAAAATGTCTGGGCAGGGGCCCTGTCCTGAGCAAGGCCCATCAGGGCTCTGCAGGCATCCAGGAAGCTCCACCAGGAATGAGCAGTCACGGGGGAGCCCTCCTGCACAGGGCTGGAAGTATCCAAGGCATTCGTGAGTCTTTTTTTCAGGAAATGAAGAGATTAAGAGCGAAAGCTCCCAGTCTGAGCTAGGCCCAGCAGCCATGGTCCCTCAGCTCAGAAAGGCCTGGAGGGGCCAGAGCGTGTCCAGGGCAGGGAATGGAGCTAGGAAGGGGCTGGAGCCCCAGGAGAGGCCGAGGGAGCTGGGAAGGGGCTGAGCCTGGAGCAAAGGAGGCTCAGGGGGCCCTTGTGGCTCTGCACAGCTCCTGACAGGAGGGGACAGCCGGGGGGTCGGGCTGTGCTCCAGGGAACAAGGACAGGAGCAGAGGGAACGGCCTCAGGCTGGGCATGGGGAGGCTCAGGTTCGACATCAGGAGGAATTCCTTCATGGAAAGTGTTGTTGAACATTGCAAGGGGCTGCCCTGGGAGGTGTTGGAATCCCTGTCCCTGGAGATGTCCAAAGAAGGCCCGGACAAAGCACTCAGTGCTCTGGGCTGGTGACAAGGTGGGCATTGGGCACAGCTGGGCCTCCATGGTCTTGGAGGTCTTTGCCAACCTGAATGATTCTGTGACTCAGTGGTAAAACAACTGTGACCACTTTAAAATCTGTGATGGAGTAGTCACTTAGAAGCCCAGCTGGGTCAGCTGCCTGGGGCAATCTCTGGTCACAGCCTGTTAAGGCAGATGAGCCCCTTTGAGGCAGGGAATGTCACAGGGCTAAGTTTGGGGTGGCCAGAGGAAGGGCAACCTCCCTAAAGAGAAGTGGAACAACCTTCAGAATTATATTAATCAAGGCTGGTGAAATAAATACCAAGTTTCACCATATTCCTCTCATACCCAGTGGTGGTATGGGGAGGTGAGACTTGTCATAATCAACTTTATGCAGGTTTTCTTTTTAAATATAGCCCTCTTCTAGCAGAAATGATCAACATACCTCTTTCAGAGCTACTGTGAAAGGAGGTGAAAAGCATTACTGCTACAATAAAATCACTGTTAAAATATTTCTACTTACCCGAGTGATGAGAGGGTAGTTATAAGAGCTTTTTGTGTGGTTTCTTATTCTTACATCTTTAAACACAACTACTGCTTCCCTCGCCCAGCAGCAGTCATGAGTAGGTTCCTGTAATGTTGAATGTGCTCTCAGTAAAAAATAGCATTTTGAGACTGACTGTAATTAGGGATAAAAGTGACTCTTGCTGGGTTGAATGTTTGCTTCTGGTCAGTGCTTTACAAAAGGTGTTTTTCATTTCATAAGCAGAAGGATGATTTTTGTAAGGTCACACTTCCAGGACAATTTTTAGCATCCCTGCCATAACTGTGAGGCACCAGGTTTCTGCAGAGCAGGCAATTTTGTCAGTGATGCATGAGACAAAGTAGTATCCATGCCTTCAGATTTTCATTTGGTCATAATACCAACAGGCCAATGGACCTGTTTTTGTCATTAGTGAGAAGAGATAGGAAGACATTTTTTCATCCTTGGGCTGAGCATGTTTCATAATCAAATGTTCCTTTAAAGCTGGGAAATAACATTAACATTAGGAAAATAAAAAAAGAAAAAGGAACATTTTCTCTCCTAGGCACTGCCATATGTCTTTCCAGGTGGAAATACAACAGGGTGCAGTAAGGCAAGGATTGTGCAGGGGCCCTGTTGTGCTTGGCTGTTGGAAAGCATATGGTGCAATAATGTTCCAGTTCTGACTGTGAATTTTTCTTCTCTTGTCTTCTCTGGCAAATATGATTGTTCTGATGTGTGCTCAGCTTTTCTGTTTGTGGCTAGGAGTAGTGTGCTCCTCCATCTTCAAACCTACCTGTAAGGTCAGATCCCACTTCAGAGAAAACCCCAGAAGAAAAAGAGAAAATGTGTGAAACCTTTTCTCACTAGTTGTTTGAACCAATTTTACAATGTTGAAGAGTTTGCAGAGACTTGGATTTCACCAGCCTTAATGGAGACTTTAGGATACTGAAATTCCAGGAGAAGGAACCTTTCCCCATCTTGAAAGAAAACAATGCTGGTCCTCAGGCAGTTTTTATGCCTTTGCAATAACACTGACCTGCAGCTGGCTTGGTCTTATTGTTTCCTTCCTACCCTTGGAGTTGATTGCTTGGGAAGTATTGCATTTTGGAATTTATTGTTTGTTGTTCAAGTTTCTCAGCACACTCCTCAGGCTGTAATGATGCTGCTGAGGTTTTAGCACTGCCTGAGTGCCTGCCATCCTGCTCCTCTCTGCTTGGCCAGGCATGCCAAGAACTGTACAGAGAGCTTCTGCATCCCCAGGGCCTGAATTCCTGTGGGATGTGGTGAAATGCTTTGGACACGTGTGTGATCAGAGATTATGGCAAAAAGCAGAAGCAGTTGTATTTGTTTCAGTCTCATACCTCAGTATCAGGTCAGCACACAGTACAGCTTCTGAGGAAGGCTGCTGCTCATGGCTTCTGAGGAAAAAGGCATTAATCTTGGGCATGTGGCAGTTTTGAAATAAGAAACTCATGCAAGGAAGTTCATCTGGAATCATAAGCAGTTTAATGACTGGCTTCTACTCTGAAGATGGAGGGGGCTACATCTCTCCAAAAATTATCTCTAGAGCTCCTACTTCTATTGTAACTGTGTGTATTTCCATTGAGCAGTCTTTTTAAAAAGCCCTATTAGGCTATTGCCCTCTGTGATTTCTGTCTGCAGAAAATCCCTTGGAGCAAAATGAACTTCTCACAAAGTTCCCTGCATGGAGGATATTTCTACACTAGGTTCCCACCCTCTGGTACCCAAACATTAAGAAGCCTCAAGATATGTTTGGCAGCAGGGCTGGAAGGAAATTGTGGATGCCTGTTTGGGCAAGGCTGTAACTGCCAGCTTTGCAGTGTGGTTGTAGAATGGCTGTGACATGCCTAAAATACTGAGTTGTTCACTATATTCCTAAAAACTAGCTGTGCCTCCATCTTGCTTCTTCCTTTACTTCTCTTACCTTATCTCCTTCGTGCCTGTTGTCCCTAGGGGATGAAAATACACAATGATGCAAACAGACTCAAACTCACAAAACAAGTAGAGATGCAAAGCAAATACTCTGCAGATTCTCCTATTGACTGCAATCCAAGTTGTACTTCCAGGCAGTGACTTGTGAGTGTCACCCCTCGTCAGTGGAGCACATGGAGCACCCACCAGATTGTTTATCTGCCCTGCTGCTGTTGTGCCTCTGTATGCTGGTTGAAGAATTTGGGTTTCTTCTTCATCATCATCATCATCATCATCATCATCATCATCATCATCATCATCATCATCACGGTGTTCTTGACAGAAAGCTTTATTTTATTTCTCAAATGCTGAGCAGAGCAGAGCTGGCAGTGTCTATGACAATGTCATTTGTGGCATTAGAGGCAAAGTGGCATCATCATCTTGCTTTCCCAGTGCGTGCTCTATTAGCACTCTCCATGTGCTGACTGTTTATTGTATTTTGTGTTTTAATGTTTTTTCTCTGGGGTCAGGGTGCTGCTCCACAACCAGAGCAAAAGAAGGCAGCAAGGTTTTCTGAAGGTGACACTGGACACTGCTGTGTTGATAACAATATCCCTTGGAAGCAGTAGGATCTCATATTCTCCCTGCTCAGAAGCAGCAGATCTCTTCAGTAGCCTGTGCACGCACATTTACAGCATTTCTGAAGCCAAAGCCTTTTGATCTGCTTTGTTTCCTTGGGATTAAACTCTCTATGAATTCTCACTCCTGAGATGCGCAGTTTGAACTTGCCACTTCTCCTTGATCTTCGGGACTGGGTGAAAACGTTGTTCTCACTTTCTTTTTACTGCCTTTTCTGTGTGAGGAAACAAAATTTTATTCCTCCTATTCCTGTGTATCCCATTGAATCCTGCAAATATATCTGATCTGAGAGTTCTGAAAGCTGGAATATGGTACAGCCATTAATTTCATTGAGTCAGAATCTAGATTTAGTGGTGGATTTTAACAGAGCGAGTTGTTCAGAGCTTGGAAAAAGCATTCTCCAGCTGCTTTCAAGTCAAGTAAACTGCTAAATTACTACAGAATTGCAAAGGTCTGGTACAGAATTGCAGAGATCTGGCACAGAATTGTACAAAGGGTGTAGTCCTGCAATATAACTTCTCTTCCACAGTCTTATCTGCATGAATGTCTGTAATCAAGCTCACACATTCATCCAGCTTTAAAACTTCAAACGCAATTTGTGGTGCAAAATGTGATGTAGAGTTGATGAGGCAGGGACATTTCTCCAGAAGTCATCAGCAATCTGCTGT
Organism: Zonotrichia albicollis; assembly: GCF_047830755.1. Taxonomy (NCBI): domain Eukaryota; kingdom Metazoa; phylum Chordata; class Aves; order Passeriformes; family Passerellidae; genus Zonotrichia; species Zonotrichia albicollis. The sequence goes on from NC_133860.1 coordinate 8,662,348, forward strand.
GAGTGCTCAGTCTCACTGCAGATCTGCCCCAAGGCCTTTTGCAGGAGCAGAAAACTGCTTTGTGCAGTGTGTTAAACAAACAGCAGCAATCAGTCCCGGCCTCAATCAAATATTAAGCTAATAACCCAGACTCTGAAAATTTTAACCTCTTTTGTGTTGCCACTGTACACACCTGAGTGACTCCAAACAGGTCATTGCTTGAATCAAGTTGCTCATGAGGAGGTTTGCAGGATTACTCTGTAGATTCAGCATTTAACTAAAAATTATGCAAGCAGTTTATTTCACCAGCACACCCCCCACCCCTTGTTTCCTTGGTTTTTTCCCTTTTATTTTCTTTTTTTTTTTTTTTTTTTTTTGCTTTTTAGCATTCATGCACATTAAAAAGTTGCATGGATTTAAAATTTTAGGTTTAGAATCACGTTATTTTGAGAGAAATAATCCCCTTTAAAAGTGGTCTAAATGTTTCTTATGAATATAAAAATAAAGTCTGATAGAAGAAATGCTCCTTTGAGAAGTTTTATTGACTCCAGGGGATTTCAGTCCCACTGGAGTAACTGAGAGATCTGTTTCTAGAAAAGGAAAGGGATTTAGCTCAAGAAAGAGGCTTCCCTCCACACAAACAGCTGTTTCTTGTCACATAAGAGAGAAAAGCTGCAAAAGAAATGGGGCATCAAGCACAGAGCGAATAAAACTGCTGCTTCTCTGCAAACATCCCTTGCAAAGTCTGGAGCATAGGAGGGTTTTCCAGCTCATGATGCAAGAGCCGTGGGCTGGGCTGAAACTTGACATGAGGAGGAAGCTGAAATCCAGCATTGGTGGAAGCTGCCTGCGATGCAGAGGTGAGGGCTGGATCCGGCTCGACAATCCGGGAGGGAAGAGGCGCACAGCCCGAGATCCCAAGAGCCAGAGAAGCAGGAGGAGCCCCGTGAGTGGCACTGGAGGAGAAACACAGAGAAAGGGGCAGCCTGGCAAAATAGGAGGGCAGCCACAGCGTGTGTGGAAGGTAAATAAGCAACCACAGTCAAATAAGGGTCAGTTTGATTGCAAAGCGCCAGGTTGCTGCTCTCCTAGTCTGGCTGGGTTTCTTGCAGAGGGTATGTGCTGCTCTCTGCTCGGCACGTTCCTGATCCATTCCCACGAGTTTTACGGGAAACCTGGCTCCACAGCCATCTGCATTGATCTGAATGCTGGGTTAAAAACTGTGAGTCAACTCCAAACACAGAGAAATTAAGTTTTTTCAAATGGTAATTTTTCTCTCTAAAGCAAAATACACTTGTTATGTCAGGAAGTGGGAGTTCAGAGGCATGCATCTGTAAGATGCATGCGTGCTATGGGAGGGGAAACTGAAATCTAAAGATCTCTTGCAATTACGTGCAGAACTTCACCGTGGACTTTAGATTGCTTCCTTTAGATGTGCTAGCAAGCTGCTAACACCTGCAGGTAACTGAGTTGCCAAAAAATCCTCGGAGTACTTGAATAATTCTAATAATAGTTTCATATATTAAGAGAATGGTGTGAAATTGTAGAAGTAGGAAATAAAGAGGGATCATAATGGAGACTGGCTGTGTGATGAAGTGTAAACAAATCAGAAGTCAAATTAAGTCCTATTTAATCTGACTCAGAGCTGATTTGCCTCAACATGATTTCTGTGGGGTTGTAGGGTGTTTTCTCCTGTGCTACCTAAATAGAATTTGAGCACTGTGCAGATGCTGCCAAGTTAATCAAAGAAATGTTCATTTGAGCACGAGCATGAGTTTTCAGGGATGAGTGCTCAGGGTGTTTGCTGAGGCTGCAGGTCATGCAGTACCCCACGAAAACAAATAGCGGGCAGGTGAACCTGCGTGGGGTGGAGATGGGAAGAAAAGGAACCCGTGTCTTGGCACCTGACCCCACAAACGTGACACTGGTTGTGTCCTTGCACAGAGATTTAAGATATTGTTCTCTGGTTTCAAGTAAATCTCTTATCTAGGATCCATTATCCACTTTCCCCCAGTTTGCTGGGAGATTGCAGTGATAAATCTCTCCATCACGCGCAGGGGAGGCTGATAGCAGCGCTGCACCTCTCTGCCATTACACGCTCTAATTGCACGCAAGGTTTTCAAGGGTGCAGAGACATCATGGAACAGAGAGAAAGACAAAAGCAAAGATAAAAAAAAAAAACAACTCCAAAACCAAGACGGACCAGGAGCAGATCAGATAAAACACAGCAGAGAGGATGCAGCTTGTTTCATGGACAGAAAGAGAATACTCAGCTCTCCCTGCAAGTGTGTCAGAAGCCACAAACAGAGGCTGCAGTAATTGCAATTAATTGCACTCCAGAGGGATGATGCAGCACCCACGGCCTATTACAGCTTTATTTTGAAGCACAAAATGACTCCCCAGCCACCCACTGCCCTGTGCTCAGCACTGTTTGCCAGGAGGGTTATGCACACAGCTCCCTTCTCAAAAGACTTTTCCACAGGTACACCAGTTTGAAGGATTTGATGGACTAATTATTTGTATTATTTTAAATCACAGTAACCAAACAAGTAGATTTTTTTTCTCAAAAATTATCCAAATTTCAGACAGAGACCAAATAAGCTTGCTTTAAAATCAGTATACAGAAGCACCTAAACTTGTTTCTAGAATAATTCTGATATTTCTAGAGCATATAAATATGTGTATGAATCATGTTTTCGAAAGACTGCAACGTTTTTAGATTAGGCTGTTTAAGGAACAAAGGGATTTTTGACCATCAGTCTTAGTTTCCTCCAAATCTAAATCTCTGCTTTTACAGAGTGATTTTATTCTTGGCTGTTATTATGTTTACTTTAATATGAACTTATTTTTAGGAGTTAACTTCATATTTCAGGCATAAGTGTTTTTTAAAGTATTGAAAACCGGCAGTGTTTTCTTGTCAGAAAAAATGACGAAATGGGAATTGTCAGTATTTGCATTAATATAGCATCTTCCCTCATAGGACATGGAAGTGCTCTGAAAATACCAAGTCGCCCAGGATGAAAAGGTTTTGTGGTAGCTACAGATCTATCACTAACTACAATGAATGCACCCAGAAGTCTCAGAACTCCAGGATTTACCTGGAAACAAACCTTGGAAAAATGGAAAACAGCCTGTCTCATTAAATAAGTCAACTGTTCACTCTCTGACCCTTGGTAGGAGGCTTTGGATGGCACCTGGGGAGCCATGCATGGAGAGAGGGACTTAAGTTGTTGCAAGGTTCCCAGATAGCTCAAGTCTAACTGTGTAGAGCTTCTAAAGACCTATTGTTATAGGATTGAATTAGAATAACCTTCTTTTTTTTTTTTTTTTTTTTTTTTTTTGTTGGGTTTGATGAATTTACATCTACCTCATTTTCAGAACAGCTTTTACTTGGAAACTATTTTTTAAATTGGTGTGTGGGAGGCTTGCTAGGTCACTGAAAATGACAGACTAGAGGTGTAATCAATAGTTCATTTCTGGGAAAGAGTGAGCCAAAGGAGGTGATGCAGGGCAGTTGAATTGCTCTAATAGGATTCAGAGTCACAGAACAAGAAAATTACTTCTTATTGCGTTTGCCCGTCATTATCAGTTCTAACTTTTAGTGCTCATTTATTAACTTTCCAACTATTTCCTAAAGAAACAGGATGCAATTGCCTTACAAAACTCTCAAGAATGTGATTCTTGCTATTTGGGTATTAGGACATGCTGTAAAATATTTAAATTTATTGATTATAACTCAATGCAGTCTCTATGAGGAAAATTAGGTTTAATTAGTACAAAAATCCCACCTCACTAATGTTCTCACTGAGTCTCTCTGGGTCTTACCAGCAAGGATGTGGAGCCATCGAGGAGCTTCCTGCTCCCTTTTCAAGAAGAGGAAGAGAGGGACAACTTCTGAAGAGAAATCTCACACTAATGTCTTTGACCTTTAAAGTCTAAACTTCTGGTGTGACAAGTTTAAATGCTAATAATATTTTTGGTGTTTTTAGCTAGTTGTGTAGTTTCAGCAAAATGCCACTTTTTGAACCTCTGAGACTGGGCAGATGATAATTTCTGGTTTGTGAACTCAGTTATATATATCCCAGCTTGAGATCCGAGAAGGAAATAGCTGTTGGCCTGTTTTTCCTGCCAATGTGAGAACTGTGTGCTCAGTTATCAGTTCTGTTTTGCTGCTGCTCCTGTCAATATCTTTTAAGTGATTTTGCAAGTAAAAATGATGTGTGACCATCTTTGTTGGAGGGAATGTATGTTCCATGTGATCCTGGCAAGCTGTCAATATTTTGTAGCTCCTAAACTATCAAATGCTATCTTTTAAAGAGCTTTCTTATTTTTTTCAGTAATACTCATTTTGCAGTTAATTCTAAAATTCTATTAGTTTAAATATTTAAATTCTGATCTATTTTTCAGCGTCCTAGTAAGGGACTTTTGTTGAGCAATGGTCTGTCCTTGCTTAAGTAATGTAATTATGACATTTCAAACGTGTAACATTCTGTTCTGAAAAGTATCATGTTTTAGTGGATGTACATTATTGTACTTATTGATTTAAAGGTAACCATAAAAGAAGAACCTCAAGTTCTTCCTAAGTTCTTCATAAACTCAAGTTCTTCATAAACTAAGAACCTCAAGTTCAATGGGTAACTAAATTTTGGGTAACTAAATTTTGGAAATAAGACCAACAAATTTTGTCGTGAAATTTTCTTAGCATGGGCAACTTCCTAGACCTGCAGCTGAAACTGATACCCTTCCCAGCATTAGGCAGCTAATGAGAAAAATATCAGTTTCAAAGAGCAGATTCAGAGCAGGGCAGATGCCTGTCCACTTCACACTCAGTAGATCTGTTTGGCAAGGTTTTATTCTTAATGATGAAACCAAAAAACACTGCTGTGTTATATGTTGGAGTAATTCACAGCTTCTGGTGGCCTATGCTCCTGAAGTAAAATCACCAAAAAAAACAGGATTGTTGTTATTTGCAAAAAAGATTGAGCTTAGCACAAGTGACATGACTCCTACTCCTTTTTCACCTAAGCTTTTGATGTGTCTCAAGGCTGGAACAGGATGAGAGACAGTATATGTAAGGTAAATTAATATCTGCACTTTTCAATATCTGACCAAAAAAAAAAAAAAAAGGGTTTACTTAGGGCTGAAAGGAAATGGCTCATGGTCTACACTACACCAGATTTTCTGGGCCACAAATCAAACTAGTTTTTATATTATTTTTTTCACTGAAAAATAGATAGATAAAGGATAGAAGGAAAGGAAAGGAAAGGAAAGGAAAGGAAAGGAAAGGAAAGGAAAGGAAAGGAAAGGAAAGGAAAGGAAAGGAAAGGAAAGGAAAGGAAAGGAAAGGAAAGGAAAGGAAAGGGAAGGGAAGGGAAGGGAAGGGAAGGGAAGGGAAGGGAAGGGAAGGGAAGGGAAGGGAAGGGAAGGGAAGGGAAGGGAAGGGAAGGGAAGGGAAGGGAAGGGAAGGGAAGGGAAGGGAAGGGAAGGGAAGGGAAGGGAAGGGAAGGGAAGGGAAAGGAAAAAGGAAAGGAAAGGAAAGGAAAGGAAAGGAAAGGAAAGGAAAGGAAAGGAAAGGAAAGGAAAGGAAAGGAAAGGAAAGGAAAGGAAAGGAAAGGAAAGGAAAGGAAAGGAAAGGAAAGGAAAGGAAAGGAAGAGGAAGAGGAAGAGGAAGAGGAAGAGGAAGGAGGGGAAGAGGAAGGAGGTGAAAGGGAAAAGGAAATCCATCCTGAGAAAATTTACTAAAGTTTTGTGAAATTTCAAGGCAAATTTATTAAGTGGATGCATTCATTCAATATTACAAGAGGCTGCTAAGGTGAAACTGTGGAATTTCCTTGGAGATACCCTGACCTTCACTGGAAAAGGCTCGGAGCAAACTGCCACAGTTTCAGGGTGGGCCTTCTCCAGATGGCACTGAGTAGGAATAGAAGATCACCAGAAGTTCCTGCCTTCCATAAATTGTCCCTGCCTGTGGCAGGAATGGATTCAGATGGGATATTGGGAAGGAGTTCCTGGCTGTGAGGGTGGGCAGGCCCTGGCCCAGGGTGCCCAGAGCAGCTGTGGCTGCCCCTGGATCCCTGGCAGTGTGCAAGACCAGACTGGACAGTTCTTAGAGCAACCTGGGACAGTGGGAGGTGTCCCTGCCATGGCACGGGGTGGTACTGCATAAGCTTTAAGGTCCCTTCCCACCCGAACCATTCTGAGATCTATGATGAGCTCAGAGCTCCAGCTTCTTTACAAAAACTAAGTGACTAAGCTAGAATATCCTCCTAACATTTCATCTAAATCATTCATCTTTTGGGTTAAAACCATTCCTCTTGTCCTTGTAAAAAAATTGCTTTCCATCTCTTTTATCAGCCCGTCTCCTGCAGGCCCTGGCAGGGGCTCTGAGGTGTCCCTGGGGCTTCTCTGGTGCAGCTGAGCAGCCCCAGCTGGGCCAGGCTGGCTCCAGAGCAGAGGGGCTCCAGCCCTGGCAGCATCTCCGTGGCCTCCTCTGCACTGGCTGCAGCAGCTCCAGCTCCTTGTGCTGTTAGAGCCAGGGCTGGGGCAGCTCTGCAGGTGGGCTCTCACCTGAGCCAAGGGGCACAGGGGCAGGATCCCCTCCCTCAATCTTTTGTCATATCTGAAAGGATAATTTAAGCAGTTTCTGGAGTGAGTGGGGCTGATGAGCGCACCCAAGGGCTGAATTGCCTGACTAGCTGCCTTAAAAAGCAACTTTTCCAGAGATGCCTGTTCTCCTCTGCTGTTTATAGCATATATTTTCTGAACAGTTTTCTACAGATCTATCACCAGATAGATCTAACAGTCTATCAGAAGAACTCTGGCATTTATGCACCACTTATGTTTTGTACAGGCCCAGGGCACATTTCAAGCTGGATTTAAATTTTTATAAATTTTTGGTTCAGAAAAAGCATACAACATATCCTTAATTAGATGTACATGTAATATACAATTATATTGTATATAATAATAATGATATAAGGATAGAGCATTAATCACATTTTTTTATTTGCCACTTTTAATATAATATGCCTTTTCTTTTAAATTCTTTCTGTATAAAATGACATCCAGAAAACTGTTTTCCACCTATTTGCAGTAAACAGAGAACAGAGCAGTGAGAGGTAAAGCAATCTGATGCCTGAACTCTGGAAGGTGAACATGTGAAGAGAGGACATTGGGATCGTGAACTTTAGGATCTGAGTATGTTTCTTTGGTTTGTTGGTTTTTTGTTCTGTTTTGTTTTGTCTTTGTTTTGTTTTGTGTTTTTTGTTTTGCTTTTGGTTTTTTTGGTTTTTTTTTTTGTTTGTTTGTTTGGGTTTTTTTTTGGGGTTTTTTTTTGAAATGCAATTTTTTTCGTATAATGTGTTATTTGGAGCTTAGATATTTGAGTGAATAGAAATTGCATTACTTTCTTCTGTTAAGAACTATCAGAATAAAACAAAAATAGTAGTTCTCCTTAATCTACATATGGGACATTCTGCTGGTTCACAGAGAAACCATTAAGGTAGGATTTGAAGAAAACAAATGAAAAAACATAATGAAGCAGAGTTGGAGGCAAAATCTGTTATAGAAACCTCTGAGGGTATGTGAGTAACCCTAAATACTATCTGGGTTTGAGGTGGAGGTTCTCATTATTGATTGTGAACCTAAGAATTCAGCCCAATAGAATGCAGAGTATTAAATGATACAAAGTAATTTTAGAGATGTGACGTAGTGTTTTCAGCCTACATAATACTTTAATCCTCAGACCTACTATTCTAAAAGTATCAGCTGGTGTTAATCAGGAATGCTCACAGCAGGGATTGAAATGGCCAGTTCACTCCTTTTTTTTCCAATCAAATTCTGCTCTCAGCCACACTGCTGTCCTGTGTACTTGTGAAGGTAGGATTTGGTACATCATTTGATCTTCTTTTTGACTGCAAGCCAAATGAAAAACTGTATTTGACTCGCCTGCTGTACAAGCTGGTTAGATTTCCCTTTAGATATTCACTAGCCTGTATAAACCCAGCCATTTTATAGGTGCTTTAGAATGTGTTTTCAGTGTGTTTTTAAGGGATCTGGACAAAGCTGAGTCATTATCCCTAGCCTTGTCCTGTGTTGGAGTGGTTCCATAGGATGGGGGATTTTTCAGTCTGGCTGAAAAATCTGTGTTTGTGCCTCTGACTCCAGGTACCCTCCTACCCTCTTCCAGCTTTTCCCTCTGAGTTTCCCTTATGCAGGGCAGGAGAGACCATGCTGGGATTCTGACTTAGTCCCTCCTGGGGAAGGCAGGAAGGCAGGCAGTGTGTCACTTGCTGTGACACAATTTTGACATCACTGTCTTTAGGTTCATCTCTTTGGTGACTAAAATGAGGCACACCGTCCTTCCTGAGTCAGGTGAACTCTTTCCCTGAGGCTGTAAGGAGCTGCCTAAGTGTGAAGATAAGCAGAGTCCTCGCCTCTCCCAACAGCTTGGCTCTGCTTTTGCTCATAATAGATGGCTCTCCAGACTTTTAGAAAGATCTATTGCCTCTTAATGTGAGGCCAGCACTTGAGCAATTCTCACAGTCAGTGCCTGTGAGTTGTTGTGTGAGCCCTTTCCCAGTCAGACAATGAGTTTTCTGTCTCATTTTGCTGGAAGGGAACAAATAATAATAACTTGACATAGCCAGGGTCGACCATTGCATGACCACACTAAAGGTCTTTCACCCCAAAGATGGACTGAAAGCCTCATAAGCTTGATACCAGTTCTGGATGTTGAAAGTTTGCCCAGCTGGACCTGCTGTGACACAGAATCCCAGACTGGATAAGTTTGGAAGGGACCAGAGGGAGACAATCTGGTGCCGCATCCCTGCTCCAGCAGGATCATCCCACAACACAGGGCACAGGATTGTATCCAGAGGATCTGGAATATCTCCTGGGAGGGAGACTCTACGCCCTCTCTGTTTCAGGGCTTGGACACTGCCCAGGGTAGAGGTTGTGCCTCCTGTGAGGGGAATTGCTGGGCTCAGTCCCTGCCCGTGGCTCTGGTGCCATTGCTGGGCCTGGAGCAGATCCTGGGCCCTGCTCTGTCCCTCCCTGCACCCAGGGACAGCCAGGGGCACCCAGGGCTGAGGGTGCCTCTCAGCTGGGGCTCCTCCCCAGGCTGAACAGCCCCAGCTCCCTCAGTGTTTCCTCACAGGAGATGTTCCAGTCCTTCCATCACCTGTGTCACCCACCCATGGACCCACTCCAGGAGCTCTCTTTGCAAGGATGAAGTGAAGGACACCTCTGGCTGCCCATTTTCCTGTGCTGGCATATCTCTTTCTGACCCATATTAAAAACCTCCACTGCACACTGGCATGCCCACATGAAATTCCCAGGGGATGATGTGCAGTTTTCCATGTGCAGGGATGCTGGGTGGACAGGCAGGAGCTGCAGTGCAATAGACCTTTGCAATGGGAAAGGTTCATAACCACAGTGTTGTTGTAAAGGCCTTTAGTAATGGAATGTCATGGGTGAATTTTTTGTCCCCTTTATTTAGATGATATTTCATTTATGATCAGAGATCCTTGCTTTTCAAGAGTTGATTACTTTCCAGCTCACGGCTGAAGACTTAAAAAATAAAGTTCACATCTTGTTAGCTTATTGTCATTTTGAGAGCTCATCCTTCTGAAACCCAGGGTTATAATTTTGCCTGAATCTCACATTGTATAATAGGGAAGAGTTTGTGCCCTTCAGAATGGCCTTAAATAGCAGTAGCACAAAGAAAGCGATCAGATGCCATTAGCAGCCTTCTGTTGGATTAATGGCCAGCAAAATCTGGTGAAGATGCCTGGAGCTTTCTAGCATCACTGTTGTGACTTTGTACACAATTGCCCACGAGCAGCTACACAATATCCAGCTCTTTTACTCAACATTCAGCCCAGCACAGCACAGCCCCCTGCACATCCTCCCCACTGCTTTCCCAAGGGAATGCAGTACCTCTCCCAAGGGGACATGGTGAGGCAGAAGCTCTCCTGTGCTTAAAATCCTCCATCCCTACATGGCTCTTGGGCTTTCTGTCCTGCACACTTGAATGACTCTTCTTTATCCCCCTGACTACTTGAGCTGGCCTGGCTTTGCTGGAGAACCAAGCCTGTGATGTGCAAAAATAGAGAGATGCGATGCGATGCTGTCCGAAGATTTCAGTGGGGCTCGCTTGAGAATGCCACAAGTCACGTTTCCAGGCCATCACTTTGCAAGCACTTTCAGCTCACAGAAAGCAGCACCACTGCCAAAAGCATGCAGCCTTCTCACCCCTTCATCTCCAAATTCCAGTGTAGCATCCCTTCTCCTGGATTTGGGTCTGTTTGTTTCTTGGGCAGCTGAGCCATCTGACAACTAACCTTTAAAATTCTTTTCCTGCTGGGCTTATTCTAAATTGGATTGCCTCTCAGTTAATCATGGAAAACCCATGCAAACACTAATGCTGTGCAAGATGAGGAGCAGTGCAACAACAAACACAGGTGGCTGAGAGCAGGACAGGTTTGATTTTCCATTGGTATTCCAGTTTAAGCCAGGTTGTAAGTGCTTGTAGCTTCATGTTTCCTTCATTAAAAAGCCACTCTGCCCTGGCACACCATGAACTTTTCCATAAAATAATGTAGTCTGGAACAGCTAGTTAGAGCTGTTTGACAAAGTGGTGGTTTTTAAATTTTTTTTTTAATTAGGGCCCATTAGACCAGATGCTGCACTTTCATTAAACAACTCTGCAGATGTAGGAGAATCAAAGAAAACCCTATCCGCACAAAAAATATAATATTATTATATAATTCAGTCTCTTCCAGAGTCAGAAGATGCTGTTTCACCCTGGGGGTAACTTGCAAGCAAGTGCACAGACCAGGCTGCAGAGGCAGAAATTGTGAGGGGAGGAGGAGAGGCCTTTGACAACCTCCCCAAGCTGGGAGGCAAAGGTCAGAGAGGGGAAGGGAGCTGCTGTACTTTGGATGTTCAACTTGTCAGAGTTTGTTTAGTGAAAAAAACAGGAATATTTCCCAAAGCTCCTCTTCTGGGCACATCTGTTATTTTTTCAGTAAATGAACTGAAATAACAAAGGCGGAGGAAAGTTAACTCCCTAACATCACACATGGAGAAGGAGTGATGTCCATTTCTGGTTATCAGATTCTGATTGTGTTGGGGGGAAATGTCAGCCCCTAGTTCACCCTGAACAAAGAGATTCCCAATAGCAAGTTTAGAAGAGGATAATACCATGGGACCTTTGCAAACCAGGATCTGACCAGCTCCTGGGAATGTGTCTCTGATACTGATGTAACTCATCTTTAACTTGAACAGGATTTTCAGGAGGAAACACAGATTTTTTGCAGTGATAATTTGACTGGAAATCCCTATTACCTTCCTTTATTACCTCTCACCAAGCACCTGTAAAAGACTGGAGCCCAAGCAAAATACATGTGGGGTTTGAGGCACCAACGGCTCCACCAGGCCTGAAACAGGAGAGGGAGCAGGGAAAACAGGACAACGTCACTTGGAGGGGAGCAGAAGCTCATCTGCACCAAAAAATGTCTCCTAAAGAGCACAGTCTCTCTTCTGTGCTCGCTGCCAATTGTACTTGATTAATCAGGTTTTTGTGGGGGTGTTTTCCTTCATTCCATTCCTAACAGCATATTTTTCCATAAGTGATCTGAATCTTGTTGCAGATAGCTTGTTGCCTGTCAGATCATGACTCTTCCAAACAGTTGCAACATTTTGCTCTCGGAAACTAAGAAAATTCTGGTTGAAAAAAATCCCATCAGTACTATTGCCGGGGCATTGGTCCCACAAAGGTGTGTTTGCTCTTTTAAAAGTAATCAGTGTGAGCTTTCTTCCCTACCAAAAAGATGGGAGGGGAGAGTTAATCTGGCCTTGCTCCTGAGGAGCTGGCTGAAGATTTCCTGCTGGAGTCTATGAGATAGTTTCAGAGCAGGGAGCATTTCTGTGCCACACACCTGTGCCAGCATCTCCTCCACCTCGGCACAGACAGCTGCATCACAAAGCCCCATTCACTCTGGGGAAAACGCATTTTACAGCGGCATCCCATCCCCCAGCCAAATGGGATCAAGCTGAGGCAGCTGCAGTCCACGTCCCATGAGGAATACTACAAAAAGTGCAATTAAAATAATTAGTTAATGCCTTTTTATCTGGGATGGTAACAAATAGGGAAAAGAGCTTGAAATAGCTATTCTACATATCAGTCCAGTATGGTATTGGATGCTTCCCAGGATTGCTCTAAGCTTTCCCCAGGGCTTTAAAAGCTTGTGGGTAGTGCTTGGCCACTTGCTGGATTAAAGATCTCTATTACTGATGGTAACAGGGGTAGGTTAAAGCTACTTGAGCAGTAGATTTTGCTATGAGAACAAAAAAAGTGAGTCTGAGTTTATAATAAAGTGATTTAGATTGCCATTCCTCCCTAGGAAATCAAGATTGCTTCTCATTGATTTAAACATGTACTGGCTTAAGCTCTTGATTAAGCAAAATTTGCCCAATGATTCAACTTTATGAGGGATGCACAAACAAAAAAATACATGGCCAAACATATCCGTGACACAACTCAGTGAAATGTGGCATTTACCCAGCTGTTAGCTGCTTGTTGTTTGAGGATTTCTCTGCTAGCCTTCAAATGGTGCAATAAATGAAGATTTCTTTTGAAGGCATTCTTTTCCTGAAGTGTTCAAGGCAAATAAAGCACTGTACCGGGAACTTCAGCCCCAGCAAACTGTATTTGTTATTGCCACAGCAGGTGATATTTATTCTGCAGCCAAGTGAGATGGCCAAAGGGTGAAATATAACCTAGAAATCAGGGCAGACTCTCTTAATAATCTTTAGATCCTCTGATTTCACTCTGGATTTCATCCAGGGGCCAAATTATGCAAACATTAGGTTTTTTTCATTTTATATTCCTATTGTCATTCCCTGCCATCCCTGTGGGGTAACCTGCAGGTCAGGCATCTTACTGAAGAACATGAAAATACAGAATAATATTGAATAATAAATGCTTCAGGTCATGCAGGCTGTCCCTGTGTCCCACCTCCATGGCAAATGAATACAGAATAGCTGAGCTGAGGGAAGTCTGGGTAGCTCATGCAGTGATTTTAAGGTGTTCATATGCAGTCTGTGAAGCTGCCAATGGTCTTAATCTTTGCATGGATCATCAGAGCAGATTTTGAAGCTCACTAAGCACTTTGGTTTGTGGCAGCGTGGTCCAAAATCTACCTTCTATATAACTGCGCATTTCCTTTTCATAGTTTCAAATTATTTCCTTTTTATAGTTTAAAATTATTTGATTTTTCTTGCTTTTAAAATTATTTCAGTTCTAGGCGACCTGTTATTTTAAAGTATCTGATTCTCTTATGTTGTATGGAAATATAACTTCCCCCTTCTCCTCATCCCTGACCATTTTTTGATCTCACTGAGGGGGAAGAAGAACCCAAGGTTTGCTTTGTTTTCCTTTTGTGTGTGAGTGGAGGGTTAAAAGCAGAAGAGGGAAGAAGGGTTAGCAAAGGGGAGTGCTAGTCATGTGGACAGAATGCCAGCAGCAAAGCTGGCACATGTTGTTCCATTCACATGGAAGTATGTTTTATTCATTTTGTGATGATCATCTACAGTAGCTATAGGAGAGAAACAAGAGGACCAGGGTAAAAGTGGAAATCTGGGTAAAATTCTGTAGCTTTGTCCCCCTTTGGTGGTAGGTGGTTGCAGGAAGTGCGCTTTTCTGTGACATTTTCCCTGGATTTAAGACTGACACTTTGAGTGGATTAAATCTTAAGGTGAAAAAAATTATAGCTCACTTCCTGATGTTATTTTCCTGATGTTATTTTCCTGATGTTATTTTCCTGACATCAGCTTGTTTCCATGCTGTTTTCACACTCGGCCCCCTTGCTATCCCACTTGCAGCTGAAATGGTCATCCTAAGCTCCTGTTATACTCAGGAAAGGAAAAGGTGTTTTTGGGATGTGACTCATTTGACGTATGTTTGGGATACTCTGGGATTCAAAGAGCTCTTATTCTCCACAGAGCATGTTGACTAAATCCCAGCTAAGTGCCTGGAGGGTTTTGGTGAGTGTAGGCACATTCATTGGTGGTGGGAGTTAGACTCATCTCTCTTCAGTGCTGGTAACATCTAGATTTCTTGTTTTCCAAGAGCTGTGCGTGATACTTGCGCATCTTCAGCAGGCATGTCAAGGAATTGGGGATGGGATTGCGTAGGGAAGTGGATCCTGTGCTCAGTCAGGTGGATCCTGCTCTTGCTAGAGCGAGATCTTAGGATCTTAAACTGGCACCATCATACGTTAAAAGACAGCAGGGATATTTTTGTTGTTGGTTTTTTTTGGTTGTTTGTTTTTTGCCTGTGGAAAGTTGTTCTTGCTCCTTCTGCAGCACACCTGCAAAGCCAAGAAAGGCTCTGATTGCTGGTTCGGAAATGAGGGAAGGGGTGCTGAGGAGGGCAAAGACGCCCACCTGCGCTGCATGTGAGCTGACTGGGTGGCAGATGACTCCCCCTCAGCCTGCAGCAGTCACAGCTCAGGTGCTGGGAGCAGCATGCCGTCACAGAAATCCCCTCTTGCCTTGCCAAGCCAGCCTGGAGTCCCCAACATTGGGGTGCAGCTCTGCCTGGAATCAGGAAGGAAGCCTGGTAAAACACAGAGCTGAACCCAAACCTACAGCTAATTAGGAATGATAGTTAGGGTTGCTGTCCCCTCTCCAGTGAAGATAAGGATGGACTTGGTTTTTTAGCCTGCTGAGAGGAGGTTTAGGGTTTTACGTTAAAATAAGACAGGATAGTTCTGCAAAAGCAGCAAAATCATTAACGATTCTTTAATTGAAGCTTTTACATATAATATTAATAACCTATTAAAGCCAATGGTGTGTGAAACATTTGGAACTGTGGCTTGAAATCACATTGGATGGATATTGAACTGTGACTTTTTGTAGCTGTGTAACTCTTCACTAGCTGCTGGGGAGATAAAACTGCTAACAGGAACACATTAATTTCTGGAGCACAGACATGTTGTGATGGGAGACTGGAGACTGCAAGGACAGCATGTGGATACAAAATGCAGAGTTAATGGCTTTTCTGCTTATTTTAGGGGAGGTGATGTGCTGGTTCCAGGCAGCAGCTGGTGAACTCAGGTCTGGAGCTCTGCGTAGAGAACTGGTCAGAACTTGCAGGGATTTTCCAGGTGTGTATCCCAGGGCAAGGTGTGTATTCCTGTGGAGCTGGTGACTGTCTCAGCTAAGGTGATGTGTCACAGCGCAGTGTTTGTTGTGAAAACACTGATTTTTGCAGTGCCAGCTGGTTCTGCTTCATCAACTGGAAGGAGAAGTGCTGAGGAAAAAAGTTTGTCCTTCCTTTGTCCAGAGCAGAAGAATGCTGAGTACAGCTGAATACAGATCTGAGCTGCAGCTTCCTTGGATTTCCAAGCCAAACCTTCAGTGATACCCAAGGTGAGGGGCCAGCACCTGAGCATGAACTGCCAGAGGGAAGCAAGCTGATGACCCTGCCATAGCTCCCTTCTGCACTGGAAGGACCTAATTTTAATATTATTTTTTTGTGTTTGACATGGTCCTTTTTTCCAGTTGGGAAAAGAAAATAGAAAACCTCTACCTGGAATAGTGTATTATGAGGGATGGCTCCAAATGAGGAAAAACAAGAGCAACTAGGAGGCTCAAGATCTGTAAATTAAAAAGGAATAAGGGACATTCTTCATGCAGCCTTCCCACTTTGCTTTTAATTCCCTTACCTGGTAAAGCTTGGAGCAAAAGTTGAATCAGTTTATAATGACAGTGTGCAGCAGTTTAGGATATATCCTCCTTAATATCTTTGTCTTTGGCACAGTGAAAAAAAAAAAAGAACAACTTATTGTGATTATTGCCGCTCTTATTAAACAAATATTTTGTCTCTGATTCCAGCTAGGAAAGGTGAAGCTACAGTGTTGTTCTTGTTTGCCAGCTGCTTCCATGCGCTGCAAGGACCCACAAACAGTACTGGTTCTGGTTTCTGTTGTCACATCAATTGTCAGAGCTCTCCTCATCAATTAAGCAACTTTTGAAGCTCTGAAACCTTCAGTGTGAATCTGACGCTGTGGTTCAAATTCTCAAGCGCAGCAAAAGAGAAATTTAGATTTGGGCAATCCGTATCTGTGGAAGGGGAACCATGATAACAACAGAAAATGCAGATCTAAAATGCAGACACAGTATTTAATTTTAACTGATCATGAAAAGAAGCAGCAAGCCAGTGGAGGAATATTTTCACTGGTGACTTTTCACTGTTTAATGTCTCAACACATTGAATTACATTTGGAAGTCATAAGCATTGAAGAATACTTTGTAGACTCTGAGCCCAAGCAATGGTTTTACTGTGCTTGAGCCCTTGGTTTATCTTCCTCCTTTACCCAGGTCCAGAGCCATTCTCTCTCACTGCCAGTAGCCCTTTTCTTGCTGCTGTTTGCTCTTGTGGGTAATATTTATTATCATTTGATATTTATTATCATTGAAACTGAAATTGTAGTTCAGAGAATGCTCTACCAAGAGTAATTTGTTCCCAGCAGGACCTTTTAGCTACACAGTAACATGAAAGCATCAAAATGCCAGCAGAACATTATAAAAATGAACTGCCCTGGTGCTAAAATAAGCTTTAATTGATTGAGAATTGCACTGAGCCTGACAATCTGAACCATTTATTATTATTTTTCTTTCAAGCTTCAGCTACATGTGATTTAGAGTGACTGAATTATAGTTCCCACATACCTTCCTACCCACAGTGCGTGAAAGAAAACCCACGCACAAATTTCTTAGCTCCAGAGGAGCTGCTGGATACACCTGGAAGAAAATAAAAAAGCTGATTGAAAGTGATGTTTAAATAAAGGTGATGCTGATGGGAACATTCTGAAAAAAAAAAAAAACCCAGCCCTATTCTGGCTGAATGCCATGCTGTGCTGCCCTCTCCTCATCCCCACTCTTCTGTGGACGTCTCTCCCTGTCAAAGGCATTTCCTTAATATCTGCCTGCACAGCACTGGATCCTGTAGGCCGTATGGTGTTGGATGTTAATACTGGCTGTGTATAAATTACCATTCTGTCTTCCCCATTTTAGGTTCTTAGAGACAATAAACACATCCAGTTGACTGTACTCAGCTATTTAAATGAACATCTGTTGCAGGGTCTCCAGCAAGAGATCAATACCACCACCAAAGATCATGGATAAAAACTGAAAATTTTCTGACTGATGGATGTACTGGTGGTCCTGTTATAGAAAGAAATATGTGGAATACAGCACTGGAAGTAGCTGGAAGTAGCTATTGTCAACAGGGTCATCATAAATCATAGAATCACAATTTGGGTTGGAAAGAACCCTAAGGGCCATCTTGTTCCAACCACTGCCATCAGCAGGGACACCTTCCACTATCCCAGCCTGAGTTTAAGATCTCATTCTAATCACAGCCCTGGACCAATTCACTTGCAGCCAAGAGCCAAACAAGGATTTCCATTTAACTCCCAACATCCTAAGGGGAGGAAGATGCTTAAATACGTTTTTGGTTGCATATCCATCTCCCTTCCCATGCCAGCACTGCCTGTAACAGGGCTGTAAAAGGCCAAGCTGCTGGCAGAGGTCAGGGGTGATCCAGGCCCTGCCTGTGGTTGGAGCTTATCCCTCTGGGTGGCTGGTGCCGCCCTTGAGACTCTCAAGCTTCTCTGGCAGCAAAATGGACCATTGTTGTCTTGGTTCTGCACTTGTTTGTAAGCCGAGCCGTTTCCATGCTACCAAACACGACTTCCAAATTGCAATTCCTGCTGCCTGCCAAAGGGGCTAATAAATCCCACTGTCACCTTTCCGTCTTGCCTGGGTAAATTACAAATGCCAGTGGCAGGAGCTGACTCAGCTGATGCCTGGCTGCAGTGTCTGACTGTTCCAGGAATGTTCTTTATTTGTTACCCTAACACAGGAAAGCACGACCCAGGGATTTATGGCAGATCACAGATCCAAAGGAAGGAATTTGAAAATGCCACCAGCTTTATTAATAGCCACCTCTGTGGCCACTTTTCAGGTCAGACCAGAGACTGTGCAGGGATTAAAATCTGAATCCACACTGCCCCAGGAGGGGCAGAAAGGTGTGTCTGGTCACAATGCTATAAGGGTAGAGGTGTCTCTCTTCCAAGTTCCTTGTCCAGGTTCCAGTGGGCATTTCCAGAGTGCCAGAAGAGCAAAATAAAATATGCCTCATGAAGAATGGGGATTTTTGAAGACCACAAAAGCCAGATGGATATTTTTTTTTAATTAATAATTTTTGTCATGGACTAGCATGGATTATTTAAAAAATCATGATGTGTCTGAATACATACTGGCTTTGGCTAGAGGAGTAGCTCAGGTGAAGTAGCAGTTAGACTAGTGGATACTAATGTGTGTAGCCAGCATTGTAATTAGTGCTGTTGGAGGGCATAATGAGGAATGGCTCAAAACCTGAATGTCTGGCTTTCTTGAAAGGTCATGGGAACTGAAGCTGATGGTTAATTCAAGAGGAATATACTTAATTCCTCTGAATACAAAATCACTGCAGAACTGAGATAAAAAGTAACTCTTGTAACTTTTTCTAAATGATTTTCTATACTAGGTCTCTTTTACATCTTGATCATAAAAGCAATGTAAAAATTTGAAGGTTTTAATTAGCTGATAGTTCAGAGGAAAAGTTTCATTTTTACATTTACATCCATTCTTTAATGTGGATTAATGCCACTCACTGACAGAGCAAAATGTATTCCAAAATCTGATGTGCTCTCTCTGTGAATTAATATGCCATATTGCATATTTTTAAAAATATTTGAGATTAACCTTTTCACTTTTTCTGTAAAAATGTACGGCTGAAATAGTGAAATAATTATTAATTGTGGTTTTCAGCATTAGATAATGTGTGATCCTTACTCTGGTCATGGGAAATATTTGTTCATTGTGATGTTACTACTGGAATATTTTCATCCAAAAGAAATACCAACCTTTCAACACCCATTAAAGTGAGTGCTACTAATTCCAGTGCTTTCCTTTGGGAGGTTTTCAAGGTGGTTTTGGAGAACTGGGTGGGAGTTATGACTTGTTTGGAACAGAGGCAGGATCACATTTCTTATTTGAGAGCAACTGCTGGCCACGGAAACCCTTTGACCCCTCTGTGGCTCTGCCAACATCTCAGTCCCCTTGAATTGTTGCTAAACCCAGGGCTCTCATGCAGTGCTCCAAAATCAAACTAATGTTTATTATTGATTATTCCTGTACATGAATCTGGGTCCTGTTTCTTTTTCTCTGCAGAGAGGCTGGGCTTCCACTGCTCTCAGTTACTTCCGGGGCCATGAGCCTGAACAGGACCATAACAATCACACTTAACTTCCTTTGTTTTCTAGGAACATGGAAAGCAGAGATGTCCTCAGCTCTGAGTTTTGCATTTTGCTATACATTTTAGCAGGCTCTGATATAAGGAACTGTCAACAGTAAATGTATAGCACTGCAGCCAAGGCAGCCTCTGCAGTTTCCTTATTCCTTTGAGGCAGACATCACTCCTTTCCCAACAGAGACGATGTCATCAGGGTAAAAAAGGGATATTTTATACACTGGGTCATTTTTTCCCCCATAATGGAGCACGATGGGACCCATAATTGGAGAAAAATTGGTCATGATCTAAGAGATGATGTAATGTGTATCCAGTGTACAGACCATATGTTGTGTTCAGGATATGTCCTCTAATGCAGCTGTCTCCACAGGTGGAAGCCTGGTGCCAAATTGGCCACTGTCATCTCCATGTGGCTGAACCCAACTCAGAAGAAAATAAATGTTTACATCTTAGCTGGATCCTTTCAGCTTCCTTCTCTTTCTCAGTTTAAGACATATGGGTTTGTGGCAGTGATGGGGGACTAGACATTGTGTTAAGCGCTCGATTATGCTAATAAATTCATGGTTTATATCTGCAAAAGAATTAATATTGATAAGCATATGTTTATGAGTTTCGTGTTCAGCAGAACCTTCCAGCCATATACCTATGTGCCAGCACTTTGCAAAATCATGGATCTAGCAGTTTACACAAGCATTGTGGAAACTGTAAATAGGCATGATTTAATTTTAATTTAGGGGGGAAAATGAGGTGTAAAAAATGTGCTCAAACTGTTTACCACCCATAGTATTCTGCAATGCTGGCTGGGGAGTTCTTTGGTTTGAATAACAGCCATGAAGAGTGGCTGAGCAGGCAGGAAGGAAAAAAATCCTGAAGGAGAATGTGAAGCATGTCTTGTTTACCCTGAACCTGTATGATTCTGTGAGTTAACATGTTCAGTTAAGTGTTCTGTGACTAAACAACCAAGAGACAGATCTGCTGTCCCAGACCCCAAATACCCTTGCTTTCAGCTGAAATTAGGATGCATGATCAGTCAAACATTGATTCAAATGACAGGTTCAGTGAAAGATACTTAAAAAAAATTCCCAATCAGGGCTGCCTATCAAAAATGAATTTTTCTAGTTCATTTGCATTAAAAAATAAACTGCATTTCAGCAGGAAGGGCTGTGTATTGTCCTTTCAATAGAGAGTGAGAGAGAGGAACTTATTGCCTCCAGAAGAGAAGTAGAGTCTGACCCCTACCAGATTTTGTCCTCTTGCCAATTCATCTTTCCTCTCATATAGAGTTTCAGTAGCATGGTCTTATCTTCTTTGTCTTTGAAATTTAATGCTAGCTTATTTAAAAAAAAAATAATAAATTCAAACCTGCTTCATTGGGCCCCAAGGGCAAATGATGAGCTCCCATTGGAGGGTGTCACTGTAAGGAGCATGTTTGTGTTTGTGTTAGAGCACTCAGAGTCTCACTGCTCAGGCTGGAGGAGTTTCTTGTGACAGATTATCTCTGGTGATATTTAGCAAGCAGCTCACATGCAACAAATAAAGGCCAGACACGTGTAAGACTGACTGCTTCTGGCAGCTTCATATTAAGATCCATTTTGCCAGATTTGCTTTAGATTTTGAAGTCTGTGCTCCAAGAATGGATGCAGGAATACCCATTCTGAGCTTGTGTCTGTCGTGCTGGAAATGTTATTAAAGCAGGTGGATGCAGCACTTGGGGGCATGGGTGAATGTGGACCTGTCAGTGTTGGGGGAATGTCTGGGCTCAAGGCTCTTAGAGGGCTTTTCCAATCCTTCTCAGACTCTGGAGGGGATCTGTTGTTGTCTGCTGCTTGTTCAAGTGCAGGGTGTAAAATTATTATAAAAATATATATTTTTTTTTCTCTGCAGAGGCCTGATGCTTTAAAGGAGGCCTGCAGTTTACAAGTTAAATTCTCAAAGGGCCTCGGGAATGAGTGCTGACACTGCTCATTCAGCACTTCTGCAGTCTCAGACAGTTTCACTCACAATAAATATTGCAGGCAACCTTGAGCATCCTATGAAAATTTTTCAATAGACATTCTATTTCTCTGTGCTTGCACGGAGCTGGTCTGCTTCCAGTTGTGCAGTGTTGTTGTTGTACTGGGCTGAGGGCAGCAAACAGATTTCTTTTGCATGTGACGTTGGGAATGATGCCTGTGCAAACTCTGGCACAGAAAACCTCTCCTATTTTTTGTAGATACCTTTGTACTTTGGGTCTGCAGCTCTCTTGCACATAGGTCTCTCAGGTGCTGCATCTTCTGGCCGGTCCTGATATAGCAGAGCATGATGAGAGGACACAGAAAATCAAAGACTGACAGAGTGCATGGGCTGTTTGCTGCAGCTCAGGCTCACCATCACTCCAGGAGGAAGAGCTTCTGCTAGGCTCAGGAATTTGGTGCATTACTGCACAGATCTCAAGGGGAAGAAAAATCCTTTTGAATGGAGGGCAGTAAAAGTAGAAAAGCTGAAAGTGTTTTCACCAAAACCTAGGTGACATAAGAATCTGCAAAATAAGTTTCACACCTACAGAAAATCATAGGAAGCCAAATTCTACTCTCTGATAATTTGCTGTTATTGTAAAATGACTCCCAGAGCAACTGAGGCAAATTTCTCTGAGTTTTCAAAGCTATCAGTAGAAATCAAACAGTTCAAATCATTAAGTAAATTTTCCTTCACTTCTGAACTTATTGGCCTTGACTAAGCTGCTGCATACAAATCTGCCAGTGCAGTGTCTTGTGGGGTCTCAGCCTGGGAATTTTGATGTCCATAGGGCTTTTCCTTTACCTGAGAGGGTTTCTGGTAGATCCATCTAGATGGTTCAGTTCCTGTATGGAAACAGTCTCATATAATGTGAGCTTGTAAGGACTGATCATTTAAAGAATAAATATTTGCCCCCCAGAGCTGATGGCTTTTATTTGACCCCAGAGCTGATGGCTTTGACAATAGGGAATCAAACTACTTTTTGTGTTTAACTTGAAGTCCCCTGGTGTATGTATTATTCCCAGTACAGTGCATCCCACTGAGTTATTTCTCTATCCTAAATATTGGTTTTCTTTCCTTTTTTATGGAAGACCCTGAATGACAAAATAGTAGAAGAGTGTTTCCAAGGAAGTATGTCCTTGCCCTCTACCCCTGATTTTCCCTGGATAATCTTTGATCTGACTCGGGGTCCCCCCTATAAGCAAGGTGATAATGGAAGCATTTGGCAGGGTTCAGAAATAGAGGTGTGGGATTTGTGAGAGGCACTGAGGCAGGACAAACCAGGGACTGGGTCCCTGAACCTTCTCTGCAAAGTCAGATGTGTCTAAAGTACTGCTCTGCAGCCTGCAGGAGTTCAGGGTGACCAGCATCACACCTTAAACACTTGTGTGACTTTTACTACTCAAAATCAAGTAAGGTAAAGCCTGCTTTAGCCATTGTCTGTCTTGCCTAAATTGCTGTAGGTCATGCTGAGGACTAGCCCTGTCTTTAAGGACTGTGTTGAAAGGGTTGCACCAAGTTACCTTTGGCCCTTCTTCACATGGAGCACGAGTTACAGCTGAAACAAAGTCCATGAACACTCTGTTTGCTGCTCCACACAGCTGGGCTGCTGGCACACTAGAGCAATTTGCATACGCTGATTTAACTGTTGGAAAATCTATTCACACAAAAATCTTCCTATTCTCTTAGACAATGGATTTTTCCCCCCTCATTTTGTTGTCAAAATCGTTTTCCCATCTGTTATTGGGGCAAAACAACCTCCTAGTCTGGATGTTTCATTCATGGATAAAGCTTTCATTGGAACTTGTTTTAGGGTTGGGTTAGATTTTGCTCCCAAAGAAATGAGCGACAAAACTCCCTGTGAGCTGAACTGAGCCTCTCCTGAAAATGAGGGGGATTTAGAGGAGTTACGAGGGCTGTGGACAAGGTCTTGTTGCTCTGCCCTTTCAAAAGGGAACTGTGTCTAGTGGAGGAACAATCAGAATATTTGTCTCTTTAAATGAATGGTTCTTAGAGCCTGCACTGAGAGGCAGGCTCCCTCTCTGCGGCTGTGAGGCTACTCAGAGCCTCCAATAAATCAGCATGCAGGCACTGAGAGCTCTGTCCTTGAAGGGATGCACAGTGACCTTGCTCATGCTTACTCTGGAGGAATAGGGGAAACAGAGGAGCCCAAATAGTGAGCAGAGTGGCACCGAAGGCTCTGCATTCTGCATGCAAATGCCACAGCACGGGAGCCACGGCACGGACGGCGCGCTGCTGCACAGAATGCAGCTTTCCTGCTAGCCTGACCAGACTGCTGCTGCTGCTGAGCTGCTTTTTCCCTTTTTTTTTTTTTTTCCCTGCAGGGTTCTGAATGAAATCCTCATGATTGTTGCATGCTTGTTCAATAATAGCAAGCCCCAGTCACGTCTCCTTGTGAGCACATTTGGTCGGAATCACTGAGCAGAAGCAGAGAGGAGCTGACGACTATGTGCTTCCAACGCAGGTTGCCGGAGCCCCGTGTTTGCCATTGGCTGCAGTTCTCCGGTCTGTGTGCAGCTTCCCCCATCTGGAATATGAAAATGGGATTGAAGTAGATAATTGCTAGCAGCGGGTTTTCAAGAGAGGCTTAGAGGGAACAGAATGCCTCTCACACAGCACAGGCTGCCTGCGCTGAGAGAGCTCTGAGAGATGATTTTAGATGTTACCCACGTCTGAATCTCCTGGAAACTTTACCATGGAAGCAAGCCATTGCGCACAGTCCCGGAGCTAACATCCAAAAGGGGCAAGGAAGGGGCAGCAGGGTACAAACAATGGGATACCTTGTCCTTGGATTGCTCACAGAAAAGCCAGCAGGCATTCCCCTCCAGCCCCCAGCAAAAAGGGCATGAAGGTGGCAATGAACTGAATTTTACCCAGCGAAGCTTCCGTGGCTTTTCAGAAGGATGGGATACACTGACCCTTCATCAAGCCGGGATTTGCTGGGAAACAGAACTTTGTTCTTCATCTTCATCTGCGCCTTTGCCGTGGTCACCTTGCTGCAGCAGATCCTCTACGGGAGGAACTATCTCAAGAGGTAAGGGGGGATCAGAGGGAATAGGAAAAGTTGTCTGATCAGGCTGAGGGGAGATGGAGCCCCAGGCAGACCATTACAGCAGTTCAAACCACTTCTCAGTGTTTTGCTGATGATAACAATATCTTGTCAGCCTGGGAAGGTGCATCCAGCATCTGTAATGTTTGTTAGGTTATGAGTGCAGGAGAGGGTTAGGCAGAATATAATGTTTTGTGAGTTCCCTGGGTTATGTTTAAATCCTCAGCTGCGGCAAAAATATGGGTTTGTATTCAACTTAAACAGACTCGTGCCACCTGAGTATTTGCCCCTTACAAGGCTTTCCACTCTGTGTAAGTTCAGGCTGAAATTGCTCGTGATGTTGAATTGAAGTAGCATGTTCATTGCTGAAACTTCAATGTCTTTAGAAACAAACATGCAGATGCAGTTCCTAAAATCAATATTAGTGTTCCAGATAACCGAGAGAGCACTTTATTTTTGCACTGCTGTGTTCTCATGAATTGCTGCTGAGACTGCCTCGCTGTAGAGCACATCACTCTTTGATCTGAAAATGCTCTTTTCACAGCAAACACCGAGGGGGCCCTATAAATGTTTAACCTTGACCCATGCAGAGTTTATTTTACTTAAACCTAGTTTGAGAAGTTACAGCTCGCATGATTTTATGAAGATGAATATTTCCCTTACATGCTTTGAGGTAAGTGTTTCAGTTGTGTAGGCAGCTGCTGTGGAATTTTTTACTGGAATTGAGCTGCATTCTGCCAGGAGAGATAAATGGTTTGGTTCTTGCCTTGCTTGCAACTCATGGAGTTGTTTGCCCTGTGCCAAGAGCAAGCAAAATGCTGGCAAATCAGCCAACATTTCTCTCTGGGAGGGAAAAGCAAGCATGATATTGATATGTTTAGACAGGGGTGTTGTTTATCCACAGAGCAATTTGTGTGCCTTGTGTAGCACAAGGCCTTGTCTGGGGGACTCTGATTTTTTTGGGCACCTCAGCTCCAGAAAGATGTGACTTCCTCAGTTAGAAGAAGCAAGAATGAGCAGCAGTGTAGAAAACATGGGGGTTTTTGGCTTGGAGAAAACTGAGGGGAGAAAGGATAACTGACTTGAAATACCCAAATTAAACCTTAGAAGAAAAAAAGCAATAAGTACCTCTCTCTAAACACTCACAAAGTGCTAAAATGTTGTAGCAGGTAAGATTTGGATTTAATCATGATGGGGAACTTTTAAAGCAAATAATTACCTGAGGAGGTATAAAATCTCCACATTTGGGGAGCTTCAGGAACCTGCTAGGTAGACAAGGGTAGTAATAAGCTTTCTCAGTGTTAAGAACATGACTTTATGGGCAGGTCGAGGCCTCATTTTTCCTTATTTTCTCAGTTTTTCCCATTTGTCCTGGAGGCCTGGCAGTCCTACCAATCCTTGCTTTTCTAAGTCAAAATTACTGTAACAGGGTTTGAGAGAAGAAAGTACACACTGAAATGAAAAATGTCACAGTAAAGATAAAATTATGAGAAGATGCAACCAAAAACTCTTCCACTGAGTGATCTCTGGGGCCTGCCTGTGTCCTGCCTCATGCCCTGGGAACCACTCCTGTCATCATCAGGGAATGAAAAAAGGCTGATGTCCAATTCCTGGGATTCTGGGATTGCAAGGAGAAAGTTTGGTTCTGAGCCCTCTGCCATCAAATAGTCTCAAGTAGGGAGATGGGCATATATTTTGTCACTTGGACTGGAAAATATTTTTTTTTTTTAACTCCAGCTTGCAATGATTTGTTTCTTTTACTTTTTTTTTTTTTTTTAATTAATCATGTGAAAATAGTCTCATTAAGAGCTCTGCTAACTCAGTGCAGGGAAAAAAAAAGCACCTCAGCTCCTTTTTGCTGGGAACTGGCAGTACCCCTCTTCCATGGAAATAAAAATGCAGGATGTGGCTGCAAGTTTTTGGTGGCAGAAAGGTGATTTAATCAGCGTCCTGCATTGTTACCACAACAATATTATGAAGGTACCTTTTTTTTTCCCAGCTTTCCTTTCCCTCCCTCTCCCTTAACACCCTGCATTACCTTGTGGTGAGCATTCCAGGGCAGCCTGATTGCCAGCAAGGGGCAGCTGTAACCTTTAATTACTCCTGCACTTCACAAACCTCCGGTGTTAAGCCCCCTGCTAGAAGCTGATTCCGGCTGTGAGGCTCCTTGGACGTGTTTTGACTTGTACCTGGTGCTTTTGGAGAGGCTCCTCGGAGAGGGGAAGCGGGGTATTTATATCCCTGGTGCCACTTGCCAAGCTGGAGCCTGGGGACGCAGCCATTTACTCTCTGGGATTCCATGTGCTGCTTGTTTGGGATGCCCTTGCCTGCATCCCAACACCTGCAGCAACAGCAGGCCCCACGGCCTCCTCCCAGGGCAGCAGGAAGAAATTCCCCCGTGTATTTGGAGAAACCTGAAAATTGCCCTAAAGTACTATTTCAGTAAATGTACAGTGCTTTTAAGTCTAAATATAACACCAGGGTGGCTCTTTTCCCTGCAAGAAGATGGTGGAAATGGGTAAAGGCCATCAAGGCAGGGAAGTGTGACCTGAAACAAGCAGCTTGGGCACAATGCAGGTGACAGCAGAGACTCAGGACTGGTCCCAAAGAGCAGAGTGGAGAAAGGTACCTTTTTCTGGGAGAAGGATGGGAAAGTTTGCTGAGAGCCATGCCACTTACCCTTACCAGCAGGGAATGGGCTGGTTTGATGGCCATGAAATCCCCCCTGAGGCTGTCCATGGGGGCTCAGGATCCTGCATTTGCCCATAGCCACGTTCCCAGAGCATCTGTGGGGGTGGCAGGACTGTGGACAGGAAAGGATGCTCCAGGAGATAAACTCTGCTCAGGGAAATTTGATAAGGGGCCCAGCCTCAGGTCAAAGTTCTCTCTTTACACTTATGGGATGTTAATGAGCTCCTGGCATTGCTGGAAGAAGGGGACAGTGTAGAGATTGAATTTCTAGGCATTCACACATTTTTCATCCACTGTGTAATGTTCCCCGCTCCTTCCTTTGCAGTTTTATGCAGTGTCATTGGAAAGCAGAGTCCTGTCCACCTTCTTTTTTGCCCTTTTTCAGTTTTCTCCCAGGTGGGATGGGTGTGGGTGCTCTCACCAAGGCCAGTGCCTCATCCCTGCAGTTGCAGCTGAAGTTCTCTAACAGGAGAGTCAAACCACAAGCTGCAGAAATGGCATTGGGAAGCTCTGGTCTCTGCAGCTTCTGATCCCCAGTAAAAAGGATGATGAAAAGAGATATAATTAAGGGACTTTAATACCGATCTCTGGGGTAATTATTTTTATTTTAGGATTAATGTGATGATTAAAAATCCACTGCATTGATCTGCTAAAGTAGGTTAAATGCTGTGGTCTTCTGCTTAAATCCAGAGCTGTCTCTTGCTTTTGTATTGACTCATCTTTCCAATGCTCGCCTTTCAGCTGAATTTTCTTTTGAATCAGATGCTCAGCTGAGGGCTGGCCTTTTTTTTGTCAGCTCTTGTTTGGCCAGCAGGGAATAATCCTGGATTACATCAGGAAACTGCCACTACAGTAAAAAAATGTTGAAATCTGTCTTCATCTCCCAACCTGTAGCATGGGAGAGATCAATAGGACAGTCCTTCCCTTTGGCAAGGGAAAGATATCAGAGCAATACTTTGCTATATACCAATATTCTGTTGGCAGGAAATTCACTAAATTCTGGGTGTTTTAAGAGACTCACTTCTGCACACTGAAGAGTGTCATGTGAAGAAGAGAATCTGCACCTTTAAAACCCCTTTTATTCAGCTGAGTTAGGAGAACACGTTTCCAAAACTATTAAAGACCCTGAACAAATATTACCCCAGGGCCTGCCAGAGGGTAAAAAAAGATGGCAAAGAATCATACAGCAAGATTCAGCAAACCTTCCTGTGCAGACAGCCTGTATTATTTGGAAGCTTTGTTTCTTCTAAATGAGAATAAAACATCACTCTTATGTATGTGTGCCCTCTTACTAATATCAGAATCTCATGACTTGAGGAAAACCCACCATTTTTTAATATCTTAGGCAGCTTTTATTCAACACTTGCAAATCAATTCCCAGGCATCCTTTCTTCTTTCCTTATTATATAAGATCATTTGTGATTATTTGTGATCACTTTCTGCACTGCATGGACTAAAGGAAGAAACCCAGAGAAAATGAACCTGAACTGCACATTTCATCTGTACCCTAAATTCATGTCATTCCTACAGCAGGGACAGCAGGAGCTGCAAATGGGGACATGGAGGCTACGTGTGGCCCAAGCTGTATTTTGTCCTAAACTGAGTTTTTTTTGCCCTAACTCCAGCCAGCTCAGGTCAGCTGAGAGTTCCTGCCCCATCTCTGGCCCCATGCTCCTCTGGCCAGCTCATAACACCCTGTGAAAGTGCTAGCCATAACCTAAGACCATCTATTCCTGAGTTAAAACTCTCCTGCCATTGAAATATCTTCCCCAAAAGGCATAATCTGAAGGTCACCTAGTGAGTCATCTCTCTCTGGTCACACTGCTCTGTGCTTCCAGCTCTAACCAGAGGGAATTACTACTCCACAGAAATTACATGTATCCTGTGAGTCATCTGGCTGAATCCCTGACAAGGTGCTGGGAGGTCTTGGGTTTGGGAAGCTTTCTTCAGAGAAGAGTACTGGAGACTTCAGAACAAAGCAAAGTCTTCAAACACTCTATAACACCAAAAAAATATGTGCTTACAGGATATGGACACCACCTTAAAGAGGGCAGATCTAGTTGAGCACAGCAGGAGAAGCTGAGACTCGTGCTGTTCCTGCTACAGGGCATTCCCAAGGCCATTTCATGGGGTGCAGGCATCCCTGCTGGCAATGGGATGGAGGGGGCAGAACCAACAGGGAGCTGATAGATTAATTCAGCTGTCTCCAAAGTCATGGGCTCACAGAATCACTGAATAGTTTGGGTTGGAAGGGACCCTAAAGCCCATCCAATCCCACCTTATGCCATGGGCAGGGACACCTCCCACTGTCCCAGGCTGCTCCAAGCCCTGTCCAGCCTGGCTTTGGGCACTGCCAGGGATCCACAGCTGCTCTGGGCACCCTGGGCCACCACTCTGACAGGGGACAATTTAACATCTACCCTAAATTTACCCTTTGTCAATTTGAGGCCATTGCCCCTTGTCCTGTCACTCCAGGCGCTTGTAAATACTCTCACTCCATCTTCCTTGTTGTCTCCCTTCACGTGCTGAGAGGGCACCCCAAAGCTTCTCTGTTCCAGGCTGAACAGCCCCAGTCCTCTCACCCTTTTCTCTCAGCAGAGCTGCTCCATCCCTCTGATCATCCTGGTGGCTTCCTCTGGACTAGCTCCAACAGGTTGATGTTCCTCCATCCAGAGGCTGGATGCAGTCACCCCATCCCACTTCCCATTCCCTTTCCCACTGCTATTCTTAGTTGCTTTAGGCAATTCTCCTCAATCCAACAATTTTTTCTTCTATACTTAAAGGTTTGGGGATTTTTAACTATGATTTTAATTTGCTTTTAAAGGAGAGCTTCAAGTGGCTGAAATTTTAGAGTGTGAGGAAATGTTATTTCCTGTCCTGTAGTCCCTGGCAGTGCTCCCCATGGCCCTGATGCAGAAAACCATCAGGGTTTATATCCCTGCTCCCTCTATGCTGTATTTCCAGCATTGTTTTGTTCCACCTCTGCTGTTGAGATGGCAAAACCACCCACTGGTCTGGCCTGTGAACTGCCAGTCCTTCTCCACTCTTGAGATGACAGTCAATTAAGGTAATGAGCATCCTTTATTTCAGTGTTTTACATGTGCAAATTCCATTATCCAAGCGTGTCACTCCCTGGTGTGTCACACCATGGTCCTTCCTGACCTCATATCGTGAGGGGTGTGTCCTACAGGGTGGCCTTCGGACACTTGTCCCTTTTATTGTGGCTTTGGACACCCAGCAGCTCCTAGGCCAGTGTCCACACGCCCACCCTGTGGCTGGTTTGAATCATGCTGGGCTGTAGGAGCTCTCCAGAAACTTTTTGCCCTGGAGCAGTGGATTATAAGTGTCCTGCCTACCAGCCAAAAAATGGCCATTGTCCCTACTGATTAATACAGAGGCAATTAAATCCTGATTCTAATTCATGTAGTACCCAGCAGCATCTTCCTTCAGTCTAACTTTGTTCTGTGAAGATCTAGGCCTCCTTCCATCCAAGCAAACAATTCTTCTTGTGTATTTGGCAGAATATCTGGGTTAAATCCTCATTTTACACAGACCTGTTGCCTTGGTATGACACAGTAATGGTTGAGTTTTGCCAATGCCCAGCATTCAACACCCTTTCACCCAACATGATTTAACTGCTGAGACACCTCTCTTAGAGAAGAAATGCCATCAATTTGTTTTATGATGTTTAGAAAAGAACTACCTGCTTGGCCTCTTGGTGTGTGGGCAGGTACAAAGGTCAGTCTTGCCTTCGTGTGTGAAAAGCCAAACCCAGAACCCTGGGTGAAGCCTTTTGTGAAAAGCCAAACCCAGAATGCTGTGTTCCCATTTTGGGTTGTGCTCCACCCTGGGATGCTCCCCACCTGGGATGGATCACAGCCTCGACCACGAACCTCTGTGGCCTGTGTTGATCACCTGCTGCCTTGGTCCTCCATTTTCGACCCTGCTGGAGTTTCCTGATGGTTCTTACACTTGCTGGATTTAGTTCAGGCACAACCACTGTGCAAAGCTTTGTATTTTCTTACTTCCGCTGTGCTTCATTCTTACCCTTGATTGCTTTTTCATTTCATTTCTCAATTTTTAATTCAAGTGTATTCATTGCTAAGCAGTCCATGCCTCCCTCAGGCAAATTGTGGACTTAACCTCTCATTTCTTTGAGGCATGCTTGCCCTCTGTTGCTTGCATCCATTTTGCTTTTCCATCAGCCCTGCAGATAGTTGATGTCCTTTCACATCCATTTTATTTGGATGGGTTTATGCTTTAGTTCTCAGGGTGAATGCCTTAAAAGCAGCCTCTGTCACTGGTCTGGCATTTTCTATCAGAACAAATACAGCCAAAGCTGGGCTTTTGACAGTCCTAACTGAACATCTGAGGCTGTAAATATTTTGGAAGTGTTGCCTAAGTGGCAGGAGAAGATTGTGCCATCCACCTCTGTGATGGAGAGAGAGAATATTTGCTACTCCTGTGCCTGACTGTGAATGCATTTTGCTCCTTGTCTTCAGCCTGAGCCCTCAGGGCACTGTGGGGACACTCGACCTGATGCTGAATATATTGGTGCTGGAAGCTTGAGATGCAGTGCAATTATTTTAGTCAGGTCACTTGTGGTGTGGTGAGATTTGGAACCCATGCTGCATCAGGCATCTACCATCTCAAATGTCAGAATTTGCTGGTATCTTAAAACATTTGGGATTTCCTGTGAGTATCTGTGCTCAGGGCTTGGTTGTTTTGGTTGTTTGTTTATTTTTTTTCTTTACTTGAAAACTACCTCCCTCACTATAATTTCCTTCTGTTGTTGGTTTTGTGCTGCCCCTCAGTATTGCAAATCATGATATTTAAATTATGAATAATTATAATTGTGAATAATTATTGCTAGTAAGTTTGATAAAGTTTATCTATTACTCTTTGGATGTTTATCTTCTAGCCACAGATGAGAAAAGGCAAGATTGTAAAGGTTTGGAAGGTATCCTTGGATGTTCTTGATGTCCTGGTGAACGTTAGATCCAGTTTAAGCCAACCATTTGAATGTGTTTTTTCCTTCTTGGGAAGTCCTTTTAGACCAAGTTTTTTCAGATACTGCTTGTGAGTATCTGATGCAAGATTTAACCCAAATGTGAAATGTGCTACATGAAACAAAACCTTTTTTCTGTGTAATAATGGTTATAATCCAGAAGCTTCCCACCTATGTTTCCAATTTTGCTTTTTGCACTAGTCAAAATATACTCCTCCACCATTTTAATACTATTATTTCCCTCTAACATAAAGAGCCAAACTTGTCCCTGGTATAATTCTGTAAGGCCAAGAGTGTGGTGAAACCAGACGTGCACCTTTCCTATATTGTCCATCCATATTTTGTGTTTTGTGGGGCTCATGTTATTTAATTTCTTCCTTTTGCTCTGAATATACCATTCCTGCTCTTCCACTTATTTTCATACAATTTTCAAAACCTTTTAATAATCTTGTCCCTGTGAGATGGTAAGTGATGAGCTCAGTAATTACCCACTGTCAGTCTATCTACAAAGCTGTAGGTCACTGAGACAAAGGTTGATCTCTATTAAAGCAGCGAGCAGAAGAATGTAAGTGCTTGTAGCAGGACTAAAACTTGCACTTTGCTAATTTCTCTGGAGAAATAAGTATTTCTCTAGACTTGGCTAGTCAGATTCAATGTTTCTTCCACCGAAAG
Source organism: Zonotrichia albicollis (assembly GCF_047830755.1). Taxonomy (NCBI): domain Eukaryota; kingdom Metazoa; phylum Chordata; class Aves; order Passeriformes; family Passerellidae; genus Zonotrichia; species Zonotrichia albicollis. The sequence goes on from NC_133860.1 coordinate 8,695,129, forward strand.
ATATGAATTTTTTAATGGACTCACATTAGAAGGAGACCATATTGCTCAAGTCCTTGAGATGGCCCCAGGAATGTTTTATTTATTTGTGCCTTGCCTGGCAGGGTTATGGACCTAGATTACAGGTATTACCTGGCACAGCACAGGTGAATTGGACCTGGACTACTGCTACAGGCAGATCCTTTTCCTTTCCTTTCCTTTCCTTTCCTTTCCTTTCCTTTCCTTTCCTTTCCTTTCCTTTCCTTTCCTTTCCTTTCCTTTCCTTTCCTTTCCTTTCCTTTCCTTTCCTTTCCTTTCCTTTCCTTTCCTTCCCTTCCCTTCCCTTCCCTTCCCTTCCCTTCCCTTCCCTTCCCTTCCCTTCCCTTCCCTTCCCTTCCCTTCCCTTCCCTTCCCTTCCCTTCCCTTCCCTTCCCTTCCCTTCCCTTCCCTTCCCTTCCCTTCCCTTCCCTTCCCTTCCCTTCCCTTCCCTTCCCTTCCCTTCCCTTCCCTTCCCTTCCCTTCCCTTCCCTTCCCTTCCCTTCCCTTCCCTTCCCTTCCCTTCCCTTCCCTTCCCTTCCCTTTCCCCACTTCCTTCTTTTCTTTCTCTCTTTTTCTCTCTCTCTTTCTTTCTTTCCTCTGTGCTGCATCTTTTAACTTGTTGTGCCTTGCATATTTATTTCAAAATTGATTGGGGTGTTTAAAGTGATATTTAACTAATCAAGTAGGCATTTGCCTTGTTCTTGTCACCTGGCTTTGTTATCTTCAGGGACTAAGTCTGACCCTTTTGTCAGGGAAGGGGTTTTGAGCACAGGCTGGTCTGACTGGGCACTGCTGGGCTGGGTCTGATCCCAGTGTCTCACTGTTCACTGTGGTAACTTCAGTCCTTTACTCCTTTTGGGCCCCTCTGATATCTTTTCAAGTTCAGTGTAATTAATCTTGCTTTTTCTGGCCCGTGCAAAAATGCAAAGGGGTCCTTGGTTTTGCTCCAAACCTCCTCTTGCTGCTGTCTCTGCTGGCTGCTGTGCTTCTCCTCACCTGTGCAGCAGTCTGTCACACTGAGACTCCTGATACTCCCCTCACCCAAGCTCCTCCAGCTCCCTGATCCTTTTTAGTGAGTGCTTCCAATCCCTCTCATCTGCAGGTCACTCATGCATACCACGGCTTTAGTTTTATTTTCCGTACACCCCGTGGACACAGTGAGTCATAGTTTCCTTATTTTGCGGAAAGAAGGAACTGGATCTCTGGCAAGATTACCCATCTGACTTTCCAACACCTCTGTGACAGCCCTGCTAACAGGCTAAGGGCACCACTTTCCATTTTCAAAGACAGCAGTGATCATTTAACACTAAAGGCTTCAGTTCCTCCCCCTCAAGGGCACAAGAATTACAAAACAGGGAAACTGAGGTACAGTGAAATTGATTTTCCAGTGACTTTAGGAAGCCTTTACATGGTCTGGGCTGTCGGTCATCAGGACAGAGGGTGGATATGGCTTCTATATCTGAGAAGTGTATATGGCTTCTAGCAGAAACAGGATTATAAAATTACTAATGATGTATATGGAATTAATGAATGTACTATTTGCTAATAACTTCAACAGGAGCTGAAATCACAAAACCTGGATGTCCTGTCACTTCCTAATGGCTTCTTTGTTAGGGAGAGTGCATATAGAGAAGGGATGTGAGAACTGCTGGAAAGCAAGAGCAGGAGAAGACAAATAATAGAGGGAGCTCAGAAAGACAAAAAATTTTGCCTTGTTCTTGGGGACATCCATATCTTCCTTCCCTTCCTCTGCTTCTCCTTCCTTGCCCATCTGTGCAGGCCAGCAAGCTGAGTCAGGTTTTGGCTTAGCTTCACCATTACAAAATAACATTCATTTCTGCCTGGTTTTGCTTGGGCTTGGATTTAGCCTGCCTGTGGTAGATGCCAAATGAGGATAGTTGTAGCTGTCACCTTTTAGACATGAGTGGAAGTCGCCTGCTGCCTGGGATTAAATGGGATGAACTGGTGGTATTTGGGGAATAATTGTGGCAGGAGTGGCAGGTGATGGCCCCACTGGCACTGATGGCTCCTCTGTCACCCAGAGGTGCTGATGACTGTGCCACCTGCACCAAGCTGCTCTTGTGCCTGGGAATCACATGGATCTCTCCTGAGCAGGTTCTGCTGCACACACAGTCATGGATAGAGCCCAGACACAACCTCCAGCTGTGCTTGGAGACTTTTGGGTCTCCTTCTTTCAGCAGCTCCCTTTATACACCTTGCCTTCTGGTTTGAAGTGGATTTTCACCTTTCCTTTCCTTTTCAGAAGGACAATAGGCCCCGCTGAGGGGGGATCTCAGTGTGACAGCAGCACGGGTGCAAAGCTTCTCCCTGCAATTCATCCGCTTGCTCGTTCTTGCCTTGTAGTTCAAACTCCTCATAATTATCTGACATCCTCTGCTATTAAAACCTCTGCTTGTGTAGGAGTTGTTTTTTGTTTGGATTGCAGCAACAGGCTTTCAGTCTTTGCTTCCTGCTGCTTCCTAACAGCCGGTTTTGACAAGCTCTTCAGAGTCACTGCTGCTTTGTTAATTTTCTGGCTTTTCACCCCCTCCTCCTATTATTACTTTACACTGATGTTTATTTGACCACACACTGATTCAACACTTACAGTTACCAATTAGGATCAAAATATTGCTTTGACATTTACCTGAAACTCAAGGCCTCTGTTGCTAAGGCATCCAACTTCGTGGAGTTTCTGCAACGCGAGGCAGAGCATTGCTCACACTTTTATTTGTTAGGGATAAGTCTTGTGATTAATGGTATCCATAACTGACGTACATCTTCCTTGATGAACAATTTGCTTACATTCATGGGCAAAATGAAGGATCTCTGCACTGAGAGGGTTTCTGGTTTTTGCACCTTTTATGAATTCTTTCCTTGCCGTCATCAGCATCACACGCTGGGGACACATCCCAATTTTAGAAGTTGTTATATTAGGGCAAATTGAGCAAATGGCAAAGTTCCACTTGACAATCATTGGCAACAATTCCAAGCTTACACTTAGCTTTCCTTCCTTTATTTTTTTTAAATTTTTTCTTTTTTTCTCTTTTTTCTCTTTTTCCTTCCCCTTTTCTCTCTTTTCCCTTTTTTTCTTTTTTTCTTTTTTGTTTGAACTGTTTGACACAAGCTATGTAAATTACATAGTAGGCCTCGATGTCTCAGTCATTTCCTCAGCTTTCCTCACCTTCTTTTAATCTTTCCTTACCCTCCCTTTTGCGCTGATGCTTTTTCTCTTCCTTTTCTGTGCTTCTGTGCTCTGTGTGCTTTTATATTGCAATTCTGATTCACAGAACCTTAATTTGTTTACCTGTTTAAATGCAGTTACTGCTGAGAGTGAACAGGGTAGAATTTGACTCAAATAGAATGCCAAAGAAATACAGTGATGAAGCAGCTCAAGTCTCTTTTCTGTTTTCTCAGGCTGTTTGCACATTTGGCCAGACAATTTTTTACGGATGCTTACAACTCAAACCTGAGAGGATTAGAAAATTTTGTATTTCAAAAATTAAATTCTCCCAACTCAAGGCTGATTGAAATCAATGGTAAAGCTCTCAGTAATCCTGTTACAAAGAGAATTAATTCAGTGTTTTTAAATGTCTCATCCTTGGTATCTACTCAGTCCTAATACCACAAACCATTATTTATGGAAGTTGTTCTTACTGTGAGAAAGAGATTTATTGCACCACCTTTGTGAAAAATGCAGAGCAGCAGCTTGGTCTTAGTCTTGCAGACTCACAGTGAGACACACAGCCCTGTAAGCTGTACAAAGTTTCTTTGGTAGGGTGTTTTGTGTATTTATAAGTCTGTATTCTGTTAATCCCTGGAGTACCTGTTGGAAGAAAAGCCCTGTGTGGTCTGGCTGGCTCAGGGCTGGACACTTAACTTTAATCTGACCCTAAGCTCAGCTCACAGCTCTGTACTTTGTCCTTAACCACAGAGAGGTGTCATACCCAGATCCCTCCCTGGATATTTTTGTACCTCCATTAGATCCTCATCCTGCCACTTCAAAGCTAAGTATTCCAAGCTGGTCATCATAAGACATACCTGCCATTCCTCAGGGTTAGTCTTGCAATCTCCCCTTGGATCTTACCCAAAATGAGAATGTCCTTTACACTTGGTGCCTCTGCTGCAGTGCACGCCCTTCCCCAAAACCAGCTTGATGAAAGGAGGGCATTAAAAAGTGATCTTACAATTTGTTTTGCTTGATGGACAGATTCACCCCCCTCCACTCTGGAACATTTACTTAGATTTCCTGTCAGCTGTTACATACAGAGTAAAGACATAGACAAGGAAAGGACTTTACTGCATGTTTTAATTCTTCATTTAATCTGCCTGAATATTGGCTATGCTGTAGAAGAGTTCACCTTTGGAGGACACACCAACACCAGCCATTTATCTGGATTAATGCTCTCTATTTCAATTTGCAATCAAATATCGAAGTCCCAAATAGTGAATTTAAATCCAATTAAAAGGCACAATTCCAGCTTGGTTTTCCTATGCTTCTACCCTCTCTCCCAATGTATCATTCAGTGATGTCTTTAACAATTAAAAGATATTTTTAAGGCCATATACTTAAATGTCTTTTACAAAGATATATATTTGAAGAAACCATGGTTCTATACCAGTTAGTGTGGTAAAAAATGTGTAAGACTGTGGTATATGGAACAGAACCACAAGCATTTATTTCAACAAGCCTCAAAGTGAAAATGTCCAAGTAATTTTCTTATGTTTTCTTCACACACCAATATTCCACTCATAAATTGTACCTTGGGCAGGTCAGCTGAATAAAAACGAAAGTTATGGGGCTGCCTGACAATCCAGAACACTGCATTACCCAATGGCTATTACAGCATAATGTATTCACACTTGGACAATAATCATGGAATCACAGGGTGGTTTGGGCAGGAAGGAAACTTTAGCCTCATCCAGTGCTACCTCCTGCCATGGGCAGGGAGAGGTTCCACTATTCCAGGTGGCTCCCAGCCCCATCCAGCCTGGCCTTGGACACTTCCAGGGATCCAGGAGCAGCCACAGCAGGGGATTTGGCAGGGAACCCCCAGATGCCCAAACCCTGGGACCCTCAGCCAGCGAGTCCCAAACCCTGCGGGGCTGGTGAGAGACCAGCCGGGCTCAGAGCAGCCTTTGGGGCGGTGTTAACCCACCCAAGATAGCGCCAGGGGCAAACACCGACTCACGTGTCCTCACCTGCATCCATCGGGGTTCAGTTCAGAGCTGCAATCATCTCCTCACAACAAAGCAGCATCCAGCTGGGCTTCAAGGAGATGGGAGTTAAACTGGGCTGAAGAGGAAGAGACTGCAAGGGTTTCACAGAATCACAGAATGCTGTGGGTGGGAAGGACCTTAAGATCATCCAGTCCCACCCCCTGCTATGGGCAGGGACACCTTTCACTGTCCCAGGCTGCTCCAAGCCCCATCCAGCCTGGCCTGGGACACTGCCAGGGATCCAGGGGCAGCCACAGCTGCTCTGGGCACCCTGGGCCAGGGCCTGCCCACCCTCCCAGCCAGCAATTCCTCATTCCCAATGTGCCAAAATCTGTCCCTGCCCTCTGGCCCTGGGAGCCATTGCCTGGCTGCTGTCCCTGCCTGCCTTGTCCCCCAGGGGCTGTGCAGCTCTCCTGGAGCCCCTGCAGGCCCTGGCAGGGGCTCTCAGGTGTCCCTGGAGCTTCTCTGGTGCAGCTGAGCAGCCCCAGCTGTGCCAGGCTGGCTCCAGAGCAGAGGGGCTCCAGCCCTGGCAGCAGCTCCGTGGCCTCCTCTGCACTGGCTGCAGCAGCTCCAGCTCCTTGTGCTGTTGGAGCCAGGGCTGGGGCAGCTCTGCAGGTGGGCTCTCACCTGAGCCCAGGAGCACAGGGGCAGGATCCCCCTGCCCTGCTGCCCACACTGGGGATCAGCCCAGGGCAGGGGGTTCAGGCTGGGGCAGGCCCAGCTCTCACCCACAGCACCCCCAGCTCCTTCTCTCAGGGCTGCTCCCTCTGCTCAGCCCAGCCTGGGTTCATCCCATGGGCTGCCCTGACCCAGATGCAGCTCCAGCACTCGGCCTTGTTAAACCTCACATGATTCCCCTGGGCATATTTTAACACCCCATGTTGTTCCTTCTTTATTCTCTATGCTGATAATTGCTCCAATTATACAGGAGGATGGATGTGGCCAGAGAGATTCACCAGCCCTTCTCATAAGCCTGGTGACCAGCAAAGCCATCGGGGTCCTGGATGCCCTTTGTTTTGGACAGAGCCTGCTGGCAGATTGCTTCCTGGCTGTCCCCACACAGCCCAACTGGGAAGTTAACTTTCAGTATTGGCAGCACCAAATGTTCACAACTCAGCTTGCCAGGCTTCTGAGATAATGAAATAGGGTTAAAAAGGAAAAGTTTAAAAATAACAATCTGCAAGATCCTTCTTCTATCTCAGGCTTCTGAGATAAGAGAACAGTTTTGGCTTGTGTTGTCCAATATTTCCCCAGCATTTTTAAATTTCTACCCTGCTATTGGTGTAGTTTCCAGAAGACTGCAAGCCGCATCTGGCCTTGGAACCAATCTGTGAAAGTTTGCAAAACAGGGGCTTGTGGTGATTGTGTTTATGCACTGGCTTTAAAAAAATGCCATCTTACCAAACAGACAAAATAAGCACTGTGTTATGACACCATATGACACATCCTTTGCTATCAGAGCCAGCAAATCAGAGGAAGGACCCAGTGCCCACCACATTTAGCAACTACTGTAGATGTAAAACTGAAGTTTGGAGCTTTTACTTCGTTGGCCCTGTGGTTTCCCATGTCTCCAGCTTTTTGCCCTTGTCTTTGGAGAATGAAATTTCCTCCTCCTCATAGATACGTGTTGTTTATGAGCACAGATGACTACTGGCCTTCAAATTTGTGTGGGGAACCTGGTATTGTTTTCATCCAAGGACTTGCAGAGTCTGTGGGAAGTAAAAATTATTTGTTTACCCTAGTAAGGTGATATCTTGTTGTGCTTGGTATCTTTTAATTGCTTTTGATGAATGTGTCATAGTCACATGTGTATGTTAAGAAATACGACATGAGAACTCATGCTGATAGACTTGACCTAATGAATGATATCAAATATCAACTGCCTCGTTTTCTTGCTAGAGGGCTGCAGTTTAGCTGGCAGAATGGAGAGGAATTGGCAAATTGGACCGGCACCTTTAATTTCACGGATGACGGAGCAGTGAAGAGTGGCAGTGACACAGGCACCAGGTACCAACACCCGAGGGAATGGCTGTAGAGATCTCTCTCTCCTTGTGTGAACCACAAATGTGAGCACAGGCTGTATGAAAAATGAGACCTGCAGTGTGCTTTGGCTGCTTGGCACTGCTCCCCACAGTACAGAAGATGTCAGGGATGCCCAAGCGCTGTGCTGCTTTCCCCCTTGCACGCCTTGGGGACATTTTGGGATATGCCAAAGCATCATTCATAAGCATCCATGAAGTCTGCAGGAGGGTGGTTTCTATGTTCTGTCCTCTCCTGTTTCCCTACCAATGCTGTGTGTCAAGGTGTGGCAGTATGGGAGAATGGGATTTCAGCAGAAAATGTCCCAACAAGACAGCGTTGGTGCATACAGAGCACACTGGAGAATGTGGTCTTTAGAATAAAACATGTATTCCATGAAAACATAGTTTAACTTAAATTCTTTTCAGGGTCTAGCTGGGGAAAAGTGTTCTGTCAAGATAAGGCTGGAGTATTTCCTTTATTTACAGTATTTGGCAACATGAGAAGCACTGATGTGCTGCTGCACTCTTTGTGCTTCCTGGTTTGACATGGGCTCAGGTGTCTGCAGGGTCATGAGCAGAGTCAGAAAACTGGCAGCAGTTGTGCCTAGAGAACTCCACAGCTATCCCAGGCCATCTGCACAAATCCAGGCACAGGCATAGGGTGGATATTTGGGCTCCCTTCCTGGAACACCAGTTACAGGAGTAGTTAAAAATCCTGAGTCATGTGTAGCATCAAGTTCAATAAGCAGCAGGGAAATCTTAGAAAGAGCTGTAAAATAAAGAAAAAACTAAAAACAATTAAAAGAACCTTACATTTAGTACTTGTGTATAAACAAAACACTGGGTAAATTGCCCGTTTTATTTTAAATATCATCATTTTGTAACCGTACACCACTGCAGCTGTGGAGCTGATAGCACTTCAAAGGCAAGCAGAAGTTGCAGAGTCTAACCTGCCAGAAATCATTGTGTCACTGAGCCACAGCAGTGCTGCAGTTCCTGTTCAGGCTCTTGCTGTAATGTGATCCTGTGAGTGCTGCCTGCTGCTCTGCTGGTTGGCTTTGTAAAAGATCTTTATGAGAGCAACCAGCCTCCACTGCAGTTTTTCTCTTAGAGCAGGAGGGAAAAGGATTCATGTATATATGTGTTGGTGTGTGTATCTATCTTCCTCTCTTGTTGCCTTTTCAGTATCTGCATATATAATCTGTATTTACAAAGTCTTCAGTTTAGGCACTTGGCGTATAAAAGAACTCAGTGAGACACAAAGACACACATCATCTTGAAGGCATGAGAAAATAAACAAATATAGATTTCCTCCTCTAGACACCTTTGACAGAGGCAATTGAACCATCATTGATTGCATGATGGGGAACCAAAAACCTTGAATACAAAAGACAGAGTCGTGAGGGGCTGAGCCACAGTGCTGCTCTCAGTCTCTTCAGCCCCTTCAAAGACAAAGAGGTTCAAGGTGCAAGTGGTTTTTACACAAACAAACCACACAAGCTAGATATAAACAGGACAAAGTCATAATATCAATGAAGAAAAAAAGTGTATTTCAAAGCCTGTGTTATGTGATATGTCAGTGACTGTATCTCTGCTGCCCAGGCTGCCCAGGGATGGGCACAGCCCCGAGGCTGCCAGAGCTCCAGGAACCTTTGGGCAATGATCTCAGGGATGCCCAGGGTGGGATTGTTGGGGGTCTGTGCAGGGCAGGGGCTGGACTGGATGATCCTTGTGAGTCTCTTCCATCTCAAGACGTTCTGGGGTTCTGTGTTACTGGCAGTGGAGCTGAAAGCTTTTCAGTCAGGGATAAGTCTACCTGCAACATATTTCGCACCTAAGTGTGCTAGAGATATTATTTATCCTTTTGTGTGGAACCTGGGAATATAGGAAAATAAAAACAAGTACTGTGTAAGTGTGGAGATGAGACTGTGTGGTGACTACTGCAGAGCTGTGTCAAAATTGTTTACTATTTACATTTGATCACCTTTCTGACTGTGTTGTCACCAGACATCTCCTGAGAGTCTTAATCTGACACTCAACTTTATGCTGTTGTTGTAAAATGAAAACAAGTCTTCCTTTAATGAATAATTCTTTCCACTGAATGGAAAACTTGCAGACTACATTTCACAGAACTGATTTTATTTGTATATATTTACAGGACTCCAGAGAGATGTCTGAAGTGCACAAAACTAATTGTATGTCAGCATAAGCACACAGAATACCTTTTCACTGCATAGCTCTGCAGTTTGCTGTGCCACCACCTTCTTGTAAAAGGTTTTGTGTTTAAAGATATTAATTGAAAGACATGTGAATATGATTTCCATTAAGTTGTACCATTTATATATAGAGAGACATGTTTATTCATGCATGTGTGGTATCAACTTGAACATATTCTAGAACTACTCTTTATCTTTTAATTACATAACCTAATACAGGGTGTAGAGATGCTGACAACTCATCCTGTAGGAGTGAAGGTTTAGATGAAAATGAAGGACTTCCAAAGCAAAGGCACGCAGAAGGAATGAGTGCATTAGAATTGCAAGTCAGCCAGACTTAATGAGAATAGTGGCCTTAGAGAAACCAATGAGCAGTGAAGATTAAACACTGCATGAAAATGATTGAGAAAGAAAGATATTAATATTATTGTGTTATGTGATTTCAGTAAACATTGAGGCACACCTTAGATAAAATCACACAATAATTTGGAAGGGACATTAAAGCCCATCCAGTGCCACCCCCTGCCATGTGCAGAGACATCTCCCACCATCCCAGGCTGCTCCCAGCCCCATCCAGCCTGGCCTTGGGCACTGCCAGGGATCCAGGGGCAGCCACAGCTGCTCTGGGCACCCTGGGCCAGGGCCTGCCCACCCTCCCACCCAGCAATTCCTCATTCCCAATGTGCCAAAATCTGTCCCTGCCCTCTGGCCCTGGGAGCCATTGCCTGGGTGCTGTCCCTGCCTGCCTTGTCCCCAGGGGCTGTGCAGCTCTCCTGGAGCCCCTGCAGGCCCTGGCAGGGGCTCTCAGGTGTCCCTGGAGCTTCTCTGGTGCAGCTGAGCAGCCCCAGCTGTGCCAGGCTGGCTCCAGAGCAGGGGGGCTCCCGCCCTCTGATGTCTGAGGTCTGAAACCAAACACATTTCTCACACTGAGCCCTGCTCTGACAGCTCTGCTGAGCTGGGGTAACTCAGCTAACCCTGGTTTTCATCACAGCGCTTAAAGATAGTTCTTCAGACTGTGTAGAAGCAGTCCATGGAAATAAAATCCTGTGTCATGTATGTGGTGCAACCAAGGGTGTGGCTCCCCTTTGTGTCACCTAACACTGCTCTGGGCAGGCACTTGACAGATCCCAATTTGCTGGGCCTTTTTGGGCACCAGAGCCTTCATTTCATTATGTTGCTGAAGGCCTTCTAGGTGTCAAGGAAATAGTGATTACTAACAAAAGTAAAAGTGAAGCACAGAAGCTCCACAAAATCCATAGGGATTTCAACCAAAGGAGGACTACCCACACAGATGCAATAACAACCAGTTGTTGAACACTGGCTTATTTTTGATTCTTGTGCATCACCCATTACTCATATTTCTATCTTTTGCATTTTACTTTGCGCTAAGCATCGTTAAACCTTACAGCATCCCTGTGGAGAATCAGATAAAGGGTTTTATCTAGTGCTGGTTATGACAAGTGATATACACAACCCCTTCCCAGAGCCCTGATTCTTCTGCTCTCCTTTTAATATGTTTTCCAACTTACTGGAATTGTGAGTCTTCACGCTTAAGTAATTTTTCACTGGCAAGAAGCTGCCTTAATGACAGGATGACTTATCTGCCATATGAGTTGGTTTATGGTGTTTCCTTCAGTCTACTGGAGCTGCAGATAAAATTCCATGTAGAGTTTTGTGATAAAACCACAGAAGCCTTTGGTGGGTGAGAGGAGATCATACTTTAAGGCCTGTCAATCTGCACACTGAATTCTCTAGCATGACAAATCTGAAGCTTTGTCTTGTCCCCACTGGCTACGAAGTAAAGAGTAGAATCAATTTGATTTGTCAAATACATGTTTCACAGGAGTGAATGTAAGGACTTAGGATTTTGCTTAAGTCACATTGCTCATACAAGGATCCTAAAATCTGAAAAGCGCAAGAAAAAAAAAGGCAGATGCTTGCAATAAGCTAAAATGTGGGGTTTAAGATGTCATTGATGCATAAGGGTTGTCATGAATGTTGCTATATCTTCTAGGTGGGTGGTCATATCAATACAAACATCAGCAGATTATTTCAGTCAGAGTGAATGGGAAAGGGCTTGATTAAAACACCCAAGAACCAGTTTATTAAAAATCTGAGAATTTTGAAATTAAATTGGGAAAACAGGGCTTCCTGCAGCATACTCAGGAGACAGCATTGGTTTGATACAGCAAAGGAGAAGAAGCACCAACATGTCCCTGAAACTGAAATCCAATGCAATCTCCAATAAATCATTCACACACACAGCACGGTGGGAACACCTCTAAATGATGATGGGTGTCATTCTGGCTCAGAGAGGACCTGGGAAGCACAGGGGGTGGTGGTGCTGATGGGCTGCAAGGTGGGCTTATCTCCAGGGAGAAGCAGGAGGCAGCCTGGACTTTGCTGTGCCATTTAGGGCTGTTTCTGCTGGAGCTCCTGCTGCTACACCCACGCCTGCTGCAGTGGAGCTGTGTTCTGCAGCTTACTCTGGTGCTGTGCTAGGCTGAATCCACGGAGAGAAAGGCTTGTGTCCCAAAGCAGTGGGCAGATGGGAAGGGAGCAACGTGCCTTTGGCAGGAGGGGATGTTTGGTCAATTCTCATTGCTAATGAGGCAATGAGCAGCAGAGCCAAGCAATTCCAAGTGATCTGTGTGTGGAGACTTGGAGATGAGATGGGAGATCATAATAAAGATGGCAGTGAGCAGCCAGTGACAGTCTGCCAGGAGCTTCCATGGTTGTGATGAAAAATATATCCTCAGGGCATCACAGCCATCATCTTCACTGCACAGATGTGTAGGATACCTGTGGAATTGTGATCAGAAAAAGAATCCAGAAAAGGAGCACCTCCAACTAGAAAAAAATTGTGCACTTTCTACTTTTCTGGGGATGTTCAGTGAGCTATACATGAACAGCCTTTAAAGGATAGACATATAAAAGCCACTCCTCCTCTGAAGAAAATCAAACTTATGAATTTATGGCTGGTTCATGGAAGCGCTTTTGGTTTTTTGAAAGCAAAAATTTTAATTTGGAAAACAGGCACAATATCTTGGTCCTTGTCTTGATGGTGGACCTATCTAAAATCATCTGTTTTCAAACCCCAGAAAAGCTTACAACTCTGTAAGAGCAAACATCTCAAAATATCATAAGTGAATGGTCAGTGAGTTCATGAATCAATAGCTTTTAACCTCAGCTACAAGAATCTCCTGGAAAACCTAAGCCCCTGTACAAGAATTCCAGATCCTGAGTTTTAGTTACTTTGATTCTTCTAGAAAGACAACTAATCTTGAACTAAGCATGCCACTTCTATCTTTAGCTTCCAGGCACTGAATACAGTTTTTCCTTGCTATACTGCATTGAAAACCTTCCTGCCACTGGTAATTGCTTCCTGGTGCAGTATCTCCTTATTCAGTCACCATATGTTTAGATTAAGTTTCACACGCCTCTCATAATATTTTAGAATCCAGAAAATTTCTGCAAGTCCTTTTGTAACTCTCACCAGTGTCTCAAACCCCCAAAGATGAAATGTCAGATGTGGATGCAGTAATTCAGAAGAGCTATTACTACATGTTGCATACAGAGAAAAATGACCATTTTATCTTGCTTATATTTAAAATTTTTTTACATGACACAGCTCATGGTGGCATATTTTGCTCCCACCTACAGAGACATACTGGAAGTTTATGATCAGTTAGACATCTAATACATTAGAGATGAAGATGGTACAGGGTTTAAACCAGTATTGCCAGTGACATTGTCATCAGCACAAGGTAGGCAGGAGGAATGTGAACCATCTTTCCTAATATTTGTTGTCCCCAAGGATGAGACAATCAAATAGTTTCATGAAGCTGTGTAAAAGAAGTCTGATGCTTCTCCAGTCTCCTCTGTTGAACCCACAGCTCTTCGTCTCTCAGTTCAGCCTTTTAAGCACATCCTCTTGTGGACAGGTCGACTCAGGTTCTCAAAGAGCAGAAACAGCACAAGCAGCAATGTGATTTTTCTTCTTTTTTTTTTTTTTTTTTTTTTTTTGTGCCACAGTCCTAGTGAAGTTTAAGTTAGTCTAAGAGCATCAAAGATTCCTGCTTCCCTTGCCACATCTACATCAGCTCCTTCACCTACTGAACAGGGATCATCCCTTCCCAATGGGACAAAATAATCTTGGGAGAACAGGCCATGCAAAGCGGTAGGACGCTTTTATTAAGGGAGAAAAAACCCTGAATTCATGTAAAGCCCTTAAACCCTTTGACCAAACCTTGTGGGTTTTGATGTTGTCACACAGAAGCATTAAGAGAAGCAAAGGCCAGAGGGATTTTGTCTCTCACAGTGGACTCTGATGAAGTCAACACCTACTGTGCTCTATTCCCGATGAATTGCTCAGGGCCTCTAGAGCTGTGGTAGGCTCCACCCCAGCAGTATTTTTGCTCCAGGGACCTGAAGGTTCCATGGGGGCCTTGCCAGGTGATGTGAGTTCCCTGTGCTTTGGGGAATGTGTGCTCTGGCACACTTGGAGTGTTCCTGAGTAAGGAAGGTGAATCTCGACCCAAGGTTGGCCATGGATCTGCCCGTAGTGATGAACACAGGCACTGCTAATTGGACAGCACTCTTAATAAGCATTTAGTAGAAGCCTGCAGGGCTTGGTTCATTTATTCTCATTTCTTAGTCACTGGATAATGTATATTTTTGGAAAGATCTTTGTTTTTCCTGCAGGGTAGGTGGAATCCTTCCTGCCATGCTCTGCAGTCTCGCTGTGCAAGTGCTGCAGCCTCACTGCAAGCAGTGTTGGAACCTGGCACTCCAGGAGTGAGCAGAATGAATGGGAAGGCAGCTTCAGAAAATGATCCTGCTTAAAAGATGCCTGACCATTGCAGTAAATTATACTTTTAAACCTTTGTTCAGTATATCAGACAAATCAGAGTCTCAACCCAAGCATCACTTGGAGGCAGGATTGAAGTCTCAGGCTTTTTGATTCGTGTAGTGTGATCAAGAAAAGCTTACTTCTGATCAAAGCAGGAGCAGCCCAACTGCAGATGATCAAAGGCCTAAGTGTTATCTGATGTACTGAGAAACCAAATGTGTCTCTCACTAGCGAGCTCAGTAGGCAGCTCAGCTGGAGGTGAGGTTGCAATGGGGGACGTGAAGGTTAGAAAAGAAGAAAGTTTCAATCAGTCAAAAATGGAAAATTACGGAGTGAATAGCGTCTAATTCCTGGGTACTCAGTGCAGTGGGCTGTAAAAAAATAATGCCCTCTGAGCACTGTGTGGTGTTCAGGCATAGAATTTGACCCTGGAAAAGTGTTGTGGGTTTGAAAGCTACAACTGACGTGAGCAGACACAGAGCAGTGAGTGATGTGTAGCACCCTGGGAAAGCACAATCCCACATACAACTGAGCTGTTTGCTGTAATTCATTTGCAGTTGTGTTCTTAAGGTAAAGAATCATGAATTCTTGTATTGGTTTTCCTGTAGAGTTGTGACCTTTAAAGGGATAGAAGTTATTTATGTTTCGTCAGGGGCAGTGGAAAAATGCAGGGAGAGGGCATTATGGCGGTGACAGATCAACTCTGCTTTATGGATAATAAAACTTGACTGTCATTCTTGTAAAGCCAAAGCACAGACCTTTTCTGTAGCAAAAGGAGTAAGTAGTATAGTCAGGTTTGTCACTTGTCACTAATCCAGAACATAAATCAAAATAAACCAAACTACATCCTGGAGATCAGACTGAGGAGGATGATGGGGAGGACAGTTTCCATTTGTGCTAATTAAGCTTTCTGACAGGCAAATGTATCTTCGTTCACAGGGAACTACATGTTTTGGAGTGGGAGTTAATAGGCAGGAAGAGCTCTCAGAGACCAGGGAGTGGGTGAGACTGATGCTTCCTCTGGGAAAGTGTGGGGGCCTGATCTCCAAACACTCCCTGCAGGTCCAGACCCTTGCAGGATGAGGACGTGGGTTTAAAGGACATCTCTGGAGGCTGAGGGAACCCATGGCTCTTGTGCTAGGGCCTGGTGTTGTGCAAAAGCTGCACTCTAGGAAAGCACAATGTGAAGCACTTCTGTGGGAAGAGGTTGTCCAGTGCTCCAGGGAACAGCCTCTGCTAATATCCTGTAATATCTGCAGCAGGAGGAATCACTGTGAAGCAAATAAAAAGCATTAATACTCCTGGGAGAAAGAGAGAAACTCTTTTTTTCTCTGAGTCTATTGACCAGCCACTGTCTTGAAAAACTCCCAATGCTGTTGCAGCACCATTATTATGTGCAGCTGCTGTGCAGAAGCAGCCACAGCATTTCAACTCAGGAGGGCTCAGTGGCTGTCTGTCTGCTCCAGAGAGGTTCAGGCTGAGAAAGGACAGCCCAAAGGATCTTTATTCAATAGCTTGGCATCACTGAGATCTCTTCAGCCAAACTGACCCCATGGCCAGAAGCATTTTCTCCCCTCTCTGAGCAGAATGACATTGCCATTGTTGTCCCCTGCCTTTGCTGCACGTGTCCCATCAGCAATGTGTCATACAGCCTGTCCCGTGGATCCTCCCTCTGCACTTCCATGGGGTAATAAATGGTGAATTCAGGCTCTGTTGGGAAAGCTGAAGCTGTTGTGAGAGCAGAGATTTGCAGGACTGTGCTTTTTCAATCTATAGGCTCATGGAATAGCTCTGCTGGAAACGCAGTGTTGCCTCATGGATTGATTTCCTTTCAGATCCAGAAGTGGTTTATTTTTGACCCAATCCTTTCCTTCTTAACCTTCTGCTGCTGTGGTAACACATCCTTTTTCATTTCTATTTTTGGTTTGTGGATTGAGTAAACAGGCAACGATCAAAGGGAATGGCTGGGACACAGGAAATTTCATCTCCATTCCATAAAATGACATCTTTGACTCCAGTGCCACAGGCTGAAGGCAGCTTTCCTGTGCTGTGGTGCTCCCACGTGACTGCATGTGCTGTTCAACATCTGAGCTGCTGCTCTCTAACCTACCAGCACAGCCAGAAGTGCGCAGGAAAGATAAAAATAAATGTTAATCTAGATTTTTGCTCTGCTTATCTGTCCTGAGGCACATTCAAGGCACTGAAATGAAGTGTTGGGAGGCAGGTGAGGATGAGGCTGATAGGATTGCTCACTCCTGCACACCCTGAGTAGCAGGAGGGGTGTGCAAGGTGCTGAATGTTGTGTGGGGGTGTGTATCTGCCCCTTGTCACTGTGTAGAACTTGCACATCCAGGGTGCCAGCATTGCCTTACTCAAAGAGCCAAAGAAAAGGATTGATTCTAAAAAAGACAGTCAGAAAAACGATTATTTCAGAGGATTAAAATGTTGTCTGTACTGGCAGCCAGAGGGTACTCCTTCAGCCCTGGAACATTCTGTGAATTTTCTGTGAACTCTAAGAAATTCTATGGTGCTGTCTAAAGAGAGATTTTGGTTTAGTTTGGGGAGTACAAACCAAAACTTTACCTTGAGTACATCCACGCAGGGCTTTGGTCTGGTGCAAGCAGGTGGGCTCTTAACCCAAATCCAGTTGAAGCCTCTTCCACAAGGTTTTCAGTTCCAGCTCAACAAGACAAGCCCATGGGAGATGTGCCAGGGCAGAGGATCTCAGCCTCTCCTTAGCAAATGCTGAATGTCCAGGTCTCGCAGACATCTTTTTGTGAAAATCCTTTCTTAGGAGTTTTCCTGCTGAAGCTGAGAAGTTTCAGCAACAAAATGTAAACAATTATTATCTGCTGCTGTAGAATGCAACAGGTTCATCTATGATTGGCCCACCTTAGATGTTTATAATTAATGGCCAATTAAGGGCTGCCCTATCTCGGACAGAGAGAGCTGCCTTTTGTTATCATTCTTTCTTTTTCTATTCTTAGCTAGCCTTCTGAGAGGAAACCTTTCCTTCTATTCTTTTTAGTATACTTATAATGTAATATATATATATCATAAAATAACAAATCAAGCCTTCTGAACATGGAGTAAACATCCTCATCTCTTGTCCCATCCAAGAGCCCCTGTGAACACTGTCACATCCAGGTGAATAATTCAGCTGGAAGGAGAGTGTGAGCCTTTTGGTGAGATGAAGATTCATGTTAGGTCTCCCTTCAACAGTCTTTTCATAGAGTTCTTAGTGATCTTGGAATCCTTTAATTGCATATTTTCTTCTACAAAACTTATAAAAAATACATGTTTGTTGCCTTGAAGTCTATACAAACACATTTACAAATTGCCACATTTTTTGAGGATGAGCTATTGGGTTCTTCTTTATTAGGATTTTTTTTTTTTTGTTCTCCTGCCACCTTTTAAGCATGGGCTTCCTCCTTTCAGTCTCAAGGTTTGTGCTTCTCACTGGATCACAGAAATGTTTGGTTTGGGGTTTGACGAAGCTGAGGTGGTGAAAAACTCAGGGAGAGGTGAAGGAGACATTTTTATAAAGCAGCACTTGACAGAAGGACAGAAATATTCCCTGTTGAAAGCAAATTGCTTTGGGAGTCTCTTGGACTTTTTCCAGTTACACACGGGTCAAAAACGAATTTTGATACTATTTTGCAATGACACAAACCTCAAATATTTCCTTTCCAATGATGGATTGAATGAAGCTTTTCCACAAATCTTGTCTTTATATTTCTCATTGAAGATTCAAAAACTGAGTTCTTGGAGTTACAACCTCATGAATACCAGGATTTTAAATGATCCATCAAAAGAGCTTTCCCTAGTCTTGTTCATAATACCTATTCCTCAGGTCACCTTCTCTCAGTTTTTCATTATCCTCTCAAGTGTTTCATGGGTATGTGAAAGTCTTAGGAGTTAGGTTTTAATACAGACTTTTAATGATTAGGAGTGAAACTAATGCAGAACTTGGTTTGAACCCAAAATCTTGTTTGTCATTTCAATGCAGACTCATTGACTTCATTTGTCAGCCTGGGCTTTTTCTTTTCCCTAGCATGAGTAGCTACCATTGTGATTTTCTTCCCCTTCTGCCCCTTAAGGTAAAGAAATTAGCCAATAAATTAAATATTTCTGTCTATATATTAATCAAGAATTTCAATCTTATTTGTGCTATGTCTGAGCATTCAAATCCTTTTGTTCTTAATTTTTTTCCCAGAATATAATCCCTCTTTCTGTTCACTTCTAAACAGACCAAAACAGTAAATCCCAGTGAAAAGCTCAGTTGCTCAGGAGCCATGGAATAGCCTCCACAGATGGAATACAACCTCTAGACCTCTAGCACTTTTATGGTATTGTTTTTTCCAACCCAGCACAGTCAGGCACTCCAAAGATGGGAACAGTGTCCTTTAAATGATCGGTGCTTTTGCCCTGGCTTTCAGTTCCAGCTGCCGAGTGCTGACTGCTGGAAAAGGTAGCTGGTCCTTGTTGTTGCCTCAGGATAGGTGATCTGCTGTAGGAATGGACAAACTGGGCATGGGAGATTGTTCCAGGACCAGCAGGGACATCTGTGCTTTCCTGTGAAGGAACAAGCTGCCTAGGGGCCAGGCAGTGCAGCCTCAAGTTAGGAAAAAACCATAAATGACAACTTTCAGCAAAATTCTGTTGATGTGCAAGACAATTATTCTAGCCTAAACGTTATTTACGATGTCTTTTCTTGTCCTCCCCCAGGTATTTTGAGTTTTATGAAGGGCCTTTGGAGTACAACTCTACAAAATGCCTGGAATTAAGGCAGGACATCATCGAGGTGAAGGTCTTGTCTATGTAAGTATGAGCTAAATGTAAAAAGTAGAAGTACTTAGCAATAAAAGCATTGCTAAAAGTGTTTCTTCTGAGGCAGGATGGAATGGTATCTTACAATGACACTGCCAAAAGGCTCAAGATGTGACATCAACAGGGATCTCAGAAGGGATTTCTAGCCTTCTCTTACCTGTGCAAGCCGTGTTTGAATTTGATCTGAGCTCCATTTACAGAACGTGGAAGCTTTCCCCATACATTGAGGCATTTTGGTCAGGCCCAGAATTATTGTTGAGAATTCAACACAGTGTTTGTAATATAATATTTCCATAATTGAAGGGTAAGAACAGCCAGACTGACTCATGCAAGTGTCTAGCTTAAGGCTCTTTCATTGACAGTGGCCAGTAGTGAAGGCTGAGAAAGGAAGAAAATGTTTCAGCCCTCCTGATAATAAATACTGGCATGGGGGCTTGTGGACTGGTAGAAGGAGTCCAGAGTGGAGCAATCAGAGTGGACAATAGACCTTTCTATTAATTTGTTTAGATATTTTCTGAGCCCATTTGTGTTTCTGACCTTTTCAAACAGCAGAGAGTTTCACAACTCAAAACACCTCAGTGGAAAGGTAAGAAAATATGATTCTGAGAAACAATAAAATACCTCTAAATTGTGGTTTTTGGTCCAATAAGTATGTCAGGAAACCAATGAGTTGAATGAGATGCTTATGTCAAGCTACAGCAAGGGAACTGGGTGAAAAAAGTGAGTTTGCCAGTATGACAGTGCACAGCTGGGTGATTTCAGTGTTGCCTTTTTGCATTTTTCAGCATTTCACTGAGTTTAGGTGCTTAGATTATGCCTACTCCCTCACCACATCTAAAGCCAATGGTTAATTAATGTTGCAGGCAATGCACAGGGGTCTGAAAATTGCCCTGGGGATGTCATTTCAAAAAGCAGCTCCACACGTGCATAACATTGAGCAGCCAGGGCTACAGAAAATAGAATTCGTTGCTCCAGGTCTGCACGAATCTGAGCATGCCTCCCTGCCTGACTGTGTGCACAGCAGAATGTAGGTTATGCCCTTGCCTCCTGCACTGGATGAAGGGTACACGAGTAACACACTTTGCACGGCTTGCTGACTCGCAGCGCTTAAAAATAAAAAGGAGGGGTGAGAATGTCACACTTCCCCAGTGTTCTGCTGAAGATCAGGAGCTCTGATTTGCCTTTTCTCTTTTTTGCATGCACAGAGAATTCCTCGTTTTTCTTCATCTCATCCAGTGGCCCAAGGAAGGTAGTGGATTCCTGCTCAGCTAGATATGAGTTACCCTAAATTCTACAGTAGATGCTGTTTGACATTAAACTCTTTTACTCTGCTGGTCTCTTCTGATGTTCTTGATTCAAATGTGCTATGTTTCCCAAGTCAGCCCTTATGGTAATGGAACATTTCCAAGTTAATGTGCTCTGGTGGGCTACAGAAAGTACAATATGACCTAATTCCTTCCTGCAACTTCCTCAGCCTGGGAAATGCTCGGTTCTGCTCACATTAAATATATAATTATCTTAAAAGTCTATGCTTTATTCAAACATTAAAAGCCCTCAAGCCTGAAAAGAACTCATTAAGACCTATCAATCTAGCAGAAATCACAGACTACCAAATTTCTTAGCCAGATTATACAGTTGCTTCCTACCTCTAGATATTTGCAAAGCCTTCATTATCTCTGTTGTCCAAACGCACCAGAATATGTGCGAACTTCAGTGAGGAACTTCTTGGAATTGGTGATATCATCAAAAAATGAGTCATCCTCTATCAGCCTAGTTGAAATAGGAGTGGGTTTTTTTTGGTTTTTTTTTTTTTTTAAATGTGACTACAGGTGTACTGATTAACAGAGGAGGAGGTAGAGATTCTTATGTAAAGAGCTTTTCATTTCCCCTTACCATCACAGACTCTTATCCCTACATGTGAGCTTATAAATTGTTCATAAAATAAATTTACCCACAATGTTGTGCTGTAGGATCTCACAGATTAGGTTAATCTCACCAAAATGCAGCTTTAGTTGGCCAAATTAATCCCCTTTTCCAATACCCCCCTCCTGGGCCCTTCTGCTGGGTGCACCTTTTCCCCAAAACCCAGCTGATTGAAACTCATTTGCTTCCCAGCAGATTTTGGTAGAGCAGCTGCTTCTTGCTCAATATTGAATTTTTTTTTTTATCCTGAAAAAAACAGTCAAAGCCTATCAGGGAGAAGAAATCAGTCCCAAACATCAGTTCTTGCATTCACTGGGCTTGGAGTGGCTATGTCTGAGCAGAAAAAGGAAGAAAAATTATAAATTTTGTACTGTTGAGACTGGCTGATTTGTCCCATCAATTTGTATGGTATTCTATCTGCAGCTGTTTTAGGAAATTAAGCCCTTGTAATAAACTTAATTTTTCTTTTTTTATATATTTTAGGGTGAAACAAACTGAATTGTTTGACAGATGGAAGAGCCTACAGATGTGCAAATGGGAGATGAATGTCACAGAAGCCAATTTATTCAAGTAAGAATGTCTCACATTAATGAGACTGGGTAAAATCTACTTTAGTTTGAGTTTAGCTTCTTGCAGAGATCAAAATTTCACATGGATACCAAGAGCAAGTATGACATTTGGAATACCATCCTTTTGAATAAATGTGGACTTTTCCACCTACTTAGAAAAAAAAAAAAAAAACAACTCAGCAATAAGATTTCTGACATGTGGAACAGTCTTCCAGGAAAGGCAAGGAATTTCCTGTGGGAAAGACTTCCAGATGTTATTTGGGCAGCAGTGGGGATGGAGATGAGATTTAATGGCTGCCCCTAACATGTCAGCCTAATTCTCTGGCTTGGAATGGTAATATCACTGGTAATACTGCACATTTGGCCTACAAAATTCTCAAAATACTTGATTTCTTCTGGGTGTTTTAGGTACTGTCAGACCTTGGCTATGACTTTCTCCGGTTGTTTGGTTTTTTTGATAATGGCTTCTCAGCTCTTACCCACAGATTATCTACATATTTTTTCTGGTCTTCAGAGACCTCTCAGTTAATTTCTGTAGTGTTCTGTCCTTCTTCATGTAACTTCTCTGCTCCATGATCCTCTCAAAACACAGCTTTTGGAACTGGCCTTGTGAAGGCAGCAGTGGAATGAAGCCAAACCAGTTTTTGAATGTTATATATTGATATATTCCAGTGCCATATTTGAGCAGGTTTTGAGAAAACAAACTATTTCAGGGTAAGTGCTGTAGACCGGAGTCTGCAAGTCACTGGTACAATCCAGAGACGTTGTTTGTAATAAGGCCCCCAGCTTTATCCCAAATTCTCTTGCATGATTCCAGGAAATAGCTGTCAGGAGTTAATGAGAGAGTGTGAGAATGCATGTGCTGACTTAGTCACTGACATCTTTAAAAATAACATTGTTAGTCTCAGACTCATAACAGCTTCTCCAATGTGATCTCCACACCTAAGTTTTTTTAAGTGTTTGGTTTTTGTTTGGTTTTTTTTTCCCCCCTGCATTTTTCCAGGAAATTACTTGGTAGGCAATTATCAGGGCCGTTTTGAAGAGGAGAGTCATTCAGGATTGCAGCTCATTATTTTAAAAACAGCTGGAGTGAGAGGAGTAATGATTGTGCCCAGAGAGAAAGCAGCACTTTGAGGTATGGAAAGGAGCCCTTTGAGCTTTGGAGGCCAGAGCAGAGGTGGGAGCAATGAGAAAGGAGTTTCCAAAGACCACCAGAGGGACCATCAATCTATCTCAGGCCACCAACACCAGCACATTAAACAAAGAACCCCTCTCTACCCTGTGCACTGAGAGAAAACAGAGATGAAGGACTTCTGTCACTGCTTCTACCTGCCTGACTGAGGTATCACTGCTCCAGGAAACCCTCACTGGCACCCAGATGCAAACATAGTCTCTGTCAGGTCTTCTCAGGAGCAACAATAGTGCTTGTAATTAAAAAGAAAAAAAAAAGTCTAAAGCCTGTTTCATCTGTGTTCAGTGGGGCAGAGACATCAATGTGTGGGGTTGTGGGGAAGCTGCTGTCCCTTAACAGCAAACCAAGGTCTCTGAGTTTGGAGGCTGCTTCCGAGGAGAATGAAATGTGTAACCCTCGGAGCTGGGGGATTTTGAGCTTTGCCAGTCCAGTCCCATCATGTGAGATGGGGAGAATCCAGCAGATTTAAATGGCAGCTGCTTGAGCAGCAGAGAGGGATGAAGGGCAAAAATCACAATAAAGTTTGTATGTAGAGACTAAGGAAAGCAGTTTCCTTGAGAATCTTCTTCCATCAGATATCAGGCATTCACCAAAAGGACTGTGCCTTTGGAAAACTAGCTGGACATTAAGGAAAAACAGCTCTTTCAATTCCTTAAGGAGCAGCCAATGAAGAGGTTTTTCTCATATCCCAACTATAACAATTCAATTCCTTGAATCTGTTTGTAATTGTTTTTGCTGTTGAACGTTATTCATTGACTTTTTCAGTCTCATTTGCTGCCTTGATCTGATGGTCATTTTGTGCCATCCTGCATGAGTCAAGTATATGAGAGTAATTGGACATCACTGAAATGTTTGCATAATTCTCTATTTGCTTTCTGGTGCTTGTAATAAAGCCCATAAAGAAGACAGGCTTATTCTTCCAACGGAGAATATGAGGCCACACACCCCAGAGGCAAGGCATTTAATCTGGGTTATTTGAGAGCCATCTGGCTTTGCCTTCATGCTCATACATTTGCCATGACATGTATTTTTCACTGAAGGTATCAAACACATTGACTGGGAAAAAAACCATCTCTGGAATAAGGGTGAGCAGAAGTCAGGGCTTCCAGTGCCACCAGTGAAAGAAGAAAAGCATCCAGGGCAGGATGGGGAAAGGGAATCGTATTCACAAAGCTACTTTTCCTATCTACATTTCGTGTGTGGGAGGGTGTTTCATTTTTGGGGGTATTGGTTGTTGGTTTTTTTGGGTTTGGATTGAAGGTATTTGAGATGGTAGTTTATGTTTGGATTTAAGTCTTTATTTTTTTTATTAGTAAAACAGTTTCATTACTGTGAGTTTGGCAGCTTTTCATTAGAAGGCAGAAAATGGTTAACGATCTTTTGTTACAAGGTTTTTCAGGACTAAACATTTAATTAAGAATTTACACTTAGATTATTTTTTTCTCTTAACTTAATAATTGATTCTTAAAAGTTTGTAATGTGTATTTTTTTGTCTAATTACAAAATGTTACTTAAACTTATGAAGAAGAAGGAAGAAGAAGCATGAAGACACTTAGGACGACACTTGGTGTTTTTTATTTTGCTTCCATCTACAATGTACTAAAAATTTTAAAACTTAAATTTTTTACTAAGTAATGCGGTACTTTCTATAATTTATTTTACACTTTTGTAGATTTTAGTGTATTTTGAAGTCTAGGAAACTTTTTCTCTGAATGAGGGTTAAAGTTAGTGCTCCCTTAGGGGTTAGGACACTTTAGAGTAGACAGAAATATTTTGGGTGTTTTGGGTTTCTACAATGTGAAACACAGCAAAGGGATCAGAGCTGAATGTTTTTTCTCTCTTACTCTGAGTCCCATGTTTGGGATTTCATGAAAAAAAATTTTGGTCATTAGTCTGAGATTTTGGATTTTTAGGCATGATCAGTTTGCCTGGCACCAATCTGTTGGGGCCACACCACCTTCCTGATGCACACATGTGCAAGGCCAAGGGCAAAATTAAGATTTTTGAAGTTGTTTTTTGTTGTAGCCAAAGTGTGCTGTGCTCCACAGCAGTCTGTCAGGTGGGGCAGTGTCTTTGGGTATTGATGTGTTTAAATACTGCCCTGCCACATTTCTACATCTCCAGAGGGACTCTTGAACCCCTGCATTTCCTGCCCAGTGATGAGTATATAATTCATAAAATGGTGAAGATGTTTAAAGCAGAGAGACACTAATTCACTGATGTGGTTTTGCCAGGATATGGGAGGCAGAAGCTTCCCTTTGGGGCTAGAGCAGGGCAGAATTTGCATATGAGTTTCCCATGTGCAATTCCCATCAATTTGCACATGATTTTCCATCTTTCCCTAGAAGAGACAAGTATAGGTATCTAAATTTACTCTCTTTTCTTTTTGTTTTGCCACAGTTTTCTCAATCAAAGAAAATTTCACCGAATATGATATTTTCTGGATGAAAATCCAGCAAACCACCATTTTACTCATTCCAGAGCTAAAAAAAAATTATTTTTGGTGAAAAATACCTTGTTAGGAGTAACAGCAATTGCAAATCCTGTGTCATTCCATTAGATCCTTGATCTTACTTCCTTTTTGTTTCACAGGTCTACTCTGTCAAGGTGTTGCAATGCCCCGTCCTTTCTGTTCACCACCCAGAAAAATACTCCCTTGGGAACTAAACTGAAATATGAAGTGGATACGAGTGGAATCTTTCATATCAACCAAGAAATCTTCAAAATGTTTCCAAAGGTGCCTCTGCCCACTTGCAGGATCAGCTTCACTGTACTTTCTCCATTAGGCACTATCCTATAGCCAAGCATTCAGCACTTGTTTGACATTTCTACAGAATTCATTCACTGCTTATATTTGATATGAAAATCTTTATTTTTTAATATGATATTTTAGGTTATTATTCTGTTTTCTGGTGTCATCTGCAAAATATACACATACACATCCATCCATATGTATATGTATATGTATATGTATATGTATATGTATATGTATATGTATATGTATATGTATATGTATATAGGTATAGATATAGATATAGATATAGATATAGATATAGATATAGATATAGATATAGATATAGATATAGATATAGATATAGATATAGATATAGATACATATATATGTAATTTCCTGCAGAACATTGCTGACTTAGGAGCAAAGTGGATAATGAAAGAAGAAAGCTAAATAAAAGAGACACTGATTTATCAGAACTCTTTCAAACTATAATATTCACATAGAGTAAATCCAACATTTGAGGGTAGGTCTGATTTTCTTTTTGGCATGATTATTTTATAATTCATATTCACAATGATTATTTTTATACTTATTTCCGTTCTTAGATTATCTGTGAACAGGCTTCATAATTTTTAAATGTATTCATCATAATGACTATTCAAAGCATTTCCAGCAAATAACACTTGACTTCCAGGGGTGTTCAAGGTTATAATCAGTGGGCAATTCCCTCTGCACAGAGTGACTGATGAGCAGGAATGGGCTGATGTGGCTGCAGATTTATCACAGGGCTCAACCCTTCAACTTACACAGAATACTTGGAGGGGGTGGCTGAAATTGATCCCTTTTGAAAAGCCAGACACCAATATTCAGGTTAAGTACTTAGAATTTGTGCCGTGGAACCTGTCCTTCAGGGTCACGCCACATCTAATCCTTTCTGAGCACTGCTGAGAGGAAGGGAAGTACTGTTATCCGAATGTGCACGTGGGGAGCTGGGGTAGAAGCAGGGAAAGGCTGGGATCCAGGAAAGCACTTTGGCATCTGGAGACGTGCAAAGAATGGGTACATCTAAATCCAGGACTATTATCCTCAGAACCCTGCTTGATTAGGCAGATGAGTGCATCAAAGTCTGAACACCTGACATCTGCTAGGTTTGTCCTGGATGGTCAGGATGCTGTGAAGGCATCGTTGCATGCCAAAATGCCTTTGGGAGTCGCTGGGCAGTGACCAAAGCCACCCTCTGCACGGGAGCAGGGCTGTAACCTCTCACATGTAGGAAATAAAAGGCTGAAAACACAGAAGCAATGCTGCAGGAGCAAGAGCCTTGTGCTGAGCATGGACACCTGGCTTCTGATTTCCCTTCCAGGGCTGCCAAGGGACTGTGTGTTAAGAAATCACTGCATAAAGCACAGACGGCTCCATATTTCCTCTCTGCCAGACAGCTGCTGCTTTTCTCAGACAGGTGTAATTGCATGCCCTTTTTGCCTCGTGGCTTATGGATGCCGTGGAAAGATCCTGGGAATAATCACCCAGAAATGTCAAGCCACTCTTGCATCCCTCTGTAGTTTGCAGCGTGAGATTATTGATAAAATATGTATGTACCAAAAACGAGCACTCTCATGCTTATGTAAGCACATCCCTACATATTCATAAGGTGTAGCATGGCTCAGTTCTTCGTCACAGCCCTCTCACCCTAACAGCCCAGTTTGTTCTCAGGATGTGATTTTCACTCTCTGGCTTCAGCAGCAGCAGCAGCTGCATCTCTGTGTGTGAAGGCAGGATTTTTCCCAGAGATTACAGGAGAAAATTGTGGATTGCATCATCCACAAGTTCATAAAGGTGCCTGACCAAAGGCAGTGCTGGTAGTGCAAATGCTAATTAATAATCATTAATACTATCAGTACAATTACTGGTAAGCAATAAAATTTGGGCTGCTTTCTGTGACATGGTGTCTGACAGACTTCTTGGGTTTTACTGGCTGCCCTGAAGCTCTGTGTGCAGACTTCCCAAAAGCAGGACACCAGAACCTCAGGAGCCAGCAGTTTGCAGGCAGCTCAGAAAAGAGTGCCTGAGCTACACTAATTCATGGTTTGTGCCCTCATGTGGAAATCAAAGGGGAAAGAAAATGTCTGAAATTAGTCCTTATGCTATTGAACCTGGGGAAAAATGATAGGTTATTTGGGTTTGTTGCCTGTGCCATTTGGGTTTTTTGCCTGTGCCATCTCTAATTGCACAGCAAAATACCCATCACTTTGTGCAGAGGGAATATTGCACCCCAGAACCAGTGTCAACATCCAGTGGTTAATTCAGCAAGGTGCGGCTGCAGAGGAAAAAAAAGAAAAACAAAGGAAGAAGAGAAAAAGGGGCTGGTTGTGTCCATGTTTTGGGGTCTTTAACTGTTTCCTTGCCGTGCTGCTGCAGGACATGCCGTACCACCGCTCCCAGTTCAAGAGGTGTGCAGTGGTTGGGAATGGAGGAATTCTGAAGAACAGCAGATGTGGCCGGGAGATTGACAGTGCAGACTTCGTGTTTAGGTAACCACCACAGCTCCATTTTCCTCTCTTTTTTTTGCCTTTTCCAATGACAAATGAAACGCTGAGAAGCTATTCTCTCTCGCATGGAAACATGACATTTGCTAAATTGGCTGTGTCAAGCCTACTTCTTGCACAAAAAGCTGGTTTTCAAAAAAAAAAAAAAAACAACCAAAACAACAACAACAACAAAAAACCACCCCAAAACATCATTCTTTATAATATTTTTTTTTTTTAATTAAGCTTTGAGGAATTACTTCTCCCAAACTCCGTGGGGTTAATCACTGACTTATTGGCCAAGTCTGATGCTCTCTCCCTGCCACTGAGGTTATGGATTTATCCTTCTATGGATATTACCCTATAAGCAGTGTCCTATGAACCTGGGCATAATTTTCTGGGGCAGATCTGAGCCAGAGGTACAACCTTTTATTGAGTGCCAGGCAGCTTGGTCAGATGTTAATAGCTCACTGCTGATGTGCCTCAGAGGTGTGTTTCTGGACGGGTGCAGAGCTCAGGTGCTCAATAACAGGATTTACTGTAATCAATAATCTATTCAGGGCTTCCAAAGTCACCAGAATAACTTTGAAGGTTAAGTGTCTTCACTGCTCCTCACTATATGTGGAATTACCCAGGTTTTGCATAAACTGGGATGTCCCACGATGACTCTCCCTGGATAAGAGAGTCTAGCAGCAGTTTTATAATCCTTAATATATATGAGAAAGATTTTTTTTTTGTTATTCATATGCATGACTAATCCCTCTCTAAATCCTGTTAAGCTCTTTGCCTGGGTCATGGCATATGACCGCTAGCTCACAGATTCATGACTTGCTCTCTAGAAAAGAAAAATCTCTTTATTTCAGTTGGCCTATTTTCTGATCTTGGGTATGTTGTTGTCAGTATAGAATAACCATGCATAAAGCAATTAATTTCTCTGACTTCACACCAGCAAAAATTAGATCAGATTTTGGTTCAGTGCAGTCTTAATTCAATTTGACATCATATGAGAAAATTTTACATTCAGGATTCATTATTTTCAGACTCCTGTATCTGCCTCCTATTGCAACTTTACAGAAAATTATTAGCTTAGTTTTCAATGAAAAAAAAGTCTATGAGAAAGTCTAGGCTCCACATAACTTCTTTCTTAAAAGCTTAGTGT
Organism: Zonotrichia albicollis; assembly: GCF_047830755.1. Classification (NCBI taxonomy): domain Eukaryota; kingdom Metazoa; phylum Chordata; class Aves; order Passeriformes; family Passerellidae; genus Zonotrichia; species Zonotrichia albicollis. The sequence goes on from NC_133860.1 coordinate 8,724,385, forward strand.
GTTCCATATGCATTAAATAATTACTGTAGATTCGCTGCTGTTGTGTCGGATCACAACCATAAGTATGGATGAAAGGAGCAGCCCATGTGACACACGGAGATGGCAAGCTTTTAAGCAGAAGCTGAAATATGTCTGGGAAATTTATCATTTATCTTTAAGGACTTTTAGTAGAGTTCCTGTTCTACCACTGCTGCTCTTCCTTGAATGGTACCAAAACTGGTGAAAAAAAGAGAGATTATTACAGAACTTAGAAACTGGGTTGCATTTGGTAACTGTAACAATTTTAATAGAGGTTTAGTCAGAACTGGAATATGAAAAAATATAGCAGTGCCAAAGAAACCCCTGGTTCACCATCTCCAAATTGTGGATTGTGCAAAAAGATGTGCCAGTGTTTTAAAACTCAAGGTCAGTTTTAAAGTAAAGCTTGTGTTCAAGGTCAGGTGTGAACACATCTGCTTTCCAATCCACCAAACTATCAGGAATCATCATCTTGGCCACCAGTGAAATTTTATAAAACATTTCACAAGTGTTTATGGAGCCCTGATTGCATTCAGCAATGATTATGGAACCCTGATTACATTCAGCAGTACCTTCAGGACACTTAGGGAAATCTTTTCTTGCGGCCAGCAGCATGCAGCCAGGATTGTTCTGTGAAGTAAATTCTGAAAGCAATCAGTTAAAGTACAATAGAATATATAAAATACACACCGGAGTTGCATATACCAGTAGTTATTGTCTGTCTCCATCTACTGGCCAGAGGGGACCTCTGTGAAATTAGAGATGGGACTGCTCTTGGTGAGGATGAGTTTTTGGAGTCTGCAAAAGTACAGCTTGTGCAGGTGGGCCATTTTTATAAGGCATTTTCACCTTCAAAAAATTCAGTCACTCTCAATCCTGGTGTGAATTTCCTGTTTAGAAACATTGAAGCTGATTATCTGAAAACCCTCCTCAAGTATTATCTAATAAGCACAGTGCCCAGTGCTAGGTGGTACTGGGGGTACCCAAGGACTTGGGTGGCATGACCCAGCAGAAGGAAGTCCTGGAAATGGCATTGTCTATGAAAAAGATAGCCAAAACCAATTCTCTGGCCAGATAAAGATGGACTATCTGTAAGGTAGATGTAAACCTTTTGAGTGTTAGAAGGACTTTGGAGGATTTTTGTGCATTCTTCTGCTCCCCAAGCTGCCCTCTCTCTTTGACTGAGAAATTTTCCTGTCAGCTGAACTGCGGTATTGTGAAAACAGTAAGCATCTCTTACCCTAAATCCCATCACAGTTTTTGCTCAGCCCTGTTCTTCAGAAATAAAGACAACTTTGAGAATTAGGCACAGCAGTACTTTTGAGATGTGTGGGGCCTTAACAGTGATGGTTTTAATTGAGGCTTGCAGGTCACTTCAAAAAGCTTTCAAAGTGTCATTCAGTGCCTAACTCTAGCTTAAATTGAGTGTAAAACCCGTTGCCAGGCCACATATTTTATCCCTGAAAACACATGCTGAAGTTTTTTTTCAGCTGGATTTCCTTTGGAAGGAAAGACAGCGTGATAACTTGTGAGTGTGCATTTCAGTAACTTCAGCATCTCTTGAGAGATGCTCTAAATTTTGTGAGATGATGTATCTAGGACAAGGCCAAGGTGAATGGAGGCTGGGCAAAGTCAAGGCTTGCAAATCTCTCAAGTTTGCTTCCAATAACTTTGATGTCCTATGGTGAACTTGTAGAGTCAGAATTGCTGCTATTAAACCATGTTGGGAGATGCTTTTAAATGGAAAAGGAAGTGAAGCAGATAGTTTGGGATTAATTATGTCTGGATTGATTTCTCTCTTGTGGAACATTTCCCCTAAATTCTCCTGGGTATAAACCGAAGCATCTTAAAGGCAGTGTTTTAGATATAGTTTATTAATTATTGAATACATCTCAGCTACTGCTCAGCAAGCCTTTGATTTTATAGGCTGATTGGCCTTGGAGCTTCAATTCATTTTGCATCCTAAACTGCCAGAGTAAACAGGTAAATTGCTGTTAAGGAGGCAAAATGAGCCTTGGCTACACCTGCAAAGAGGAGTCATCTCTCACAGGTGAGGGAACAAGAAAAGTCCTCGCACAGCCCTCAAGAACTTGTTAGATTATTGCACAGTTTGGGCATCAACATGTTTAGATACAATTTTAAATTGTCACTCTGCTTCTAGATTTGTTGCTTGGCAGAAATGCTTAAATAAATTTTATTTACTAGTCCTGAAAAGGTGAAATAAATTTTTAAACTTTCTTACTGATTTCTCTTTTTTATAGATGCAATTTGCCTCCTATATCTGAGAAATACTTCATGGACGTTGGGGTGAAGACAGATGTCGTGACGGTCAATCCCAGTATAATCACTGAGAGGTTATTTCTGCTTTTTTTGTATTTTCCTTTTTCTTGATTTCCCAAATCTACCTTAAACATAATTCTGTTACACAGAATGTTTTACCAAATCCTACTTTATACCATCACTATGAATCATACATTTCATTCTGACTTGAATAAGTAACAAGTTGTAGAAATGTATTAAACACTTAAACCTGCACTTTGATGATGGAAAATGGAAAGGCAATGAGCTAAAATTAAATTAAAACAACAGAGCCATCCTTCCCCTGCTCTGCTTGCAAGTCCCAGTCAAACATCTTAGAAACATTCAGGGTGAAAGAAACTGGATCTCACCCGAAATGCTGAAGTCATGGAATCAGAGTCATCAACTTTGGGAAATTAAGATCATCAAGTAAATAAAGTAACATACATTGTCACACATTTTAAAGAAATGCCAATGAAACTTTACTGTAGACAGGATTGACTAGGTGATTTTAATTTTAAATTTGTAAATGCCCTAATGCTACCTAGTGACATTTTTGGGACCATAAGGCTCATTATTGCTTTCCTTTCTCGATGGGGGGATGTCTTTCTTTTCTCAAGCAACATAAAATAATTTGTTTGACTTTGGATTTCTTTTAAAAATGTTACAGTAGGACATTTTAAGCACTTGCTAGCTTTGGTGTTGGCCACTTTTTTATACAGCCCTGCACTGCAGGGTGCACTGAGGACGGTCCTTGATCAGAGAGTCAGCTGAGTAACAACAATCATACCAATGTTCTACATTGCTACATATTGTTCTCCTTTATTCACCAACTTTGACATATTTATTCCTCTCTATACATTGTCTCACACCACTAGTGCTTGAAGCTCATTAGTTAAGCAACTGTAGTTGCACATACATGTTAATTACTGATGGGCTGTTACACCTATAAGCATCTTTAGTTAAGGTGTGCCAAATTAAGACTTTCCCACAACGTGCTTGGCATCTAGTCACATCTTGGCACAATGCTCATTCTTCCTTGTTGGATCCATTTGAGGTTGGTACATGGTCTGTCTTGTCCTGAAGACAGCACATGGTCTTCAAAGTAACTCTGTAATCTGAAGGCCAGGGTTGTCCATGGAGGAGCACAGCATGGCCTTGTTCTGCTAAAAATCCTTCTGCAGTGCGCCATGGAGCTTGGAAAAATTATGTACTTCTAATAATACCATGAGAAGCGTGGCACCATCAGAAATGGCCACAAGTTTATTATGAAGTTATGATTTTTTAATATTTTGATTTAAATTTTTTTATTTTTAAAAACAATTTTTTAAAAAGTTATATTTTTAATAGTTTTTTAGAAGTATGTAGTTTCTACCCTACTTTTCACACTGATGCTGTAGCTACAAATCTAAGTACATTCCCATTGATAATGGGAAGCTATCAATGGGAAGAATAATCTCAATTATCCCTGTGTCAGAAATATTTGAGTAAAAGCCTATTGGGGGAGGTTTCTTGCTGGGAATGTGCCAACCATCACTGTCGTGGTTTGAGAAGAAGTAAGTTTTCTGGGATATGAAGTGGTCAAGCCAATAGGTGTTCAGATTTCCAACAGTGTTTCCTGGGGAAGCCTATGGCACAGGAATGACTCCTCTCCTCTTGATGAACTGGGAATTGATTATCTAAAGAGTAGTGACAGACGGAGTTGGTAATTTAAGAGATACATGTATTAGAAATTTGGTGGGGGGAAGAGGAAATGTTTTAGAATGTTTTCATTTTTCCCTGTGTGTTTCTTTTTACACATAGTTTTAGTTTAGTTAATAAAGTTTTCCTTTCTTTATTTCTAAGTAGGGGCCTGCTTTGCTTATTCCTGCTCACATCTCACAGCAGAAACCAGAAAGAATGTATTTTCATGGGGGCACTGGCTTTGCGCCAGCGTCAAACCATGGCAATCGCTCCCACCCTCTCCCCTGCAGATTCCACAAGCTGGAGAAGTGGAGGAAGCCCTTCTACGACGTGCTCCAGGTGTACGAGAACGCCTCCGTGCTGCTGCCGGCCTTCTACAACACGCGCAACACGGACGTGTCCATCCGCGTCAAGTACGTGCTGGATGACTTCGAGTCGCAGCAGGCCGTCTACTACTTCCACCCCCAGTATCTCATCAACGTCTCGCGCTACTGGCTCGGCCAGGGCGTGCGGGCCAAGCGGGTCAGCACCGGGCTGATCCTGGTGACTGCGGCCCTGGAGCTCTGCGAGGAGGTGCACCTCTTCGGCTTCTGGGCCTTCCCCATGAACCCCTCAGGGATTTTTATAACTCACCACTACTACGACAACGTGAAGCCTCGCCCCGGCTTCCACGCGATGCCCTCGGAGATATTCAACTTCCTCCACATGCACAGCAAGGGGATCCTGCGGGTTCACACGGGGACCTGCAGCTGACAGGGGACACTGCCAGAGTGTGGCGGGAGCTCGATGGCCTGTGTATGGTGGAGCAGGTTTTGTTACACCCCGAGATTATGCAATAATTGTTTGATATAAAGTTCCTCAAGGCGTTGCATCCCATAAGATCTAGGACACCAGCATCTTTCCTGCTAGCAGAGTTGGGTCCGTAACAGTGTAGGAGAAGCAAAACTCCTGTGCCCCAGGGTACACCCTGTCCTGGAAAGCAAGTCAGATAAGAAGCACATTTACAATACATTTAGAGATAAATAGAGCACATTAATATAGTTATCATTTCACTATGGAGAAAAGCACCAAACTTTTGAGGAAAAACAGAGGTGGAGAATTTTAGCATAGATTATATGACTTTACATAGGTTTCTGAATCGAGTACCTTGGGGTATTGCCAGATGTTATTGAACACTGTTCTCTGGCCTTTAGATTTTTGAAAATACTCTTTAGCATTATAGCTTAATGGGGATATATAACTTAAAATCTTTGTTCTGTAATGTCACAAAGTGTTGATCAAAAATAGCAGATAGTTGTGTTAGGAATAAACAAAATCACTTTATGAATTTTTTCAACCAAGATAGAACAGAATGTTGAACTCCCATTCACAGCAACAGGTAACTGTGTGAATCATGTTGTGATATTGTTTTAGAGATTGTTTCTTCCTTCTTGCGCCTTGCATTTCTGTTCTCCTCTGCTAATTGTGCTTCCTTTCTCCCTGTCTGTGATGCTTTCCTTCTGGCTAACACATGGCAATGTGTGCACTTCCTCCCACAGCCACCATCTCAGCATCACATTGGAGTCCTTGCTGAAGAAACAAGCTCCTTCACAAGGTTTTCTTGAGATGAAGAGCAAGGGGATTACATAGTTATATTTTGCAAGTTGATTTTTTTGTTCAGCATAAGATAGGAAAAAAATAATTTCCTCGTTGATTTTTATTAAAGACTTTGTAAAAGTATCTGAATGTTGATTCACTGTTGTACAGGTTGAGTTAACACTTTCAGGTATCTGTAATATGTTAATGTCAGGAAATGAAGTTAAAATTCAGAGAAGTTATTTTGTGGCTTAGATTATGATACTTATTTTAAAATTATGCATCTTGAAATGTCAAATGTCTTAATGTGGCGTTTTTGTATATTGAGAATGTTATTAGGATAGTGAAAGGGCTGGTGGTGTATTCTTTAAATGTCATCAGTGTAGCTCTACCAGGTATGTCAAGCCTAATTTTTCACCTGCTACAGTTGACAAAATCCTGGAGCAGAAAAGGTGCCAGAAGTTGCTGGAGTTTATTTTGTTGTAGTAGGCTGCTGGTAATTGCCCTTTCATACTGGTATGACTGCATACACAGGAGGTGAGTTTGCTATTCCAGCTGTGCTGGCCTAGCTAAATGAATAGAGTTTTCCTGTCTAAGTTCTTAGTCTGAAGCACTAGGGCTGTTGCCTTGTCTTGTCTTATGTAGATTGCAAGATCTTTGATCAAGGACTTGAAGTTTAAAATTCTGTATGAAGGATATTTTATTTTTGTGGGGGGCTGGCAGGGAGAGGGTTTAAATCCAAATATGGACTTGGATTTTGACTTTGTAATGCATGAATGCACAACGCTTCTTTTAAAAGCCTCTGTGCTACGCTGAGAGCTGTGCAAGTTGCTCACACTACAGATAAAATGATCACAAAGAAAGTGAAAGCACGTTGGTCACCACTTCAAAAGTCCCTGCTGGCCAGCAGTGACCTGGGTGGTATGTGAGAGTGCATTTTATTAACACTGCACTCTTGAGGTTTTATTGCCTTAGAAGCAACCCATATCCTTGATGGCGGTGTCAGAACTCACCTGGGAAACACCAGCCAGGGGCAGGTGAAGGACCAGTGCTTAAGCTTAATATATTATTTGTGGTGATGATGTGTTTTAGGTCTTAGAGTTACACTGTGTGTTATTGAGCACCCCCTCGTATTGTCTACCTGTGAAATAGGCAGCACCCCCATCAACCTGCAGGTGAAATGGTTTCCTTGACTCAATATGCAAAAGAGATCTTTGTCTTTGCTGTGTTCTGTAAATTTGTGTGCAAAGGGCTTTGACAATGAAGTGCTGTGATGAAAGTGCTATTTAGAGAGCAATGTGACACTGCAGGTTGGCCGTCTCGCTGTGCATTGAGTTTTATGATAACAGTAATGACACTGAAGCTGGTACTTAGAGCCCTTACTCCTTATTCTGCCTGAGTTTGGGGCTAGTAGTGGCTTCAGGTTTGCTTTGCTGCTGCTGCTCTGCTAAGGTTACCTTCTTTAGTAAGAGATTTTTCTTTACTGTGGTGATGGAAGTGAACAAAATCAACTGAAAGGAGTCTGATACATTACAAAAGGCACTTCAAAAAAGATGGGAATGCACTTGAGAAGCATCCATATGCTGATAGGAATAGTGCAAATCCCTCTTTTTAGTTGCAAGAAATCCTTTTGGACAGACAAAAGGATAAGCAAAACTGCATTTACAGTTAATCTGTAAATACAGAGTCACAGACATTTCCTTTCCATTGTTTGCTTCATATAAATCAGCAATGTAAATTCACTGTAATAAGTGCAGTGTTACTGTGTTTAGATTTTGATTGCTTATAAATCTATAGCTACTATATTTTTTTAATGATTTTAAGAAGTCTGTGCAGGTTACTTGCACATATGCACCAAAGGCCCAATCTTGCCACATTTATCTGAAATGAGCCCCCATTAAGGTGGGTGGGTATTTTATTTGTGTAGGGACTGCAGAAACAGGCCCAGATATTTCTGTGAAGGTGTACATAGCTGTACAGTTAAGGAGCGATTCGGAAGCCAGAAAGATTATTAATGAAATATATATAAAATAGTCCTTGTGATGAAATACATGTTGCAACATGTTCACTTTCTGATTAATTTTTCAGGTGTTGCTCAAAAAATGATTGCAAAACTATGGCATTTGTCAGAAATGCCATATGTAGAAGGGCTTTTGCAGAAAGAAGGACCCTCCTTGGTTCCTGCCATCATTCTTTTTTGTGCTGAGCATAAGAAAATATTCTTTTGACATCAATCATTTGTCTGAATTTGGGGCTGGTTTTGTTTTCCCTTCTCCCACGAGGTCTAAGCTCCAAATGTCCAATCTTAGCCTCTGAACAATGGATAGATGAGTGATAAGAAGTGACTGTCAGGTGTGTTTTCTGCAAGTAAAGGATGTGTGTAGCACGTTTTGCTTTCCCAGAAAAATGCCCCCCACCAATAATTCTGATCTGTCCATGAAGAAAGGCTGTCAGCTGTCTGGTACCACATCCTGAGCTTGAGCTGTAATCTCAGCTCTGCTGCTGAGGATATGAAGCCTGAGACAGGCAGAGAGAAAATGTCACAGTTTAATCCCCAATCCCTCACATTATTTAGGAGAATCCCTTAAGAAGTTCCTGATACTGCACACACTGGCAAGGCAAGTTGAGTTGGAAATGATAACTGGGATTGCTTTGACTTTATTGTCGGGTCAACAGAGGAGGCTTATGAATCTGCCAGTGCTGTCATCAAAGGGAAGGAAGTATTTAGCTGGAATAGTTTAGCTGATTGCTTTTGATTCATGAAATCCAACTTTGCTGTTGGACAGAATGGCTTCAATGGCGATAGGGCCATTATAATATTTTAGCATATTTCCTGTGATTGCAGCACAGTTGTCAAAGCCAGCTCATGAATTGCAAAAGGGAGAACCATGCCATGGCAGCAGCAGCTCCTTCTGCTGCTATCTCAAGGAGGAGAGGCACCGTGCTGAGCAGGTCTGTGGTCTCCTTGAGAAACAATGTCAAGGGAATACAGGAGGCTGCAAGCACAACTCTGCTCCAGAGCCTTTAGTGCCCTGGAATAACACAGCAGAGAGAACAGGAGAAGTTTCACAGCTTGCGGCAATCAGGGGTGGCTCCTCCACCCTTGTAAAATCCACCCTCGAAAAATCCACCCTCTTGCAGGCTTGGCTGACAATGAATTAAAGGTGACTCGGGATGGCCAGATGTAGTGGATGGAAGGAAATCAGCTCCAAGAATAGTCCCCTCTGTGGGTGTTTGGTGAATCAGTGGAAGGGCTGCTCCTGCTTGGAGGCAGGAGCGCTGGTGCTGACGCAGCTGCGTGGGTGCTCAGCCCTCCCTGGCAGCGAGGAGCAATTCCTGCTGTGTCTGGGGGGAAACTGAGGTGGGGACGCAGGGAATCTGTCCTTTCTGGTCTTCTGGCTCGTCCACTTGTCTGCCAGGGTAGTGAATGTGAAATGCTCTGAAATGGGCCTTTTTCCCCACCTCACTCTCATTTGAGTGTGCAGAGAGCCTTGGAGCTTTCACAAGTATAGGAAAAAGGAAACAGCAAAATTCGGCAATCCCTAAAGGGCCAAGCTCCCTGGGAAATTCTGGAGTGAGCTGAGGTTCCAGGAATAAAGAAGTCAGTCTGTATGCTTAGGGCCCTTACAAAACCCAGTGAAATGTGTGGAAATTTTGTGTGCTCCAGAAATGGGCCTTGATCATTGGTAAGATGAGCAGCCTCTTTTTTCCCCCTCTCACTTGATTTCAGATACACTTTTTCATATGCTGTAGATACAGTGCAGCAGCAATACCATGTTTCTAATGTTGTGAGTAAAGAACAAGCTTCTCTGGAAACAGAAGTGTTGTGACTGTCACTCTCCCAGATTTCATCAATTCATCCTTTCAAGCTCATCTATGCAAAGCATTTCTTCGTGGTGGTGTAAATCATACATGAGCCCCCTGTACCTGGCAGTATGTGTGTGAACCACAGGCCTCAGGAAAAGAGGGTTTTCTCTGTTGCTTTAAAATACCAGTATGGAATTTGTCAGTGATATGAATGTGTTGAAGGCAGGATGCAGCCCACTACCTTTGAAGCCACCACAACATTCACATTTGGGTTCAGCTGAAAGAGAATTCAGGCCTTACATCAGTGCTTGTAAGCCAAGCCAATAACCTGCATCTCCAAAAATCCACCCAGATTATTATCATTTGGTGTCTTGTTATCATCCTGCCTAATGTGGGTGATCCTGCTTGGCATCCCGTGTTGTCTGCATGGTATTAAAAATAAAAATAATAAAAAAAAAAAAACCAAAACTGATTCTATTCAAAACTGAAATTGTACTTAAGTGCTTTTAAAAATAAACTTAAGAGAAATCCAAATGTACGAGAGGCATTGGGTCGAGGGACCCTGGGTCCCAGGCTGTCAGCACCTCCAGTGCTCCCCAAAGCCCTGAGCACCCAAGAAACATCAGAAATGAGGGACTGGGCCACAGTGGGAAGCTTGAAGTAAGACAAATCTGCCTCAGTGCTTCAAGGATTGAAAGATGTAAATATGTTACCAATGTGTCTGACTTTCTATTTAGAAGCCATAGATGTTCTCAGTGTTTGATCTTTGGGTAAGCTGATGTACATTTTTGACTGTACTAATCACTGTAAAATGTGTTAGCATGTAAAGCAGTGACAAATTAAGCCAGAAAAATCAGATACTGCATTGGCTTTATCTTGAGAAGTTTGTTGTACCTGAAACTGTCTGATGGACCAAGACACTGAAGTACCTCCAGTGCTCCATACAGCTTGTGAAGACTCTGGTTATTGCTTTCTTATCAGTGTGGAACAGGCAGAGTTAATCTCTATTTGTTGGCATTGTGTTGGCCAAGTGATTCACACTTAGGTGTGCATTCGAGCCTGTCCCCTTAGAGATGAAGGAAGGGAGAAAAATCCCTTCTCTGTCTGGGACAGGACAAAAATATGGAGACTTTTGATTCATTTCTGTCAACCTTGAGGTTCCTGATTAAACCTCTGCATTGAGCCCATGTAAATTTACTGAGCCACTGCTGCCTGTTGAGTATATCCCTGTTTTCACCTGGTGGGAAACAAATGCTTATTTTGGGAATACTGGAGTAAAACTCTGTGTCTTCATCGTAGGGGAGCTTGGGCTGTGACAAAAATAAAGCTGTTTCATGTTTGTTGTTTCTGTAAGGCAGTGGCAGTGAGGGTGGAGAAATCCATGCAGGATCATGTTGGTTTTATGACGATGTTAATCTCTTGTGTCCTTTGGCTGACCTTTATTTTGTCGACCTTACACCTTGTAATTTTGGCTTATTATTGTTTCTGTAGCTGTACTATGGTTGTGATAGAAAGCCTATCAATTGCTGTAAGCCATAACTAGAACAGTAATCAGGGGTTTTTGGGTTTGTTTATTTTTTTGGTTTTTTTTGGTCTGTGTCACTGTGTTTGAAAGATGATTTAATTCTATTGAATAAACAAATCACTTTAACAGTTTTCTGGGAAAGGCAATCTTTGGGCCTCTTATTGTGCCTTCACACTGATTTTGTATTTTCTGCTGTTCTGTGTCCCTGAACAGGGGGAGTTGGAAGCTCAGCTGGTAGAAATTGGTTCACAAAACTAGAGAATGTCACTGTGGAATTATATGATGATAAAGCATCATTTATAGAGATATATAAAAGTATATTTAGAGTTATGCAGCCATACAAACCAAGAATTTGGTGTTTTGATCACTGAATATTCAATATATGTTCTGGACTGTTGTCTTCAAAATATCTAGACACAGTAAGGTAATTTATTACTGCAAGTAGCAAACTGTGCAGAGACAGCCCTTGCAAAGCCTCTGCAATCCCTGGGATTTGCCTACTTACACCTTCCTAACAGCTCTGTCCTTTACTGTCTTCATCCTTCATAGAAAATCATCTTCTTTGGATCTGGTCTGTCTTATTCAGACTCAGTCTTTCAAGCTTACACTTCCATCAATATTCTCAGAGAATTAAAACATAGATGTAAAAATATTTGTGATGATCCATGATAGCAGATGAAACAACCATCTATTTTTTGAAGCTGGGTATTTTCCCAATTGCCATTCTATTGTTCCTCGATTATAAACTGAAATGGGAGTATGTAACAGAAATAATACAATCTGGGTATTAGTGCTGGTATAAGGAGAATGTAAATGACTTTGAAGATGCAGAGCTGTGGTGAATGCTGGAGGAATCAGCCCTCATTCTTGCTGACATTAAAACTGATGGATGTACTTCCTTCCCCCAGATGCTTGTGATTATTGTTAGTGATTATTCAATCAAGGAGAGGAAGCATGTGGAGAGGGAAAAATGAATAGACAAATTGACACTGGATGATATAATTTCTGTCTATCACGCTGCAAATTGCTCGGCTAAGCAAGCAATCAAAGAATGGTTAATTTCCTAAAGCCTGCAGCATCCGTCATTTTCCTCAGTGGCATTTGCAGCCTTGGCTCCCAGAAAGTCTCCATAAAAAGCCAGAGTGAATTACAGAGATGTTTCACCACAGTCTGACAGTGCCCAGAAGTGGGCACTTCGGGAAAGAGCAGAAGAAACAGGGGAAATAATAAATGGCCCTTCTGCTGGTATTCCCTCAGACTGGTATTGACAGCTTGTATTTTTGGCCTCGGCAGTGCTGTGTGGTACTGAGTGTCAGATTTCGGCTCTGTGTTCGTGATGAAGTGGTTCCTTCTGCTCTTATGAGCTCCCAAGGGTGCCCAGCAAGATGTTTTTGGGTTGTGGGCCCTGCCAGATGGAGCCAGGGCAGGTACTGACCTTCCTCTTCCCAGCACAAGCATCACAGGGAGCACCTCTTGGAATGAAAGTTTTATGAATTTCTATTTATCTTCTGCTTTCCTTTTTTTATTTTCTTTTTTTTTTCCCCTAGCACTGCTAACCCAAATCTGCTCCTGGATGGTGAAATGTTAGCAGTCAGGTAATTTTATCACTTAGTTGCTTTCTCAGTCTACATCTTTTAGTCATCTTTTCATCATCCCAATGGATCTGGCTAGAAGAATAAACATTTTAATCCATAAAGAGACTACTGTCCATTACAGAGAGGTAAAATACTACATTGAGTCTGTGTAAGTGCTGCCACTTTTTTAGGTGGAGAAGATGCTGTTTGCAAGGATGTCAGCACTAAAGCTGCCCATGAGGAGGGTTTCAGGGTTTTTGCTTACTTTTTTCTAAACCTTTAAACTTTTGATTCAGCAAGTTCAGGTTTTAGCCCTGAGCTGAGAGCATGAGCATTTTGTTGAAGGTGAATATAGACTTCTGTAAGCCTCAGAGACAATAATGGAACTTCTGAGTTGTGAGAGGTCCTTGCTGTTGGGGTAGCTGGTCCTATGGAATGACAAGAGGGTCTTGGAATTTCATTGAATTCCTGGGATTCAGTTCTGCCTTTTGAGACCCCCAGAATTAAGGACCAGTGAATTAAGGGCCTTCCAGATACGAGATACAAGATACAAAATTCATCCACAAAAACCAGGTCTCACTCAGTTTTATTGCATCTTTAGAAATAATAAGGGCTAAAATCCACTGTTTTCCCTTCATGGGGAATATTTTGTTTATTTTTGCAAGGAATAGATTTTGTCAGCTGTACAAACAGCCCCACTGTCAGTTTTAGAAGTCTTTCTGCCTTGCTGGGCTGAGAGTCAGGTTTTGGAGAGTGAAGTTCGCCCTTCCCCCAGACAAGGTGAGTGAAATGCCATTGAGGTGTCTGAGCTGATGTCTGGAGCTTCACGTGAGCATTTTCATTTGCTGAGTGGCACTTGGCAAAGCCATGGTCCGCACTCAGGTCAGGCAGGCAAATGCCTTTCAGGCACTGGAAGTTAATCTTGGTGACATCTGTATTTCTAAGCACATTATTTCCCTTGAGAAGCTGAGGCACTGAGGGACCCTGATAATTTTGCAAATAATTTGCCATCTTTAACTGCTCAACACAGACACCAGCAGGAAATAAAATGAAATACTGAGTCCCTAATGCCCTGCTCTTTGGAGGTTTCCATGAGCATGTGGTGTAGGATGATAAATATGGGATACGTGTCCCTTCCCTCTGAAAAGATTAATTAAATTTTTGACTTTCCATACAGGTGTTTCATGAAGTGCTGTGTACTCAGAATGGGTTTTGGGGATTTTTGTTTCAGATCTGTCTCCCCAATCACGTCTTTAATAAATCTCTCACAATTTTTTCCTTTGTGTGGCCACTCTGGGGAAGGATTTGTAATAGTGATGAATTTCAATTTCTCCTTACCTCAAAACTGATTGAATAGGCTCTTTGGATGGTGGTGAGAATGGGAATTAACCACTCTCAAATATTTCCCTTTGTCCTTGGTGGACAGTCAGTCACTTGTGCAGAACTACTGAGTCCAGATTGTTGGACATGTACATTCTCCTCTCTCCCAATGAGATTTGGGTGTTCAGCCACAACCCCTTGAAGGGAATATGGGAATATAGAATTACTGTTGGAAAATACCGTTAATATCACAAATTCCTGCCATCAACTCAGCACCAACACCACATTCACTACAAACCACATCCTCAAGTGTCACACACACACATTTTTAGAGCATTTCCAGGCATGGTGACTCCACCACTCCCTGGGTGCTGTGTCCTGATGCTTTAACACCCTTGACATGAAGCAAAAGTACCCAATCTAATAATCTAAATATCTTAGTGCAGCTTGCTACATTCACCAGCTCCTTTCTCCTATTTTAGTGGGATGAGTCTCACTGCTTCTCTTGCCTTTTTCTGGGAAATCTTGTTTGCATTCTCTAAAAGGTAATATGGATGTGTTTCTGCCAGAATGCATGACTCCATAAAAACTTTGGTTGCAGCAATCTCAAGGCTGCTGTTTGTGGTCTGAGGGAATCTTCCTGCTGCCTTTTCTTCCCAGAAGCAGAAGGGAGACAGGAGGATTGGACAGAAGCTCTGCACATCACTCTGCACCACTCTCAGACCAGCCCCAGAACCAGGCCTGTCTGACCTCTCTCAGAAGATGCATTTTTTCATGTATTTATTTTTTTCCTTAGCACTCACAGTTTCATGGCTCTTTGGTCTTTCTTGCCTTGCAACCTTTCACAATGAGTTGTATACAGCAAGGCAGGTGTTTGGAACAGAGGGGTATCCCTGGATTTTCCATTTTTACGGAGCAGAGGCCCTCCCATTGCTTCTGTGCTGGCTGTGGCAGCAGTATATGAGCCACTGCTATATGTGGTTGCAAATATCATGGAATCATAGGATAAATAGGGTTGGAAGGGGCCTAAAGCTCATCCAGTCCCATCCTCTGCCCTGGGCAGGGACACCTTCCACTGTCTCAGGTTGCTCCAAGCCCTGTCCAACCTGGCCTTGGACACTTCCAGGGATGGAACAGCCACAGCTCCTGTCTTGGTTTGGAAAGACAGGAGTCTGCTAAGGAAGGCAGGAGCCTCCCCACAAATGGAAAATGTAAACCCCTTCCCTTCGAATTGCTATAAATTTTAAATTAAGGGGCTCTCAGGCAAAAAAATATGGGAGTAGGAAATAATTCCTTAATAGGGAAGAAAATAAAAAGATAAAATAAACAATGCAGTAAACTAAAACAGCACTGACAGAGTCAGAACACAACCTGACACCCTGTGGGTCAGGGTGTTGGTGGCAGTCCCATTGGAATTGTGGCTCAGCCCTCCTGCAGTGTCAGGGCTGGTTCTGCTGGAGCAGTGATCCTGTAGAAAGGTGCAGTCTCTTCCCCTGAAGATCCAGTGGAAGAAGAGGCAGCTGCTGTTCCTCTGGGAATCCAATGGAGAAGCCGTGCTGGCGTTCCAGAATCTCCAGATTATATCCAGGTAGGAATCTCCAGATTATATCCAGGTAGGAATCTCCAGATTATATCCAGGTAGGAATGCTTGGCTCCTCCCTCTGGGCTCACATTTCCCAATGGGATGCTGTAGCTCTTATCAGCCATGCAGTAACATTCAATAGCCTGTTATCAGCAGATATCCCCCTGGAGGGAGAATTGGTTGTGGAAGGGATAAGGAAAACTGCCCACTGAACAGCAGACAGCTGCCACACAGATGGGAATAGAACACAATTTGCTTGGCAATCCAGGACAGCTCCTCTGGGCACCCTGTGCAAGGGCTTTCCCACCCTCATAGGGAAGAATTTATTCCCAATATCCCACCTAACCCTGCTCTCTGGCGGTTTCAGTCTTGCTCTCTGCCTTGGCTGAAATTCAGTGCCAGGGATGGAAGGGTGAGACTGACAGACACTGACAGGGCCCTTTCACGATGTGCTCTGTAAGAAATCACACCAGCAGCCACTACTTACCCCAAATATTAAGCTCAAGTAGGTCTGCAGACATTTTGCCAGGCAGATGCTAAATTTTGTCACAGAGGAGAGGCTGATAAGACACGTACAAATGCAGCTCCGTGGCTTCCAAAGAAAGCGGCATGTATTTGCATTTTTATAAGCTCTTATCATTAAATGTTTTGGGTGAGTTTTCAACCAGCTCACCAGATGCTGACTGTCCTCAGCAGGGTCTTTAATGCACCAGCTGTGTGTCTTTATGCATAGATCATTTCCATCTCCTCTGCTGAGTATTTTTGGCCACCCCTAGTGCAAAGTTTTGCTAAGTATTGCTAAGCTGTTGCTTGAAAAATATATTTTTATGATTAGGAAAACGTTATAGCTGCAAGAGCAAAAGATTTGATTTCTGGGGATTAATTAACCTTTATGTTAACAACTTTTTCATCTATTAGCCTTTTGATTTTTAATTCTATATGCACAACCAGCAGGAAAAAGCAAACAAGATGCACTCACTCAGCAATCAAATATGACATTAAAATAGTTTGGCCCTACCTCCTTATCCTAAGCAAATTTATTTTTATTAAAAACTATTGGGTTTTGTTACATAATTTTATAGCATGATTATGGCTATTTAAGGGAGCTTGCTATGAAGGACAGCTCATTGTAATCCATCCATAAATCACACAGGCTTGGATGGGCCTGGTTGAGTTGTTAACCTTGACTCTCTTTTTAGGTCTAATCATACCCTTTGCACAACAAAACCAAATCTGGCTCATCTCTCAGTGTCACGTTTCATCATTTTTGAGTGAAAAATGGACTTTCTGCCAAGAGGAGAGCTCAGCCTGGCTTTTTCTAAAGCTGCTGTCAAGATCCTGCTTGTTGAACAATTGAGGCACAACCCCAGTGTGAAAAGAGCCTGGCAAATGCAGGGGTGAGAGCCTTTCCCTTTGTCCATTGATTTCCAACAGCCTGGGGAGCACAGCTGTGTGCTGTTCACATTCTCCATTTACATGTGGAAAACCAGAGACTGGGAGAAGTTCAGTCTGTGCCTCCTGCAAATTCAAAGCAACAATTCTTGGTGTGAAATGAGTCTCTCCTAAGTTCAGGCATGTCCAGCGTAGAGCCAACATGTGAGCTCCCTGCCAAGGCTCTGTTTAGCAGAAATACAGCCCAGATTTATCAGTTTAGGCCAGGATTTGATTTTGTTCCCTACAAAAGGCAGTTTTCCTGACCACCATCCTGCCTTTGTTCTGCCTCCTCTGCACCAGCCTGGAGGCACCAGAGCTAAATGGAGATGTCATCCCACACCTTTCCAGGGCCAAAGTTGGGCATTGCTCTTTCTGAAAGATGAAGAGATCTGCTTAAAAAAAATAAATAAAATAAAATTGGGCTCACCCTAAGCTTGGAGCGGATTTGCATAACTCCATAGGGAGTGAACATCCAGCTGATCTGTGAGGCTGTAATTTAGGAAGGGCCTCCATCCCCACAGACCCAGCTTGTGTTGCAGAGCAGTTTGTGCTCATGATATGGGCTCTGATATTGGGATGTAATTGCTTTTCTAATATCCATGTATTATTTACACCATGCTACTGTTGCAAACTCCTCCTGACTCCGGGTCTGTTGTTGCTCTAATGTATTTATTGGAGCAATGCAAGGTCAGGCTAACCTCCACTGCTTGTCTGTAAATGACCCAGCAGAAACCAATAGTTTTAGAGCTGGAACACCAATGTAAGTGAGACACAAATCAGGACCCTGAAGTATTAATTTACTTTATTGCCATATCTTTATAGATGGTTATTAAGTGCTTAACTATTAACTATTAATGTTGCTGCTTTGTTTATTGCACAGAGATATGTCTTAAGTGTTTCCTGGGTATCTTTTCAGGAGAAGGGCGTCAAGGGAAAACAGATCAAGACAGGCATACCAAAGATGATTGCAGTGGGCCAGCATTTGTCTTCAAATTCTGACTAGAATTGGTTAATATCTTTGCAAACTACAGTCCAGAATTCAAAATATATATAAAGGTGACCCTGCAGAAAATATTTCAGATTATTCTGATTTTTTTCAAAATGAAATTACAGACTAGAATAGCCTGAGGGGAGTGTGAGGGTTTTGTTGGCTTAAAACCTAACTCAAAATATCAATGTAGTCAGCTCTGCCATGCAAAGAGCAGCACAGGAAAATGTCGTGCAGAGACATTCCCAGACACAGCTCATAGCTTGCCCTGCTCGTATTTGAGGGGGGAATGTTCCTGCTCACCACCTACTCATTTCTTTCCTTTCTCTGAGCATCTTGTCCCTGCCTTTACCTTCAAGGACACATCCTTAAGTGTTCCCCATCTCCACCTGTGCTCACCATGGAGCCCTAAGGCACCCAGGGGCAATTGCCTCTCAGAATCATGATCAGATTGTCTGATAATGGCTTGCTGATGCTCCTGTGGGATGGAAGCTGCTCAAACCCCCCCAGTTCTGGCTGTGTGAGATACTTTGTGGTGCCAGAACCCTCCCACAGCACTGGTGTGCCCATCATGCTGGGTCACCTCTTCTGGCTGTGCAGGACAGCTCCTCGTGGCCATTCCCTCACAGCCATGCAGAAACTCTGCCTTCATCAGCAAAATACCTCAGAAATGGTCCCCAAGACACTCAGCTGAGCTGGGTTTTGTGTAAATGAGGCACATTGCTCTGCTCTTTGCTGAATTCCACAGCTCCAGTTGACAATGGCCTCACTCCTTCTGTGATGGAACACCCTCTTCACCCCACCAATACCCCTGCCTGGTTTGAATAAGGGTAGCCCAAATATTTTTATGCTTTTCTGTCTTTTTGAGAAGTTTTCTCTGGTGTTAAGTATGTATCCAGGAGATGTAACTGCTGCCAGATC
Organism: Zonotrichia albicollis; assembly: GCF_047830755.1. NCBI lineage: Eukaryota > Metazoa > Chordata > Aves > Passeriformes > Passerellidae > Zonotrichia > Zonotrichia albicollis. Next base: position 8,743,110 of record NC_133860.1, read on the forward strand.
AAAGAGACACCAAATAAACCACATGAAAAATTATAAAAAATTCACAAGCACAAATTTTATTATTTAATGAGGATGTTAAAGTAGCAGATTTTCCTCTTGCTATCACAGTCAATGAGACTGATATGAAAAACACCTAAAAAAGCAAAACCCAACCCAACTCAAAGGACAGCTGCCAGACAGGAAATCCAGGAGGAGAAGGATGAGGTGGGCAGGCTGGCACTGGTTTCATGTGCTTGGGAGCTGCTCCATATGCTTGGAGCATATTTGCATCTAAAGGAATGGAAAGACCTTTTCCTCCATATTGATTATTCCCGTGTTTTGGTTTTCCCCCCCACATCTTTCACATATGCTGGGTTTCCATTTGATAAGCTCTGGCTCATTTATTCACCTTTCAGCAAACCCCCTTGACTCTTTTTCCCTGCCCAACACTTGAATCAGCCCACACCTTCTTTAGCTGATTAAGTTATTTTCCACTTCACAGTTTATTCCCTAACAGACTAACTTGCAAATATATGAGAGCTGGTGCATTTTCACTCCTTGAAAAAGTAGTCAGTAATCAGAAAAAGAATTCATGTTAGTTCTCTCTATTTACAAAATCCACATTGCAATATATCTTATTATTTATTAACTCCAAAGTCTGACTCAGACTGACTCTTTCAGTAGTCTCCCACCACCCCCTTAAAATACTTTATTTTGGAAATAATGAGCTTTGAAATTCTGACACAAAAAGTCTCCAAGACTTTGTTCCCTCAGCTCTCTGAAGCAGCTGAGTTCACTAAACAGCTCCATTAGTTGTTTCAAGCCCTGTCCTTTTGAATTTACCAAAGCCAGCAAAGCAAAGACCACTTCAGTATGTGCTCACCTGAACACAGGCACAGAGCACTGGGGCAGGCAAACAGAAATGGTGCCTGAATTCAGATATTTCTCTGAGGGATGGTGTGCTGCAGGGTGAACACCGTGGTTGGTGTTGTGGGCTTGCAGTGCCACCCCAGCTAAGGCTTGAGAACCTTGAGACCCCCCAACAGCCCCTGTGACAGGGCTGGTAGGTTTAATGCCTTCAAAGTCACTCATCAAACCCCAAAGTTTGCTCTTTCAGAGAGACCCGGTGATGTATCCTTTTGTTGGTGGCCAGATCTTCACAAGAGCAGCTCTGTGATTATGCAGCGTTTTAATTACAGCGAAAACTATTTGTTTTACAATAGAAAGTGCAGCTGGTGAGTTGTGACCTGAGGAAGAGCAGCAGATGGTGTCCTCCACGCAGGGTTTCTCCAGCACATTTTCCTAAGAATTCCTGCTCTGACCTGATTTTCTCCCTACTGCAAAGCAGCAGTGACCTGCCCTTTGGTCAGGAGTACAAGCTGGCCATGGTGTACAGCTCTCCCCAGTCGTCCTTTGTTCCTTTTCCCAAGCAGAAAATGCTGGGGAAAGAGGGAGGGAATCTGTGCTGAGGTCTGCATGCTGAAAAGCACAAAAAAACTGTAAGGTCCATTTGTCTTCACGACTGAATATCCTCAGTTAAATACGATTGACTCCATCAAACAAACCCGGTCTGTGCCTTGAGGAGGGGATTTGACTCTCCTTTGATGGTGAAAGTCAGAAACTGCAGGTTTTCTCCACCTTTGTACAAGGGGATAAAATTGATCTACTCTCTGTTGTATGGAGAAAGTCAAAGTGAATTAAGTGGGAATTCTTGGGTGAACCTGCAATGGCTGAATTAGCGGACAATTCTTTTTCTTATCATTATTATTATCAATAACAACAGCAACAATAAATAATGATAATAGTGTAAATGTTAATGTTAATATTAACGACAACAATAATGTTAATGTTAATGTTAATGTTAATGTTAATGATAATAATAATAATAATAATAATAATAATAATAATAATAATAATAATAATAATAATAATAATAATAATAACAACAATAATAATTTGTTATAATTTCCTTGACATCTCTGAGAAGTCAATAGGTCCTTGGTGGCTTCATATTTTTTTAAAGCCCTCATTAACTCAGTCAGGGCTCCCAGCTGACTTTGGCATGTAAATACCCCGACTCCCCTCCTGGCTGAACTCCTTTGCTGAGGGCACCTGAGACCTTGGGAAGAGCTTTTTCCTCTCTCAGGTGGCTCCATTCAGGAACCTGCACCCAGGAGCTGAAGGAGGGAACTGGCTCAGCACTTCCAGGACAAGAGTGGGCACCATGTGGCTGGGGAAGAGGCTGCAGTCTGCTGGTAGGGCAGTGGTCTTCACTTTTCTGTCTTTATTACCCCCAAATCTGTGAGTGCACAGACCCCCTTCCCCTCCAGCAAATGAGATGAAACAACATCCAGTTAGAAGCTGTAATATGATTTTTGTTTTCCTGCTGTAATCAGAGAGGAAAAAAATACCTTCAGAGTCTTTTATCTCTATAAGGAGAAAGAAGTAAAAATATGCAGAGAAAAAGCCTTCAGGCTGAAAGGATGCAGCAATATAGCTGCCATAATAGCTTCTGTTTACTTTGAGCCTAATACTGATATTTTGTAGACAGGTAAAAAAGCTACACCGGCACCCTTTGTTGTTTGTTTTGTTGCTTTTTTTCCTTTTTTTTTTACCCAAAATCTCAAACCTTATGTACTTTTTATACCATCCCCTGCAGGAGGTGACATCAAAAGTGAGTGCTGCTGTTCTTTGGCACAGGTGGAAGATGCCTGTAAGAGCATGCATAAATTGGGGTTAAGAGCAGTGGAGTGCCCTGTTCACTCCCTGCCACAGCTCCACTCTCAAAGGAGCTGAATTTACATAAGTTAATAATGAGGAACTAAAAACTTAAATGATGATTTGGTAGCTTATGATTATAATAAGCTTCTCCAAATCCATATGGCTGGGGGGGCATAGGTTAGGCTGCTGCAGCACGAGACAGGAGGCTTATTAATATTTTAAATGAAATAATGCAGACTTGAAGATTTGGGGTGGGGGAGAGGGGTTGCTGACCACATGATCTTTAAAGGTCTTTTTCGACCCAAACAATTCAATGTCCTGACCCTGGCAATGAAGTTTGAGCTGTATTGAAAATCTTGATGGCAAAATGGTAAATGGTCAGGACATTTTCCTGCTTTATTTCTCTTTATTTGCACATGAGGTGGTGTGAAAGCAAATCTTCTCAAAAGACCAAGAGCAGTTACACTTTCACAGGCTCTTTATTAATTATATATTTTAATTATTGTGCTTTGTAGCATCAGAAAGAAAGAAATTAGGGTCTTTCAAATAGATGCATGATTTCTCCTTATGTGTTGAAGATCATGTACAGCTGAAACCTGGAGCAGTTCCCTGTTCTTTGAGCAGCTTTACCATCACTACAAAAATCCCTGTTTTGGACCCTGGGGTCTGAGGCTTAATTTTAAGCCTGTCCTGGGTGTGCTGCTGGACTGAACCCAAGCAGGGGATGGAGGATGCCCAGTGAGGCATGGCCCTAATTACTGATCTCTGAGGCAGGGATTTTTGGGTGGGTTTTAAACATCTTGGAGATTGTTGTGATAAGGGATAAGGAGGGGGAAGGTTTGTCCTCAGCTCTGCCCAGAGCCCCTGAGGAGTGCACAGGCTGCTCTTCTGGTGACACTCGTGGGCACTGGTGGCTGAGGAAATTTTCTAAAAAACCTATTTAGGTGCACTTCTTTAGCCCTGGTGAAAACAGCACAAGATTTGTCTCAAGGTAGGACAATGACAGTTGGGAAATTTGGCCTTGTGCAATTTCTTTGTGAAGGGAATAAAAATAAATTCCATGAGTGCTTTCTCTACAAGGATCAGAATGGGATTTGGCTCTCAATCAGATATGCCTCCTAGACTATAGACACACATTAATAAAATTTCTCTCTACATGTCCTCTTGTAAAGGTGCCCTTTATATATGGGGCTTAGTTTGTTTGTTTTGCTTGGGGTTTTCTGTTTGGTTTTGGTTTTTTGGTTGGTTGGTTTTTGGTTTTTTCTGTGTCAGGTTATTTCATCTGCTTTATATTGTGTGTCTGCTTTGATATTTCATGTCTGTCCTTTGTGTGCTGTGGCCCACTGCAAAGACAGTGTTAGCTGGGCTGGATTACTTTTCTCCTTTCTGTTTGTCCTAGTGCTTCAGATACTTGTTTACAGTCTGTGTACTGTGCATATATATTTGCACATTACCCCAGCTCTCCCTGCTCCTACCATGGTGTCCTTTTCCCTTAGCAAATGGAAGTCACTGCCATCCTCCTCTTTGTTTTGGAGTGAGTTCGGCTGTGTAGCATCACAATCATCACTTAGATGGATATTGAGGGTTGGTCTTGAGACAGTAATTTCAGAAATCTAATTTCAAAACTAAGAGAGTGGAAAGAAAAATCATCACCTGCTTGCTTTGTGGCGGCTGGTGCTGCAACACAGAGCAGTGGGAAGGGTTTGCTCTGGAGAAAAGGAGGCTCAGGGGTCTCTTATCACTCCCCACAACTCCTGACAGGAGGGGACAGCTGTGGGGTCAGGCTGTGCTCCCAGGGAACAGGGACAGGAGGAGAGGGAAAGCCCTCAAATTGCACCAGGAGAGGTTTAGAGGGGATATTTGGAACAATTTCTTCACAGAAAGTGTTGTTTAGTATTGGAACTGATGGCCCAGGCAGTGGTGGAGTCCCCATCCCTGGAGGGATTTAAAAGCTGTGTGGAGGTGGCACTTGGGGACACGGGACAGTGGTGGCCTTGGCAGAGCTGGGGGAATGGTTGTACTCAATGATTGTGAATGATTCTGTGATTTCTACACTTGTGCTTCAGTGGGTAAAGTATTCCAGGGCTGCTGCAAATCCTTCTCAGGAGTGAAAGCCTTCTGAGTGCGTTGGGGTTTGAGTTAGCTGCTTTTTGGCTCTTGATCTACATTTTACAAAATGGAAAAAAAAATCCCTCTGCTGATCTGTCAGTACATGACAAAAAGCACGTCTACAAGTGTGAAAGCAAGTTAACCACCAACTCCTACTGTGATAGGACCTGTACCTGTGGAAACAGAGTTCAAACAATAATGGTGAAAAGCTTGGAAATATCCCTGAACAGAAAAGTCACACACCTGGGTTTACCTGTGGTCTTTGTGCCAGTGCCAGCCTGGGCACCCAAAGCCAGTCTGGCTTCAATTTGGCACACGCCAATACAAAAGGTGTTGTTGGAAGCTGAAGCCAGGAGATGATTTCTGGGGAGGTGGTGAACCTTTATTGTAACTATGCTGAATTCTCCAGTATTGGAATCTTTGTTTCTAAAACCCCCAACATTTCAGTGTTGCCATCCAGTCTCAGCAGTCTCAGGCTGATCAGCAGGACATGGAATCACCAGACTAAAACAGAGCTGTTTACCATGGGAAGTGTGAATAGGTATTAAACTTGGTTTGCCCTTCGCCTGGGCTGTAACAGAATTTATTGGTTGTTTTGCAGGAGGGAGCTAGATAGGTTTTGTCCTGAAGTGCTGCAACCTGGACACAGGTTGCCCAAAGAAGCTGTCCCATCCCTGGAAATGTCCAAAGCCAGGTTGGATGAGATTTGGAGCAGCCTGGGATAGTGGAAGGTGTCTCTGATCATGGCCCATGTTCCCACCCAAACCAGCCTGGGATTTTGTGACCTGGGGATTTGCTTCTTGCCCTCTATCACCGGAGGGAGAGCATTTGTGCATCTGTGCTGGAGTCACCTATGGACAAATAACACAGAGAGAGCTGGGAAAGGGGCTAAGGATTCATGAGGGTACCTGGGGAGGGAGCTGGTGTTGTGCATTTAGGAGAGCTTTATTTGCATGTGCACAGCTACTTACAGCCATATTCAGATAAGGTGTGGGAAGCAGTGAGTCCTGCTGGAAGTAACTAGATCAAGCCTGACAGCCTGAGAGTAAATCCGTGGCACAGACAGATAAGGGGTATTGCTGTTTCCTGGGTTAGGTCCGGATCCCTGTAACTCTGACAGCTTTTCTATTTTTTGTGTCAGCTTAATAGAAAGTTTTGTATTTATTTGCTCTTATCTGAGCAAGTTCAGCTGCAGTTATTTCACTTTTATCCTTTCCCAGACACACGTACATACACTTGCACTCTTGTTTCTTGGCAGCTTGCAACAACATCTCTAATCCTCTTTGGCAGAAATCTTTTAAATTAATTCTCTTAGCAAAAAAAGGAAAAAAAATAAAAAAGAAAAATTGGTGGTGATAATTTTACGGCTGATACAAGAAAAGAGGTGAACAAATATCTGAAAGAAGTTTGGCCAGAAGTCAACTTTCACTACATCTTTAGAGTACTTTGTGCGCTGCAAAGCCCTAATACCTCTTCAAGATAAGGAGCATTGGGTGGGTGAGGATGGTATGATGAAAGATAGACAATGCTACCAGGGTGACTCAGAGATTTGGTGTGAATTAAAAGAGAAATAAACCCATTCAGCCTCTCTGTGTTTAAGCAGACTCAGAGGTACCACTTGAAATCCCATGTCAGAGTTTGGATAGGGCTTGTAGGATTCACAGCATTTCCAATCTGTAAAAGAACTGCAGAAGTGTTTTTTTGTTTCCTTCTTAACATCAGGTCCTGGAAATTCTGCCCTGTTGTGAGCTTTCTGGGAACGATTAGTGTTAGAAAGGGTGAAAAATTAAGAGGACACAATTAAAAAATTAAGAGGACAGTATTGCAAAAACAAAACTTTGTTGGGGTATTTTTGTTTGTTTGTTTGTTTAGGGATTGTGTGCGCGTGTGGTCTTTACTGTTGTTGTTGGGGTCTTTGGGGTTGTTTTCTTATTTTTATTTTTTATTTCAATTTTAAAGGAAATAATGCCCCAGCAGCTCTGCCCCTGCTTTTAGAGCTCTCCATCCTCTCTGATGCCTCGCGTGTAAGGTTTGCAACTGTGGTTCATCGATGGCTGGTGCATTTTGCTCAACACCCAAACCTTGGGGGTTTTAGTGCACTTGTGGCTGATGACCCAACGACTGCTGAAGCAGGACATGTGATGGTGTCAGGAGGTGTCCCCAGCTCGGCTGTGCTGACCTGATGGCCGTGCTTCTGCCCTTTTACTGTTAGCCCTGTGTTGGGGAAGATGAAACGAGAAAGCCTCATAAATATGATTGCCTGGCAAAAGATGTTGAGAATACAGAAACTATAAGCGAGATTGAAATGAAAGCAAGCTTTGAGATCCCTTAGTTACAGAACAATGGGAAAACAATGGTGTGGCTGACTGAAGGTATTCCCCTTTTGATGGAGCAACACCCTCTGCTTGCAGACAGGCCCAAGGGTCAGAGCAGACCCTACAGCTTGGCAGAAAGGGCCCAAAGAGGAGTTTTTAGGGTTTAAAATGTAACACAGTATAGTAATGTAGTGATTCTTATAGGTTGTATAGAAATGCTATAAGATTTGTATATTGTACTAGATTGGTTAGTGAGAAATAGAATATTCAACACAGAAGATGATTTATTGTATTGTAACGGGAACTTCGCTCTCTTAGCTCTCTTGCTTCTTGCCTTTTACTCTCTTACCCCTTTTGCTCTTTTATGCTTTTACTCTCTTTCACTCTCATCCTCTCTCCACCTCTCTTCTCTGGGGCCTGCTCTGAGCTGTGGCTGGCAGCTCCCAGCAGGGCCCTGCACCCAGGCCCTTTGCAATAAACCCCAAATCCCAGCAGGCCCCTGCACCCAAACCCTTTGCAATAAACCCCAAATCCCAGCAGGCCCCTGCACCCAGGCCCTTTGCAATAAACCCCAAATCCCAGCAGGGCCCTGCACCCAAACCCTTTGCAATAAACCCCAAATCCCAGCAGGCCCCTGCACCCAAACCCTTTGCAATAAACCCCAAATCCCAGCAGGCCCCTGCACCTAGGCCCTCTGCAATAAACCCCAAATCCCAGCAGGGCCCTGCACCCAAACCTTTTGCAATGAACCCCAAATCCCAGCAGGCCCCTGCATCCAGGCCCTTTGCAACAAATCCAAGTTCCACGACTTGGCTGCAGAGATCTCTCATCTCCATCCATCCCAACCATCCTACCCCCCAGTGCTCTGATAGTCCTGCGTCCCTCCTGCCTGCACAGATCCTTTGGGGTGAGGACTTTCCCTCAGTGTGGTTTCTGCACTGCTCAGCACAGCAGAGACCCATTCCCAGCTGGGAACACTAATGCCACTGCAGGCTGATCACGAAATTACAAATAAAGACAATTTTTTCCCCTATTATCCTGGAAGAGAGTCTTCTCTGGTTGGGGCTACGCTATTAATGACCATCTTAAAATCTAAGACAGCATTTGCAGCAGGGAAGTATTTAAGGTGGAGACCACAGATATGTCTGGGCACTGCTGCCAGGAAATTTCTGTCCATGCAGCTGCTCCATCCCATGGGAGAGGAGGGTCAGGGGCAGCCAGGGAGGCTGAGCAATGTTTTGGCAAATTTTGAGGAAGCCGTGGGCACATGCGAGAGGAAATCAATACAAGTTTCAGAGGTAATTTGGCAGCATCTGAAGAGCTGAGTTTTTGAGCCCTTCTGGGGTTGTTGAATGAGATCTTTCCCTTTAAGTGAGCAGGGCAAGGATAACTTACAGGATTGGGATATTTTCTGCAAATTTCTGTGGATTGAACAGCATGGTGGGGACCTCAGGCTTTAATCATTGCTGATCCTCTGCTCTCCAACACATGGATTTGATAGAGAAATTGGAGGAGTTTTTGCACAAAAGCTGTGGCTGCCCCATCCCTGCCAATGTCCAAGGCCTGGCTGGACAGGGCTTGGAGCAACCTGGGATAGTGAAATGTGTCCTTCCCCGCACAAGATGGGTGAGCTTTAAGGTTCCTCCCAACCCAAACCATTCCAGGATTCTCTGAAATATCTTCAAAGTTTAACTCCATTGAAGTTGGAGGATTCTCATCAGGGTCTGTGTATTTACTGCCATTACATCAGTTATGGGTCTGAACTCTGAAAGCACTTATTCTTGCTGTCAAATGCCAACAGTGGCCGTGGCTTCACTTGGCAGCACTAAATTCTCATTGGGATCACAGTGTTTAATGGCTGTACTCAATGATCTTGGAGGCTTTTCCAAGCTTAATGACTCTACGGTTCCATGTTAGCATTAAATATTCGATGTACTTGGATTCAGAAGACAGTGCATAGGTTTAAAATTTAAAAAAATTTAGATGGTGTTCTTTAGTTGTGTAACTTTTAAGTAAACAGAGCTGTAGAAATATCTGCAAGCTTTGATTTTAATTTAATGTATAATAGCTTACATCATAATAAATGATGTTGTGTGATTTGGATGTAATTTTGAATTTGTCAGGAAGCTCGCAGCCAAATTGTTGAAGTTAATAGTAGTTCTGCAATCAACTTCACTGTGTGTCAAATCAGAGGAGCCATTATTGAATTTTAAAAGGCTAAATTACTGTGTTGTTTGTATTAAATCTTAATGCCGTTTCGGATAACAGGAACACTTTCCCTTGGAGATATGTGCAGGATAGGGTTTCTGTTTCTGGATAGAGAAATCAAACATGGTTTCAGTGAAATCGCTTCAATTCCAATCTTAAAGGGTTTAGGTATATCCAAAAGTAATTTCAAACCTATCCTAAAGGAAGGAATAAATTCCCCGGGTCAGATTTAGTGTTGGAGTACAGTGCTTTTTATGAATTAGGAGAACTTAGTAGTGCACTGCAATGATGGTGATTAGGGAAATTAATGTACTGAGGTGGCTTATCATTCAGAGGAGGGAAAAAATACATTTGCATTTCTTTAGGGATGGATAAGGAAGATGAGCTGCCCTGTACTTGCTTGCTTTGAGGCAGTCTTGCTTCCCCTGACTGGTTCTGGGTCCCTGGAAAGTAAAGGCTGTGACAGCCCAAGGTGAAAAAGGTCAACACTTGTACCAGGGAAGGGATAGGGAAATGGGACTCATTTGATCATATTTCTGTCCCAGCTTTGCTAAATCAGCTTGGGCAAGTGGCTGTCATAAATCCACTATCTCCACCCACCTCAAGCCCAAAATTGTGTTTTCAAATGGTGGAAAAGCTTTTGGGCTGGGCTACTTTCTGTTGGGTTGGTTTGTTTTTAAGTTCTATGAGATGTTTGAAGAAACCAGAGCTCTTCTGGAACCTTCTCTTCTCCAGCATGATCACCCCAGCTGTCTGTCTCCAGAACAGAGGTGCTCCAGCCCTTGGGGCTTTTTTGTGTCATCTTCTGGATATGCTCCAGTAAGTTCATGTCATTCCGATGCTGAGGGTCCACAGAGCTGGATGCACTATTGTGTGAGGGCATGCTCACGATTTCCTGGTAGGTTTTTCTGCTGCCTGGTAGGTTTTTCTTTTTCCCCTCTATAATTTTTGTCTATCTGTGTGGTCCCCCAGCCCAGCAAAGCCTCTCACGTGCAGGAGAGCACTGGCCCGTGGCATCCCTGCTCTGCTGGGAGAGCTTTCCCATCTCCCTCAGGCAGTGCATGGCAGCAATAGATATAATGAACTCATTTGGATAATTTAGTACTTGCTTAGTGTATCTGGTTTCTCCAGTGACACTCTGACGTTCATGCTTGACTTCCCCACCTCTCAGATAATAAATGAAAGAGGTTTCACCTTGTTGGCAGCACTGGCATTGGGCCCATTATCTTTCCTGACATTGTGTACTCGAGAAATTAAATTACCTGGTTTCCTGGCTACCTCCCTAATGAATGCCATTAATTAATAAGCTTTTCAAAGGAGGAGGTGTATTTATTCTTAATCCAAGGGAGAATCTCTTTCCTGGCTTGCCTGTGAGCAGAGTGCTGAGGTGGGAGCAGGTCGGTCAGTTTGCAGGAGACATGCCCACATGGGTGCTCCCTAAACACGCCCTTTGGCTCATAACTTGGTTTATAGTGTTGTTTTTTGGGTTTTTTTCTTGCTGGAAGATCTAATCCCAGGAGCATGTAGGTTAATGAAAAGAATGATTAACTCTGCAGGGGGTAGATCAGTGCAGCAAAGATGTGCTGATCATGATGCAGTGAGAAGAGGGATGGAAATGCAGCCTGGTCCATCGGTAGGACTTACCAGGAAAGTGTGGACCTGACACCCTCTCTCCTTTTTTTCCCTTCAGATCTCCTCTCCCCAGTGGAAGTGGCTGCCCTGCATATGGATGGATAAGGGGCTGTTGGCCTAAGCTGGGCAGAGGCGTGAAAAGCAAACAGCTTGGAGTTCAGGGGTGGTTTTGAATGTTCTTCTGGATGGAGCAAAATGAGCTGAACTGCGGAGGAGGAAGATCAGTGCTGGGGCAGTGGGTGCTGGGATGGATGCAGTGCCCAAAACAGCACTGGAGTGAGAAGGGGGAAGCTGGGGAATGTTGGGCTGGGATGGTGCCTGGCCTCCCCCACAGACATCAGTTTAGACAGGGTGTTGGGGAATGAATTTATAAGGGTGCAAATTCCCCCCTCGGAGCTGTCCCAGTATCTGGGCAATGGAGGAGTTGAGCAGGACCTGGAGCTGCAGCTGGCTCCTGGGGCTGTGCAGGAGCAGGCTGGAGGGTGGGAGCTGTGCTGCAGCAGGCAGAGGGGGCCAGGGCTCTGCAGGGAGGAGCAACCCCCCAAATGCAGGCAGCAGGGATGTGCTGGATGTCCCTGGGAGAGAAGTAGAGTCCCTGCGATTGCTTAACCTCCTGTGAACTTCAACATTGATCAGTCCCAGTGGCTCAATTGATGCTTTCAATCTCAGCATGGTCAATACCTCACAGAACAGAGCTCTCAGGGTTCTTTACCCCTGCTGCAGTGCCTGGAGGCAGCTGCTTTGCTCCTGGCATCCCTGGCACTTCTGCTGCTGCCTCTCATTGTGACCTGCGGTGTTCCTCTTTGCTGGGAAAGAACATCGTCCTTTGAAACACCTCAAGCTGAGGTGAGTCACAGCCTTCTCAGGAAATGCTTGATTTTGTAGTCTTCTGGCAGAACAGCCACATCAGAAGGTTGTAGCAGGCAAGGAGGTAGGCTGTTCCTGGGGGAAACTTAAAATAACCCTGAGCAAGACAATGGAGGCTCCTGGGTGGGATGCTCAAGGACTTGGTACAGGAGGTGCTCAAAATAGCTCTTCCCATGTTTGGTGGCTGGGATAACCTATATTATGATGAGAAGGAAAAGATGGATTGCAGTCTTGGGGCTCAGTCTCCTATTCTCTTGGAATCAGCATGACTTGAGCTGCTAGTCTTTAAGTAAAAAGTCTCTTCAGTAGGAAGCCAGGTGCAATACCAGTAATTGTAGCTAATGCTTTAGATAGAGCTGCTTGCATAGCTGGTTTAAATAGAAATAATGTCCTTTAAGCTGTTTAGCTGATAGTTTTGTCCCTCCTGAGTGCAACACACTGCAACACTCCTGAACTGGAGTTTTACCTGTGTACACTTGCAATTCCTGATCTTCTTATCACTTACTTTCTTATCACTTTGCTAAAGGGCAGTTGAAGAAGCAGTTGAAAATGTAATAAACCCCTTTACCATTTTCTCATGTTGTTAAACTCCCTAGAAGAGGGTTTGGATCACATTCTTCCCAATGCTCTGTTGCACAACTCCTTTGGTGACAGAGTTTGACTTCCCAGCTTCAAGGCCCCTCTGTTTAAGCAGAAAGTTGCAAATAGAGATATTTTTTTGAGCTTGTGTTTGCTGAGTACATGTACACTCAAGTTTTTAATCGCAATCACAGTTCAATCTGGTTTTAATTGTTGTTAATTAATTCTTAGCAGTGCTTAAATCTCGTGAATTAAATGGATTTAAAACAACAACAACAAACAAAACAACACCTCTTTCATCAGACTTGTTCTTTTAAGGGTTTAGTTTCACACTAACTGCATTAAAATGCTCTTTTCCAGACTTGTGGAAAAACCAATTCTAAAATAAAAATAATTCTAAAAGTAAAAATAATGCTAAAATAATTTAAAATTTTGAATAAAAATTAGTAAATTACTGCACGCATAACTTGCCAGCTGTGGGCATCAGGAGCAGATTCTGCATTTCTGGAAGAAGCCTTTAAACTGGAGGCACAGCAGCTCCAGAGAAAAGCAGATGAGGGCATCATACTCCTTGTTTCTATGGGAAATCTCATCAGAGAAAAGACCTGTGCAAAATCATAAAATCATAGAATAGTTTGGGCTGGGAGGGACCTTAAAGCTGATCCCATCCAGCTGGAAGTCAGGGACACTTCCCACTATCCCAGGTTGCTCCATGCCCTGTCCTACCTGGCCTGGGACACTTCCAGGGATGGGACAGCCACAGTAAGGAATTTCTCTCTAATTCCCAATCTAAATCCAGCCTAAACCTGCCCTTTTCCAGTTTTTGGAGGCTGCATTGAGCTCGGTGCTCCTGCAGCTGCTGTGGCCCCTGGAGCTGGACAGGTAACACTGCCTGTGGCTGAGTCTTGGGAGGTGCAGGTGAGCTCCAGGGGCTGCCCCATGTGTTCTGGTGCCTGGGACCCTTCTGTGCTGTGCAAAAGTCCAACAAACACCTGTGGTGAGGTGGATTTAAGATCCTGACTTCAATCACCTGTTCTTGAAAGATGCAGGATGCATATATATACAGTTTTTGGGGGTTTTTTTTCTGCGCAAAATCTGTTAAGAGCCTTCATGCCCTTTTGCCGTTTTCAAGGCTTTTTCTAACAACCTTGAGCGAAGCAGTTTCCCTCATCCTGAGCTGGAGGTGGCTGTGGGAGCTGCTGGCTGGAGGCTTTTGAGGACTCCTTGGATTTCAGCATTTCCCTGGGGATGGATGCTGCGCTTCCAGGGGCTGCTGCTGCTCTCCATGGGATGCTCAACTCCTCGCTGCGTTTTGCCAGGAAACATTTCCCTCGGCAAAACCTCGTTCTACCAGCAGAGGCCGATATGCCCATGTGCTTGGAAGCAGCGAGCTCGTACCAAACCCCAGGGATATTCTAAAACCCTTCCAGCCTGCCCGAGGTGTCTCTGTACCCCTGCATCCCCGAACTACCTCTCTCTGTACCCCTGCATCCCACAGAGGGGATCCCCCTGAGGGTTTTATTTAAGTAAAAAACAAAAATAAATAAATTTTTAAAAAATTAAGAAAAAGTAGCGAGTAGCCAGGTGGAGTGGAAAAAAAAAAAAAAAAAAAAAAACAGGCTGAAGGGAGGGACTGGGATTTGATTAAACCTGCCATGACTGTGCTGCAACACCAGCCAGCAGCTCCCACAGCATCTCCTCTGCCCAGCCTGGGGTAACATCCTGCACCACTCATGTGTGTGGCAGAGAAATTAAATGTCTCAGCTAAAGGAATCCTTTGGTATTTATTTTTATGGCAGTAAACAAATTCATTTTCCTGAGGAGGGGGACTCTGTGAGTACATATACAGTAAGTGTGTGATGTGCTGGGCTGCAGGGAGCACTTCCAAGAAACTATCCAGAGATGGGGGTAGAGCCTGCTTTAATGCCAAGAATATGCACAGGAAAATAAAATATTCTGAAGCTGTTTGCCTGGTATTTCAGATGCCCTGGGCAGAGCATTGAGTGCTCCAAACTCACCCAAAGCTCTCATAACTGGAGGTCAAATTTGCTCTTTTTATTCACATTACACCTCAACCTGGACCCCCCATGGGTTTGCACAGGGGCAGCAAATTAAAACAGCTGGTTCATAAAACATCTGGGAAAGTGCTTTGCATGTGCTTGACCTAAGCCTTGCTGTCTGCCCCTTCAGTCACTTTCTTTGCCTTCATCTCCATGGGCTGTGCTGGTCACCAGGAGAGAACATAAAACATAGACCATGCATGCAGACACTGACTTTATTTATTTATTTTTTATTCATTTGTTTGTTCATTTATTTGTTTGTTTAGTTTTTGTTCTATTTACCAACTAGTTTATTTCTTTATTTAAATTTTCCTCCCAGACTGTGCAAGAAAAATGAGAAAACAATCTTCCTTAACCATAACTGCAGAGCAGCATGTACTGAAAAACAACTTGTGAAACAGGAGGCTTCCCTGCATCTGCCTTGGGAAGCAGGGTGGGACAAATGTTTCTAAGGTTTCTTTGGGATGTGTCAGCTGTGTTGCATGGCACGTGGGTACAGGCATCTGGATTTTATCATAATCAGTGAAAAATAGGAGTGACAGGGAAGAGAATGAGCTAAAGAAAAGGTGGGTTGATGCATTACCTAATATTTAGGTGGTAATTTTTGTTATTAATCATATAATTGCCTAATAATGGGTAATTCCAGGTTTAGCACTGGACAGGTTTCCACACTTTAGGGAAAAAAAGTTTACAGGTGAGTCAGGACCTCTGGACCTCAAAAAGACAGAATTTGATCTCTTTTACCCTACCAAATCTGTTATAACTCAAGAAGTCTCCCTGGAACATGATGCTCTGCTGGGCTCTGGCCTGAGTCATCTTGGGAGGGAGGATTTGGGAGAATCTCTTGCAGAATGTGGAGTTTAAGTATAAACCCATATAAATACTGTTGACAGTTGTAACTAATGGTTCTCACCGATAGCTTGCTTGCTTTTCTGGTAGTTCTTTATGCACCAATAAATCCTATTGTTCCTCTCCCAGCTGTTATTCACAAAAAGTACAAAGGCGAGGTGGAGCGTTCTCCGCACTTTTCTTTTTAATTAAAATGAAGCGACAGACAAAGGAGGAGAGTGGAGCAAAGCTGGATCAAGACATGGTAAATGTCTCTTCTCCCCCATCACTTCTGCCAGTTTGATAGAGGGGATTTATCTCTGGCTTGCACCTAAAGTCCTGCTCTGCTGCACCAGGACAAGGTGAAGTGTGAGGCTGGAGTTATCTCAGAGGGATGGTTCTCCCTGGGACAGCTGTCCTGCTGCTCCAGGGTGCTTTCAGTGCCTCAGATCATTCCTCATGACACAGGAGGCATTAATTGCAGTATTTCTGCAATGTAGCTGGGTTTTGTCCCTCTTTGGGGCTGCACCAGCCTGAGGCTGCTTCCAGAGGTGCCACGAGCATCTTAAATGTAAATGTCCTGGTGCAGGTGGAGAAAAAGGTATTTCTCCTACTCCAACAGCTCTGCTGTCAAAGTAATGTTTTTCTTTCTTGGTGAGATTGGTTTAACTGGCACAAGTTTCCCAGAGGAGCTGTGGCTGCCCCTGGATCCCTGGCAGTGTCCAAGGCCAGGCTGGATGGGGCTGGGAACAGCCTGGGACAGTGGAAGGTGTCCCTGCCCATGGCAGGGGTGGGACAGGATGAGCTTTGAAAGTCCCTTACAAACCATTCTGTGACACTCAGCTGTCAACATTTTGCTGCATTGAGCTGGAGCTGTTCAGAGCAGCAGCTCCCAAGGACTCAATGTGATGAAGTTTTTACCTAAAACATAACAAAGATAACATAACAAAGATATAAGCCTTGATTTTCCATGCTTTTTATTTTTCTGAAGGCATGTTTTTATTCTGTGCTGTGGATTTTTTAAAAAATTTCTTCTTGCTGGAGAGGGCTGGCTTCTCCACATCCAAAGCCTAAATCCATCTCCCAGATTTCAGCTGCAATATTTACACCTGCAATTTCTGCTGTGTGCTGGTGGCGTTCCCTGAGAGGGGAAAGGTAACAGCCAGAAATGCACTGAGCTGCAGAGCATCTGTCTGGGAAAATGTGCTGCATCATCAAATATGCCTGCAGGATCCCTGGGATCCTTGGGACTGGTACCATCCACGTGCCTGGATGGTGCCTTTGGAGCACTGTGCCCTTGGTGCCTGCTGGGACAATTGTTCCATGCCTGCACTCATAACTGACATGCCGAGATCTGCCTTCCTGCTGCTTTCCAGAAAATAAGGACCTGGAAAAAATCAGGGTATTTCAGGCAGCTCCTGTGGTGCTGACATCCTGGGATTTTGGCAAGTTGGAGCTGTATCATAAGGGACAACAGTGATAATTTTATTTCCTTTGTGGTTTTAAGAGCCTGGAAAAGCTATTCTCATGTGTGATCCCGAACCTGTGCTTTAACCTACTTGGAAGCTCTCCCTGAATAATCCACTTTATGATCCTTAATAGAAAAGGATTTCACTCAGCAATCAGAGACCATTAAAATACAGTTGCTTTCTAAAATATTATCCACATTAAATTCTTGGAGATTGGTGCCAAGCAACTGCTAAGGAGGGAGGGACTGACCCACACCAACCCTGCAGCCTCTGGGCCTGGTGCTCTCCACCCTCTTCTTCCCAGCCACTGCCACCCTGTGTGGGCTGCACATCAAAACATCTGTTCCTTGTGCTCCTGCCATCCTCTCCTTCCAGCAGGGTCATGGAAGCCCCCAATTTTATCATTTACATGAAAGTTAAAATGTTTTAAATCACGTACATGAAAGACCCATCATGGATGAAACCTCTGACTTACTGGCAGTGCGTCATTAACCTGGGCAGCACACCATCAAGCAAATCACATTTAATTTATCACTTGAGGAAGCTGTGGGCAGAGTTATCCCACAGACAGAGTGGGTGGTGCTGGAGGTTCTGTATCATCATCATCATCCTACAACCCTGCCATAAATCCAGCTCTTCCATTAATGGGATTTAAAGCCAGGCTGACTGCCCTGCCTGCTTCATGTGCACTTCATCTCCACTGGAAAAATTCTGTATGTTTTTTTCCAAACCACAGTTTTTTTTATTAAACTTAATTTTCTGTGATAAAGCCCATAACAGCACCTTTGAAGAAAAAAGAAGATATTATTTTTCCCCTTTTCTCTTCTCATTCTGTCAGACTTTAAATCATCAGCTCCTGACTGCAACTGAGATTGATCCAATCTCATGGTGTTTGTCCTTCCCTTATCTGCCATGAGAGCCTGCTGGAACCCAGGGCACAAGTGGGGTGTTGGGCACAGTTTATGCTGCAGTGTTGTGCTCTTACATCATTAATTTTCCCTGTCTCTCTTCTATCTCTCCTCAATATTTGCCCCTGGAAGCAGTCAGGTGGGCATACTTGTGCTTGGGCTGAGTTATTAATCTAAGTGTTGCTTCTGTTTGGTTGGCCAACACAGGCAGCTGTCTGTGTATACAGCGCAATTTATTTATTTATTATCACTGTTTGGAGGTTCTGGTGGTAGGTACAGCACGATAATGGGTTGGAGGAGCTGGGTGGAGGAGTAAATTGTTACTGCCATGACATCTCCAGGCAGAGGTCCTGGGGGTGTTTGTCTTTTCTGGTCACTGGTCAAAAGAAAAAAAAAATCCATGTAAAGTTGAGACCACTGTTATCAGTAAGGTGATCCTGACACCATGAATAATGGAGAGGAAATACAGTCCAGTGAGATATGGTTGCTTGGTGGGTCTCCTTTTTCACCTGCCCATCTGTCTCATAACCACATGGCTGGGCCGTGCTAAGTAATTTTTCATGAGGTTTCTGAAGCTGCTACATGCCATGAGGAGGAGAAATATCTTTGTTTTCCCCTGCCCTGGGCTGGCATATGAAGGACAAGAAGCGGCTTGACCACGTGCCCTCACCTGACCAATTTTCCAGGGAGTTACAGCCTTGATTGGCACATCCTGATACCCTAGACCCAGATTGTCAACTGACCCTGAGGAGAGGCTGAGGCAGCTCTGAAAAAAGAGGAGAAAGTTCTCAGCACACACCAATGAATAAATAATAGTAAGGAAAAGGAGAGAAACCCCGAAGACAAGGAGAGGCAGAGGAGAGAGGAAGGGGCCTCAGTCAGGGAGCTGAAGGAAGGCAGGAAGAGGCAGAAGGAGAGGGGGAATAGGAAGGGACTCTGGGACACATCTGCACCGAGCCAGTGGGGAGGAAGGACATTGGGAAACAAGGGCAGCCCAGCCCCAGGCAGGGAGAGGGGAACAGAAGGACTTTGGCAGCTGGAAAGGTGGCAGAAGATTAAGGCAAGCCCAGAGCGCTGCTAAAAGGGTTGGGGCGCAAAACAATGACATGAAAGAAAAGGCTGAAAAGAACAAAACAGAAGAGGAGGAGGAGGAGGAGGAAGAGGAAGGGGAGGCAGTGGAAGAGGTAGCTGAGGAAGATGGGGAAGATGAAAGCCAGGAGAAAAAAAGCAAGAAGGAATCAAAGTCTGGGGATTCAGAGATTGATGGGGAGGTGAAGAAAAAGAAGAAGAAAAAATCCAAGAGAAGAGAGTATAGCAGTGAGGAGGAAGATGACTACGAGCGCAAAAAGAAAAAGAAGAAAAAAGGCAAAAAAGGCAAAGACAAGAAGAAGAAGAAGGGTGACAAGTCCAAGAAAGGAAAGATAGATGATAATTTTTTGGAGATGTATGAACAGGAGCTTCGGGACTATCATTCGGACTCCTCCAATGCCACGGAAGATGAATACAACAAAAAAAAAGGTCAGCCCAAACTTTCCCCATCTCCCCTCTTGAGCAGGCACTCTTGGCCCTTGTTGGGGTCCTTCCTGGGGTGCAGGCACTAGCTATTCCTACGTGGGTCATATTTTTGTTAAATGTATTGTTAATTGTTTGAGGTGTCAGTGACAGGTTGTGTTCGTGTGAGCTTTTCTGTTTTCGGAGCCGCCTTGCCGTGCGTGTGGCACTGCTGTAATTACATTCTCCTAATTAATATTTGCATTGTGGGGCTGTGCAGGAGCTGCAATCAGCAGACTCCCCCTGTGTAAGCAGGATCCATGGCAGAGGTGCGTGGTCCTGATCAAGCAGAGGCAGCAGGAGCGTGCTGGGGATTTCATCAACCAGAGGGGTGGAACACTTAGGATTGATGTAGAAGCAGGAGGTCCAGCACACCAGACCTCTGGCTGTTTTAAAGCAAGAAAATCAGCTGGGGAAACATCAATATTAGCCTCTAAACCTTAGCACTGTGTTGTTGCAATAAACAGAGCACTTGTTTCACAAGCAGACTGTACTTTGGTTCAATGCATGGTGAGCTGTGCCCAAAGGTGCATCAGAGGAGGTTTGGATTGGACATGAGTAAAAAATTCCCTCATGAAAAGGCTTATGAAGCCCTGGCATGGAGTGCCAAGGGCAATGGTGCAGTCTCCAGTCCCTGGAATGACTTAAAAGCCCTGTGAATGTGTCATTTGGGGACACGGGTCAGCAGTGGCCCTGGCTGCGTTGGGGCATGGTTAGACCCTGTGGTATTGGAGGGCTTTCCAGCCTAAAAGATTCTGTGATTCTGCAACTTAAGGCTTCAGTGACTCTCTCAGTTTCAGGAGAAGACCATGGTGTAGCTCTATGATAAAAAGACTATAGATAGGAGGATGATAGGAAGATTCTCTCAAGATAGGAGGATGCTCCCAAGCACAGTGAGGTTATCTCCATGTCAGGGAGGTGGGCAGCAAAGAGGTCGTGGATGCTGAGGGGTGGTACCAGGAACCAGCACCTGGATCCGGGTGTGCCTGGGGCAGGACACTTCACCTCCATCACTGCTGGCTCCCCACCAGTCCAAGAGGGTCACAACATGTGCTGAGAGAGAGCTGGGCGTGCCTGAGCAGTGGTAAAGCACTCTGCACTCCTGGTGTGGGTCTAGCTCAGCCGCACTTGGGGGTTTCTATTGTGGTGACGAATGGCTGGGACAAGAAAATTGTCCCATTCCTCTGAAAAGAGGAAAAAAGTTGTTCCAGTCTTCTGAGAAGTGAGTCCCTCACAGATACACTGTATTTAGCCCATGCACAAAACCTGCTTCCTTTGTGGTGGCCCCTGAGGGGCAGGGAGGCTGTCCCACCTCATACTACAATTTTTTTATATAGCTGAGTACTATTTAAATATAATTTATATAATATAATTATAATTATGTAATATAATTATATAATTTATGTCATTTATGTATAAATTTATAATTTAAATTATAAATTATAATTATATTATAAATTTATAATATTCATTTTGTATTATATATAATTATTTATTAATATATTGTAATTATAATTTCAACTAAATTATAAACAATAATTTATATTTTATTGTATAAATTATATATTATATTATATATTATATAAATTATATATAATTTATATAATACAATTATAATGATATAATTTCTCTGTGCTCTTCTGATATCAGATATTGGGAAGAAATTCTCAGCTCTGAGGGTGGGGAGGCCCTGGCACAGGGTACCCAGAGCAGCTGTGGCTGCCCCATCCCTGGAAGTGTTCAAGGCTAGGCTGGACAGGATTTCAACTATTCCCTTTACTGTGCATCATACTGCTATTCTTACTATTTTGAATTTAAAAAGCAGATTTTTTTGTGTGACAAAAGAGGCTGCTGCCCCTTTCCTCCCAAAGGGCCACTGAGTGAAATGGCTGTTGCTGGCCAGGCTCTGGAGAATTGTGTGACCTCTGCAAAAGCCTCCCAGAAGCTTTGGGGATGTCAGCTGCCCTTGATGCTGGTGAATATTCAGCAGAGATATATTTCTGTCTGCAAGCTGTGATTCCTTTTGCTGTGAAAAAGAAAAGAGAGATGTTATAAATGTTTTATAAGCAGGGAGTTAATGGTGCCTGTGTCATCTGACATCCTCTTTATCTTATTGTATAAGCAAACAAGAGAAGGGATCCCCCCATCAAGTTCAATCGATGACTGAAGAACAAGGCAAATCCAGCTCCTGGGGACAGGGAAACAAAAGATATCAAGTGACTGGGTGATAGTGTATCTGAGAAAATTAAAGCAGAGATAGCAGGTATTTTTAACTAAATTACAGCTGTTGTCCATTCCTGTGATCATGGTGTTAATGAGATTGGTTATTTATTAATAAGTGTTTGCAAAGTTACTTCTACAGTAGAGTAAGGAAGCTACAGGGAGAGTTTATTGTGGCTTTTCAATGTTTGCAGGAGACTTTAAGAAAAGCTGTAGAGAGGCTTTTTTACCACGGGCTGTAGTCACGTGATGGGGGAATGGCTTTAAACTTACGGAGTAGGTTTGATTGGACATAAAGCAGAAATTACTCCTTGGGAGGGTGCTGAGGCCCTGGCACTGGTTTTCCAGAGGAGCTGTGGCTGCCCCATTCCTGGCAGTGCCCAAGGCCAGGCTGGATGGGGCTTGGAGCAACCTGGGACAGTGGGAGGTGTCCCTGCCCATGGCAGAGGTGGGACAGGATCGTGACAGTGATCGCATGGGTCTTAGGATGAGGGAAGAGATGAGAATGTTGACTCCATGTTTCAGAAGTCTTGATTTATTATTTTATTATATATATTGTACTAAAACTATACTAAAAGAATAGAAGAAAGGATTTCATCAGAAGGCTAGCTAAGAATAGAAAAAGAATGATAAGAGAAGATTGTGTCTCGGACAGAGAGTCCAAGCCAGCTGACTGTGATTGGCCATTAATTAGAAACAACCACATGAGACCAATCACAGATGCACCTGTTGCATTCCACAGCAGCAGATAATCAATGTTTACATTTTGTTCCTGAGGCCTCTCAGCTTCTCAGGAGAAAAAATCCTAAGGAAAGGATTTTTCATAACATGTGTCTGTGACACTGGATGAGCTTTAAGGTCCCTTCCAACCCCAACCATCCAACAGTCTTGACTGCCAATAACACTGCAAATGTTTTGTGTAAGAAACATTTAATCAGAGGAATCAATGGCTTTAGGTATCCAGAGAGTGTTCACACAGCTCCCAGGCTGCCCAAACCACCATTAAAGCCTCTACAGGTAACAGATGCCTGAGGTTCACTCTTTCAGAGACAACTCTTTGGAGGAATTTACCTCTTTTTTGCCCCCATACCTTTGTCTTGATATCTCAGGTCTTGTCTGTGATGGGGAAGAGTGAGACTGGCATGATTATTTCTCCTCCCACTCATGTTTGTGGCCATAGAATTTTGAAGGAGGGGACGAAATGTCTCTATCTGTTTTTTGGGTGACTCCTGCCAAAGTCATGGATATCTCAGTGCTGCTAGGAAGAAAGAAAATGTTTCTCTTTCCAAGCATGGTTTCATGCCATTAAATGTGTTTTCCCTCTGGCTGAATCAGTAGCTGCCACCTTGGTGAGCCCAGGCCCAGACATGCACAGGGTGTGACAGATGGTGCAAAGCTCCTTCCTGTCCTGTGTCACAGCAAAATGCTGATGGCTCAGGAGAAATTCAAGGTTCCTTTTTTAATGTGGCTCACCAAGAGGCAGGACTCACTTCAGAGGATAACAATCCATTTTTTGGAGGTCCTCATGATGGTAAAATTCTCCATTTTTCTTTTCACTCCTCCTTTTTTTTCTTAACAAGTTTCAGATATGGATATTATGGATATTATTACGCTTATTATCAGTAAGTGGTGGAATCACCATCCCTTGAAGTGTTCCAAAAATGATGTGGATATGGCACTTAGGAACATTAGCTGCTGGTGGGCTGGGCAGTGGCAGGGAATGGTTGGATTCAATGGTCTTAGGGGCCTTTTCTAACCTGAGGAGCTCTGTGATTCTCTGCTGCTTTGTTCTTCTTGCACAATGGGTCAGTGATCTTAGCAGTGTGAAAATCATAACATAAAGAAATCTACCCAAAAAATGCATGTTTTTGTTAACATGTTGCCTCAAATGGTGATGGAAGGGGGAGACAGCCCCTGTTGATTTGTAAATAGATATGCAAGCTGCTCATCACTTCCTTTGATGTGCGCCATTGGATTTATTGTGTTACGTTTATCACACCATACTCGTGAACCTGAAAAGGGCTACACAGAAAAAGCATTCAGGACGTGCTGAGTTTATTGCTAAGTTCTGTTTAATGCAGTTTAGCAGCAGTGGAGGAGGCAAGTGCAGTGTTGTGGCCAGCTCTGTCCCTGCCCAGAGCTGCAGTGATGCCTTTGCAGACAATCATCAGTCGCAGCATCACCTTGTGCACACCCTGCACCCACGGATCTTCCCCAGCTGAGGCTTTGATTAATGTTCTGAGTCAGGATGAACAAGGACTCCTCTTTGGAAGACAGGTATTATTTTTACTCCTTGGCACTAAAATGAGCTTGGGTTTCAGGCATAAAACATTCTGAGGAGAGCGTTGTGCCAGGGGCAATTTTATGTCTCGCGATCCATTGGGAGATGCAAACTGTGCTGCTGAGAGAAGGTGGTTCTGAACACTCCTTGGAGTTATGGATCTCATCTGCTTGCTCCCCAGCGTCTCCCACAGCTGTGAATGACCACAGAAAATACGTATTTTGAAAAGTTTAGATTATTTTAGATGTTTGTTAGATGTTTGTGAGTACATGCGTGGAATAGAAAGGACTTTGGAACTATTTAATTGTGTCTTCCTAATTAAAATACCTGAAGGGAGCCTACAAGAGAGCTGGAAAGGGACTATTGGCCAGTGCCTGGAGTGACAGGACAATGGGGAATGACTTCATACTGAGAGAGGGTAGATTTAGTGTCACCCTGATTTTTTAAAATTTTCTAAACATTCTGATGTTTACATTCTTGTAACAAACTTCCTCACACATTTTATGTAAATTAGTTATTGTTTTGCAATCTTTTATGGAGGAGGAAAAGAAATTTGATGGACTGTAACGCTTTTGGAAATCTATAAATGTTGGAGTCAGAAATTAAAAAGTCTCTTCTTCCTTGAAAGAGCAGAGTATCTACATTGTGTTATTTCATGTCCTATAATAACAGTTTAGAGTTAGATGTCAGGAAGAAATTCTTCTCTGTGGAGGGGGTGACACACAAGATCTCCCATCCCTGAAATGGGGCAGCTTGGATGGGGCTTGGAGCAACCTGGTCTAGTGAAAGGTGACCCTGCCCATGTCAGGGAGCTTGGGACTTGGCTGTCCTTGAGGTCCTTTCCAACCCAGGCCATTCTGTGATTCTGTGAACTATCAGAGAAATCCACTATTGTGTGACAGAACAAGCCAATACTAAATTAGTTGTGATACTGAAGTGTTGATTAGTTTCAGGAGCATTTGAAAATAACTTTTATGTCGGTGCTAAAAAGTCTTTGTGCTTGTCTATTAGACACCCCTGCTACACTCCTGTGTATTCCCACTGGAGAGCTGAAGTTGCCCGGAGGTGTCATGCTGGAACTGGGCCTTACAAATTGGAAATGAGTGATTAAAATGCTGGGAGAGGGGCTTTGAAAGGAATCACAGCAGCTCTTCGTAGCCCATAATGAGCCATCGACTTGCAGCAGGGATGTCACTAGTCACTGGTGTGGAAAATCAGTGTCATAAAGCAGATGAATGCAAATAAACCTTTTTGGAGCAAGCTCTTGCTGGTATCTGGAGGTTTGCAGATGTCACCTTTCCTTTGCAGGTGTGAGTTTGGCCAAGTGCAGGCACAGAGCTGGGGGGAGCAAGCACTTGTGCTCCCCCACCTCTCCCTCTGCCAGGGCAGGACCCCAAACATATGCAGAATTCATTCTTGTTAGGCACACATGATCCGTTTGGGATGGCTCAGTCCAGCTGGCATGCCCAAAAACAGCATCCAGGAGCAGCTGTGGGTGCCAGGCTGCCAAAGGCACGGCGCAGCTGATGTGAAACCCACACCCACGAGCAGGAGCCACAGCACTGCTGCTCTGCTCACACCCAAAACAATCAGCTCAGAATGGAGTGCTGAGCTCACTTTTATGGAGCTCAGTTTCATACCCTTGATTGCCTGTGGGTACCTTTTAGATTGAGTGTTTGAGTTTGGACTTGAATAGAAAATACCTGAGAGTTCCTGGAGAGGAGCTGAACGAGCTGGCATTGAGAATGGATGTTAAATGCAGATCTGTATTCTCAGTCCTGGATCATCTACCCCCAGCCCAGGTATCCCACCAGTCTGGATTCAGTTTTCTATTCAGTTATCTATACTTGATCACATTAGAATAAGTCAAGACTATTTGTGGTTATTACCTTTCCCTCTTCTGTTGTATCCCTCGTCCCTTTTCTCTTTCCTCCCATAACAGTCGATGTTCCTTTGTCTTTAAAACATCCAATCTTTGCCTGGGTAGTTTTTCATTCTCTGGCTGCAGAAAGAGAACTGAGGAGATGCTTTTTCTCACAGGTACATCAGTTCCTCTAGCAGTACATCAAATTCCAAGTTTCAGGACTGCATTTATATTTTAAGGATCATTAGTTTTGTTCCCATTTATACTTTGTTAAATATACATCTTCTAGGCCCTTTGTGAAGCTGTTTATCATCCTGTCCCTGGGAATTTGGACTAATATCTGAATACCGTTCCATTAAAACAGCAGAATTACATCAATCAGGATGGAAAGTCTGGGCAAAAAATAATACTGAGCTACAAGTGGCTAAGCACAGAGAGGGGGCCAGGGCAAACCAGTATTTTATTCCAGCCTGGGACAATCCTACAGCCTCAGGTGAGGTGGTTTATCCAGCTGAGCCCGAGGAAAGCCAAGAGTCATGGTGGGTTTGGTGTCAAGAGCCTCTGATCACTGCTGGGATGTGGTGTTTTACTGAGGGTTTGTTTTAGATGTCAAACTTGCAATCAGGATGTAAATTCCAGATTCACAACATGTTTTTGTCTGGTTAAGGCCTCCTCTTGGCTGACTATTGCTGCTCCAAGAAATATTTATTTATTTATTTATTGCCAGTGCCTTGTGGGTGCAGCTATTTCTCCAGGCATTGTCAGGGGTGTTTTTCTTCCTTGCAACACAGTGACACAAATACCTGAATGGCAACACTCAAAGAAAGACTGAAAATAATAATTGTGGCTTTGGTTGATGGATTTACGTGCACTGCAAGACAGGCTGGAGACATATCACCAAGGAGTTGTGCATTGTTTCTGTAATTGAATGTGACTGTTGGAAACCAGGTCTTTTTGTCACTTTGTCACCTGATGTTCAGAAATGTTGTATTTTTCAGCATCAGTTTGGAGGTCTGCATTTTATAGACATCTGTATTGCAGTAGTATCTCAATCAGAATTTCACTCTGAACTGTAAGTGTTAATAAAGACATATTTGTAAAGAAGGCAGAAGTAGGAGGAAGAAAGACTAAATTTTTTTTAATATTTCTTTTTATGGTGCTATTTGAATAGTAGAAACTCTGTGCCATGACTACTTAAGTTGTGGAGTTGCTCTTTACTCCTAGAATCATAGAACCCTGGAATGGTTTGGGTTGGAAGGGACCTTGGAGGCTACATAATTCCAGTACCACCAGACCAGTTTGCTCCAAACCTCACCCAACACCTAACCCATAACAACATCCAACAGTGCTCATGTAAATATCAGTGACACGCATAACTTGTATTTATTATACAGGCACTGTTCTTCTATCAGGCATTGTTCCCTGCTTAGACCAAGCATCAACAGGAAACACAGCTACAAATCAGCTCCAAATGAGCTGGTTTCTCACCCCAGAGCTGCCAAGGGTGCAGTGTCCCCTTGGGCTTGCAGCCAGTGTTCCTGCTGTGGCACGGTTGTCCCTGCTCATGGTGGCCTCACCTGCTGGTGGCTTTGCCAGCTGTTGACTCACCCAGTGGCTTTGCCAGCTGTTGACTCAGTGGCTTTGCCAGCTGTTCCCTCCTGAACACATTCCTGTTGGATTCAGTGCCTCAGGCCAGGCAGTTTTGAAAGGCTGTTGAGGTGGGTGTGTTTTTCTCTGTGTTTTGCTCTGTGAAAACAGCTCAGCTGTTCCCCGGAATAAAGGCTGTGAGAAATGTCTTGCCCTGCTCATGTCAGGGAACATCCAGCACCTGCAATGGCTCCAGGCCAGGGATGCTGGGCAGGAGGGGGCAATAAAAGAATCTTTGGTGAAATTGCTCTTCCTCCTGCCTGGGTATTGGGGTCAGGGCTGGCAGCAAGGAGAAGGTCTCTCCTTGGTCTTGGTTTTTCTCTGTCTAGGTGACTAAAAGAGGGTGGGATCTTGTTAGAGGCTGGTGGCATAGAACATAAAGCCACAGAATGGTTTGGGTTGGAAGGGATCTTTAAGCTCATCCAGTGCCACCCCTGCCATGGGCAGGGACATTTCCCACTGTCCCAGGCTGCTCCAAGCCCCATCCAGCCTGGCCTTGGGCACTGCCAGGGATCCAGGGGCAGCCACAGCTGCTCTGGGCACCCTGGGCCAGGGCCTGCCCACCCTCCCAGCCAGCAATTCCTTCCCAATATCCCATCCATCACTGCCCTCTGGCAGTGGAAGCCATTCCCTGTGTCCTGTCAATCCAGGCTCTTGTCCAATGTCTCTCCCCACATTTTTAATAAGCTGCCTTCAGGTAATTGAAGGCTACCAGAAAACCATCCCAGACCCTTCTCTTCTCCAGGCTGAGCTCTTCCAGTGCCTTCAGCCCTTCCTCATAGGAGAGATGCTTCATCCCCCTAATCAGAGACATGACAGACAGCAGGGAATTACTTCCAGCTGCATTCTGCAGGCACGTCGCTCTACCGCAGACTTTGTTCAGTGCTGCAGATAAAATCAATTTCATATTTTACCCAGGCTATGCTGCACACCTCCCATTGGACAGAAATTTCTAATGTTCTTGTTGATAGTGGTGACTCAGAGGCACCCCATGTCCTGGCAGGTCTTTCTTGCCTCCAAGAGACAATGAAAGAAATGGAACAGGTTTCTGTTGTGAGTGTCTGTCTCCCCTGAGGCACAGTGTTTTCCTCCAAGACAATTTAAGCTTGAATAAAAAAGATGTTGATTGCTACACTAATTCTACCTTACTGTTCCAGCAAAGGACTAAGGTGGTTTTTCCTGGTAGTGTTCAGGCAAAAATACTCTTTTAAGTGGGAGCTGGAGCACCAGATGAATCGACTTTGGCTTCCTACATTGCATGAGAATGAAATGTTAATTTTTACAATAGTTGATTAAGTAAAACACACTCCAAACCGTGACTACTCTGACTGTGAGAACAGGCAGGACAGTTTTCAGCTTTGGATTTATATTTTAAGAGATAAATGATATTTCAGAGTTTCAAGATAATGATACTTGTGAGTACCAGCACTAAGTCTGCTTAGAAGAAAACCTCCCTAATTCACGTCCATGACAAAGTCTCAACATGCAAGATGCTATTAATTCTGCAACTCCTTGTATAAACTATGAATAGCAAAATGTGTAACAGTGTGCAACCAGTCCAAATATTTGTGGAAAAAAAATCCCTCTCTTTTGCTTTGAATAATTAATTTGGCATCCATGCCAGACTCAAAAGCTTCTTTCCACGAAGCATTTAAAGAGCAGGCAATCTCTCATAGAGTGTGGGGCCCAAATCTGCTCACAGTTCTGAGGTACAAATCCAAAGCCATTGTGCTTAAATCAATGGAGTTAGTCAGGATTTGCTTCAGAGTGAATGAGAGGAGAATTTGACTCATCTTGTGTACGACAAGAGATTATTGCACAAATTGTGGCTCACTAAAAACAAACAGGCTGCAATTTAAAAGGCTCTTCTTTGTGGTGGGTAAAGGATGGTCCCAATTAAACTGCAACCATCATAAGTATTTAACTGATGTGTCCACATGCAGAGAGCATTGTTTTGTCAAACATAACCTATAACAGTCAGCACAGACCCTTAAAAACTTCCAAGTATTTTGCATAAATGTCAAGGTACTCTTCAGGTGCTCCAAGACAAACACACTCCAAAGTGTTTCAGGAGAAGCCAGAGTGATTGGTGCTTTGCATGAATCAACATGAAGTGAATATTGAGGATAATCAGTGAATTCCCAGCTGGAGGTGCAGCCAAGTGCAAACAGCCATTAGTGCTGCTGAGGTAAATGCATCCTGCCAAAGAGAAGCATCTGAAGGTAGCTCTGAGAGCCACAGCTTCCAAGCAGTTGGTGTTGATTTGGGCTTATACTCAAGATGAGTCACAGAATCCCAAAGTGGCTCAGGCTGGGAGGTAGCACAGTGGATCCCCTGGTTCCATCTCCTTGCTCCAGCTGGGTCATCCCAGAGCACAGGGTACAGGATTTTGTCCATGGAATATCCCCAGTGAGGGAGACTCCACATCCTCTCTGGTCTCTGTTTCAGCTCTTGGTTACTGCACAGTGAAGAATTTTTTCCTGATGTTCAGATGGAGCTTCCAGAGTATCAGTTTTCCCTGCTCCTCGCATTCCATGGCTCTGCATTACTGAGAAGGGACTGGCCCATCCTCTGGCACATCCCCTCAGAAACCTGTGGGTTTTGCTTTCCTTCTCTCTTTCCCAAATTCCTCACTATCTTTTCTGTCTTATTTCACCTGCTTAATCATTCTAGTGGCACACCCCTCATTTTTTTCCTCCAAGGGACAGTCTTGCTAGACAGAAATTAGGCACCAACTCAGTTCTTCATATTCACCTCATGAGAACGTGACCTGACAGGGCCTGCAGTCACTGCCACAACTGATGCTGAGCAGTCCCATGTTGTTGGAGTCAGAAAAACCTGAATTTAACAGCCAAAGCACTCTTCTGTCCTGGAAATATTCCTTTCTTGGGCAGCTAAGGGAAGTTTCCATGCTCTTGGCTGAAGTGTCCCAGTATGCACTTGTCAGTGTTTATAGTTTTGCAGTAATTTTAGGAGTCATTTTGAAGCAAGTGTTTCTCTACTCTCATCATTGAATGGATGGATTTATATTAGTCCACTTCATATTTATCATCTCCTCCTGCAAGGCAAGGAAATGGGTGTGTTTCCAGCAGCGATGCAATGTAACTTGAAACTGATTTTATGCTGTCTGTATTCTCCGCTTGAAATGGCCATTTCTGAATGCTTGTTTTCGACAAAGAAAGTACTGTCTGTAATTTCCTTTATTGAGGTTGTATTTGCCTGAGAAAAGCAGTAATGGGTTTGCAGTTGGTAGCAAATCAGCCCTGTTTAGCTTGCTGGAACTTTCACCAGCTTCTGAAGGCCTTGTGCAGGATAGCTGAGCAGTGGAGTCAGCTGGGGATTCAATATCTACCAGAGGAGATAAGTGAACTAAATTCCGCTTGATTGAGATAATATTTGGAACAAAAGAGCCTGTATCAGTAAGTGTATTAAAGCTTTGTATTGACTCAGCCCGGCCTATTGGGAGAAAAGCAAGATTTGGAGACAGGGCTGAAAGTCAGTCATTCCCATACTAACACTTTGGGTTTCTGCAACTTGGCCGTGATCTGAGCAGTCAGAATAGACTCACTTTGACCTTGAGAAAGGGTTGTGTGCCACCTAAATCAAGCACCCTGATGTAGGAGTGTTCCTGTGGGCAGAGGCCCATGCATCATGATGATCAGACTGGGGTCCAGGCCTTGCCCTGGTGGTCTCCCTCTGGGGCTCCGCTGTCCAGGGGCAGCCATAAACTTCATAAACTTCATAAACTCAGCCAACATTGCTGGGAAAAGCAGTAAGAAGTACCACACATCACAAAGTGATTTGGCTTGGAAGTGACCTTTAAGAATATTTAATTCCAAACCTCTGCCACGGGCAGGGAAATTCTCCAGTGGAGCAGATTGCTGCAAGCCCCACAGCAGCATCTGAATGCTGGCTTCTTGGGTGAATTCTTCTGAATTCTGACCACTTGGGTGAAGACCTTTGGGAATCCTGCCCATGCCTGAATGACCAGTGAAACTATCTGGAGACATGGGAATGTCATGGTTTACATCTTATGTTTGACCAAGAAGGAAGTAGAGGCATCATGGGTGCAAAGAGAGGCCAAGAAGCCTCTGCCAAAGCACATCTCAGTAGGTTAAAACAGCAGGAACATGTAAAAGGAGTTGGGTTTTTACATCCCAGAAACCAAAAGTTACTGCAAAGCTCTGAAGAGACACCATGTAGGAAAGTCTTTGGTGAGCATTAGTGCCCATGATCCGGAAAATAATAATGCAGGTGGACCCTCCATGAGAACTAGGATCTTTTGAGTGATGGAGAGTGTGAAAAACAGGGACTCAAAATTGAAAGATTAGAAATACCATGAAGCCATTCAAAAAGGAAGTAGGGAGCTTGATTGGAAGATGTATGAAATTTACACAATACTTAGGAATTCAATTTCTGTATTTTCCTAATGTTCTCTTTCAAAACTGGAGCACTGACGTAGGAAATTTTATCCTTCTAACCTAGATGCCAACTTTGGTTAGATAACTTCCACAGATACCCTGTTTCAAGCTTTTAAGTTATTTCAGTTTTGTCATCCTAAATCACTAAATACACGATGTTTATGCTTGGGATTTGCTAGCACTGGACATGTTCTTTCAAAGCCAGAATATCCAATTATTCAGGAGCAAACTTGAGGGTGGTTATGAAATGTCACTAACCTATAGTTTTTGTGGAACTATATCGTGGGTTCTGTTCCCAGCAAAGAGGCTGGGGTACAAAATGTTTATCCCCACCCCAGCTCTGCCTTTTCTGTCTTCTGGGCCCTCAAAGTGCAAATATGACAGCTGTCAGGGTCTGAGAAAAAAATTATTGAAAAAAAAATGCAAAGAAAAGAAACAATCCTGAATCTATACTGCTGAGCTTCCATGCCTTTGAAGGAAGTGGCTAAATAATCTGCATTTGTCTCCTGCCTTTTGCAGTAGCTGGCATCAATATTAGCATTAAACTTTAATTTTCTTCCTGCAAAGGAAATTATGGGCCCTGCATCCATGACATCACTGGCAATCTGGGACATCATGTATTTGCACAGCTGGCCATGCAGTTGTAGTGCTGGAAAAGAGGTGGCAGGGCTCCTTCCCCCTTCCAGCAGTGCACTGTAACATGTGTCAAATGCAGTGATGTGCTGATATCATCAACCCAGACCCTCCTTTTGTCCCTCAGTGCAAAGTTAATTAAAATGGCCTTAACCACAGTGTATGCCTGGTAATGGCATGAGTTAATCAAGCAGGCCTCAGCACATCTGTCCTGGTAAAAACTACTCATCCACATGCCCACTAAAAGTGCATGGAGGCTGATTTTGGAGCTGTGAACCTAAAGGGCAGCCCATCTACTCAGGCTGTCACTGTTTTTCCAACTGTGAGACTCCCATTGCAGAAATCAGATGAGGGATTTGATTTTTATGGGAGTGGGGGAAATTGTGGCTTGGTGGTGGACATTATCTTAGACAATGTCCCTGTATCCCATCACCTCACTTGCTAGGGATTGAAAATTGATTGACAATGTCCCTGTATCCCATTACCTCACTTGCTAGGGAGTAGATAATTTTCTACAAGATCAGCAAGGAAATTAAGATTGGTTGTATAGATGAGGTGATGTCAATACCTGCAGAGGTGCAGCAGACCACCTCAAGAAAATGGGTTCCACTTGATGGGTAGGTTTAGCATGGCATACTCTGTTAAATGGACATGTAACTGAAAAGTCCTAGCACTTCTCTAGCAGTAAAAGAAACTTACTAGAAAAACTGTCTGAGCTTTTGAAAGGACTCTGGGAACTTACAGATTGTTGTGATGGCTCTTTTTTTCTCTTCACACATGAAAAATGTCTGCATGCCAGCACAAAATTGAACATGACTTGACCTCAGCCTGAAAACCAGAACAGGGGCAAATTGTGCTTAGACTCTGTGATGAAACAGGAGACAATGCCTAAACATCCTTTTCCATAAAAAACCTTGGAATCATGGAAGTTGGAAAAGCTCTCCAAGATCATCAAGGATCACCAGCCTTTGACCAAACACTAGCTGTGAGCTAGACCAGGCACGAAGCTCGCAGAGGGATGCTGAGCTGTAGCTGCCACTTTGGCAGTGCCCATAGCAAGCCCTGACATTGATAAACACTTCCACGGCACAGATAAAAGTTATAATGCTCCTTGAGACAATCAGGCATAAGAGGCTGGTCAGGATGAGCACAGCAATATCCTCAGGTGAGCAGGCTGTTTCTGAAGCTGCAGCCCCGGCCTGCTAATGGTTAATGCAAACACCTTCTCTGTGAAAACACTGCTCATGTTTATTACTCATGTGCAGGCTGTGGATCTTGAAATAAACACTGGAAGGAGACCTTTCTCCTTTCTAATGCCTTTATTAAAAGTGATCAGCTCGGGTGGGGAGAACCAACAGGTATGCACTAACCCCACCACTGCTCCCAGGAGTGACTCAAGAGGAGGAAGAAGAGAGCAGCTTTGTGCACTGGTCCGTGGGCCAAGCAAGGGGTTCTGTCCTCATGAGATCATCAAAAAATCCCTTGGTTTTCGTTCCAACATTCGAGGTCCTCTGTCTAGCCAGCATTTTTTTTTAGGTTAGGGTGCGTGGTAAAAAGGTCTTGGTGGATACTAGATTCTCTTCCTCACATCTTGTCATCACTTTGATGCGCCAATTTTGTGTTGGCTCATTGTTTTAGGGGTTTTTGTCGAGGTTTGGTGAGGAGTCTCTCCTGCTGCACGCTGGTTCTGATGGTCATTTGCATGCTAACTCCAAGGTCTCCTCCTCTTCACCGTCTGGGTGCCATCCTCCAGGAAGCAGCAGGATGTCACTCGACAAAAGGGGAATTCTTAACCATCAATGACAAGTGTTAATGAAAACGACAGGTGATTGCAATAACAAACAGTTAGAACTCCACCCTGGCAGCAACTGGCCCAACCTGTTAACTCTGCAACCTTTTAAAAAAATGGGCAGCTGTTCTACTCATAACAGTTCCCATATTCTTCCTGGGGTTTGTTTTCTTTTTTTTTTTTTTAAACAAATCTCCTCTTCCTTTGAGCCTGTAAATGAAATACACCAGCCCAAGGGATGCTTAAAATGTTGCCAAGCACAGATCACAACTTCCTGTATTTATTACAATAATGTCCCCTTTCCTGTCCTATTTATATTCATGGGAAGGTGAGATTAGGAAAATATTGCACTTTTTTTTTTTCTCAATGCAATAGAGCTGATGGAAATAAAGAATAGTTTTTAATCAGTTTTACATGAGCGCCCTGCATTCTGCATTTTGCCCTTTTGTTTGAAATGGTGATTAAATTTCTTTCTGATGATGTTTTGAGGGAAGAGTGTTATTGTGGAAAAACATTTGATGCTCAGAGAAGAGTTGCAACATATTTTTTGTGTCTTTTGAATAAATACAGAGTAGAATAAAATAGAGTCGAGAATAGAATAGAATAGGATTCTAGAATAGAATAGAATAGAATAGAATAGAATAGAATACAATACAATACAATACAATACAATGCAATACAATACAATACAATAGATGTGTGAATAGAATAGATTTTCTAAAAGAGGGAAATTTTACAGCATTAGTTGTGAGAAATCCCATAGTTAGCAGTCAGTTTGTGCAGGATGAAATGGTGAAAGTACAGCCTCTACTCTAGCTGATAGGTCTGAGGTTGAGATGCCATCACTAGGTTATGAACATCACGTTGTCTGAAGCCAAAAAGAGCCATCAAGGTGCATAGCTTGGCCACAGGCAAGGTTTTGTAATTTCTTCCAGTTCCTTCTCTGTCGAGCCAACCAAGACATGTCCTTCAGTAAAATAACCTGTTTTCAGGCCTCAAGTCTTGTTCTAACATCACTCATCATCCTAAGAAATGTATGTCTGACTACAGAATTATTGTTATTTCAATCTGTCTAACTTTGCCTTTTGGCCATTGGGTCTTGTGATGCCTCTTGAGTAAAAGGCACTTTTTAACTTGTGTGTCTCCCAAGAAGACATATGTGAGTGTAAATAAAGCTATTACTCGGTCTGCTACTTGGGAAGATAAATAGATAGAGCTTTGAGACACTGATTTAAGTGTTTTCCTACCTATTGTCAGGGGGGTTAGTTTGGGTATCAGGGAAAGGCTCTTCCCCAGAGGGTGCTGGCACTGCCCAGGCTCCCCAGGGAATGGGCACAGCCCTGGGGCTGCCAGAGCTCCAGGAGTGCTTGGACAATGTTCCCTGGGATGCACAGGGTGGGATAATTGGAGCATCTGGGCAGAGCCAGGAGCTGGACTTGATCATCCTTGTGGGTCCTGTGGGAGAGTGGAAAGATTGATGCCCTGTTGAGCGAGAATTTTGGGGTCTTTCAGGTCTCTTCCAATTCAGGACACTCTGTGATTCTCCTCACGATTTACCATTTTGTCTTTGGTAAAATCTCCATAACAACCAAAATGCAAAATTCCTGGCTGTAGCGATGTCCCAGCTTCCATACAAATATCTTATCAGAGCAAACAGGAATGCGTGCATTGCATTGACATGTGCATAAATGAAAAGTGGCTCAACAGCTTTAACACTTCACATAAATTCATCTGCTCTATGTAACACATGCTCACGCGTTGTGGTAGGGGAGGCAGCATGTTCACAGAGAAGTGTTTTATTTGCAGCAAAGTCCATCCTAACACAGTCCCTCTCTGCCCATGTAAAGTGTCTCCAGCAGTTTTGTTTGATGTGACGATCTTCAAGAGCTGGGTTCACTATGCCCTGTCCTAGAGATGGGTTTGTTTGGGCAGTGGGTGCGTAGATCCATCTCTAGTTTGTGTTTATCTTCTCAGGTTTGGTGATGACTTGGATCTACAAAGGGTGAAGGCTCTCTCCTGTTGTCCTGATGTTTCCTTTCTCTTTCCACAGTGTACGAGGTGGTGACAGTGACAGGAGATGTCCGGGGAGCAGGAACCGACGCCAACGTCTTTGTCACTCTCTTTGGAGAGCACGGCATCACTCCCAAGACTCATCTCACCAGCAAGTACGTGTCTGAAAGGAAGTCTGTATCTCTGAGGCCTGCTCTTCAGGGACTGTGTTAAAGCATTTTGATGAAACATAATATCGTGCTGATGGATGTGGAGGGAATAAATCTATACAGTATTTTAAGATCACCACGGAAATCTGAATTTTTGCCATTGCGAATTTCGTACCCAATCCGTCACAAACCTGCATTCCCTTCTGTAGGTGGAAATCCATGTTACATAAGGCTCATATTTGCAAGGTGTGGGGATATTTGCTTTTCTTAGAGCTTAATTTTGGAGCTCCCAAATTAGGAGCTGAGCATATTCTTTGCTTGTTGAAGTGGGCATGATGGGCTGTATTCCCATGCCTAGATCCCACAGAGGTCTCCATGCTAGTCAGGTACAGACAGAAGCGTCCTTGAATGATTCTGAAGAGTAACTCAGTGGGTTTGAAGTAATGTTGGTAGATAACCACCTACAACCAGCCACAGGAAATCTGAGGCAAGCAGAAATGGAAGAATTTAAGCTGACTCCTAATTTAGACTGCTTCCATCCTATCTGCTGTGTGCCTTGCTGCACACCAGTGTAGTTGCACATCACTCTTGTGGCCCTGCTCTATTTTCCTCCAGCTGATGTCAACACCATCCTATGGATGCATCTTCTCATTCCTTATCAGCATGTTGAACTTAGTGGGAGCCATATTTTATAAGAACCTATTAAGGTGTTTTTTGACTAAAAAGCTTTTTTCCTTTTTTTTATTATATTTTTAATTTTTTTTTTTTAATTTACAAAATGAGCATCAGGGTCAGCAGGTGTTCATTTCCCATGAAATCAAGATGACTTTTAACAAAGTACCAGCTCCACATGTACTAACTTTCCCTTAGTCAGGCAATTGCACTAACATAAATCAGAAATGCCTTCTCCAGAGGGTCTGGGAGAGGCTGTGTGTCTCTGTTCTTATTGTTTTGGTTTTCTTGAAAATGTGTTTCAGAATTATTAATCCTGTGCTAATGTCACACGGTAACTTCACATTTTCTCCATTTCTACAGCACCGACAAGAGGTACCTGCAGCTATTTTAAATTTTACCCTCAAAAGAGCTTCTCTTCCCAGTGAAACAACTCAAACATGAGAGTCTGTAAAGAAAATGATATGGGAATGGTAAAGAAAATACATGAAATTTCAGCCCTGTTTGCCATATTTCAAATTCAGAAACCAGAGCTAGGTGAAGGAGTTATATTATCCCAGAATTTCTAGAAACACCAGGGAGAGCTTCCTGATTGTATATTTTATGTGATATGCTTTGGTTTTTGTTGTGTCATTTTCATCCAGACATCCCATCAAACTGAGAAAGTGGAATGCCATTTTCTTTGATGTAACAGAGGAGGAAAACGAGGCAAGGAGCTAAAAGGGAACATGGTTCCATTGCAGGTCAGTGACAGAACTGGGAGCAGCAGCAGCCCCTCTGCTGGGAAAAGAGCTTGTAGCCTCCAAACCTGCCCTGTAGTATTTGGCAAAGCCATCAAAGCAACATCTGCTTTCCAGGGAGTTGTCCTGTGGTCAGCATTTACATAAATAGCCATTTCATTGGGTAAACACTCGTCTGCTCGAGGCTATGGGAAGAACACAAATATTACCCTAAAAAATTAATAAATAAACTCTATGCCCTTTAGAGAAGTCAAAATATGTCCATCAGCTGTGGCATTAAACATGCTGCTGGCTGTGCAGGTGGTCTTTGCTGGAACTTGGGTTAATGCCTCCTCTTTCCTCCTGCTCTCACCACTTTTATTTTGTGAAAAGGAAAAAGAAAGGACACACAGAGATTATTTTAGGTTGCAGCAGCAGCAGCTCCCTGAGCTTGTTTAGACCTGAGTTAGCTTTTTGGGCTTGGTCCCTGTTGCTGCAGTGAGCAGATGGCTGAGGTGTGGAAAGCAAGGATGAAAGGAGCCAACCTTGTGCAGTGCAGGGCTCTCGAAACTGGTCCCATAGGAGGTGACCGCTAGAAATGCAACCACAGCTTTCCACTGGGGGTTTCCCAAACATCAGCAAAATTTCTGTGTCTCTAAGCAAAGTCTGGTGCTTTACAGTGCTCCATCGAGGAACACTGAGAAAAAAAAAATCTGGTCTGGACCTAGGAGTGCCTTCAGACCTGCTTAATTGATAGTCTTGTCTCCTAATTATGAAGAAATAGTGAAATAGTCAGTTTGGCTCCCTCCTTGCCCAAACTTGTTATGCAGCTTTGTGAATATGGCAAAAGGATGGAATCTCATGCATCTTTCAACTAAATGTTTACAAGAGTTCACTTATGACTGCAAATGCATGACATTTTATAGGTGTTTACATTTCCCCATGTATGACAGACAGCTAAAATATCATGCATTGCCTAAAGATGGTACTACCACTTCCCCTTCTGGTTAAAATGGGTTTTTTCCTGTTTCTTTCCTGACTGTGTGTTGGTAGTGAAAGACATGACTGTCCAGGTCTTTTTGTCATGGGGTGTAAGGGGGAAAACAGCAAGCTGATGAAATGTCATGTGTTTTTAACGTTGGCCAGCAATATGGCAACTGTGAAAGACACAAATCTTTGCCATGACTGGTCAGGAGGAGCATCCATTCTGGAAGTGACAGCACTCAAAATCTGAGCCAAGAGCTGAGTTCCAAAGCGGGGGGCTACAAAAAATGACATGGAGTGACAGGACAAGGGGGAAACTGCTTAAAAATATCAGAGGGCAGGGTTAGGTGAATATTAGAAGGAAATTCTTGGCTTTGAGGATGGTGAGGTCCTGGTATAGGCTGCCCACAGAAGCAGGGGCAGGGATACTCCAGGCCAGGTTGGATGGGGTTTGGAGCAGCCTGGTATAGTGAAAGGTGTCCCTGCCCATTGCAGGGGGTGGAATGAGATGGACTGTAAGGTCCCTAAGGTCCCTTCCAACACAAAAATCTTGTGATAATGTGATTTATTTTGGAAAAGAGGTTCAGGCAAGTACTTGAGTGTGCCTGGGATGACTCCTCCTTTGCAGCCACTCTCTGCTGGTTGGGGGGACTCTATCACTGGTGCTGGCAGAGCGCTGCTTGCGCCCAGAAGCTCTTGGAGAAATCCCACTCCAAAACCCAGCTCATGCAACTCTTCAGTTCCCCATCCACCACCCTGCACCAGGTACAGCTCAGCCAGAAGCTAAAAGCACCACCACAAATTAATTTCTTTCCATAGGCGCCATCACGGACACGTGGGTGAACACCAAGGCTTTGCTTGGTGACATTTTGACAGCTGTCAAAACTTTTCCCCCAGGTGTGAATTGATCCTCTGTGGTCCAACTCTGAGCAAAGAGTGCTCCACAGTATTTTATTTCTCCATTTTCATGTGCTTCCCACCAGGCTGGGGCTGGGGAAATAGTACAGCACTTAGCTGGGAGTGCCACTGCTGACTCATTCACAGTTTTTAGTCCAAATCCATGTCTTTCTTGCTAGTGTAACTTTTCAGTGTTAAGCTTACTTGGTCCAGTTGGGGACCACTGCAAATTATATCACAGAGAGGTTTTTACCTTGAGGAAAAAAAAAGAGGAAAGAGTTAAGAGAATATTTAGCAGCTATGGCAATGTGGAAGAAAGACAAAATAATTGGTGACAGCTGGCTTTCTACTGAACTTGATGACAATACAGAGGATTTTTAAAAAATTTCTGATGCTGAAGACAATTAATTGGCAGTCACTTGTACCTGATCTTGGGTGACTATACAGAGTTTTTCCTGTTCCTTAAGCCAGCAAATATATATGAATTGCAGAGTATGTACAAGGTAGTCTTTAGAAGATGGTAATGCTTGTAGCCTTAATACAGTTAAGGTAAAAGCCCAGTGGAAAAAGATCTGATTTTGTTATTTAACTTCTCTGGAATAAATGAATAAATACAGGAAAGAGAGCTTATTTACTCTGAGCAGTTAATATAATAAGTTAGGAAGGGTTAGGCAGTTGATGCAGAAAGAGCAGTTCAGGTTAGGAAGGGAACAAACCCCAGGTGCAGAGAGGGAAGGATTCTCACCTCGGTGCCAAAGTGCTGCTTCAGTGAGGAGCTGTGATCCTTTTCCTTTAATGCCACGGGAGGTTTCCCATTTTACAGCTGTTTATGTATCTGACTGAGCCCTGATTTATGTCTGTACAATTCTGCAGCGCTTTCAGCGCTCTCTAAAGACTTAATGGTCTGGGACAGCATTAAGTAACAGCACATTTTGGAGTCTGTATTCACTTCTGAAAAAGAAACTAAGTGGGAATTTTTTCCCTCTCTCTTGCTCAGCCTTATTAGCCAGCCCATGTCTAGTATTTCAGGAATAAAATACCTGAGAGAGTGCTTAGACTGAATAACCTAAATATAAGAGTGGGTATAACTGGCATCTGTATAAATTATAATCCACCAGCAGCTACGAACACAGCAGCTGGTGGTACAACTACAAGGAAGGTCAAGCCTTAGAGAGAAAAGCAGGATTTTGCTTAAAATAGCCAGACTTTTATGGGAATTCAGCTGTTAGACACAGGTCCCTGCTGATCAAGTGTCAGCTGCATTTGTCAGATTGTAAAACCTGGCCAGTTTTTCCCTTGGGATGAGAGTAAGGTGTATTCCTGGAACAAACTCAACCATTCTGTCTTGCTCAAAGCCCTGCCCCTATCCCAACTCATTAATGTCAGTCTTAAAAATGCCTGAGCTCATTCTCTTTGAAAATTTAAAAATATTTCTTCATGGCAAGGGGATTAAAGTTTTCAAAAGACTAAAATTTACCTCAATCTGGCAAAGTGAATGTAATTTAAAATGTTATTTAATACTGGGAAATACTGAGCAACCTGTGCGCTGTTCTTGGTGGCACTGTTTGCTTTGCATACAGTTTCTCTAGAAAATAAAAACCTACAGCCAAACTGTAGGTAACAAAGACATCCCCATGCACAGCAGTGGGATTGGAAAGAAATTATCTTTAAGGTCCCTTCCAAACCAGGACATTCAATGATTCAATGATGTTATGATAAAGCATAGCTAAGATTATCTAAATTAAACACCACTACTTTATTTTGTTTATGCGAATCACACCACCAAAGATGAAAATATCTGATATTAAGATGATGCTGCTTCATGCAGTACACAGTGAAGGAGCACTTACTCAGTGTCTGTAATTAAGGCTGTCTGAATCTGTACCTGGAATGCTTATGGATAAGGCAGAGCCTGAGTGTCCTCTGGCACTCTGTAGAGTTTTGGGGTGAATTCAGACTCCCAGGGTTTTGGCCTGGTGTTTAGCTCCCGGCTGTCATCACTCTGCTACAGCCCTGAGCAATTCATTGCATCCAATTAAACCCTTTCAAGTGGGGCTGTTTTTTTCACCAATTTTTTCAGTGCCCACTGAAGCAGGATTCATTCTGCTGGTCGATAATGTCCTTGGTACAGACACTGACAGTGGCTGTGCTTTTCTGCTGGTTTCTTTTCCATCTGGAGTGGTTTTGGACGTCGGCTGCCTCACGTGGTACTCCCAGCCACCTGCTGACTGATGCTGTCAGCTTCATGACAGCAGCCTTGGCTAAATATTTGCAGACCAAACTCCCTGGAGTATTTGTTGCTCCAAGGAGGAGGTTAATGATGCTGCTATTGGAGCTCTGTGCTAAGAGCTGCTCTGGATTGAACATATGGGGGATTTTTTTTTTTTTTTGTAGTTAGTTTGTACATGACAATGTCCTCTCTCCAGGAATGATCGATAGTGGATGTGTAGGAAGGGACAGAGGGATGAGGCCAACACATTGTCAGCATTTTTCCAATACCTTTTGCATCTTCTGGCAAGATGCCATCTTAGCCCGAAGCCTGATAACACAGGTTCACCCAGCCTGCAATGTGTATTAGACAACCTGAGGATGAGGGAAGCTGTCTGTACTTTCCAGCCAGGAAAACAACAGGGACAGACCAGTGCTCATCCCTGACACCTTTTCATGGCACCCTTACAGTTGATACTGGCTGAAGGGTGGAAGGGAAATCCTACATGGAAACAGGATGTGGAGAGAGAACACTACCAATTGCAAATATATGGGGAAGGGAGCAGGGTACATTGTGTGGTTTTGGGAAGAAATTTCCTTCCCATCCCTCTCAATTGAGCTCTGTCATACATTAAATTCTGGGGACAGCTCTGGGCCCTCAGGACAGGAGAGACACTGAGGGGCTGGAGCGTGTCCAGGGCAGGGAACAGAGCTGGGAAGGGGCTGGAGCCCCAGGAGAGGCTGAGGGAGCTGGGAAGGGGCTGAGCCTGGAGCAAAGGAGGCTCAGGGGGGCCCTTGTGGCTCTGCACAGCTCCTGACAGGAGAGGACAGCCCGGGAACAGGGCTGTGCTCCAGGGAACAGGGACAGGAGCAGAGGGAACGGCCTCAGGCTGGGCCAGGGGAGGTTGTGATTGAATATTAGGGAAATTTTCTCCAGCAAAAGAGCTGTCCAACTCCAGAACAGGCTGCCCAGGGTTGTGGTGGCAGTCCCCATGCCTGTAGGGTTTTAAAAGCCAAGTGGATGTGGCACGTGGGGACATGGGTCAGTGGTGGCCCTGGCAGTGCTGTGAGAATGGTTGGACTCGATGTCCTTGGAGGGCTTTTCCAACCCAATGATTCCGTGGTTCTGTGGCATTCTACACTGCCCACCCATAGTGCATGAGAAACTCCCCTGACCTAGCAGGTGAACCAAGCTGCATTTGTTTTTTCCTAGAGAGTGTCAGCCTTTAGGATGAGTTGGGCTGTGCGACCTTCCGAAATCATCCCAAATACTCAGCTCCTCCAACTGCTGCTAAACATCCATGGCAGGAGCAGGCAGACCTGTGGGGAGCATTTCAGGGAGATGCAACCAAGAACTGACTCTCTCTCTAATGGTTTAATGGAGCATTTTTAAAATTTTGTTTGAACTGACATCCAGAATAACACTTTGTGCTTTGTGCAGCCCTTAATCCATGGCACTTCTGCTGGCAGCTCTGTGTGTACAAGGCATTTTCAGGTAAAACACCAAATGCAAAGGCAGTTTAAAGGATTGTTAAGCAGGGATTCAAAGTAAATTGGCTTAGGTTACTCCATCACTGCTGAAGGTCATTATTTTTATGCTTCTGCTGTGATCAGTATCCAGGTTTTCTCTCTGTTCTTAAGAACTGACCTGTGAAAAGGGTGCTGTTAGCTGATCAAAAGGGAAGACTATTATCTACAGACACTCAAAATTTCCATTTCAAATGTGACTTTTATTTAGGTGGTGGGTCAACTCTTTTTAATTCACCTTCATAAAAAAATATCTACTTGTACAAATGTTTGTTTTATGAACTTTTGCAAACAAAACTGCATTATGGAGGCTTTCTGGTTATCATCCCATCAAGAACTGGCAAAACTCTCATGGCACTGGCTCTGTTGTCTGTGCCCATGGCCTGCAGAGGAGATTAATGCAGGGATTTAAAAATGCTACGCTTGAATATGTACCAGTTCTTGCAGACTTTTAGCAGCACCACTAACCCAACCAGGGAACAAAGTGTTCTGAAGGATTGTACATTTGCAGAGCCACAAGCAGTGCAGCCTGCAGGCAATTACTGAGCTGAAAAAAATCTGAAAACAGCTACAGATTAAAAAAATTAAATTAAAAAAAATATATAAGAATTTAGTATACTAGTCTTTGATGAAGCTCCTTGAATATTTCTTACAAAGCAGGTGGGAAAAATGCTGCAACAGAATATGGAAAAAATAGAGCTCCTAGAACCAATCAAATATGTCAAAATAAACAAACCCAACCAAAACATATTTCTGGAGTTGCACTGGCCTGTTATTTCACATTAATGACAGGCCTCCAGTGAAATTCAGAAGATCCTTATGGTCTAAAATCCCTGGGTTTGAACCCAGTCAAGCCTGAACATTACAAATTTAGTGCTGCAATTTCCAAGTCATATTTTTCCTGCATTATTTGTCACCAGGGCTGTGCAAGCCAGTGTGCCTCATTGTTTGGTGTAACAAGTTCCTTATGGTAATCTGGCTGTGAATGTCTCATCCTAGTCCTAGCCTGGACCAGACTCTGACACAGCCCAGCTGTAATTTCTCCTTTTCTTTCAGTCTTTCCTTTCTTCAGCCAATATTTCAGTGTAGCCATTCACTGTGGGATATTCCCTCACACACTCCCTCCCCACGCAGTGCTGGAAGGAAGGCTTGGATTTTTCTTTCCCATTGATGCTGCAGATCCAT
Source organism: Zonotrichia albicollis (assembly GCF_047830755.1). Taxonomy (NCBI): domain Eukaryota; kingdom Metazoa; phylum Chordata; class Aves; order Passeriformes; family Passerellidae; genus Zonotrichia; species Zonotrichia albicollis. The sequence continues at coordinate 8,787,542 of NC_133860.1, forward strand.
CTCAAGGGAAGAGACTTGCCAGAACTCTTCCTACCCTTCGACAGCAAGGCTTCCCAGGGGTTTGACTCCTGGGCTGTGTCACGTTTTCCAATGCTTCCCCAGGCTGCTTAGGGATGCACCGTGCATCTGCTCAGTGGGCACTTTTGGATGCCCTGCAGAAGGAGGGATGCTCCCCAGCATCCCCCCAGCAAACAAGAGAGCCCAGGAGCGCCACAAACCAGCAGCCAGTGGGACTGGTGCACGGGGAGCTTTGGGCTGATTATTCTCACTTAATACTTGCATGGCATCTCCGTAGCAGCCTGCAGCACTGCATCGATCCCCGAGCCAATGCGGGGAGAAGCTGCTGTCATTACGATGCTCATTCAAGCCTGACAGACTAATTGCCTCGCACTCGCTGGCTGCTTTCACTCCAGCAGCCAGCCAGGCTGGGGGAGGCTGAGCTGGGATTAATTGCCTCTTGTCTTCACGGCAAGGTTAACCATTTTAGCCTTTTCGTGCGCTGGTGTTGCGCCTGGCACGGGGTGTGAAACAGCAGAATGGACGAGGAGGAGGAGGAGGAAGGCTGGGCATGGGTTTAGCAGAACACAGAATAACCTGTAAGCAAGGCACACACAGGTCCTTCAGCAGCGTGAAGAGCAGCAAGCAAAGCCAAACCCCCTTGCTGGGATTATTAATATTCATTAACTTTCTGCTTGCAAACCGCTTGTCACCGTGGCTTTGGGCTGCTCCAGTGCTGTGGTTTCTTGTTCGTTTTAATACAACTTCTGGGTTTTGCTGTGTTTAATCATCCGTAGCCATGCTTAGCAGCCCAGGGGAAATGGGGGCCCATCAGGGAGGGCAGGTGGGAGAGGCTGCATCTTCAGAGCTTTGCCTTGATGTTTTTCATGGTGTTTTCATGGAAAACACAAGCTCAGAAAAGGACAGAGCTGCTTGCCAAGGATGACGCTGAAGGCTAGAGGCAGAACTGGGAATTAAGTTCTACATCCCCTGACCTGGGCCAATAGACTTTATATTCTTGCACCTGTGAAATACAAACTGCACGTTTAACACTTCCCCAAAAAATCAAACTACTTTCTGCCTACAATTGTTTTACTTGGAATGAGATGGAGATTGTAGGAGGAAGCACCAACATTTCAGTAGTTGTTTAAAAAAGTGATGGGCCTGGAAAGCTGGGTGTGGTTGGATGCTTTTATCTCTGGCTGAGTCCTGGGCAGATCTGTGGCCACACAGGGAACTTGCTGGAGCCCTTGGCCCCACCACCAGGAGCAGGTCTGGATGGCAGGAGAGGACATTTCTGGGAGTGGGACTCTGAGACAAAAAGCACATTGTGTTTTCCCCAAAGCTTCTGGAAGAACTCTTGGAGTCTGAGAAGGAAAAAAAGTCTGCTGAATGTCAGTACCTAGAGCATCCAAAACCTGTCACTGGGGAGAGAGCAGTGAAAACTAGGATTAGGAATGACACTTCTTTATCCTTACACGCTAGCACTTGCGTGCCTGCTGTCAGGGCTGCTGGTTTTTCACCATTCCTTTTGATGCATGTGCATTGCAGGAGCAGCACGGCCTTTGAGAGGAGCAAAACAGATGTGTTCCGAGTGAAAACCAATAACGTCGGACAAATAAAGAAAATAAGGTACCTGCACAACGCTGCTACCACAACACCTGCTCTGTGAGGTGCTAATAGGATGACAGGCTGTAGATGTTTAAGCATTGCCATGTTTTATTCATCATTCCTTAACGTACTCCCATCAAGGTGAAGTTAAGGGCTGGTAAAAGCTTGTTTACTGCCGAAGATTTGAACTGAAGTGTGAAATCACCTAGGGTACTGCTTATAAGTATCCATGCTCCCCACCAAGAATTGTATTTCTGTCATATGCAATCACGGGGAAAGACGTTTAGGACTGTTTTTATGTCCCGATGGAGGTAAATGGGGTTTGCCATCCACTTTTGCTAACTTAGTGTAATGTAAATGATAATTATTATGTTTAACCACTGTCTGACTGACTGATAAAAAATTTAAAATTACCAAGTAGTACAAAGAAAGCTGGGAAGAGGTGGTTAAAACAATGCAAGAGGAGAATAGAGCAAGAGGGTACAGGGTAGGAAGGGAGTCCCTTATGTTTTAGATATGCAGTGCAAGGTGAATGAATGCATATGTTGAATGAATGTGGAGGTGTAGGTATGTTTGTGAGCAGATAAAAGATTCACACACTCACCTGTGATCTCTGCCCATATGGAAGGTTGTTATTTTTAATATACCCTGTAAAAGCACATAAGTTCCTTGAAAATCTTTGGATAGTCAGCCATAAATGAGAATTATGTGTACATACAGTTGCTCTAGCCTAGCCTAGTAAATAATATTCCACAAAATTGTTGTGCTAGTAGCCATTCTTGCCCAGGATACTGAAACAGGGCTGTTCTTCCTCCAGGATTGAGCATGACAACACTGGGCTGAACGCAGGGTGGTTCCTGGACCGCGTCATTGTGACCGACATGAACAGACCTCACCTCCGCTTTTACTTCCCCTGCAACAACTGGCTGAGCAAGGAGGATGGGGATGGGCTCTACGTCAGAGACCTCATTGGCAGCCTGAATCCCATGGATGTGCCCAAAAGTAAGGTGTTTTTTTTAAAAAAAATACAAACAGCTTGGCTTTCTGGTGCCTTGTGGGAAAGGACAGGGTTGCTCTGAGATGATCTCATTGCATAAAAAGTAATTGTGTAGTCTAAGCTAATTTAAGTTTTCTTTATAGTCAGTGGAGAGAGATATAGGAAGATGCAAGGTGACTCAAGAGGGTAATTTCTTCTTCCAGTGTTAGATCTGATGTGCTAGAATGGGATAAATCACTGTTTGGAGAAGCTCCACTCGTTCCTCGAGTACTGAGGGATCTGTGATTACAACATTAAATTAGATTGAATACCTACATGTAGATGAGAGGCACCCTACCCTGGAAGATGTAGCTGGTACCCTTGTGTGCTCCCCAGAGAGGCAGTGTGGTTGCAGTCCTGTCCATAAAGTTCAGTGTTTCCAGGCTCTGATGATGTCCTGCAGGAAATTTCCACAGAGGACCCAACCCTTTCACTGTAACTCTGCTCCAGTTTTGCTGTAACTCCACACTGCTGTTGCTGTATGTGTGCATGATACCCACACGGAGCTGGTGCCTGTTTTTTCAGTGTGGTTTTAAGCTAATGATGTTGAAATGAGGCTAGAACAGCTTGCACACCAGACATGTACTCCCAGATTGGTACCAGCGTGGCAGCCACGCAGGGATGTATGGTGCATGAAACATGAGTGATCAAGATGTGAAAGAGGAGCCAGCAAACCAGCCTCAGGTGGGATGTCAGCACTCCATCTGCAAGTGCTAATGAGGAAACAGGGTTGTGTGCTCCTGATAGACTCACCAGGGCACTGCTCCTTTCTGGGAGCTTAATTTTGGGCATGGAAGGGAAGGCCATCAGCTACAGGTCTGCAGGGAAACAGGTCTGTGTGGTTCAGTGCTAAAAAGAGGAAACTTGTGCTTTTGCCAGGATTGGATCTTATTGAGAATAATTAGTAGACCTCTTGCAATAGTGTTGCTGACATTATCACTTAGGAGCAATTATTTGGTAAAACCAATTTATTGCCAGACTTAAGCAGTGTTATGGACATTGACAGATGCTCTAGAAGGGCAAAGTATTGTTATTTTTATTGAGGTCATGTTAACAGTGAAAGAATACACTAAAGTGACCCGGAATCGTTGAGTAATTTTGCACTGTTGAGATACAGCCTTCTAAAAGAGTGCTGGTATGTCAAATATGTAAGCATTAAAGGATGCTGCATGTGAGGTAGCATGCACAAATAATATTAATTGATAAGAAATGCATATTGTAGCATTTTAAAAATGCAGACATCCCCAGGGTGGCTGCCACAAGGGAATGAGATAACGTCTGGAGACATTATCTGCCAAAAACCCACCCAGTTACTACTGGGGCTGTGTGTGCTAAAGTATCTTGCTGCTTTTTTAATCAAATTGATTTCTGAAATGGAGAATCTAAGGACACTCGAGGGGCAGGAGGGCTCTGGAGAAGGTAGTGTATGAGTCAAAGCAATGTACGATTAAGGAGAGGCTCCCTTGAGGAGGAAGTCAACCATTCAATCTTAATAGATCTTTAAAAGACACAACACCTTATCCAAATTTATCATTGCCTCTGCCTGGCAGAAATGATTCAAGGGAACGTGTGTGATTTCCTCCATCCTGTTCAACACCTGTCTCACAGCAGGAAAGGACTCGTGGGCTAAACCCTCAGCTGGTACAGGAGAGTGCAGCTCCAATGAAATTGCTGGAGCCACTTTGCATCTCACAAGCAGAGCAGCCAGTCCCAAGCGCTCGCTCTTCTGGAGAAGTGGCTCTGGGATATGATGAACTGCTCTCCGCGTGCTTGGCCCGGGATAAATATGAGTAAGACCATCTCCCGAGTGTGAAAGAAGAGATTTAGGCAGGCATTTGTCAGAAATGCATCAGCTCTCACCGCCTTTACCAGAGATAAAGCCCCGCTGCTGAGCAGGCCGGAGCTGGGCCGGAGCCAGAGGCACGGGTGAAGGGTTGGACGCTTTCCAGGTGGCAGGCCTGAATCCGTAAGAGGAGAGGGTTAGCTCAGCTATCTCAGGTTGCAGTTCCCCTTGAACCATAATTAATGAAAGATAAACATCCCCAGTCTGCTGCGGTGAGCTGTCAGCTGCAAATGTAAATGTATCTGAATTAATATGCCTCCCTCCGGATCCGTAAAGGTCTGAAATGAGATTGTGATATGATTTTTGTTGTACATACAAGTCGTTTGCCCTGAATTTGATTGGGTTTTAGGGCATTTTGTTTTTTCTTTCCAATGGATTAAATAGTGATGTTTACTCTTTGAGTATTAATATTTTCTAGGCCTCTAGATAATGAAAAATTATTTATGTAAGGAAAGATAAGTAAATCCCTCCTAAGTCTGTGTTCCCATTAGCAGTTCAGTGCCATATTCTTCTCATTTCTAGTTATGTCTCTTCAATCACATCTTCAATCCATTTATTACTCCAGTTTTCCTTTGTAAACCACTCAGACACTGTTGTTGCCAAACTTAGCTTCATGCTTTGCTTTCATGCTCCATTTGCTGTCACAGTCAGGAATGTTTTTGTAGGGAATCAAACAAGTTTCCTCCAGGTTCCCTCTGCTGCAGCACCCTCAGCTTTTGATCTTCTCCCGGAGAACTTTCCCGTCTTTGTCATGAGGATTTGCCTTCCTCCTTTGAACTGGAGGTCACTGCTGGGACCTTCTCTGTGCTTTGTGCGAGAAGGATGTGGGCTTGAAAAAATAAACTCCTTTTCTTTGTCATATTTTTGATTCATTGAAAAGTCACCTGAAGCCTATTTGAAGAGGGGCTCTTGGTGCTTGTACCAAAACTGACTAAAATATGGGCAGACTCGGCCTCTTTCTTGGTGAGGAGCACAAGCCAGATAGAGAATTCCTGCAGACTGTGAGTTTTGGAGAGGTTAATTTTAAGGGGAAAAAAAAGGGGGAATAATTTAAAAATGCAGAAAAAGATGTGTGGCAGAAAACCAGTCAACTACATATATATATATATATATATATATATATATATGTATGTGTGTGTGTAAATATATAAACATATATAAATATACAAATATGTATGTATGTATATATAGTGGAAAAAATGGCCACACACACTGAAAACCCAAAAGAAGAGTACTTTTCATGATGCAAATAGAACTACCATGGATGTCTGACTTGGCAGTTGCAGACACCTGAGTGATTGCATTTACTTACCCAAATGAAATGCCTCCTGTCAGGTTCCCTGTGGAATGCCACGTGTTTCTCAAGGAGAACAGGTTACATTTAAGTGTTCCTGCTTGAATGACCCTCTATTCCCTGTATTCACATCCATGGCATCATATGCCCACAGGCCTTTGACAGGGATAGTGTCACAGATTCTTATTTACCCAGCAGCTTCTATTGGCAGCCTGGATTAATTTACACTACAGGTATTAATTACAAGGGAGGGCCATTGTTCTGCTTTGTGCTGCTTCACTTGAGTTTATGAAGCCTCGGGATTGTGTGGCTGTGGCTGAGCCTTTGTGCAAGGGACAGGCTCAAAACTGGAGCCAGGTGCCGGTTTTCCTTTGAGTGCTGCTGGTTTTGGATCACTCTGAGGGTGTCTGATGTCCTGCCAAAGTGGTGGGGGTGCATTCATAACAGCTTGCAGCTGCACTGGGAGATCTACTGACCCCATGGAGGTGTAAAAGGACATGAAATTCAGGAGTCAGCTCAGAATCACAGAATCCTTTATGTGTGAGAAGCCCTCCAGGATCACAGAGCCCAAGTTTCCCCAGCACTGCTCAGTCCACATTGCCCCACATCCCCAAGTGCCACATCCACATGGCTTTTGGACCCCTTCAGGTATGGGGAGTCCCTGGACAGCTGTGCCAGTAACTGAAGTACCCAGTCCCTTGTTTGATTCTTGCAGAGTGGTCAGGAATTATTTGTACCACTCAGTGGACAGATCCCCATATCTCCCACCCCACAGTGACTCTCCTTTGCCTGGACCTTGCCAACCTTTGCCTCATGGTCTTCATCCCTGTAGGCGGGACACCAAGGTTGCGTCTTCCTCCACCCCCGTGTGTGATGAATACAGCTTTTCATCACCTGGCTGGCAAGCAAGGAGCCCTGAGAGCTGGTCTTTGTGTGCCTTGCCAGGTTTCTCAAGACATAATACCAAAACATACCTGCAAGGCTGAGTTTTGTCCAGCTTCATAAAAGATGCTGAGGTTTGGTTGGGTTAGATGCCATGTTGTTTATCTAACAATAAATATCTTTTCTCAGGGGGTGACCACAGGCATTTAAGGCTACTCAGCTGCTTGAGGTTGGTCTGGCCTCTGTGCAGTGTAACCTCCAGTTATGCTCAGAACAAGGGAAATAGATATTGGCTGTTCCTGATTTCCCTTGAAACCTCTTGCTAATCAAACAATTCCCTGTACACACTTTACTCTGAGAAAGCAGAATCATTCATTTGCAATGGGGGATGTTCACTCACTTGGTCCTTAAAATCATGCTTAAGAGCGGGGTGAGCTGAAAACTAATTCAGTCTCCTGTGCAATTCTATCTTATGCTAACCTGTCAAATTTTGGTCAAGTCTTTGCAACCTGCCTGTTGCAAATGAGGTTGAGAGCCAGGGACTGGTTTTCATCTGGCTTTTTGGCCATCAGCACCCCGAAATTATTTAGGATTGGACATGACGGGTTATAAATGTGCTTGGGATAGCAGCTCGTGTCAAACCCTTTCAAGGCTGAATATTCCCAGTAGGACAGAATTGCATGTGTCACACCAAACTGAAGAATTACTTCAATCTCTACTATTTCTGGGTAAAGTTTAATCTTATTTAGTCTATTAATAATGAAAGTGAGGAGCACATTACTGTGGCGCACCTCGACCTTGAAGATGGAAGAGTTCCAACACAGTTGCATTGTGTTTAATTTTTCCATATTTAAATGTGTTGAAAATTGGCCATCTATTGCTATACTTTATTATTATTGTTATTATATTAAAAAAAAGAATCACAAGAGGAGAGCAAATATAGCTGTTCTTTATCTGAGGGTGAGTCTATTACAGTCAGACACAACATTTCTGCTTTGCTAAAACAAGAAGCAGTTTTGAAAGGGAAAGTTGTTGGTTGTGTCAGTTCTGTCCTGATTTGGGGCTGATACATGGTGCACCTGAGAGTTTGCATGGATATGTCCTAAGGGTAATGGCTGTGCAATCACAATGAGCAGCTGGGATTTGGATTCCAGTCAAGAGGTGAAATTAGAGTGGTGGAATTTCCTGGAGTGTTCATGCAGGCAGAAGGGGGCGTCTTGCCTTTAAAAACATTAGAAAAATGTCTATGAACAAAGCATTTACCTGCTCTAGGTATTCTCTAGAAGGTGTTCAGATCCACTATGACCTAAAACCCATATATTTAAGCTGTGAATGTGAGCTTACTCCTTTGCTCTTTGGAGGATTCTTGGGTTAAGGCTTCACACTTCATTGTCCAGAGTTTTAGTGCTGGCTGTTGGCTGACTTGAAGGCTCATGAGCACTGACCTGGCTGTGACTTGAGGAAACATCTGGAGCAGCAGGTGTTTGTGCACATGATTCAGAAGCTACATCCTCCCTTCCATCCTGGGATGTGCATGTCCTCAAGGGCTGGGCTGGATCAGAACTGAAACTGTGGCCAATATTTCCCAATGATGTTAGAAGCTCAGGTAAGGAGCAGAATCTGGGGTGTGAGGCACCAGTTGATGATGCCTTGTTGGATTTGCAACCTCATTTTATAAAAGGTTGGGCTTGAAGGCCAGCATTGGTTGCTCATGGATGAGTCTTTATCCCTGGAGGGATTTAAAAGCTGTGTGGATGTGGCCCATGGGGACATGGATCAATGGTGGCCTTAGCAGTGCTGGGGGAATGGTTGGACTCAATGGTCTTGGAGGCCTTTTCAAACCTAAGTGACCCTTGGATTCCCCAGGGTTTTGTTTCAAAATGAGGTCACACAATTCCACGCTTTTGGAAACTTTCAACCGGGAAAAATGAAAAAATATTATTTCTAAGGACGCAGAAGTTGAGTAAGAGGGAATGAAATATTAATATGTGTTATCTTCTCATCAAAATGCATCTTTATTTGCTCTGAAAGCTGGAAGTGTATAATCAGCACAGGAAAATGCAGATAAATATATTTATGAAATACATATGAGTTGTTTGCTTCTGAGTAATGGAGAGTACCCTCTGTGTGCAGGATGAGGCCTTGCTGTGTGGTGAAGCATTCAATAAACAGGGTGTGTAGAAGGAGTAATATCTTTTACCACTCATTTAAAACACTGGGGGAAAAAATTGTCATGCTACCTGGCATACTGAGCATCCAGAAATGTCTTTTGTTCTCGATCAAAAATACTTCCTTTGTTCTAACAAGGACTTTACTTTCCCTGCAAACTTTGCCCAACTTATTCTCACTGTGTCCAAAATGAGGGAGCTATGGACATTCTACTTGTCACACCTTTTTTTTTTCCCTGAGGTTTTTTCTCTTGTTTTGTTTTGTTTTGGTTTTTTTTTCTAAAGATAGGTAAAAGGAATGAGAAATGGAAATGCAGAAATAAAAAGAAACACCGGTGACTTGAAAAATGCAAAAAATTAGTCATGAAAGGGGACAGAAAAAGGGATTTGTAATTCACAAAGAGAGAAAAGATTTTGGAGAGGCAAGAGTGTGTGGCTGGTAAATAGATCTCTGTGTACCCAATACAAAACAGAGAGTACAGCATGTTTTTGAAGACGTGTGATAATTTTGACTAATTATGTCTATATATGGAAATTAATTCAGCTTTCAGTTTTGAAATGAAGTAACTTTTTTTAAAAGTTCTGATCTATTCAAAGCAAGACTGAAGTACAGAGTTAACAATATGATTTTCGATAACACCATAAATTTTTTTCACTCTTATTTCTCAGCAAATGTGTTTAAACCAAGAGGATATTCTCAACAATTTCTTCAATTTTGATAATAGCAGATGTGGTGAAAGCAGAAAAGAGATATTTCTTTTGTGAAATATTTGCCTTTTTTTTTTTATTTTAAATGGGCTCCCACCCTGGGGCTGAACTAATGAAAAATAATGATAAATCTTGGAGAATTAGATGAGCAAGGATTTCTGCACCGCTGTCACAAGGTGGGTTGCCATGTGCTAAGCTCCATGCTTCTGCAACTAAACCACCATTGTCTCCTGAGCAAGGTCATTTAAAGCTCACTTCAAAAAGTCATTATCACTTTGAAGTCACAGTAGGAACATCAGTTTAGCATATCCTACAAGCAAAGCCTCCTGCATGTGGTAGATTGCCTCTCACAGGCCCTGCAGAGGGATGATCCAGCCTGAATCCTAACACATTAACTGTTTGGGTGCACGCCTTGCTTTCCTGTGAGAGCTGCAGGAAATGGAGGGGAATCTCATGGTTTGTGGCCAGGGTGGGGAGGCCAAAGGGACTGGGTTCATCCTGGGAGGGGCATGAACAGTGGCTGAGGGTGATTCAGTATTCGACAGAGCAGCACAATCAGAGTCACAGAATACCCCGAGGCCACGCAGACGCACAAGGAGCATCCAGTCCAAACCCTGGCCCTACACAGGACAACACCAAGAATCCCACCCTGTGCCTGAGAGCATTGTCCAGATGCTCCTTGAATCCTTTCCTTTTCCCTCCGTGAGTGACAGCAATGATATCTCTGAAGAACACACTTTTGGAGAGCTCTTGTGAGATTACAGGAGTGCTGAACAAGGGTCAAGGCAGCTCAAAGCATCTTTGGTGCTGCCTCCAGGGACAGGAACCCCAAAGCCTTGCAAAGGCTCCTCAGCATCTCTCCCCTGCTAACACCAGGTTTTGGCAGAGGTGCTCGCAGCCAAAAGGAATGAAATCACAGAATGCTTTGGGCTGGAAGGGGCTTCTAAAGCTCAGCTATTCCAAGCCCCCACAATGAGCAGTCACATTTGCAACTAGACCAAGTCACTCAGTGCTCTGCCAAATGCAAAACTCCTCCTTCTCCAGCCCCCCCTGCTCCAGGTGTGCTTGTAATCTGCATTTCCAGTTTGAATCCTTGGTTAAAGATGCTGTTCCCCACCTCTGGAGGCACAACTCATTAACAAATGTAGCTGTCAATCACCCTTGAAAGAGATTGATTATGTTTGAGCTCTAAACCAACCCTTAGAATTGAACACTTTTCTGAATGGGAGAAAAAAGGAAGTCCTCTTTATCTGTGTGCCATTGCTTTGTGCAAGAGCAGGACCCAGTTTTGAGACAGAACTGGCTGCTGGTGAGCTCAGAGGAACCCCTCTGCTTTTACAGGGGTTGCTTTAGGCTCTAATCATATTTTACTGTGCAAAGCTGTCTCTGGGGTCCCTGCTACTGTGCCACAGAGGGGTTTAATGGCTGGGCTGGGTGCGTTTTCCTTTCATTTGCAGAGACTCAGCTGCTGGATACACAAGACCAGCAGGACATCTCCAAGCAGAAGGTCACCAGAAGCTAATGTAGGAAGAGGTTATTTTACCCTGGTGGGATGAGCTCTCTGCCAGGACAAACAAGAACTAAATTCAAATGTTTGCTGTGAATCAAGTGTGTTGGGAGGCCAGGTCCCAGCTTTATGCCCTGGCCATGGGCTGTCTGACATTTTAAGGATGCTCTGACCCAGAACTCCGTCACTGAGGACCTTGCTGTCAGCAGTGGTATAAAGGAGCTTCCACTTTGACAAGTCAGTCCCTTCCATCAAGCAGAGGTTTTTTCAGACAGCTCCTGGTGGGCTGGATTGACTGACTCGATCTGACAGGCAGGAACCAAGGCATCTGGGTATTAAACCTCCATCCTGAGCTGGAGCAAGGCTGTGGCACACTCAGGGTGAAGCTGTACCTTGTCTGCAGGTGCAGGTGCCTGCCTCTCCCCTCAGCAACAATTCTTTCCACACTAACCACAAAAGTATTCCTTTTCCAGCAGCAGTTCAGAGATGGTAGCAGTGCCTCTGCCCTGTCCACCCAGCCCCTTTCCCCCAGCCCCTCCCCAAATCTGCCTGCTCAGTGCTGAGCAGCACAGGATGGATCTCCAGCACTGCAGCTCCTGGGAGCAGTGTGAAAACAGAGGGATAATTGCCAAGAGTTGCCTTATGAGAAGGATCCATCCCTGCCTACGGCTTGGTTCCTTGCTTTTAACCCCATGTGCTTTGCCTGTGAGGGCTGTGACATTTCCCAGATATTGGATCCACAGCAGGTCAGGTGCATGGGAGGCAAGCACAGCTGGGAATTCACTGTGCCCTGCAGGAGGTGATAACCCCAGGTAATGAAACACAGTCAAACTGATTTTCCTGCGCAAATCTCAGGCTTCTGCAGCAGGAAACTCAGCAGATTGTGCATAAACATACTATCTAATGCCCCAAATAATAGTAGATACAAAATTCCTTTAGGCGTTTCCATCCTAGGGTGCTTCAAGCGGCCATGATATCATACTGCTAAATAAATGACATTAACAGATGAATACCACACGGCTGGACAGTCAGCTGCAGGTTGCAGGTGGCAGGATTTGTCTGGGATATGTCCATGCATTTTCCATGGCTGGAGGCAGGAGAGAGGCTGCACAAAAGCACCCACGGGTGCTGCATCTGGATGGAAATATTCTGGGCAGTGCATGGGGCTAATGCTGCACCCAGGGATGACAGTGGGGACAGCCTGGATGGGAATGTTGGGGGCTAGGAGAGCAGTAACCCCATGCCCTTCATCCCCCAGGATGTGTTGGGAGTGCATCACATTCACAGACAAAACCCTCTTGGCTCTCAGTGGAGAGAACCTGACTCCAGCCCACAGTGCAAAATTAACCTTTCCTCTTGTCTGTTGAAAGCTGAGGCTGAGTTAATCAGTAGCAGACAGGCTGATTGACTGCCACTCCTCTGCTAAATTAATGCAGTAGGGTCACATCAGTGCCACCCCACAGTCTCCCAGAGATGGCATCCTGGCAATGCCTTCAAATGCAGACACACAACTGTGAAGAAAGGGAAGGTGCTGTTACCACACAGGGCATTTACACTTGTGCATTGCAATGTGAAAGTGGAAAGACAAGAGAAAATAGCTACTGCTCTTCCTACTGATTTTTTTGTTGGCTGTTCTGCTCTTGGCATCTTGCAGTACGTGCCTCTGAAGCTGCTAATTTTGCTCCTAGGAAAGCTCCCCTCCCCGTGCCTGTGCTGCAGTGAGCCTGTGCACTGCTCAGTGGAGGCACAGCTTTTACATTAACATTTTGCATGTTCTCAGTGCTAGGAGAAGCATTCAGGAGGGAAAAAAAAAAAGATATCCAGGCAACATCTTGATCTGTGTTTTACTGATGAAGTCAGAGCCATGTATTTGGATTTAAAAAAAATAAAAAATAAATAAAATTAAAAAAAAAAAACAAAAAAGCCAAGTGGGTATTTTTGAAAAGATGCTTCTGCCACGGGCTTAAAAAATAGGGAACAACATCCACCCATGATCAAAATGAAGAGTACTTGACTTATGGCAGATCTCTTCCTGGCTGCAGTGAGAGCTTTCTCTTGCATGCTTTTAGCAGCTGAATCCTCGCTGTCTTTTTAAGAGGCAGCATCCCTTTCCATTTAAATTGCTCATCCACCATGTCACTCTCTAAGATGTGCTGATGTACGAAGCACAGAAGGACCCCTGAGCAGCATGAAGAGCTCCTCTCCTTGCTGCAGCTGAATGTCAAATTGCTAGAGAGGGACAAAGTGCTGGCAAAAATTCAGCATGGCTCGGGGTTTGCTTTCTGAAGATGGAGGAGCTGAAATTTTTTCTGAAAGCAGACCTAAGGGTCAGGTGTGGGGACAGGTTTGAGCATCCAATTTCAGAGTCGTTAAGATGGAAAAAAACAAAGAAAAGACCTTATGAGCACAGGCTAGGCATTGTTTGTGAAGCAGGAATGTGCTCTAAGTCAAGGACCTCTAATGCTCTTGAAGTAGTTTTGCCTACAGAAACACACAAATGTGGAAAAGAGCCATGTCAGGGCATGCCACACACCACAGCCATGCTCATATTAGAGGGGACAACATAAACCCCTCACAGCACAGTGCCCTGTGAGTGCCACCTGTCCAAAGAGATGGCCCATCCCTGGCTCAGGAGCCAGCTCTGCCTCAGGGCCCCTCATGCTGACCCTGAGAGCAGCACTGTGTGTGCACAGAACCCTTGGGACCCCTTGGTGTTCCAAGCAGGAGGTCAAAACATGTCATTCCTGACCTTAGATTGGAAATACAGCCATGCTGAGAAACCTTTAAAGGTTTTGGATCTGGCAAGTAATTTTACCAGCACTTTCCTTGCTGGCCAGATGTGCCCTAGCAGTAGCCATGCAAGGTGCCCTTGCTGCCCTGTGTTTGCTCACTTGCTTTTCATGGACTTGCTCTCTGCATGTCTTCCTTGATGCTCTGCATGCATTGAGACATCCCTCTGGGCTCAGAGTCTCTGTATCTCAGAGACATAAAGCCTTTTCCTGCAAGGGGAATGTAAGCTAAGCCACTGTAGCTTGTCCTTTTGAGGATCCTGTTATCCTGTCAGGTTCTTCTGGCTCTCAAAAAGTGGAGTGGAAAATTAATCACTGACATCAGATTAAATATTCTAGAGGAGGTGCAAGGAGCAAAGCTTCTTGGAAAATGTGGTCTGTAATTAAAGACTGCAAGGTACAATGGGTCAGTTTTAGTTAGAGCAGCTTAGTGGCCAAGTAGGAGACGTAAATTGCACCATCCCCACACTTTGCTAATGCAAATGAACACTTTTGGTGTTGGTGTATCTCTAGCAGGTTGTTAGAGTTAAAGAGAATCATTAAGGCATTTTCTCCCCTGTCTGAGCCCAGCTCTGTTCTTCTCTTTCTTGTTATTTAGTATTTGTTGCAGTTTTATCATTATTATTTTATTTGCCGTGGCATGTTTTGCGATGAGGCGCCAGGGATGTCAGCTCGATTTTTAGCCTTTTCCCAGCACATTCATTAAACTGTGACAGGTGATTTTCCCTTCTGTTTGGGCTCTGCCCTTGCACTCCTCACCCTGGGAGCTGAGAGCATCGTTGTAATTCAGGGGATGGTCCAACAGCCACTCCTCATCCCTTTGCTCTCACATCCTCTGCCTCTGTGGAAGCACGTGCACCAGGTCTCTGCTGTCTTCTGGAATAACTTTTAATATGCACTGATGATGGGGGAGGAGGTGGGGGATCTGTTCTGGGAGTGGCAACCCAGTGTTGGTGATGTTCCATGGCTCTTAAGAGAATCCATTTCTGTATCTGGCTGGGAAGTGCAGAAAAGATTATCCCCTCACTTGGCGCTTGCCAAAGGGAAAAAGGGTTGCAAACCAAGGATCAGGGTTAATGGTTGGACTTTAGGATGTTAGAGGTCTTTTTCAGCCTTAATGATTTCAAGATTCTGTGGTGCAAGAAGTTCTATTTTTGCCAAGGATCTGTGTGTGAGGAGACTTGTGCATTTGACCCTTTCGCAGAAGCAGTGTGCCCAGGACTCAGAAATGCAGAAGTCACATTGCACAGAGCCCTCAGTATGAGCTACCCAGGGTTCGGTAACAGGAACTCTGTCCAGGGCTTGTATGACATCATGTACTGCTCAGTAGCAGATTTTGCATTCATCTTCAACTGTTTTGTGCCTTGCTGCCTGCCTCCAAACACTCATTTTTCACTGCAGATACAGCACGAGGTGTCTGCCATGGCTACTTGCTTGGAGGTGGTCAGGTGCCTTTAGTGGCAGATTTTGAATGTTGCTCACCTTTGGGTCAAATTTTGGCTCAAATAATGTCACACTGAAAATCATGGAAACTTTTTCATTGATTTCAGAAGAAACTGAGGTCACTTTTGCTGTCCTTGCGAACCAAGTGGGTCCCACCCTGATCTGTTTGAAGAACTTGCTTCTCAAATTCACTGACATGATGTGTGTAATGTCCATGATGTGCCTCACCCACAGGGGTTTGGTGCCATACATGATGTATCTCCACAGTGTTACAGCTCCTGGGTCTACTACTGTTTCTTCATTAAATAAAAAAGACTGGATGACTGATTTTTCTTTTTTTTTTTTTCTTTTTTTTCATTTTTGTTCTTTTTTTTTTGGGGGGTTTTCTAAGGAAAGAATGGCCACTTTCACATTTTTGTTCCATGCAGTGTGGCTGACCTTTCAGAGACTCACAGAATGTTTTGGGTCCATCCAGTTCCATTCCCTGCCATGGGCAGGGACACTTTCCACTGGACCAGGCTTCTCAAAGCTCCATCCAGCCTGGCCTTGGACATGCCCAGGGCTGGGGTGTTCAACAACTCAGAGCAATCTGTGCCAGTCCCTCACCACACCCCCAGGAAAGAATTTCTTCCTTATATATTCAGTCTAAATTTCTCCTTTCTCAGTTTAAATCCATTATTCCTTGTTCTATCACTGTGATATTATTTCCCAAAAATTCTTGCTTGGTATAAACTAAACTTCCAAAATAGCTCCAGGACAGAGCTGGGGTCAGGCCTGAGCTTGGGCAGACTCCGTAACTCATCGATGTTTGGAAAAAGCAGAGCTGGTCCATAGGTCCTTTGTATCCACATCAAAATTTTCACTTTCTCTTCTATTTCACTCTTCAGTGTGAAGGCCAGGAACCAAGTGATCTGTCCTCCTGCCCTGGGCAGTGAATATGCAGTGTCAGAATCCTGCCTATGGATTTTATTCCGCTTGTGGAGAAGGGGATCATTGTACCGAGAATCACAGTTCAGGCCACGCTTTCAAGATAGCACCAGCACAGCCTGGATTGGTCTGTACTGTTGGGTTTTGCATCAAACCATTGAGTTATTAATGTGTTGGGATTTTTGCCTCCCTCATTGCAGTCAACAAATACGTGGTCCGGGTTTTTACTGGTGAAGTCAGCGGCAGCGGAACGGATGCAGATGTCTTCATTAATATCTTCGGTGAGAAAGGAGACACAGGTATTCAAATGCAAATCATTTCCTAAAATATTTCCTCCTGCTCTGCAGGCCTGTGATCTGAACAACACACACACACACGCACGCACAGGCAATCTGGCAAATGCAGAATGATTTGGCTGAGTGAAAGGCACAACAAATGGTGTGGGGGCCCTCACATCCACAGCCCCTGGAAGGTGCATCTGCAATGCAGCAGCTGTGGCTGGGCGTGGGCATGACTCAAGTTACCTTAAAAAAAAGCAGATTCTGGGAAAAACATAGCATAAACCACCAGCAGAAAGCAGTGGAGAAAGTGCCAACCCACTGAAGGGTCCAACACCAATAGTATTTACAGGGAATGCAGTGGGAGCTGTGTGTCTCATTTTCCAGGTACCTGGAGGGATAATGACATCCCTTCTCTGTGGCGGAGGTGACGGCTGAGCCTGCTCGGCCACTTGTAAAAATAATTTAAGCAAGGTTTATATTAGTTGGGTTTGAATAGCTTTTTTTAGAAATATTGTAATTATTTTTAAATGTAGACTGTACTGCAACAGTGGTCTGGAAACTTTAATTTAATTTTTTTAAAATTAATTGAATAATATTAAAAGATGTGCCCAAACCAAGCTCTCTGGGCCATGAAGAGAAGTGGGTGGAGATTGCTGGAGATTCCTGTAACCAGGGAGCAAATATTCTCTCGCTTCTACACTGCATCTATCCTGTCAAATTCAAGAAATAATGATATGATGTCTGCCAAGTGTCCTTGAACAGATTATAAAACCTGGTGGATAGGGCTCACCCTTGATTAATCCTCCAGAGTTTCACAGGGGGATTCATCTGATCTCCCTGAAGACATCCTAAAGTGGGAGTCTGAATCTTAGCTGGGTGTCCAGGCATTCTGTCCTATCCACACAGAGAAATAACACCCCTAGAGGATGATTCATCCTCTCTAAGGTAAGAGGGATGAGTTGCCCACTGACCTCTTTCTCTGCACTGGAGCCTTGGGTGGGTTTCATCCCACTCACAGCATCACACAGGCTGCAAACGGGGGCACAGCTTTAATACTTTTCATAAAGGCAAACCCCTGTGGGATCAGGAAAAAGCCAACAGCCCTGGCTGGGTCCTAATTTGAAAATAAATCCTTCCTCTCGGATACAGCAAAGAATTCCGTGTCCTGAAATGTCAGAATCTGCAGCTTGTGACCAAAGCCTTTCTTGAACAGTTTGGAGATTTTCAAAGACAGTAAAAATAAAAGGGAAATGTGGTGATATGAAAAAAAAAAATATTTAAGAGCCATCTGGATATATATTTCTGAAAGCTCTGAGAGCTGCAAGTAACTGTGACATTAGAATGGAAATCCTGGTCTTTTGTGGGCTTGAGAAAAGGTACCTTTTTTATTAGAATAGAAAGTCCTCTGCCTTTACCTTGAATCCTGGGTGCAGAGAGCTGATATCTAGGGAATATTTGATTCAGTCAGTGGTGAGTTTCTGACATTCCTAAATATTCCTTCACTTACAAACATGCGTGTGCCAGTAACCCTTTCCTCCTTGGAGTTAATTTTTATTACTTTTTTGCTTGGGGGATATTTTTGTTTTGTTATGTTTGTTTGTTTTGTTGTGGGGCTTGTTTGTTTTTCTTTTATTTTTACTTTTTCTTTGCTCATTCAGGTGTGAGGAAACTGGACAATGACAAAGACAACTTTGAAAAAGGAGCAGAAGACAAGTTCACGCTCGATGCCCCGAATCTGGGAAAATTAAGAAAAATTAATATTGGGCATAATAACAAGGGAGGCTCTGCTGGCTGGTTCCTTGCAAAGGTTAGTTACTCCTGAGACATTCAGCATAAGCATCTCATGGGCTCAAAATATCTCACCCTCTCTGTGGTCTGGTAGCAAGAGATTTAAGGATAATTGCTGGTGATACAGGTTACTGAGAAGAACACAAATCATTTCATTCTCTTGGCTTAACTCATTACCACGACTATAAAAATACCAGAATCCAAGAGTTATCTGTTGGATCTGTTCACAGTGAAAATTTGCAGACTCATAGCTTGCCCAAATTTAAGTGGTTTGTCATTGGCTCAGCAAAAGAGATATGCTTGCCACAAAGACCCTATTCTTCCATTTTCATTTTAATCTCCTGCTACAGGGTAGGAAGGTATTACAGCTTTTAGTATAATAGTTGAAGGAATATTTTAAAAGGGGAAATCTGTGACTCTTCTCTGGTCTCATTTTCTTTCCTCTGCTGATGTAGTTTAACACAGCTGGCTTTAATCCACAGAAGACATGACCCCATATTTGTAAATCCTCAATAACAGGATAGTTCAATGTAATACAAATGCAAATATTAGCACATGCTTCTCCCCCACCACACAATGCAGGAAAAGTTACAATGCTGGCAGCCCATGAAAAATGTGGAAGTAAAAAACAGAGAGGTTGTGCTCAATGTCATAAATAGTGGGTGGCAAAAAACACAGAACCTCATTCTCGCATCAGAGGTGTAATGACATAATTTTTGATGAGGTTGGTGAGGTTGCTCAAGTCCCAAAACCTGGCGTAGTGTCTACTTGCAGCCAACACACCAACCCTGTACTCTGCCACAAGCCGCCAGGATATTTAAGTAAATAAATAAAATGCAGCTTTGGCCTTGCATTTTTTGCAAATTCAAACGGAAAGCTGGAGAACTGAGCTAAAATAGCTCTGTTGTTGTCTACTGGTTTTAGATGTTTTTTTCTGTAATTTGTTTCAATACTTGGACGCTGTAGTGTTGTCACTCCAGGATGAACCTGTTCTCATGTTTCCTGTGTTTTCAGAGTGGCTTAATACTCAGAGATGGTTTTCCACCTCTAAATGTAATAATAAACCCACTGAAAGGAACCCAAAGAGGATCAGCTGGTAGAGAGGCATTGGAGTGCTGCTATTTCTCCCAAACCTCGTCTATTTTAGTCTCTAGCACTCCAGCTCTCTCATGCTGACAATCCCAGCCCTGGCAGACTCTGCTGTCTGTGTCTGTGGAGGTACAACAGGACTCAGGAGTGCTACAGGCAACAGAACGGTGTGGGATGAATGACGGGAGGGGAAGCTCTGTTTCCCAAAGAATGGTTTCATAAATTTATCAGAAAGGACAGGTTTCAGATTCTCCCTCACTGTTGAGAAAATGTCAAGGGCTTTCTACAGTGATTTTTTTGCCCCCTCTGAGACATAACCCACGCAGAGGAGTAGAGATTTTGATTTCTTCTCTTCTGACCAAAATCCTTTAATACTCTTCACTGCTGGTTTAAAATACTACAGTAACTCTGTGACAGGATTCAGGAGTCCAGCAGAAGATATTGCAGCAGGAGATGCCAAAAACTAGTCTAATGTTAAAGGGAAATATTGTTCCCCAGCGTGTTTCAGCAAAGTATCGCAGAATTCTAAAATAATCTGGTTTGACAGGGACCTTAAAGACCCTCCAGTCTCATCCCCTGCCATGGGCAGGGACAACTTCCACTAGCCCAGATTGCTCCAAGCCCCATCCAGCCTGGCCTGGGACACTGCCAGGGATCCAGGGGCAGCCACAGCTGCTCTGGGCACCCTGGGCCAGGGCCTGCCCACCCTCCCAGCCAGCAATTCCTCATTCCCAATGGGCCAAAAGCTGTCCCTGCCCTCTGGCCCTGGGAGCCATTGCCTGGCTGCTGTCCCTGCCTGCCTTGTCCCCAGGGGCTGTGCAGCTCTCCTGGAGCCCCTGCAGGCCCTGGCAGGGGCTCTCAGGTGTCCCTGGAGCTTCTCTGGTGCAGCTGAGCAGCCCCAGCTGTGCCAGGCTGGCTCCAGAGCAGAGGGGCTCCAGCCCTGGCAGCAGCTCCGTGGCCTCCTCTGCACTGGCTGCAGCAGCTCCAGCTCCTTGTGCTGCTGGAGCCAGGGCTGGGGCAGCTCTGCAGGTGGGCTCTCACCTGAGCCCAGGGGTACAGGGGCAGGATCCCCCTGCCCT
Organism: Zonotrichia albicollis; assembly: GCF_047830755.1. Classification (NCBI taxonomy): domain Eukaryota; kingdom Metazoa; phylum Chordata; class Aves; order Passeriformes; family Passerellidae; genus Zonotrichia; species Zonotrichia albicollis. Next base: position 8,807,984 of record NC_133860.1, read on the forward strand.
GCTGCCCACGCTGGGGATCAGCCCAGGGCAGGGGGCTCAGGCTGGGGCAGGCCCAGCTCTCACCCACAGCACCCCCAGCTCCTTCTCCCAGGGCTGCTCTTGATCCATTCTCTGTCCAGCCTGTCTTTGGATTGCCTCAGACCAGGTGCAGGACCCTGCACTTGGCCTTGTTAAACCTCATGATATTTGCACAGCTTCACCTCACTGTGATCCAAATCCTTCCAAATTTGAAACTGTTTCCTGCCACAGGGTTTTAACAGGAGTGCCTTTGCAATGGTTCCACCCTGGAGTTAATGTCTGGGATCTAGTGATAGTACTGTGTCACACAGGCTCATCTGATGGTCTGGATTTGCCCTGAAATTCCTAGGCATTATTTTATAACAAGGCTCTAAAGCAGAGAGGGAGAACACAGCCTGTTCCCAAAGCAGAACAAAGAGCTGTCGTTCAGCTGATGGAGAAGTGTGGCCAGCGCACAGGCTCTGGAGAGGAGGAACACAGGCCAGGCCAGCTGGTCTTGATAGCAGAGACATCTGGTCTCGTGCACCGCAAGAGATGCAGAGTGGGCTCACTGGATAAAAAAGAAAGAAAATAAAAAAGCTTGGGTTTTACTCACTGATTGTCTGAAATTCTATCAGCACTAATTAGGGAGTGGAGTGGGATCTGCCGGAGCATTGAGTATGTTAATACCAAGTTTGAGAGTGTACATTTTTAAGCTTCTTCTCTTCTGCCACCCCACAGTGTAAAACATTTGCTTTTCCCATGCTGTTTTCCAACGTGGTGTCTCTTTTCTCTCAGGTGATCATTGAGGACATAGGCAATAAATGTGTGTACCAATTTCCAGTTGGACGCTGGTTTGCTTTAGACGAAGATGATGGGAAAATCCAGAGGGACATTCTTGTTGGGGGCACTGAAGCCACAGGTAAAATCATGGCCCGAATCCATGGTGGGAAATGGGAAATTAAGGCTATTAGCCATGTTTTCTTTAGTAGATTGAATGCCTCATGCTCAGAGAGGCCTGCAGTGAAACACCTGCTGGTGGTAGGCTTTGTGTGAGGGTTCCAGAGCCACCAGCACATTTCCCACCTTTGTGCCTCACCTGTGAAGCTGTGCAGGACCTACGTGCTGGTTTATCATCTGGTGCACCTGGGTAAGGGGCTGCTGGGCAGGCAATAAAAGATACAGCTTGTACCTTCAGCAAATTGCTCACCAGCACTCAAAAAAAGTGTTTGTTATTTCCAAAAGGACAAAACAGTGAATGTTGTACTTCAGTTTCTTGTCTGGGGAGCTAAACATCCTTTTACAAAACAAGAAACACAGTTCTGAGCCCTAAATCGGTCTTTTTTATTGCCTAATGTGGTTAAAGCAAATACAACCAAAGTTTATATCTCTGTTAAAAGAAACCTGGATGCTAAGTCCATAAAAGAACTTGTCACGAGGCAGAAGATTATTTGGATAGTGTCCTGCCTGTATTTATTTAATAGCACAAAGGCAAACACTGTGATGATGCATGTAACAACTGTTCTTTACTTCCTTGCACGGTCTTCAGCATCTGCAGTCCTCATATTTCCCCCTGCACGTCCATGAGGAAAGTGGTCTGGGTACAGAACCCTCACTGCAGGATGCTTATTAGGGAAAATCAAGGGAAGAAACCAGAAATAAATGTAATTCAATCCCCAAAAGATTCCTTTTTCTTTCACCACTCATGACTGTATTTTGTTTTCCTGCTCTCTGGGATTTTGTTGAAGATACATCAACAGTAACGCATGCTTGGGTATTTTTAATGTAAATTTCAAAGGCAGAATTGTTTGTAAGAGAGTGAGTTCTGATGCTTTTGCTTCATCCCAGGTCCCTGTTGAAATTTCTGACTGATTTAATCAAAAAACTTGGCTTAGGTCTCAACTATTTTCTACGTGCTCCTATAGTGTTTAGGTGTGTTTTTGATGCCATGAGACAGGTTTAAGATGTGCTTTTCTGTGAGGTAAGGCTTGTGGGAAGAAGTGTTTTCATTCTTAGACTAACAGTTGGAGATGGAAAAAAACCCTCAAGGACACTTTTATGTAAATAGGTTTCTTTACAGAGATACTTTTCTTTTTTCCAGCTGGGCTGGAAAACCAAACCTTTTTTGCTGAGATCTGTAGGTTCTCATTGTGACCGTGGAGGTCCTGATGGCTTCAGCACATTATAGGCTAAGAAACAAATAAACCCAAAGTTTTCAGAGTTTTGTGATATTGAAGATTTTGCTACCACTGTTTAAAGAAACACTTCTCCATCTTCTCAGAATTCTCTGACCTATTTGATGCTTGGAATTTCTCAAAATCAAATTACATATATTTCAATTAATTTTTTTAACCTTTCTTCACCTAATCAGCATCATGAAGTGAATAAAAAAGAAATTTTTTTTCCCATCGGGCCATGAAATAGGGAGCTTGTCACCCCAAGCCTTTTTCTCTTGGGCAGTCTGAAGGTAGATGTGCATTTCTCAGAATTATGTGTGGGTCAAAAACAAATGAAGCATTGCACTGTGTGTAAGAGAGACGCCAAAACAGACCAGCGGGAAATCAATAGAGTCTCCAACATAAATCAAATCAAAGCCACAACTCCCAGACTCTTTTCCTCCCTTCTTTTTCCCCTAACCAAATTTCTGGTTCCTCCAGGCATTGTGTACAACGTGGCTGTAGTGACCGGAGATATCAGAGGAGCTGGCACCAACTCCAAGATCCACGTAATCCTCCACGGCTCCAAAGGCCTGAAGAACAGCGGGAAGATTTTCTTGGAAGGAGGTGAATTTGAGCGTGCCAGGACAGATCTATTCAACGTGGAGATCGCTGCCCTCCTCAGCCCTCTCAGCAGAGTCACCATTGGGCATGACAACTGTGGGGTCAGCTCTGGCTGGTTTTGTGAGAAGGTGAGGCTTAGTTACCATAAACTCATGGAATCATTCAGTTTGGAATGGTTCTGTTTGGAATGAGCTCATGGAGTACTACCACTGGGCCAACACTGCCAGGAGTTTTGCATGCAGGCAGATGCTCCCCATTCATAACCTGACCCCGACAGCCCAGACCAGCTCAAAAATAAATAAATAAGTCTGCTTTTGTTTGGAAGGCAATATCCCCGGTTTAACAAGTCAATATTATACATCACACACGAGAGCAGCTGATTGCCTCAAAGGCACGTTAGATGCATAAGTCAATCACTCGCTAATTGGGTTGATTGCCCCTCTGCAGTCACAAAGACAGAGATTATTGTTTGCTCAGCTCCAAAAGCACCTTCAGATGTTTGCCCAAGGGGCCGGACAGAAATGCAGCCTTGGATTGTGCTGAGCATTTCAAAGTTATCATCTATGCTCAGACTGCACTGAAGTTTCTAGATGCTGTTCTGGAGGCTCAGAAATAATAATAATATAATTTTTTTTTTAAGGGAGAAAACCAAACAAAAAAACCAACCAAACAACAAAAATACCCTATAGAAAGTGGCTGACCCCAGCTGCTACTAAGAGGCAGTGGAGAAATAGGCAAAGTTGTTACTCAACAACTTATATTTCTTTGAGAAGAATTCTACACAGCAGTGGGGGAAGATGTTGGAAAATTATTCTAAGTTTAGTACATGGTGTGTGATCCCTATATCAGTGGGTAATGTTTGGTTTTGTACCATCCAGTGCTTAGTACACATGCCAGAGATTAATGTGGCCTTGTGTTAACTCCCTGCATCTGTGACTAATAAGTTTTGTGCCAGCTAACGCTTCCTTGTTTGCTTCCACCAGTGATTAATATGTACTGGGAGATATCTTAGTTTTGAGAGCAGAGGTGGAGTGCCAGAGCAAAGAATGATAAAGAAAAGTGCATCACAAGCTGGATACAGGAAAGAAGATTCAACAGAAGATCCAGGACCATAAGGAAATTTTGGGGAATGGAATGTTCCAAAATGACCACCAAAAATCCCCAAAAGACCCCTAGTCATATCCAAGTAACTTCATGGAAATAATAAGCATATATTCATGCATATAGGAAGTGTAATGAATATGTGACAGAATGGGACAAATATGTATTAGTGTAATGTTTGCTCTGTTTGGTTGCTGCTCGTGCTTTGAGGTGAAGCTCCCATGAAAGCAGCATCTTTAAGAAGCAATTTTGTCTTTCCAACCCAGCAAATTGGTTGGAGAGTTTATTTTCCAGCTTTTGGTGGCAACAGTAGATCATGTACGAGGTCACCAAGAGCGTGGAGAGGAAGGCAGATGCCTACCCTCAAGCTATAAGGAAATTCAGTTTTCCTGGCAAGCAGAATCAGCTTGTGATGGATATGTTTGAAGGCTTTTTGTAGCCTGTGCTTTCTGCAGAGCCCTGGTGTGGTGCAGGGCCTGTGCTGCTGCGAACACCCTGCCTGCTGCCATTCCCTTCCCATCCTGGTGTTTCACCTCTTCCTGCTTGACCTGCTGCAAAAATGGGAGTAACAGAACAGATGAGTTGTAGCTGTACTCCAAACTGGGATTTGTTCAACCAGTCTGTGTTGAAGATGACCCACCTTTGTTGGTCAGCATTGACTCAAATTTATTGATCAAATCAGGCACGTTTTACAACAGTGTTAATTCACTTCATGCATATTGCAAAATCTGAGCTCCTGATAGGCTGTAGAGAAAACTTCAACTCCTCCTTTTGTTTACAATACCAAGATTTGTGTTCTCAAAACTTACTTTTACTTTTCCAAAACAGCCAAAGATAGAATATTTACCTGTTATGAGAAAACTGTCTGAGAACCCTGAGAACCTAACTGTTTACAGAAACAGGCTGTGAGAATTTGCTCCTCACAGCTGCCTTTTAAGCCATTTCTGAAAAAATCTCCAACAAGTCTGGTTCATATTGGTCCAGAAATGCTGATTTTGAGAGCAGGACCAAGACCTCCAGCTCTGTCTTTGCTCTGTTTGTTTAAGTTTTCAGTGCCAAGGTCCTGTGGGTTGCCAGTAGCAGAATATTCAAGCTCACTGTCCCAATCTCTTTTCCCAGGTGGTGGTTTACTGCCCGTTCACTGGGATTGAGCAGACCTTCCCATGTGGGAAGTGGCTGGATGAAGATGAAGGGGACGGCCTCATCGAGCGGGAGCTCTATGAAATGGTCTCCCTGCGCCAGAAAAGGCTGAAAAGTAGGTGCAAGTGTCCAGGAGCCTCCTGTGCCCATCATCCCTCCTCTCACAGGCCTCATGCTCCTGAGTGTCCCCTCAGTGACGTGGGTATAGGGCCTAGGGCCAGGGCCCTAGGAGAGATTCAGGTGGGTTCAGTCACGGGATCACAGATTGCTCCAAGCCTCATTCAACCAGGCCATGGGCCCTCCCAGGGATTCAGGAGCAGCCACAGATGCTCTGGGCACCCTGGGCCAGGGCCTGCCCACCCTCCCAACCAGCAATTCCTCATTCCCAATGTGCCAAAATCCGTCCCTGCCCTCTGGCAGTGGGAGCCATTGCCTGGGTGCTGTCCCTGCCTGCCTTGTCCCCAGGGGCTGTGCAGCTCTCCTGGAGCCCCTGCAGGCCCTGGCAGGGGCTCTCAGGTGTCCCTGGAGCTTCTCTGGTGCAGCTGAGCAGCCCCAGCTGTGCCAGGCTGGCTCCAGAGCAGAGGGGCTCCAGCCCTGGCAGCAGCTCCGTGGCCTCCTCTGCACTGGCCCCAGCAGCTCCACATCCTTCTGATGGTGGGGCATGGGTGTCAGCTTTGAAAATACTGCTTTAGGGGAGTATAAAATTAAATTGCTAAATATTTTGAAGAATTATTTTCTTAAGGTCCACTGTGCTTAGGCTCCCTCAGGCTTCATCTTACCTTTGCAGACAAGCCAGGCCATGTTGCTTATCACTACAGAAGCAAGGCATTCTTATTTGAGACAGGAACAAAACAATACAACAAGGAGACAAACCTTGGTGGGGGAAGGGAGTGAGAACGAGAAATAAAACAAAACTCTTCCTTGTTGACTTCAGCAGTTTTTATTCCTGACCTAGAGAAATAACAGGTCCCAGCCCTGTCCATGTGGCAGGTGCGTGCTGGGTACAGAGCCTTTTCTCTAGAGGGAGGCAATGGCTCACGTTTGCTGGGAGGAGCTGCTCCGTGCCGTGTGGGCATGTTCATCCATCCCCAAATTCTCCAGCTCCAGCCTGCTTCTGCACCGAGCCAAAAAATATCGCTGCTGCCTGGCCCGTGCCGGTGTGCCCATGTGTAAACAGAATATTTTAATTAGGATAATAGACACAGTTTAATCCGAGAGTGCTTCGGGTGGGCTCCTGCTTGAACAGCAGTTCATTTGAATAAGCTTTATCTAAATGTTAGTCAGCGCTGTAACCACATTGCACCTCCTGCACTCGGTCCATTTAGCTAAAACATCTGCAACCTTTAACCCCCTATTATCAGCCCTGATTGTTATTGACAGGCTAATTCCCTCAGCACTGCATTGCAGGAGATAGACACAGAGCATTAGCCTTGAGAAATCTGTGACCTTTAGCTGCCAGATTATAGAAGTGCAAGACTCGGAGTTAGAAAAGACCCATTATGTCATCCCTGCTATCTCCCTGTGCACACAGGACTGTCCCTTTCTGCAGAGATGATCAAAGCTGGCTTCAGCCCCACTTGGGGTATCCATGGTGAAACGTCTCCCAGCACAGCATCCAGAAGCTGCTCCCGCAGCAGATTGCAGCTCCATATGTAGCTTGTGTTTATTCTCTGGGTTTTTTATTCCCTCCTCTCCTTATCTGGAATGTTATCCTGGAAACTGTTGTGCCAGGCCTTGTCCTCCCTGTGCCCTGGGCTTTCGAGAATTTCCAAAGTGCCTGGATACCTCAGGGTGAAGGGATGGGATGCACCCAGCAAGCCCTGGGAGGATGATGATGATGATGGGAATTTGGGGAGATGCCTGGCCTTCCCCAGCAGCCTCAGCCCTAGCTCAGCCACACCTCCCCTGCGTGGTTTCTCCCTGACAGCCCTCTATCAGCATTTAATCCTGGTACAAGGTCCCGTTTCCCCCTCCGTGCATGCTTCACTCCTCCCTTCCCTCAGCAAGGGGTCAGAGAGGCCAAAACACACAGATGAGGGCAGCCTTTGGTGTCTGAATTGCACTTGCAGCTTTCCCCAGGGACAACAGGCTACTCCATCACATGCCATCCACAGATTTTGCTTCATTTCTGCTCATCTAAAACTTGCTGGTGCTTTTCAGAGAGGAGTGATCATGAATATTTTGTATATTATTAAAACAGGGGCAAAACTTTTTCTGAGAGATCCCTCTTCCCCTCCTCCTTTTTTTTTTTTTTTCAGTAGCTCTTGTCTCTTTTTTATACAGTTAAACACTGAGAAGACCAGTAAAAACCTAATTTATATGCATGCCATCATATTTTTATATTCCATTCTGGGCTCTGAAGGTCAAGCTGTGCTAGTGTGGGCTCGGGTGTACTGAAAGGGTTAGCAATTCTCTCATTAGGATTTGTTAATAATTCAGCTGGTGTCTGAGTGAGGAAAGAAAGCTGTTCCTTCTCCTGTAGGTGCAGCAAGGCCTGCAGAAGTGACACACATTATGGTCAATAAGGCATGCAGATGAGGGGCCATCTAGAGGAAATAATGGAACCCTTATATATGCAATATTCTGGTATGAAAACTAATGTAAAGTTGCTGCAGGTGGATTGGACTTATGGTTAAAATGTTGGAGGAAGACTTGAGATAAAAATCTTGCAGATTGGCCACAATCTTTGGGTATGTCATGTAGCATTAAAGAAAGTGTTAGCTGAAGATGTGTCAGATTTAGGCATTTAAATAATTCAAAACCTTTTGGAAAATATCTTTACACTGATACCACTAAGGATATGGTACTTCTGAGTGTGTTTGTCCCACATGGTGCAGCCTCCTTAGGGATGGATGCCTGAGTGGCCTTTGAGACAGCCTGTTCTGCAAGAAGCATTTTTGGGATAATTAGTCCAGTCTTGGGAGGCTTTTTGTCTCAGGATGAGGTGATAGCACGTCTGTGTCCTATTCCAGACATAGATCAGACAAGTTTTAGGAGCTACCTGGAGCTGCATTGCACTGTGCACAAGTAACTGGATACTGACAAAAGGACAGAAGAATATTTCCCTGAATTTATGGTCTTTGAGGCTGGAGTTGTAGGTATTTGAGAAGTGAACTGAAACTACAGTGTTGGATCACACCCCTGCACAACCCTGTTAGTAGAGTGTAACAAGAGAATATGGTTCACCTGAAAAGAGGTTGTTTATGTTTTTTCTCATTTTCTTTTAAATGAAATGGCAGATTTATGTTTCTAGTCTCATTCCTGAACATCATGCAGCAGCTGATTATGTTTGTGCAGAAATGGATTAAAGGTCTTTGAATTTCTTCATCGTACCCTCTCTACCTACCTGGGGAAGCAATGATAATTATGTTTTTCACCAGGTTGCCCTATAAAAATCACTTTTTAAAACAGGTATCTTTAACCTTTCTTTCTAGAAAACCCCTGGTCTCTGTGGATTTGGACAAGTGACATTAAAAATGCAGGAACAGATGCCACCATCTTCTTCCAGATTTATGGAGACAAAGGGAAGTCAGATGAGATGAAGCTAGACAACAATTCAGACAACTTTGAAGCTGGACAGACTGACAAATTCATGGTATGAATCTTCTGCAAGTGGTAAATTTGGCTTGGTATTGTTTTCCAGGGGTTTAGCTTCAATCCTGGGCAGAAAATCACCAGTATGAGATTTTTACTCTATTGGATCTTTCTAAAGTTGAGGAGAAGTCAGTCCATTTGGTGGTGATGCAAATTATTTACTTGCATATGGATATGGCTTGTCTTCCCAAAACAGGGAATAGGCTGATATTTTTGAATTCTCTCTGATTTAGCTCTTAAAAGATGATGTTCAGAGATGCCCTTTTTGTGTGTGCTTTTCTGACTTAGATGTTGCACCCTTTCTACCCATTTACAGATAGAGCTTCCTGATCTCGGCAACTTTTATAAGCTTCGGATATGGCACGAGAAGAGAAGTCCCTTTGCTGGCTGGCATCTGAATAAGGTGAGGGGACAGCAAGGGAAGGTAGAGCTGGAAAGGCAGGCTGATCACAGAGCTCTGCAGTGCCACTCCTGGGTCACTGTGCTCCTCAGCTGGCAGCTGAGCTTCATGTGCAGGGCTCTGTGGTGCCTGCCCTGACACAAGACAAGATAAAATGGTCTAAAGTTGTACCTGAGAAGGATTAGATTGAACATTAGGAAAAATTCCTTAATGGAAAATGTTGTCCAGCCCTGGCAGAGCTGCCCAGAGCAGTGATGGAGCCCCCATCCATTCAAAAGCCGTGTGGATGTGGCACTTGGGGACATGGGGCAGTGTTGGGCTGGGCAGTCCTGGGAAAATGGTTGGACTTGATGATCCTGGAGGGCTTTTCCAACCCAAATGATTGTGTGATTTTGTGTGTGGTAGATGAGAGCAGTTGGGGGATGCAGCTTCCAACAGCTTGGACTGGTGGTGAAAATCCCAATTTCCCACTCTTCCCATGTCAGACCACTGATGTACTCATCTCACTGCTACCAGGGGTTTCTTCCTTGCTCTACAGAAGACTTCCTATTCTTAGACACCACTACTGTACAGAAAGGCAAACCCACTCCTTCTGTGGCTTATTTACAATGCCCATAAGAAAGAACCTGATTCCAGCAGAGATTGCACAGTGTAGCATCCCCTGCCCTGAAGTGCTGACAGCCCTGTGATGGGGCTGAGCCCCTGCAGGCTGGAGGAGGCCACGGAGACTGTGCAGAGGAGAGCAGCCCTGTTCTGTGTGGGAGATGACAAGGGTGAGCTTCTTGATGTCCTTTGCTCTGCCAGCATTGATTACAGTGCTATCACCCCTCACCTGGGTTGTCTGGACAGAAAGTTCACCTCTAAGCTTCACCCCCGCTCCTCCTGAGCAGCTTGGATGGCACTCTCAGCTCTTAGCAAAACACACACCTTGCTCTAGATCTGTAAATAAGTGTGTTGATAAATCACAGTTTACCACTTGGAGCTTTTTCTGGGGCTCCTCTAATGTGCTTTGACAGATCCTGCTCTCCTGCATTGTCATGGAGCTGTGAAACCATCCACTGCCAACACCCATCTCCAGGGGTAGGAGGGCATCAAGTGCTGCTGTTGTCACCACACGGTGGGAGAAGGTGTCTGGCTGGGGTCTTTTATGACAAAGAAATTCCTGGTCAGACTTTGGGCTGCTGCAATCATCCTCATTAGTTTGTTCACACATGATAAGCAAGAATGTTTCTATTTTCCACAGCTGTATATTTACCTGTGGTATCTTATTTTCCTGCAAAAAAATTTTGTTCAGGAAGGAAAAGAACTTATAGTGTGTCTAGGACTCCCTTTTGGCCAAACTGTCTAAGTAAACCTGATTAAGATGCAAGAAATGAATTTATGTTCTTCTTGATGGTTGGATTCATTTTAGGCCTTTTTCAAACTAAATGATTCCATTACTTTAGCAAAGTAAGTCTGTCCATACACACCCATTCTGATGTTTTCTGGGTGGATCAGGCTCATGGCACAGGAATCCCATCACTTCTGCACCCATTATAGCATCTAGGAAATTAGATTAAACCTGAATGATGCTTTGTTCCAGTCCTCCCACATTTCATGCCTGGTTTGCTTCATGCTGGGTCAGATTTCCATTCTCTATCACAAGAACCCAGAACAGCCAACCTGGTCAGGCCAAAAGTCCCTTGAGCCCAACATCCACTCTCTTGTGTCACATAAGTTTGTGGTTGTAGAAGTGTAAGAAAAAAGACAACCATTTATAATACTTCCTCCTAACATTCTTTCAGATTTTGACTATTTCCAGTTGGACACTTACTTCCTAAACTGACCTACCAAACAGAAAGCATTTAGCAGGTTTATTTTTCCAGTTATTGGTTTTAAGTTTCCTGCCTCCCCTTGAACATTTAAACATTCAGCAATCTTAATAGCTTTTGGCAAGGACTTCACAGGCTGATTTTGTCCTTTTTTTTTTTTTTTTTTTTGCTTAGAACTTTGTTCCACAGGTGTCATTTGATGCCTTGTATTTCTTGAGGCAGAAGAGAGAACATCTGATCCCTCTCTGCCTTCTCCATTGTCACCTGTGATTTTACAGACCTTCATCGCACCCTTGCTTTACACACTTCAACAGAGCACTGCAGAGCAGCACCTTATTGGCTCATTACTCCTTTGGGAGCTACTGCAGATCTTTTTTCAGGGTTCCTGCAATTTTATTTTTGGGTTTTTTTCCCTCAATGCATTGATTCTCATCAGCAAGAACCCACAGCACAAGCCCCATCCCAGATTTGCTCCTTGGGGTTGTAGAGTGGCACACGGTGAGCCATTTGCAGAGCCCCAGAATCCCTCAAAAGTTCCTCAATGCCATGGAATGATTGGAGAAAGGAGGAGTGAAAAGCCATCAGTAGGGCAGACTTTTCTCCATGCATCACTACAGTGCACAGCCTCCACGGTCTCGTTATTAATGTGTTTTATTTCTCTGCTGCTACCTAATCTTGCCTCCCTGGCAAAAAACCTGTCAGGATCTTGTTGCTTTTTTGCCTCTGAGCCTCTGAACTCACGCGGTGTTTTGGTTTAATGAAGGTAACTCTGCTGAAAACGCTGACAAAAGAAAAATACTCATTCAACTGCGGCCGCTGGCTAGATATAAATGAAGAGGACAATGAGATCGTGCGGGAGCTCCCCGCCGAGGGATCTCTGGTGACTGAAGTCATGCCAGGTGAGAGCCACGGGCTCTGTGCAGAGGCTTGCTTAGGACCTGAATAGAAAGAAACCCTCTTTGTGTGAGAGATGCACAGGCAGACTGATGCAATTCAATTAACTTCTCTTTCTGGCACTTTCTCTCTGCAGTATTTTCTGTGCGCATCATTAGCTGCATGAAGCTCAAGAAATCCCAGCCTTTTATTAATTTTTTTTTTTTTGAGGAGCAGATTTCTCTGTGGTGGGAAATGGGAGAGATCTGGCCACAGCACAATCATTTCCAGGGCTTGGGTTTTTTTTAAACTTGTGATTTTTTTTTCAGCCTTCCTTAAAATGTGAAATGCAAGGTTTGAGGAATATTCATGGAAAGCAAGCTTAGCTGAAATGCAGTCTAAAATTTGACAATCATATTTTGGGCTTTAAAGTTTTATTTAGTTATATGCAAATTCATGCAGCTGTATGTATAAATATATAGTAAGTTACACAGCACAGTGGTTAGTGCATATGCCTCTTTCAGTATGTATGAGCAATCCAAACTGTTTATTCTTTTAATTGAACTGGAGATTTAATTAAGGAAAGCTGCAGAACTTTGCCCTGGCTTCCTGGAGTGGCCATTTCTGCCTTGACCTTGTGTCACAAGAATTAAATCTACTTAGAGGGAGAATTTAGAAGAGTAGAACATCTCAAGGTAGCTGGTGGGATTTTTCATCTTTCCACCAAAGCACCCACAGTCTGTAGACGTTAAGTCCCCCATTTTATGAAATTTCTGGTTCTGACATTGATGATCTGCATGCAGTGGAGCAGTTTCTCAGAAAAGGAAGAGTAATTGTAATTGCAGATGTTATTAAAATGTAAATAAACCGGGTTTTGAAATGTATTTTTAATCAGCTGTGGAGAGGGCAGCTCGAATCCTCACTCAGGCACTTTCCTGTGTGGAGAATTTGTGCTGATCAGAGGTGAGATGCAGCATCTCCATGTTGGGCTTGCAGGAGGATTTTGGAGGGAGGGTGGAGAGCACTGTTTCTTGTCCCTTGCCCAAGCTGGAGAAAAGGGGTTCTCTCTCAAAAGTCGGTCTGTGGGCTGGCTCCATGTTCTGATATTTCTTCCTGGAAATCCTTCACCCAATGGGATGGGAGGACAGAGAGGAGGGCATGGTCAGGGGAGGAAGGTGGCAGATTAATATCCACCCAGAAAAACCATGTGATACCTTGAAGGTGAAAAAAGCAGGCAAGACAACCCAGCCTCCTCCATAAAGTTTGGACTCTCATAGGGATGATCTTGAGGGTCTTTTCCATCCTTTATGATGTGATGTCTTTCTGCTTGTGTGATTATAACCATCCCAAGGGGATTAGGCCAGCGGGGGCTGTCTTGTCCCATAAATACAACATGAACAGCCCATTTCTAAGGTCTCTGAGCACTTTTCCCTTTCTAACTCCTCATATCTGCCTGCCACGGCCCTGGATGCTGAAAATGTTGTTTTTCCCACACACACTGCAAGGTTCCCCACCCCTAGGGCCATCTTGGCAGTGGAGGTAGCAGGACAGGGACACTCCACTGCATGATGTTTTTCTTGAAAGGGCCAGGATTTTTACATCCTCGTTTGGAGGACTTTTATGGGTTCTCTCAATGCTTCAGGCCTTTCTGTTTTAGCTTTTCCCCTCCCTGCTTTTCCTAGTGGTGACATGAAAAGCATCCAAGTCAATACACCAGCAGAAGCACCAATTGGAAGAAGTACGAACACCTAAAGTTAACTAAAAGCCTGTCAGAAAAGCAGTACATTAAAAAAAAAAAAGGTGTTTCTGGGGTAATTTCTGTGGTTTCTGTCTCCCCAGTGATCAAGTACCGCATGACAGTGAGCTGCAGTGGCATGGACGCCAACGTCTTGGTGTTCCTCACTGTCTGCCTCATCATTGTGGGGTTGTTTCTGTGATTTCTGTCTTCTCAGTGATCAAATACTTCGTGTGCCTCGTCATTTTGGGGTCATTTCTGCGGTTTCTGTCTGCCCAATGACAAGTACCGCGTGACATTGTGCACAGGTGCAGTGAGAAGCACTGACGCCAATGTCTTCATTTGCTCATCATTCTGGGGTCATTTCTGTACTTTCTGTCTCTCCATTGATCAAATACTGCGTGATGGTGTGCATGGGCACTGTGAACAGCACAGACACCAACATCTTTCTCTGCCTCATCGTTCTGGGGTCATTTCTGTGATTTCTGTCTCCCCAGTGATCAGGTACTGCGTGGTGGTGTGCATGGGCACGGTCAGCAGCATGGACGCCAATATCTTCATGTGCCTCATCATTCTGAGGTCATTTCTGTGGTTTCTGTCTTCTCAGTGATCAAATACCTCATGACGGTATGCATGGGCACAGTGAGCGGCAGCAGCACATACACCAATGTCTTCATCTGCCTCCTCATTCTGGGGTCATTTCTGTGGTTTCTGTCTCTCCATTGATCAAGTACTGCGTGATGGTGTGCCCAGGCACGGTGAGAGGCAGTGGCACGGACGGCAACGTCTTCATCTGCCTCATTGTTCTGGGGTCATTTCTGTGGTTTCTGTCTCCTCAGTGATCAAATACCGCATGACGATGTGCATGGGCACGGTGAGAAGCATGGACACCAACATCTTCATGTGCCTCCTCATTCTGGGGTTGTTTCTGTTATTTCTGTCTCCCCAGTGATCAGGTACCACGTGACGGTGTGCACGGGCACAGTGAGAGGCAGTGGCACAGTCATCAACGTCTTCGTCTGCCTCATCCTCTGCCTCATGATTCTGGGGTTGTTTCTGTGTTTTCTGTCTCCTCAGTGATCAAATACTTTGTGTGCCTTGTCATTTTGGGGTCATTTCTGTGGTTTCCGTCTGCCCAACAATCAAGTACTGCGTGACATTGTGCAAGGGCATGGTGAGCGGCACAGACACCAACGTCTTTGTGTGTCTCATCATTCTGGGGTCATTTCTGTGGTTTCTGTCTCCCCAATGATCAAATACTTCATCTGCCTCTTCGTTCTGGGGTCATTTCTGTGGTTTCTGTCTCCCCAGTGATCAAATACCGCGTGATGATGTGCATGGCACGGTGAGAAGCACGGACACCAACATCTTCATGTGCCCCATCATTCTGGGGTTGTTTCTGTTATTTCTATCTCTCCAGTGATCAAGTACTGTGTGACAGTGTACACGGGCACAGTGAGAAGCACTGACACCAATGTCTTCATTTGCTCATCATTCTGGGGTCATTTCTGTGGTTTCTGTCTCTACAGTGATCAAATACTGCGTGATGGTGTGCATGGGCACTGTGAGCAGCACAGACACCAACATCTTTGTCTGCCTCATCGTTCTGGGGTCATTTCTGTGATTTCTGTCTCCCCAGTGATCAGGTACCGCATGACGGTGTGCACGGGCACAGTGACCGGCAGTGGCACAGACATCAACGTCTTCATCTGCCTCATCATCTGCCTCATGATTCTGGGGTTGTTTCTGTGTTTTCTGTCTCCCCAGTGATCAAATACTTTGTGTGCCTTGTCATTCTGGGGTCATTTATGTGATTTCTGTCTCCCCAGTGATTAGGTACCGCGTGGTGGTGTGCATGGGCACGGTCAGCAGCATGGACGCCAATATCTTCATGTGCCTCATCATTCTGAGGTCATTTCTGTGGTTTCTGTCTTCTCAGTGATCAAATACCTCATGACGGTATGCATGGGCACAGTGAGTGGCAGTGGCACATACACCAATGTCTTCATCTGCCTCCTCATTCTGGGGTCATTTCTGTGGTTTCTGTCTCTACAGTGATCAAATACTGCGTGATGGTGTGCATGGGCACCGTGAGCAGCACAGACACCAACATCTTTGTCTGCCTCCTCATTCTGGGGTCATTTCTGTGGTTTCTGCCTTCTCAGTGATCAAATACTGCGTGATGGTGTGCATGGGCACTGTGAGCAGCACAGACACCAACATCTTTGTCTGCCTCATCATTCTGGGGTCATTTCTGTGATTTCTGTCTCCCCAGTGATCAGGTACCGTGTGACGGTGTGCACAGGCACAGCGACCGGCAGTGGCACAGTCATCAACGTCTTCGTCTGCCTCATCATCTGCCTCATGATTCTGGGGTTGTTTCTGTGTTTTCTGTCTCCCCAGTGATCAAATACTTCATCTGCCTCGTCATTCTGGGGTCATTTCTGTGATTTCTGTCTCCCCAGTGATCAGGTACCGCGTGGTGGTGTGCATGGGCACGGTCAGCAGCATGGACGCCAATATCTTCATGTGCCTCATCATGCTGGGGTCATTTCTGTGGTTTCTGTCTCTACAGTGATCAATTACTGTGTGATGGTGTGCATGGGCACCGTGAGCAGCACAGACACCAACATCTTTGTCTGCCTTCTCATTCTGGGGTCATTTCTGTGGTTTCTGCCTTCTCAGTGATCAAATACTGCATGATGGTGTGCATGGGCACAGTGAGAAGCACATACACCAATGTCTTCGTGTGCCTCCTCATTCTGGGGTCATTTCTGTCATTTCTGTCTCCCCAGTGATCAGGTACCGCCTGACAGTGTGCACAGGCACAGCGACCGGCAGTGGCACAGTCATCAACATCTTCGTCTGCCTCATCATCTGCCTCATGATTCTGGGGTTGTTTCTGTGTTTTCTGTCTCCCCAGTGATCAAATACCGCGTGACGATGTGCACAGGTGCAGTGAGAAGCACAGACACCAATGTCTTCATGTGCCTCCTCATTCTGGGGTCATTTCTGTGGTTTCTGTCTCCCAGTGATCAAATACTTTGTGTGCCTCATCATTCTGGGGTCATTCTGTGGTTTCTGTCTCTGCAGTGATCAAGTACCGTGTGACAGTGTGCACAGGCACGGTGAGTGGCAGTGGCACAGATGCCAATGTCTTCGTGTGCCTCATTGGTGACCAGGGGGACACAGGTGAGCGCGTCCTCTACAACTGCATCAACACCGTCAATAAGTTTGAAAAAGGCAACGTAAGTTAGCGCAGCGGCGCCTCAACACGGTTTTGTAAATTAATTTCTTTTTTTTTTTTTTTTGAACGTGTGCGTGTAAACTCAGGTGGTTTCCTTGCCAGCTCGTGCTAGGGAAGTGGGGAGAAATGAATCTTGCCGACAGAGCGTTGTAACAGGTTGCAGCTGGAGGGAGGCTTGGGTCGGGGACAGTGTGCCCTTGCTTGATGTGTCCTCATGAAAGAGTCTCTTGGTTTGCTCTCCCAGCTAAGTTCTGACTGCTGAAATTGCATCTTCAGATTGGGGAAGGCTTCCAGGAAATCTTCCAAGAATAAAAGAGAGCCTTTTCCCTTCCATCTAATATAGCAAAAATTTGGCTCCCTGGGGCAAAGGAAGAAAAAAGCATCTTATTTAATGTGAAAGTCAGAACCCAAAGCCTAACATTTTTCCTTTGTAATTCCTCCAGTCTCCCTCAACCATGCTGCACTCAATTTTACGTCTTATTTTCAAACTGATTTTCAACATATTTTTGCCTGTCCATATCCAGAATACAGGGGAGTGGAAATGGACTGAAATGAAGACAGCACTTATTCCCTGGAAAGCTGGAGATAATGAAGAAGTCGAACAGTAGTTAAAGCCCTTGCAGCATTGGCAGTATCAGCAAGCAAATAGTTTGCTGATCTGATCTGATCTGATCTGTAGGGTCAAACTACTTAATATGTATCCAATTTTGGATCTCTAGGGTCCAACTTAGACTGGTAAATTGTAATCAATATCTCCAGAAGGAGATTTTGAGAATCTGATCACAGAACTCTGCAGGTTTCCCATTTCTCGTGTCATTATTTGATTGAAGGTTCAGAGTGGAAAGAAAATGAAGATAAAAGGAGGTCACGTTTTCAAAATAGACCATTGAATTTAGGCTTCTGAAATATGCATTAGCACTTTGAATTTGCCTTTGAGTGTCCAGAATTTCCAATTCTTCACTGAAATCACTGAGTTCGTGTGGACTTTAAAGGAACTTTCATCAAGTATTTCTTGTGCTTTTAAGATCTGTCTGTGGAAACGTGGCAGTGTGAAAGTCCATTCTGCTTCTAAATCATATATATTTGCATAAATGGACTTTACAAACATCTTCCTTTTTTTGCCTATGCATTGACATTATAGATATTTTAGTTTTAAAAAGTATATCCAAGCTGTAAAGGATGGCATTTTGTCATTTGATGAAGCCTGTGTTTGTCAAAATGGTAGCAAAATGAGTTGTGTTTTGGTGCTGAAGATTGTTTCAGTGCTGTTCCAAAGAAAGATGCTTGGTTTGCAGAGAATACAAATATTTTAAACACAGATAATGGCTATTTTAAGGGATGTTCCATCCTTGTCCAAGTCCAGGCTGGATGAGACTTGGATCCACTAGGTCTAATGGAAGGTGTCCCTGCCCATGTCAGGCCCCTTTAAGGTCCCTTCCAACCCAAACCATTCTGGGGTTCCGAGATGACTCTATGACATTTAGTCACAAAAATACATTGTAGGCTAACTTGCATGAAGGAGGATAAAAAGGGAAAAATAATTTTAGCAATTAAATTGTGGTTAATAGTATGCAGATGACATAAACCAAACTGGAGCCTTTTAGAGGAAAACTGCTCTCCTGGCATGAGGAGCTGAACACTGGTGAATGAATGGGAAGTTGTTTAAGAATTGATCCTGACAAACTTAGAGCTCATATATTCAAGAAGCTGAATGAGTATATCTACACTGATTAACTCAGATGCCCTGTTAAAAAGAAATGTTGCTAAGTCAGTATGGTCTCTAATCTACAGCCACTTAAACCAATAGAATGTTGATTACCAATTTGGCTTAAAAAGTTTGCCTGCAGATGCAAACTAACAGCCTGTGTAGAAAGTAAGATTTAAAGATGCCTCTAAATTAAGTGTTTGCCCTGTTGTGGCTCCAGTTAGTTACTTACTCATTAATTTATATCAGCCATTAATAAGTAAGGTGAGCATCAGGACTAATGAATTAAATTATATTGACTTGGACTGAGTCAGTGAGGTTTTGATGCCTTAAATCCCCAATTCAGCAGTTTTGAGTGTGTAAGTAGCATTGACACAGGTAAGCCCATCACTAACACTTTAAGCAGTGGCAAAATTCTTAGCTGTCTTCATTCTAAAGGTGACTTTGGAGTCCTGAATGATGACATAATTATTATGTTATTTAATAATTGATATTATTTAATAATTTTCAGTATTTGCATAAACACTGCCTTGCCACCATGCTTCCTGGGAGCTAGCTGGATACATGCTACCACCACGAGTGCTTTTGGGACACAAAGAGCAACCAAAAGAGAGTGGTTTTCCATCTCTTAACTAGGCAAAGCATCTCAGATGGCCACCAGAGCAGTCATGCCTCCTTGTTGGGCTACACACTGCAGATATGCTGTGTGTTTACACCCAGGATTTACCATGCTAGTGCCATGTGTGTGCATCTGTACATGGGCCACAGATACTTTTGCCTGGCCTGATTCCCAGAGGAGTAACTTGCTCTCTTAATGCCTTTCTCTTCCCTCATCCATCAGGGATTGTTGGTGCCAGTCAGCTCTTGGGTAACAGAGCTCTGTTCTTGAGGGGCCATCCCTTGAGCTAACCTGTAGGTTGGTTATTTGAGCCTATTTCCAGGAGGGAAAAAAAAAAGATATTAAATCCGTGTCTCTTGTGGGGTGTCAAAGGTATTTATCTAGTGGGTTTGGTTCACACCACCCTCGAAATACAACTCATGGAGCAGCTGGAAATATCCCTGTGAAGCTCTGCCCATACTGGCATGCCAGAAAATTAAAGGGGTTTAAATTGTGCTGGCTAGTCAATGCTGTCTGACTTTAACACAGTGTGATGACTTTGAGCTGTGCCTCCAAACACCTCCATAGATTTGGTTTGGAGTGACCTGCTTCTTGCTGCTCAGAAAGCTTATATCTGAGCAGGGGTTTGAACTTGGATTTCCTGCCTCTCTGTGTGAATTTCTTAATAATCAAATTCTCCTTTTTTACAGCTCTGGAGGGCGTGCAATGACATGGCAGATTTAAAATGCTGGGGGATCATATATTTACAAATCTAACCTTACGCATCTAGCACAAATATTCTTTTTATTCTTTGGTAAATTCGTACTTTCTCCTTCATCTTGTCAAGAATTTTCTTGCAGCATGCTGATGATGTTGGTTTCATTGCAATAATAAATTTGAGATGTTTGTGTGCTTTTAGGGAGAAATATTGCCTTACCTTTTTTATTCTCCTCCTCAAAGGCTGATGAATTCTTCATTGAAGCAGTAACGCTGAAGCAGGTGAGGAGGGTGAGGATAGGGCATGATGGCAAAGGAGGAAGCAGTGGCTGGTACCTTGCCAAAGTGATAGTGAGGGAAGAAGGACAGCCAGAAAGTGAGGCTGTGGAATTCCCCTGCTACAGGTACTGGAAACAATGCTTGCAAATTAAGTCTCTGTCTCTGCATTTGCCAGACTTTGAAGAGCCTAGCTGTTGGTCCATGACTGGAATTTTCTGAGCACAGCTTAATCCTTTTTATTTATTCATATGTTCATTTATTTTTTTTGCTAAGCCTGAAAGCAAAGAGTGTGTTTTGGGAGGTTTAAGATACAGTTAACTCCCCTCACCAAATGACCAGCAATCTGGATTGTGAATTCTCAGCAATTAGCTCAGTAATGCAGAGAATTTCCAAAAGACAAAACACAACCTTCCAGTACCACACCCAGTGTCACTGCAATTGCCTGCTGCAGAAACACACTCTGCAATGTGCTGGTGTTACTGCATGTAACGAGGTTCTGGTCCCTCACATGCACATCCCATCTTTCTCACAGCAATGGGATGCTATTTTTGTGTTGGGAGCATGCAAAATTATTATGCTGCCATCTCGAGAGCTCCTTGCATGAGGGGAGATGCACATCTTGCAGACAGAGACAGTGTTAGGGCAGAGGGCTGTGGCTTACCCCTGTGGGTGAGTTATAAGTGTAGTCTTCTCTTCCCTAGACAATCCAGTGGCCAAAAGAAATGTGCTGTATTGAGGCTGCCTGTGGGGAACAAGATGCATGATCTGTCCTGGCACTAACCGGGGTCTGCCTCAACACTGCAGCACAAACTAGAGAGAACTGGGTGCAAACATTAAAGATTAACTCCAGTGCAGTCCCACTCACCCTCTCAGGAACGCCCATCCTGTAGGAGGGACATCCAGTGAGCTCCGTTTAACAACACATGTATCTGTTCTAAAAAATCGTCTCCCAGGGACAAGTGGAATTGTAAAGCGCAAACACAATTATTTTTAAATTGAAGACAAAGGTAAAGCCCCTAAGCTGGTTACTTGTCTCTTTGAAAGCGCTCCTCTATAATGAGGGGAGCCAAATACAAAGCGGGAGCCAAATACAAAGCAGGAGCCAGCCCCAGCCTCTTGGCATTGCTAAAGCCTCATCACATCAGAGAGCAAAGTCACTGTGGAGACAGCACGGAGCAGCAGACACAATGTCATCTTGGTTGTGAAAAGCAAGCCACTCTCTCCCTTCTCAGAGAACAAACAGCCACATACTCATTGCTGCCTTTTGATCATATTTAACAACCATATGTTTTACTGAGTTAAGCAGGCAGGCTAGACAGGTTTTTCCTTGGACACGAAGTGTCCATGTTAAGGGCTGTTTTGCTCAGGCTCCTCAGAGATATTTCTGTGTCTAAGTGCACACAGCAGCTGGCTCATTTTAGAGATTTCCTTTTTGAATTGTATCCTTATGTGACTGCTAAACTGGGTGTCTTCCATCAGCTCGGAGTGACTCCTTTCCCCTTCAGTTTGCACCTCTTGATCAGAAACACCAGCGGGCATTCCCCTCAGGCCAGGGATGGCAAAAGGACAGAGAGAAAAACCCAAGCTCTTATCCCCAAAAACATTCATGGTGTACGTTCAGGCTTCAGGTCACCAAGCGACGGAATTCCACTCTTCTTATCTTTCTAAATGTCTCTTTTCCCAAGTGACACCAGCGTTGGCTCTATTTGCTGTCCTTGTGCCAGCATTATCTCTTTCCTCTCAGATTCAGGAGGTGACATGACTGATCGCCACCAAGCACAGGGACAGCTGCTCCCTCTCTCTCCCTTTGGTGCCCGTGTCTCCCGGGAGGCTGCGGCACCATCGCAGTGTACGGGTGTCGTCATGGACTCTGCAGAGATCTGAGGGCAAAGGTGCTCACCCACTGCATCCTCCAGGGGAGGGATAGACACTTCCATGGCCTGCAGCGTCTGGATGTTGCTCTCCACTCCTGTGGGCCAAGGACAGCTTTATGTCCTCGCTGCTTTGGCAGGAGCTCAGGGAGTCCTGCTCCACCCGCCTCCGCAGGGGCAAGAGGTTGGGAAAAGGGTTTTCCAAGAAGAGGAAATGCAAGTGATGTTAGTTAGACACTCCATCCAAGGGGAGTGCCAGGCAAGATTCTCTTTCTGCTTACTGCTGTTTGTTGCTTGTTGAGACATGTTGTTCTCACTGCCTTTATCTCTAAGACTTGATTAACTTCCACTCTTCCACACAGTGCAATTGCATGGTCTGGAGAAAACACCTTTTGCTGCTGGGTTCATGCTGAAAGCTACTCCATTGACCTTGTGACACTCAGCTGCTCCTGTGAGACAGCTAGGGAACAAAATGCCTTCCAGCAGAAACACATCTAACCTTACAGAAAGCTCCAGAAACACATCTAACCTGTGCAGAAAGCTCCAGAAACACATCTCACCTGTGCAGAAAATGCCAGAAACACATCTCACCTGTGCAGAAAGCTCCAGAAACACATCTCACCTGTGCAGAAAGCTTCACAAGCTCCATACCCCTGTTCAAACCAGGCTGCAACACTCGTGAGGAGCAGACACTCTATCAAAAAGCTGCCTAACAGCTTCCTCTCTAACTGATGTCTTTAACATACCCTTATAGATCTTCATTGCATTGAATTGTTGAAGTCTCTCTGCTGTTGTTATTTACATATTTATATACACGACCATGTTTTGCCTTTTAATTTGAAATCTTTTCTGTGACTCCATAGGATCATCTATCATTTAACAACCACAAGAGCTCTGTGAGAACTATCTTTGTTGTGCAAGGGAGCCAGCAGAGATAAAGAGAAGCTAAGTGGATTAATTGTGAGTTTGTGTCAGATTCAGGAAGAGCATCGAGAAATAACGACTCCCAGGCCTGTGCTTTCAACTCTTTAAACAGCTGGCTTAGAGTCAGTGATTTTTAAAGTGGTCATTTGATCCATGCTTGCAAGAAGTAAATGCAGGTTACTTCCCCAGGCGTTATTTGCAGAATTACTAGTATATCACTTGGATGCAGTACTATTCCTCCCTTACGACCACATGGCATTATAATATCCATGCTTTTAGAAGCTGAATACTGAATCATTCAGTGGCATCACTGAACAGTTTATACCTTGTAGTACCTGGTGTGGTTTAGGTACAGTGATGATGAATACAGCTGCAAAGCTCAAAATTAAAGGGAGTTCAACTTTTGCCTCAGAAATGGAGCCAAACTTTTTCCAAGATCAAAACTGAGTTTTTTCTGGAGTCATTTTCTCCTCAAAGCTCTCTGGAAGTCCAGGAATGGACTACCTGACAGGCTCTAAACCAGCCTATTTTTTATAATATTTATATCCCAGACAGAAATGAATTTTCAATCAGACAAAGTCGTGAGCTCGTGATAGCATAGAATTTTACATGCTATAAATCACTACAACTCCATTGAAATCTTCTGTGACATCATTAATTTTTTTTTTTTCTAAGCATACAGCCCCCACCATCCTAATTTGTCTCCAGCACAAGCATAAGGGAACATTGTTAATTCTCTGAAGAACAACAGACCACAAATGGGATGATGCACTAGGAGACTCCTGCAAAAGAACATTTATTCAATCAAATGCCAAAAAATGTTCATCATACAAAGGAGCCAGAGAAACCTCCTTTTCTTGCCTAAAAATAAACTGAGATGTCTATCTCTTTTTACACATTTTTGTATATAGGTTATATTTAAAGGCACACACAAATACATATGTGCCTCTGAATCTAATGGATGTGTCAATCATTCTAATTGCACTCAAGCTGGGATTCAAATGCCATAAATGATGTCATATTGCATTTTTTTCCAGTGGTCACCTGAATCTCTTATCCTCTAGAAATTCTGAAGTGGCTTTCATGTCATATTTCTGTCCTCTTTGAGTTATATTGGTCATAAAGCATCTCTTTAAACCAAGGATGTGACACAGGACACGGCTACACCCTTGTAAAATCCACAGTGGCATGTCAATTACATTCACTGAACTCATATAGAGCTCTGATAAAATAAAAGATTTTGACATGCCTTTTGTACCAGGGATATGATGGCACTGCACTGAAATATTCTATTTTCTGCAGCCAGATGTGTCAATCCATTTTGTGTTTGGGGTAAGACTATAAACCCCTGGTTTCAATCTGCTGCTCAGTGATATGCTGTTGGAATTACACTGAAGTGAAATTAGGATATTGATGCATATGTAATGAAAGGAAGGGATGCAGGGCATTGCTCATCCAAATATTCCTTCTGTCACTAATCTTCTCTAGAAAATAGTGCTGCTGCCACCCCTGGCTGTTCTCTTGGCTGAAACAGCACAAGGAGCTTTAAAGCCACCTCTGCTGATAAACCTCCCTCTCCCTCCTCCACCAACCTCCCTCTTCCTCTTCCAGTCCAAGATATGCTCCTTCCCTTGCCATCATTATCTACCAACACTGGCAGAGGGAATTTCTTTATCTCAGGGTGTGTTCTGCTTCTCTGATTTGCTTTTCTCCTCTGCCCTCACTGCTGAAGCAGTTAGCATTTGCTGTGCTGCACACAGAGATCTGTTTCTTGTGGGAGGTGTTTTTACCCTGCCACCTCAGTGCAGGAGAGACTCACTCAGATTTATCCCAGATACCCCTAAAATGTCAGCAGTGGCAAAGGTGACAGAAAACAGCAGCATGTCCACTGGCAACAGAAACAGCAGCTTGCAGGGCACAAAAAAGAGAAGGAAAAGAGTACAAGTGTGTCTACCTTGTGAGCTTCTGCCTTCCTGAAGGCTGTGCTGAAATCAGTGGTTCTGGGGTGGTGGCTTGAATTTTGTGGGTCCTCCCAGTTAATATCCATGTACAGAGAAGCATCTTGACTTTTGAGATGACGTGATCCCCTAGCCATTGGATACCTGTCCAAGGATTTGAATCCTCAGCCAGCATCAAGACCTACATAAGACAAAGGTATTAAGGACCAGTTTTAACAGGTAAAATAATCCCGTCCCACCCCAGCCCCAAACTATCAATAAAGACTTCCTTTCTTAAGGCAACATGGTGTCTTAGCATGCTCTTTTTGCAATCTACCCTTGCTCAATTCTTGTCACCAGTTTCATCATCTTCCTCATGGATTTTTCTGCTCCCACTATGCCCCTCGGCCTCCTCTGAGGCCCAACATCACATCAGATGCCCTCAGGTGGTGCTCGTGTGATCATCACATGTTCATGTGTTCTTCATCTTCGTGCTGACCACCTGAGCTTTTAGCCCTGCACAAGGCCACCTGCTTTACTGAGAGAAAGGGAAGAATTTGTGTGAAGTGCACACCCAACAACCTCCCAAAGCTGAGAGGGAAGCTGGGGCTGGAGATGTGTGTCTGTGTGCTGGGACTCCTGTGCACCCCTTTTGCATGAGAACACTGCTGCTCGTGCTTCCAGGCTGGCTCTAGTTCATGTTTGGATTTCGTTCCTGGTGCTGACTTTCTTTTTCGCATGGTTTCTTTGTGCTTATTGTTTTCTTCTGGGTGGGAAAAGAGGGGAGAAGATTGAAAATCTAATATTCCTTCAGATGGATGAAGTGGAGACGTACCATCCTGGGTCTTCCAAAATATCTGGTCCAACTGGTGATGACTTTGAGCTGTGCTGGCTTTTAACCAGCAAGGTGCCTTAGGTTGGGTCTAGCTCTCAGCAGCTTTCTTTGTTCATGTCCCCAAGTCCTGGTTCTGAGGGTCATTTTCAGGTTTCCAGACGTGCTGACTCATTGTCAAGGTCAAAGAGGGAAACTCCCATGGGAGGTGAGCTCCCCTCCTTTTTGGCACACAGGTCAGCCAAGGACAATGTGTGTGTCACAGTGACTCCATGGGAAGCTCACAGGGCACGTGGGCTCCATGTGTTTGTGCAGGAGCAGCTGTGCTCCAGCGCGGCCACCTTTAAAAAGAAACAGTTTCTGGGAATTTGTTTTTACTCCTTCTGCTTCTGGAGCCATTTAAATACTCTGCATGACCCGGCAGAGAGTGCTCATTTGTCCTTTTCTCGCCCCTGCTGGTTTGAAGCAGTATTTTTAGCTGCTGCAGATAGATGTGCACCTGGGAACAATGAGCATTCTGGGAACTGCTCCTGCTCTCGCAGCACCACTGTGGGAAACCTGACCCCAAACAGATGCTTACAGGAATACACTGAGTGCTGCAGCAGCCTGGGTGGGGACAGGAAAGCGACAAACCTCTGCCAGGGCCCTGGCTGCTGTCATGCAGTGGTTGCTGCAGGGCACATGATGGGGTTGAGGCTGTGAATCCTTTACCCTGAGGCTGAAGGAGCAGCTGAGAAGGCTGCCAGGCTAGCACATAGCTCCCCTCTGTTTTGGGAGGGGAATTTTAGAGGGTGACTGAAGAGGAAACTTTTGGAAAGGGCATGTTGTGGTAGGATAAGGAGGAAATTATTTTAAGCTGCAGGAGGGCAGAGAGGTTAGATATTAAGAAGAAATTCTTCACTACCAGGGTGGTGAGGCCCTGGCACAGGTTGCCCAGAGAAGCAGTGGCTGCCCCATCCCTGAAGTGTTCAGGCTGGATGGGGCTTGGAGACACCTGGCATAGGGGAAGGTCCCTGCCCATGGCAGGCAGCTGGAGCTGGGTGGTTTTCAGGGTCCCTTCCAACCCAAACCATTCTATGATTCCATGACTTTCCTTTCAGATTTTTTTCCTTTGAGGTCATGCCACAGTTTGCTTTGTGCCCAGCTCCTCTTCTCAATTAGTCTAGTTGTATCTTTAGAGTTAAGAAACTTTGCAAATCCTTCCTTTTTGCTGGTACCAGCTGCCTGCAGATACCCAGCCCTGAATATGGGAATAACACAATTCATCCCCTCCCTTCAGTAGTAGAGGCTGCAAGTCTTTCTGGTCATCAAAGGTCAAATCTTTCATGACACTAAGATTGCCTGTTCACTGGAATAATTTGTGGTAGTGGAGTTTGTGCTTTTCAGACAGATGGGCATCACAGCAGATGCTTATCTACTGCGAGCAGAGCTCTCACGGTCCCTCTTCTTGGGAAAATGGAGATTTAAAATGTGGCTGCCGTACGGTCTGGTCAAGTCCCTGCAAAGATAACAGAGATATAGAGCCCTCTAAAAATCTATTTTTGACTGTGGATATGGGCTATGTGCGAAGCCAATGTAGATTTTGAAAGGTCTAACAGGTGCTAATTATTCAAAGATAACTTACTTCTGTTTGTAAACCAGATGGCTTGACAAAAATGAGGACGATGGTCAGATTGTCCGAGAATTAGTGCCTGCTGGGGAGTCACCACTGCTGAAAAGTGAGTTTAGCTTGGAAAAAAGGTCTGGGTTTGAGTTGTACATGGATGTGTTGATTTGCTTTATTCTTTTTAATAATTCTTGTCAGTTCCCAGTAAGTCTACTGGGCCTCTTTTGCCATTCTTATGCAAGAAGTTGCAGTAGGTCATGCTGAGAGAAATGCCTCTGACTCTTAAATTCTAGTTTATAAATGGGAAAAGAACATAATTGCAACATTTTATATGCAGAAAGAAAAGGTTTTTAAAGTTGTGATATGTTTAATAACTGCTTTCTTTTATATCTTTCCCTGAAGGATCTTGAATTGCCACTGTTGTAGAGTAAATGCCATCAAATAATGGCATTCTCTGAAGAAAATAACCAAAAATATTATATTGTCCTTTTCTGGAGAACCGGGGCTCCAATGCTACAATTTTCTTTAGAAAATGGTGCCTGCACAGTGCAGGTTGTTGTGTTTAAAAAAATAAATAAAGAGAAGGTCAAAGTTATTGAATTAAATTGTTAAGTATAAAAATGGTGAAATAATCCCATTTGCCTAAGTGCAATTTTATGCCTTGAGTAATCATCTAACAGTGAGAGGGAGGCATACAGAATGTTTTATGCTTACTAGTGTACCTATTGGATCTCTTCTTTTTTTGGTGAATAACTCCAAGGTGTGGCAGCTTCTCCAGTGTGTCCCTAAGATTCTGGACGCATGAATGGATGGCAAGGTCCTTTCTGTGTCTGTGTCTGGATCCTTCCTCTCCTGTCAGGTGTTAGAAGCCCATTGCCTGGCTGGGCACTGGCAGTGCCACTCACCTGTCTGTGTTTTGTGCATCAATCTTTCTCCAGATGTCAGTTATCACATCAGCGTGAAGACAGGAGATATCCCCGGTGCCAGCTCAGATTCCAGGGTTTTCATCAAACTCTACGGTGAAAAAGCAGACTCCAGCAAAGAGTTTCTCTTAGTCTCTGATAATGATCTAGGCAATTATTTTGAACGTAGTCGAGTGGATGAGTTTACTCTAGATATGATGGATATTGGAAAGGTAAGAATCAATTGCAGGTGGCTCTATACTTTGTGCAAGTGCCTGAATTCAGGAGCAAAATAACACTCCATATTGAAGGCGATGAAAGAGCCTTTGACATTCACACTGGATATTAAGAGACACATTTTACATAGATTTTACACCAGTGTATTGTGTATGCTGGCATGCGAGGAGTGTTTTAAGTCTGCAGTTAAATACATGTATAAACTATTTACACAAACACGGTGGGAGAGCACCGTGCCAGGGTATGGAGATTGTTTTACATTAAGCAAATTCCATTGTGTTGGGTTTTTCCCTGCCCTCTGGGTTTTTGTGTGCTTTTTTCCAAAGATCAACCGAATTCTGATTGGGCACGATAACGTGGGTCTGCGGTCCGGCTGGTTCCTGGCCAGTGTCCAGATCACAGTTCCAGTCCAGGGAAGGCAGTACATGTTCCCCTGCAACCGCTGGCTGGACAAGGATGAGGCTGATGGCAGGGTGGAGGTGGAGGTCTACCCAAGTGAGATTTTGCCTATTGAGAAATGTAAGAGAACACGTGCTGCTTTGAAGCTAGGGCTAAATGTGTATTGCTCCCATCCTTCAGGGCAAGGTCACCACTGTCTTAGACATCAAAACCAAAATAATCACCATTCCTATGGGCTTATATTTGTGAGGAAAGTAAAATATTCTCCTCATGTTTTCTGAAAAGAGGTGGAAAAACATTACAGAGATTTTCATCTCCATTTCCTGAGACCATATGAAAAATTTACACCTGGGCAGCACAACACAGCACAAGACAATGTGCTTCTTCACTGCAATATCAGTGGGTTCTTCTGTTTTCTACATTTATCTGCCCCAGTCCTCCTTTCTCTTTATGCACCAGCACATGTCCCGTCCTGTCTTTATTACCCTGTTTCCTGGAAAGGAGAAGCTCTTTGATAACTAAGTGCCAAATCCCTACTGGCCACTTGACTTTTATCAGTAGACCCATTTTATTTTAAGGCTGCAGTTAAAATTTGCTGTTGGGTCCTGAGTAAGAATGCTGTGGTTTTCCCCTGCTCTCTGTACCTCCCTCCCTTGCACTGTGCTAAGGAGATCATTCAACCATTCTATAGTTAGTCCTGAAACAAAATTCCCTTTTAAGGCTGTGTTTTGCACCCCCCTGACACTGGCTAACACTTGTAAAAGGAAAACTATTAGGTTAGTCCTCAGTGAAGAGTTCTGTTATCTCACATTTAGTTTGGATAAGAGCAAATGGTCGGCTACGTGGACATTTGTTAAGACAAGGTAATTTAATTTTGAACCCGAGCCCCCAGGAATGTTGTTATCTGGGTTTCTCTGCTGATTTAATTGCTTTATTTTTGGAGCAGTGATAAACTATGAGGTGTCTGTAGTCACTGGAAACGTGCGAGCCGCAGGCACCAACGCCAACGTCTTCATGCAGATTTATGGCGAGACTGGCAAAACGGAATTGATCCTCTTGGACAACAGATCCAACAACTTTGAAAGGGGAGCCACAGATATCTTCAAGGTATGATGGAGGGTGTCACTGCCACTTCTAAAAGGGGAAAGAAATTATCAGCCAAAGTTGAGACATCAAAAGAGTAACTGGCCCAACTACACAAAAAAAAAACTTTTCAAGAAAATTGCAGGTCTGGCAGTGTCTACTGTCCTCTGTTTTGGAAGGCTTTTTTACTAGCAAAGATGTCATTGAAATTTATTATCAAATAGCAGTATTTGTTTGTATATACTTTCAAAAGGATATTAAAAGACTTCAAACTTTGGGCTGGCAATAGCACGTTGCCCAAACTTTGAGCGGTGTGTTATTGCCAGTTCTCGTTGTGTAGCTGGGGGAAAAAGAAAACACCTTTGTATGAGACCATAAGGAATCCCAGGTTTGCCTGTGGTCACACACACCATTAACTACAGGTACAGATGTCAGCCCTGCAGAGGTTTGCAGCTGTAATTCCTGAGAATGTGTGAATGCCCCATGGATTTTACAGTGCATGTAACACTGTCCCAGCACACACTGCACAGCCCTGACACTCAAGGACTGTGTGCACAGCTCAGTCCTACAGGTATCAGGATGGTCAGAATTCAGAGCTTTTTAAAAATTCAGGTTTATACTGCAGAGCCCACACCTTTTTCTGAGCAGCCCAGCAAAGGGAGTGTTTAGAGGGGTGAGGAACCTCCAACAAAACTCTAGGGAGTGAGCCAGGAATTGGATAATCTAGCAAGATAATCCTGGGTTGATGAGGCTGCCCAGCAAGCATGGATCACAACATGGTCAGGATCCTCTCCTTTGGGACCAATGTTCCCTTCTGCCTTGTTAGCTTGGGGTTTCTGCCCAGAGGAACCACAGTTTGCAGGACAGGAATGGTCCTGGCACCTGCCCCTGATGTGGGATCAGAGCAAAGACAGGGTGCTCTGCCAGAGCCACATCCTTCTGTGGGGAAGGACAGACCAACATCTGGACAGTGAAGCAGGGAGTGCAGGTGGAAGCTGGATTTAAGGCACATCTGCCACATGTCCTCACAGCAGTGCCTAAGTGTTCTTGTAATTTGCAGCCCCACAGAGGCTGGATCCATCTCAGCACAGTTAAGCTTGCAAAAAATTGCTGAAGCTGCCCTGAATCATCAAGACTGGGATATCCTTCCTCCTGTCAGTGGCCAAATGGAGGTGCCTTTGTCCACAGTTTCACCAGTTTTATACTGTGTGTTTTTGAGATCAGTTCACCTCCTCCTGCATCCTTTTCTTGCGTTACCAAATGGAGTTACTGATGTTTATCTATTTTTAATGAGTTTTTGGGGATTTGAAATGAATAGTAACTTATAAATGTTTGCTTTTTAAAAACTCTCTATAATTTTAAGATTAGGTTTCTCTGATTTTAAAGGAAATAAGCTTTCTAAAATTTATGAGTAAGAGCTATTAGCCAATATAAGATTTATAATAAAGCCATATGTACAGTGTTCTGTTTACATAGCTTTGCTTATATCCTCTCTCTGATATTTATTGCAAGATTTGAAAATTATGCCCATTTCTGTGATTTTTTTATAAGCATACAAGGCAGAAGCTCTAGAGCATTAATAAATAGATCGTCTATCTCTTTCACTATATGAATGTTTACAAAAAGACACAGGCAAAAATAAGATTCTGTGAGCTACGTGATAATAGGAAATGCCATCAGTCATGGACAAGGCATGCAGGATGATTACAGTAAATCTAAGAGTAAATCCGTGTTAGGATAGATACATTCTTTATGTCAGGACAGCGGGATCAATTTCAGTTTTCTGATAAGCATCTTGTGTGCAATTGATTTTGTTTTAATCTACAAAACGCTTCTAGACTAAAACCTTACATGCCAAGCGCCAGATTTCAGCCTGAAGCAAATGTTTGCAAGTTTTATAACATAAACACTGCATAACAGCATTAGCAATCATCAGAAACAAGTCATGGGCTGTTGAAGGATTGTGTGGAGTAAAATCTTCTATCCAACTTCATTAGGTAGTAATCCAGACAGATAATCTAAACCAAGAAGGTTTTGTGTCTGCTATGCTGACTAGAGGGATGTAAATCTTCTTACTGATCAACCTTCTGCCACTGAAGCACTGTAACCACCAGTGATTGTATCCTCTCTGCTCACCAGAACAGTGAGGAAATACTTCTCTAATTTTGCAGATGAGAAGGAGGGAGAAGGGCACTCCAAACCCACAGTCTGTGTCAGAGATCGTGTTATATGAGTTAACTGCCTTTTCACTACACCATTATTGCTTCTTGCTGGGTTCATATCCTGTGCTGAGTATGAAAGGCATCTTATTATTAATTTTCAAAATGCCTCATGCGCTGAGAATCTGTAAAAACCTGGTGTGGTATTATCATATATTCATCTTTAGCGACAACACAGAGACAATACAGGTAAGGAGAGCAATGAGGAAGTAGGGAGCCCAATAAATATGGATTTAGCTCCTCTCCTCACCATGGCTGCTCTGAATGTCTCCAGCTTAATCCGTTCAGATGAGATTTGTTGATGGGAAGTATGAAATAGTAAAGCAGGATGGAAAGTGTAAACTTGCATTAGGAAATTGATTTTGTCCTTGCTTAGATATTTTGTGTGACGGAGGCCGTGCTTCTCCTTTTTAAGAATGCGCTTTATGAAATTAAGATTGTCTTCTATCCCTCTGGGTGCTGACTTTCCCTGGGTGGCAGAGAGAGGCTGCAGATGTTGGCAAGATTTACAAGATCCGGATAGGCCACGACGGGACAGGCATTGGGGATGGCTGGTTCCTGGAGAGCGTCACACTGAAGCGCCTGGCCGCCAAAACAAAGGACTCTGATGAAGACACAAAGAAGAAGTCTGATGAGGAGAATGAGGAGACCAAGGAGGGAGAAGGAATGGATGTCTATACGTTTGTGGCACACCGCTGGCTGGCTAAGGATGAAGGGGATAAGGAGCTCGTGGTGGAGCTGGTGCCTGATGAAGAATCTGACCTGGAGGGTAAATAAATACCACAGGAAATCTGTAAGCATGTCTGTGTGTCTGTGTGTGTGTGTGTGTGTGGGTGGGTGGGTGTGTGTATCCATCCAGCCTCTCCATGAAGGATGATAACCACACTTGGCAGGACCATTTATCCCCCAAAACAACCCCGCTGCCCCAGGCATGCACTGGATCTGTGGTGGGTCAGGCTAGGGAGGAAGAGCATGGTGGGTAAACTAAGGCAGAGCACGGAAGAGACAGCCTGAAATTGGAATATCCTAAAGGACTTCCACAGGATTCATCAAAGGTCATCTGGATCAACAGTCCCAGAAGGTCCCACTGCAACTGAGGGTTTAGCAAGATGTAATTGCTCTTAGGGCCAAGGAGAGGGGCTTGGAGGAAGGCAGAGCTGCTCATGTTTTAATATAGATCCAAGAAACTTCAGGCAAACTCTTTCTTTGCTGGCATTTCAGGGGTTACATACTTTTGTGGTGAGCCACAGGTTTGATGAAATATGGCCATTTCTGGGGTTTTTCTGACCTGCCTTTGCTATTTTACTTGCAGAAAATACGTATGAAGTCCGCGTCCTCACTGGGACTATGTGGGGGGCTGGGACAGATGCTAATGTCTTCCTGAGCATCTATGGCATGGAAAGAGGAGACACGGGTGAGCGCCAGCTGAAAAGGTCAAATAACCTCAACAAGTTTGAGAAAGGACAGGTAATGCATGAACTCCACTCACTCAAGCGAGAAGGAGCCTGGCAGGGCTCTCTTGGTTGATGTGCTGGCCGTTCAATACACTTTCTTCTCACTTCTTTCAAAAATGCTTTATTTCTGAAATGTATTATATAAAGCAAAATGCCTCAAAACATTTTACAGGGGATATTCATTTGAATACTAAGCTGAACACCAATTCCATGTTGGAGCCACTTTCTGCGTCTGCTTCCTATAAGCATTCTGGTAATAATGCTTCCTTTTAGGAATACTTAAAACTTACAAACTTTGAATTAATGTTGGAGAGTATTTTTGGGGAAGTTCAAGCATGTAGATATTTAGATGCAAAAACTATTCTAAATGTTCTACCCAACCGGCCAGGGAATAAAAGCAATATTACACAGTGTGCTGTAGTTACATTATAATCCAATCCAATTAAACATCATCTCTTGTATGTTGAGTATTTGCTATAAAAAGTTTATGAACAATTAACAAAAATCTACTGTTGTAGCCAGGAGTTTTTCAAGGAGTAATTCTGAAGAACAAAAAATTATAGAAACAAAAAACAGCTGTGGAAAACTTGCAACCACAAAAAAAAAAGAGCCCTAAGGTTGTTAAATAAGCTGTTAGCCGTGATTTATGAGCTTGGCACTGGTGAAACTGCAACCTGCACATGGTTCTTCATTCAGTGGGAAGAGCTCCAAGCTGCAAATGTAATGCTCCTTACTCTGGGGAGTACAAACCCAAAGTCTACCAACATATTAATCACATTAAGATGTTTAAACTGTTATGATAACAAGGGCCATCCTGTCACACTAACACAGTTAATAAATGATCCTCTTGGTTGTGGTAAATGACAAAAGGAAGAAATTCTGAAACATCTGAAATAAAGCATATGGGCTGTATTTTGGGGCTGTCCCATGCAGAGCCAGGAGTTGGACTCAGTGATCCTTGTGGATCCCTTCCAACTGTGGATATTGGAAGATTCTACACAGAGGTGAGCAGGAGAATTTCCATGGAGTCAACATGGTTTTTGTCTGGTTCCAGATTCAATCTGTGGGAAAATGCTAAGCCTGAAAGGAATGATATTTTGCAGAGAGGAGTTAAACTTACAGGAAGCTGAAAATGGGATGAGGTAAAGAGAGGAAGGGGGGAGCAGCTCCATGGCTGTTACTGCCTTGTAGGAGCCAAACATGAGTGTGTTAATGGGAGACCTCAGAGCTCTGTAGTTATTTTCGTACACCCACACAAAGAGTACAAAGAGAACTTACAAATAGCTATGTTTTATTGGCAAAAAAGGATGATTACCCTTGGCCATTTCTTTCCTCCTTTCTTGGAAACACAGCCATTTGCCTCTTGCCTCCTGTGCAGGTAGACGTGTTCACCATCAAAGCCATCGACCTGGGCGAGCTGAAGAAGCTGCGGATCCGCCATGATAACACTGGTACCAGACCCAGCTGGTTCCTGGAGAGGGTGGAGATTACTGACCTCAAGGAGAGCACCACGTGAGGAGCCTGTTGTGCCCTTTCATGGGGTTGAAAAAGGGGCTGTGTTC
Organism: Zonotrichia albicollis; assembly: GCF_047830755.1. NCBI lineage: Eukaryota > Metazoa > Chordata > Aves > Passeriformes > Passerellidae > Zonotrichia > Zonotrichia albicollis. Next base: position 8,842,987 of record NC_133860.1, read on the forward strand.
TCAGGGGCCTGCAAAGCCATGGGGAGGCAGAGGAGATGCAGGAGGGCCTTGTTGGAGCACCTCAGCGAATGGCCATCCTTTGGGAGCCTCGTGGGCCCAGAGTATGGGGCCATTCTGGGGTTCCCATGGTGTGGTTTGCTGTCCCAGCACCTCTGTAATTTGGGAACCAGCTGTGTTTGGAAGGCAGCCTCAGCTTTTTTCTGTTTCTCCTCATGGGATGGGCTCATCTCTCCTTCCTAGAGAAGAGGCTGCACTCAAGCTTTTCCCTTCTAGGCCTCACTTTGGAAGTGTCTGAGTTTTATTTGCCCTTTCTACTTAATGCAAAGATCTGGGCCAAAAGCAAATTCTGATCTAAGCAAGCTCTCATGATTTCCACAGACAGCTGGATGAGCAAAGAACAGGCTGTTCAAAACATGAAATATAGGCTTGCCTTCAAGCTGGAACTTGCTGGAAATCACACGCTCAAAAATTGCACAATGCTCTGATGGGTGGGACCACTCTTCAGGACAAGATGGGTTCAGTCTTCATAAACATAAAATGCCTGGGAGTCTGGAGGTCCTTCAAGTTACTGAACTCTTTCTGGGAGTGAAATTAAAATGAATCAACCATGTGGGGCTGGCAGCCCAGAAACAGCACTTAGCAGTATGTGCTCCCTAACCTATTTATGGATTCAGCTCCCACAACACCAGATCTCAAGGATGAAAACACATGTATTGCTCAGCCTTGAGTAATCTTGTTGGGGTTTTTTGTTTTTTCCTTCAAGTAGCCTCTGATCTGTGCTTGTTTATATTTTTAAAGCCTGTGAAGTCCTGTGTAAGCACCGGGTGCTGCTGTCATTTTGTAGGTATTACTTTCCATGCCAGCGGTGGTTGGCAGTGGAGGAAGATGACGGTCAGATTGCCAGGGAGCTGGTCCCAGTGGATGAAGCATTTGTAAAGAAAGATTCGGAAAATGAGGGCCAGTCTCCTGCAACTTTGGGCCTGGAACAGAAAGGTGCAATGTATATGTTGGCCTTGAATTTCTTCCAGTGTGGGGTTGGAAAGAAATCAGGTTGTTAGTCCTGCTGAGGGCATTAGCAGTGAGCAGCAGCAGTTACTCACTGTGCTGGGAGTAATTTTGCCCCAAAATGAAATTTTCAGTCTTGAATGAAGTGTCAAGTGCATGTCAGACTGTGAGGAGTGGACCCTCCTCAGTTTTAGTTGCTTCAATCATCTTGCAAGATTGGACCCCAAGTGAAAAAGCTTGGAAGATGGGTAATAGGTTCAGTCCTTGTTTTTGAGCTGAAATGCATATTGGTTGCTAATATCTAAGGAATAAATCTCATTTATTTCACATCATGGACTGTAATGGTTAAATGTTCCAACATAAAACTGAGCAGAGAGGAAACATACCCAGAGAAAGAGAAGGAACCTAAATTTGTCTCATTCTCCATCTTGCTGCTTGTGTCTGTTGTCCTCCAAAACAACTTTGCCTCATTTGTATATAAATTTGCATTGTAACCACAGAGCAGTGACACATTCCTGGGTCACTGAGACACACTCAGCAAGCTGCTGAGTGCCCAGCATTTTAACTTATTTCTTTTGGAAAAATATGTCCAGCTAGGGAGTAAGCATTCCATTTTGGAAATCTTAAGGTTATAGTAGCTGAGTGAACACCATATTAGACTTTTCCATGAGATTTTTTTTATTAAGATGATGGTGCAGTAGAAACATCCCTACTATTGCTGTTCTGAAAGGTGTTCTTGTGAATATGAACTGTATGTGTCAGAGTACACACTTTCCAGTACGTGTTATATGCACATGTATTATTTGATGCAAATGAAATAAAGGGGGGGGTAGGTGGATTTTTTAATTTAAATATTGCAGTCAGAGGCAGCTTTGAGGAGGGTTAGAGGTTCCCAGGAAGCAAATTGGAAGGCTTGAGCACGTTTCTTATCTGTAGATATGCATGCAATGTGCTGAGTGACTGGGGCAGTAGAAAATTCTGGAACCAGACAACCCAGCTCACCTCAAGGGCTACCAGAGCATAGGACAGGAATTAGAGATTACAGCATGGCTGTGATCAGTCAAAACAAAACTCAAACCAAGCACACATTAATGCAAGGAAGAGTAGAGTTAACTCCTGGTTGGACATCACACTCTTAAATTAAGATATTTTATCTGGCAGCTAAATCCACTACATACTCAGTGAAAGTGAAAACAGGGGACAAGAAGAATGCTGGGACGGATGCCAACGTTTTCATCATACTCTATGGAAGTAAAGATGATACAGGTATGGCTTCAAATGATGGAAAAGGAAAGCAGCTCTCTGTCTGACACCTGAAAAGACAGGTCATGGTTTCTTTTCATTTCCCCAATACCCATTTCTCACTCCTTTTAGAGTGACTTTGTGTTCTCGCAGTCGGTGCTCACGTCGTGGTAACTTGGAGCACAGCACCAGCTGCTGTAAATCACTGCCAAGCTTTGCGATGCTGATTTGCACCAGCTGCTAGTCTAAAGGTTTTAATTTCAATTATAGAAACAGCACAGTTGACTGGGACTACATTATTGAGCAGTGAATGCACTGGATGATTTGCTTTCCTCAGCAATGAATCAGCATGCTCCTGAAACCCAACCCTCCTCTGCCTCTTTGAGTGGCCCAGAAGTATTTAATCAGCTGATGAGCAAATCCTCTTGGAAGCAGCTGAGCTGTGTGTGCAGCGGCTGGGATGCCTGTGAGAGTGACAGGGAACTGATGGGTAACACTGATTTCTTTAGCTGCGAGCACAGCACGACAACATCGTCCCTGTTGCACTGCCAGAGGATCATTCAAGGAAGGAATTCTGTATATTTTGGGTGTTGATACAGACTTGGGCTCAGAGGGAGGGACAAAGCTCAGATCTTGAGATGAAAAGCCAATTTTTGCATTTCAGCCCCTTCCCTCATCCCACTGTTGACATTCCCAGAGGAATTGTTTCACATGCTGAACAATGTCCTTTTGCATCGCCACAACAGGGATAGTCAGCCTAAAGGCCTCAAAGTTTAACAAGAACAAATTTGAGCGTGGGAAGGTAGATGAGTTTACAGTGGAGTCTGTGGACATTGGAGACCTGAAAAAAATCAAGATAGGCCATGACAATAAAGGTAAGATAATCTGCTCTGTAATGCAGTGTTTCTAGTGCACAGAGTGCGTTGCTGTATAAAATAACCTGCCTCCAAGACCCCAAATGTAATTTACCTTTTGGTGACAGATCCTTGCTGTCACTTCGGCTGCTGCTGCTACTAACTTTGCTGCTGATTCCATTCCCATGTGACATTAGGAGCTCAGTGGTGCCAACTTGCAGCTTTGCATCCTCTCCCTCTGCAAGTCTTTATAGTTCTACAGCCACATCTTTAGTGAGATTTCACAGATACCACCAAACCCCATATTTTTTTTTTTTTTATTGCATGGGACCCATAGGCTTGTTTCACTTCTTTATTAAGTTTTTGGTGGTATTTTGATCATAAAGTCTTGGCTGCTTTTTAGACAGAATTCTGTGTATCTGCTACAAACAAGGAAGGCAGTGGAGCTATGCATGGATCTCTTCCCCTATGGGTCATTAAATGACAGGTTTATTGATAACTGCTCTGTATTATTACAGAGGCCAATTGATAAAAGTGATGCAGTAATTAGCATTTCCACGTGCACATCTTTAGCCTGACACTTATAGAAATGTGAAGCATTTTACCTCAATCCTGGGCAATTTCATCCAGTGATCTTTAAGCCATATATTCTACATTCCCTTTGGCAAGAGACAGAAAGATTTATTTCTCGGCGGTCTGGCGTGCAGTGATTCATTTGCTGTTGTCTGCAAAGGCTTGGTGGGTTATTCACTGTTATCTTTGCACCACAGGTAATTCAACTGGCTGGTTTCTGGAATGGGTGGAGATTGATGCCCCATCCCTGGGACAGTGCCTCAAGTTTCCCTGTGGCCGCTGGCTGGATAAATCTGAGGATGATGGAGCCATTGAGAGAATCATCTTCCCTGCAGAACTGCAGACAGTGGAGTACATCCCATGTGAGGAGAATGCCATTTCCCCAGGATACACCCATCATTACAGAAGATTAAAATCTCACTATCTCATGCAGTTTTATAGGTTTCACCTCTCCCTCGAACTGGCTTTGGGAAATTTAAAAGTAGATCTCATGCCAGCTATTCAAATTACTACAAGAAGGTTCCACTGGGTGCTCTAGATTAACATTTACTGCGTTTTCCAAATCAGAGAATAATTAGAAGACATGTGGATGTGGATGATTGTCTTTTTCTTCCTATTTCCCCATCCCCTCCAAGTCCTCTGCTCATTCCAAGCTGTCTTTCTTGTCTCCAGTTTCCCTTTGATCTTGCTCCATTCTAATATTGCCATTTCTGGTGCCAAAGCAGACACTGTGGTCTTGCTTCCAAGCCTCAGTTCTTCCAGTGCCTTTGGCATTGCACACCCCTCTCTTGCTGAAAGACCCTCTTCCAGAGTTTCTTTAGTGTGGTGCTTTTCTAAAAGTATTGCACCAGTCGCCTTTTTTAGTGTTCTCCAATTTTTCCTTACTCTTCACTCCCCTCCAAATTAATTTTTTGGGTAAACATTACCCCTACTCACCTCCTTCTGAGTATAAACTCGAGTCTGCTATGGCAACTCAAACTCTTTCGTTCTGGAAACTTCTTTTCCTGCTTGCAGAATACTGAGCATCAGATACCATGGTTTTCTTGAAATAAATGAAATATTTTGCTTACTTTTTAGCCCTCTCCCTTCTCAATGCTCCCCTTTCTTAAGCATCTTTGACAGTGTGCAGAGTTCAGCCCTGGGACTGTGTTTGACTTGTCCCTCTCTGATCTGCTTCATTTCAAGTGGCTGATGAATTTTGCTCACCGTCAGGGTGCTGTCAGAACTGCCTTTTCCTAACATTGGGTTGGCCGCCACAATGATGAGGGATGAGGTCTGACACCTGGGAGTTGATTGCCTGACAGGTTCTTCCCTGGTCATTCATAAGAAGAGCTAAAATATTTCACACCGAGGCAGTTTCCCCTCTCATCTCCAGTGTATGCACTGAAGGTATCAAAAGCTTTATTGCCTGCAGTTCTTTATCTAGATATCAAAATTTAGAGCTGTCCAAACTCCCTTTCTCTGCCTCAGTTTCCTTTTTCACAAGTAGTTGTAGGAATAACCACAAGGAAGGCCATCAGCTGTTTTGCCTCATTCTTTTTCATTATGAAAACAGAGGCTCATGTTGAAGGTCCCTCCCATGTTCAGATCCCTGCACCCTGCAGCCTGTAAGTTGAAATAATTTCTTCTCTGAAGATCTGCCATTGTCATGTCTTTGTGCTTCGCCTATTCTTTGATCAAGGCATTTTTATTTCTCATGTCTAACCTTCTTTATCCAAACTCTCTGGAGCAGAAGAAAGGGTTCCCTTTGCTCCCTTCTGCACTTTTGTCAGTCCAATGGAAGACAAAGTAAATTCACAGAATTGAAAGGGACCTTAAAGATCATCCAGTGCCACTCCCTGCCATGGGCAGGGACACCTCCCACTGTCCCAGGCTGCTCCAAGCCCCATCCAGCCTGGCCTTGGGCACTGCCAGGGATCCAGGGGCAGCCACAGCTGCTCTGGGCACCCTGGGCCAGGGCCTGCCCACCCTCCCAGCCAGCAATTCCTCATTCCCAATGGGCCAAAATCTGTCCCTGCCCTCTGGCCCTGGCAGCCATTGCCTGGGTGCTGTCCCTGCCTGCCTTGTCCCCAGGGGCTGTGCAGCTCTCCTGGAGCCCCTGCAGGCCCTGGCAGGGGCTCTGAGGTGTCCCTGGAGCTTCTCTGGTGCAGCTGAACAGTCCCAGCTGTGCCAGGCTGGCTCCAGAGCTCAAGCTCTTGGAGCATCTCCATGGTCTCCTCTGGACTCCCTCCAGCAGCTCCAGGTCTTCTTTAGGCTGGGCACCCAGAGCTGCATGCAGTATTCCATTTCTTTGTATCAGAAAAAATAAACTGATTAGTAGATGCAGTGATACTTTTTATAGGAGTAACTGTACCTCAGAGACTCAATACATGCATCTCTTCTGTTTTTTTCCACGTTATCCCCATCAATACATCTTTTAATGCAGATGTTGACTATATAATTTATTAATACTGAATATTTTAATTATGTTGGAGCTTCTGGCACACTGTGCCTTTGAGCACATAGTTCGTGTTATCCTGATTTTTGTCAGCAGTCCACATCCAGCCTTTGGAAGCAGTCAGGCCTCTCTGGCAAACATTTTGCACCAGGCCCGCTGTCAGCTTAGGCTTTTTCACCATTTGAACCATCCCCACTGTGCTGTTTACTACATTCTGGTTTCCTAGCAATTAACCTGTGGGTTTCAGTTTGCCAGAGGTAACTAAACTGGCTTGATTTGTTTTATGATGACTCGTGCCAGAATTGTTTCACGATGAAAACATGTCATCCACAGTCCAATTAAAATCATCCCTGTGGGGATACAGCTTTAAAAGTGCCATGTAAATGAATTGGGCATCTGACAGCTGAAAGTTGTGCTGTTGGTGACCTTGTTAGGGCGCTGCTTTGCTGATTCAGTTCTAAGCTGATGTTAATATTCAAGCAACAAGAGCAAGTGCTACAGCCTTCAGCAGAGAGGATAATTTTTAATTCATAATGCATAGTGTGTGATTTTTGGTATGCAGGATTTTTTTCCCCCTCTTCTTACATTCTGGAGAAACTATTCCAGTTTACTTGCAGCACAGCAGAGCAGATTTCATTGGGTTGGGCAGGAAGAATATTGAGTATCTCCAGGCTGACTCTCTGTAGAAGAAAACTTCTTCATCTGTGGCCTCCTGAGAGCTGTATTTAGAGAGCCTGAGCTTTTAATGGATGATTAGTGTCTTATATGGATAATCAGAGTTACTCCAACAGTAATAGAGGTGGTGCTGAGAGACTTCTCCCTACCCTAACAGAGATGCTGACTCTGAAACACAGTTCAAGCTGCTGTAATGTAAAGATCAAATACTACTGAAGATGTGGCAGAGTAGGAGGGTGAGAATGACAAGCAGCTGACAAGACTGTAGTGAGGGATGGGAAAGAATGGAAGTTGTTTAGGGATGCATGGGAGAGAGATGGCCAGGAGCATATCGTGGCAGAATCCTGGTGTTGAAGGCTGTGCCTGTGGGTAGTGGGACTGAGGGAAAGCCTCTTCCTGAGGCAGGAGAGGTCCCTGCAGAGCTGTTCAGTGATGCCCAAGCCTTACCTGGTGTTTTGATTTCAGAAAGGATTTAAAGGAGTTTGGGACAGGACACAGTTTGGGACAGGACACAGTTTGGGACAGGATACAGTTTGGCACACCTGACACCACATGTGCTCATGAAAGTGGTCTGAACTGCCATCATGGTTATTTGGTCATGGATATGGGGAGTGATTCAGCTAATCCCAAGGAAAGTGCCTTCACTTCTTGATTAAGTGTTTCTGCACTTTATTGCTGACATCTGGAGATGCACACACTTGTCTGATATTTCTTACTCTGTGAGCTGAACACCATCTCACCTTGAAAACTGAGGATACATTCAGCAAGCCCATAGCAGAGCCAGGAGCAGAGCCCCTGTTCCTATATCCCTGGGTCAGCCTCATTCCTGAGCAAGTCTGAGTCATACTCCAGCAGGACTCAGGACTGAGAAGCTGTGAAGATAGAAGAGAACAAAAGGAGGCAGCACATCCTGAGGTCATGGGACATTCTGGAGAAACTACAGGAAAAGAATAGGGGAGTATTTATGGTCTTGAACATTACTGTTCTGCATTCACCATGGTTCTGAGTTGTAATTTAACCTGTTTGCCTCAGAGTTTCAGGGAGGGTGGTACCAAGTGAAAAATGGAACAGAGGAATTATTAACTTCCTTGTGATGGATTTTTGTCATGTGTTTAGTAATGGAAATATTAGGCATTTTTTATCAATAAGACTATCCTGAATATTTTTCACTGCCTCCAGTTGTCTTAACTTCATCCATCTTCTTAAATGCTCAACAATTTGCAAATTCATGTTTTGCTTTAACTCTTGAGCTGTTGAAATAAATCTTGTTTCAGTAACTTTGGATGGCAAGTATACTGAATGTCGTATGTTTAACCTAAAAACTCATTACATCAACTCATATCAAGGTCAATTTGCTTTATAAAGAAAAGGAACTTCCTTATGAAAGGAAATTCCTTTGTATTCTCATAGGACAGACCAACTTGATAATTTAGCTGACCACAAGTGTGTGACTGGTACCCTCTCCTCTTTCACTGTTGAGATTTATAACTCATTTTTTGTTTCACTAATATTTTTTTCCTTAGGGGCATTTCTATGCTGGCTCCTAACTCCTTTTGGCTTGTTTCTGTTTTCTGTCATTTCCTAAACCAGTTGTTCCTTACGAGATCACAGTGTACACCAGTGATATTTTTGGAGCTGGCACGGATGCAGATGTCTTCATTGTTCTTTATGGAAGTGATGGGATTTGCACTCAGCAAAAATCCCTGTGCCTCAACAAGAGAGAGCAAAGGATGTATTTTGAAAGGAATTCAGTGAATCAGTTCATCGTGGAGGTAAGATTGAAGCTTGGGGGCATTGGGGAGCATGCAGTGGTCAGGAATAGACACCCTTAGTCCTCTCTATTCTTGTACTGTGAAACCATCAAATTTATCTAATCAACAGAAAGTGCTTTAATAATGCCTGAGATGAGCCTTGCAAAGATGTGGGAGGTCACAAAATGAGGAAGGTCATGTCAGCCCCTGCCCCTCCCTCCTCCTCACCTCCACTGGCACCAAGGATGCATTTCCAGGCTGGGGAAGGGCCAGAGGCCGTTTCCAAAATGACAGTGAGAGTGGAAATCCTGACCAGGATGTGTCACCACTGCTCTGCTCCTCACTGGTCTCACCCAGCTCGGTCACTGCTGCTCTGCTCTGGGCTGGGGCAGCCTCACCTCGAGTGCTGAGGGCACTTTTGGGTGTCACGGTATAAAAAAAGTCATTAAGCTGTTAGAGAGCATCCAAAGAAAGCCACAGGGAGGTGATGGGCCTTGAGGGGAAGCTGTGTGAGGAGCAGCTGAGGGCACTGGGTCTGCTCAGCTGGAGAAGAGGAGATTGAGAGGAGAATCCACCACAATTCAAATTTCCTCATGAGGGGAAGAGGAAGGGCAGACACTGATCCCTGCACTGTCATGGGCAGACAGGACTGAGGAAACAGCATGAAGGGGAGATTTAGGTTGCGTATCAGGGAAAGGCTCTCCCCCAGAGGGTGCTGGCACTGCCCAGGCTCCCCAGGGATGGGCCCTGGGGCTGCCAGAGCTCCAGGAGAGTTTGGTCAATGATCCCAGGGATGCCCAGGGTGGGATTGTTGGGGGTCTGTGCAGGGCAGGAGCTCGACTGATGATCATTGTGGGTCCCTGTGATTCTGTGATTCTCTTGCAGTTTGCAATACTTAAAAGCATAACGCTTTTCCTTCTGTATCCTCAGGCAGAGAAATCATTTCTTTGCTGTAGACAATGTGATTTTTTAATACCCAGGCTAACTTTTTGAAAGATCTTACCAAGTATTTCCTGAAGTGTTTGCACAACTGTATGCAAATAGTAAACAAGTGCACATCAAAGAGTGAGCTCATTTACATCTACAGTGTTAAGCAATTCCTATTCACAGTATATTCCTATTGCTGAGGATTTGTAAGAGGCAAAAAACACAGCCAGACCTGCTGTGGCTTATCCTGTTGATGCTGCTCCCTTCCCTTCCCTTCCCTTCCCTTCCCTTCCCTTCCCTTCCCTTCCCTTCCCTTCCCTTCCCTTCCCTTCCCTTCCCTTCCCTTCCCTTCCCTTCCCTTCCCTTCCCTTCCCTTCCCTTCCCTTCCCTTCCCTTCCCTTCCCTTCCCTTCCCTTCCCTTCCCTTCCCTTCCCTTCCCTTCCCTTCCCCTCCCCCTTGCTATAGCACCAACACTGACTTCACAGAGGCTTTTACATCTTCTTTCTATTTTGAGTCTGGTTTGTTTTTGTAATTGAAGGGAAATTTTAAACCAATTTTTAAAATACTTGCAGCCCACATTGTTGTTGCATGTCATGAATCATAAAATAAATCCCCAGTGTGATTCCTTTAAAACAAAGAATAAGACTTATTTCAGTGGAGTTTCCATACTATTTTTCATAGCAGAGGTTGCATTAATCCATAGGTATAAATCTTAAACCGAGTGTTCTGCTTAAGTCTTTATTACATAAGATTTATTTCAATTTTGGTGGAATCTGAAGCATCAGTACTTTTCTTAGATTAAGTGAGAGAAAATGCAGTGTGTTCTACCGATTTATAACATCACATTAACCTGTCCCCAAATTTCATTCTCACTTCACCAGTTCCTCTTTCTGCAGGAGACGGGAACAAAGCAAAATATATTTTTCTTTCACCTGCTTGTGTAGGGCCATAATTTGGAGTTCAACAGACCTTGAAAACAATTTGGGGGGTTTCAGAAAACACAAACTGGGAATTGTCTGTTTGCTTTGTGGTTCTACCTCCCTCTATCATTTTGTATTTTGCAAAAGAGGCATGAAAGATTAGAGACTGCTCTTTGCTATGCTTCCAAGTGATGATTTGCTGGAGATGCCTAGAGCAGGGCAAAGCCCACTTCTTTAACATGGATCTTGACTGCTCAAGCATCATTTTATTGCTACGTATTGATTAAAAGTCTCAGTGAAAGATGAGTATTTGGACAGGACAAAAGAGGAAAAATAATTTTTCCCTAATGTATACTTGTGTGTATGTGTGTGAGTTTTAGAAATGAGTTTGGATAGTTTAATTATTTTGTGGTGAATCTTGTGCTGTCTGAAGATGGAGCAGGGCTGCTGGAGTCAAACCCAGTTTGTTCAGAGTGTGGATTCCTTGGGTAGTGCAGACCTACTGACCTATGGAGCCTTCTAAAACCACTGCTGTCTTTGCTTCTGTATGGCTGGGTGAGAAGGGAGCAGTCTCCAGTGATGGAAATGGATATGCTCCATTTTCTATCCAAGAAAATCAGCCTCTGAAGCCCCAAGGACAGAAGGACAGCTCAGTGTTCTACATGCAAAGGTCTGAAGCCAGCCTTGGGTATTTGAAGGCCAGCTACACAAAAGTTTGCACTGGAATAACCAAAAGCTAATACTTAGGAGCAAATTTCAATTTTTCCTGTTTAAGCCTTTGAAAGGGAAGTGAGTTAAAAGTAATGCACTAGTAACAAATTACTCAATTAATAAGGTGAGGCATAAAAACCCTGTATCAACTTCATAAGATAATCAACCTGATTTATACCTGTTGGCTTTCTCAGAATGGCACTGGGATTCTCTGGCAGAAGAGGAGAGATAATATAAAATGCCAGGCTGTTTGTAGAGTACTTCAACCTCAAAGTTATTCTTCCAGTATTAAAAGAATACACACAAGTGTTTAAAAAAGAAAGTGATTTAAAAATAGTAGTTTAAGATGCAGCTGCATTCCAGTTTCATAGAATCACAGAATCAATTAGGCTGGAAAAGACTTCTGAGATCATCAGGTCTGGCCTGGTCACCAGAACAGAGCACTGAGGGCCACATCCCCTCATTCCTTTAATGCCTTCAGGGACAGTGGCTATACCACCTCCCTGGGCAGATCATTTCAATGTCTAATCATCCTTTCTGTGACAAATTTCTTCCAAATGTCCAAACTAAACCTCCCCACAGCCTAGGACTGTGTCCTCGTCCTGTCCCTGTTCCCTGGAGCACAGCCCTGTTCCCCGGCTGTCCCCTCCTGTCAGGAGCTGTGCAGAGCCACAAGGGCCCCCTGAGCCTCCTTTGCTCCAGGCTCAGCCCCTTCCCAGCTCCCTCAGCCTCTCCTGAGGCTCCAGCTCCCTCCCCAGCTCCGTTCCCTGCCCTGGACTGTGGTATTGCACTAAATAGTTACTTAGTTGTTTGCACTGAGTGTTGGGAAAATATGTTATTGGGTCACGTGGATGGTATATTCCCCCTCACATGGTTCCTCCCTCACCCCCCTGGTCTCTGTACCCCTGGTGGTCTGCCCCCCAGGGATGGTCCCTCCCCTCTCCCCTCCCCAGTGTTATCCCATCGCTCCAGCCCCTCAGTGTCCTTGTTGAATTGAGGGATCCAGAGCTGGACACAGCACTCGAGGTGCTGCCTCACCAGTGCCAAGTACAGGGACAATTTCCAAGCCTTCATTCCCACTCATGCAGAGAAGCCTGAGATGAAGGATTGCTGCTGTGCAGCCAGACCTTTCTCATATGGTGGGTAATTTGTCCAGAGCAAGGTTCTCTCCATTTTGGAGCAGAAGTCCAGGGAAAACTTTTAGCCAAAATGCAAATTAGGGCATAACTCCAGGGGAGGCCATGGAGATGCTGCCAGGGCTGGAGCCCCTCTGCTCTGGAGCCAGCCTGGCACAGCTGGGGCTGCTCAGCTGCACAACAGAAGCCCCAGGGACACCTCAGAGCCCCTGCCAGGGCCTAAAAGGGACTTAATAAAAGAGGGTGAGGGGCTTTTTATATAGGCAGATAGAACAAAGGTCAGTGGTATTAAACTGACAGAGGGCAGGGTTAGATGGAATATTGGGAAGGAATTCTGCCCTGTGAGGGTGATGGAGCCCTGGCACAGGTTTTGCAGAGAAGCTGTGGTTGCTCCATCCCTGGAAGTGTTCAAGGATATGGTTTGGAACCCCCTGGTCTAATGGAAGGTGTCCCTGCCCATGGCAGGAGGGGGGAACTGACTGATCTTTATGGTCCTTTTGCACCAAACCTATTCTAGGATTTTACTTTATAATTCTACAATATATCAGCACTAACATTTTCTCCCCTGGAACTTCAAACAGCCTGGAAAAATATGAAATAAGGTAGAGAAGTGGTGTCTGAAAAGCCACCAGTTGTTCATGCTCCAATATTTCCCTTTTTAAAATTTTTGGGGGTTCTGCTTGTTTGGTTTTGTCTCAGGTTCTTTGTGTTGCTGAAATGGCTCCTGAGTATTAAAGAGTCTTTTTTCCCAGCCCCGTGACCAAAGAAGAAGTCAGGATTCCTCAGCTCTGGTTCTCAAGGTTGCTTATTTTCTCTTATTTAATACATTCTCTTTCTGACCAGCTGAGGTCTGTCCAGCAGGTTGGGTTGAGACCCAGTGACAACCCTTGGGGTGGTGTTAGCATTTTATACTAAAAACTACTTTATTTACAATAATTTTCCAATACCTATAGCATATGTTAGACACTCTGTTTCTACTCTAAACCAATCCAGAAGTGTCACCATCCCAGCAGAAGATGAAGGACAAGAAGAAGAAGGAGAAAGACTGGACATGCCCAGATTCCTCTATCTTGCCTCTTGAACCCCTGTTCTGAAAAACCCAAATTGTACTTTTTCACCCTGTGATAAATTAACTATCATTCTACTCAAACCCTTGTGGCTTGTAACTCTTCACACAAGGTTGGTAATTGTTTCCATGGGTTAAAATCAAAGGCACAGGTGTTTTTGACTCTGTGCCAAGGTCTCTGAGCCCCCTGGGCAGGGTCTCAAGCAGTCAGAGGAATGTCCTGGGTTCTGACAGTTTTGGTCCTTGTTAATTTATTTGTTTGTTTGTTTGTTTGTTTGTCTGTTTGTTTGTTTGTTTGTTTCTCTGCAGCTGGAGGACGTTGGTGACATTATTGAAAAGATCCGCATCGGACACAACGGCGGAGGGCTGAACTCGGGGTGGCACTTGGACCGTGTGACAATCCGGAGGCTGCTGCCAAACGGGAAGGTAGGCTCTGAAATCCCTGCACATCCCCAGGAGCCACCACTTCCATCTCCCAGATTGCATCTCCTGTGTACAAAGTGTGATTAACAGTGAAAAACTGCTCCCTGAAGAGAAATGCGCACTAAACTTGCTGGAGCCTGGGGATCTGGGGACAACAAACGCGTGTTTTGTTCTTCAAATGTTGATGATAAGGCTCTGAAATAATTACTTTTTTTGAGACTTCGTGTTTTCATGCGTACTTCTGTTTTCAGGGATCACAGGGAAGGGAGCGGAAAGTGGGCGTAGTATTTTAAAATAAAAAGTGTTGTTGCCAAACACGGACAAGGAACAATTTTTTCAGTCCCTTAATCCTGGAAGAAAGAAATGCTAGGAGCCAGTACAGTTAAGGCAAGCAAAATGCCTCTCAGTGCAAATCTCTGAATCATGTTAAAAAATCAAGTTAGATTATAGGATTTTCTGCTGTTCATGTGAAGAAGACTAACACAATTCAGTCAGATTGGTCACCTTGGTCCTGTCCATGTAAGAAAGTGTCTCTCAGCCCTGCTTTCAGATGCTGGCTATAGCAGCAGGGATGAATCTGGCTCTGGGGAGGTTCAAAAGAAAATCACCTCTTCAGGGCCAGCTCAGAATTGCAGCGGTAGCTGCATTGTAGAAGACCTGGACTCTTTCCTCTTATTCCAAAGGGATGTCAGCTTTTATCTCCCCTCAGGTCTGCGCACTCCTCAGGTGACTCCTAATGCCAAGATCAGTCATGGTGATCCCACTTCTCATCTTGCTTCCTCCTTCAAAATTTGCAGGATATGTTTTATTCTCTTTGCTACACAATCAGCTCACAGGTCTTCTTCCTTGAACCCTCCTCACCATAGAATTGTTTCTGGGATTGTTTAGGTTGAAAAAGAGCTCCAAGACCATCGAGTCCAACCATTCCCCCAGCACTGCCAAGTCCACCACTGACCCATGTCCCCAAGTGCCACATCCACATGGCTTTTAAATCTACAGGAATGGGGACTTTTCTACTGCCCTGGGCAGCTCTGCCAGGGCTGGACAACCCTTTCTGGGAAGAAATTTTTCCCAATATCCAGTGTAAATCTTCCCTGGTGCACCTTGAGGCTGTTTCTTCTCCTCCAGTCCCTTGATCCTCATGAGCAGAGCCTGATCTCCACCTGGCTCCAACCTCCTGTCAGGGAGTTGTGCAGAGTGAGAAAATCCCTCTTCTCCCGTTTCCATCCTCCTGGACAAGCTTCTTCACAAGCCAATACCCTCGGATTGCTCCTCTTTATCACCTTTTTGACAGTCTGACATTATCAGATTCTGTGTATTGCCTAACCCTTGCTTGGGTTAATGAACAGGTATGCGGTGTTTTCAGAGATATTGTTGTTGGCCACAAGCTGGAGAAGATAAAGAGGGGGGCACCCAAATGTGTGGAAACCAAGGGAAAAGAGATTCCTGGGCTGCCTCTTTCTGCACTGGCCTTAAACTGAGCACTTTGGGAAGTGCCTGAGAGCTCTGTCTTGGGTGCTCCTCAACCTGACGAGAGAGGGTCCTGGGGCTGCACCCCCTCCTCAGCCACTGCAGTAGCCCTGAGGGGCAGGTGGGGAGGAACCTGAGGAGGGAGGAAGGGAGGAAAGCCCTGAACGACTTGGGAATGGAGAGATTCACAATTCTACTGATCTTTTGATTATGGCATGGCAAAAAAAAAAGAAGAAAGCAGGAGCGCTGCATGATGCCGCTGATCAGCCGCAGGATATTATGACCTGCCACAGGATAGCAATATGCTGCCAGTGCTTCTAAAAGCTCTGCTACCTGATTAGACTGCTAAGATGTGTCTAGATGTATCTGTAGAGCTGCAAAAGAAAAAATGAGGTCAGTAACTTTTCAGATTAAATTGAAAGCACTTGGGTAGGAAACTGGGATTGTTGCGTGCTGAAAAAACCATCTTGGCATGCCAATTATAGTTGATAATTATATTTCATTTGTTACAACTTGGAGAAGAGGAGAAGCATTGACTTTTAGCACAGTATCTTACCCTCCTTCTAGCTTAGGTCAGACTCAGACTCTAACAGTTAAATTCTGTTCAGGGCTGCAAGAGAATTTTACTGTTGGTAATATAAACCAGGGCACTTTACATTGCTTAACTATTAATACAATCACTAACAGGGAAACCCCAATAAAAACCGCGGCAGTGGCATGGTGATTATCAATAATGAGACAATTAACTCTTGCAGTAAGTGCACATTATGCCCCACTGTGCTGTCGCTCCAGTCCCTAGATATCTTGTTACCAAATAAACAGTGTTTGCATCAACGGCCCATACAGCCAGCAGTATGAATGTTCAGGAGCTGTTGAAATCTTCAGTGAGAAATGCGACTGAAGTGGGATCTCTATCAGGAGGAGAGAGTTTCAGCACTGAAGCATCGTTCTGGAAAGCCCTCTCTTCCCAGCCTGCAGGTGTGGAGATAAGCACTGTTCATCAGCACGGCGTACAGTCAGATAATACAGGTGAAGTGGTCAGACAGCCAGTGCAGAAACGAGGAGGCAGGAATTATTAGGTACTGCATCCTGCTTGTGTAGCACAAATAACACTTGAAAGTAAAAGATGTGAAATCACCTGAAGTGCTGCCAGTTTCCTTTGACACCATTTTGTATGCCACGCTCCAAACATCCTCCTGGAGTTAAACATCTCTGTCTGGGGTTAAACCGCAGCGCTGCGGGGAGCGGCAGAGGGGAGGAGAAATGGGCTTTCATTAACAGCAGAGGATTTGGGCTGTGTGCACTCCAAGTGTGATTCTGCTGCAGTCACACGAGCCCCTTGGAGGGGCTCTGCTCCCACAGACTGGCATCTCTGGGTGGTGACACTGTGACCTGCTCACTCCAGGCTGGCTGTGATCAGAGTGCTCATCTGCTCCTGTGTGCACAAGCTGTTCCTCCCCACTGATGGTGTCAGCGAGGGCAGGACCTGCAGTTCCAGGCTGTAGCACACAGTCACAACAATGTTCAGGACTGCTACAGTGAGATCTATTCCCTTCCATTGCTGTGTATTAATATTTAATATTTAAATAGAGAAAGTAGTGAAGAAAGGGCCCTGTATTGGCTTGGTAAGTAATCACAGCAGGGTAATTAAGGTGGAAATTATTCATAAAGAGTGTCTACAAGAGAGCTGGAGAGGGATTTTGGACAAGAGATGGAGGGACAGGATAAGGGAAAATGGCTTCAGATTGACAGAGAGCAGGATATTAGATATTAGAAATAAATTCTTGACTGTGAGGGTGGGGAGACCCAGGTTTCTCAGAGAAGCTGTGGCTGCCACTGGATCCCTGGGAATGTCCAAGGACAGGCTGGTCAGGGCTTGGAGCACCCTGGGACAGTGGAATGTGTCCCTGCCCATGACAGGGGCCTTGGAACCAGATATCTTTAAGGTCCCCTCCAGCCCAAAACGACCCCTCTGGGATGCTGTTAACCTTCACTGGCATGCTATATATGAAAGTGATGCCACACAGTATTCTGGAAAGAGCAGAAAGTCCCTGTGAAGGGTAAGAGATAAATTATGAGCTTGTCAGTAAAGAAAAGGACTTTTTTTTCTGTATTTATTTACTGTGAGATTAAAACTAACTTCCTTATTTTTTTTTTTTTTTTTTTTGTTCAGACTTGTGGCCTCTGTGTCTTGCATGGTGCCTCATGCTCCTCTCTTCATGGAGTCTTAGCCTGGGGTGCCCAGCAGAAAAGCTGCCTGCATCTTGGCATCTTAAGGGAGGCCTTATGGGAGTCTGCTCTTAATGAATAGTCTGGGATTAATTTTGTTTACCAAGTGGAAAACACATGTTCTATTGTTTTCGTCTGTTTGATGATATAAATCATATTTGTTTCCACCAAAGTGAAGTCAAAACAAAAGATCAAAAATTAAATCATTATTTTTCTCCTCTTATTGCATGTATGGGAATTGCCTGGAACCCAGCTTGAGTGACTGAATTACAGGCAAAATCATGAAGTATTGAGCTCAGGGAAAAAAAAAAAGAAAAAAGAAAAAGCCCTACTAGCTTCAAAGAAAATGCTGCCTGAATAAGGGTTGAAGAGGAATTGCAGAGTCTCAGTAAAGCAGAGCTTCAGCAGGAATGGTGCAGTCCTGGTTAGGAATTTACAAGTTTCAATACTTGGAAGGGCAGAGATCTGCTGGATCATGCAGCCACTCTCACACACCCACTGGGAATCCTGTTTTCTGCTGCATGCTCAGTGCTTCTTCTGAGAGCCCTCAGATGTCCTCCCTCTGTAGGAAATGCATTTCTGTGCCCTCTTTTAGGTCTGTCTCTACACACTCGTGCACACATATATGAGTTGAAAATCCTTGCCTGCCTGTCAGAGTGTTTTCAAAGGGAAATGCTAACGTGTGTTCATGTTGTTTTGAAGAGATTTCCTCTGTCATGTTTACTCCAGGGCTCGGAAACTGTCACATTTCCATGTGAAAGATGGCTTGCAAAGTCTGAAGATGATGGTGAGACTGTCAGGGAACTGGTGCCATCTGATATCTTTACTGAAAAGCTCCTGAAGGATGGGACACTCAAGCAGATAGAAGAAGAAGTTGAAGAACCTTTAGAAGGTAATATAATCCTAGGAGTAGGTAAGGATGACTTGTCTGATTTTTGAAGGAAAACATTTGGATGTGTGGTTCAGTGCCATGCTGGTACCACTGTTCTCTTTCCCTTCCTGTTCTTTACCTCTCTCACACCTGGGGCACTTCTGTGCAATAATGTCATTATTTTCCTCTGGGACTTTTAAGAGTCCTTCCACACCCATAATTTCCATGTCTCCTCTGATGCCTAACAAAATTCTTGTCTTCCAGGATGTGTTAACCTCTCTTCATTCATTTGCCCAGCTTCACCTGTCCCGTGCACTCTGCCTCTTCCTTTCCCATCCTATGAGTCTAATTAATGCTCCTCTTTCCTCCAAAAGTTGTATTGCCTGCTGCCCTTCAGGTACACATGCATAACCTTTAAAGCCTGGATCACTGCAGCCACCTTCACCTCATTAAAGTGCCTCCCAGGAGGAGAAAAAATTCTTGTTCAGCTCTGAGTTTATCATACAAAGTGGTGACATTTGGTGTTTGGCTTTACTGGTAGCTGAAGCAAATGAAAAAGAACTGAAATTTCACCCCTAAGCCATCATATGGCCAGCTGCTTGTACCTCTTTTTCCTCTAGAAAAAGATTCTCCTTTTCTCACCCAGAGCTCATTATGTCCTTGAGAGAGGTCATGGACTTCCTCATCCTGAGCAGAGCTAAAGGAATTCAGCTGCCATTTTCGTTCTTGCCTCTTGCATCTGGAAACAAGATGATTCAACTGAGAAAATAAGTTCTGTCACTGCTTCTTTTCTTTCAGAGTCTGACTTGCATTTGCTGTAGAACATTGTCAGGGTGGAATTAATGTGGATTGTTTTCCATTGCCAAGGGAAGAGGTGCTTTGCTGGAAGGAAGACTGGTGTCCTTCTTCCTGGTAGCTTATGGGAGATTTCTTTTCCTGCAGTTTCCCTACAAACTAAGTGGGAAAGACTAAGTTTTCCCATTTAGTAATTGATTTTAAAATTGTCTTTAAAATCAGTTGTCTTTAATTGATTTTAAAGACAATTTTAAAAGCAATAACTAAGTGGTAAAACTGGCAGGGGTGGCCCAGAGTAGTGGTGGATGGCCCATTCCTGGAAACATTTGAGCTCAGGTTGGAGGAGGCTCTGATAAACCAGGTTTATTCCCTGTGGAGGGTGTCACTACCCATGGCAGGTGGGTTGGGCAAGGTGGCCTTTAAAGGTCTCTTCCAACCCAAACAAATTGATGATTCAATGATCCTATGATATCTAGGTGCCTGCATGACATTTTCCTTAATTTGTTAATTTCTGTTGCTTTACCTTGGATCAGTTACCATTTGTTAATTAACCTACGTGACTCACTTTTCCTTCTGAAGGCAAAGCCTTGAAACAAGTTTTACAATCTACGGAATAGAATGTTTGAATTGTTGAAAGTTTCTTCTGGCATGGAGCTAGGGCTAAGTTTGGGAACTTCTGCTTTAGATATGAAATATCTGGGACAAGGATTAAATCTTCTGCATGTCTGTGAGTCCTCATACATCTTGGGCAGCGACACGGTGTAAATGACACTGATGGAAAATCAGCTCGTGGTATTCTGAGGATCATCTTTTTTTAATAATACACTGTGTTTTAGTCCTCAAGGTCTCTAGAACTAGCAAGCAAAGGCCAAGGAGGGATGCATTGACTAATTAGACAATCTGCATTGCTTCCTTCATTACTAAATTAGCAGCTGCCTCTCTAATATGGAGCTGGAACTCTGTAGGACAAATGTGAGGAGGCAAACCAGAAAATCCAGCACTGCACATAGTCCTGGTGGATGTTCTCAGGTGGTGACTCTGATCCATTTCTCAGAGAAATCAATGGAAATCTTTCATGGATGACGAAGCAGAATAGGGTCTGTCTTACTGTGAAAGAAGAAAAAGAAAATATAGCAATTTTCTTCAACACTGTTAACGTACACAGAATCCTAACTAAGACTTTGTGCCTCTTGCTCATTTACATTGCCCTGGGATTTGCAGGGAGGCATTCTCCATGGCTCATATGCCACCAGGGTAATCAGAGACTTGTACAGACCCTCACTGTTTTCCTGGAGAGGATGCTTTCAGTAACTGTTTGTTTTCCCCATATAACTGGGAGAAGAGTAGCAAAATAAAAATAGGAGTATTTAACGGGTTTAGTAAAGCACATTACTAAAGGCATGATGAGGTTTTATTGTCTCATCATTGAGCAAGCTAAAGAGAAAGGGTACTTAAACAGCACAGCTCCAGCCCTTCCTTAATTAAATACTCTCTCAGCAAAAGGACCCAGAAACCTGTTCTCTGTCTGTATGGGGAATTTGTAGAGATACATGCCATTAACTCCTGTGGTAATTGCACATCTGAATTCCCAGTCTTTGTTTATGGAAGATGGAGTATTAAGGATTCACAGCTCTGAGTGGCTTGTTCTCAGATCTGTGTCCCTGGAGCCTCTGTGTGAGAAGGTGCTGAGCTCCCTCACCTCTATCGACTTCCCATCCCGTAATGGCCATAATGATTCTTTGCATTTTTAACCATGAGCTGTGTGATCAAAGCAACATACAGGCATTGATTAGCTGGAGAAAGGGAAAGTCAGCAAATAGCCCATGGATTCTCCAGTCTGTGGATTGGAGACCTCAAAGAAAAACCACATGGGGTTTAATACCTCTGCAAGTGACAAGCAGAAAACCTGGGGAACATTTTCTTAGGTAAATTCAGTGTCTAGCAAGGATCTTAATATTTCATCTGACCAGAAACCGTCTCTGTTTCTTTCTGCAGTTCACACCTACAAGATCAGCGTGTTCACTGGGGATATCTACGGTGCTGGGACAGATGCCAATGTCTTCCTAAATATCTACGGAGACATGGGGGACATGGGGGAGAGAAAACTCAGCAAATCCGAAACAAACTTCAACAAGTTTGAAAGAGGACAGGTACAAATGTGAAGGGTTAATGACACTTTCTCAGTCTTCAATCTGTCAAGTCAGTGACTGCCTTTATAGGCTGAGTTTTCCTATGAGGGATGAATTGATTGATTCCATTTACCACATTCATTACCTCTTAAAATGCTTTGTATGGATTGTCAGCTGGGTATTACAGCTGACAGGCACTGCAGCAAACAGGCAGATGTTCCTATGAAGTCACTGATGGACAAATTATGAGCTTGGTCATGGAAACTGGCTGGAGCTGTGAGCTGCAGATTCCCACAGTCCCTGTGCCACTGACTTGCATGTACACAGTACATGCTGGAATTCACCACAAAACTTATTAAATTGATGGGACTTAAACTTCAGCTGTATCTGGGAAAGTAACACCAAAAGTGATGTCCTGTGGCCATCCCATGGGTCGCTTGGATAAAATGGTGGCAAGGATTGACTTATCTGGATTGTTCATGCAACTCTAACTAGATTAGAAAGGGAAGTCTACTTAAAAATCTCCCAGGATTTCAATATTCTAACTGGTTGTAAAAGTGGTGCTTCTTGCAGCTCCCCTCCTAGCAGAAGCAGGCTTTAAAGCATTTCCCTGAAGAACAGTTTTAGCTTACAGATATGCCTCAGTAGGCTTCTGCAAAGCTTTTAGCCAAATGCCATCCAGCAATATGGAATTTAAACATATGTGTTCTGTAGCCTCCCTTTTTTTGCCTTTTTTTCCAGTAGATGATCTGTTGAGAGTTTTGTTAACAGAATCCACTGCTCTTGAACACCCTGCAGGAGGACACGTTCACAATACAGGCTGTGGACCTTGGCATCATATACAAGATCAAGATTCGCCATGACAATAGCATGATCAGCCCTGACTGGTTTCTGGAGAAAGTGGAGATCCTGGATGAAACCACAGAGGAGTCATTTGTTTTCCTGTGCGAGCGCTGGCTCTCTAAAAAGAAAGAGGACAAAAAGATAGAGCGGACACTTTATGAACAGGTACAGTTATGGCTCACAGCAGATTCCATAAAAAATAAAACTCCCATAAAAATAAAATTCTTGAATATCTGGTGGAAGTCCAAGGCAGCTCATTAGGGACTCAGAGGGCTTTTGGCTTATCCAAAATGAATTTCTGGTTTTCAGACGAGAAAGTCTGAAAGTAAGGCCACTCTCAGCCCATTATCTCTAGCTCTGTAATTTGCAATTTCAGCAGAAAAATCACGGAGTGTAAGTGGAACCCTTGAGATGAGAGTTCACTACCTTGCTGATACACAGCATTTCCCTGCTGCTGTCCTTGCCATGCCCACAAAGCACGTGATTAGTGGGTCTCACTATTCAAAGTCCTCCAGCCAGAGTGGTGGGTCCATTCACTTCATCCTCACTTGGACTGGGTGTTTATTTCTTTTCAGATCCCCATTCCACCACTGCCTGACATAAAAGCCAGGTCCCTCTGCTACCACTCAAAGCACCAAATGTTTTTTAGTGAAGTGTCCTTTCTACTTGCACGCTCTCCATTGCTTCTCAGCCTAGTGCAGCTAATTGGAATTCGAGGTACATGCTCTAATTAAAATTAGCAAACAAGATTAATAGACTTCTCTTACTTCTATACAGTGAGACATAATAAAGCAACTGATTATAAGTTCATTTTATTTAAGGAGTCCACTTTGCCAAGTACGCTGTAAGTGACAGTTACCACTAAAGTGATCATCAATGGAATTGTCCTGGACTCATCCTGAAGGCAGCAGAGTGGATGTAAGAGGAGTTACACCATAGATGAGTGTTGCCTTATGCTGCCTCATAAAACTGCAGCACCCAACCCTGTCAGTGCTTCTGGACAGCCTTACCCTGTTGCTTCTATCAATTCATAATGAGGAAAAACTAATCACTCAATTTTTTTTTAATTATTTGACAGTGTGCCTCACACTGTCAAGTAATTATTTGACATTAACCTCACATCTATTTTTTTCAAAAGCCTCACATTTATTGGACAATGATGCCAAATGCATTGTCAGTAACTCTTCAAACACAGCCACTGTTTCACATCACTCAGGTTTGCAGTATTCTGCCTCTTGTGATATTTGACCTGTACCTAATGAGCAGCCCTGGGAGAAGGAGCTGGGGGTGCTGTGGGTGAGAGCTGGGCCTGCCCCAGCCTGAACCCCCTGCCCTGGGCTGATCCCCAGCGTGGGCAGCAGGGCAGGGGGATCCTGCCCCTGTGCCCCTGGGCTCAGGTGAGAGCCCACCTGCAGAGCTGCCCCAGCCCTGGCTCCAGCAGCACAAGGAGCTGGAGCTGCTGCAGGAATCCAGAGGCACCAACATGATCAGAGGGATGGAGCAGCTCTGCTGAGAGAATTGGGACTGTTCAGCCTGAGAAGAGGCAGCTTTGGGGTGACCCAATTGTGGCTTTCCAGTACCTGAAAAGAGGTGACAAGAAAAATGGAGAGAGACAATTTAAAAGGGCCTGGAGTGATGGGACAGGATGGGTGTGGGTCCAGATTGAAAGAGAGATGGTTTAGATTTCATATTAGAAAAAATTCTTCCCTGTAAGGATGGGGAGCCGCTGAGGGTGCCCAGAGCAGCTCTGACTGTCCCTGGATCC
Source organism: Zonotrichia albicollis (assembly GCF_047830755.1). Lineage (NCBI taxonomy): Eukaryota > Metazoa > Chordata > Aves > Passeriformes > Passerellidae > Zonotrichia > Zonotrichia albicollis. The sequence goes on from NC_133860.1 coordinate 8,866,809, forward strand.
CTGGCAGTGTCCAAGGTCAGGTTGGATGGGGCTTGGAGTGACCTGGGATAGTTGAAGGTGTCCCTGCCCATGGGGAGTTGGAGCAAGATGACATTTAAGGTCCCTTCTGTGATCCTATGAGCTCTGGCACTGCTCCATTGATCTGAATTTCAGACAGCCTCAGACAATTTCAGACAGGCAGCACAGAAAAGGTCACAACTCACAAGACTCTTATGTCTGTTATATTTTCTTTTAATGTAACACACATCCAAAACGGCCTGCCAGGGTTACCAATGAAGTAAATGAAAATCCACCAGTACAATACAAGTCACATTTATTCAAGCTACACTGACCAAAAAGGTACCTGGGGGACTAGAGGCATTTCTTCTCATGTTCTTGGAGGCACAAGGAAACGGGACACCACAAGAGCTCAGCCTGATTATTTTCCCAACCATTCCCCACTCAGAGCTACAATGGCGAGCGGAACAGCCTGGATGGAGCCTCGCTCAGTGTGTCCAGCCAGGACAGCAATGCCAACACGAAGGAGCCCAAAAAGTCCAGCCTGGTCAAGGCAGCAGAGGAAGGCTCACGTGAGTGGTTGTGGCTGAGTGTTTGGTTGCATGCATCCCTGTGCTCCTGGCTTTCAGTGCTTAAGTAGCTGTGTTCATCCTGCTGAAGAGCCAGGAGAGGCAGAACAATTACTACTCTTTCTTTGTGCTGTGACTGCTTTGGGAAAGGCTGGAGCAGGACTTGTGTTTCTGTGTTTGCAGTGCTTAAGAGGCTGTGTTCATCCTGCTGAAGAGCCAGGAGAGGCAGAACAATTACTTCTCTTTCTTTGTGCTGTGACTTCTTTGGGAAAGGCTGGATCAGGACTTGTGTTCCTGTGTTTGCTGCTTTTCCTGCAGCTCTCTGACCTCAGCAGTGGGATAAGTCATGAAATTCACAAAAAAATCCAGTGTTTCCAAACTGTTTGACTTAATTGAGATGGCATTTCAAGATGAAATGTTATTTAATTTGAATTTAAATGTGATTTATTTTTAGAACTTGTTAGGTGTCTTTTTCCTTGCCACACATAGTGTGCATCACAACAGCTGTTCCATGGGTCTAGTGGAGGGTGTCCCTGCCCATGGCAGGGGGGTTGGAATGAAATTAACTTTAAGGACCCTTTCAACCTTGCTTTTCTATGATTCCATGATTTATATACCCTTTTTATGACTACCTCGGTGTTCCAGGACAATGTCTTATGGGCTAAATTGAAACTACAGTTCTTTGATATCCTACACAAGGCCTTTTAGCTTTAGATTAAGATTTTAGATGTGTGATTACAATACTACATTTTACTGACTGAACAGCAGCTGCATCACAGTTACTGTCTGTCTATGTGCTTTTAATCCACAGCAAGCACAAAATGATTAAATTTATCTTAAGCTTCCATGGTAAATGAAGTGAAAATTATGTCATTTTCCTCCGGAGTTAAAGATAGCTCTCCAGGGGGACTCACACAGAGCCCAGAGGTGGTCACAGGGATGGTTTGCAGCTCCTCTGATGCCCAGTAGCTTGAGGTGTGTCAGCTGGGTTGCACATCCCACACCTTTCGCTTGGAGACAGATTTAATGCTGCAGATTGCTAAACCTGGCCTGCAACCCATGTGTCTTGGGGCAGCCCTCCTTTTGCAATCCCACATTGTGTTCAAATAAAAAAAATAAGTGATTTCCATGTTCCTTCTGATATTACTTCTCTGCAGTGACAATGGATAACATCTGCCACGTTGGCATCCCGTGTAGTTTCACAAATAATGGATGAAATATCATCATTTCCCAGGGGAGCTCCTCTCCAGCAGAGCTAGGAGAGCAGTTCCCATCGTCCCCATTGTGCCAGGGTGGTCCTTGTTCCCCTGAGCCCTGGAGCTTGTCATCACCACTATCTCTGCTCAGTGACATGGCCTTGTTAAGGAAACTGCTTCCTGAAGGAATGTCAGATTTCCTGAAGGAATGTCAGATAAGATGGACTGGGTGAGCCAGGCAACCATCTTCCCAGTGGGATAAGAAGCCAGCTCAGCTGGTTCACTCAGGAACTGGGAGTTGGCTGGGAAAGGGAGGGACTTTTGTCACTCAGCCCAGTCCTGACTGTGCTGAGATCAAACTGGCAAATGCCTCCGAGGGGCAGGAGGTGCAGGATGTGAGGATGGAGCTCAGGGAAGAGTCCTCTTGGCTAGGATGTGTCTGGAATCTGAACTGGGAACCTTCTCCCATGCTGGAGATGGCATGGATCGATCCCTAAGGAAACCCACACTCCTGAGAGGGGAACACATGGCCTCAAGCAGCCTGAGCCCTGAGCTGGCACTCAAGGACAAGGGGAGATGGGCTGGAGGACCTGGGGTGTCCTGCTGTGGCCTTTCCCGCAGGTTTTGCTTTCTCCTGTGTTTGAAAAAGGGGTAATATGAGTCCCAAATAAAGGGGGAGAGAAAAGGGAAGGAAGATAAACTAACTTAGGGATCCATTTTTCCAGTTTTCAGAGGAAAGAACAGCAAAGGATGTTTCCTGCCCTCTGATAGGAAGCTACTCTGGATCTCTCTGTCCATTATTTAAAGTGGGAAATTATAGCTACTCAAAGTTCTCATTTCTTTTTTATAGGTGTTTCAAGTACCTTGGGTTAAGGATCACCTAGAAATGCTGGTAGTTCTCTGAACCTAGTCTGTCACAGCAGAACAGGACAAAACCCATATGGAAGAAAATGTCCCTATTCAAAATATACTTTATTTTAAAGTCTGGAGATGTCCTAAACATGACCCCTTAATATATTCTTATAAAATCTACCTTGACTACAACTAAACCCCTTTCCTGCTAAATGCATCATTTTGGTGATATACCCACTAGAATGTAAATTATACCATAAATGGGAGGATAAATCTTGCCTAATCATCATCTCATTTTATGTTGGTACATAAAATCCTCAAATTGGGGCTGAACTAATCTTTTTGGGTTCTGCTTTGTCCAGAGGTAAGGACAGATTTGTTCCGCATGAATTTATGCCTTCTCTGATGCTGCAAAAGTATTCTGAGTGTGATGTGAATAGTACATATTTTCTAGTACAAAACCCACCTCAGAAATGTTGCTAGTCATCATAAAGCGAAATTAGATGTCATTTTTGGGTAATTTGAAAACCAGCCAAATTTTTTTTCGTCAACTTACAAACTTTTTTATTTTTAATCACAAGAGTGATGATGAAGCCAGGCTGCTTCGAGTCTGTGACGAAGCAAGTTTGAGAGCTCTGAGTCTTGTCAGAACTGTTTGAACATCCCTGCACAAATGTTCTGAGAAATCAAACGAGTATTCAGCGACCAATTCTGCACCGCCTGCTCGGCTTACCCAAATGAGCTTTTGGAAAGCCCTTGAAAAGCAGTCTGGCACTTCCTCCCTTTTGACAGCTGAACTGAAATTTCTGAAAACCACAGAAAAACCACCTCCTCTTTTACCAAGCCTTGCCCTGAAGGTTTTTCCCCCAACCAAAATGATTATGCAACACACAGAAATATTGAGCTACTTACCTTTAATACAATGAATTGTTCTCTTCTGTCTGGGTTTGTACAGGGATGCTGGAACCCTGAGCTGCCCCATAGATCACAGCAATCCTTGAATGAGGCACAAAGGAGAGCATTTGTGGTTGTTCTGGGACATTCAGTCAGTGATGGCTTACCTTGGAGTCAGCACAGATTTATTTGTCTTTATTGAATGGGGAGTGTAAGATCACTTTGGCCTAATAGCCTGTTTAAGATTTAGGTGCTCAGACTCATCTTCAGGAAGGTCTCTTGGTGTCAATAAGGATTCAGGCCTTCTGCTGTTCTGTCATGCGTTAGGGAGAAATCTGGACTTACAGCCTCCTTGAAGCCAGTAGGGTTGTCTGGGGAAATTAACCCTTGCAGAATTCAGTCCCAAGCGCGCCGTGGGAAAGTGGTCTCCAAAGCGCACTTGTGGCCCAACAAAGCATGATGTTATCACTTCTCCAAATGAATTCAATGGGATGTGAACCTATTTGGCACGCACAGCTGCTCCCTCTGATGGGATGGGTTTTCTCAAGTCTCATAGAAGTGCGTATGTGTGTGGGTTTTGTGATGAGCAAACCTCTCTCCGTGTGGCAGTGATCCCGTACCACATCACCGTCACGACGGGCACGGAGTACGACTCCAGCACCGACAGCCGCGTGTTCATCATCATCATGGGCCCGCAGAAGGTGCAGACTGAGAGGCTGTGGCTGGATCTCCCAGAAGGAAAGGACGAATTTGCAGATGGCTCTGTGGAGAAATTTTCAGTTTGGGGCCGAGACGTTGGGGAGATCAAAAAAGTGGAGGTATGTTGTGAACGCAGCGCGAGCGCCGGAGGTGTATGAAATACGTGGCCAAATAAAGCACGTGGTTCTGTTATTCTTAGCAGTGGAGGAAAGGCTCTTGGATCTAAAAGGAATGTAAACAAGACTTTGCTGATGAGATTTTGCATGCCTCTGAACCTGTAAATAAGTATGCTTTACTTTGCATAAAACCAGGATCCTCATGAAGCGGAAGAGAATTGTGAATTGTAAAGAAGTTATAACACATCCCAGTTTTGCCCCATCCCTGGCACTGCTTTTTCTTACTCAATCTCTGCTATTGCCAGATGCAGTGAAGCTTCCCAGGATGCAGTTCTTCATTGGTCTTTTTTCCTAGTTGATTTTTTTCACTACTTCCAATAGGGTTTCATAAATTGTGAGAAACACATCTTGTATAATTTCCCAGATAAACAGGAAAATTGTTTTCACAGCTTGGAGGACACAGACTTAGAGAAGAAAATTAATCATAATTTGTAAGTAATGTGCTCAAACAGATTTCGGTACAGGAACCATTTTTTCTGTTATGGCTCAGGGAGACACAATTTGCATAGACTTTCCATCACCGGGCTTAAACTTGGCATGAATATTCCAGAGCGTTTGTGTACATCATTCTTGTTTCATATGGCAGTTCCACCTCCTTAAAGCTTGCTCCAGCCCCTCAAGTACTGAAACCCACAGCATCTGAGGACTCTGGGAGCCTATTTAATTTTGGTTTTACCACATCCCTTTGCAGAAGTAATCCTATCTGTTGATGTGTGTGCCTGTATAATGAGAAAGAGACAAGAAAGAAAGAGAAATCCTAACTAATAAGAAAATCTTTGCATCAGTATGTCCTGCTGTTGCAGCTGAGGGACTATCACTCACACTGACTTTCACTCAAGCAATGAATTCTGACATCTTGAGAAATCTCTGTACCAGATTTGAGTTTATTATCAAGCCATTTTCTTAATGCACTCCCAGTTATTATGTGTATCAGTGGCACTTTCTGTCTGGCCCATCTCGAGGTCAAACTTTTTATAGTGAAGCAAGTGCATCAATCCTTCTCTTCCACATTGTGCACACAGGGAAACAGCCATGGAGTGGGACAGAGAGGGAGGAAAATAACAGTGTCACCCTCAGGGTCAGAGAGACAGGAAGAACAACCTGCAGAAAGAAATATAAAAGGATGCTGGAAAAGATACAGTGACTAGGGTAGGGAATGAGTAGAAAAAAGAAGTAGGAGAAGACACTTTGAAATAGGCAGAAGCAAGGCAAAAATTAATTTGAAAAGGAATACAAATGGGAAAGAAGATAAAAGGTTGGAAATAAAACGTAGAGAGCTAGGAAAAGAAATAACATATATCTTTCAGGCTGGTGATGTTCTCTGCACTCTTTCACCCCTGTACTGAGTGATCTCACCAGCCTGCTGCCTCACCCCTGGCTCCCTGTTCCCTTCTGGTTTGTGACTCCCCAGCTCGCAGCTGAAGGAGCCACCTGCTCCTGGCCTTCTGCCTTCCCTCACGCAGTGCCCTCAGCTTGGAAGGTCCCCTCTTTTGGACCCGTGTCCCAGGGATGACATTGATGTGCTAGTCTGCCGTGGTTGCCATGGCACCAGCCCGCGTTTTCCTTCTAGAAAATTGCAGTGTTCGGGGACATTGCAGAAAATTGCTAGTTATCTACTTGGGGAAAAGTGAGGAACAGTTCGTTCTTGGGTTTGGCATTTGTCTGTTTGTGTGGAAGGTGAAAAGTTCTGAGTGTGAGTTACCATGTGAAAACAGCACAGTATGAGGATTAAGTTTCCAGGAGCCCTCTGTACAACCCAGGCAGCAGACTGTACATTTAGCAGGGCGGTGAGATTTGCAGTGTGATTCTACTCCCGGTTTGGTATTATGCACCTGCTACAAATGCACTCCACTGAGAGCAGAAACAGTGGAACATGAAGTAATTTGAAAGGGCCACATTTATTCCTGTCTTGTAAGCCCACAGATATAATATTTACTACTGGTGGACTTTAATAGACACTCTGACATGAAAACAAATAACACAAGTTATTCGGTGTAGACACTTTATACTGTGTTTTCAAAGTAATTTTGAGTATTTCTTCTCTACATGAATGAAAGTATCTCTGTTCCTAGACTGTTGCTGCTGCAGAGAGACACAGGTATGTCTAGGAGAGTCCTGCATTGGTTTGTTTTCACAAATGTCTTCTGGTTCAAAGCCTCTCCCCACCATAAGCACAGAGGAAGATCAAGGACACTGAAATGTTGCAAATGCAAGTCCAGTCCCTCAGGGACTAGGGACCTGACCCTCAGGTCTCTCTAGTATTCCCTGAACATTCTTTCCACAAATATTCTCTCAGATTTTCCCTCTGCCACTGTGCTCAGTTTCTATGTGATCCTGAGCTGCTCAGTATAAATTGTGAATCTCAGTCTCAGTGAAGTGCAGTCCCTCCTCCCACAGAAGGACAGGAGGAGCAAGGTGTAAAGGTTTTCAAACAGCCCAAGTAAGGATCCACCTGCCTTTGAAACTGTCACTCTAATTTAGCTCAAACATCTCAGCCCAAACCACTTGCTGTGATATTGGTATGCACATGCAGGCTATGCTGCTGGTGTGGCCATGGCTTGGCATTATTCCATTGGCATGGTCTGTCTGAAGATCTGCCTGGAATTGAAACCCAAATCCTGGTGCTCTGCTCCTGAAGTCCAGCCACAGGGAAGTCTTGGCTGACACAGATGGAATTTGATTAAATTTTGTCACAAAATTTACATTGTTCTTGAGGTCTTTGGAAAGCTGTTAGTGCACAGGTTCTCCAAGGCAGCTGGATGCGCAGGTTGTTTCCTTCTGGCTGTCACTGATACCAAAGAAGTTAAAGTTTGCTGTGAAGATGTGGCAGCTAGCAAGGTCTTGGAAAGAAACTTTGCACAGGGAAGCTGTGCAAAGATGGATATCCCATCATGGAAGTGTCCAAGGCCAGGCTGGATGGGGCTTGGAGCAGCCTGGATAGTGGAAGGTGTCCCTGCCCATGGCAGCAGGGTTGGAATGAGATGGGCTTTCAAGTCCTTTATGATTCTATAATGTGAGCAAGTAGGGGTGTGCAATGAACCCAAAAGACCAGCTAATTTTATGAGGCTCATTAGGATTTTCCCTCCAGCCACTTTGTCACTGCAGAACCATGGCCCTCTTTCCCCACTGCCACATCCATGCCATCCTGCAGCAGAGCTGCACTAAGACACTGACTTTGGGCTCAGCCAAGCTGGCAGGGAGGGAATGGGAAGGCAAATGTTATATTCCCATTCACCTCACACCCCAAGAATCTGAGGATTAATGCATCCATTGTAGAGTTGAATTTCCCTAGTGGTTAGCTCTAATTTTCTGCAGCTGCACAGACATTAGTACAGCAATAATACTCCTAATAGCAGTGATGGCTGAGACCGTCAGACAGAAAAGATCACTTGGTTTTGGGAAAAAAATAGATACCACAGATATATCACCCTAGATGAATCTGTTATTAAAAATTGCTTTCTGAGCCTCCCTAAATATCCTAATAATTTAAAAACAAAAACCAGTGAGGTATTTGGATTAAGGACCTCATTTTCCTGGAAACGACAGAAACAACATTTTCTCTGAAAATAATTAAGTGCGGTTAGGTCTTTTATGGACAGATAGCTCATTGGAATGACTGACCAAGGTTGATACATTAACTTGGATACATAATTTTGCTTCCAAGTCTGCCCCAGGTTGAATTCCCTACCTTCTTTAAGAGAGACACATGTAGGTTCTTGGAGGGATTTACACTGTCAACATTGTTTTGTTGCTGATATACCTGCAGGAACCCTGGTTTTTGGCAGATTTAGTTCCAGGTGGGCTCTGGATTTCATAACTAACTCATTCCTGCACTGTCTCTGTATTTCTGCAGGATCTCTGGCCCTGCTGCCACCTCTAGTGTTCTTCCTCTTTCCACTTAAATTTTTTCAGGAGCTCATTGCTAATCCATGCAGGCTTGTGGCCACCCTTATGTGCCTTCCTGGTCTCCAGGACAGATCATTCTTGAGGCTGGAGGAGGTGGTCCTTGAAAATCAACCAGCTACAGATGTAAGCTCCATCTGCTGTCTCCTGTACAAAGACAGAGCTTTTGCAGACCAAGGGGATGGGAAGCAGAGAAAGAACCTCATACATTCAGTTCACTGTTATGTGGATTTGTGAGGGAAGTGCTTGTAATAATACACGTGGGTGTTTGCTGAACGTCTTTCCTCTTGTCTATAAAGCTTTGAATAATCACTTCCAAGTGTAGTGACAGAAGTGGAAAGGTTTGTAAAGGTGGAGAAGTGTGTCTGCTGCCAAGTGAAAATGAGCATATAGAGGTCTATGGTGCAGGAGCAGAGTGACAAGAGGCTGGACGTGTTTCATGTAGGTCAGTCCAGTCTTCCTTGCCTCTTTTCTGAGACTGGCCTTCCCTCATGCACAGCAGCTGATGGCCTGAGCTCCTTGTCCATGGCAATGGCACCATTTCCCTCCATTCCCATGAGGAATGGTTTGCTGTGATGGTGTGCACAGCCTCTGAGTCTCTCCTTGCCAGGTGAATCACCCCGTCCCAGAGAAATCCCCTTTCCCAGGAGGAGTTTTCTCTCTGTCCCTCACAGGTGGGGCATGATGGTGCTACCCCCGAGAGCTGCTGGATGATGGAAGAGCTCACCATCGTCGTGCCCACCAAAGGCGTCATGTACAACTTTGTCTGCAAGTGCTGGCTGGCCAGAGACAAAGGGGACGGGCTCACCTCACGGATCCTCAACATCCTGGATGCAGAATGTGTTAACATTGGCATCAAGGTAGGCACCAGGCTCCCTCTGTGCCTTTGGCTGCTGCAGGGAGCTCTGCTGGCATAGCTCATGTGCCAGCAGCTCTCATGCCTTGACTTTTGTAAGTGGCTTGAGCCTTCCCCTTCCCCTTCCCCTTCCCTTCCCTTCCCTTCCCTTCCCTTCCCTTCCCTTCCCTTCCCTTCCCTTCCCTTCCCTTCCCTTCCCTTCCCTTCCCTTCCCTTCCCTTCCCTTCCCTTCCCTTCCCTTCCCTTCCCTTCCCTTCCCTTCCCTTCCCTTCCCTTCCCTTCCCTTCCCTTCCCTTCCCTTCCCTTCCCTTCCCTTCCCTTCCCTTCCCTTCCCTTCCCTTCCCTTCCCTTCCCTTCCCTTCCCTTCCCTTCCCTTCCCTTCCCTTCCCTTCCCTTCCCTTCCCTTCCCTTCCCTTCCCTTCCCTTCCCCTTCCCCTTCCCTTCCCTTCCCTTCCCTTCCCTTCCCTTCCCTTCCCTTCCCTTCCCTTCCCTTCCCTTCCCTTCCCTTCCCTTCCCTTCCCTTCCCTTCCCTTCCCTTCCCTTCCCTTCCCTTCCCTTCCCTTCCCTTCCCTTCCCTTCCCTTCCCTTCCCTTCCCTTCCCTTCCCTTCCCTTCCCTTCCCTTCCCTTCCCTTCCCTTCCCTTCCCTTCCCTTCCCTTCCCTTCCCTTCCCCTCCCCCTCCCCCTCCCCCTCCCCCTCCCCCTCCCCCTCCCCCTCCCCCTCCCCCTCCCCCTCCCCCTTCCCTTTCCCCTTCCCCTTCCTATGTTATCTTATTAGCAAAATCTTTAGGTTTGGTTTAGGACCACGACTGTTTAGGGCCGTGTTCAGTGAGGCTGGCTGGATGCAGCCATGGCAGAGTGGGAGGGCAGAGCAGGTGGGCACAGCTCAGCAGCCTGTCCTCATCTTGTCACCCACTGGGTCACCTGGTACCCCTGGAGTGGGAGCATCTGCAAGGTGAAGGATTACTTGTAACTCATCAGATTAGAGCAGGGCAAATATCCTAATGTTTTCATCCCTCCATGATGTGACTACATACCAAATTTTCTAACAGGAGATAGGGAAATAAATAATTACTGGAAGTTATTGAAACGTGAAAACATTTGTAAGCCTGATTTTTTGTGAGAATAACTAATGAAAGTTGAATCAGTGATGAATAAAACTCTATCTTTTTTTCATTCAAATATATGAATTTTGAAGTAATATCTGCTGCTGTATTTCAAACAAGTACAAATTGGAAAGCTGAGCTATGCTGATTTTGGATGTAAGATTTGTAGCACAAAAACAGTCTGGATGAATGTGACAATAACACTGTGTTTAAATACCTGTGTGGCAATTTAAAATCTCTACAGATGTGCTTCTATTTACAATCAGGTTACACTTTCATAGTACATTATTTTTTCTTTATGCTGCTCTTGATCCCCAAGCTAAAGATATTCTCCTGAAATCTTTCTTGTACCCCAGACATGCAAAAAATTGATAACTTTTTCAGCATTTGTGAAGGATTCACCAAATCAATGCAGATTTCAGTAGTGGAATTGACCTAAGAGGGTATTAAAACCTTCCTCAGACTTAATACCAAGGTTAAAACCAATCTCATAAAAAATGCCCCATCTGTTGTTTAACCTCCTGGATGAGGTTTCCAGGCCCCTATTGGTGAGCTGATGGCTTGCCCATAGATTGAAGTGGATCTTAATGAAGACTTATGTCCAGTCTTCCTTTAACAGCACAATCCTGAATATTTATTTTCATAAACACGCCAAAAATAGACATATCTAGCAACAATTTTTTTTCCCTGTGATGTTGGGCCAGAAACTTGATGGGAGACTTGAAGGAAATCTGGGCAGATGCTTGGGACATGAAAACAGAAGTGAGCATTTGACTTTCTGATCAGTCTCCTAGTTGAGGGAATTTGGGACTATTCCCTCGTTAATAGCTGTAGTTAAAAACTGAGTCTTACAGGCATTTTCGAGTTCAAAGACAACTGATATGTTTAGCATCATTGGGAAGATTAATACTTTTCTAATTTTTTTGTCTGCTTGGCTTTTGTACAGCCCTGCGTACTCATTTCAACTTAATTTTCTTCTTGGCTTGATATTCCCTCTTTCTGCTTTAAATTGAGTATTTGTTTTCCCATAGTTGGAGAAATTACTCAATGTCCACCACAGCCATTAGAAGCCTTCAATACAGTGGTAAAAGAGTTTTTCTCCTTCATGTAAAAAAATAGGATGCATTGCTAAGATTTAAAATACGTGTGGATGAATATGTGATCAACAGGTTACTCACGTTCAAACAAATGTGAAAAATATTTTTTATATCCTATTATTCCTTTTCACTGTTTATTTATGTGGCAGCCAAAGTTCAGGCCAATAAAACTAGGCTAGCAGGGCACTATTTAAAATATGTTTCTGTGAGCTGTTTCTTGATATTCCTCCACGTCTTAAAGAAGTCGTGGTACCATAGCTATGATCTTGGAAGCATCTAAGTGGTCTAGAAGTCTTAAAACCCCTGATGACCATTGGGATTTACACATTTTTGACATGTTTATTCAGAGTCTTATTGTCCCCACATCAGGAGAATAGAACAAAATTAGGCTAGTAAGGTGAAAACTGTAGAAAACATCTTTTCCCAAACTGGCATGCCTTCAGTGCAGGCAAGTTCTGGGAGGACTCTGCAGCTGATGCAGCAGTGGATGTCCCCTTGGAGAGCAGGACAGCTGAATCTTTATACCACAAAGAGTGTTCTGATGTATAAACCTCCAAACTATTAGTGATATTGGAATAAACATTGCCCAGATAAACACCGACATTTTGGAGGAAACAGCCAAGAAAAGGGAACAATTGTTTTCCTGGGAAACCCTTTTTTTAAAATTAGCAAGAAATTGGTGCAGTACAGAGCTGGAGTGCTGGAGGTGACCAGGCAGAGACACTTGGTAGCAGAGGGTTGGAAACCCAGCTGTTGATGTGATAGTTGTGACTCCTCTGAAGAAGCAGCTTAAGAGATCTTCATCACTGGTGTTGCAACAGGACAAGGGATAACAGGTTTAAACTGAGGGAAGGTTGACTTGGATTAGATAAAAGGAAGAATTTCTTTACACTGAGGGCGATGAGGCCCTGGCCCAGGGTGCCCAGAGGAGCTGTGGCTGCCTCTGGATCCCTGAAATTGTCCCAGCCCAGGCTGGGCAGAGCTTGGATCAACCTGGGATAGTGGGAGGTGTCCCTGCCCATGGCAGAGGGTAGAACAGGATGAGCTTTAAATGTCCCTTTCAACACAATCCATCCAGTGATTCTGAAATTCAGATGTTGTCACAATAAATGTGTCTCTTTCGAGACTGAGAAAATCTGTAGAAAAGGTCATAGATGGAAAGTCCTGTAGTAAGTTTTGATGCCTAACTTTGCCTCTGAAAACAATGGTGTGGAGAAGAAACAAGAAGGTGTGTTGGAACCTTTTCTGTCAATGAAGCAGATACCCAGGAAAGCCTGCTGCCTTGTGAAGGCTGACCTAGAACAGAAACTAGACAGAGCTACAGAATAAAGTAGGGATTTATTAGGAGGCCTCAATGGATACACTTTGGGGAGTACAAGAGCTACACCCAAGATGAACCAAAATGGTCACAAAATGCACGACCAGCCATGAGGTCTCTCACTTTTGTAAGTTCTGCTCTATTTGCACATTGGAATTAATTGTCCAATTACACCTTTAGGTTATGAAGTCCCATCCTTCTTGTTTTTATCTCTTCAGTCCATGTTGTTTATGCTCTTGGGCCTGAAATTTGGATCATTTGTCCTAGGTGCCCAGCTAGAGAAGGAATTGTTTTGTCTCTCTGCTCTGTGAACAGATCTCACCATCCCCTAATATGAAGCTCAGACCCACACTCTAAAGCAGCACAGAATCTGAAAAATATAAAAAAAGTAAAACCTGAGGCATCAGCCTAGTTTGGCTTGGGTTAAGGACAGCTGTTTAAATTTCTGATTGTTTCCAACCCTCCCCAGATCCTCTACGAAGTCACGGTTGTGACCGGCGACATCGAAGGCGGCGGCACTGATGCCAATATTTTCATGACTGTCTTTGGATCCAATGGGAACACTGAGGAGCTGCTGCTGGAAAAAAATGGGGACAGGTACAGTAGCTGTCATTTTTGTTGGTTAGAAGTGGAGTGATGGCAGATTTTAGTGTCGAGTCAAGAAGCACTCGGAGCTTTGATCCTGCTCCCACTGAAACACAAACATTTACTCCCACTGACATTATAGATTCAGACTCGGGCCCCTTGTAAGTATTTCTGTCAGATTTTTAGCAAAGCAAAGGAAAAGAGAGCACTGTATAGCCAGGGAAAACACCCTTTGTTATTTGTGCAAGTTTTGTTTAACCTGTTCCTCAGTGGCTTTAGAGATAAGCATCTTGAACAAAAGTATGAAGTCCTGTATTGTCCCCAAGAAGAACTGTGAACACTGCCCAGGATTGCACTGGGAAATGGATGGATGGTGGCAGAGAACGCTGCTACGAATGCCCTGATTTTACTAAAAAAGACGAACCTCATGTTTTCTTCAGCAAAAACAGCTAACAAACACTATAACCCTAGCCTGATGCCAGCACTTCCATAAGCCAAAAAAACCCACACATGCCACCACTCATCCACTTCCCAATGCTTATTTGTTCCCTCCTAGCACCTTCCCTAGTACAGAAAGCTTTGGCATGCTCAAGAATGAACCGTCTTTCAGTGGCATCATGCTTAAATTTTATTAATTTATTAGCTGTGATCTTATTCAGTAAGGCATCTACAGAGCATCGAAGGGTGGGAGCTTTTGGCCACATCGTTTGAGCTCAGCTTGCTGAGGGAATTCTGGATAACTGAAAGGATAAGGTGCACCTTGCACAGAGGTGTTTGCTCAGGGAATGTTTCACTTGAAGCTGTTATAGCAGAGTGGGTGTCTGGACAAACATAGCTAAGATTGAGAGCTTCATGTGTCTAGTTAGTGACAAGCACGAGCCTTGTCTGTTGTGGTAAAAAATGCAGCAGGGGTGCTGTTGACTAAAATATCTGTGAGAAACACAGCTGAGTCATGCAGGAAACCACAGCTCTTGGGGCTTGCTGCTCCCCACCCCTGAGGAACATCCAACATGTGGGGCAATGCCCCTGGCTTACCAGCAAGTGTGGCCTTCAGTGGCACCCCTCTTACCCTGGGCAAGCCCAAACTGGCCTGTCTTCCACTCATTCTACTTTAATCCTCACACTCAGCCTTGGTAGGCAGGAAAATGGACCACTGATGTTTGGAGTCAGAAATTACTCCAGCAAAGCAGATTTCTCATCTGGGTGTGTCAAGCAAAAATCTCAAAAGGGGATCAAGACATCTCCAGCCCCTCAGGAGCATAGCTGTAGATTTGCTGCTTCTGGGGCAAGCCATACCCCTAAACTTTGTGGCCTCTAAAAACACATCCCATCTGTCTACACGGGTGGGATGGACAATCTCTGATATAAGAGTATGAAAATGCAATGCAGGAGAATAGAAAAGGCTCTGTGTTTTTAATTGCTTGGGTTATCATCTGACAGTAGAGGAGCTGTGAAAGGTGTTGAAAAATCACTGGGGCTGTGTAAAGAAAAGGAAGCGTAAGGCACAACTCTTACTATGTTAATATCCCCAGGATGCTGTGCTATTCTGCTGGCACATCTCTGCATCACACCTCCAACTGTACAGAGCTCTTGTCATCTCATTAGCACCCTCTGCAGAGGACATTCGTGTCCCCAAATTCACATCCTGCCGCTTCCACACCACTGCCACCAGTCTTCATCCAGCTGTTAACAGCACAGGCTCTCCTGGCTCCTTTCCACATGGAAATCTCTCCAGCCCTTGCACCAGCAGAGCAGGGGATGGGGGAGAGCTGCTGCAACCCAATGGTAAAAGGCTCTTCATCTTTATTGGGGCCATCCAGTGCCAATTCACTCACAGCAGCTTAGTGTATTACCAAGAGCCGTCTGTCTAACCTGCCACAGATTTAAGGCAATTTTTGCTACATTACACTTATTGCCAAGACCCCTGGGCAATGGAAATATTTATAAGGGCAGGCATGGGTAGGAAAGCTTAATGAAATCCTGTAGATAAATGGTTCAGTGTCCTGAAAAGGGAATAGCAGCAGTCAGCTTGTCTGGCTACTTCTTCTCTTCTCAATTTTATTTTTTTTTCAGGTTTATGTTCATCTTCATACAAATTAGGGATAGCAAAGAGCTTCTGGGTCACCCAGTTTGTCACTTTGGCAATCACTTCCCTCTAGTACTTTCCTCTTGGAAGAAGCAGATGGGCATCAGTGTTCAGTGTTCAGTGTACAAACTTCAAACAAGGCATTTGCCGAAGATAAAGAATGTTTTATTTTGCTAGCAGACATTTTAGCTTAGAGCCGCTCAACCTGGAAAGCCTCAGAGTGAGAGATTTCTATGAAGCTTTGTAGGTAATAGTGATTGTAATAAAAACTGATCATAGGATCACAGGACAATTCAGACTGGAAGGGTCACACCTTTTTGTTAAATAGATGTGGAAATCAATCCAGTCCAGGGACAAAAGTACATTGTATTTCTCACAGTGAGACAGGCTGCCTCAGTATCCGGTACCACAAGAAAGACAAATAAGAAGAAAAAGGAGTTTTTCAAAGAGCAAACATAACCCTTAATAACTAGAAATGGACTGGGACCAAAATGCCCTGTCCAAATGCCTCTGGGAGTGCAGAGGAAGCAATGCCTGGATGCAAACTGAGAGGCTCGAGCCAACCCCTATTACTAACATCTGCAGCTATGCATGCTCAGATAATGGTGTGAGTATAATCACATTCATCCTGCAGGGGGTAATCTGAACAGAGGTTGGTAAAGAAAATTGGAGTTTTTTTCTCCACATTCTGGCACTGCACAGCTATGGGAGGCTGTGTGCATTGCCAGGAATGAGATATCATCGTTATGGATTGTTTCTGTTGTGGCAGTGCCCACAGTTTGCAGGGCTCTTCCCAAACCTCCCAGCACACTCAGGAAATTCCCCCACAAGGAGAAGTTTGCATGAAGGAGAATCCTCAGCAGCAGAGTGGTCACCACATGCTTGGTAGACCTCCTGGATTTGGCTGCCATTCTCCTTAGAAAGGATTAGATTTCCAATTCCAAGACTGCAGCAGGTCCCCAGGTATCTGAGGGAGCAAACAGGAAGATACACTTGTTCAGAACAGAGCAATATTGAGCCTGAGGCAGCACTTCCACTGAAGCAAGGCTTTCCATCAACACCAGTGATGCCAAGAGGGAGGGAAGGTGCAGTCCTAGCCAATGTAATCTTCTTTGGGAAGCACATGTTAGCTGTTTTTTCCCTTCTCCTGCTTCCTGCTGATTGCTATGGATGAGCAGCTCCTGCACATCCCTGTGCCTGTACAGCAGCCACACACTGGGGAAGGTCTTTCACGCAAGCTTACACAAGCCCACCCTGGTTCTTACCAGAGGCAGAGACAGTCTGCAAATCCAAATCCCCCAATTCCATCAGGCTGGCTTTGTCTCCACTCTAACACAATTTGCCTGTGCTTACTAAACTTGGGCGCCGGGCTCCAATCCCAGTGCCACATTCAGCTGAGCTGCAGCGACTGCCTCTCCCCACAAAACACAAAGTTTTGTGCTGAGCCTCAGGGGGAATGAGACGAGGCAAAATTATTTTGCCTTCTAGCTGGAACTGGCCAAGGACAGGCAAGTGGGCAGCTGCCAGGAGGGAGGCGATGTTCAGAAGCCTGACTGTGAGCTGCTATTGTTCCTGCTACAAACAGAACAGTAATGTATGCCACAGGCTGCCTGGAGCAGCTCCAGGTGGGCTGTGTTTTCCAGGGAAGGAGGAATCTCTGTCAAATCTGCACCGAGGTGTCTTGCCAACAGCAGAGTAGCTGGTGATTGCAACACAGGAAAGCTCAAGTCCAGTAAAGAACATTCATAAACTTCTGATTTGAGGCTGTTGGCATGGCCAGGGCTGGGGCACGGGACAGAAGTGTGGAGAGGCTGTAAATCAGCAGGAAAACCTCCCTGTTGTTGCAATCCCTGCAGGTTTGAGCGGGGCCAGGAGGACAGTTTCATCATGGAGATCGCTGACATCGCGCCCCTCAGGAAGATGAGGATCCGGACGGACGGGAAGGGGACGCGCCCACACTGGTTCATGGAAAGGGTAACGCTCCTGGCATCACAGGCCGCTCACAGCCTGCCTCTCCTGGAGCCTCTCAGCCCCTGGCAAAGAGGAGAAAGGCACCAAGGGACCCATTTTCATTAATTTTCTAAATTTTTTTTCTGTTTGGTGTCTCACGGTTCTTCTGCCGGTTTTTCCTGGCAGGAATTGAGTCACGAAAGAAGAGAGCAGAGGGAAAAGCTGTGCTTTGGAGCTTTTCTTGTGGTGGAATCATCATGTCTGGAAGCGTTCAAAAGGCTTGTGGGTGTGGCACGTCTGTGGGCTATGGTTTTACAATGATCACTGTGGTGCTGGGTTAATGGGTGGATGTGATCATATTGGACATCTTTTCCAACATAAATTATTGTATGGTTTCACCACAGATTCTGCTCACTCTCCTCTGCACGAGCCTTGGTTTGTCACCAGGACTCCTGCAGTGTTTTCTGGTCCCTGGATTGTGCCGTTGGCCCCTGCAGATCTCTGCCATGTGGGAATCTGAATCCTTGGGAGGGTGGGTGTTTGCCAGACAGAGACACCCTGGGCTGGGTGAGACATTCCCAAATAACCCATCCATTCTGCTGGATCATCCCATCTTTCCTCTTTCCTTCTCCTCTAGCACACACATTTATTTCTTTTCTTGTCCATACAAATGAGGTGTCTTTTTTATCTGGCATTTTGAATGCAGCATGCAAATTGATGGTACTTTCTCCCTGATGTCCTACCTCACACAAAAGTACAGTGCTTGCCTTTATCTTTGCTGTCAAACCATCAGCTCCTTGTAAGGATCACCTCTGTCTGGGCAGACGGAAGTAGTTTGCTTGTTGTGGGTCCCTATAGTAAAATTTGTAAGACAGAGGGGGAGTGATGTGCTGGTTGCAGACCATGAGATGTCATTAATGGAGAAACACATCTCTGCCATTTTCCTTACCATGCTTTTCCTGGAGATGACATCCTGCTGGGTTTCTGTATCTTGACCTTTTCATGAGAACAGTTTAAGACCTATTAGCTTAACCACGGTCAGAGAAAACACTGCATGATTTTTTAATTGGGTCCTTTTATCCTTTTTTGACTAATTTACTGCAGTCTTTTTCACATAGATAAAGTGTTTCTAAACACTGACCCTACACAGCCACCAGTTTTCAGTGAAGTGATGGACTTCTCTTCAATTTCAGAAGAATTTCTGTGCTGCAGTATCATTTCTACTTCAACATTTCTACTTTTAATTTTTTTTTCTCAGCAGCTGGGGAAGGAGAGGAACCAAAAGAGGAGGAATTCAGGCTGGACATTAGAAATAAATTTTTACTGTGAATGTGGCAAAATACTGGCACACGTTGCCCAGAGAGATTGTGGCTGCCCCATCCCTAGAATTGTCCAATGCCAGGTTGGACAGAGCTTGGAGCAATGTGGAATAGTGGAAGATGTCCCCAGCAGAGGGTGGGGCTGGATGAGTTTTAAAGTCCCTTCCAGCCCTTAACATCCCATGATTTTATGATGATGCTTCTGCAGCTCCTCAAAGGATTAGGCCTCCAGCATCTATCTTTAGAACTGATGCCACAGATGCAGAGTTTCCCTCTGTGCCTAAGGAATAACTCAATCTGTTGTCTGATTTGATTCAGATTTCTTGGTCAAACTCCCTTTGTAATTTCTCACATGCTTTCCCCTGAGTTTTATAAATCTTATTCATATAAAATGAAATCAAATAAAGCTTATTCATCCAGAGGCATTCCAGGTCTGGCAGCCGTGAATCAGCAGCAGCACAAAGGTAAGGGGTGGCTGCATCTTTAGGTGTGCCTCCTCACCTTCCTGCTGCCTTGTCTGTCCAGGCATTCCAAACCCTCAGCCTGCTGGACTGTCCTACCAAAAGCAAAGATTCCCCAGGGAACTGGGCACAGAGGACTCTCATTTGGACCTATCCAGTAGACCTACAGCCACCTTCCAGCTCTACAGAAGCCACAGGTGGACCACACAACAAGAGCAGGTCTTGAGACAGACTTGAAGGAGGGCTTGTGAAAACGAGGAAGAGCAATTTTTTACATGGGCAGATAGTGACAGAACGAGGGGCAAGGGTTTTACACTAAAAGAGGAGAGATTTAGGTTAGACTTGAGAAAGCTGTGAGAGTATTGTGGCCCTGGCACAGCTGTGGCTGCCCCTGGGTCCCTGGAAGTGTCCAGGGCCAGGCTGGATGGGGCTTGGAGCAACCTGGGATAGTGGAAGCTGTCCCTGCCTGTGGCAAGGAGTTGAACTGGAAAGTCCTTAAGGTTCCTTCCAACCCAGACCATCTTTTATAATTATATGATTTTAGAAACTTATGGAAATTATGCCTATAGTCCCTAATTTTTTTTTTAGATAAACACATCACAGAGGATTTTTTAACTCCAGTGTTACATAGATAACTGTATTTATTGGTTTTCTTTCCCACCTTCCCTGCAAAGGTAAACACAGCATTTGCATTCCCAGGCAGAGGGTGGCTTACAGAAGCATTCTGGAAGAGGGGAGGAAGGATTTTTGTTCTCTGATTTGTATTCCAGCCTTAAAAACTTACGTAGCCTGGTGTGACATGAAAACTGATCGGAGCCCATTTCCATTTCTGTCAAAAGTGCATATTAAGACTGCATAATGAAATACTTGTGGGGGTAGTGCTAAACTCTCAGACAGATGGTTCACAGTTAGTGCTAACTAGCACAGTGAAATGAGAAGCTAGATTAAGCCATCAACCCCGTAATTAACCATTTGTTGCTCCATTTATCTACACGATATTCTCAGTTTTCTTGTTCTATTAAACTAACAATAAATGATCTTTTTAATTCTCTTTGGTCTTTTGGTAAACTGTTGCTAGCCATAATTTATACTGCTTTTAGTTCAGCAGATATAGAAATGCATAAATACCAATTAAAATGCATGAATTATCAATGATTCTGTACACAGCCAAAAGATTCAATTTACAAGCAGGCAAGTAGTCATATTTTTTTTTCTGTCTACATAAAAATACACTAAAATTTCATTCAGAATCTCAGCGAACTAATGAACCTGGTGCTGCAAATTCAAACTTGCTACCACAATATGTTTTAAATGCTAGTACCTAAACCTCTACAGGGAACAAAATTTGATTAGTGATGTTTTGCTACAAAATGAACAATATTGATCATTGCTATGCCCAAACAGGCATGGTGAATGTTCTCCAAAGCTGAGCAATGCTTCCTGATCACACCACTGCTGGAGGGACAGAGTGGGGATTTTTTCCCACTGATCTGATGCTCAATCTCATCTTCCTCCACACCAAGCTGCCATGACACTGCTCTGTGTTTCTGAAAAACCAGGGATCAAAATCATAGAATCACAGAATGGTTTGGGTTGGAGGGGACAATAGAATTCATCTCATTCCACCCCCTGCAATGGTCAGAGACACCTTCCACTATCCCAGGTGCTCCAAGCCCCATCCAGCCTGGCCTTGGACATTCCAGGGATCCAGGGGCAGCCGCAGCTGCTCTGGGCACCCTGGGCCAGGGCCTCACTACCATCAGCATTAAAATGTTTCACTCTAATTGGGAAACTTATCTAAATGCATACTTTGGAAAACTCTTCCTGGGATAGCTGCTTCCTCAGTCCCTGTGATGATTTCACCTGCTGTCCAGTGTCTTAGCTTTGAAGTTGAAAAGCTAGAAACAAGTAAGGATGAAAGCTCAGTGAAATAGCAGGAATTATGAGACTGTTGAATTCTGCAGAGTTGCTTCCCTCAGAATTTTAATGTTACTTTGTGCTGTCAAAGCCAGACAGATAAGAAGCTGCCTTAATGAAGCACTAATTGCATTGCATTCAAACGTCACAAATAATCCTGCATGTGGGACTCGGTCTTTATTCAGTCCTTTCTCCTTTGTATAAAGGAGATTAGGAGAATTTGAGAGTTATTATTGAGAATTGAGAATCATATAGCTGAAGCTGACTTTTATTCTTTGCAAAAGAGAGAAGTCTTTTTGTTTTACAGTCAGAAGTTCCTAGGTTTGAGTGAAGAATAATGACATGCAACAGAAGCATGAAATCCTGTGTTTGAGCCTTTAAAGGTGAATTCCAGGAGCTGTGTATTTCCAGGAGTGGGAGACTCTGTGGAGCATGTTTTACATGACATCTGGAAAAAGGCTGGGTAGGGGTAAATCACATAATCGGACATGTCAAACCTTTCCATTGCCGGAGACAGTGGGCAATTAATTTCAAATTGTTGGTTTAATGTTCCTGTCAACTACTGTATTTGCTCAGCTACAAAGCAAATTATCAATGTGTTATTCATACACGCTTCTGCCACTTTCTTTCCATGGCTTATTGGTGTTCTACAGCCCAGTTAGGCTCCTTGCATAATTAGCAAGGAAGTATGAGCTCAAAAGCACACTGGATGCCCACAGCAAGTTCTAGGTATCCTAAAAAATAGCTTGGGTGAAGTGCAAAGTAGTGGTCTCACTGCCAAGCAGGAGCTGGTTTTACTGAGAGGAACAGGCAGAAATTAAATATAGTCTCAGCTCAGCTCACTGAGATGACTTGCTTGACCCTCATGATTGAAACCAAAATCCTGCATCATCCTCTGTGTGTGGAACACCCACAAACATCTCCTTGCAGGATGGGATTAATTTTCTGCTATTTTAGTCGCTGAAAAAGTCTACATTCAGCTTTCATCCCTTCCAACAAACTGCTCAGGGGCCCTCTGTAGTCATGAGACAGGCAGACCTGAGAGAGGGGGCGATGCCTCAATAATTCCTTACCTGCCCCCAGTTAAGGTGGGACCTGGGGCTTCCCTGGGGATACCCAGGTCCCACCACACGATGTGCTTGGGCTGGATGACCAACATTTAGTGGGTCCATGCTGGGTAAGTGAGAGGCAATGTACCCACATTGTGACACAGAGGTCAGCCTGCCTCTGCTGCTGCTTCTGTGTCCCTTGCTGTGACCACAAAATCACAAAATGGTTTGGAAACAACATTTAAAAATCATCTCATTCCATCCCCTGCCATGTGCAGGGACACCTTCCACTGTCCCAGGCTGCTCCAAGCCCCATCCAGCCTGGCCTGGGACACTGCCAGGGATCCAGGGGCAGCCACAGCTGCTCTGGGCACCCTGGGCCAGGGCCTGCCCACCCTCCCAGCCAGCAATTCCTCATTCCCAATGTGCCAAAATCTGTCCCTGCCCTCTGGCCCTGGGAGCCATTGCCTGGGTGCTGTCCCTGCCTGCCTTGTCCCCAGGGGCTGTGCAGCTCTCCTGGAGCCCCTGCAGGCCCTGGCAGGGGCTCTGAGGTGTCCCTGGAGCTTCTCTGGTGCAGCTGAGCAGCCCCAGCTGTGCCAGGCTGGCTCCAGAGCAGAGGGGCTCCAGCCCTGGCAGCATCTCCGTGGCCTCCTCTGCACTGGCTGCAGCAGCTCCAGCTCCTTGTGCTGCTGGAGCCAGGGCTGGGGCAGCTCTGCAGGTGGGCTGGGGCACAGGGGCAGGATCTCCTCCTCTTCTGGGGGATCAGCCCAGGATAGAGTTGGATTTCTGGGCTGACATCCCTTGGGCAAAAAGCACTCATAAATTGAAATTCTCTCCCCTGTCTGCTCCTCCCATAGCACCACTCCAGAACAGGATACCAGTGCAGGTCTCTGTTTCTGTCCTTACAGTAAGATGCACACAGATGCAATCACACACCCTGGGTGAGGGGCTGAGGATGGGAAAAGCTGGCATTTTGCTCCAGCAGCTTTAGTAGCCAGACATTTTTTTCTCAGACAGCATCTGGAGTGCTCAGCATGGGCTGGGTGTTGGTGAGATGCCTGACCTCTGTGTCTGTGAGTGCTCTCCAGCTGACAACTCTAATCTGCTTCTATCCCCACTGCTTCCCTGACAATTCCCTGCAAGATTTGCCCAGGACATTTTGCTTTAACAGTGTCGCTGTCATTCCCAAGCAGGGCAGGGGTACTGCTGGCTGAACCTCTGCCAGCATGGAGTTTATGCTCTGTGGTGGGGGGAAAATAGACCACAGATTTTCATAAACAGGGAAAATAGATTTTCAGTCAACCTCACATTGCTCACAGTTCAATTTTGCGAAGAAAACTTTCTGGGTTGGATTCCTAAGAGGATGCAGGCATCATTCACACATCCTTGAGAGAGGACACTTGTGTGCCCCAGCAGAAAGGCCACCAGCTGGGCTGGGGGAGACCTGATTTCTGCTTGGTTCAAAGCAAGGGTCTGATTCAATATCTCTTGACTCACAGAACAGTTTTTTTGACCACAAAGTAATAGTGTCACTGGCTATGAATAAGCAGCTTTTTAGAAAAGTGGGACATCTTCTACAGCCAAAAATGTCCTGTGCCCCTGGGACAGGGGGTGAAGGTGCTGTGTTACAGATCCCTCTTTAGCATCAGGCAGATTGAAAACCCCAGATGAGTGTCCTACCCACAGAACCATTCAATGCGCAAACAGCATGGCCCACTGATCATCTCCAGTGTAGCTACTGCCCTCTTTAAAATAACTTTTTTATAACCTGGAGCAGTATTCGTCTTTTGAATTGCTGAAGACTCCAGCAAGGCTTGGTTGGGGTCAATAGAAGGCCATGGACTGGGACACCTGGAGTTTGAAGACAGAATTTGAGCACATTTTATCTCAAGTTAAGTTTTACTGAGGTTTTTTTTTTCCTTAGGCTGATGTATGAGACACAGTGGAAGGGCACTGAGGTGGTCACGGGGCTACAAGAAGCATGTGGCACACTAGGAAAGGCTGAGGAAAATGGAGTTTGTAAGCCATGACAAGAAAAGGCTGAGGGGGAATCTAGTCACAGTCTTCTGCTGCCTGAAAGGAGGTTTCAGTAACCACTGATGCACACTCTCCTCAGAGGTGGACAGCAGAAAGTCACAAGGCAATGGACATGAGCTGCACTGAGGAAAACCCTGGTCAGACACAAAGAATAAAATCTTCCCAATGAGGGTGGTGCACCCTGGGAAGAGGACTCAGAGTGTCTGGGGAATCTGCACCTGTCACAGACATCTTTTCATTAAAAATCCTTTCTCAGGATTTTTCCTCCTGAGAAGCTGAGAGGCTTCAGGAACAAAATGTAAACAATGGTTATCTGCAGCTGTGGAATACAACAGGTGCATCTGTGATTGGCCCATCTTGGATGTTTACAATTAATGGCCAATCCCAGCCCAGTTAGCTTGGACTCTCTGTCTGAGACACAGACCTTTGTTATTCATTCCATTCTATTTTTAGCTTAGCTAGCTTTCTGAGATGAAACTTTTCCTTCTATTCTTTTTAGTATAGTTTTAATGTAATATATATCATAAAATAATAAATCAAGCCTTCTGAACATGGAGTCAACATTCTCGTCTCTTCCCTCACCTGAAAACCCCTGTGAACACTGTCACATGCACCCTTGGGGATTTTCACAGCTCAGCTGGACAGGGCTTTGCACGGCATGCAGCCACACTTGGATCAGAGCTGGAGCTGTGCACAGCTCCAGGCATCCTTTCCAATGTGATATCTCCCACCACTCCTGCTTCATTCCTCCCTGATGCTGTGCCACACTTCCCTGGCACTTCTGGGCTCATGTTTCCATGGCCTTTGCAGAGGCAGTGTTTCCTGATGCTCTGCTACACACAGGTACAGCCTCTGTTGCTGTTAGACGGTGACACAAATGGCAATTTACACCACGGTCCCCTGCCTTCCCTTCAGCTCCCCCAGTTCAGTCAGAGCTTGCTGCTAGGTTTTTGCTCCAGGCAGGTGTAATGCTTTCCTCCCACTTGACTGATGCTCCACTGAGCCCACACACAACAAGAGACATAAAGGTGGGTATTTTATTAGGCATTTGTTGGAATAACTTGTTGAGCTGCTCTGAATTCATTCCCATTCTGTTCTTATCACCACAGCATCTGAGCTGCTTCCACGACACGTTAGATAGTGTGACTAATATCTGTTGCATACTGTTTGTTCTGTCACCTTTTCCCAGAGGGAGAAGTGTGTGAAATATTAAGTTTTTGCTGGCCTAATTTTATCTTGTGTCTTGTTTTAACTTGTTTGGGCTTGCGTCTCTCTACAATGAATTCTGCTTGTTCACGGAAAGGAGACAGGCAAAAGAGAGATGCTGAGTGCTTCCAGGAGAGGTAGTGAAGTTTTTAATAACTGTGTTCCTTCTCTGGAGTGAATTCCGTGCTGGCTCACAGGAGGTGAGCCAGTTTAGGTGGGATCTGGGAATCTGGAGGGTCAGGAGAGGTCTGACCCTCTTAGAGATGGGCTTTGTCCATTTGGTCACAGGTCCAAATTTCTCCCTTTGCTTTGACACATGGTTGAAAAAGCATTACAATACTGTGAAGACCATTTCTCTGAACAAACCACCACAACAAATATTGTCCATAGGAGAGAGCTCCATTTATCCCAGAAGAGTTCAGTGTGGGCTTTGGAGCTATGGCCAAGCTCTCCCCATGTCCTACCACATCATTCACTTTATGAGTTTATCATTTGTCCTCATTCAGATGGTAAGGTTTTTTTCCCCCTTTTTGTCTCCTCACAGATCACCCTAAAGAACCTTACTAACCAAGAAGTGGCCACATTTACCTATGGGGATTGGCTGTCCAAGCTGAAAAATGCCACGGGAAGCCTGGTGTGTGAGATGCCAGCTGTCATAAACGACGAGCAGATGATGGAGGATACCACGTACACTCTTCAGGTTAAAACCAGTGACATTGGAGGTTGGTCCTTGCTGGGTATTTCATTGATTTTCTAGTGTGAAGTTTGTTTTTTAACAATGAAAAAAAAAAAGCAAACCCATCTGCTTCATTTGAAATTACATTTGAAAAAACATAGTTTAGCTGGAATAGAACCATTTTAGCTGGCTGTTCACTGTGGCCGTGTCTAAGAGACTCATTCTCATCTGAGCTCTGGGAATAACATATTTAGACACAAGGCCCAGGTCTGACTCCTCTTTGATTCCTCTGAAGACACCCTAACAGAAACTATTACCAGACCAAGGTGCAGAGGTCAGCAGCCACATTTTTCTTTTTTGGTCCATCCATGTAGGGTCAGAGCTGGTGTGCTTCAGGTTTTCAGTCAGCACTGTCTGCCTTGCCTAAAGCAGGCAGCAATAATTCACCCACCTTTCCAAAGTGTTTTGAAACCATTTATCTCAGGCTTTGAAAAAAAACTTTTCTAAATGCACACCAGATAGAAGAGGTGGAACAGAGTATACAGAAAGAGCTTCTAGAGCCAAGAAATGGGGTTTCAGTGTAATTTCCTGGGATCACCGCCTCTTTTCATGGGAAATTTTGTCAGGCTGCTGGATGAAATCTGCTGCCACATACAAAGTGAATAGTGCCAAGATGGGGCAAGCCAGACATTGTCTTGTTTCCAAGGTGTCTTCCTCAAGTGAGATTCTGTCACACCAGTGCACATAACCAACTACTGACCTCTAAAGATCTTTTCTTTATCCCTTTGTTACTTCTTTTTTTTTCTTTCCCTCTGGTTTTATCAGCAGTAATTTAGGCAGCTTTTAAGGTTTGATTCAGGAATATCAAAATTTTTTCTGGCAGAGAATCTTCATGCCACCTCACCATTTCTTACCTATCTTCTCTGCTGGTTGCTTGTCTGAAAAACATGTAGTGAAATACAAAAAACAAAAGAGAGAGAGAGAGGAAGATTTGTTTATGTATCTGGCCATCCATCTAATATAATAGTAAATCTTTCTGTGACCTTTTTTGTGAAAACCAGCCCTAACTCACAAAGGTGATGGAAATAGAAGTGAGAGGAGAACAGAAAATGACAGCAGCAGCAGACAGATCTGCCCTTCCCATTGAATGAAGGATGACAAGTATTAATGAAGAAACATTTTATTTCATTATGAACAGCGACAACCAGTAGGAAAGAGCAGATTACAGAGAGGTTTCAGGGAGTCTGTTTGTGATTAGATCACACAGCTCACTGACACAATGCTGAACTTCATCCAGCTTATCTAAAGCAGGTGCAAGTCATGAACCATCTCCCTCTTTTGATCATTATGTATTCCACAGTTACTCCTGGTTGGACCAATTCAGGAAGAAAGACATTTTATCCTTGGTGATGTTCAAACATGTTGTATCATCTCCTGCCACACTGACATTGTCGAGGAGCAGCAATACTGCACAAGGGCTGGAGTCAAATGTGCTTATTTCTGGGTATAAAGTTTTTCTTTGCAGTGACTTTCAACTTTTCAGCTCATAAGAGTCACTGAAAGAAAAAAAAAAAAAAAAAAAAAAACCACCCAGGCAAAATAATCTCACCTATTTGCCACTCTCTGAAATATTTTCTGGTTTTAGTTCTTCATAGTCTAGACTATCTCTGGTCAATTCATCTGGGAGAGAAGTCTTCACCAGTGGTCTGGGTAACTCTCCTGAGGGTCTCTGACTCTTGAGTTTTTCTTCATCAGATTCAGGCAGAGATTTCACTATTAAATTAGGTTAGATGGATAAAGTTAGGGAAAATTAATCCCACAAAGAAGATTCTGCAGCAAACTAGAAAGCATAAGCTATTTCCTCTCCACCACACACACGTTTAACATCATTGTTTTACATTTTCCCCAAGGAAACCTTTAAGTTACAGTTTGTCTTTCACAAAGTCACTGTGCTCCAGTGAAGATTTAACCTACAGAATTTGCAGAGGGAACAGCTCTGCTCCTGAAAAGCTCAAATCACCTTTTTTCCACCACCACCAGCAGTACCTCAGATGACTCTCAGGCTGCACATAGATAAGAGGAGGTTGTCAGAGCATACTCCTCCCAAGGCAGATGGGAAATCTTTGGTTAAAACCAAGGTCTCAGATGTAAAGCACAATCTGATTTTCTTCTTTTGTGGCAGAACCCATGGACATAGATGCAATAGAGGCAGACCACCTGATGGCTCTTCCTGAGGCACAAAAATGTCCTTTGGCTGATTAATTTTTACTTTCTCTCTGCAGGCATCATATACATGTTAATGCAATAAAGATGGAGAGTGAATAAATACTGCTTTCTCATTTTCCAAGCATTAAGGCAACAGAAGGTTCTTATCTCTGCTGTTATAAGATTAATTAGGATGTTGTCAACTCAGTTCCAACCTACAAATTACATAATTTAGGACAGTTGGTGTCAGCTCATAGTGCCTTATATAGGTTTTTTCATGTAAAAAGAAAGACATTCTTTGGCCTCAGAAGGCTGTGACTCAAGCCCAGAGTTTGTTTTAAAATGAAGCATCTGCTCATATAATCATAAGGAATCATATAATCATAAAGATTTCTGTTTAAAGGGTCCTCTAGAGGTTATTTCACCCATTTTCCTGCTCAAAGGAGTGTTGCCAGCTAAGAGTAGCCAGCCAAACACCGGACAACTCCAGGACCAGTCATGATGCCAGCACCTCCTCAGGCATCTGCACCCAGACCTGCACCATATTCCTGAGAAATTTGGTTTTTCCTCATTTCCAGCCTGAGCCTCCCCAGCAGCCTGTGGCTTTGGTGTTTTGGGGAATGATGTGGTACAGTGCATGGCCCTGTCATTGTGGCCCCTGTGCCTGCACTGGGGCCCTTGTGCACTGCCCCAGCTCCCCTCAGGGCTTCTCCTCTCACTGGCGTGTCCCAGCTCTTGTTCCTCTTGGTATCCACCCTCCAAGCTCTTCTCAGCATCTTGACACAACCCAGGAATTCAAATTCAGTGCTTTGAATTGCACTGAGCTCTGGAAACCTCCTGCTAGCTTGGATCCAATCAGAATATGAAAGGCACTGCTGCAAACTTTGGGACGCCTTCAGCTTCCCAGTACATGCAAGGTTCATTCCAACCTATACAGAGGAGTTGGCACTTCTCCTTGCTGGATTCCATTGGATTTCTGCTTGCCCACCCCTCAAGTTTCTCAAGGTCCATCTGGGCTGGAATTCTGGCCTTCAGCATGTCACTCACTCACACAAATCTACCCTTGGCTGGAAACCTGCTGAGGAAACACTCTGCCACTGTGTAGGGTGTTGATGATGAAGTCCAGCTCAGTTGTGCAGATCCCAGAATCAATCCATGAGCTATTGCACTCATCACCAGTTTGGGCTGGTGCAACCACAGTACCTCCATCTCTTCATTTGTCAGGTTTTTTACAGTTCCTAAATGTGCCTGGCAGTTTTCCTGGAACTGGCAGCAACAACAACAACAACAAAAATATCAGTGACCCAAATAAGTGAAATGTACATTGATTTACCATTTCTGTTTTTTACTTTCCCATCTCCTGCTAATTGCTTGCGAGGGAAATGTCACAGCATGAGACCTTCATAAGCTTCTTCCTGCAGGGACGGTTTTGCTAAGAAACAGTTGGTTCTGTGCTTTTTGAGACCTGGCATTAATTAGGAGCCTGCTCCTTGCAAGGAAAGGGACTTCAGTTTGCTTTGTTCCTCACCTCAGCAAACTCTGGGATCATAAAAAGTACTGCCAGATGAACTGCCTGGATCCCTGATGCTTTCTCTTCCTACTTAAACCCTTCCCAGGGAACTGGTGAAAATTAGCCCCAATTTAACACGGGCAGCTTCTCGCATGGACACATGTTGCTTTGCCTTTCCTCTATAGGACTCTTTTTCTCCTCTTTTTCTTCTAGCAATTTTTTTTCCAGCCCTTCCATAAGTACAGTCATTATTTCTTCCTAACTTCTGTATTCAAGTCATAATCCTGTGGAAGTAGGGCCTTTCTCCAGAAGTTTACAGTCCCCCTAACTTTGTCTCTGCATTGTGTTTAAATGGAGCTGTGGGAAATACTGGCTCAAAGTGGATATGTGATACTCTTGTGCAAGAAAGGGCCTGGCAGGAGGTTAGACTTTCAAAGCTGGGCTATCCAAACGAGGGCAGCAGATGCTGTGCTTCTTTGTAAGGCAGATGTGAGCTTGATGGTCTGGTTTTCCAAAATTTAAGGGCCCTGGTTCTGACACAGCAATGACTGTCTGCCCATGGGTAATCTTATTTCTCTCCGTGAATCTGCTTTTATATTACAGTGTCAAAATTAAAACGCAATCGTTTTGGTGGAACTATAAATAGTGCCAGGTGAAAATGTAACACTTGCAGCTAAAATGTAAGCTCACTGCAGGTCATTTGGTCTTGGACTTCCCAAAATTCAGGAGAACAGCATGGCTGTTTTCTTTGGCAAAATATGGACAGTAGAGGACAAATGACACTCAATATCAGGTAATAAGAATCATCTTGGACATTTTTAATTTCCCAGCATATACACAATAAGAAAGTGGAAGGTGGTAGGTCAAACTGTTGCATGAGGAAGTGGGACTTTTTCCATTGATTTCTGCATGGTCAATACTTTGAGAAAGAGCAATATAGAAGGAAGATCTGTTGTGAAGTGGGCCATGAGATGCCACAGTGGCTGGGTTGATGATGTGTAAGTAGCACTGAAATCCCTGTACCATCAAACACAGCGAGAGCAGGAGGAGACAGACACCAGCTGAAGGATCCTGAGTGCCACAATTGCTTGGAGAAGGTTGTGGGACTGCAGGAGGGAATGACTGAGTGCTGAAAAGGGACTGTGCTTCATCGGGAAGCCCAGGACACCACTTTGTGGCTAGAAAAGTTATAAAGTATGTTCTTTAACACTCCTCAGTAGATTGCTGGATTCTGCTGGGTAAGTCACTTTACTTCCCCAGCTACTTTGGAATAATGGGAGTCACTACCTGACATCCCCTGCAGAGTGCTGTGATGGGCAGTCCTTCAAATTTCTGCTTCCCACTGCACTGCCACCACCACAGTCATGCACCTCGAGTGCCAGGGCAAAGCATCCAGCTGTATTTGTGGGGTGGACTGGAAGAGCTGATTGTCCTCCCTGCAGGATCCTGCACAAATCCACCGAAATGTCTTGGCAGTGCCCAGAGAAACATGAGCACCCCTGCAGCCTCCTCCAGCCTGCCTTAGCTGCCTCCCCGTGCAGCTGGGGCTGGGAGCCAGCCCAGGGTGGCAGGGTAACCCTGGGCATCTTTAATAATGGCATTTTTCTCTGCTCTCTCCTTCCAGGAGCAGGCACTGACGCCAACGTGTCCTTGATCCTCTTTGGGGAGTACGGGGACAGCGGCACCCTGCCTCTGAAGGAGTCCAACAAGTCCAACAAGTTTGAGAGGAACCAGATGGATGAATTCAGCTTCTCTGAAATGCTGAGCCTGGGAGATCTCTGCAAAGTGAGGATCTGGCACGACAACAAAGGTCAGGGCAGCGATGGGGCAGTGGGAGAGCTCGGGATGTTGTTACTTGAGGGAACACACAGACACAGGGCAGGCTGAAGGCAGAGTTCCCAGCTCTGCTTCAGGCTGGGAAAATTACCTGGGTAATTTTACCCAGATATTGATTCTTTAATTTTAATTTTTACCAGGATTTTACCCAGATCCAGGGAGCTGGTGTCCCAGCTCCCCTGTCTGGATACACCCCTTCAGGGTGCCCCTGTCCCTGGCTGCTGGTGCAGCAGGTCCCCAGCTTCAGTCTGAGCTTACAGCCACCTCTGGATGCCTCCCCCAGAGCAAAGCCACCCAGCCTGCTGTCCCAACACACTGAGTCCATCCCCACCTCTCACACAGGAGGCCAGCATGGTGCTCCCAGAGCAATTTAATGTTCTCAGCCTGACACTGACATGTGGGGAAACGCAGCCCAGCATAACACAGCGAGCCTCAGAAGAAAGAAATGAAGATCTGTGTCTGGCTTTATTAAGATCATTGCATCAGCCGGTGAGCACACAGCGTGCTGCTCAGAGAGGTTCTGACACTCCCCTGCTGCTGGACACCCTGACTGGTGTCACAAACTGCAGAGCAGAGCTTAGTAGGACTGTCACAGTCATTTGTGTTGTCATTCAGGCACCAAGTGGTGTCTTGTAACAAATGCATCACTAACACTGCTGTGGTGACATCCCATCCCATCTTCATGCAAAAGAGAATAAACTGCATTACCAATGCCTTGCTCACTGGGGGCCAGCCCTTGCTGCAGCCCAAAGGTGAAGCCCCAGAGCTCACACAGGCTCACACCTGAGCCACTCGACAAAGCAGTTTGGCAGCAATATTTATCACAGTCTGGGGAGGAATGGCACAGGGACCACCTGGTCATTACCTGGTTGTACTGAGGCAGCTGGTTTATGGCTGGGACAGGTTTCATGCCAGTATTGATGTGACCTGGCCACCATCCTCTCAACTACTCCAATCTGTGGCAGATGGGGAAGGCTGCATGTCATGCTCTAGTAATAAAAGATGCTATCTCTAGATTAGACTTTCCCATTGGAAAGTTTTTGAGGGGGAGAAAAAGCACATCTAATGGTAGCCTCTGTCTGCAGTGAAATATGGGAGATGCATCCACCTAACATGATTGTTTACTCCCAGACACTGCAAGCTCTGAGCTCATATTTATCACTCCCACTACACAGCACAATTTAGTTGATTAAACTCCATAATATCATGTTATATAGCTGGTGCTGAATGCAGTAAGGGAGCCGCTTTCACCTGATTACTTTGCCAAAACACTAATTCCTTAGATCTGCAGTTTAGATGTAGATATGGAAAGGGCTATTGAATGAGAGTTTTAGCTCAATAAACAGGTTTTCTGGCTGTTCCAAGACTGGTTCAGACATGCTTCTGATAGCACCGAGAAATCAACATGGACTGGCAGATTTGCTTTCAAACCTATTACCAGCTGAAACGTGTGCTAAAAGAACTTTTTCCCCAAGTGGCATCATGGCTCCCTGGTGACTGGCTGTGCTAACAGGATGAAATAAACTCACCAGAGCAGAGCTGGTCCTTAGGGCTCAGGCACATGGACAGACTGGGATGCAGGAAGGTGGGAACTGGATCAGATCAAGGGTCTGAGCTGCTCTTTCCAACAGCAGCAGCATCCCTGGCTGCCCAAGGAAGGGGACAGGCTGAACGTGTAATCCTGCCACAATCCTCTTCATTTTGCATGATGAATAGCTCAGGGCGTTTCTTGAAGTGGATATCATTCTTGTCCATTAAATAATTTCCAGTGAATTTTCTCATTCAAGGTCTTGCCCAGGCCCTCCAGGAGCCACTGGTACCCACACATCCTGGGCAGGGATTCCCATGAGTCTGCTGCCTGCTGCGTGACGAGCAAATCCTGTTAATCCAGGAGGGGTTTGTTGCCTTTTCCTTCTTGTACAAGTGATCACAGCTCACCCTCTGAGTGCCACTGATCATGCTGCTGACACAAGTTGGTAATTGCTGGCTGTGTGCAGCTGCTTGGTGGCAAAGGGAGGTAACAGAGTTTAGCCTTGGGCTAAGCAGTAAATAGGCTCCATTAGTTTAAATTTGCTCTGGGCTAAGAACTTGTACCCAGATAACCACCACAAGTCAGCTAAAATACTAAGCTGGGTGTCTAGAACCTAAAATATGTATATAAATACACATGGCAGCCTCATATTCTGTTTCCTTATTTCCTCATAACACTGGTTTCCACTTATAAATACTAGTCTTTACCAGACCTGTCTGACAGCAAGGTTAATTTAAGCCTTGGATAAACACCATGCTCAGGTTTTGTTCAGCAAAAATGTTCTTGCTTTTCCCCACAGAAAGAAGGAAAACTGTTGTTTAAATCATAACATATGTTGTCTACATTGTTCTTGCATTAGTCATGTGAAAGGCATCTCCCATCTAAAACTTCACACAATTCAGCATGACAGTTTGTTGGGTGGGTAGAGTATTTATTACTGCTGAGATCCAGGATATAGCTATCCTTTGAATATATGCCTGCTCCCTATATATAATTTATATAAATTGGCTGTGGCACTGCCTAGAAATTCCTGGCTCTATTTCTTTTAAATGAGTAGTAGGGTCAGGGGTCAAGTATGTTTTTTGTCAGATGTGTGAGGGACTTTTGGGTGTTAAATAAAAATGTGTTTGTATTTACTGCTACTCCGAGGCTTCAGATGTTGATAATTCTTTCTCTACCTCTTTTCTGGCTTTTTTGGACTAAATGGCTCTCTACCAATGGCCTGTGGAAGGCTTGGCCTCACACTGGCCCACCCCATTGATCCTCGAGTCCTGAATATGTGGAGCATGCTTGGTGTTCTTTTCCTGAAATAAACTGTCAGTCTCAATCACAGAATCACAGAATGACAGAAAAAAGGAATCACAGAATCACAGAATCACAAAATGGTTTGGGATGGAAGAGACTTTAAAGTGCATCTCATTCCACCCCGTGCCATGGGCAGGGACAGCTCCCACTGTCCCAGGCTGCTCCCAGCCCCATCCAGCCTGGCCTTGGGCACTCCAGGGATCCAGGGGCAGCCACAGCTGCTCTGGGCACTCTGGGCCAGGGCCTGCCCACCCTCCCAGCCAGCAATTCCTCATTCCCAATGGGCCAAAATCTGTCCCTGCCCTCTGGCCCTGGGAGCCATTGCCTGGGTGCTGTCCCTGCCTGCCTTGTCCCCAGGGGCTGTGCAGCTCTCCTGGAGCCCCTGCAGGCCCTGGCAGGGGCTCTCAGGTGTCCCTGGAGCTTCTCTGGTGCAGCTGAGCAGCCCCAGCTGTGCCAGGCTGGCTCCAGAGCAGAGGGGCTCCAGCCCTGGCAGCATCTCCGTGGCCTCCTCTGCACTGGCTGCAGCAGCTCCAGCTCCTTGTGCTGATATTTGGGGCCAATGACAACACCACATGAGGTGCCCCATCAAGGGGAAATACTAACCATCCAAAGGCTTCCTTTTCTTAGCCATATCCAGAGGCCAACTGCCTGCCTGTATTTCAGGATAAAACACATTTAAATGCCTTGCCCATTGTGCTCACTGTGCCACGCACCACAGCTCAGCATCCTTCTCCCTTGGTGCAGCCTTGCTGCAGTGGCTTCGCTCCCAGTTCCCATCTTTTGTTTATCCTTTCACTGAAATTTGACTGCAGTGGGGTGTTCAGAGCTGAAGAGACAGTAATTGCCATGGCAAGACTATCAGGAGGTCTTTAAATTGCAAACACCATGTTTTCATCCTGTGGAAAAGCACGCCAGTTTTATGGTCCCACTTTAATGCTTTTAAATGCCATTTTCCCCACAAAAACTGCTGAGTGACATCTCTGTATGAGACATAAAGGAGGAATGAAGCCCCCATCTAATTTCTCTAACTTCAGTAAAAATGATTAGGGAGGAAGTTGTTGCTCATTTGAAAACAGGCAGTTTAAAGACTTCACAACTGCAATTTCAAGGAGCTTGTTCCTGATTTTTTTAGATGTTTAGAGCTCACCAGTGAGATTCTGGTAACAGCAAAGTGATATGAATGAAATTTAGTTTTAATTTTGCTCCATGTCTTTTTATCTTGCCCCTGTTTACTTTGAGATACTGATGTTCAACCTAATATATTTAGACTCCCTGAGCAAATTTAATCACTTCCAGGCTCCCCATCTCCTGATCTCAGATAGGCACTATGTATTTTCTCATATCTCCGTTCATTTACTTCTACATTTATGCAAGATCAGTATCTGTAGGTCTGTAGAAACGCTGACTTTCTAAATATAGGCCTCAAATTTTTTATTTTTTTTTTCTCTTCTATAAGGACTAAATCACCACTCTGGAAGAATGACTGAAAGTTTCTCAGTAACAGAACTATTTACCTAGAAAAAGGCTGGTTTCCCTCCTTTTTTATGTGGTGGGTTTTTTTGTGTTTGTTTGTTTGTTTGTTTGTTTTTGTATGGCTGCTGCCTTTTTCTCCATGGAACAAGGAAGTATGGGAAATCTGGACTTAGCTCCCTCATCTGCCTGAGTAGGTTTGGACCCAGGTGATAAGCAGTCTGTCTAAAGTAATTAATTTCAGATTCTTGATTATCTCAGTTGCCATCAACCAAGGGGAGCCAGGAAGAGTCTAATTATGGATAAACCAGACTTTTCTGTGTTGTGGGAGAAAAGACAAAAGTAAATACCAAGGTTATGGAGCCAAACTTCTTCTTTGCCTTAACAAGGCCTTTCTCTCAATTCACCAACTGCTCTGACATTGTCCAGCAGAGTTTTAAACAGCCCAGCTGCCCCAGTGACTCCTTTTGGGTGGCTCTCCCAAAAGAGAAAGTACCTTATTCCCTTTTTGAGTTGGACTCAAGTCAAAACAGTTTATATACCCTCGGTTTTCCTTTCCTTTCCCTGAAGGAATTACCTTTTCCAGGAGCAGTGTCTTGACTCAGATGTTAAATGGCCCAGGCCTTGAACTCACAGCACACAGCCATTCCAGAGGACTGGTTCTCCAATTCATGGACATGATTCCAAGCCTTTGGGGCACTTGTAGACCATAAATTATTTTTTTAAAAAACCTAAAGAACTGTCTTTTTTTATCCCTTTGTAAGGATTTACTCAGCTATCAGGCCCGAGAAGGGCTTTTCTAAGCCTTCCCTCTCAGCTCTGGACTGGTGCCTCATAAACTGTGCTGATCCTCAGGGCAGATTTGTTGAAGAGTTTCTGCTTTAAATAAAAAGTGAGAGGGCGAGAAATAGATGTGTAAAACTGCCCAAGGAGAGGAGAGTCCATCACACTCTCTGTTTTGCTGGTGGCTCAGTACAGGGGCAGTCAATGCCAACTCCTGCACATCCATCTGCATGCATGGATCAACTCTACAACTCAGACTGGGCCCAAGTGGGAGTGCAATCTGCAGACTTGCATCATGCCAGCAACTGTGCCATGCCTGATTACTCCTTCAAATTGTCCAAATCTGGCCTCAGCACCTTGGGAGATCCCAGCACTGACACAAGGAGCCCCCTCTCATGTGCCTTGCACCTTTCTCTCTCTCCAAGGCCAGGTTTTTCACCCAAAGGTGTTGTCACAAAGATAATGATTTCACCCTGTGAGGATTATGAGGCCCTGGCACAGAGGAGCTGTGGCTGTCTCACCCCTGGAAGTGTCAAAGGCCAGGCTGGACAGGGCCTGGAGCAGCCTTAGATGGTGGAAGGGGTCCCTGCCCATGGCAGGGGTGGGATGGGACGAGTTTTAATCTCCCATCCATCCCAAACCATTCCGTGATTCTGTGAAAGGTGTGCTACAGGTGTTACATCTTAACCAAGAGATACTGCCAAGGTATCACAGTCCAGAGGTGACATGAAGCAGAAAAAGACATGTAAGGAATTCAAATTGCAGACCCAGAGAGAACACAAAGACTTTGGTGTTGACCTTCTGCATTCATTCCTTTCCAATCTTGTGAATTGCAGAACCTTTCAGAAGGAGCCCAAAAGGAGAGATGTAGCCTTAGAATTATAATTTCCGTAAAAGCTTCTCTTTTCTACAGGCCTCTTTTGCTGCTCTTGGGGACAAATTATCCTGCATCCTTTTTAAAAGCTTTTGCTTCAAGTATCCCTCTATAAAATACGAAATTTCCTTCAATCACAAGAACATAATCTGAGAAATTGTTCCATCTCCAGTCTGAGTTGTTAAGTGTTTTTGCACAGGAGTAGTTCATCTGTAAGATGTGAGGGCTGGAGGAGTGGGGTGTGTCTGAGGGTAATTTATGGGTGGTTTTGACCCGAGTCAAATCCTGAACTCTGAACAAGTTGCAGATACAACAGAGGAGAGGGGGCGCAGGGCACTCACTTTCTAAAACTATCCCAAGTGTTAATCTTCTGCTTTCTCAAAGACTGTGAGAGGGTTTTTTTGCATTGCCCGTCTGCCCTG
The DNA here is from genome assembly GCF_047830755.1 of Zonotrichia albicollis. Taxonomy (NCBI): domain Eukaryota; kingdom Metazoa; phylum Chordata; class Aves; order Passeriformes; family Passerellidae; genus Zonotrichia; species Zonotrichia albicollis. The sequence goes on from NC_133860.1 coordinate 8,904,692, forward strand.
ATGAGAAATGTTGTGGTGTGAACCAATATGAGCCTAAAGGAGAGATCCACAAAATGGATCTATTTTTATTCTGCCACTGGCTTGCTGAATGACCTTGCGTAAATCGCATCCCTGTACCTCATTTTCAATTATGTAAATTAGGGATAAAAATTATTCACCTTCCTAGAGTGTTTTGAGATGTACTGGTGCACAGCTAGATGCTATGATTTTAACACCTCACAATTAATGCTCTGTTTCTAGAGGTTTGAAGCTGCTATCAAAACTCCCACCACTTTCTGGGTGATGCCTCATGAGGTGGGGTTTAGGGATGAATGCTCACCTCACCAGGCAGGGGACAAGAAATGTCAGAGGATGCAAGGCTGATGAGGTGCCTGTGCTATGGTCGTTACTTCACGTGTCAGAAAACGTGAAAATTTTTAAAAAATAAATGAATAAAAAATGCAGTTAGGGGGCTGAGCAGTGCTGGTTGGTGGCTGTGAATGGCTTGGCAGCAGCAGTTCTTCACTGGCCCTTGAGCAGTCAATGTCCCTAGCAGGAGGGATTTTTTACTCCTGTGGAAACATAAGCAGCAGTAATGACTACTATTATCCTTGATCAGACATCAGCTGCTTCCAAAACCAAACCAGAAGAGATATTGCTACAGAAAGTTAAGGGATAGAGAAGATAGTCAATGAATATGGCTGAAAAAAGTGGAGACTTCCATGGATGTGTGTGTATCCAAGCACGGATGTGGCTCTGACTGCAGATTTGGTCCCACCAGGACTTTATTTGCCAGGAATAGTTAATGTTCACTAAAGCAAGGTCAGGGACCAGGTGCCTGCTGAGCAGTGAACCAACCACACTTGTTCCACCCCATTTTTTCCTCCCACCCTCCCATGTTTCTGCAGGTGTCAGAATGCTTTAATATTCTAGGGGTGAGTGCAGGCAAGTCGTGGCTGTTCCTGAGAGAGGGAAAAGAAGCTTCTGGTGCTGCAGGCTGGGGTTTTAGCTAAATGAAGCAGTAATGTCATTATCTGTGTTTCATCTGCGCCTCTACAGTCAGGCTCAATTGTGCTAATCACTGCAGAAATGGGTGACAAGGAGCTTACAATCCAACCTGTCCAATGTCAGGAAAGCACAGACTTCCAGCATCACCTGGGGAAAAGGAAAACGGGTCCTGTGAGGGCTTTTCAGGTGGTCCCTGCTCAGAATCCCCCAGTGGCCAGCTTGGATCCTTTTAGGAAGGAGGATAAATGAGATAAATAACTGTTCTTTTGGATAAGGACATTTGGGGAACAGAATACATTTTCCCTAGATCACACTAAATTATACAGAGTCAAGCAAGCAAAGTGATTCTTTTTTCCCCAAAGCTCTTCTCTTCCTCTAATTACATTTGAAATGTTTTGCATGCTATTGAAAATGTCACTTCCAGCTGCAGACCATTAAGGAGCCTATGTGGCACTGCCATGGGTTTTATTAAGGCAGGTTTGTTGCTGGGGATTTCAATGGCAGCAAAACGAGGCCTGGGGTGAAATACCTTTTGTTACAAGTGTTGAACACTTGTTTTGGTGGTAGGGGACCTTTCACAAAGGCACAGTGCTCACCAAATTATTTTAAAGACCAAGGGATGAATAATGGGGCAGGAACTACTCAGATGTGTGCTATTTCTTCCCTTCTGCCCCAAAGCATTAATGGAGGCAAATGTAGTGGTCCTGGTTTGTACTGAGCTCACAGCAGAAATTTGTGCAGCTGATGTTTTCCTGAGCACTTGTTTTCCTGGTACTGCTGCCTGAGGTGCCAACAGGACTCAGGCAGGTCTGCTCTGGTTTTTTCTGCAATCATCCAAAACTGAGCGATGGAGCAGCTCTGGCTCTGTGGATCAGAGTCAGGGACAGTGTCCAGGGAAAAGGCTGATGGGCCATTGCTGCAGAGATCCTTCAGTTTCTCCCTGCAGCCAGGCTGTGTGGGCAGTGGTCAGGATGTGGGAAAGTCCTTTCACTCTACTATATTCACATCACTCTTCTGGCTCCTCTTCCTCTTCTGCTTATGCTGCTCTATAACCCAGCCTGGGCTGTGGATTTGGTGAATCTGGGATAGGAGTTTCCTTTCCTATCATTGCTTAGGTGCTGTAGAGTGTCTGAGCCCATTGCAAAAGTCACAGAGGAACACAAGGGGTAAACAGGATAATAGCCTGAAACCAGGATTTCATGACCTGGAAAGCAGTTCTGCAAACATGACTTGTTCTCCTTCTGCTGACGTGATGCCCAGCACACAGAGCCAGCCCAGCAGTGGGGGAGTCTCAGATTTAGACTCTGTGCATCACTGGCCTTTCCATTTTCTTTTCCATACCAATGCAAAGAGCAATTTTATAAATAATTTCCCAGTCTGAAACAAAAGAAAAACAATATTTTTTTCTAGTAGAGCAGGGTGCATTTTTCAGACATGAACGAACCCTTCCATTTCTACATCAGCTTTTAAATGGTGTTTAGTGCTGTGGCAATGAAACCCTTGATGTGACAGCGCTCCTGGCACAATGGGACATGGACAGGGTGGGGAGATACGATGCTACGGATGTATCCAGCAGAGCTTTCACCTGGGGTGAGCTATTTCTTCTAAAAATGAAAAGTATTTAGGGATCCAAACACAGGTCTCATAATCTAATTTAAGTCACTAACAATCAAGAATGAAAATGAGAGAAGGCAATTTTTAGTGAGAGAGAAGAGAAATGTTTCTTTCTTTAAAGCAGACAGGAGGATGTTTAGGGGAAGTTGTACCATTTTTCTAGGACTGTCTATCCAGCTCCTTAATTTATGTACCCCCGTGCAGTAAGGGACACCCTGTTGGCATTTGCTTTTCAGTGCTGATCCCTGACAGAGCTCAGCACTTGCTCTTTAAATAGCCCAGAGCTGATAAAAGCATTTTTGTGGGGAGGAGCTGGCTTTGTCCTCAGCTCCCACATCTGCAGCAAAGCCAGGTCAGTCCCATCTCTGCCTCTGATAAAAGAGCAGGAATTTGCTGCAGCTTCTTGGTGAGTGTGGTTGCTGGCACCAGGCTGGAGGAGAGGGAGGAGGGCATGTGCATCTCACCCAGTCTCCTTTCTGGCACTGCTGCTTAGCCCTGATCCTGACCCCACCGTCCTGTTTGCTCCTGGCAGCCAGGCTGAGATCCACAATTTATTCCATCCTGGTCTGCAGGCACTGACACCTCTCACTGCAGAAGGAAGGCATGTTTTCCTTCTTTCATGCTGTACTGTTGTCACCATGTAAAGTTTTGATGGGAGCAGAGCAGACTCCTGAATATCCTGCAGAGATGCTCACTGAACTTAAATGGAAAAGATCCTACCAAAAGATTAACAGCTGACACTGCCAACATGTGTAGAATAAATTTCCAAAACAGCCCCAAAGAGCAAGTTGCTCCAGTTAAATCACAGTGGGAGCCCTGGAAAACTTCACAGAATTGTAGAATCACAGAATGGTTTCTGTTGAAAGAGACCTTAAAGACAATTGTGTTCCAACTCCTGCCATGGGCAGGGACAGCTTCCACTGTCCCAGGTGGCTCCAGGCCCCATCCAGCCTGGCCTTGGACATTCCAGGGATCCAGGGGCAGCCACAGCTGCTCTGGACAACCTGTAAAATTAAAGCAGCTGGAACTAAACTCTTCTCACCAGTGTCCAGTGACAGCACAAGAAGGAATGGGCTCAAACTGAAATAGAGGAAATTCCATTTAAAATAAGAAAAGAAAGCTTTTCTTTTCCTCTGCACGGGTAATCAGAGTCTGGCACAGGCCACCCAGAGAGGCTGTGGAATCTCCATCCTTGGAGATACTAAAAACCTGGCTAGGCTTGGCCCTGAGGAACCAGCTTTAGCTGAGTCTGCCCTAAGCAAGATGTTCTACAGATGAACCCTCCAGGCACTGGAATGACTTTGCAGTTCTGTGCCCCTGAAATTCAAGGGGTGAATGGTGGTGTTGGTTGAGGTCTGTGCTGCATAGCACCCAGTTTAATTTCCTAACTTGGAGAAGGTTCAGGAAGCAAAGCACAGAACAGCAATGGCTGTTCTCCAGCACATGGTGTGGAGGCTCACAGTCCACAGGAGAAGGGCAGCTTGTTGACACAACTCAAAAAATGTGCCATCATTTTCTATTCAGGGATAATGAGGATTAATTTTTGCAAACGTAGGGAATAGGCACACGGCAATGAATTCCTGGAAGAGCAAGAGCTGTTTAATCTCTCCAGGATGTACATAATAAGTGAGCAGATATGTCTCATCATGAACATAACATTTTTTGTCTGACTAATAGCAGGACTTGAAAGTAGAACTGTCAGAACCTCCCGTCCCCACTGAGGTCAACAAGTGTTCCTGTGATTTTAACAAAGAAATCAGGAAAACATTCTCAAATGCTGTTTTCTTTGTCTTCAAGTTGCTTTTCCAATGGGGAAAAAACAAACTGACCAATCAAAGTAGCAAGCTAAAAAAGTGCTGTGGCTCCTCAGAAGGCCCCAGGGGAAATGTAAAGTGATTTGGTCATCCATGCTGGAGCATCCATCACTTTACTCCGTCCTGTTTCACATCCAGTCCCAGCACTCATTAATTTGCCCTCGTTCCTTGGCAAGCATGGGAAGGTTCCTTGCATGTGCTGGCTGGCAAGGCTGAAAGAGGAAGTTGTGCTTTACATTCTGACTTCAAATCCAAAGAGGAGAGAGCCCCAACCTTAGTGGTTGTAAAAAGGATGGGGACAAATGTTTTAGCCGGGCCTGCTGCAACAGGGCAGTGGGGGTGGTTGAAAACTAGAAGAGAGTCAATTTAGATCAGATATAGAAAGGAAAAATTTTTTACAGTGAGGGTGGGGAGGCTTTGGCACAGATTGCCCAGAGCAGCTGTGGCTGCCCCATGCCTGGAAGTGCCCAAGGCCAGGTTGGATGGAGCTTGGAGCACCCTGGGATAGTGGAAGGTGTCCCTGCCCATGGCAGGAGAGCTGACCTTCAAAGATCCCTTCCATTCCTTGATTCCATGATTTATAGCAACAACCAAGGAAAGGTACCTCCCCTCCTATGTGCAAACATTCAGACCTTTATTATTTCTGCTGTTTCACCAGGCATTGCCCCAGGCTGGCACCTGGAATACATTGATGTGACGGACTCGGCCATGGACAAGACGTTCCGGTTCCAGTGCGATCGCTGGCTGGCGAAGGGTGAGGATGATGGGCAGCTCATCAGGGAGCTAGCCTGTGCCAACAATGACATCCTGGAACTGAAGGAACGGACTGGTGAGTTTGGAGGGCTCTTGTGCCACTTCCTGAGGGACCTCAGAGGTCGTAGGACCACATCTCCTGCAAGCTGGAGGCTCCCATGCAGGCTTTGGGGGTTATTTCGTGTACACTTCAGTTCAATAGAGCAGTTCTGGGATAAGAAAGAAATGAAACTGGATTTGGGAGGAAGAGAAAGATCTCATTCTGTGTTGAAAGCAAAGAGGGGCCCATCTGCAGCGGTTCAGTCCATCAGTGAGCCATGAGAACTCATGGATATGATCTCATTAGAACTAATGTGCTTGAGCCTTTGAGGTGGAAAATAAGTTCAGTCCTTAAAGCTTGGTAAGTAACATTGCTCCAGCTTCCTCCTTAACTGGTTCTGGGCTATGAGCTTAAGTGTCCCAGCTGAATATCACAGCTGAGCTTAACAGCCCATGGCCCTGGATCTGCTCTGGGTAATCCCCATGGGGCCAAGGCAATAACACTGCTGTCTGATGTGGGGGTGACTCAGCCAACAAGAGTCACTTAACCACACTGAAGATATGCAGAGTCCATCTCAAGAACTACTGCACCAGTGCTCTTCTTCAGGAGAATCCTGAGGAGACAATAATCACATTACTGACAGGAGAATCCTGGGGACACAATAATCACTTTACTGACAGGGGAATCCTGGGAATACAATCCTCACCGTGATTGTGCTCTGCCCCTGAAAAAATATCAGCCTTGTGAGGGCCATTCTGGGTACTTACAGGCCACCACAGCATCTGAGCACATCGTGCTGGGTGCATGGACACCCTCACTCTGATAGGAACAGTGGCACAAATTTAGGAAAAAAAAAAAAGGAAAGAAAGAAAAGAAAATATGGAGGATTCAGGCTGTGTTTCAGATTAAATGCTCAGCACAGCATGGAGCTGGACACATATTGTTCAAGAGGGACCTCAATCATCCTTGTGGGTCCCTCCAACACAGAATATTCTATGATTCTAAGAATAACTCCATCTATTCTTGCTACCCAATTGAACAGGACTCATATTTTTCATGTATTCTATCCCAAACCACCTAGAAGTCAAAAGTCCCACAGATTTCAGTGTGTTTCCACCCTTACTTTGCAAATGCTTGCTGTCTTGTGGGCTGTGATAAATATTAGGAAAAGGGGTTTTTAAGCAAAGTGACAGCCAAATGAAGAGATCTTGCAGGCCATCTGCTCTCCCTTTTCTGCTTAACGTGTGTGTTAATTATGCTTTAAAGCCTATGAGATTCTCACAGTAACCAGCGACAGAGAGGATGCAGATACAAAGGAAAACATCTGGATCATCCTGGAAGGGAAGATGGGCCGCTCAAAGGAATTCCTCATGGAAAACTCTTCCAAGAAAAGGAGGTTTGAAAGGTAGTGAGCAGGATGGTGGGCCAGAGGAACTCCCACCCACTGTGTGTCCTCCACAAATGCCACTTCTTCTTGCCATAGGGAGCCGTGTTTGTGCCATGCTGCTTCCAAAAAACTTGATGGCTTCCTAGTTGGATAACAGAGAAGATAGAAAATGAGTTTCTGGTGGGCAGCCACAGAGTAGGTTTTAGGACAGCAAGAAAAAGGCATTTGGCAAAGGGAAATGTAGATATTGCATGTGTGTGTGTGTGTGTGTGTGTGTCCTTTTGTGTCTGTACATCCAAAGAGGCTCCTGGCGAGCCCCCAGGGAGGCTGAGTGGATTTTGAGCTGGGAGGAGCAGGAGGAAGCTGGAGGTGGTTTTAGTTCCTTTCGCAGCATCTCGCTGGGAGTGGGAATCAGAGAGAAAGTAATAACAGTTGGAGGCTGGATGTTGTCAGAGCTGCTCAGATCTGGCTTTGCAGACGGATCCGGGGGTGAGGCTGCCGGATCACTGTGGTGTGAGGAAAGGCAGGATCAGCCTCCTGCTGGAGGCACATCCATGGAACAGGGGGCATAGTCCTTCTCCCACATGGCACCAAAGTGCTCCAGGTGTGAGCAGGGTTTGCTGCTTGTTTGAGGACAGGGAACACCCTCTGGAGATGGGGACCTCACCAAAGTCACAGGCACTGCTGGTGTTCTGCTGCTTTGCAGGGGGAAAAAGTGATGGATGACCAAATCACGTTTTCTGGTAAAGGAAGGTGCAATTCTGGCTCATGTGGGACACAGTATGACTGACTGAGACACCACATGAAATATGAAAGAACAGGAGGAATTCTTGAGCTGATGGTGCCCATGGAGAAGTTAGACATCCCTCTTCATTAGGCACAGTCTGTCCTTGGAGGGACCAAGGGCCAGCCCAATAAGGAAATGAACCCAACAGAAACTCAAGGAACACAACAGGAATCCAGCCAACTCTTTGTCAGAAACCTATCAGGCCTGCCCATGGCAGGGGTTTGGAATTAGGTGAACTTTAGGGTCCTTTCCAGCCCAAACCATTCTGAGATTCTGTGATTTAATTGTTCCTCTGAGCTATTTCCAACTCAAGCTTCAGGAAGGGTGGCTCAACGAGCAAATTTAAAACAGCTATGGTGGGTAGATGTGTAACAGATACAGTATCTGTCAAGAATGAATGAATAAGTGCTGGAGAGGAAATTAGTCATTCTTTAGCTTTATCTATAATGAGGCAAATTGATTTTGTATGTGGAACAGCTCAAGTTTATCCTAGAAAGTCCTAGTGGCAACAATTTAAAGTGTCACCCCTAATCAGAGAAAATACTAAATTTAAATATGGAAATTATACTTTGTGTTGAATGATTGTAGGTTAAATCAAATGACTGTAAATGAAGGCTTATCCTCTATCTTCCATAGCCATGTGCAAATTACTTAATGTCCATATGAGGCAAGTCACTGGCAGCCTCCAGGATGCTGAAACTGCTCCCTGTCTCCTGCAGGGGAGCGACTGACACGTTCCAGTTTTCTTCAAAGAACCTTGGTGATATTGCAGCCATCTGTGTTGGTCACTGCCCAAAGGATGGGAAGAAGTCATCTGCAAAGGCTGATGTCTTCTGGCACGTCCAGGAGATCATTGTGACGGAGATGGAGCTTTGCAACAAGTAAGTGCCTTCTCACCTGCAAGGAGCTGCCCTGGGAGGACATGGGGCAGCTCAGCAGCTCTGCACACATCCTCCTGAAGCATTTCAGGCTTAGGAAATAACAGAAAGTCTTGTTTTCTGTTATGTAGTTTGGTGTATCAGGTGCAGAACGTCCTTGTCTGACTTGCCTGCACAATTTCTGAGTTGTTAGAGAGGGTGTTTGCATGTGCAGGTAACTTCATAAACAAGTTGGCTGAGGTGAGTCTCACAGCCAGGATGAACTGATGTCTCACATTATGAAAAATAACCAGAATGGCTAAAATTCAGTTGTAGGATACTCTGCACAGACTGGTCTTTAAGTAAGCCTTGTGAAAGATTTCCTGGAAACAAGAGTAAGACAAAGGCTGAACCTCTGATTCCGACCAGTTCGGATGAGAGATCCTCCTGGTGTGGTCCAAAAGGCCACACATCACTGGAGAGGCTGCAGTCCTGCAGCTCAGCCATGCCTGTAGAGCCCTGAGCAGGGTCAGGCCATGCACACTTTGATCTGAGCCCCATCTCTGGGAGGGGAGCAGATTCCACAGGAGCAGAGGACATCACCCACCTGCAGAACAAACTGCACTCCAGTAAAACAGTCCATGACATTAATTGTGGATTTCTTCTCTTCTCCACGATATTTCCATTGCTGCTGAAGAATTTAACTATGAGGAGTTTGTTCCAGCTGAGACAATTGAGTGTTTAAGAAGAAATCCTTGAAGTGGTGAGGTTTTTTTTTAGAAGCTAAGAGTCTCTCCTAGCAAATTAATCAGCCAACTGAAGAGCCTTAATAATATTTGCTGAATGAAAACTCAGTCAATTGCATACTAAAACATGCTCTTTTCTCCTGGTGGGGAAAAGCCTGGAACCCTCTGAGTCCAGCTGTGCAATCAGATCCATGCACTGAACTCACTGGGAGCATGCTGAAACTGCTGGGACCGTGTGCTGTGAGGGGGCCAAAGGTTTTCTCATAAAATCTCACATTTTGGAGATTGTTTTAAATTAGAGAGGGCAGCCAGAAGGTGTGGGTAAAGCCTGCATTCTGTCCTTGCACTGGAGCAGGGCTCCAGCTCTGCAGATGCAGCACTTCACAGAGGTGTTTGCTGTGCACACGAGCAACTGGAGAGCTTGCACCATGAGAACAAGTTCTCACTTCAGGAATAACCCATCCCAGATATCAAAAAACCTACCCAGACAAGCCAAAAACCAAGTTTAAAGAGTTAACAGATTGTTGCAGCAATAGTTTTGAATTATACTGGGATTTTTCCTTTCTTAGTATGTAAAAAGGTACTATTTAAAGATTTTCCTTGCATATTTCAGGGCTATAAAGGTATTTTTTTTTCTTTTTGCCCCTTGTGAAGATTGGCATGCACCATTTCACTTCCAGACCATGAGATATTACACAGCTGAGGAAATTCATCTTCAGCACTGGGAATCCTCTCCATCATACTCTCATGAAGTTTTTCTGCCCCTGAGCCTAAAATTTTGCTCTTCCTGGAATCTACAGAAATTCCATCACTCTCTTCATGCAGTTTTTCTGTCCCAGAGTGTAAATTTTTTTCCCCTGGAATTTCTCATCTACAAAGCTTCTTCCCAGGGAATAAGTGCTTCACTTTGTGTGCAGAAAATGCCAAGAGTATAGGAAGTGCTTAAGAAACACCACACAGCAGGATTCACAGTGACCCTTCCTCCAGGTGTTTATTTTACACACGCACTGCAATCCATTCAGGACTCCACACTCCATTCAGGAGGACCTGCTGCAGTTCAGTGAAGGTGGGGAAGGGGCAGAAGCTCATTTGGAACTGATCTGCATCACTGGAAATTTAATATGTCGTTAAAAGCAGAGTGCTCCAGCCCCTGGCTGAGTGCCAGCTACGAGGAAATTTATGGATGTGCTCGGTGCTCCCTGCACATCACCAGACACAGCACTGTTGGCATGTGGTACCTCTCATTTCCTTGTTCCCACTTTTTTTGTTCCCTGCTAAGGATGACACAGGTGATCTAGAAAGGGCAGGGGAGATTTAAACCTCCTTCATCTTTCCTGTTGCTTTTTTTTATGCCTTTTTCCTGCTTTAGCTCTGGGCCTGACTGCTCGTCCTGCCTTGGTGGGTCTGGAACTGGTCATGCCATTGCACAGGCTGAAGGAAAACATGACAAGAGCCTCAGAGATCCTTCCCACGTGCAGTGTGTCTGCAGCTGTGTGGGGAGAGGTCATATTTTTCCAGCTGCAAAGCTCCATCGTGGCCCTCTTTCTAGAGAAATATTCAAGTTCTGGTACATGTAGGGGAAAATGCTGAAACAGCATTAATATTGGCCAGTTTAGTAGAATTCACACTCCCTAACTTTCTGGCTACATTTTTGTACCAACAATGTGGTACAGGTGGGCAGGGCCTGTCCCTGTGCTGGCACTGCTGGGACACCTGCAGTGCTGGGGACAGCTCTGGGCCCTCAGCACAAGAGAGACACCGAGGGGCTGGAGTGTGTCCAGGGCAGGGAACGGAGCTGGGAAGGGGCTGGAGCCCCAGGAGAGGCTGAGGGAGCTGGGAAGGGGCTGAGCCTGGAGCAAAGGAGGCTCAGGGGGCCCTTGTGGCTCTGCACAGCTCCTGACAGGAGGGGACAGCCGGGGAGCAGGGCTGTGCCCCAGGGAACAGGGACAGGAGCAGAGGGAACGGCCTCAGGCTGGGCATGGGGAAAGATAGATTGGATATTATGGAAAACTTCTTCATCCAAGGAGCTGTCCAGCCCTGGCACAGCTGCCCAGGGCAGTGGTGGAGTTGCCATCCCTGGAGGGGTTTAAAAGCTGTGTGGATGTGGCACTTTGGGAACATGGGGCAGTGCTGGGGTGGGGTAGCACTTCGACTCAATGATCCTAGAAGGCTTTTCCAACACAAACAATCCCACAATTCCCTCACATTTGCCCCATAAAGTGGCCGTCGATGCCACTAACCTTCCCCTTGTTCCCCGCGTCAGGTACTTCTTCAGGTGCAACGCGAAGATCCCTCTGCGCTACAAGCGGCGAGACTACAAAGTCTTCGAGTGTGCCAAGGTCACCGAGAGCTTTGCCAGCAAAGCCCGGAGCCTGGTGCCAGTGAAATACGAGACCATCGTGGTCACGGGCTTCGAGAAGGGCGCGGGCACCGACGCCAACGTGTTCATCACCATCTACGGCCTGAACGGCGACTCAGGCCGGCGCGCGCTCCGGCAGAAGTTCAGGAACCTCTTCGAGCGAGGCAAAACCAGCAGGTTTTACCTGGAAACGCTGGACATGGGGGAGCTGAAGAAGGTCAAGATTGAGCACGACAACAGCGGGCTGGCTCCGGGCTGGCTGGTGGAGAGGGTGGAGATCACCAACTCGGCCACTGGCGTCACCACCATATTTCCCTGTGGGAAGTGGCTGGATGAAAACCGAGGGGATGGGTTAATCTGTAGGGATCTTTTTCCTAGGTACTGAGGAGGATTTTGGTCCCTTCAGTATGCATTTTTTTCTCATTATACTGTTTTATATTGCCTTTTACTTTTTAATACGCTGCCTTTTGTATTGAGAAATTTTTAGTAGCTTCTTCCTGGGTTAACATTTTGTAAAAGTAATGTTGCCTTTTTTTTTTTTTAAAGTGCACATAAAACTGTTAATTAAATAAATGCATTTATTGGTTATTTATGATTAAAAGCTACAACCAGCAGAGATATAAACTTTTCTGTACCAGCTCAGATGTTTCTGCTTTCAGTGCTATGCCTTGACAGAGCTGAGAATACCCACTGACCTACTCCACTGATAGGTTCCACTTTTAGATAAGCATAGAGGTTAAGCTAATTGAGACATTTTTATTTAAGAAAATTGAGCTTGGAGATCCCAGATTTTTCCCACTTCTGGCAACTGCAAGCTCTGCACGTCCATACACACATATGGACATCTCCAAGGGCACCACATCAAAACACAGCAGGCACAGTGGGATGTTCCATGGGGAGTTTGGGGAGCATCTGCATCCCCCCAGCCAGGTCTCAAGCAGTGGGATCTGGGTGATGTTTTCTGCCCTGTGAGCTTTTTTTCCCCCAGGGCAGACTTTGCTCCCTGGCTGAATTCCTACAACTCTGCCAAGAGCTGGGATCTATGGTTACAGCTGCCAGTGCAAACGACCTTCCAGATAATCAATTCCACAGCAAGGAAGCTGTGCTAACTATATTCAAAGCTGACTCAGGATAATCATACCCTACATGGCCTGAATACCAGCTCTGTTTCAGAGCAAATGCCATGCATTTCAACTTTTTTTTTCCTTTAATAAGGATTGCTGGGTTTTGTCTTTTTCCGTGGCTCAGAAGGGATTTCCTGGCGGCAGTAAGGGCCAGTGCTCCTGTCAATGAGCTCTTCCCAGGCACTCACATCTCTACAGGTGCCAACAAGGAAATCTGCCCACAAATCATTGCTTCTGGAGCCCTGTCTCTCTCTCCAGGGTGCAAAGCAGCAGGACACATCCTTAAGAGGAAAAAGGGAGGTGTTTGAGCCATGAGGACCTTCCTCCCGGCCCACCCTCTGCCAGAAGCTGGCTTTAAACAAGAACTTTGCAAGAATGGGATCAAAGGGGTCAGGAGTGGGCTCAACCCACCAAGCCCACCCACCCCAGCAGTTCCTGGGTTGAGGATGATGCTTCTGCTGGGACCATGCCTGGATGTGCCTGGCCACGAGGCAGGACTGTCCCACTGCTCAGTCCCTCACTCCTCATGGGCAAAGGAGGCCCAGCAAAGCCTGCTGATGCTGAGACAGGAGTCAGAAGCATCTTAGAAATTGATTGAGCTGTTGATTGCTCAGGGGTATTTGAAAGCTCCTAACCCACTAAAGCCCTTCCAGGGAAGTTCTGGATTTCTGTTTCCCACGGCAGCCATCACCAAAGAGACATGACCTTATATCATGTCTGTCTCTGCCAGCTCACAAATAATAGCCCAGACTAATTCATTTTAGAAACCTTTATGGTAACTGATGGTTCTGGAGCAGAGCAAGTTGCTTAAATGAGCCTGGTAATCAACCTCATCAGGGATCAGCTACTCACTGAGAGGAATAATAACAACAGCAGCCTTTGCTGGCTGTGCTCTCCCTCCTCATGGCAGACTGGTGTGCCCAGCCCCTAGCAAGGAGCAGGAGGAGCCGAACAGCCCTTAGGAGGGCTGGAGGTGATTGCTAGGGTCTGACTGCATCCCTGGGACCCTGCTGGGATGGAGTTCAGACTCCCTGGATACCCAGGGCGTCCCGTGAATGGAGTCTGGAGCATCTGGGTTTGCTGTTCTTGTGCAGCGTCATTGCAGTTCCCCAGCAGGTGTCTGAATCAAAATAAGGGTCAGGCTTTTGATCTCCCTGCATTCCCTCCCACCCAAGTTTGACCAGCACTGTGGAAAAAAAAATCCTCTCCTGTCAAGAGGTTTGGCCCCTTTTCAGAGTGCTGCTGTGAAATAGGAGTTTGTCCCTGTGCAGTGCTGCAGTCCCAGCCTTTCCAGCTGGCTCCAGTCACCCCTACTTGGTACAGGGTGGGGGGAAAGATGATTTTAGAGCATCAGTTTAACCCCTGCCACCCCCTGGGCAAGCTCACTGCACTGGCACCTGCTTCCATGGCCAGGTTGGACAGGGTTGAGAGCAACCTGTTCTATTGGAAGGTGTCCCTGCCCATGGCAGGGGTGGGAACAGAATCTTTGAGGTCCCTTCCAGCCCAAACCATTCTGTGAGCCCATGGTGATTCTATGGTTCCAGGATTCTTCTGTGATTCCAGCCCTGGGGAGCAGGGAGGCAGCTCCTGATCCACACACCATCCCTCCCTGGGGCAAGGAGGAAAGATAAATTCTTACCTTGCGTGTGAAATGTGCTCACGTCTGGGAGGAATCACAGGTGGCAAGTGGCCAGAAACACGGGTTGAGGCACAGGAATTAATATCTTCAGGGTGACCAAACCACTGTGCAGGTGGGAGATGGGTTTGTGGGTACCTGAGGTCATCAAGGCCTCCTGCCATCCCTGGACAGGCTTATTCAGCACCAAAGCCCCAGGCAAAGCTGCCAGGAGCTGAAAAGGACCAAGGAGAGTTTGCTGATAGAGGGTCAGCACCCACACTGATTCCAGAAGGCAGCCTTGGCAAAGCATGAAGGAACTCTGCTTTTTCCACTTCAAACAAGCCCCTCCTCAGTGCAAAGCTCAGCTCCACCCTGGCTCTGGGGAATCCCTCTGTTTCTACAACAGCTGCTGCAGAAGTAATAAGGCAAGAGTGGAGCTTTTCCAGAGGCTGGATTTGCGTTACGCTGCTAGATCCAACAGTTTCTTGGACAAGTGGAGATCTAGGGAGGAGAAAAGCCAAAATTTTCCTAGTCCTGTGCCTTTTGCAGGGCTTAGTCAATCTTTTCCTGTGGAGGCCAAGCAGCCCAAGGCTGGTATGTTGGGCAGATTCAAAGCTCCTGCTCCCACCACCAACCTCTACCTTCTTTTTTTTCCACTTTATTTCCTAATTGGTGGCATTTTAATGCACATTCCTTCATCCTAAAACAACAATGTAAATAAGAAGCAAGAGCAAAGGGCAAGATTGGTAGCACTCAGTGTGAATCTTCAAAACCTGGCTGTGCCATTGTATTTGTGTTCTCCATCATTTTGGAACTCTGATGAAGTTCTGTGTTCACCAAATTTAGGTTTACCAAAGCACTTGGGTGCTGCCAGTGAAAACAAGCATTAACAAGGGGTACTTAGCAGTGTTTTGTGCTGAAGGACCAGTTGCCTCTTGGTGCAGGACACAGAAAATTATTTGCAAATCTCTTTGAAATTGTTGCTAAGCATTTTTGGTAGCATCATATCCCGATGTGAACCCTAGGCTTATGAAGGGGCAATGACTGAGATGTGAAGTATCATGTTCTGTGTGTAGAAAATATCTTACAATCTTCCTTGCTCCTTCCTCATGTCTAGAGGCCAATTGTAAACTGGAAAAGAGCTAAAATGAAAAAAATTTTTAAAAAAAGAAAAAAAAGAAAAACTAAATTTATTAATGAGGTTATACAGCTCTGAGATGCAGCCTGTGGGCCAGGCCCAGATTTAGGCACCACAAAACGCTGGATAATAATGGTTAGGGGCTCAATTTCTCAACCCTGGGCAGCTGCAGTGAGAGCAGATGCTGGTGGTGAATAAAGATGTTGCATTTTGGTCTGTGCTGCTGTGCTGTGATGGGCAGAGCCCCTCTCCCTCCCCAGGCAGGCTCTGAGCTCAGCAGGGCTGTTATCAGATTGTGGCAGATCCTTTGCTGCTCCAGCTCCAAAACAAACCTGATTGCATCTGCAGCACCTCTCTCAGCGGCGTCGCCCCTCTGAAGGACATCAGCAGGATCTCAGTGAGAAACTGAGATTTTCCACAGCTGGACCAGCGGGTCACTTTTAACCTGTTTTCTGTTTTCTGGGTTTCTAAAAGCCTCCTGTAACAAGAGGTTCGTGTGGTGTGAACACGGTTCGTCCCATATGCAGCTTTTGATGGATGCTGGGGGAGCCGGCAATTCCCTTCAGCCACAGGAACCAAAGCTCTGTGATCAGCAGCCACTTGTCTCCAAGGCTTATTTAAGTCTAATCACACAGTCAAAGCTGGGCACTGGCCTCAGCTTTTCAGGAGGAGCAGCTGAATCAAGAGTGGGCAGGAGCAGAGAGTGGCACCATTGGTTGTGGGAGGAAATAAGAGCACGGGAGGATCTACAGAATGGAGTTTGGAGGATGCAAAATTGGGTGTATGACCCATTGGATTCTCCAATGGGTAGCAAAAAGGGCTGAAAATACCCCCAAATGTATAGGTTTGAAGGGTTTGGGGTTTTTCTTTTCTTCCAGTCAATTTCCCCTTCCTAGTTATTAAAGCGGAGAGCCAGGCAGAAGGAAATCCTTCTCCACCAGGAGAGAGGGTGGGAGAACCTGTTGATACCTCTGCAGGACTTGCTATAAATACCTTACAGGCACTGTGTGATGTATTTAGAGGAGAAATCTCTCTTTAACAGGCAATTTCCTGAAATTCTAGAAAGCCTTTTGGTACCTGATGACCAAACTGGTGCCACAGAGCACAGCAATGTGCCCAGTGTGGAGAGTCTCACCTCACCTCTGCCGTGGGGCCCAGCCACCAGCAGCCTCTGCAAACCAGATGGGCAGGGGATTTTTTACCCCAGCAGAGCTTCTCGTGCTCATCAAAGACACAAGCAGTGGAAGGAGAATTGATTCCAACCCAAAGAAACCAGAAATGAGCAGCAAATAAAGACCAAGCGACCGCCCTGGCAGGTGTCTTCTGCGTGGCACAGGTTTATAGTTAGCAATGCGGTTTCTTTTATTAGTTATAAATAAAGTACAAAAAGTCCACCAAAAGTGAATCTAAGCATTTACACAATTTCTAATGTCTTTCCATTTCTTCAATGCACTATTGCTTTAATATTAATAATAAATATTTTTCTAGCTTTCTTCTATAAAATAGTCTATGTAGCAAAATGTTGCACAGCACAACAGAACAGCAGTAGGAATACAAAAATGTGGGTGATCCTTTCACCTGCCTGGGTCATTAAAGGAGAGGGGATTTTGTTTACTCGCTCCTTGTTTTGCTTATCCCTCTTGCAGTGACTTTGTGGGGGAGGACAGCCAACCCCCCAGTCCCCACACAGCTCAAAATCACAGCTCCAGGCTACAGGGGAGGAGTGTTACAGAGCAGCAAGGTAAAAAACACAGACAGGTTTAAAACCTGGGGTAAGGCAAAGTCAACAAAGCAGCGCAGCACCCTGAAGGGACAGAGAGAAAAGAATTAAGGTACTGTGATTTTGTGCCTTTCTAACCCAACTGAGAATTTCGTCCGGAGCCTTTTTGTGGGGAGGATGGCTACGGGCTGAGCACATGCATCAAACCCCACTTCTGCCTGTACACAACTAAATGTCTGCACTGACCGAGCATGGTTATGGCTTAAAGCTTAAAATGTTATCAGAGGTTCTCTAACCTTCTGGCAAAGCTGGAACTTGTGATACTCAGGAGCCTTTGGGGAAAGGGCAATGCATTGCAAGAGTGGTGCAGCCATGGCAGGATGGGGATGCTTGGCCATGTCATTTTGGGGCTGACCCCCTTCTTGGGGGCAGGAGGGCTCTGGAGTGGGTCCCAACTCTACACTGGATTAAAAAACTCCAAACTGAGGCTCCCTCCTGTACAGGAGGGGTGAAGCCAACTGGTCAAGATCAGTGTTAAGCGCTTCTGCCCCTTGCATGTGTCAGAGGTGGGTTACAGCCAGTGCCATGGCAGGCGCTGCAAGGAGATGGCAAACGGATCCCGCGTCCATCCCAACCACTCCCAGCTAGACACGGTGTCACAGGACCACAGAATTGCTTGGGCTGGAAGGGACCCTAAAGCTCATCTCATTCCACCCCCTGCCGTGGGCAGGGACAGCTTCCACTATCCCAGATTGCTCCGAGTCCCATCCAACCTGGGCATGGATGCTTCCAAGGCATGGGGCAGCCACAGCTTCTCTGGAAAACCTGTACCAGGGCCTTCCTAGCCTCTGAGTAAGGAAGCCAACCCCTAAAAACTGCATTGAATCCCTCAGTTCTGTTGCCTCCACGTTTAAATTCACCCTATTGCCTCCTTCACCCCAGCTGGGTGCACACACAGAGGGTGAAAAGAGCCAAACCAAGCACTGATAGACGCCAAAAATTACAGAGCCCCCAAACCTGGGCTTTTGACACAATCTTGCACTAAAGGCATGCATTGCCCCTTGCAGTGGGGGCCTGCCGGGTGTTATTGCAGGGTCACACAAGCAGCAGCAGCAGCAGCAGCAGCAGCAGCAGCAGCATCACCAGAGGCATCAGGGACAGGGCAGTACCAAGAAACAACCAAAACGTTTTGGTTTATGCAGAGCGTCGTTAACCGCCTTCAATGCGCAAGGACGCAAGTGAAAGGATCACCAGAGTTTGATTATGAGTGCAAATAATATTCATATATATGTGCTAAACACAGTCACTATATTGCAGTTTTCCACTATGTCACAGCATACAGAATCAAAGGTTTGCATTTTTATGGAATGTATCCAAGGTAACAGCACCACAGTAATACAGTTTGTAATCACACACCCTGATTTTTTTCTCTTTTTTTTTTTTTTACTGTTTTTGACAAGATAAGCATTACCCCCCACATCCCCTGTTTAATTTTATTTTAAGTACCGATGCATGCAAAGCATTCCATTCCCAGAAACAATGCAAAAATGAGGTAATAGGAGTAATAAAAAAAATTAGTAGTAATTTCTAAATAAATAAATTATAATTAAATTGCAAAAAAACAACTATAAAAATAATTAAATTAGAACCCACAATATCTACAAGTTAGTCATAAATTATGATTGTTAAATATAAGGCATTTAAACTCACAAAACCCTGTAAACTATTGATGTTTTGTTTCTAGATTTTTTGTTGTTGTTGTTGATGTTTGTTTTGTTTTGTTTTGTTTTTAAACTCACGATCCTAACTCGCAACCTAGTTGTACAAATTATTTAAACACAAAGGAACCTGACACACTGATACAACTCCAGACACTGTAAATTCGCACGCACCTTGGGATCAGTCACTCACACGAGACCATGGGAGTTTGGTGCTTTTCTTCATCAAAGGTTTGCTTGTTTTTTTTTGTTTGTTTGGTTTGGTTTTTTTTTTCAGTTTGATCAATCTTTTTATTCTTTTTTTTAAAAACTGTGCTTGTTTATTAGGCAAATAGTAACACTTTCTCATAGGCTTTAAAAGAAAACACAGGGTCCAGAAGTGTTCCTCATTCCCTCCCCACCCAGTGGGGGTGTCAATCCCCCTGTTGCTCTCCCTGCTTCTCCCCCACAGGTCACACCTGGGCAGACCAAACCTGCAGAGTATTTTACCACCAAAACCTTTCTTTGCTTGTCATGGTATTAGTATTATTAGTATTATTTGTAATGCTGCTTCAATGCTGGTGGAGCAAGACCCATAGGTATCCATGGGCCACTCCCTGACCATGGACATCAGGGCTGGGACCACCACATTCCCCAAGAAGCTGTCACTTGTGCTGGGTGGCAAATGTGCCATAAAATCATGGAATGGCTTGGGCTGGGAGGGGCCTCAAAGCTCATCTTGTTCCAAACACCCTACCGTGGACAGGGACACCTTCCACTAGGCCTGGTCACTCCAGACCCCGTCCTGCCTGGCCTTTAGCACTTCCAGGGTTCTCTGGGCAACCAGGGCTTCCCCACCCTCATAGCCAAGAACTTCTGCCTTAGACATCTTCCCTGTATGTCACCATTTGTCTCCTTCCTCTCTCTCCCACCTGCTTTGGCACACAATGAGAGGCTCCTGCACCCTCACATGGGGCTTCCCTTCTTGTCTCTCCTCTCTCACTGGGGGAAAAAGTAAATCTCTGTGTGCCTCTGAGGTTGGTGTTTTCTAGTTACAGCTCATGAGAATCTTGCAGTTTCTCAGATGAAAGTTTATGACTGAATCTACTTGGGAGAGCATTTCTCTCCAGTGAAACATATGCTCAGGGGAGACAGAAATCATTCCCACCACACCAACATTTTCAATAGATTATGTTTCTAATTCCCCTGCTGCCTCTCTGCAGCTCCTTTCTCCCTTAGTATGAAAGAAAAAAAAAAAAGAAACAAAAAGAAAACTACAGGTTTTGGTTATGAATGTCGGTTTTCCCGAGGGTTTTCCGCCTGATCCCTGCGGTTGGCTGGCGTACTGAGGTCTTTTTTTTTTTTTTGTTTAGGGGGAGCATGGATTGCAACAGCTCACTCCTTTGGGTATTACCTCTTAATTCTGTTTTGAGTGTTAATGTGATTAAGTTTCATTTTAACAGCCACTGATTGCTCCGTGTGGGTACGGCCTGAAACGTGCACAGCAGCCCGCGAGGGCGCAGGGGCGCGCGCTTTGGGACAGGTCACGGCTCCCAAAAGTGGCAGCCCCATCTCCACCCTGCCTTCCCCTCCCACGACCAAGAGTTCGTGGTCTCAGCAGTGTCTTGTGAGCATCGAGTTCTCTTCTGCCCCCTTATCAAGAGATGCTTTGGCAATGGGAGGAGAGTCAACGTTTTGCGCCTCTCGGCGCCTTTGTCACGCCCCAAAGAGCAGCGGAAGGCGCCGTCTCCCGTAACCATCACTTTGGAGAAGTGCCGGCAAAGCCAACACGCCACACAGCTCACAGAAGAAAGCATCACGGACAATTGCAATCATGTAGACAGAACTTCCTTGGATTTTGATATGACAAGCTACTTTGTTAAATACAGAAAGCAAAGAAACAGCATCTACTCAAATACTGTGCTGCTACAGAAAGTGTCCAGCACCAGCAGACAAGCAGGAACGAAGCTTTTCCCTACTGCTTCGTTCATTTTATCCCCAATTTTTATTTTTATTAAGCTTCTCTAAATTTGCAACACACTGTAAATGCAAGGGAAAGAAGCACACGCGGCTGAGGCAAAGAGCACAAACCCTTCTGACTGTAAACAGGATTTTGCTTTTCCTCCCCTTTCCCCCACCCCAAGGATGGGGATATTTGACCTCTTTATTTCCCCTTCTGCAATGTATTAATCAGGCACCAAAATAAGGAATCTATGAAAAAATATTTGGTGCAAATTAGGTAACAGCAACATGTCCACCACAAGATGAGTAGGGCATCAAACACAACATTTCTTAAGCTAACATGCTCCAGCTGCCATCCATAGAAATAGCTAAAGGACCCCTAACATGTTTCTACATATTTGAGAGGTATATATACAATCCCCATAAAAAGCAGGATTGACAGGCCGGACTAACCACAACTAGTTCCTTCATATTCAACACTAAAATCTTCTGCAGCACAGGGTCTCTGAGCTCCGGGAATGCCAGCTCCCTTTCACTGGGCCTGTATCCTGCGTATATGTGCAACATCTCCTACTGCTAGATATTGTATCACCTCCTCCTTCTCCTCACTACCGTGCCTGCAGACTTCCCCTCTCAATCAAATGGCTCAGAAGGCAAAAAATTTCGCTGCAAGGGTGTATGGCCATACGACCTGGTAAGGAAAATGGTGTGTCCAGCCAGTCTTTTCAGCTGTCCGAGCCGAGCTGTGTTTCAATGTCCACCCTGCAGATCGGGCACTTCTTGCTGGTGGCCAGCCACTGGTCCACGCACACTTGGTGAAAGAGATGCATGCAGGGCAACCGCCTGCAGAGAGAAAAACACCACTGTTAGGGTGGAGGAGGTCCAAGGGAGCAAAAAGAGCTGAAAAACAGCATCTGGGGCTGCTTGGAACATGGGAAACATTCCTGTGGTGGTACCATTGCCACCAAGGTCCAGCAGCCTTTCCCAGCCATGCCAGTTCACACAGGGCAGTGGGCAGGAGACAGTGTCCTCCTTGGCCTATTAGAAATCCCCACACCATCCTGAATTGAGTTGCTCCAGTTATTAATTGTGCTGGCTGCTAATTTTTAACCTTTCAGGAGCAACGTTATACTCCAAAGCCTCTTAGCTCTTCATGGTTGTGTCACATTAGCAGTCAGGTGGGCCCACACTGTTCCTGCATGTGTGTCCCCAGGGAATCTGGTCACGTTTCACCTACATCACTTCTGCCATCATCATGTGTCACCCCTGTGATACAGGGAAACCTGGAACCACAAGAACCAACAGCAAAAGGATCAGGGCTTTTCTTGAGAATTTAAGGATGAGAAGAGAAGTAGTACTTCTCACCTGCAGTCCCTTCAGCCATGATAGTTCAGCCCCTTGCAATTTCTTGTCCCCATCCTCTGTCTCAAGCAGAGACTGGACCCAGTGAGCAGCCTGGGATGTCTGTTAGAGACAACTGGAGTTCTGTTGGCTGGGGATGGTTCTCTGTGACCATTGGGGCAAAGTAATCCTACTCATTCTACAATAAAGCAGCTGTGTCTTGGACACAAGCCCAGCTCTCCTGGACTTCTCACCAACACTGCTTTTTGTCATACTTTGGTCATCTGTCAGGCTCAGGTGTTGATGACCCCAAGCTGCAGATGGTTGTCAGAGATCAGTCTAACCTACCCTTCTCTGACACTTTGCCACCTGGCCAGCTGGCACAGCCTGGAAGCAGATGATCCAAACCCAGGGAACACTATAAAAACCTGGTCCTGTGCTGCCGCAAGGCTCTGCCTGTCTACGGGCTATATCAATGTCCATCTGTAAAGCATTTGGGTTCCCAGACCCCACAACAGCCCAGGTGAGTTTCCCAGGACAAGAACAGAGACATTAATCCAAATAGACACAACTCAGATGGCACTGAGAAGCAGAGGAGGGGATGGAAGGATCTCACCTGACGTCCTCTCCATCTTCAAGCATGGACAGACAGATTGTGCATTTCTCGTCGGTATCTGACTCCTCACCATCGTCTTGCTCAGCTTTGCCTTCCTGTGGTCTTCTCTGCAGCAAGATTAAAGACATTTGGTTAGACCTTGCCCTTCTAATGCTCTCCCAAGCCTGGGCAGTTGCAGGAAGATAAATAATGAGATCTCCATCTATCAGCCAGATCCTCCAGCTCGGGGAAGCCAGCCCAGCCAAAACAGCCAGCGAGACGTGTGTGGCACCAACATGCTGCAGGCTGGCATGTCTCCTCCTGAGGCTGGTGGCAGTGCCCCAAGGAGCAACCTGTCCTCTGCTGCCCTAATACAGCCCCCCACCACTTCCTTGCAGTGGGGGCGGCCCCATGGTCTCCTTTGCTGGAGGCTTCTCTGTGGGGAGACCCCAAACCTCATGGTGCCACCACTGCCAGGAAGGGCAGCCACTGTGCCCCACGCCAGCTTGGCCACTGCTGCACCACAGGGCCGTGCTTATCCTGCCAGCTGCCCCTTTTTCTCTTCCCCCACACATCCATTCCTATTCATATCCTTTTCCTGGGCTCACTGGAGATGCAATGAGAGACAAGTGCAGCAGGAGTTACCTCACTTCCAACCTGGGCAATGCGACATCCCTACCCTCCAGCCAGGAGTGACCGACACCAGGAACGACGACCCAGACAAGCATTCTTCCCAATTTCTACTGAGCACAACCCAAAAATGTGCCCATTTCCTCATGGGTGGGGAGGTCAGCTTCAACAGAGGAGACACCCTTGGTGAAGCCAGGGGAGAAGAAGGCTCCCTGGGACACAGAGCCCTCATGGGGCAGCGCCGCTGGCATGCAGAACGGGGCGGGTTTGCATGCACCAAGCCCCCTTGGTGGTGTGCACTTTCTTACCAGGTGCAGACAGGGGGGAAATTGCACCCGCTGGGTGGGAGAAGGTTGAGACCCTTTTGAAAATTTGGCCCGCAGCTTCCTAGCCTAGAAGTGAGAAACAGGCAGCTGAGCTACGCCACCGCTCCCGCCCCCGGGAGCCCCGCCAGAAATTACAGCACCCCTGCTGCAGTGGGACTGTGACCCACCAAAGTCCTTCCTGCTGCCTGCTCCGTGCCCACAGCCCCTGGCTGAGTGAGAGGGGCTGGCAGCCATGCTGTGCTCTGGGGCACTCACCTTCTTGTACTTGTGGGGGAAGGTGAATCTCTCGATGGTGTTCTGGACGGCGCCCCGGCTCACGCTGCCCAGCCTGTCCTCCAGCTGCAGCAGCTCCTGTGGCACAGGAACATCAGGAAAGTGCCATCCCCGCTGCTCCCACCACACAGCCATACCTGCTGGCAACTGAGGCTCCCTCCTGTCCTCTGCTCAATGGGAATGGCCGTCAACCCCACAACAACCATGCTGTAATGATGGATCTGATCCCTGGCACTTGGGGTAATAACTAAAAGGTTGAGGCAAAGAGCTGGATATCCAACATTTCACAAATTAGGGTGGGATTTGAGCTTCTGACAGGCTGGGAAACAAAGCTCCATATATCTGGAGCACTTTGTTCATAAATGAAAGGAGCCAGAGCCAACCCAAGCCAGACCCAGGCACCTTGGAGTAAACCATCTTTAACCAAACTCAACCCCATCACTTCCCAGCTGTTACTAAAATTGATGAAAGGCTCAATGCAACTGCCACACCACAAAAAAAACTGTCTTACAGCTTTATAGCAGAGCTTGCTTGCATAAATTCACAGCCCTTTAAAAATGAATAATTCCAGTCCCCAGATACATACTTCATAGCTCTCCCGCACAGCGGATGTGTGCCTGCTTGGGTTCAGTCCCTGAAGAGCAAGCAGCTGAAGCTGAGGGTAAGGGTAATTTCTGATTTCATGAACAACCTGAAAAAAGTGAGGGAGAAAAATAAAGCCACCTGTACACTTGCCTACAGAAAACCCTTGTGTGCCCTGATGTAAATCTAATGCTTGAAAAATTCAAATTAAAAGAGTAGATTGACATTTTCACCAATTTAAGCCTTTTGATAACAAAAAAATGAGGTTTTATCTAATACGTTTCCTAGACATGATACCTAAGAACGTGCAGCTCCTACAAAATAAACTGTTATAATAATTCCTATATCATCCATAGCATTGTAGTTCCAAACCCCCAACATGGATTAGATTACAATGAAATTTTATTTCATTTAAATGGGTGGATTTCTGTTCATTCAAGCTTTGATTGGGGTTTTTTTAAGGCTTGCTTTAGTACACAGGTGTCAGGGTCTGACCCAGCACAAGGGAAAAGTGTCCTCATGGGATTTCTGGGGCTGTTTTAAGGATTGGCAGTGTTTGGCATGACTTAGCTCCAAATACAGCACCCTGCTAAGAGAAGGGGTAGAAAAATACCCCAGTCAGCCTGTCTTCTCATCAATCCCACCTCCACCTGTGCAAGGTATCATGAAAACCTTTACAGGTGGCATCAGAGCTGACGTAGAGAGCAATGATTGATGAGGGATGGTCCTGGGGGCTGACACCAGGGAAGGCAGTCACCCACTGCCAGTCCTTCAGCACACAAAAAGTCCTGGGAGATCACAGTTCCTTCCAGTGTTGATTATATTATTAATATTAACTGCTGAGTCTCTCACATCCTGCCCATGTTTTGCAGACCAGCTTGTGAACGTGGTGCTGCAAGCAATGGACCGAATCCTTCCAGAACAGCTGAAGCTTTTCTTTTCTTTCTCTAACCCAGTGCAGTGATGCAACATTATCCTTTCAGACACTCCCTCCCACGGCCGGAGATAAGTGGGATTTGCAGCAGACAGGTGATAGAAAGATAGCAGCCTTTATTTTGACTGCTTTCTGGCAGACAATGCATAAAACATTTCTCAGTAAGAGCGTTTCACTTACCACCTGGGTTGAGGATGTGCTTCTGGGGAAGTGGTGCACCCGAGGAGTGGCCAGGTAATGCTGATAGGGCTGGGGCACCGGCCGGACCTGGAACTGGGCGTGAGTCAGCCCCGCGTCCACGCTGAGGTCCCTGTGGGCACCAGGAGGGAGACGGGGCTCTGAGTGCCTGGCTGTGCTCCAGGGGACTGCAGCAACCAGACCCCACTCTGGGAAATGTCCTCTGGGCTGCTCCTCACACTGGTATGGTATGGCTTGGCTTGGTTTGCCAGAGAGTTTCCTCCAGTTTGGGGAGTCATGGAGGGAGGGGTTGTTTCTATGCCCTCCCTGTGGGCACCAGGAGGGACACGTGGTTGTGAGTGCCTGGCTGTGCTCCAGGGGACTGCAGCAACCAGACCCCATTCAGGGAAACCTCCCTGCTGAGCTCTGGGCTGCTCCTCAGACTGGAGAGGTGGTACAGCTTGGCTTGACAGGGAGCTTCCTCTGTTTTGGGGTGTCATGGAGTGAGAGGTTGTTTCTATGCCCTCCCTATGGGCACCAGGAGGGACACGTGGCTCTGAGTGCCTGCTTGTGCTCCAGGGGACTGCAGCAACCAGATCCCACTCAGGGAAACCTCCATGCTGAGCTCTGGGCTGCTCCTCAGCCTGGCATGGCTTGGCTTGGCAGGGAGTTTCCTCCAGTTTGGGGAGTCACCCACCAGGCCACCATGAAGGAGTGAGGGGTTGTTTCTATGCCTGGTAGCATTTGAGTTATTTGGGGTCACAGTTGTGCAGATGCACCCTGCTAATTTCAGAGCAAGAGCATTTTGGTGGCTCAAAATGATACCCAGGTCTGCAACTCAACCTGGTCAGACCAGGATATTCCAGTGCTGCAAACTATTATAGTTTGTCTTGAATGTTTTTCAGGAATACAGTTAATTACTCAAGGGACTCAAAAATTGTGGCTTTAGAAGCTTCTGGTAGCTTTTAGAAGCTCAATGGGCACTGTCTGTGGGGTTTTTGATGTGCCTGTGCTCTCCTTAGAGGTCTCCCGGCCCAGATCATGGCAAGACTTGGGGAGTCAAAGGACACTGTGCCTTGCCTGAATCCAGCCTCAGGGTGGGGAGGCTTTGAGGTGTGAGGGTGGGCAGGCCTTGGCCCAGGGTGCCCAGAGCAGCTGTGGCTGCCCCTGGATCCCTGGCAGTGTCCCAGGCCAGGCTGGATGGGGCTGGGAGCAACCTGGGACAGTGGAAGATGTCCCTGCCCATGGCAGGGGGTGGAACAAAATGATCTTTGAGGTACTGTCCAACCCAAACCATTCTGGAATTCTATGATTCTATGAACTCCAGAACTATGATTTTTGCAAAAACATATTTTAAGGTTTTAAGAAATGGAAATCAAAAGCCCTTGGATGAGGCAGCTGGAGGAGAAGATGAAACAAAACTAGAGGGCAAACACCAACAGAGCAAGACATCCCTGGTGGCCCTGCTTGCCTGAACACAGCCTGGCCCAGGCGAGCAGAGATGGAGCTCAGCTTGGTGAATCTGAGTACTGTCATCCTCCACAAAATTAACCCAGCTCAATCCCTGGACTTGTCATAACCAAGATGCCATCAAACAACACAGCTCTGCTCAATCCAACACACAGGGACAAACTACAACCCCACCACTACCACACCATGTGGAGGGAGTGGGAGGGGGCCTATGCAGCATTTCCATCTCTAATCCAATTAGCTGATTCCCATTCTCTCCAGCCTGAGAGTCTCTTGGCAAACGAGTGCTTTGAACATCATTCACTTTATCATCATTTCAAAATCCGTTGCTCTAATAACAACTGTCTTCACATTTCCCAAAGAAAAGCTAATTAAAGGGTGGCTTCCCATTTCAGCCTCCAACTTCTCCTCCCCTTCACAGAGGACAGCAGCAGTGGGTACCACACCTCCTTGGGAGCAGCCCAGATGTGTCCTCCAGCAGCTGTGAAACTGCTTGCACCAACCAGAGGATGGGGAACTGAAGGGAGAGTAGATGCAGAAATCCTTCATCCAGAACAGCCTGTGCACTAGGCAGCAGCACCAGTGCTCTAGAACTCCATAATACCCACACCAAGCTGGATGTAATGACTGTCATGGGTCCCTTCCAACTCAGGATATTCTGTAATTCTATGATTCTACATTGAGGCCAGGAGAGGGACTACCTTTGCTGGCCCTGTGTTAGCCATGTGCTAGACAGACAACACCTGGCAGAGGATGAAACACAGCAGGCAACTGGCAGGAACACAACCAGGGGGAGAATCCACAGATCTTGGCACTTTCTAGCTCCTGTGTTCCAATTTTGGATATTTACCCAATTGCTTAAGGTTGTTCCCAGGTTGATGGAGGGCTCAGTTGGAAATCAAGAGGCTTTGGGTGCATTCTCAGCCCTGACACCTTCTTGATGCATGACCTTGATCCACTTTCTCTCTGCCTCCCCATGTTCCCTGTCTATTAAATAGATGTGGCAATTCATGGGGTGCTTTGAAATCAAGGACTGAGAACATCTCTCAGAGGTGAATGGTCATTATTAAACTGCACAGGTAATTGCGGTAAGAGGGCTGCTGAACTGCTTGTGCATCTAGAGACTTAAAATCAGACCTTGAGGTTCCTGAGGTGATGCTTTGGGTCTACAGATGTGTCCAAAGAAGAACATGGCACAGAACAGTGTTTTCCCAGGGTTTGGGGCTGAAGAAGCAGAGCACACTTGCTGAAGGGGAATGGAACTAACCATCACTTTCTAGCCCATGCTACAGGAACAAGTGTACAGCATCCTGGTGCTCAGGTGCAAGGTCCAAGAGCTGTGATGCTTGTGGTAAATGGGCTGCCAGCAAACAGCCAAGGAGTGAAGGACAAACACCAAATAAAACATGTAGGATGGTCATCACTGCATGTGTGTGCAGATGATTTAAGGAACCAAATGGGAGTTTGTTTATTCTTCACCAGAAGATTTCAGTTGGCGTTGGACTGTCTGAGACAGCCTCAGATCTTTCCTCCATCCCCACTTGCACCTCCTGTGGCAGCACCCACCACCTGCAGCCTGAGAAAACCCTGCTGCTGCTGCTGCTGCTCATCCAGGGGTAACACATGAGAGGGGAGCTTTTGTATTTGTCACTGGGCAAAACTCTTTGTGTGCCCCAAGGGAAAGTGAGTCACCCAAACATATGCTCCCCGTGTATGGCTCCTGTCACCCCCACTCCCTGGGGTTTGTAAGGCTGTGGAGCAACAGAGGGGAGGAAAGGAGGGAGGGAGAAGGCACTTGGTGATGCTTTATCAGATACTTCTAATGATCATAATTAAGCACTCTGAGCTGAAAGAGAGGCAGAAAGAATTGCTCTATCCAGATGGTACATGAACTGCTTTGCAAACCAATCCGAAAAATGTCATCCCGACCACATTCAGCCCACAGGAGTGCCAATAATGGGAACACCTGAGAAGAAAATTGCAGAAGGATGTGGTCATATTTTAGATTGTGTATTATGCACTGAAGGGGGGAAAAAGGCAACAAGCCTGGGTTAAAAGGACTTTTCATTTGCAGAGTGGAGTGCTCAGATGTTAGGAAATGCCATCATTAAGACTTCCTGGGCCATTTTATTCCAGTCCTCTTGTGCAAACACATTGCGATTGTCTTTAATTACAAGTTCACATGCTATTTTTTCCATTCAGTGCACAGAATGGACTTTGCTCAGCTTACAAGAAGCTACTCAGAAGAATGTTTTTATTTTCTCATTCTTTTGACCAGGTTACCATACTTTATTAACTGTTCAAGGGCTCTCAACCTGCTCTGAAAATGAAATGAACTTGCAAAGCCTTTCCAGGGTATTAAACACTGCAATTGGAGAATGATGAACAAATCTCCATTCATACCACCCTGCATGGCAGGGTAGTAAGGTGCTCCCTAATTTGGACCACAGAAACTATTATGGCCACTGGGTTTTGAGTGCCTGAAGGACAGCAAAGGGTCTAGTTCAGGCAGACAGTGGTCTACAGGAAAAAAACACCCTCTGTGCCCTACAGCACAAAGAGCAACTTGGGAGAATTAATGCTTGGCTTCACTATTAATCTGTAGGTGAAAAGTTATGAGCAACAACAATGGAGTGTGCCTAAAGGGGGGCAATGGAGCTGGGGAAGGGAATGGAGCACAAATCTAATGAAGAGAAACTCAGGGAGCTGGAATGGGGCTCAGCCTGGAGAAAAGGAGGCTCAGGGGGGACCTCGTGGCTCTGCACAACTCCCTGACAAGAGGGGACAGCTGGCAGGGAACAGGATATGCTCCCAGGGAACAAGGGACAGGAGGAGAGGGAATTGCCTCAAGTTCTGCCAGTGGAAGTTTAGATTGCCTGCTAGGGAAAATCTCTTCATCCAAGGAGCTGTCCAGCCCTGGCACTGCTGCCCAGGGCAATGCTGGAGTCCCCACTCCTGGAGGGATTTAAAAGCCATGTTGATGACCCATGCCTTGGGAATGGTTGGTCTTCACAGTCTTAGAAAGCTTTTCCAACCTAAATGATCCTATGATTTGCTTATATAGGAGGCTTTCACACTCTCACAGACCTGTCAGAGATGAGTTTTCCCATTGCACACTCCCCACACCATAACCACTGAGCTAGCTCCTTAACTTTCACCAATGCCGCAATCCCTGGTGGCATTCCCCAAAACCCACAGCCTTCCCAGGACTTTTAAAACACCTCATTGGGTGCAGCAGTGAAATGGGGATCACTCACCAGTCCGTGCCCTCTGCCAGATACCTGGGCTGGGGGCCCATGGGTTGTGGAGTCTGCAGTTGGTGGCTGAAGTCGAAGCTGGGGTGTAGGCGGTGAGGCTGGACAGACATGCGCTCTTGGGCCCGCCTGCGGGAGGAGAGCAGCAACAGGCAGGGTCAGGCACACCTGGGCACTGCAATTCCTGCCAGGAACCCACGGGCAGCCCCCAGAGGCTGGGCTTGTGGACAGGTGTCCAAAGCCAAGCACTCCAGGCAGGTGTAAGGGGAAGGGAAACCCAGGGCTGTTGTTCCCTCACGGCCACCACGCAGCAATCTGCTCTCAGGCCCTGTGGCACTCAGATAGGCTCAGTTTGCAGGAGATGCTATTTGCTGGCAATGTGCAGAGAAGGAGGGGAAGCCAAAAAACTTCTCAGCATCTCTGTGCAGTTTGCACTATTTCCTTTTCTGCTGCAGTCAGCCCCATAAACAACACACAAAGTAAAACGTGCCCCTGCTCCAGCTGTGATCCATCATCATAAAGAAGCTGCAGGTTGTCTCGTCTCCTGTGCAGTCCATAAACTCCTGGGGAACCTCATTCATAACCAGATTACTCACGAGTGACTGAAAGCAGAATTTACTCTCACTGGCCTTTGCCAACATTTCTTTGGATGATGGACACGCCAGGCTGGGTTCCAGGTCCTTCTCCCTCTGCTCTGCTGCCATTGCAGGCAGGGAAAAGAAAGTGCTAGAAAATACAGCAAGGTTTTTCTAGGGATTTGAGTCTCATGATTATTGCTTGTTTGAACTACTCAGGGGAAGAGCGTGTGCTGCTGGATCAGTGTCCACATTTGGCAAGAGACAAGGAGGATGCATAAGCAGGATTTGCATTACAGACAGGCTCCTACCCTTTGCTTGCGACCAGTGGAACCATTACATAGAAAATCTTCAGGAAAAACTAGGGCAAATGAAGCAGGGGACTGCCAGGTAAATAACTTTTCATGCAGCCTCAGTTCAGAGCTTCGCTCTCAAAGGCATAACTCATATTCCCATTACTGGGACATCCTGCCCCACGCCTGTAAGGGTTCTGACATCCTGCTCCACTGCAGCTTTCAGACACAAGCACTGGGACTGGGCAAGAGGTTCCTGCCTTCTTCCACCCTACAGCCCACTTGCAAACACAACACTGACATCATTTACCAAAGCAGGTTCTGCATGGAATTGTGCTCTGTGCTTTTATTTCAATTCAGCTTATGACTAAGAGATAAACACTTGTATCATCAATTTCTCAGCCTGGAACATACTTGCTACCCAATTATTAGCTAATCATTAAATCCACCTAAAATCCAGTTTATGCATAACAAAACAATGATGAGAAAAACGCACAATTTTCAGACAGAAAGGACATAGAAAGAAAGGGTTTTCTATCCATAGCATTCTTTCCAAATGAAGCATCATTGCAAAGTCTCATCCTCTGATTCTTGATCCATGGGTACAACCCACAAATAGCTTCCATATGTTTCCAAAAAAAATCACTCCTCTCTTGAGAAACACAATCAAGACAAGGCCAGGCATCCATTTCCATCTCTGCTGAGTTACAGCAATTCTCTCTGCATTTGTCAGCTCAGTGTGGATTTAGGATGCTCTCTGTGACAGAGTGTGCTGCAGGTCAGTGGCACCATTCCCTCACAGAGACAGAAACCCTGAGCAACCCTGAGCAGCACGACCTCCATGTGTACGACCTGATGAGGCAGGTGGGCATGCATGGGTTTGAAACAGCACCTGTGAGGATGCAGCTCATGCACACAGAGACTGGAAAGGTCCCCAGCAACACCACCGTGATTCTCCCAGGAGTGACAATAATGGGATACACCAGATGGGCACAGCGGGATCCCCACAGGAAGGGCGCACCTTCAGGTGCAGCCTGCCCTTCAGGTGAGTTCATTTTCAGCACACACAGGTGAGCTGGAGACGAAAACCCCACCCCACCAGCGTGGCTGTGGCTCCGCAGGCAACGCGCAGCCAGCGTGGCCTCTCCACATCCTTGGGGATGCCCTTACCTGGGATGGGGCATGAGCCGGCGGTGCTGCGCCTCGAGGAGCTGCTGCTGGAGGAGGTATTGCTGGTGAAGCGCCTGAGGTAGGAAGGGGGGCCCGGCCACGTCCTGGAAGGGCAGGGCGGGCACGGGCGGCAGGGGCTGGTGCAGGGCGCCGCTGTGCTGGTGCGCGGGGGCCATGTGGGGAGCCAGCCCCGGCTGCGGCTGCACCGCGTGAGGCAGGGCGAAGTCGGCCGAGAGCTGAGGCTGGGGACCCAGGTGGAAGTGCCGGCAGGAGGTAGCATGGGGATGCTGAGACCTTTGAAAGGGAGCACCTGGAAGAGAAGAGCACACGGCGGTCACTGATGTATTTTCTGAAAAATCTCTTCGCCGGGATGTTTTCTCCTGAGAAGCTTCAGCTTTTTTCTCCTGAGAAGCTGGGAAGCTTCAGCTTCTCCGTGTTTTGCTCCTTTGGAATGTGATTTGGAGAATTGCTTACCCAACATGTGAATTGCTTTTAATTAATAGCCAATCACAGCTATGTCAGGCTCTCTGAGTCAGTCACGGGTTTTTTATTATCCTTCTTGGCTAGCCTTCTGATGTCTCCTTTCTCTTTCTTTAGTACAGTTTTAGTATATCATTGTCTTTTAATATAATATAATATCATAAAATAGTAAATCGAACTTCTGGGAACTTAGGAGCCAATTCTCATCTCCCACCTCATCCTGAGACCCTCAACAACACCACAAAAATTAATAACCGTACACAGAGGTCATAGGGGCCAGCAGTGGTCAGGACAGAGCACCACCCAGGAAAAGAGTTGGACAAACAGCTGTCACTCTCCACTTGCAAAAGGTTTGTAAAAAAACACAAGTAAAAGGGAACAAGTTAAAGCTGATTACAAGAGTGCTAGTTTTGACTAATGGTGTTTCTTATCCAAGAAAATGCTGGAGCCAAAACGTAGGTTTGGGTTCAAAGTCTTATTTTGGCTCCAAGTTGAAGTGTATGCTGATGAAAACTGCTTTGAGCTTGTTTTGGCTTTCCTGTCTTAAGCAGAAAAAGAAAAAAGTTTTAACAGAGCCTTTGGAGATAGAAAAGGGAGTGATGGTTTTAAACAAAAAGAGAGGAGACTCAGCCTAGATAAGAGGAAGACATTTTTTTGTGCTGGGAGTGTTGAGGCCCTGGCACAGATTGCCCAAAAAAGACATGGATGCATCCTCCTTGGAAGTGTTTGAGGCCAGGTTGGATGAGGTTTGGAGCAACTTTGCCTAGTGAGAAATGTTCCTGCCCATGGCCGTGGGGTTGGACTAGATTAATTTTAAAGGTCCTTTCCAATATAATCCATTCTGTGATATAGACTCAAACACTCTAGAAAATGAAATAAACAACAAAACCTGTTTTCTAAAATATTTGGGTTCTGTATATTATCTCACAGAAATTTTGAGTGTTTTCCCTGAATTGCAGACTTTTCCTGCAAGTCATTTCCTTGTCTCTCTAAAACTGTCTCATAGGCAAGGAAATAATCTCTGCTGTAAAAATCTTCCTCACACTGACTTCAGGACATGAGTGAGACAACATCCCCCTCTGAAAGCAGGGATGGAGGCCCTGTGTGTTTGCTGAGATCCTTCAACAACCCATCTTCATGGGCTGCAGGCAGGGAGAGAGCAGCTGCTGGAAACACAACATGGAATGCTATGGGACCAGCCATGAAGCTGATGGGAATGAGGGAGAAATGAGGTGTGAAAGATATCCATAGTGGAGGCGTTTTGCAAAACATCTGGCACTGGCTTGCACCGTGCTCAAGATCCCCGCTTGGACAGGCCCTTGGCCCACTCTGGCCTGTTAATTCCTACATTCCTGGAGCATTTACAGGCGCTATGTAAAACCTCTGGCTCTTTAACTGGGGAAAGAGTCAATTCAGAAATGAAGGATGGGACTCGACTGAGGCTATTAGAGATGCATCTTTGCTGAGGATAAACCCCAGGATGGGACACCTGCCTTTTTGCAGTGTTTTGAGCACCCCATCGTCTTCTTTCTGTTTTAATCTTTGTGAATGGTACAAAACATCCCAGAACAACAGCACCAAGAGAAACTATTTCATCCCAAAGCACAAGCATGTACATCATGCCTTCTTCACCCAGATCCCTCCTGCTCAAATCTCCCTGGCAGGCAGGGCCAGTCCATCACAGCAGCTCAGGGAGTCCTGAGCAAGCCAGATGCCAGCAGGAGAAACAACAGGAGAGGGCCTGTCAGAAATGGATAGGTTTGCAAAACTGTGCATAATTACACACAGCACCTCTTAAATGCAAACTAATCCTCCACAGTGCCCCTCCGAGAGAGAGCAGGTTACACAATATGTGCCACCCACAGCAGTGCTTCTTGAGGTGATAATTTCCCCTGCTGTCAGATAACAGCATGATTCGGCCACGATATTAATTAAAGCCAGAGGTGGTGGGATCAGACCTGCTGCTCCTCAATGACAGAGCTGCAAACCCAGGCCAAAGAGCCACTCACATACCCTGTTTCCCTGCAAGTTGTATTTGTTGCTGGTGGCCTGGCCCAAATTCACCACAAAGAGGTAAAAGCTGCATAATGAATGGGAATCCTGCACTTCCCCTGGCCCATTCTTGGAGGGAATTGTGAGGCGAAGCCTCTTGGCTGCTGTGAGGAGCTCGTGGTGAATTGCTCAGCCTCTGAGGGCTGTGTGCTCTCCCAGGCTGCAGCAGGTCACATGTAAACCATTGTGCAGGCCTGGAGACAAGGTGTGAGAGCAGGTGAAAGTGCCAAACCCTCTGCACACACCAACACTCCAACCTGTGCCACCACGCTGAGGTTCAGCTGAATTCCAGACAAAAATGCCTTAGGGCCATACCAGACATTGAAACCCAGCAAGACTCCCCCACATTTCCTAGGACACGTTCTTATCTAGCACATAAGTGAAGCAGAGAAAGCCTGTCTCTCATCTCCTGTGACTCTCTTGTCTCTCGATGCCTGGTATAACCTCAGCCCTTGATTCCCAGCTTTTACTGAGTTGTGGGAGCCCTTAATTCAGTTAAATCTCTGGAGGGCCTTTGATGCCAGAGCCATGGTGAACTAGAGAGCACCAGGTAGGCAGATCAGCTGGTCATGGTTTTGATTTGGATTTTGCTTCTCATACAAAGAGAGTCCTTGAGAGGAACTCAGTCATGCACTTTCCCAAGGTCCAGAACAAACAAACTTTATCTGTGGTATGTGTGCAGGAAGATACATAGAGCTAACCTATCTGAAAGCAAAAGCCTAACTCATTTTGTTCTGGTACAGAGTCAATTAGCCTTCTCTGTAGGAACTAATTAATTAAATAAAGCATTTTTCAGTATTTTTTGCTAGTGCCTACTGGTGCAGTGATGCATTTCTCTTCATTGGAATAACACCGTCAAGATGTGACCGCAACCATATGATTAAATAAAACCCATCAATTTGTCTTAACATAACACATTACCCTACGTAGTAATTGTTCATTCTCTTCAACTAATCCAATTGCTGATGAGGATTTTTACAGCAAAGCAAAGACTTTGGGGAATACTTCAGCAATCCTATGCTTATTAGCAGTTATCCAATTACACTGCTGGCATAACCAAGCCAGTCTGCAAAACAAAGAGCCAGTCCTCACTAAGCAGGGTGCTGGTGAGCCCCAGAAAGCCCTGGCAAACTAATAACAGCTCAAAACAGAAGATTACATTTTAAAGCTAGTTGGTTTTGAGTTTACCTTCTCCTGCTCATTGCATCTAGATGCAAAGGGCCCTGGTGGGGGTTGCTTTCCCAGCCCACATTTTGGTCTGGTGTACACAAGGTAAATGCAGTGTCACCCTGCAAACATGAGCTGAGCATCCTTGTCCAGGTAGCTCACCACAATCAACACCAAAAGCAGGCACTCATCCCTTTGAATTCCACAGAGGTTCACACATTAGCAGTGTCAGGGAATCACAGGATTGTTAAGGCTGGAAGAGTTCTCCAAGATCAGAGAGTTCATTAACCCAGAGTCCTCATGTTCAACCCTTGCCCCCAGGTGCCACATTCACATGACTATTGAACACTTCCAGAAGTGAGGAATCCACCACTTCCCTGAATGCCTCCTCCAGAGCCAGACCACACTTTCTGTGAAGAAACTTTTCCCAATATTCAACCTAAACCTCTCCTGGAACAGCTCAAGGCCATTTCCTCTCTTTCTATCCCTCGTTCCCTGGGGGCAGAGCCCGACCCCCACCTGGCTGCCCCCTGCTTTCAGGGGGTTGTGGAGATCCAGAAGCTCTGTTCGTGATTACTTTGCTAGCACAAAGTCTTCTCCCTCTTTTCCAAGCCACAAGTGTGGTCCTAGATAACACTTGCATTGACACCAACAAGCATAAGCATTGCCCATAAGATACTGCAAGAAAATTGAATTCACGGATTTAATCTGCTTTTTGCCTGGATAGCAATGTCTGCCACAGCAGAGACTAATCCATGACTAAACCGAGTCCTGATACCACATTCCAGCTTTTGTTTTCACTCCCCACTGCAAGGGCAGAGCTGACACTTCCATTAGCCAAGCTTTGGGGACACATCCACAGCAAAGACAATGAGGAGGCAAAGTGTGCCTATCATGCTCCAGGATCCTAATTCCCCATCTCCTGCCCAGTGGTGCCCACGTGAAGGCAATGTTGCTCTGGGATCAGCAAGGCAGAGACTTTCCTTCAGCTTAATGAACTCAAGTTTTTGTCCCCATATCATAGAAGGATTCTCCTCCTCCATTGGGGTACTTTGATTTTGGAGGAAGAGAGATTAGCCAGATCTTGGATGTTTTTATGGGCTCACCCTCCATGTCCAAACACCTGCATTCTGCAGCCCAGGAGACAATCACAGAATCCCAGGATTAAGGCTGGAAGGACCACTGGAGATCATCTAGTCCACTCCTCCTGCTCAGGCAGGGTCCCTAGAACACATTTCTCAGGATTTTGTCCAGCTCTTTAATATCTCTAGGGAAGATTTTCAGGGAAGTCCACAGAGGCAAAATAAAGTCCTCACCAGCCCTAGAGAGGTTTTTGACCCAAGGCCAGCCTGGAAACACCTTTTGCTGTGCCAGCCTGCTGGTTGGGATGAGAGAACCAGCCCCTTCCATGAGGGTCACTGGCATGCTCCTGGTGCCTTGAGTAATTCCAGCTGCCCTTGTCTGGTGCTCTGGAAAACTGATTTACCTGGGATCACTGTCAGGCTGCCCACCAGCCAAAAACCATTTTGTTGTCCTGATGGTGCTTCCTTGCATTTAAATGCTGTTGCTGTAGCAGATGATGACAGCTCAGAGCAACATCAGATCAGCGGCTCTGAGATGAGCAATGCATCACATCTGTGTCAGCAAAGCAGGTGATTATTTGCTCCAGTCTTGGGCAGTTTTCCTTTCACAGGTTGAGGCCAAATGTCCTCAAAATGCCCCCAGATGCCCACACACCCACCTAAGCTCCCAGCCGGGACAGCACTTGTTGCCATATGCTCAGCTAAGCCACAGAGATAGCTAATGCCTGAATCTAGATAATCCAGCTCTAAAAGGTGCTTTGCAACCTTAGAATTTGTGATAATACATGGATACTGAGACAGGATCTGCTGGAGAAATGAATCATGTCTTGGGCCAGCCAGGCTGTCTGTGGGGTGGGAAAGAGAGCTGGGTGGTTCTCTGGCCTAACTGGGGACAAGTCTGACCCAAAAGAGGCTGTGGCATTTTGTGATGGTGTAGGGCCATATGGCCAGGGATGCCCTTGGGTGACCACCACCAACATGTTCCTGCTTTGTGTAATGCTCTGCTGGTTGCTGCTTC
Organism: Zonotrichia albicollis; assembly: GCF_047830755.1. Lineage (NCBI taxonomy): Eukaryota > Metazoa > Chordata > Aves > Passeriformes > Passerellidae > Zonotrichia > Zonotrichia albicollis. The sequence continues at coordinate 8,942,714 of NC_133860.1, forward strand.
CAGTCCCACTCATCTTCTTTGACCACATCCTAAAGCCAAGTTCAGCACCAGGGATCAACAGGATCAGCACTTGGGTGATTCCTGCCACTCACAGACCATGTCAGTGGCTGCCCCAGCTGGCCTGGCTCTCCTCTGCTGCTGTGAAGCTGCAGCTTCATGCTGTGATGCTGAAAAGCTGCTGTGGAGCTGGTCTGTGTGACACCCCACTGCTCTGGGCCTCTGCAGCCTGCAGTACACCCCACAGATACCCAGGTCTGCAATCGCACAATCACACAATCACAGAATGGTTTGGGCTGGAAGAGGTCTTTGAAGGTCATCTAGTTCCAATCCCCCGCCATGGGCAGGGACATCTTCCACTATCTCAGGTTGTTCCAAGCCCCATCCAGCCTGGCCTTGGGCACTGCCAGGGATGGGCCCCCCACAGCTTCTCTGTGCAACCCGTGCCAGGGCCTCTCCACTCTCACAGGAAAAAATTTCTTCCTAATATCTAATCGAAACCTACTTTCTTTCAATTTGAAGCCGTTCCCACCTGTCACACCAGGTTATTGCCCCATCTCTCCTGCAGGTTCCCTTCAGTAACTGGAAGGGAATGAGGTCGTTCCAAAGCCTTCTCATTCCCAGGCTGAACAATCCCTATTCTCTCAGCCTTTATTCATAGCAGAGGTGGTCCATCTCTATCTGATAAGCTCAGTGGCTTTTTCTGGACTGGCTCCAACAGATCCCTGTGCAGAGCTGGAGGCAGCTCTCACCTGAGTGTGGCAGAGGGGCAAAATCACCTCCTTGATGCCGCAGCCTCACAGAATAATTTAGCACCATAGAATACAATAATAGAATCGTTTGGGTCGGAAAAGCCCTCTCAGATCATAAAGTCCAACCCAGCTGTGCCAATCCCCCAGCCAAACCACATCCCCACCTGCACTGTGCAGACAATCCTCCACCAGCCCGCAGGGAGGGCTGCTGAACAACAATCTACAAAGCACCCAAAACACTCAGCTGGAAGCATCACAGCCTTCAGCCTCAGACTGAGGAAGGTACAAATTAGGTTTTAGAAAGCAGCAGATGATGCAGGCCTGTGGACAGCTGAACCTGCTCGGCTGCTTGCTGCCATTTCCACCCTTCGCTCTCGCAGGCGTCGAGCGCGGCAGAAACCCGCAGGGAAACTCAGCACATCCCCCTCACCACCTCTTTCTCCACTGCTGCTGCTAAGGGTTTTTTTCCTTTTCTCCCTCTGTTCTACAGTTATATTTATTGTTTCCATACATTATCTAAAGCAGCACAGACATTTTTTCATTAGCAGGAACTCTCCCTTTGCAGCCCCGGGTGAACCCTGTGAATTATAAATCTTGGCAGGTTGGTAAGTGACGTTGAGTCACAGAAGTACACTGGTCTGGTCCTAGGTGATTCTGCCACTGGGAATTCTCCTTTAGCATCAGTCAGGGTTTGACTTCATCTAGGCACATGCATATTTATCCACCCACCAATATTTCAGCCTGAAAGGCTCAAGGGATCCGTGTGCTCAGTCCAACACTGACCCATCTCTGAGATGCAAAGCCTCTGGGTAATCCCTGCAGCCAGACAAGGGATGCTACAGGCTTTTAGAAAAGAAAAAACCCAGAAAGCAGAACTATTTATTTCCACCTCCCTTCCTCAGGCTATAGCACTGTTGATGCAATCAGGCTCCTGGTAAGGGACAAAGGAGCTGGGATAGGTGTCTGGAGCAGACAGCTGCAGCCAGGGAGCCCAGCCACCTTCAAGGGAAAAGCAAAATCTGTCTCATGCTGTTAAGCTACCTGCAAAGCACGTGAATATCTCCCCTGGGTAAGGCAACCTGGACTGCTCATTGAGGCCCCTGTGGTCTGCACGTGGGGGCTGGGGGTGTCAGGGAGGCTGGGGCTGGTTCACATGCAGGTCCCATCATGGCAGAGGGAGACGGCAGCTCCTGGAGAGCCCTGGCTTTGCTCACTGACAGCTTTTACAGCTGAGGATGAGCTGCCTGTTGTAATCAGCCAAGCTGGGGGATGGAGCCTGGTTGTCTCACCCACTCTGTCCTGATTAGACCCCCTGTGACCCCTCGTCCTGGACTGGGCAGGCAGATAAGCCCCTCAACAGGAGCCCTTGTGGTGCCTCTCTGAGCACCAGGGGAGTCTGCCAGGCTTTCACCAGCCCAGGAGCCTGCAGCTCCCTTCCCTGGATGCGCATTAAAATTCCCCTCGGAGCCAGCAACACGGTGGGAAGTTTGCATGGGCCCTGACAGCGTGCAGTGAGTAAAGGCCAAAATCATGGGAGCAGCTCCAGCTCCACGTGGCACATGGAGAAGGACACCACAGGGGACTCGCACTGTGTCTACAAACTAGCTCCTAATTGCCTGGTGTCATCACACACGTGTTAATGCCTTCAAATTGTTTGTGACCATACCCTTATGAAATGAGTGAAAATTCACTTACTGATAGGAAACGAGGTGTGACCATCACAGAACAATTGAATGGCTTGGGTTGGAAGGGACCCTAAAGATCACCTAGTTACAACCCCCCTGCCATGGAAAATAGCACATGAAATAGATAACCTCCCAGACCAAATTAAAGGTATTCAGCTGCATAAAGGCTGAGTGGTCTGGCAGAGGGAGATGCTGTCTCACTGCTGTTACAGGACAGCTGACTGCAGGGTGAGGATGAAGGAAGAGGAAAGAATTTAAGTGAAATCTATCAGGCAGGAAGGAATCTGTCTCACTTTCAGCACCTTTGCCAACAGCTTTCTCATTTCATCCAGTGAAACTGAGAATCACAGAATCCGATCAAGGCTGAAAAAGACCATCAGGATCACTGGGTCCAGGCATTAACCCAGCACCACACATAACCATTCCAAATGTCACATCCAGACACCTCTCAGACACTTCCAGAGATGGTGATGGTTCCACCTCCCTGAGCAACTTATTCCAATGCCTGACCCACTCCAGCAGCGACAAAGAAAAATTCTAATATCCTGTCTGAACCTCCTCTGGCACCTTTTTCCATGTCCTGTCCCTGTTCCCTGGAGCACAGCCCGACCCCCCGGCTGTCCCCTCCTGTCAGGAGCTGTGCAGAGCCACAAGGGCCCCCTGAGCCTCCTTTGCTCCAGGCTCAGCCCCTTCCCAGCTCCCTCAGCCACTCCTTATATTACTTGTTTTTTAGACACTTGACCTGCTTTGCTGCTCTGCTGGGGCAAGATGCAAGAAGCCAAAAACCATGCTAAAAATAATGAGCTGCCAGCTCCAGGGTACAGCCTGCCATCCCACTGGTCTAGTGCCAGGGAAGTGGTAAAGGACCCCCAAATCTGTGGCTGGGAGATGCAATAAATGGATAAAGACTATTTAAATTTGCCTTATTTACTTGTTGAAGTGGTGCTGTGCCAGCAAGGAGTCAGGATGAAGGGCTGGTCTGTGGTGGCTGGTGGAGCATATTTGTGTCCTGGGTGCCAACTTGAGGTTCTGGAGGTTTATCATCTCCTGCTCAGAGTCTTTCACACCTGATGGAAAAGTGCTTCAAAGGAATTCAGGGGAAAGGGGCTCAGATGGGCTCCCCAGTGCTGATTAATTCTTTGGTAGTCACAGCCGCCCTCTTTGCACTGTGCCTCTGAGCTTTTCCCAAAATCCTCAAAAACACAGACCTCAGAGCCTGCACAGTGCCCCTGTCGGCTTGTACAGCCCCCAGTCAGCATCCTCTCGCACTAATGAAGCCTCTCATTAATTGCTGAACATGAGCTGGTGTGGCTCAGGGTCCCTAACACAGAGCACAGCATCCCCTCCCCTGCACACCACACAAGGAAACCACGTGCAGCATCAACACACCAATAAAAAGATGAGGTGGGACCCTACCAGGGCCTAAGCTCGGCATTCAACAAAAAAATCAAAACCCAGCACATGGTGTGATTCTTAGGGCTGCTCAGCACAGGGCTCAGAGCTGGACTCAGTGATCCCTATGGGACCCTTCCAACTCAGGATAATCAGTGATTTTGTGATTTACAGCTGGCAGTGACCAGCATTAATCAGCATATTTACACAAAATCATAGATAGTTAAGGGTTGGAAGGGACTTAAAGATCAACCAGTTCCAACCCCCCACCTCTATTTACACCAAGACTGAAGAGGTGCTGAGTGCTGGGGATGGGAACCAGCAAGAATGAGGGATGGGATGCAGCCAGGCAGCCTGGACCCATCAAGGAGGGAGACAGCTGTTTATACAGCACTGGATGAGAGTTTTTTTTCCTGCAACTCTTTCCCACTAGCTTCAGGGGGGAAGAAAAGTTTTGTTGAAGCTGATGTTTCACAGCAACGTGTTGAATCCAGCAATATTTTCCAAAGAGGAAGGAGAAACACTTCAGCAGCGTTGCTACACTTAAAGCTGTCTTTTTGCTTTTATACTTCTCACTGTGTTTTAATTATAGCCTTATTCTCAGTGTTGAATTCGAGGGTGTATTTGAGATTTTTGGATCATCACATTAAAAGAAAAAAAAAAAAGCCACATTGCACTGGGAGAAAATGTTTTCTGGGATTTAGTGGTCCCAGTTTCATTCCTCTTCTCCCAGGCTCTGGAATGTCTGGAGGGATGGCATGATGTTTCTACAGCCTGGCATTGTGTTTCTCACCCAGCACAGCAACTTCTCCCCAGGTTGCCCTGTTTTCTCTTGGGTTTAGGCTCAGCCCTGCACACCTGCCAGGAGCAAGCCCTGGAGGAAATTTGGCTTTGGAGGTGTTGAAAAGCCCCTCTGAGAATGGTGTTTTAAATAATGTTTCTCCTTTCTGTTGGGTCTGAAGGTGCTGGGGAAGGAACAGCTGACAGGAATCACTTGACCACAGCTCCCATGCTAAAAGCAGGAGCCACGCTGCAGGTCCCACAGGCTTTTTTGGACTGCAGGGCTTCTGGCCAAGCAAAATTCCAGCAATTCCAAGGGCAGAGAAGGTTTGGCTGGTACCTGAACTTTGCCCATCAGCCCAACTCTGTGTGCTCAGCCACCCCTTCCCCCTCACCACCATTCCATCCTGTGTGCAACCCAAGCCTGTTCTGCACTGCTCTACACTGGAAAAGGCAAAAAAAGTTTGAGTATTCCCAATTTGTGGAAAGACATCTGGGCTCAAAGGCTCCTCTCCAGGGTCTGACTAGTTATCTCAAATTAAAAAATAAAAGTGTTGAAAAGGAAGTGGAGTGGGTCTGTGTGTCCTTTGGTCAAGGGAGCCAATAAAGCTCAACTTTTGTGCTGTTATATTGCTAGCAGGATGACACATCCATGTGAATGAATCCCCAACCTGGAAACGTGGTAATTAACCAGGGGAAGGAATTCATCCCCTATTTAAAAATAAGGAATAAAAAATCCTAGCATGACAGCAGCCTATTACTTGGCTCTCCCTACAATGGGGAAGCATTTGGAGCAATCCCTATCTCTGCCCTTGGGAATGCAAAAACGTGCTGACTTGTGCCTTCAACTTTGACAGGCAGTGATAGGCTGCAGCCAGTTGTTTGGAAAAGGAAATTCAATACTTGTGTTTCCAAGGTTTCCTTGCTTTCACAGTGTCCAAAGCCCTCCCCAGGCATTTGGAAGTGCTCAACACCTGCCTTAAAAACACTCTTAACTGCTCCTAATGACTGGCCAGGGAGGTTTGCAGCAGCTCCCTCCTACCGGTAATGATATGCGGGACATCCAGAAACAGGCAAAAAGCCAAAGCCATCGGGGGGAAAAAAAATCCAGCCAGACATTGCAAGGGCCTGGCAGGGTCTTGGGGGCTGCTCTGCATTGTTCATGGGGCTTCTTAATGCCCCAACCAAACACAGCCAAACCTTAGGGGTCTGAACTCCTCATGGAGCTTTAACCCAGAGAGGGAGCCAGTGGGAAGAGCCAATGCCCTCAGCTGACTCTGATCCATGTTTAAGCAAAAGGTTTTGTGATCACCCCTGGTCTCACCCCTGCAGGAGCTGAGCACCAGCCCAGCACACACTGCAGGGGCTCGGGCAGGAGCAGTCCCTGTGTACGGCCATGCCCCATGGGCACTCGGGATCCTGGGATCATCCACAGCCTTGGAAACCACAGCACTCCAGCCCTGTGCCAGCCTCCACATCCCCTCCCTCCACAGCAGCTTTTGGGTGAGGACCTGTGTGGTGGTCTAGGCCCTTTCCTCTCCCACACATGTTGTATCCCCACAAAGGGGTTTCCAAGGAAGGCTTTCCATCCTGTTCTCCCACTATCAGCAAACAGGGGAGAGATTCCATTTTTTGGAAGGCATTGTTTGCCTGACCTGCTTTAAACCTCCCCTCTAGGGACAGATTGGAACAGACTTTGAAACCTACCCTGGAAACACAGAGGAGGCTGCTCTGGGTGGGTTATTCTGCATCAATCCCCATCCGCCTCTGTTTTGCACGCATTAATTCCCCACCCACGCACCCCTTGTTTCAAACGGGACTGTAATAACCAGCTGGGTTTTCCTGGAGGATTTATTTATCTGCATCTTAAGCCCAGGGCTGGGAGATTCCCATCCATCATGTCCACAGAGTGCAGGGTGAGTGGCAGTGGTTTGTGGGGAGGGGAGCAGGTTTGGGAGACAGGTGGAATGTCTCAGCATTTCTAGGAACAGCACATCAGTTTGGATGGGAGATGTTTGGCAGCCCAGCCTTTCTTCTTTCCTGGCTCTCTGGCAAATCAGCCCCTAAGCCAGAAGATTTTGGCAGGGAGTGAGGACATGGGACACCCCCTTGCAAAGGGATTGGTTGACGATGGCATGTTTCAGGTCACCCTCTAGGCTTTATCTTAAATCCTGTAATCCCATATCAGGTAGGGGATTTACCAGCCTACATGAAACCCTCAGATTGCCAGGAGGGTAACTTGTGCAGCACCTGACACTCAGGGAAGACAGTATAATGTGTAGTCCCCCTTGAGTTTTTACAGATGGCTCAGAAGCCACACCACAAAATGTCCCTCCTCACCCCAGAAGGCAGTGAAAGCTCAGCAGCTGGTTCCTCTTTCAAGTGACATTACACAGAATACAGGAGCCTCTCACAACTGCTAAGGTACAAAAAAAAAAAAAAAATGAGGATTATCTCTTAAGAGAGAGCAGACTGCTCCTAGGAGGTGGGTGTGCTGGGTGCAGTTGCCAGAACAACGCTAGCAAATCCCCTGTAAACCACTCTTAAATCCCCATCCTGAGCCCAAGAGCTCAGCCCCACATCCAAGGCACAGTGGGGGAACGACTGCACCTGTGGAGCCCCTGCAAGTTGCCTGTCCCCACTGGACCTCTCCATTTAATCAGCCTAATGGATTTTGGAGTTCAGACCATCAGTGTGCTCTGGTTTGAGGCACCCAGGGCAGCATCTGGGCCCAGGGTCCAAGGCTGGTGTGGAGCTGTGAGAGGTGCAGTGGATGCTGGCACAGGTCAGGGCAGCTCAGCAGTTCTCTGCACTGAACTGACTTGAACTCAGGTTTGGGAAAACCCCAGCTACTGTGAGTCCTGCCACGCTGTGTCCTGGCAATTCCCCTTTTACGCTCTGTGAATAAGGAGTCTGTGGCTAAAAATCAAAGATCCTGGAAGCCTGTTCCCTATTAAATTTAATATCCCAAACTTTATAGGTACATGTCACTCCAGGAGAGACAGAGCTGTGTTTAAAGTACAAGGGAAACGTCAGTTCCTTGATGTGGAAATAGCTCTTACTTTACATTTCTGCATGAGGTCCTGGCATGAGTTAGTGCTGCTAAGCCCTGCTGTAATAACATATAAAGGAAAACTCTAACCAAACACCAAAAAATATATGTATCTTATACAGCTAAATGTAAAGTCATCCATCAAAAAAACCTGTACAGGTGCTATTTGCAGGTGTCAGGCTATCTGAGGGAAAGTGAATTTTGGTAATCAGCAAACCATGAGCTCCCAGAGCCCCAGCAGCATCTGAAGGCACAAATGTTTGCTATATAAAAAGCAGGAGGTGGGGTTCCTTGGGAGCAATAAGCGCCTCAGATTGATGCCAAAGCTGGGAAGGAGGCTTGGAGAGGAGCCCAAGCATCCACCGTGGAGGGAGGTGCTGCAGGAGACCTGTGATTCCACGTCAGAACCAGCAAAGGTAGAACCATGGCTGAGCAGAGCCTAAAATGCTGCCACACGTGAGCTGGGCAGGATGAGGTTTGTCCTCATCAGGCAGGCAATGAGCCGGACAAAACCCAGAGGCCAGGTCTGGCCTGCAGCAGGCACAGCCTGGAAACCACCTGCCCACAGCCAAAATCCCTTCCTCAGCACCAGGGCTGGTTGGTTTCCTAAAGGACATCCCCCTACTTGCACAGGAATTAATTCTGGGATGTGGGATGGAGAAGGTGACAACAGCTGTCCCTTCCAGCATGGAAATCCACCCCCTGTGAGTATTTTCCCCCTCCCTCTGAAGCCAGAGGAGACTGAGTGCAAGGGATTTTCCACCACAATGGGAAGAGGAATCACATTCCTGCTTATTCCATCAAAGAATCACAGAACACCCTGAGCTGGAAGGAACCCACCAGGATCACCCAGCCCACCTCCTGCCCTGCACAGACCCCCAACAATCCCACCTGTGCATCCCCTGAGATCATTGTCCAAACCCTCCTGGAGCTCTGGAGCCTCGGGGCTGTGCCCATTCCCTGGGGAGCCTGGGCAGGGCCAGCACCCTCTGGGGAAGAGCCTTTCCCTGATACCCAACCTAAACCTCCACTGGCACATCTCCAGCTGTCCCCCCAGGTGTTATCACAAATTGGTTTCTATTTATTCCATCAAGAGCATCCCTCAGGGCTGCACACAACCCCCAGGATGCTGCAGATACAGCTCCATATCAGGGCCAGCATCTCAATTCCTTACAACCTGCTTTGGACCCATCCTCCCTGAGAGAGTTAGGACTAAGTCAATGTTTCCACCATCAACCTCACTTTTGAGGGGCTCATAACTCTCAGCATTTGTGCTCTCACAGTGCCAAAACTTGGCGCAGAAACACATGGCCCAGATGCAGTTTTATTTGATAATAAATAGCTTAAATCTCATAAGCTATTTTTCATTTTGGCTTAAATGTGTAAAATGGGAAAAGAAAAATGTGTGGGATTTTTTTTCCTACCTTCCAATAATTTTGGAAAAGTAGATTATACTGAGTAATGGCAGGCTTTTTTTTTCAGATGCAGACAGCCAACAATGTCATTTCTCAAATCTTTTGCCTTTTTTACATCCACTTTTAATAGGATTGATTGCAGTGCCATCATTGCAGCCCCAGTGTTCTGGGGGTGTTTTGGATTATTCTATTTTTAGCAGGTTAAGCCTGAAGTTCTGTGAGAGTTAAAACACAGCAAAATTCCACCAGCCCTTTAACCAATAACAGTAATATTTTTGAGGATGCATTGCTGTTTTAACTGTGCCTCTGTGACCTCATATTTCTCTGGAGTTCAGCAATTATTGCATCCCAGCACTCTCTGCCCAGCCCTTGGGCGAGCACTGGTTTTCATCAGCAACCCGCCAGGATTTCAGCACTTTGGGATTTACTCCAAACTCAGGCTGTGCTCTACCTACTCCAGCTACTTCCCAGTGGCCAAAAGCCAAGGAAACGCCCCAAACCCCCAGCCTGAGGACTTGGCTGCCCTTCAAAAGTCCTCTTCAGCTGGAGCAGAGAGAAATAGTGATTTTGTTCATATGGTCAGCTCCAGTCAGAGGAGGTTCCCCAGTGGGACACTGGGCCACTGTCCAGATGGTGCCACTGCCAAGTGATTTGTTATCTGTGGGGCTGGGATTTTTTCACAGAAGGCCATGGGGGGATTCAGGGAACGAGAAGCTTGTACTGGTATGGGGAGCTGGGCTGATAATGGGTCAGAGACATGCAATGCAGTCCAAGGAGGATTCTGCAGATTTCATAGAAATCCCAGAATGGTTTGGGTTGGAAGGAACATTTAAAGTGACATCTTCTTCCAGCCCTACTGCCAGGGACACCTTCCACTATCCCAGGCTGCTCCAAGCCCTATCCAACCTGGCCTTGGACACTGCCATGGATGGGGCAGCCACAGCTGCTCTGGAAACCTCTGCCCAGCTGCTCTGGGAAACCTCTGGCCTCCTCACCCTCACAGGGAAGAATTTCTTCCTAATACTCAATGTAAACCTCTCTTCTTATAGTTTACAATGTTTACCCCTTGGTCTGTAAAAAATCCTATGTAAAAAGTCTTTCTCCCTCTTTAATATCAGCGCCATTTTGGGCACTGAGAGGCTGCAATGAGGTGTCCCCAGAGCCTTTTCCTCTCCGTGCTGGACAACCCCTTCCTATCGTCCCCTCAGACCCACATCCCCCTTTCCTGGGAAGGAGGGCTGAAGGCAATTCTGCACAATTGGAAAGATTCCCCCCAAATTCTCCATCTCAATGCCCAGCTTGCAACCCAGCAGCATGGACAGAGCCTCCCCACACACTGATCCCGAGGCTCAGCCTCCCCAGATTCCAGCAGATCCAATGCAGTCTTGCCTCCAGGAGAGGAAATTTTGTGTCTGGAAGCGAGGCAGGCATCACCCCTTGTCCCAGCAGGACCCAGACTGCTGTCAGCCCTGCGTGCACATGGTCTCCAGGAGGAGCAGGATGGCTCCCATATGGAACGGATTCACAGCGGAGCAGGCTGACTCACTGCATGGGGGAGTGGTGGATGGAAAGGAAAACCCCCCAGTACACAGGTACGTTTTGGGACATCTGTCCTCAGAAATGCCAGCCACGAGCCACCTTACAAAGCTCCTAGGAGAAGAGGTCACCCATGTGGAACAACTGTGCCAGGACACAGCAGCCACACCCAAGGAAGAAGCATCAGCCTGCTGCACTTTTTGGGGGAAGTTCTTGGTGGACAAAATGCAGCCCTGCATCCTCACAGCAGCCTAGAGACCTTAGAGTGCTTTTTTCCAGAGCCTAAAGGGGCTCCAGGAGAGCTGGAGAGGGACTTTGAAAAGGGATGGAGGGACAGGACACAGGGAATGGTTTAAGCTGGAAGAAGGCAGATGTAGGGTAGATATTATGAAGGAATTGCTGGCTGTGAGGGTGGGCAGGCCCTGGCCCAGGGTGCCCAGAGCAGCTGTGGCTGCCCCTGGATCCCTGAGACTGTCCAAGGCCAGGTTGGAAGGGCTTGGAGCCAGCTGGGATAGTGGAAGTTGTCCCTGCCCAGGGCAGGGGGTTGGAACTGGCTGAGCTTTAAGGTCATTCTGTGATGAGGTGTCCCCAGGGTCTTTTCCTCTCCTCTCCATGCTGGACAATCCGTTCCATCCTCTCAGACCCACATTCTCTTTCTTGGGAAGGAGGGGGGAAACCCAAACCATCCTGTGACTCTGTGATCCAAAGCTACCTCCAGCCACAGCGAGGCCTCCCCACCCCTCATTCACAGGAGACATAACCCAGATCCCACAGCTGGGTCTTTGGAGGAAGCACCAGGCATGCTCCACGGTTGGGAAGCGTTTGCTCAACATCAGGCTCATGCCAGGAATGTCTGTGCAAATCCATGCAAGCTGGCTTCAGTCTCCCTGCAGGAAAGACACAGCGGTGGGTCTGCGCTCCCTGTGCTTGCCATCAATGAATGCCTTTTATTTTTTATTTTAAAATTAAAGTCAATTGAGTAATTGAACTCGTCTGAGAAAGCAGACCCAGCCACCTCAAACAGAAAAGCTGTTGCAGAGCCAAAAGGCCTATTCATGCACACATTAAAGACACAGGAGCTACCAACAAATCCAGGATGAACCAAGCTGGGTGACAAGGGAGACCCACACAAAACAAAGCATGGGGCTTCATGAGGAATGAGCAGGCGACGAGGAAAGGGACCCTGCCAGCTAAGTCTGCTCCCTCCTTTGAGCTAAACACGACTTCCAGCAGTCTGCTCTCCATAAAAGCAGCTCAGGCAGAGCCAAACTGAGCATCACAGGGTGGGAAACTGGTCTGGGTCCAACATCCTTGCCCTGCACCAACCCCATGGCTGGGCACCTCGTGGGATGGGAGCACTGGGGAGGGGGGGAAGCTGCTAGGAGAAAAACATTCTTCTCACCAGAAGACAAGCCAAACCAGGTCATCCCAACTCACCTTGAGGCAGGGTTGCAAATGCAATGGCAGATGAGTGTATCTCCCTTTACCATTTCCTTCCAAAGAGCTGCATCCTCCCGCTGCGTGCCCTTCCAGGACCTGAGCTGACCTCCCACTATGATATTTAGCATTCCTGACAGTGGTTTAGCCAAGCCTGCTCAGACAGAAACATTTTTCCTCTCTCACGTGGATGTTGTTTTTATTCCCTTGGAAATCTCCACGCTGCTATTCAGCATAACCAGAAAGCACAGCAGGTACAGGGGGGCTGCACAGCCCTCTGCCCTGCTGGACCAGCAAAACTCCCCTGCTATATTCCATTAACAGCACCAGGTTGCCACTATTATCTTGTTTTCCAAAGCCAGCCTTGCTGTTGAGAAATGAAATTGACATTTAGAAAGAATTTGACTCTCAGGGCTGCAGGCAGTGCTCTTAACAGAGACAACAAAATAAGAGGTTTTTGTTAAAGGGTGAAGAATAACCTGCAAATTGTTGTTTAAGGAGCTGGTTAAGTGCCCCATAAATACAAAGAGTGGCAATGACTGGAGCCCATGAGCTGTCACACGGTGGGAGGAAGGTGGGATGCTGTGGCATTTCTGCACCCTGGGCACCAGGCACTTTTTATTTTAACTGATGCTTCCATCCACAGGTTTTCAGGAATAATCACCACCCATCACATATCAGAGGATATTCCTCTAATACCAGTGGGTTATTTCATGCTAGCAGGGTTTCTCAAACAGGCTTTTAGTGTGTTTACTAGGTATGAGGCTCAGCTTGAACTCCAGGTCTTGACTCTCTGGAGTTCGTGGGAGATCCAGTATAAGGCAGCAGAAACTGGACAGTGGTGGAATGAATGAAATGAGACCATCCACCCCTGACAGAGCCAAGGGATTTGCCATTAAATTGGAGCAGTGCTATGAGGAGAAGGTTGGTGGCCTTGGGGAGAAGCCTGCAGCCTTGCTGAGCTCTTTCCTTGAGCGCCTGACCCCCGGTTAAACTGATGTTTGACACTGCTTTTCCCAGATGAAATTCCTGGCTGGCACAGCTCCTGTACTGACAACTCTGATGTCAGATGAGGCCTCTAAAAGACCTTCAAAAGACTCTCAAACAGATGCAGGATGGGTTGATGTACCTAGCAGAGAGATGCCCCTTGCTGTCCCCAGAGCCGGGGCTGGAGGCTGGCAGAGGGACAGCGCTCCCTTTCACAGCTGCTGATTAAACTGCCATGACAATGCTCGGCACAGGGCCAGATTAATTAGCACTAGCCACATGATCTACAAGTCCCTTTTGGCTTCCAGGGAAAAAAAAAAAAGATATCTAAGGATTTTCCAAACTCAGTTTCACACACCTCCCCGTCCTGACGCTCTCCCTTGAATTTTCTGTCCCTGAAGTTGTGTCTCTCTTCCACATCTAAAAATGTGCCATTTTTAGATGCTGTGAGCCTGGACGTGTGGCAGGAGGAACTCAGAGCCTGTGTGGCTCTTGGCCTTTCAGAGAGGATGGACTAATCTCTGGCTGATATTTAGCAGAGGCTTGCAGCACCACACGCAACCTCCAGCTTGATACTGTTGTGACCTTTCAGCTTCATTTGCGAGACCATCTGAAATTTGTTTGATTTCGGTTCCTCTGCAGGCTTTTCGTGCCATGGCAAACCACAGCACACACAAATTAGCTGTTTCTCTGCTTAAACGGCACAGAGGGAGGGTGGCAAAGTGCAGTGAGAACCAGGGCTGGTGGCTGCACCCTGTTTTACAGAGATGATGGAGATGGGGCAGAGGGCAGAGCTGTCCTGGCCAGCAGAAACAGTGGGTGGGTGGTGGATCCAGGGTCAGATTCCCCCTTCTGCATGTGTCCTGTGGAAAAATGTTTGTACAAGGGCAGGCTGCTGCCATGCTGTTCCCTTCCCGCTCCCTTTTGCTGATGCTTTGAGGATCAAAGCCACTTTTCCCCCTTTGACCAGCCAAGGCTTCCCACAGGCCTGCAGAGCATTTTCTGTTCATCCCCTCATGTCCAAGGGCAGGCTGGATGAGGCTTTGAGAAAACTGGCCTGGTGCAAGAGGTCCAAGATGTCCTCCCTGTCTGTGTCAGGGGCTGGAACTAAATAAACTTTAAGTTCCCTTCCAAAACCACTCCATGATTCCATGATTTTCAGATATCACCCTCCCAGGGTGACAATATGTGACAATATGACAATAAGTGTGTTACCACTGCTTGTAAGGTGACCCAAGCACAAGCAGGGCTGAGTTTCTAACCAGGAACAGCCTAGATACCCTATTTTTGCCTTACACACACTCTTTTTTTCCCAGCAGCAGGCAATTTTCTGCCCTGCAAACCATGGACACACACGACCAGGAGTGGGAAGACGTATCTGGAGGGCACTGGGTCAGCCCCACCAAGGTGGGCAGCATATTTACAGACTGTAAAATAGCTCAGCCTTTAACAGCTCAGCTTTTATCAGCTCAGCTTTTATCCATGTATCTCACCCCTGCTTCTTATGGGGAGATTTCCTTCCCATAGGACCTATTACAGTGTCATGGCCCTAGATTTCCTGAAGTGTTTAGGAAATAGTAATCTGATCTTTTGTAGAGTCAAGGAATTGTTTAGGTTGGAAAAGACCTCTAGGATCATTGAGTCCAACCATTCCCCCAGCATTGCCAAGCCCACCACTAAACCATACCCCCAAGTGCCACAGCCACATGTTTTCTGGACACTTTCAGGGACAGTGACTCCACCACTTCCCTGAGCAACCTTATAGGAGAAGAATTTTTTTCCTAACATCCAAACAGAATACCAGGAATATTTTATCTGGCCTTGTGCCAGCCCAGAGCTTCCTTCCTCCTGGCCCCAGAGAGACACCTTCATCTGCTCCAGAATGAGGAGCCAAACAGCTGGAATGGCTCACTCGCCAGCTTTATTTTGTTCTGGCAAGGACCTTATGCTGAGAACCCCGCCTGTCCTGGTGCTCCAAGGGGGAAAGGGAAGAGAGGGGAACAGGCAAAAAACCTGGCTGTGGTCGCTTCAGACCTACTCATACCTGTTATCTTTGGCACTTGCAGGGCAGAAACTTGTCAGTGCTGGGGCCCAGCTGAAGCCCAAAGCCCAGAGACAAAGGCAGAGGTTTGTGTGTCTTGAAAATCCCACAGGAGGAGAAGAAAACCTCCTCCAGCCAGCCTACCTTGTCACCCAGATGCACAGATGTTCCTAGCTGTGGACAACCTCCCCAAGGAAGGACCTCAAAGCAGATCCAGGTGTGTCATATCCAATGCATCTGCTGCCTGCAGGCCCCATGGAGCAAGGCCTGCAAGCAGGCACCAAGGATGAGGGGAGACCACATCCCAAACCCACTCTGGCAAACATGGATTTTCACAGGACACAGCCCCGAGGCAAGATGGGGAGGACAGGGAGGCACCCTGCTGGGAGGAAGGTGCCATGAGGCACCATGAGGCGCCATGAGGCGCCATGAGGCACCATGAGGCGCCATGAGGTGCTGGGTGCATCAGGAAAGGCCCCAGGGGTGAGGGCCTCGGGGTGACAGACCCTGAGCACCTGAAATAGACCAGGAGGGGGATGGTGATGGCTGTGAGGGTGGAAACACAGAATCATTAAGGTTGGAAAAGCCCTCTAAGGTCACTGAGGCCAACCATTTCCCAGCACTGCCAAGGCCACCACTGACCCATGTCCCCAAGTGCCACATCCACATGGCTTTTAAACCCCTCCATGGAGCAGGACTCCAACACTGCCCTGGGCAGCTGTGCCAGAGGAGGACAAGCATTTCCATGGAGGGATTTTCCCTGATATCCAACCTGACCCTCCCCTGGCCCAGCCTGAGGCCATTCCCTCTCCTCCTGTCCCTGTTCCCCCCGGCTGTCCCCTCCTGTCAGGAGCTGTGCAGAGCCACAAGGGCCCCCCTAAGCCTCCTTTGCTCCAGGCTCAGCCCCTTCCCAGCTCCCTCAGCCTCTTCTGGGGCTCCAGCCCCTTCCCAGCTCCGTTCCCTGCCCTGGACACATTCCAGCCCCTCAATCCCTTTCTCATTTTGAGGGGCCCATCCGAGTGGGGCCGAGAGCATCCCAAAATTTCCCACCAGTCCAGGACAAACAAAGTGCACCACACTCCTCCCTGCAGCACACAAGAACCTACCAGGAACCTGTCCAGCTGCCAAGTGGAAAGAAAAATACACTTTTTTTTTCCTCTAACACATGTGACCTCTAGGCCCCAAGGATTTTTTACTAATCACCAAATTTAATTTACTTTGCTGTCTTCTCAGTGCTAAGACTTTGCATTGCTGGGCCTGTATTGTTTCTGATGCAGCCTGCTGGTGTCCACAGAAATTTCAAATTAAATATCAGGCACACATTAAGGTCAGGCAGCTCAATTCCATTAGCAGGCAGCCAGGCTCAGCCTCTCTGTAATGAATGCTGCTCTCGCCTCCTAATGATAGTAGCAGAGGAATTGGGCAGTGCCAGCCTGTGGTGATTGGCACCCCACTGACACTGGGGACCACTAAATTGATTTTAAAATTCCATTCATCTTCTGCAAATCATGGCTTAAGTCTTCCTGACCTGTGACAAATCTTCATGAGCTGCAATTTGAAAGATAGAGCCAAGAGGAAAGGGAGAGGGAAAAATGCACAAAAATACCCTACAAAAAATTCCCCAGAGCAAGAAATATATTTCAGCTGGGTTGTTCTGCCTCAGCTTCAAGCCCTCTCCCCCAGGTATGATTCTGCACTCACTTTGTAGGAGAGGTTAAAGGTTTTTTAACCCACTGCCCACCACAAAGAGGACTCAGAGGATCCAAGGATGCCACAAGAGCCTCCCTGTTGCTGGACTCTGGGCATTGAGGAGTATGAGCAGCAGAGGTATCCTCCCCATCACCATCCTGACACCATCCTGACCCACTGCAGCACAGCCAAAACCAACCACAGCCCACACCTCCCTGCTCGTGCAGCTGAATGGGCTGGGTGCTCTCACCCTTGAGCCAAGGAGACCTACAAAGTTATCAGAAAATGTTTTTTCCTGCACTCTAGCACAACAAACTCCAACCCAAGGGTGCAGCCAGCTCATGTCTGTACCAGAGTTTTGTATCATTGTTTATACCAGAGTTCTATACCAGAGTTTATACCAGAGTTCAGGCTGCAGCTTCCTCTAGATCCCCATCTCAGAGGGTGCTGAGGCCCCGGCACAGGATGGCTAACCCATCCCTGGAAGTGTCCAAGGCCAAGTTGGATGGGGCTTGAAGCAGTCTGGGAGAGTGGAAGGTGTGTGAGCAGCACCATTGTTTCAGAGATAGTTTAAAATTCTCCTGGGGTGAAGAAGAGGACACAGGGAAGAGGGTGAAACAGGACTTTGAGGCACTACCACAGCACAAGGAGTCTGCGTTTCAGGCTGTGAGTTGTCACATTGTTATTGCTGAGGCATTTGGGAGGTTTGTAATAGCTCTTTTACTCTGTAGAATTCACCCTTCCTAAAGAAAAACATTTATTCCCCTGAAATACAAATAACAGCTAAACACAGGCTGATCAGTTTAATAGTGCAGTTATGCCTATTAAAGCAACTGCAAAGCCAACATCAAGGCATTTCACATTAATTCCCTCTCAGTGACTCCAGATCTGATTCACTTTGACAAATCCCCTGCTATGAAGAAGTGGCCACAAATCCCCACAGCCCTCTCTCAGGTGGCATTGAAAAAGAAAAGTTGCTGTTGGACTTGAAAATTTTGTCAGGATCTGTCAGGGAAAGAAAACCTGTTGATCAGAGCAGCCAGATAAGGAAGTTGTACAGGTAGTGCCAGCAGATGGGTTTTCCCCCAGATCAGTATTTTTAAGCAGATTTCATTAGAGGAAAAGGGGTGTGAATCTCTCTTCCCACTGCTGCAGTGATGACCTTGGGAAAGTGCCTCCCCTAGGATTTTAACCAAATAATGTTAAAGCTATTATCTAAAAAGTAATATTTATTTGTGTCTTTGACATAAGGAAGGAATTGAGGTTTTCATTTTTCATTCAAAAGTCTCAGTTTTGTCAGTTTTCTGTGTCATTTCCAAATCTGTTTCCTGAAGCAAGCAGAGACATCTGATCAAGTTTTTATGTCTAAATACAATCCTCCAGACATCTCCTGTAACACATTTCCTCAAGAGTGACCACAGAAAGGAGGATATGAGACAGAAATCTGCTTTTCTCACCCACATTTACATTAACCCATGAATTTTACATGCCAAGGAGCAGAATCACCTGCATTTTCCCTGTTCCCTGAATTTTACACTGGGTGGCCTGCGAGACAGTCACTGGTGCATTGTGCAGGTGGAGAAATGAAGGTGAAAGATCCAAAGCTCTTGCTCAGCCTTAGAATCTCCATTCCCAGAGATTCTGATGGGGATCTGCAGAGCTGGGAGTCGGCAAGCTGTGCCCACACCCACCTGAACCCCACAAGGATGTTTTGGAAACCAGGAGCACTTTGGGAAGAGCTGGGTTCTGCTCCAGGTGCTGGGCACAGATATTTGGCCTTGGACCATACCCATGGTGGTTTGGGTCATAGAATTCCAAAAGGGTTTGGTTTGGAAGGGACATTTAAACCTCATCCAGCTCTACCCCCTGCCATGGGCAGGGACAAATTCCACTGTCCCAGGTTGCTCCAAGCCCCATCCAACCTGGCCTGGGACATTTCCAGGGATCCAGGGGCAGCCACAGCTGATCTGGGCATCCTGGGCCAGAGCCTCACCATCCCCTTCAGGATAAAAAAATTTCTTCCTGAAAAATGTACTTCCTACTCAACTCCTTATACGACAGCTGGGAGAGACCAAAAACCGTAATGAAAATAATCCTAGATTTTCCACTTATACTGTCAGTGCACAATGGAACTGGACCTTTAGAGAGAGCAGAAAAAGATTACAAGGGGTTTGTTTTTTCCTCCAGTGCTAACTGCTGAACCCAGGAGAAGACTTCTGTCTGGGTGGAAATAACAGAGCACAAATAACACTAACCCATGTAATATCCACTGGATGGGGGTTCTGGCAGACATCAAGTAGAGGAGAGAGGAGCAGCAATTACAAAGCAGTATTTCAGATTAAACCCATCTCTGAGGGGAAAAAAGTAACATCTGTTCGAGACACAAAACCTGTTGACACCTCAGAACTCCCCATTATACACAAAAAGGAATTAAATTTGGGATCTGAACTTCTCAGTGATGTTAATTAAAGGCTGGCGCCTCTAGAACATCAGATGAGCCACACACTGAATCTCTAAAATCTTTCTGGTGCTTTTGAGAGTGATGGACTACAAAGCATCTAACCCTTCCCCTCCATTCAGAAAAAACATTTTGAGCAAGCAAATCAATCTGAGCCCCCAGTTAGGAGCTCTGGGCTGATTCAGAAGCTGCCCAACATTTGGCAGGTCTGCAAACATCAAGCCCTGAAGAGGTGTCTGCTGGCTGTCCCCAAGCCCTGAAAACCCTCACCCAGGAACCTGGTGGGCAAAATCCCAATTCCTGACTTTTTTGTACATTCAGGATGGGAGCAAATAGCCTCAGGTTGTGACAGGGGAGGTTTAAATTGGATGTTAAGAAAATATTTCTTCACTGAAAGAAGAAATTTTCAGGTCAGACTTTAGAATGGGCTGCCCAGGGCAGTGGTGGAGTCTCCATCCCTGGAGGGGTTTGAAAGCCTTGTGGATGTGGCACTTGGGGACATGGGTCAGTGGTGGCCTTGGCAGTGCTGGGGGCATGGTTGGACTCCACTATCCTGGAGGATTTTCCCCAACTTTAAGGATTCTATGATTCTATGATTTTGCAGTGGGCTCACCCCTACTTTTTACAGCAACAGCAAAAGCTGCGTGGAGAGCAAACTTCCTCGGGGACCCTGAGCTCAGACATGCCTCTGAATGCCCCATTTTCTCAAAGACAAGGGGTGGCTGGTTCAGAAAGGTGCCCAGCCCTGCAGAGCAGCTCAGCAGGCTGGACCAAGGTCTCCTTTCCTCTCAATTTTGCAGGAACCAGCCAACAACCTCCTCCACACCAGCCTGGAGGTGGAGACCCACAGCTCTCCTGACCATCACCCAGCTGCTCCTCAAGCAGCCCCAGACCACTGTGGGATTTCTCTGTGTGTTGCTGTTTTCCCTTGACCCTCTGCTCCATCACCTGCTGCCCTAAGAACTTCCTGAACCTCTCTCTGCGCCGTTACCCTCCCTCCTCCCCTATCACCCAGCACTTCCACAACAGAGCACAGCTAAAACCTCCCCCACAGATGAAAACTTCCCAGGAATTTGAAGCCCTGCTCTTTGCAGAGAGACACCTTTCTCCCCCAGGCAGGTGGTGTGCCCTGACAGACAGAAAAAGCAACTCCTACAGCTGATGGGCTGCACCCCATCCAACCCCAAACTCAGATGTGGGGAGCAGATCACTCACCACGGGTGTTGATAGAAAACAAATCACTTTTCATTGGCTTTTTGGTGCCTGAACCTCAGCAAACACTTCACATTTCCACCATGCTGTTGTGCTCTAGGCTTTAATCTCTTTTCTTTCTTTCTTTCCTTTTTTTTTTTCTTTTAATCTCAAAGTCTCATTATATTTGTTGGCTTTCCCAAAGCTCCAGCTCCCTGGCTTGATGCAAAGTGTGCACGTCATGGTATTGCTAGAAAAGGGATTGTTCTCTTTTAGGGGTGAAAAACCCCAATAGCAAGCAGGATCTGGGATTATTATGGACTGGAGAGGAGCACTCTGGCTCAGGGGCAGGGAGCCAACTCTGCACACCCACCTGCTCCATTAGACTTACCTCCATCAGGCTGCATTCAAAGAGGGCTCCCAGGGCCTCTGCAGAGGTGGAAGCTCCAAGCAGGGGTTGTTGGTGCCCTGGTGCATCTCTCCTGCCCTGCCCCACCCTCCTGCCAGGCCCTGGCACCCCTCTGGTGCCCTCTGCCCCTCGTGCTGGCCTGGATGTCACCTCCACCTGCAGGGAATGCTGCCAGCCAGTCGGGTTCCTGCAGAGCATCTCCATCCCTGTTTCCCATTGAAATTGCAGGGCATTGGGAAGGAGCCCTTGCTGCTGCCCCACTCCCATCATGGTGCCTGAAAGCTGTGACCAGTGGTGCCACTGCAGCAAAAAGAGGAGAGGCACCAGTGCTCCCTGTTCTGTGAAAGAGCAGCAGCCCTTTAGCACAGGGACCGCCTGCACAGCATCCATCAAAACCACCACACCCACAAAAAGCAGTGTTTTCTGGAAGTGAAACTGGAAGAGGGATGTGCACCGAGAGCCCACTTGGCACCACACCACGATGTTCCTTTCTCCTGGCCAAACAATGAACGTGGCTGCTCTTTAAAGCCAGTTATGAGAGAGATCTGCCCAGCTCCGTGCTCCCAACACCACTTATTACACCATCCATCACAGACAGGCCCCAGGGCAGCGGCCAGAGGATAGGGCTTGCTCTTCAGCCTCCTCATCCCTTCAGCCTCCTCATCCCTTCAGCCTCCTCATCCCTTCAGCCCACATGGAGCTCTCAGGGAGCTCTGGACACATGGAGAGCAGTTCCTTTCCCTCCCCTACACCAACATCAGGCCAGCGCTGAAGCATCTCAAGTGTTCTCAGCAGGTTTGGGTGCCAGAGCCAGCACCAGCCACGAGGGAGATGTTGGTGCTTGGAGGAGGAATGTGATGAAGGAACAAGTCAAAAAAACTCATTGCATCCACAAGGGAAAGCTCAGCAGGTATTGTAACACATGGTGGGAAATGAGACAGGTAAAGGTGGAGAAGTGTAGTGAAGGTAATGCCAAGAGTGATGCTGAATAGGAGGAGGGCTAGTGTGGGTACCAGGGAAAGGCTCTTCCCCAGAGGGTGCTGGCACTGCCCAGGCTCCCCAGGGATGGGCACAGCCCCGAGGCTGCCAGAGCTCCAGGAGCCTTTGGACAATGCTCCCAGGGATGCACAGGGTGGGATTGTTGGGGGTCTGTGCAGGGCTAGGGTGTGGATTTGATGATCCCATTTGATTTGTGGGTCCCTTCCAGCTCAGATGGATTCTCATACAGCACACAACCAGGCCCAGAAGACATTTGCTGAGGAGCAGCAGAAGCTGAGTCTGCAGAGAGACAGAGGATGAGCCTGAGACTGATAGTACCAAGGCCAGCCCAGGGGGAAAAGACCTCCCTCATGGCTCAGTTTCTCACAGGAAAAGGTCCATTGAGAGCTGCTGGGCTGTGGATAAGGAATCCCAGGACAAGGACAGGAGTCCCACAAGGTCTGCATGATGCTTCAGTGTGCTGGTTTGGGCTGGAGTAGAGTTAATTTCCTACACAGTAGCTGTGTTTTGGTTTGTGCTGAACACAGGGTTGATATCACAGAGATGTTTTTGTTATTGCTGAGCAGGGCTTGCACAGAGCCAAGGCCTTTTCTGCTTTTTGTGTGGCCACAGTGGTGAAGATAATATAAAGTGAGGGGAAGAAAAGGAAGGGAGGGATGTTTGGAGTGATGGTGTTTGTGTTCCCAAGCCTCTGTCATGTGGGAGGAAGCCCTGCTCTCTGGAGATGTCTGAACACCTGCCTGACCGTGGGAAGCACTGAATTCATTCCTTGCTTTTGCTTTCCTCATGTGCACACTTTTTGCTGTGTCTATTAAACTGCCTTTATCTCAATCCACACAAAAGTTCTCCAGCTTTTACCATTCTGATTCTCTCCCTGATCCGGCTGGTGGGGGACTGAGTGAGGAGCTGTGAGGGGCTGGATAGGGTTAAACCACAATGAACCACTCCAACATACCCCAAAAACTGCCCTGAGCTTCCCAGATATTGAAGTTTGGCCCTGGATTTTGCAAAAGGGGCTAAAAATCACTTGTTGCAGGAAGAACAGAGAACACCAAGCAAACATACCTGGCATCCCCAACCCTCTCAGGAGGAACTGCTTCCTGTCCAAGGGAACATGCCTTCCTTCCCCCTGACACACATCCTATTTTTCTAATCCTGTGACTCCCTCCTGGCAATATTTTCCTTTCCCAGGACACCCCTGCACCATCCAAAAGGAGCACCTGGGAAGCACCACAGCCATCTGGAGCTGGCAGAGCAGGATTGTCCCTGCAGGTGACCCAGGGCACGGTGACATGTCCTGGCCCCCGAGGTGCCTCTGTGGTGTCCTGTGGCCTTGGGAATGTGCCCATTCCCTGGGGAGCCTGGGCAGGGCCAGCACCCTCTGGGGAAGAGCCTTTCCCTGATATCCAGCCCTGACACAGCTCCAGGCATTCCCTGGGTCCTGTCACTGTCACCAGAGAGGGAATATCAGTACCTGCCCCTCCTCTCCCCCTCACAAGGATGTTGAAGACCACAATGAGGTCTCCTCTCAGTCTCCTCTTCTCCAGCTGAGCAGACCCAGTGCCCTCAGCTGCTCCTCATACAGCTTCCCCTCAAGGCCCATCACCTCCCTGTGGCTTTCTTTGGATGCTCTCTCTTTTTTATATTGTGGCACCCAAAAGTGCCCTCAGCACTTGAGGTGAGGCTGCCCCAGCCCAGAGCAGAGCAGCAGTGACCCAGCTGGGTGAGACCAGTGAGGAGCAGAGCAGTGGTGACACATCCTGGTCAGGATTTCCACTCTCACTGTCATTTTGGAAACGGCCTCTGGCCCTTCCCCAGCCTGGAAACGCATCCTTGGTGCCAATGGAGGTGAGGAAGAGGAAGAGGCAGGCGCTGACATGGCCTTCCTCATTTTGTGACCTCCCATATCTTTGCAAAACTCATCTTGCATTATTAAAGCACTTTCTGTTGATTAGATAAATTTGATGGTTTCACAGTACAAGAACTCAAAGGCAGTCTATTCCTGACCATTACATGCTTCCCAAAACACCTAACCCACCTCTAAGATACTTTAAAAATTATGTCAAAGTCAAAAATTTGTATATGAAAAACCCAATTTAAAGATCACAATCAATTGGTTTTATTCCCTCCATCCAGTTGGTGCTGTTTCATTTTTTGTCATAAGATAGAATTTCACTTCTGGGGTTGTGGCCTATTTCATCTCCCTTCAAATGAACCATTTAAAAGCCTCTCCCCACCCTCTCATTTTGCTGAAAAACTCAAGGACAATATAAACCCAGGAAAATAAATTTTCAGCCAGTGAACTGGAAAATAATCATCATCATCAAAACCAGATATTCTTCTTTTCTAGTTCCTGGCAACTGGGTTCAATAGAACTGCCACCAGCTGAGCTGCTGGCCCACCACCCACTGCTCACCCATGCACTCCCCTGGCGCTGTGGGGACAGGACATTCCTTGCCTTGGGGCCCGATATCCATGCCACACTCCAATTTTCAGCTCACAGTTTGAAGGGAAAACCTGGGAGGCAAGAGTGTGGCCACCACTGGTCAATATACTGCGGGAAGGAGGCAGGCAGAGCTGAGCAGCACATCAAGGACAGAGATGGTTTTGCTGCTGCTTTGATAAACTTGGGAAAACAGAGAATCAGCAAATCATTTAGAGTGAAAAGACCTCTAAGATCATGTCCAAACACTCTCCAGCACTGCCAAGGCCACCACTGACCCATGTCCCCAAAGTGCCACATCCACATGGCTTTGAAATCCCTCCAGGGATGGGGACTCAGCATTGTCCTGGCCAGCTGTGCCAGGGCTGGACAAGCCTTTCCATGAAGGAATTTTCCCCAGTATCCAACTGAGCCTCCCCATGCCCAGCCTGAGGCCGTTCCCTCTGCTCCTGTCCCTGTTCCCTGGAGCACAGCCCTGTTCCCCGGCTGTCCCCTCCTGTCAGGAGCTGTGCAGAGCCACAAGGGCCCCCCTGAGCCTCCTTTGCTCCAGGCTCAGCCCCTTCCCAGCTCCCTCAGCCTCTCCTGGGGCTCCAGCCCCTTCCCAGCTCCGTTCCCTGCCCTGGACACGCTCCAGCCCCTCGGTGTCTCTCTTGTGCTGAGGGCCCAGAGCTGTCCCCAGCACTGGAGGTGCCTCAGCAGTGCCGGCACAGGGGACAGGACATGGCACTGCCCTGGGGCTGTGTCACAGCCTGGCTGGCTCCCAGAGACCATCTGCCACAAATACTGAATCCCTACTTCCCAGGAAGTAGCCAGACATAACCTGGTGATGGGAAATAGAGTGTAACCTTTCTATTTTCCTTTGCTTTCTTTAAATTGACTTTATCTCAACAACTTATTTTCCATTTCATTTTCTCCCTCCTGCCCTCCTGATGGAGCAGCTGGGTGGGCACCTGGTGTCCAGTCAGGGTCATCCACTGCAGTTTCCACAGGAATTGCCCACTCAGACCAAGGAGGGCTGAGCAAAACCAGCTGCCCAAATGCTTTTGGTGCACACTGGATAACATTTTCTCCGTTCAGGCTCCTGGAAATCTGCCTGTAGCCCTTTGATCCCAAAGGAGGCTATGCACAGAGGAGCAGGAGAGAGTTTGGGGCTGCCAATGGGTTTTGCAGGGAAGGGGGCATTTCTTACAGGGTTGCATGCAATGAGGCATTCATTATAAAAAAAGAAACAACTTTGTAACAACTCCAAGCCCGCTATCTCTGTGCAGGAAGCCTCCTCATTCCTTATCTCAGCCCCAGGAGATTTGTGGGATATCACAAATAACAGCTGGTTAAGATAAGGTCTCTCCCAACATGCTGCTTGCTCCCAGCATCTGTAAACCCTCATCCTGACGGACTGAATGGACCAGTGCCTGGAGCTGCTACATCTCATCCCTTTTCAGTCCAACCCTGCTCTTTTCCAGACATTTTGAGCAAATATTGTGAGGGCTCTTCCCTGCATTTCCATGCCAAACCCTCTCCAAACATCCTCACTTTCCATCAGGGGAGCTCAGCCACCAAAGGCGCTCAGCTCTGGCACAGCAAAACTGAACCCACTCCCTGTCCCTTCCAGCTCCTAGCACAGAGGGAATCTCTTAATTTAAATTAGGAAAACCCCACCAAGGAGGAGAGGAGCTGTCAGGATCTCCCCGTGCTGACATGAAACCAGCAAACAAGGTGTTTATAGCCCAGTGATTCATAATTCTGCAGAGTTTGCAGGACACGTAGCGCCATTCATGGTTAAGAAATTCTCTTGTTTTCTGCTAAATATATAAAATAATCACTCATCCCCTGAGCAGCAGATGCAAATTACACCTAGCATTGGCCTCGTATGCCAACTGCTGTAATTCTGGTGCAGCATGAAGCTGTTTCCCAAGGCTTTAGAAGTCCCTTAATCTGCCTTCTGACGTCAAATGACAAATTTCTTGCCTGGGATCATTAACGGGATGACTAATGAAAGCTGATAAGTGAATTTATAAATGAAATTAAAGATATTAATATTAAAGGCCAGGCTACAAGGGAGAGAAGTGTGGATTTAGCAAACCACAACAAGCAGCGTGGTAATCTGCATGAGATTTACAGCTCCTATCCTGACAGGCAAACGAGTGGTATTTTCCGCCTGGAGGTTGTGGAAGCTGCCAGGCTTGATGGACACTTCTCCTGAGGCATCACCACCCCCATTACCTTCAGACGCTGGCTGAGATTTAAAAAGCTCCTGCTCAAGTTTAACTGCAAATGCCAAAGCAGGGATTAGTGCACCCCAATAGTATTTGCAAAGGTAGCTTCACCACCAAACCCTCCTGCAAACAAAATACCTTTACTCTGCAGCTAGTTTGCTGCCAATTTTTTTTTCTCTCTCTCTCTCTTTTAAGATAAAAACACACCTCAGACTAGAGTCTCATCTCATTCACCCCAGTGCAAATGCCAAGCAACTCCTTTAGAAGCTGAGGAGTTTGGGTTTGTTTGGTTTTATGCACGTACAAACAAGTTCAGGCCTTGCCAGATGGGAATCCAACCCCAGGTCCAGGCAGCTTCACCATGAACCCACAGCTCCTTCCAGACTCCAGCTGCTGCTCACCGAGGTTTGGGCCCTCAGGAGAGACTGCTCAGGTACCAGCTCCCACCAGCTGGGGACAGCCAGCCCTGAATGGACCAGAAAAACCTCTTGTATTGCCCCAGGGCACGCAGGTAAACACAGGCACCTCCTCTGATATTATAAAACAAACAAAAAAAAAATAAAGAGAGAAGAAAGCTTCCTTTTGTCTGTAGATGCCCCGTTTTCAGCAGAGGCAGCATAAAACTGGCTAGCTAGTTGGGCAAGTGGTCATGAGTGGTGACTCCTCATGCACCCACAGCCTCCAAAAATCCCAAGATCCTGTGGGAAGTGCCTCCATCTGGCAGCGAGATTGAAAGAAGAGTCAGATGCCAGCAGGAGAGTGAGGAATCCCTGAGACACAGAGGAAGCACAGCTGGGGAGGGCACATTTGTTACAGGGATGTTTCCCAGTCCCTTCCTTCACTGGAGGAACCCAGGGTGGGGAGCAGCTGCAGCAAGACAGATGTCCCAGGAATGGTTTTATTGAATGCCTTTTAGAGACACGTTCCAGCCTGGAAAAAAGGACAAGAGAATGTTTCCACAGCCACTCTTAGCTCCAGAGCTGACATATGGTTTGGTAGGCTGTCCAGTTCCATCAGTCCTGCTCAAAGCAGCCCCAGAAGGTGCCCATGCCTGGTGCTCTCCTTGTTTGGGGACACATTTGCTCTTTGGACCATTTGGGAAATGGAGGGGTGGAGCATGGCAACAGCTCCATAGCACCTCTCAAGCCTTCCAGAGGGAGGAAAAATGAGGAAAACCAGCACCAGACAAAGGCTCTGATTGAGCTGAGGGTCACTCACACCTTGGGGTGTCACCTCCACACTGGGACCAGCTGGGACCCCAGGGATGTCATAAGAGACACACAGACACCTGGATCCTTCCCCCAAGCACCCAAATCCTCACCCTGCAGGCGTGCCCTCACTTCACAGGCTCCCAGCCCACAGGGCTGCCCCTTACTCTCTCTTTGTCCCCACAACCTGCACCTTTGCTGCTTCCAGCACTTCTTTGCTGCTGACCCCACTGGGTGCAGTCCCTCAAGCCAATGAAGAGATTCTGTTCATTAAAGAGCCACAAGCCACACACACAGCTCTCCTGCAGGCACATTTTGCAGCCTTTAAAGGGAGGGAGAGAAAACAACAGAGGTTAAGGACACTTACCAAGAGGGATCCACGACAGCATGGGCCAACCAGCCCAATCCAGCTGGGGCTAGGAAATGCAAAGGACCATCAGGCAGGAAAATGTGTGAGAAAAGGTCCTGGGAGACTGCAAACTGAGCAGAGGAGGAGCAGAAAGGGTTAAGAAAAGGTGGAGAGGAGGCATGGAGCAGAGGGGGGTTTCCTTTCCCTCCATCCTGGCTGCTGCTGAGCTCTCCAGCACAGGAGCCCAGTCCTTGCCACCACCAGGACCTGTTGCAAGAGGCTAAGAAGTGATTGCACCTTTTTTTCTTTTCTTTTTTTTTTTTTTTTTAACCTTTCTCAAAAGACAGAGTTTTCTCACTAAGAA
Organism: Zonotrichia albicollis; assembly: GCF_047830755.1. Lineage (NCBI taxonomy): Eukaryota > Metazoa > Chordata > Aves > Passeriformes > Passerellidae > Zonotrichia > Zonotrichia albicollis. Next base: position 8,971,114 of record NC_133860.1, read on the forward strand.
GGTTTAGGAGTAAGACAAGACCACACAAGGATTTAACTTCTGGAGCTCCCATGGGGTCCTGTGCAGAGTTGCTTGGGAAACCACTTTGCCAGCTCCAACTGCAGACCAACCCACTCCATCTACCCAAAATCAACCAAAAAGGAGAAAATTACCATTTTTTCCACTGGGTGTTGTCCCCCCTCTCACTGCCTCCCTGCAGGCCCCCGCGTTCCCCTGCTGCTTCCCAAACCCCCACATCAGCTGAAACACCTGCTGAGTGCAGACTTGTGAGTTTTGAGGACCAAGTTGGCCATAAGCAGCACCTTGAAGCTCTACATTATGTGAAACCCCTGAAGAGAAAAGCCTCACGCTATCACCCAGCTCCAGGAGCTGCAGGGTTATGCAGGAACACCCAAATTCCATGAGATGCCCGAGAGTCACAGCATTTGGCAATGCCATCACACCTCTTCCAATTGCCAAACCAAATCTGCTCCTGGGGGTTACAGATATTGAAGACAATTTAATACAGGAGAAGTTGCAAATCTCCCCTTGGATTTCTCGCTCCTTAATTTAAAGCCTCCCAAAATGAGCACTCCCAGGTTAAGGGTGGGAAAGGCTTTTCTCTGCTGATCTGCTGCAGTGCCTGTCCCTTTTTAAACACCTCTGGAGATAAGAATCTTCCAGTTTAGACATGAGGCACCCCAGTGCATGGTTTGGGGTTAAACCAGCATGTAAAGGGGTGGGAGGGGATGTCCTTGCTACCCCCAAAAGAGCTGTATCCCCCTGTCCTTCCACCTCTGCACCCCCAGTGGTTGCCACCATTGTCCCTCTGGTCACGGGAGACGCATGAGCCAGTCTTGGATGTCCCACGTGCTCCCTGAGGTACCTGGGGGAGTTTTCTCCTACATCTTTTGGGGCAGTGCCTGCCCCAGCCATGCTCCATCCTCGCCTTTCAGCTAACAAGGAGCTGCCCAGGTTATGAGCAGGGTTTGCAGCAACAACAGAAACGAAGCTCAAGACTTACTCTAGGAAAGTCCTTCCAGAAGGGTCATGGAAGAGGACTCAGGGAGGCTCTGGGAGGCAGCCACACTGTGCCCAGGGCACCCCGAGCAGCCTGGGCTGTGTCCCCAGCACTCCGTGCCCCTGCACCAGAGCAGCTCCGGGCCTTTGTGGCAGACACACCCCCGTGACCGCCCCCGAGCTTCACAGCTTCTGCTGCTGCCTCCCTCGCGCACCAACTCACCGGTTCTTAAATAACACGCTTCCACGGGGCCAGATCCGCACGCAGCAAGGTAAATCCAGATCAGCTCTCTCTCTAGGCTCTGCTGGTAATTCCCAGCATGAGCAAAACGTGACCACTACTTGTTTCTGCTTCTCTCTAAAAGGATGGAAGCTGTGCCACCAGCCCAGACCCTGTGTGAGAGACCCATCAGCCCAGCTCCCGTTTGCCATCATTAATCGTGCACGGATGGGTGTGAGACCTTTACACAACCCTGACAGAAATGAACCTCAGAGTCCCTTTTGTCCGTGTTTGGGATTATCCTCCTCCCTGTTACTGGAAGGAGTTATTTAAGGGAGCTCAGAGATACAGGTTAGTGCTGGAGAGACGTCTAGGCTTTACAGAAATCACTGCATGTGCCTCCACACCCACAGCAGCACCACCAGCACGTGACCCACCTTGGATTTCCTCAGCCCACCAACGCTAAAACAAAAACAAAAACCAAAAAAAGAAACAACAAAAAAAAAAAAAGCCCAAAAAAAAGAAATCATTTTCGTTGTACCAGGTGGCTTTTTCAGGACTCAAACGTGGCTTTTCCAGAGTGTCAAAGGAATTAAGTCATTAAAATGTGGATGAGTTTGATGGATTATGAGCTATGAAAGCCTGGTGGTTACTGACTAACAAGGCTGGGAGGTGGAGGAGGGGGGGATGCTTCCTCTTGTAAGGGTGTGTTTCTAACAAGACAGGTCAAAAATATGATGCGGATGATAAATTGCTTTAAAAGTTGCCATTAACCCAGCAGTTTTGTGCATTATTAGATTACCAAGGCATCCTCGGAGTGGGCTGAGCACGCAGCCCTGCTCTGTAGCAGGGCTAATTTGCAGAGTGAGACCTGGGGGGGGTTGTCACGCTCGCTGCAGTGAATCCCCACTCCCAACAAAGGGGCAGCTGCCGGCAGGTGTCCGTGGAGGGGATGGGTTTATGCGTGTTGGGGTTTGGGCTGGGAGGACAGGAGAAAGGGGTTTTTTATTTTTCTTCCCCCACGCCATAACCCGAATCTCATTGTCTCACGTGGCGTGGGGTCGGTGGGGGGGGAAGGGGGGTTGAATTTAATAAAAAAAAAAAAAAGAAACGAAACAAAACCAAAAAAAAAAAAATTAGGGAGGGAGAGGGCAGGAGAAGGGGGGAGAAAATAATAAAAAAAAATCACATTGGAAAATGATCAGCCCCAACAGGCATGCATGTCTCCCTTCATGCAAGCGAGAAGCACAGCCTCCCTCCTCGGGATGTGTATGGGGACGTGTCAGGCACGGAGGAGCTCAGCGCTGGCCCGGGGCGAGGATGGAGCGAGAACAAAGGGCCACGGCATACACTACATCCAGGGGGAGCAGGGGGCACCCCACCGGGGCTCATACAGAGGGGGACAGGATGGCCAAACAGTCACCGAGGTACACGGAAAAGGAAATATGGAGAAGGAAATCATAAATAAATGTTCATAGAGAAAACCAACCAAACTCAGGATAGAGCTAGGAGAGAGGTGGAAAGGCACAGCCTTGCGAAATGATGCGTCTCTGGGAGGGATGCTGGGGTAAAGGCAGGGCGGGCTGCAGGAGCCACTGGCTTTTGCTTTGTTTGCCAGCGGCTCCTCGTGAAATTCTAGCGGGTGGGAACCACCGACCTGCTGAATTTGTCTTCCTCTCATTAAAGACCAATCACCAATGCTGCGTCTCCCCCCCGCTTCTGTGGAAATGTAATTACAGACAAGATGCTCCCCCCGCCTCCCCTCCCGGCCCCGTCTCCTGGCTTTGGGAGCCCTGACTTCCCTCAGCCCCTCGCGGCATCCAAGCCAAAACGGGGAGGTTTTACGGGACCGTTCTGCAGACCCGGGAGAGGAGGTCTGCTGCAGGCACCAGGAGAGGTGACCACTACGATTATCATCGCCCTGCAGCCGCAGCAAAGCTGCTCGCTGACCGCAATCCATCCATTCCTCCACGCTTCCAATATTTAAAGGCTCCCCGTGACTTTTTCTCCCAACCCCACAGTTTGCCTTCTTTTTTCCTTTTTTTTTTTTTTTTTGACCAAATCGAGTTTTTATTCAGAAGATGGTGGGCCTGGAGGCTTCGAGCAGGAAAAATGTAGTTACAACATTAGCAGCTGGGACGTTTTTACGAGCCCTGCCTTGCAGGGGTCTAGTGGAGATATTTATAGCGTGCCAGTCGCCGCGGGACCGAGGCACGGCAACTTCTCGCCTGGCAGATGGTGGGCAGGGCACTCGCATGGATGTATACGTTTAAAATATACAGCTTAAAGATTAGAGGGGGATTTTTTAATTTTTTTTTTTAAAATACAGGTTGGTTTACCTCTTGTTAATCGGGACTTTATAAAAAAATAAACAATTTCCCCCCCATCCATACAGAGGGATCAGTCTGGTAAGGAAGGTGCAATGTTGTAACTAGAATGAATATAAGCAGCAGACCCTTCATCAATTTCTTTTTGATTAATAATGAGGGATTGGATTTGTACACTTTTTTTTTTGGCTGTTCTGCGGTAAAACCAAGAATTCTGCATCGGCACAACAGCAATATGGACTGTGCGCTAGGAAGTATGTACACACAGACTAATGCTGAGGGGAGATATGGGATAGGAAGTGCGGGGGGAAAAAATGTATTTAAAAGCCCCCATATCTGTTCTACGAGGAAGAAAAAATCCACTCACTCAAACCTCACGATGAGGGGAAAGCAAGGAAAAAATCTAAACAGCAGGATACGACAATAAATGGGAAAACAGCAATAGAAAAAGCACACTAGGTTAATATAGGAAAACTAGTTTCTTTATTGAGAGATCGTATATTAGTATTAGTGGAATCGTGTGTAACAATGTCATCATGCACACAATACAAAAAGGCAAGGCCCACCATGCTATGGAAGGGCAACAGAACAAAAGCAGCGTACACTGAGCAGATGTATAGGCTACAGCACATTACATTTCAGCAGGGTATGTCTCTACAGAGAGATTTACATCAGAAACTAGGTAATGTAAAAAAATACAGACCATGCTTTAGTTTTAGTACAAGAAAAAAGGTGGAGATACACAACCAAAGGATATTCGGTACAGAAAAAATTACCCACAAAATAAGAACAGGAAGTAATTTAGCACAGCAGAAAAAAATGTTATCCCTGTTTAATGGAAAACCATTTTGCCAGTCGTCTCTTTCGGCAGCCCGGTTTGTTTGGGTTTTTTTGGCTCTTATTATTTTTTTTGGAGGGCGGGGGGTGTCGCCGGGCGGGTTGTCGGGGCTGTGCCGGCGGGACGGGACACTTGTGGCTGCCGGCAGGGCCGGGGCTGGGGGCGATGCCCGCGGGGACAGCGGTGTCACCGCGGGGACAGGAATGCTGCACCCCGGAGCACTCGCACCCCGCCGCCCCACTCACTCCCCGCCAGCCCGACTCGGGGAACCGCGGCCAATCGCTGCGCTTCCCCTCCCCAAATTTAATGGGTTTTTGGAAGGTTTTCAAGCAGGGAGGTGGGACCAGATGACCCCACCGTGGTGCCCTCCAAGCTCAGCCGCCCCGGGATTGTGGGCTTGGCCGCAATTCGGGGGCGTTTGGCCCCGCCGCACCCCAAAGAGACTCTGCGACGACGACCACAGCAAAACGAATCCACTTAACAGGAATTTACAGTGCAAATGTAACTCAGCTACTACACAGGATGGAGGTACAAAAATGGCTGTTATCGGCTACAGCTACGCTGGGATGGCCTGGTGGCTACGGTGAGGGGTGGGGGTGGGGGAGAGGGTAAATTAAAAAATAAAATAAAATCCGTAAAAGAAGAACGGGAGGGGAGGGGGGGATGGGGGGAACAGATCTACCGCAGCGGAGTCGGGAAGTGCGGACGGGAGGGGGGTCCCGAAGCGTGGCGTGTGTGGGGCGGCAGGCGCCCCAGAGCGGGGGACGCCGCCGGGCTGGGTGAGGTGCGCTGAGGGGAACGCTGAGGGGCAGCCCCCCCTGCCTGCCGCCAGGGACCCGGGACGCGCCGCCCCCCCTCGCCGCCGCCAGCGGCCCCGGGACGCGAACCCGCGTTGCCAGGAGCGGTACCTCTGTTGCGCACGGAGCCGAAGACGGGCAGCACCAGGTATCCGACGTGCACCAGGACCATGCTGCGGCCTTTGTGCCCCCCGGACGCGCCGGCGACTGGCGGCGGCCGCGCTCGGCCGGCACACAAAGGGGCGCGCGGCCAATGGCAGCGCGGGGGCCGCTGCCGGGACACGCCCCCCCGCCCCCCGCCGGCCAATGGGCGCTGAGGGCGGGGCGCCCCGCGCGCGAGGGAGGTGCGCACGCGCGCGCGCGGCGGCGGCGGCGTCGCGTGCGCGCGCACCCGCCCGCCAGTCCGGCCGTGCTTCCAACCGTCCGTCCGTCCGTCCCTCCGTCCGTCTGTCTGTCTGTCCATCCTTCCATCCTTCCGTCTGTCTGCCCGTCCGTCCGTCTGTCTGTCCATCCATCCGTCCCTCCGTCCGTCTATCCATCCTTCCTTCCGTCTGTCTATCTATCCATGCATTCTTCCATGCGTCCGTCCATCTGTCTGACCGTCCGTCCGTCCATCCATGCATTCTTCCATGCGTCTGTCCATCTATCTGACCGTCCGTCTGTCCTTCTATCCAGCCATCCGTCCTTCCATCTGTCTGTCCGTCTGTCCTTTGGTCTGTCCGTCCAGCCAGCCATCCTTCCATCTATCTCTGTCTGTCAGTCCGTCCATCCATCCATCCATCCATCCATCCATCCATCCATCCATCCATCCATCCATCCTTCCATCTGTCTGTCCTTCCGTCCATCCATCCATTCATCCATCCAATATCCATCCATCCACACAATCACACCCCTGTCAGCTGCACACACAGACACACGCCACAAACACCCTCAGAGCCCCCACAGACACCCTGACAGGGGGACATGGACACCGTCACACCCTCGCAGGGGGACACCGACACCGCCACACCCCCCGTGCTCCTGCTGTCCCCTGCTCCCACCCCGCTCTCCCGTGGGTCGCACCCTGGAGCGCCCATCCCTCGCCCTGGCGCTGGGAAAACCCTCAGGAGCAGGGGCACCGAGGCCTTGTGGCTGTCCCCACGCCGGTGCCACCATCCCCTCGCTGTCCCGTCCCTCCTCCCCGCGGTGGCACAGTGGCCCATTGTGTTGACGCCCCAGTTGCTGACAGAATTTATCCGCCGGGGCATCCCTGACCTAAAACGGCTCCGGCCGAGCCCGGAGAGCGCTGGAAAGCCCTGGGAGCCGGGAGCCACTCCCTGCAAGGAACACCCAGCCTGAGCAAGGGCCATTCACCCCCAAAAAACCCAAAACACACCCCATTCACCCCCCATCAACCCCAAACACACCCCAAAAAACCCCAAACACACCCTTAATCCTTAAAAAATCCCAAACACACACTCATCTCCATCCCAAACTGTTTTAATGGACTCAGAGCCCCCCTTGTGCGGGAGGCATTTCTGGCAAAGCACACATCCAGGGAATCATTTCACTCTGCTGCAAAGCGACTTTTCCATAGTTTTCCCACCCTGCCCAGGCTGTTTTATTTTATTTTATTATTTTATTTTATTTTATTTTATTTTATTTTATTTTATTTTATATTTTATTTTATATTTTGTTTTATTTCATTTATATTTTATTATTTTTATTTTTTATTATTTTTTATCATTTTATTTTATTTTTATATTTTATATTTTCTTTTATTTTATTTTTTTTATTTTTATTTTTTTATCATTTTATTTTTTATTTTATATTTTATTTTAAATTTTATTTTATTTATATTTTTATTATTTTATTTTATTTTAAATTATTTTATTTTATTTTTTATTTTATTCTCCCCCATTCCCCCCGCCCGCTGGGGCCGCCGTCCCGCCGTGGGGACCCCCTTAATCCCGGTTTAGCCTTATCCGTGCCGTGCATCTGGCGGGTTTAGGCGCTCTGGACGCGGCTGTGCCGTGGATTTGTCCTCCCGGATTATGGCATCGGGTCCGTGGCTGGGCTCCGTTTGTGGGTTTGTTGTTTGCAGGGGGAGGAGGGGAGGGTTGGTTTGGTTTTTGGTGTTTTTTTCCCTCCTGATCTGGATAAAAACGTGAGCTCTGTAACCTGGATCTGTGTAACCCTTTCCTTGCCCGTGCCACAGCCCCAGGGCAGATGCTGGCAAGGATTAACTCGATCCGCAGGGATCGCTCTAGCTCTCCCCGGAGCCTTTCCAGAGCTGCAGCCCCCAGCCCCGGGGGCCCTTTTGGGCACATTGACACAGCTGCTGCTCTGAGCCCCCCAAAAACGGCGGCAGAACGAGTTCCAGGGGCCCGCTGCCTCCCGGTGCCCATCCCGCCGCATCCCAGCTGGGATTTGCCCCCTCCGTGCCCTCGGGAGGCTGCTTGGCTCATGGGGGGCTCTTGGCAGGGCAGGGCTGCGTTCTGTCCCCTCTGTCACCGTGCTGCTGTGAGCAGTGGCTCTGCCAGCCCCGCGGGCTGCACATGATCATGTCCCAACAGCATTAATATTTCCAAGAAAAGAGCGAAATTTGCTGTTTCATTTTTTTCCCCTGTAGTCCTAGAATGGTTTGAGCTTGAAGGGACATCAAAGCTTGTCTAAAATCATGAGCAGGTACACCTTTCACTGTCCCAGGTTCCTTCACACCCATCCAACCTGGTTTTGGACACTTCCAGGAGCAGCCACAGCTTCTCTGGGCACCCTGTGCGAGGGCATCCCCACCTTCACCATAAAAAAACTCCTTCCTTATATACAGTCTAATCTAATTTCCCATGTTTATACTGTAACGAAACACTTCCTGAGCCCCATTTGTGTGGAAATACACCCACTCCCCACGCATCTCTGTCAGCAGCAATGGGTCACCCTCCGTGTGATGCCGAGCTGGCTGTGTCACACACACCCGACAAGGGGACACCTCTTTAATCGTGGGACACCTCTTTAATGGCTAAAAACCCCACAGGGTGCCCCAGCCCACCCGTGGATCTGACAGGGAGGGATGGATGGATGGATGGATGGTTGAATGGATGGATGGATGGATGGATGGATGGATGGATGGATGGATGGATGGATGAGTGGATGGATGGATGGATGGATGGATGATGGATGGATGGATAATGGATGGATGGATGGATGGATGGATGGATGGATGGATGGATGGACGGAGGATGGATGGATGGATGGATGGATGGATGGATGGATGGATGGATGAATGGATGGATGATGGATGGATGGATGGATGGATGGATGGACAGATGGATGGATGGGTGGATGGATGGATGGATGGATGATGGATGGATGGATAATGGATGGATGGATGGATGGATGGATGGATGGATGGATGGATGGACGGAGGATGGATGGATGGATGGACGGATGGATGGACAGATGGATGGATGGATGGATGGATGGATGGATGGATGGATGGATGAATGGATGGATGATGGATGGATGGATGGACGGATGGATGGACAGATGGATGGATGGGTGGATGGATGGATGGATGGATGGACGGATGGACAGATGGACGGATGGATGGATGGATGGATGGTTGCATGCATGCATGGATGGATGGGTGGATGGATGGATGGATGGATGGATGCATGGATGCATGGATGCATGGTTGGATGGATGGATGCCCTTGCGCCTCCCTGTCCCATCCCCAGGACGGTCCCAGGGGTTCATGGATCACGCTGCCGTCCCCTCCGCGGTGCCTGGGACGCCGCTGGCCCCGGGCCGGGCTCAGCCCCTCCCGCAGCCCCAGTTGCCTCGGGCAGCTGCTCCCGCGGCCCCGCAGCTGTCCCGGGCATTTCACGGGGCTCAGCCCCCGCTGCTGCCGCTGCATCATCCCCACCCTGCCCGACACCCGATCCTCCGCACATGCCGCGGGCACAGGTTGTGTTAAAATTAGCCCCTGGCTCCTTCCTGCCCGTCCCCAGAGCAGATTTTGGGGTGCAGCACCCCCCGTTTGGGGCATCCTCCTGCCTTTGCCCCAGATTCACGGTCCTGATCCTCCGGGATGCTCCCTGCCTCCAGGTGTGCATGTGGTGGCTGTTCCGGGGATGCTGCGGGCACAGGGGGATGTCTCACCCCTCGGTACCATGGGGAAGGAGTCTCCCCTTATCCAGGAGGATATCCAGGAGTTAAAAGGTGACACAGGGCAGCTGGGTGGCCCAGGGCCACACGTGGCACATCAGCACCACTGAGGGTGACCTTAACTCCCAGAGCTGCAAGATCTGCCCCCCACTGTCTGCCTGGCACAGGCATCTTTTATGAAAAATCATTTCTCTAGGATTTTTCCTCCTGAGAAGCTTGGAAGCTTCAAAAACAAAATGTGGACATTGCTTTCTTTTTCGATTCTTAGCTAGCCTTCTGAGGAAATCCTTTCTTCTATTCTTTTGGTAGAGTTTTAATGTAATATATATCACAGAATAATAAATCAAATCTTCTAAAACATAAAGTCAAATCCTCGTCTCTTCCCTCAGCCTGAGACCCTGTGAACACCATCACACTCTGCCCACCCTAAAGCCCTCTGTAATTTCAGGACATTATATAGGGACATTTCACCCCCTCTGCAAAACCAAGCTGAGTGGAACCCTTTGAGGGGGGTCAGGATGGTCTCAAGTGGCTCAAAAAATGATGAGTCCGTTTTCTTCAAATTCAGGGAATTGTTTTTGTCTGGCCTCAGGCAGGACAGTGGAACAGCCCCCAGGGAAGGGCTTCATCCAGCAGCTTTGAAGCTGTGGTTTGCTCCAGAGGGACATCTCACACCTCCCTGAGGCCTTTTTATGGAATCCCAGAATGGTTTGGGGCCCCGAGGGTCTCAAGTCTCAGGATGGGGAGGCACAAAGCCTGTTGGAATTGGGGAACAGCAGTGGAGAACATCCAGGGAAAAGTGGGGGTGAAAACAGTTAAGGCAACATGGATAGAGAAAGGGAAAAAAAGGAGGGGAAATCTCTACAGCAAACAGCATTGTTCCATGCCCGGGAGCAGCAGCAACCCAAACCCAAGTGGGGACTCAGAAACTGGAAGGGCTTTATCTGAGATTTTTCCCACTGACATTTTATCTCGGGTTATTTTGCTGCTTTATTTTCTGCCTCCCTGGAATTTTTTTTTCTCTTCTGCTTCTTACCTTGTTTCTTTAGCTGAAAAAAAAAAAAAAAAAAAAAAGAGAGAGGCAATCTAGAGGAAATCATTATGCATTTGATTAAAGTGTAATATCTCAGCATTTCAATTTTCCAGTTTTATAAAGTAAGAGATAAAATAAGAAGATGGGTGAAAACCTCAGCTCCAAAGAGCAGCCATTTGGGAGGAGAGAAAGGGAGAGAAAGAAAACACTTTGGAATTATTTTGCTGTAGCCTGTTCCAGATATGTGGCCCAGGAGGTGCTTTATCCTTTTTCACTGAAAGGAGGATTTTTGGGAGCTCACAGCAATCGAAGGAACCCAGCACACACCCAGAGCCCTCATGAGACTCATTTCAATTTATGGTGGCAAAGGGGACGAGCCCAGGGCAGGGAACGGAGCTGGGAAGGGGCTGGAGCCCCAGGAGAGGCTGAGGGAGCTGGGAAGGGGCTGAGCCTGGAGCAAAGGAGGCTCAGGGGGCCCTTGTGGCTCTGCACAGCTCCTGACAGGAGGGGACAGCCGGGGAACAGGGCTGTGCTCCAGGGAACAGGGACAGGAGCAGAGGGAACGGCCTCAGGCTGGGCATGGGGAGGCTCAAGTTGGATATTGGGGAATTTTTTTCATGGAAAGGGTCATTAAGCTTAGGAACTGGCTGCCCAGGGCAGTGTTGGAGCCCCCATACCTGGAGGGATTTAAAAGCCACATGGATGTGGCCCATGGGGACACAGGTCAGTGGTGGCCTTGGCAGTGCTGGGGAATGGTTGGACCTGATGGTCTTAAAGGGCTTTTCCAACTAAAGCCATTCAATGAGTCTATGGTGCGCCATTTGTATCTTAACATTTTTCTTAATTATTTTTCGTAATTATTTTTCTTTGGGGAATTTCATTCTCCATCTGTATGGGTGTGGCAGATGATAAAACAGCGCTGGGGATTTTCTGACTGGTGGTGGCTGCTGCAGAATGGGAGCTGGTGGAGATTCCCTGCATTGAGATTCACTCCAAAGTGGGACATTGAATCCTTCCCTTCAATCAGAGTTTTAACTCTCAATGCTCATTGCTCCCTGTGTGCCTCCATTAGGTGAGGGCAGTTTTGGGCTTCAGGTCACACCACCCTGTTTCAAACAGAACGACCCCAGACTCATCCTGTCTCCTCCATCCTGCCCTTATTTTTGGGGAGCAGAGGTTTTGGTGTGTTTTCCTTGGTAGCCCCCCAATGTTCTCCCCATCCCAGTATCCCAGCATCTCCCTGCGGCAGCAGCAGCTTTGGGATGCAACCAGGAACTGAGAAGAAAGGAAGGCCCTCGCCTGGAAACATGCTCTGCTGTAAAATCCCACAAATTCTGCCTCTAGTCAAGGACATTGAATTATTTTATTTATGAGATCAGGTCCTTGGTTTGCAATAACCAAAAATAAGGCAAGGTCAGCAACCCCTGTCCACATTCCCAGGTCCTGGGCTTAATATCTGGAGAAACGACTCATTAGTGATTAATTACATCAAAATCATGGCCAGATAATTTAATTTCAGTATTCCATCTAAATGATTTGATTTCTTTTTCTCTTTCCAGGGCCCTTTTCCCTGCCTTGGGATGGATATTGGCTGCATGGACAGGGTCAGACAAAGGTGAATGGGTCCTGCAGCTTTAGGAAAAAAAAAAAAAAAATTTAATTTTAAAAAATAAATACTTAATTTTACATAAATTAAATTTATTTTTAAAAATATTATTTTTTTTCACATCCAGAAGCCCTTTTGCCTGTTTTTGAGGGCACTTTCCCTGTTCTGAGGGATGCAGAGGAGGGTGAGACAGCAGCCAGATCCCGTATCCTCTGGCTCTGGTGCCATCTAGTGCCTTCCCAGGCGCTGCTTACAGCCAGGGCTTCCTGAGAGAAAATATCTGTGGCCAAACTGCAGTAAAAATCGTTGTTATTGCAAAAAGGATGCTGCTGAGAGCCCTCACCGCCACCCACCCACCCCTTTCCAGCCTTTCTGTGGGGTTGTGAGCAGGCTGAGCCCAGCCTGGAGCCCCAGGAATTACAGGGATTTCACCCTGGGGCACAGGGAAGGAGAGGATGCAGGTGTAAAGATAATTTTGGAGCATTTTGGATCATTTTAGGGGCATTTTATTAGAGTTTTTCTGTACCCTTGGAGAAGCTGGGAATGCTGGCCCAGGGCAAGACCTTCCACTGGCCATCGAAGGATGAGGGAGTGCTGCATCACCCCTCCAAAACTTGGCTGGGGTATGCAATCCTGCTGCTTACTGGGAAAATAAAGCATTAAAATAAGAATTTTTTGTGTGTCAGGGAGCTCAGCCCCTCACAGAAATCTCACTCCCTGCATTGTGCCATGCCCAGGTGGGACAGCGTTAATTATAGCCCTAATTCCTCCTTTTGACAAGCAGATGGAGGAAAGAGGGATTGTCCAAGGAGTCCAGGATTCATCAGCTGCAAGCGGGATGGGGTTTTTAATGGCCTGAGACTTTGTTTACACAACTTCCCAACCACAGAAAATGCTTGGGAACTGTGGAGGTCTCCTGTGGGCACCAGGGGCTCATTCTCCTTTGTTATGGGGGGATTGAACTAAACAACATTTTCAACTTGCCGGGCCTCTTCTGAGACATGTTGTGAGGCTGTTTTTGAAAGGATCCCCTCTTTCTATTAGGATTTGCTCACTGTGGTTTTGTATTCTGGTCTTGGTGTGTTACCTAGAGGAGAGCAGGCTCCAGGGACACCTCAGAGCCCCTGCCAGGGCCTGCAGGGGCTCCAGGAGAGCTGCACAGCCCCTGGGGACAAGGCAGGCAGGGACAGCAGCCAGGCAATGGCTCCCAGGGCCAGAGGGCAGGGACAGATTTTGGCCCATTGGGAATGAGGAATTGCTGGCTGGGAGGGTGGGCAGGCCCTGGCCCAGGGTGCCCAGAGCAGCTGTGGCTGCCCCTGGATCCCTGGCAGTGCCCAAGGCCAGGCTGGATGGGGCTGGGAGCAGCCTGGGATGGTGGAAGGTGTCCCTGCCCATGGCAGGGAGTTGGAATTAGTTGGTCTTTAAGTTCCCTTCTAACCCAGATAATTCTGTGATTGTGTGATTGGCCTGACACTGGGGTTCACTGGCACTCAGCAATTCCCAGTTTGAAGCAGACACACAAGGATGTGGAAGAAACAAAGCAGGAAAGGTTTGGGTGTTGTTGATCACGGGCCAGCCGGGGACAAAGCAGAAGCCCTGCCCAGCTGCAGATGGCATTTCATGAGAGGCACCAGTCAGGCTCCAGGAGCTGTGCTCAATTCACAGCACCTACAGCAATGGAAAATGAATTTGACAGAGCACTCTTGTTTGTTTTCCCAGCTCTGATGTGGCTGCCCTGGATTCACCCGAAGCTGCCAATGCAGCGAGTAAGTGTAGAAAATTATCTGAAATTAAACTTCCAGACAGCTTTCCCCCTGCCCACTCCAGCTTTGCCCCGAGACTGTCTGAAAGATGCTGCCTTCCCAGTGGCTGGCACTCAATTCTAATTTTAAACTAAATTGCAAACCCAGATGACTAACCAGATCCATGAGAAAACTTCCAAGGGGCATTTGTGAATCAGCACTCATCAGGACTCTCAGGATTGAATTTGCTTTTCCAAAACTCAAGATTCAGACTGGGGGGATCCATGGTTGAATCCTTGTCTGCCCTTTAACACCAGTAACAAGAGGATTTCACCTTATTTGCACCAAAGTTGTCAGTAAGTGCAGGGTTTGTGCATCCCAAGCTTGCGTTTTGCAGGCATTCTGCTCCTTCCCTGTGCAGGCAGAAGGGAAACTGCATCCCTGGGGTGCTCCGTGTGGGATCTCAGCACCTCAGGACTGAGGTGCCGAGTCACCGAGACCACCCTTGGGGGGCTCGGGAGTCCTGGAATGTTGCCAGAAGTGTCTGGTGGCTGGACTTTGATCCTACACAGGAGACGACACCTGTATGAGGATAGGAGGGTTTCACCGGGGTGAATGGTGAAGGGATTAGTTAATTAGAGAGTGAGACACAGGGTTTAGGATTTCTGTACAGGGGGGTTTAGAGAAGTAAGATGGAGGAATTGGGGCGTGTCCTGTCCTTCTTCTTCTTCTTCTTCTTCTTCTTCTTCTTCTTCTTCTTCTTCTTCTTCTTCTTCTCCTCCATCTTCTGTGGTGATGGTGGCACTTTGGGATTGGTTGTTACTAAAAGTGCACTGGTTAATAAGGGTAAAAGGTATTGGGGAAAAATGATAAATATTGTACACGTAACTTTGAGTATAAAGATAGGTGACCGCCCCGGAGGGCAGGGAGTGTGCTCATGGCTGGCTGCTGAGCAGAGCTCTGTCGGGCCGAGAGAAAATCTTTTAGATAAACAATTAATAAACACCGAGACCGAGAAAAGATTTGAAGCCTCTTCTCGTCCTTGAAGCGTGGGCTGCCCCAAGGCCACCCCAGGCCTTTCCAGGCTATCCAAACAGCCGAAAATCGGACAGCTCTGGAGAGAAAGCCACAGCAGCTGACATTCAGAGATGACAGCCCCGGAAAGGAGAGGCAAAACTGGCAGAGTTTCAGCCAAGGGAGGTGATGCCTTCAGCAAAGAGCACAATTTGCAGATTCTCCAGGGAGCTGGGGAACAAAGCCACTTTAGCATAACCCCTTCAGTCCCCATTTCAAGGTGGGCAAACCAAACTTTCAGCCACAGAATTAATCTGAATTGCAACCAATTCACTGGGGGAAACACAACACAAAATCTAACCTGGTTCTGGGCAGTTTTCATCAGTTTTTGTGTTGCCCCAGAAATAGCAATTCCCACAAAGTCAAATGGCTCCTGCATAAGGAAGTGCCAAGAGCCACAGGAGGAATTTTAAATTTTCCATCCAGTGTACCCTGAAGCCTACAGACTCTGGGTATCTCTTGGTGATAGAGAAGAACAGATTCAGCACATATTTTATCTGTCCTCTTCCCACATCTGCACCAAACTCCAGAACAGGGTTCTGTTCTCCCTCAGCTGCTGATAAACACAAAATAAAATCTGAGATTGGTTGGCTCTGCAATGACCACCAGGCCCAGATTTTGTATTTTCAGGCTTCACAAATGCCAACGACTCAGTAAGGCTGAAGACCAATTTACCTTCATTATCCATATTGCTACTTAAAATACATGGATAAGTGTTCTTCCTGATCTGCACTGGGAGCTTTCTCATGTGATAAATACATATAAAGCCCAGCAGAGGCACTGAATTATAATCATTATTATTTTTATTCCTATTCCCATTCCCATTTTGCCTGTGAGGGGACGGGCAGGCAGCAGGACCCCACGTTCAGTACAGGGCAGTTGTCCTTTAGCATCCTCCTCTTTACTTGTGGCTCCAAATTCCACCACACAATTTTGTGGCTCTCTGAACAGTGGCACCACCTCCCTGCCCAGAGAGGAGCTGCCCTGGAGCATCAGCCCCTGAGCCAGGCAGTGCCACTGACAGCAGGAGGTGTCTGGGGGATGGCACAGGGGGATGCAGTCACAAAAATAATGGTGGGAAGGTTGCTCAGACACCTGAAAGACTCAGGTGTGTGGGGAGGTGGAGGCTGTGCTGAAACTGCATCCCTGGAGGGGATTCTGCAGGGCACAGTGAGCCCCAAAACAGGGAGGGCAGGGAGCTGCTGCAGCCAGTGCAGAGGAGGCCACGGAGATGCTGCCAGGGCTGGAGCCCCTCTGCTCTGGAGCCAGCCTGGCACAGCTGGGGCTGCTCAGCTGCACCAGAGAAGCTCCAGGGACACCTGAGAGCCCCTGCCAGGGCCTGCAGGGGCTCCAGGAGAGCTGCACAGCCCCTGGGGACAAGGCAGGCAGGGACAGCAGCCAGGCAATGGCTCCCAGGGCCAGAGGGCAGGGACAGATTTTGGCCCATTGGGAATGAGGAATTGCTGGCTGGGAGGGTGGGCAGGCCCTGGCCCAGGGTGCCCAGAGCAGCTGTGGCTGCCCCTGGATCCCTGGCAGTGCCCCAGGCCAGGCTGGATGGGGCTGGGAGCAGCCTGGGACAGTGGGAGCTGTCCCTGCCCATGGCAGGGGGTGGAACTGGAAGATTTTTAAGGTCCCTTCCAACCCAAACCAAACTGTCCTGGGATTCTGTGACGGGCAGCAGCCACTTGTCACTGGTACCTGTACATCCTCTGGCAGCAAGGCTATGGGGAGAAGTGTCAGTCCTGCCCTGGTCTGAGATAAAAGGAAAGTTTTGCAGCCAAGAAATCACTTAAACATTCTGGAAGTGCAAAATTACATGTGTTACAGCAAGAAATACTTCTGAATTTCAGCAACTGTAAACCAGAATTTACAAGTTTAATTTGTAGATGTGACAAACAGCAGCATATTTGATGGAAGTGGAAGGAAAAAAACCCCAACAAATCAATATTGTTTAAATAATACACTCTATTTTATTTTGTCTTAAAATAGTTTAACCTTTATGCTACAGACTTGTTTCAAAAAACAGAAGGTCTCATCTTGCACCAAAAATATATATATTTATATATATATATATATATATATAACACTCTGTTTTATTATTATTTCTCTCCAAAGACCATTAAATACTAGATGGAAAATGAGAACTAAATAGTGAGTGTCGAGAAGAATCGAATTTTATTTTTAACTAGAGCCGCACATTTTAAACATTTATATTCCGAGCAATGATTTGTCTTCACTACAGAAGATTGCTAGCTCACACTCCAGCAATTCAGGAAAACTGCTAAACCCTGAAGGGCTCGAGCCAATGCACACTGAGGTCGATGGGCAGCCCCACACCGACCCCAGTGGGTTCTGCTCCAGGCCCCAAGTGCATTGGTTCACAGCCATACAATGGCTAACTTCTCTCTTTTCTGCTGAGAAGAGCAAAAACCACCCAGGCACGTTTTTGCTCTTTTTACAAAGAAAAAAAACCCAGAAGTTTAAAAAAAAAAAAAAATTAAAAAAAGGAAATAAAACCAAACTATTTTCTACCTATATCCAGTGATTGCTTTTTTCAGATCACTAGCCTTGAAATTTGTTAAGAGAAAATACATAGTGTTTTAAATAAAAGAAAACCTGCATCGGACTACCATACATGAGCTGTTTAAACAAACACAGTGCACAGTTGGAGGAAGTCTGGTTAGGAGGCAGTTGTTTTTATGTACACGTGGAAGTCACATCATATACAAACTGCAAAACAAGGAGAGATCGTTTGCATTTCTCACGGAAGGGCTGCAGACGGGGTCCCTGCAGCTTTCCTCACAACCACTCCTCAGGAGACTCTGTGAAACGGGAAGCAGCAGCCACGGGAGGCTGTTCCAAAGTTACCTTTACAGCAGGAGTGTGAGCCCACAGCTGATGGAAAGATGAGCAGAAAGGATGGGCAGAGCAGCACGGGCCCTCTCCCTGCTGCGGGGCCAACAGGATCCATCCATGCTCCCCTCCCTCCCTCCCACAGAAAGGAATTGGTCACTGAAAAACACCACAGGTATTTCTCTGGCCATGCAGGACACTTATGTTCAATGTTCTAGAAAGCTGGAAATGGGAATATCAATCCTTACCTAGCTGTTGTGTAAAGTGCAGCATGAGCTGTTCTGCTTACAGAAGAAACAGATGTTTGTTACTAAAGACACCCCCCTGCTGGGCTGTTTTGCCTTTATGGGACAACACAGGTAACTCTATTTTAATTTTTTATTTTGCCCACAGATAAAATTAAGGGAAGCCAAATAAATTTTGAAAACCAGCCAGTACAAAAGGAAAGCAGAACTTCCCATGTCCTGACCACCCTTTTTCAGCTTCAAATAGTGAAAAATCTAATGGCAGAGCTGTACAAAATTCCCAATAGAAACATCTGGAATATGAAGGAATGTTTCAATTGCACAGTAGACATTTAAGGTGAATAATATCATCTTGTCAAAGTTTAATCTTTGGTTTTTGCCTTGGGAAAGGCTCAAAATGACAGATGAGGGGCAGGAATTTCCATGTACACCACAGAAACTGCAGCCCGCTCAAGTGAGTGGTTCCACTGATTTTGGTAAATATTCTGGTAGAAGTAAATATTCTGAATCTTGGCATTTCCAAAACTAGCAGGAGAGGCATGATTGAAAGCCAGGGAAATGGTGCAGATTATTAATTTAAAACAAAAACAAAGTTAAAAACCACAACCTTAGTTTGTGACCCTGATCCTGCAACATCTTTCAGGACAGAGTTTTAAGCACTTGAGTGGCCCCACAAATTCCAGGAACAGGTCCCAGCTGACCACCCCTTTGCCAGGCTGGAGCTTTGGAATCTGCTTGGGATTTGTTTTCTGTTTTCTGAGATGGTGAATGACGCAAACAAGCAGCAGTAGAGATGGGGACTGTGAGTACAACATTTAATTCCTCTTCTTCATCTACTCCAGGCAAAACTCCGATAGAGGTAATAATAATAATAAGCTATAATTAAAAAGGAGATGGATGCTGGGCCTTTTTATTACCTTTTCCCGTGCTTTTGCAATGTTCAGCTGTTCCAAAGTCACTACTATTACTATTTTAGCCATTCCAAGCTGCGGGAATTGACCAGTGAAACACAGTAGTCAAGTGGACAGAAGACTCAGCACTGAAGAGTATAAACTATAAATTACATTGAAAATAAAAAATGTTTTAATTAAAAGCTGTTCAGTGCATTTTTATGGGCCACTTGCATTAAAGACAATCCCTCCTGCTGGTAACATAACCAAATCAGTTTGGGTAAAAATACTCCTGGTCCAAATTTTGGAAGTGTTGAATACCCCCAGTTCCACTGAAATCAGTGAGGACACAGCATTTCTCAGAATCACTGATGCTCACACAGCAACACACTAACTTCTACTAACAAACTCAAGATACTGATAAATTAAAAAAGTCCTGGAGTCGGGAGGTGGGGAGCGTGGCAGGACGTAAGTTTGCACGCAGTTATTTCGTTAGGTGTACACGCACACGTTAGTAACTGCAGATGTGTTTTAAATTTGGTGCTGTTAATTCTGGGCAGGAATCCTCCTCGGAGAAGGCAAAACCCTTTGAGGTGACACTGAAATCAGACTACATTCCTGTGTGGAGGTGGCGAAACGCCGTGGGTTTGGGCTCTTGGTGCCAAGGACGGGGCTCTGGAGGTGATGGTGTCACCGCTCTGTGCCAGGGAGGGCGGGAGGGAGGGGGCAGAGCACAGTGACACGGCCTTACAGGAGGTATTTGCGCCTGGTGTCCTCGTCCAGAGTCAGATCCACCACTTCTGGGGGCGAGGACCAGTTCTGCTGGGGAGCCACTGCTGTCCATGGCTGCGCGGGCTGGGCGCTGCCGAAGGGCGAGCCGCGCTTCCAGGAGGCCACGCTCTGGATCACCCCTCCCCTGGGATGCACACACCTGCGCGAGGAGAGGGACACACACGGCCTCAGGGACACTGCCCAGCGCACACAACACACCCCCTCCTCCAGCTGCTTGTTGTCTGGTTAGCGCTTCCCTCTCCAAACTGGACTCTCCTCTTGTACAGTCCGCGGCACCTCAAATGCCCAGTGAACAAAGCTGGATTTAAATTTGGGGATTAACTTATTCCAAAGGAATGCTAGTGAGTGTAATGTGATCTGTCGCAGACATCTTTTTATGAAAATTCTTTCCTTAGGATTTTTTCATCCTGAGAAGCTGAGAGGCCTCAGGAACAAAATGCAAACATTGATTATCTGCTGCTGTGGAATGCAACAGGTGCATCTGTGATTGGTCTCATGGGGTTGTTTCTAATTAAAGGCCAATCACAGTCAGCTGGCTTGGACAGAGAGTCTGGGGCAGCTGCCTTTGTTATTCATTCTTTTCTATTCTTAGTTTAACTAACCTTCTGAGATGAAACTTTTTCTTCTATTCTTTTAGTATAGTTTTAATATAATATATATCTTAAAATAATAAATCAAGCCTTCTGAAATATGGAGTCAGATCCTTGTCTATTCCCTCAACCTGAGACCCCTGTGAACACCATCTCAGTGATTCTCCTTAAAAAATATGTGCATGGATCCCAATGATCTTGAGGAAGCCTCCCCCACCATGTGTAATCCCATGCACAGTTTCCTGATGCAGCTTTACCCACTGGACTTTCTAAAAAGTCAAAAATCTGCAGTGAGGCTGCCTAAGAGAAAATGAAAAGTTATACTGCAATATTAAATCAAAGCCATATTAAAACAAGGAGGTAATGATACTTACATGACAATAATTGCAAAAGAGATCTTGCTAATTATGTTATTACAATCGTTATGCCTGACTTTTTTTCTTTTGGTCTTTTTAACTGAAAATTACAAACACTCTGGGAAATGCTCACTGACAACAGTTCAGCCCCACTTCAGCAAAACATTTCATCTTTAAGTGACTGCAGCCAACGAGACTAAAAGGTGTATTTGAAGATAAGGCTCCAGTGCCCTGCTGAAGCACGATACACAGGTACCTTCCACACAGCATTTTTACCTATTATATCCATAGCAGATACGTGACAAATGAAGCTCAGGTTAAGAGCAATTAGAAAAAATAAATGCAAAACGAAAGGTAGAATGATTTTGTGTATGATGAAGTGATGACAGGAATTTATTAGAGGCTTTAGGATGATCACTCAATTTCCAGCTGTAAATCCTACACAGGCATTAATAAAACTTGATACCTAGTGCTACAAAATTCCAAAAATAGTTTTGCTCTTGGAAGCACCGGTAGTGGCTGCAGCTCCTCCTGCCTGCATGGATAAACACGAGGTGCTCTGGCTGCTGGGGTAACCTTTTCCCATTTCTTTGTGGAGGCACGTGTATTTCAGGGACTCCAATTTCCTGCACTGATCAAATATCCCTGACATTTACGTTTTATTTATTCCAATTTACGTCCGTGCTATTTATTTTCTCCAAAACTACATAGGTTATGCTCAGCTCTCTTGGTTCTGGTTGGAGTTTTGTGAAATAGAATAAAAAATCTCATTCTCTCAGCTGTAACTTCTCTGAATATAAATGTCTCATTGCCTTCTCAGACACGCTGCTTAGGTTTAGATGTGATGTTCAGAATGGCTGTTTTATTACTTGTTCTGTCATAAAAACACATACTTAAAGTATATATCTACAAGGAATTAGCAATAAGATCCTGGAAGTCTAAAAAATGTATGGGATTTCTTTCTTTTAAAGCTCTCTTTTAAGGAAAAGTATTTTTAAGCTTAACTGGTAAGAAAATCTTGTAGGCAGAGCAAATTAAATATGATGTTTGGTCTCAGGAACTGTGGTGCACCATTCTGAGAACAGTCCTCAAGTGTTCAGGCAAAGCTAAGACTAACTTTTCTTCCTGAAGATTATGAAAACAAGCCATAAATTATCTCACAAAAAAAAAGATACCTCTGAAAAGTAAAAGTGATTTTCCTCAAACTAGTCACACAAGCAGCCAACAAAACATTGAGTCGAACTTGCTTCCAATCTACAGCTAAGGGAAGATACCAAGTAAAGGCAATAAAAAGCCCAAAAAACCTCCTAGGAAAAACTAGAGGAAAACTGGTTTATATGCATGTATGATTAAAAAAAAATTCTACTGGTGAAAAATTAAACAAACTGAAAAATATGACTCGGTGTCCTAAGCAGATGCCAAGGAATATCCCAATGATGAAAAACAGCACCAATTCACTTAGAATCTGAGAACTACAAACAATGGACAAACTCCAGGGAGTCACAACTCACACCAGACATGGATTAGGGAGCATGATAAAAACCAGGATCCAAACACCACACTAGCTAAGTGTGCAGAAATTACTGATCAAAAACCTAACTCCTGTCCAAACAACAACCCTGCCAGAAGCCCATCAATACTTCATAACTGCAAGCCTAGACCTGCAAGAGAAATAAAACTCTAAATAGGATTCAAACAAGTGAAATGTGTGCGTGAGTATTCCAGGGAGGCAGTAAATACAGGTCTGCAGGAGATGGGTACAGGAACAGAGGAAAGCACAGGAGAGTGCTTTTAGGCTGATTTGCTGAAATAATTTCAGTTTTTATCTACCAAAACTCATTTTAAACAGCAGCTCTGCATTTAGCTCATGTTTGCATTCCCACAGAGAGTGAGTGTTATTGAGGCAGCAGCATGGAAAGCTTTCAAAGAGGGGCAGAGGCACAAGGGTGCTGTGTGCAGAGCTGCACAGATTTACAGCAGCAGCGTTCAGGGTGAATCCACACCCTCAGCACCAGCACAAACGCCCTCCCAGCCCTGGGTGCTGTGCATCAACAGCAGGAGAGCTGCTGCCTAAGGAACTACCATCCTCCAAAAGAGTTGGCCATGCAGGGACCTTCTCACTGCTCCAAAAGCTAGGATTAAATCCCCTTTCTGGACCTGAAAACTTCCTTTTTTTCACATCCAACAGCACCTGGGCTGTGCCCACATTATCCACGAAGTTTCCTGCCTGGGAAATTGGGTCCTGAACACTTTCTTTCTTCCTTCCTCAAGGAAGATGCAGTGAAGGGACAAGGAGCCCTCTTCCATGTTCCTCACACCCTTTTCTGCCTCCAAGCACCCACTAGGCAGCAGAAAATTTTGGAAACAGCTTGTCTGTGTACTGTTTTAACTTGGTTTTATTCCACCAAATTCACACTCCACACTATTAGAAAATGTCAGTTTTGCTTAACTGCTTCATAATATTTTAAGCCAAGGAAAGACTACAGACTAAAAATGATGAGTAACATAAAAATAAATACCTACCAGGGAGAACAGCTGCACAGGTTTCTGACTGAGAGAGAAACCTCTGGCACCCTTACCCTCATCTACTTTGACCTATCTTGAAAGAAACCCAAGATTCAAAATTATCTGATTTTTAACCTAAAGGGGATATCTTATGACATTAGCCATTGAAAAACTTATAGTATTTTTACCCCTGATGACTAATTAAATAAAGTGGAAGCTGTTAAAAAAACTTAATATTTCAAAAGGAAATAAGAACCCACACTAAGATTTTCACTTAGTTATTTGTATATTCATGTATTCCATTAAAATCTGAATTTCTGATGTATGTACACTTAGTATCTCAATATTTGGTATTTTTATACCACACATCTTTTAGCCAGTTACAGTTTGATATTGAAACACAACTTTAATCTGAATAACTATCAAATTGGTCACTTTCTAAAGAAAAACACATTCCAAAATCACCATGACCAGCAAAACAGAAAAAGAAAAGTGCAACACTGCTGCCTTTTGGGCATCACTCATGGATGGGTAACTAGAGAAGTGATGGTCAGTAGTTTTTTCTTTATTGATTATGGTATCTCAGACATTCTGATAAAATGAAATTAACATTAGAGCAAGAAACAATAATTCATACCTGGCATGTTCCTGAACTCCAACAATCTCCACTTCGCTATCAGAAGAGGCAATGTTAATTTCTTCATTGGCCTGGGCATTGCCACAAGAGGTTTTGTCACCTGCAAGGAAGCCTGGATCCAAACGACCTAGAGATGGGGAAAATGGGAATACAGACAGTGTTTAGCAGCTTACATGACCCAGAAATCAACTGGAAAAGGAGTTCCCAACCTAACAAAAAACCAAGTTTTTAGACCAAGTTTTTCAACTCACAATTAATCACCTGATACAGGAAAATCACTGGGTTTAGCCAGTGTCAGCAGCTCTGGTGATGGTGCTGGCACACAAATGTGAACAAAGCCTGACTGTTGCACCAAGAACAACCAGAATTTACAGCTGAAATGTTATGGCAGTCAGACAGACTCTCATGATAAGAGTCACTGTCCCTAAACCTCCTTGACATTAAGAAACAAAACAATCTAAGCAAACACAATGATACTATAGCAAAAAAAAGTCAATAAGCTGGACAGAAGCATCCACACATCAAGGAAAATTGATTTAATTTCTTTAAATAAAAAACTAGGGGAAACTGGTCAGCAAAAAATACACAGCAAACCCATCAATTTCTGGCAGTGCTGCTTCACACATCTGCTCTAACATTATTACAAATACTTGAAAATAAAAAGTGGTTTATTTAATTCCCATATGCAGCAGGGCTGTTTTTTCATTACAGTTCCTCAGTGACATCCAGTTTGTCAGTCAGTCAAACCACAAGCCCTCTCTAAATACTCACAGCAAGTGTGGCACATCTCTGCCTTTTCTGCCAAGTGCTGCTAAGAAGGTTCTTCACCCCAATTAGTGAATGTGTTGAGTCATACAGGATAATACTTACATGGGAAACACAAAGCAGCCGAAATTATTATTTCTCCCACAGAAAATAGATTCCTTGAAAAATCAGTTAATTCAAAGATATAACTTCTACTCTTTTTTTTTTCCCTCAGGAAAAAGAGAAAATTATTAATTCCACTGTCTCTCTTTATCATTAGCCTGAGGGATGCTGGGCAGCCTTGAAGTAGCTGATCCTGCCTACTTCTGAAAAACCACTTGGTCAGCTGTACTACACAGGGCAGAGTCATTTGTTGAGCAGGAAATTTGAGAGTAGGTGAATATTTTATGTGTGTCTAGTTTGAGTGGACACCTCCTCAAAGACGAGAGGAGGAGGAGAAGCAATAATGATCCACAGGATTTCAAAGGTGTGTGAACAAGCAGAACTGATTATACCCCCAGGGACATTAAATGGAAACAGAAGAAATTAAACCTGAAACAAGTGCCAGGGAAACTTTCTAATGAGTGCTTTAAGCACGTGGGAAAGATGCAAGCAAATGGAATCACAGAATGGTTTGAGCTGAAAGGAGCCTTAAAGCTCATCCAGCGCCACCCCCTGCCATGGGCAGGGACAGCTCCCACTGTCCCAGGCTGCTCCCAGCCCCATCCAGCCTGGCCTGGGACACTGCCAGGGATCCAGGGGCAGCCACAGCTGCTCTGGGCACCCTGGGCCAGGGCCTGCCCACCCTCCCAGCCAGCAATTCCTCATCCCCAATGGGCCAAAATCTGTCCCTGCCCTCTGGCCCTGGGAGCCATTGCCTGGGTGCTGTCCCTGCCTGCCTTGTCCCCATGGGCTGTGCAGCTCTGGTGCAGGAGCAGAGAGCATGCTGTGTGTGCCACTTTTGGAAAGCCAAGACCCTTGGTGACTGGATCAGGGTTAGCAAGGGAAGGGAAAGGAACACGTGTGCTGCCAGGTACCCAAAGGAGGAATTTTCACCTCACAAGACAAAAAAATATTGGTCAGCTGAACTTAAAACAAATTAATAGCCCAGACAGTCTCTTCTTAGTATTGCAGTTGAGCTGAACACTTACTGGCAAACATCACTGACTGCCAGAAAGCCCAAAAATGGGTCATGGGTACTTCTTGAAGTGGCTGGGCAGACTGTGAAACATGAAAGGAAAGTGCTCAGAGGCTTTAATTCACTTCCCAGGGGCTTCACATTGCCAGAGGGTAGGACTGGATTGGACATTGGGGAGAAATTCTTCCCCATGAGGGTGGGCAGGCCCTGGCCCACGGTGCCCAGAGCAGCTGTGGCTGCCCCTGGATCCCTGGCAGTGCCCCAGGCCAGGCTGGATGGGGCTGGGAGCAGCCTGGGATAGTGGAAGGTGTCCCTGACCATGTCAAGGAATGGGAATGGGATGGCCATAATATTATATAATAAAATACCTATTAATATAATATCTATTGTTTTACTGCCTAATCACCCTTCATTATCTTGTCAGGGTAATGTCTGGCAAAGGAGCAAAGCAGACCAGCTCCTGAACAGCCCCAAAAACTATCCCCAGAGGTATAAACTGGAGTCCTAAAAGAGCTTCCACATATTACCACAGCTTTAAGTTCAGACAACAAAAAGACAATTAGCAGTAGCAAAACCATGATTAGCAGAGTAAATACTGCAAGAGTGTTAATCAGGATTATAGCACAGACAGACAGATTTACAGCCTCTGGCCATACAAATTTTATGCCCACGCTGTTAATTTCTTTGCACAAACATTAGGATGACGCCCAAAGTGATGTTTTGTTTGCCCTACGCCACCAGGGCTTGCAAAAGAGCCCCAAATATTTGCCCACGCACAAAGATGTGATAGTGCAATAAGATTTTTCACTTTGACAGAGCTGCTGATGTTGCTGTTTTCTCATGGGAACACATTCTTTTAAGTCTGCTAAACAAGATGCTGGCTGAAGATTACACTTGTGAACCAGATGCAAGATTTGAAAATTCTGCTTTCCCAATGTGCAGCCCTAGAGCTGGCAGGAAAAGGGCAGCACTGGCAAAGGTGCAGTCAGATGTGTACTGAGGCGGCAGGGGAAGGTGTATGCAGAGCAAACAGAGATTCATCCTTTCAGCTGCTGACATAGCCATACAACCAGGACCAAATCCATATCAACATTCCCAGGGATGAAGAAGTCTCTTGATGTTTCCAGTTGTCTTTTACCTGCAAGTCCCCTTGGATATATGTGGAGGAAAGAAAAAAAAATTCTACCTGCACTGCAGCATTTCAAGAGAAAAGTGGAAGAAAGCTTGGTAAGAAACATTACCTTTTATTTCCTTACATTCATTTGGTATACTTATCCATCAGTGCTATGTAATACAGGTGATTTCAGCTGTTCTAATTGTTTAACAAATCCCTTAATAAAGAACTGGGATTTCTAGAGGTCAAATAGCTATCAGTCAGCTGCTGTCCTGCAAAAAACAGCAGTGAGCTTGGAAAACAAAGGCAAGCTTCAAAAACAACATGGATGGAACAACATCCAGCCATGGACCACAGAGCAAATGATGCACAGAGATTCTCATACTCAAATTGTGCACTTGTAGACTCCATAGTAATGGAGCATCTCTTTACAAAGCACCACCTAATTGTGTTTCTTTAAGCCTTGGAGACAGTGAAAAGCATCTCAGAGCCTCCACAACACTCCCCATGTGGGTGCCCTGTGGCAGGAGACCTTAGGGAAACAGCATGAAACACAAACCTGTTGTGCTCCACCAGGCAAGATTTATGTGTCTAATGCAGCCTGAAATCCTAACATGGGAGTTAAGAAAAGAAGTGAAAAGGAAGTAAAACACTGGCATAAAAAGTTGTGATAAAGCTGATAGAAAATTATCCCTGCTAACATCCACAACACTGTCCAATTTTCTGAGTGGTATTGGAAATGCAGATGGAATATGGGAAGAATTAATGATTGTATTTTACAGATACAAAGAGAAAAACAAAAAAAAAAAGTTTAAAAAAACCCCCATACACAGGCAATCCCAATCCTGAAAATGAGATTAGGACCAGTTGACTAGCTGGTGGCATGGGTTGTCATAATCAATCATTCAGTAACAAGATTAGATCACTTTCATTTAAAAAAAAAACACTACCAAAATCCCAGATCTAAGCTCCCTGTAGTAATTAGAAGGAAAAGAAGAAGAAGAAAAGTAGTTAAGAAAATGAATGTCAAAAATATATTGCAGGAATATTTGTCAATTTTTATCATTTGTATTTTGGAGTAAATGTCAGACCTTTTTAATAAGCACCCATCCTGTTTTCTCACAAAACCCACATAGGGAGCTTTTACAGCTGTATAAATTACAAAAACACTGAAAGCAAGAAAGGGAGACTCACCAACTGCACTGCAGGCACAAATGTCAGAGAATTTAAACAAACCTGTATCAGCACTCATTTCATTCAGCAGCCCTCTGGTTCTCCAGGCAGATCCTGAGTCTTGGTTTCCCAAAGAATTATTGTGCTCTTGAACTACTGCAGCCGCCAACAGATTGTCCACATTTACCACTTCTGGGTCTGAGTTTGTGTCTGATATATCATAGTGAGCCACCACAGGAGGTCCATCTGCAGGGGAGAAAAGCAACATGGGTTAGAAACCAGCACAGACCTCAAAAAGTACAAATAATTTGTTTAAGGATTAATGCAACATCCTACATGAAGCTCTTAAAGTTACATAGTGGTAAATTGTATGAATTATTAAACTTCAGTTAATGAACATAGCCTGAGATTACAGAGACATTTGACCTTTGCATACACAGAAAACACAAGTGTCAGAAACACACGTTTATCAGAGTATCGGTTATTTGTGTACTGTCTTTTACATTAACACATAAACATCTCCATATCTGACAAGGTTACATTTACAGTCTTTAAAGGATAAAACCTCCAGTTAAAAAAGAACATCATCACAGGACATTAAATTGGGCAGACAAGATATTTATCTAGAGAATTTTACAGAAGTCAAGCGACAGCTTACATTATTATAGGGTTGATTGAATAAAACTAACTTTTTCATAAAACTGATCCAGTGACAATTAATTTAACATTAGGCAACTTTCTTTTCATAACATTCACCTGTCAAGAGCAGGGGAATTTTTAAAAATTGCAATTTTTTTGGTGGTGTTTGTTGGGGTTTTTTATAAGGTCAAGAATAACAAGAAACAAAATTATATTTTACAGTGATAAATATGCTTTTCATTCAACATGATTGTCATTTGAATTTTTGGCCACCATAATGAAAGAGAAAAAGGGAGATAAAACTGCTTACATGATTCTGTCCTTGAGGAATAACAAAAAAACTATTTTTGATCTGTTTTGTTAAGACCAACTAAATTCTTTGTGATGAATGAAAATAACTTTTAACTGGAAAGCATGCTAGAAACACAGGAGGGTCAGGAAAAAAAACAGGCAAATTCAAGGCAAAGATTGATGTGGAAGCAGAGAGAATGGGTAAGTAATGCAATTCTGAGAGGATGGGAGTGTTTCAGCTCAAATGCCTTGCCCCATCTGCAGCTTACTGACTCAGCGTGGATAAAAGTGCTTGGAGCTCCCGCTCCCCAAATGAGGATCAAAACTTTATTTGGAGCAAGGCTTCATCCACACAAATGAGCATGAGACACAAACACAGGCTGGGCCAAGGCTCAGCATCTTTGCAATTCTTTAACTCCAAGGAGGTTCTTGGAGTTCTGCAGCTGAGCATCTGCAGGACCTTTTGTTATGGGTGTGATACATGGAGGGTACAACTTGTATGGGATAGTATAAAATAATCATAAGCTAAGAATGTGTTCAGGAAGACAGGACTTTCAGAGTTACAAAATGACTAATGAATATTTTGAAGTGATAAAGAATAAAATGAAAAGCCTTAGGAAAAACTGGTTTCTTTTCATAGTTTTGAGTGGCTGTTGAAGACTGAAAGAACATGATGAACTAGAAGTTTCAAATTTACTTCTCTGAAAGGCTGTTCTTCTGAGGTTTTTAAAATGGATTTTAGTTTTAGGGGTTTTTTGGAGGGGGTGTTTTTTAGTAATGTGGTGCCTGAAATAAAATTCAACTGACTATTTTCAGAAACCCCTACTTTGTGATTAGCAACACAGTTCATCAGAGAGTGACATTTTGCTTAAGTCGTACTAAAGATCAGTTTTGCAACAAAGTATGAAGAAATTCGCAAAATATTTAGGCTCAGACCTGCCTCCAAAACAACAATTCCATGAAACAATGTTACATTACAAACTTAAAACAGACCCAACAAAAATAAATGAGTAGTTAAATGCCAATGTATTAAAGACCAAACTGTTCGCAACATGAAACGCTGATGATTATGACTGGAACAGAATTCCTGATAATTAACTGGAAGGCAATCTTTGTCTTTTTAAAAGGCAATTACAAAATAATGGAATACCGAGTTCAGAATTAAGCTGGCTGATGTTCAGTTAATTATTTGTGACAGCTGATGATTAAATTACATGCAGAAGTCAGGGCTGGACTGAATCATGGGAGGCATGTTTTCTTTCAGTCTTATCATCAGAGTTCAGCGTGAACATATATAATGTGAGCTGTAAAAATAAACAGTCGAGTGCAGAAGATACGAGGGTCAAGTACAATATTGACTATTTGACCATTTTTTCAACAGGTTATCTAAGATTTCAGGAGCTTGGGACTGTTCCCTCAGGCTTTGTTTCTCTCGCTTCTGACTCAGACCTCCAAAAGCAGAAGCGAAATTTGATTTTTAGATAGACGTGTCCACACGAGTAAAATTGTATTTGGACAAAAGGCACCAATAGTCTCAAGTCAAAATTGTACCACTCCTACATGTATAATCATGCAAAAATGTATCATAAATGTATATACATGCAGAGTGATATTCTCATCACCTACCCATAGAAATAACTTGTGTGAAAGTCTTCATCAGTAGGAAATACAAGCATAAACTTGTTATCTGTAGCTCCACTCTTGTATCTTCCACACTTCCAAAGAGCACACCTTATAACTTAGCTTAAATTCAGTATACATCAAACAGACAAAAATATTTTCAATATAATTTATACACTGTAATTATATTTGTCAGGGTAATAGCCACCAATTTAACAATCTGGAAAAAAGAACCCCAAACAAGATG
Organism: Zonotrichia albicollis; assembly: GCF_047830755.1. Taxonomy (NCBI): domain Eukaryota; kingdom Metazoa; phylum Chordata; class Aves; order Passeriformes; family Passerellidae; genus Zonotrichia; species Zonotrichia albicollis. The sequence continues at coordinate 9,001,730 of NC_133860.1, forward strand.
CCTATTTACAAAGCAAGCACAGCAGAGATCTGTTTTTGCAGTTCTCAGCCTTGCCTTTCAGGATCAGATCTGGAAATTTGGAAAGGCCCCCAGCACCTATCACCAGTAAATGACTGACAAAGCCAAGATAATGGCCACCAGACTGCAACAAATCCTCAGATACCCCATATTTACAAAAAAAAAATAAATAAGCATAAATGCTCACATGTGTTAAATAAAAAGTCAACAAAAACCAAACAAAACCAAACAATAAAGAAGTTGCAGGCAACAACAACTAGATGGAAGTTGCAGTGAAGGCATATTAAAAAAAATCGTATAAAAATCCTCTGTTCCCAAAAGCTGTTTCCTTTTCAGGGCTGCATGGAAGGGACAGGAGTGGTTAAATCTGGAAATAAATAATACTTCCCTAGCCAAGTACGTGACCATCCAGTGATGTGATGCAAAGTGAATGAATGGTACCAAGAAATAACGACAATTGGCTTCAGCTAGGAAATAAAGTGAAAAAATGCTTTCAGGTTGAAAAGGTAAAAAGAATTAACTGCAAGCATAGATTTAATTCATCATCTTTTCTTTATAATAGAGACACTACACATAATTACTGACCCTAACATGATTTCAAAATATTAAAAAACAGACATCAAGACAAACCATGCCAGAACCAAGACTTAATGTAGAACAGTCAGGAGGTTCCCTGGTCAGTAATTTAAAGTATCTACTTTAGAAAAATTACATCTTTTGAGAACCCAAGGTAGCTGGAAGAAGTACATTTCCCTGGTGACAAGCACTAATTCATTTCTAAAGCAATGAATGCTTGAAAAAGGCAAGGCTGAAAGTTAATAAGTACCAGCAGCAAAATACAGCTGTTGACATTTAATGCTATAAGGGGGAAGGGAAAGCCTGCTTTTTTCTCTTCCCCAAAGAATTCAGAGGCAGAGGTCATCACGAGGATAGCATTTCCAAGTGTCCAACTCTCCCTTAATTTACACAGCTCATCACAACTAATTCCACTCTGAACAACTGAATCAGAACTCCCATGCACAAAAATCCAGGTCTACACAAACCAATTCTCATTTTCAACTTGCAACACAGAAAATTAAAACACTTCTCATCTGCTGCCTGCTCCCTTGATTTTCTCAGAGCCACATCTCAACACTCAGCAGCCTAACCCACGCTGTAAGATCCACACTCCTATTATCCCTTACTTCATTATAGCGGCAGCACAAGCAGAAAGGGGAACTCAAGCGTAAAATTTCAGCTGTAGGTTAAAAGCAGCCATTCCATAAGAAGCACTGTCCCTTTGCACTGCATGGGCTGCTTATCGCTGCAAAGGAAACACAAGATATTCACTGGCAGAACCTGAGTGGGGAATCAAGTCCTTGAAACTTGTGGAGACAGGCTGGTAGCTGAGGGTGTTCGGGCTCCAGGGACACCTCAGAGGCCCTGCCAGGGCCTGCAGGGGCTCCAGGAGAGCTGCACAGCCCCTGGGGACAAGGCAGGCAGGGACAGCACCCAGGCAATGGCTCCCAGGGCCAGAGGGCAGGGACAGATTTTGGCCCATTGGGAATGAGGAATTGCTGGCTGGGAGGGTGGGCAGGCCCTGGCCCAGGGTGCCCAGAGCAGCTGTGGCTGCCCCTGGATCCCTGGAGTGCCCAAGAACAGGGCTTGGAGCAGCCTGGGATAGTGGAAGGTGTCCCTGCCCATGGCAGGGGATGGAATGGGATGAGCCTTAAGGTCTCTTTCCACCCAAACCATTGTATGATCACAAGTCATTATTACTCTTCACCTTTCTTACATTTAGGCATGCTGAGCAGAGCCCATCACCTAAACTCCTTTATGCTGCAGCCAGAGAGAGGAAGTTCAAAATCAGACAAACTTAGCCTGGAAATTGCAACTTGGAGCATCAAGAGCACCACCTTGCTCATCCCCATCTCCCCTCCTTCCCCAGCAAACAGAAAAAGCTTAGACACCACCTCAGCCCAAGCACCTCAATTTTACAGTGCTCAAGCTCCACAAGATGAATTCCAGCCTCAGGGATGGGATTTAAAATTTGCAACGTTTCCTCTACAAGTAGAGGAAAAAACCACTGAAATCTCCAGAGGACTATCCCGACTAAAATAAATCCAAAATTAAACCCCTAATTTTGGTGGTCTGAGCTGCTCATTAGTGTCCCTGCAAGGAAGAGACACGGAGCCATATTTAGGTATGAAAATCACCCCAAGTTTTCAGACACACAGACCAGATAGTAATAAAAGCAACAATAATTACAGCACTTTGTTCTTATAAAAAGCTCTCCATTGGTGTATCCTGGAGAACTCCGAGGTGGTTATTAACCTCCCCTGTCCACGAGGGAAACTGAGGCAGGCAGCAGCCTGCAGCTTGCTCAAGGCTAAGGAGCAGAGGAGCTCAGCGTGGCTGAAAACAACATTCCCCTCCAATTACTGGGCTATTTTTAACTGCTGAATGTTTGAGGAGTTTAGAAGCAGTGCTTAGGAATGCTTTTGGGAAAGGTGCAAATGCTAAAAAGGCTGCGCTGGGAGACAGAGCCTCTGCCAGCCTCAGCTCCACCTCCTGGCTGCGAATGTGAGCACTGACGGCCGCAGCCTCACTACTCTAAATGAATTTATTTCTATCGAACAAATGAGAATACTGAGATGTTTTAGAGTAATTAAAGACCTAAGAACGGCCTCATTTACACTGTATGCTTAAATTTAACAGATAGCTCTCATTTACTTCCAGATTACACAAAACATAAAATTGACTTTATTACCTATATAAATTTTAAGGTCAGATGACCACAATCAAAATAATATACTGATACAAAACCTACAGGGTGAAGTGACAGCCTTTTTGTTTCAGATAAGCAATACAAACCTGGAATTAATTAAAACATGACCCAGACCTTCCATTTCAAAAGTATGTGCGCTCAAATGGCACAAACTACCTTAACCCTCAAATAATTCCCAAAGGGGAGTGAGGGGCTGGAATTTATGCTTTTTTGTGTTGTTTAGCAACATGGAACACTTCATTGCTATTTAGGTTTATTTATTTATTCCAGGTTACAGTAGTTACATTTCAAAATTTACAGGGTAAAGCAAATAATACATTGTAAGTACAATAAAAAACAATAGCAGTGTAACAACATTCTCTCTAAAATCATAAAGGGAACTTTATCAGTGAATCCACTTTCCTGACATTTTCCTTTGTTTCACACAGTAAAGCTTTTCTGTTTGGTGTTTCTTTTAACCATAATAATAAAATAAAATCAAAACAACATGATCAAACTATTATTTGTTCTCAGACTGGATACTTTTTAATATATCACAAGAAAAAAAAAAATTCCAAAAATTCAAGTCTTGCTAAACAACATTCATACTTTCAGGCTTTTTGATGACTGGATGGAAAATATCTTGGATTTAATTTAGCAAATTATGAATGAAGATAACAAAGCATTTTTCACTGTGCGTTAAGCAAAGGCACATGGAATATGGCTATGGATTGAGAACACTGGGAAGTGGAATTCACTTCGTATCTCATTACAGGAGTTATTTTCTGTGACGCTGCCTAACAACGCAATAATCATGGTAGCAGGTATATCAACCAGATCTCTTTCCCAGTTTTACTTGGAGAAGTGTCTCAGGAGGGTTTTGGAAACCGCCACATCCTTACATAGCCATGGTAGTTAAAGAAAGTAAATAATTCCCTGTGCTAACACAACTTCCATTAGGAAAAGGCAGATAACATGCACCCCTGCAGAATATATCCTATTTTCCTCAGCACAAGCTGCACCTTTCCATGGAAGGACTGATGCAGCCTCTGATGGTCCAGACTAATTCCCTGCTCCATTGCTCTACACTTGAAATCCCTGCTAACTTATTAAGCCTATTTTTCCATGTGCCTTCATTTTGCTGACCTAACACCAAGCAACTAATGAAATTTGTGAGAAACTTTGGGCTTCGTCTTTCGCAAGGTACTGTCCATCTCTATCAATCAGCCTGATTATTTTGGCTTCTACAGTACAAATCACACAGTGCATTTGTTCTAACACATGTAACTGCAGTGGTCACAGTGCAGACCCCCATTATTTCAAAAACATCTACTCAACTGGCCTGATTCACACACCCCCATCAGGCAAAGGCTCCCCTCAAGGTCAGCTGGAGGATTCTCTGGACAAAAAACTGCAGAATAAGTTCAATTTTTAATGAGATTAAATGCCAGCCCCATTAAAACCAGTAGAAAATTTCTACTACTATCAATGGGGCTAAATTTTAATTCTTAATGCCCCTGAAATATTATTTATAAATTTATCCACATACAGTATGTGGATACAGAAAGAGACAAAATACTTTAAAAGAGAAAACAGTGATAATAAATATGTTCTAATTTGTAACATAACTGCCAAATATAATCCCCTTTCATTGAAGTTAAGATTGGTTTTTCAGTCTTTACCCTAGCAGCTCAGATAAAATAACCCAACAATCCTACACAAACACTAAAAGACACTGAGCTTAAAAAAATAAATGTGTATTTCTGCCTGAATTATTTTGTCCTAGTACTGTTAAAAATGACAGTGAAAAGTTTTAGACTTTGACTTTTTTTTTTCCCTGCACTGTTATCTTTGCAATAGAAAATCTGAAAAAAAGTTTCATTGCCTTGAGTTTGTTTAATGTATGTAAATTTTTTTTCCTAAATAAAACCTGACCATTCAGACATTTATCCCTAAAGACCTTCTTCACCAAACCCCACTGAAAGGAGCATGAATGCCTTGGGAAGAACTTGCAGGCAAGCCTGCAAAAACACTGCACACTGAAGCCCCTGGACTTCCAGGAACTCCTAAAAAGGGACTGATCCTAGAAGGAAGTCCTTTTACTGCAATGTCATTTTGACATTTAGTGAAATTTAAACTGAGCCTTTTTATAAAGGCTTACTTCTTGTGCACGTGCACAAAAACATGAAACCAAAACCACTGTGTTTCACCTGCTGCTAAATTCCAACTCCAGGGTTGTAAAGGTGCCGCACTGTTCCCAGGCTGGAACAGCTGCCATATTAAAAACACATAATTCAATATTTAAAGTGATAATATAGGAGCTGAACCAGAGCAGCTGTGGCTGCCCCTGGATCCCTGGCAGTGCCCAAGGCCAGGCTGGATGGGGCTGGGAGCAGCCTGGGACAGTTGAAGGTGTCCCTGCCCATGGCAGGAGGTGGGACTGGATGAGCTTTAAGGTCCCTTCCAACCCAAACATTCCATGATTCCGTGAACAGGCCAGTTAGGTTTAAACTGGCACAAAATCCCTGGAATTACACCAGTCTACACCAGCTCACCTGACTCGATGCATCTGACCTTTCCAAGCCAAAAGTAAAATTCCTTAAAGAAACTAAAATGTTTCTTCACATTATTCTGAAGTATAAATCCTGGGGCAATTAGAGAAACTCTAAACTTCTGTGGTTCTCCATGTCTGTGCAAAACTCCTACTGATTTCTACTTGTTAAATATGGTGGTTTTGAAGTAGTTTGATGAGATATGAGCATAAACACACATTCAAAGTGTAACTCAGGGTTAAAAAGTGGATGAGCTTTCTTCCAATAGTCCTAAAGTAGTCTTAGATAAGTCAGACTGTTTCCATGAGATACAGAATGGGTAAGATAAAAATTTATGTTAAAATTTCATCTGAAGAAATTTTAACTCCCTGAGGGTTTCTAGTCGAAGCCCTTTGAAAATAAGAGCTTATAATGGAAATCATGACAAACTCAACTGCAGCCATGTCATAAAAATATAGTGAAAATTTTCCCAGGAGGCAAAAAATATAAAATCTGAAACTATGTGTTGGGAACCTGTTTTCTCAAAGAGATGCCAAAGACTGTCACACACAGTTAAAACACAGACTCATCACTAGTATTGGTATCTGGAGGTTGGTTCCTCCTGGATTCAGAATTCAGAGCAAGAGGAGAAATGCTCCTGTTTATGGGCAAATCCTTCACCAGGCAGTTTATGCTACACCTGAACTACAGAAAGGTGGGGTGCCCCTCTCGGTTTCAGGGCAAACACGCTCCCCACGTGGAAAACCAGCTCATGGAGCAGTGGAAAACCAGCTCACGGAGCAGTACCCAGCTGTGCACATCAGTGCACACTTTTCTTTTCAAAGGAGAGGGTTTGTGGCAAAGCTGAAGATTTGGCTCCGGTTGTGAGCCAAGCCCAAAGAGTGAGGAAAGGAAATATTATTTACCACTTACAAAACAATTTACAGCCACTGATCTTGCACAAGTGTTTTTAGCCTTCAACTAGGTAGTTTTCGGGGGGAAATTAAGCCGAAGTTATATCTAACAGGAACTGTTCCTCCCGTCTTCTGGAAGCCTTGAGATAATTTTATCCTAGAAAGAGTACAGCTTTAAAGTTTGTGTGTTCAACTTCTGTCATCTTCTGCTTATTCTTTTATGCTCACAGCTGTTTGCATTGAAAATAACAGTTAGCAGTGATGGAAAAAATAAAATGTTTAAATTTTTGCCTCCAGTAACCAAACACAAATTTTTGTCTATTCATACACTGAATTATTTCAATATTTTTTCTTGTTTTTTCTTTTTTAAGAACTACCTGACTAAAACATTGAAAATTTGCAGAAATTTCACTGGCTACATATGTAATTAGGTTATTATCCATTTATGAGATACATATGTAAAGGTGTTTCAGTCTGAGACATAAATAAGTTCAACTGAACTCCTTACACAATTTGCTCTGAAATACCTAATTGTTCCATTTATACTATTTTACAAAAAATACTATGGGCATGCTTACAGACATTCACATTAAAATAAACCAGTCACTGCAAAAAGCTGCTTCTGCATGCACGGGAAGATTTGTAAAGTTGTCATGCTTTAGAATATTCTGCTCTTATTATCATCATAAAGAGATTTTTTAATATATATATATAATATATATAATATATATATATATATATATAATCTATGAACACCAGATGGATCCACTTTGGTGAGGGTTGTTTTATCAGCAAATACTCTTCCCTGAAGAATCTTTATAAACAGATGAGGATAAGCTTTTAAATTGCAATCAAACACAGAACAACTTGTTTAACTTTTACCTGAAATGCACACAATTTCAGACACGGGAGTTTTCTAACAAGTTCGTATCAAAATCTTTGTATCAAAATTATGCATGAAGGTGATCTGAAAAGACTTTATCCCAGTACTTAAAAATTATCATCTCCTGCATAGTCCTTCAAACAGATACTCTGAAAATAACACAGGTCTCAAACCGAATTTTTTAAATGAAGGCATCATATACTTAAAAAAAAAAGTCAGCCAAGGCAAGAATAATGTTAAAATACCAGTGTAGATATTATACTGATAACAAAAAGTATTTCTTGAGTTCCTGTTACAGGTTTGATCCAAACTGTCACATAAATTGATGGAAAAACTCCCATTGACTTCAGGGAGGGTAAAAAAAGCCTGACCTACAGAAGATACTGTGGTTACTCCCAACAGAAGAAAAAGAAAGTAAACTAAAATAATTAGGGGAAAAGTGACTGTGGTTTAAAAAGCAGAGTAACTGAGCTAAAGGAGACCTAAGTGTTTTCTTTACTCAAACTGCAGGCTTTCATTTTCCATTGTAAAAATTTTTATTTAATTTTCATTAGAAACTTCTATCAAGTTCTACCTGATTAAAAATATACATTTTTTTGGTAGCTACAGAGAAGTTACTTCACATGAAGGAAGGCCTTATTGGAGAGGTGACCCAAAAATCCCTGTGTGTAGCAATAATAGTAAGAATTAAATATTTCTAATATATAGTTTAAATTAATCCTACTTTAAATATTAGTTTCAAGCCTGCCTATTCAGGATAACTATTAGTACAAAAAAAGAACTGACAAAAACAGTAAATTCTTGCCTCACTTAAATGAACCTGATGCTGTGGCATTCCCCATCACAAGTAAAGAATGATTTCAGTGGTGCTCAGGCATGGTCCAGTCTGACCCAGGCCAGCAGCTATCAGACCACCACGGTGTTTGCTTATCAAGCCTTCCTTTAAATTCCTGTGCCAAGGCTCAACCCATCCCTGATGGCTGCTTATCTGAGGGCAGACAGGATTGTTTTTATTCCAGTGTGAAGGATGTGGCTGGGCTGCATTCACAGGAGGAAGCAGCAGCTGCTCTGTGTGCACAGGCTGGGGTGACTCATCTCACCCCAAGTTATCTCTTGGGGACCAATGACAAGCCAGGTTAGGGACAGCTCATGGGAGAGAAAGACACTGCCTGGAGGCATCCTCAGTGAGCCTCATCTCTTCCCACTGAGACCCAGGGAAGAGCAGAGCAGGGACCTGGAATTGGTGAGATGATCTGCACACCGAGCCGTGCGTGAGTGTGCCTGTGTGTGCTCACAGGGTAAGGCAGCCACCTCCATAAATACACCCTGTGCAACAGAGCAGTGCCATTGATAAAAACCCTGGACAGAGATTGAGCTGCTGAATGCGAGACAGAAAGGAATTAAATCTGCTGGGCACGCTTGTTATGGACAGCCAAATTTTTAGCGTAATCTTATTTATTAGTTCTGCCTAAAAATCAATAAGCTAACGTGTGGCATGGTCAAGCTGCAAAACTTGAGAGTAAACAGAGAGTAAAGGAAATGTCATGGGTCTGGATCTCTAGAGTGATTTATCTCTTTAAATATAAAACTTATTTCCTTATACAAATGCTTTAACATGCAAAAAGGGCATCTGGATGAATACCCTGAATGCTCCTATTGTAGCAAACACAGCCCTACTGCTTTTGGGGTATCTAGACATGGATTCTAAGTTATATTGTCCCGAGTTTGGTGATGAAAGCTTAGGGTGGCATCCCCCATACACCTTTAAAGGTGTTCATTTATATGTGTGTACTGGCACATGCAGGTGGGTATACTGTGATTTTTTTTTTAAACTACATATATTCACTATAAATTAAGAAAAACAAACAATATCATGGTAATAAAACCCAAAAGAGAAAACAAAACAAACACATACAAAGAGAAAAGCAAACCTCGTTTTTAGCAGAATCCAAAATAACATCAAGATTGCAAACTCAGATTTATTTTTCTTTTTAATTTTTTTTTTTTTAAAGTTTATGATTTATTCAGATCAGGCTCTGCCATATTCCCATTCTCTGGAAAGACTGGTGTAAAATTGTTATTAAAAGTCACTGGAAACTCCAGCGCGGCATCGGCATTTTGATAGCCCACGTACGAATTAAAGGGCTGCTGAGGAAGCGCTTGGCTATCAGGCATCTGCACGAAAGCCCCTGACTGGGTGGTAGGGGGGATTCTTTGGCCAACTAGTTGGATTTTAGGTTCCCTGGGCTCCAGTTGCTGCTTGCTTTCTTCGTCCGTGTCAAGGTGGGTTAGCTTTTCTATCCACATGCGGAATTTCTCCTCTGTCTGCCTCTGCATCTCGGCAAAGCAGTTCATGGCCTCTTCCAGGACATTGCCTATGCAGTTCCTATCCCACACGGTGCCCCTGTCAAGCAATCCTGGAATTTCCCTGGTCGCTCCTCCAGATCCCCCAGCACGACTGAAGCCAGCTTTAAAGACATTGAGGCCATTTGATAAGACATCATTAAGTAACAACATAATATTGTTTATTAAGGCATGTTAACTGAGGAAAACAACTTTTCTAATTCTGCCCCTTGGATACGACAACAGGAGAGGAATTAGCATATATTAACCAACAGTATTACTCTTATAATAAAATTTTACACCCACTGAGGTTATAATAGAAATTTTGGCATCATTCTCAAAGTCTCAGACAATTCTGTCACAAAGGTCTCTTTTTTTACCAAATTACTCCAGTTCCCTTGCAGTTTGTTTTGACTTCAACTGAAGGTGTCAAAAACATTATACAGTAACATGTTTAGTTCTATTAAGCTGCAATCCAAAATGCTATTTTTTAACTGACAAGCCTGAATAATTATGTGTACTTTGCTTTCACGCTTGGACCCTTTTATAAACGGGCTGTCAAACACAGGTGGAATTGGCCCAAAGCCCTTGGCCTGATTTTGGGAAGCACAGAGAATGAGGAGAACACAGGACACAAAACACAAGAGCACGGGGGGGGGGGTTATGTGAGCGCTACGCTGGCACAGGAGGGGAGAGCATCCTCTGCCAGGCGTGATGGACACAGCTCCATCACAGCACAACCCGCACACCACAGAGCCCTGAGCAGCCTCACACCAGCCAGGACCCTGCCCTGAGCCACCATTCCTGCAGCCAGTCCCAGGCAAGGCTGAAAACAGGGAATGGTTGGAAGGAAACTGTTCTGCTTCCAGCTATCCATCAAAAGGACAGTGGAAGTGTCTGGCTTTGGGATTATCAGGGAGAACTGCAACAGCCAGAAGAAAAGGCCAATCCTCATGGCCTTACTCTACAGATCAACAACAAAAGGCAGTCGAAATTATATTTTAAAGTCTAGAGTTCACTCAGGAATCATCTAGGAAGCAATAAACCTCAAAGAAAATGAGGCTCTGTACCCGCTTGAGGAATAATAAACAGTATGTGCATGCCATCCAAACACACAAATGTCACCTAAGGTAATACCAAAACAAGACAAGCGTCATATTAAACTCCACAAAGGTACAGAAGATGGTAATTTAATATCTAAATGTGAAACCTCTAGCCTAAGAATAATACAAAATACCCTAAGAATGAGAGAAATCATTGCATGACCTAAGTAAATATTTACTAATAAAAACCTAAGGCACTAAATCTTTATTGGGATTTCACTGAGTACACAAAATTACAGTATCACTTAAACACTACATTCTTTTTGGGAACTGTTTAAATGAGGTATACACAGATCCTACAGGAACAGCTAAACTAAGCCCTGGGTTATTCTCTCATTTCTGAAGAGTAGTTTTTAAGTCTTTCTTGCCCATCTGTTTACCTATCAGACATGCTGGAAATTCAGCATTCAGGTCCTCTGCTAAAAATATTTACTTTATACTAATTTACATCCCTCCAACTGCATTTTAACGAAAACAAATTAAGTAAAATGGTATTTTTTTTCTAAAACATGGCTCCTTTTGTATGTTCAATAAAAGAAGTATTTCTTCTGTTCATTTACTTCTAGTACTGAACATCCAATATGATTCAGTTTCTTTGCCTCTAGCCCAGACCTTAACTTAAACTCAAGGAACTAACTTACAATCTTTCTGATTTCCATAGACATTCAAATAAGTAATGTTAAGTTTTAATTGCAATTTAAATAAAAACTATTGATGTTGATAAATGAGACAATCTTTCCAAGTTTTTGAAGTTAAGAATGAACTAGAGTGGTCAAATTTGACAAAACTGTTTTGTAAACTGAATAAAGTATGTATTGAAATATATATAGCCCTGCAATACAAATTCTAAAAGGCATCATAGAGTATGATAGAGTATCTCAAATTTACAGCAGCAGCAAAACAATGTTTTAAATGCTTCCTGTGCAGTTATTACAACAAGCTGCATCCAATCCTTTTGTTATTTAAAAAAAAATCCCCAAGCCTAAAAATGTGGTTTTTACATATTAAAAATGCTAGCATTTATTTAATTGGTCCCTCTTCTCCCTATAAACTTTAAACTATAGTTTTCTAATTATGCTTAGTTTAAAGGAGAAGAAATTTGAGGTCACAAAGGGGTCAGAATCAAAGATTCCTCTCTCATTTTCAAGACGACAGCTCCTGCAAAACAGCGCCCAACAAATGTCCCCATGTTGTCATTTTATGGGATCTCTTAAGTACAATCTAAGTAATAACCAAATCCAAAGAAATTTAATTTAGAAAATCTGGCAACATAACAATGTAAGATATGCTTCACCTTCATTCTAAGTAGCAATGGTTGGTTCCTCTGTGTTATTCTACTGCAGACACTTCTAAATTAGTATCTTACAGCAAATCATTCTTAACAGACTAATTATTTTTCCTATCTATTAACTATAATTGCCATTCAGAATTCATCCTTTGCAGATGCTTTATCCAAGATCTATGCACAGTTCTTAGGAACCTATCCCCATCTCTTTGGGTTTACTGTATATTTTAAAAGACTTGTCTTTTTTTTTTCAACAAAGTGAGATGTGGCTTTTTCAACATTAAGCCTCAAACTTTTTGACAGATTTTCGTGATAGCCTAAAACATAAGTAATTCCCATTTCAATTCAGATTTTTCTGAGTTGTAGAAACCACAATGGTGGTAAAATACAAAACATTCTTCTATATTACTTGAATATTTAAAAACCTCTTGCTTCTTACAAAAGTTAAGTGTTTACACAGCAATAAATATTGATTCCCAGACTTGTTCTCATGCCAATTTCATCCAGAGTTAATTTGCAGCATTACTTGGGAATTGTTTAAAGGAAAAACTTCCTACTACAGCAGGAAGCCTAGCAGAATCTATTTCAGGACTCCCATGCCATGTTTATGTGGTGTTGAAGAATGGCAAAATTTTAGATGCCAACAGAGAGGCTCAGTCATTAAAAGGTAAAAAGTTGTTCCTCATCTGCAATAATCCAAAAATCACAGCATTCCCTGAAACAAAGAGCCAAAGATTATGACTGCTTATGCCAGTGAAAAGGCTCTCAGGAGCACCCCTGAAGTTTAGACTGAACCTGTATTTTCAGGTGTAAATTAACACCACAGGATGCATTCACAATTCCGTAACTTGCACTGTGCTGAGCTCCTGTGCAGCTCACAGTACTTGTTTTGAAATATCACCAGTAAAATCTCAACTCTTCAGTCTTCCTTGAGGAGAAAAACAAGCCTGGCACTAATTTAATCCACAGTATCTTTAAGTTCAGCAGAGAGACCTGACTGTCTATTGAACAACTGCTGTGTTTGTAACTTAATGGCGTCATCATCATCATCATGTATTTCACTGAATATTTTCTTTACCTTACAAATTTAGCCAAATGTATTTCAGAGCCAGTGATGTGGATGGTTTAAAAAAAAAGGTTTATTTAAACTATTGCACTATTTAAATTGAGTTGTTGTAGTGACACAACATGAAAGGTTACTGTATTCTCAAATGTGGCAATTTAATCTTTCAGATCACACACAAGCAAACTGCCTACTGTTAACACTACCTGTGTTGACAGCTTAAGAGTCTGTGTAATTTTTGTAATGAGGGCCAAATTACCTGTCACTACATTTTTTTAAGCATCTCTGTTGGCAAAGCTGGGTTTCAGGCAACAGAAGGCTAAAAATGAAAATTATATGAAAATAAGTGATTGAGTAAGTAACCAAGACTGCAGCTGAATGTCCAGACACAGATTAAGGGGAACACGTGCTGCCTGTAAAAAACCTCTTCTGCATCAATGTGTACAGGTAATTCTTTTAAAAGTAAAGGCAAAAGCTTTCCATGCTTATGTCCTGAAACTGAAGTCAAACCTTTCAGCTTTCCACTGTGTGCAGAGAGCACGGGCAGAATGAAATTCCAATAACGCTTTCTGACACCCTGCACTGTCTTCTATCTACACTCAATTCGGCCCCTCAATTTTGAGGCTATTCGCAGTGTTTTGCTAACTGCCCTGAAATGTCTTTCTAGCCAGAAAAAGGAACGGAGCCCTTTGCCAGCTCCAGGCAGAGGGATGGCAGATGGCCTGGGAGCCCCCGCAGGGATGGAGCGCCGGGAGTCCGACCAGACTCGCAGCTCCACCGCAGCTCTCACAACCACAACGTCTCCTTCGCCCCAGAGCGGCACAGGATGCGTTTTTTGGACAAACCACATCCTTATCTCTACAGAGGGTATTTTTCCCTTGCACTTGGAAGGCATTCCCCACAAAGCACAGCCATCTCTATTTGAAGGAAAACCGCAATGTGGCAGGCACACATCGCACCCCATTGCACCAAGGGGGCAGCTCCAACCTTTTAACGTTTTAAACACAACTCGGCAGCGAGCAGATGACACGTGCTATGAAATCAGAATAAATGTTACTGTCCCTCCCTCAGGATGGTTTGGGCACTCTTGTACTGCAGGTAAAGCTGGGCCTTGGTGTAATCATCACTAATAGACAAGCTCTTGATGTGATGGGATCCTTCCACCAAAAGCATCTCATTCATGGTCAGGACCGAGAATCACATACAGAGGCGCCCAGGGATCCACAAACAATATCCTGGAATGGCCCATCAGGTCCCCACAACGGCCCTCAGAAACCTGAAAATACCATGTGGTGCCATTCTGGGTCACAAGGTACTTTTATGACTTAAAAAAAGAATGTGACCTGAGAGACTTATTCTGTGTGTTTTGGGGTTTTTTGAGAGGTGGGGAACAACCTGTCCCGAAAATCAGTGAAATAGTTATTCTTCAACAGGCTTTAAATTAGGATTGAATTGCCCAAAGTGTAAATATTATAAATAAAAAAGCAAAAACTCTGACAGATACAAGACTAACTACTAAATTGGTAAAAATAATTTTAGATCTCTACTAAAAGTTTACTACACAATATTTATAGGAGGATATTATGCCTTTTCCAGACATTCTAATAATAAACATATACTTCCTTTGTGCAACCTGCTTCCTAGCAGGTGTGGGAAAAATGCCAGTTTTCATGGTGACAACATCACCCACCATAATCAACTCAGTTAAGTCAGTTATTTGTAAAATCTGCTGCAGTATTTTAAATAATTAATCTAGAAAGCATTAGTTCAGCAACTTAATATTGCAGTTTTCCTTTAAATGTTCTTGCCCTATGTAATGTTATTTTTCTCAAAAAGAAAAAGCTTCTAGCACAACAGGCAAAAAGGCATGTAACCCAGTAAAAATTGGCAAGCAAAAAAAGTTTATTTTTATTTTTATGGATTTTATTTCTGATTGCCATATGATGATGGTTCTATGGTATAATATGCTGCAAGAATAATTCACACAAAATCCTGTCCACAGCACTTGGACTAATAAAATAACAAAGACTCGGCAGACAAAAACCTTGAAGAATTCGACTTTCTTCTGCTAATAAAATGACACTAATAAAATGAAAAGAAGGCCCCTATAATTTGCTGCCTTCCATCTTAACACAGCTGCATCAGAAAGTTTAAAGTGTAGAAATTATTGATCCTAACAACATAGGAAAATTGTAACAACTTTGTCTAAAATATTGAAAATTTAGGTGTGAATATAGCTTGGGCACCTGTGTAATCATATCTGTATCCTAAAATAGGTGACCAGCTGCAATCTGAAAGAACTTAGAATAAGGCTAAGCAGGTATGTCATGCACTGACATGTTGAGCTGAAAGCACAGAATAAGTGCAATAATGGCCAGGGCCTTACAGTTACACAGGCAGGAGGTGTGCCGTGCCATTTCTAACACAGCTGCCAAGCCGTGGGCTTTTTATATTAAAGCAAAGCTGGCCACTTATCTTAAGAATTAGATTATCACCATCTAAGGGGATTTGACAGCACTGACATGAGTTCATATAGGCTTACAAAGATCTGAGAAATCCAGAATTCAAAGGTAGTCCTTCCTCCCATTTACCATATCTACTCTTTGTTGGTGTGCAAAAGTGCACAGGAACCTCACAGAAGAGATTTTTTTAAATTTGCCCACGTCTTGTTATTACACTGCAGTCTTCAAATTTACACAGAGCTGCAGTTCTCCTGGGTTTTTCTCAAGTGTCACTCATCTAACTTAGCATGACAGCTGAGAAAGGATGTCAGGCGCGTTACAGTTCAGTTTAAAAAACATCCTCTACCTGGTATCTCTGCAGTGATTGTCTTGCTGCTCCCTGAAACCTCTTCGTCGTCGTCTGACGAGCTCGTGCTGGAGTCACAGGTCAGGTCACTGTCGCTGGTACTGCTGTCCTGCAGCAGGTTGTACTTCTTGCGAGCAGCCGCCTCCCGCTTCTGCCTCAGCAGCCGGATCCTCTCTTTGTGCTTTTGGCTCCGGTGACCCTTCACCTTGGGAACTCGGCCGTTCTGCTTATCGCTAGACTGTCGGTTTTTCTTGGCAGCCATTGTTGAAGTCTCACTTTCGGACCTGGATCTCCTGGATTTCCTCCCGACCGCAGCTCCGGACACTGCAGAAGGATCTCCCTCCGCGGCGGCTTCAGCTTGGCAGGGCTCGTTCTCCTCCGCGGAAGACAACGTGTCTGAGTCGGCCAAGTGCCCGCTGGAGGAAGGCGAAAGCATGCAGTGGTTAGAAGAGTCACTCTCATAAACTCGGCCGCCCGCTGGCTTGTCGCTCTCCGTAGATGCCAGCTGAGACTCCGAGGAGTCCCGCCTCAGTTCCATCAGCAAGCAAGGCATGGAAGAGAGCACTGCAGAGTCTGCTGCAGTGGGCGGCGCACTGTCCTTCTGAGGTTGTGTCTCAAGTTCTATAGGCCTGTCTTCATCAGGAGCAGTCTCTTGCTTTTCAGAACTCTTTGGTGGAATTTCTGAATCAACAAGTTCTTCTGCTTTTCCTACTGCCTCCATCTTCATTGCAGAGCAAGGTCCTTCCAGTCTCAAAGCATTGAGCACGTTGTCTAGGAGGCTGGGTGAGCTAGACGTGGTCTCCAGCAATGCAGCACCCTGCACAGGAACAGAACAGGAGGAAAGAATTACACAAGCAGCTCAGCCTGCTCTCCACAGTGTTACCATAAACAACTCACTGCTTTTGGTTGCAGACAGAATGGGTTTACAGAGCCCCAGAGTGGTTCTGGTTGGAAGGGATCTTAGAGATCATTCCATTCAATCCCCCTATGCCATGGGCAGGGACAGCTCCCACTGTTCCAGGCTGCTCCCAGCCCCATTCAGCCTGGCCTTGGGCACTGCCAGGGATCCAGGGGCAGCCACAGCTGCTCTGGGCACCCTGGGCCAGGGCCTGCCCACCCTCCCAGCCAGCAATTCCTCATTCCCAATGGGCCAAAATCTGTCCCTGCCCTCTGGCCCTGGGAGCCATTGCCTGGCTGCTGTCCCTGCCTGCCTTGTCCCCAGGGGCTGTGCAGCTCTCCTGGAGCCCCTGCAGGCCCTGGCAGGGGCTCTCAGGTGTCCCTGGAGCTTCTCTGGTGCAAGTGAACCCTCTCCCAGCCTGGCTCTACAGAAGAGCATCTTATTGCTCAGCATCATGTTGGCTTTCTCAATTTACCAAGTGAACTCATCGTTTTACACCAAATTATTCTTTCATTTACACACCCATGAAAAATGGTATAGGAGTCACACTGAATGGGCTTCCCAGTGGAACCTTATATTCTGCATGGGAACCTTATATATCAAAGACTTATTAAATAAAGAAGAGCTACTGAATTGTCAGAGGCACACTACAGGCTCTGGCTCCAGAGGTGTCACACAGATTGCTCTCACCAGAGCACCACCACGCTGGTGAGTCACACAAAGATGCTTTAGGAATATCTAATGCACCACTCAGGAAGTCCTTGATTGTCTCCCATACAAGCCCTGTTTATATGAGAACCTCAAGGCTGATTTAGTTTCTCTCAAATCTGCCAGGAAAGAAGCATTAAATAGTAGGGGCTGCAAGCAAAAAACATTATCTACCCACACCAGTATCCGACATTTTACTTCAAGTCATAATTTAATAAATTGCATTGCTTCAGTGCAAATAAAAAGACCAAGCTATTTATCTGATTGATAACTTGCACATTATCTACCCAAAACTACCTGAAGCAACTTCATAGAAATTTTCTTGGAGAGATCAACAGTTACCATTCTGTCTTCGTTATTCACACTTTGCCTTTCACCTGAATTTTCTCTTGGAATACAACACAGAATAAAGATTCTTCAATTACCACATTCACTTACAGATGAATGGCATGGAACAAATCCTTTACAGCTTCAGAAGTACAGTAAATTATAAATTTATGGCACTTCAAAAAACAAAGTGTAGGCAAGAAAACGCAGCAGTGAGATCTTATCTGAAAAACTACATTTCTGCAGAGGCGGCCAATCAGCCCTTGAGCACCCTGAGGAAGCAGGGATGGTTCAGAGAGATTTTTCTGTACCCTGAGAATCCTTCTTTGTTTTCCTGATCCATCCCAAGCTGCCTGCAAGCATGTAAGTGTACACATGTATGTAATACACAATATAAGGGTACTTCCCTGCTTCTAAAGGTGCTGTGCCGAGCTCAGCACTGTCCTGTGTGCCCTAACCCACTCTGAAACTTTTTTAGAGAATACTAAAATAGAGTTCATGCTTCCTTCAGGCTAATGATGAACTGCTGTATGGGGCAAGGAAATGATGAAAACACTCATGGGAGTGAAACACCAGCTAAGGAAAGAAGGGTTGGTTAATATCAGACATCACAAGAAAGATGGACATGGCAAGACCAAACCTGCTAAATATGAGGAAAAAAACCCACAAACCTGAAAGCCCAAACAATAAACTCAGCATATCCCTTCCAAAAACCAGACTAAAATGCATATTGTGGAAAAGAGGAACGTGTATATCAGGAAAAATATTTGTGCGTACTTTCGCTGAGTAACCCTCTCTTGAAAGCAATTTCAAAGAAGACTTTCTGGAGACAGTAATTTCATGTAAGCAGCAAACATCATGTAGGAACAATTTATTTCCAAGGCCACTGCAGAGCACTAACAACCTAAATGATGAATACACACATTCAGAGACATAAATGCATGTCAGTAATACCAATATTTGTAGGTAATTCACTCACAAATCTGTATTATCAAATAATTGTCCTATTACACAGGTAAGTAAAACACAGATTTGATGATGGAATAAGTGGAATTTGTATTGTACCTGCTAGTGCAGCTCCTAGCTTTCCTCTGGCCATGAACTTTAAAATGAAAAATATCTTCTCTGAGAGTTTTGAAATGTACACACAGGGAAAATATTGGTTGCTCAGACACAAACCAAGAGTATTAGCTTGGCCAAACGAAAACATACTTAAATATTCATACTAATTACTGCAGAACAATTTCTGCACTGTTCAACCTTTCAGCCTGGGGAGCACAAAGAACAGAGCTTGACATGAAGCTAAAGGGCAGCGAAAGTCAGCTGTAGACTTTTTTCCACAAACGTCCTATTTGGAAACATCGTTTACCTCAGAGCTCCCAAAGGGGCTGTAACAACACCTGCACTTGCCTTTCCACCTCTCTGGTCTATCAGCCAGAAAAAAATATGTTTCATCTGCACATTGCCACCTTGCTAACAGCTCAATTAAAATGATTTTACTGGATTTTTTTAATATTAAGTGGGATCTTTAACTACTCCAACCACACTGGTTTGATCCCTCACACAGTGACTTTCAGTGAGTTGGTGGTAGAGGAGGGAATAGTAATTTCATGGCACTGATGCGTTTCTGTGTATATAGAAAAACCACATGTTTGGTAAGGTTTGTACTCTACAGGTCCATTGAACTGGCTCTTTAGACATCATCAATTCCTTTATATATATATATATATATATATATATATATATATACATATATATACCAGAGCTTTGCCTTTCTCTCAGTGGGAAAAAAATAACCCTACCATGACTCAAACAGACTTTGCTTCATGGAAGAATACAGCCCATTTGGCCAAAAATATCTATGCCAAGGAAATCCGTGTCTCAAAGAAAGAAAAAAATGTCTGTATTTAGTTCCCTCTGAAAAATGTACAGAACAGCAAGAAGAGACCTTATTGAAAAACTCCCACTCCTTTCTTGCCATTCACCTTTCTAGTAACACTACTAGAAGAGGAAATCTCAAGGTGGTGCAAGCAAAAGACCATTTTTCTACTGAAATGGGAACACAGCACTGAAAATAAGTTGCGATGCTTACAGACACAGATGGATACTTAATTAGATGTTGATCAGAAATGGCATTCTCCTTTTACTGGTGAGCAGATATTGCAATGAAAATTTTAAAAGGCAATTTTGTAAAAACTTCTGTGCTCGATTTTTCCAATAGAAAATGTTATTTTCCAAGTCACACATATAACACACTAGTGCGAGGAAGCCATTAAATTATCCTGAGAAATATTTTCAAATCATGGACTCATTTGTAAAGGCACACAATTTGTACGCGAGGGAATCTGCTCTTCAGGGAAGAAATCCAGAAGGATTTTGAAGGTCAGGTTTGCAGAGACAGCCCAGCCTCTCTGGGTTTTGTCCCCATTCTTTCCCCACCTAACTGTGACTGCACCATCATATTCCCTCCTGTGCACACAACTGGCCCACCCTTCTGTGTGTAGATTCCTTTCAATAAGCCAGCAGAAGTCAAAATGAGAAAGCAAGTGACATTTTCTGCCAGAGCTTGCAGGAAGGAGGGAAGGGAGAGCAAGCACAAATCATCCCTGTTAAAAAAAAAACAAATCTGATTTAAAGCTGCTTGCTGTTTTGTATCATCACACCTTGAACTCAGAGGTTCTGCCCAGAGACAGCAGAAGGTCCTGAGCATTCCTTCTCAGCACCATTTGCTCTGGGAAGAGACTTTTGTAAATTAAAAAAAAAAAAAAAAAAACGATTAAGAGCAAAAAGCCTCAGAGGTGATAGCAGCTTCCTAAATAACATTTTTCATGTAATATGTACTACAGCACAAAGACTTGTATTAAAGACAGCAGGCTTTTCAGAGCAGAGTTTCAGGCATCAGATTATAAAAATAAATAATTTAACAACGTGTTAGAGCAGTAGATAAGCTGTGTGTTTCTGGAGAGAGACCTTGAACAAAGAAATCCCCAGGGAATTACGGAATTTAGGCACCTGCCCCTCACCCATCTTGCCTGCACCTCTCAGTTCACTGCTGATTTTTACAGCACCTTTCTGGGTCCTTCTCCATGTCCAGGCCACCCAACCCATGTGGAACTGCAGCTGCTGCTGGTGGTGCTGCCTGCTGACCTCTGGTTTGAGCCCCTGGTGCCTCTGCTCCGTGGCACAGCACAGGGACCTACAAAAGCCCTCACCCAGGTAAGCAGTCCACAGCAGCAATTAAAATATCCATTTGTTGCCCATGTCCTGCCCACAACACAGATAAAACGCAGCTCTGTATCAGCTATTAGGAAGATTAACTAAATTACACAGCTTAAGGCTGAAGGCTTCATCAAATCCAGCTACTCAGGCCAAGCAATCAACATACTAAATCATGTGTCATATATTAACAGCTAGAATGTTACTCATTCTACTTACAACTTACTTACTTCAGCTGAACAAGGAGTACCTCTCAACAGCCTGAAATACTTAATAAACCCCATGACACCCTAACCTTAATTGTGCATTGTCATTTTAGGTGTTATTGAGCTGACTAATGATAAAGAATGCCTAGCTTGTGTGCAGCAAGCCAGGTCTTCTTTTCCTGAACCCATGGACGGGACAGATTCTTGTTTTACAGGTACCAGTGTTTTCACAGCAGCTTGCTGGAAAACTCACTTTAGCTCATTACTGACACATTTCCTCTTAATCACAGTCCAACAGACCACTTCTTTTCCATGCTTATGGTCATATAACATTCTTATGCCAATTCTAGCAATTGTTGTAATGTAAAAGAATTATCTAGAAGAACACTGCCTTTAAATGCCCTTTCAGTTAGTGCTGAAAGAAAACAATTTGAACAACCCACCTCTTCTCACCACTTACCATTCAACTGGAAGCCATATTTTTTTAAATGAGAAATTGTACTGATATTATTGAAGCAAATAACATCATGTACATTCTTTAGGCTTTTGTGACTACATAAATGAAAAGTTACATGGCAGTGCTGCACACAAGTCATTTGTTCAGAGTACAGAGTTAACTAGAGATCCTTCCAACCTCACAGCTTCGGTGCCACAGAAGTCAGTTATTTTCATGTAAATATGAATGGTTTGATATTTATAAGGAACTAAATGCTATAATGGCTCATTTTTACACAAACAATTATTTCCATCTCCAGTGGATTACATTATATCACATTATATCACACACCATATATATATATATATATATACACGCAATATATATATTACATTATATCACACACCAACAGAGATGGAATAAATCAGAGGTGTGAGAGAGGTAACGACAAATGCATAAAATAGAGGGTAATAAAATTATGTAAAACAGCTGACTATTTTTAAAAATGTAAACACACAGACAAGCTCATTAAGAACTCTGACTGGAACACTTGACAGACTGTGTGTCTGAGGAGGGTGGGTTGGGAAAGGAGAGAAGCTGCAAACAGCCTGGGTACTCAAGAGTTGACTGTAATGCATGTATGCTTCAGAACACAGGTTAAACTGTTGGCAAAAAGCAAAGTCAGGCCCTCTTCTGACAGAAGGACGTGCAACTCTGAAGATGTGAAGTGCTAATGAACCTGTCCACTTCTGAAGCTTCACCAAAACCCTTTGCCAGTGTAGGTGTCTCGTTCATGCTTTCTTTCTTCTCAAATCACCTTCCTTTCCATTGAAAATGAACACAGTTAATCCAGTGAACTCACCAGTGACATTTCAGTACAAAAGACACACAGAGCTATCAGAGAATCACAGAATGGTTTGGGTTGGAAGGGACCTTAACGATGATCCAGTTCCAGTCCCCTGCCAAGGGCAAGGACACCATCCACTGGATCAGGCTGTTCCAAGCTCCATCCACCCTTCCCTTGGACACTTCCTGGGACAGAGCATCCTGTGCCAGGGCCTCGCCGCCCTCACAGCCAAGAATTTCTTCCTTATATCTCATCTAAACCTACTCGCTGTCAGTTTAAAGCCATTACCTTACTCCAGAGAGCAGAATGCTTCATTAACTAAAAATGACTAAATTCAAAAAATCAGACATCTATCAGGAAAGACCGATCTGCACCCAGACAAATGCAGAAATACTGACACTTTCTGGGCTTCACAGCTTGTTCAGCTCCTCCTGAAGATACCACACATTCCTTTTCATCTTCTTTTAAGTCTTACACAAACCAGTGCACTTAAAACAACACAAGTGAGACCAGCACTCAGTCAATTTAAGTCAAGACAGTTGACTCAGCTCTGTGTGGATGTGTGTGCACGATGCTCCACGGCAGATTTTTCATAACACCGAGCCGCCCCCACAGGGATACTGTGTAATTTATATAGCGTTCCTTTGAAAATGCTGCCCTAAAGCTGACTCACTGGCATGCGATTCTACCTAGGGCACATTTCTGGGAGTGGAGCTGGATCTTTATCAGATGATTCACAAATCAGGCCTGGTAGCAACCCCAAAGAACAGGACCCTTTGGAACAGACAGGTTAAGAGAATTGCAGTACAAAGCAGAAGAAGAAAGGATTAAATTAATTCTGTGTTTCAACTGGTTTTGCATAAATAAATGAAGGTTAAAAACAGGCTGCTCCTACTGAGTGCTCAACAGGCTGCATATACAAATTACCAAGGCCTGAATACAAATTACAAGTGTATGTGTTAATACAAAGCTTTGCAGAGCATCCTTTGCGATCTTGAAAAGCAACATTTTTTTATCCTACATAAGAAGTAAGACTGCACATTTAAATACAGGTTTTTGCATTGTAATGCTTAATGCACATACCCTGCCTCTTTCAAAGGACAGGCAAGTACCAGCTAAGGTTTATTTCACAACTCTGCACACAGGCTTCCATAAACATTCCCCAGCTGCACTTGAAACCCCACAATAAAAAAAATCACAGTCCTTGCACACAGATAAAAGTACGCAGGGTTGGCTGCACTTAGCCTTCTAAGAATCTCCTTTCTTTCTCATAATGAAACCATTTTTTCTCAAGGGCACAACAATTTAAAGTCCACAAAGGCTCTCTACTCTAAAAATTAGAGAGGGCATATCTTTATTACTACCTGTTCCTAAAACTTCAAATGACTCACTTTCACATTTTTTCTTTCAATAAAACAAGTGGGAGAAATCAACACAACAAAAGTTCCCTTTTCTCTTTGCTACACATTAGTTGCACTCTACAGAGGATCATCACCTTTTTCCAATATACTGAGTTTAACAGGTTTTCCCACTTTACCCATCCATTTCTGTTTCTTGAATGAAATGGGCTCTGTGCTTCCCCACTACATACAAACAGATGTCCTAAAGAAATGCTAGTCTGTTGTTCTACCACCATAAAAGTAACATTCACGTAAAAGCCACATTTCGAATTGCGTGAACACCATGTAACAAATTAATCCTAATTTTCAGAGCAGAAGTTAGGAACAGTTACCTGAGCTATACTGAAAGTAATCAACATTGTGTCATT
The DNA here is from genome assembly GCF_047830755.1 of Zonotrichia albicollis. Taxonomy (NCBI): domain Eukaryota; kingdom Metazoa; phylum Chordata; class Aves; order Passeriformes; family Passerellidae; genus Zonotrichia; species Zonotrichia albicollis. The sequence continues at coordinate 9,025,830 of NC_133860.1, forward strand.
GCCAACAGCTCCAACTGGCAGACCAGGACAACTGCAATGCAACTTCCAAGTAGTAAATACATCTCAGCAGAGCCATACTCACAGAATCATAAAGGTAAGAAAATACCTCTAAAATCATCAAGTCCAACCTTCAACCCAGCACCACCACCAAGTTCACCACTAAACCATGTCCTCAAGCTTAGTCCTCAAGTTCACCAGTAAACCATGTCCTCAAGTGCCACAATCCACAGCACTTTTCCAGCATCTCCACGTCTCCCCAAAAGCTCAAGGCACTGAACCAGACTTGTGTGAGTTTAGGAGAGCCCTTTCATAAAGACTACTTATGAGATACTAAGTAACTCCACAGTTTGTAAATATTTTATGGTCAGATGTTTTTGCACATCTTTGCCATGGTAAACAAACAAAACCGACCCTGAGGTATTTTAAAGTTTAAAATGTTCTAATTCAACACCAATGAATACTTTTGCCATCAGGCAGTAAGATACCCACTCTATGGTCTGACCATCAGGTGACACATCCAAATTCTACAAAAGGGCTGAAAAGGAGCTGCAAGCCCAATAAGCCCTGATCTCAAATAATTTTCTTATCCACACAGCTACTCATAGTATTCACTTGCTTCTTTAATTTCTGAGCTAGCAGTATCAAATCTAAATACTGCAATAGAGATTTACAGGAGGTATACCACAGAAAAATAAATGGTATCAGGACACTAAAGTCATGTGGCATTCAAATGATGAAATTTAACAGCTGTTGGGGTGCTCTTGTCACCAAGTGGTGCCAGTTGATTTCAGCACCCACCAGCTTGCTAACAATCACAGTGCACTCTTTACGTGTCCAAAGTGCTTCTAAAAGAGCAAAGGATTCACATCCCAGGTCTCAGTATGAGGCAAACACAGGTTGGCTCTACAAATGAACAAAAACTACTTTGTGGATTTAAAAAAGAAGAACAAGACTGGGTCAAAAGCCAGTCACGTGTGTGATAACCAGAAGTGCCTCTAACATGGGCTTTACTATCTTTCTACAGTATTCACTTCCAGTTGGCAGAGGAGAAGAAATTTGAGCTCTACTTCAAGAGAACAGACAGACCAGAACGCAGACACTTCTTTCCCACAAGACACAAAAGACTTTGCGTGTATTTGACTGCAGAAATTAAATAATAGTATATAAGAAGACACCAAGTTACCAGCGACATAAAAAGAAAAAGAAAATTAAAAGGTTGTTTTCAGCAGAACCCTGTAAGCAAGTACTGTCAAGATAAAAAAAAAATTAAAAAACCAAACATTAATCCCCTCTTTCCCCCCCTTCCCAAAAAACCTGCAAACCAAACAATCCTTAAAGTGCATCTTTTACCCTAAAACTGCTTCTTACATTGTTATTCCTGTTTAGGAAAAAGTGGCTCAGGTGGCAGAACTAATGGTTAGCAACAGGAGACAAACTATATAAACAACCTTCCCAGTAAAAGGGGAGATGGAAGGAAAACACCAAAAGAGCATGGAGCCTGGATTATCAATTCAACCTCATTCCATTAATTCAACACAGCCTTATTGCTGCTGGAGCTTGGAGAGCTCCATTCAGACAAACAATGACATCCACTACAGGTGTTAAACAGCAAAAAAACCATTTTGATCTTGTAACAACAAGGGAAATCAGGTGTCTGTTACCAAACTCACTTAAGGTTGAGGGGAGATTTATAAGTAATTATTGAGGGCTTATGAAGGTAACCCTGGCAAGATACTCAATGAACTTCCTTAGCTTAGTTTTATCCAACAATTCCTGGATTTTCTTTACTACAGTGAGTGGATCCAAAGTTTGTATCCTGCATTTAAGATGACTTGCAGACACCAGTAAGTGGAACCATGAAAAACAGAACTTTACCATGAAGGCCTTCAAAGCACAATACTCAAAGAAATACGTGGTTTTTTGTAACTCCTCACAGATTCTGCACAGTGCTACCAAAAGGTGTTACCTCCTCTGGATGAATCTTAGTTATTGGACACAGAAACTGCACTTATGGGCTCATGGGCACTACTATCCAAAAGACCGTTCTTTCCTACAAGGGCAACTTCATTTCCAAAAAGCTTCTCACCAAACACGATGAGGACCCCACAAGCATTTCACCTAACTTCCTTCATTAGGAGGCAGCCTTTGAATAAATGCATTTCCAACCACAAGCAGACAGAATTAGTAGACAACTTTCCTGATCTACTCTTTACCAAGATTTTTTTCCCCGAAATTGCCAGATTACTTAGAAATGTCTTTCTGGCAAGATCTGGCATTCCAAGGGAGCATGAACCAGGAGAGTGAGCTGAGGAGCCAGGAGAATTACCAGCTGATGAGAAATCCAAAGAACAAGAGAAGGGCACTGGTTCAGCCCCACCTTGCTATCAGAACAACCTGATTATTTTTTTTTTCTTCAAGTGTTTGAGCACCAGCCTCACACTGGAACCACCAAAATGAAATAGTCCCAGTGGAAAACAAATTACTGAAATGGTAATTGTTTCATCATGCAGACAACTGATATTATAAAGTCTGGCTCTTTGCTATTCCCAGCTCTGTTACTGTGAGTCACTTGGCCTCTACCCATGTTGGATGAATGGAACTGAAATCTGCCTTCTCTAAAATAAGTTGTGAAATGCTAACCATCAAGCATCATGAAACAAGACACTAGAGCAAAGAGATAGCAAGAGGAACAATCAACGTCTGGGTCTTCCTGCTCATTTTCAGGAAATTTTGAAGCATCACACAGAAGAGCATCTTGCAGGACACTGCAGAATCCTCACTATAATGTCAAATCCACAATACACACACACTGAAACAAGAATGTGAGCTTGAAGAAGTCTTCAAAACCTTGCATTTATTTAAAAAGTGACCACCATTCCACTTATGCCTCAAAAGCTGTCAGGCTGAGTATTAACAGCTTCCAAGCTGTTTTCTTGGAGCCCAAATATCACAAGGCATGGTAAGGCTGAATGAAGTGTGTACACTATTCTGCTACTTAGATCATTTATGAGCATTGGAGAGACAGACTGTGTGGTGAAACTGATACAAAACCCCTGGACACCTTCTTAAATAATGAGGTGAATCATTCTGAGCATAAAGCTGACACACCTCACGACCACGGGCAAGTTACTCGGCCTCCTGAGCAGCCAGTAATGCATCTGACACGGTGTCACTGCAACACCTGCACCTCATTTCCAGCGCTGTGAGGAACCCGTGTGTGCCCAGCTGCAGGGAGACAGCCACATCCAGGAGAAACTGCTACAGGCTCCACTCACGCTGGTCAGACACCGGGAGAGGCAACACGAACCAGCGGCAATGGGCAAGCACAGATTAAACCTTAAACAGAAGCCTTAAACAGAAGCCTTAAACAGTAACACCGAGCAAGTGATGAGGCATCAGTCACTCAGATTAGCTCAGACAGGGACTGTGCCCATCAGAGCAGGCAACAGCACAGGCTAATGTTTAGACCATATGCACATTTTGATTTACAGTCCCTTTCATCCAGTTCTCTTTCTGTTCGAAATTGCACATTTGTGGACGCTGTGTTCTAAACCCCAAGTAGCAGACTCAGAACTGCAATATGCATTAAAAACCTGGAACAAAGATGTGACAGAAAGTACTATTTCTGTGGTGATTTGTTGTCCAAGTTCTCTGCAATTAACATCTGCTGCCACAGATTCCAGTATCATAACTCTGTCTGCTCCTGAGTAAGAGTGATAAAGGCTGAACTCCCATTCATGTGCTGAACATTTACTTTGGTTCTGGAAAACCAGAAGTTGTTTCCCTTCCACATAAGGTGATCTCAGAGCAGCGACACACACTGTACCATGTTGGAGATTTTTTCAGGGATGGCCTAGAAGGCAGCTGTGAGGAGCAGGTTCTCACAGCCTGTTTCTGTGAACAGCAGAGGTTCTCAGGTTATTTTTAATTACAAGTAAAGGTGACAAACATGAAGGCCTCGAGAGCCTTGCACATCAGAGTTCTCAGACAGCTTTCTCATAACAAGTGGATGTTCTGTCTTCGGCTGTTTTGGGAAAGCAAGAATAATTTTGAGAACCCAAATCTTGGTATTGGAAACATAAGCAGGGGTTGGTGTGTTATCTCTGACCTATTGTGAGCTCAGATTTTGCAATATGCATGAACTTGATTAACACTATTATAAAAAGTGCCTGATTGATTAATAAATCGGAGTCGATGGCTGACCAATGCAAGGTGGGTCGTCTCCCTCCAACTTCAATAGTACCACACTTTATCTCAGAGCTCTTTCCCAGCACTATGCCTGTCCCCCTCTCCCAGTGCTGCTTCATTTTCAGCTCCCATCACCACCAATAATGTTCAAGCCAGCAAAAATATTCAAGTTCTAGTAACTCTTTTCCAGAGTACAAGTTACATGCTGGCAATTATGATATTTAAATCTTTTACTTTGATCTAGTACATGTGTTATTAAATCTGTTGCTCAGTTTCTGTCAATGGTTGCAGTTTTCTAAGCCATTCTGCCAGCTGCAGATAAAAACACAGAAGCTGAGATTGACCACAGGCCCAATTCTATCAAAAAGTACGATGAACACAACGAGTTTGAAATGTTATAGACAAGTACGTGTAAGTCGCTTGAAACTACTTAGTAATTTGAAAAACTTTCCAAAGCTTTCATATCTTTAGATAATTGGTGGTATTTTGGTCAGAGGTAACCAGAGAGTTGGATCACTCAGTGTGCAGCCCCTTCCCCGTGTGGTACATACAGACCTCCCATCTCATTAGCAGATGTTTCAGTGAGATGTTGATGCACAGGCAGGTCAAAGATGCACATACATCCTTGGTGATGCAGGGAGTTGATGTGATAACATACGAGGGAAAGGGAAGAAAGCGAACAGGATCCAGGCAAAGAATCCTGCATTTTAAAGGTAAATATACAGCAAGGAGGAGGAGGTCAGGACAGCCAAGGCAATTATTTCTTGCTGCTCTCATTGAGTTACACCAACTTATCTCCCTAATGTTTGATGTTCAAAGCCCCTCATGATAATCCACATTTACTCTTTGTTCACTCAACCTTAACTTGCCCCATTAATCCCACCCCCTCCGCAGTGCCCATTTGTCAAAGGCACCCAAACATCCTTCCTGCCTCCTCTTTATCAGCTAGAGCAGGGCAGCACTTTCTGTGGGCTGTGGCTGTTCCCAGCTGCCCCGTGGGTGGCTCCAGGCTCCTTCCCGTTCCCGCTCCCTCCACAGCACCCACTCCTGGTCAGTGCTCTGCGATTCCCCCCGGGCAGGCAGAGCTGCACTGCCACACACCTCACACGGCGGGACGGGCAAGGCCACAGCCCTTCCTCCTTCCTGACTTCTCCCTGCACCTCCTCACCACGCCAGCCAGCAACTGGGCTGCAGAGCAAACAGAAAATAGTTGACACAGTGTAATTAAAAAATTCGAGTGTTTCAAAATGAGTCAGAACTGCTGCCCTCATGTACTCGAGCAGAAATACCAGCTGCCCAGACTCACACAGCACCTTCCATCACCTGCTGCATCCCTGCCCTTGGCTCCCCAGACAGAGCACCAGTGTCCCTGGAAAGCCAGAACCACAGAAAACTGCTTTTATTGGCTTTCAGCAGCCACACAACCACCCCCTTTGGAGCTTGTCTGGACAGCACCAGCCTCCTCTAGGTCACTGGAGGTGAGAAACATCAGAAAATTACTCTTAAGAAAAACTGCTGCTGGACAGATGAGTTCCCCACACTTGCCCTCACTGCTTTCCTACCGTATATCTATTTATATTTATCTATATGTATGTGTATACAAATGGGGGGATGCCTGGGTTTAACAAACACATGACAAGCACCTCACTGCTCCCTTGGGAGTTTGCTACAGACCTGTTTGCTCCACAGAGGCCACGTTTGCTCCTCCAGGGCAGCAGGGAAAGCTGTGCTGCCCTGGCAGGCTGGCACCTAGCTCTGGAACTACGGGAGCAGCAATTGCAGGAGCACTGGGGCAGGAGAGCCCCACACTGGGGAGCTCAAGGGATCTCCAGGGAAAGCTGTGCTGCCCTGGCAGCCTGGCTCCCAGCACTCCAACCTCGGGAACATCAATTGCAGGAGCACTGGGGCAGGAGAGCCACACACTGGGGAGCTCCAAAGAGCACCACGCTCCTTTTCCACCTCAAGGTCAAACAGCGTGTTTTTAATAGACTTAAGCAAGTTAGCAGGCTTTGAGAGAAACATTTTAAATGTAGCATTTGTTTCCTGTTCCAAGGGGAGAGGCATTACTGTTTGTACTTAAATTTTTAGCTCGGAGAGGGGAAATAGTACAGCTCTTCAAGCTGTAAGTGAAACTATTATTTGGTCTGATGCTGGGCAAGTACCAGAGAAGATCTAAAACCTAATAAAATCCCTGGGAGGGGGAACGAAAATAAATTTTACATTTTTAAAGGGATGCTCAAGGGTTCAAAGATTTACTTATTCACTTTTAAAAGCTACAATTACTTGTCAGGGAAAAAAAAAAAAAGTCAAACAGGACTGACTCCTGCCATCTCGACACACAAGTTTTTTTTCAGCTTTTGAAGTGTTCTTAGGTACTTTGTGCTGGTTTAAAGTGCACAACTAGTTACAACCACGACCTTGCTTAACTAAGTTATTACAGTTATAGATTCACCAAGGGACCCACAAACTTTGAGGCAAGCTGCCTTGTTACACGGTTAACAAACTAAGACATAAACACACCTTGATGCTACTCAACAAAGGTGGGAGCAATGTAACCCTAAAAATAAATTTTAAATTTTTAAAAACCCAGACAAACAAAACCAAAACAACAAGTCTTTCAGAAAGTGGCCTTTGTTGTCCAATAAGCTCCAGGCAAACAAAGTTACAGTACTGGAACTGGGGAAACAGTTAAAATATTACAAGTCTGTTCAGACCACCTTGTTTCGCTTTTAAAAAGGAACCAGTAGCACAGTTAAGTTTTTATATTCCCCTCGGATGCCTGTGCGGCTCGGAGCCACATCTGCAACCCATTAGATGTCAGGAGCCCAAGGGGAACCCGGGCTGGATCCGCAACGAGCGACTCGAGCGTCCTTCCCATAGAAAACACATTTTCCCACCAGAGGAACACACCGTCCAAGGTAAACAAAGACGCAAAGAAACCCCTGGAGAAGCACAGAAGGGACCCTTGGAGAAACAAGGGCTACTCTCCAACCCTCCAACAGCTCGCACGACTTCAAAAGTCGTTGCAGGAAGAGCAAAAAAAAAAAAAAAAAAAAGAAAAAAAAAAAAGAAAAAAAAAAAAAAAAAAAGAGGCACGTTACAAAAGTCCCGGGAAAGACAAAGCGGCCCCCGAGCTGCTCCAGGGATCTGTGGGGAGTTTGGCCCCCGCGGGGTCAGGGCAGAGGAGGGCGGAGGGGCCGGGGCAGGAGCAGCAGCGGCGGCGGCGGCGGCAGCGGGACCACCCTGAGGGGCGCAGCCCCCGCCCGCGCCCGGGGCGGCCGGGCCGGTACCGCCCCTCCCCGCGGCCCCCCGCCCGCCCGGCAGCGCGCTCACCTGTGCGAGGCTGGGCCCCTCGCGGCCTGCCCGGCGCGGGCAGCGGCCGGGGCATGGGCAGCGGCCGGGGGAGCCGGAGCCGCGGGCGCAGGCGGAGCGGCCGCCGGGAAGCGCCGGGAATGTCACCGCGGCCGCCGCGCCGTCACTTCCGCCCGCCGCGCCGCGAGCGCCCGCGCGGGCCGCCCGCGCCCCGCAGCGACCCCGCGCGGCCGGAGAGGGAACGGCGGGAGCGGCGCCGGGGGCGCGTGCGGGGCTGCGTCTGTGTGTCTGTCCGTGTGTCTGTGTGCGCTGTGTGTGTCTGTGTGTGTCTGTGTTTCTGTGTGTCCGTGTGTGTGTGTCTGTGTGTGTGTGTGCGCTGTGTGTGTCTGTGTGTCTGTGTGTGCGGCTGTGTGTGTCTGTGTGTCCGTGTGTCTGTGTGTCCGTGTGTGTGTGTGTGTGTGTGTGTGTGCGCTGTGTGTGTCTGTGTGTCTGTGTGTGCGGCTGTGTCCGTGTGTCTGTCCGTGTGTGTGTGTGCGGCTGTGTGTGTGTGTGTGTGTCTGTCCGTCTGTCCGTGTGTCTGTCCGTGTGTGTGTGTGTGTCTGAGTGTGTGTGTGTGCATCTGTGTGTGTGTGTCTGTGTGTCTGTCCGTGTGTGTGTGTCTGTCTGTCCGTGTGTGTGTCTGTCCGTGTGTGTCTGTGTGTATGTGTCTCTGTGTCTGTCTGTGTGTCCGTGTGTCTATGTGTCCGTGTGTCTGTGTGTCTGTGTGTGTGTCTGTATGTGTGTCTGTCTGTCTGTGTGTCCGTGTGTTCGTGTGTCCATGTGTCCGTGTATCTGTATCCCCTTGCTACCATGTCTCTATGTCCCTGTCTCTCTATCTGTGTCCATGTGTGCCCGTGTCCCTGTCCCTGTCATTGTGTCCCTGTCACTGTGTCTGTCCCTGTCACTGTGCCACTCTCGCTGTGTCACTGTGTCCCTGTTTGCCTGTGTCCCTGTGTCACTGGGCCACTGTCACCATCCCTGTGTCACTGGGTCACTGTCACTGCATGCCTGTGTCCCTGCTCCTGTGTCAGTGTCCCTGTGTCCCTGTGTCCTTGTGTCCATAGTCACTGCCCCTGTGTCCCTGTGTCACCAGCCCTGTGTCACTGCCCTTCTGTCAGTGTCCCTGTGTCCCTGTGTCCCTGTGTCCCTGTCCACCTGTGTCCCTGAGTCCCTAGTAACTGTCCGTGTGTCACCAGCCCTGTGTCACCGCCCCTGTCACCGTGTCATTGTCAGTGTCCCTGTCGCTCTGTCACTGTCCCAGTGTCCCTGTCCCTATCTCTGTCCCGTGTCCCTGTCACACACATCCCCCAGCACCCCGAGCACACTGCGAGCACGTTCTCCCACACCGATCGTGCGCTCCCTGAGACCGCAGAATCCCGGGATCTTTGGCTTTGGGAGGCACCTCTGGAGACCCGAGCCCCGGGGGCTGCTTGGGGGGAAGCTGCGGTTCAACCACAGCACATTGTAATGCCCTCTTTAAATACTGTAATGCACATTTCAGTCATTGTAATGCACATTTTAACATGGCAATGCCCTCGTTAAACACCATCCTGGTGTTTCTGCGCCCCGCGGGTTGTCCTGCACAGCTGCAGGTGTTTCCCGAGACTCCGAAAGGTGGAAGGAAATAATTTCAGCACAGTCTGTAAGCCTTGATCAGGGCTAGGAGCGCCGGGGAAATTCAGGATTTAAGCATTCCCTGCTCATGGCAAGACTCAGTGCCAGGGCTGGTAGCAGGGAAATGTGTGGGAAATCCACCTGCACCACCACCCAAATCGGGGCAGGGACTTGGGAAAAACAGGCATCGTGCCACCCCAGAAACATTTGTCATACTAGGAGAGATGGAGAGATGCAGCTGGAAGCAGAGCCATGCATTCAGGTTTCCACAATTATTTTTTAAAGCGGTACTTTGCGAGGCACTTCTCACAAATATGTAAAAAAATTGTCAAGGAAGGTGAGTGCATCATTTGTGATGTCAGCACCAAGGAAAGCAGTAAACGGGGAATAACATCCAGAACCTGCATTTGCCGGAGGGAAAAAACATCCAGAACCTGCATTTCCAGGATGGAAAAAACATCCAGAACCTACATTTCCAAGGGGGAGTGGAGGGAAACGTCCAGAACCTGCATTTCCAGGGGGGAATAACATCCATCACCTGCATTTCCAGGGGGGGAATAAGATCCAGAAGCTGCATTTTCAGGGGGGGAATAACATCCAGAACCTGTATTTTTGGGGAACAATGTGCTTTGCCTCCTGAAAGACACCCAGGGGACACCGGGCAGCTCACAGGCACTCGGGAGAAGTTTTGGATGGAGTACAGGAAAGCACAAGGACAAGGATGGAGAGCATCTGCCTTGGATTTGCAGGAAGAGTGACACACGGGAAGGAGCTCCAAGACTCCGCGGCTGAAGGAATCGGCAAAAAGAGAGGAAAAGGAATCCTGACTGCCTTAAGCACCGCGGAATTAGTGAACTGAGCAGGGAGACAGCAGTCATGTGTAAATGTCTGGATGAAGCAAGTGGCATCAAGGGAGAAGGCTGGGGATACATTAATTATTTTAATGGGGTGAAATTACAGAAGGGCATGTCTAAGCTGGGAATCCGTGTGGAAAGCTTTTGAATGGAGAAGAACAGGCTGGAAAAATCGTCTCCCTAAGGGAAGTGGTGAAAGCTTTATTGCCTGAGATTTTAAATGATAGATTAGGGGAAATACCAAGGGACTCATTCTGAAACATCAGGGAGATTGCACTGAAAGATTATGAAGGGAAGAGGAAAGGCTGGAGGTGGTGCTGGCTCCAGGAATTTTGGGAGTACAGCCCAGCACATCTTCTAGGCTCCTCTGGCTCCACGTTATCATTCTGTGACTGTGTCTGCCAAGAGTGCAATGATTTCAGCGTTAGTTACCCCACAAGGATGTGATAAAACTCCCCCGCCAGGAGGAAACACGTTTGAGCAAAGGGAATCTCAGCACCTCCCCAAGGACAATGGGAGGAAATCGGCTCAGGGCTGGAACACAACCTTCAGCCACATTTTCTCGTGTTATGAATCAGAAGCTTGACTAGGCCAATATTCAAGCAGCAATCAATTTATTATTCAATATGGTAAAGTGTGAGCAATACAGCACTGGGTACAGTGGGGGAAGTTTTCCCTACAACTGCACGCCGATAATTGATGGTTACAGGTATTTATAGGGGTACTCATCAGGTTTTTTTCAGCAGTTTCTATTTCCAATCTTTTACTCATCAGCAATTTTTATTCTAAATTATTACATAACTATTCTATACACTATTGTGATTTTTATTTCTCAGGATGTATCTCAAAGGAGTATCCCCAGATGGTGACGGTCCAGTTTCCGAAAGAAGAAAAACGAATCCCATCTGGTGAAGTCCAGCTCCCCAGATTGGATTGTGGTTTTTAATTGCAGAGACTATAAATCTCATAACAGTGATGTCTAGCTTCTCTTTGGTCAAAACCATAAACTTTTGAGGTGATGTTCATCTTCCTTTCTCAAGCTGTTTTTCTCAGCTTCAATAAGGCGTGAGATAAGGATATTTCCTTTATATATATTCCAAAGCTATAGTTTCAAGGATACAAGTAATATTCTAAAATTATACTTCAAAAGGTTATTATTGCAGAGCTTTTTATGGATTAAATGCAAGCAAAAAGCAACATCTTTAACACTTTAATTCCAATGCTCCTAAATCAACCAGGGTTAATTGCAAACAAAAGATAGCTTCAAAGGCCTTTTTCCATGCTTTATTTTCCTCAGTTATTATTAGAATTCACAGCTATCTCATTGTCAGTGTCCACACATATCGCAATCACAAGTACACACGTCGCCTGTTTGTACCTGACACGAAACACAGCTTTGCATCTCACACTCGTCAAAGTAAAAGTTGGTTGTGAGAGCATTTTGGCTCATCAGAGCTCCCAGGCTGGGACACCCCTCTGTCCCTGCTCCCTTCTCTTTCCCAGCCCCAGGCCAACAGCTTCCCTCCAGCTCCAGACTGAAGAATGACTTTTCAAGAGCTCATCTCAGAGGCATCCATAGGCACGTTACCAAGCATCCTCTGCAAAGGAAGCTTCACCTTCCGAGCCACATTTTAACAACACCCATTTTCCAAGTCTGTGAAATCACCAATGTGCAGCTGAGACCCAGCCGAGCCATCCCCCTGCTTCTCCTGAGGTCACCCAGGCTCTCCTGCAGCCACAGCAGTGGCCAAACTGGGACCATGGAAAAGGTGTCCAGGACACCACAGTGTTCATCCACCCCCGAGGTACAGCCAGAGTCTCCTTGGGAAGGAAAGGAAATAAAACATTTCCTTGCTGCTAGGTTTTATCAGCCAACATAATCAAATTAACCAGCACAGCTGCTTCGTTAGGATTAGAGGCATATTTATCAAGGGGCTAGAGGAAGCATTTATTAAATTAGCTTGTAACTTTGGAGCTGCTGGATGGTTTTTTTACTAGAGTTTACACGGTTCAGGACAGTGCAATGCTGAAGGACTTCAAGGCAGAGGGAGGCAGCTCCGTGTCCTCCTCCCATGTAGGTGGTGCCTGGCAAAGACAGAAGGAATCACAAGTCTCACTTTAAACACTCTCACTGGTAAAAGCCTCTGCTTACTCACATGTGGTGTTGCTCTGTAGGAGAAATATTTGTGAATTGGAGAAGCAGAAACACAGCCCAGTGCTGAAATTCTTTAGAGAAGTGAGCATTTAACAAAATAAGAAATGTTTCTAAAGTTGCTTGAAGTTGCTAACAGTGTCTGCCTGCTTGCAGGCAAAGTGAAGGATTTCCTGCAAGGTCACAGAGACCAGGATCACTATTGTTTCACTGCTGACCCTGTACTTTAAAAATTCAAAGAATAGCTCAGAAATACAAAACATTTCCCAGAAGTCTAAGACCCATTCAGTTCTAAATGTAATTTGAAAGATCTTTTACACACTTACCATTTGACACATAAAATTTTGCTTTTAAGTACCCAAAACAACGTTGAGTATCAAGATATTTGGAGTGTTTTACTGGAGGTGGTACCAAATGCAACCAACTTACTTTTAAAACAAATCTTGAAACTTTTAATATTTTTAGCTATTTTTAATTAAGGTCCCATCTTACTATCCTACATCTACCAAAGGAATTATATAAATGAAAGGAGATTTCTGAATACTTTCAATCAAAGAAAGACTGGAAAGGAATCACCATGAAGTGTTTGCAACAGATGGAGTATTTCTATGGTACTAGCCAAAAGATACAGCCAAAAGAGATTCCAGCCCCACCTTTTGATTCAATGCATTTGAAGTTAAAAGACACATATGTCAGCTCATAAGCCTCAAATTTGCCTGATGGATTCTGTATTTCTCCAGCATTTTATTTTAGTTATTCTGGGTTTAGTATCTGAATGTTTTCTTTTAAATAGATTCACAATACTATGCTAGTCTGCAGATGATTCCTCTTTTTTTCCTAAATGAGTTATTATTTTGCATATTGGCCTGACAAGAACAGTGCGTCAATTTGTGGTAAAATGTGTATGAGTTTTCGCTTGAGGCTGATCCCCATTTTTCACATTGAATTCACAATTTTAATCACTCCCTTTTTTGTGTGTGTTTTTGGTGGGGTTTTTATAGTTTTTTGTTGTTGTTGTTGTTGTTGTTGTTTTCTGGTGGAATTCCTCATGCTTTCCGGGAGGAGAAATGAAGCGCACAGCAATAAAACACGAACACCTCCTGTGCGTTGTTGGGAAAATGGAATGTCTGCAGCTCAGCCTGGCCCTGCAGCTGCTCCCCTCTTGCCGGTGTTAACACAGGTGTCTCCAAAGCTCAGTCTGGGAGCTCACAGGGGAGCAGCTGATGAGCCCTGCGGGGACAGTGAAGCAGCGGAGGCTCCCCAGTCCCTCTCACTTGGGTGATTGTTCCATACCCTCGACAGCCGAGGGTCCAGCTGGCACCCACCCGCTGTGACTCCCACGAGAACACCCAACAGCTGCCAGGGCACAGGGGGAAGCCCAGAATCAGGGGTTTTCTCAGCCAGCATGGTGTGCTGCTGTCTCAGCAGGAGTTCAGCGAGCCGTTCCTCCTCCAGCATCCCATCCCCACATGGGAAAAGCCAGTCTGTCCCCAAAGGAAAGGGTTCCCTTAAGGCACTCTGACCAAAGAGAGCTGACAAACCTTCCCAAAGGGCTCCGCAAATCTCGTTTATTTGACTTTTCCCGATTTCCAACCGAGAGCTGAGCAGTCAGACCTGACAGCTGCTTTACTGATTTACGCTGCGAGCGCCAGGGACGGCTCAGCTGTGACACACGGCTCGGATGCAGCTGCTGGGGATTTTTTAATTTTTTTAATTTTCCTCCTTGAGTTTCCAGTGCTAGGAAGCAACACGTGGCTGTGTTTGGGCAGCTCTCCAGACAGTCTGGCCCTGCTGCTCTCTGGATTCAGGCTCTTCATGCGCTGTGAAGCAGCAGCAGCAGCCGGGGACAGGCGCAGCTGCTCCGTGGGCGTGGGGAGGGGAGAACAGCCCCAGGCTCCACAACCGGTGCAGCATTTCATGGTGAGGTGGAGCTATGGAACTGCCACAGCCCCAAGCCTGGTGTCATGGTTACACGTGCGAGATTAAAAGTCTTCTCCTAATCTTAGCCAAGTAAGTCTTGAGGCTCTCGTTAAAAAGCAGGGCTGGCATCACCCTCAAGCCCTCATCTATCACATCTTTGTATCCCAAAGAGTGATTAACACTCTCTCACATTTTAAACACTTGAGCAAATCATTTGTAATTTGCTTTTAAGAGCTTCTAGTGATTAAGATTCCCTAATTGCCAGGCTATGACCTCCAGTGCCTTACACTGGCTTTCTTGTTAGATCATTCTTTGATGTCTACCCAGCCATGTTCTGATGTCTTCCAAGACTACAACTTCTTTCCCCTACCACAACAGGAAAATCAGATATTCTTGTTCTTTCTATGTTCAGACACCATTCCCATGGTTTCTTTTGTGTAGGTTTTATTGATAAGCAGTAGCTGTACCTGTAATCATCCCTGCACTATGCTGACTGCTCCAAATTTCACATCAGTGACCCCTGAGGTAATTTCTCCTCAGCCAGTTTATCCCATGAACTTTCCACTTGCTTTTGCCCTCATTTCCTACCCCAGAAGGAGTGAAGATAAATAGCCCTAAAACTAAGGCAACTCCTGCTTGGAGGAACTAAACAGCAACTCCTTCTGCTCTATGAAAGAGACCGGAGATTCCCATGGGCAGTGGCTCTCTGGGCATTCCTCCCTTCTCCCCAACACAGCAAAAAAAAGGACAGGACAGAGGTTACACTTGTGCTGTTTTATTGACACCGGTGTAACTTTGAATATCTCGTCCTGCAGATCAGTGGAAAATCAGCTTTTGCAGTGAAGCAACAGCTCTCATGGCCATATTCTCTTGCAACTCCAACTGCAAACAGATTATCACTGAAATCACCACTATTTGCCTGGTTGCCTCCCACAACAAACAGGCCCGTGCTCAATGTCCTCAGGTGCTAACACTTTTTCTAGGTATTGCTTTTTCCCTACTGTCCTGGTTTAGGGCAAATTTGTTAAAGAATCTGCAAAGGAGGGCCCCTCCAGAAAGCAAAACCCACACGGCCCCTCCCCACAACCGGTTCAGGAAAAAATTCCTTGGAGAGAGGTAGAAAGAACCTGTTTATTTGACTGGCCCAGCACACAAAATGAACAATACCAGATGACACCGCTTTGAGAAAGATGGCAAAATCAGAAAGTCTCTTTCGGGGGGTGGTTGCTCTGTTCTCAGTCCCTCCGGCGCTGGGCCAGCCGCTGCAGCCGAACCTTCGGTGTTCCCGGGTCCCAGTCCGGAGTAGGTTCGAGATGGTCACGGAAACAGGAGAGGAGAAACAGTCCAGGAAGCAATGTGGACTGTTTAGCTAGAACTAGCTAATAAGCAGAGGCGAAAGCAGAGCAGAAGCAAGAGCAGAAAAAGAGAGCAAGCAAAAGCAGCAAGTAAGCCAGAAGTGACAAAACAGCCTTATGTCCCACTTGTCTCTGTGTCCCTGATAAGAGAAACCCAAACAAAACTTCCACTCTTCAGAGCAGGTCTTAAAGGCACAGAACAGGTGAATGGGGATACAAGCATCATAACGTCACCCCAGGACACCTACCCACAGGAGATTTTGGTTTTTGGCTTTGGAATCAAACAGTTTCTAAAAGCTGGCATGTGTAAAACACTTCTCAAAGTGTAGAAGGCTGGTGTGGTGATGGCATGGAAATAACAGAGCTCAGGGAACCCTCATGGAAGATGACGTTTGAGGTAGAATTGTTAAGGGCAATCTGACTTCAAAATCATCATGTCCCACAGGGGTTCTGCAAAAATACTGTTTTTAGACCTAGAAAGGTCTTACTGTGTGTTTTTGTTTGTTTGCTTGTTTTGTTAGAAAACTATGCCTGCCTGCACTATCCATAGAGCTGCTTTACAGGTGCGTATCACAGAGGGAAAAATAACTCATAAAGACAACAGCAAGTTTGGATGCTATTTAATTAAACACAGGTGAAGCTTAAAAATACAAGGCTGACAGAGAGAAGAACACAGCAGGAAGCTGCCAGGGTACAGGTAAGAGTTCTGAAGTGCATTGCTAGTGCAAGTAGGTAGGCAACAGAAGGAGAATCATGTTCCAGGCAGGCAGGCCCCTCCAGGCGAGCTGGGGTTTGCTGGGCTATGTCAGCTGGAAAGACAGAGATCCTCAATCTCCTTTGTGAGCTCTTCATCCAAGGCTTTCTACCAGGAGAGAAAACCAAGAGGGATCAGGGACCACGAGACAGCCTCCACGTGCTGCTGACAAACAAACACATCTGCAGTGATCAAACCCTGGGAGCCTGTCAGCAGTGATGGAATAACTCTGGCGTTGAGCTGGATGGACTTGTCCTCCAAACGGAAGGCTGGACAAGCTCAGCTGCCTTCACGCTGTGCCCCAATGTGATTTTGAACACATCCAAGCTCACTGGTCCTCCCCAGAGGTGGGCATTCTGACCTCAGAACAGCTGCAGGCTGGTAAGGGGAGCCTGTACTCCCTGAATCAAAAACCCAGGCATTCTCACCTGAAAATGTGCAAAATGCTCTTACCTAGATGTGATTTTTGATCACAGGTTAAAGGCTTACCACTTGTGCTTTATGAGCAAGCAGGCAGTAGCCCAAAGGAATAAAAACATGTTTTATGGGGCTCAAACGTGGCTCAGCTCACTCAGGAAAGCCACATATGAACTTCCCAAACAGTTTTATGGTGTTTGGCTCAACAGATTACACCTGCATGGAGGACATGGGCACTGTGTTTTACAGGGGAACGTCCTCATTGCAGTCTACAAGGCAGATGTTGACTAAAACAAGCCTGGAGCCCTCTGAGAGTTCAGGAGGAGCAAGGAAGCTTCTGTAATATCCACTACCTACAGTGTAGTGGATAAACACCCCAATAGGCAAAATTCATGGGGCTACAGTCACCTAATCTGCACTGATATCACTGTGCCAAACTGCCTTTGCAGCTCAGACATCAGTCCACCAGTTCCCCTGATCACTATCTACAACTTCTGCCTCACCACATCCCCCCATGAGAACATTCTGTAATAAATCTGTAAATAAATCTGTAATCAATTAATACATGTAGCTCCTGGAAAGATAAAAAATCTCTTACAAGTTCTCTTCTTGCTTCTTCAACCTTCACCTGTGCCAGGGGAATGCTCTAATGAGAGAAAATGGCATAAAAATCAGCATTTCATCAAGATACAAGAGTCCCTGCACCTTTACAAGAGTCTAATGATGAGCCTCAGGTAAATCAATGGACAATTAATGAAGTTTTGTGTAGGCACTTCACATGCAGAAGGTATTGCCATTAAAGGTCATTGCCATTGGTTTGGTTGGGGCAATCACGTATTTTTCAAAAGTCTGGTATGGCCTAAAGTCTAAAAAAAACCCTTCATTTTAAGCAATTTCCCAAATCTACCAACCAAGGGACTTGATTTCAACAGTATTTGTGCAAGACTTTTCCAAAGCACAGTACGTTTGCAGGGAAAAACCTCCTTCCCTTCCTCCTGCCTGCACCAGGGGCTCTCCCAGTCTCTTCCCAGAGGTGGGAACTGGAGAACCTAATCCCATGTGAATGTTCTGTTCCACCTGAGAGAAGGACAAAGCTGCCTCTTGGAGGAAGATGAACTAAACACAGCAGCAGTCCCACATTTCTAGCCACAGCCTTTTATTTTCCCTAGGAGCAAGACATCAGTGTTTGTATGAGGGAGAAAACTGCATTTTCATAGAGCACACTCAAGAGAAATCAAAGAAAATGATGGAGCAGCCAGTTCAGGGGACAAAACCTACATTTGGCTATTTCTTCAGGATCCTTAAAATCCTGTTCAGAGCTCCAAGCTCTACAACACATGCTGTGTCCACCAATACGGCCTGACGAGCATTACAGCTAAAATAGTGGTAAATCTCAAAAAGTTGGTTATACTAGGGGATTCCTTTTCTTCCATATTTCTTTGTCCAATTTCTAGATAATTCACCCGAATACTAATTTACCCAGCAAATCTGTCTACTTTGTTAGAACACAGTTTGCCTGACAAGAAGCTTAATTTATTGGCTTTGATTAATAAATACAGATCAAGTCTTTGGTTTGCATCATTACCAGACCTGTAGGACATCTGCCTGTCCACCAAAGGCATCACAAGGATACCCCTTACATTCTGAAGGCCACTAAAATTAACCTGATGGTAAATACAACATAACAGTGGAACAAATAGTTACAAGAGGTAAATCAAGATAGGATGCCAGTTCCGTCTTCAATGGCTCTATTTCTTCACGCAGTGCAGCCAGCTCCTGCAGAAAGAGAAAGGCAGATCATATTCTAGGGAATTATTTGCAGAATTGATGGAAATGGGTGAGATAGATCCACAGTTACCTACAACATTTCAGCATTTGAGAGATTTCATCCTCTATAAAACACATGGAAAACCAAAGTTTTGCACATGCAGCAGCAAAAAGACTCTCCCATATGCTTATCAAGTGGGAGTAATTTCTTTTTGGGACTGCAAACTGAGTACCTTCCACAGTCCCGAACTCTTTTCAAATAATCAAAGTTAAATAAAAAAGATAAATCCATTTGTGCTGCCCATTTCACTGATGTCCTGGCAAAGCAGTTCCATAAATGTCAAGGAGTCAAACCGTACCTTATGCTTGGGCTCTAGAAGATGACAAGCCCAGAAAATTTGCCTGTGGCTTTTTGGATGCAAAATTCCAACAAAAATTAGACCTGGTCAGTACCCTCGTGTAACACTGGGCAATGTGAGCACTGCCACCCAGTGCTGGTTGGTGAGAAGCACAGCAGAGAAACCAGGAAACCTGTTTTCACTGCTCCACTCGAAAACATAAAGGAAAAGGCAGCAAAAGTAATCAGGAGAAAGACTGAGTTCCCACTACAATAACAGCAAAAAATATGAAGATGTGTTGAATGCAGAGGACAAAGATGTAAAATCTGTAGTTACAAACTCAAGAAATGTGCTTTTTCTTTAAGATGTTCCACTAGGCTTACAATAAAGCTGAAAAATGTTATGTTTAAAGACACAGGGGAAAAAAAAAAAAGCACACAGTGATTCTGAATTTGGGTTTCTTTTCACCTTATCTCCTTTTTTTTTAAGTGTTTGGAAGAGCTTTGCCTCACATAATACACAGGTAGCCAGGTAATGGGATACAGTCCACAGAATATCCACTCTGTTTATAACACAGATCAGAAATAAAGGAGGCAGATCTGTTTTCAGTGCCAGGCAATTTATTCTGTGGAAATTCTCCAGTGGATGCCTCTAGGAGAGACAAACCCACCCAAAAGAGCCCAGTTCATGGGAATCCACCTACAGGATTTTTATTTGTGCTTCCTTTGGCCATTAAGATTTGTTCAGGCAGCCAAAGAGCAAACTACTATTCCTGAAAGCACCCAACAAGCAAGCCTGGCCTGTCCCACTGTAGCAACATCCCTCCTGTATCCAAAAACCTACCTCAGATGATTTCACCAGTGCCTCATGTGTCAGGGATTGGTCCAACCCCCTGCCAACAAGCTCAGCCTGCAAACAGGAGAGAGCACAAAATGCAACAAGGAGAAAGATTTCACCACTTCCTTCTGTTTAAACAGGCAGGGAAGAACACAGGTTGTCCATGGCAGAAACGTGTGCTATTGGAGCCACAGCGGTAGCTGGTGTACAAAATGAGGTGGTGCTAAAATTTGTATTAAGAATAACAAGTCTTTCCAGAAAAGCAGTGGGAGAAGGGCACACGGCAAGGCTGAAGAAAGGCTTCTCAGGAAAATGTCAATTGTAACACAACACTTTCCATCCCGTGCTTGTCAAGGCATCAGGTATGGCTTTACTTTAGCCATAAAGTAACCTGCCAGAGTTTCTCAGGGAATGAGGAGACAGCACTGTACTGATCACAGGATGCACTGAGGAGAGATCAGCACGGACAACTGAACTATATTCACATGTTGTCCTGTTAGCTCAAGAGTCCCGAGTACTGGAGTCCGGGAAGCTTATGGAATGTCTCTGTAACTACAAATTTGGGCTCAGCCAACCACGGCTGTGTCATCCTATCACAGTGTCATGTAAGAAAAACTCCTTCCACCTACCTGAGCATCCGAGATCCTTATTTTCAGATCCTTAGATTTGTTTTTCAGGAACTCCAGGTTCTTGAATTGAGTCTCTTCTTTGGCCTGTTGTATTCCTTGAGATTTCTTCAGGTCTTCAATATCCCTTAAAAAATAACACAGAAAGAAAAAGCTGTTACATTCAAAGATGTATCAGTACACAAATACTGTTACTTACCTATGCTCAAGCTAAACTCTGCAATACAACAAACACATGAAAGAAGAAAACTGAGAAAACCCTGCATTTCCCTGTGAGATTTTCCAATGGAAACCTATACAGTGTTACCTCCAGACGCCACAGACCAGGGAAAATAGAGGCAAAGAAGAAAGCCATATGCCTAAAGGCAAAGGGTAATAATCTTGTGCATAATTCCCTAACTCACTTAGAAACCTGTTACACGAGCTAAACCTCAGATCACGAGGAGGCAAACCTGCAGAAAGCACATGGGAATATCGTTTACAAGGCCAATTGCCACTTTAAAAGACAAAAAAAGAAAACATTCTAGAAATAATTAGACTGGAAGGGAGCTGTGGAGAGCATCTGGGCCAGCTCCCACCAAGGCTGGGGTTGATTGTGCTGTGCTTTGCAAACCTCTTCAGATTACATCCTCCAGGGAATGACTTGAGACTGATTTTTTTTAAAGTTATCACTATTATTACGTCTTCTCCATACTGGTTAAGAGAACTTCTTACCTGAGAATGGTTTTTGTCTTGCCTCCCTTAGTCTGACTACAGAGGCCATGCTAAATGTGCTAAGAAAATCAGATTTGTCTTCAGCCTCAGACAAAAGTAACTGGTGGAAGATGGAAACTTGCATCTGAAAACAGCTTGTAGATCACTTTTGCTTTAAAATAATTGGTTTGATGCTTTGCCAGATCTGTTTTGACTACTGAAAGTATCCATAACACATGGGTTTTGATACTTCCAAATACTTTGAATTGGAGATGTGTCAAACCCCTAAAAATTCAGTTTTCCTTGTTAGTTACCATAACCCAAGACAGAAATCACCAGTATTACTTTAATCTTGTCCTCTTCTTCGTCCATTACTCACTTCTCTAACTGCTTTTCCACCATCAGCGCTGAAGTTAGCTTTTTCGTGAGGGTCCTCAATTTCTGTTCCATTTCTTTGTTTTTTGATTTTGTTTTATACATTTCCAAGGTCATGTCATTGATGGCACTGTAGAAGCTGGTGAAGAGAGAATCAGTGGGAATGCTTAGGAGTCAGCTTTTCTAAAAGTCAGAGTTGTTGTTATTCTTTTCTCCGCACCTTAAATGAATGACTTAAGTTTCTTCTTGATGTTATGGCAGGAGTAAATTTAAGTAAGATATACTAAGGGAATTTGCTTTCCATAACTAACACAGATTTCCACGTGGAAGGGAAAACAGCCCAGCAACCTGAGTAAGAGCAAGTGAACAACACAACTGGCACTCTGGTGAATAAAACCACCACCTTCTCCCCTCCTGGCTTGCCTTACTGCCTTTGAGGGAAACTGTATTCAGTCCCTGAAAATGCATGGTCACAAGATGTGCCCGGCAGCATCTGAGTACCCTCCTCTTCCCAAGCGGCCCAAGGCTCTTCCCCCTCCAGCTCAGGAAGAGAGAAGTAAGGTGCAAAGATCCTAAAAATCACATAAAAATTTGTTTCAAAGTAGACTTTACCCCTTCTTTGCTGCAAGTGTTGCAGTGCCACGGGCCAAAGCCATGCTAGGGAGAGAGGCCCAAGGAGACCAGACTAACAGATGCCATTTCTCCATGGCAGAGGGAATCTCCTTGCATGAACTGAGGCCAGATGAGACAGACACGGATGAGGAGCTGAGGCTGGAGGAGCAGTCACAGTTCCCCAGTCCTTGCCTAAGCAGTGTGAACGCTCCTGTAGCCCGGGATACCTGGCACAACAATCCAACTGGCAGCAGCCTGCAGCCACTGACCATAAAAGCAGGAGAAAAAGGAGGGATTTAACTCCATCCCAGGCCCCTCTCAGGCTTCAGAGATTCCTGTGCTGGGATAACCTAGAGCTAGGAAATTCAAATGTAGTCTTCACTTCTTATCCATCCTCACATAGTACACCCAAGACCTTGGAGCACAGGCGCACCTCTGCTTGCCAAAAGAAAAATTCCTCCCTCCCTAAATGACATTATTGCCACTTCCCTCCACTGTGCTGAAAAGGACCACAAGGCTCTCTGTAAGAGGGAGAAATTAATTCCAAGAGCATAAATGAAGCCTAAACAAGACTTATGAAATGTATATCTATTGCAGATGGGTGGGGTTTTTTCCAAGTTCAGTTTTGGATTTTCACCCCTCTCCTCCTCCTATCACATGTTGCTTGTTTTGGTGGTTGGCAGGAGGGTGCTAGCACTTTGTGCTCAGTTCCCATGCACTCCAAAGCTGCCCAAGGGGTGAAAAATAAGCCTGACAAAGAAGACTCCTAGCGCCGAGTTTGGAGCTGCCAATGTGGAAAAGCAGAGGAAAACAGCACAGACCCTCACCACGAATGCAGTGTGAAGAATTACCTGGTAAGAGACGTGTCCTCCACGTTGAGTTCTTCTGCACTTTGTACCAGGTCAGTGAGGTCATCGTTGGCCTCTTTGGACATATTGCCTTCCAAACATCCCAGGCTTTCTCCAAGAATATTGCGCCAGTAGCGAGCTGGAAAATATACACGAAACAAAGCAGTGATTTTTTTAACATTACCACTCTTTTATGGAACTCTTCAAAGTTAGAACCCAATCCCACACTGGGAACTCAGCTACCTGCCTGTTGTTGGAGGAAAAAGACACTTTTAAAACAGGATCAAACATACAAAACTGCTGCCATATCTCCATTTGTCACACAAATTCGGTGTATAAAGGGAGAAAGCACTGCTCCACTCTGTCCCTGATCAGTCTGTCTGACATCAGACAAACAAGAGCTCACCCTTGTGCTACAGCAATGAGCACATGCAGGTCACCTCCTCACAAAGCCCACAAGGCTGAGCCTTGCTCATGGCAAATCCAGGAAGTCTGTCTCCATCATTTTTTGTTTGGTGGCAAGGCACTTGATAGAACAAAAACATCTTCATGTGTACCATGCCAGCCTTTGCACAGAAAAGCAAAATTCCTTCCTGAGAAAAGCCTATGAAGTGACAGTCCTTTAGTATGTGTTTTAAAAACACACTATGGTCCCCTGAACCACTCACTTGCTCAAAAAAACCCAAACAAATTAAGAAATAGTCACTCTAGGCAACTTCAGCACAAGATAATCATCTCAATGTTGTTTCAGGCTCCCCCAGGGCTTTCCTTAACAGTGGCTTAGCACCAGCTCAGACTCTTGAATGAGCTGCAGGGATACTTCCCTCTCTATCCAGGCAATATTTCCATGCTGTGCTATCCAGCCCAGCAGACTAGGAGGTTTTAGCAATTAACCTGCTTGTCCACATTTATGGCCTGCTCAAGATGGCTTATAAAATTGTCCTTGAGTGATCTTATGTCGCTGTAAATTGTAATAAAAATCGCATTAAAAAAAAGCTGAGTCTGTTTCAATTACATGTATTTATATATATATTCCAAAGTTTTCAACAAATACAATCTTCAGGACCACTCAGAACAGCCTGACTCAGGTGGAACTGAGAAATGGAGCTTCAAACTCACTTTCTGCTTTATATTTGCTTGTCCTGTCCTTCATGTCCTCTATCAGCAACATAACATCCTTGTCTGCCTCTTCATTGCTCTCCATAATTTCATGTAAAATATCCACTGTCCTTTCATTCACCTCATATTCCGGAATAGGCACACTCCCATATAATTTCTTTAACCATAAAGTAACCTGCCAGAGAAGGGAGAGAAAAGAGCAAGCAATCATGTGAAATAACAGAAAAAAGCTGATAGACATGAAGAATGTAAACCACTGCAAACTCTGTATTCCTGAAGAGCAACTCCTACATCAGTCCAGGAGGCGTGGGTGGGAAAAAGGGAGACAAATTCCTTTCCCTCTTCTTTAAACACCCTCTGTGGTCTAGAAGACTATATTATATACTTTTTAATCTCCCTCATTTCTTGGAATACCTGCTTATCTCCATGTGATAAAATTTTACCTTTTTATTCACATGACCTCTTGGCTACAGACACAGTAACAACCCAATAGATGTTAAATAGGTGTTTGGAAAAATGGTGAACACTGTTAAAGTGTGTGGGACAAAAGTGCCTGAGCCATCACTAGGAGCAGTCTCTCTGCAGGAGAACAGGAGTCACCATACAGCGAAGCCACAAGCCCTGCAAAGCAGTTGTACCATCAAAAACAAGGTCAGAAATAAAAGATCAACACAGTGCTCTCAGGCAGGGCTGTGATCGAGGAACCATGGAATTGCTTGGGCTGGAAAAGCCCTCCAGGATCATCCATTCCCCCAGCACTGCCCAGCCCAACAATGACCCACGTCCCCAGGTGACACATCCACACAGCTTTTAAATCCCTACAGGAATGGGGACTTCACCACTGCCCTGGGCAGCTCTGCCAGGCCTGGACAACTCTTTGAGTGAAAAAATTTTCCCTAAGATCCAACATAATTAGATTGGAAAGTTTAATTATGACCAGTAATAACTGAAGAACAAGGAAGTTCTACAGCATGTAACGAACCTAAACTCTTGCATAAGCCTGCCTAATAAATCTGACGGAGAATGGACGCAGCCGTATAATTTTAAGTGTATTTTTTCTCGTCCGTCATCCTGCCGCTGTACGCGCAGATGAGCAGCGATGGAGAAAACCACAGCAGCATAAGGCGCAAAAAGCACGAACTGTGTGTGTGTGTGTGCGCGGAGAACTGTGAAGAAAAGAGAAAGCGAGCCCTGCCGGCCCCCGTTACCCGTGTGAGCTTCTCCTGGAAGGAATCGCCACCCGGTGTTCCCGCCGCCGCCATCCTGCCCGGAGCCTGTCGGGAGTGGGCGGCTGAGGGGCGGCGCCGCCGCGGCTTACCCCGGAGCGGGGGGAAATAGCGATGGAAACGTGTTTTAACAGTTAATCGGAGCGTTAAACGCCGTCTGTCCGTTAAGGGAAGATGTTAAAAAAAACGCCAAACGAACCCCAGCAACAGAAAAATGAAACAGAAGAGATGCAGGAGGAAGGCGTCGCTAAGTACAGCAGAAAGATGTCTGGGGGTGCGGCTGGACATGAGCCCACGGTGCCCGTGTGGGTAATGGTCCCTGGGCTATCCCAGCCAGGATGTGACACAGCCCCAGGGTTAAAAATAGGTTAGAAACTGTTGTAAAATAGTTGATAGAGTGTTAAGCATGTATTGTTAGTTTGGTTATTGTAAAAGGGGTTAAGTTATAGGAAATACGGTACTCAGCGTACCATATTATACCTAAGTAAAGTGCATCAGCCCCCAGGCGAAACGAGCCAGTCTGGACCGAACTGTAATGGGTCAATTATGCCCCTTAAACGTTCATGCAAGTGAAGGATCCAAACAGAAACCAATATAAAGGGGCAAAAAAAAAAAAGGTTAAAATGGGGCTTCTGACCCAGTGAACCTGTGCCGCCCCATCTGGGACATCGGGGCCATCGCTGCTGTGCAGCCCCAGCGCCGGCGCTGCAGCACCCCCGACGGGAGCGCTCCCGCTCAGCCCGCGGGCCCTCTGCTTTAGGCCTTTCTTTTTATTATAATAAATGCTAAAATCACTCTAGTACCAGGAGCTTGCTCCCGTTTTAACACCAGGGCAGGGCCTGTCCCTGTGCCGGCACTGCTGAGGCACCTCCAGTGCTGGGGATGGCTCTGGGCCCTCAGCACAAGAGAGACACCGAGGGGCTGGAGCGTGTCCAGGGCAGGGAACGGAGCTGGGAAGGGGCTGGAGCCCCAGGAGAGGCTGAGGGAGCTGGGAAGGGGCTGAGCCTGGAGCAAAGGAGGCTCAGGGGGCCCTTGTGGCTCTGCACAGCTCCTGACAGGAGGGGACAGCCGGGGAACAGGGCTGTGCTCCAGGGAACAGGGACAGGAGCAGAGGGAACGGCCTCAGGCTGGGCATGGGTAGGTTTAGATGGGATAATCAGAAAGTTGTCTTCTTAAAACGGGGTGTGAAGCCCTGGGGGTGTTAAGGCCAGGGGGAGTGGTGGTGTTAGTTCTTAACATCCGTGTGGGTGGTTTTTTTTGTGTGTGTTTTTTTGTTTTTTTTTGTTTTTTTTTTCCAGGCAGTTTTACAGAAATTTAAGTGATATCCGAAATAATCAGCATGGAAAGAATTGGTGAAGAATCACATTTGGTACAACATATGCCAAAGGAGCTGAGGATTTTTCACCTACCCTTTTCAATTCCCAAAAGGGGAATCCACTGGAATCTGTGGCTTTACCAACCTCTCTGGATTACCAGAGGGACCGATCACACTGTGCCTGAATTTCAGCACTTCACCACTGCAGACCAAATCCTGTTCCACATGTGAGACATAAAATCATCCCCAGCTGCAGACTGAGGGGTGTGGGGGAGGATTCTGCCCCTGGGCTCAGGTGAGAGCCCACCTGCAGAGCTGCCCCAGCCCTGGCTCCAACAGCACAAGGAGCTGGAGCTGCTGCAGCCAGTGCAGAGGAGGCCACGGAGATGCTGCCAGGGCTGGAGCCCCTCTGCTCTGGAGCCAGCCTGGCACAGCTGGGGCTGCTCAGCTGCACCAGAGAAGCTCCAGGGACACCTCAGAGCCCCTGCCAGGGCCTGCAGGGGCTCCAGGAGAGCTGCACAGCCCCTGGGGACAAGGCAGGGTTAGATGGGATATTGGGAAGGAATTCCTGACTGTGTGGGTGGGCAGGCCCTGGCACAGGGTGCCCAGAGAAGCTGTGGATGCCCCAGCCTTGGAAGTGTTCTGGCCCAAGTTGGACTGGGCTTGGTGTGGTGTCCAACCCTTTAGGGGAATGGAGTATCCAAGATTCAAACGTGCTTATGGTCTAAAGGAACAACAAAATTCAGAGTGTTCACAAAAGTTTTCCAAGTTAAAGTACACACTTGGCATGGAAATTAATGTTGGTCTTTGACCTCTAATAAGCCCAGGGCAGTGGGTTTTGGATAAAGGGGTAGGGTGAAAGGGAAGAAAGGATACAAGAGGGGAGAGAGGAAGAAAGACATCACCAGGCTTGGCTCCAGTGTTGATCTGGCTGGTGGAGTGTCTAGGGTCCTGGGGTGCCTGTACATAAGGTCTTGGTGGGGGCACCTTTAACAGATGACTTTCCCTGCCCTGGAGGTTACTTTCTCACTTTCTATGCAAATTTATAATCTGCAGTTCATTCTTCATTTCTTTCTGATAATGAATTGGAGGGCTTCAAGGGTCTCTGGTGGTCTTAGTTCCCTGTACAGTCCTAGACTGCTTCTAGGCTTCATTGCTGGGCTGTGCTCTGTTTGTCTCCAGGAACTAGAACAAGGATGTTTGTCCCAGAAAAATGCTGCCCAGTCTCGGAATGGCCCATTTTCCAGCCACATCCTGTTGTTCCTCACAGCTGTGTTTTTACCAACAAACATTGATTCTTGTTACCAACAATCTGTGGTTGGCTTTACAATTATCCAGCTATTGGTGTTTGAGGCACACAACCTCTAATCTTCTGGGCTTCTATACTCAGGCCAACCAGATTTAATCCATGAAACAGAGAGCAGCTAACAAGCAAGCTCTGAGTAATGTCCACGTGTTAGAGAAAACAAATTACTTGTTGGTGGAATTGCCTTGTCAAGCTTGATACACTTCAATAATCTCAGACCCAGAGGGAGATTAACAAGAAGAAAGGATGTAACACTGATGGCAGGCACAGAGAATGCAGAGTTTACAGGCCACAAGGACATCTGCTTGAACTTCCAAGATGAGAAAGAAACTAATAAAGTGAACCCAGCACCTGTGCTGAAACCAGCTCTGACTGGGTAAAGTCATTCTGGCAGGGGGAATCTGTGACAACTGACCCAAGAAACCCACCGACCCAAAAGAAGAGAAAGACTGGGCATGAAAAACAGTAGAATCATTAACCAATACTAATTAATAAGAGAATTATGTAACATAGCCGGTGAACACTAGTTCCTTTGTATGCTAAAATGTATAAATTGTTAAGCATTTTGATTGTTCTAGAATACCACTAAGCACACAGTCTTGCACAACCCTGCAATAAATAATCAATGTCTCCCTGGTGTGTCTAATTACTGGCTTATTGCACAACAGGTAAGGAATCAAATTTTTGCAGACAGCATTGTCACTGTCCCATCCCTTTTCCTGCCCGATACTGAGCCCCACCAGCTTTGCACCCCTCAAGATTTAATCAGTAGCTGTAACAGGACAGCTATGATTAAGCAGCTGCATATTGTGAGCTTTGCTTTTTTAAGGAAATCAAGATGATTACAAGAGGAATGGCAGTTTGGATGAGAGCCACGAGGATTGAAGTCAGCAGGACTGAGCAGTCAGTACCTAGGAGAAGAGTAATTCTGGCAGCAGGGGATTGTGGCCAGCATCTCATTGACCACCAACTCAAAACAGACTAAATTGAAAAGTGAGAGGTTTAACTAGGAAAGTAGGGTAGCAGTGGTAATTAATTGAAATGGTAGTTAATAGAATAGTACTAACTAACCGAGAAGTTATGTAACTTGTAAGCAATGAATGCTGACGCCTTTGGTTGTTGAAATGTATAAACAGAGTAGCGTTTTGATGATGGATAACCTCGACATCCAACTACCTGCTTTCTGCCAGCTAGAAAAAGACAGAAATACCCCGCCTCAGTGTGTGAAATGGTGCTGCACACCGGGGAACGAGCCCGTGGGGTAACACTTCTGTCCCTGCTCCTGTCTTTATCCCCGTTCTCTTCCGTGCCCGTGTCCCTACCCTTGTCTACGTCCCTTTCCGTGCTCCTGTCCTCGTCACTACCCGTGTCCCCGCCTCTGTTCCGGTCCGTTTTCCTTCTCGTGTGCCTGCCCTTGTCCCTATTCCTTCCCGTGTCCCTGCCCTTGTCCCATCTCCGGTCGCCCCTCACTCCCCGCCCCTTCCGCCCGCTCAGGGCCATTTCAAGGACACATCCTGGAGCGTTTTTTTTTCTAAAAGCCTCATTTAGTGTTTAATTTTGTTAATAAAAATTATTTCTATTATTTTTATTGATCATTCTACATATTCGTGTATAAACAGACAGACAGGTAGATATACACACACGCATCCAAACCAGGGGCACGGGAAGCAGTTCCCTAGCGCGCCCCGCCCCCTGGGCGCGGCCTCGGCGCCAAAAGGGGCGTGAGGCGCCGCGGCCATTTTGTGTGCAGAGCGCGCGGCCGGCAGCCCTCAGCGTCCGCCAGCCTCAGCCTCCCCCGGGACCTGCCGCCGCCGCGATGCTCTCCGCCCGCGTGGCCGCCGCCCTCGCCCGCTCCCTGCCGCGGCAGGCCGGCCTGGTGAGCGCCATGCCCGCCCCGGAGCCGGCGGGGCCGGGGGGACGCGGCGCCGCCGCCATCTTGGGGGCCGCTGTGACATTGAGGGTGTGATGGGGTGACTTCGGAGTTTGGGGAGGGAAGCACGGGGTCTGCTGTCAGCGCTGTGGGACAGACCCCGCTGAGGAACAGGGTGTCCCTGCACGGGCTCGGGGTAGTGGTTTAAAACTGTCAGGGCAAGGTCAAGGTTGTGGGGGTGAGGGGTTTATCTCTCTCTTATGCCCTCAGTGTTTGTGAGGAAACGGAGGGTGGGAAGAGCCGTGAGGAACCAGTATTTCCAATGAATATGAATGGGGAAGAGGCCTGCTCGGGGTGCAGGTTAATAAATGTCATCATCGTTGCTGCATGCTTTTGCATTGCGAGCATTGCTTAAAATGCTAAAGCGTGATACAATGCATTATCACAGATTTTTTTTTCCTTCTTTAGTGTTCAAAGTCGGCCATGAGAAGAGTTTCTTCTCAGGGAGGGTGATTAGACATTGCAAGGGGCTGCCCAGAGGATGATGGAGGTAGCAGGCTCAGTGGTGTTTAAGGATATAATGCACTTAGTGCCGTGTTCTAGTTGGCAAGGTGGTGCTTGGGCATACGTTGACCTAAGAGCTCTTTTCCAAAGTAATTGTGATTGTGAGGTATTTCTGTTGTAGTGCTTTGTGGGGTTTTTTTTTCCATATGTGTTTTAACAATACCGAGATCACTGCAGTCAGATTTGTGTTAGGAGACACAACCTTCTCTCTCTGCAGAGCACTGACTGGTGCAGTGATTTCTTTATGCCCCAAGGTTCTCGTGTTCAGCACAGAAATGACAAGTATGAGGAGCTTTCTCTTTGGGAGCTGCTGCAGCGATTGATGGTGACATCAGTGCACTGCAGAAAAATGCAGCGAGATTTTTGGAGCAATCTCCTTCATTATTTGTCCTTTCTTAGTGGTGCTGGAATTGGTTCTATAGCCGTGAATGGGGTGCTGTGGTGCTTAGCTCAAAGCTCTAATGCACGTAAGCAGCTCAAGATCAAAGATGTGTTAATCTCTCAGCGTTTTTTTGCACGATTAAAGGAATCTTACTGAAACAATGGCTTATTTTAGGTTTCCAGAAACACCCTCGGCGCAGCATTTGTTGCTACAAGAAACCTCCATGCCTCCAAAACATGCTTTCAGAAAACTGGTGAGTCTGAGGCAGGTCTTGAGTGTGGTTTAAGAATTCGGTCTGTCAGACAAAAAAGGAATCTGAATATGATGAGTGTTAGTTGACAACACTTCGGGACATTTAAACGCTGAGCCGTTGCATCCAGCAAACTGTACTTTAATACCTTGAGAATGCCCCCAGAGCAGGGAGTGGCTGTGTGTCAGCTGGCTTACATAGAGTACCTGCTTCACCTGCAGCATTATTTGAAAACTATTTGAAAAAAAAAAAATAGCCCCAGATTGGAGTTGCCTGCAGCAGAATGAAGGACTAGATGACTTCCCCAGGCCTGCCTGGGTTTGACCTTGTGTCCTTGAGCACAACTTTATTTTGCTGCCAGCAGTCTGGTGTTTAGAGAAGACAGCTGCACTGTGTGGTATGTGTTTGGCAGTGCTTTATGCAAATTTTTTTTAAGTGGTTTAAGGTGATTAAGGACATTACTAATAAATAAATTTTACAGTGTTACTTTCTGTTTCTTAGCTGAGGAAATAAGCTGTTGGAAGTCAAACTGAAGTATGGAGAATATGTTTCTATATCTTACATCAAACGACTTGCTCCTGAAACATAATGAGATTAATTTACATATGTGTGGATCTTGGATCACAAATCATTTGGCAGGGTGTTCTGATGTATCCAAGGCTAAGTAGCTTCTCTGCCAGCAGGCCTGTTCTGCCTGGGCTTGGGCTGATTAATTAATCTAATTGCTTTCTAGGGAGCAAGAGCATAGGATGTAATCAGGGAAGTGGATAACCACCAGGCCTGTTTTGGTTGAAGCTGGCTGGGGATGATGAGTTGAAGCTGCTTTTATTTGCAGTACACAGACTGGTATTTATCTTAGCCTGAGTAAAGGTGTTGCTAGCTAGACTTGGGAGAAAAGGGAACCTTGTGAATTCGAGGCAAGCTTGCTGATTGCTTATTGTACCTTGCAATGCTAATCTGATTTCAAACATGTCCCCAGGTACTGCCGAGGTATCCTCCATCCTGGAGGAGCGCATCCTGGGAGCCGACACCTCGGCCGAGCTGGAGGAGACAGGCCGCGTGCTCTCCATCGGTGACGGCATTGCCCGCGTGTACGGCCTGAGGAACGTCCAGGCAGAGGAGATGGTTGAGTTCTCCTCTGGGCTGAAGGTAAGCTGCCACTCAGCACAGTGTCTCTTTAGCGCAGATATTAAAAAGACAGCTTTTTAAGGAGAGCTTGAGAGTATGCTTGGAGGCACCACCATGAACATTGCATTAGCTTCATTGCAACTTTAATATGTAGTAACTGGTGATTTTTTTTTTTTTAATTTATAACACTGCTTTTAGTATCAGCATCTGATTCTCAGCCAGCATTTGAACATTTGAGCTGTCTTTGTCTTCATTTAGAAAGTAAAAGGACTAGGTTGGCACTGGATTTTTTCTTTGATTTCAGGGTGTCTTTACTGTTTGCTGTTCAATAATGACCTCCCTGCTTCAATACATTATGCAGCTTGCTGGTTTGTTGTAGTCCTATCATTGAGTTAGGGTTAAAACCTGTTTCAAGAGTACTGTAACAGCTCTCTGAGCATTTTTAATGGCCCATTTCACCTTGAGCAGAGAAGAAGCCAGTCCTTTTCTCTTGTCTAGCTTCTAGGCAAGGGAGTAATGTATTTGAACCTTGCTTACCCTGTTTGTTCTTTTCAGAGAAACAATTTATTTGAGTGCTAGGCTGCTGGGGTATAACTACCTGGTAGGTTGAAAACTTAGGCAGGTTCTGTAGCCAATGTGGAAGGAAATAGACATTTATACATAGCAGCAGAACATTGTCACAAGGTTGAGGTAGATCATGTAGGATTTGTGAAATGATCATGTCAATATGAAAGTTTTTATGCATGTCAGTATGGATTTCCTCAGAGTGGTGTGATCTCTGTCCCAGGGCATGTCCTTGAATTTGGAGCCTGACAACGTCGGTGTTGTCGTGTTTGGTAACGACAGACTGATCAAGGAGGGGGATGTTGTGAAGCGGACCGGTGCCATTGTGGATGTTCCCGTGGGGGAGGAGCTGCTGGGCCGTGTTGTGGATGCCCTGGGCAATCCAATTGATGGGAAGGTAAGTGTAGCTGGGTGCTAAGGACCTCTGCTGTTATCTGTGTGATACAGACCTCAGCAGTTTTTTCTCTCTTTTAGGGCGCTATTGCATCTAAGACACGTAGGAGAGTTGGCTTGAAGGCCCCTGGGATCATTCCCAGGATCTCTGTGCGTGAGCCCATGCAGACTGGGATTAAGGCTGTGGACAGCTTGGTGCCCATTGGCCGTGGCCAGCGTGAGCTGATCATTGGTGACAGACAGACCGGGTGAGTGTAGTGCTCAAGCCTAAAATGTTCCTTGAACAGAGACACAGGTGCAGCGGAGCTGGACACAGGGTTGGGGAAGGGCTGGGAGAACCTTGGGCAGCTTAACTCACCAGCCTCTCTATTGCACAGGAAAACTTCAATTGCAATTGACACCATAATCAACCAGAAACGATTCAACGATGGCACGGATGAGAAGAAGAAGCTGTACTGTATCTATGTTGCAATTGGCCAGAAGAGATCCACTGTTGCTCAGCTGGTGAAGAGGCTCACTGATGCAGGTATGGATTTTGGGAGATGGTTGAGCCTGGCACCGAGTGACATCCTGTTCTCATTGTAATGCTCTGACCTCTCCTGGCAGCACGTGTCAACAGACTTCATATTTCATGAATGAATTACTTAATTTTATGAACAAGAAATCTCTATACCTGTCTAGTGGAAAAAACCTCATTTTTGCTGTATCACAATTAGGAGGACTATTTTGAGGTCCACAGACTGCTGAATTGCTTCTGGAAAAGTCGCCCTGTGGTTTTAGGTTGTTTTCAACAGAGTTGAAAGCTTCATCTTGGCAGTCAGGCAGGCCTGGTGATAAGCTGTGGCCTACAAATAGTCATTGACTTGGCATTTGTTCCATGTGCCAGTCAGTGTGAGTGGCAGCTGGAAATGCTGTGAAGAGCTTTTACTGCCCAAACGCAAGGCGTTAAATAATAGCATCTCATCAGTCAGTGATTTCTGTGACCGAGGCTCCACATTTAACAGAGCTTGCAGGAGATCAGGCACTTTGACCTCATGCCTGGTGGTCCTGGCAGCTGTCATGGAAGAACCCACATGTTAAGGACAGTAATTTGTTTGGGACTGTCACAGAGAGTTGTACTGTCTTACAGCAGCTAGGAAACTGTGGACTTTCAGTATGAGTTTTTTTAAGAAGAAAAAATTGTCTTCGTCTTAAGCTTTGTTTTAAATGGGGAAGAAGTCTGTGAGTGTTAGATGTTAGCTGCCACAAAGTTGCCCTTGAGACTTCCTGAGTCAGTTTTGCTGGCAGGTGTGTTTAGCTACATCTGGTGTGCTGGGCTTTCCTGTAGCAACAGTGACACTGCCTGGCTGTGCTTCGGCACTGGTGCTTCACATGCTTGTTGTGTTTGCTGATTTTGGGCACGATGACACAAGGCACTCAGAGGTGTCTCCAATCCTTTCCAGATGCCATGAAGTACACTATTGTGGTGTCTGCCACAGCATCCGATGCGGCCCCCCTGCAGTACCTGGCTCCCTATTCGGGCTGCTCCATGGGGGAGTACTTCAGAGACAACGGGAAGCACGCACTCATCATCTATGATGACTTGTCCAAACAGGTCAGAAACTTTGGTTTTGGGCCTTGTGCTGTGGCATTGGTGTTTGTAGCCGTAAGAACACCTCAGGTTTAGAGCTGTAAAATGTTGAGTGGCGTGCAGGGCTCTGAAGGCTGTCTCTGCTCCACGCAGGCCGTTGCCTACCGTCAGATGTCCCTGCTGCTGCGCCGCCCCCCTGGCCGCGAGGCCTACCCGGGCGATGTGTTCTACCTGCACTCCCGGCTGCTGGAGAGGGCAGCCAAAATGAACGACTCCTTCGGGGGCGGCTCCCTGACCGCCTTGCCTGTCATCGAGACTCAGGCTGGGGACGTGTCTGCTTACATTCCAACCAATGTCATCTCCATCACCGATGGACAGGTAGGGCTTCCTCACAGCCCAGCATCTCCATAGAGCTTAGTGGCTGGTCTCTGAGGAGGCCTCCAGGCTTCTGAACAAGATAATGATATTGCAATTCTGTCCTGCAGATCTTCTTGGAAACTGAGTTGTTCTACAAAGGTATTCGTCCAGCCATCAACGTTGGTCTGTCTGTGTCCCGTGTGGGTTCTGCTGCTCAGACCAGGGCTATGAAGCAGGTAATTGGGAAGTGGCTGTTCCTCCTCGTGCTAGAGATGAGTGGTGTATAGGTGTGAATAGAGAAAGATTAAAGCTTTGCATCTATCAGTGTTACACAATTATAAAAGAGCAAACTTTAGATATCTCTTTAATGCTTCCATTGCCTGCTGAGAAAGATATGGGAAAAAGGCAAGTAGTGTCTGCACAGAGATGCTGGATTCAGTTTCGATGTGTTGAACTGGGTAGTGATTACATACAAAGTAGAGAATGCTATTAACTGCAGGCTTTTTGTCCAGACTAAATTATCTAGAATTAGGCTAAATCTACAATTAGAGAGATGCATATCTTGCTGTTTCAGCAGATAAATAGTGTCGTTATGGTAAAGTGTTGGATTCTTGTAATGTTTGTAATCATCTGTTAGTTTTTAAATTGACTTTTATGGAGTGCAAGGCAGAGCTGACTTGTAACACGTGTCAGCTGCCAGCTAGCCTTCAGCCTCCTGGGCGCAGTTAGCGGTGGTGTCAGTGGCTGTGGCTGTGCCCTGCAGGTGGCCGGTACCATGAAGCTGGAGCTGGCTCAGTACCGGGAGGTCGCCGCCTTCGCCCAGTTCGGCTCTGACCTGGACGCAGCCACGCAGCAGCTGCTGAACCGCGGCGTGCGCCTGACAGAGCTGCTCAAGCAGGGCCAGTACGGTGAGTGAGGGCCCCGGGCTTGGCAGGGCTGCCTGCACTGGGCTTGGTTAGCATTTGTGTCTGTTCTGTGCTCATGGTGCATGCAGATTTGCTTGCACTGAGCTGTCCATGTGAACTTGGCGTTCCAAGGATTCTGTAGTCTGATATGTCCTGGTGGAAGAGTTCCAGTGGTGTGAGTGCTGTTTTTTCCTGCAGTTCCCATGGCTATTGAGGAGCAGGTGGCAGTCATCTATGCTGGTGTAAGAGGTCACTTGGACAAGCTGGAGCCCAGCAAGATCACAAAATTTGAGAGTGCTTTCCTGGCTCATGTACTGAGCCAGCACCAGGACCTTCTCTCCACAATCAGGTATGGTGGTTTACCGTGATTTATCCCAAGGGTATTGATGTCTGTAGTGCAGATAATGGTCACTGACCTGTTAGTGTAATGTGTCCTAGAACATCGGGCATTCAGCTGGCTGTATCAAAACTGGGGGTTAAATCAGCCTTCCTACCATCTGCCTTCCTCAGCTTCAGCTCTTAGGAAAAGCAGCTGATGCTTAAAGTGAGCCTTCTTGCAATGTGTCTCCTCTAACCTGTTCCTGAAGTCTTGATTGGTTCAATTCCCATATTGAGGACATCTTTGAGCTGTTGGGGTGCTGTGGGTTAAGTGCTCCTGAGTGAACTGTTGGGGATTGAGTGTTTCCATAGTCCTATCCTGGAAATTGGTCCTGGCTTTTTTTGTCATGAAGACAATCATATGCTTTCTGTCTCTGGGGACCAGCTCTGTAGGTTTGGGCTTTGTTGGAATTCAAATGGCTGTTCTGAAAGAATTTGTGAATTAAACAGGACTGGCTCTTTCAGGAGTAGGGATACTCTGTCAGTGGTTTGGCTTCATGTACCAAACAAGTGTGTTCATTTATCTACTAAATTGTTAAGAATGGGAAGGTTTGTTGTAAAGCTTCTGTGTTTGTCTTGGGGTTGACCCTGTTTTGATTGCTGTGTCAGAATTTAACTGAACTCTTCCCACAGGACCGAAGGGAAGATCTCTGACCAGACAGAAGCAAAGTTGAAGGAAATAGTCACGAAATTCCTGTCTACTTTTGAGGCATAAACTCTAAAACTAACAGACCAGACCAGGCTGGTTCTAGCAGACCAGCCCAGGCTGTTGTGATCCAGTGTTCCAGCTCCGTCAAAGACGACAAAAGCATGTGCGACTTGAATGTACAGATCTCGGTGAGAATAAAGGTTCCCATGTAAAAAGGCTCTGTTCTGAATGTAAAAATAACTGTGTTCTGTGTGATTTCTTTTTGTCCATACTTCTGGCTCACTCTTGCACCTGTGGAACCACAGGTCTGAACTCCCCTGGACGCATCCCTGCTGGAAGAACTCTGGAAGTCAGGGGTATCCTTGATTCTTGAGTGGGCAAACTCCCCTTACAGGAGCCAGGAGAGTGACAGAGCTGAGGGACCTTCAGTGTTCATCATTTGTGCCAGGCAGCTTATCCTGCAGAGGGGCTGTGCAGCTGGGGTCACAGGGATAACCCACTGGGCTTCACAGGAATCCCTTAACTGTGACACTGACAGAGCATTTCTTGGAATTGCTATCTGACCCATCCTGGTGCCTGGCCTTTGGAATACTGGTCTTTGTGTCTTGGCACTATTGCAGGTGTAGCTGTCAACAGCAGTAATACCTGATGACTTAAATCTGAGAATCCCAGAATGGTTTTGGAGAAGACCTTGAACATTGTCTCGCTCCACCCTTCTGCCATGGGCAGGGATACCTTCTGCTATCCCAGGTCACTCCAAGCCCTGTCCAGCCTCGCTGTGAACACTTCCAGGGATGATGCAGCCACAGCTGATCTGAGCAGCCTGTGCCAGGGCCTCAGCAACCTCACAGACAAGAATTTCTTTCCAATATCCCATCTAACCTTGCCCTCTGGAAGGCTGCAATTGGTCACCCCAAAGCTGCCTGTTCGCAGGCTGAACAGTCCCAATTCTCTCAGCAGAGCTGCTCCATCCCTCTGATCATGTTGGTGCCTCTGGATTCCCTGCAGCCACTCCAGCTCCTTGTGCTGTTGGAGCCAGGGCTGGGGCAGCTCTGCAGGTGGGCTCTCACCTGAGCCCAGGGGCACAGGGGTAGGATCCCCCTGCCCTGCTGCCCACGCTGGGGATCAGCCCAGGGCAGGGGGTTCAGGCTGGGGCAGGACTGCTCTTGATGTGTGTGCTGTCCCAGGTTAACTTCTGTGCAGCAGTGTCCACCTCCCAGTCCAGGTGTGGAGCTACAGGCAGCTGCAAACACTCTCATGCAGTTCAGGCTGACAGGCTTCTCTTGTTAACGGCCTGAGTGCTTTAAGAGAGTGGGCTCTGCAGTACTGGGCAAAAATAAACACACACTTGAAATCCAGGGATAGCAAATACCTTTGTGGGAACAGTTAGTGCTGTGCTCCAAGAGGAGGATCTTGTGTTCCTTCACCATCTTGTTTCTTTAACCCTACAGCCCCAGAGGAGGTGTCTGGGGGGCCTCACAGGTGTGAGGGAATTCTGCTGTGGAACATTTCTACTCTGATCTGCCCAACATCACGTTCCTTCCAGGACAGCTGTAAAAGCTTGTGACTTTCTGCCCAGTGACTAAACCCTCGTTACTACTTGATATTGCTGTGCCATGCTTCGCGTGCTGCTGTAGTTGGAAAGTCCTGAACTCAAAAGTGTCTCAGTCCTAAACAGAGATCTATTTTTTTCTAGTAACATAAGATAAATGTTCCTGAGTGGTGCCAAGGGCTGGGGCTGGGAAGGTGGGAAATGGTGAGTGGATCACAAAATCACAGTGGTTTGGTTTGAAAAGGACCTTAAAG
This sequence comes from Zonotrichia albicollis, assembly GCF_047830755.1. NCBI lineage: Eukaryota > Metazoa > Chordata > Aves > Passeriformes > Passerellidae > Zonotrichia > Zonotrichia albicollis. The sequence continues at coordinate 9,064,313 of NC_133860.1, forward strand.
ATCGTCTGTGTCTACCTGCTGCTGTGTGCGGAGCACTTCTTCCCAGGCTGCTCCAAACCCTCTCCAGCCTGGCCTTGGACGCTGCCAGGGGTGGGGAGCCACAGCTGCTCTGGGAAACCTGTGCCCTGGCCTCACCATCCTCTCTGGGAAGAGTCTCTTCCCAATATCCCATCTATCCCTGCCCTCTCACTGGAAAGACAGTTCTCCCTTGCTCTGTTACTCCGCGCCCAAAGTCCCTCTCCAGCTCTCTTAGAGCACATTGAGGTGCTTGGTGGAGGGGATTCATGGTAGTGGTTTGTGCTCTCTTTTGTCTAGAGGTTACACACAGTCTGCATAAATTAGCCTCAGGTTACAATTGAGCAGACATTTCATTAAGTTGAAAATGCATTTTTTTACACTACTGAGTGTTTTAGCTGTCCCTGTGTTCAAGCAAAAGCCTCAATTTGAGTGTGGTGGGTGTGATTGAGCCATTTCAGTACGCAGTGTCCGATCTTTGCTTTCATATTTTCCAAGCGTTGCTCAGAGCTCCCTCATGGAGTGCCTTGTGTTAGGCAATGGCCCCTAATAAACTGTGACACGGGATGTGTGTGGTGAAGGGGAGTTGTGCGTGTTCAGGAGCGGCTAGGAAAGGAGCTGAGCCTGGAGCAAAGGAGGCTCAGGGGGCCCTTGTGGCTCTGCACAGCTCCTGACAGGAGGGGACAGCCAGGGGGGTCAGGCTGTGCTCCAGGGAACAGAGACAGGAGGAGAGGGAATGGCCTGCAGGATAGGTTTGGATTGGATATTGGGAAAGTTTCTTGACCTGGAGAGTTTTCCTGCCCTAGCACAGGCTTCCCAGAGCAGTAGTGACCTCCTCACCCTTGCATTAAAAGGTCCTGTGGATGTGGATGTGTGCGACATGGGCGGGCTTGGTAGCGGCCGGGCGAATGGTTGCTCTCGACCTTGGAGGGCTTTTGCAACCAAAGCAATTCTCTGATTCCATAAAACCTTCCCAAAGCATTCCTGAAGCTCCGAGCCGGGCGGGCAGGGTGCTGCAGGTGGCGTGGGCAGGGCTGTGCAGCCGCCGGCCGAGCTGCTCCGGCTCCGCTCCCTCTGTCTTTGGGGCACCGCACCGGTGGGTTCGTCCCGCCGTGCCGGGCCTGCCTCCCCCGGGTCCCGCCCGCCCAGCGCTGCACGTCCCGCTCCTCCACCCGCGGGCATCCCGGGGCGGGAGCACCGTGCGTGGGAGGAGACTCGGCGAGGCGGGCCGGACCGGGCGGGCCGGGCAGGGAGCGGCGCAGCGCGGCGGCGGCGGCAGCAGCAGGATGCGGGAGGCGCGGTTCAGGGACAACTTCTGGGTGAGTGGGAGCACGGCGGGACCGGCACAGCGGGGACACAGCCAGCCGGGGCCGGGGGGCGCACCTGGAGGTGGAGGGGTCACTGCTCTCTGGTTGGAGTTGCTCCTAAGCCAACGATCGTGGTCGTGGGGTGACTTTACTGAATCCTCTCCGTCGATAGAACACTGGCACAGGGTGCCCAGAGCAGCTGTGGCTGTCGCTGTATCCCTGGAAGTGTCCAAGGCCAGGTTGGACAGGGCTTAGGGCACCCTGGGATAGTGGATTGTGTCCCTGCCTGTGGCAGGGGATGGAATGAAATGTGCTTTAAGGTCCCTTCCAACCCAAACCATTCTGGGATTCTGTGATCCCCAGCAGGCACTGCCCACCGTGCATGTCTTGAAAGCTGTGGCTTTACAGCCTGCCCCATGCAGCTCCAAAAGAATCCCAGCAGTGGCTGCTGCCTTGCTGGAGGAAGTCAGTGCCAGGCTGAAGGGTTTGATACCATTAATTTGCCATTAGTGAACTACTTGAAGACAGCATGGTGATAAATGTTCTCCTCTTGTGGAGCTAATCCTGGAGAGGAGCAAGTCACTTGGTATGATGCTGCTGCCAGCTGTTGAGCCATGGAGGAAAACCCACAGTTCAGGGAAAACCACAATTTATTCTTTTCAGTCAGAATTATGCTTTTATAAAAGGAGAAGTGCAGGAAACCCACGTATCTGCCGCAAAGCTAAAACTCTGTGGCTACTCGGTTCCACTTGTAGTGGATCTTCATTCTAGGTATTGGTGACCAGGAAGTGAATTACAAAATTTGGTCTTTTGGGGCTGAAAATCTTCATCTGTGAATAGTGCTGCTTGGGGTTTCCCAGATGTTGCGTGGAAGCATCTTCCATCTTGTAGGATGTGGGAGAGAAGCACAGGCCCCAGGAGGAGCTGGCACCAGTTTGGGGCTCCTGAGAGTTGAGGAATCAGTGCAGAGCCTCACCCAGCATCATTAACGAGTTAACTGGCATAGCGTTGTCAAACACATAAATCCCACACAGATGTCAAACCTGTTGTGGAGAATAAAGTCAACTCTGCACCTGGCAGCTGCTTCCCAGCTATTTGTTACACAGAAATTTTCCACAGTGCTCCCTTGGCTTTGCAGACGTGCAGAGGGGAGGTTCTGAGGGTGCTGGAGGAACCACTGTGATGGCAGAAAGGCTGAGCAGGCAGGGTTTGTTGTGCCTTGGTGGCATGTGGGATTGAAGAAGAGCTCCTCACCACAGGGCTGACTTTGGCTGTTTCTGCTCGCTTTGTTCTTCTCCTGCAGTGGTGTGGTGCTTTTTTGAAGGAGGATCTTGGAGGAGGGGGCTCAGTGGGAGAAATCGCAGGACAGGAGCAGTCTCCAGCTCCCAAGATAAGGAGGACCTGGGGTGTTGTGTGGGGCACACTCCTGCTTGACCACTTCCACTGCAAACACGGCTATTTTCTGAATAATCCCAGTTTCTTGCTGAGCCCCAAACCACTGGTGCTGCCAGGGATTTTCCCAGGGTTTTGTCCTTTCTGAAGCCTGTGTGCTCCAAGCCCCCTGACTGAGGCTGGATGGGAGCGTGATGGAGGTGACTCAGTGGAGAGACTGAGGCCCTTCTGCGGTCGTTGGGCCCATGGAAAAGGCAGGTACCACCCCAAAGCAGCTGCCACACCACGTACTGGTGACTGTGCCTCAGCTGTGAGGGCTGGGGAGGAGGGGTGAATAAGGATAGGAAGGGAAAAAACCAAATGAAGATGAAGTGTGGAGGGCTGCAGATCCAGCTTCCACCTGCTGCTGAGTGCTGTGAGTGGGCAAGCACTTCCTCCTGCAATTTTCCTCTCAGATTGGTTTGCGTAAGGCGAAAAATAGAAGAAGTCTTTGCTGAAGCAAGTGATTTCTTAGAATCACAGAAGCATTGAGCAGTTTGGGTTGGGAAAGACCTTACAAACCATCTAGTCCACCACCCTGCTGTGGTCAGGGACACCTTCCTGAGACCAGGTTGCTCTATGCCCTGTCCAGCCTGGCCTGGAATGCTTCCAGGGATGGTGTACCCACAGCTTGTGTAGGTAACCTCTGCCAGTGGTTTAATACCTTTACTCATAAACAATCCAAATAATTCCTTCCCTGTATTTAATATGAATCTCCCATCTTTTTGTTTAACAATCCAAGTAATTTCTTCCCTGTGTTTTATATGAATCTCCCATCTTTTTGTTTAACAATCCAAGCAATTCTGTCCCTGTATTTTATATGAATCTCCCATCTTTTTGTTTAAAACCATAATTCCTTGTCCTATCATTACAAAGAGGTTGGTGAGGCACAATTTTTGTCTTCTGTATGTTCTTCACTTGTCAGACAGGGTGACACCAAGAGGGCCATTGCTGCACGATCGTGGGCAGGTGGCAGATGCTGCCACACACTGTTCTTTAGTGGTGATGATGGCTCAGCTTCAGGTCTGCTAGTCCAACAGAATGTGCATGTTAATTTTCCCCCAAATTAATTCATCATCCCATTCTACCTGCAGAATCCCTAAATACTGGGAAAAATGTATGGTACTCCTGTGGGAACAAGTTTCTTGGTGGTTAGGACAGCCTGATGAGAAGGAGGAGAGTTTGGAAGTGCTTCAGGGGAAGTATGCTCCAGCTGATGGGACAAAGTCTAAAAAAATGTGCAAACTCTCAAAACCTAGGCCGGTTTTGGAATTGGATCTCCCAGTTTTGAAATGTGACTGGTTGTGAGTGATGACCTCTAGATTTGTTTGTGGGGATTGGATGGTAAGGGTGAGGGTGGGCAGGCCCTGGCCCAGGGTGCCCAGAGCAGCTGTGGCTTCCCCTGGATCCCTGGAAGTGTCCCAGGCCAGGCTGGATGGGGCTTGGACCAACCTGGGATAGTGGAAGATGTCCCTGCCCATGGCAGGGAGTGGAATGGGATGAGGTTTAAGGTCCCTGCCAACCTGAACCATTCTGGGATTCTGTGATTGCAGGCTGTGCTGCAGCCCACCCTTTGCTCTGTTGGAATAGCAGGGCTGTGCTTCCAGCCTCACCTGGAGACTGATTTAGTTTTAAACCCCAGCAGTTCTGGTTCCTTCGGTGGGTGCTGTGTCTGTTCCTGCACTGGCTCCTGTTCCCTGCTGGAGCTGATGGTGGGATATTTCTGATGTGCCCTGGTGGGAAAAAACAGGCCCATTGGCTCTGTGCACTGAAGTTTTCTTGTGCTCCCAGGTCTCAATACAAGATGATGAATTTCCATGAATAAAGATGTTTGCTCCCTGGCACCCCACTGCAGCTCCTGCTGCTCAGGGACTGAAGTCCAGACATGTCTGAAGCTGAAAACATTTTTTGCCCTGCATGCTCTGACTCCCATGTCACTCACTCCCACAGGCCTCTGAGTGAGCTGTGCAAAAACAAAAATACCCCAAAACTCGTGTTTGTTTGCCCCTGTCCTGCCTGTAGTGATTGCCACAAGTTGGGCAAGCCTGACATTTTGTTTTCATTTGTTTTTGCAATCTGCTCTTCTTCTTTCACTATGAGGTCTTTTCTTTCACTTTTTTCACTTTCTGAAGTGAAAACATGCCTTGTTTTCCACAAGCCTGTTCTTACACACAGTTCAGGTAACCCAACAACCTTGGGTCTCATCGTGCAATTTGGTGCTGTAAAACCATATGGTAAAAATAGAAATTACATTAATGCTAAGAACCACTCTAATTCTGATCTGTGGGCTAAACAGGTTGCAGCTTGGAGAATGAAATTTTAGTCATTTTGCCTTCAACGAGGTAGTGCTCTGCTCGCTGCTGTGTTTTTAGCAATGTTGCTAAAACAACCCATGTCTGGGGGGATGCAGCCCTGGGTTCCTGGGTTTATTCCCTGGCTGCTGTCTGATTATGGCTGTTTCACTTCCCCTTCCCCCTGCCTGTCCTTCTCTAAATGGGCACTGCCTTGGTGGAACTTGGCAGCAGCATTGTGAAATCCCCAGGTCGTTGTTTCGAAGGAACAAGGTGGGATTTGTGGGAAGAAGAAATTGCATCAAGATGAAACAGTTCATTGGTTTGGTGTCTCTGGGATGAACAGGCTGACGCAGGGGAAGGAAACTTCAAATGGAAAATTACTAATCAAAAAACTGCTTTTTGCAGGATGCTGGTCCCAGGTGGGCGGATTTGCAGCCAGGCCTTTTCCTCCCTGCAGTGAGTTTTGTCTGTCCTGTTGTACCCTCCTGGTTGTGGGGTGGGGAGGAGCTGCGGCCTTGTGCAGCCTCTCCTCGCCCTGCTCCCTGCGGGCACCAGCATGAAAAAGCACTTCTCTTTGTCTCAGTAACTTCTGCAGGCACTGACTGAGCAAGGACAGCACAGCCAGCTACACTTGCACAGTTTTTGCAACTACTAAAATAGTCACCAGCTTCTGGTGTGTTTCTATAAGCACACAAGGCTGAAGAAACATTCTGGGAGCTTGGAATAAGTACAAATCCTTCAGGAAATGGTCTATGAACATGTGCAGTGCCCCAAACCTTTCAGTTTGGGAAGGTTGGGACAGACAGATGGAGGGCAGGAGGGCTCTGCAGAGGGGTCTGGGCAGGCTGGATCCATGGCCTGAGGCCAATGGCGTGAGGGGCACCAAGGAGAAGAGCTGGGTCCTGCTTTGGGTCTCACCATTCCCTGCAGCTCCAGGCTGGGCAGAGGGGCTGGAAGGGCCCTTTGGGAAAGGCCCTGGGGGTGCTGGTGCCAGGGGCTGGACACAATCCCAGGGTGCCCTGGGGGGCAGGAGGCCAATGGCCCCTGGGCTGTCCCAGCCAGGCTGTGACACAGCCCCAGGGCAGGGCCTGTCCCTGTGCCGGCGCTGCTGAGGCAGCTCCAGTGCTGGGGACAGCTCTGGGCCCTCAGCACAAGAGAGACACCGAGGGGCTGGAGCGTGTCCAGGGCAGGGAACGGAGCTGGGAAGGGGCTGGAGCCCCAGGAGAGTCTGAGGGAGCTGGGAAGGGGCTGAGCCTGGAGCAAAGGAGGCTCAGGGGGCCCTTGTGGCTCTGCACAGCTCCTGACAGGAGGGGACAGCCGGGGGGAACAGGGCTGTGTTCCAGGGAACAGGGACAGGAGCAGAGGGGAAACAGCCTCAGGCTGTGTAAAGTGATGTTTGGATTGGATATTAGGGAAAATTTCTTCATGGCAAGGGTTATTAGTCCTAGAAACAGGCTGCCCAGGGCAGTGAGGGAGTCCCCATACCCAGAGGGATTTAAAAGCCATGTGGCACTTGGGGAGATGGGTTAATGGCACTTGGGGTGGGCAATACTGCGGAGTGGTTAACTCCCTCTAAGACTTAAACGGTCTTAGAGAACTTTTCTAATTGAAACATTTCTCCACTGTCATTTTCTTCACAGGGTGTATGTCTGCAGGGGTTTTCTCTGTAAATTGGGGTAGGAGATGGAAGCGTCAGGCTCAGCAGCTTGCTGTGACTCAGACAGGATCATGACGTGCTTTGCCATCCCCAGCACAACATTTTAGCCCCTGTTTTTGGCTGAAAGTGTAACCAAACCCCAAAACATCACAAGCAGCGCACAAATTCCTTCTTGTTATTGATTCCATTGGATGCAAATCCAGGCAGCAGATCAGGAAGGGAGGGGGTTGCATGTCCTGTGAGCTTGGGAAACATCAGGTGCTGCTTTGTCACTTTGAAATCATCTGTTTGCAGTTTCCATGGGCTGTGCTCTGAATAGCACGTGGGCTCAGAGCTGTGCCAGGACAGATGTGTGCAGGAGAATGGCAGGAGAGATCCTCATGCTCTCTTTGGGCAGGGCTTGGTGCAGCTCCCCATCTTTCATACTTGCCTTTGGCTTAGTTTATTATGGTTTTAAATAATCTTCTCTGTGCCTGTGGCTTTGTGCTTGCCATGCTGCACTTCCTCTTCCCTTGCTGTTGCCAGCCTTGCCTTTGCAGTCGCAGAGTCGCAGGATGGTTTGGGTTGAAAGGGACCCTCAAGACATCCAATTCCACCCCCTGCCATGGCAGGGACACCTTCCACTATCCCAGCTGGCTCCAAGCCCTGTCCAGCCTGGCCTTGGGCGCTTCCAGGGATCCAGCGGCAGCCACAGCTGCTCTGGGCACCCTGGGCCAGGACCTCACCATCTTTATAGCCAGCAATTTCTTCCCAATATCCCATCTGTCCCTACCCTCTGGCAGTGGAAGCCATTCCCCGTGTCCCTGTGTCCCCCCATTCCTTGTCCCCAATCCCTCTGCAGCTTTCCTGGACTCTTTGTGGGCACTGGACAGGGCTCTGGGCTCTCCTTGGAACCTTCTCCAGGCTGAGCACCCCCAGTCATGCTGGTCTTTTTGAGTCTTTCTGTGCCAAACCTGCCCAGAACGTTTCTGCAAAAGCTGATTTGGGACCATAAAACCCTGCCCATGTCCATCTGGGCTGGGAGTTCCTTCCATGGAAAACTCACCTGGAGGAATTTAAAAGCCATATAAATGTGGCACTCAGGGACGTGGTTAGGTGAATGGTTTGGCATTGCTGGGGAATGTTTAGACTCAATGATCTCAGAGGGTTTTTCCAACTTAAACAATTGTGTGATTCTGTGTTTCATATAACACCTTGCACCCCGAGGTCTGGTCCTGCCTTGGGTGCTTAGGAAACACACGTGCTGGAATGAAATCCTTCTACTGTAGGAGGAAGAGTGGTAAAACAAGGAGCTTAGTGCACATTATTTATGGGTATTCCTTGACCCTTCTGCTTGGCACAGAGAGCCCAAGAGTGCCAGAGCAGGATGCAGGAGCCTCTGGGTGCTCCTGGATGTGCAGTGATGGGTTCTGAGCCTCCCCTGGACATGCACTGGTCAGTGATGGGCTCTGAGCCTCCCCTGAGTATGCAGTGATCACTGATGGGCTCTGAGCCTCCCCTGGACATGCAGTGGTCACTGATGGGCTCTGAGCCTCTCCTGAGTGTGCAGTGATCACTGATGGGCTCTGAGCCTCCCCTGGACATGCAGTGGTCACTGATGGGCTCTGAGCCTCTCCTGGGTGTGCAGTGATCACTGATGGGCTCTGAGCCTCCCCTGGACATGCAGTGATCACTGATGGGCTCTGAGCCTCTCCTGGACATGCAGTGATCACTGATGGGCTCTGAGCCTCCCCTGGACATGCAGTGATCACTGATGGGCTCTGAGCCTCTCCTGGACATGCAGTGGTCACTGATGGGCTCTGAGCCTCCCCAGAGTGTGCAGGGATCACTGATGAGCTCTGAGCCTCCCCTGGACATGCAGTGGTCACTGATGGACTCTGAGCCGCTCCAGGGTGTGCAGTGATCACTGATGGGCTCTGAGCCTCCCTCGTGCCTGGGCTGGCAGTGGCCAGCAGCTGTGCTCTGCATCCCTAGTGTTTCCTTTGAAAGTGGGGACAGGAATTCAAGAGAGGCTGATCTTGTGCTTTGCAAATATGATGAAGCCTGACTCAGTGCATTGTTTCCTTTTCACAGACTCAGTTCGTGAAGATGTGAACCTGAGATGTGAACCTGTGGGTTTATCAGTACCAACCTCATTGTGGAGGGACATTTGTACTTTGCAAAGGAAGTTTGCTTTCTGCCTAGGTCCTGCTCCACAGTCCTGTCTTCCCATGCAAAGCTGGTCTGGGATACCTGTGGATTTTCTGCCAGTCCCACTCCGCCACATCTCCCCTTCACTTCTTGCTTTCTGGTCACTGACAGTCAAGTACTTAAATAAGGAATTACACTTAATTAAACTGTTCCTTTATCACAGATACCAGCCCTGTTCCTTCTCCTTTATTGCACCAGGAATAAATTCTCGAGAAATCCCCTCTTCAGCTGCCCACACTGTTATGCCAGACCTCTGCATGCTCTCGTCCTGGCTTTGAACCATTTCTTGAATCTCTCCATCCTGCCACAATCCTCTTCAGATTTCTTGATAACCTCTCGTGGCTTTTGTTTCCTGTTGCTGGGTTTTCATACCTGCTCCTGCTATTGCTCCCTTTTCTGCAGCCATGCATAGGAATGGGGAAAGAATGGAGTAGAGTAAGTCAGCCTACAGCATTGCTGCGTCTTCTTTTTCTTTTTCTTTTGGTTTTTCTTTTCTTTCTTTCTTTTCCTTTTTCTTTTATTTTTTTTTCTTTTCCCTTTTCCCTTTTTCTTTTTCTTTTTCTTTTTCTTTTTCTTTTTCTTTTTCTTTTTCTTTTTCTTTTTCTTTTTCTTTTTCTTTTTCTTTTTCTTTTTCTTTTTCTTTTTCTTTTTCTTTTTCTTTTTCTTTTTCTTTTTCTTTTTCTTTTTCTTTTTCTTTTTCCATACATCCATGCAATATATGTTTTTAAGGAATAATGTGGAAGAAAATGACCCTTCAGAATCTATGGCAAGTGTGGGTGGCACAGATGTACCTTGTCTCAAATTGCCACCATTGTTCTCATTCTGGAGCCTCCCCCACCCCTAAAAATAACATATTTTATTTCATAAAGAGGCACTTGCACGCTTTCTCCCCCTGAGCCATGGCCTGTGCAAATGCCTCAGGAGGTGGCAGTGTCCATGGATTGTGCTGGCAGGGACATGACTCCTGTTCCTTTATTTTCAGAGCACGGACCTGACCAGCACAGTTGGCTACGACAGCATCATTCAGCACCTGAACGATGGCAGGAAGAACTGCAAGGAGTTTGAAGATTTTCTGAAGGAAAGGTAGGGAGCTGCCTCTGGCGCGGGCTGGGTGGAGCCTGGGAGCGCTGCTGTGGCACTGCTCCTTCTCCTGGTGTTCCCAGTTTGGTTTCTGCCGCGTTTAACTGATAATAAAAGGCTGTCCTCTGAAGTTCACCTTGCTGTTTGCCTTGCAGAGGATCAGGTTAGAAGATCTTGGCCAGGAGAGCCATGGATTTGTCCTGTCTTTGTGCATTATGAACTCCCCACAGATTCAGTGTTGAGAAGTGGTAGGGTTAGGTGCTGCCGTTATTAATCAGAGGAGATGGCATAAGCAGAGGTTCTGTGCCGGGTGATGATCTGACTAAAATCTGATGTATTTTACCTTTATGGCTCACCTGGTTAGCAGTGGCTAAATATGAAGAGCATTGTAGAACACTCTACATTGAATTAATGTCATTTTGGTAATGACAGCTGGACAAAACCAACCTCTGACTTCACAACTCAGTACAGAGCATCCTGGAACAAACAAAAAGGGGATGAACAGGAGGAGAGCTGCACTTAAAAGTGTCTAATGCACCCACATCTGTTCAGGCTGTAATCCCACGTTCTAGGAAATTTTGTACCTTCCACATGAGGAAGTGGACCCTGAGAACCAAGTCTCACTCGTCAGTGACAATGCAGAGTGCCAGAAGCCTCCTCTACACCCTGTGCCCTCTTTGGCCTTCAAGGAGGTGTGGGCTGCCACTGAAGTGTCTGGCCAGGAGGAAATCAGAGGCTGGGCCTGGATTTGCCACTCTCTGGACTTGGCCCAATTTTCCAGCACAGTTCCAGATATGGAAAATGTTCCTGCTGAATGTTTTGTCTCAAACAAAGTTCATGGGAATGTTGCTAGGTGTATTAAAAAAATCAATCTATGATTCCTTTTTATTTCAATTTCCCTATTAGCTTCTGGTGTTTTTAGAGTTAAGGTAGGTGAATTTCATTGCCAGACTCCAGAAATCAACCACACAGGGGTCTTCATCTATGTTAGTAGATAAGGCATTTTAAAAAATTATTTGTTTTATCCAGTGGATGTTTTAATGGCAGCCTCTAGCAATACTTGTTCCTTTCTGCTGGCCACACAGAGAGAACTACATTTGACCAAGCAATTCCAGCCCTGGTTGTCTGTAGTGATTTAAAAAACAAAGAACTGGTTTTTCTTACACTGCAACACAGGAGCTCTCTTTTCCTCCTTCCTTTCTTCCAAGAGGGGGAGATAATATGATCTCTCAAAAATGTTATTTATGTCACCTCATGAGGTTTGGTCTCTTTTTCAGATGCTCTCCCTAAGGATTAGTGCCAGGTGCAGAGAGTACTTATTGCCACACATAGATGGGAGGTAGGGAAGGAATTGCTGGCTGTGAGGGTGGTGGGACCCTCTCTGGCACAGTTTGCCCAGAGCAGCTGTGGCTGCCCCTGGATCCCTGGAAGTGTCCCAGGTCAGGTTGGACAGGGCTTGGAGCAGCCTGGGTTAGTGGAAGGTGTCCTTGCCCATGGCAGAGGGCAGAACTGGATGAGCTTTCAGGTCCCTTCCATCCCAAACCAATCGATGATTTCTCTCTGTGGTGTCTCTTTTTCCTCAACAGAGCAATTATAGAAGAAAAATATGGCAAGGAGCTCATTAACTTGTCGAAGAAGAAGCCCTGTGGGCAGACAGAGCTGAAGTAAGTTCACAGTTGCTTTTATGGGTGTCCCTGAAGGAGGAAGAGAGGGAAGGAAGCTGTGAGACAAAACAGAATTGAAACGTGATTGAGACATTCGGAAGACGAGCTGAAATCGTTCTCATGAATGAGCAGTGCTCAGTTGGATTCTAATTGGCTTTGAGCTGGAGCCCACCAAGTTCCCCTTAGCCACAGATTAACCAAGGCCCTGTAGATGCTCAGGGGGATGTGGGCTGGTGGGTCAGCACAAGGCTGGGGATCGTGAGACCTTGGGTTACCTCCAGGCAGGGAAGTACAGGTACTTCCCATGCACATCTTCAGAGCCCAGCATGCTGTGGCCACCACAGCTTGCTCCATTTCCCAAGTGATCCTCACTGCGTTCTGCTTCCTCCTTTATTTCTGCACTTCATACACGCCCTGGTCATTTACTTACAGTTTCATACTGAGGTGTCACTTAAAATGTTTTTACCATCTTTACTGTGCAATATTAATAGGGAGAAAATTTTTCCTGTTTAGGAATAATAGGGAATAATAGGGAATAATAATCTCCCTAATAGGGAGAAAATTTTTCCCTAATTTTCCAACTGCTGGCAATGGTTGAAACATTTTCAACAATGGTTGGGACAATTTCAAACCATGTTTAAATTGCCCCGAAATTATGGTTTTAGGAGGTTTCCAGAAGCATTTGTTGTGAAACTTTGAATTTTTAATAGCATCCAGCATTCAGAAAGATGTCAAACCAAGTGAACTGTGTTGTACCTGCTGAGAGGGGAAAAAGCTGGAGGTACTAAGGGAGTAAATAAATGTGCTTTGAGGTTCTTTGGCCATTGCTGAGTGAGTTCTGTTTTGGAAGAGGTGCTCTGCTGTGCCTGTGCCTGACTCTGCTTCTCCACCCTTTTTAATGCCCTGCCTGTGTTTTTCAGCACGCTGAAGAGATCCCTTGATGTTTTCAAGCAACGTAAGTAATTATTTGTATTTGCCAGGACACTAAAGCCTGAAGGCAACTGCTTGGGAAGAAAATAGCAGAGAAATCTCTAAAGCTGTGCAGTGCTGAGGTCAGGCAAAGGCTGAACAGCTGGCCTGGTTCATCCCAGTGTATGGGGCTTCGAACAAAGTGAGCCAGGACATGTGTGGGACAGGAGACCCTCAGGGCATAATTTTGGGATCTCTTGGGCTTTCAGGTCTGGCTGCAGCTCAGAGGTCATGTTTGTGTTGTGCATAGGAAGCTGTGCATGGGAAGCTCATCTGGAGTTTGCTGGACAGGCTTGTCCTCTTCACAAACACACTGCAACTCACACCTTGAACGTGGGGACAGCTCTGGGCTCTCAGCACAAGAGGGGCTGGAGCGTGTCCAGGGCAGGGAACGGAGCTGGGAAGGGGCTGGAGCCCCAGGAGGGGCTGAGGGAGCTGGGAAGGGGCTGAGCCTGGAGCAAAGGAGGCTCAGGGGGCCCTTGTGGCTCTGCACAGCTCCTGACAGGAGGGGACAGCCGGGGTAGTCGGGCTGTGCTCCAGGGAACAGGGACAGGAGGAGAGGGAACGGCCTCAGGCTGGGCCAGGGTAGGTTTAGATTGGATATTAGGGAAATTTTGTCATGGAAAAAGTTGTCCAGGCCTGGCACAGCTGCCCAGGGCAGTGGGGGAGTCCCCATCCGCAGAGGGATTTAAAAACCATATGAATGTGGCACTTGGGGACATGGGTCTGTGGTGGCCTTGGCAGTGCTGAGGGAATGGTTGTACTTGAGACTGTTAAGAGGCCTTTTCCAACCTAAATGATGCTGTGATTCTAACTGGAGCATCTACAAGGTGGTGCTTTGGCCACTGTACATTGTCACTGTCACATCCTGCCCTGGTCCCATCAGACAGCACCTGGAGGGTGAGCACTCTGCTGTCCTGTGCCCAGTCCATCCCCTGCCTGATCCAGGTTTCTTTACTGCCCCTGTGGACCTCCCTAAAAGGGCTCTGCCCTCACCACTGCTGACAGTTCACAGCTGTGGGTTTGGAGCAGCTTTGGGGGCTGAATCAGGAGCTGCCATTTGACTCTGCTCCCTTGGTGGATCCTGAGGGTGTTTCACAGTGTGGCCACCTCGCCTTCAGCCAGAGGAGCCTGAGGTTGTTTTAGCCTTCATTTTTCTGTGCTCCAAGCTGCTGCCTGCTGGCCTGGGGCAGTGCAATGTGTTGAAGCATGCCCAGATTTACCTGTGTGAGGGGGAGAGTTTTCTCAAACTGGAGAGCAGGTCCCAGCAGGACTGATCCTTACACTGGTGAGCGCTGCTTGGAGGCTTCTTCAAACAAGCTGGAGCTTTTCATATTTCTGAAAGGGGATGTGTGGTGTGCTCTAAGCTGACTTGAGAAACAGTCTCTTTAGGAATTTATATATGTATTAATAATGAATTTGTTTTCTCTTTGCAGAGATAGACAATGTGGGACAAGGTCACATCCAGCTGGCCCAAACCCTTCGGGAGGAGGCAAAGAAGATGGAGGATTTCAGGGAAAAGCAAAAGCTGCATCGGAAAAAGGTGAGGCACAGTGGGGAGATGTGCCTTCCTGCAGGGTGCTGATCCTGCCCCAGCAAGGGGCTGATCAATGTCTCATGCCATGTCCCACCCCCTGCCACGTCCCAGCCCCTGCTGGGAAGTGCTGAGCTCCTTCCTATGTGTTGTAACTGTGTAGTAACCTCCAACTTCCTTCTTCTCACTTCCACATCTTCTTCGTGTGTGTTTTGGGGCCAGCCACAGCATTGGGATGTTTTTAAAACATTTAAAAACAATTTGTTTTTAAAACTATTTGTTTATAGGACTGTGTGATCTCCATAGGGGCTGTAAAAGTGGCCAAGACTTTTAACTTTTTCTGGCTTAGATTGTTTTGTCTGGAAAACCAGGGAAAACTGCTAGAACCAGGGACTGGTTTGGACCTAGCAGAGGGGAGTGGGCTTCTCAGTTTTGCCAGAGTCTGTGGAGATGATACAGTACTGTATATTGCTGGGATTTAGTTTGTAGAGCTCCTTAGCATACACAAAGGCTACAGTTGCCTACAATTCAAGGCTTAGGCAGAAGCACAAAAGATGAGTTCTGTGAAGATGATTTGGGTGGATGAAGGTCTTTAAACACATCTCAGTGTGGTCTGTGGCTCTTCCACAGACAGTGTGTCCTGGAGCTTTGATGGTCAGTGACGTGCTGACCCCAGGTCTGTTGTCTTCACAGATAGAGCTGATAATGGAGGCCATTCACAAAAACAGGAATCTTCAGTACAAGAAGACCATGGAGGTAAAGCAAAAATGCTGCTGTTTCTTGCCATGTGGGTTAATGCTCCACACACACACACACACACACACACACACACACACACACACACACACACGTGCGCACACACACACAGAGCACTGGGACAGGCTTAACTGAGAGGGGTTTCCTCCTCTGCTGTGACCCTGCTGTGTCTGTCTGAGTGGTGTGCAGGGTGTGCTCAGAAAAAGTGAAGAGCACAGCAAAGACAAGGCCAGTGGTAGCCGTGCAGGGTTGTATACAAATGGTTTAGAGTCAGAGAATTATTCAGGTTGGAAAAGCCTCTAAGATGCTTGAGTCCACCATTTGCCCAGCACTGCCAAGCCCACCACTAACTTGTCTCCCCAAGGGCCACATCCACACCTTTTTTGAACACTTCCATGGATGGTGACTACGCCACTGCCCTGGGAAGCCTGTTCCAGGACATGAAAACCCTTTCTGTGAAGAAGTTTCTCTGAATATTTATTCTAAACTTCCTCTGATTCAACTTGAGGCCACTTCCTCTCCTCTTATCTCTTGTTCTCTGGGAACAGAGCCCAACCCCCATCTGGCTGTCCCCTCCTGTCAGGAGCTGTGCAGAGCCACAGGGTCTCTCCTGAGCCTCCTTTGCTCCAGGCTCAGCCCCTTCCCAGCTCCCTCAGCTGCTTCTCATCACCCTTGTGCTCCTGCCTGTTCCCCAACCCTTCCCTGGACATGCCCTTGATTGCCAGAAGTTTTCACCCCAATCCTTGCCTCGCAAGGCTTCTCCCAAGCTGCAGGGCACCTTTTTGCCATTCCCTGCTCTGCAGGCAGGCTGTTCCCTTGCAGGCAGGCTGTTCCCTTGCTTTTCCCCCCGAGGTGTGTCTGCATCAAACATCTGGTATTGGAATTGAATAGCAATATTGCTGGATGGAACGTCCTTGGGCTTGTCTGGCCTTGCTGCTTGACCAAAGGTGGCAGCTGTGGTGGTTTCACCTCAGAGACACTGTGGTGGTTTCACCTTGGCTAAGCTGGATGGTGCAGCTGGGTGCTTGGGATAAGTCCAGGCATGCAGGAGCTCAGGTTTGCCTCTGGTGGAGGAGCTTTAAGGTGAGGTGAAGGAAAAGGAGTCAGTTCTACTGGGGGGTTTGAACCCAGAGGTTTATTCCTGGCACACAGGCCTCTGAATGCAGCAACAGCTCCAACAGAATTGAAGGAACTGTGTGGTCCTTGTGTCTTCTAGCCTGGAGAGAGAGGGACGGAAGTGGTAGGGATCCCACCAACCAGGTATGGGGGGGGAAGTCTCAGGGGACAAATGACACCTGGATAGCCCAATGTCCCCAGGGCTGAGAGTCATCTTTTGAACTTCGCCAATCACACAACGCCCTTGGTGGAATGTCAAGATTGACAGACAGCACTCAGCAAGAGGCAAGGGGAAGGGAAGGGAGAGGTTATTGGCACAGCTGGGGAAAGAACCAGGATGGACAGGTATTCCATCACACCACAACAATCTGTGTGTGTGGTGTCTGTCCCAGGCCAAGCGTCTGTACGAGCAGCGCTGCCGCGACAAGGACGAGGCGGAGCAGGCCGTGCACCGCAACGCCAACCTGGTCACGCAGAAGCAGCAGGAGAAGGTAAGGGCAGGCATTCAATTCAGCCCTGCAAGAGCCTGAAGGAGGGATGCAGGACTCCAGAGGGCTCTCCAGAATGCAGTTTATTACATCCAAGGCTTTAGAGCAGTGCAGGGTTCTGGGTGACAAAGCCTGTGCCTACAGCTGTCAGCTCCAGCTGCAGGCAGCCCTGGAGACCCTTTGGTTTAGGTTACATTGCATTATATATTTTTCTTTTGGTTACAATGCATTATATACTTTTCTCTGCTGAGCATCTTAACACAGAAGAACCAATCTATACCTTAACTATTATCTATAGCCTATCATAACTGCTATAATTATCATATTCATGTTACTGTTCTCCAGTCACTAAAAGTCAGTGCATTACAGTTTAAGCTAGAAGTTGTTTTTCAGTTTTCTTGCGGTGGAAAATTCTGAGAACTTTTTTCTACTTGCCACATTTGCTGACTTGTTTGCCTGTGCTACCTTTGTGCTTGGTAAAAACATCTTCTTGCTTGAAGTAGTTTATCCTTTGCTGTAAGTCATAAAAACCCCTTCTAACTAACACCATAAAAACCCCTTCTAACTAACACACCCTTTGCCTCCTTGGTTATCCAGTAAGACTGGCTCAGCAATTCTTTTCTTCTTTATCAGAACTTGCTTCCATCTCTACTCCTTCTTCAGATTCTACATTTAAAAATCTTTCGGCTAAACATACATATCTGTGAGACTTTCTTGTCAAACTTTCATCCTTCCCAAGAGGCTGTGGTGTGGCTGGGAGAGGGATGTCTTTTCTTGCAGCTCTCATGCCCCAGCTCTTGTTCCAGCTCTGGGTTTGGGGTGAGATGGGGAGGCTGGTGATGCTCTCCAGTGGAGATGCAGTGCCATCTTCTTCACCTTCTTTGTCTCTCCTGGTTTTGGCAGCTGTTCCTGAAGCTGGCTCAGACGAAATCAGCACTGGAGGACACTGGTGAGTGTGGAAATGCCACGTTGGGAGGGCGAGGAGCAGGAGGTTGTGAAGCTGTGATGTGGCTCATGGATGAGCTCCAGCTCTTGGGTCAGGCATGACTCCTTGGAAACACATTCCCAAGATAGCAGCAGTGGGCAATGTCCCTGGAGAAACCTGCATGATCCCACTAAAACGATGTCCTTCTGTTTTATCCCTGATCTCCCACCCTTTTCAGTCTTTTTCTCAGCCCTAGAATTACCTTCTAGTGAAGGAATTTTTTTAATGAATGTTAATCATGGAATCACAGAATCATAAAATGATTTGGGTTGGAAGGGACCTTAAAGGTCATCTCATTCCAACCCCACTGCCATGGGCAGAGGCACCTTCCGCCAAAATATGATTTGTCTCACAGACAGGAGTTACCAGCAGAGTGTGACCACAATGGAGAAGATCCGGGACGAATGGCAGAACGAGCACATCAAAGCTTGTGAGGTAAATGCCCCTAAACACCTCCACATGGCAGCCTGTTCCTCTGGGTTTGCAGTCCTGGCTGCAGGGCTCAGGGACAGTGCAGATTTGCTGGTTTTGTATTCCCCTGGCAGTGAAGCACCAGGATGTATTGCAGCTAACCCTGTATGTGTGTCTGAAGCATGGCTTCTGGATTCAAGGCCCCATTGCTTCAAGTTTTCTGCTCTCATTTTATTATTTTCTCCACCAGCTTCTAAAATTGACAGAGTCAAGGTGGTGACATTTTTGCCCACTACCTGCTTGCAAGTGAGGCATGGCTGTCATCTTGGACAGCTGTGGTCACCTCTGCACACTCAGTAACCCCAGGCCAGTATGTCCTGGAGCCTCAACAACATCTTTTTTGCTTAGAAGATTGTCTGAAACTCTGGAAGACTTTGCATGACTTTTCAGCAGAGGCTGGTGGTGGCTGGGGATGCAGGTGAAGCCACCTCCACATGCACACTGTGCCAAGAACTCTTCGCCTGGTGTCTCACAGACCATGCAGGAGTGTGGGAACCCCTCTGAGAGGGTGTATCAGCTGAAGCAGACAGCCTCACAGGGAAGTGGTCCAGCAGGGATTTCCAGCACATGCTCTGGGGAATTCCAGGCTGGTAGCAAGAGGGCTGAGCAGCTGCTCTGCTGCTGGCCTGTAATCTGTGACTAAGGGGTGGACAGAGACTGCAAAGATGGATTTTATCCCAGATCTGCTTCAGGCTTGCAACCAGCTTTCCCATTCCCAGCAGTGCTGATCCCTTCCAAGTTACCTCTCTTGTTGCCTTTTCCACACCTCTCTTCAGGCTGCTTTCCCAGTTTTCCCATTTGAGCTGAATTTTCTGAAGTTTTGTGTGGTGTGCATGGGTGTCTCTGTGCTGGTGTGCTTTTGGTGTCTTCTCTGGAAGCCTCTAAGGTGGGGACACAGTTTAGTGGTGGCTTGGTAGTGCTGGATTAGTGGTTGGACTCAATGCTCTTAGACAGTGTTTCCAACCCTAACGGTTCTGTGGTGGGGAGTGGAAAGCAGCAGATTCACTTTTGCAGGTGGATGATGTGGCAGTTTTCCTCTCCATGTGTTGCAAAGGTCATAAGTGGTAACAAGTGTGGGTGTTCATGGGAATGTGTAAAAACATGTGAAATTGAGGTGTACCAGACAGCAGATTTCAAAAGGGTTTAAACCTGCTTGGAAAAGGGCTAGGCAGGAAAGAAACAGAAACACCTCTGTTTTCATACATCCCCCCTTTTTTTTATTGCTCCATATCTGGAACATGGAAATGTTACAAAAAACCCATGTACGTGTGGCACCTGGGGAAATGCGTTAGTGGTGGCCTTGGCAGTGCAGGTGGGATTTGATGATCTTAGAGGGCTTTTCCAATGTAAATTATTCTGGGATTTAAGGATACCTTGGTAAGTGAAATGGGCTGGGATCACAGGAGCACAGGACACTTTGGGAACCTGTACTGCCTTTAGGAAGCTGGCTTGGTCTCCCCAGAGGTAGAAATGTGCTGGGTGGTCCCCTCCACATTAGTCTTGCAGATTTTCCAAGCCTGGTACATCACCTGAATGCAGAGAGGGATTATTCTCCTCTGGACAAGCTGGAGGACTCACCTTCCTGCAGATGATCAACACCAACTGCTCCTGGCAGTTAGCTTTGTTGTGGCACGTGGGGGTGGGAAGCAATCAGGACAAAAGAGATTTCCCCTCGTTTTGAAGATATTATGGGCAGTTTTTGTCTGTGTTGTTTCAGTTCTTTGAGACTCAGGAGTGCGAGCGGATCAACTATTTCCGTAATGCCCTCTGGCTCCACGTCAACCAGCTCTCCCTGGGCTGTGTTCAGAATGATGAGGTACCTCAACGCAAAACCTTCCTTTTTTGTGTGGAAAGCAAAGCCCAGTCTGTTTCCCTGTGCACTAAGCTTGGCCCTTGATTGAGCAAAGACACCAGTATGAGTGGGCGAGCAGAAGGATTGGCCAAAACTCCTGCAAATGAGGTTTCCTCTGGGAATTCCACATTTTTGAGGGTGGTGAGGCCCTGGCACAGGTTGCCCAGAGAAACTGTGCTTGCCTCTGGATCACTGGAAATGTCCAAGGCCAGGTTGGACAGGGCTTGGAGCAATCTGTTGTAGTGGAAGGTGTCCCTGCCTATGGCAGGGAGTGGCATGGGATGGGCTTCTAATTTCCTTTCCAATCCAAACCATTCTGGGATTCTGTGATTCCCCTGATGCTGGAGCTCTTGTGAGTACTGGGCTTTCACCCTATCTGTGGTAAGCAAAGGGGAAAATCCTTGTTTTTTTGACCTGATGTATACAAATGCACTTTATTTCCCTTTTGCAGAAATACGAGGAAATCCGCAAGAGTTTAGAAATGTGCAGCATTGAGAAGGATGTTGATTTTTTCGTAAATTTACGCAAAACTGGAAGTTTGGCTCCAGGTAAGAGCTTAGTAGAATCTCAGAAAGTAGTGCTGACTGCTCTGTACTCCTCATGGAGCTGGCTGCTCTGGTCAGCATCATTTTGTGCGAAGAAAACACTCATTTTGCATTTCATTCACTGCCTTGCAGCACTAGTCTCTGCCACTTTTGACAGCCCCTGGAGATCATAGTCTCAAATTTTTTTAGTTTCCTATCAGGCATTTTCTCAGAGAGGGGAAAGACTTGGCAGCTGAATGCTGTAATTTTATAATTTTATGTCTGTAAGAGGCTTGTATTTTACTACTGTCAACTTTTCCTAGCTCCTGTTGTTTATGAAAACTACTATAATGCCCAGAGAAATGTGACTCCTGCAAGAAGTCCAGCTCCTGTGCCTATATCAAGGTAAGGTACAGCTGCAATTGTTATTGCAGATGATTCTCGCTCCCCCAAAATAGGCATAATTTTTTCCTTTCAGTCTATTGGAAACTGGACTTAAGGGTATTAGAGGACAATATTTGCTTGCATGGCTCATGATGTGCTATGTCACCATGACAGATCACAGGAGGAGATCTGAGGAGAGTTAAAAGCATTTGTGGGTGGAGGGAGGAACTGCAGAGCTGGATTCACTCTCGTGGGACAGAAGCTGGGCAGGGAGGACATGGTGAAGGGTTTTTCTGTCGGGGGCAAGATGATGGCTGGGGCCAAGACTCATGCTAAGGATGAATTGCCACTTTGGCTGCCACACTGAGAGAGGAGTCATGTCCAATTAAGGCTTCCTGATGTCTCACTCTGGGCAAAGGCACGTACAAAGACAAGCCCTGAGGCTCACTTGTCAATTTTTCCCTGAGTCAGTGCTTTCTGGTTATTTTTTTCCTCCTCCCCACTCACTGTGCCAGGTTCAATTCCAGTGTTTTCCAAGTGGGCTGTGGGTGGTGAGCCCACCGTGACTTGCCTGGTCAGGTCTCCATAAAGCCCAGGCTGGCCAAACTTCCTTCCCTCCCACAGCTCTGGGGGGGAGCTGGAGGGTGCAGAACCGGGGCAAAGGGAGTCCCTGAGCCATGCAGATCCTCAGCTCTGTGTTTGTTTCCTTCTGTGCAGGAGGGGACCTCTGCCCACCCCGACCAGTGCACCAGGTGAGTTTCTGCTTCATGGGCTTTCTGGACATGGGAGCTATCAATTCAGCCCTTGCCCAAAGTCCCTTTGCAGCTCCCTTAAACCCCCTTTAGGCACTGGAAGGAACTCTAAGGTCTCCTTGGAGCCTTCTCTTCTCCAAGTGAACACCCCCAGCTCTCCCAGCCTTGCTTGAACCTCATTCACTCACTCACTTTAACACGGACGGCCAGTGTGTGGTGCTTCTGCTCTGTTTAAAGTCACATAATGAGCACTTCTCATGGGAAACCTGAGGGGATTTTTTGTGCTCTGTGTTTCAGGGGAGCCTGATTATGCCACAGTTGATGGCTACAGCTTGGTACATTTCTAACAGTCACAGTGAGTACCCACTTTTGATTAAATGAGGCTTTAAAGAAAGGGAGGAATTTTTTACCTGGGCATACAGTAATATGATAAAGAGGAATGATTTATACTAAAAGAGGGTAGATTTAGATCAGCTAGAGGGGAGAAATTCTTCCCTGAGAGGGTGGTGAGGCCCTGGCACAGGATGCCCAGAGAAGCTGTGGCTGCCCCTGGATCCCTGGAAATGTTCCAGGCCAGTTTGGATGGGGCTTGGAGCAATCTGGGATAGTAGAAGATGTCCCTGCCCATGGAATTAGATGGTCCTGATCGTCCATTCCAACCCAAACCATTCTGGCATTCTGTAAGAAAGGATTTAGTATGAGATGAAGCTACACAGAGGAGGGACAGTGGGGAAAAAAGGCCATTGGTTAAGGAATGACATTTTGAGGTGACTAATTAGAAGTGATGCTTCTGTCAGCCCTCCCATTATTTGTCTGAGCTGTAGCTGTGGTTTAGACACTGCTGATCCTGTTCTCTAGGTTTTCCAGAAGGCAGAAGACACTGTTGGTCTGACCAGCATGGCAGAGATGGTGTTTTCAGTTATTCCCAGACACCCAGAGCTGAAGTGATTCTGCTTTTCAAGAGAATATTTGAGGACTATGATAATTATTTGTACATTCAGAAAGCGCTTACTAAAAACCTGTGCCTCTGATCAGCAAACTCCTTGGATGGATCTTCACACTCAGAGGAGGAAAAGGACCAGACACAGGGGTGATCTGTGTCAGAAGAAGGTTTTGATTTGAAGTTATTCTGAAGTGTAGCCATCTAGAAAGTCTGGGGCCTCCCACTCTTTGTGTAACTAAGAAGTTGTATGTGCAGGGAGGAGTGCTGCATGATGCTTTGGGCACACTGGCTTGTGTCCAGGGTATGTGCATCCCTCCCAGATCTCAGGTTTTGCCTGTTCCTAAAGGCTCTTGCCTGTACCTAAAGTCTTTCCTTAGTGGGGATTAAACTGTAGGTGAAATTTAGGTAAAATTTTAGGTCATTTAGGTGAAATTTTACTCATATCTCTCAGGAATCTTACTTAGAGGGGCACCAGCAGTTGCACCATGTGTCTGTCTTAGCTGTAGCTGTGCTCCAGGCTTAAGTGGAAGCTGCTTTGCATCTACCCAGGGAGGGGCTGTGTCACATCCAACCTGCTAGGAGATCTCAGGAAGGTTCTAAGGAATTTATTCAACTCTTCCAGCCACCTCTCTGATGAGGGTCTTGTGGGCTTTTAGGTTTATCAGGTTTCCCCTGGTAAGCTCTGGAGACCAGGCTGGATGGGGCTTGGAGCCACCTGGTCTAGTGGAAAGTGTTCCTGCCCGTAGCAGGGAGTTGGAACTGATGCCTTTTTGGGACTACCTAAAAACAGAGTCCAGACGAAACTAAAGGAATAAAAAGTTATATTTATTGAAGGGCCTTCAGGTACATTTTGGGCAGACAAAGCCCCCCAATATATGGACAATGGGTCATGGGTTTTCACATTTTTGTAAGTTCGGTCCATTTGCATGTTGGGGGTTAATGTTCCAATTGCAGCTTCAGGTAATGAAGGCATTTATCCCAAGTTTTGCTGCCCTTCAACTCACTTTTGTTTATGTTTCTCAGGGCCTGAGACAGTAAGGAGTCCTTGATTCCCAGGCCTAGAGAGGAATTGTTTTGTCCGACCAAAATAGGAAAGCAGTAGCTAACACTCCATATGGAGTTTAGGGTTATACACTAAAGAATTACAAATATTTGAAAAATATGAAAGGTAAAATCCTAAAGGCATCAGAACTAGGTGGTCTTTAAGGTCCCTTCCAACCCAAACCATCCTGGGATTCTCTGACTGTATGATTTAATTAACTTCTGTGATTCTCTAACCTCTTGTTCTTACTGTGCACCACTGGAAACAAACCTATCTACTGCTGGAGCCATGAAACCTGTTTTTCTGACCACTTCTCCTGAAAGTTCCTGCCCTTGTTGTTGCCACAGATATAGATATGATTATGGCTTTGATTCAGAAGCTCTCGTGCCTTGGGGCTGCTGGTCTCTCTGATGTCCCTGTGTGCAGTGCTGCTCCTCTGCTCCTCGCTGCCTTATTTCACTGGACACAGGGACACAGGACATGGGGATAAACACACAGTTTACCTGGCTAAACCTGGTGCCAGGCCACTAACCTGGAGCAATGGGATTTGCTGTTTTTATGATGTTTTTCAAGTTTAATCTGCATGGCTTCAGCATGTGCCTCAGCCCACCAGTCCTTGGGGTTTTCACTGGATTTATTTGTGTGGGGAGGATGACAATGAGCTCCAACATCTGCCTTGTTGCCTCACTGTGAGCTGTGCAGAGTGCACATGGCAAGGAATCAGCTATCCTATTTATTTCTGAAAGACCAAGGATACAAATACTCTTCTGAAGAAGCCTGCTGTAGTCTTAGTTCTATAAATACATATTTTAAAAAATAAGTTCTGAGTCTCGTGTTCTGGATATGCGTTCTTTTTTAAAGTTGTCGTGTTCACTTTCTGTTGGGGACGAGTTTTGGATCCATGCAAAGCATCCTAGTCTCTTCTGGATGGAAACCTACAAGATCACATCCTTTATTTCAGTCCTTGCTCAATACCAACACAGCAGTGGGAGAAAAAACCCCAAAAGAGAATGGCATGAGAAGTGCTTATCATTAGCCATGAGCTGCAGACCATACAGGGCTGTTTGCCCTGGAGGAGTGTTTGCTCTGCAAAAACTTGCATGGTTTCTCTTCTGGGATTTTTCCACTGATTGAACACAACAGATGCTGTTTGGCTTTTCTGGGTGTAGAGGTGCCCAGTGGGGCTAAAACTTGGCTCGCACATTTACTAAAAGCACAGAAGTAATCCCAAAATCGGAGTGCTGGGGAAGGTTTCCCCCTACAGCCACGTCCAGTTTACCTTTCCCATATATACTACAAATTCCAGGTTACACTAGTAACACAGAGAATTATCCAGCAGTGCCTGTTCAAGGCCAGTAACCGGACTGTGATGTGCCCCTGAGCTTTGGGAGGGCTCATCCTCCTGGGCACTGAGAGAAGCCCCTCCTGCTCCGGCTGTGGCTCCCTGGGGATGGCTGGGTGCCAGGACAGGGCTCTGGGGGACAGCGGCTCCTGCTCTGGGGCTGAGCCAGCATTCCTGCTGTGCATGGAGGGTGTCTCACGCCCTGGGGCACACAGACTCCCCATCCTGCCGGTGGGGGCTTGGCTTCTCATCCCACACTCCCTGTGGCAGGAGCTTGGGCTGGCCCTATGGATAGTCTTTGAGTGCCTATAGCAATCTCTGGGTCACTGTGGACTCTCTGTGAGTCCCCCTGGGCAGTCAGTGTGTCCCTGTTTGTCCCTCTGGATGCACTAGATGTCAACATGCACACTTTGTGTCACCCCACGGGTGCTCTGTGTGTCCCCATGGATGGCCTGCGCGACCCCATGGACATTCTCAATGTCCCCATGGATGGCCTGTGTGTTCCCATGGACACTCCGTGTGTCCCCATGGATGGCCTGTGTGACCCCATGGGCAGTCTAAATGTCCCCATGGATGATCTAAGTGTCCCCATGAGTGTCTGTGTGTCCCCATGGAGTGTCTGTATGTCCCTATTAGTGTCTGTCTGTTCCCACGAGTGTCTGTGTGTACCCAAGGAGTGTCTGTCTGTCCCCATGCAGTGTCTGTCTGTCCCTATGGAGTGTCTGTGTGTTCCCAAGGAGTGTTTGTCCATCCCCATAGAGTGTCTTTGTGTCCCTATGAGTGTCTGTCTGCCCCCATAGTGTCTGTCTGTCCCAAGAAGTGTCTATGTGTCCCCACGGAGCGTCTGTCTGTCCCCATGAAGTGTCTGTGTGTCCCTATGAGTGTCTGTCTGCCCCCACAGGGTGTGTATCTGTCCCGATGAGGGTCTTCTGTGTGTCCCTGTGAGTGTCTGTGTGTTCCCATGAATGTCTGTCTGTCCCTATGAGTGTCTGTCTGTCCTCATGAGTGTCTGTTCGTCCCCACGGAGTGTCTATCTGTCCCCAAGAAGCGTATGCATGTCCCTCTGAGTGCCTGTGTGTCCCCACAGAGTGTCAGTGTGCCCCCACAAAGTGTCTGTGTGTCCCCACGGAGGGTCTGTGTGCCCCCACAAAGTGCCTGTGTGTCCCCACGGAGTGCCTGTGTGTCCCCACGGAGGGTCTGTGTGTCCCCACGGAGTGCCTGTCTCTCCCCACCGACGCTCTGGGCCCGCCCCCCCCCCGCTTCCTCAGCCCCCGGCCCCTCCCCGTCCCTCCCTCATGGCCGTGGCCCCGCCCCACCCCAGCCGCGCCCTGTGATTGGCCAGCGCGGCAGGGGCGTGTCCCACCGCCCATAGCTGTGTGTGATTGGGCGGCGCGGCGGGGGCGTGTCCCGCCGCCCGTCCCTGCGCGGCCCGGTGCCGCCTGAGCGCGGGGAGCGGGGCCATGGCCGAGGCCGTGCGACCCCCGCGCCGCGCCCGCTCGCGCCCCAAGGTAACGGCACCGGAACCGGGGGGGGGCTCGGGACGTGCTCCGCCGCCGCTGGGCCGAGGGAGCGACCCGCGTGTGGGGGTGGCCGCGCCAGGCCGTGTTTACATCCGTGTTTGTGCGGCCTTTAATGGTGGAGGGTGGAGTGTGGGGGAGCGTGTCTGGGTGATGTTGTTGTGTTTTTGTTGGTTTTTTTTTTGTTTCGTAAAAAGATTCCTGCTGTTCTGCACTCCGTATCCGTGGGTTTTGTAGTGTTTGCCAGGCGTGTGAGGGTGGTGACAGGCCTTGTGCTGTAGCAGGATGTAAACAAGGTTTTTTCTTACCTTGTCCTGCGGCCTCCTCAGGGGTCCCCGTGTCCTGTGGGAGAGCTGAGGGAATGTGCAGCGCTGGAGCTCACCCGCATGTACAGTGTTTCACTGTAGTGTGGGCAGACAGTCCTGCAGACAGAGCTGGGGCTGCTCAGCTGCACCAGAGAAGCTCCAGGGACACCTGAGAGCCCCTGCCAGGGCCTGCAGGGGCTCCAGGAGAGCTGCACAGCCCCTGGGGACAAGGCAGGCAGGGACAGCACCCAGGCAATGGCTCCCAGGGCCAGAGGGCAGGGACAGATTTTGGCCCATTGGGGATGAGGAATTGCTGGCTGGGAGGGTGGGCAGGCCCTGGCCCAGGGTGCCCAGAGCAGCTGTGGCTGCCCCTGGATCCCTGGGAATATTCAAGATCAGGCGGGACAGGGCTTGGAGAAATCTGGAATAGTGGAAGATGTCCCTGCCCATGGCAGGAGATGGAATGAGATGTGCTTTAAGTTCCTTTCCAACCCAAATCGTTCAGTGATTCTGTGATACTCCATCTTGTCTAAGTTTGGCTTTGAAATGCTGAGAACATGATGCTGTGTGTAGCTCGTGATAGTGCTACTTCTTTTTAAGTTGGCGCTGCAGTTTCTAAGTATCACTCTTCCTAGGTTTTTATTCTGTTTTGAGTGTGTTTCTTGTTCATGATGTTAGTACTGACAGCTTTCTGAAGGCTTTATTTTCTTTAGCCAGAATGTTTGTGGGAATGATTTGAACTACCTGACAAAGTGGAAATGTTTTCCTTGGTTCCTTGACCTCTTTCTTCT
Organism: Zonotrichia albicollis; assembly: GCF_047830755.1. Taxonomy (NCBI): domain Eukaryota; kingdom Metazoa; phylum Chordata; class Aves; order Passeriformes; family Passerellidae; genus Zonotrichia; species Zonotrichia albicollis. Next base: position 9,091,722 of record NC_133860.1, read on the forward strand.
TGTCCCTATGGACAACCATATAGAGCAAGGGCATTGAAGTCATGACTGTCAAAGCTCTTTGAAAACCCTGAATTAATCGACCAGTGTTCTGTAAAACCAGAGTTAAATCTAAGTGTCAAGTGTGGGTGTGCTTCCTGAAGGGAAGGCAAGTAAAGATTGCAGGGAAAAGCAATCCCAGAAGAATTACTGTGCTGTTGTTTTGGTTTTGGTTCAGCCCCCTGTCGTGTGCAAGGCAGTCAGACCTTCAGAGTGCTGCCTAAGAGAATTGGTTCCCTGCAGGAAGGTGGTGAGTCATGGATGACACTGCTGTTTCATTAAGGACATGTGTGTGGTGACTGCAGTCTTCAGCCATCCCTTGCAGGTGAAATTCACTGAGAAACAATTCTCTGGAGGTGTCACATGTGAGAACCCTGAATTCTCCAGTGCTGCACACGACCCATTTCTGGTATTTCTGTTGCTATTACTCTGCTCACCTCTGTTAATACCCGGGCGTGCCTGAGGATGCAGTTTGCAGGTCAGTCACATTGAGGAGTTTTCCATTCCCATGCCACAGGAAAAGCTGTAATGCAATCCTCTGAAAAGCTGGAATTCCTGTGAGCTGAGAGAAAGGCTGGCTCAGCTGCAGAGCTGCCAAGTGGTGGAGTGGAGCCCAGGGCTTTCTGACAATGGTAGCCCCAAAGTTAAACTTGTGCAGCATCAGGCATGGGGCAAGGCTGAGGAGCAGCTGCCATTTTCCCATCCCTGGGAGTGTTCCAGGCCAGGTTGGATGGGGCTTGGATGACCTGGTCCAGTGGAAGTGTCCCTGCCTCTGGAAAGGTTGGAATGAGATGGTCTTCAAGGTCCCTTAAAGCCAAACCATTCTGGGGTTCTTTCATATGTGGCTTAAGCAGAATTTTCCTCTGTGTTTGTTCAGAACTTGATTTCTCTCATTCTTTTTCAGATGAAATCTCTTTCAACAATTGTGCCATTTATTTTGCCTAGGAGAGTGAGAACTGAAAGGCACATCATAAATTTTAAAAAAGAGCTGTGTCTGGCAGGGATGCAGGGTGATACTGAGAGATAAAGGGAGTTGTTTATTCTGTATGAGGAGTGCAAGAGGAAACGTTGAGATTGTAGAGGGAGAGGACCAGCATGTGTTTGTGTGAAATATGTGGATCAATACACTGAACAAATACGATTTAGTGATACAGTATCCTGTGGACATTATTGACTTTGAGGTAATTGTCAGGAGATGCTTATTATGACAAGTCCTGGCTTACAGAATTGCACTGATGTATTTTTAGCCTCTCACCTGCAGCTTTAGGTAGTGAGTCAGAGCTGTTTTATGATCAGAAGTGTTTACAGCTTTTAATACACCAGAAAACAGTATGAAGCCCAAGCCAGAGTAATTCCTTTTTTTTGTAAAGGACCTATGACCATATGTTCAGGGTAAAATTAGCCTTGACATCAAGGTGTTCTTGATCAATAGTGCCTTGATTTGGGCTGTTTTCATTTATGCTTTCTCTTAAGGCAAAAACATACAGATGTTTAGTAAAATTATATGTGATACTGCAAGCAGGTTTCCAGAACTGTGGTCTTTTTCCTATTATTATTTTCCCCAAAGTTGAAAGCTTGTACTCATTTCACCTGTGTTCATTGTTACATTATCTGGGTCATCCAAAAGTGGAGCACTGTGACCTAACTCCTCAGTTTTGCTCCTAATAAAGTGCCAGATCTACACAATTTACAGATTGGCTAATCACTGTGCTAATGAATTGGCAAATGATTTACAGATTATCAAAATTTTAGTTAATTTCCTATGCTGTTGTTTTTGGAAAGGAAGTTAATCTACGTTTTAGATTAGATTTATGGGAATTGTTGAGCCTCAAACTAATTGTGATTTTAAATTGATTAACAGTTCTGATGGCACTGTTAAGTTTTTCTGTGTCTCCAGTGTGTTTTGTCTGCTGAAAATAGGTATTTCAGTAATTGTTCAGATGTTGCCATGGTTTTAGAATGTAGCTAAGGGTTACATTCTAGACTTGCTTTGTTATGAAATTACTGTTTTGAAAATATTTTTCCAGTCACTAAAATATTATGTGAAACTTAAGATGGATCTGAATCACAGAGTAATTTCTTTTTCTTTTTTTTCCCTGTCAATAGGTGAAATTGAGTAACTCTTCTTAGGTGTCAGGGACCTGTTGTGTTGATTGTTTTCTGTGTTGATGAAACAGTCTGTTCTGTGATATTTATAGATTTTTGCTTAGAAATGTTGAAGCCTTGTGCAAGAGCACAAAACCACACAGTGGTAGACAGTCTTCATAGGGCAGCTAAAGGACAGGGATTTGTTTGGTATATTTATTTTTATCTTTAATATTATGAAAATTAATATGTTTAAAAGGGCTTTTGGAGTCATAATGCTGACAAATACTACTTTTGGTGTTGGTGGGATTTGGGATGCAAGATGAAGGGATTCACTTGGTAGTGACACTGTTAATTTTTTATTTTCTTAGGAAAAAAAGAAAAGAAGTAATGAGGAGCCCCAGGTACAAGAGCCTGATGATGTTTTCCTGCCTCCTGTGGCAGAAGGGTCTTCTCAAGCCGGGAGAGTGCAAGTGGAACATACTGCAGAATTCACAGAAATTCAGCTCAGAGATGAAGTAGAAAATAGAACAACTGTAACTGATGTGTCTGACACCCCCCAAAATCAATTATCCTCAGCAAGTGAAGGGGCTCTGGCAGTGGCTCTGGAGCCTCCCAAAGATGCAGAAGAGGTCAAAGCTGATCCTTCCCAGGAGGGATGTGTGGGGGGCGTTGAGAAGAGCAAGTTGGACAAACCTCAGAGCCCGGTGGAGGCAGGTGCTAGTGGATCTAGAAATTCTGACTTTCTGAGCAGTACCTTTCAGTCCAGTACTGCTCCCCCTCTGTCCGTGATGGGCTTTGTGCAGGGCAGAAGAGCTGAAAACCGACCAGACTTCAGAGATCCTCTCTCCAGCTCTTCAGAGAAGCTTCCCCCCAGCACGTCCCAGCGCCCCGAGAAGTGCAGGGCGCGCGTTCCGCGGCCGGTGTACCCAGACCTGTCCCTGGAGCTGTCCTACGAGAAGCCCACCATCATGGCAGTGAAGCCCCTGCTGCACCACGAGAGGCTGTACCCAGAGCTGCCCTCCGAGCCGGAGCTGGTGCCTTTCACCAGGGAGCAGCTGAAGATCTTTGAGCCCTGCTCCTGGCTGGAGAACGTCGACTCCTACGCCGAGGAGTTCGAGAGCGTGGCTCACCAGGACAGGCACGAGTTCTACGAGCTGCTCCTGAACTACATGCGCTGCAGGAAGCAGCTGCTCTTGGCTGAGGCAGAGCTGCAGGCCATGGCAACAGACTGCCAAAATGTGAAGGGGAGGTTATGGACTTTCAAGGAACAGCAGAAGACTGTGCAGGTGCTGTTGCTGAAGCTGCTTTTGAGCCCAAATTATTTGGAAGTTAACTTTACTTGCCAGGTTTATCATAGTTGAGGTGTTTTGTTGTAAAAGAATCACAGAATGTTAAGAGTTGACGGGGGGACTTAAAAATCATCTAGTTCCAACCCTGCTTTCTATGGGCAGGAACACCTCACACTAGACCAGGTTGTTCAAGGCCTTATCCAACCTGGCTTTGAGCACTGCCAGGATTGGGGCAACCTTCCTGGGCTGCCTGTGCCAGTGTCTCACCCCAGCCACAGTAAAGGGCTTTTTTTCTTAATAACTAGCCTAAATTACCCCTTGTTTCAGTTTAATCCCTTTAGTCCTTGGTTCCTTGACCTCTTTCTTGTTGTCCTGTTCTGTAGTAACAGAACTACAGTTACTGTTACTACAGTTCCTGGTGAAGAATCCTTGTCCAGCTTCCCTTTAAGCCCCTTCCAGATACTGGAAGGTGCTGTGAAGTCTCTACACTCCTCCAGGCTGAACAGCCCCACCTTTCTCAGCCTGTCTTCATAGGGAATCCTCCAATCCTCTTACCAACTTCTGTGCTTCCTCTGGACTTTGTCTGGCGCTAAAGTTCCATGTCCAGATATTATTGTCTTTGCTTTCTGTCTCTCCTCTGAGCCCCAGTACTTCAGAATATCATCCTCTTGAGACTTAAGACAGTTTGTCATTTGATTTTTGACCTCTGATGTGTGCAGGGCAGTGGGATATACATTGGTGATTTCTTCTGGAGTCAGAAAGGATGAGCTGTGTACACCCAGTTCTGTCCGTGGTGTCAGGTGAAGTTTCCCAGCACTCCAGGCAGATGTGGGCACAGTGGTGGAGTGACTGTAGCACTGATGTCCCATCTGGCCTGCTGCCAAGTGTAGGGACAGTTTCCATCGATGTCATTCCTGCTGCAGGGAGCTCGAGTTGTGCTCAGGAGCAGCCCCAACTCAGAGGGAGCATTAGGGCTCCCTGATCCATTTGCAGTAACTTGTTCCATAAGTGTCGCTGTGGTTTTTCTTACCTCCAGAATGGTCTTGGTACTCTGTAACATTTTTGCCTGCAAACCAGAGAGGTTTATGGAGCTCTTTGGGGCACACATCAGAAAAGTTTTCCCCCAGACTCCTTCTGTGACACTTGCCTTTGGAGCTCAGCATTACAGTGGGAGTGAATGAAATTGTTCTGATGCTGTTTATAGCCCACACATCATCAGAATTGTCCAAAGGTGCTGTACACCTATGCATAGGGTAGATTTTACTCTTTCTGTGAGTGCAGTTCATCAGAGTTGAGGAACTGAACATACCTAAATTCTTTCCTTTTTCTTGGGGAATACCACTGAGCCTCACTGGATTCTGAGGTTTGCCCTGATCGTTCTCTGTACCAAAAGCTTCACTCTTGCATCTTCTAATGCCACAGTAGAGTTGTGTAAGATTGCTACTTGCTTTATTTCATCTCAATTCACTATATATTTATTGTGTGTACAGAATAATTTTTGTCTTTATACCAATTGAAAACTCTTACTCTACTAATTTAGGAAACACAGGGATGCTTTCAAGGTAAGCTTTCACAGTGCTGGCTCTTAGGAATGTTTCCTTATTGCATAAAAGATTAACAGGAATGTTATTTATTGTAGGAATAGCAGGAATGTTATTTATTGTATTTTTCTTGTGCTGAAAAAGTAGAGATGAGGCAGAGGAAAATATTTTGAACATGCAGTAGGGAATTGCTGGAAATTATTTGTCCTGGGAGTTTGGGAAATATTTATCTCATTCCGGCGAATGTTTTAGCTTTAAAATAGCAGGTCCAAATATGTATGAACATCTGTAAACTAAGAAGCAGGTGCACTCACTGGGAGTGAGACACCTGGTTTTGTTCTCATCTCTCAGTGCTGCAGGCAAGTAACTCCTGGCTGGTTCCAAACCGAAGTTACCTAGGGTTCATGAAATGTTTTTTCTTCAGAAGTCAAAGATACGAATCTTCAGTGGTCGGCACCTCTCAGAAGCACATAGGATATTGCCAAATATTTGTCTTTTCCATTTATGAAATGTCCCCTTTTATGAAAGCCTTGAAATCTGTTTAAGAGAGGGTTATATCGTGATTGATTTCAGCTGGGCTGACCCAACAAAATGTCAGAGCTACTGACACAAAATATTTGCTCTCTTTTCAGGGTGTGTGTGCAGATCAGTGCAAGGTGACAGGCCACCACCGCTACCAGACAGTGGAGCTGAACGAGGGCGTGCTGGGGGAGCTGAGGAAGCTCTTTGAGGCCAAAGCAGAGCACGTGCACCAGACCCTGGCGCTGCACTCGTACACCTCGGTGCTGTCCCGCTTGCAGGTGGAGTCCTACGTTTACAGGCTGCTCAGCAGCTCGTCCCTGCTGAGATCCGTGGCCCTGCAGCAGCAGGAGCAAGGTGTGTTTGCTGTGCTCCCAGTCCTGCTCAGGGTGCCAGCACCTTGTGTGTGGATGGAGTTTTGGGCTCTTGTGGTGGAGTTTGTGTACTGTAGTTTCTTCCCCGTTACAAAAAACTGTTAGTCTTCTGTAGGGATCAGTGAAACTTTTTTCTCACAGGAAAATGTCCAATTGTCTTGACTTTATCATCCTGGGCAGTAAAAGCTGAATGCAGAAGTTCTGTCTGAGCTGCAGACTGACACTCATTACTGTTCTGAAACACTGTGTGGATGGAACACCTAAATTCTCAATATTTTTTTGTCCAAGGCAATATCTGATACAGTTCTTTTTCCTAATTCTAAAATGAGCTGGATATTTTTCCTACTTTACTTTCTCTTGGAAGGCCATTTGAAATCTTAAGCTCTTAATATTTAGAACTATCTTTTTGGTTTTCATCCTGAGTGTTTTGTTTGAGTTTGTGCCAATATAATCTTTTAGCTAAAGTATTTCTCCTCCTCCTGGCCCAGATATTTTTCTTTCTTATTGCTCCTCCGTTTGCACTCTACCTCTCAGATAGTTTATGTGCATGGTACATGGTTCTTAAAAAGCTGATGTTGAGGGAAGGCCTTTTGTGAGAATAACCACAGTATATTCTTCTTATAATTAGTGTCCAGAGCTTAATTACAAGATTAAACAAAGTGCTCTTAAGTATTCTCTTCTGACAGATTTGAAATGTGTTGAAATGTCTTTTTGTCTGCTCTCATACAGAGAGCAGTCTTATGTCCAGCCCCAAACCCATTTTTCATGCTGCTACTGCTTGTCAAAGCTTCATTAATTCTGTTTTTAATTTGCAGTTTCAAAGCAGTCAGAAAATCTCTCTTCAGACCTGAGCCATCTGAAGGAATGTATCAGTGTCCTTTTCAGCTTCACTCGCAGGGTCATTGAAGATCCTCAGTTTCACAGTGACCTTCTCATGTGGCTGCAGAGACTGGTGAGGGAGTAGGCATGGATATATCTGATCCAACACACAGGTTGAATTCAGGAATAATTTCTGGAAGTGTTACTGTTTCGCTTCCTGTCTTGTGGGCAATGTGTTTTTTTGATAGAGTTTGTTCTGTTTGGGGAACAGAATCTCTTAGCAGATCTTTAGAATTGATTCCCTTGTCTGAAAAAATCAAGTAGCATTAGTGAGGATTGGCACTTGAGCAGCCAGCACTACTCACAGTGAAGTTAATAATACTCATTGTGCTTTTACTTATTTTGAAATTAGAGCTGTTCAGACTTGCCGTGTTGGAGAAACCTTTGTTCCTGCCAATTTCTAAATGAATTAGATTTTAGTGCAGTTGTAGAAAAAATAGTGACTTAACACCAAAAAAATGGTTTGTGGCTCATAAGGCAAGCAAACGGATTTTAAATATTGTTCTCCTGTAACATGCTCTGAAAATGCAGGTTTGTTAGAAAGGGTGAGAAATGAACAATATTACTCTAGTTTGCAAGACTGTGAGGAAATGAGCTTCAGGGTTATTTAGCTGATTTCAATGCATTTCCCTGTAGGTGTCTGTGCTGCAGAGAATTGGCTGTCCAGGTGACCATCTCTTCCTCTTCAACCACATCCTTCGGTGTCCAGCTGGTGTCAGCGAGTGGGCTTGTCCATTCATCCAGGTGTGAATGTTTAATTCTTTACTGGCAGCAGGTTGGAGTGGGACTGGCCTGGGTAGGGGAGGAGAGTGTCTTGTGCCTGCTTAATCCCTCATGACTGCCTTTCCAGGTGTGTGCAATCATGGTGGCAGGGAGGGGTTTGTCAGGGAATATGTTTTTCCATGTTAGGACAACCATGTGCAGGTTGACATGGGAACACACTTCACTCTTGACTGGAGAGATTCCATGAAAGGGAGTCGAGGCCTTATGCACCAGGATTTGGGAGTGTTCTCCAAAAAGTGGAAGGCATACTTAGACTTCAGCTGTATATAAAAAGTGAGATTGGAGTCAGCTCTGTGCTGTGTAAGGGATCAGGAGGAACAGATTTTTTTGTATCCTATGCATTGAAGTGGGACTGGTTTCCCTGGAAAATTCAGGGACAAAGGAAAGAGTTCACTTTGTCTAGGTCAGATGGATTGTAGATATCCAAAGGCACCAGGGTGTTTTTCAAAGAACATATTTGCCCTTCTATGAGGGGAAAACATTGGAATCTAGTTACAGGAAAATTTAACTAAAAGGAAAGGCAAACAATGCAGTAAAAGTATAGAATAGAATAAATTAGCTTGGGAAAGACCCTTAGTACCATTGAGTCCAATTAACCTAATGTGGTAGGATTTTGTCTTCCCCTGTGCTCAGTGTCTGAATTACCCCTGGTGCCCAGACCTACATGTGGCACAAAGAGAGAGGTGCAGCTTTTGATTTGGGTTTTTCCCCTCCCACCCCTCCTTTAATTTTTCTCAGTAATTCTTTTGGACAAGTCACAATGTTTTGCCATGGCAATACTTTGTCCAGGGTGTGGATGCTGTCATTTATGGATTCTTCTAAGTCTTAACAAAAAGCTAATGAGAAATGTGAATTTCTCTGCTGAGAATAATTTGCCTTTTGCTTATTTGCATTTACTTAGATTTTTGCATTTAATTTCAGATCAAAGTCTTGGGTAACCCATCGGGTGTCTTTCATTTCATGCAATCTCTTGCCTTGCTTATGTCTCCTGTCAAGTAAGTATGAACATGATTTTATAAATATGTTCTGATTATTTTAGAATAGAAAACACAGCATACAATCTACTTGTAAAAGTCTGAAAGTTCATTGCAGGCAAAGTCATAAAAGTGGGTGCAAATAGATTCACAGTTTAAATCAAGGTCTTTTTACTCATTCATCTTAAAATTCAGCCTTGGCAGTACCTCCTTTTGCTGTACACAGTATGATGCAGCTTTCTTTCAGCTGTGAAGACTGACAAACCCACACATTTTGTTACTGTGGCTTCTGAAATATCTCTTGCTTTGCTGAGAACTGAAAAACCTGTGGCCTGTTTTTTATACTGTCTCCTCGTTTTATACTCTCTGCTGCAATAGAATCCCCTGAGTAAAGGTGTTGAGATGGTGTACACACTGATTGGGCATCTTGATATATTTTTCATCCTTTAAAAAAAAAATTTAAAAAAAATCTAGTAGGAATGTGGTGCTTGGAGAAGGTAGTTAATGAAATCACTCACAAGTGAAAGCAATTATGTTCTCCAGATAAATTACATAACTTGCCTCTTCCTCTGCCCAGATTTTGAGGTCAAAGAATCAAACTGTGGGTGTTTAGGGTTGTCACTGTGCTCTTGATAGATTGGGTCTGGGTTAAGTGGGAGTCTTGTTATTGAAAGTTATTATTTTAAAGGGTTTTATTGTTACATTTAATTTCTAGAACTGCCTGGGAAAACCAGTGTATCTTGAGGGAATGTGTGTTGCCAGTGTGTTTTGACACTTGTGTTTGGAACAAGCGCCAACTTAATGTGCCTGGGGTGCTGCTCTAAATGCTGATACCAGAACTCAGAGCCTCCACAGGGTCTGCTCTTACTGGTAAAAGAGCTGAGGCTTATCTGTTACAGCTCCTGCATGTCAGGAACCAGGTTATCCTAGAGTCATTTACAATCACAGGATTGTTTAGGCTGGAAAACACCTTTAGGGTTGTTGAGTCCAGCCCTTAACCCAGAACCACTGTGCCCACTGCTGAGCCATGTGTCCTCTGGTGCCACATCCACAAACCTTCTGAACACTTCCAGAGATGTTGACTCCTCCACTGCCCCAAACAATCTGTTGCAGTGCCTGAACAAGTTTCCATGAAAAAATTTTCTCTAATATCTAATCCAAACCTCCTCTAGTGCGACTTGAGGCTGTTTATGCTCCTGTCATTTGTAACTTGGGAGCAGAGTTTGACTCCCCCACAGCTGTCCCCAGGGAACACTGCACTCCTGTCAGGAGCTGTGCAGAGCCACAAGGGCCCCCTGAGCCTCCTTTGCTCCAGGCTCAGCCCCTTCCCAGCTCCCTCAGCCTCTCCTGGGGCTCCAGCCCCTTCCCAGCTCCGTTCCCTGCCCTGGACACGCTCCAGCCCCTCGGTGTCTCTCTTGTGCTGAGGACCCAGAGCTGTCCCCAGCACTGGAGCTGCCTCAGCAGTGCCGGCACAGGGACAGGCCCTGCCCTGGGGCTGTGTCACAGCCTGGCTGGGACAGCCCAGGGCCCATTGGCCTCCTGCTCCCCTGGGCACTCTGGGCCCGTGTCCAGCCCCTGGCACCAGCACCCCCAGGGCCTTCTCTGCCAGGCATTTTTCTGCTTTACTTGCTAAATTCTTCCTCTTGCATCTGGATTTTTAATATCTTCCTTTAACTGAAAGGTTATTAAATTCAGAATTTTTAGTTTTCTAATTTTTTACCCTTGATTTTTCACTTTAAACCAGAAATCGTGTGGATTTCATGTGCCATATGAAACCAAGTGAAAGGAAGAGTTCCTCTTCTTCTGGGAAGGAATCTGGGAACTGGACTCTGGTAGATGAAGGAGGAGAAGAGGTACAGAAGATGACTTCTTTTGCTTCTCTTTGTTTTGTCCTTTATGCTTTTGTTCAAGCTTTATCTTTGTGAAATGAGTGAAGAAAATCTGACTTGTTAAGTTAAAAAGCATGATTTGAATTTGCTTCTATTTTAGTCTCATTTATCTCTGTGGTATAACTAGAGTGGAGCTTCCAGTAATGAGTATTAGCAGAGAGAATTCAAATATTTCAGTTGCTCCTATCAAAACTATAAATTAGTACAATGGTGAAGCCCTTTACTACTGGTTTTACTGTAGAGATACTGAAAATACCTGTATTTATCTATAGGATGAGGATCCTGAAACAAGCTGGATTCTGCTCTTGGAAGATGACTTGATTGCTCTGTTGTCACAGTTCCCATTTCATGAACTCTTTCAGCAGTTCCTCGGGTTTACATCTGAAGGTAAATCACTTGCCAGAGAGTTATTCTTCATTTTGCTTATGCTAATTATATTAATGACTGCCACTGCCAAGAGTGCTACTGTACTGTGAAGCTCTCTGAGAAAAATAATAATGAACCTGTGCAGCAGCTTGCAGGCTATAGAGATGAGCTGGAAGTATATGCCATGTGTATGGGATAAATGAAAACCTCATTGCAATATGCAAAACTTTGGAGTCTTTTCCCTTAGTTTGCGTTTGGATGTCAGTTAACTCCCAAAAGTGCTTTCAGAGCTATTTTTCCCCCTCACCTCTTAGCTGTAATTGCTTACCAGAGGTCTTATTACCTGCATAGTTTATTTGCACTTTCATACTTAGCAGGTATTTATTGTTCATTTCATAAACAAAGCATACATTCCAGTTCACAGTATGGTGAATTGTTGATTTGGATGCTTGTTAAGTTACTTAAAAATCCAAAATTCACTTATTTTTTTGGCACTTATTTCGTGTCTCTGTCTTAGGTGCTTATTTTCCTGAAAAAACATCTCCCCAGAAGATGATGAAGATTTTTGCCTTTGCAAACTCCTTAGTGGAACTTTTGTCTGTGGGACTGGAAACGTTTAACAGAGCACGGTACCGGCAGTTTGTGAAGAGAATTGGTCAGCTCATCAAGTAAGAGATTTTTTTTTCTCTGTGAGTGATTTAGTCCATTTTATACGTACATTAGATATTCAGAGCTGCTGAAAAATCCCCAGAACCAACCATAAAACAAACAAATAAACCCCACCCAAATGGTTCTCAGGTAGGTTTTGCTCTGACATTTGGTCAGTTCAGCATTAGCCAGTCTGGGAATCTGAAATGGGGAATTGCAAAATCTGAATGCTTTGGGTACAGAGGAGCCAGGTAAGCTGTGGGACATGAGGCTGATATATCAGTGATGTTGTTAGGCTTGTATTGTATACTCAATGAATCCCAACAAACAGGAATTCCTTCAGTTTCTCCTATCTATAACCAGTGTTACTGCTTTATTTCCTTTGTTACTTAGAATTGTTTTGGGGTTTTTGATTTTCTCCCTGCAAATTGTCCTAATGTTGCAGTAATGTATTTGAAGCCTAAATGCTGCTCTTTATTTTTAAATCTCTAGCATTTACTCTACATGGCTTCTATGAGTGTATTCTCAAGGGAGAGTACAGTCAAATCAGAAACAAAATCCATCTTTTTCTTTGTGTTATGGAGGCAGTAGCTTTCTCAGTGTAATTATTCCCATATGAGCTTTCTGCCATTTCATTGTGTACAGTTACCTTAAGGCTCCAAAGGTCACACAGAACAGAATATTGTGCCTTGTGAGCTTGCAAAACCAAGGAAAGAGAACACAGAAATTTGACTGATACAATTTATATAGAAAGCTCCGGGACCCAGAAGGCAAAATGTTGGACATGTCTCTTGTGGCTAGACTCTAATCTGGTTGCCCTTGCCTGTGTTTTCCTGTGATGGTGACATACTTAATGATCTTTCTTTGTCTTGTTTGCTCTGCTGTGTAGGATGACACTGTGTCATGTGAGTGACCACTGGGCCCAGTATGTTAGTGGCAATAAACAATATGGATCAGTAGAACACCCCTACTCTGTGGAAAAATTGCAGCTGGAGTTTGATGAGCTGTTTTTTAGAGCTGTTCTACATGTTCTGAAGGCAAAAAGGTGGGTAATCTCTTCACTGGCTTAGTTTTGGAGGAGTTGAATACTTGAAACTGGGATTTGGAGTAGCTTTAAATACTTAATGGTTTAAACAAGACTGAAATAAGTAGGATTTTTCAGTGCATTGGTAGCATCAAGGTGGGGAGGAAGTAGGCCATGAATTGTAGCACCTGACAGAAACTCTGAAATCTTGGTCAGTTCACGGTGAGGTTGGCTCAGAATCTGAGGTGCCAATACACATCCTCACATTCCTAATTCTGCTACATAGCAGAGGTGTGGGCCAGAGATGTCTCCTTTCCAAATGCTGGGATTTGTCAGGCTGGAACTGTTCCTGAGTGCCTCTTCAAATCCCACAGGTTGGGAGTCTGGCTGTTCATGTCTGAGATGCCTTATGGAACCTTGTCCAGCAGCATGCTTTGGAGGCTCTTCTTTGTCATGCACTGCGCTGAGAATGAGCACCTGGAGCAGCTCTGCTCTACTCTTCAACCTGCTGACTACAAGCAGAGACTCAAAGGTAAAATTCCCCCACACAGAACCAATTCTAATCCATTCAGCTGCTGCTGCATCACCTGTGGGTTTAACTCTTTGCAGCTGCATTGTTAAATGCACCCTTGGCAGCATGAGTGATTTGGTGGCTGCTGAAATGTTTTGGGCAGTTCATAGTTTTCCAGTACTTGTTTGCCCAAATTGTCATTTAACAGCAACTGATAGATTTCCTGTCCTGGTTTTCTCTGTGGCTGCCTCAGAGCTGCAGGAGTGACATGCAGGAGGTACCTCTTGTGTATTTTTGTTTGACTTCCCATCTTGACCTTCAACAGTATTTGGAGAGTGAGGCTTAAATCCTAAAGTACAGACTTCTGTATCACGTAGGGTTGGTGTGGCAATTTTTTTAATTTGTTGCGGGTTTTTTTGGGGTTTTTTTGGTGACTGACTGTTGAGCTGCTGATAGTTTTGGAGTCCTCCTTTTTTGCTAATTTTCACTTTAGTAACTCACATTGTGGGAGACTTTTTATCATCCTCACCTATATTTCCTTTATCTCAAGCCTTCTTTTCATGCATTTCTTGTCCTCATCGCACACTTTATTTTTATTTCCTCTTGACTTTTGTCCCATGTTGATCTGCACAGTGAACGTGGTGTCTTCAGCCATAGCAGAACTATTTAGAGGCCAGCTGGAATGCTAGTTTCCCTCTGCTGCTGCATTTGTGGATAATATTTCAGGACTTGATTGACAGGGGGTCAGGTAAACAAACAGTTTACTGCTCCCCGCTTTACAGCTTCTTTGCTGTCTTCAGGGAGAGCAGATTTCATTTTTGTCAGTTTTACTTCTCAGCTGGCTGGTATCCCAGGTAGCTGTTACCCCATGTACCCAGGCTTGGTGGAGAAGCAGGAGAAAATGGTGATTCTGAGAGGTTACTGAGTATCTTGACTCTGTGCAATCTCAGGTAACATTTAAGGCAATTTACACGGAAAGGGAGAGAGATACCAAGATTGTAGTTGTGTGCACTTGATGAAGGGCTGATCTGATAAGCACTTGCCAGCCAAAACAGTAACTGTTACACTGTGTCAGTAGAACATCTTTATTTTTGGTTTTGCTAGAAAATTTTTACTGCATCTATTATGGGTTGCAGTAACAAACACAGATTTTTTTTTTTTAAATATAATTATCTTTTTCAGGCATTCTTTTGGTTCTAGCTAACTTTTATGTTTCAAAGTCCCTGGTATGCTGATTCAGGATTTCTTTATCCTCTTCATTCTCCTCAGTGAGTTCTGTCAGCATAATACTGTTTTTTCACCAGTGTCTAGACCTAGACAGGGAATATCAACAGTTCTTCCAGTGAAATCCATCTAATCTTCTGAAATATTTTCTTTCAATGAACACTTAACAAATTAAAGCTTAATTTCCTGTAATTTGTACCCTGGAAGATCATGACATTAACATTCTCTTGGTTTTTTAGTGATTTCCTCTCCTGAATTAAGCCTGAGAAAAGGGTGGTGGATCTGCAGGTGGAAGCAAACCTTTGTAATTGATGGAATCTTAGGGCATCAAGTCCATAGGGGTTGGGAGTAATGCATTTTTGGGATTTCCTAAAAAAAGAGGCCAGACAAAATTAAGGGAATAAAAAGCAGTTATATTTATTGAAGGACCTTTAGGTACATTTTGGGCAGACAGTGCCCCCCCAGGGGCTGCACTCTATATATGGACAATGGGTCATGGGTTTTCATATTTTTGTAAGTTTGGTCCATTTGCATATTGGGGATTAATGTTCCAATTGCAGCTTCAGGTAATGAAGGCATTTACAAGTTTGCTCTCCCCCAATTCACTTTTGTTTACTTTTCAGGGTCTGAGGCAGGAAGGTTGATTCCCATAATCCCTTGATTCCCAGGCCTAGAGAGGAATTGTTTTGTCCGACCAAAATAGGAAAGCAGTAGCTAACACTCCATATGGAGTTTAGGGTTATACACTAAAGAATTGCAGGATTACAAATATATGAAAAATAGAAAAGCTAAAATCCTAAGGCATCAGGAGCATTGTTGCTATCCTAGTGAGTGGCATCCCTGCCCATGGCAGGGATTTTAATCTAGGTAATATTTAATATCCCTTTAATCCAAGGGTACTATGATTTTATTTGTCGTCACAGTTTCCTTGCTGCCAGTAACAAGGTTGGAGGAGTTTGATTTTTAGGGCATCATGAACTTGAGTTGTAGTGTGATTAGAGGAAAGGAATGGGGTCAAGTACCAAGTGGATGGTGAAGATGTTACTTCTCCACTATGAGAGGACAGGATTTAGGGGGAGTCTCTCTGTTTCCCTTAGACCTTGTCCCCATTTTCAGTCCCTTGCTATGGCTTGGTGTGGGTTTGAGGTCAGTGTGGAGCCCACAGCTCACCCCTTCTCACTGTCACCCTGCTGTGCCTTTAACTACATTAATGATGTGGTCTTTTTTAATGTCCTTCTGCATCATGTTAGAAAAAACAGAAAGCAAACCCTGAACTACAAGGGGAAACAGGGAAACAGAGTTGTGTGTAACTTCTGCATTAAGGATAAAAAATAGCATTAGGAAATGGAGGTGAGTGGATGAGGCACCCCCTGTTTGCCTGCTGTATCTATCAGCAGTGTGGTTTCTCCTACTGTTTGGAAGAAACTGTTTTCTGAAATTGCACAATCCTCTAGCATGCTGTTCCATGAGCTGTTTTGCCTGTACAGGCCTGACCTTCTCAGGTTGGAGTACAGTTGCAAAATTCTTGAAAGCCCTTAAAATAGAATGTAATCTAAGTGCAAGTGTTTGATCACAAGCACGCTGAGCACGTGTGTGTCCAGGTTAGGGAGCTGTGTGCACAATGGATGCTTTTTCTGTGTGTTCAGCTGCTATGACAAAATCACTGTAAGCAGTGTTTGTTGGCATGTTGAGGGTCAGAGAAGGCATTTCACTCTGCAAAACTTTTTACAGCTCAAATGCTGCTTCCAGTGCTTGTTTTGCTGCACAGACTCTATTTCAAGTTGTTTGGAAGAAACAAAAAAACCCAAAACATTTTAAAACCCTGTACAGGTTCCTTTGTATCATTGCCTTCCTGTTGTCCCACACCCTGAGGAATGGAATGTTTATTTGCTTTTAGCAATATCTCTTTTGGGTTTAAAGAGGAAACTTGCTTTGAATTTGAGTGAAAATATATCTCAGCCTTCCTGCTTGTGCAGGTTCAGTTCTCTGTTTTCAGAGATGGATTCCAAACAAGTGCATCCAGTGTTTTTTCTTGTATTGTATTTGGGAAGCTCAGACTGGCCTTTCTTTGTAGCTCTTGGGTATAATCAAGACCTGGAGCTACATACTTGCAGAATTTTTATTTGTAATTGGCATGGAATGATCTCAACAGATCACTTCTCTGGGATTTTGAGTGAATAACTACGTAAATGTTGCTGATGTGTGCCCTGCTGCAATTTTACCATGTTTCTTTCACTTGACTTTTTTTTTTCCTAGATCCAGAGCACCTTGCACAGTTTGAAAAGTATCTCCAGTCAATGAACTGCTCAGAAGAAATTTGTCTGCTCACCACATTTGCTCAGATGGCACAAACCAAACGGGCTGATGTTGATGAGGATTTTATCAAAATCGTTGTTTTGGAGATATATGAGGTGAGTAACGTTACTGGACCATTCAGGAAAAGAATGAAAATGCTCTTTTTATTTGTAACAGTGGAAGGTGTGAAGCTTTCGTGGCCTCTGTGGTTTGTTCTTCCATGGAATTAAAAAAGTGCTGCTTTTTAAAAAAGCCGTGAATTAAAATTGCCTGAAGTACTTGTTTTTTTCTGGGAAAAAGAACAACTTTTCTGTAAGCGAAGCCAGAATGAAACAAATAAATAAAAATATATTTATTTTGTTTCATTTTTCTCATGCAGGCCTAACTTGTAGCTTTGGAATTCCTTATGTGGTGTTTTTTCCATTGGTTTTGGTGGGATTTTTTTTTAGTGCCTGTGGCTGTGTTGTTCTCCTGTTTAGTTTTGGACATTATTTTGGCAGTGTGACACAGAACTTTCCTGGTCTTTTAGGGCAATCAGTTTCACTTTCCATATGGGCATTTATCAACTTTGTCTGCCATGCCCAAGGAGCAATTTGTTTTCCAAAAGACATTTTATTTCCATGTTAGTGGAGGTCAGCCAGAAGCAATAACTTCTCCCTGCTCATCTTCTCAGGTGTCCTATGTTAGTCTTTCCACAAGGGAGACGTTCTCCAAGGTTGGTCGGGAACTCTTGGGAGCCATTGCCAGCATCCACACACAGATCATTTCTGTGCTGCTGGATCGGATTAGAGAGACCATTGAGAAGGTGGGGATGGTAAGTGCTGATGTCTATAATTTAATATAATTTAAATAATCTAAATCAGACACCCAGTTAAACCTAGAGGCCATACCAGATTGTTATGAACGGATGTGTTAAAGAGCTCTCTGGGGTTTTTGGTCATACCTCCCTTTGAGATAGCTGATTACTGTTGTGTGCTGAGTACTAATTTGCACTTTTTGCTCTCTTTCCTCAAAGGTTTCTTTATATCTGTTTAAAGAGCTGCCCCTGTACCTGTGGAAGCCTTCTCCATCCGAGATAGCCCTGATCCGTGACTGGTTGTTAAACTACAGCCTGACAGCAGTGGAGAATAAACTGGCTTGCATTATCTTGGAAGGGCTGAACTGGGGCCTTGGTGAGCATGTAGGTATTGAGAAAGGAGCCTTGAACCTTCTCACCTTTTCAGAGCAAAAGTTTAACTCAGCTGGGGAGTAGAGCAGAATTTGAAAGCAGTTAATTGCATGCTTTTTACATTATGTCTGTACACCTAATGGCACAAAATGGGAATGTCATAATCATTTTACAACACTGAAGTCTGAAGATTTGCTTGTGCTGCTTTCTTATAGTGCTGCAGCTGAGTTTGAAAGAGATATTTAAGCAGGGATTTTTTTCTCTCTCCAAAGGGGGAAATAGCTGACAGGACAATTTTTTATGAATCACATGATTAAAATGCTTTTAGCATTTTAAAAAGCAATGCTTTTTAAAAGCAAATGCTTTTAGCAGAAATAGAGGAATCTTCCATAAGTGTTGAGGAAACTGGTGTGACTGTAGTTTGCATCTAGTTGGTATCTAGGCATGTTTTTCACTGTGCAAGAAAAATAATGATTGAAATGAGACATTTCAAAACTCTGAGCATCATTTAAATGATGGGGAAATATTCCATAATATTGGGTTGCTCCAAGAGCTTTGTGAGTTCAGGGTATAATTGAGAGTGAATGCTATTTCAGAGAAAAACAGAAATAGATTGGGGGAATAATGTTGCCAGTGTTCAGTGGTTTAGTTCAGCATTGCATTCTGTGCATTTGGTCATGCTGAACTCTTCTCTTTGCCTTGTTGATGGTTGTACATGACTATGGAGTCACTTTTTTCTCCCTCTTTTTTGTAGACATGTAAATAAAAATGAATGTTAGGGAAAATTACCAGAATTCTTTGCTGTGCAATAGCAGTGCCATTTCTGTACCCTTTGATGTGGGGAAAAATGACTCTTTAATGTGGCAATTGATAGAGGAATTGCTGTGTTTTCATACAAAAAACATGGTGATGGGATTTGGTTTTGTTTTTAAAGGCAAAAGTTCAAGTATCTGTATTATCTAATTTAAAATGGCATATATGGATTTTTGGATTAGTTATCATATGTTCATAAAATGCATGTGGAAAGTGAATGTTATGATGCCTTTTAAAAAAATAATCTAGTTCTTGGGCTTTGTATTGCTCAGTGTGAGCCTGGTACTCTTTAACATTGAGCTGAATTTTTTCACTGGGGAAAATTTTTGCCTTGATATTGCAATAATTGATTTGAACAGCCAGAAAATTTATTTCTCTGTGATGCAGCTGTGTGTAAAGCTGTAGAGGCCTCTTAAATGACCCAAGGTTTTGTGTTCTGACACTGTTTTTGGCAGAATACTCTTCACCTGGATCCTGCTGTCCATTCTGAAGTTGCATTGATGGTCCTGGAAGCGTATCAGAAATATCTCTCCCAAAAACCATATGCTGGGCTGCTTTCTGAAAGCATAAAACAGGTATCCTTTCTTCTTACTTACCAGGAGTAACTTATGGATGGCTGTAAATGGGAAAAGCTGCAGGGCAAGACCTTGTTTTCACTTTTTTTATCCTTCTTTTAAAAGTTGTTCTTAATCCAACTGCAATTTTGTAACATGCCAACACTCAGTGTAGTCTGCCCCCACAGAGCTGTTTGAAAATTCTGTTAGGCTTCTGTTGAGCATCAGTGTGAGAATGACAGAATCATAGAATGGTTTAGGTAGAAGGGACCTTAAAGCTCATCCATTCCCACCCCTGCCATGGGCAGGGACACCTCCCACTGTCCCAGGGATGCTCCCAGCCCCATCCAGCCTGGCCTGGGACACTGCCAGGGATCCAGGGGCAGCCACAGCTGCTCTGGGCACCCTGGGCCAGGGCTTGCCCACCCTCCCAGGAAAGAAATTCTTCCTAAGTATCAGAT
This sequence comes from Zonotrichia albicollis, assembly GCF_047830755.1. Taxonomy (NCBI): domain Eukaryota; kingdom Metazoa; phylum Chordata; class Aves; order Passeriformes; family Passerellidae; genus Zonotrichia; species Zonotrichia albicollis. The sequence goes on from NC_133860.1 coordinate 9,111,158, forward strand.
ATGAATCTGCTCTCTCAGTTTGAAGCTGTTCCCCCTTGTTCTGTCACTCCATGCTCTTGTCTCTCTCCATCTTTCTTGAAATGGACATTTTAATTTTGACCCACTTGCACGTTTGTGAATAGTCGCAAATTGCTCCTGCTTTACCCATGCAGAGATAGACAGTACTTACTATAAAATAGGCTATTTCTCATTACTGCTGAGCATAAGAGAACTCACTCCAGCTCTTATCTTATTTGAAGACTCAAGTGTTAATCCCTTTTGAAGCTTTTCAGCAGTGGGCAATGTTATGTGACCTGAACACACCACAGACATTTATTAAATTGATTTTACAGCACACTGGATTCAGGAGGGTATAGCTCCAAGTTACAGAGTGCAAATGGAAGCATAAAAAGATCAAAGTTAAAAAATCCCTGTGTTGGATATTCATTCCAAGACGTTTTGGGATGGGCTTTGTCTTCTCAGTATTTTTTGTACAGTGTTTTCTCCTCCTCTGTATTTTTCTCCCCAGCCTTTTCTTCCCACACTCCAAATGTTCTTTGTTGTCTCTGCTCTGTTCTGACTTGCTCCTTTGCACTTAGCCATGGTTTGTTGTCTTGTGCCAGCCAGATGAGTTCTCTTTTTTAAGCCAGTGTCAGCCCTAGTTGCCACTTGTGCTGGTGAATCTGTCCTGACTTGCATGAGCCCATAACTAGAATTTGAGAGAAAATAGTGCTTTCTTGTACCCTACTCAGAGAGGATGAAATATCTGCATTGCCCTCCAGCTCTGCTGTTTACACTGCTCTGTCAGAACATGTACATATTTTTTTCTCCAGAGATTTATAATTCCTTGTGATCTAGACATGGTCTTTGTGACAGTGGGCTCATACACATGTGACTCTGCCTGTCCATATACAGGCTTTTTTCTAAGGAAAGCCTGCCAGGTTTTAGGTTTTTTGTTGACAGATAATACTTTTGCATAGATTTTTCTGTTTGCTTACACTAGCAGTCTTAGATGTTTTAAACATTATTAAAGGTTGTGCCTGGGTTTTTTTTTCCAGTATTAACATTAAAATTTAATTCAAGGTCAGTATATAGCTTGGAAAAAATTAAGCAGACAGTGTAAGTTGATAGACTTTACTTAAAGGGATGGGGGAAGGAGAGGGAAGTAGAAATTGAGGCTATGGGAAGGGACTGTTTAGATAAACTACATGGTATGTCTAGTAATTGCTGTTGGTCTACTGCTAGGAGGTTTGGGTTGGAAGGGACCCCAAAGATCACCCAGTTCCCCCTGCAAGGACCAAATCCCAGTCCAGTGCCACACGTGCCGTGTCATGGCTGCGCTTCCTCTCATTGCTGCTGCTCTGTTCCAGGTCTCCTACCTGGCCAGCATCGTTCGCTACGGGGAAACCCCAGAGACCTCCTTCAATCAGTGGGCCTGGAGTTTGGTCCTGAGGCTGAAGCTGCACAGGAACGACCGTGGGGTGCAGCAGAGCGGGCTGGCCGCTGTCCCCGTGTGCGACACCGCGCTGGACGCGGCCGAGTCGGTCACGCTGCACCCCCTGCTCAAGGCTGTCAAGGCAAACGTCCCCATCGGCTGCTACCTGGCACTGGCAATGACCACCCTGGGACACAGGTGAGGCTTTTGGGGTGTTTTGGGCCTCGGGTGGGTGGCCCCAGGGACTGAGCAGCATCCCTAGTTAACAGCTTTGTGCCTGTTTAAAGAGTAAAGGGCTTGTGATGCAAGGCATCGAGCAGCTTGTCGTCTCTGTTAGGAGGAGCTGAGCCTGGGCAGTCTGGAGAAGACCAAAAGGGGGTCTCATTAATGCAGACAGACATCTCAAAGGCAGGTGTCCAGAGGATGGTGCTGGACTCTTTTCAGCAAGCAATAGCCACAACTAAAACACAAGCAGTTTCATTCAACATGGGGAGGAACTTATATATGCTGAGGATAGCAGAGCAGCTGCCCTGAGCAGCTGCCCACCAAAACAATTACAAATACTAAAAATATTTAGCAGCTGCCCATGGAATTTGGATTCTCCCTCTATGGAGACATTCCAAACCCACCTGGACTCATTCCTCTGTCTCCTGTACTGGGTGACCCTGCCTTGGAGGGGTTTGGCCTGGATAATCTCAAGGTGTTTTCCAGCCCCAGCTTTCTGTGATTGTATTTTCACAGAATCCCAGAATCATTTAGGTTGGGAAAGAGCTCCAAGGTCATCAAGTCCAACCTGTGACCAATTCCCACCTTGTCACCCAACCCAGAGCACTGAGTGCCGCGTCATTCGTTGGACACCTCCAGGGCTCCCTGGACAGCCACTTCCAGTGCTTAATAATCCCTTTTTTTGTGAAGAAATTTTTCTTGAATTCCTTCAAACAACCTGCTATTTCCTTTATTTTGCTAATAGTACTTTTTCTGCCTACTGCACTTTAGGGTTCAGTCATAAGAAATAGTACTGAAACTGGGGCTTAACAGTAATTTCTCTGGACAGGAATATGATTGAGCCACACTTACTGGAAGGGTTGTTGTAGAGATAATTTCATTTATCAGGGCAACACTGCATTCAGAAAATAGTGAGGAGAAAAAGCCCACTCACTCTGGGAATGGTGAATAAAAAGCATTATAAGAGCAGTGAACCTCTTAGTCCTGACTGTGTTCCAACAGAGTATTTTCCAATGCTTTTAGCTGGTTTGTAAGCTGGTAAGGCTTTTGGATGTAATCAGATGTTCCTGTCTGACATACTGAGTCACACAGAATTTGATCATTTCTCACCAGAACTCTTTTCCCTGAGTCTGTGATCCCTTTGGTTATGTGCTGTGCTGTTCAGTATTTCCACTCACTTGTTTTTCATGTATAATATTATGTTACTCTTTTAAGGAAAAATTATCTGGCCTTTCTTCTCCTTCCCCAAGGAAGGAGAAGAATCATTGCTTCATAATCTTATAATTGCTTCACGATAAGATTATGCCACAGATACTTTAAAGCGCTGGAATAGTCTGAGATTGATATTAAGGTATTTTGGGTTGAGAGTGGAAATTTTCCCAGAACTTTGACCATGAAATAAAAAACCAAAGAACCTCTTTAGTCTGTTTCCCTGCACCTTCTCTGTTTGGCCTTTGACTCTTTTCCCTGGAGAGGGAGGTGAATTGTCCAAGTTAGGCAAGAATAGTGAGTTTAAAGAGATAAAAACTTGATGAAGACTTGCATCTCTAGTGATTTTTGGAAGGTGGAACACTGATCCCCAGAAAGGGATTTGTGAAGGAAGGAGATACTTAGTAAATATTTGAGAAGGAAATACTTGGCAAATCTGTCAGCTATTGAATGACACCTATAGCCGAAGAAAAGAACTCTGTATTTAGCTATTTATATTTTCAAAGATAAAGTGTAAAGTTCTGAATATATCTACATCTCAGTTAATGAAAACTAAATCTTCAACACCTTGTCTTCCTTTCTGCTGATAGTGAATGTGTTTTTCTTAACTTTTTTGGTTTGTTTTCTGACAGCATTGAGAAATTCTGTGCTGAAGGAATCCCTCTTTTGGGTGTACTGGTCCAGTCTAGACATCTGAGAACAGTAGTCCATGTGCTGGATAAAATTTTACCCTTGTTTTACTCTTGCCAGTATTACCTCCTGAAGAATGAACAGTAAGCATTATATGTTCATAATATGTTAATTTTTAAATTTTATCATTTGTTTACCTAATTTATTTATAAAAAGGAAAGGAAAAGGAAAAGTTAATAATAATCTTCTGGTTTAGATGCCTGACAGTCTCCCCGACAAATCCTGAGTAAGATTTGGCTGTTGATGTAGATCAAGAACTGGTATTTATTTCTGATGAGCTGCCTTGAATTACAGGCTGGTATGAAATGTTCATACTGTGCCCAGTGTATGGCTGAACTGGGGCAATTAAATCTGCATTGTGGTTGTGAATCAAAGCCTTTCTGTATGTGTCTCACTGATGATGTTGAACTGATTTTCAATTCTCTAGATGTAGGCTTTCTATTTAATATGGAGTAAGAGGTGTTTTAATTTCATTTGTTGACATCCCTAGGTTTTTATCTTATGTGGAACTGTTCCTTCATCTGGACAGTGGAGTGCCTCAAGGGGTGACCCAGCAGGTTACCCACAAAGTGACACAGCACTTGACAGGAGTGAACTATGGAGAAAATGTTAAGCTGCTCAGTAGTATGATACAGGTAAGAAGATTATTTAAAAAAGAGAGGGGGGAAGAGAGTGTTTAAAACCAAGCTGATTTGGCTGAGTTAAAGATTAGAGAGGATACTGAACCTAGCAGTTCAGTCACAGAGTACCCTGTATCAAGCATTGGTTGGGTTTGGTTTCTTGAAATGCTCCTGCTTAAACTTGCCTAAATCTGGCAATGCGTGTGACACTAACAGCAATATTTACCTTTCAGACTTCTTGGAAAATTCATTTTCCCATAGCAGGTCAAAGCTGTTCCAAAAAGGAAATGTAAAATGCAGCACTCCTTTCTTGTCTGTGTTATTTGAGGAATGCAGCAGGGATATTAATGTCTGCAAGTTCTGCCTTTTACCATTAATTTAGGCCCCTGGAAAGGAAAACTGTTCTCGAGTTAGGGAGCAGTAGTGTTTTCTTAAATGCAGAGAGGTCAAAACCTTCTAACATTAGAGAGGGATAGTGGAAACAGACCTGCTCTGGGAAGGCCCTTTGCAGGAACAGCAGCTTGGACTTTGGAAATAGGTGCTGTTTATGCCTGCAGGTGTCCTGCTTAAGGCTTCTGTGTCTGTTTTTGCCGAATGCACAAGATCCTCTGCTCTCCAGGCTTCAGAATCTGCAGAAGTTTGGAGGCTGAAGATGACAAAGCTGTCCTTACTTGGGTGTAGAGAGTGTTGTTGTAAATGATTTTAATTTAAGGATAGCTTTACAGCCTCAAGCAAATCAAACAGTCCTCAGTAATTCTAAAGCTTTACTCAAAGCTGCAATGTGTTGACCAGTTTTCCCCTTTGATTTGTCAGAGTCACATTTTCCTGAGTGACCATCCGAATGGCGTGGGGCCAGCTGCAGTCCTGGAGTTCTGGGTGCAGGTGCTCACCAGCCAGCAGCTGTGGCACAGGGACAGGGCCACGCTCTGCCTGCTGGATGACTTGTGCAAAGCTGCCTTCCAGTACAGCCAGGAGGACTGTGTGCAAAAGCTGCTTTACCAGCAGCACAAGGTAAATAGAGAGCTCTGGTGTTTTGCTGTGACTCTTGGGGAAATGGTCAGCTCATCTGTTGCACAGTCGGATTTTGATGGGAATGAATTTTCCTGAAGTGCAGCTGTGAAGTCCTGGGGTGGTTTGGCTTGGGAGGGACCTTTACAGCCCACCCAGTTCCACTGTCCAGGGACACCTTCCACTATCCCAGGTTGCCCCAAGCCCTGTCCAAACTGTTTTTCAGCACTTCCAGGGATGAGGCAGCCACAACTTCTCTGAGCAGCCAGTCATGATGATGAGTGATGCATGGAGTCATCTGATTTTTTTCTGAGTTGCTCAAGAAATTTTCTTTCTTGAGTGGGTCAAGATTAATGAAATGTCTGATACTTTAATAATAATGATAATAATTACTACTAAAACCAGTTGGAACACAGTATTAATTTCATATGACTTCTATTGTTGTTTGTCTTCTTTGCATTTCAAATCTTTGATGGAGTGTTTAGGACAAAAATGGAGCTCCCTCTCCTGAAAAAGCCAGACACAGTTAGTGCAACAGGATTTTTTTCACTGAAATAGGAAGTCCAAGCAGGCATTTCAGTGGTGCCTGGCTGAGCTGAGGTTGGAAAGTAGCAACAGGAGGTAGAAAGAAACCTGGATAAAGATTGAGTGATCCACTTGTAGCTTCTAAATCACCTGGTCATGAAAAAACCCCAGATGTTTTCTGTTTCTGTGCAGAATGCTTTGGGCTATCACTGTGACAAGGGAATGCTGTCTTCACTGGTCAGCTGGATCGTGGCAGGCAATGTCACACCATCCTTTGTGGAGAGCAGTGCAAACTCCTCTCAGGTGAGCCATGATGGTGTTTTGTGACAGAAAAGCAGCATACTGGTCTAGGGTTTGTTGTGGGGTGGTTGTTTGGTTTTTTTTGTCTGGTTTTTTTTTGCTTTTTGGGTTTTTTTTTTTTTTTTTTTTTTTTGGGTTTGTTTGTGGGTGTGGTTTCTTTTTCCTGTTTGGGTTTTTGTTTTATTTTGTTTTGTTTTTTTTTTTCTGTTTTCTCTCTCGGTCACTTTTTCTTCCTGCCCCAGAGTTTTCTTGTGATAAAACCCAAGTTTAGCCTAAGAGAATGCTGTGGGTTTATACTAAAAGGAACATGGATATTTTGCACATGGAGAGTTGGTCTAATCTGCATCCAAGAATTCATATAATAGGATTTATTAGTTAAATTTTCTTCTAATCTACTATTGTCCTTTATCTGTTTAACAAGACTGTAAAGCCTGACTTTTCTTTCAGGTCAGTCTTTATCTGATAAATATTCTGAATTCAATTTACTTTCTCTCTGCTTAAGTGAGCTCCTTATTCAAGCAAAAAGGAGGAAAAAACCTCTAAGTACCTGAGACAGAGATGTGTAGTGCTGGTGGAAGAGGGGAGATCTTATTTTCCTGAGTTTGAGAAGGTTGTTTCCTCCAGAGTTCCCTGGGTGATTCTTACAGTTTTGTCTGCTTTTTCCCTTCTTTCCCAAAATTGTACAAAGGGGAAGTTAAAATTTAAGGATGAAGAAATTTTGTTGTTGAGATGTGATAGTGCCCTTTGCAACTCTGCCATGAGAATCCATCAAACACTTACTCCTCTTAAGAAATCATCAAGCTTCCTGATCCTGCCCCCTGCCATTTTATTATCAATGTTTTTGTCATTTCTGTGTTGTCCAGGTCTGGTTTGCATGGACAGTGTTAAATATGGAATCAATATTTGAAGAAGATTCACAGCTTCGCAGAGTTGTGGAGGGGGAGCTGGTTATCAATGCTTTAACTCCTGATCAAGCTTTGAAGGTGAGAGAGCTGGTCATCTCTTTTCATTAAAATCAGAGAGAACTGCTGGAGAAAGGTGTTCTCTTGTATAATTTAATTTTTTTCTTATGTACTGCTTCCTTACCAGGATAAATGTATAAATAATTCTTTACTTGGCTGAGCAGGGGCAAATATACTGCAAGGAAATTTTCATTGACATTTTTAGTATATTTGAGTTTTTTACATTTAAAAGCTACAATGGAAATACCTGATTTTACTATATCAATATTTACAGAAAACTAATTTGTGCTTTTGCATAATTCTCTGAGTCACCTAATGCCTCACAACCTTCAGTGCATTTATTCTATACCCCTGATATGGGGAGTGCTTATTTTTCAGGTGGGGAAATGTGTCTATATTTTAAACAGATGATTTCTCAGATGACCTGAATTGTGCAGAAGACTGGCCTTTGCTTTTCTCTGCTTTCTGAATTGTTTTCCAAGGCTTTCAAAACTATTTAGGTCTCTCCTTTAACAAGGCCCCTAATCAGCTGTACTTCAGGCTACATTGCAGCGTTTTTCAGCTTCTTTGCCCACATTCAGTTAGAAATTCTGGAGAGAAGCAAGTGGAAACCAAAGCTGTCCATTCTCAAAGTGTGTCTTTTGGCACATCCTTCATCTCAGCTGTTACAGTGTGTTTCAATAAAGGAGGTGGCCCTGTGAAAATAGGTTTTCTTGGCCATGTCAAGTACATATCTTGCATCCTTGAATGTGGTCTGGAGAGCATTTGTTCTATGGCTTACATGTCTTGATTTAGCTGGAAAACAAAAAGAGTGTGGGCAGTGTGTGGAAAAGAGGTTTGGTGTAGGAGATGAGGAAGGGCCAGGGAACTCAGAAAAGCCTCCCATTCCCCTGCTTCAGGCACATCCAGGGGAGCTTGGGGTGAGACTGTTTAATGGTTTAGTGGGTCTGTGGTGTTGCTAAGATGGGATACTGCTACTCATAGTTTGCTTTGATTTTGTTCTGCTTTTGCTTCTGTGTTCCTTCTTCACATTAGTTACACTGCGCATTTTGAATTTTCACTAGAGCTGTATTAAATGTAATCTGGAAAAAGCTAAAAGTAGCATGCTGGAGATCTAAACCAGGGACATCTACTTCTGTGAGGAGGAACAGTAATTAACTGTAATTAACAGCAGGGCCCATATGTTTGCCTTGTGCCAGAGCCATCACGCTGGGGGTTTGTAAGCACCAGAGATGTAATTCTGCTCTCCAGCATGACTGTGGGATGGGCAGCTCGTCCTTCAAGGCCTGTAACAGATGTGTGACTGCTTCCAGAGCTTTCTCCCCTGTAATTACCAAGTGTTCACACTGTGTTGATCTGCTCAGTTGCCCCGTGACAGCCTGTTACAGCACCACACTTGTGTGGAAATGTTGTTTCTGCAGAAAGCCCAGGCCCAGCTGAAGCTGCCCATCGTCCCTTCCCTCCAGAGGCTCATGATTTACCGCTGGGCTCACCAGGCCCTTGCTACCCCTGCAGATCACCCTCTCATGCCACTGGTCTGGCAGAAATTCTTCCTCCTGTACCTTCACCGACCAGGACCACAGTATGGGTGAGTCTGACCTGCTCCAGAAGATTATCAAGCACTAATTAAGTGCACAGCAAGCGAGAGTCAGTGCATTACAATGACTGCTCCCCAAAGCAGTGGGTACCAGTAGCTTCTCTGGTGAGCCAGTTTGTCTGCAGAGATGCTGATTTGACGTTTGCAACAAGACTTAGTAATGCTTTTTTGTTCATTTTTAGATTACCTGTAGATGGCTGTATTGGAAGACGCTTTTTTCAGAGTGCAGCTCACGTTAGCTTGCTCAATGAAATGAAGCAGCGGCTGACAGAGGTGGCTGACTTCCACCACGCTGCCAGTAAAGCCCTGAGAGTGGAGAGTCCTGAGAGCACTGACAGGTCACCAGAGAAGGCCAGCTGCTCACCTGATTACCTGACTTCACCTGAGCTGCATAAGGAACTTGTCAGGTAAAAAAAAACCCACAAACCTGCCCTGTTTCATGTTAATCAGTGCAACTGCCTGAGTAACTGCTGCAGCACAGTCATGGCTGTGTGAGGAATGAAGGGATGTGACCTCAGATGTGCTGCAGGCACTTTTTAAAAGCATAAAATCATAGAACATTCAGATTTGAAAAAGCCTTTCAAGATCATCAAGTCTAGCACTTAACCCAGCCCTGTCAAGGCCACCACTAACCCATGTCCCCAAGTGCATAGTTGGGCTCAAATCCATTCCTCTGTTTGCATAACTTGTTTAGTTTGAGAGGGGAGTGGGAGGTTTTACTGCTAAAAATAAAACATTGTTGATAGGTTTCCTTTTAGGGGAATAGCTTTGCTTTTTAATGAATGGTAGCCCCATGCTGGCAAAATATTTATTATTTAGGCATATCTGCCACTCATGTACATCACTAGCTATAAATGTAAAAGGCTAGTTGGTGTGTATATATGTTTGTCACAGACCAGAGCCTGAATTTATGTCTGAGTAATAGACAGATAATCAGATAATTTACTGTTGTCTTAAGCACATAGTTCAAGCAGTTTGCTTGGTTAGTGACCTAAAGGTTAGCTCTGCCAAGTGTGTTCTGTGCCACCTGAAAAATGGTAAATCTGCTTACCAAAACCTCACCACAGGACTCACTTTTTGTCTTGGATAGGCTAAGAAGGGAAACACTGTCACTCACTGCTACTCAGCTGGTGAATGCTCACTTTTGTGAGCGATAGTAGCTCCTAAGAGGTATCTATACCTCATGTACTCTAAACCTGAGAAAGTATATGAGTATTGCTAGGAAATGTTTGAAAGGATTATTTGAAATATTTGAAAAGAGTCCCTTGTTCAGGGGCCCTGGATGTGTGGAATTGGAGCTCCTGCTCAGTGCTCCCCTCAGCAGTCAGTAGGTACTGTAGAAACAAATGAGGGAGATTGTAAACCCAACTTGATTGTCTGTGAAAAATAATCCAGAGATGGTCACAGGGTGAACTTGATTAATATTTTCAGTCTTTGATTGCACATAAGTTTCCTGCTCCAGCAGAAAACCAGAGTACTCTACGCCCAAATAAATCTTACACTCAGGAAGTTTAATGACCTGTCTGGTTTCCTAGACAGGAGGGAAATTATTGGTAGGGTTTGTAGGGGCTGATTCTTGGAGTTGGTCTGCTTCCATTTTTTCACCAGTGACACTGATGAAGGAAGCAGGAGTTTGCTAGTGATATTTAATACCACAGTGTGAAGATTTAATGGCATTCTAGTGCTTCCTTGTCAGGATGGCTTGGATGGTGTGACTGTGAAAATGGTACCAGTTGGTGTCAGCTGAAAAAAAGGTGTATTTATGTTAAAGTCTTAACAAAGAAGGAAATGAGAATGAACTAGTCATGAATGAAACTCTGAACAGAAATTAAAAGATGTGACTTAACTCAGGCATGACTTTTTGAGCAGGTACTGCAGAGAGGTTCTGGGGTGAGGAGCCAAACTTGCTCATGTGTACTCTGTTTATTCTCTTGGTCTTCTGAGTGGGATTGTGGTGATACTTTCTGACCTAAGAGATTATTCCAGTCCTGGGTCTTATGCTAGTTTGCATAAATGTATTCAGAATTTGTCTTCTTGGTCTTTGTTGATGTCCTTCATGTTTTTCTAAGAACCTCCTTTCCACTGTGGGTCTGTAACTTGGCAGTAAACAAGTGAAAATGCACCTGAAATATCTTTTTTTGACCATGCCACCTTGTAGCATTATTGGTTGCCCTAATTCTAACTTCAGAAGAATCAAATTCACACTGATTTTTTTTCCTTTTTTTCTTTTTTTTTTTTTTCCCTCAGGCTTTGTAATGTTTTAATTTTGTGGTTGGAAGAAGAGAGTTTCCAGAAAGGAGATACATACATTCCCTCTTTACCAAAGCAGTATGATGCACATAGACTTGCTAAAGTCATGCAGAATCAACAGGTGGGTTGCTGATAACGCTGAAAATCTGAAATCTAAAGTTCACTTGCTAAAATGAGTCTTTGAAATCAATGAGAGTTGTGTTACTGGTCTTTAATACACATACAGCATGTATGATAACTTCATAGTTCTAATCTTTTTCCTAAAAAATGGTGCTATCTCAAACTGCCTTTCTGTATGTTTGAAGGAGGACTCAAATGTGGATCCTTTGCCAAAATCTGTAATTTTTTGCAACACAATCTTTTTTCTATACTGCTCTGTAATGCTTTTTAAGTTAGTGTTAGAGGACTATTTAAGTTGCAGCTTTAAATAATGAAAGACTGGAAGCCAAAACCTGCTTGTGTTGGTAGTCTGTAAAATGGCAGGTTCAGCCATAAGTTAGTGAGTGTGTATTATTCTAGTCTTCAGTTATTTTTCTATTATTCTATTCTTCAAGCCTAAAGACTTATTTTGGAAGGGCGTTTCCTTATACTTGCTTTGTTTTCACTCCTCCAGTGTCTGTGACTACTGGAAATGCAGCCTCCTGTAGGCTGGCTGCAGTTAATCATTCCATGATGTTTTAGACTATCTTGGTCTCTTGTATTCCTTTTTTTGGAGCAGATTTTTAATAATCTATCTTTGTCTCTTATCTATTAGAAATTATACCATGTGTCAGGTTTAATCTCTAAGTCTCACAAATGCTTTTCAGTAGATCTCTATATATGTTATAAATAGTTCAGTGTTTTTCTTCAGTTTAATTTTTTGCCCTTAATAAATTTCCTGTGACTTAAAACTGCAGGGTATATATTTTAGGTAGTTACTTTAGTTTCACAGCTACTAGAATGGGTGGACAGCACATGGTGCTGACCAAAACAGAGATGATAATTGAATTCTTTTGTGCTCCAGGATCTGTGGATGGAATATGTCAATGTGGAACTCATTCACCATGAGTTTCAGGAAGCTCTGAACCTTTGGGTGCAGGTTCAGCTTGAATCACATCCAACCTGTGCTTCTGCAGGGGAAACAGATTTCACCAACCCTTTGTCAGGTAAGAGATAAAAATAAGGAAACTGTGCCTTAAAGAATTACTGGGATGTCAAAGCCCTGGTTTCTTTGGGAGCTTGATGATGCCTGTCAGTAAAGATATTAAAATGGTTGTTTTCTGTGGGTACAATATTTTCCATGAAGTTGTCATGGTTTTCTCACTCAGATTTTCATGATGACATGAAAATTATGACGTTGATGCTTTTTGGTTTTAAGTTTGCCATGTCACACAGCAGAGCTAGGGCATCACAGGTGAGCTCCCCAAGAGTTCCTCTGCACAGAGTGTACTCCAGACATTTCCCAAAATTAGAGAGAGATAGGTGAAAGCAAAAGTAAAACCAACTGTACTTGAAAACATATTGTCTCTGGTCTTTTTTTAGTTTAGTTTAGTTTGTTTGTTTGTTTGTTTTTTTTGGTGTTGTTTTTTCCCTGTGTGTTTTCTCTGGAATTTTGGCATAGTGAAAGGGCTGTTCTAGCACAGAAGGGGTGATGGTCACAGCTGATACATTAAGGATGTGGAGAGATTGGATTTGGAGCTGATCCAAAGAGGAAGGAGTGAGGGAATAGAAGGGAACTGGAATGGTTTCATAACGGAAACTGAATGGAAATCAGCAGGAGGAGAGGGCTGACCCAGAGAGAGGCTGTGCTCTGAGAAGGAATTGACACTGACAAGACTACTGGTGAGGATCAGTTTAGGGAAAGGAAGATGAATTTTGCTTAGAATTTTGTCTGGGTGCGTGCGTCAGATGTAAAATAAATGGAGTGACAGGAAAACTGTTTGGGGAAAACAAGGAAACCAGTAGGTCTTTTTATCCTAATCTTTGTCTGATGGAAGAGCTGGACCTGAAAATTAGCTGTGTGAAATAAAGTTTGACAAAAATAAGAATATTAGTTGAGTGATTTTTTTTTTTTCAGAGGGGGAAACCTGAGAAATATTTGCCTGCAGTTAAAAATGCTTCATGCAAGAAAACGAATGTTTTTGTTCACTTTCTCATAACTTTTCTTATTGACCAAACTTGCTTCTGCTTTTTTAAAATCTTTTTTGTAGCCAAAGTGAGGATCATGAATAATTTGAAGAAGCTGGACACTCCCAAGCCCCCTCTGCCTCTGCAGACGATGAAAGCTCCTGTGCCAGTGATTTCCTCGGCCACCCTGGTGAGCCAGAAGGACGCGATCCAGCTCATGCGCAGGGACCTGAACATCCTGCAGCAGCACGCCAAGTGAGTCCTGTCTGTGCTCCCTGTGCCTCTCCCGTGGGTCCAGCACTGCCTTGAAATTATTGTGGAGTCACAGAATTGGGTGGGGAGGCGCCTCAGAGCCCAGCCCATCTCACCCCTGCCAGGGACAGGGACACCTGGGCAGGGACACCTTTCACTGTCCCAGGGTGCTCCAAGCCCCATCCAGCCTGGCCTGGGACACTGCCAGGGATCCAGGGGCAGCCACAGCTGCTCTGGGCACCCTGGGCCAGGGCTTCCTCACCTTCACAGGAAACAATTTCTTCCTAAAGGTGCCCTTCACAGCCGCCTCATTTATGATATTAGCACAAGTCAGTACTTCTGCTTCTTGTCCCATTTGTTTCCTCTTTCTTCTGATCTATCAGGTCATTATTCTACTTCTTCAACTGACATAAGAGTGCACAAGTCTTACCTAATGACTGAGATTACATCAGATGGCATCTAACTTATTTTCTTATTTGGCATATTTCCTGTCTAAATTCTCCTTTTAGGCTAGATTTGTTGACAGTGAGTTACTTAACCCTTTTGCACTAAGGTAGTAGTTGCAATGTGAAGCACCCAGGAGAAAAATCTGAGTTCTGGTTTTGGTAGCTTTGTTAATGAAAGAGACTTTCTGTTTTTAATATTCCAACTCAGATAATCCAGTTGAATTGTTTTCAGTCACAACTGGTCAATCTATAGCTGTTCTTACCTAATTCAGTAATTTAATAACAGTATTTTGAACCAGACCAAAAGCTACTAAGCCCATGAGAGGCTGTGTCTAAACAATTCCACTATCAATTTTAGGTGGGCTCTCTTTTTACTGTTTTCTGGTTTGTTTTGTTTTTGTTTTTGTTTTGGTCTGGCAGAAAATTGCATTTCTTGTAGAGATTATTCTGTTCAGTTTCCTTCCAGGTTGTCATATCAAGTAATTCAAGAGAACTCACACATATTTCATATTTGAGTAGTTTTGTTCTTATGAACCTGTTTTTTTTTTTTTTTTTTTTTTTTACTTTGAAGTGCTATTACTTTGAAGTTTTAGCTCAATTTCATTTGATAACCTTTTATGTTTTCCAGCAATGTGTCATGAGTCTTTGCACAGCACATTAAATTGAAGTCTCCTCTCTTAAAAATTCTCAGCATGGCTGTTTTCAGGAAAGATTTTGGTAATTTTATTAATAAATGCCTTTCAGAACTGCAGCTCTCTGGGAGTCTCAGCATGTGGCTCTGAACAGTGAGATCCTGGACACGGTGCCCAAGCTGTATGTCAACAGGGAGGAGCAGATCACTCTCCACCTGGAGTGCCGGGGAACTTCAAATAAAGGCTGCCAGGGAGCAGCTCAGCTCACCATCCAGGTCAGAGGCATGGCACCACCTCTGTTTTGGGGCTGGTGAACGCAGAGGATGAGTGTGAAATGCCTGAATTATTGTAAAAGTGGTAGCATTTGACTGAATAATCCACACACATATTAGTGATCTGAAATACCTCATGTAATGCTCAAAAGGACAAGCAGATCAACAGCTGAAGAATAAGTTGTTGCATGATTTGTTTTGCTCATGGCATCAATTCTAAACTGCTTCCCAGTGTATGGATGTGGGAATTTGCTTGCTGATAGGAATAGAAGCATGAAAATGTTTATGGAAATACTACCATGTTGCTTAGTAAATTAATTTTTTGATCCCCTCTAAGTTTCAGTCCCTGTGGATTAAAAGCCTTAGATAAAAGACATGAATTCTCTTAGTGTGTGTGATAACTAATTAGGAACATGGCCAAGGATGTGTGCTTGGGCACTATGTACTAAATCTGATGAAAGCTCTCATGGGGAAAACCATCCAAATTCAGAGTTCTCTGACTGGACTCTGCTTAGTTTTTGGAAATAGCTGCAACATGGAAGAGTTCTAGCAAAATCATGTTAATTCTGCAACGAATGTGTGTCTTTTTGTCATTTAGTTTGAAGGGAAGCACAAAAATGAAGCAGTGAGCCAGCAGCTTCATGCTTTGCGTAAAGAAGTGAGGCAGCTGCAGGCAGAAGCCATGAAGCCACCTTCCCTGGGTGTTGTGGAAGCAGCTGTGCACGTGGAGAATTTCATAACGTAGGTTGCTCAGATGCTGCTCTGGGTAGTGGTGTTTGTGCTTCTGTTTTGGTGTGTTAAGAGTTAAAATGTGGAACCTGTTTGTGTGTTTTCCCTGAGCTCATCAGCTCAGGCCAGCAGCAGAGCTGGAATCCTGAGACCTGTGTGTTTGTGACACAGTGATTCTTATTGTCAGAGGGTCACTCAGGCTCAGCAGGGCACACAGTATGGTGCTGTACTTCTGTTTATTGTTTTCTACTTCTTTTTATTGTTCTGTGCCTTATAATAGCCCTCCTAATGCTGTAAAAGGACACTGAGTGATGACAAGGATGCTGTGCTAAACTTTAGGAAGTGGCAAACTTGTACCACAGCTGTCTCAGCCATGGCCTAAATTACATGATGTGAATATGACTCTCTATGGGTTTTTCTTCATTATAGTGCAGGACATAAATCTTTATTAGAGTGCTAAAATTTGAAAATGTTTTTCAATACGTGAAACAAAATGGTGCTGTGAAATAATACTTAGGTAGTACCACTTTTTTTGGAGGGGGGATATGAATAAAATGGGATCATCCAAGGCCCTCTTCCTCACTTTTACAGTTTATCCCAGAGCTTCACTTTAGCAACTTTATCCTCAATATTCCAGATTTCTGCTGGGATTCTCTCAGTGCAGCTGGTTTACTATAGAGTGTAATGATTGTACAAGTAAAAGTGTTTATGTACTACTTCTTGTTCATTCTTCATCACTAATCTGAAAAATTCTGTGGATGGACTAATTCTTGGAATTTACGTCTGTGGAATTGCATATTCTTCACCTGTTTTAATTCAGATTTAATGAAGACAGGGGTTTGGTCTCAATGAAACATTTATTTAGCAATGCACAAGAAAAGATTGATTCTGATTTAGTTCTTTTATTGTTGAGCCTGTGAAATAAAATGGGTTAGGTTTCCTTGCAATACAAAGGCAGTTGAAACACCATCAGAATATGGGGAGTGTATGATTAAAGGGAGAAACAATGCATTGGAATTATGCTTTGGATATTTTTCAGTATTCACTTTCTGACTCTGATTATGGAGACTTTCGTAGGTTTGGAAGTATCCATTTCAGGCAGCAAAATTACATGAGCTAAATCTGTGACTTTTCAGTCTGGATACGAGAAGGAGGGATACTCAGGGAGTATCACAAATATTCATCTCTAGGCTATATATTGACAAGAAACCTTTATTTATTGTCACAGGTTGTTCTCCATATGTAAATTTAATTTGCCTTTTTAACTTAATTTTTTTAGGGCCCTGATAAATATCTACAAGGTGCAGCCTATGCCTGCAATCAAGAAAGTTGGAATTGGTTTGTTTTTCACATTGGTAGAATATGTGTGTGATGAAACTCAACGTAATCCTCCCACGAGGCAGTTCTTCACATCCTGCATTGAGATTCTGGGCCAAGTGAGTTTATTTCTTGAATCTGAAAATATTTTGTAAATTTTTAAAATTTGATTTTTGATGCCTATATTTTCCAATTTCACTGCTGTTAGTGGGGGGGAGGTGGTCCTAAATGTGTTCAGAAGTTTTAAAGTTCATTTTTGAGCTTCTATCCCATTTTGTTTTCAGCTAATTGTATAATGTGCACAGTCTTTAGGAGAGGTGATTTATATTTAAGCAAAATAAAAACTTGCTCTGTGGTGTCTCTGCTTAGTGTTAATAAATTGTCATTGTGTGAGTTAATTTAAATGCTGGAGTTTTGGGCAGGTAACTAAGGTTTGGATACTTTCGGTTTTTAGAAGTGTTTCAGCATAGACTTTGCTTTTACCTGTTGCTTTCTGGTTGATGCACATCTTGTCAACCTCTGTATTTAGACTAAACCTTTCTTCTACAGCCTTGCTTTGTTCTCTGTCTAGTGAGTTGTATCAGAAGTTTGCTGGTAGAGAAGACAAGTGCTTGGTGGTGGTAATGTGTGCTGTGCTTGTGCTCTGAGAAGATCATTAGCCTCTGCTTTGGGTCCAGATACTTACTTTTATCTTAAATATAGCTTATTTCAGTGTGCAGCTGTCCTTGAGCTCCTCTAAAAGCCGAAGTAGTGAGAAGTTCTTCAGAGCTGTAATTCTGTTAAATTTTTCCTATTATTAAGCAGGGCTGGTGAAATCAGGATTAATTTTCTTATGCTATTCAATCAGAAAAAATAGTATTTCTGGGTATTTTAGGCAACATATGTTATCACAAATACTGGTATAAATTGAGCAAGGAAGACATATTTTGTGTTATATCTTGTGGAATAGCAGCATTTAGATGATATTAATCTTATAATCTCAGTCTCTTGTTTTTGAGGAAAACTTCTTATAAAGTTTGCCTTTTTATAAAAGGACCAAAACTGTGGGTGTCTCATCAACAAGCTAAAGAGGTGTATTTTCCAGTTGACTGATATTTGGCTGATATTTTTTCCACCATTCCCACTTCTCTCAGGTGTTCATCAGTGGGACCAAATCAGAGTGCAAGCGTCTGCTCCAGACCATCCTGCACAACCGGAGGCTCTGTACTCTCCTCTCTCCTTACTTCACTCCTGTAGCCTCTCCCAGTGAATTTGTGACTTTGTATGAAAAAGTCGTGGCCTTTCTGAGTGAGGATAACAGCGATGTTGTCTTCATGCTGCTGACAAAGGTGGGTGTTGTTTGCCTAAGGACCATGCCCTTAAGCTAAAGAGGAAGGAGATACAAATCTGGTACTTCAAAATAGCATTGATAGATTCTGTAGAGCTGTGTTGGTCATACTGGGTGTAAGTGTTACATTTAAGCTCAGTAGGGGCTGGAGTGAAAAGCAAATAGTTTAAGTAGCCTTTTCTAGCCCAGATAGTATCAGTTTGTGCTTCCCAGGGCTTACTGCTGAAATTAAAACCATCTCTTGATGACTACTTCTGCCTGGTATCTCTGCAGACATTCATTACAATAGCCAGTGCACGCCGGGTATCTAACAATCAAAACAAAATTTGGGACAGTGTCTGCATTTTCCAGCTCTGTTTGGCACCCGTGTCCTTCCTGCCTGTCTTAAAACAGAGTAAGGTAATAGCAAGATGTGATTTGCATATCTCATGATACTGCCAGTGGAGAAATTAGTGTAACCCTTGGCCTTTGATAGTGCTCTGATTTTCCTCTTCAGTTACAGGGAGGCAGCAGGCAGTCTGTCCTGGGCAGGACTCTGAGCTGTGCATGGTGGCAGTATTGACCCTGCTGACCAAGGTCTGAGCCGCTGCTCCAGAGCTACAAAAGCTTTGCTCCTCTTCTTGAAAATATATGGACTGTGGGCATCAGTCCAGTTTAATGCTTGTGTGGAAACTCTGAGCCCCTCGGGAAAGGGCTGTTCCACAGATCTAGAGACTTCTGCAGTGTGCTAAATCATGGCCTTTAAGAGTGAGGTTGGGAGTTTGGGCTAACAACATGCAAATTCGTGATGTTTTTCTTAGATACATAGAAATATCATTATTTAATTTCCCTGGTGACCTCTCCCTCCTCCCAAAGGTGTTGTGTCTGCTGAATCTCCCGCTCACAGCTGCTCCCTGTGCTCTGTTGCAGTTTGACCTGACGCAGTGGTTGAGCGTGGCCAAGCCGCCTCTCGTGGAGCGCACCCAGCTCCTGGAGTCCATTCACCTGGCCCTCAATGCATGTGGCCTGGAACCTGAAGAGGATATTTTGATGCCATTTAATATCTTCTGCAAGCATTGGACTAACCTTCTCCAGTATCAGTTCCCTGACCACTACAGTGATTTCTTAAGGTTGTTTGTGCAAAGTGAGTATCTGAGCTGATGCGTCCTAAGCCTTTGTGCAGAACCCCTCTGGCTTAAAAACATGAACCCTGTGCAGTAGAGTTAAACTGCAGAATGTTTTACACTTCCGTAGGTTTCTGCCTTGGGTGTTTTTATGTGCCTTGCTATGTAATGTGGTTTTTTAGGACATATTGTAGTTCTTCTGTGGGTCGAGGCGTACACATCAGTGACAACATTTTCATCCCATGTAACAGGAAAAGGATGGAGGAGAGTCTTCTGTTAGTGGACTATTAGTCCATATTTAGCACCAATATTAGCACCTATTTATGATGATTATGCCATGGTCTGTAATGCAGAACCCTTGTTTTTGATTACCCTTCAATGTCAGGTGGAGAGCTGGAATTATGATCATGTGTAACTGATGCTGAAATCTGCTGAAAATGCCCTGGTTGACATTTGATGCCACTCATATTCTGATGTGCCCCTCAAATGAGAACAAAAGTGATTCTCCTTGTCAAACCATGTCTGTTGAGGGAGCAGCTGTCTCTTAGTGGGTATTTGCAGCCAGGGATATACAAAGTGGGAAGCTGTCTAAGAAGAGAAACATGTAGATGCCAAAAGGAAATGTTATGTTGATTACATTTGCAAGCTAGAGATGGTCTCTCACCCTTAAACTTGCGGCTTTCAAGCTCCCACTTCACCTAATTTCTCATGAAGCAGGGAGCTCTAATTTCAACCCTGTATGATTTGTTTGGAGAAGGGGACTAACATCTTTCTGGTTTTCACAAATGCATTCCCTTCCTTCTCCTAAGGCTCCTCAGAGCAGCTTCTGAGCCCTGACTGTTGGAAGGCATCACTTCAGGCTTTGGGGTGTGATTCTGCAGTGGCTGAGCAGGGCAGTTTCAAGAAAAGTGATTCTGCTGAGGGTCCTGTGGTGAGGGATGCTGCAAAAACTCTGCTCTCCACAGAACAGGTGGGTGCCCCTTGGGTTGGTTTGGGTTTTTCAGGTGATACAGATGCCCTCCAGTGACAGATAACACTGCTGTGCAACTTTTCTGCAGCTGATTCGTAGCTTCCTTCTTTTTACAGGTCAGAGAGACAATAGAATGGCTTTCTACATCCTTCTGCAAACTCCGGCTGGCCTCGGTGGACTTCAGGACTTTTGGGCTGTTTTCAAAATGGACTCCTTATGTGGCTGCAGTGAACACATTCCTGGAGTACCTCATTAAACGACTGATTGACACTGAAGTTGCTAATTTAGCCCAAGAGCCTGTTGGCAGTAGCAGAATTTTAGCAGGTAATGTGTCTTAAAAGCAAATTACTTAAGAACAGACACCTGATTTCTCCAATTCCTTCTGTTAAGGTCCATCTAAATATACAGCAAAATCTTACTTTGCATTTGTGCAGTAATGATAACATTAAAATACGGATGGGAAATGTTACTGCTACTTCATGGCCATGTAGGACTTTATGCTTTATAATCTGAGAGGAAGCTTTTTCAATATTTGAGCTTCCTTCAAGATTATTTTATGAGGCAATTGTACTTTCTTAAGAAAAATAGAGTCTTTTGTACTGAGCAGAGGTTTGTAGGGCAACACTACTGAATTTCATTGTGCATTATTTAAATCTGGAAAAAGTCAGCTTTTACTTTTTTTTTTTAAACTAATTTTAATTTAAATATTAATTAACACATTTTAATATGTGCAGGTTTAAAGCATGGATCGTTATTGCCCCCACAATCTCTGGTGTGTTATAAAAAGTGTATTAATAAAACATCTTAACAATGCAAAATGCTTACAATGGTTGTTAAAACAGCCCTATTGTTAAATTAAGCTATTATTAAGCATATTGTATTTTAAATTTTTATTTCACCAGAAAGAACTGATTGAATGGTTGGACTCAATGATCTTAGAGGTCTTTTCCAGTCTTGATTATTCTATAATTCTGTGAATGTTAGAATGAGAAAGGGATATTATATCCACATTTAGAAAAGTGTAATATATTCACTGGTTTTGATGTGAAGGAAAAAAGCAACTTTGTTTTGTTTCCTTATAGCATTGCAGTCCTTGTACTCAGTGATTGCTGGACTCTTTAAACCATGGATACTGGTCCTGGAGAAAGAAGATGCAAGGTATATATTGCATTTTAAAATTAAATGAATTTTTGCTGAAGTAGACACTTTAGTCCTTTAAGAATGGCTTTCATTATTACCTGTTTTTTAATAATCTGTGACTGTCTTGCCTTCCATTTAAATAGCTCTCACTTTGTCATTTCCTTAATAATTACAGAACTATTTCATGACCTACATCAATTTGCCAAGGTTTAGATGGAATAATTATTTTAGATATGAGAAAGACCTTGTAATACTACGAGCAAGGCTTGATTATTTGAAGGGTTTCACTCAGTTTAAAAAACACTGAAACTTGAATTTCAGATTCCTGTTTTTTAACTTCCATAATGTCTATAATACCTGTTTAAAAGAAAACAAAAAAGCCAAACAAATACAACCCCAAATGCCAGTGGTATAGATAAAGAAATTTAGGCTAAATGAATGCTGTGATCATCTATTGCCCTGTGTACCTCTGTCTTTGCATGAAAAGTTACTTATGCTACTATGCATTTAAATTCTGTTTTCTTTCAAAGTTTAAAGCTTTTGGAGTTGTGAGTCCGGCCTTCAGCACTGAAGGTAGAAGGCTGATAGCAGTTGGTGAATAATGTTATTGAGAAACTGTTATTTAAACTCTGTTATGAAATATCAAACAAGTAATTTATGCTTACTCGGTGGATCTTCAGTGGGATAGTGAACTATGCAGCTCTTCTAAGGAAGAAGAGTCCCAAAAAGCTGAAATTGGGAGGACTGCTGATGCCTATCCTTCACTGCTTTAGAGCATTTAAATTGCACATATTTATGCACAGGAAACTGAACACTGCAATTTGTGTTGTGCTTCTTCTCAGTAGCCAGCCCTGCTACCCTTGGCTGGAGAGTGACACTCCTGTAGCCTCCACCGTGGTCAGTCTGTTTGCAGACTGCATCAAGCTTTTGCATGAGAGCTTCAAAGGTGAGCATGAAATCCTAAGCCTCCCCACTTGTTGATTTGGAGGGAAAAAAATACTAAAGTTTGGTGTGCGTTTTTTTTCTTTGGGTGTATTTTAGTGTAACTTACAAGTTTTTAATCTGCAAAAATAGACTTTATTCTGCGATCAAGTTTTATCTGAATTTTTTTCTGCTGTTAATTCAGCCATTTTCTTTGATTCTAGAAAAGCTGTTGCCAAGCCACCATGGGGCTCTCTGGTTACACCTAATGCATTACTGTGAGTGTTGCACTGCCCCCAAAATGCCAGAGTTTATTCTCTATGCTTTCCACACTGAGTTCAGAAGGCTTCCATGGAAGGAAATGCATCCAGACCAGATGCTTATGGAGGAGTTCTTTAAAGTGAGTTTGTGGCATCTGTTGAATTAAGTTCATAGTCAGTGCTGCCCTTGAAAATAGCTGGAGAACAGTTCTGTTAGCAAGCGGGCTTTTAAAGTTTGTTTTTAGCATTCACAGCTGCTCAATTTGTGATGGATTTTTGTGAAGGAGTGCTTTTGAGTCTTAGACAAAGTTGTGAGGAGCTATACAGCTCCCTCTTTATTGATCTGCTGGAGTGTCTCATTTATTGCATATGTATTTAATGTTTTTATTAGATTTAATATATTTTGCTATTGCCATGTTCTCACTTCCAAGTCATCTGAGACAAGGTAAATGTCTCAGACGACTTGGAAGTGAGAACATTTACAAAGGTAAAGCTGCAAGAGGGAGAATGAAATGATGGAGAAAAGACATTTGTCTACTCTTCTGCTGACCTAAAATGCTGCTGTAGATTTACAGCTGGCTAAGGAACTGAAAAGCATAAAAGTACTTATGTCCTACATCATTTTATGCACCTGTCTTTTCCCCTTTCTCTTTCCTAGATCGAAAGAGGCAGCCCCAAGAGTTGTTTCTTGTTCTTGGGTTATGTTTTATGTGAAGTAAACTGGGTCAGTGTCCTCTCTGATGCCTGGAATCCCAACCCTCACCCTCAGACCCACAGCATGATTGTCTGTTTGCTGTACATGATGGTCCTGCTGGCAAAGGAGGAACAGCTCATAGGCGAAGAGGTAATTTTTGTGACTGTTCATACCCATCTCTTAAAAGAAAAATAATCCTTTACTAGAAAGGACATGAGATCTTGTGACTAAATCCACTTCATTGCTTCTGGAGGACTCTTCAGAGGGTCTTGATCATCTTAAAAAGTCCCATTTCACATCTGCTAGCTTTCTTCCACTTGCAGAATTTTCTGCTCCCCATTTCCTCTGAGGCAGTACAAGATGCTGCACCAAGATGTCACTGGCAGCCTTTGACCATCATTGTATTTCAGTTGAGGAAAATTACCAGCATGATGTGCTTTGACCTGAATGTGTTTGCTTATCAGAAGCTTCTCAAGCTTCAGAAGACAGCTGTTTGCACATGGTGTGAGTCAGCCTCAGGAATTCCCTCCTTCCCTCCAGCAGTATGTTAAACTGACCCACTGTCAGGAGGATTTTTGCCTCCCAGAGCACTCCTGTGACACCTTGATCTAAATCTCAGACTTTCTCAACCCTGTGTTCCAGGGCATGGGCCACCTGAGGAGTACCTGTTGTACCAGTGTCACATTCCTGTAGAAGTAGTGTAATTTGGGTTGGTTCTGGATTGTCGCCTCAATTCCAGCATTTCTTCATTCTAAAACCTGTAGAAACATGGAATAGAATATAGAATATCCTTAGTTGGAAGTAATCACTGAGTTCAACTCCTACCCCTGCACAGACACCCCAACAATCCCACCCTGTGCATCCCTGGCAGCGCTGTCCAAACCCTCCTGAGCTCTGGCAGCCTTGGAATGTGCCCATCCCTGGGGAGCCTGGGCAGTGCCAGCACCTTCTGGGGAAGAGCCTTTCCCTGATATTCAGTCTAAACTTGTAAAAAAGCTCCATACCAGTTGGTGTTTCTCTGTGTCCAGGGGGCTCTTTATCCCTGCAGATGTTTAAGAATAGATGGGAGCTGCTCATAGACAGAGAGGCTTTTACATCTGCTGACTGGCACTGCCTGTGTGAGCTGTGGGGCTGCTGTGCTGTTCAGGGTGGTATTTATGAGAATAACAATATGAGGAGTCCCCAGGTTGGTGGATGACTCACTAAATGGAAAATGAGGGACACAGTTTCTCCTGTGAACTTGCATTGATGTATTTTCAAAAATAATATTTTAATGCCTCTTTAAAGACTGTACTGAAGTGACTTTAACTTGAAGGGTCTCCATATATTTCCAGCTGTCTTTACATGTTTACATGTCAGATCTTAGCATTTTTCACAGACTTTTGTTAGAGCTGCTGCAACAGACTGGATGCAGTTCTGCAAGTGCTGGAGATGAAGTACATGTGTTAGCTTACTGCTTGAATAAGGAATTGCTTTACAGACACTCCCTAAGGTCATCTATTTCTGTGGGTTTTCAGCTCCATCTCCTTCAAATTCTCTGAAGCTAGAGCTTCCTTCCAATATTGAGTACGGTGAGTATGAATTGAAAACTGCAAAGAAGGTGCAGCTTAAACTGATGTCTTTAAATCTGCAGGAATCTCCACTCATAAATCTTCTTGGACAGACCAGCTCCCTTCCTTGGCAGCTTGTGGGCATTTCATCCTATGAAAGCATCATCAGTTACTGCAACAGTCACTACCCTCCCTCTGTTATCCTTGCTAAGGATGCTGGAGCTGAACTGATCGTGAAGCTCCTGAAAATCTCAGCTGGCTTTGGGGCATCTTCAGATAGTCACATCCACCTTGTGAGTTGAACTACTTTTGAAGCATCTCCTTGCTGTTCTTGGCTTTTGTGAAGTTATGTTTGTGTATATTATAGAATATGGAAAGAGTTCTAGGTGTGATTTTTTTAAAAATCTTTTTGCCCCTAATTGTTTTTAATTTTGCTTGACAGGATGCAACTCTGAAGTGCCGAGCGTACATTCGCCAGGTGGTTCAGTTCCTCAGCACCTTAGAACAAAGTGGAAAGATAACCCTTGCAGTTTTGGAGCAAGAAATGGCCAAGTTGCTAGATGATGTAGTCATCTTTAATCCCCCAGGTTTGTGTTGGGGAAATGGCAAATTGCTTCAAAGGTGTCAAAATCCTTTATTCCATGGAGTGGATTGATGAACTTGTTTGATGGCTTAATTATTTGCATTATGTCAAGTCTCCCTTATGGGCAGCAGGGCACGGTGTTTTGGTGATGTGTACATAGGTGGTATATTAGCACAAAGCAAAAATATGAATCTTGCCCTACAGAGATGTCAAGAGTGACAGAACCAACATTAAAAATGGATTAAGTTTGTGAGTAAAACTGGCTGACATAGAGGAGCTTGGGTGATTAATTTCTTTGTCATCTGGTGGTTTGGGGTTTTTTCTAATTTTTACTTGTCACTTACCTCTCTTTTAAAGGGAAAAAGGGCATGAATTCATTCTCCTGGTCCTGAGGGATTAGGAGCAATGGATACAAACTGAAATTGGGAAGATTATGTTAGGTATTAGGAAGAAATTCTTACTGTGAGGCTGGTGATGCACTGGCACAGGTTGCCCAGGGAAGTTGGAGGTGCCTCAGTCCTGGCAGAACTCTGGGCCACATTGGGTAAGGCCTTGAGCAACCTGATTTCGGGGAAGTGCCCCTGCCTGTGGCAGGGGGGTTGGAGCCTAGATGGTATTTAAGGTGCCTTCCAACCCTGAATATTCTGTGTTCTGTGACTCAGAAATGGTTCCAAATTGTAAAACCAGGAAAACTTGACAGTGTTGAAGTAGAAGAGGCATACTGATGTACCATAGTGGTATAACACATCCAGTCATCCAGGATTGTGTGGTGAGATCATCTAGGTCTCATTTTTAGTACTTAGTACCATCTTGAGGTTCCTCCATCAATCTGAGTTCAGGTGAAATCCGTGTCTCACTGTATTCCACAGAAATGGTTATGAGGGGTTGTGTCTCTTCCTGCCCATGGGTGTGTAACGAGGAGGAGGCTTTCCCAGTGGTAATCCGGGTTCCAGTGTGTGTCCCTGAAGGGATTCTGTGGTTTCTCCTGGCAGACATGGACCTGCAGACGCGCCACCTGGCCCTCAGCAGCCTGTTCACAGAGACGCTGATGATGCTCAACAACTCAAGCATCACCACGGCCGAGTCCTTGCGGGGCAGCCTGCGCCGCTGGATCGAGGGCAGGGTGCAGGGGCTGCTGGCCATGCCCCTCCTCACAGCCGCCTGCCACAGCCTGGCCTCCGTGCGCCACATGGCCGAGACCACCGAGGCCTGCATCACCTCCTACTTCAGCCACGGTACGGGCTGTCCCTAGGGCTGGGGGAAATGGAGTTGTGGAGAGTTCTCGGGGCCTGGCTTCTTCCTGTGAGGGTGGTGATGTGTCACAGATATCTTTTGTGAAAAATACTTTCCTTAGGATTTTTCCTTCTGAGAAGCTGAGAGGCTTCAAGAACAAAATGTAAACATTGATTATTTGCTGCTGTGGAATGCAACAGGTGGATCTTTGATTAGCCCATGTTGGTTGTTTCTAATTAATGGCCAATCACAATCAGCTGGCTTGGACCGAGAGCCCAAGCTACAAACCTTTGTTATCATTCCTTATTATTCTATTCTTAGCTAGCCTTCTGAGGAAATCTTTTCTTCTATTCTTTTAGTATACTTTTAATGTAATATATATAATAAAATAATAAATCAAGGCTTCTGAAGCATGGAGTCAGATCCTCATCTCTTCCCTCAACCTGAGACCCCTGTGAGCACCATCACAGTGATGCACTGGCACAGGTTGCCCAGGGAAGCTGGGGGTGCCTCAGCCCTGGCAGGGCTCCAGGGCACATTGGGTAAGGCCTTGAGCAGCCTGATGTAGTGGAAGTGTCCCTGCCTATGGCAGGAGGGTTGGAGCCTAGATGGTATTTAAGGTCCCTTCCAACCCTGAATATTCTATGATTCTGTGACTCAGAAATGGCTCCAAATTGTAAAACCAGGAAAACTTGACAGTGTTGAACTGATGTACCATAGATGGCCCACACAGTGTGCATCTGTATGCAAACCTTGAGATAAGAAATGCTGACTTAGAAATGCC
Source organism: Zonotrichia albicollis (assembly GCF_047830755.1). NCBI lineage: Eukaryota > Metazoa > Chordata > Aves > Passeriformes > Passerellidae > Zonotrichia > Zonotrichia albicollis. The sequence goes on from NC_133860.1 coordinate 9,138,277, forward strand.
ATGGAATAGAACAGACATTGTTGAGAGAGAAATGGAGCTAGAAACAAGTTTCAAAGGATGGCCTTGCAAATAAGACTGGTTACTTTGGAGAAATAGAACTATGAAAGATGCATTGGACCCACAAAGGGTAGTTTTAGGTGATTGGCTTTAAGGCATTTACAGCATGATATGGCATAAGCTGATAGACCAAGAAACACTTATTAGTGTATTGTAATTAGGAAATAGTTGGCTTCTGATGGTGATGGCATGAATTATAATATCTGTATTGTCTCACCCTTCACATGAGACTGAAAATAGAATAAAAGTTTTTAAAATGCCTCTCAGTTGCCCCATCTCTGGGTCAGAAAAGGGCTTCATCTGACATGGGATGCCACTGAGTACAAATTGTCTGGAATTATGGACTGGTTTGGCTTGGAAGGGTCATTTAAAGATCACCTTGTTCCAGCCCCTCTGCCACGGGGAAATGCTTCACAAGGGTAGATGGGATATCAGAGAGAAATTCTTCCATTTCAGGGTGGGGAGGCTCTGGAACAGGTTTCCCAGAGCAGATGTGGCTTCTCCATCCCTGGAAGTGTCCCAAGCCAGGTTGGATGGGCCTTGTAGCAACCTGGGATAGTGGAAGGTGTCTCTGCCCATGGCAGGGGATGGTATAAGATGGTCTCCTATGTCCTTCCAACCCAGACCATTCTGGGATTCTGTGAATGTGGTTTAGGTCTTACAGCTCCCCTAATCGTGTGTTTTATTAATATCCATACCCATCTCTGTGAAAACTGATTTGCTCTGTGTAGTATTGCCTTTTTTCCAGATAAAGTGGTTTTATTAAAAAAAAAATCACCCCAGGAGAACTGAAGACATTTTCCCCCTTCTCTAGTGTTCTGTAAGCTAATTTAACAAAACCACTCTGGTTTGGTAAAAGTCTCAAAGTGTGCATGATTTTTTTTTCTTTTCTTTCTGTTTACATAATCCTTGTAGAACTACATTTTTTCTTTCACTGTGTGGAAGATTTCAGTACACCTAAGGGAAATACTTCTAATTCCATTGCTAGAATGTTCAAATTTTAGTCCTGGCTGAATGCTGGGAAAATATCTCACCTTGACCTCAAGGAGGTGCCCTATGATAGTGGAATTTTCTGTTCTCTCCATCAGAGTTGCATAGCATGCTGATTACCTGAAAAACAGCTTAACCAGCCCAGATTCTCTTAACTAGGAGTGCTGGTTTTTAGGTTTTATCAAGTGCTGCTTTCTCACATGCTTTCTGTTCTTTCCTTCTTTCTTCAAAGATTCCCCTCACCACCAGGAGTTGGGCTGGGGCCCAATACTTGCTTCCCTCCAAGTTCCTGAGCTAACCATGGAAGAATTCCTGCAGGAGTGCCTGTCTTTAGGGAGTTACCTGACCCTCTATGTGTACCTGCTGCAATGCCTGAACACTGACCAAACCCTTACCAACGAAATGAAGATCCTGCTGACCATCAGCAAATGGCTGGAGCAAGTGTACCCCAGGTGTGAAACTTGGAGCTTCTGAATGTGCCTGGACTTATGGATTATTATTATTGTTATTTAGATTAAAGTTCATTTAGGGTTTATTAGGTTATATAGCTGGTATAATTAGATAGTATAGCTGGTACAGTTAGCTAGCCCTGGTTAAATAATTAGAAGATACAGCAGGACAAGCAATTTCATCCAGAGTGCTGAATGAAATTGCCTGTCCTGCTATATCTCCTAATACAGGGTCTGTCCATCTGCAGTGCCAACTGAAAGTAGTTGTGGTGGTTAAATGGAAGAAGGAATTTAATCTGCTAGAAAATTAGTGAGTTCCAGTTATTTTTCAGTCAGATGAGCTTGGTTTCAGTGACAGCCTGGATTTGTGCTCTGTTAAAATGACTCAAGCCTGAATGATTGTGGGTTACACTTCCCAGTGTGTCCACAAGGTGGGATGGATATTCAGTCTGGCACTCTGAGAGACCTGGTGTTGAAAGCTGCTGGGATGGAGACTGTGCAGCAGCTCTGAACCAAACCTGGAGCCAGTGCATCTGATGGAATGCCCACGGTTAGCAGCCTGTGCTGCTGCAAAACATCCTAGATAACTGTTATTTAGATTGTTAGTGTTATTGGGTTCTGAGGGGAAAGGATGCATAACTTTGGGGTCAAAATAAAAATATTCGATACATGTAGCAATGGTTTAGAGTTGCTCCTGGTATTGCCAGGATTTAGTAAACCTGATTATTATTTTTCCATGTTAATGTTGATAATGTTCATATTTTCTGTAAAAGAACAATTTGGAAAAATGTATGTTCCCACTGTTTCTTGAAATTCAAAAAATACTTTCACTGTGGTGGGTGCTGTAGTAATTTCATTGCCAAGGTATGAAGGAGACAGCAAAGCCACCATATAAAGCAGATTAAACCTTGCTCTAAACATCAGATGTGAGATTGCTTGTGATGGGAAACGACTGGGAGGAGGAATGTGAGGATAGTCTGATGCAGGAAACTCGTGATGGTGCTTTATGTGGAAAATCTGAGCTTGTTAACTTAAGCTGCCAACTGTTTGGGGAAAGATTAAAAATAGCATAGGGGGAACTTCACTTTGGGCTTTACTCAACAAAAAGCTTCAATGTTTCCTTTTCTCAATGATCATATTAAGCATCTAAGTTGTTGTGGTAACAACATCCAGTGCTTCCTAAAATCTTTTATTGGTAAGTAAAGAAAAGAACAAACGAGTAGAGATACAGCTTCGTTCCTTTTGTGCCAAGTCTTAGGCAACTTTAAATCCACTTATGACTGCAGTATCATTTATTTCCAGTTGTAAAGCTTAAAAGGAAGCACTGTTCTTTGTCCAGTTACAGGCCTTTAAAACCTGCTAGCTGGTGGATCAAATCCATAACAGTAGCAGTATAATAACTGGTGGGGTAGTATAGTTATGCTATCCTCATGTGATAAAATTAGCTGCTATTAATTAACAAGCTTCACGGACCTAATGGGGAGGGGAATAAACTTCTTAACCTGTGCTCTGATTCTTAAGTTTTTATTTTCTCTTACGTTTTTCCTTAAATTTTACCTAAAGCTCAGCAAAGGAAGAGGCAAAGCTGTTTCTGTGGTGGCACAAAGCCATGCAGTTGTCCTTGGTGCAGCTGGAGCAGGATGACCCCGTGCTGATTGAGTCTGTCATCCGGACCCTGCTGTCCATCCAGGCCCGGCAGAGCCAGCTGGCTGAAGAGAGACTCACCTCTGGAATACTTGGTGCTATTGGGCTGGGCAGGAGGTCTCCTCTGTCACCCAGGTGAGGGCTGGAGCTCTGGGGAATTCATTGGTTTGAGTCATGGTGTTTAAAAACCTGGGTCCAGCATGCCCAGTCTGGGCCCAGCGCAGTGTTGGAAGGGGATCAGAATCCACATTGCCCCCAGAGCTGTAATGTTCTCTGGGCCTGTCACAGAAACAGCACGGTGAGTGTGTTAATCAGCTTAAGAAGCAAGTGTGAACCTCTGCAAAGGTTGTGGTGGAAAAGGAAAGAAAATGCAGTTCTGAATCTGACTTAATGTCCCCCTCAAGCAAAGTTTGTAGGCAGAGTGCTGGTTAGAGGAAGGTACTTCCACCTGGTCTATAGAAAATATTTCACTTCCCAAAATTTTGTATAAAAACAGACACATTGGAATTTCTGTCTTAACTTTGAGGTATTGGAAATGTTAAGTGATGCACAAAGGACCATTGTGATTCACTCTACCTTCTAAACAGAGACAACAAGTTTGATTGTTAGGAGTCAAAATCAAGTTCACTCTGGAAAAAATACTGAGGAGAAACCCCACTAATGTTTATGGAACAGCAGCTCAACCCTGCACCTAAACATAACTTCATGTTTTTAAAGACCTTCTGGGATGCATTGCTGTTCAAATTGCCCTGAATTCTTGGTGTCATTCAACTCATCCCTTGATTTGGGTAATAGTAATGTTTTACATTCTGTCAGCTGAGGAGTATTTTAGTTAGGCTTGAAACAGATGCAGGATTTCCTACAAAGGTATTGCATTATCTTCTAGTATGTACTGTGTCCTGTTGTGTGTATACCCAGAGAATTCCTGGGATCCCCTTCCAGCCCTGGAAGTGTCCCAGGCCAGGCTGGATGGGGCTTGGAGCAGCCTGGTCTTGTGGAAGGTGTCCCTGCCATGGCAGGGGGTGGAACAAGATGAGCTTTAAGGTCCCTCCCAACCCAAACCATTCTGGGGTTCTGTGATACTGAAGTGGCTTCTGATGCATTGGAATAGATCCTCTCAAGTTTACTTCATTCCTCATGCAAGAGGTGCCTCGTGGGTAGCTTTTACAGTTGAGAGTTGCAGATGTGGTGTCACGCTGTCCCTCGGTGTCCCCGTGCAGGTTCCGCGTGGTTGCGCGCAGTTTGTCCGCCTTCCTGCTGGTGCAGATCCCTGCCGAGAGCCAGGTGCGCCTCAAGGCCGGCTCGGAGCCCCGGCTGTCTCAGAAGGCTCAGCAGGTGAGGTGTGCCCATCTCTGCCTGCCCTCTCTGTGGGCTCCTTTAGCTTTTGGGGGAGCTTTGTAGGAGTCACAAGTATTTGTGACTCTTACACGAGAGTCGTAAGTATTTCTTCAAGGTAAATCCTGCTCTCAGTTTGTTGCTAAACTTTGGCAGCAGGACTGTGTGTTTGACTCTGTCCTAAGGGTGATCCTGGGTACAGCTTTATACAGTGTTCTGGGTTAATATGAAGAATTCCTTCTTTTTCAAAAATTTGAATCTTACACATTTAAAAGGGGCAGATGAACTTATGTCTGTAGAGCCCGACTCAGAAAGTTTGGAGAGTAGCAGGTAGAGGGAATTTAAAACAAACAGGAAAAAACAGTGCTGCTGTGATTTGCACTGCTTTTCAGTGATAAAGCAGGGCTACGCTCATGCTGACATTTGTTTATGTGAGGTCAGGGCTTAAAAGGCCTGTGACAAATAAACATTCCCCCTTTAGCATGTGCACTGACCATGGTGTTCTTTCAGTTAGTTCTTGAGAAGAAGAAGGAGGAGTTGGTTAGAAACCAAAGTAAAGTAGCTTGGTACAGCTTGTTTCTCTAAGAAAAGAACAAAACTTGTTCAGAAATATTTTCTACATTTGACCTTGCTAGTCCTGCCAACATATGATTTTTAACTTGACAGTTAATATTTAACTTTAATACTATTAATAGGAGCAAAACAATACTTCCATTAAAGTCAATATATTCATAAGAACAACATAAAGTGAAGATTTAAGTGTGTTGCAGCCTGTAGTTTGACATAATTTCTGTGAAACCGTGTCTTGAGTTCATGAAGTAGATATTTGACAATATTTGGTTTACAGAATATTAGGAAGCAATAATAGGACAGTTTTTGTGTTGATCTTGGGGAGAGAACAGCTTGAAAAATACAAGTTGACTTGAAACACTGTTAGGAGATGACAGTTTCCAACTGTTTTGTTCTGAGTACTCTGTGTTCTGCAGTAGGTGAGGATCCTTCAGGAGAATCGTGCAGATGGTGTTGTGTTATGGACCAAAATACACAAAACTAACAGAGTTTTCCCTTTTCCCCGTAGGCACTGAGTGCTCTCGAAGCCATGCCATCCAACAAACAATACATGGATTACCAGGAGCAGCTGTCCCAGGCCTGTGTGTTCATCAGGCACCCCGAGCACTGCCTTCAGGATGGCAACAACCTCCTGTCCCTGCTGGTGAACACGCTGTACCCAGAAGTGCATTTTTTGGACAGCATTCGGTAGCGGCGCCGGGTGGGCAGTGGCTCTGGTTTACAAACAGTGTCCTTATTGCACAAATTATTTTACCTTCAGAGTTCCACTTTAATTAAGTCAGACCTGCGAATAAGAACAACTACACAGTGTCAGTTTTCTCCACTTCAAGGATTTCTTGCTTTCCATTTGAGTTTTAGGCCTGTGAAATTGCTTTATGGTTGCAGTTTGGGTTTTTTTTTTTTTTTTTTTTTTTTTTTACTGAAAGCACTTGAATATCTTCTGTGTGTGGTGCCCTTTGGAGAGAAGGGTGCCTGGGGATAGGTGTACAAATCACTAGTCAGCACAGCTCACTGTAGTGTCTGAAGTTATTGCTTGGTGCCTTTTTTTATTTTCCAGTGTGTCACCATTCAGGCCAGTTCAAAAATGAGTGGAGGATTGTGTGTACAAGAGGTTTGACTTTCTTAACCAGGATTCCTCTGAGTCTTACCTGATGAGTGTGTGTCTAGCGATTTTTGTGAAATCCCTGTATTTGAAAGGATGGTATTTTAAATCTTGACTTTTTTGCTACCCACAGAAATCCGTAGTTTAGAGGCATGCCTACAATCTTTACCCACTTCTGTAAATATCAGCACAAATGGGAACTAGAGAACATTGTTTTTTCCTGTTTTCTAAACATAGTGTGTCTGCATCTATATTGCTTGATTAAATACAAGTAACTTCTAGCCAAGTTCAAGGGGATTTAAATCCAGAGACATATTTTCTGGATCTCCAGTGTCTGAGAGGGGAGCAGTCAGTTAGGATCATGTTAAATAGGATTCCTTAATTCCTTAGTCTGATTGTTTAGGAAATGTTTAACCACCACCACCACCACTTAAGCTTATTTTCTTCTGCCTGGCTGGACATGACATAACAGGATTTTAGATGACACTGTGAAGAGGTATTTTTGTTGTATTAAATTTGGTGATCACTTGTTAAAATTCTGTTGCCAAAGCATGAACCATGAGCCTGTAAATCTGTTGTTTCAGCTGAATGTTCACTGGTTTTGTTGCCTTGTCTGATCATAAGATGCACTTTTGTTTAGGAAAAGCAGAAGGCGAGTTTTTCCTGGTGCTTGTTTGATGTCCCTTTAATCACTGGTGTGTTTGAGCTGGCCCAAGGTCCTGCAGTCCCAGTCCCTACAGCTGTGTGAAGGAACTGATCACTTTTTCTCTTCCTCCATTAATTGTGCCTTTGTGTTTTTGACATGGTTGCACGTTAAAACATGAGTTCTGGTCAATAGGGGATAGAAATGTGCTACCTACTGGTCAATGATGCTTTGAGCTGTTGCTCTTAAACCATGGTTCTGGTGCTAGAGGACAGATCACCTTTTCCTTCTCGGCAGATTCTGCTAATAAAGCCAGCTGGGTCATTAGATCACCATCATTTCAATGTGGTCTTAGAGTTCTTTGCTCTATCTGCGAGCCTATAAATAAATATATATATGTACATCCCTCTGTATAGTAACCAGATACCAATGCAGCATGGTTTTTAACAGACTATTTTGGAAAATTCATGTCTGGAGAAATACATTCTGCTGCTTTTCCCCCCAAAGACTTAAAAGCACTGGGTTTATTAGGTTAAATGTTATTGATCAGTTGCATATAAATGTGAAGAAGTCAGAAGTACGTGTTTGACATGCACTTTCGAAATGAGGAATTGTTTCAGCTGTTGAGTTTTTACAAATGTTGTATTTATAACATGCTCTGTCTGCAAAGACCATGCAAAATAAAAACAGAAAATCAAGCAGTTGGTGACAGACACTGTGATGTTTTCAGCCTGGTAGAAGGATCCACACCAGACACCACATCCTTGCTGGATGTGCCCCTGCAGACCAATCTTGTGGCAGTGGCTGAAGCCTGAACCTGTGTTGCACTTCTGTGTGCACACGTGAACTCCAGAGCTTGGGGCCTCACTTTCCAAGTGGTGCCCAACTGTTTGACTTTTTATTCCTTCTAGTTTTCCTGGAAGGGCTTTGGCATTCCCTGCATTTCCCAGATGAGTTCAATACCAGAAGCATCCTGATGGGTGCACTGCTGTGTTTTGTGCCTCCAGTTTGTACTGGTTTGAGTGTTTGATTCTCCCATGAGGACCAGGGGGAACCAGTTGGTGTTGGCACACGAGGTCTGATGCTTCTATTTGGACCCAAACTACTTGAGTGAAAGAAGTAATTTTTTAGAGAAAAAATTCAGAAAGCCAAGCCTAAATCCCATGCACAGGTAGAGTGAGTTCTCATTACTATATGTCTGTAAATCATAAGGGCTCAGAAATGTGATTCAGTTTGTCCAACTGATATCTCTGAGGTATCTTTCCTCTGTGACACCTGTGAAACTGAGCTTACAGGTCTGTGACTGCACTGTCTGCTGTAACTTCCCTTTTCTCTTTGCATCTCTTTATATTTTATTAAATCTGGCTTTGTCATTGCTGGAATTTTAAGCAGGGATTTAAAAAATCAGGTTCAAATATATCCTCCCATTTATTTTTTCTTTTCCCCCCTTATTGTTCTGGCCAAGTAATTTAAAATTCTGCTTTGCTCTCCCAGTGCAGATCTTATGAAGAGGTGAACTTTAAAATAATGATTCCCAGCCTGGGGTTGAGTTTGCAAGCTTGATGGTATTTCAGTAGCAGTTTGGTGGTTGTTACCAGGAGCAGGATTGTTTGGGGAGCAGTTTTGGAGCTGCTGCACTGGGGTGGTTGCACAGAGCATCAAATCCAGCAGTATAAATGTGAAAGTAAGGTCAAGCCACCTGCTCTTTCTTAATTCTTTCTCCTGCTTCTCATCTAAGCCAGCCTGGTGCTGTCTCCAGCCCTGCCCTGGGCCTCTGCCTGCCTCTCCAGATTGACCCACATTGCTCTATAGCATAAGCTGAATTTGTTCACCTGATTTTGGAGGATGTTCACAGTTGGGTAGGAGATTTCTCCGTGGTTGGCCTTTGTGACTTCGTGGGCTTTGTGATTTTGCAGTAGTGGCTTCATCTCAAAAGAGAGAGATTTAAAAAGGAGTAGTCAGACCTTAAAGAAACTCCTTTGTACAACACAGAGATGGAAATGGTTGAGAAATATTTTTTTAGCTATTAAAAAGAAAAAAACCCAACAACCCAACAATTTGTGCATTGGAACATTTATCACAAAGGTCTGAGTTTCAGGAGCTGAAGCAGAGTTAGAACACAGACTAGTTTAGACTTCTCATGTCCTGCTTTCAGTTTGTGGAAAATATCTTTTTGTTTGGAGTCCTCTTTAAAGTTAAGGTTTCCTTTAAAATAAACTCTCCTGGGTGTTTAGAAATAATAATTTTAAAAAAGGAACAAGCCCCTTCAGAAATTCCAGTAGCGTTTTTGCCACAGCAAGGATTTCCATCATGTCAGTAGCCCACTTGGATGCGGTTGGAGAAGCAGAGTGGTAAAAATGCTTTTCAGAGCAATGTTTGAAAAATGCCAAAGCAAAAAGCTCTGAGGCAATTTTATACTATTGTATACTGTTGCCTGCTTGCCTAAACTTTTGATAGGGGCTAAAAACACAGATAGGTTACAACTGACCACATTTTGCCCTTCCAGCTCCATCACTCTTCTCTTTTCCTGATAAAGGCTGCCGTCACTTGTGAGGAGAAGCAGGGCTGGAGCTCAGAGCAGCTGGAGCTCACAGCATGGTGGAAGGGACCTTGGAGATGCTGGAGCTCCATCCTCGCCGAGGCGGGTGAGTGTGGCTCCTTGGCTCAGGCAGGGCTGGCTCTGTGCTCCCTGGTGCCTCAGCTGCGCCGGGGCCGGCTCTGGCTGTGCCTGTGCTCGCAGTTCTCATAGGTGCACTCCGGCTGCTGGGGCCTGGCAGGGGACAGGCGGGAAACGTGAGGGCATTCCAGGGAACAGCGTTCAGGCTGCTCTGGGGTTTGCTGGAGTGTGTGGCACCCCGAGGCAGAGCCTCTTCTGCTTCACAGTAGTCTCAGCTGCAGCTGCTGTTTCACACCGTAAAGCTTTGACATCCTAAAGCATGCAAAGCAATCTCCTGCACCTTTAGCATCCACTGTGCTACTGTCCTGCCCAGAACCTTGTGATGTTGTGACAAGCCAAGCTGCACCAAGGAAAATGTAGGTTGGATATTGGGAAAAAGTTTTTTACAGAAAAAAGGGTGATAGAGTTCTGGAATGGCTGCCTGGGGAGGTGGTGGAGTCACCATCCCTGGATGTGTTTAAAAAAAACCTGGATGTGGCACTGGGTGCCATGGTTTAGTTTAGGTGTTAGGGCATGGGTTGGACTGGATGATTTTTAAGGTCTCTTCCAACCCAGAGGTTTCTGGGAAACCTCTCCTGAGCAGGATCTTCTCATGTAAGTGTTGGCTTTAAACCTTCCTATCTGTGTAGGTTTCTATGCAAATATAATCAAGGGTACAATGTAGTTTAGACCCTGATAAATCAGCAAAACTGTGGGTTTTTTGTAAGAAATTACAGATTTGAATGTAGGATTAAATTCCTTGTTTCTTTAGCTGTGGTCTGTACACTTGATTGGAATGGCTGTTGTTCTTGGGAATGGTCAGGGAAGGAGACATGTGGGGTAACTCAGGAAGGAGGTATCACAAAAAATGACTCAGACTGAAAGGGAGTCGACCCTTGCAGATGTAATTACCCTTGACCTCAGATAAATCTACCATTAGGTCAAAGATTGGTTTTGGTGGGATTTGGATTTTGTTTTGTTTTGTTTTTAATGTTTTTGTTTGCTTTGGTTTTGTTTTGTTTTCAGTTTTTTGTGGTGGTTTTTTTTTGTTTGTTTGTTCATTTTGTTTTAGTTTTTAATTTTTTTTTGCCATCCCAGAGGTTTGGCCACCCCAGCTGTCAGAAGTGTCCAAGATCAGTGTTATGTTGGGTCATGGGAAACACCAGGGGTTTGTGGGAGCATGGTGTGAATGCCAGCCCAAGAATCAGGCCCTGTCACACCTGAGCTGGGATATTTGCTGTCTCTCCATTCCTTCCCTGCACACTTGGCTGAGCTCATCAGCTTTGGTGTGGCAACTTTTTCTGCTCCTTCACAAACTGGGTAGAGAAGGAGGGGAAGATTTCTGTTTCACAGTGTCAGCACAGACCCCATCCCTTTCCCTTGGGTGGATGATCCATTGTTGGTTTAATGTGGCACCACAGAACCATGAAAGGGTTTGGGTTGGGAGGACCCTTAAAGATCATCCAGTGCCACCCCCTTCCATGGGCAGGGACAGCTCCCACTGTCCCAGGCTGCTCCCAGCCCCATCCAGCCTGGCCTTGGGCACTGCCAGGGATCCAGGGGCAGCCACAGCTGCTCTGGACACCCTGGGCCAGGGCCTGCCCACCCTCCCAGCCAGCAATTCCTCATCCCCAATGTGCCAAAATCTGTCCCTGCCCTCTGGCCCTGGGAGCCATTGCCTGGGTGCTGTCCCTGCCTGCCTTGTCCCCAGGGGCTGTGCAGCTCTCCTGGAGCCCCTGCAGGCCCTGGCAGGGGCTCTGAGGTGTCCCTGGATCCTCCTCCAGGTGATCACCCCCAGCTGTGCCAGCCTGTGTGCAGCCTTCCAGCCATGCTCTGGGCCTGTGGCTCACCTAAACCTCTGTCTGCCCTTTGCTGGTGCAGCAGCCATGTGCTCTGGTCTATCCAAATTGCTGCCCAGTCCCTTCTCCTCACTCCTCTGGGGTCTCCTCTCAGCTGTGCCCAAGCCAGAACTCCTCCCAGCAGTGTCCAGCCCTTGTTCCCTCACCCAGGCTCACCTGGCCACCAGCTCAACCCTCTCCTTGCCCCAGCAGTCTGCCCTGAGGCCAGAAAATTGCTACCAAGAGCAAAGACACGCTGCATTTCTCACCTGGGCCATCCTCACTCTCCTGAAGGATAACACGAGTAGAAGGCAAGACATCCTTACCTGGCCAGGCTGGGTGGAACAGAGTGGGGACCTGTGAAGTGGAAATGATGATGTGGGTTAGCCAGGATTGACCTAGAGCTGCACTGGAGGGTTGTTGTGACACTACAATGAATGGGAAGAAGCTCTGATGTCTGGCATGTGGCCCTCTCCGTGTGCTTGGGAATTCGGCACTGGAATATAAGGAGCAAAGCATTTTTAGTTGGACTGACAACTTCTACTGTTCAAGACAAGTGGTGGCTTCCATGAGTGTGACATCAGACTGTCCCTACCATGAGTCACAGTGATGTGACATCTCACTCTTCTCAGTCCCCTCCTGCCCGTGCCACCACTCAGCAGCACTGGAGGGCTGGGGACCAGTGACCTCCTGGCTGCTTGGGATGTGGTATCCCTGAGTCCATGGGCTGATTCCCATCTTCTGTGAGCTGGGCACTCCATGCTCTCACAGCCTGGAAGGTGGGATTTCACAAATGCTGGTGAAGTACTGGCTGCTGAGGCCCTGGGGGACTGACAGGGGAGGTCTGTAAAATGAGGATCTCCATCCCAGGAGATTAAACTTGTGTGGGATGCAGCAAAGGTGAATCCTGGCCGTGGGCTACAAGGGAAGAGAACCTGCTAATGAGCCTGCTTCAAGGGAAAAAATAAAATCAGGTTATGTAGGCAGTAGTGTCTCCACTGATTTCCCCTCAGTTGCTTTATTAATATTTCTCCTTGGGCACAGGGAAACTCCTGCTCCCTCTGAACTTCCAAAGGAAATTTCCAAATTTCCTCTCTCAGCAGGCTGTGACCAGCCAGCCAGGAGCTCTTGGCTCTTCTTGGGTTTCCTGCTAGAACTGTCCTTCTCCTAGGGCAGAAAATCATGAAATCATTAACACTCCTTCCCGCAAACAAAGCCATTCCCTGTTTATCGATGGTTCTGCTGTTTCTAAAGCCTGCCTTTTGCAGCTTTCCCAAAACCCTCTAATTTTACAAATTCGCTGGTTTGTCTGCGCATCCCTCCCTGGGATGGAGGCGCGTCAGGACACCGACCTTCTCTGGAGAAAGCAGCGAAGCTCAGGATCACCAGCAGGATGACCACCTTGATTGCCAGCGGGACGAAGATGAGGATGAGGAAGGCGGAGCTGTCGGAGGCCCTGAAGGTGTAGAAGTAGACGGCCCCCTCTGCGCGGCCGTGGCTGTTGACGGCGGTGCAGGTGTATTTCCCATCGTGGGTCAGCGAGCGCAGCTCCTTGGTGACGCGGTGGCTGGAGCTGCTGCTGGAGCTCAGGTTGCTGTAGGGGGGCCCTGTCCAGGTCAGGGCAGGCGCTGGCTCCCCCTCGGCCGTGCAGCGGGCCTGGAAGGTGTGATCCCTGCTGGAGCTGACCGTGATGTTAATGATCCTGGGGGCGGCTGTGGGAATGGCAACGGGAGAGGGAAAGCGGGTCAGGCTGCACAGGCAGAGCTGGTGTAAAACAGCTGCAATGAAGATTTGGTCTTGGCTCTTTGGAGCCTCAGGGTTGTTCTGTCAGGGTAAAGCTGGGTAATGGTGGGTGAGAGCTGGGCCTGCCCTGGGCTGATCCCCAGCGTGGGCAGCAGGGCAGGGGGATCCTGCCCCTGTGCCCCTGGGCTCAGGTGAGAGCCCACCTGCAGAGCTGCCCCAGCCCTGGCTCCAACAGCACAAGGAGCTGGAGCTGCTGCAGCCAGTGCAGAGGAGGCCACGGAGATGCTGCCAGGGCTGGAGCCCCTCTGCTCTGGAGCCAGCCTGGCACAGCTGGGGCTGCTCAGCTGCACCAGAGAAGCTCCAGGGACACCTCAGAGCCCCTGCCAGGGCCTGCAGGGGCTCCAAGCAAAATGGGGACTTTTTGTGACAGAGCAAAGGTTCATATTTTGAACCCAAAAGAGTAGAGATTTAGATTTGATGTAAGGAGGAATTTTTTTGTAAAGAGGGTTGCTGTGGCTGCTCCTGGATCCCTGGCAGTCTCCAAGGCCAGGCTGGACAGGCTTTGGAGCAACAACATGTAGCGGAAAGGGAGTTGAACAAGATGAGCTTTAAAGGTTCTCTTCAACAGAAACTATGTAGTGACTCTATGGATGTTGGGATCAGCCCCCTCCTTCCTTGTTTTTCTTGGCACTTTCTTCTAGATTTCCCCACCCAGCCTGTGCTGGATAGAGGGGCAAAAGGGTTCACCCAGCAAAGCCTGGATGCAAGGATGTGTGCTCTGTTTGTTCTATCCCAGCAATGGCTCACACATTTTTCTGAACTTTGCCCAACTTCAGCTGTTGTGCCCTTCCTCGTTGGCAGAGGGCAGAGAAATGCCACCCCCTATTGTAGGCACAGGTGCAGCTGGTGACATTTCTGCACTTGGCTGCATCTCCACGAGGTCCAGGACATGTCACCCACAGTGTTCTGCAGAAGCTTTTTGTGGCCGTTCCTTTGATCTCTGACCTACAGAGGGCACGTGGATGAACCTGTTTGTGTGAGCCCTTTGCTCAGTGCCTGAGACTTGCCAGATCTGGCAGGTTAGTTGTAGAGAAAATATCTGCTTCTGGCCACAACCTATTTTTAATTACTTTTTATTTCAGCCCCAGAGTTACCAGGTCACTTTCAGGCTGGACATTAGGAGAAATTTCTTCACAGAAAGGATGATTGGATATTGGAAGGGGCTGCCCAGGGAAATGGTGGAACCCTCATCCCTGGAAGTGTTCAAAAAGGTGTTATGGAAAGTGAAGGGCACTAAATGAGTGTCCTCACAGAGAAAGAGCAGAATTTGTTATTTTTTCAGACTAGACAACAAAAACAGAGTTTGCAACCACCTACTACAAGTTGTCCTCTTTGTGCACATAAGTGCAAGAGTAATCTGAGGCTGTGTGTCATGGGTCTGTGTGTTTTGGTGTTTAAATTAATCTTTCAAGCACTAATTAACCCCTCCCAATCAGAGTGTCAGGGCCCATTCCCAAGCAGGGTACTGCATCTCTGTGTGTTATCATTCCTCTGGTGTTAAAATCCAGGCAGCCCCTGAGAGACAGGTCCTGCTACCCTCCTGCCCTGGTCCTGCTGTGTGTGGGTGTCAGGAGCTGGTGCAACTCAAGGAGAGCCTCAGCTGTGCAGAACTTCTCAGGAAACCAACCAAGTTCATCCTCAGGTCCCATCTGGACACCCACACCACACAGCAGGCATAAGGAGCTTCCCTCTCAAAACCAAAATCATCCAACCTCATGGCATGGGTAAGATCTGAGTCTGCTTCTGAGGCTGCCTGTGTCTCCTAGCTCCCCCTTGATCTGTGAACTTGCCCTGGAAAGTGGGATTAGCATTGACATTTGTTGCTCTGAGCTGGTTTCCCAGGAAAAAAAAAAGTGTTTCCAGGTTTGTGTTTCATGCTCCAGAGGATTCTGTATTTATAGGCACCTGGGTACCAGGTATCTTGTCTTTCCAATCCCTGTTACCACCTGGGCCCTGTAGTGCTAACACCAGTGCACTTGTGCTCAGCACCTGGGCTGTCCAGTTCAGGGTCTGATGGAGTTTTAACAGATGTCTTTAACCTCAGCTTGCCTCTGCTGCCTCCCCTGACCCTGTGCTGCGGGAACAAAGAGGGATGCACAGCTTTGGGTGGGATCTCACCCCAGCTGCCACAGTCTCACCATTTCCTTATCAGTTTTGTTCCTATTCCCTTCCCTTCCTTGTGCTCACTGTCTTGTGTTGGAAGCCTGAGGAGGACAATGAATTTTCCCTGTTGTAATGGAGAAAGAAAGCCCAACCCTTTGGAAAACCAAAATTGAGGAGGACAAGGAATTTTCCCTATTATAATGGGGAAAGAAAACCCAGCCCTTTAGAAAATCAAGACTGAGGAAGACAATGAATTTTCTGTTATAACAGAAAAAGAGAACACAGCCCTTTGGAAAACCAAGACTGAGGAGGACAATGAATTTTCCCCCCTTGCAATGGAGAAAGAAAACTCAATGCTTTGGCAAACCAAGACTGAGGAGGACAATGAATTTGCCCTGTATAATGGAGAAAGAGAACACAGCCCTTTGGAAAACCAAGACTGAGGAGGACAATGGATTTTCCTTGTTATAATGAAGAAACCCAGCTCTTTGGAAAAAGAGGAAGACAATGAGCCCTTTGGAAAACCAAGACTGAGGAGGACAATGGATTTTCCTTGTTATAATGAAGAAACCCAGCTCTTTGGAAAAAGAGGAAGACAATGAGCCCTTTGGAAAACCAAAACTGAGGAAGACAACGAATTTTCCCTGCTATAATGGAGAAAGAAAACTCGACCCTTTGGCAAACCAGGGGTGAGGAGGACAATGAATTTGGCCTGTTGTAATGGAGAAAGAAAACCCAGCCCTTTGGAAAACTAAGATGAGGAGGACAATGAATTTTCCCCCCTTGCAATGGAGAAAGAAAACTCAGCCCTTTGGAAAACCAAGGCTGAGGGGGACAATGAATTTTCCCTCTTGCAATGGAGAAAGAAAACTCAGCCCTTTGGAAAACCAAGGCTGAGGGGGACAATGAATTTTCCCTCTTGCAATGGAGAAAGAAAACTCAGCCCTTTGGAAAACCAAGGCTGAGGGGGACAATGAATTTGGCCTGTTATAATGGAGAAAGAAAACCAAGACTGAAGAGAACAATGAATTTTCCCTGTTATAATGGAGAAAGAAAACCCAGCCTTTTGGAAAACCACCTCAGGTAAACTCCTGCTGCCATATGTCATTTCCCACACCCTGTGGGTCTTCCCTCTGGTGCCTTTACCTGCTGTGCCTCTCAGGCCCTCTTACCAATCACGTGCAGCCTGATGCCGTTCCTGCTCTCGTACTTGTCCTGGCTGTCTCCAGCCAGCTCCACCCGGCAGAAGTACCTCTCGCTGTCGCTCCAGGTCAGGTTGTCCACCCTGATGGACAGGTCCTTGTGCCGGGGGTTGCCCAGCAGCTTGTACTTGTTCTTGTGGCTGATGGCAGTCCTGCAGAGCTCGCTGCTGCTCTGGCTCACACACTTGAAGATCACTGTGCCATTATAAGGCTCCCTGATCCTCCAGATGGCCGTGAGCGCCCGGTCAAAGGTTTTGTAGGGGTGAGTGAAGGTGCAGGGCAGGATAACCATCTTCCCAAGCTCTCCAGTGACGTCAGATGGGACGTGGACAGACCAGCCATTGCACTGCACACCTGGAGGAATCATGGAATTGCACAATGGTTGGCTGGAAGGGGCCTTAAAATTTGTTTCATTCCACCACCAGGGACAACTTCCACTAGCCCAGGTAAAGGCTTGAGAGGATCTACTCCAATGCATCAGAAATCACTTCAGTACCAGAGAACCCCAGAACCCCTTTGGGCTGGAAGGGACCTTAAAGCTCATCTTGTTCCAGCCCCTGCCATGGCAGGGACACCTTCCACTGTCCCAGGTTGCTCCAAGCCCCATCCAACCTGGCCTTGGACACTTCCAATGATCCAGAGCCAGTCACAGCTTCTTTGGGCAGCTTATGCCAGGGCCTGCCCACCCTTATAGCCAAGAATGTCCTCCTAATATCTAACCTAAATCTCCCCTCTTCAGTTCAATATATAGACGTGTCTGCCTACCCACTGTTCTGCTGCTGTCAACAGCTGTAGCAGCAGATTGTGGCTTCAGAAACACATCTGTGCCTACATTCTTGTCTCATGAAACTCCATTAGATCAGGGGCTCTCAGTAGCTGAGAATACCTGTAAAATGTAAATGTAAGTATTTCCACTCATCCCTGGTCTTGTTGGCTTCACCATATGGGCATTCAGCTGTCGGATTGCTCCTGCAGACTCAAAGATCAGATTTGGTTTTTGTTCCTCTATCTGTGGCCCATAACACTTGACAAACACCTGTGTGGCCGTACAGCTTGTATTCGCCTATTGTGTGTTACACAATGGACAAAGGCCATCCCAGGGCCAGTTCCCTGCTCAGATATTTACACAGAGTCAGCTCCAAGCCAGTATTTTGATTACTGAGATCTGGAGTCGTGCTGCCCTGTCATACACAATAATGGTATGGGCACCTTTTCCAGCCCAGGTAATCTAACAAACAATGCTGCAGCACTGCAGGAGCTTCATGAAGCTCATGGGCATTGAGCACAAAGATCTGGCACTGAAAACAGTAATTGCTATTGCTTTCTAGCTTATTTGCTCGTGTTTTAGTTATTTTGCAGCATGTCACTGTAACCTTTACTTTAGGAGAATTGTAGATTGTGTGCTTTTGAGTATGACTTGCTTCTCTCTGCCACCCCTTTGATTAGCTTTTCTCTTTTTTTTTGTTTTCAATCTTAAGCAAAGAACACTTTTTTTTTAGCACATAATCCCCCCTTGCCTTCCAGATGAAAAATAATGTTAAAAATAAGTGCTTTTAATGTTAGCATCCCCGCCCATTTCCATGGAAACACAGTTTGCCTAGTTATGAGTGGAGGGAGCTGTCAACTTTCCCTGTATAATTTACCCTTAACTCTAAAGCCTCAGCGTGGCAGGTCTTTCACATTCCTTTTGTTAATATCCAGCCTCCATTTGCTAATGGAACTGAAGCTCTCACAAGGAAGAGAGAGGCAAACAGCCTGCACACCTTGCAGAAGGTAACTCCCAAAAAGAATTGTCAGGTCTGTGTTACAGCTGGTGGTCAGTGGAAAAGGTCATGAGGACAAACAGCAGGAGCTGGGGACCAGCTCACAGCTACCCTTGCTCTGGCCAAATGCTGTTTGGCAGTGAAGCTAAGCAAGCCCTATGGAGTTTAATGGAATTTAAGCACATATTTGAAGTAATGTGAGCTTATGTGCTCCGTGGAACTGGAAAACATTGTGTCTGTTGCACAATATGACACAAGGAATATGGAATATGAAGCAGGGCGGGGATGAAAACGCTGCATCCACCCGACAAAGCTGGGGAAAAGTCAGATGGACTTCCTGCTCAAGTTAGGAAAACAGAAAAATGCCAAAAAAACCCCAAAACTGAGGGCCCCTCTGACAAATGCTATGCCTGAGTCTTCCCAGCGTTGTCACGTGCGCTTGGAATTTCAGGATACCTTTAAGAGAGTGCAATTCCTGTAGAGCTTGCCATGGCAGGCAGCTCCCTGGCACTTGGGCTGGGGTGAGAGGAGGAGCTGTGAGCAGACAGGAGCAGGCTCGGGACTCACCCTTCCTGGAGATGCGGAGCAGGCACAGGAGAACCAAGCCGAGCTCTCTCATGCTGCTCGATGTCCTCCCCTGAGGGGCATCAGCACAGCAGAGCCATTTCCTCACATCTGAGCTGCTGGCCCTGCAGTGGCAAAAGTTTTTTCCAGGGGTAGGAGAAGTTGTGGTTTTCTTCTCCCCGGAGGGAATGAGTTGTTTAGCTGAACCAGCTCTGGGCTCAGGTATTAATAGTTCTGCGGTCAGTCATATGAAAATTACACCAGAAGGAATCACACTGTTAACCACTTTCCAGCTAAAGGGAGGGAATTGCAGACTGGAGCTGCAAACATCCATGTGTGTGATGGGGCAGGAGGGGATGGCTTTTGTTACCCACTCACTCAAGGATTTCCTAGAGGAAATCCTTGCAATCTGCCTGAGGCTGTGACAAGCAAGGCTCTTACTGTCCTGTCCTCCTTCTCCTGTACCTGGAGCCTTCAAACCAACTGTGCTTTACCCCTTGTCATCCCTAGGTATAGAAAAAACCCCAAACCACTCTTCTTTTGAAGAAGTGTGTCTATTCCGAGGTTCACTGGTGGATCAGTGGTTTGGTGTCCCCGGGCACCCCGCTCTGTCCACACTCACATGACCCCGATGAATGATGACTCATTCCCTCCTGAGAAATAAGATGAACTCCAGCTTTTTGCCCAGCACCTTTGTGCAAATGCTTGCTGCTTTCCTGCTGGATTTAGTTTTAGCAAATTGACTCTTTGCTCATCTGCAGAGCCTGTGGGGACCTGATTGTGTTTTCCCCTCACCCATCTCCCATACGGTGATCTCGTGCTAAGTTTAACAACCCTGGGGTGTGAATTCCCTGTCTGGATTCACCTTGAGGTTTGTTGCCTTTGCTTCAGGTCACACGTGTGTGCCTGGACGATCTCACCTTGTCCGGGGTGCTGCTCTAGGATGCTGACAGGGACAGAGCACGCACAGGACTCCCTTGGGCAGGGCTTGCAGCATCCTGGTCCAGCGGAAGGTGTCCCTGCCCATGGAAGGATGGGGTGATGGTCCAGGCGCCTCCCATCCAAAGCATTCCGTGATTCCCGCTGCAGCAGCCGCTGGAGGGCTCCCAGAGCCAGGATAAGATGCTGCTGGGTCGCTGCTGCCGCTGTCCCTGAGCCCGGAGCCAGCGCCCACCCGCAGGAGCCACGGCAAGGCTCCCCTTGGCCCTTCTTCCCTTTTCCTGCGCCTCTGCTCCCCTCTGGGTGAGAGGAATAGCGGGCTTGTCTTTACAAACCTGGTAGATAAAACCAGCACTGGGAGATAAAAGAAAAAATCGGAAGGATTCCACTGATTGATGAGTGGAAAAAGATACTTGCTTTTACAAATAAACTTTAAGTTTGCTGAGAAATGAAATTAGACATTGAAAGATAGAAAAAACAATGGAGAAGAAAAAAACCCTAAATTCCATAAGAATTAAAAATTGAAAGGGAGGGTTATACATTAAAGGGAAATCTTTGGTATCAGTTGTTTTAGGAAGTCTGTACCTCTCAAGTACTTCAGCCAGTGGGAAAAGAGAGAAGGGAAATATGGGATATTAGGATAAAAAGGGAGGCTGGGTCCTCCAAAAATTTGAGAGACCCCAGAGGAATGCCCCATGGCCTCTCTCTTTATTTGAATAAAGCAAAAAGGACTCCTCTGTCTTTTTGGACATAATCCTCTGATGTTTGTGGATTAATTTTCCTAACATGAGCTTGAGTAAAATCTCCTGGGGAGGAAACCCTGAGGTGCAGTAGTGTGCAGTGTGTTTGCTGCTTCCTGATCCCTTGCTTCCTCCTGTTCCCAGTGATTGTGAAGGGAGAGATTTCTGTTTTCCCCAGGCTTTTTGGAGGAAGCTCTGAGAGTACCCAGCTCTTATTTAGGGCTGTTTGCACCTGTTGCCACTCAGCCAAGGGTGTTAATTTTTCAAATACCCACTTAGATCCCTGCCCTGTCTCCTCTGCATGTCACCCTTGAGCAGGAGCATCAGGACCAGTGGTCTGATTTACAATGCAAACTGCCCTTAGTAGCTGTTAAACATAATTCATGCCACCAGCAGCTGAGAAACCTGAAGGTGAAGGTGATGGAAGCAGCAAGTAAGAGACCTGTAATCCCTATCACATCTGTGATATGTGCCTTTTCTGTGTACCTCCCCCTTCCTCCCCTATGTGCAGTTTGATTTCATCTATTTGAGATGTAAAGTTTTTGGTGGTGTGACTCTTTTTAAGCCTTTCACCACTCATGGCACAGTGGGACTCAGTGGATTGAAGTAAAAGATTAAAGTGAAATCCATGTTAAAAACATCTTGTTACAGTGAGGCATAAATGATTCATGTAAAGAATAGCTGCAGTTAACACCAGTATGATCCTCTTCCTCTTTAATGTTTTACTGCAGCATCTCCTAGAAAAATATCTGGTAAATCAGAGCAGAACTACAAATCCTTTGAGTTTTATCTGTGGACTGATTTTCTTCTTGGACCACGGCTGTTGTAACAAAGCATTTTAATGTTTAAAATACAGACTTGGTAAGGTATAGCTGAAAAGACTTACATTTATTTGAATCCGCCAAAAAATTTTGTAAACTAAATCCTCCATGGCTATGATGATCCACAGACTCTGTGACCTTTTTCCCCTTGTCTGTGATTAAATAGTATGTAAGATTTCAGTATGGAAGCCTGCTTCTGGTCCAGTACCAAAACCAGGATGCTGTCCATATTTATCAAATACTGGTTTTAGTAGTAGTAAATTTAAAGGCTGCAAATAATGACATTTCTCCTGCCTCATTAAGAAATTCCTGCAGTGTTTTGTGATGAACTGGGTGGTTTCAGAGGGCTTTTCAGCCTAAATGGGTTGGGTGGTGATGATCTGCACCCAAACTGCAATGTGTGGATGGAAATGAGCATGGCAGAGTTCATCCCTCCTGGTCCCAGGTTCATCACTAAGGACCAAAACAAAGAGTTATTTGTGTAGCTGTTCCTGTGCTGACAATTCACCCACTTATTCAGGGGCCAGAGTGAGGACAGGTGTTCCCCCTCCCTCCCTTCCTTTAGGTCTTAGTTTCAGCTCCAAGGTTTTCCACTTCAATTATTTCAGCATCATGTGTGTTCCTAGTCCTCTGAGAGTGCCATCCTACACACATTCAAAACAAATCCTTGTAGTTTGTCACATCTGGCTCTCCTCCCTGAAGGGATTGGTGTGACAGTGTTCACAGGGGTCTTAGGATGAGGGAAGAGATGAGGATCTGACTCCATGTTTCAGAAGTCTTGATTTATTATTTTATGATATATATATATATTAAAACTATACTAAAAGAATAGAAGAAAGGATTTCATCAAAAGGCTGGCTAAGAATAGAAAAAGAGAGAATGATAACAAAAGCTTGTGGCTCGGACAGAGAGTCCAAGCCAGCTGGGCTGTGATTGGCCATTAATTAGAAACAACCACATGAGACCAATCACAGATGCACCTGTTGCATTCCACAGCAGCAGATAATCAATGTTTACATTTTGTTCCTGAGGCCTCTCAGCTTCTCAGGAGGAAGAATCCTAAGGAAAGGATTTTTCATAAAAGATGTCTGTGACAGGATTGGCTCTGTGAAGTACTGGGGAGTGGAGCTGGGAGGACAAAGGGGTTTTCCCTCTGTCTGGTCTCTGTCAGCAGCAGAAAGTGGAGCCATGCTCCCCTTCATGTGAAGCTGCTGTGGGCTCCCCATCTTTCCTCTGCATCCACTTCATCGTCACCAAGCAAGAGGCAGAAAAAAATGAAAAAGTTATGGGTGATCCTACAGAGCAGGGAAAGTAGAAAGAGATGGAGGATCTAAAATGCAGGCACCATTATTGCTGGTGACACTGATGCTGTTTCCTGGCTTTGAGTGTTGCTGCAGAACACTGTCACCACTGTCTCAAGCTCCTGCTGATCTGGTTTGAAAGTCTGCAGGTTCAGTTTCTTGCCTGTGGTGTCTGCTCAGCCCCTGACCAATGCTCCTGACCTGGGCAGCTCTCCTGCCTGCCATCCCATTGCTCCAAGTGTGAGGCTGTTCCAGCACCAAAGCTGGGTTGGCAGGCTGATGGAGCTGGAACACCAGTGCTGGTGAACCCTTCTTGCCTCTGGTGAGCATCAGCCAAAGCAAATTAAGTGTATAATTGGGTAATTTGCACCTAGGGGGCAATTACTGCATGAAAACCAGCTCGTGTTGTGGGCAGTGCATGGCAGTGGAAAAAGGCAAAGGAAGTGTCTCTCTCCAAGCTGTTTGTGGATGTAGCTGGATGCAGTCACATCCATGGAGGTGGATGAGCTGCTCTGATCTCCCAAACTTCTTCATTCCTGCTGCCTGAGCTCATCCTGTGCCCTGCTCTGAGTACGGCAGACAGGCAGTGCTGTGCTGCTCCCTGCCCTGCCCACACCAAGGCACGGCAAAGCCATCAAGGGATGATCCAGTTCCAACTTTAACAGAAAGAGAAAAGAAACCAAGAACCAACTTTCATCCTCGTTCAAGGGATGATCCAATTCCAACTTTCATCCATCATCAAGGGATGTTCCAATTCCAGCTTTAACAGAAAGAGAAAAGAAACAAAGAACCAACACTCATCCTCGTTTCTTCTTTCATTCAGAGGTGTGAGCAACAGGCAAGATTTCAGTGATTTAGTTTGAGTCTGCAGTAAACAAAAGATAATTCCTCTTACCTACTCCTAAGTTAGTACCAGCTCAGGATCACTGGAGCGGGAAAAAAGCTTCACTGAGGACTGTGGTCCCAATGGTTAATAGACATCATGAAGTTCCACACTCATCTCCTGGTTTCCACAACAGGGCTGCTGCTCCCTCCTGCAGGCTGATCCTGCTCCCAACCCAGCCAACAACCACAGCTTTTTTGATGATGTGGCCACTCACTGCAGCAACCCCAAGAGTCCTCTGACCAACAAGGGAACTGTATTGACTTGCTAAATGTCAGCTGTGGAATGTTTTAGGACTGTCAGCCCTCCTCAGACCCATGTCAGCTCTCCATGAGGGGGCTGAGTGTCCCCTCCTGGCCTGGCCATTCTGCCACCCAAACAAGCACAGAGGTCTGGCTTCGTCTCTGTGATGCTGGGATCAGCCTGAGCCAGCTGGCAGGGCAGAGGCACCACACATCCCTGTAGACTAATCCAAATTATGTGTCTGATCAAAGGCACTTGAAATGCCACCAGAACAGAGGGGCCTGCCTACCCTTCCTACTGAAAGTGAGCCTTTGGGGATTTATTCATGTGCTCTGTCTCTCCCTGCTGAATGGGCACAGCTGGTGATTTAAGAGATTTATGCTCTCCTAGTTGTACATTTCATAGCCCTTCTCTGGGATGGGAGCTGCTCTCCTTTGGGAAGCAGTGTGGGCTGGTTTTTCCCACCAGGCCACACAATATCTGAAGCACATCCTGAACTTTCCCTTGACAGAACCCTCTTGGCCAGTGAAGGGCTGGGTCTGATCTTTGCTGCCTCACTTCACAGGCTCCAAACAGATTCAAAAGCACTCAGAATGAGATCTGTAGTAATGAATGTGGCATCTCTCTAGGATGTGCCTCTGGAGAATAACTCTGCACCTCCTGTTGTCACTCATCCCCCCACATTCTGCCTTGCCTGAGATCCTGTGCCCTTTGGAGTGGCATTTATTGTGGCATCTTCTCTGAGAAATGTTCCATCCTCTTGTCCGTTGTCCTTCCTAAGCCCTGATAGCTCTGTAGTGTTTTCACTGATTTAAATGCAAAGTTTAACAAGAATACTGTCACGGTTTTTGGTTGGTTGGTTTTTTCGTTTGTTTGTGGGATGTTTGGTTGGGTGTTAGTTTTTTGTCTTTTTTTTGTTGGTTTTTTTTTGTTTGTTTTTTTGTTTTTTTGGTTTTTTTTGAACCTTGTTGGTTAAACCTGGACTGTTTAGCCATTTCCCCTTGCTGGTAAACTTCAGCTGAATTTCTCCACTTGGCATTACCTGCTGCTGTGTGGCTCCAGAAGTGCTTTGACTGCTCCTCAGCATCTGTCAGCATCATCCACAGGTTTCTCACCTCGCAAGCGTACCCCACTATGACCTCTACTCTTAAATATGGCCCAGCATGAGTTTGAAACTAATAAAGACCAGAGGATACCACTGTGTTGGCTAATCTGTTCTGCTATGTAATTTCTAGCATGGCACAGAGCGTTTTCATCCATTTTCTCCCGAACTGAATTCCAAACCTTGGATTTGAGCTGGGTGCTGAGTTACCACAGCTCCCAGAGCCCCTGCACTGGGCCAGTGTGGGGGCAGAGCTGCAGCTCTGGAGCCAGGCTGTTGAGATAATAAATGAGGCAGGGCTGAGTGATCACTCTTCTCCACCAGCTGTGTCCAGAGGCAACATTCACTGACAGCCTTGACCTGATTGTCCCAGGATTGTCTGTGCTGCAGTTAAATCTGCAGCTGAGTTATAGGCAGAGGCAAGAGCGTTTTAATGGCATTGTAGATACTTGTGCCTTTAAGGAGACCACAACAAATAATTTCTGTAGGTAGCACATGACCTGGGTGAGGAGCAAGCAGTTCTGAACTGCTCTTGGAACAGGAGACCTTGACTTGAATTCTTGGCAGAGCCTCTCAGTGCAAGATCAGCTCCTTTCTAGCTGGGACAGGAATTAGATGAGAGAAATGAAGGCAGCAACTTCCCTTGCTCTGATGGAGGAATCTGTCCCTGGCAGAGCCAAGAGAAGGAGTAATTTTTGCCCTGTGGCAGGTTCCCCAGAAAGCAGTTTGGTGGTGGACTTTTCCTGCAGTTTAACTTTCACTGGGGCTGTTCTTAGAGTTTGGTTTTCTCAGTGGGTGGGGATTTCTGACTGATGCAGGCAGCAGGGTTTACAGAGGATTTGCTAAATCAAAATCACAGAAATGCAGAATCACAGAATCAGGGTTACTGCCTGTGTGTTTACTCTTTAGCCTAACCTCCACAGAAAACATTTCTGGTAGAGAATGGAACATTTAGTGGCAATAGGTGGCAAAATACGTGAAAGTGTCCCAAACCTGCTGTTTCTGTGCTGTTTGTCTGCTGGATCAGAAAGTACCAAAAATGGAAGTAACATGAATTGTAGCATGTAAAGGAATGTGTGGAATCATAGAATGGGTTGGGTTAGAAGGGACCTAAAAGATCACCTATTTTCAACTTCCCTCCCATGGATAGGGACACCTTGCACTATCCCAGGTTGTTCTAAGCCCTGTCCAGCCTGGCCTTGGGATGGATGGCTGCAGCTTCACTGAGCACCCTGTGTCAGTACCTCACCACCCTCTCAAGGGAGAATTTTTTCCTAATATCTAACTTAAACCCACTCTCTTTCAGTTTGAAAACAACTTTCCTTTTCTACTTTTGCTTCTTCTGATTTCTTATAGCCCAGAAGCGTTCCCAAAAAAGTCGGTGCTAACCCTTTCAGGCCAGTGTAACCTTTACTTAATTGCAAGAGTGACATAACCTCATGTGGCTCTGAAGACGCAGAGTGAGATAAGGCCCCTGCCTAGGGGAGCTCGCTCTCATTAACAGTGATTGATGGCGGCATTGACTCCTGGGATTAAGATCAGGGGCTGATAAGGTGGAGGAGAGGTGCTATGGGGAGTGCATTGTTCATATCAGCTCTCCCTCATGCGGGTTGGAGCACACAATCGATAATTTACATTCCTCGGTGCTCCCCGCTCACAGCCCCGTGTGCACGTTGCCGGCTCACTGGCAGGGCCTTGCTGGGAGCCCAGCGTTCCTGTCCAGGCAGGATTGGAATGGGAAGCTTCTCCAGAGGAGGGAAGATGCTTGACACAGGGCTGGCCAGGGTGAGGGAAGCTGAGGAATTGTGGTGGGAATGGGGGATGGAGGAGAGGGGCAGCCTGGGCCTGGTGCAGGTGGGCCTGGGCCACTGCAGCATGCTGCATGCTGCAGTGTCAGCGAACAGCAGAGCCACGGAGCTGAGGGCAGGAGGGCAGGAGGGACCCTTGCATGAGGATATTTTATGGAATATCCTGTGCTGGCAGGGACCCACAGGATGATGGAGCTCACAGCCCTGCACAGACACCCCAACAATCCCACCCACAATGACAGCATTGTCCAAACCCTCCTGGAGCTCTGGCAGCCTCAGGGCTGTGCCCATTCCCTGGGGACCTGGGCATTGCCAGCACCTCTGGGGAAGAACCCTTCCCTGAGATCCAAACTAACCCTCCCCTGGCACAAGAACCCTCCAGGCATTCCCTGGTGCTGTCCCAGCAGATATTGCTGCCTGCCATTTCCATATAGTCATTTATCTTCTCTCCAGCCTTGAGCCTCCTTTATGGATTGTGACCTTTGTGGAGAGACTGCCTTAAAGCACAGAGGGATGGGATGGAGCCAGGGCATCAGCACAATGGCATTTGGTCAGGTTGCAGGGCAGATAAAACACTGGTGGACTAAAGCTGGGATCAGGCAGAGCAGGTGGTGAAAGGACTGTGCTGGTTGGGAGTGGACATGATGGATGGAGAGAGCATTAATGGCACTTCTTGGCAGCCAGGGCAGGCTGGCTTTGCTCTCACAGAGCTCTGCTTCTCATGTGACATCCTCAGAGACCTGGGGCAGCTAACTGAGAGGCTCTGCAGTCCCTGGAGGCAAACTCTTTCTGGGCTTTCCACAATCCACAGGGCTGTAGCTGGGCTGACCCTGGGATGTTTGAAATTCACCCTGCCGTGTTCGTAGCGTGTCCTTAAGCGTGCAAAGGGTTAAAAAAACGTGGCCCTGGATTGCCCATGTTGTAGTTCCCAGCATGTAAGGTGGAAAGGAGGTTTCTCTTTCTGTTGGGGTGACTAAGGCCGTCCACAGGCAGGCTTGGAAGGAGTGGAATGCAGGTCATAGCATCAAAAAAAGTTTGGTTTAGAAAGAACCTTTAAACCTCTTCCCATTTCACCCCCTGCCATGGGCAGGGACACCTTCCACTATCCCAGGCTGCTCCAAGCCCCATCCAGCCTGGCCTTGGGCACTGCCAGGAATCCAGGGGCAGCCACAGCTGCTCTGGGCACCCTGGGCCAGTATTGTCATAGAGGGAATTTCTGATTAAGCCCATGTTGATGAAACAGAGCCAATTTCTTGTAGACAAAGAGCATTGTTTTGTTACAGATATTCACACTGTGGGAAGATTAGCCTATGATTTAGCAATGAGAGGAAGAGCAGACATGCACATCCTCTGAGGTACAATCACTCATTTGTCTGTCAGGTTCAGTTATTTTGAATAGTCAGGGTTTTGCCCCTTTTCTCTGAGTATATAAACAATTCCGAGTTATCTTCTGAATGCTTTTGGATAAGTTCCCAGGAGAACTTAAATCTCGTAACATGCCTGTAGGCAGCTGTCTTCTCCAGTCCTGGTTTGTGGTTAGCCCTCCTGTGACCAGTGGAAAATCTGGTTATGTGTACATGAGGAGCACTGGAGCAGCCCCACGTGTCTAAGCCAGGCTGTTTGGGTGCTTTCCTTCTCTTGCTTTCTCACAGCTTCATCTAAAAATCACACACTTCTGCAAGTCTTAGAAACAGCCATCATTCTTTGGAAGGAAAATGGAACAAAGGAATGTGCAAAAATTGCTGGCATGATTATCAGTCACATCACAAATGGGGCTTCTGTTGCCTCCCTAGATTTATTACCTAAACCTGCAGCACACAAGTTAGCAGGCTCCTCTGGGAGAGGCATTGTTGTGTGGACAATGTGACTTTCCTGCATGGCATTCCTGTGGACATTCCTCCTCAGCTGCTTGGGCTCCCAAATCCCCTGGCCTGCCACGTGCTCCAGCTTGGAGGGTGGCGCTGGTTTTGCCTGGATGGAGTGTGCAAGCCTGGTGGGTTCCCTGCAGAATTCCCACCCTGGCAGGCAGGGATGTGCTTACAGCTGAGATTTCCAACACTGGGAGGGAGCTGATGGATGGCTTGATTTGCTGTGAAAGACCATCCCACAAAGTCTCAGCAGAGTTTAGGCTGGAGCTGTGCAGATTGCATCCCTTGTGTGTAATTCCTCTTTTGCTGAGGAGGAGAGACAAGTTCTGCTTTCAGCAGGTACGAGTCAGGGGGAAAATGTTCTTCTGGAATTTCCATTGCAGGCAAAATATGAAAAAACGAACTCCTCTGTGATAATGAAAAAAGCCTTAGATATTCAGTGGGTGAAACCTGGGTGTCCCAGTCCCACTCAGCCTGTGTGTGGAGCAGGACATTAGATGTTAGATGTCACTGATTTCTGTGACACCTCTTTGCTGCCTTTCAGCGCATCAGTAAACCCTCAGGGATAAGCACACATCTCCTTTTCTGCTCTTTTTCCCTAGCAGGACTTGCAGCTCACAACATAAAATCATTGGCTCATTAAGGTTGGAAAAGAACTCTGAGATCGTGGAGTTCAGCCCTTAACCTGAATTAGCACTGAATTCAGCACTCAGCCATGTCCCCAGGTGCCACATGCCTTTTGAACACTTGCAGGGTTGCAGATGCCACCACTGCCCTGAGCAGCCTCTTCCAGTGCCTGACCATGTTTTCTGTGAAGAGAATTTTCACAATATGCAGGCTAAACCTCCCCTGGCACAATTTGAAGCCATGTCAGACATCTCTCATTTTGTTTTTTAGGGTAATTTGCCCTTTCAAAACTATTCTGTTTCCCCTCTCTGCCCTGAATCAGCATTCACCCTTGTCTTAATAAAAAAAAAACAAACTATAACATGGCAAATTAATCCCAAAGCTGTATCACTCATGTTTGTAATCTTGTGCTCTCTTATTTAAAACCTCATTATGTTTTGGTCTTTTGTTGCACTGCTGTGTGCATCCTTTCTTTCTTGAATCTGGTGGGGGTTTTTTGTTGTTGTTGGTTGTTTTTTTTTTGTATTTTCCACTTAAATGTAATCTAAAGGTGTCTTCTCTGTCATGAGATTGAAAGGCAGTCAAATTACACATAATCTGCCCTTTCTGAATGCCTCACTGATGGTTTTGTTGATTTCCCAGATCTTTGGTGTTGACCCTGCACCTGGATGGAGTAAGTTGCTGGAGCTGTGGAGCCTTTTGTTAGGTTACATGTATATTATATTATATTATATTATATTATATTATATTATATTATATTATATTATATTATATTATATTATATTATATTATATTATATTATATTATATTATATTATATTATATTATATTATATTAATAATAATACAATGCAATACATATTTATTATTCTCCATCCCATAGAAATATAGAAATGGAATTCTGCATCTTTAGGGGTTTTTTCATGAGACAAATGGATGGTATGTACTTTCCAAGAAGCTGCTGAGGGCATCTGGGCTGGGTTGAGCTCCAGTGAGGGTCCTGCTCATGGATGACTGCAGATGGACAGTGAAGGAATGGGGTTGCAAGGAGACACTGAATAAGCTCTGGTAGAAACTGGAGGTGCTGTGGATAAAAAATGTCAAGGATTAGTGGATTTGTAATGTTTAGAGGTGTGGAGAAGTCAGAGTTCTTTCCCAGCGGGGTTGGTGACCCTGTGCACCACGACCAGTGCACTGTGAGCAAACAGAATTGGGGAAATGGAAAAGGGAGTGATGGCTCAAAGAGCCATTCACGATGGGACAGACAAAACCAGGAGATGTATCTTGGGGCAAAGAACAGAAATTCAGTGTCCCTCTGGGGATTTGTTTGGTCTCTGGACAAAACTGTTTAGTTTGTGTAGCAAGCTTGCTCACTGCTCATGTGCCTGGCAGAAAAGCTGCACAGAGCTGCCTCTAGCTGCTGAGCCACCACCACAGGACGCCTGCTGCTGAGTGGAATTTCTCTCTCTGGGGAGGGAGAGTTTGTGTTTTAAGGTATTTTGTGTGTGGGCAGGGCGGAGTCACCCACACAGTTCAGAAAAGGGTGAGTTGGAGATAAGTGATGTGTTGAGTTATGCTGTGAATCCAATGGGGCAGACCATCCTGGATCCTCCTATGGCCTGAGCACTTCCAAGGTTGGGGCAGCCACAGCTGCTCTGGGCACCCTGGGCCAGGGCCTGCCCACCCTCCCAGCCAGCAATTCCTCATTCCCAATCTGCCAAAATCTGTCCCTGCCCTCTGGCCCTGGGAGCCATTGCCTGGGTGCTGTCCCTGCCTGCCTTGTCCCCAGGGCCTGTGCAGCTCTCCTGGAGCCCCTGCAGGCCCTGGCAGGGGCTCTCAGGTGTCCCTGGAGCTTCTCTGGTGCAGCTGAGCAGCCCCAGCTGTGCCAGGCTGGCTCCAGAGCAGAGGGGCTCCAGCCCTGGCAGCATCTCCGTGGCCTCCTCTGGATTTGCTCTTTCCTACAGTGTCACACTCTCCCCCCCACCAAAATGATATATTACAATGAATTTTGTAGCTGCTTTGTGACTGAGGCACCAGGACTGTTTGCTGGAAAATTCCACTTGAAAAAATTCTTTCCTTTCCTTCCCAGTGCACCATTCCAGGGCCACGCTTTTCCTAGAATTATTTCTCTAAGTGTTCTCATTAGCAAATCTGATCCTTAACCTCCCACTGATCCCAGCCTTATCCGATTAAACTGATGACCAATCCAAGAATGTTTAATCTAAAGTGAAGGGATTTGTAGTTAGTCAGTTTCTTAAGACCATGGCTTCTATCCATTTTCTTCTAATCTATATATTTTCATTAGTAGTAAAAGGGAAAAAAAATACACTTGCTAAAAAACTGTTTGTGTTTGAACTTCCATTTTTGCAACTGCACATATGTACTTTTATTTTACTGAAAAATTACTCTTGATGACTTCACTGGTTCTGAAAATAAAAGCAATAGCTCCAATGTTCCAAGTGTAACTGGGCTGTATTTTCTCTCACACGTGCTTCTGTCTGTTCACAGGATTGATTTTGTTGCTCCCTTCTAAGAGTTTGAATTTGTTGTGGGAAATCCTCATGCCAGTGATCTTAGAGGTGTATTCCAACCTAAATGGTGAAGATTATGAGGCTTTTAAAAAAAATTTTTGTTTTGAGGAAACAGCCTCAAGATGTACCAGGGGGAGGTTTAGGTTGAATATTAAGGAAAAATTTCTTCACTGAAAGTGTTATGCAGTTATGCACTGGGTGGTCCTGCAATGGTGGAGACCCCGTCTCTGGAGAGATTTAAAAGCTGTGTGGATGTGGAATTTGGAGACATGGGCTAGTGGTGGGCTTGGCAGTGCTGGGGGGAACTCGATGATATTTTCCATCTTTAACCATTCTGTGATTCTGTTTTATGATTCTGCTATGCACTGGAATGTAATAGCAAGTCAGGGGGCCTCAGCCTCAAGGTAAGTAATTTAACTTTCTCAGCCCCTTTGCAAGTAAATCACCTTTGGGGACCTAAAATGATCCTTCTGACCCACATCCCTGAAATATTAAGGCCTCCAACTCCTGTTTAAGCAATTTCTGTTTCAATATATGTGAAATTAATTGCTGTGGTCTATCTGTGCCTCTGAGAATGTGGAGAGTGAGGGCCCTAAGTCGTGGAGGTGTATTTGCTTTGAGATTTGTACAGTTTCCTCATCTCATTCCAAATCTGGAAAAAGCTCAGCTGCTGGTGACAAAGCAGGCCTTACTACCTGAAGGCAGTTTTCCATGGCAAGACAAAGAGAAACTTCAGAGAGGTGTTAATTTGTGCCTAACAATTCGCCTGTCATGCAGTGAATGAGGGAGAGGGAAACAATCAAGCAATAATCAAGAATAATCTTTTCAATGCACAGTCCTGCTTCCTCGTGGGTAGCATCTTTCTTAGCAAGTGAATTATGCCCAGCTATGGCCAAATTCTGTGTCAATTCATCCTCACTTAGTGTCAAGATTCAAAAGATTAGATAACTATCAACACCAGCATTCTTTATACTGTTTATATTTCATGTGCAGCCCAGTAAAACCAAACAGAACCTGCAGCAATCCTGGAGGATCAGATAGGGGACATTGCATTGTTGCATTTCCCCAGATTTGAGCACTTGACATCAAACTGGGAGTCTTGGGGGAGAATTATGCACATCAGACATCATCAATGAGAGCACCTTAGGAAGTGGCAGTCAGGCAGTTCTTTTGAGTCAGACTTTTGGACAAAATGTGACTCCCAACAGATGTTTCCCAGTAGTTAGGGGTTTTTAAAACTTTACTTTTCTTATTTATTTATTAATTTTTAGGCCTTTATTTATTTATTTATTTATTTATTTTAGTTTTTGTGGGGTTTTTTTTTAAATGTTTTACTAATTTCTCCCCCATGAATTACTTTTAATAGCATTTACTTATTTTATTTATATATGTATCTCTTTTCAGAACTGTAAACACTGCTGGCACTGGGAGGAAGGTAGTCCAGGAAAGTACCCCAAAATTTCTGCTCTGTGTGTTTCTTATAAGTCTGGCATCACCTGTGTATCAGAAACAACGCTGAAAAAAGAATGCTTGGAAAAGAGGGGTGATATGAATAGTATTTATTTGATGTAAAAAAAAAAAAAAAAAGCAAAATCAAAAAAAGCCCAAAAAACCCCCAAAAACCCCAAACCCCTCAAAAAAACCAAACAGCCAAAAAACCCAGTTTCAGTAATAAGACAAATTAGTCCTGTTTGCAAATACAGTTCTTTGAACAATAATGGGAAAAAGCATAATATGCATGTTCTGACTGACTTACATGTCAAATTCCCAAATAGCTGTTATTTCCTGAGTGGTGATGGGAAGAATAAATTCACTGTATAGTGTAAAATGTAGAATTAATTCTGAATGATGTGCAAAATCTTTCTAAATGGCTGGGACATAGCCTTCATCTTTTGTTGTTTTTCGGTTCTGTGTGTATGATTTCTTTATGGCGCTGCCAAAATGTCCCTGTTGCTCAGCAACAGCAGGCTGGAATAGCACCAGTCAGAGGAAATCTGCTGATTTACACTGGACATAAACTCTGTTCTCTTGCTCAAGTGCTTATTTTGACAGAAGGGTGAAAGCAGCCTCTGTTGGTTTGCCTCTCTGGGGCACTCATGGTCCTGGGTGGGGAGATCTCAGTTCAGGCATTAAAATACCCTTTTGCACTACATTTTATAAATCACAGAACCAGGGAATGGTTTGGGTTGTGTTGTACACCTGAATGTCACCAGCCCAGCCCCCTGCAATGGGCAGGGACATCTCCCACTGCACCAAATGGCTCAGAGACCTGCCCAACTGCACCTTGGCTTTTTCCAGGGATGGGGCATCTGTTGTATCTCTGGGCAGTGAGCCAGTGCCTCACTGCCCTACCCATGAAAAATTCCTTCTTTTTATCTGGTCAGTGTCAATCCTCTTTTACTTTAAAACCATCAACCCTCTTCCCATTGCAACGGGCGCTGATAAAAGTTTGTTCTCCTTTTTATTAAAGAGATCTTTAAGTACTGAGAGGCCACAAAAAGATCTCCTCTGGCACCTTCTCTTCTCCAGGTGAGCACCTCCAGCTCTCCCAGCCTGGCTCCAAAGCAGAGGAGCTCCAAACCCCAGGGCATCTCCATGGCCCTCTGTGCCTGCTCCAGGAATATTCTAGAAAAAACCTGACCTCATCTAGCCCCATCTGGGGCCTGTCCTGCATCTCCCCTAGGAATAATGAAGCCCTGCCTGGTCTGGAGGAGATTTCTGTAGCTCTGTTGACCCGGTGCTGTCACTGTCTTGGGCTGACTGTTTCTCCTGTACAGAGCCAGGCTTTGCACTTGCAGGTTTAAGGAGGATTGATGCCAAAGGACTGCAAAATGCCAAAGCACAGAGAGACCTGGGGCTGTTCATCCTGGAGAAGGCTCTGAGGAGGGCTTAGGGCTCCTTTGAGGGCCTGGACTGGCTCCAGGAGAGCTGGGGGAGGATTTTGGCTGTCTTGGGTGGCAATACAGGGGGAATGGGTTTACACTGCCAGAGGGAAAGATAGGATAGGTGGGATATTGGGAAGGAATTCCTGGCTGTGAGGGTGGTGAGGCCCTGGCACCAAGTTCCCAGAGAAGCTGTGGCTGCCCCTGGATCCTTGGAAGTGTCCAAGGCCAGGCTGGATGGAGCCTGAGCAACCTGGGATAATGGGAGGTGTCCCTTCCCTTGGCATAGGGGGTGGAACAAGGACCCTTTAATCCAAACAATTTTGATTCCATGATTCTGTGATAAGCACAAAGAGCAGAATTTAAAAGTTTCCCCCACACACTGATTTAAAAATTTTATTTTCCAGTGTCTTCTACACTACTTGTTTAAGAGGTAACCTATGTTTGGAAAAACTTAATGATAATAAAGAGAGAGAAACTTATAGCAAACTCAAAAAAATATGAATGTTTGTTCTAGAAATTGACTCCACAGAACATTATGTAGATATTTATTAAGTAAATCATGGAAATGCTACATTTTACAAGTGAGTGTCAGTCATATAGAAATACTGTTGAACATCTGAAAACCTAAAACTTCACCAGAAGATACTGCCAACAGTTCATCACAAATATTTTACACTCAGGCCTTTGTGATGTTTGCAAAAATACATGGTTTGGTTTTTTTTCCCCCCCTTCCCAAACTCAGAAATCATGTTAGATTTTATTTTATCTGCTACAAGGAAAACAGGTTTTGGTTTGCTTTTCCTGGTGTGATGTTAATGCATGTAGGCTCCTATCAGCTGAAGGACCTGAGCACAAGGAATATTTTTGGTGAAGATATGAGCTTCAACATGAGACAGAGCATTGGAGATATGAGCTTCAACATGAAACAGAGCATGTCAGTGAGCCCTGCAGAAAGGTTGATGCCTGTTGGGGTGATCCACACTGCTGGGTGCAGGGACAGCTCCCTCTTCCCTCTTTGCACACCCGGGGAGCCTGGGCACAGGTGGCACCTGGCTGGCGCCCTGCAGAGCTCTGCTCTGATCTCTGCCCTTCCCACCATGGGACAGAGAGAAAGGCAGAGCAGCATCTTCACAGAACCACAGAGTCACTGCCAAGGCCACCCTGACCCTGTCCCCAAGTGCCACCCCCACAAGGCCTTAAAGCCCTCCCAGGATGGGGACACCACTGCTGCCCCAAACAGCCTCTTCCTAGGTTTGATAACTATTTCTACAAAGATATTATCCCCAATAATCCAATCCAATTCATCCCAAATAATCCAATCCAATATTATCCCCAGTAATCCAATCCAATTTAAACCTCCCCTTGCACAGTTTGAGGCCATTCCCTCTCCTCCTGTCCTGTTCCCTTGGAGCTGTCCCTGGCTGTCCCCTCCTGTCAGGGAGCTCTGCAGAGCCACAAGGTCCCCACGAGCCCCCTGAGCTTCAGCAGCAGGCTGGGACAGTGCCACATTTTGCTGTTTGATATTCCTGGGCTGAATGGGACAGTGTAGGGAATGGAGTTCAGAAAATCAGCTCAAATTAGTTCTATTTGTGCACTCACTGAACAGAGCCCTTTTATTGCATAGGAAAGGGACAGCAATGGCTTTCTTGCTGCCCCCTCCTTTGCTAACCCATCACCAAGTTCAAGTATTAAAAGAAATCATGAGATTAACACAAAAATCACAGAAATCATGTCTATTTTATGTTTGTTGATTGCTAATAAACATCGCCCTCCATGGGGTTTGAGAGGTCCTCCAGGTAGAATTCTTCACAACCTATTTTCTACTTGGCAAGGAGTGCTCTTTATTCCATTTCTCTGCTACAATGAAACTCTCTAGGATGCCTCCTATTGCTGTCATAAGATGTTTGGCCATTAATTTGAAGTCCCCTCATATGCTGAAAGATGCTCTTTATTTCTTTCGTCTGATTTCGGTGTCTTCAATTTCACAGAGAGATTTTCTTTTCAGCTTCTAAGTAATTTTCCCATTGCTTATAATTCAAGTGTCTTTTCAGACATGTGTGCTTTACAATCATAACAGGTTGATATTGGGAAATGGTTCTTCCAGCACAGCCCAGTCCTACCTAATAGAGATCTCCTGAATAGAACAAACAGTTGTGGTGGGAAAAGTCTCTCCATGCAGAAGTGGTGTTGGACATTGTAGCACACAAATCACAGTCCGTTGGGCAAACACCTCATGCTTTTGCCTTAAAATGAGCTGAGTTTCTCTCATCTTGGGTCTCTATGCCTCACAGCAGGACTTCTCATGTTTCTTCATCATCAGGTAATAAGCTCTGTTGGCTTCTGGGTAGGTGACTTTGGAGAGTGGCAGCCTGCAGATCCCAGAGTGGTTCGTGGTCATTAGCAGGAAGGTCAGGGCAGACAAGCAAAAGGGCCAGGTTCCAGATGGCACCCCAAACTGCAAAGAAAAACAACAAACCACCCATTTACTGCGTGTCTTTTATTAGACTAACACCCACAGCCAGCCACCTCGAAGCAAGGTTTCTGGAGGAAGTCTAGACTCGGTTTTGCTTTGAGTCTTTTCTTAGGGGGGCTGGGTTTCTTTATGATGTCTTGACATTGTGCATCAGCCTGAAACATCTGCCAGCTCTGGTGAGAGGGCTACCTCATCTGCCATGGGGAAGGTTTCATGGGTGCACATGAGGTAGGAGAGGGTGACGATGAGACAGGAGAGCAGATACCAGAAACATTCAGCTCTTCCCTGGGCTGTGGTACTGACTGACTTTTGGCAAATGCAAAAAGAAGTTAACCCAAATTTAATGTCTCTTTAACATGTGCAGGGCCCTTTTTCCAGTTGCTTCAGGCATTAAGTAAATATCTGAAAGAGGGGAGATATTCTAGCAGCCTGCCAGTGCCTAAAGCAGGTCAGGAGAGCTGGAAAGGCACATTGGGGAAGGACTTAGACAGGATAAGGGGGAATGGCTTTCCTCTGACAGAGGGCAGGGTTAGATTGGATATGGGGAAGAAATTCTTCCCTGTGAGGGTGGGCAGGCCCTGGCACAGGCTGTCCAGAGAAGCTGTGGCTGCCCCATTCCTGGAAGGGTTCAAGGGTAGATGGGGCTTGGAGCACCCTGGGACAGTGGAAGGTGTCCCTGCGCATGGCAGGGGGTGGAACTTGATGAGTTTTAAGGTGCCTTCCAACCCAAACCATTCCTGATTCTGTGATCTCACAAGTGTCTGGAGCTGAGCTGTGGAAGTTCATGCAAACTTCGAGGATGGAAAGTGGCAAGGGATAATTCCAAATCACCTGTTCCAGTGGGAATCACACCAACCCCCTAGGCAGACAGTAACCCCTGTCCCAGACCATTTTTGCCTTTGGCTGAGTTTTTCTCCACATCTTGGTGTTTTGTCTGACAAGCCAAGGAAACCAGCCCTTAGCTGATACACTACTTACCACAGACAACATGTGGGTCACTGCTGCTCCCAGGTAGGCACTGAAGAGTGCTGTGAAGAGGAAAGGCAGTTCCTGGTGAGTTCAGCTGCTCACGGGGTACAACAGCTACAGGTACAACAATGACAAACATCTCTCCTTCTGCCTTGGAGAGCTCAACCAATTATTATGACCCTGTCTGGGCACAACCCTGCTAAACCCCTGTCTGTGTCCCCTCCAACCTGGAGCTTATGGGAGGGGTAAAACAAACAAACAAACCAACACACAAACAAACAAACAAAACTGGAGTGATGAAAAATGTGCAATTGTATAATGGGCTTTTGAAAAATGCACTGACGTGGAAAGTATGTAGCTTGATGGATGGGGTTAAGTAGGAAAATAACCCTTCTACTCTCATCTGTCCTGCCTCCAGGGCTTGAAGGTGGGTCAATGACATTCAGAGCTAAATCTCTCTTATATGAGCACTGAATGAGCAATAGTTTCACTCCCAGCTCGCTCTGATATTGAAATTTCATATGGAATTGCCTTATAAATAATTCTTCAACCCTGCTGTGTTGCCCAGCTCATGCCTTTGATCCATTTCAAGAGAATGGGGAGTGTGTACTGTCTAACTAGAGCAGAGCCCCACTCTTCTCAAAGATTAGGCATGTCCCTCTTCAAAGAAGGAGTTTGAGCCAGTATCTATGGCTGGAAAAAAAACCCACCCATGATTCATCCAGCAACGAGCGAGCAAACACAACTAATGACTCAAAACAAAGCTGATTTGATTTCAAAGACCTCAGTTAACACGTGCCCACCGACCACAGCTCTTTCTTTAAACACAGCTCTTGGCCAAAAATGAAAGCACGGAGTGCGTGAAAGCCGTGGCTCCAACACCCAGCCCCACCACTCGTCAGCCTCACCTACATCCATCTGCCTGCCTGGGGTGCCCATCTGGCTCCAGCACACCTCTGCTGTGAGGAGAGGTCTCTTCTCACCCTGTCTCACTTCCAGGGGAGGTGGAAACCCACCAGGTACCTACCACAGGCCATGGCCAGGAGGTGTGTCTGCCAGGTGAGAGCCAGGAACATGCCCCCGATGGCAGCGCACGACAGCGAGCTGTTGTAGCCCCACAGCCCCGAGTAGATTTGGCTGAACGGCGTTGCTAAGCTCAGCCCTGGAAAATAAAGCCAGAGAAATGTGTCATTCCTTGGCCAAAGGGATGAAAGCGGTGCAGAGGTGGCATGAATCCAGATTTTCAAAGGTTCTAGCCAGCACTTGTGCATCGGGCTGTTTGTAGTCGTGTTGCTAGGGTCTAAAAGGGAATCATGGCAAAATTTTCCTGTTGCTGCTGAGCTGGCTTTGGTGATTTCATTTCAGCAGAACACACATGAGTGAATGAGCCTACATGTGAACCTAAATGAATCCCTGAGGCCTGCACGTTCAGGCTGATGGCTATGACTTTGATTGATCTGCCCCTAAACCCACCAGGATACACCCAAAAATTAAGCATTTTGTGGTAAAAATTAATCTCAGTACAACAGACACTTTTTTGTTCTGAAGGTTTCCACCCTCATAAAACAAGGTAAGAGAATGGGGAAGTGAATCAAAAGAATTCTTGAAGCAGAAGTTTGAGTACATTTTGTTTCCAATTAGCCATTCTCCACTGGATGAAATACTTGTGACTTTAATTGCTGCAATCATTGTAGTTCCTGTTTTACTCCCCATGCTTTTATATAAATCTGTGGCACAAGCCAAACCATTACCTGCCATCATCCCCACTGCTGAGCCGATCACTGTGTGGACACAAATGAGTGGAGAGGAGATAAATAAACCAATCAGGAAAATTCCCCCAGTCCAGGGGTTGTCACAACCATAAACCTGGCCCACACCGACTGGGATGGATTGCAGGAGCTGTAGAAATTAACAAACCAGACAAGACAATTTGTTATCAGCTTTGTAACCTTTTTTTTTTTTTTTAAACCTATTTTTCTTGGCCAGGCTCACGTTTGGCATTTGTTGGATGCAGTCTTTCTTTTTAATTGGAATATTTGGACAGGTCTCAGGAGACAGCAGGGCATTTCCACAGGGTTTCCCCTTCCATGAAAATGACTCATGGCTTGTTCCCTTGCCCTGAGCTCCTCTGCCAGGTTTTTGCTCTAAG
Source organism: Zonotrichia albicollis (assembly GCF_047830755.1). Classification (NCBI taxonomy): domain Eukaryota; kingdom Metazoa; phylum Chordata; class Aves; order Passeriformes; family Passerellidae; genus Zonotrichia; species Zonotrichia albicollis. Next base: position 9,178,333 of record NC_133860.1, read on the forward strand.
ATGAAAGGTAAAGATTTTGTGAAAGGGTTTAATCATCCTCTTTGCATCTGCTGATTTTTGCATATCCATAGGGACCACGGGAGTGAACTTAGGGGATGGTTGGGATCCACTAGGAATATGAGCAAGAGTTGCTGGTCTGGTGGGACAGAGCCCAGCTTGGTCACAGCTTAGAGATGGTTTTGAGGCCCTTTTTGTATACAGTCTCCATAAAACTGTGTGCCATGGTAAATGTTCTTTGAGAAATGTCGCTTGTGGGTTTCTGTTTAGTGTCAATTAACTTACTTTTCTTAATCACTCCCTGGGAACCCCTTAAAATAGTCAGCTGAGCCTTAGGAAAAAATAGTTACTCTGTATTGTTTATGGTGTAATCCAGGAGAATAAAACGCTCCTTTGGAAAGGTCCCACTTGAATATAAATTAAAAATGTGTGAATGTGTACCTGCGCCCAAATTTTAAACCATTCCAACACAGTAATATCTGCTTGCTCATGGTCTTATCAGAAATATACAATTTTAAAAACAGCCTGTACCTGAAAAATTAAAAATTACCCAGTGAGTTAAATGGAATTCTCAGCACAACCTTAGCTATGGGGAGATGATCAGTATATGCATAGAAATAGAAATTGGTAATTAGATTCAGGAGAGTATTTGAAGATTACAATCTATACAACTGGATCCAACTGCACATGAAAGGATTCTCCTTTTCAAGCTATCAAAAAATGTACATTCCTAGAGTAAACCCTTATATTTTGGATAATAGTTTTCTTATAAATCAAATTTTGTACTGCCGGGCCATAAAGCAGCAAAAAAGGAGGTGGACCCATTGGAGCCAGTGCAGAGGAGGCCACGGAGCTGCTGCCAGGGCTGGAGCCCCTCTGCTCTGGAGCTAGCCTGGCACAGCTGGGGCTGCTCAGCTGCACCAGAGAAGCTCCAGGGACACCTCAGAGCCCCTGCCAGGGCCTGCAGGGGCTCCAGGAGAGCTGCACAGCCCCTGGGGACAAGGCAGGCAGGGACAGCACCCAGGCAATGGCTCCCAGGGCCAGAGGGCAGGGACAGATTTTGGCACATTGGGAATGAGGAATTGCTGGCTGGGAGGGTGAGCAGGCCCTGGCCCAGGGTGCCCAGAGCAGCTGTGGCTGCCCCTGGATCCCTGGCAGTGCCCAAGGCCAGGCTGGATGGGGCTTGGAGCAGCCTGGGACAGTGGGAGATGTCCCTGCCATGGCAGGGGGTGGACTGGATGAGGTTTAAGGTCCCAGCCAACCCAGTCCATAGGAATTTATAAAGGAAGACAACATATTTTTGTAGTGTTTTTAACTGTAAATGAAGGGGACTGTGATCCTTAAGACATCCTACCATTGTGATTTCAGCGTCTGCCCAGGTGATGTTCGGTGTTGCCATTGCAGGACGAATCGCAGTCGTGGGGAAGAAGAGGTTGTGTGGTCCTGAAGCAGCCAGGTAGAGGGTCAGGGCCAAGTTGAAAGGCAATGTGAGAACAGGCAGGTCCCACTTAGAGAAAACTGCACTTAAAGCACTGGTGAAAATAGGGCTGAAAGGAGAACAAAACCAAACTTGTCAGATGGGCAAAAATCACACCAGAACCACATCCAACTATAAACCCAGCTGCAGCAAATTTAGTCTATTTAAACAAACAAAAAAACCAAACCGAACCAAAACAACCTTCTCCTCCTTCTATCTATTTAGTTTCCTCAATCTGTCTGATCAAATCAGAGACAGAAAGGGTCACTCCATAAATTTGCTACCCCTCCAAAGGCAATTATCAATGTACAGATTCCTGTCGTGTTATGTATGCTGAATTTGGTAAAGAATCTGGTGAAGGAGACAGGATCCAGTGCTTTAATGGAGCTGTTCCCCAGCTCAGTCTCAGTGCTTACCTTTTATTTTTACCACCTGAGCTGGACTGAGACTGTGATGCCCAGGCTGGGTCTGAGTGAACTGTGAATGAGGCTGTGTGCCCTTGCTCAAGCTTGTGGATCAGCAGTAAAAGCTGACATCAAAGTGACTGTAACACCACATGAAATTCAGGCAGACAAATTACATGTGTGGTTTTAGCAATCTGCAGCTAGACATTTTGGGGTCAAAGACCAGGTTTCAAAATATTTTGCTGGCCAGATACCTAGTGGATTATGGTGTCATATATACGAGTAAAATATTACTAGTTGTTTGTTTTGATTAGTGTCAACCGTCATGTCTTGGGACCACTGAACAGCTTCTGTGTTTGGAGAAGTAAATTTTCATGACATTTTTATATGGTGACTTAAACAGATGAAACACTTGTGGTTGATGATGGTAGGAAATAGTGAAAATAATGTTCCTCTTGAAACAGAAATGAATTGATGCATCTCAGCAATATGACTCACGTTCAGAACATTGAATTACACATGATCAGCCACTGATTTTTGTTTTCCCCACTGGGATTATTTGTGATTATGTGGGTATTTTTATTTGTTTCTGGATTACATCTGAGTTTAAAAGTGTAAATAACAGCACAGATTTAACAGTACATATATGTTAGTTGTGTTGCCTTTCCACTGCTGGCTGCATAGAAATGCAGCAGCTCAGACTCATGAGTGCAGACTCTAGGGGTGGAAGGAGAAGCAGAGGAGCCATCTGTCTTACCAGGTCATGGACACCAGTGCCACAGGCAGGAGGAGCCACCAGTTGTAGTCTCCATCAGCAGAGAAGACAGCCATCAGCAATCCCACCAGGACCCCGTTGTATCCGTACAGCCCTGCTGCTATGGCTGATCTGTGGGGAGGGAACAGCTCTCCTGAAGCCCTCTCCCCTGAGGATGCTTTGCTGGCATCAGCCCTCCCTCCCCACCCAGCTGTGCCTCTGTTTGGGGATGACTTGCTCTAACTCATGCACCGAAATTCAATTTTTCACACTTGGGTCAGCACCTACTCCCCTTGTGCAGGTTTGTCCAGTGTCCCCCTGTGCCAGGTGCAGCTGCTAGGAGATCTCTCTGGCCCTACCAGGCCAGACACATGCCCAGCCAAGGCTGGGCCACACAATCACAGAAGGTTTGGGTTGGAAAGAACCTTAGAGACCACCTTGTTCCAACCTTATGCCATGGGCAAGGACACCTCCCACTAAATTCAGGCTCCTCATCCACACCAAACGTCTGACACATAAATCAGCACTGAAGTGGCCACCTGAGGGGGAAAAGCATGGACTTACCTGTCCTGACCCAGAATGAGTGCAGTTAAAGTTGAGACAAGCGTTCCCACACATCCTGTGAGTGTCCACCACGGGTTCTGCAGCAGGAGCCCGGCCAGGATGACCAGCCCAGTGAGGGGGTTGTTAACAAACATCACCTGGGATATCCCACGCAGCACCCAGTCAAGGAGCTGGATCATGAGGGGCTTGTCTGGAAAAGATCAAATCCAGCCGTAAAACAAGCCCCCTAAAGTCTGCAGATGGTACTGATTTGGGATGTATTTTTGAAACTCAGGAAAAGTTTTGGCAGGGGGACTTGGCACCACAGCTGAAGCAATGAATCAACAAGACTGTAAAACCTGACAGGGATTTATTATGGTCCACAGCGAAGGCTTACAGCTGGAAAACTGAGATGAACAGTGAGGTTGCCAGAACCCTGTGTTATAAAGTACCCTGGACCAGATTCATATGAACCAGCTAATTTATGATGTCTGTGGCTCAGATGGCAAACCGTGTGTGTATCCCACTGCTGATTTATTACAGGGACCAAACACACCTACCTATGTGTAATTTAACTTCACAGTGGCATTAGACTTGACAGAAACTGCTCAGCTGAAAGGACATGGAGTGTTAAGAAGAATGGCAGAGTACAGAATAACCATCCAGGACTATGTTCTGTGGGACTAAATTCACTTTGTACATGGCATGCTGGGAGGTAAATGTCATCTCAGACATCCCCAAGATTTAAGCACTGTGTGGATCTCTGCACAAAGCTGATTTTTCCCCCTACAAAACGGACATAAATCAGTGTAGAGCGAGTTTCTATACTACTCTAACTTGAATCACATCACTAAGAAGTTAGTTATTACTCCTTTGATGTACTTTTTTTTTGGAATCCGCTGTCATTAGTCACGATGAAGTAGGTTTACCTTTCAGCCAGGTTCCAAAATCCTTCATGTCTCCAGTGAGGTAACCCACAGCTCTGCAGAAACTCTTCCCACCCGTGCTCAGTGGATTCTGCTTCATTGGCATTCTTTCCCCCTTGGTTTCTATCTTGACATCAACACAGTTTTCCATGTTGATGTTCTGAACCTTTGCTAAAATTCAAGGGAAAAGAAAAAAAAGAAAGTTCATTACAATGTCTCTTTCTGATCCCTGTTTATTCTCTTTGCCACATTACTTCTCACCACATGTTACTTTGGAACCAGAAGGAGGAAAATCCTTACTCTGAGCATCTGATTCTTTTGTTTCCATGACCACATTCCCTCTTCGCATTCCCTGACCTCCCAGACTTCCACGCAGTTATAAGAATATTTCTCATTTATTAAGCTTCTCTGCTGCTTAACCCATACTTCCAGTTTGAATTCATCCCTCAGCCATCAATAATAGGCACCTAAATTCAGTTTTATAATCATCTATAGATTATAAAACTGGGATCAGTTCACCCTTCTCGTGAGCACAGGCTTAGCCTGGGGTTGTCCATGGTGTCTTATTCCATAACTCACATGCATGCATACATTCCTTTTTCTCATTTGAACTGCACTTTAACCTGACCAAACTTTAGAAGTACCCAGCATTGATTCAAGAGTTTGATGCCAGAATTCACAGTTCTTGCTTTCCACTCTGCCTTAGTCCTGTTGCTTTTTTCTCTGCTGAGACAATTTTGGGGACTGCATGTTGGAAGCTGTAATAAGAAACCCTTGAAGATAAATGAAAATACACTTATTAAATTTACCAGGTGCTATAAAAAGTTTAAGTAAAATAGGGGGCTGTTATAGGCCCAGAAAAGGTGTTTAGACCTAAATAAGGTGTTTGGGATGCAGGACTGGGAGATGGGATCCCCTCTGGGACACACACCCTTTGCATAAGGGGTTGCTGGAATAACCTTTGGCACCTCATACACCTAGACAGCATTGTTCAGGCACATGGATCAGAGGCTTACACCTAACAGTAAAAATCAGTGCCTATAGCCAGTTTATTGTTTGTCTAAGAGCCAGTAATAAATATGAAGTCACCAAATAAATAAGAAGCCCTGTGCCTGGAGCATACTCTGTTTCCTGAACTAATTCCTGGTGATTATCAAGCAAACACCAGACAAAGTTGTGTTGTTGTGTGAATACAGAACCAGTGGTGCTTCAGGTCTCGCTGGTGAGTGCCAGCTTGTGCAAGAAGTAATGAATTTATATTGGGAGCTGATAGTCTAAATAGGATGATACAGACACATAGGTCTTGTGTTAGTTCTTGACTCTCGCAAAACTTTATTAAAGGCCTTGTAAACAGTGTGGGGAGAGAACCCATAGCTCAGAAATGCAGGTGCTGAGTACTAAAGGTGCTTCACCCCTGGGCATTGCCCTTCCAGACCCTTCCAGTGTGGTTAAGCAGCTCTGAGTCTGTGTAGGGGAAAGCCTGGTCAATGCACCATTGGTTAATCCTGGCCATTTTCTTCTTCCTGTGGTACTGGAGGGATGGTGGTGACATTTCAGGAAGCAGTAAATACTTGCACAAATAAAACATGGACATTTTCTGCCTTCTGGAAGAGCTCAGCTAATAAAAGGATAGGTTCTATATGAGATGCTGATTGCAGGACCAGTAAATACAGAAGAGTATTGAGTTTGGCTTTGTGTAGGACATGAAGGTAAGGACCTGGAATAAAAAGGCTAAGGAAGAAAAGAAGAGGAGGAAAGAGTGGTGCTAGGGATGGTGTCTTGATACAGAAAGGCTTTTTTTGTGTCTGTTATAACTTACTATGTTAATTCATTAACCATCACTTTTTTCATACTTTATTTTGGAATAAGTAAATGGAATGTACTTTCAGTTAAATCAAAATTTCCAGCCAAGATAAATGCTCTCCGTTTGGTGAAAGTGCATTTACATTTTCCTTTCAAAGGATCTCCCTCTTTATGCAAGTTGGGCTTTCCCTGTTGCCAGCCTGTAAAATGAATTTCTGCTGCAGTGCAGAGCAGTGCTGTGAGACCCTGGGTGTTCCCCTACACGCTGGGTGAGGAGCTGTTTGCACTCAGGGGTCTGAAGGATGGGATGTAATGTGCCTGTGAAGTGTTGCAGTCACTGTCCACTCCCCTTGTACGGTGGGGATAAAAAAATGGAAGAGGCCGAGGGCCTGAATTCACCAAAAAATGGATGTATTGCTTTGCCATTTAAAGGCAAGAGTGAGCTGGCAGCGCTCCTCTGCCCTTTCCAGGGGCAGAAATAAAGCCAGCTCGCTGCAGCTGGCACGGCAAGCAGCCCAGGTGACCTGGTGAGTCACTGGCACTGATCTGCCTCCAGCTTCACACCCAGTGCCTGCCCAGCGCGTTCCGGAGCATTCTGAGCCACAGAGGCTGCAGGGCAATCCTGGTTACCCTCTGTCCTGCAGGGCTGCCCACCTCCTGTTCATTATGTCAGAATGAATCATAGAGTACCTTGTGCTGGAAGGAACACTTAAAGCTCCCCTATTCCAACCCCTCAGGCACTCCCATTTGAGCTGGGCATGGGTCTCTCTAGAGGGACCACAGGAATTTCATTGTCCAGTAGAGCTTGTGGTGTGTGACAGGAAAAGGGGCAGTGGCTGCAAACTGAGGGAGGGCAGGGTGAGATTAAACATCAGGAAGAAATTGTTCCATGTCAGATTCCCTGTCAGAGATTGCCCAGAGAAGCTGGGGCCCTGGATCCCTGTAAGTGTTCAACGCCAGGACAGACAGGCCTTGGAGCAAGCTGGGATAGTAGAAAGTGTCCCTGCCCATTGCGGGGAATGGGGCTAGATGAGCTTTAAAACCCCTTCCAACCCCAACCATTCTGTGATTTTTTATGCTAAGGGAGAGTGAAATCATTATTGAACAGCCTCCTCACCGCAGAGCAGCCAGGTGGGAAGTGGGTGTAGGCCAAGGAAACCTTTGGTTTGGGATGGGGCCCTCATGACACAGTGAAGACCCAGATCCAGCCCCGCTGATTTCATGACTTCCCTGAATCCCATCCCAGGCACTGTGTGGGGGCTGCATCCTGTCTGAGGGGGTTTTGGTGTCACCACAGCCCTGAGGCTTGTCCCATCTGTTCACAAACACAAAGTATGAAGGACTTGCACTACTTCTACTGAGTTGTCCAATAAGAGCATAAAGAGGTAGTGAAGCACTTGGAAACTGACACCAGCATAAACTTTTTTAGGCATTTTTAGTGATTTTACAAACCAGTACCTGCAATATATATGCACAGATTAATGATTTGTTAACATTATGTTCCTTCAGGGAGTAGGTGATAGCAGGAATTTAGGAAAGGAGAGAATACAAAAGGTGTTTTATCTTAGAATTGTGGATATGCTCAGAGAATTTTAACTCAATGATGTCTGAATAATAATGCAGACTGAAGTGTACATGTTCTGATGGGGATTTCATGTGTGCTGGTCTGCAGCAGGTCTTTTGAAGACCTGCAGCTGAAGTTATGCAAACACAGGGTTTTCACTGAAAGCGTTATTTTTTCTTAGTGCACAAAGCAAGGAAATGGAAATAATTGCAAAAGGAGTGTTCTGCTGGAACAGACTGCTTGGCTTCTGCAGGGGGGTAGGTTTGGTAATTTTTGTATTCTTGATTTCTATTAGTCCAAGGAAAAAAGAAAAAAATTAAAGACTAAGGTCTGTTCTCAGACAGACAGCTTGGAGCACACTGCCTCGTCTCACATAAACTCTCGAGAGGTGCTCCAGCCCTGCAGTGCAAACTCCCAGTACTGGTGTGTAACCGGTGAGATACAGGAGCAGCAGCAGGACCCAAGCAGAGCCAGTCTGAACACGCTTTTCATCTGAATGCTGTAAGAGCAAGTGGTTTGTAGTGTGCTGTAAGTGCAGAGAAACTACTGAAAACCATTTTCACGGGAAGTGAGAGCTTCCCATGAAACAAAGCAGAAAATGTAGAAGATGTTTCTCTTTTATGAAGGTGAAATCATCACATGGCCGAGATGTTTATCTACCGTGTTTCTCTAATCATCCTTTCAGAGTTAATAAATGTCCTGTAGCAAAGTGCTGACGTTATGCAACCCCGTGTCTCCCTAAATCAATTTTCCTTCCACTGGTGTGCACTTCCTCCCTGCCAGGCCATACCCACGGCATCCCAGTCATGCCTTCTAGAGCTGGGGCTGCCCTCCTGCAGCACCTGGCCCTGCAGACACTCCTTTATCCACCTGCTGAGGAGGAGACAAGCCTGGCCCCAGGTTGGTTTTGTGCTGTGCATGGTAAGAGCAGCGTTGTGCTTGCAGCTGGGAGAGGGACAGAGCTTTTAGTTTGGCTGATTAATATTCCAGGTAATGGGCGCTTCCAAGCTTGGACACGGGGCTTTTACCTGTGGAAATGCAGCAAAGCTATCTAGTGCTTTCTCTTCTTTCTGGAATTTTCCTCTCTCCCTCCCAAAATCCAGGTTTCTCTGAGGGTTTAATTTATGGTGAGGCATTTGTTTGTGCAAGGACCTGCTACCGCACAATCGCGGCCATTGTATCTTGCATTCTCCGAATTGTTGCTGTGAAGTCTGCGGGCAGCCCAGCTCTGTGAGCAGCCTGTTTTTAGAGGAATTCCTGCATCCAAGCACAATAGGAGGAAAGGGCCAGACTCTCAGCAGCTCTAATTCCAGCACAGCCCGTGTGATGTTACCAGGGGTGTAGTAAAGCTGGATTAATATTGTGTTAGGCATAGGAACACAAGAAAGCACAAGCACAATCCTTGAAACAGGTTATAATGCACTTGACCCTCACTGGAAGAAAACAGCTCAGGTTCTCCCATAGAAGATATATTTCAAAGATCAAAAGAAAGCTTAAACCTCAGACTCAAATATTCATTAAGCTCACATGCAATTCAGTTTTCAGAGACCTGTCTCTCAGGGACAGAGAAACACAGAGACACTATCTCATCAGCTGTGTATTATTACTATCTGGGCATTTTCATTTGGCAGAATGGAAAGGCAGTAAAAAGAAATGTTAAAGAGTTCTGGTTATTTCTTTTAAAAATTTATTTCTTTTTTCTATTTCCTTCAAGGCTCGGCCACCTGGGCTATGCAGTACAAATAAATCCTCACCCTGCTAGAAACTCCTTGATAACTCATGTTCTTGAGCTCCTCCTGAGCCTCAGCTGCTCTCCTTCAGCAGGGCTGCTCAAATGCTGCTTGCCAGGTGTTTTGAGGAGAGGAAAGACCCAGGTAAGTCAGTAAAAGGGTGCATTAAAAGGAAAGAACAGAGTGCTCTTACCTCTCAGACGAGCTTGGGAGGAGCCGTAGGTTTGCTGGTTAGGCCAGAAGGAAAGTAGGGAAAAAGAAAATGTCCCACCAGCTTATATAGGCTAGCATGGCTCCTGTCCTGATATTACTGATTTGTTTCTCCTCCCACTTAGTGAGCTCCAAGTGAATGTTAAGAAAGTTCCCCTTTGAATTCTCCACCTTTCCTCTTGCTCTGTCCTGGGTCTCTTGCCAACAATCTATCCAAATGTCCTCTTTCCTGCTGGATTTTTTTAAAGTTTTTTTTTAAAGTTTTTAAAATGATTTAATTTTTACTTTTTCCTTCTTTTAAAATAATTAATTCTCCTTTAACTCTGTCCTTTCTCCTTCTCTACCACTTAAAATAACAGAAGGTTTTAAAATGGACTCTCAGTATACCTGAGCTTGACCTCAAGTTCATCCTCAGCATTATCTTCCTAATCCAATACAACTTAGCATCCTTCCCTACCAAAATTCTGACCTGAGAATTTGCAACACAGTATTTTGTGTTCAGCAACCCATCAAGTTTTCCTGTTTCTGGGTACCTTTCAGAAGCACTGTTCTGTTAATGAAATGCAATGGAAGACGTGGTGACTTTCCAATGTTTAATAGCTTTTATATATTATTTGAGAAATTCAAGTTGTATTTTCCTTTCTTTTTCTTTCTTTTCCTTTCTTTTTTTTTCCTTTCTTTTTCTTTCTTTTCCTTTTTTTTTTTTTTTAACCTATCCTCCCCATCTCACTGGAGGAATCTGAAATATCAGAAGTGTGGCATATTTGAGAGGTTTATAAGGCTGTGAAAGTGCTGCAAATGACAGAGAAGGGGCTGGAGAGGGAAGTCTTGAATAGCAATGCAGGAGAAAGGGCAGAGAAGAAGATGGTGAACTTAAGGGACCTTACAGGCTAATTTAATCCATAGTAGAATTCACTTCAGGACTCTTTCACAGTGATGGCTGAGAGAAGCAACCTTGCAAATTGAGCTGGGTGCTGGAGAGAATGGTTTCTTGTTAAACCAGAACCCATCTAGCTTTATGACTTTGCTTCCCCCAGCCCTGTGGAAGCAGCCTCAGCATGCACGTGAGCTGAAGGGATGTTTTTCTCCCTGCACTCATTCCCAGGGCGCATCTCTTTTGATGGAGATGTTTTTCACAGCAGACTGGATATTTTTCCTCCCCTCAGAGGATGGCATCTGATCTAAGCTGTCAGCTTAGCATTGCTGCAAGAGCTAGAGTTCCTCTGATCAAACAGGCAGCAGCCCTTGTAGGTGAGCCAGATGCTGCCATCCTACACCTTTGCACCCAGCAGAACATGAAATTTTGCCGGGGAAGCTGCCCCACTCTGGTGCAGTTAACATATTTTCCCTTTACCATAAATTTCTCCTCGGGCTGCCTTTGATTTCTGACTGGTGAAATGAATCCTTGCATGTCCAAAGAAGGGAAATGCATTGGGTGATTTGGATGGGAGAGCCTCGCATCTGTTCAGGCTGAATTTTGATCTTCACTCCCCTCATATTTCAGGGATGCCCAGGCCTGGCTTCAAATTATTTCAAGCAGCATCTTTTCAGTTTTCCCTCAAAGGGGTGCAGCACATGGGGCAGACAGGGCTCACTCCTGGGCTGGGCTGTAGGGTATTTTATTCCCTCCAGGGAATCACAGATTCACAGGATATTCCAAGTTGGAAGGGACCCACAAGAATCATTGAGTCAGCTCTAAAGTAAATGGCCCCTACAGGGAATGAACTCACAGCCTTGTCCATGTCAGCACCATGCTCTGACCAACAGAGCCAATTCCGGGTGAGGGAATGGGAAATGAGGAATTCCAGGCGAGTTACTGGGAATGAGAGTGGGAAACAAGAGGATGTTACTGGGAATGGCAGTGGGGAACACGGGAATCTGAGGGAGTTACTGGGAATGGAGAGGGAGAAATGAGGATTTAACTGGCAGTGGGAATGGGAAATGGAAACGTGGAATTCAGGGTGAGTTCCTGGGAACGGAATTCTGGGGGAGTTATTTGGAATAGGGAAGGGAAATAGGGAATTCTGGGTGAGTTCCTGGGAATGGGAAATGAGGATTTGGGTTGGAATGTTTTGGGTTGGAAGAGACTTCAAAGCCCACCTCATTCCACCCCCTGCCTTGAGCAGGGACACCTTCCAGTACCCCAGGTTGCTCCAAGCCCTGCCCAGCCCAGCCTGGAGCACTTCCAGGGATGGGGCAGCCGCAGGCAGGGGCTGTGCCAGGGCCTCCCCACCCTCACAGGGAACAATCTCTTCCTCACATCTGCCCTCTGTCTGCATGAAGCCACTGCCACCTGTGCTGTCACCACCTGTGCAAGGGAGCCAGGTTCAGGACTGCTCTGTCTGATTCTGGTGCCTTAATGAGCCGCTTGGCAGGTTGGAGTGACACACAAAGGAGGCAGTGGCTGTCGGGTCAGTGATGGATATCTTGGAGTGGAGCATTGTTTGGATTATCAGAGCTGGTTAATCAGTGACAGGATCACAGTCTGCTGGTGGGAGTGAGGTCTCTGGCAGAGCCTACTCTGGGATGGAGAGCAGGGAAAGCCTCCAGTGCCATGTGACAATCTCTGGATCCCAGGTGCAGCCAGCTGCTGGAAAGGTGGATGCAGGAATGCCTCCCTGCAGCTGTGTGCCCTAGGAAAACCCTCCTGGTTGCCCAAGGACTGAGATTCCCCCTGTATAGGATAGATGTAGAAAGGTGGGAATGATAGAAAACCTCCCAGGTGTAACTCAGTGCCAGTTCTGGCACCCAGTGCTGGTCCCTCTGTGATGTTGGTATCCTTTGGGGTTCTAGGTGGGAAAACTGAACTTGCAATGGCCATTCCTAGGCAAAAGGATTGAGGTGTGCCACTTGTTTGTCATGTAGCTGTCACTTATGAGTTATCACTTATCACCTGCCTGGGAGTGGGCCACCAGCGCTGGAAGAGCAGGTAAATGTGTGCACATTGATCATGCAGGTGACACAGGGCACTAGAGAGTTTCCTCTTGATTTTAGGCATATGTGAAGACGACTTGGTGATGAGGACAGCTGGTATTGGTGTCTGACAGCTAAGCTGTCAGATTAAGTGTGATTCAGGAGGTCTAAATCTGTGACTTACCTCACCAGCTCCGCTGGAGAAGATGCTTGATGTTTCCTCTTCTGTGCTCTCTGGGAAGGTATCTCTGAGGAGATCCCTTGGACCAAGCCCAGTGCTGGATGTGGTCAGAACCATGTCACCACTGGATCTCAACCAGACACAGCACCAGAAAAAAGCTGAATGATCCCTGACTGGTTTAGCTCGCCCGGCAGGAGCTGCCTGGCTGCATCAGCTGGGTACAAAGCTTGAACTGGTCAGCTGTGCCAGGAAAGATTCTAATGGCCCTAATTCAGCTTCACACGCTTTGGCTTCACTCCTTTCTCAAGCCTAAGTGGCCTTGAAGTGGGCCATTAAAACCACTCGGTAGCAGATTGGCTTTTACTGCTGTTTTTGGCTGCACTCCTTGACTCAGCTTTTACCAATGGGAATAGGCCTGCTCAGGGAGCTGCATCAGCTCTTGGACTCCAACAAGTGCTTTAAAACAGTGTAAATCCATGTATGGAGCTTTGCAGGTGGCTAAACCCCAAGTCCTGCTTTTGCCAGGCTGGGGTGTGGATTATGTGATACATGCCCAGTGTGTGTGAGAGAAAGGGAGGGATCCCTTCCCTGGAAATGCTGGCAGCATTCCTCCTAAGGCAGCCCACAGAGAGATTGGCTGTCTTGCTGCAAGGACACCTTGCTGCACTGCGGTCACCTTGGTGACCACCAGGATCCTCCAGACCTCTTCTTTTGCTGCTTTCCATCTGGAGGCCCTCCAGCATGTACGGATGTAATTGTTCCTCCCCAGGTGTGGGACTCCACACTTCTTCTGGAACCCGAAGGGGCTCTTGTCAGTCCATTTTTTCCAGCCTGCTGATGACCTCTGGATGCCAACACAGCCCTCTGGTATTCCCAACACTACTTCCAGTTTTGTGCCTTCCACAAATTTGCTGAGGGTGCGCCAACATTCTGATCCTTAGTTAAGAAATTAAACTTAATTTGCCTGGCTTGCACCACTAATGTCTGGGCTCTACATGTAATTTGTGCCACTGATTATAACACTTTGAGCCCAACCATTCAGCCAATTTTCAATCCAACTTGCTTCACATTTATTTAGCCCACACTCCTGTAACTTGTCTGTGAGGATGTTATGGGACAGAGTCTCAAAACGAGGTGATGCCTCAAATTTGCTACAGTGAGGTAAGGGACTTTTGCAGCTCACCTGGGCTGGCTGTGAGCAAATCTAATGTTTCACTTCCAGAAGTGCTGCCAGTCTGTGGTTCTTGTGGAGGTGTGTGCAGAGCTGGCAGTGGTGATGGAAGCGTGGCAGGAGTGAGACAGAGCCTGTGTCCTGGCTGGGGACACAGCTGCTCTGGCCAGCCATGGTCTGTCCTGTCCCTCAGGCTGGAGGAGCAGGTCAGCCCCCACCAACATCTGTGGCCACCTTGCTTTTCATCATCTTGTTTTTATGAGTGAGTGAAGAGTGTTAAAATCTGTTTCAGCACAGAGCACCACAGGGTCTGTCACAATCTTGGACCTGTTTGCTAAGAGCAATAGTTTTGGGTTTACGCAAAGCCAACAGCTGGATGGGAATGGGAAGGTCTATCCCTGCATTTTGGCCTGCGAAACTCTCTAGAGAAGGCTGCTGTTTGCCATTCCCTGTCTGGCAGGGGATGGGGCTGGGTATGGACTGTGCTCTGCTCCGGTGTCCGTCTCCCTCTCGTGGTGTGACTCCAGCACACCCACACGTGCAGCTGTGGGAATTGCAGCAAATATTCAGATCTCCAGGTTCAGAGGGCTCACAAACAGCAGTTCCCTTGCCCTGGCACAGTCCAAACTCTTTGTGCTCTATCTGCTGCTCTGTGCTCTGCTCCTAATGGTGTATGCTCCCAAAATTTCCAGCTCTCCTAATGCATACACATCGCTTCCCTCCTCTTCTGCCTGCTCTGGAGACCCACTGTCCTTTCTGTCCACCTGGACATGCTCTCATAACTCACCTTCTCAGTCCATGCAGCTCCAAGGGTGCATAAGTGATACCTGGAAACCAGCTTATTGATTAGGAGTGGCCGTCTCTGCATCCTGGGATAGGAGTGGGGCAGGAATGTGTGAAGAGCAGGTTGTGGTGGTATTACAGCTACAGCAGTGTGTAAAAAAGCTCTGCTCTGCCAAAATAAATGGCAACTTCAGAGAGAGGTGCAGACTCTCTGGTTCATGCCTGAGTCTGAGCCTCAAGGCTGTTTGTTTTTCTGGTCATCTCTAGCATGGCAGACTGGATCATCCACTTTAGAATCACAGCATTATAGAATAGTTGCTCAGAGAAGAGCTTTGAGATTATTGAGTCCAACCATTATATTGAATCAGTCTGAAATACTGGAGGGGTTTGAAAGCCTGAGGTTGATTGTATTGCTGTATTTCAGTAAAGATGGGAAATTGAAACTGAAATAATTCTAAGTTTCAGCTTCAAAGCCCTCTCCTGTTCTCCTGGCTCCAAGGAAAAGCCCGAATTCAAAAAGGCTCTTTTTCTAAACCCACCTCAAGACTGCAGGATCCTGTTAAAAATAACAAAGCTGGCCAGACTTGCCTCTTTTTACGACACAAGGCAAAATGTTTCTCTGCTTCTTCATTTGCTTTTGCAATTTGAGATCAATTCACTTCCCTGCCTCCACTCTCAGCTTAATGAACTTCCCTGCCCTTTCTACTTCCTTTGCCCTGATGGTGGGGCAGTGAGTCTCACCCAGGGTATGGCTGCTTCCAAGGAAATAATCCATCCTCACAAAGCTGTGTGTTGTAGGACATGTATGTATTAGGCCTTAACATAGAGCAGAATGCTATAATTTTTCCAGCAAGAAACTCTTCCAGCCTATAAATCCCAGTGATTACTACTTTCTTGCCAAGTAGTTCTTATTAAAAGTGGAGGATGCTGTACACAGCATGGGTTGCTGATCAACAAGAGAAAGAGGACTGGTAGCCTCCAGAAATGAAGCATCAGACAGGAGAAACAACTGAAAACTAATAGTCAATGCAATGGATAGAGGGAGAGTTACCCTGGCAATGGAGAGAGGGAGAGTTACTCTGGCTGTGGGATTTTGCAAGCAGTGCTACCAAGTGACATTTTCATGCAAAAGCACAAATAGGTATAAATCCATTTGCAAAAAAATTCACATTTTGGGGTAGGTAAAAGAAAAAAAAAAAGGCATATCTATTGGGTAACTCAGTTTCTGTGAAGGAAGATGTCCTAAATGTGATTTAATTTGCACAAGTGAATGAAGCTCACTTGGCAACAGCAAGAAAGCATTGCTGGCTGACAGTTTGTCATCACCTCTGACTTTTTGTTTTCTCCAAAGACAGGAACTCTCTCCCTGATTTCTGGCTGAGTGGTTCTGCAGAGCAGAGATTTTTGGAAGACAGAGCAACAGACCTGTCAGCACTTGGCTGAAATGAGGGAAGTGTGGAAAAGCAGTGTCAGGTACAGGACAGGGTGTGCTGGGGGAAAAATACTCCAGACCATCCTGTGCTGCACAGGTCAAGGATGCCTCTGCCTCTCTGCCTTTGCCTTTTGCAATTCAGTGACCAGCAGAGTTTAATTTGCAGGGGCTGGGATGTGCTGCACAGCCCCAAGAACTGTGCATTTTGGTTGGTGACATAGCTGGATATTTTTGGAAATGCTTGATGCTTCAGCCCTGCTGTTTGTGCTGTGTGAAGATGCGCATTTTGGGAGCAGGGATCTGCCCCAGCTGTCTATGCAAAAAGCTGCCCCTTTTTGGATGTGAGGATGTGAGGATGCAGCTCCGTGAGACTTCAAACTCTTGAATGCACAGAGGTTACTGAGTGCACTCAGAAGCTGCTGAATGACAAGTCAGAGACACCCAAACTCATTGCCAGGCAAAACGTGGTGGGAGAAACCTTTGCTTGCCACACAGCCATCCCATGTCTTATCCCACCACTGGAATGTGTGAATTCCAGCTGTGGCAACAGCTGTAGGAATCTGTAAAAGCCCCCTGAGAACTGTAAAATCAACTGCAATCAAGGGCTTGTTTCCTGTTTGAGCTCCTTCCATCTCAAATTAAAACTGATGTAGAGGAAGAGAAAAAGCATTCAGCAAACAGGTTTCCCCCTCAGAGTGGTGACATTTCTGTAACCCTGGCAGATGTGATCTACAGAAAGCCTAAATAATTCTGTAGTGTTGGACAAGCTGTCTGTCTTTGCAGACTGGAGATGTCTGGCACGGACAGAGCACAGAGCAACTCCCCAGCAGCTGGATGTTTTTAGGAATTATCTTATTCTGACAAGTTTTGAAGTTTTGGGTTTTTCAGCTTGTAGGGAGGTTCCATGTTGCTTGACTGCCCCCCTGGAACACAGAGCCCTTCCTGGTATTTTTGGTTCCTGCTGGGATGCTGGCTGGCTCCCTGCACCAGCAGCCTGGGTGCTGGGGAGAGATGCACACTCTCCCTGTATCTGATGGTTTCGGGCTCCTAAATCAGTGCAGGTCTGCGCTGATTGCTTGCAGGTATGGGAAGAAGAGCTCTCACATTGCAAAAGGGCTGAAGAAAAGGACAATATTTATTTTAAGCTCACAGCAATGTTGAGTGGAACAACAGGGCCCAGGCTCTGCAGCAAAGCAGCTCTGGTTGCTTGAGAGTGGAGTCCAACAGGGAAATTTGTTCATCAGGCTTTAACCCACTGTGCTTTGCTGGGCTGGGAGGGCCAAGCAGTGCTGCAGCCACATCTCCCCATCATTGTTTGGAAGCACAGCACTGTGTTTTTCAGGTCTGCATCTCCCTGGTGTCACCACCTCCTGTTGTGGTCTCCCCCTGTGCTGCTCTTCCCATCAGCTCTTGACCCCTGAGTTTTTGGTTTTCTCCAAAGAACGAAAGTGTCTACCTGATTTCTGGCTGGGTGGTTTGGCAGAGCAGAGATTTTTAGAAGACAGATTAAGTCTCCAAGAAGATCAGATGATGGAAACCAGTTTTAGAGTGGAGATCAGGAAAAAACTCATTTTGGAAAGGGCTGTCAAACACTGACACAGCTACTCAAGGCAGTGATGGAGCCCCCATCCCTGGAAGGATTTAAATGCCATGTGGATGTGCCACAAGGGGACATGGACTAGTGGCAAGTTTAGCAGTGCTGAGGGAGTGGTTGGAGTCGAGGATCTTAGGGGGCTTCTCCAGTCTATAGGATTCTGTGCTTCTGTGAATCAGGAGGGAAGCTGTGCTCCAGCAACGAGGATGCTCCAGTGCAGGTTGGCAGCGTGGCTCTGACCTCTGTGTAAATGTCCACTGGGAAAGCAAATCCCTTCCCTCCACCTTCCCTCCCTGCAGCTTTGCTAATAATTCATGAGGAGTCATTGCCAGCTCAGTCATCCTGGAGCCACCAATGCCCAAGCCGAGATATCTAAAGGGCTTGCCCCAGCTTTTTCTGTATGAGTTCTCTGGCTGATCTTACCAACAGAAGCACCTATGTCTACAGGAGAAGAGTTGAGAACTTCCCCTCAAAAATCAAAGTTGCCTTTTTTTTTTCCTTTTTAAGGGGTATGAAGCAAATGCAAAAGTAAGAAAAATAATATTTGAAAGTAATATTTGAAGCAATAAAGTAAGCATTTTTCTTGAGCTGCATAGTGTATTATTTACTATTTTTTACCTTGACCTCCACTTAGAATTGTCTTAATTCACTGGGGAGCTCTCTTGTAATTCCTTCACTTTGCTAAGTCTGTTCTGCTTTTTAACTTTTTAAAGCAAATTTTTAGGGGGTTGGTTTTTTCATGTGGTATGGCTAGGCCAGGTGTTGGTTTGTACAGGAACATTTATTTAATGCTGTTTAAGGCAGAGGTGAGCTGGGTGGAGTGATGACTCTAACTGCAGAAGAAACTTTTTTTGTTTTCTCCTTTAATGGTCATATTTGTTTTATGTTAGACCTCTGGGAGCTGTCACAAAATTATTAGTCCCACTGAAATCTGTACCTTTTTTCTCTCTTAATGAAAATTTTTATAGACGTCTCTAGGTATCAGACTGCTGGGCTACCACTGATAGCTTCAGTTAGTGCTTTTATTGTCTGCTGTTCCCTTGCAGGAGACACTTGATTTGTCTTGCCTGTTTTCAAGAATTATGAGTACTGGCTATAGTTACTCAAATCTTTTGATTAGCTAGAGACTTAAAAAAGCTGTTTATACTCTATTTTTTATGGAAGGCTTCGACTCTAGAAATTGCTTTACTAATTGACTTTAGGATGGATTTTCATGTGGCTGAGGAATTAATGCCTGCAGTGGCACTTAGATGACAAATCCCTTCCAATAGCCGTATTGTGCCTGGGCTTCACTGTTATTTTTAGGAAAACAAACAATATGTTTGGCATACCTAACTGCAGTTGTGGTTTTTCTTCACATACATGATGAAAAAAAGCTTTATTTTGCTGTAATTTTCCCAGTGACCTTGCATTTCTAGCATTCAAATATTTCTCTAACGCTGTGCATGAGCTAAATTAAACTGTTCATGAATAAGCTCTCCTAGTTTTTGTGCGCTTCATATTTCAGACTGCTGTAGAAAGAAGGTTTTCAGACAGTTGTGTGTCACCTCCTGTGTTATTCTGCCTCTCTTTGTCTCTCTACAGCAGCAGCAACAGGGGGATGTCCCTGATCTTGCAGTTTGCAGTGACCTCAGGAGACTGCTTTGGTGCTAGCATTAGTTTGCTGATATCATGGCTCAAAGGATGTCTTGGAAAAGAAAGGAAGGAAGTAGGACCTAAATTTTACCAGAATTCCTGGAATGACCTCCCTTGTTTAAAAAAACCCAAACATCTGAACTTAAACAGCACCGTGTTTTTGTCTTCCAGGATAAATTCATTCTTGGATGCTGTTCTATGGGATATTTAGAGGGGTGGCAGATGATGGTGCTGCTGGATTTTAGGTGATAAAGGCACAAATAATCCCATGATCACAATCCAGGCTCACCTTTTTAAAAAGTGGTTTTTGGAGGTGGGATCCCACCTGTTCAAAAATATTCACATGGATCTGTAAAACAGCCCAACATCGTGAGGCAGAGAGGGCAGCTTGTGGTCTGAGTGTTTGTGGTTGCATAGTCCCTTTGGATTTTAAGTCTTCACATCCCTTGGGCCTGTGATTTTAAACTGACCTTGTAAAACAACTTTAGAGTGTGGAAGCCTTTCTGTCAGGCCTTCTTCACAGAGGTTTTGGCAAAGGTTCCTGAGAAAATCCTTTGTCAACTCCTTAGGGCAGTTGGAGCTTCCCTGCTGTATGGATTTTGAGGAGGCATGAAGTGGCAGTGGTAACCTATGCCTTGTTAATTTCTCATGGTCTAATGGAAAGGATCTGCTCCTCTATGAAAGGGAGAGAAAGAATTGACACCAGCAGTAAATGTTTATCCCATTCTTTACATGAAGTTTTTTCATTTCCCAATGGATGTGTGTATGGATTCAGACTTGCTATCCTGCAATCAGGAGGAGAGAGAGATCTTCAATTTGCAAGACAGAAAATTATTCAAGAAAAAGAAGAATGTTTGATCACTGCTAGCTAGTCACTCTTCTAGTCTGATTAAAGTGTATTTATTCATTGCCTTGGCACTTAATGAGGAGGCAGGAGATGGCACCAGAAGTGCTACAGGATGTGCTCTGTAAGAATATTTACCTGTGTGTGTTGTAGCTGTTAAGAGGTATTAAATGGATTAGACATTGATGGCACACAAGAAAGGAAGAGAACAGTCTGTTTATTTCACTTTCAAATACACATGCTCTTAATTTGAAGTGCAGCTCTTGACTTAGTTTTTACATTATTTATTATTATTAGACACCAATGCCTTCTCAGCATATTTATTTTGTTAAATTACACCTCTGAAATTAAATGCAGCCTCTTGTCAGCTTTAATGTTCTTCTGCCTATTCTTATAATTATTATTGATAAGAGGTGACTTTCAAGTTAACAGCCAGTGGATTGATAAGGCAGCTGTCATTATGTTACCTGAGTGCTTTTTGGAAAGCTTATCTCAAGGGCAAACCGTGATTTCTCCAGTGCGGAATGCTGAATCCCCAGCCGGCATACTGCTGGCAAAAGTGGTGTTTGTGGCTGTGCTGCACCTGGGTGATGCCTGAGAAGCTGCCCCCAGTCTGCCCTAGGCTGCAGAGCTGTGGGTGCCTGCAATCAGTGAGCGTGGCGGCTCTTGGGGGTGCACAGGGGGGTGCCCCCACTGTTAACCCCTGAGCTGCCAGAGGGTTTCTGCTCCCTTCGCTTCTGCTCTTCCCTCCTGCTCTCCGAGGCCCTTCTCCTCATCCTCAGGTAGTAGATCCGGTTGGCTTCTGGGTGGGTGACCTGGCAGAGGGGCATTTTGTAGATGGCCGGGTTCTGGGAGGTGATCAGCAGGAAGAGGAGCGCCGAGAGGCAGAAGGGCCAGGTGCACACTGGCAGCCCGAGCTGGCAGGGGACACAAAACACACAAACAGCACTTTGGTACCATTTTTGGTCTCTGTGCTTATGCCTGCCTGTGGCTACACTCTTCCATGTGGGAAGCTGGGAGAGCCTTGGTTTTCCTGAAGGCACAGTGGGCACCAAATGCTGATTCAGCTGGCCACACAGAGGTCTGATTTGCAGCTGGAGGGCTGCACCAAGCATCTGACACTGCAGACCTCAGTCCTGTCAGAGGTGCAGCTTCAATCCCACTGCTGGATGGAACCTGGCACCAGCATTGAAGCAACTGAATCAGGCTCTGAAGCTGTGATCACTTCAGTGAAAGCCAAGACACCCAGCTCACACATGGACACCTGAATTCTCTAACAGAAGAGCCAAATTCTACCCTCTCTATTCTGTAAAATATGTATGGAGTGTATTATTCATGCATATTCCCATTCCCCAGTGACAATATCACACTGGCATCACATCTAACCCTCAGACTTCTCTGTTCCCCCACCTCTGAACCTGAATTGAGGTCTTCCAAAAGCAACATCACAGGAACAAAAAGTGGGTGTCCTTTTCCCTGATGCGTCCCAAAAGTAGGTGTGCTTAAAGCAGTCCATATGTGGGGACCTACACAGTACTGAGAGGGTGCCAGATGAAAATGTTCAGTGCATAAAGCTGCTAGTTCTAATCTTTTTTCTTTAAAGTTAGTAAATCAGTTTAATTAAAATGTGGTTTTGCTTTAATCTCTCAGATCTTAAAGAAGAAGCAGAGCCTGGCATTTCTGTCTTCACTCCTTTCTTGATTTGTCCAAATATAATAACTTTGTACTTAAGAGAACAGTCTCCCCCTCATTTTAGTTCTCATACCCAGTTCAAACATCAATAATATCTGTGGCAGTATTGGAGAAAGACCTTGAATGAAGAAAATGAAAATTTAGATAATTTGGAATTGCTGAAAAATAATGTTCAACTAAGTATTTAATCTCAAACCATATGCCGTTGCTGTAACTCGCATATACATGCACAGCCCTGTTGTGGATAACATGCTCCAAAGGTCTTTGACATCTTATTATCAGATATAAAGTCTTCAGGGGACAATTCAGCTGACACAGGGTTTGTACAAGACCTGCCAGCTGGCTGCCGCATTCTCATTTCAGTGTTGTCAAAGCTGATATGGAGAATTTTGAGGCATTTCCTTAATGTTATATTTGAACAAATCAAGATGCAGTTAAAAAAATAATAATAATAATAAAAACTCAGGTAAAACAGAAACCCCCACACTTACCACAGAGAGTGCATTAGCAAGAGCTGCTCCGGAGTAGGCACAAAATAATGCTGAGAAGGGAAGACCAAAGAGAGCTCAGGATGAGAAAAACATTGTTCAATTCTTAATTATAAAAAAACCTCAAACAAACAAACAAACAAAAACAAAAACAAAACAAAAAAAAAAAACAACCCAAAACAAAACAAAAAACCCCCCAAAAACTCCAAACAACAACAAAAAAACCAACAAAAACCCCAAGCAACATTATCCAAATGCACAGCAAAATATCCTCCCAGATACCTAATGTGAGGATCACTGCTAGAGTTCAACAATTAGTTGAAATGCCCCAAGAGAAAGTGGCCTAAAACTGCACCAAGGGCGATCTAGGTTGAATATTAGGGAAAAATTTCTTCACAGAAAGTTTTTTTTTAATTTGGCACTACCTGACCCACATGCAGTGGGAATTGCTGAAATTCTCCAGAATTCTTCAGAAATTCTCTGCCCTGTGCCTTCATACCACAACCAGTTGTCAAAAGGTCTCTTTGCACCAGGATGCCAGAATGGCAGAACAAGAGGCAAGGTCAAGCACCCAAGGGTTAAATCAAGGAAGGAAAAGCTACTGAGAAACCCAGAAACTGTGCTCAGGACAATCAGTCAATCTGTTGAGTTGCTAACTGGTTAAACATGCTAATGGATTAATTTGAGCTCATGCCACAAACAGTACTTCCACCCTTTCTAGATGTTTCCACATTATCAGGGTCTAACACTATTCCCTCTGAATTCATACAATCATGCCCAATGCTGATGCCACCAGAGAAACAGCTCTTGCACAGTACCTATTTTTGGGACACACAGAGTGATGATTGGCTCTAAGCCTGTGCTCCTGTCTTAGGTTGGAAGTGCAAGATGTGGCTTGGGGTATGTATTCTATCACCAGCTGCTAGAGGTGGGGCAGTTATCTGCTGTTCATTGGGCCACCTGCTAAAACCAGGTGGGGCAGTTTACTTTATCTCTTCCACAACCAATCCTCCTTCTGGGAAATATCTTCTGTTCATGGGCCACTGAGTGTCCCTGCATGGCTGATAAAATTCCATCATCCCATTGGAAGATGCTCCGCCAGGGGGAGGAGCCAAGCATTCCTACCTGGATACAATCTGAGGTTTGGGACACCACAGCAGCCTTTGCCCACTGCATTCCCAGAGGAGCAGCTTTCTCCTCCCCTGCATTCCCAGAGAAGGACCAGGCCCATCTACACCACCCCTGGAACTTCAGAGGAAAATTCCACCCTTCTCCAGGATCCCTGCTCCAGCAGAACCACAGCTGGCACTGCAGGAGGGCTGAGACCCCATGGGATGAGGCTGGGACACCACCCTGACACACAGGGGGCTGGGCATGTTCTGTCAGTGTTGTTTTGTATTACTGCATTTTATTTTTATTTTTCTTTTAATTTTTATTTTTCTTTTAATTTTTATTTTTTCTTTTAATTTTTATTTTTTCCTAATAAAGATTTATTCCCACTCCCATATCATTACCTGAGAGCCTCTTAATTTCAAAACTATAATAATTCGGAGAAAGGGGGTTTGTGTTTTCCATTTCAAGGGAGGCTCCTGCCTTCCTTAGAGGACACCTGTCTTTTCAAACCAATACAGTTCTTAATAAACTGCCCAATTTTTTGCCTTCCCTTCATATAAAAGATACTCACCACAGGCAAGTGAGAGCACATGAGTCTGCCAGGTCAGGGCGTAGAACATGCCCCCGATGGCAATGCAGGCTAGGGCACAGTTGTAGTTGTGTAAGCCAAGGTAGATGCTGTCAAAGGGGGATGCAATGCTCAGAGCTGCAGGACAAAGGCAAGGCTGTGAGCTCAGGTGTGAGAGGAACAGGCAGGAGGAGTCTGTCATCTCTTCCTCATAACATCAGGGTGGGTTTGTCTGTTTTCTCACACACACACACACACATGCAGGAAAAGGAGGATGTCAAAGGAGGATCATTATTTTGGAGCTCTGATAATGTCCCTGTGGTGGAATTTGGCCCAGTCTCAAAGGCTTAATTCAGACAAAACTTCCTGTGTATTGTATCCACACACACAGGTGGAGGATCCAGCCAGAGTGTGGGAAAACCTCACCTGGGTGTCCTCCTGGCGAAAGCTGTGCTCACACACAGTGTTTACACCTCATATGTACCCTAATTTTGAATGTCAGAGGTACAACTGTATGTCTCTTGTGGGAGCAAGCAGAGTTTTCAATTTTTTCCTAGTGATCTTTGTGAGATATGGTCTAGTTACTAGAGGTGGTTGCTCCACCTGTGCAGTGGAAATTCTCCATGGGAATGGGAGCTGGGGGGTCTGCCCCAAATTTGACCTCTCAGAAACTTCTGTAGGATTTCTCACAGGCTTCAGGAGTACCAGTAAAAAGGCGAGTTCAATATGTAGTGTACAGACCACTAGCAATATTAATGCATTTCCTTCTGTATTGTCCTCATCTGTCCTCTGTTTTTTCACCATGTTGTCCCCAGAACTTTCCCCTGACCTTTCCCTTCTAGACTGAATGTCACACCTCTGCAAGTCCTGCCATATTCTCTTAGCCATACAAATTGTGGACAGTTTTGTTTAAAACCATGAATATAAGACAGCTTCATCATGTATAAAGTGCTTCAGAGCACAGAGAAATTTTTGGATCACTGCCTTTACCAAGGAATCAGACTACACTTATTCTGTCATCTGTATTTATTAAAATTGGTCTCTTAAGTGGCATTAATGTTATCTAAACTCTAGGGTCTGCTTCTTGTCTCTCAATATTGTTTCTCTCTAGTTAGTGGAGAGACAGGACATTTTTAGTGGCATTCATTTTGCTATTTTGACAAATCCACAGCAGGGCTGAGCAAACTGCATCCCAGTAAAGTCTGTTTCTTTTCCTTGGCTGATTAGTTCTGGGGCAGACCTTTGCTCGTGGTCATCATTTAAAGCAATTGTGGTGGCAAGAAATCAGTTCTGAAAGTCTTCCTCCAGATTTCCTTATGGTCTCCATGGGATTTATCACATCCAGTGGCTAGAGAGTTAAGTAAGGTGGAACAAACCACCTGTCTGATTTACAAATCTAACAAAAAATGCAAAGTTTAAAGAAAACCTGCTTCTGTTGTTGCTTGCACTCTGTTGTGTGACCTTTGCTAAGAGCTTTCAAATTTAGAGACAGTTTGAAAGATGATTGTTGTCCCCACTACGGCCAAGATGATGCAACTTTAAAGTCTGGACAGAATCTGCCTTGGATCAAGATACCTTGGTTGCAAAAATAATTTGGTCAGTGTTTCTTACCTGCAAACATCCCCACAGCTGATCCAATTGCAGCATGCAAACAAATCAGTGGGGACGAGATGAGCAGAGCCACAAGGAAAATCCCTCCAGTCCAGGGGTTTCCACAACCATACACTTGACCAATCCCCACTGGGATGGATTGTAAGAGCTACAGCAGATGGCAGAAAAGGGCTTGTTATTTATTGTCTCTCTGTGCCCTGAGGGACACAGCAGATGTTCTATCCAAGATATTGGCTGAACAGGGAAGGAAGAAATCCTGGCTCTGAGTTGGAGTCTGAGCACCTCATGGAATCTCAGAATGGTTTGAATTGGAAGGGACCTTAGATCACCGAATTCCACTCCCTGCCATGGGCAGGGACAGCTTCCACCATCCCAGGGTGCTCCAAGCCCCATCCAGCCTGGCCTTGGGCACTGCCAGGGATCCAGGGGCAGCCACAGCTACTCTGTGGGGGCCTCACCACTCTCACAGGAAAGGGATTTTCCCCCAATATCTAATCTAAACTTACTCTTTTTCAAATTGTAGCCATTTCTCCTTGAGGGGAATGCCTTCAAAAGTACCTCCAACTGTAAGTAGTCTCCCTCCAGCTTTCCTACACAATCTCTCCTGGTATGGGAAGGCCTTAGGTCACCCCAAAGCCATCTTTTCCAGGCTGAAAAAATCTAGTTCTCTAAGCCTTTTCTTATAAAAGATGTGCTCCATCCCTCTGATCATGTTGGTGCCTCCTCTGCATTGGCTGCAGCAGCTCCAGCTCCTTGTGCTGCTGGAGCCAGGGCTGGGGCAGCTCTGCAGGTGGGCTCTCACCTGAGCCCAGGGGCACAGGGGCAGGATCCCCCTGCCCTGCTGCCCACGCTGGGGATCAGCCCAGGGCAGGGGGTTCAGGCTGGGGCAGGCCCAGCTCTCACCCACAGCACCCCCAGCTCCTTCTCCCAGGGCTGCTCCCCCTGCTCAGCCCCAGCCTGGGTTGGTCCCAGGGTTTGCCTTGGCCCAGGTGCAGCTCCAGCTCTTGGCCTTGTTAAACCCCATGAGATTCCCTGGGCCACCCCTGCAGCCTGTCCAGGTCCCTCTGGATGCCATCCCATCCTCCAGGTGTGTCAGCTGCACCTCTCAGCTTGGTGCCATCTGCAAATCCACTGAGGGTGCCCTGGATCCCTCTGTCTGTGTCATTAATGAAGATATTCAATAACACTGGTGCCCAGATGGATCTCTGAAGGATCCCCTGGGATCCTGAGCCATTCACCACAGCCCTCTGGATCTGTTACCCTGTTCTCCTCTGGGAAGGTGACTCTCCAGAGCTAGAGCTAGACATGAGGGGACTGGGTACAAATGAGTTTCTGTCACTGAAATCCTGATGTTTCCTATGAATTTTCATATTGCCACTGACAGTGTTGCTGATGTTTTTTTTAACCTGGACAGGAGGAGGTCATATCCAGGTGTGTGCTGGATGTACACTCAAGACTAGTTTTGGGCCAAGCCAAGTTTGAGGGGAATGAGAGGCTCGGGTTCTCTGCTCCCTGAGGCTCCACCAGCCTTTCTGCTGGATGAACCAGAACCGTCCCTGGGGATTCTGTGGCACTGAACCAACCCATGTACTTCTGTGAATTCTGACCCACATAAAAGCATCACCCAGAGGAGAATGCCTTCATGCTCACCTTCTCAGTGAAATACCACAAACCTGTTGGTGTGAAGCTTACCAGTGGCACACTGATGTCAGACCAGGTGATATTGGGCACTGCAGCTATGGGCTTGATGAGGGTTGTGGGGAAGAAGGGGTTGTAGTGTCCTGTGGCTGCCAGGTACAGGGTCACCACAATGTTGAAGGGCAGAGTGAAAACAGGAAGGTCCCATTTGCTGAAGATGGATCCCAAAGCACTGGACAGTACTGGGCTGAGAAAAGGAGAAGAAATAGAATTATAACTTGCTCATCACAATTTATAGTGGTGAGACAGCCTGCCTCTTTGGTCACAAAATGATAACTTTGGCAAATAAAGGCCAATACAGTTCCTTGTAGCAATGCCAGGTGGTGAATACCTTAATAATACCTTAATACCTTAATCTGCATCAAACAAAGAGTTGTCAAAAGCTGTTTGTCTTTCTGAAGAAAATAATGTCACATCCATGTATGCATCCAATACAGCATTTGAGCATGGACAGAGACAGGGAATCTGACTTACTATTCAGTTTAAAATTTGAACAAAAAGCAGAAAAGGAAATTTTGGGAATGTTACGTGAAGAACTGGGGAAAACTTCAGGTGGTCTAAAAAAGCTGCTATTTTGAGGAGGCAGGAGGGAGTTGGAAATTACCCAATTTGCTTTTTTTTGGCCTTTTTTTTGTTTTGTTTTGTTCTTGTTTAAACAGTTTGAAGAGTATCAGGAGATGGGCCTGGAAGAGAAATAAAGCAGAAGAAGTGATCAAAGGCAGTGGAAAATCTTCCATTAAGAAAGATAAAAATATTTACTGTGCTGGACACTGTTTCTGGGGACTCTGAGGCCCAACAGAGTGTAATATGAAATCATCACTGTAGCAGAGCTGGGTAAGGTGCTGGTACCTGACTTCACTCAGACCCTGACTGATGTAATTTTGTGCTGCTGAGATATCATCTGAAATCATACACAGTTTACTGAAAACTGAGACTTGTTTTCAAGTAGCTTAATTGAATGCTTTTAGTATGTAAAGTATTTGGGGTGAGACTCAACCTAGAGTCAAAACACAAAAACCACATAAACCTTGAAATACCATGGCCTTTCCCAAAGTTCTTGTCTGTAGAACCTGAAATATAATCTTTCTTTGATCTGCTTTCCTCAGGACATTTCCAGACTCCCTGATTTCCACTTGAAGTGTGTGTCCTACATGAAGGACTGTATGGGAGCATATTGGCAAGGTAATATCTGATTTTTATGGGTCTCAGAAAGCTCAAGGAAGAGAAGAAATTTCCAGTCCTTTCTGCAAATGGCCAGTGTTCTCCTTCCAGCTGAGTTCTTCAGCTACAGGTGAGCTGAATAGCTCTTATGGTCTACTCCAAGTAGCAGTGAATAAAAAAATCAATTTAAAGACTTTAAGTTTTTCAAGGAACTGGATTTGAGCCCTAGAAGGTCATTAAGCTGGTTATAATAAAAAACAACTCCATCCAAGTTATTTGACATTTCAATAGCAACATCTTGTGTCCTGCTGTACAGATACTATCAGTGGGAAAAATGCTTTGTTCTCCCTGTGTAATCTCAGATGAAGCCTATTCTTTTTTTGACAAGTTTGGTTCCCAAAGGAGTTTACAAATTTCCTTGCTTGCAGCTGTAGGGGAAAAAAAATAAATCAGTACTTCAGTGAAAATGGTGTCCTAATTTCTGTGCTGAAATACAAAGCTTCTGTCACTTACACATCTTGTCAGGAAAAAAGGAAACAGTTAAATAAATGCTGACTTCTAAAGCTGAAAGTCAAAGTATCAGTTAAAAAAATCACTGAAGTGTCTGATTTTAAAATATTTCAGCTCTACCCTCAAGACTTGTGAACTAAACAATGAAGAAAATTTTGAACAAAAGGCCTCAAGGAATTCTGGCAGATGAGACAAACTAAACATTCTTGCAACATGTCCTGGGTTTTGAGAGATTGTTATAAAATGACCTTTGCTGAGAATGACTAAAGAAATGAAATATAAAAACAAATCTGATCTTAAAAGCAGTGAAAATCCAATAATGGTTAGCATCTTACTGCTTACAGTGATAAAATGTGACTATTAAATTAATTTCAGCTAAGGCTGTTAAACAGATTCTGCAGTGCTGTTCAGATCCATATTTAAAAACGGCAAAATTTAATCCTGGATGGACATAGCCTGTCCTTTGGAACTATTTGGAGGAATTAATTCTGCTCATGACTGGTTGCACATCTGAGAAGGAGAATATTGAATTCAGCCCCAGGATGAGCACAGGGTTGATTCAGGGCTTGGATGAGGAAGATGCTTTGTGGTGTTGGGTGCAATGACCTCCATCCCATGTGTGTGCTGCTGCTGAGGGCCATTTTCAGAGGCCTGGCATGGTGCTGCTTTGCCTGTGTGCTGCAATTGGTGTTTCTGTGCCCTCAGCTCCTACCATGTCCCCCATGAGCTCTGTGAGGTGACAAACACAACCCTCCAGTGCCATCAAGTCTGGAGTCACTGGCGCAGGGCAGAGGGGCCCTCAGTGTGCCTGAGCTGCTTGTAGCCAGACCTGTCCTTTGGGAATTGTCCCTAGGAGGAGTGATGCCTCAGGTTTTGGCTTTTATTTTCAGATTTTGTACTGCTTTAGTGTGTAATTCTGAGTTTTGTATTAGGGGATGGTGAGCTCTCTTCACAGAGCAGAGAAACAAAACAACTCCTTCTCTAGCTGGGGACCAAGGACAAATGATCCAAATTTCAGGCCCGAGAGCATAAACAACGTGCTGAAGACTGAAGAGAGAAAAACAAGAAAGATGGGACTTGGATAATTAACTTCAACAGGCAAGTGGACAAAAACCTATAAAAATGAGGGACCCCGTGATTGGCAGGCCATTTTGTGACCATTTTGGTTTATCCTGGCTGGGCTCTTGTGCTGCCCGAGGTGCATCCATTGAGGCCTTCTAATAAATAGGGGCCTTCTACTTTTTTCTTTAGCTCTGTTCTGGGTCAGCCTTCAGAAGACATGAGGAGCAGTGGCACTTACCAGGCCATGGAAATCACAGCCACGGGGGGCAGGAGCCACCAGTAGTAGTCGCCCTTGTCAGAGTAGACGGCCATGAGCAGGCCCACCAGGATCCCGTTGTAGCCGTGCAGCCCAGCCGCGATGGACGACCTGCCATGGAAACAATTGCGAGGCAGAAAGCTTTGCTGAAGGCAGCCCGTCTCTGGTGCCCACAGAAATGCAATTTGTAAGTGCCCTGCCCCTGTGAAAAAGCAGTGAGATTATTGATGTACTGCCTTGCACTGGTGTGTGGGAGGGGGGAAGTTGGGGGGCTGTGGGATGATGGAGGGGGATCCTTGTGACTCAGAGGACCTGCATGGTTTGAGGATGGCTGTCAGGGAGAAAGAACTGTGTGTTTTCAGGAAGACAGACAGCCACAGGAACAGGCCGGCTATTCTTGGACCCCAGATCTGTCTTCACCTGAGTCTTCTGTCTCTAACAAGGCTCAATGACCCATCAGTGAGCTCCAAATAATATCGCAACCATCAATTTTTATTAAGTGCATGAGGACATGAGGTGCCACCTACCTGTCCTGGCTGAGGGCCAGCGCAGTTAACGTGGACACAGTGGTGCCAGTGCAGCCTGTGAGCATCCACCAGGGGCTCTGGATGAAAAGCCCCACTAAAATGATCAGCCCGCTGAGAGGGTTGTTGACAAACATCACCTGAGAGGTCCCTCGCAAGATCCAGTCCACCAGCTGAACCATTAAGGGCTTGCCTGGAGGAAATAAAGGCAAAACACTGTTGGAAATGCATCATTTTAGCAAAGCACAATCATTGCAGCCCCTTTCTGGGCATAGAACAGAGGTGAAATATTAACATTTCTGTAAAACAGGTCTCTGATTGATTGTTGTCTCTGCATATTATCTGGCACTTGAGAATTAATAGGGATGTACTGGGTACTGCTATAAAATTTATGGAGGGCCAAACACACAAGTGATTTATTTATGGTTGTCAGAGAATAGTCAAAGGATTATTTGCATGGTAGATCACTTTAGATTCTGTTGTAAAATCAATAATGAGACAGACTCTTTTTGGTGTATAATTCAAATGCAGGGGTGGACTCTGAAAATACTTTGTATGTATATAGGGAAATACAAGACATATAGGAAAAGGAAATGATTTTGCTGTTTTAGGAAGAAAATCATCAGCCTTGAGCATGAAGGTATGGTGTATATAGCAGATGGGGGTGAAAGGTTTCTAAAAAGTATTCTGAGAGCTAAAGAACCTAAATTAGAAAGCAGTAATTATAGTTTGGACAATACTCAGGGCAAAGAGGCATTTCCAGAGGACAAAGAGTTATTGCTCTTTGGAGAAGGTTATTGAACCTGGACAGAGTAAACAGACACCAAGCACAGATACCTCAGGTGAGTGCAGGGGGAAGGTGGGATGAAGGCACTGCAATAACATTTTGCTGCTTGTTCTCCTACTGCAAATTGACTGGAGTTTTCCCTCTGCCTCTCTTCTGGGAAAACTGCAACCATTTCTAAACTGCTGTGTGTTATTAAAGGATGATGCAAGGAGAATGGATGGGAAAGGGGAGCTACTTCCATGTACAAGATGTTCAGATGGTCATACAATGCGCATATGCAGCTTTTATGTTCTTCAAGATTTGAAATTAATCATCTTAATTTGGTTGTTCATTAGATGCAGCTTAAGGTGCCAGGGTATTTTCTGAATATGAGCAATAACTTATTCCTAAGAATTCCTTCCAGGCAGGGTTAAGGAGGGAGAACAAGGGGGAGGAAAAGGTTCCTTAGAGGCAAATGACCAGGCTTGTCTGAAATAATCTTAAGTAATATTTGGTGTTGAGCTATGCAACAGGTATCAGCAATACACTTAGTCTCAGACACAAGTATTAGCTGTAAAAATTCAAATATAACCAGAGGACAGTGGCCAAAGCCTTCCAGAACACTGAATAACAAAAGTTGTTGACAAAGCATGGATCACTGGAGTAAAGAGAAAGCAGGAGGAGATATTCCCCTGTGTCTGGGGATAACACTGGCCTGGCTATAAATGGATGCCTCCTTTTATTCTCCCATTGCTGGAGGTGTACTGCTAACAACCTCAGCCTTGACAGCGGACCCACAGTCTTACGCAGCCTCCCAATCCCCAGTAATTATGGGTATCTTGGACTGTCTGCTCATGCATTGCTCCAGTCTGGACAGGCTTTTGTCTTATGGCATTGTAACACCCTCTCAGTGCTTATTGCTCCCCCAAGGCTGGGAACTCAAGAGCCTCTGCCTCTATCAGGAGGCAATTCCCCATCATCAGCCCACAGATGGATGAGAGACAGTGGCTGATCCAAGGCAGGAGACTCAACGCCCAGCCCTGCTGTGTGATTCTGGCACTGCTATGTGAGACGTGATGCTAATGACACGTAACTGATTGAGCGTGAAAGACATCTCAGGACTGTGCCAAATTTTGCCTGCTGACGTGTTGATGGCCAGAGGATGCACTGGATTGTCTACCTGAGAGTGGGACAATTAAAAGGCCAGAGTTTGCAATGAGCTTGGACCATGCTGCTTCTGCTCTGCTTCAGGGGGTAGAGCACATTTCACTGGAAGTACTGATGGTGATATGGATATCCCCAAACACATCCTTCTGCTTACTTTTCATCCACTCTCCATATTCATTCATTTCTCCTGTGAGATACCCAAAACTGTGGTGGATCCAGTTTCCACTTCTCCACAGCAGGTCCTGGGCTCTTGGCATGTCTTTCTTGTACAGCTCCCTCTCATTGGGAAGTTCAGTCACAACGATCTCGCCCAGCTCCATCCTCTTTTGGGTGATGGTAAAAGGTAACTGTAAATCATAGAGACAATGTGTTAGAAAAACCTTTTGGGCTGGGCTCTGACAACCTTCAGAACCCAGTGGTGGTGTCTTTTATCAAAGATAGGATGTTGATAGAGAAGAGATCTGCCAGATTCACAGCTGGGAGGGGTGAGTGCTGCAGTGGCGTCTCCTCTCAGGGATGGGGACCAGGCACTGCCCTGTTGCTGTCATGGGAATGTGGCACACACACAGAGCTGCAGGGGGAAAGAGAGATGTGGCATGAGTGCCTTGCAGCATCCCACCCTCACTCCAGCTCCTGAAGCAGCCTGTGGCAAGCTGCTGGTTGGACATGAGACATGACATCTGCCAAGAGACTGAGTAGCTGTGTGCTGACCATGCTTGGCTGAGTGTAGCTGCTGTGGCAGACGCTGAGAAGGGAGCCTGCTGAAGTTTGTCCAGCAGTGAGCTGAAGGCAAGCAATGCAAATTGCCAGTACAGCAGCATAGAGTAGGGGACAAGAAAATACAAGAGGAGAGGCTGAAGTGTGTGTCCTTTTTGATGTTGTGAGTTTGTGCTTTTGTATACCACCAGGAATGTATGATGCTCCTCATTCCACATCTGCTTTGATAGACCAGCAAGAGCAACCTGGGGTAGCATCAAAGCATTGCACAGAAATCAGCATCCACATGTGGCTTTTGACAAGGATAGGAGCATTGGCTCAGGGCTGCATGCTTAGTTAGCAGGTGAATATTCAGCAGGAGTAGAGGTTTATTAATTTTCCAATTACAGTTGTGGGGTTTTGCTCATTAAAAATCTATTACCAATGAACATTAAAGAAAAAAAAATACACAAATACACTGCACTGCAGCCCGGTGAGCTACATTGCAGGTCACACCCTCAAAATTGCATCCCTGCTGCCTGAGGGAGCCTGGCATCAGCTGTGGGATCTGCTCTGGTGATTTCGTTATAGCGTGGCTGGGTTTCCTGCTGGTGTTGCCCCAAAGCGGGCAGTGCTGTGCAGGGCTTGCCCCGTGTTTTGTGGGATATGGGCACCATCTTCCGGCGGGAGCTGCTGCTGGGCGGCTCGGCCGGGCGGGCTGTCAGCGCGGCAGCCTGGAGCAGCAGCGGGGAGGGATGCTCGGATGCAGGAAAGGCTGCTCTGCAGAGAGGAGCACTGACGGGAAGATGGCAAAGGCAGCCGCGGCTCTGAACGCCCTCAGAAGAAGGTCCTTGAGCAAGGAAAGCCGCCTTCCCCCAGCCCCTGACAGCCCGATGCTGGGCGCAGCCCGGCCCAGGCGGTGTGCTGCTTCTGTTCCCAGCGCTCTGGCTCTCTCTGCCGGCAGCTCTTCCCCACGGCACTTTTTGGGGTGACCTTCAGCATCGGCGTCTGCCTGGGCAGGGCTGCACCGGCGAGAGAGGCTGCTGTGTGCTGTGTATTAACAAAACCTAGGCGTCACTCGGTTTGTTTGAGCCAAACGGGGGAGGATTATTATATTCTATAATACCATGGAAGATATTGAATAGTCTAAAAAAAGAAAAGAAAAAATACTGTGGTTGTGCAAGGAATAGACACCTGCAAACCTTGAATCAGATAATCAGGGATTGGTTTAAGTGGGAAGGAACCTAAAAGCCCATCCTGTTCCACCCCCTATCATGGGTAGGGACACCTTCCACTGTCCCAGGCTGCTCCAAGCCCCATCCAAATGGGTCTTGGACACTGCCAGGGATCCAGAGACAGCCACAGCTGCTCTGGGAAGCCTGTTCCACAGTCTCACAGCTGACTTTCTTCCTTACATCTAACCTAAATCTCCCCTGCTTTAGTTTAAAATCATTCTCCCTTGTCATGTCCCTGCCTGCCTTGTCCCCAGGGGCTGTGCAGCTCTCCTGGAGCCCCTGCAGGCCCTGGCAGGGGCTCTGAGGTGTCCCTGGAGCTTCTCTGGTGCAGCTGAGCAGCCCCAGCTGTGCCAGGCTGGCTCCAGAGCAGAGGGGCTCCAGCCCTTGCCCAGAGGTGTTTCATGGGGGTTTTGAGGATCTGCAAAGCTGTGCTCAGTGCAGGAACAAACAAGGAGCAAAAGAAGAAAGAGGGGTTGGTTTTATTATCCCGCTTTGTTTTCTGATCTGTAATCTCATTCTGTCCAGAAGCTGAGTCCAGTTCTTCGTTTCAGTTTAAGGCATCCTTGGTGGATGCCATTTTTGGCTGTTCCTTGTGGCTAGCCAGAAAGATTTTGGTGTAGGGAACACAGAGGTGGAGTTCCTCTTCTCCTCCCATGTGTCCTCTAGGCTGCGGGAATTTGCAGTGGTTAGACATTGGGAATTTACATCCCTCTGAGGTAGGAAAAGACCAGCTTCTTCTGGGAAACATTTGTGCCTGTTTCCATCCCAGTGAGCAGTGAGGCTTTGTAAGATGCACAATTTTCTTGGGTGTAGCTTTGGGTGTAGCCTTCAGGTGGAAGTCAGGGCATCTCAACCCACAGCTCCCAACAGAAAGTTCCTGCTATTCCCACAGACAGCTCAACCTGAGTGCTCTAGTGGGGCACCCAATAATTTTTGGGAGGGACACAGGGTCTGAAGTCAACAGCACAAGCAGGGAAGAGACTCCAGAGCAATGCCAGGCCAGCACCTGGCTGTCACTGAGATTCACAGCCATGTTTAGCCATTGATCTGCTAACAGAGATAACTCTCTGGTGAGCACTGGAACAGACTGCCCAGGGCAGTGGTGGAATCATCATCCCTAGAAGTGATCAAAAGCTGTGTGAATGTGGCACTTGGGGACATGGGTTAGAGGTGGCCTTGGCAGTGCTGGGTTATTGTTGGACTTGATGATCTCAGAGTGCTTTTCCAACTTAAACAATTCTTTGCTTCTGTGATCCTATTCCATTTTGTCTGCTTTGTTTATTTGCTCATGTTCTCCCTGAAGTGTTTTCCAAAGGATTTCAAGGGCTGAGGTGGGCTCAGAGAGCTGCTCTGGATGCATGTAAAGAAGACTAGAATATGCCTTACAGTCTTGAAGTTTTTTTGGGATGCATCAATAAAGAAAGGTGAGTGGTCCCTTTGCTGTGAACAGTAACCTCCACGAGCTGTGCAGTACAGCTCTTACCAGCAGGGAGAATAAATGCCAAGGGGCTGTGTCCAAGTCATCACAGC
Organism: Zonotrichia albicollis; assembly: GCF_047830755.1. Taxonomy (NCBI): domain Eukaryota; kingdom Metazoa; phylum Chordata; class Aves; order Passeriformes; family Passerellidae; genus Zonotrichia; species Zonotrichia albicollis. The sequence continues at coordinate 9,214,371 of NC_133860.1, forward strand.
ATATGAAAGGCTTATGCTTATTTTAAACCCCACCAGGAAAAATTACTTGGGGGTTTTACAAAGCAGAAACATGACTTCAGAGCTCCCAAACGCTGTACTTACAAGGCTGCATAGCTCAATTCCCTCTGAAATGGAGATGTGGGACCTGTGTATTTTTAAAATTCTTGTCTTGCTCACATCATTTAACTGTCAGGGGTTAAGGGCAATGTCGTCATATGAGACTCCTTTCCACTCAATTCCTCTCTGTAGGGAGACATTAATATCTCCAGAGAGTGATTGGTATCTCTTTTTCCTAATATACCTAACTGAGTTGTGAAAAAGGAAAAAAAAAAAAAAAAGGTGTTCTGCCTCTCTTTTTCCACTGTCTGCAGAGGGAGCCTGGTGGCTGAGCTTTTAGAGGTCTGTTTGCAGGCAAGAAAAGTTCCAGCCTAAGAGACTTTGCCAAGGTCAACCCTGAATATTTTGGGAATGGGATCTGTAGTCCCAAGCTAGTGCTTTTAAATCACTGAGCCATCTGCAGCAGGCCTGTAATCGACATCAAGTTGGGCATTGAAGTTCTGGGGCTAAGAAAACTGCCCCAAAACTTGCCCCTTTTTATGATTCCTGCTTGCTTTCTTCTTATGGATTGGATGGGAACTGTCTCATCTTGGATGGAGCACACTCACCCTCCTCAGATGGCACAGAGCAACTTGGGACATGGCTGGAGGAGAAGGCTGAAGAATCACCAGATTTGGGGGAAAAGGAAGAAGTAGTGCAAAAAATAAAAAAAAAAAAAAACCACCCCCAAAAAAAAAAAAAAGAGAGATTTGGGGGTGCTGAAAGCCTCTGAAGTGCTGCTGTGGTGAATCATGGGGCTTTATGTAAGAACAGCCCAAGGGGCTGCAGCAGCTGGGTGAGACCCTGGAGGGTTGTGATGGAATCAGTGATCCCTGAAGGATCATTCCACCCTGGGAAAAAAACACCATTTATTTGCAGGGAACACCTGTCAGTCTATCGATGGGCTGGTGCTCAGTGGCACAGGCTGCATGAATAACAGAGAAATCATTCTAACAATTATCTAATTAGGGCTAATGAGAGCCTGAATCACTTACGGCACACCTAGGGCTGATGAGGAATTCCTTGAGAAAGGGCCTTTTGTTAGCAAACACCAATTCATCAGCGTGGTAATGAGCAGTCCTGCTTGTTAAGAACATTTTCCAGACTGCAGGGTAGTGCCAGGTGGTTGGGCCTCACCTCCAGACCTACCTGCGCCTGCTCATCCCAGCAGACAGCTGCTGCAGCCTGCTTTGGAGGCGCAGAGATGTGTATTTTTAAAGCCTTCCACATCAAGCTCTGGGTTTCTCTTTGGCTTGTGCTGCTAAAGAAAACGTTCCCAGCATACCAGTATCACAAAGCCTTCAGTGATCTGGTGGCCTCACGCAAATAAAAAAAAAAAAAACAAAACCAACCCAGTATTTTGGTCAGAACAGTGAGATGGTGCATGATCAACGTGGTGGGTGATGAGTATCACTTGAGCCAAGTGTTCTACAGGGCTGCTGTTTGTGTTGGGAGCTTGGCCATGTGTTAAGGTACCTGAAGCCAAGCCTGGATAAATTATCTTTCCACTTCTGTGCTGAAAGCACAGTCATCAGAAACGCATTGACTTCAAGGGACGTGGCCTCACAAGGGCCTTGAAAAGAAACAGTTTGCAAAAGCACATTTCTCTCATAAGAAGCCATAAAAGAATAGAGAAGAAATACCATGTACAGCTAGAGGGAAAAACTTTGGGATGGTGACAGAACGCTTGGCTGAGTCGTAATGACTTTGCCAAGTGAGGCTCTACCAGGGATCAACCTGTGATGTTGAAAGCAAATGAAAAAATCAGGGCATTTCAGAACAGTTGCTGAGGATGCATGCAGCACAGTTTCTGAGAATAGTTTCTGAGACCTTTAAAATAAGAAAAAAAGAACAAAAAACCAAATAACCAACCAACCAACTAAAAAAAAAAAAAAACATCCAAAAGGAAAAAAAAGGTGCTCAGGTGACCTTTTTTCCTATCACAGTCATTAAAAGAAGCCACATCCTGCAGCAGTTCTATCATACCTTTACAGGCACAGCTACAACAATTAGCAGTTGGAGTAGTTTAATGGGGCTAAATATAATTCTTACATCCTTATTTAGATAACTGGCTTTCACAGTGTGGTCTTGGAGTCTTTCTGTGTCTTCCTTTCCCAGTCTCTGTACTGTGTAATGCAATATTTTGCTCCAAGACGCGAGTTTACTACTTCTCCTTTCCCCCTCTGCGGCAGCAGTATGTCCCATTCTGCCAGTGGAGGCACAGAGTTTATTTAATGGATTATATTGGTGTCTGTGGTAGGAGCTGTGCTGGCACCATTTGTATTTGGATTGTCTGTACCGCCCCAGTCACACACACACATATGTGCACATGTGTGTAACTCTGAAGAAGGAGACTTTGGCGTCCTTACCACAGATCTCCTGAATGGTGTTGCTAGAAAGGGATTAATGGGCTCATAAAGTGGTTTGTGTCGAAATGGACATTAAAGCTCATCCTCTCCCACCCCCTGCCATGCGCAGGGACACCTTCCAGGCCTTGGACACTTCCAGGGATTGGGCAGCCACAGCTTCCCTGGGCAACATGTGCCAGGGCCTCATCACCCTCACAGGGAAGGATTTCTTTGTAACATATTATCTGACTCTTGTTCTATTCCTCTTGACTCCCTATAACCATTTAAAGGCTTATCATTATGTTGCCTCTCCATGGCTGACATGGAGATGATCAGTATCATCTCCAGGGAGCTCACCCAGGTGTGTGGGACATCTGGGATGGGATGGGTAGACTCCCAGAAGTGGTTCCCTCATCCTTGCAGTGACACAGAGAGGCTGAGGTGGGACCTACGAGGGTTGGCGTGTGCAGTGTGGATGTCTGTACCTGAGCATCTTGCCTTGACTTGCAGCAAAGAGCTGGTCAATGTATGCATCTAAAGCATGATTCATCCTCTCCCATCCTACACAGATGAATCACGTCCCAAATGCTGTCACATTTTCTGTCTATAACGGGAAAGACAGACAGCTCAGATGCACACAGCTGCACCACGTGTATGCAGGGAGAGGCGTGATGAGTCTCAGCTAAGTGACTGTCCTAAGGTTATTCAGGAAATCTGTGGCTCACCGGGATATCAAACAAGAGCACCTTCATGTTTGAACCAAGTGCCTCATACGTGAGGAATTTTCAAAATGCTATCTGTTTTTCAGTAATAAAAGTAGTCAGGTCAGGTAGATATTTTAAGACACAAAAATCCTGTTTTCCTGCATATGGTTCCAGTTATAAAACCAGAGGGGAAAACAAATAGAGAAAATATGAAATATAAAAACCGTAGCTTCTAAACAGAATGTTTTTCAAAGGTTTCCATGAGGTGTTGGCTGTTCAGCAAAGCAGACTGTAAAACAATTTTACAAGCCACATTTATTCTAAGAGCTCCACTTATTGAAGCACAATTCAAACTCTTGTTCTGCCGGCCAAGTTCCATAAATTAAACACTTGTCCAATAACACATACCTCTCCTCTGTTTCTTTTTGGCTTTTTGTGTTTGTGAGTCTCTCTCATTCCTTTTTTTTTTCATTTTTTTAATCCTTTGCAAATGGAAACAAAAAGGGTTTGCTTGTTTTAGGAATGGATTTAAGAAGCAGAGCAGTAGAAGTAAAAATAAGGCAAGGAAAAAGAAAACAGGTCAACAGACTAAAATGAGACTTTTGTTCCGTTATTTTGCATCCTGCTGACACTGATTTACAGTGAGGGCTAAATCTGTGGTGTGAAGCTGTGTGATGTCAAACATTCATGTAAAGTTGTGCCTCTGGATATTATGAGAAACCAGCCAGGTGACCTGACAGCTAGGAAGGCAGGTTGGATGTTTGTTCGGCCTTTAGAGAGAACCCAATATCCCTCCTTTCCTGGAGCATTATGCCCTTAGATATGTGACCATCACCAGGATCAGCCTTTTCTTGCAAGAGAGGGGACAGGGAGTGTGAGATATCCTGTCTGATCTGGAGCAGGAATGGTCCTGCAGATATGTCAAGGAAAAGCCCTGCCAATAGTGCTCCTGGGCTCACTGTCCCTTCCCTGTCCCACCTTTTCTCCTGTTTCTCTCTGCTGTCACCCACCTTCAGCTCATGTTGCTCTTTCAGTTTGGTCTAGACCCTCATTTTCAGGCTGTATCTAAACCTTGCATTTTCTTTCATTGAGTCATAAAGGTTAGAAAAAAACCTCCAAGATCATCAAGTTCAAACTTTGAGCAATCCCCACCTTGTCACCCAGACCAGAGTACCACATCCAGTTTTCCCTTGGGCACCTCCAAGTGCTGTTGGGCACTCCAATGTTTAGGAACCCTTTCCATGAAGAATTCCTGTGTCCTCTTGTCCTGTCCTATCTCTTTTCCTTCAGCACAGGATCTGTCCTGCTGGTCACACCTGCCTTGTTGTGTCAGCATCTTCCTGAGTTTCACTTTGATGTTTCCCTGTCTTTTTCCTCCACACTGACCGTGAGCTGCCTGTCTTCATTTTCAGAACCAGTCACTGCTCCGTCTCATCAGGAGGGAAAAATTAACTCCCACATCCCATAAAGCTGCCTCTACTTGTCAGAAGCATTTCTAAAGATCCTCTCCTGTGGTGCAAAGCTTAGGCATCCTAACATGAGCTCCAGTGAAATGAATGCCTTCTTTAATCCAGCGAGGAGCGAGGTGGGAATAATACAGCAAGGAACTGGACAATGTCTCTGCTTTCTTATTAATTCACAGTGAAAACTTGGGCAAGTCAGCTACTGAATGTCTCTCCTCAATTCAGAGGTGACCTCTTAAATGAGAATAAATCCTTTTAACTCGCTCTGGTGATTCAGGGTCTTGCTCTGTGAGGCTTGAGTGTGACAGACATGGGCAGCCAAATGTGAATCAGTTTGGAGCTGCCAGAGAAATTACTGTTCTTTGTTGAGGGCTACCTTCTGCCAGGCTGAGATACTATAACTGATGGGTGTGAAAGAGAGGACAGGGAAGGAAATGTGCCTTAGGACATTTTAGTACGGAAGAAGGCAGATTTAATTTAGCTTCTGCTGAAGGTGATTTTAGGCAGCCTGCTCATGCTGCAGTAAGGTTGGATGCAGTCTTGTGGTCAGTCTCAAAGGCTGGGGAGTCACCAAAGGATGGCAGGGACATTAGCTCAGTCAGAGGGGCACTGGTTAAGGGTGATGATTCCTGCCTCAGCTGCCCACCCAGACTGCAAGAGCTCAAAGAGGGCTTTGAACAAGGAATATTTTCTGGTTTTCTCTGTGGTGGTGCCGTGTGGTTTTCTCATGCCAGGGAGCACAAAGGGCAAGGCAGGGCTGGAGCATCCACGATTCCATCAGTGCTCTGCAGACAGGTGATTGGTGGTCTGCAAGACCTGTACTCCATGACCAAATGACTGATGTTAACATACACTGAGAAACCTTGTTTATTATATGCAAAATTACCCTGTTGTTAAACCTTTAAGCTCTTCATCTGGGGTTGGATATCCTGTACAAGCCTTGGGGAGCTGGCAAAACCCCTTCAATTTGGTGTGAAATTCATTGGTTTTTTTTTTTCTAGCTTAGCTTAGCAAAGATTTGCTTGTAAATATTTTAACTGCAAACACAATCACATGGTGTCTGCTGTTCCTGGGCTGATCCAGCTAAATACTGGGCTGTCTTTAGGAATGCATGGTAAACCACAGAATGTAAAGTGCTAGGTGCTGTTCACAGTGGCTTGAAATGTCAGAGCATGTCCATTATTTGGTTAATCTTAGGACAAAGGACTCAGCATTTTAATATGGAAACTGTGAAGGCATTTCTCCATATAGTTCACATTGCTTGCTCCTTAATAGAAAGTTAATGGAGATTTTCTTTTTCAGATAACAACAATTTATCATGTGTTTCCCTGGTAACTACAACATTGTGAACCTTCCTTGAAAACTCCATTGGGATTCCTGCAATGTTTGTGAGCATAATGAATGGTAAGTGTAAGGCAAACCCATTGAATCACTTTATTTTAAATTCTGGCAGAGACATAATTTCCCACAGTTCATAAACATTTACAAAAAAGGAGTTTACATGAAGAAAAACAGTTGTTTTTATCACTCAGATCAAAGAATGCATTTATCTGGATGTATGGATGCGTTTTCTGCCAGCTTTTGATAAACTCAGGTGACAATCTTTAAGAGGCTTCACAGACTAGTGCGAAACCTTTGAAGTCTGCAGCTTTGCTCACCTGAAAACACAGACACAGAGAGACTTCTGCTCTCTGTTCTGTGTGAGCCTCAAGTTTGCACTTCAAAGATTGTAAACGACAGGACAAATTTCCCAAGCTGCTGGCTCCAGAGTTATTGGAATAAAATGGTGTGGTGTGGTGGCACGTTGCAGGATACTCAGGAGCAGGTTGGATGAGGCTTGGAGCAACCTGGCCCAGCAGAAGGTGCCCCTGTCCACAACAGGGGGATTGGAACTAAAATACCCTTAAGGTGCCTTCTAAATCAAACTTTTCAAGGATTCTTTAATTTAATTGTTGTCTCCACACCCTGTGGCATCTTATCTGCTCCTGTGCCATGGGATTGGATTTGTGCACTGGAAAAATGGCTTTATGTCTTTTGGAAGTGCAGTGCAAGGGATTCCCCTAAAATGTTCATGGTCTTTTCATTAGACCTAAGATGGAGAGATGGACAGGAGTGAGGGCTGCAGATAAAAACTTATGTGATAGAGTCTGGCTGTCATCTCAGGTTTCATTTCTCTGTAGTTAATAAAACATCGCTTATATAAGTGAGAGAAGGGTCATATCCATCAGTCTCAGTGGAGCTGCTCTGGATTCTTGTTGCTGTACATAAAAAATGTTTCTAGTGCTGTTTTCAAGTGTGGACTTGTTTACTGCAGGATGGAGCAAGGTTTCTCTTGCTCTTCCTTTTGCTGAGGATTTTGAAGAAGTGTGCAGAGCAGACGTGTACTTTTACAGATGTTTTTAACAATCAAAAGATATTAATATGGCTATTATATATATATATATATATATATATAAAATATACATCTTTCAAAATGTTTAATTTTGCTTTGATTTTTTTTTTAGAAGCTAATATTACTTATCTACAGTGTCACATGTAAATGTGCCCTGTGGCTGCAGGGTGAGTGGGGACATTGCTGGCTCAATCTGAGGCTGTCTAAAGTTGTGTCAGGTGCTGTCTAAGGTTCAGCCTTACCCACCAATGCAGCTGTCTCCTCTTTCCAAACATGTTTCTGGTAAAGAACTTCAACTCAGACCAAAATCTGCCTTTTGTCTTCTGGAGACTGACTGAATTATGGATTTAGAAACAGTCTCAGGGTTAAGATTTGTGAACTTCAGCACAGCACATCCCAGTGTATTGGTTTATTTACTTTTGTACAAAGGGCATTTTTTACCAGTTTCTCGTGGCTGTGGTGGCAGCTGGGGCCAGTGGATGCCCTGTGCACATCTAGCATTGGGAATGGGAATTAGTGCCCATTCTATGGGGGATGAATGGGACTAAAATCTATGAAATCAAATATTTTAGGTGAAATGCACATGTTCATGAGGAAAGGAACGGGAAGCAAAAAAGAAAGAGTGTTTTGCCAGATCTCCTTCTGTGTATCATTTACAAGTGTGAGCGCTGTGAATTCCCCAGACAAGGCTTGGAGATGTGTTCAAATTGAGCTTGGAGATCCAGGGGAAGGTCAAGGTTTGGCTCTTCCAGAAGAGAGGAATGGAGGGGCTGGGATATAGGAACAGATTGGACTCTTTGAAATGAGGAATTAGAGAAAAAGTCATAGCCAATTTCTGCAATTAACAGCTAATTCTTCAACTGGAAAAGAGGTGGAAATGTGGTATTGGTGTCTCTGAGTAAGGTACTCCCAATTTCACCCTGTGTGTGAGAATAACACTGGGTTCATTCTCCCAGCTGGGTAGGTGAATGAATTTGGGTATCACCTTTAGGCTGAGCTGAGTACACTGCCTGAGGCTGGGAGTCAGCTGCTGGTGCAAAGTGATTTGGAAGAACGTGGAGGTAGGTATTAGGACTTCAAAATTTAAATTTATCTGTTGAAGTATTTTTTAAAATTAAAAACAGTATCAGAGTTGTAGAATTGGTTCAGGCCAATTTGTACGGGCATTTAAAAAAAAAATGTTGCTACTTTTTGTTTAGCAGTAGGAGCATGTAAAAAGATAGTGTTCAGGTGGGATTATGAATATGAAATGATTTGCTGCAGAATGATGGTTAGGGTTGAATTTTGTTCACACATAGAAAAAACTGTGTGCTGCTCTGAGTAGATTTGGTTGCCTTATTCTGAATTTTTTCTTGGTATGTATTCCTGCCCTTAGATCAGGGACAACCTCTGTGAAACTGGTGACTACAGAGCTATTTTCAAGTTTGCAAATCCTGTGATGGAGATATCACTCTGAATACTTTAAGCTCTGGCTTCTTGATGTGCTTTATGCCTTTTTAATTCTCTGTATTATTAGTACGAGTTATTTTTACAGGATTTGAAAGATGCATTGCAGAACCTTGCTGCTGAACTTTGGCACAGCGGTGAAGGAAAATACAGAGTTTGCATCAGCTTGTTTTACTCACAGTAAATTTTCACCCTGAGGGATATGCCTTATCTGCAGCCAAGGTTAGGTTTAGAGCCGGGTTCTATTGTAATGCTCAAAATGCAACATTTTGTTTCAATGAAGGATTCCAGTTATGTAGAGGAAGCATCTAACTAGTGTGAGTTATTTAAATGCCACACTCTTAGTCTTGTGTGAACCTGAGTGCTTTCTGCATAGCCAGTTCTTGGGTAATATAGGATTTATGAGACCGAAGGAGGCTTAATGAGGCTTACAATATAAATTTGCCAGTTGTACCGAGTCCAGTGCAAAGGTTGGGATTAGTTTGGAGGTCATGAAAAGTTGATTTGGAAAGCCAGGGGTTTGGCTGAAGCTTTCCTGATGCGAAGGGAAGAGCCAAGGGCTGCCTCCACTTGCTTTAAGTCCTTTAGTTTGAACCTCATCTGAGGTGAGGTTATGCTTGGGATGCACCCCAGGCTCCTTGCTGTGAATCAAAATACCTCTCCACAAGGCTGCTCTGGGATTTCCTGTGTTTCCAGGAAGGGCTGAAATGCTGTGGTGACATAGTCACTGAAGAAACACACTTCAAATAATTTTGCCCTTAGCATTAGATATGTCACTTCTGTGCCATGGTTATGTTTTCCATGGCTGCAGCACAAGTCAAATCCCATGGCTGATTCCAATGCCCCACCATGAGTAAATACTTAGGTTTGCTCTATGAGAGAGGAAAAGGTTAGATGTCTTTCTGTCTTTGGATATAAAAGAATAATTTTAGACAGAAAGATGCCTTTTATTGCTAAAAGAGCAGTTTCAGGTCACTCCACATCCAGAAGTAACAGCTGTGTTTAGCAGAGTACTTTGTCAGAAGAAAATAAAAAAAGATCAAATGCAGAAAGGGAAAATAAAAGAGTTACAGTCTGCATGTATTAAAGCCTAGTTTAGCTAAATTCGATGATAATTTTTCAAAGGAGAAAAGTACTGCAATAAAACATTTATTGTGTTTTTGTGCATGTTGTCATTCCTTTGAGAAAAATGAAACAGTTTTAAGACTCATTCTATACTAATTTTTTTTGTTTTTAGTTTTTCAGTTCAAGCATTAAACAACAACAAAAAAGAGTTATTCACACAATTCTCATTATAGATTTTACTGGAGGAAAAAGTCGTAGCTTTCTGGATGGTCTGACCCATTCAAGAAGTCATCATTTGTTTTAAATGGACATTGGCAAGGTCCTTAATAAGGATATGAATGATTAAGGAAAACCAGATATTTGGAATTGAAATGAAGGAAAAAAGCATCTGAGTATAAAAACCCCTAAAATACATGTGCTAGGAATAACTCATCTACATGACTTGTGCTCAGATCCATTTGGTGGAGAATTGTTGAAGCCTGAGGCAGAAAAAAGGATGTTTGGGCAGCAGAAGCCAACTTGGAGGCTGTAAAGCGATTTGTTTCTATTTCCTTGTATCAATTTAAACAGTCAAATCAGCTTTACAGCTCTGAAATAAACACAGTTGGGAGTTTATGTGAGTTCAGGATGGTGTAACTGTATGGTTTAGACATGGTAGGGAAAGGAGAAGAAACATTTGCATCCAATTTGCCAACTGACATATCAACAAGCTGGTTGAGGTAATGGGACAGATCAGTATTGTAGGTCGTAAAAGTTTAAGAAGCTGAGAATGTGGAAAAAATTAATTTTGAAGTTCAGCAGTCATTCACAGCCAGATACACGGGATGGTGTGAGGGGACCTTGGGCGCTGCTGTTCCTGCCTTGTTCTTTCCCTTGGTGCAATTCTCCTTGACTCATTGGAGAATGGGCGTGCATGAGGCAGAGGACAATGACCTGTGTGCTGCATTCAGCCTGCCAAAACATCATCCAGCCTGGCAGCTGCCTCTCCCTGACGCCTGTCCCAGGCACAATGAGCTGCTCCACCTCTGCTGGCAGCTGGGATGCGACTTGATCACAAAATACTTCTCCTAGTCTTCCAGCCAAGCGTGGAAGAATGTTGTGCTTGTTGGTTGAGCTGAAGATGAGGGCAGCTGAAGGAAACATCATTGTTTTATCAGACCTGCATTAAGTTCTTGCTTTTCTGCAGTAATATGAGTGCCTGAAATCTCTGTCCCCAGTGAGGTTGGTTGCCCATCAGGGTCTGTCCAAAGCTCCAACATTTGTAACTCGAAGACATGAAGTCCCTGTCCAAGCCCTGCTGAAGTCAGGGCACACATGGATTGCTCTGTTGTCCTCTCTGGATCAGGCTCTGGAACAGGCCACCTACTGAGCTGAAGCTTTCATCTTTTCATCAGTTTTAGAAGTGGTTGATATGAATTGTGATAATGACTGGTTTGTAGATCTTGCCTTTGACTACCCAAAAAGCTGCTTAGAGAATTGCAATCTTTATGTGACCATGGATATCTCAGCCATGTCATTGACCTCAATGGCAGCAAAACCTTTAGGGATTGATCAGTACAGAGAAACTCTTCCTGCTTCTGAAAGCCTCTTAAAATATTTTTTGCAGCATATACTTATGTATCCCTCCACTTTCTGAGCATGGTTCTTCCATTGCCTAAAGACTCAGTCAGCTCTAGAAATAACCCTGTCGTTGCTTTGGAAAAGTGGATGAAGTGCCTTGTTTCATGTTTTACAGGTGGGGAGCCTAAGAGTAGGATCATTTAAGTCTGACATGTTTGCTTGTGATTATGGAAATATCTGTAATCAAACATTTTAACAGTCAGTGCTATTTTCTAATCTGTGTGTGTGCAGTCTGATGTCTTTTGAAGGCAGCAGGAGGCAGGAAGGCCTCACAACAGGGAAAATTAAGCCAATTATCTCTGAGTAGATGTAAGGACTAAATGCCCCAATTTTAACCTACCACTTCAATACCTCTACGATTCAGCCTTTCCCTCTGCAGTGAAATGGGAATCACGCTGCTGGGAGCTTGGGGCAGGACCTCAGCGAGAGAGGTGAGGGTTTAAAGAGCTTTTCAGCCCTTAGCCTTTGTTCTGACAACCCCTTCCAGCACCACGGGAGGTGTCATGATGTCACATGGATGGCAAGGTGAGGATTTGCCAGCCCAAGCAGGCCTCATCTCTGATCACAGAATCACAGAATGGTTTGTGCTGAAAAGGACCTCAAAGAACATCTTGTTCCACCTCCTGCCATGGGCAGGAACAGCTTCTACTAGTCCAGGTTACTCCAAGCCCTGTCCAACTGGCATTGAACACTTCCAGGGATGGGTTGGGCTGGTGGTGTGAGCTGCCATGGCCAAACCCTCTGCTGTGGGTGATCCTACCGGGGTGGGCTGATGGGTGTCAGTCCTTTCCTCCTGCCCTCTCAAACTGGGACTCAAGATCCTCTCTTCTCCTTTCCATGCTGTTATTGACAGCATGTTTTGGCCATAAGCCCTGTTCCTCCTGTGTATAGAGTTTATTTCTGTATCATGGCTGAAGTACCTGATGAAATTTATAGAGGTCGGCACAGATAAGTATCCCACAACAGCCCTGACACAGAAGCTTATGTGGATTTAAATATCCAAGGAGTCTCTAGTGAAAAACTGATTTTCAGGGTATTGCCATTGGTTAAATAGATTTCAGGTCTTTATTATGCTATTGAAATACTTGAATCACCACTTGAACTAAATGAAAGCTTACTCTGTGTGCATATAATTGTTTTTCTTGCTACCTATTACTTGATTGGGGTTGAGTAAGGTTAGCAAAAGCATTAAATTAATTTTCTTGTAAAGTTATGCATTATGAAGTAAGAGGTATAAAAGTTACATTATACATAGCAAATGTCTTGAGGGTTTGGTTTATAGACGTGTTTATATTTTTATTTTAATGATTATTGCTTTCTTTGTGTCATTTCCACTTTTGAATCTCCATGCTCATTACATTTTTATTATCTCTTTTATAAAATAAATGGCAGCAAACCAGACAATTTCGTTGTTGGAATAAATAGATCTGAATATATCTCTCAATAAATTAAATGTTGTGGCTGCAAGAGGGACTTTTCCAAAGTCACTAAATTGAAGGCAAAACCAATTAATAGCTGGCCTTTCATTTTTATGGACCAGGGCATGCAGCACATCCATCTGACTTGGCAGATTTGAAATTATCCAAGAGATAGCTGAACTACATTGAAAGATATGTGAGGAAAATTAGTGCTCATGGAAGGCAACAGATCAACAGCCCTAGAAATCAAATCCCTGTGAGCTGTGTGCAAACCCTACTGAATTAATTTTGAACACTTTCCCTTGACTTCAGGGGTTCCAGTGTGAGGGTCTCTGCCTCACAGGATTTTTGGGACCTGAGCAAACTTTAGCCACTGATTGTCACTGTGGATCTTAACTGATTCATATTCCCAAATACGCTGTGGGACCTGTAGGTGTAGCTGGTTCTTATTGGGAATCTTTCAAAGCACCAAACAGAAGTGTGTCTACTTCAGAATCACAGAATCACATGATGTTTTGGGTTGGAAGGGACCTTAAAGATCCTCTCATTCCACCCCCTGCCATGGTCAGGGACACCTTCCACTACCCCAGGTTGCTCCAAGTCTCATCCAACCTGGCCTGGAACATGTCCCAGGAGCTGGAGATAGAAAATAGGAGTTTCATTTGTCTATCTGCAGTTCATCTGTATATCTGCAATTGCTGTTCATAAGCTTGTGAGTGAGAAGGTCTAGAAGAAATGTCTCATGAGGAGCAGCTGAGGGAGCTGGAGGTGTTTAGTCGGGAGAAAAGGAGGCTCAAGGACACCTTCTCCCTCTTCACAACTCCCTGAGAGGAGGATAGAGTGAGGTAAGGGTCAGCCTCAGCTGCCATGTCCAAAGTGAAAGGATGAGAGGAAAAGGCTTTAAGTCCTGCCAGAGGAAGTTCAGATCCATATTAGAAAAAACCTTTTCACTGCAAGAGTGGTCACGAATTGGAATGAATTACCCAAGGAGGTGGTGGAGTCACCATCTCTGGAACTGTTCTAGGGGCATCTGGATTTTAGGGGTGATTATGGTGGTTGATGGTGGAACTATCTGATCTTGAATGTCTCTTCCAACCTCTGTGATGATTCTGTGATAAATTTAACTGGCATTTTTTAGTAATGTGTGGCCTCTGTTCTCTGTAAATTTTTTTTTGCGTGTATAGATTTTGTTTTTAATATCCTTTATTTTCTTAGTTAATTTTGCTGTTCTGAAACATATGCCTATGCAATTTTTCTCCTTTGGATCTAAAGCTACCATTTATGCTGCATGCACAGGACAAGTTGGGATACCAAGTCCTCCTCCTGGTTGCCACCCATAAATCCAGTTTATAACCCGACAGACAAGCCCCTTCTGCATCTAAGAGCCAGCTGTGTTTTTCCCTGGGTATTTCAAAGTAAAGTCTGTTCTAGAGCTTTGAGGAATTTGATGTTAATCAGTTCCTTCCTACTTTCTCTTGTTCTCCCAGTCTTCTTCCAGGCTCACTGGGAAATTGGAGCCATGGTGGTGAGAATAATTGTCTTGTTAGGAATAAGTGAACTGAATGAAATCAGCCCAGTGGTGTGAGCAATAACATTTGGTAGCAGTTTCTGGTGTGCTGAGCTCCTGCCTGCTCAGCTGACCAGGTTGGCCTTGTGTTGTGCTCATGTTTTTACATGTTTGTCTGTATCAAACTTTTCCTTTGTTCCATGTTTCTATCCCAAACTATTTTGGAGCAGAGCCATCTTTTTGGACTGGGAACATGTGGCCTAGTGGGATATATTATTAAGGCTTCCATAAGGAGCCCAGTATGAATAGTAAGAATAATGTTAAGAATGGATAGTAAGAATAATAATACTGAAGAATATAAGCTTGTTAGAACAGCTAACACAAGTTCTACATCTAAAAATAAAACACCAACAAGAAAGTTCAGATTAATTTAAAGTAGGGGTTTTTTTTGTGGGTTTTGGTGTTTTGTTTTTTTTTTTTTTTGTTTTTTGTTTACTGGGATTTACAAGTGGATGGGGAATCGTATTTTGAAAAACTAGCATTTTACCTTACAAATTTTCAAAATGGGAATTTTAGGAAATTACTGTTGAACTGTGCCATCCCTTTTACTCCATGGCAAACACCCCTCTGATATGTAGTAATGATATGGTTGCCAGTAATGATATGGTTGTTTTGAACTCTCTTGTTGGAGTTTTGCCTTGGGCAGCAGGGAAGGATTTGGGATCTGGTACTGATGGATAAAGCATTTAATTGCATTTCAGCAATAAGCAGAATGTTTCTCTTTACACAGTCTTATTGCTGTTGGAGAGGGAGAAGAAAAATTGTGATCCAAAAGCGTCTTAAATGGGATTTGAAGCGATAAATAGCTGTGGGTACAGAAATGAAAATGTATGGAGCTATTGGCTATTGCTGCCAATCCTAATGATAATGTTCTATCAGGTACTGTTATTTGCATGGTGGTAAAATTTTCTGTGTTGGTCATGGAGCTGGGTGGTCTGCAGTACACTACATGAATGTAGAACCAAGATATAGCCTTTCCAGAGGTAAGGAGCATCCTGGTTCCTCAAAGAGACTTTGATCCAAATTTAACTCATACAGAAATGAGGAGAGAATTTAGTTGCAGAAGTGTGTGTAATCTGCTCTTTCTTGGGGGACTTTCTGTTTATTTTTGAATCTTGGAATCACAGAATGGTTTGGATTGGCTGGGACCTTGGAGACCATGCAGTTCCACCCCTGCCTTGGGCAGGGACATCTTCCACTAGACCAGGTCACTCAGAACCCCATCCAGCCTGGCCTTGAACATCTCCAGGAATGTGGAGTCTACAATCTTCTTTTCCTGTCCATGCCTGCCTTGTCCCCAGGGGCTGTGCAGCTCTCCTGGAGCCCCTGCAGGCCCTGGCAGGGGCTCTGAGGTGTCCCTGGAGCTTCTCTGGTGCAGCTGAGCAGCCCCAGCTGTGCCAGGCTGGCTCCAGAGCAGAGAATCTTTGCCACCCTCCTCCAGACTTGCTCCAACAGGCCCACGACCTTTTGTATACTTTGTTGTGTAAGTAAAGAATAACAGGATTAAAGTCCTCTGCGATTTCTATGGATTGTGTTCCTCACCTCCATGACATCTCTGGAAACAGCCTGTAAATCCATGCTCATGAGGCTCTGGTCTGAGCTGGCTCACACGACTGGGGAATTTGGAAGCTCTGGCACTGTGAGGCAGGATGTGACATCTTGATCAGAGATGGAAATGAGGGCACCAGGCATCCTTTTGTCACCTGTGTTTCATGTTCCCTCCTGTGTCAGGGGGCTTTGGAATAACAGGGACTCAAGGCATGGACACTGGTTGCTGCCACCAAAGGTATCCCTGCAAGAGATGTGTCCCTATCCAAGGGGATCTGCACTCTGTGATGATGGCTCCAACCAGCAAGGGCTGGAGCTGGAGTGTGGAGGCTATGACAAGAGCATACCAAATTTTATTTTCACTCAGCTTGCTCACTGGATATCTGTAGCTATGATATTTTCTGAAAAATCCTTTCAGAAAAGATTTTTTAGGATTTTTTTCTCCTGAGAAGCTGAGAGGCCTCAGGAACAAAATGTAAACATTGGTTATCTGCTGCTGTGGAATGCAACAGGTGCATCTGTGATTGGTCTCATGTGATTGTTTCTAATTAATGGCCAATCACAGCCAGCTGGCTCAGACTCTCTGTCCGAGACACAAACCTTTGTTATTCATTCTTTCTTCTTCTATTCTTAGCTAGCCTTCTGATGAAATCCTTTCTTCTATTCTTTTAGTATAGTTTTAATATAATATATATCATAAAATAATAAATCAAGGCTTCTGAAACCTGGAGTCAGATCCTCGTCTCTTCCCTTATCCTCAGACCCCTGTGAACACCGTCACAGATATCCAGTAAAACATTCCCAGGCCATTTCTGTCTGTTTCTTTTAAACAGTCTTCCTTGCCAGTAAATACATGCTTCCTGTAGCTGCCACTTTATATATCGAATTAGTAAAGCTTATTAAGTCCCCCATTATTTTGCTGCATGATAGAGAATACAGGTGTTTTTCCACATAAAATGTTCACATGACACAGCAGGAGTAGCACTTTAAGCCTTAATGGCATGCACTTGGTTATCTAATTTTTGCACATTAATCCTCTCAAGATGTCTGTTAACACAAACCCTGCTAATTAATGTTTCTTCAGTGTCTGCAAATGTATGATTCAGTTTTTAAAGGAAATTGGAAGACCACAGAGCACTGTATTATGAATCATAATATCAATGACATTTAAAGACATGTAAAAAAGCTTAGCTGGTACGTGATATAGAATTATAACACAGTCGAACCTCATCAACAAAAAAGTCATATCTCTGATACACCCATTTTTGTTTATGTTCTTAGACAATTACTGCTGTAGCAAGACTTGGGCAAATGTCTTTATTTCAATGTGTTTTTGTAAGGAAAAAAAAAGGGATTCTCACCCAAAACAAATGTCTAAAAAGACATGGAGGTCCAGATAACTTAGTCTAGACTTCCCTTTTTAGTAAATAGAGATATAAAGGCACCTACAGAAGGTAAATCATCTAATCAAAACCTAAGAGAATTCACATCTAACCCTTAAGCAAACAACAATATTGAAACAAGCTCAAGTTCAAAACTATTTATACCAAAAAAAGTGGGTACTTAAGGGACTTTAGGCATTCCTTTTCCCTTCTTATTTGTAGTGGGAAATAGCAGACATCCTGTTGTCTCTGTTTTGGCATATCTGAGGCCAGCAAATGTGTCAAACTTGCACTGTGGTCCTGAAATTTAAGCCTTTATTTCCGTTCCAAAGGGATCTGGAATTTTAAAGTTACATGGACAAATTTCTGGATATTTGACTTGCAAAGCAATTTCTAGTCTTGAACTGATTTACTGCTTGCAGTAACACTGTTCATCAGAAAATGTGAACGCAATTAACAATCATCCAACCTACATCTTTCTATCATCTACTGGCAGCAAATGTATACAACAAAAATGGGAAACCTTGTGCCAAAATCATGAAGAGATATTCAAATATCATCACCATTTCCACACAAAATCTTAAAAACTACCTATGGATTTGGTGGAGCAGAACTTGGTAGAGACCACGGACAGAAAAGGATGCACATTATCACTATTTGTACTTAAAAACTTCAGAGTTAAGACTCCCGTAGATAATCTCAACCACAGACATACAACTTAGATCCTCCTAAACCTTACGGCTTATTTATTGCATGGTAATGTTTTTAACAGAGGGACTGATTAGCTGTTGGAGCAAACTACCAGGGAAGGCAGTGGATCCCTCTTCTCTTGAAGTTTTCATCTCAAAACTGGAAGTCAACATTGCAGCGCTCAATACAGCAGCTCCAGGATGAAGTTTACAGTCAGTGTTACGTGGGCTGAATGCTCAAATCTCCTGTCTGGCCTGAGCATATATGAATCTCAGTGTTTCCAAAGTACCTACAGATCCTTGAATAAAAGACACAGTTGGAAGTACAACGTATTTTATGGGAGAGCTCCGTCTGCCTCTCGCGGAGGTAAGGAAAACCTCACGTGGTGAGCTCAGGTACAGCCACATCTCATTAAACTTATTACAGCTTTCAGCCACGTGGGTGCCTAGACATAAATAAGCAGGGCCAGGCCAGCTTTACTAAAATACATATTTTTCTCACTCTGACAGTCATGCAAGGGGCCGCAACTGCCCGTGTCTCGAGGACAATTTTAACAGCAAGACCTTTCTCCTCAGGGGACTGCTCTCACTTTTTCATTTAGAAGAGGAGAAAGGAAACCCAATCCTAAACATATGATGATTTTATTATGTGAAACCCAATAGGAAATGAAGTAAGAATATCGGGCTGCTTTCAGTTTCCTAGCAAGGGATTGTGTTTTAAGTTGGAAGAGGGGCAGCTGTGTTGGACGCTCGCTTCCCTCTACCTAAACATCAGGACCTCTTTAATTTTTGGGGGTCGTTGTGTGAGTCGTGTGGTGCAAAGACAGAGCAGGCTTGGTGGGAACTCCTGAGCTTTGATCTAGGCTCTGCTGGTTTGGAGAGGAGGATTCAGCTGGAGAAGCAGAGGATAAAGGACTGCAGGAGCTCCTGGCTGTGTCTTGGTGTGCAGGGATGCACACTCAGAGATGCCTGAGTGTGTACGTGTGTGTGTGTGTGTGTGTGTGAGCACCATAAGCGAGCCAGCCAAATTCCATCTTCATGGACAGTTCAATGGAAAGTTAGCTCGAAAATGCAGTATATCATATTTCATGAATTTAATGGGGTTTTCATGATTTTACAAAGTGCTTCAACCAGACACTCATGGCTGGAGGCTGCACAGCAGGAGACCTAAAACACTGCATCTGTGTTTTTCAACTCTTGCCAGAATCCATTGAATTTGATCCGGAATGACTATGCATCTTTGGAATGTACATTCACTTTTCTCTTGCCTTATCCAAATAAAAGAGGGACATGGGGGGGTTGAGGGGGAGGGAGAAAAGAGTCCTGTGAGAATTCCATATGGAAACACTAAACTAGCATTATAAAGGATTTCCTATAAACAAAATTACGGTCACAAATTTTGGACTCGGACCACATTTGAAACAAAGGGCCCTTTGTCTCCCTCTTTTAATATATTTTTTTATCTATGTTAGCACACACGTTTTTATTTTTTTATGGCAATAGATAAACAGATGTACATGCATACACTCATGCAAAAATGAATGTATATATTAGTTTGAGGTCCAGTTGCAATCTCTCTTAATTTTTTTTTTTGACTGCAGAACTCCTAACAAGAGCAAACTTTAATCGTTCAGTGCACTAAATCCCTTGAAAATAAATATCCAGGGCAACTTCAAAAGCCCTTAATTAGAAGCACATGTGTGGTGTTACAAATTTCTGGCTGAGGCGGCTGAGTTGTAATTTAACGTTATGATCTGCCATAAATATTATCCATAATGAGCAGACTTCATGTTACACTTCTGTACGTCAGATAACTGCAATATTTTTTGTCTGCTTTTGTTCAATCACTGAACCTTAAGTGAAGTTTAAAATTAGAAGGAAAGGAAGAAAGAAAGAACCAGTTTTCCCACCGGGAAGCTGAAAATTTCTGTCCTCCTAGCTGCAAAGAGAGCTATTGATTTTATTCTGTTTTCTTTGTTACAGTTTAAAAATGCGGCTAACAGATAATAACTTAGAGATGATGGGGGAAGAGGAAGGATAAGGTTTGGAAGCTGGTGAGATGATTGTTGTTGTTTTGCATAACTTTCTGATAGAAGCTTCCTGGAATACTTGCTGTGCTCCCCACTACCAAAGCAAACCCAAAACCCCCATAAACTCATTTCTACATGAAAATCAAAACCATTTCTGCCCCTGTGTTGTACCTGAACCAAGTCTGTCACTCTTCAGAAACTTGATGGCTGAGGGTAAAATTTTCTGTGTTAATTTTAAGTGGTTTATGAATTGGTTTTGCAGCCTTGGCACAGACTGAGCACAGTTATATGTGCATGTGTGTGTGTGAGTGAGTGTGTGTGTGTAAGGAGGGGGTAGTGAACCAGACAGTAAATTTACAGTGGAAATGTGCAGCTGTGGGGATTATACACTGGTTGCTTAAATGTGTGTGAAGAAATGCAGAAATTACGTGGGGCTGCAGAACAAGTCCACAGCCTCATGACTTGTATAAAGAGGCAGTTTGGTTTGGACTTCAACCAAACACATGGGTTGTGAGGTTTTTGCCTTGGAGAGCACCACAGGACCCTGTACCTATTTAAAAGGACAACCCTTATCTGGTGTTTCTGACTGCAGGTATCCAAGCCTTGCCTTGGCAGGCTGTTCCTGTGGCCACAGCCATATCTTATTGTTCAGCCTGGAGAGGAGAAGGCTCCAGGGTGATCTTCCTGCAGCCTTCAAGTACCCAAAGGAACCATAGGAGTGCTGGAAATGGACTTTGGACCAGGGGGAATGGCTTCACCCTGAATAAAGGCTGGGTTAGATGGGATAATTGGAAGGATTTCTTGGCTGTGAAGATGGCAAAGCCCTGGCACAGGATGCCCAGAGCAGCTGTGGCTGCCCCATCCCTGGAAGTGCTCAAGGCCAGGCTGGACAGGGCTTGGAGCAACCTGGGATAGTGGAAGGTGTCCCTGCCCATGGCAGGGCATGGAATTGGATCAGCTTTAAGGTGCCTTCCAACCCAAGCCATTCTATGGTGCAGGGCCCAGGAGTGCTGCTCGCTCCTGGGACGTCTCTCCTAGACAGAAGACATTGCATTTCCTCAGCCTTTGCTTCCCCCAGCGGAACAAGCATATCCTGCCTCTTTTCATACTCACACCAGCCTTCTCATTGGAACTGCTTTTCTGCTTCATCTTTAAAAACAAAAAATTACTGCAAGAGTGAGTAAAAATCTCTGTCCAAGTGCCCAGGGTGGGGACGTGTCTCTATCGACTGCAGCATCTTGGCATAAAATGTGGCTCCCACAGCTACATGCTCGAGGAGCAATTCAGAGCAGGGAAGTGCTGAGCAGAGACGCAACAGTTCCAAGCTGCAGGCACCACGGGCCCAGATATAAAGAAAATAGATGGCTGGAAGCAGCATGCTCTGTGGGCATGATGGCTGTGTGATATTGGTACCTGTCTGTCTGGTTCTGGCTGGACTCTGGCTGCTCACACTGCTGCTGGGGAGAGACTGGGGTCTCTGGGGTTATAACTGCTCCCAGGAGATGTCAGGCTCCCATAGGAACAGTACCAATTTTTAGTGGCAGCAGGAGGAGCTGCAAATCCAGTTCTCCAGGATATCCACCACAAGACTTTCTCTCTTAGCTTTGTCTCTCATTCCCAAAATGCCTGCATGCAATTTTTGCCTCTGCTGTTGCAGAGCCTTGAGCTGGATCACATCCTATCAGTTCTCACAGCTCATATCAGATAGAGCAAGCTGCAAGCCAAGCTAGTTCCCTGTGCTACCTCTCTTCAGCCCAGCTGAGCTCACAGGGATGGATTTGTACACCTCCTTCCCCTCTTTGGGTAGTGCAGAGCAGAAACAAGGCTGTAAACCTTCCAGGTGACAGGTTATCTTCAGAAAGGCTTGCCAAATTACTTTATAAACTTTAGATATGCTGGGGAGAAGATAAAAGCTGTAATGTTGCCCTTCAGAACTCCATGATGGATGTGTTGCTCAGTTCTCTGAATGTGCTGGATGTATCTGACAAAATCTTTCATTATGATGGAGGAAACAAAATACCTCTAGTCTCCCCCTTCCCTTCCACTTCCATCTCGAGTTTCTGGAACCACAAGTGACAGGAATGGAGAGTCTGTTGTCAAGGTGTTCCTAGCAGAGATGATGGAAATGCCCATTTCTCTGTGACTCCCAGCATCAGTCTGTAGTCAGGGAGGGTTCAAATAATGCTTGGAGACCTGCAGGGCTGTGTGTCTCTGAATACAACCAACACTCAAGAGTCATATCCAGTAATGCTTTTAGAGGCACTTCTAGTAGTTTGGACTATTTACCAAACCAAATTTAAACCAAATATATCGCTGGAGAAAAGTTTCCCAGTCCTTATTTCAAAAGAATATTTAAAACTTCACATTTTGCTTCCAACCAGGGATCAAGAAGTTATTTAAGAAGTATGAATAATTTCAGTGTTTCAGAGCAACCCCTTGAAATCAGCCACAGCCACCTCCACCTCTGCCTGACCAGGGAGCCAGAGGTGATTTCCCGACATGGACTGGAGCATTGCAACTGGTGGAAGAGGAAATCTCTCCATTGTCACATTACTTGCCATCAATTATTTGGGTGTGTGCCATTCCAGGTAAGATAGGGATGATGTCACACTCCTTCAAACACGAGCTCAGAAAAGCTGTGAAGGATGCTAACAGATACTGGAAGTGAAAAAGTACTTGGCAATCAAGGTCAAACACTAGCAGTAAATTTGAGCCAAATAAGAGCTCAGATTTAATGTGGCTACACATCCCTTCATCTTCATTTCTTCACCTCTCTGTAGTTTGCACTGATTGCCTCCTGTAGGCTTTGGGACACCCTTCAGACCAAGCAATCTGGTAACGATGCTATCAATAAAATTCCTCAATTTGGCCGGCTTGCCTCCTGCTTTCTTAACTAAATCACAGCTCTCTGTCACAGCCCAAAGACCTAATATCCAGATAAACGTCCAGCTTGCCTGAGCAGCTGTCCTGAGCCCACGGAGCCCCTGACACTGCTGGCCCAGCGCGGTGAGAGGGGCAGGCGGGAGGGAGCTGCTGCCCCGGCCGCTCCATGTTCAGCACGTCGATAGATGGAGCTGAAGGAACGAGGCACCGCGAGCGAGGGAAGGCGCTCATGGGTGTGTTTGCCTTTTTTAGAGTGCCAGGAAGGGATCGCACTTGTGAAATGGAAGCAGTGTGGCTGTGCGGTGAAGGGAGGGCATGAGGGACGCGGGGCTGCTGCAGGAGGAGAGGTGGAAAAGGAATGGAGGGCATAGAGACCTACATC
Source organism: Zonotrichia albicollis (assembly GCF_047830755.1). Lineage (NCBI taxonomy): Eukaryota > Metazoa > Chordata > Aves > Passeriformes > Passerellidae > Zonotrichia > Zonotrichia albicollis. The sequence continues at coordinate 9,237,404 of NC_133860.1, forward strand.
TGGGACAAAATAGCTTTTCTCTTGTCTACAGGCCTCTCCAGAGTATATTCTGCATATGATTGGACTTCTACACACACATCATCAAAATAGACTTGATTTTTCCTGGTAAATCTTGCACAGAATGAATTCCAGCATATGATTTTGCATATCTAGCTTAGATAAGACAATCACTCAAGTGCTTTGTGTGTCACAGATGTCCAGCTTGAGATGATCTAGAACTCCTTTAAGGCAGGTCAGGCGCACTTAAACTGTCCCTTTGCCTAAATAAATCACCTTGTGGAAAAATCCTCGGTAGTCAGTGTAAATAAGGATTCTCATGTCATGGTTTGCTTAGTCTGCTAATCAAAACATGTAGCTCTGAGCACTTACCATTTAGTGCAGCTTATGAAAATCAAGCATCATTATTGCTGTCTGATACATTATCACCAGCAGCCATATAATGGGAAAAATGTTCCTGGGTTGAAATGAGTGCAATTTATGATTCTAAATTGTTATGTATAAAGAAAGAAGAGTGCAGCTGGATATTCATTAGACACATTCAATTTAATGTATTGAAAACAGTAAAGAATATGTTTTAATTAATAAGCCAAGTGCACATGGCAATGGAATCTGTAAAGAGAGCCCACAGAGCTCAGCAGCTCTTACTGGGAAGGGAAATGGCAAAGCTGCTCCTTTCTCTACAGTGAGGTCACCTTTATTCACCTGCAGACCACCTTTATTCACCTGCAGCCTGCTTTTGCTGTCTCTGCTTTATTGCCACACTTGGAGGATTTTGTCTCTCAGGCCCATCAGTGGTACAAAAGGAATCAGATGTTTTTTATGCACCCTACTGTTTGGAATTCCAATTTGCAAATCTGTTTAATGAGGAAGATAGCTAGCATATTCCAAAAATTAGGGCCTTTGGTGAAATTGCTTTCAAAAAAGGCACTTAAGAAGGGTTAAAAAGACACTGAAAACATTGCAAGTGTTGCCTCTGTGCTGCAGTGTTGGAAGGAATGAATAGGAAAAACCAGGACATCAACAACTGTGAGGTTCATGTCCCTAAATGAACTTCAAAATCAAAATGGCATCTGACATTTTCCCTGGGAGTCTGAAAATGTACTGAAGATATCAACCAAATAATTTATTTCTTGTGAAGTCTTCTTAAGAAGACCCAAAAATAGAAAAACAGTAGCATGAACAATTATTAAAGTTATTCTTTCTAATGGAACTTTCATTCTAGCTCAAAAATCTTGTTGAAGAAATTTTTGGCACCTGACATTTACCAGGTTTGTTAGAAGCCAGGAAGTGAATCACCTTGGAAAATCTGAACAAAATTTTCTTGGCTGCCATCATGCAAAGGCAGATGAAATGTATTTCCAAAAAAATAAGAATTTTTTAACGCAATTGCTAATTCATACCAACTAGCTCAAAATAAGCCAATATTTGCTGTTTTCAATTTAAATGGAATCTTCTTGACTCTTCTTGAATTGATAATTTGTTGTTTGATAGAGAGGGAGGGGGATGGGCTACAGTGATATATTATTTATATTAATCCCTGGGCATGGCCTTTCCTAAGGTAATCCACAATTCAGATGTGACCATTAGCAGTCACAGGCTGGATCTCTCACTGAGTGGGGCCGTATGCATCCCTCAGGGACTGGCTGTAAGAGGTGAATCCATTTCTCCTGAAAGGCTGTGGGTTACACCCTCATGGAGTCCCTGCTGAAGGGAATAACCTCCATGCTCATGCCCTGCTTTACCTTTTAGAGAATAAACCATGTCAAGAGAGGCTCAACATTGCCCACCAGTGTGCACTTGGGCCCTGAAAACCAAATCCTGGGCTGATCCCCAGCGTGGCCAGCAGGGCGGGGGGATCCTGCTCCTGTGCCCCTGGGCTCAGGTGAGAGCCCACCTGCAGAGCTGCCCCAGCCCTGGCTCCAACAGCACAAGGAGCTGGAGCTGCTGCAGCCAGTGCAGAGGAGGCCACGGAGATGCTGCCAGGGCTGGAGCCCCTCTGCTCTGGAGCCAGCCTGGCACAGCTGGGGCTGCTCAGCTGCACCAGAGAAGCTCCAGGGACACCTGAGAGCCCCTGCCAGGGCCTGCAGGGGCTCCAGGAGAGCTGCACAGCCCCTGGGGACAAGGCAGGCAGGGACAGCACCCAGGCAATGGCTCCCAGGGCCAGAGGGCAGGGACAGATTTTGGCACATTGGGAATGAGGAATTGCTGGCTGGGAGGGTGGGCAGGCCCTGGCCCATGGTGCCCAGAGCAGCTGTGGCTGCCCCTGGATCGCTGGCAGTGCCCAAGGCCAGGCTGGATGGGGCTTGGAGCAGCCTGGGACAGTGGGAGCTGTCCCTGCCCAAACCATTCTGTCATTCTGTGAAGCTCTGCTACTACAGGCAATGTGTGCACACAACTCTCCCCTCTCTGAGTAGTAACTGTAGTGAGAAGTGGTGGCTTTTTAGTTATGGCATAGCTCTTCTGCCACCCCATTTCCCCTATATCCTGCAAGGAACTAAATATGTTTTAATTTGGGGGAGTAGTTTCCCCTTACAATGTTCTGAAAGTGAACCTTGAGGTTGTCAGAACTATAGGGTGGACTGAGAGCCTTGCTATGGCCTGGATGTGTTCATGGTGCTGCAAACACCAAGGATCCTCCTGTGTGCTGTCTGCCAGGGTGTCCTCCAGTGAAGGGGTATGGTTGTTTCTGCTTCCCTGAACAGCTGAGAAACCACTTTGGAAGGCAGCTGGGAAGAAACTGCCTTCCCTGCCAATTGAATGAGTTTCTGGCCTCTATGAAAGGGTCTGGCGTAGCAGGGAGGTGAACAACATACTCTGATGAGAGACTTCAATGGACAGGGAGACACACCCACTCACACTCAGGGAGCCTGAACTCACCAGGAACACGTGGGATGATCTGTCCTCTTGCAGAGTTGAGCCTGTCTGGTGCTGCCTGCAGTGTGCTGGTAACTGGGGATGGCTCCTGGACACGTCTTCCTAAAGCAAAGAGATACAGGAGTCTGAAATGCTGGAGAGCTGCAGGACAAGTGTGACAGCAGGACAATAACGTCACAGAATGGTTTGGGTTGGATGGACCTTAAAGATCACCCAGCTCCAAACCTCCCTACTATGAGCAAGGACACCTTCCACCATCCCAGGTTGCTTCAAGCCCAGTCCAACCTGTCCTTGGAACACTGCCAGGGATCCAGGGGCAACCACAGCTGCTCTGGGCACACTGGGCCAGGGCCTGCCCACCCTCACAGGGAAGAATTTCTTTCCAGCACCCCATCTAATCCTGTCCTCTGGGAAATGGGAAGCCATTCCCCCTTGTCCTGCCACTTTAGACCCTTATAAATAGTCTCTCTCCATCTTTTTTATCAGCTCCCTGCAGGTACTGAAGGGCTCAATTAGGACACCTTGAAGGTGCCCATTCTCCAGACTGAACAATCCCAGTTCTCTCAGCCTATCTCCACAGCAGAGGGGCTCCATCCCTTTGATCACCTCCATGGCCTTCTCTGGATTCCCTCCAGAATGTGCTGCTGGAGCCAGGGCTGGGGCAGCTCTGCAGGTGGGCTCTCACCTGAGCCCAGGGGCACAGGGGCAGGATCCCCCTGCCCTGCTGCCCACGCTGGGGATCAACCCAGGGCAGGGGGTTCAGGCTGGGGCAGGCCCAGCTCTCACCCACAGCACCCCCAGCTCCTTCTGCCAGGGCTGCTCCCCCTGCTCAGCCCCAGCCTGGGTTGGTCCCAGGGTTTGCCTTGGCCCAGGTGCAGCTCCAGCTCTTGGCCTTGTTAAACCCCATGAGATTCCCTGGGCCACCCCTGCAGCCTGTCCAGGTCCCTCTGGATGCCATCCCATCCTCCAGGTGTGTCAGCTGCACCTCTCAGCTTGGTGCCATCTGCAAATCCACTGAGGATGCCCTGGATCCCTCTGTCTGTGTCATTAATGAAGATATTCAATAACACTGGTGCCCAGATAGATCCCTGAAGGATCCCCTGGGACCCTGAGCTATTCACCAGAACCCTCTGGATGCAACCATCCTACCAGTTCCTGATCTGTTTAATAATTCTCCCATTAAGTTCATCTCAGTTTAAAGAGTAAGATGTTGTGGGGAACGGTGTCAAAGACTTTATGGGAGATCAGTAAATAAAATGTGAAAGTATTTATAGGGCAAGACACCAACAACTTGTCTAGATGCAAAAAACTTTTGAGAAGTACCAAGGGCCCATGGGATAAAGGACCCCATTGCTGGGACCACTGTGATGTTCTGGCATCTCCACTCCGAGGTGGTGAACAGAAAGTAGTTCCTTTCTGCTGGGACTTCAAAGGATCTCTCAGAGTCCACAGAAACTCCTTGGTGCCTTTCTTTGTGTACAGCACACCCAGCCTGCACTCAGAGGAGCTCTGGATTGCTGGCCCAAATTCTCTCCACTCATATTTCAGCACAATGAAACAGACATATGCTTGTGTGAGGAGTTCGTTTGCATAGATGGTCTAGAATAGTCACCTTTTAAAGACATCTAAAAAGTCTTTAAAAGGCTTTTTTTTTTTTTTTTTTTTCTTTTGCTGTCAAAAGCTGATGGCTTTTGGAAACTACAGTTTTAATGGAAGAAGTGTCATCTTTGCTAATATCTTGAACTAAAGATGTAAGTGGGAACAAGCTGTTCCATGAGCAGCAGAATTAACAAAACCATGTTTCTTGTGGATGTGTGTCTCAGGTTTGAACTTTCTGGTTAAACTAGGGTGCCAATTTGAGATTTTCCCATAGCTGTGATATGAATAATGTCTCCACCCAACACAGATTCTCCACATTTTGATAAAGGGTAACTGGAGCCTCTCTTGTTCTGTCTGGTGCAACTAATCAAGTCCCTGTCTTCCCCCAGGCAGTAAATTTTCATGAAATATGTACAATTCTAACAAATTTTGTTGAAACAGGTTCAAAAGTTGTCAAGAGGACACGAAGAGATGAGATGATACACACATAAATTGGATCATGTAAGTCCTTGTTTTCTTTGGAAAGCAGGGCAGAAACATTCTCCACAGGCAGCTTTTAATGCAGAAAATGACTATTTATGGAAATCTTTACAGTCTTTTCTATCTTAGAAAGGGGTAAGATAGAAAGGGATGCAACTTGGCTTCTCTTCTCTGAATTATTTATGATATACAGGAGAAGCAGTGTATAGAGGTAACCTATGAGGGTTTTTCAGCAATTGTCCTTCTTTCTCTTACAAGTTTCTAAATTCTTGTTGTGCATCGTTTTGACAAACAGAACCTCAGCAATAGGCTTTCGCATTTTCAATTCTAGTATTTCTCTGCTTGTCCTTGCTGAGACTTTCAGTGAATAATCTTTGAGTTGTTTTGTAAAGACTGTGTGAATCAATTCAAGTGCCAGTATTTAAATATTAAGACAGGTTTTCTGAAGACCAAAGGTTAAGCACTGGTGTTGTATAAACACTCAACAAAAAATTCCCCTTTTAGATACTTTACTTTTTCTTATCTTGTACTTTAGTAGACTTTCTGTCATCAGATAGTGCTTTACACTAGACATAACAAAAATAGAAAATAAGATATTTTTAAAAAAACCCATCAGTTTTATATCTTTATACAAGAAAGAAACATCAATGGTGCAAGCTCATTTTCTCACTCACACGTCCTCTTTCTTCCTTGAAGGAATGGTGAAAAACTTTGCATGCCCAATCCCTAGAAGTGTCCAAGGGCCAGCCTGGATGGGGCTTGGAGCAACCTGGGACAGTGGAAGGTGTCCCTGATGGGGTGATCTCTAAGGTTCCCTCCATCCCAAACCATTCTGTGATTCTATAATAAAGCTTTGAATATATCATCTCAAGACAACGTCCCACTCAAAGCCTAGTTAGATTTATTTTTCTCTTCTTGTCTTTCTTCATTAATTCAAGACTAAGAAGTGATAAAAACATCAGTGTTTTGATTTTAAACAGGCCACTCTTTCTAGGATCTGGCCCTCAAAGCTCTGTGTGTCCTGGGTGGACTGCAAAGCCCAAACCCGCTCCTTATGATTTCCGCTCTTTTGATTTTCAGACAGGGTTTTTTTTAGCCAGTCCTTGTTGTGGCCAGTACCAATGACAGGGGAAATATTTATAGTGCTGAAATCAAAGGGGCACAAGGCAGTGCTAACAGCACTCCATCACTTCCTTTTTCAAGGGAGGGACGTAGCTGCAGACTCAGAGATCACTCATCACGATAGGAATATTTATCTCTTGGAAAGCCCTTGTGCTACAACTGCAGGGCAGTGAAATGAGCACTGGGCTTTTTGCATGATTCACAGTTTTTCATTATCCAGTTTGAACAGTGCTGGTTCAATCAGCACAGGTTTTTTGATGGAGACCGTGGTGCACAGGGCTATTCCTCAGGCTTCTTCACCCATATTTTCTTGTGCTGTCTGTGCACACAACCTTTCATTAACTTCTTATTTTATTTCTTTTTGCACACTGCCTGTTTTTGTGGTCCATGATGGATTTTGCAGAGCAATCCTGTGGGGCAGCTCATGGCAGCAGGGAGAGCTGTAGGTGCCCACAGCTCTGGTGCTTCACTGTTTGTCCTCAATGGCTTCAGGCTCTGAATCTGAAATCAGAGCATCAGTTTCATCTGTCCCTAAACTCCTCTAAATCTGGGTGGGTGTTTGTCTCAGGCCACTCACGTCGGGAGAGTGACAAAGGCAGGGCAGGAGAGTTGGACACGAGTTGGGGTGGAAAAGCTCTGGGAAATGTGGGAGATGCAGGCAGGAACTACAATGTGGATTGTCACCTGAGACTGAAATGCTCAAAGGAGCACAACCTGCAGGGCCATATCAGCTTTTACTCCCTGACTCTCATTTTCCTCCTGTCCTCCTGCTTCAGAGTTTGGTTGTTCATTGCTGCCCTGAGATGTGCAGGATGTCTCTGTTTCGGCCCACGCATCTGAAAAATGAGTCAAAGCTCTTCAGGTTTTGGTCTTGAAGTTGTTTATTCATTCTTATCTATAAAATTTTCTTTCTGCCCTGCCGAGATCTGCTCAGCAGGGCAGCCAGAGGCACTTTAACCCCCCTGGAGCAGTGTTGTTTTTTTAGACTACAAACTACATATAACATGTTTACAATTACTTTCCAATACCTATCACCTATGTTAGACAGTGCACTTCTACTTTAAAGCAATCCCAAAGTGCCAGCATCACCGCAGAAAATGGAGAACAAGAAGGAGAAGATGAAAGGCTAGACACATCCAAATTCCTCCATCTTGTCCCCAAAACCCCCATTCCAAAATCCTAAAATCTACATTTTAACCCTGTGATAATTTTATTATTATACTATTCAAACTTCTATGATTTTTAGGTCCTCATACAAAGCTGGTAATTTGCTCCACGGGTCATAATCAAATCCCCAGGTGCTCTGGGCTGTGTGCCAGGGTCTCCAAACCCCCCAACAGGGTCTTTGGCAGCTCTGGACACCCCGAGAGATGCACTGAGTTCTGACGCTCCTGCAGCAATAACCTGCCCTGGGGAGCAATAATCTTTAGCCTGTGCAGGGAGCTGGCCCAGGCTGCACCAGCTGGCCATGGCTCTTTCCTCTCCCCTCTGCTCTGGTGCTGAAGACCTGGCAGCAGCTCCAGGGAGTGATGGGAGCCTGACAGAGGGGATGTGAATAGCTGGCTCCTGATTGACAGCCCCTCCACGGAGTAGTCTGTCAGATTAATTATCCGTACTTCAGAAATCCCTGGAGATCCCATCACCATTTCACAGGGTGCTGTGGAAACACATCATGAAGTTCCAGCCCCCTTTCCCTGAAATGGCAATCTGTCTGTAAGAGACAGCAGGTGGAATCAGCTTGTGGATGGCAGTAAGGAAAGATTAAAAAAGGCTTTTAAAGGGTTTGGGAAATACACAGACACCACAAAGTGGTGTTTCCCTTTGGCTCATGGCATCAGCAGAGTTTCCTTGGTGTCCTGTGAAAATTGAGGTCTCCAGTAGCTGACCACCAGCCTGGGGCTTGTTCCCTATCTGTGTGGGTTTGATCCAGCCAAAAGGTAGCAGAGAGCATCATGTTGGATGAAGACCCAGAAATTTGGGTTCCAGTGCCTTAACCTGCAGATATTCACTCTGCTGATATAGAAATAAGGCTAAGATTTATTATTACTATTATTATTATTATTATTATTATTATTATTATTATTATTATTATTATTATTATTATTATTATTATTTCCCAAGCAGCTGTCAAAGCAAATTTGAGAGAAGGGACTTTTAAGTAGTGCTTGCATGAGGAATTTCTCATGGAAAATTCCTCCTCTGAACTTTTCCAATTTGATTAACAAAGGAATGTTTATAAAACAAAGCCCTATGCTAGACACTGACATTTCTAAGTTTGAAATTGCTCTTGTAGCAGTTGAAGTGAAGTTCATGCATCAGTTTGAGAGCAGGTAGTACATCTAGGTGGAACAAGGACTTACTTGGGACAATCAGAAGAGAGAAATATTCCTTGTCGGACAATAGGGCAGCACTGAGATTATGAGTGAAAACATCTGAGCCTGGTGAAAGCAGTTCCTTGATCAGACTCTTTTCTAAAGTCACCATTACTTAACAAGAATAAATTATTATTTTTATCTTGAGCAAATATTGGCCTTCTCTAAAAGTGAGATGAATCATAAAATGCTAGAGTTATGGAATGGTTTGGGCTGGTAGGGATCTTGAAAAGGGAAGGGATATTTAAAGATCATTCAGTGCCAAGCCCTCTGCCATGGGCAGGGACACCTTCCACTAGAGCACCTGCCTGCAAGCTTCATCCAACCTGGCCTTGGACATTTCCAGGGATCCAGGGGCAGCCACAGCTTCTCCGGGCAACCTGTACCAGGGCCTCACCACCCTCACAGGGAATAATTTCTTCCTAATGAAATCAATCTAACCTGTCCCCTGACAGTGTTTCCTCTTGTCATTTCCCCTTGTACCACCACTCCATGCACTTTTCAAGGCCCTTCTCCATCTCCTTTTCTCATGTGGTTTATGGACTACCAGTGCACATTGATGGATATTGAGCTTCTCATCCATCAACACTCCCAAGTCCTTCACCTCCAAGATTCTCTCAACCCATTCTCTGTCCAGCCTGTGTTTTGGATTGCCCCAAAACAGGTGCAGAACCTTGCACATGGCCTTGTTGAAATCCATCAGGTTCACCCAAGCCCAGCTCTCAGGGCTGCCCAGCACTCTGAGTGTCACATTGTTTGTTACCAGTAACTCTTCACTGTCTGTCTTGAGGAAAAGGTTTGTTCTACAGAGACCAGATTCCTCACAGACTTCCCTGCCTATAATTGCATCCTCATTAAAGCCAGGCAAACATAATGTTTGTTTGCTTTTGTTTTCTTGCCTTTTCTATTTCAGTCAATGCCAAAACCCCCAGCTCTCCCTATATCCTTCTAAATTATCTTGTCTAACCCTGCTTGCCTTAAGGACAGTCCTGTGTCATTCAGGGGCTCATGGTCCCTAAGGGGTAGGTTGAAGTTTTCTTTTTTAAAGTTCCACATCCTACTCCTGGAACTGATCAGTGATTTGAGCTTTCATATCAAATAAGGATGATGAGAACATTCTGCAAACATAAGGACTCCTGTGCCCATTTTGCTGATGGATCATGGACACTGAAGGGCTCACTGAGACCACATGTCCATGGTGTCAAACACAGAATTACCACTTTTCAGCCTGGAATTTCCAGCTATTCCTGATCTCTACTATTTATCAGCTTCTAAAACTCACCTTGCGAAAGCATATCCAAACTTACAAGAAGTGAAGAGCTGGATGACCTCATTTATTATAAAGAAACTTTTCCCTGTGAGGGTGGGCAGGCCCTGGCCCAGGGTGCCCAGAGAAGCTGTGGCTGCCCCTGGATCCCTGGAAATGTCCCAGGCCAAGTTGGACAGGGCTTGGAGCAATCTGGGATAGTGGAAGGTGTCTCTGACCATTGCAGGAGGTAAAACAGGATGACATTTAAGTTCTTTTCTGAACTGCTCTGTCATGCTATGATTTTATAACTGTGAGACATTTTGATTGAGATTTGATGTGGAACACACAATAACGCTGATTTTTACTAGGGATGACATAGCAGTCATGAGAGTAAAAATGTTTGGCAAAGTTTTTGTTCCTAGTACTTGTAGAAAATGGCAGGCAAGAATCTCCTAGCATGAAAAGCAGATAAATAGGCTTCAGGGAAAGAAAATTTCTCAATGTCACCTTCCTAAGAGAAACTTCTGAGACCCCAAATATAGCTAACCCTGATGCTAATGCTATGCAGAAAGGCAGCTTGGGCTATGTCACCAAGGTACTCTGCAGTTATGAGGTGTATATTTTAGAAGATCATGTGAGGAATTAAGCATGAAGATGCCATTTAATTATACATTTATGCACTTGCTTTTTTTTTTTTTTTTTTTTTTTTTTAGAGCAGACTCTTTGCTGAGCATTTACTTCTTTGAGTTAATGACAATAATTACATGAAAATCCATTTGGGCTTCTCAAGATGCTGAATTTGCAAACTGGCAATACAAATACTTTAATACTCATTTAAATACACTGTAATTGCACTTGATTCTAAGTAGTGGCATTTTGAAAGCTGTGCCATTTGTAAATATTAGATGTGCCCCTCCCCCCCTCACTTTAACATCAATCCTTGGTGTATCTGGTTGATGTCAGTCTTGATAAATTATGCTGCTGAAAGAGCTGACCATAAAGAATAACGTTTTCCATTAAAAATTAATATATTCCCATGCCACAGGTCCTTGTGTAAGTGCAATACAATGGTCTGTATTGTCTGTCTGTCAGCACATCCATGTCTGATTTGTGGTTTACCTAGATCCTACAAAGTCCTGAGAAAATTACAGTTTTGATACCTGTCATTCATTAGTAATATTTATATTACTAATGTATTACAATATTTGCACACTGACAAGTGACACCTGCAGTCTGGTTAGCTGTCAGCCAGGCTCACAACATGAAAGAAAAGAAATTACTTTTCCTCCTTATTGAATGAAAAGACAACATTTTTGCTGCCTCTCCCTCAGGACTCGTTTTTCCGAAGGGATTTCAGACGGCTCCCTGCTTGGTTTAGGATGGGCACAGCTTTCTGCAGCCCTGGGAAAACTGGAGCAGTGGAAACAGAGTCATCAAGCACCATTCCCCACACCTCAGGTGCTGATTCACATCTCTCTGCTCAGAAACTCACTGGGTGTCATGCCAAAACTTGTTTGAATTTCTCCCCTCTCCTTCCTTTTGCCACGGTGGACATCCTAGGACCTGATATCCTGTGTGCTCCCTTCCAGGCTGAATGCAGCCTTGGAAATTTTAATGTGGATGAGGGTAAAATTTTAAAGTTCTCCTTTTCTCTTAGCAACACTTTTCTTTCCTTTGTATTGCTTTTCTGTGTACGTAATTATTGTAAATGTGGACAACTGTTTCATATTGTGTTTTTGAGGAACACTTTTTTGCTTATGTACACATTGTCTGTGTACATATTTTGTGCCAACTGTTTAGAAAATGCATTTTTTTTCTCCTTTCTGCATGTCAACCTGTTCAGAAAAGTCTAGTGAATGATGCCTCACCAGTGGAAGTGTTTTTGCTCAAGTGCTAACTTTGCAAATCTCAATATTATGAGGTTTTGTTTCAGAGTGGTACCGAAGCAAGGTTCTAAGAAGTCTTTTCTAATTTATTTGATGATTTCCTGCTTCGATTTTTCTAGTTTTGTGTTGGATGACAATATGCAAAAGCCCAAAAATAATGCAAAAGCCCAAGAGAATGTGATGCAAAACACTTCATTTTCCAGGAAACAGGTTCTTGATTATTTCTGTGAGGCTGTTCCCAAACAGAATGAAAACAGCTGCTGAGAAATTAAACATTTTGCAACTTTCCTTCTGTAGAAGGAGAAAAGTGAGAGTTACCTATAAGCTCAGGCCAAATAAAAAAGAGCTTTGTTATAAGCATCATCTAAAGATAAAGCTGATTTTCAGTTGGCCCAAGGATCCTACATTTTCCATTCTATTATGTTAATAGACAGGGGAGTGAAATATTTTCTCTCTTTCTCTTTCCCCCTTTTCCCCTCCCTTCTCCTTTTCCTTTTCCTTTCCCACATAGGATTTGTTTCTGTCAGCGATCACTAGCCCCTTCAGTTGGATAGTGTCCTGAATTTTATTCTGACAATATATTTAATATGAAAGCAAACCAGAGTTAGCAGTCAGCCTTGCACACGCACTGCTGAAGATCCATCAGATATTTTGTTGACAGAAAGTGCACTCTCTCTATGATTAAAATCCCCCAAAATTTCTTGTTGTGTGAAGCAGCTGAAAACACTCTGGTTCCGAAATTCTGTTTAATCTAAAGAAATATGTTTAGCAATTAAAGTAAGCAAAAATGTGTGTTGTGTGGAAAATTTTGCCCAACAATCTTCCAACTCTTGCATATATGTGTATTTTTATTGGAGTTCATCTGCCCTAACTCAGGGATCTCTAAAGGAGATCTGAAGAGGTCATCCAATAACTGAAGAACTATCCTAGGTGGGAGAAGTATCAAAATTGTATGTTTCAAGACATATTCTTAAATCCTGATTTGCATAACTGCATAACCTTTGTGTAAGTGTTGTAAATACAAAAAATGTGTGTACATCTTCTGTTAACAGTTATTGCAGTTTTGCACAGAAGATCATTCCTCTGTGGATGTCTTTGCATATGCCCCAGACACCCAGAAAAGTGTCCAAATATTCCTATGCCCCACATTTCTCATTTTTTTTTCTAATAAGAGAGTTTTCTGAAAGAGTGGTCATTTTAGCAAAAGGAAACGCATTGATGTGACATGCTGATACCCCACACATTAGGAAGAATGAAAGGATCTGCCTTTGAGTGAGAACTCTTTTGGTAAACTCACATGCTTGAATGATTAAACCCAAGGATTAAAATATCTTTTACAATGTGTATTTTTTTTTCTTTCTCTCAATGACTAACACTGGGAAGGGAGGACAGAGGAAGAGAGAGAAATAAGCTTATATTCTTAATTTTCCTAACCCATATCCCATTCCAGAACCATAAGATGTGATAAAGATAGGTAAGCAGATTAATTTAGCAGACTTCCAGACTTCTGATGCAAAAAAGGGAGGCAGAAACATTTTATCATTTCTGACATATGGAGCATGTAGTTCTGACTGCAATATGGAATGGATGATCAAAGTCATGTTTTCAATAGATCCTAGGAACATTTTTAGCCTCAAAGTCATTAGTAAACTTCAATTTAGGAGCTGAACCCTAAAACCTTAATTTGGACAAAGCAGTCCTACTTGGGAGCATAGCAACTCACTCACAGGTCAAAATTTAATATAATTCTTGAACCAGGCAGCTCAATGTCTTGGAGAAAATGACTAAAAAATACTTAGAAAATACCTTCAAGGTATGAGGATGAAATTGAGAGCTAAGCACAGGGAAAATAAGAACTAAGGCTTTCAAAGAAAATTGAAGCTTTGGAGAGCCTTCAACTATTTTGATTTATATTTAAACATTTTAGAGATTGGAGCTTTGATTAGCTGAGACCCTCTCCAATTCCCCTTCAGCTCTGATTTATGGGCAGGCTGAATCTCAGTAAAATGAAAGCTAAATGAGGTGTTCTTTAAAATTACCTTTGAACACTTAAAGAAGGTAAGGAAGAGGGCAACTTGGTTGGTGCTGACATGAAGGGGAATGGGATATGAGGGTGAATGTTTTTAGGAGCTGAATACTGGAGAGGGGGAAGGAGCAGAAAGAACAGGATGTCAGGTTGTTTCTAATTGCTACATGTGATAGCTGTTATATATACATCACTTTTGACTGGGAGATGCATGAAACTAGACTTGTTAGCATAAACAAGGCTGTTTGTGCATATGTAAGATGGAATTTGGTGGGGTTTTTGGGTGGCTTATTTTTTGTTGGGAAGAATTTCTTTTCTCAGTTTACTGAAGAAATGGCTTTCTCATTTTGCTGTCTACAATGGATTGTCTCAGCCTATCCAAGGTTATTCTGATAGAAATTTTGTAGCTCCCAGGAAGCAGCTCGACACCTCCAGGTGAAATTGTGCAGGGGTGGCTCATGGGCAGTGACCCCAGTGGCTCAGCACAGAATCACAGAATGGCTGGGGTTGGAAGGGAACTTATGAATAATCTTTTTCCAAGGTCTCTGCCATGGGCAGGGACACATTCCACTGTCCCAGGCTGCTCCCAGCCCCATCCAGCCTGGCCTTGGGCACTGCCAGGGATCCAGGGGCAGCCACAGCTGCTCTGGGCACCCTGGGCCAGGGCCTGCCCACCCTCCCAGCCAGCAATTCCTCATTCCCAATGTGCCAAAATCTGTCCCTGTCCTGTGGGGCATTCCCTGTATGCTGTCCCTCCAGGCCCTTGTCCCCAGTCCCTATGCAGCTCTCCTGGAGCTCCTTAAGATATCCTTTACTTCAGGCTGAGCAACCCCAACTCTCTCAACCTGTCTTCCTAAGAGATGTGCTCCAGCCCTCTGATAATTTCTGTGACAATGATCCTGGACTAGCCTCCTTTAATAATATGGTAGATAGAAAATTTATGAACATGACCATGGTCTTCCCAGTCCTCCCCAGTTTTGCTTTTTGCATTTCCATTCTATCTAATAGAGAAGAAAAATAATGAGCACCAACATTATCAGAAGCCAGTCAGAAATGGCTAAAAATGCCCTTTAAGGCAATATCCAGGTCTACAAATGTTCTCAGCCCTGCTCTCCTCACAGCTGCTGGCTGTGAGGAATTGTCTCTGCTCAAGGATGTGCACTGTGTGACAGTGGCACACAAGGGGTCAGAGTCCCACCAAGCTGCTGCAGTTGTCTCATCCCTGCAAGAAAAATATCAGGTGCAGAGGAAATTGCACATGACAATTGTTTGAAAACATGTCTCTTAAATGAAGTAAGGAATGTGTCATAAGCAGATGATCCCTGTGAGAGTGGTAGCTGCCAAAATTGTGAGTTAGGTCATGATGTTTGCAGAAGATTTTAATATTTTGCAGCTGGAATGTGCATATAACAACGTATTCCCTCCCCACATTCTTGCTGAGTTTGAAGGCACGGATACAAATGATTACTGACTGGCTCAAAAACTTCCTTGCAGATACCGTGGGTTTGTTTCTTGACAGCCTTTATCATGGCAAGAGGAACTGTTGAGGTACCATGAGTGCAAAAGATTGAGTCTGACTGTGGGGGAATGTTTAAGTTTTCCTAGTTAGTTAAAACAGCCGTAGGGCATTTTGGATTGGGTTCAGCTTCATAGCTTGGACACAGATCTCAGTTATCCTCTATTCTTGGCACTGGTCTTTGCTTGCCTGACAGCCTGGTGATGGGAATCCAGGATCTTCGACTGCATAAATCTGTTCCTACATAGGTGTCACCTCATTCTGCAGCGGCGTGCGCGGCATTCAAGCATTTCCCTTGGTCGTTTCTCACTGACAGCTGCTTCTTCCCACTGGGGAGCAGCTGAGCCATGGCAAACCATTATCACTCCTCCAAGATGATGTTGAGTCAGCCTCAACATCAGTCCTGAAGATAACCATGGTCTTGTGCAGCCAGTGGCTTGGATCTTTTCCTGCTTGCCAGAATATTGTCCCAGCAAGGCAGTCTCACCCTTATCAACTCAGATAGCTCACATGCATCCCCCTGGGACATGCACATGGGTGAGTAGAGGTCTTCCTGTGGTATCTCTTGCGTTCCTTGTAGGGTTTTTATTCCAGATACATGCAACAATTTTGATGCTGCTCATGTGGCTGTTTGCAGCCAGTTTGAGAGAACCACTGTGGGCTGAGGTGCATAGTTACTATTTCTCTAACTACCGGCATCAAGCTTCTGGAATTAGCCAGATCCCACAGTTTTTCATCTTTATTCTTGGGACATTTGCCTTCCCCTGTCTCCCTAATCACTTTCTCATGTGTTAAGTCAGGGCTGAGCCTTTCTGACGCAAAACACTCTTTCATGCACAACTCATAAAGTCACACAGAATTTCATCATGCTTACAGACAGAGAAATGGAAGCTTCTTAGGAGAATTGCATTGGGACTAGAACCTCAGTGCAGAAGTTTCTCCTCTTTCAACCCCTGAGAGAGACAGCAAAGGCCCTAAGGAGGGCACCAGAGCTTCTTGCCTGCCTGAATAAGACCCATGGCTGAACCAAAGAAGGAATTAGAGTAGAGGAAAAAGATTTGTGCAGGCATGAATTATCCAGCCACAGCAGATGAGGCTGCTCGTCCTGCTCTCTCTGAATGGCAGGTGCCATTGGTATTTCTTCTGGAAACACCTCAGTATTGGGGATGTCTTGTGGCCAGTCCTAAAAGGGGGTGCTGCCAATTCCAGGGAAAGCATTGAAAGTGGTGATGGGGCTGCCTGCAAATGGCAGCACAGAGACACCCTCATGATGGTGCTCCCTGTCTGCTGCCCACTACCATGCACAGAGACTAAAGAGATGTTTAGTCAGATCCAAATCCACTTCCCCCCAAAACTGGATTTCTTATTTCTTTGCAAAGACAGAATAGGCAATGAAATTATTGCAAAGATAGGATGGACACCCTCAGTCTGTGGCTGGAGAGTGTGAACTGGGGTGTATTTTATGGCTTAACTTGTCATGCCATAAGAACTCCTGCAGGATAAATGGGAAAAAAGTAATCTCAAGGAATAGTTCTGAAGCAGCTCAGATGTCTTAAGAAGGAGAAAGTTGTGCATTTCTTTGTCCCTTAGGTCCATAACTAACCTTGTCTATCTGCACTAATTTTCACTTAGCAAAGAATTTGGCAATGTTTAAAACCATCCCTGTTCAACAATGTATGGAGACAAATGTTCCACATGAAATGTATACTGAAATCCTTCTCCTAGGAGTCTCCTCGCCAACCTGACCTCTGCATCCAAATTCTAGCCAAAACTGAGCTGATAACAGGGGGCTTTGGCCAATGGACATTGCTCAAAGTGGTATCACAGGCTGAATGTGTATAACAACTGCAATTTGAATGTAGGACTGAACCTAATCTTTGATGCAGGTGCAAAATCACCATCCTTCTTCAACTATGGATACCACCTTTACTGGAGTTTTACTAGTCAGGATTTCTGACTAGTTTTATGCAGAAAAAACCAGTGATTTCTAAAGATCTCTATTGCATTCACACTGAGTTAGCATAATGGAGGCTGTTAAATTGAAAAAAAATAGAAAAGAGATACCTCATATCTGATCCCATGTGCAATTTCAGATATATATTGTCTGAAGCTGGAATGTGTGGATGTGTGGAACAAGGCTGCTATTGCAGCTTGTCACTGCCTGGGTAGTAAGGGACAAAGTGAGTGCATAAAATGGATGTATGCAGGCACAAAATCTGAATGCTTACACTTTTGCAAAGGTACAGAAGTTTAGTCAGTGTAAATTGCTGCGGGAGTACCAGCCTAAAATAACTGAAAATTGATTCTCACTTACTTTTGAAATATTCTGGTGAACTGACAGTTATTTTTGAATAGCTCTACACCCGCTGAAGTCCAAGGAAGTCTTGATTTCAGCATGAGCAGAATGTTGCTGAGTAATTCTAAAAGACCAGCCTCCTCTCACATTCAAATTGTCCAAATGAAGTGAGCACATTTGAGGTCTTTCTTTTCCCTGTTGATCCCTGTCCTGAAAGACATAATCTCCTGCAATGTGCTGCTTGAAAACAGGAGGAGTCAAGTGGCAAAAAGAAGGTGAAACCCTATTTTCAGAGTCCAGGATGTCAAAGATTAAGTGCACACTCAATGTCAGCTATTTACATATCAGACTTTTCCCATGATGGCTACAATCACCTTCAGACCACACCTTCCTATCGATAGGGAACTGCAAATTTAAGATTTTCCAAGTAGCTCATAAACAGCAAACAAATGCAGACCTACAATATATTGTTACTCTATTCTATATAGTATATATAGAATGGATTTATACTGTGTATATATGTATTATTTGGCTATGTTCTGATATATAGGCTTAATTTCAGCCCTGAGTCAGAGGAATAAGCAATGCATTCCTCCACCAATGACCACCTCATCTTCATGCAGCATCCACAAAATGCCCCAAAATCACAGTCTGAGCACCAGCCACATCTCTCTGGTGTGGTTTAAAGCTGTGTAACAAGACAAGCCTCTGATGTGACAGCCCGGGCCATGATGTCATTGTTACATGGCAATTATAACAATGGAATAGCAGCAGCTAAGTGCTATCCAGTGTCTGCACCACGAGTAGGTTGACTGAAATGTAATGACTATGCATCATCATTAGAGAGCTGCTGAGTCTCAGAGAATCTCTTCTAATGAACAATTGGATAATCACCAGCAAATGACGACTTTTGCAATTGAATCTAAAAGATGAACTCATTGATACCATTGGATTATTAGGAGCTTATGTATTGATGTTCAATCATTTTAATGGATGTGCTGTCCTTATTGTAGAATATGACAGTAAAAGTGCTGTGAATAGTAATTTCCTAATAATAACCCTAATGATGCTAATAATACCATAATCTTATTTAATCTAATTTAAATACACAGAAAAAAAGGACCTACTTAGAGCCACTCATCTTTTGTTGGTGGAAATACTCTCAATATAAAAATTACATTTCTTTCCAACTCCTTTGGCACACAGAAATCAAAGCCACTCACCACTTACAAATCAGGCAGGAGTCCCAAATCTGTAAAATCTTTAGGAAAGCACTAATGTGTTGCGTTTAATAGGGATGAATTTAAGCATCTGCTCACAGACTTTGCTGAGCTGAGTTTTCTTCGGCTTTTGGGCAGGGACTCAGCACTGAATGACATTAATTTTGCCTCCATGTTGGGATGTCTATTATTACCTGAGTCAATTTAATTCGTAATGAAGGCTCAGCAAGGGATAGCATGAGTTAACAGAGAAGAAGAGAGTGCAGATGAAGGCTCATGGCACAGACACAGCTGAAATCAACTGTCTGGCACACCAAACTCTGAGTGTACAGTAAATTGTCTTGACTCCACATGTACTTTTAATAAGCCATGTCAGAAAGAAATCCTCTGAGAGCATGTCACCCAAGCATGGACTTGCCTCAACAGGGTTTAAAATAAATTCCATCATCAAGTATTTTCGTTTGGGTCCACCCTGAAGTTGCAATACTTTTGCTACATGTATAAACACTGAAAATTTGACAGAGGTAATCCTGGAACAGAAGAATTAAAAGCAACTCCTTTTTTGCTGCAAGCCCTATTTCTTTCTGTGTACTATATACATGGTTTTGTATTTCAGTCATATCTTCCTTTGTGCAAACAAAGTCAGGGTTTCTGTGTTTTGCAGAGCTGATGTGTCCCTGGGAATAAGGGCTGGATTCTCTCGTGGCTAACACTTCACTCTGAGAGAGAACTTCTGGTTGCAAAATTTTTATTGGTGGCAACGAGTGAGACAGGAGAAAAAAAAATCTGAATTCTGGACTATTTGTGAGGCTGACAGCCAGGCTAAAAATACCTTTCCTGCTCAGCAACACAGATGAGCGGTCAAACAAACAAGGTAGTTGTCATTTTCTCTGAAAAGGTCCCTTTTCAGAATCAAAAAGTAATTTCAAGTTTTACAGGGGAAGGTAAAATGCCGTGTTTGCTGAAAAATTCACTGTTGCTGGCAGTGGTGTCTTGCAGGGGACACCACAAGTGGACTCAGTGGTGACGATTGTGTGTGGATAAAAATGGGGCTGGGTGATTAGAGGGAGAGAAGTGAGGAATGGTGCTGAGATCCTGAAGTAACTCAGCCCCAAAGCCCCCAATTTTCCTTCCTACCTGAGCTCCTAATGGCTCACCAGGAGGCAGGTTGGAGAGTGTTAATTCCAGAAAGACGTGGAGCTGGGGGAGCTTGTGCATTGTTAGTATTCAGGCTGGGGGTGTTTAGTAGGCAGGGTGATATCTGGCTGTGTCCTTTTACACTGAAGGAGATGAAATTCTAAGTATTTCCAGCTGGAAACCTTTTACAGTGGGAAAAGAAGGAGGAACACTACTCTTTTCCCATAAGAAACCCTTTTTCAACCGAGCAATTTTGGAAATAGGCGGGCGCATTATAAATCCCCACAATGCTACTTCTCTGGACAGGAGCACAGAATATGCAATTTTCTCACAGAAAGCCAACAGCTTTTTGTTGCTGGTTTTCAGCCCCAGTGTTTGCCTGCCCACCAGCCTCAGCATCAAATGAGGAACATGCCCACGTGCAGGAGAGGGCTGCAGTGCTGGTACCACGCTAGATGGCTGTGCTCAGGTAAACCCTGTTCAGGTCTCCCTAAAAGTGACCCCCAAAGTCACTGTGAACTCCAAACTTGCTCTGACTTGTGCTGCCTGTTTGTGGGGTGGGTGCCCAGGAGGATGAGCAGGATGTGAGGGTGCCTTGGGCCATGCCTGCAGTGAATGGAGTGTGGTGGTGATGGGACCTGTCACTGCAGAGCTCCCTTGTGAGCATCTCCCTCCCAGCAGGGTTTAAACAGACCATGGGGCGATTGTACTGCTCAGTTTATCCCTGGGAGCGCTGGGATTAGGGTATTCCCAAGTGTCTTTGCTCCTGCAGGGTGTAGAGGAGAGGAATGTGCTCCTCTGGGATGCCCCTGCTACAGAGTGATCCCAGGGAGACAGACCGACAGAGTGTTAAAAATAAAATTAAAGGAAGGCTGCAAATGACAGAAAAGTTGAAGACAGGACTTTCAGAGAGCACAGTTTGTCAGGAAGACAGCTGCTTTTTATAGCATGCCTGGCATGGCTGATGGCAGAGACATTTGACATTTCTCTCTGATTGAGTGGCAGGTGGAGAGAAGGCAGCCAGAGACAGTGTAAGCAAATGACTTGGGAAGCAGAATTAGGAAGGGGCAGCATTTGGGGAAAGTTGTGCAGCTTTGGCTGGACCCCTTGGCTGATTCACAGTGCTTGAAGGGCAGGATCCAAAGTCCCTTGTCATCACTCTTCCATTCCTTCATGTAAGGAAAAAAAAATAAAAGAAAATCAAGGCTCCAGGAAAATGAGTTTCCTTCCACAAGGGTCTGTCAGAACTGCCTGTGTCCAGCTCTCCCTCCACAGTGAGGCAGAGCAGGACTTGGTCCCTGGGGGTGACAGATGCAGGAACAAGGGTGAAATGACTCCAAGGTGGCAGCAGTCATTTCTGGGGTCCCCATCTTTTCTATTGAAAAAGGTATTTCTGCTGTTGGAGAGAAAATGGGATGATATATGAGGCAAATTATAATTAAGGCTGTCATTCTTTCTCCTTGTCTTAGGACAACCCAGCCCTGGCTCAAGAGTTCGAGCAGCTGGAAATTTGTTGAAATGGAAGTGGGAATTAGGGTCTTATTTTCTCCATTTGCAGGATGTGGGTACCAGCAGGGACCTTCCTCCCAGTTCCCCAAGTGCCTTTGGAATTGCAGAGGGCTGGTTATCTAGAAGGGACTCATCCCCTGCAGGACAACTTTTATTGTGATACTGAATTAACCCCCTTTGATTGCTACCCCTGAGCTGTTCATACATCACACTGGAGCCCTGCTAAGTACCTACAACAGGATAATACACAGTGCTGTTTATCTCTAGGTGTTTGGATGCTTTCACTGTATTTGCCACCCAGCTCTGATCTCTGACTCATAAGAAATAATGTTGGTCACTGTGGACTGGGGACCCCCCAAAAAAACTGGGAGTACCTCTCTTATCAGCTACTGCTTATCACATGGACCTACTGATATATTTGTTCCAGACTTCCCTGAGCTCCATAATTTAATTTACTATATTTATGAGATCGTCCTTATCTCCAAATACATTTTCCTCTTATTTATTGTTCAGGAGACGCTTGGCAGAAGAAGTTAAGTACCTCAGTAATTTACAGTCATCATTAATTTCATGACTGCCAATTTATTGCTGTTTACACCTTCTGTACAAGCAGGCAAAGGATTCGATACAGTAAATGAATTTATCCCCAAACATTTGTCAGGCTGTCTTTGTTAGAGTGAGTCTTTCTCTGTCAGTGAAGGGATAAACTATGGGACGGGAGAGACCAGGGTGAGCACGTGTGAGACAATAATCTAGGATCAAAGACATGAGGGATTCTGTCAGGAAAACCTTTTTTAACCTGTGTATGCCTGAAGATCTTTGTCTGGAGCATCAAGACAGAGAATGCAAATTGCACTGAACACTGGCTTTGGAAAGGAGAGGGATTTGGGAAAAGCAATATTATTTGCTTCAGTATTTTCTTTTATATAAATAGGAGATTTTTTTTTTTTTTTTTTTTTTTTTTTTTTTTTTTTTTTTTGTTGCTTTGAACTGAAACAGTTTGAACTGTGGACCAGACCCAGCATGGCTGAGGAGGAATTTTGTTTCAAACTCTGTTTGACTAAGGTGCTATGGCATTTCATGCAAGCTGTGATTTGAATATTCATCATCTCCCATAGGCAAAACTTCTCCCACCAGGTTTGTGGCATAGCTGCTTTTTCTTTTTCTCATCCATCTCAAATTCAAAGTGTTGAAAAAGTCCTACTGCAGGCCAGCTGTCTGGAGGCTTATGTGTAATTGTACTCCTGCTTCCAGCAGAGAGAAATCTGTGTAGTGCTAGGAATGATGTGTTGATGTTGAGTTTATACCTTGTCACAGGCTTAGTATGTATCTATTGGAAAATGCATCTACTTTCCTTATGCTTTTCTTTCCTTCTGAGAAGTGGGAAAAATAACTCTGGGCAGAAATTTCTTCCTGAATAATTTTTGGGGGTGGGGGCACAGAGGCAGGATTTCAGTTTTATTATGACTTTCCAGCCAACATATCATTTTAAATGAATTCAGTCCCCAAAATATTTTGAATATTGTGCCTCAGGGAGATTGGAGTTTACTGCTAAACCTTCTGTAATAAATCATGATTTCTCTTCATATTGAAGGGAAGTTGAACATTTGGGAAATGTTCAGACAGTGAAGTGTTAAGGGAGGCTTTGTCTTGCTGGTGAGTCCAGCCTTCAGGTGAGAATGGGATGGCAGGCAGCAAAACACACCCCTGAGACCTTCACGACAATCTTCCTTCAGTAAAAAATATTTGTCTTTTAGTTGTGCTTCTAGTATAAAATAAATTTTAAAAAGCTCTGTGTGGGAGAGAAACTAGTTTTAATTAAAAATTATTCTTCATGAAAGCATCAATTTTCTAATCATAGAATTGTTAAGGTTGGAAAAGCCCTCTAAGATCACTGTTAGCCCAGCACCTTCACCTTGTTTACCACTTACCCTTGTCCCCAAGTGCCACATCCAGACAGATTCTAAATCCCTGCAAGGATGGGGACTGACCCAGGAGGCCTTTGCCAGGGCTGGGCAGCCCACAAAAAATTCTGTGAAGAATTTTAACTTAATATTTCATGTAATCTTCCCCTGCAGCGGCTGGAGACCAATTCCCTCTGCTCCTGTCCCTGTTCCCTGGAGCACAGCCCTGTTCCCTGGCTGTCCCCTCCTGTCAGGAGCTGTGCAGAGCCACAAGGGCCCCCCTGAGCCTCCTTTGCTCCAGGCTCAGCCCCTTCCCAGCTCCCTCAGCCTCTCCTGGGGCTCCAGCCCCTTCCCAGCTCCGTTCCCTGCCCTGGACACACCAGTGCAAAGATACATGCAGAGGAAATGCATCTATAAAACACTCTTGACATTACTACTTTGCTCCATTTTCTCTGTTTGTTGTATTTTGAATCCTGCAAGGATTTTGTTTTTTATTTTTGTATCTATTGTCCTACTAACGTCTTACTTTGATAAATAGTAATACTACTCCTACTAATATTAATAATAATGCTCCTTTTTCTGAGATGGACCTGAGAGCAGATTTCATCCACAGCAGGAAGGCCATGAATGGACATTTTGGTTGTTCTCCCTCCTGGATCCCCCCAGAGCTCCTGGAAAGGGTGAGAGCGCCCTGTGTGTGCAACATGAAGGGAGCCAGATGGGTGACAGTGAGGCAGAGATTCCCAGGACAATAGATAGCTTCAGGAACATTGCAAAGACCTCAAAGCCTTTCCTGAGATCCTCCAGTTTCTAACAAAAAATTATTGGCTTGCTGCAGGAATTACTGGGTGAAAACCCACACTCGCCGTGATGTTAATGCAGGGACAGATGCTCCCAAGGGTTCTTTACAACTAAAGAATCCAAAATCCACTTAATACAGCTGTGCTTAGCCCAATGTTTACTCATAATAAAACATCATTAGAGAGACCTAGCCTTGCATTAGTGTTGGCTTTGTTCTGATGAAATCTGGCTGTACAAAGAGTATTGGGAGAGCCGCTCTGGCAGGAACACCCACCCCTGAGTGCTGCCAAAACGTGCTCTGCTTCGCAGGCGAGGTCCTGCCCATGCCTGGGGAGCGCTGAGGTGATGAATAAATTCACGACTTGCCGGAGAAACAGCTTATACTTTTCCTTTTTGCTCCTCTGTGCAGGAAAGCCAGCTGGAGGCTGCAGCCAGTGAGGAAAGCTGGGGTGACTCCTTGCTCTGGGCAGCGTGTCAGCTGCCCATGGTGTGTGCTTGTAAGAGGGGTAACAGAGCATCCTTGCTCCTGTGCAGGTAGCAGGGTTAGTTCAGCACAGCAGAAGTCCACTGTTCCCACCTCAGCTGCTCTGACCTTGCTAGCCTTCACTGGTTTTGCTACCTCTCTTAAAGCTTTTGTTGTTTTAGTTTTTTTTTTTTCATCACTCAAGGAAAAGAAAAAATGAAGAAAACCTCTTAGCTGGGTTGCAAAAACCTGTCTCATTATCATCTTTTATGTTGGCAGAGGTCTGTTTATATTTGCATTAAGTAATTTAGTAATTTTAGCTTAGGCCTGTTAAAAATAATTAATATTTTAAATGTAGACATGTTCACATTTACATGACTCACCTTCTGTGGGAATTAATGAAACTCTGTGATTTAGACAGGTCATCAGAGAAAAAAAAGGAGGAGACTGAAGTGCTCACATGCATCCTTTAAAGATTATTTCAACTGGAATTGTTCAAAATAAATATTGCAAATTGCACATCTTAGAGTCCAACAAAAGTCAGCACCTCCCTGCAGGACAGGAAGCAGAAACTATTTAGCAGTATCAATAACTAAACGTGGGGAAGGAGGAAGGCAGAGAATGTTTGTGGCAGATTTCAGCAGGTGGGATGGTTTCTTGCATGCAAGACTGTGGGAAGAGCATGCTGCTCTGAGATCTGTGTCCAAGTCGCAGAAGAGAATCCCTGAGGTTGGAAAAGACTTCCAAAATCTTCAAGTCCAGCCTTTGATCCCAACCTTGTCAACCAGACCAGAGCACTGAGTGCCATGTCCAGTCAATTCTTGGGCACCTCCAGGGGTGGTGACTTCACCATCTCCCTGGGCATCCCCTTCCAATGCCTGACAACCTTTAAAGTGAATAAATTCTGCCTTATGTCCAACCTGAACCAACCCTGGTGTAGCTCGAGGCTGTTCCCCTCAGTCCTTAATTGCCTGCGAGAAGAGGATGATTGTATCTTTATCCCAAAGCACACATAGGGAAGGATTAAAACCTGGGTATTGGTTGCATAAAGGAGAAAAAGAAATCATATTTTTTGGAGAGGAGTGAAAGAGAAAGTTTTTGTAGTTGCATAACCCATGATGAAAAACTGAAGCAATTTTAAAGAGGTTTTGGGCACCTCCAGGAGTGGTAACTCCACCATCTCCCTGGGCATCCCCTTTCAGTGCCTGACAACCCTTTCAGTGAAAAAATTCTGCCTTGAGGCACAGTAATTGTGTCTCAATTACTGTGTGTTCTGCTTTGCATTATTTGCATTATATTTGGACAATTTTTGGAGGTGCTGAAGAGCAGCAGCATCCATGGCTTTGAGTTTGAGCTGAGAGATCCCAGTATTGGGAGAAGACCAGGGCAAAGTGTGGCTGAACTGGGGGCATTTCTAGGAAAGGGTTCTTGAGCATGTTCACTAACAGACACCTGCAGCATGTCACAAAGTGACAATCCTCACCTCACTGCCATCCTGAATCAACACAAATGTGGCCAAGGTGGCTAAGATCATAGGGGTGCAGTAAAAAATACTGCTTACTTTACTTGAGGAGGTTGTCCAAAGCAAGAAGAGCACCAGACCAAGCATGTGGTTCAGCCACTGTCATCACAAGGAACCCATCAAATTAACCTCTTAAAGATCATGCTGGTGCTTCTTGGTTTGCCCCCAATTTGCACCTAGACTTTTCTTGGTAAACCTCTCTGCCTGTCTCACATCAGCTGGTGTTTTCCTGTCCACAAGACATGGTGAGATTACGTGTTAGAGATGATATCACTTAACACCCTCCAGCCAGTGCCATCACCATCAAATCTTACATGGCTAATGTTAGATATTTATGTAATGGAGAATTTCCCTTCACCCCTCCCTATGGATGATATTTCTTACTTCCATGAAGAATGATGGCAAACATTTCTGACAATAATTAATTTTCCGTTAATTATTTTCTATTTCTGTACTGTGTGTTCTTTTTACTCTAGCTCCCTTACAAATTTGGCGTTGAGACCCCTTCACCCTTTCCATCGATTCAAGTACAAGGTTCCATTCTTCATTAGGGCTATTTTAAAATCTGCAAAGAACTGTTTTCCAGATGTGGATATGCACAGACAGTAATTGCACTTCATGATCACTTCCAGCTGCCCTAAATGCCTGCCAACAAATTCCCATAAGGAGTGCATGTTTTGTGCTGCAAATCAGGGAGAACATTGTAAAATGATAATGTGTTGCACACTGCTGTACCTACAAGAGTTATGGACTTTATAACTGAACTAATTGGAATTAGGCTTTACTGTAAAGGTCAAGAAAGTTGCAAAGAAATGCAATCTTAGTAAATTAATCTGTTGGGTTACTTTTGAGTGCTACTGAGCACCTGTTTGTTTGACAATATATTTTTATTTTGGTGGATTATATAGTTGAATACTTTGTGGATGCCTTATAAGCTTGCATAACATGGATAAGGCTATCTTGTATTTTGAATTGGACATGTAATTAGATACCACATATTCTTGTACCAAATAAAACATTTGCCTCCCGGAACTGTTCTGGTGTGACTAGAACTTATAGCTATGGATCAAATGTTCTGCTGGTGTTAATAGCCTCAGTTTCATTGATACCAGTAGAGATATGTACACACTGCTAGAGCTGAACTCAGTGCTGTATTTTTGTTATTTCAACAATTTCATTTTTAAATAGGTGTTTATATAGTTCCATAGCAGTTTTCTCCCTTTTTACTTGCACTGCCTTATGATTTTTGGCTGAGACACAGTTTAGTGAAAGAAGACCAGCAGAAGACATCACTTATAACCTCAGAGTGAATAATAACATCCTAACCAGCAGAGCAAGTGCTTTAGCAGTCTTAAAAAAAGAAGTCTAGCGGAAGGTGTTCCTGCCCATGGCAGGTTGGAATGAGATGGTCTTTAAGGTCCTTTCCAACCTAAACCATTCTGGGTTTGTATTAAAGCAAATAGTCATTCTTGAGCCAGTGATCTTCAATTTTTTCTGCCTTTTTGCCTACTTTTAATTTTTTTTTCCTCAGTGAAGATGTGGATTGCAATTTTTCAAAGTTCTGACTGCAGGTTTTCTTCCCCTTGGTCAGCTTTTTCTCTTGCCATCCCCTTAGGTGTAGTTCCCACACATCCTGGAGATCACATGTTGATAACCACTGCATGTCTCATGAGTGTTTATCTCACAACTGCTTTCTACAAATACATTAAAGCCTTACTAGAGATGTGTTTAAGCTGCAGCTCTTTTCTGGGAAGTAACTCACAGACAATTTTCTGTGGTCTGGATTCCAGGGCTCAGGCCTCCCAGTAACAGGGAACATTTTTATGGCTCAGGGTGCTTTCAGTGAGAGGTAGATGTAATATTTGTGTAGGCAATCCCTGTGATTGCTCCTGATTAATATAAATCTGAATACATTGCTTGCTGAACGAAATGCCTTAGTAATAAAATATATAGCTTAAGTGTCAGAACTACAATTAAGAGAAAAGTAGGTGATAATTAGACTTCTGAACCCCTATTTCACCCACACACAAAAAAAAAAAAAAAAAGAAAAAAAAAAGAAAAGAAAAAAAAAAAGAAAAAAAAAAGAAAAGAAAAAAAAGAAGTGGTAAACTTTGTAAACCTGGTGAGCATATGGCAAACCCTGTCCATGCAGGAATGACTGGGTGCAGACAAAACTGAAAATTGAAAAATTAGGAAATATGAATTCTCTTAAGTTTCCTCAGTGTGGTACTTAAAGCAGATTAAGGAAAGGATATCATGCTATAAAGTTAATCAAAAGCCATCAACCACATAGGGATCAAGCCTGTCAGAGTTCAAAGAGTATCTGGAAGATGCTCTTAGAAATGTGTTTCTGTTTTGGTAGTCCTGCAAGGAGCTGTTCTTGATGACCTTATGGTTCCCATACAGCTTGAGATCCTCTGAGTCTATGATTGTATTGTTTATTTTAGAACATGACCAGCAAAGGAGACGGGATGATTTTGAAGTAGGCTGTAGCAGGGTTAGATATGTAGAAAAATCTACAATGAGTCTCCCTCTACTTCAATTCCCTGCTGCAAGCAATGTTTTTCCCTCACCCATGTGCTCACCTTGTTGCTATTACAAAGTCAAAAAGGGCCTGAACCCTCATCAGCCCCAGGAGTGGGTGACTCCTGTCCTGCCAGCTCAGTGCACGGGCAACATTTGATTGCCTGTTGCACCTCAGAAATATCCCTTACAAAGACAGAGGCACCTGTGGAACAATCTTGATTACATTTTCTCCATCTCTCATTAGACCATGCAATACCCCACAGCACTGGCTCTTGTTCCTCTGAACAAGAACAGACCGTGGGGCTGCAAGTGTCACTCTCAGCCTCCTGATGTGCAGGGGAGTAGAATCCTTCCTATGAAGTCACCAGAATTTTGAGCACTCTTTGCACAAAACACACACACAGACCCACCTAAAGGCATTATCTTCACTCTGACAAAGCAGCTCTTGTAGTCCTCGTAATTTACTGATGCTTTTAGTGATCTTCAATATATTCTATGGCAGGAAGATGCTGATTTTCGCTTTACCAAATATGAGAGCTTCATAATAGAAGATTATGAAGATTATGTTACCTGTTGGGTACAAAATACCTCTTCCAATGCACAAACAAATCTAAAAGGTGGTTGTCTCCATCTGTGCCATTCATCTTTGGTTCATTTTTTCCCAGAGTCAATGGTGTGAGCTTCTAAATCATCACATTTAAAATTACAAGTACTGTCCTTTGGAGTGCTTCCAGTGAGTAGGGTGACCAGTCAGGATGACTTTTACATTTGAGACCACCTACACTCCAAGATAAGTTCCATCAATAGGAAAAAAGTGTTTAGATTCCACCAGAAGCTTCTTCCGCGCTCTAAGGATTGTGCCTAGGAGTAGGCAGCAGGAACAGTTTGATGTTTGATGTTGAAGTGTCTCTTCCAGTTATAAATTGACTGGTGTGACATCTCTGACAGCCTCAGCCAGCACTGGTCATGGCTGGATGCCTGATTTGGAGCCCAGGGTGGTAAACAATACTCTCAATTGAGTATTTGTGGGATTGTATGGAGAGCCCTGTGCCTCCCTGTGGCATTCTGAGCCTGACAATGCAGCTGCAGCAATCCTGTCTCACTGTAGGTGGAAGTCTCTGGCCAGAGCAGCCCTGTAGGCAGCACTTGCCACTTTCTAGACAAAAGAAAGTTCTTTTCTTACCATGGTATTTGTCTTGGTAGGTGGGAAAGCACTTGTAGCTGGGCACGGGGAAAGGAATAATAACTTTTTTGTTATGAAGTTTTGTTATAGCTGTGCCTGTATGTGCTCTGGGGTACAAATTCTCCAAAAACATTATTTTATTGTGCCTCCTTGAACAATCCTTCATTCACAACCCTCCCACACCCAGGCATTCACACACGACCGAGGTTCATAGCTGAAGACACTGACGCACAATTCATCAATGGCTCTTTTCAGCAGTGAGCCTCTCTGATGATGGATTTTTTTACTCTGCTCTCCAGCTGACCCAGCACCTCAGCTATCCCTTGTCTAGCCCAGAATCTCTTGGTTTTCTCATCTCCCTTCTGTTTAAACATATCTATTTCTTAAAGTTAAGGCTTATTGAAATTTCAGGAGGAAAGAACTCCTGCCAAGAAATACAGTTTTGTCAAACCTAATTTTTGGCAAGAGAAGGTCAGGTCTACATCCATGCGTACACAAAACTTTGCTGGTGAGAAATTCAACAGAACAAAACCATTTTGAATGATCATTTCAAAACAAGGTGAAATAATGTGTTAGAATACAACCTAAAATACCATTTTAAAAATTCTCAGTAAATGTCCCCCACATTTTTATAAATCATCATTTTGGTTTGAGATGTCAACCTGAGATAATTTTCCTTGTGGGTTTTCTTGGAAACTTCTCAAGCAAGTAATTTGTTTTAAAGCCTACAATTCAGGACTTTTTCTTTTTGGGAAAAATGTTTTTTCACTTGCTCTACTTCTCGTTATAAGATCTGGTCTCAGGATTTTCCATGCTATCCTTATATAGAGCTGCTCTTCACTACAGAGGATTTCCCTGTATCTCATATTCAATGTAACTAATAACTACAAGGGGAATATTTTATTTTACACTCAGCCAAAAGTGGAAAGCTAAGTGATTTCGTTCTGGTTATGCAGAAGGCTGACACGGAAAAAAAAGCAAGAAATTTTGTGTCTTGGATGGCCTCGAGGGATGGAGATTTATTACTGGCTCAAGCACTCTAGCTGCAAAGTTCAGGGCATCTATCTGAGTGGAAAGACCATTTTAAAGCCTGGCTTTTATGAGGTTGATCTTCAAAGTGTGCTGCACCATCACAGCAATTCCTCTGCTGCTTTCCTACCTGCCCTGCCTGCACGTTTCTGATCATGCCCCACAGATCTGCTCATCTCAGCACTGCTACACAGGCCTTGCCAGGCTGCAGGGCTCTGCCAGGCTCGCTGCCTCTGTCCTTTTCAACTCCACACTGCTTTAAAAAGCAGCTCTTACCCTTTGCAACCAACCTGAAACACCTGAAAGGCTTTTGGTTTTACATGGGAGTTTAGACAATGAGGTTTTTTTGGTCTTTCTTGATAAACTACCCCCAGGCTTAGGTAGAAAAACATCACAGGTTCCCCGTTTTTTTGACCTTTCTCTCAAAATAATCAATATGTGCAGGTTGTCAAGCGTATTGAACGGTGTGGCAGTAGAGAGGATGTTTCATATACTCAGCCCTCTTTTCCCAGCTGGAAAACCAAAACCAGGAGAGGCCTAAGGATCCCCTCAGAGGATTTCTACAGGGCCCTGTGCTGCAGCAGTCTTCCACATCAAGGTATGTGAGGCTAATGCCCAAAATAACAGCTCTCAAGCCATGATGAGAACCGTACAGAAAGCACTTACCACTCTTAAGCCAAAATCAATAGCAAATTTTTTTTTCCTTAGCTCAAAAGGACAAAACTATTTGTTTCGCCATCACACCAGCAGGCCATTCCCCGAGATGAGCTGCTTCCATCAAAGGCAGCAGTGCCTGCAGAAACAGAATTAACTTAACTTCACTAGCCTCTAATCACAGAAGGATTAGGTAATTCTATCTGTTCAAAGTGGATAAACAGTTTCAATTGCCTACCATGGTAAGTGGGTCTGTTTTAAATTTAGAAACCTTTCGTAGCCTTTGGATTGTGTCTTTCTTGTGACCTTGAAAGCAGAAAAATCCCTTATGAGGCCCTGCCCAAGTTTTGATTCTGCCTTATGGAATGATACTGAGAAGTTGCTGGGAGGTTGGACATTTTTGCCAAGTGCTATGTCTCGATTAATGTAAAAACCTATCTGTAAAGCCAGCTGGGCTGCACTTTTGCATATTAGTCCCTCTGGATCATGGTCTTCTTAAGCACTGTGATTCCTTCCTTCCTTCCTTCCTTCCTTCCTTCCTTCCTTCCTTCCTTCCTTCCTTCCTTCCTTCCTTCCTTCCTTCCTTCCTTCCTTCCTTCCTTCCTTCCTTCCTTCCTTCCTTCCTTCCTTCCTTCCTTCCTTCCTTCCTTCCTTCCTTCCTTCCTTCCTTCCTTCCTTCCTTCCTTCCTTCCTTCCTTCCTTCCTTCCTTCCTTCCTTCCTTCCTTCCTTCCTTCCTTCCTTCCTTCCTTCCTTCCTTCCTTCCTTCCTTCCTTCCTTCCTTCCTTCCTTCCTTCCTTCCTTCCTTCCTTCCTTCCTTCCTTCCTTCCTTCCTTCCTTCCTTCCTTCCTTCCTTCCTTCCTTCCCCCTCCCTCCCTCCCTCCCTCATTTTCTCTCTTCTGCCTTCACCTGACACAGCTTTGTTTCCTTCTCTGCTCCCCAAATCCCTGTTCCCATTTCAACAGGAATCTCCCTCTGCACCAATCATGCCAACATATTACTTTTCAACATCCAATCCTCACACCCCTCTCTTGGCCATGTCTCTCCAAGAGATTGTAAATTATCATGAATATATTGCTGGTCTTATAATATATTACAGGTCTCAGTATTTTGGGTGTTGTGCCACTGTGTCTAAGAAATGGCCTTCACCAAGGGTTTTACAATAGAGAAATAAGAAAAATAAAGAATAAGAGGAACCAATGGTTTTGCATTCCTGTTTGAGATAAGGAGCTAAGATACTTCCTGGCTCAGGCAGCAGCTTATATCTCAGGAAATGGGTGAGTGCTTGTTTAAGTTCTGTTAGAGCCTGTGGACCCTGAGGATGTATGTAAAAACTTCTTAACTGCTGCCTTCACCAGCAGCACTGTGAATTATCCCAGGTAACAGAAGGGCATCGTGGCTGAGTTGGGAAATCAGTCCATGTTTCTACTGACCTTGTCAAGTTTATCTGAGATCTCTTTTGGTTTAGCTTTTCTTTCTCTCTTTCCTTTTATTTTCACAAACTCAGTAAACTACTATCTGTAGGTGTTAAGACGCCTTTGAACATTCCTCTGTTATTATAACTACTTTTTTTCTTTGTTTAAATACAGTATTTTGAGATTTAAAAGGGAGCAAAAACTGCAGTGAAGAATAACATCTGCAATCACAAAAACTGCACGGATTTCCATAGTCAAAAAATTTATGACTCAGACAATGGGTTTCAATTTTAAAATATAAATTATAATCCCACCAGGGATCATTTTTACAGTGCAAAAATACTCTTTGACACCGCCGTGGGTTTTTATTAAAGAGTTTATAAAAGGTAATCTTAAATAAATACAGCTGGTGCAAGCTACAAGCAGGACTGGATTGTAGATGACAAAATTATTCAGATAGATGGATAGTCCCAAAGGTCTCTTCTTGACAGAGTTTGTAATCTTGATAATAGGGGAATTACACACAGGAGTGCCAAAAAAGAAACTGTGACTGGGGCAAAGGAAAAAGATGTGGGACACAGTCTGAAATGTTCAAGAGTCAGTAAAACAAGAGTCAGTCAGATGATGCCGGATTCAGCGGTGTAATTGACACCCAACCCTGTTTTGTTTTTTTTTTTTCCCCAGAGATGTTGTGGATTCCCCAATCCCTGGCAGTGCCCAAGGCCAGGCTGGACAGGGCTTGGAGCCACCTGGGATAGTGGAAGTTGTCCCTGCCCATGGCTGAGGTTTGAGGTCCCTCCCAACCCAAACCATCCTGGGATTCTGTGATTCTGGGACACAGGTGAGGGATGGAATGGCATCCAGAGGGACCTGCAAAAGCTTGAGAAGTGGGGCCATGGAAACATCAGGGTGTTCCACAAGGCCGGGGGCTGGGCCAGGGCAGCTCCAGGCTGGGGAGGAGCAGAATGGGAGCAGTCCTGAGGAGAAGGACTTGAGGGTGCTGGTGGGTGAGAAGCTGGACATCGCCTGGAAGTGGGAAAAATGGGGACAAACTTTTTAGCAAACTTGTGATAGAACAAGTGATAATAGCTTTATACAGATTTAGACTAGCTATAAGGAAAACTTTATTTATGCTGAGGGTGGTGAGGGCCTGGCACTGGTTGCCCAGAGAAGTGGTGACTGGCCTAACCCTAAAAATATTCAAGGCCAGATTGGATGGAGTTTGAAGCAACCTGGACTGGTGAAAGGTGTCATTGTTCATGGCAGGGTGGATGATCTGTAAAGTCCCTTGCAATCCAAGCCACACTCTGATATTATGTTCATTGCATGTCAGGATTTGCTACAAGCTAATGCTAAAGAAGCTGTGCATTGTGTGTTGCAACTATGGCTCAAAATCTACTTGAGGGTGGTAAAAATATTTATAATATTTGTAACCTTTCTTTGTTGTTGTTGTCAGTGGTTATTAATGCTAGGATGCTGAAAAAAATTGTATTTTTTTCCCCAACAATATATAGGACCCCAAAACACTGACATGTTTTCAAGACATTATTTTCTGTTTCCTTACATTCTATTTCTCTACTATTTCTTTACTATTTCACTCTGAAGCCTGGCCAGAGGTTGTCCTGACACAGGTTTCACCGTGAAGTGAGAAAAAGGGAATGAGAAAGATGTGCATGAACAAAATATGTTGGCTTTTCCAAGAGAACGGGAACAGGACAAAACTCTGTTATAGCTTGCTTTTTTTTTTTTTTTTTTTTTTATTTTGGCTTTGTAATTTTTTCTTAAAATTCATACTTTCCTCAAAAGTAGTACAGAAGACTACATCTTCTTGGATGTCCCTGTCTAAATTAGCTCTGTGCCTCAAAGTTTTTTCTGCTCTGGGACAAATTTGTGGCAAAACCAGTTCTTTTCCAGTCACCTGTTCACACTTATTAGTTCAATTATTATTTCCTCTTGCAAGTGGAAAATTCATGAGTGTCTTTTCCAACAGCATTTCATTGTTGTTTCAATAGCAATATTTTTTTCTTTTCTTTCGTAATCAGCAAATGTACCAACTATTCTAGAAAATAACAGAGAATATTACGAAGAGTGAAATAAAATGCTGGATTCATTACTTAGGTTCTCACACCTTGTTCTGAAGCTCATGGTCACTGGTGAAGAGAAACAATGCCTTGAGAAAAGCTGTGTGTCAAGATAAAAGTGTCCATTTAAAGTTTGAATTCCAGGCACTAAATTGCTAAAGTGAGTTTCTTAGGAACCACATAAAGACTTCCACATACAGAAACTACTT
This sequence comes from Zonotrichia albicollis, assembly GCF_047830755.1. Lineage (NCBI taxonomy): Eukaryota > Metazoa > Chordata > Aves > Passeriformes > Passerellidae > Zonotrichia > Zonotrichia albicollis. The sequence goes on from NC_133860.1 coordinate 9,272,475, forward strand.
AGCAAATGAGAGAACAGCAAGAGTCAGAATAAAAAGTGTTTGTCATCTAGTCCAAAAGAAGAAAGAAGGTAAAATTAACCTTTTTTTCCTAAAGTTTTCTTTGCCAGTGTTAGTCATATTGTGTTAAAACTTTGCCCTTCTCTAGTTCTGGTAGTGGCAAAATCTGAAAGCATTTTCCTGCCAGCAATCCCAGCAAACCACTAGATACAGAGACAAAATCATACCTGGGACACAGCTCATGCATCTCTATCCTGTGCCACGTAAGGTTTTTTCCCCTTCCTGCCCCTACACATGCTGTGGATATTCCATCAAGGAAAACCACTCATCATGGAATTCTCCCCAGAGTTCAGTGGTTTAAAGAATAAACTTGCACTATTTTTTTCCCAAAGAGTCAGACAGAGAGCCCAGGAGACACTTCTCCATTACCTTGCATGACTCTGCACCACCTACACACTTCCTCACCTGAAATATATCCTCACATTCAAAATAGGAGGTGGAAAATACTTTTTATACCTTTTTTTTTTGCCCCTGCTTCTCTGAGAGATAGGTCTAAGTGGAGTCTCCCTTTACAGAAATAATCCCCGTTTAAGCACCCACACCAACCCACGAGTGCAACAACTGTGGTGCCCTTTCCCAAAGGGCCGATGTTCACACTGTATAGATGAATTATTTATCATCTTGCTCCTCTCCCCCTCCCTGTGCTGCTGCACTGTATTTCACACCGAGCTCGGCACAAGCCCCACGACAGCCTCAGAGTGTATCAGGGCTCAGAGAGGAGCTCTGGATTTCCTGATACTAAAGGGCCCATTTCGTGTTATTTATGACCTCGCTGGTGTCGGAGCAGAGACCCATAAATCGTAGGCACAGGCGCACTAATTCCAGCAACAGCAAGTTTTAGTCACATGTAATTAAAACATCCCAAAGTCTTTCAGCTGTAATGTATTTCCAAATGACACTGCTGGGACAGGGGGAAATGGGAAATGAAGGAATCAGCAGTATTTCAAAGCCATGGCCATTGTTAGCTTTTGGGGGCTCTGTGCAGCGCTGGCAGTGCTGTCAAATCTGCAGATTTCCTGATGCTGTTTTCTATCACATACTTTAAGGATGATGTAATTGATTCCCAGAAACAGCAGGGGCATTCAGGTTGCTGGGGTACCATCAGGAACTCGAGGAGGAACCTGATGTCCACACTGAAAAATAATACCAACAAATTCTGTGATGGCTATCTACAATTTCTGTGATGGTATCTCTGCCTGAATTAGATCGGAGAAGATGCTTTTTCCTCCCTTAAAGTGAGCTAAAACTGGAACCTGAGACTTCTATGAGAATTAAGGAAGTCTATGGTCTTCTGGTTTTATTGTGGCTTCTTTTCAAATCTTAGGATTAGCTTTTTATTGTTCAGGCCAACAGGGGAAGAGTGTTGCAACCTGAGGACAGCAAAATTTCAAATGCAAGGGATTTGTTACGCCTAGCCCAGGATTAACCTATGAAATTCAAGCTGCCATTGTCACCAAGAAGTTGGAAAAACACACCAAAAAGTGCAACAGAGGTCTTCAGTAATGCATACCTCATGGCCATCAGAAGAACAAACTGGAGTCAAGAGTGACAGCAATGTGCCTTGTGTCCGATGTTATTTGCTCTCCTCACCAGAAAGAAGAGGTTTGAGCTTCCAATGTGTGGTGGGAATATTTGCAGCTGGATTGAAGGCCATGCTCTCGATTTGGACACAACCTCCATGAATTCAAAGCAATGCCACAGCCTTAGCCAGATGATCTGGGTGATGTGGGATGTTTTCTCTCCTAGACAGGATGTTAAAATACCACTTTGTGGGGCAAAAGCCAGCCCACAACTACCTGTGGCTGGAAAGCCGCCATGGGCAGACAACCCCATCCCAGTGTCCAAAAGCCAAGGGCTGGCTCGCTGGAGCTTAGGCTGATCTGGTGTGACGCCTCCCACTCTGTTTTCCAGCCTGGTTCCTCAGGCAAGGGATGGTGCTGGCTCTAGATCACAGGAGGGAGTGACCAGGCAAGCTGTGCTGCTCCCAGCACAGCTTTGGAGCAAGCCTTGGAGCAGAGCAGTGCTGGCTTGTTTGCAGCTGGGAGCTCATGCTGGGAGAGGCAAACAGGACCCCGTGCAGATCCTGCCCCTGCCAATCCATCAGTCAGGTTGTTTTTTGAGGGATAGGTTGCTCTGTTTGCATCAAATTTTCTGCTGTCGTCTTATTTTAGTGAGTGCAGCAGAGGGAATAAGTTAAGAAAATATTAGTAATGACAAGGAGGATTAAAGGGAAATATTATTTTTGTGGCCAAAGTCCCAGGCCTGCAAATTTCTATCCTGGCTTGTTTCCTACTTTCCATTTTTTGTTATTCTTGTGTTCTTTCTCTCATCCATTCCCCGTATTTCTTATCAGCAAATAATGAGAGTGGCTGATGCATACTGTTGGACATTATCTCTTGAAGAAAGCTAAAGTAAATGCAGAGCTCATAATTGTGTATTTACACTGAGTTTGTCCTCTGAATTTAACTCTGGTGGCGGAAAGGCAAAATGTTTCTGTGGCAGGTGCTATCTTGCTCTGTACAGACCATCCCAAATCACATCCCACAGGGTCAGACCCATGGTCCATCCAGGCCTTTGGAGGCCAAACAAAAGGTAAAAATGGAGCCAAGCAGCTCTGCTGAAGGGAGCATCCCATGGCATGAGGTGGGAGCAAGGAGAGTACAAGTGGAATAGATTATTGGGTCAAATTAGAGGGACATAAAATGCAGAAAGGCAGGAAAAGAGAAAAGAAGAGAGCACTTTGGGTATTCTTGCAGTTTTGAGAAAAAGTTGGGCCTTTTGGTCAAAATTTAGATAGCTGAAGAGAAAGGAGGTCTTATTACTCTTATTTAAAATTGAGAAGAGGCCATGGTTGATTTGGGATAAGAGTAAAAAAAGGTGAAAAGGGCTTTTATAGTTTAGTGCTTTTATTTCTTTATGATTCAAAATCCTACAAGGGCTTCTCTGCCTCTGAAACTTATTGGAAAAATTTGTTTTTTTTTTGTGTAAGATGACACAGAGATGTCTTTGGGAGAAAATGGGGAGAATAAAGGCAGAGATGAAGGAGAGCAAGATGTTCTACATTCTTGAACTCAGTGGTTCTGGCTGGGCTGCAAGTAAAAGTTTAATGATCGTTATGGATATAATGCAGTTTTCTAAATTCCTACAGAACTGAGGTTTTCCTGAGTACCAGTGCCATCGCCCTTGCTGGGCAGAACATTGCATCAGTATATTTCAGCTATGCTAGTTTTCTATCAGACACTGCTCTCATCTCAGCTGTCTGCAGTCAGGGACTTTTGGCCTTTTTCAGTTTATGATGTCTTTGTGTTTGCAATCTGTGACAAATTCATCTGAAAATTTTGTGATCATCAAGCCTTGGGTCATTAACGTCAGGAGACAGATCAGAGCTCCTTTTAGACTTCAGTTCCTTTGTTTCTCCCATGGATTCAAGTGCCTGTTTACAGAAACACTGCCAAGGCCTTCTCATCAATCAGCGCTTTGTATTTTTGTGTTGATACTGGTGAAGTATCACAGTCACAGCTCTCACCTGGAACCCACTGAAATGCTGTGACAGCTTGCAAAAACTGGTAAAGAACAGCTGGGGATCCAACGACTAGGATTTCTGTGGCCTCAACTTAGCCATGTAGATGACTATATATAAATATGTAGATATTTTGATGTTTGTTCAGTGGATTGGCTCCTTTTATAGGTGATAGAGAAGCATCATCTGGTTAATTGTATTCATTTTGGACAACTATCCCTCATGCTCTATGTGCTTTTCTGGAGATCACAAACAACCATCACAGGATGATTTCTGTTGGGGATGATCTTAAAGGGCATCTCATTCCCACCCTGCCATGGGCAGGGACAGCTCCCACTGTCCCAGGCTGCTCCAAGCCCCATCCAGCCTGGCCTTGGGCACTGCCAGGGATCCAGGGGCAGCCACAGCTGCTCTGGGCACCCTGGGCCAGGGCCTGCCCACCCTCCCAGCCAGCAATTCCTCATTCCCAATGTGCCAAAATCTGTCCCTGCCCTCTGGCAGTGAGAGCCATTGCCTGGGTGCTGTCCCTGCCTGCCTTGTCCCCAGGGGCTGTGCAGCTCTCCTGGAGCCCCTGCAGGCCCTGGCAGGGGCTCTGAGGTGTCCCTGGAGCTTCTCTGGTGCAGCTGAGCAGCCCCAGCTGTGCCAGGCTGGCTCCAGAGCAGAGGGGCTCCAGCCCTGGCAGCATCTCCGTGGCCTCCTCTGCACGAGTCCTTCTTCCTACCCACCACAAAAAGAGCTCAAGTGGTTTGGAATAACCCCACACGACACAGTTAAAATCAGGGCGTCATAAAAATAATTATGGATTCAGGAATTATTTCCATTCTCTTTCTAAAGAACAGGGAATCAGATCAGATAGAGGCAAATTCAAATTTTGTTGTTTTTATATGCTGGAATATTTTTGGCAGCAGCTGAACTTTTAAGATCCTTTAAATATCATTTTCATTGCTAAGTCATTGAATTTTCTCAGTGGGAGAAATGAGAAACTTGCTTGTTTCTTGACTACCAATTTCACCGGAAGGCAAGAATTCTGTTTCATAAGAAATATAAAATTTCAGATATTTTTGGAAATACTACATCAGAATGAATTAGATGGATTTCCAAAATTGTCATAATAGTAACTGGTGTAAAAAAGAGCCCTGAGAACCTAACAGATCCTTAGCCTGTAAATTTGGGCAGCTCATGTTCACATCCATGTGCTAATTCAATTAGACTTTGATTAAAGTCATTGAGAGAAACACTGGTGCAGAAGCCTTCATCCAGCAGATTCATTTCACAGACACACACACATAAAGAGAACATAAAAAAACCCCAAAACAATTAACCACAGTGAAAATGCAAGACATGAAACCCAGTAGTGAAAAAAAAATCACTAATTCTGCTTTGTAACTTCAGCTAATTTCAGAGTAACTTGTGAGGGTCTGGAAAGTGATTTATTTTTGTTATAATAATTATATGCAAACGTGAGTTGAGAACCTGATTTCCAGTATTTTTTTTTTACCCACAGATTTTACCAAAAAAAAAAAAGATGTGTAGCTGGAAGGAAGGGCCAAATAGACATAATTTAATTTTTGAAGCTGAACCTATCTTTATTTAAGATCTACACTCTCGTACATAGCTGCCTGTCATTTGGATGCAGAATTAATATTAAGCATTAAGTACTAAGCAAATCTTTGCTCCCACACCTACTGCCAATTGCTGATGATAAGATTTTCCCTGTTTTTCCTTTGCTGGGAACACGTGTGCCCCACTGCAGGAAGCATCACCCTGGGGATGTGCTGATGGGGGCACCTCAGTGCTCCATTTCTCGGTGTCCTTGCTGTATGGCCTGCAAAGCAGGGTGGCAGATGTCTGCTGCTGAGTGCTTGGCTTTTTTTATTTTTTTTTTCCACTCCTTGTGCTTCCTCACTTGGTATTTTTAGTCGCTAAATGTTGCAGAGACAGCTTTTTCAATTAGAAAAGTGACAAACTCTGCAAAACGAATTCCAGCACTTGGAGAACATCAGATCAACCTCCAGCACTTGCTCACTGACTTTGCAGGATGGACTTGTTTGTTTTTTTCCTTGAACTGAATGCTTTGATCCATTCGTCTCCAAAATAAATGAACAAAATAAAACACCAACTAAGAACGTTCCCATTTAATGATGCTTAGGGGAAGGGCTGTTTCCAAATCCACTCCTATGCCTCAGTTAGGGTGTGGTGGAAGGAGAGTTAAGAGACTTTTCTGCAGATACAGAGATTTATTAGAGGCTGCCAGAGCTTCTATAAACTGTTTTGTGGTTAGGGAGTCAAAAGTGCCCAGGTATGACACACATCTACCACTGTTTACCAAATCCTGTGTGCCTCATGCACACTCACCCAACATCTAGGAATCAGACAAATCACCAGCTTTGGTCCTTCTCTAACATTATACAAATTGTCCAGTATTTGCCTTAATTTAGGAAAGCAGAGCTAGCAAAGCCTATAGGACAGAACTGATAACAGAAACCTGTGATGCAAATAAATATCCTCACTTCCAGGTACTATTTGAATGCTAATGGAAAAGTGTTATAAGAGTTTAGGCTACTTGCATTTCTTCTTAATATGTATTTAAGTTTTATTTTCATTTTCTCTTTAAAATGTGCAAGAACTCATACAATCTCAGGCAAATCAAGGCAGTGGCAACATAGAATTATAATACTTGGGAATTATTCCTATTTTTCTGTTGGTGGGTTCAAGAGTATCCTGTCACTTAAGAGAAGCTTAGGAGATGACTGGAGGAGTCACCTGTTAATAATCAATCTGTTTCACCCTATAAATCACCTGATCAGAAACAGATTAGACAAATTTGGGTCACGAATTAATTAAAGGTCAAATTTGTAACCGCAAAGGCAGGAACACGTTATATGAAGCTACAGTGTCTTCACCCCTAAACAGAATTAGAGGAAAATATTATCACTCAGATAATATCCCCAAACTCCTCCATCACTCCTCCATCCCCAAACAGCCCATGGAACTCCAATGTTTACTCCAAGGAGATAGAGGTTGCAGCGCTATTATTACAAAGGGAGTAAGGCAGGTGATTATAATGCTCCCTGCTAGGCCCAAGCTCTATATTTATTACTTTTTACTGAGCTTGGTATTATGTAGCTGTAGCATTAGAGAGGGCTGTGGGAACCTGCTCCTAGAGGAGGCACCAGCTGAGAACCAAGCACCACAGGGCAATCATTACTTAGGAACCTAAAACAATTAACACCATCAAAAACCTGAGCTACCTATTCCAAAGGTGCAAATGAGTTTGGGTCACCTTTTAACAGGCTGAAGACAGGAGAGTCCATTGGGTGTCCTAATCAAGACCAGGATGTTTTAGCACCTTTGTCCTGAGCCCACCAAATGCACATTTGCTACAGGCTTTGCTTGCTTCAATGTGTTGGCTTTAAGACAGATTCTGATGAAAGAAGAAAGTGGACTCAGGTAATCAGGGCTCTGTCCTGATGGTTTGTTTTAAGCTACCTGTGAAAGCTGTAAAATTTCCTGCTGCAGAAAGGCCCATATTTCATGGCTAGGTGTTAAAAAAAAATTGGGAATGGGATTCAGTGACAGGCAAGGAGAAAAACAAAACAACACACTCAACTCAGCCCAGCTCAATTCAACTTAGTAGCTCAATTTAACTCAGCCCAAACAATTTCACAATGCCCCTGTGAAACAAAAAACCTACTGAACTCCATGCTTCTCCACAAGGCAGGAGACACCGATGATCAGTTGCCGCTGGAGGCCAGTGCATCTTTGAATCCAACTACCCAAAACTGCTTTAGCAAAGCCCAGGGGTGACCTGGGGGATCACTCATGCTGCTGATGCCTTGTCAGGAGTTGTGAAGTTCCTCAGGCAAACTTCCAGCACTGCCAGATTGTCTGAATAATACCTGGTGCCACAAGAGATCGCTGATAAGAGAGAGAAAGCTGTGTCAGAGGGGAACATGCAAACACAGACCAGCTTGACCTTGAAGGACTAACTAATAAGGAATAAATCCATGAGGTCAGCAGGGTCTTTATACACTTAGACAAAACACTCTGGGAAAGCAAACTTTGGAAATTTTAAGTTTTGCCCTCAAAAAAAATGAATACTTGGGCCCACTGCCTCTCCATCATGCCTTCTTCAGTGGTTCTGTGATGGGATGGATCATCTGAATTGGCTGCAGGAGCCCAAGGAAACTGCTCTCCCTCTGAAATCAAAGGGAGTTGGACTGCCCTTAGGACAGAGAATAGAAGAGAATGAGTGTTAATGAGTTTTAAAAGGACTCATTATTAAGATTAATGCACCTTGACACATCCTATGAGTGTCTCAGTTTCTTTCCCAGACAAAGAAAAACAGTTTGAGCTGCCAAAGCCTTGTCTTTATCTAAGCACATAGGAGAGGGATCAAACCCCAGTGGTCTCATTGCACAGCAGCTTTGCTGAGGCACTGTTGTGCTATTGGCCTTGTGTGGAGGGTTTCTGTTCTGAAATGCTGCCCAAATGGAAGAATGCAATTATTGGGTTAAAGTTGGCTGATCAGACAATTCCTGTGTACAATCCTGTGATAATTCCTGCACATCTGCTGGCATCTCCTTGGGCAGGAGCCTGTCACAGCATCACTGTCTGCTCTGCTGTGTCACAGCCACTGGTCCTGCCAGCCAGCAAATCAAGAGCCCCAGAAGAACAGAATGAAAGAAAAAAAAATCTCCCGTCTACACTTTGGGGTAACATTTAATGCAGCTTTACAAGATTCTGGGATTTTTTTTTAAATAAACAGGTTCTTTATTTCTCAGTAGTAGAGATACCCAACTCTGCCATTCCAGGTGAATTAATGGCAATGACTGGAGTAGGTTCAGGGGAATTGTTCAAGGTAATGATAACAAATCTCAATTTTGAAATATTTTTTTGATTAGTGAGGTACCTCCAGATTTTCTTTGCCTCACTCCCCAGGGAAGTCTGTCTGTCTGTCTGCTTTTCAGGGCTCTGCAATTCAAGTGTGGCTTTGCCTGGTTGGAAGATCACCTGTCTCACAACCTGGCATGCTGTCACAGGAGCTCTGGTAAAGAAAGCATTACTTGTTCAGGGGTCCTAAATTGAGCCAAAGTTTGAACAAAACTCAAAACTTGGTGTATGCCAAGAGATGCCAAGCAGGGAGTGTTTCTATTTCACCTTTCAGAACAGCAGCCTGATCTGCAGCAGAGAGGACAAAAGTATATTCTGAAAACCTGGTGCCATTCAAGTATTTTGTTGAGAAGGCAAGATAAGAAAACAGTGACTATCATTTAAATTCTTGGACTCTAAAAGTAGGGACTGTGGAGCAGTAAGGAAGCAGTAAAAGCTTCCCCTTTAGCCCTCTGAATACTGCTTTTAATTAAAGTTCAGATCTTTACATTGTAGAAACTCCAGTGTTATGGGCTTACTAAGAGAAATAAACCCAGTGGTTAGGTGAACATCAGTATAAAGTGATCCTTAGTGAACCCATAGTTTATTCTTTCTTAGCATATATTTTATTCTATAGCATGAAATATATGCTAGATTTAGTTCTGACGTACTGGTAAATGTAAATAACACCCCCTTGACGTACAAAGAGCCACAAGCTGAATCTGAATGAACCCAAGTTTTATTTTCACACCGTGGGACAACCTTTGACAACGTTACCAAGAGAAGAACCTGACCTATAAAACTGGAAATAAAGATGGAATTGTGGTCAGTTGTCATTTGGAACAAAGCACTTTTCAGCAGTGAAAGGGCAGCCCGTGTGAGGGAAACTTGTTAAGCTGGAAAAGTTCTTAGAAGAGGATACATCTGTCCCAGTATTATCTTCTGAAAACACCCAGATGACTAATGTAGATTAGCCATCTAATTTTTATAGACATGTAAAGATAGGTGAGTATGCCAAAATAAATCACTGCAGCTCTGACCTGCTGAGTCTGTCTCTATATATGATTCAAGTGAAGATGGAAAACTGCATTTGATGAACATCTCTGTATTGGCAGCAAGTTGTTAAGGAGCAGAATTCCTTAATTTTAGTTGCCTTCTTCTGATCAGAAGGCTGCAGGCATGGATTTATAGGGAGAATTAAAATAATCATATTTACATGTATACAATGGAGACGGCAATTAAGAGGAGTTAGGAAAAGCCAAACTTCAAGAGATGTTAACACTGAAAGAGAACAACAATTACTTGGCATGGTACCCAGGGTAAAGCTAGCAGCAAGATAATTCAATCAAGACAGAGAAAATGTGAAATTTGGACAGACTTTACAGGAAAGACTTTCTCAGAGAAAGAATTATAGGGATATGGAATAATTTGAAATCCCTGAAAAAAAATATTAAGCCAGGCAAAACAGAACTTCAACAAACATTCTGATGAAAACTCTCACAGGAGAAAGAAAATTGCCTGGACTGTCTAAATGGTTTCTTCTCTATTTAAATTCTGTAAGTTTGATTTCTGCTTCCTGACGTGCAATGGCTTCAACAGGGTAAATCCCTTTGGCAGTAACAATGATATTATGGTTTATTTGACAAGGCTGCTGTTACTTTTCTACAGTAAATGCCCCACCCTATGGCAGACACCCCCAGACCAGCCGTACCCACAAACACCCCTGCCCTGGCTGCAAGAACAGCACATTTGGGCTCTGCATTCCCTCCAGACCCAGCTCTGGCTGAGGTTATGGTGGCACCCTGAATTTATTCATGTGGCTTTGCAGGAGATGCTCTTTTTGCTTGTTCAAATGTTTTTTAGCACGTGGTCCCAAGGAACAAAAGGTGTTGGTGAGTGCTTGGCCCCTGAAGAGCCATTCCTGTTGTGCTAGGAGGCTTTTGGGTGCTTGAAAGCAGCTGTGATAGCAGAGTCTCTGCTGGAAAATTGGGAGAGATATTCCCAAGGAATGAGAAAATTAAGCCAGAGAGATATTCAGGTGTAATGTAATTATTAACAAGATTTTTGGTGCAGCAGTTGTATTGCAAATGGTGGACTTTGTTGTATTCCCCAACTAACATTAGGTGGAAATAGAAATGTGGAGTTATGAGGGAGACTCCAAACAGTTTATGAATCTATGTCCATTTCAAGAAATTATTTCTTCCAAAAAAGACACAGTTTTTGAAAACATTCACACTGAAGTGCTCTTACATATGAAATACTTCAACACAGGAAATGCCAAAGCAACCCCTGTCAGTATTTTTTTAAGAAATATTTTGACTTTTGTTTCAAAATATTTTTTTTAAATTTAAAAATTGACTGCAGTGAACAGGAAGAAAAATATTAAGTAAAAAAAAAAATCCCAAAATAGTTTCAGGACACAAGAAGAGATTTATTTTTGGAGTGAACAAATTCCTTCAAGTTGACCCCAAATGAAGTGCGTTATTATTCTTTCTTTTGCTTAGCTGGAAATCCTGAACATACTTTCTAGAAGTCCTGCCCAGGATTTTCTCTTGGCTCTTTTAGGCCACTGAACAGAAAAAAAATAGAAAAAAAATAGAAAAAAAAGAAAAATTCTGTCTTTGCTGTGGAATGTATTTCAGGGAGCAGTCTTGCCCTGGTTGGAGATGACACTGCATCTTTCTTATCTCTGTGACTAACTTCCAGACACCCAAATTGCCTCCTAACATATGGAAGATGTATGGGCAGGATTTTTTTGTGCAAGCCAGACTGCAGCAGATGGGTGAAATATACAGCACTCTGTCTTTGATTTAGCAAAAATAATCTGCTTCACATTCATGGAGACTGCAGGGTTTTCCCATGAAGTTTCTACTCAGGCTGACTTCTCTAAGGGCTCCGCTAAAATTTCAAATAATTTGTAACTTGATTATGCTAAATTTCTCCAGTCAGGGAGAATATAGTGTATTTGATGCCCATTTCTTCTCCCTCGACCAGCTCCATGACATTTTGTGCTTTCTCAGAAGAGAATTAGAGTCTTAGAGCAAGATAAATGCTTCAGCTCCTCATGTTTCTGGTGGAATGACGATAAAGGGAGTCTGGAGAGCACCCCAGGCTGATTCACAGAGGATTTTCTCACCCACACAGTGAGGAGTGTCAATGCTGGACCTTCTGCACATGGACAATTAGCTGCTGGCCCCAAGGATGGTTCCCTGTCTCCTTCCTTCGACAGTTCCCAATGAGCTCCGGCTCTCAAGATGGTAACTTAATTCAAAATTAGCTGTTTGCCCCAAGGATGGTTCCCAATGAGCTCCAGCTCTCAAGATGGTAAATTAATTCAATTTCTTACCCAGCAATGGCCTGGCCCATGCAGGGGTGTGCATGTCCTCGGATGTGATGGTCACAGGAACATTGGGGTGGCAGCCACACTGTAGTAACAACTCTAATGTTCAGTCACTCAGGACATGATATCTCCTGAGTTTCACTACTCACAGGCATGGGAGGCACTGACAGCCCACAAGCCACGACTCTCTGAAGAGGCAGATGGTTCTGACTCCCAAAATTCAGTTACAAATGTCTGTAGGATGTGTATAAGCCCAAGGGCAATGCGACTCTTTCAAGCTCAAATTCCATGCGGTCCCTCCAAATTTTAATTTCATGGCACAATTTTTTCTCTCTGTTGTCACAAATGACCGGTGAGACAAGCTACTGTTCGAGATGGGTAGGAAAAAAAGGAAAAAAAAGTAAAATAAAATAAGGTGGCACTCAAATCTAGCCACTTGTGCTGGGAAGTGGAACCCATCCAAGGCTGGCATGCTGAAGGGATGCTTTCCTCACGCCTCAAATAAGGAGATGAGGGACACGAGGAGAAGAACAAGACTGACCCTGTCTCTGCTCACTCCTGCTGGTGCTGGCAGTGCTGCAGAGCCAACCCATTTCACTAAATGAGCCTTGTCCACCATGGTGCCCTTTGTGTTTAAGAGGTCTGCTCCCTCCAACACCAGAAAACTCTCATTTTCCAGGCTCCTTGGTGCAGCCCCACATGAGCAAGGAGTAAGGACAGAGCAAGGACAGGCAGCCTCAGCGCTGCATTTGAGGAGTCAGAGCAGTCTCTTGCTGAACACACTGTTGGTTTTTTTTTTCCTTATTTTTGTAATTATTTTTTGTTTAATTTTCCATGCTAGGCTGTGCATCAGGAGCAGGCAGATGGACTGCAGCCCTGCTCTGTACACCAGGTGGCCTCAGTGGTATGTGCTTCAGCCCTGATCCTGCTGAGGTGCACCCACCACTTCTGAGGATGCCCTTTTTGTTTGCAGTGATCTGAGCACGCTTTGCAGCGCAGTGAAACAGAGCCAAGCATCGTGCAACGGGGAAAATGTGGGAGATAAAACACGTGCATGGATGGGATTGATATCAGAAGGCATGTGTTAAACACACATTTTGTTGGTATGAAGCAGCTCTGCAGACAATGAGGGCTGTAGCTACCTGGAGGGACAGAGAGTTGTTATCCTCTTCTCTCAGAATAAAGTTCTTAAAAAATAAAAGCCTCACCACAGGCAAGCATTTCGCTTGTTGCCACATAGTGGTTTATTCATTAAAGAGGAGATGGAGGAACCCACAGGTAACTGATAAACCTGCTGCAAGAGGGTCTCAGTGAGAGGCTGATTGTTCCCATGGAGGGAAGCTACTGGTGGAATCTCTCATCTCACTGAGCTGATTTAGTATGTACACAAAGCAGGAATACACTGATTAAATCTGCTGGCCACATGAAGTTAGAGGATGCTATTAGTGTGATGGAAAATTGTGAGTCACAGAAACTTGGCAAGGCTCAGTCATACAAAATGTAGGTTGTCCACCCGTGATGGCAGTCATCTGACTAAAAGCAAATTTCTGTGGAGGAGTTACTCACCATGAAATCTCTTTACTGTTAGCAGTGACAAAAGCACTTTAAACATGCTATCTGTGTCTTTTTAAAATAGATACCAGAGGTACATTTAAAGGACTTTGCACTAAGTGTGGCTATCATTCACTCTTGATGGTAAAGACTCCATAAGGAGTCTGGGTCAGCTGCAGATGCATGAACTGTGCTCATCTAGATGCTGCAAGATTAATCACGTTTGGCTTTGGAGGAGAATAATAAATTCTCTGCAAGGTGGTGCCATCCACAGGGAGGGCTAGAGGAAAGGCAGCTTCATCTCCTCAAGCATGGAGACCTCTGATTTTCAAATTGGAAAACAAGGAAACAAATAAAAAAATTGAAAAAAACCTATGATCCTGGAGTGTTCAATGTATTTCCTGTACTGAAAGTCCTGCTATGAGACAGAAATGAATAAATTAATTTCTACCTGGAGCAGGTGCAAAGGGTGATGACCAGGCAGTGACCATCACTTCAGAAAGGGCTGAGGTAGTTTGGCCAGTGGGAAGGCAAGGCAAGACAAGGCAAGGCTGTGGGATTTTCCAGGTGCTGTCCAAAATTTCTAATTTCAGATTAGCCTTTAGCTGGTGAATCACCTCTATCTTTCCTCAATATTACTGAAGATACCATGTTTTCAATACTTTTTTTTTTTTTGAGCTGTTCCCCACATACCATGCTGCCTGCATGGCTTCTCTCCCTGCCATGCCTACAATGACCTGGTCAAGCAGTGTCCCAGACCCTAAACTTTCCCATTCCCTGTAGGTTTTACCAAAGGTTTGCTAAAAGAACCTCTCTGACTGCATGGGGATTCACTGGGCCAAATCTGGGCCAGGGGTCAGTGCCACATCCTATAGCTTGACTTTTCCCCTCCTTGTTCCCCTTCCCTCTTTAGCCTTTCAAAAATAGGAGAGGAACTGGAACGCCGAGAAATCAGAGGAGCCATCAGGATTGCAACTGCTTGCCAGAATGGAGGGATACATGACTGGAGAGACAGAAAAATCACTGAGAGATCTGAGAGAGGGAGGGAATGAGGAATTAAAATGATCAACACCTAGAATTAAACCATCAGTCAGCAGAGATTAATTGCAATGGGAAGTGAGGCAGGGCTATGCAATACCTGACGTATTCTATTTCAGTAGTGGGGAAACTCTCCTTTCAGGAACTGGTCAGTGGCCAAATAATTCAGCTTGCTTAGAGAAGCTGTGGCTGCCCCATCCCTGGAAGTGTTTAAGACCAGACTGGATGAGGCTTGGAGCAGCCTGGGATAGTGGAAGGTGTCCCTGCTCAAGGCAGAGGGTTTGGAGTGGGATGGACTTTACTTCCAACCCAGAGCATCCCACGATTTTGTGATTCTGAGTTGGGTAAAACAGGTGAAATATTTGAAACTCTGTGTCCCTTGGTTTTGTAGGGGAAAACCACAATCCTTCCTTCTCCTTGGACCCTTTGCATGTTTGCCAAAGGGTGACATGACAGAGGGCAGGTGGACAGCACATCCTCACCTGTCATGGAGGGCCACCAAAGAGCAAGGGGTTGGCTTCCAACAGGACAAGGCTCAAGGAGGTTCTGGCAAAAGATGAAATAATTGGATGTGGTTTGGGGTTGGCAGAGTTTCTTGTAGGTGAGTTAAAGTCCAGACATGCAGCTCAAGAGTTAGACCAGAGGCAAAGGCCTGGTAAGGACACGGTGAGTCAGATACTGGGCAGTGGGGAGAAACGTGTTTCATTACTGTAAACTATTTTTTCTCCTCCTACACTGCTTAATTGATCTCTGGAACCCACTATGGTAAAGTATTACTGGGCATGCAATTTTGCAGGAGGAAAATATAGTTGGGAATACTCTGAGTTATCTCACAGAGGATAGATGCATAATGGAAGCAGAATATAACATAAACTCTCATACTACAGGGCATACAGTCATTACTGCTGACAGGTTTATATAGCAAAATTAGTCCATAATTGCTCAGAGGGAATTCTTGTGTCTTCCTCTGAGGAACTCTTGGAGGAAGAATCTGGATTAAAAGCATTGCTAATTGTATCCAGCACAACTCTTCCTATATCTTAGCAAATCTTTTCCATTTCTGACTCATATGATATGGAAAAAAAATAATATATCTTACAGGTTACATAAATTTCAATAAGAACAGAAGTTTAATTTCTGTGAATGGGATTCCAGGGAAAAGCAGCGAGATCCAAACAAAAGCAGCGCCTGAGCTGTTTTGCAGGGCCGTGGTACCTGCAGGCATCTGATGGAAGTGCAGCTGTGCATAGCCAGTGAACATCTCCCATTAAATCAGTGCCTTAATTGCAGAGCCCCCTGAGACTTTTTTACAGGGTCCCCTGAGACTCCTTCACTGAGGTCCATTTGTCTTTGTAGCACGTGTCCAGATGTACAGAAGATAGAATTGCTTTTTCCTTGTTTATTTTTTTTTCCTTTTCTTTCTTTCAATTTTACTTGAAAATCTAGAATTAAGGACCATAAATCCCAGCATGAAAATTAATGTTTAGGGAACTGAGTTAGAGGCAGACACAAGGTTTACAGGGTATCCAGTTTCCCTGAGGGTGTCCAGTAGATGCTGCTAAATCACCTCTGGGTGCCTGGGTTTTTGGGTGCCTGGGTTTTTGGGTGCCTCAGGTGCTACACATTCAGAGCAAAGATGAGGGAAAGCACAGCCTGGTTATCTTGTGGGATTTCTATGGTTTAAGGGAAGAAAGCAGGCTCTTGGGACCTCATCTGGTCTTGGATGGGGGATCCTGAGTTCTGTGGCTGTGCCAGCTAATAGAGTGAAATGTCTGAAGAGGAAAGGAGTAATTATTCTTCAGGATGGTAGGAACATATGATGGAATTCCCCATCCTCTGATAAACATATCTACAAGCAAGTGATCAAATTGAAATACTTTTGGTTCATAAGCAGCTAATCTGCAAAGAAATTTCTCCCTTGTTCCTCCCATTGCTTTCACAACGTTATTTTCATTTCTATCTAGATTTGTTTGCTTGTTAGTCTGTGGCCTCCCCCTAAGGATGTAACTGCAGATGGATGAATTATTTTATTTTATTAAATATTATTCTTGGCTTTTTGGAGATGTTTTTTGTTTTGCTTTAATGATTATTCCTTCTGGTGTTATTTCAGTTTTCAATTACAACTTGTGTGTGTATGTGTCTGGTACACTACCATTTTGTAAATGGATGTATGCACTTATTGTTAATTGATTCCCCAAATAAACCCAAATGCTTGCATTGAAATAATGTATTATATTTCTTGCATGCCACTGAGCTGGATTCTTTCCAGTTTGGCATCTACTGCTGCTCCAGAGATGGACATTTTTCTCTCCCTCCCATTACCCCTGGAGTGAATGGAGATGATGTTATGTCAATTCTCTCTGCAGACCTCATATCGTTGGTTGATGTCTCTGGAAAAAGGTGGCCAAAGTTACACCTCTAAGTGTGTATTTATGCATCTAGGCAGACAGTTGTTTTAAAAATACCCCAACTGAACTCTCAGCAACCCATGCAGGCTGCAGTGAGGGTTTGCTCCCTGAAGTTAGACCATTATGAAGGGTATTTTTCAAAACCAGCCCCTGTTGGCCTGTATCTGCTCCCACCAAAACCACTGTCTGATTGAGAGTTATAGCAGAAATGAGAATTAATCCACAATGGTCCTTTAGCCAGTTTTTGCAATCCAGCTTTTTTTTTTTTTCCTCATGCTTTAGCTAGAAAACACAGCTGAAGTCCCTGATGGTGGGACCATGCACCTCAGCAGGTTTCAGCAGGTCATCCAGTCCTTTTTTATGCCAGAAAAGAAAGATAATCTCCTTTCAACTGTGATTCATCCCACATATTACAAACATCTATCTCAGGAGTAGATGAATCATTTC
The DNA here is from genome assembly GCF_047830755.1 of Zonotrichia albicollis. Taxonomy (NCBI): domain Eukaryota; kingdom Metazoa; phylum Chordata; class Aves; order Passeriformes; family Passerellidae; genus Zonotrichia; species Zonotrichia albicollis. The sequence goes on from NC_133860.1 coordinate 9,289,708, forward strand.
CTGGAGGTGCTTCTCTCTCTCTCTCTCTCTGCCTTCTCTCCATTCAGGAAACCTAGAAGAAAGCTTAAGAGAGACTATAAATTGTAGATAGCTAAAAGGGGGGAGATGAATCCCACTGTGCACCGAAAATCAATGACAGTTGATTCATTGAATTCTAACTTTCAAATGCTGTCAGCATTTCTGTTTTGACAGTTTGGAATTTTATACTGCCCAACTACTTCCTGACATTTTTTACGAACCCCACTCCCCTCAAAAAAAAAAAAAAATTAAAAAAAATTAAACAGGCCCATTGAGGTAATATGGAAATCTGTGATGGGAATTGGTTGGACAATCACAGGCAACTTAATGTTGTTTTAGACAGTGAGGGGATTCATATTGGGTCTTCTGCTGCCAGAATGAGCCAAGTTTTCAATAAGACATAGAAGCTCTTGTGCATGTTAGAGTCCAGAGGAGGCCACGGAGATGCTGCCAGGGCTGGAGCCCCTCTGCTCTGGAGCCAGCCTGGCACAGCTGGGGCTGCTCATCTGCACCAGAGAAGCTCCAGGGACACCTGAGAGCCCCTGCCAGGGCCTGCAGGGGCTCCAGGAGAGCTGCACAGCCCCTGGGGACAAGGCAGGCAGGGACAGCACCCAGGCAATGGCTCCCACTGCCAGAGGGCAGGGACAGATTTTGGCCCATTGGGAATGAGGAATTGCTGGCTGGGAGGGTGGGCAGGCCCTGGCCCAGGGTGCCCAGAGCAGCTGTGGCTGCCCCTGGATCCCTGGCAGTGTCCCAGGCCAGGCTGGATGGGGCTTGGAGCAGCCTGGGACAGTGGGAGCTGTCCCTGCACATGGCATAGAGGGATGGAATGGGATCATTTTTAAGTTCTTTTCCAGGCCAAATCTATAAGGCAGGATTCCTCTCTGCTGGTCCCCAGAGGATCACTGAAATGGAAGCCTACAGGTGGACAAAGCCCCAGGTAAAATACCTTCACATAAAAGGAAGCAGAAGCTGGGAAGGAAACAGATCAAACCATCCAAGACTCTTGAGTGTCCAGGGCTCACCTGTGCTGAGAAGCTGGAGCTGGCTCCCACCATGGGGTGCATCTCAGCATGCAGAGGCAACACTTGAGGTCCTGGAGCACAGCTGGGCCCTGGCCTGGGCTGAGCAGCCTGCTAATTACCCTGGCCTTTCAGCAGGATTAATTATCACTGAGCTGATAAAACACAATTGCTTCTGGCTGCCATGCTGGCTTGTTTGGGACCTCTGAGTGGTGGTGTGCTATATATTGCATTCAGGGCCACAGGCATCAAGGAAAATGTTTTGATGGTGATTGTATAATCATGTGTGTTGGTGTCAATGGCTAAAGAACTGGAAGGGAGTATGAAAAGCCTAAGTAGAAGCTTGCTGAAAAGAAACTCCTCATCTCTGTGAAATTCTTCCTGGTTTAGCAACAGTGTTTTTAACCTGCAGAGTATAAAAATGTCCCCAAGTAAACTGAGAACCCCCAGAATGTTTTAAAAGCTGTTAATCCTTCATATCAAAGTATAGCACAAGATCCAAAGATTATTGAGCCTTAATATAAAGGGCTACTCAGTATTACCTGGTTATCTACTGACAAAGCTGAAACCAACATCTTGTCATGCTCTGACTGAGCATGGTAATGTTTTAGAATTGGAGACACATAAACAATAAAAACCGGAGGATCCTACAAGGAACTGACAAAGGAGGTAATTTATCTTACTCCAGTATTGATCATTCCTCAGCCACAAAATGCAATACAGAAATGTCAAGCATTCTGGTGTTGCTCGGTGTGACCAAGTTTTCTGATGTGATCATCCGGGGGGAGCAGGTGCCCTTCTCAACGATGCTTTCTCCAAAGGTGGGAGCCCAACCATCCATTACCCTCCAACCCTGTCTCCAAAAGAAATTTAGGAGACATCATTCCCAAAAATTGCAGCTTGGTGTTTAACACATGACAAATGAAAGAAGAAAAATCTCTTCCTAATTCCCAGGCATGTATGTTAGTGACACTAATTATATCACATGATAAGATTAATCTAATTTGAGTTGTGCTTTTCCTTTTTTTGGTGGTTGAAACATAAAGTTCATCAAAAACCAAGAAAAAACTAGAAAACCTTGTTGAGACTATTTTCACAGGGAGGGTACTTTTGTGCTTAGGTGATTTGAATTCCCTCTCATAGACCTGAAGATGGGTGAGTCCAGTATTTCCATCACAGCATCCTTAAAGGTTTTGAGTTGGAAGGAACCTTAAAAATCATGAAGATCCACAGTCTGGAGACCCCCTGCCACAGGCAGGGACACCTTCCACTGTCCCAGGTGGCTCCAAGTCCTGTCCAACCTGCCCTTAGACACTTCCAACGATCCAGGGGCAGCCACAGCTTCTCTGGGAATGCTGTGCCAGGGCCTGCCCACCCTCACAAGGGGTAATTCCTCCCCAGCATCCTATCTAACCCAGACTTTTCTCAGAGTAAAGTCATTTCCCTTTGTCCTGCCACTGTCTGCCCATGGGAAAAGCCATTCTCCCAGGGACCATTTCACAGAAGCTTTGGGATGTGATGACCACATGGGTGCAGTGGGGTGTAGGCAGCCATCCTGCTCCTCTTTCCTTGCTCCTCACTGCCATGAACCAGGACAAACTCGCCAAAATATTCCCTGCCCTAAGGCCAGGACATGTCCCAGCAGTGCTGCTGGGATCATGCATCCACTGTCTGAAGAGGCTGGCAGCTGGGGGACCTTAACAGATCCCCCAGGATTTATTCTAATGTCCTGCTCTGACATCAATATAAGTAACCTGGTGCAAAAAACCACTGATGCGGAGCTCTACTTAATTTATTAGTTGGCAGACATAAGCATTTGCTATATGCCAGTTGCAAGGGCATTTTTGCAGCCAGATTTTTTGCATCCTTTTCCTTTTGAATACTTGTAAAGGTCATATTGGTCTTGGCTACTCATTTATTTCCTTTCTCTCATTGAATTTTTAACAATGACAGGCGTTCATCCAAAGCTCTGGGCTCCTCTACACTGCATTAAAATTCACAATGTCATTTGCTTTCAGTAAATATATTCAAATGAGCTGCCTTCAAAACCATAAATGACTCACCATACAATCAATCATAATTGCATGAATTTCTCCTCTACATGTTGTCCTTTAGTGCCCAGAAGAAACACATGATGTAACTGTTACCAGAAACTGGTTGTGGAAAAGAAATTTGATGTGATCATTTTTATTCTCTAAGGAAAACTTGGTAAGTTAAACACAGGACCAGTTTTGGCTGGAAAATGAGACAGATACATGTAAATTTTATATTACCACTCAGAGCTCTGACTTCCTGTACTTAAGAAAACTTATCTTTCTAATCAATTATTAAGTTTCAAAATGGAACATGTGCTTCTCTCTTACTTTCCCATAAACCTCCCTGACAATTTTAAACATACATATTCACATGCAGGATGTCTGCTTGTTAAAACAGTACATGGTCAAAGCTTCCAGACGGTTAAAAATTATCAAGGCATCCTCTTACAGGATATAGAGCATTATGCCAGGGAAATAAGTGCCTAAGTAAAAAATATCCAAAATATTTTTAAATTTAATCTATTTTTTCCTCACAATTCTATGCAGTAAAAAAAAAAAATTAAAAGGAAATAATAATCTTATTAGTCCTTATAGATAACAGTGGAACTACTGCCTGTAGTAGTTCCCCTGTGCTCCTGATAAGGTCAGGAACAGGTTTATCACTAAATCACAGAGTTAAAAGAGATCTGTTAGGAAATCTATTTCTCTTTGTAAGTGTAGAATTGTTCCCTCCAACATCCTTTCTGAGGATCTATCTGGTCAAACATGTCTCAAAGCAGCAAGGCTCCAGTCCCTTCCCTTGAGAGATGAATTTGTTACCTGCCAGATCTCAGTGTGAGGGCCTGAGTTCCAAACCCAATTTTACTTTTCATGTTGCTAGAGAGTTACTCTGCCTCAGCCACGGTTGCCTTAAACCCCGCGCCCTTTATCGTGTGACAAACCCATCCTGTGCTCACACAGCTTTGAACCCAGAGTTCAGATCCTGGTTTGCTTACTTGCCTCCTTCCCCCAAGGCTGATTTAAGTCACTGTCAGCGTTATTTAACCTGCTGGTGCTTGACAGATATGTTCTATGAACTGGTTAAATTCCCAACAGTCAAGAGTGCTTCTCTGCAGCAGACCTTACGAGAAATGAGCAACAAATACTGTTAGAAGTGAAGAAATATGGGGAGGGTGTATCTGATCTGATTGTACCTCAGCTGTAGATATCCCTAAGGATAAAATAAACAAGGAAAATGAATATCAGCTTCCCCCCCTGCCTGTCTCATGCATTGCTTGTCTTCTTTGGGTCCCATCCAAAGACCTCTGAACCACACAGAAAACTTTCACTGACTTCAATAAGATTTGGGTCAGCCCCTCGAGGGCTGTGATTTTGTCTTCCCAAAGTGTGTGGCCATGGTTCAGTGGGATGCTCCACCTCTGGAGGCATCTCAGGGCTTTTGCTGAGGTTTTTCATACATTAAATAAGAATGTGCTTAACCAGGCTGTTGATTCTTCACATTTAACACCGAGTGGGCCCCGTGGAATGCCAAACATCATCATTTTAATATTATGCATTTTATCTGTATCAGATGTATTGAAGATGCATTTTATATGGCAGTAATTCAAAACACAAAGCCAATTACTCTGCTGGTATCATCCTGTGTATTTACACTGCTCAAAAATGTGTCTTGTGGCTTCACAACAGCTTGCTAATACAAGCTTCTTTCACTAACCTGTCTCAGAACATCAAACAAGAGCAAAATCAAATAGAAATGTAAACTTCATAGCTTGTGATATATGTGGATTATATCCAGTGAAAACATTTTTGATAGAACAATTTTATGTTTAAAATGAAGGCTGATTGAAGCTGGAATATTTTGTAGGAACACAACTATTTCAATGACATTTTTTATGGGAAAAATGTCTCAGCAAATTGCTTTGATTTTCTTATTTGTGTCACTAACGTACAAATTATTTGTTTTGAGAAAAGAAAAAATGTGTTTTCGAATTTACCATACTGTTTTGTCTTGACATATAGCAATTACTGAATTCATCATGTAGTTTAATATAGTGTATTATATTCAATATTTCATTACAGTGCTTTTCAAAATTGCAACGAGGCATTTCTACTTTTCCAAAGTAGTACATCAATAATTCTTCATGAGACTTTCAAAATTTCTGTTCCCTGAAAACCTCTCTTTAATTTTTTCCAATTTTCTACTCTAGCTCAATATACAAACATAATTTTAGCATGTTCAGAAAAGTTTGGATTTCTGGGCACTTGTAGTACAAACTCAATCATAGGTATTTTCAGGTGAGGTTTCTGCAGATAAAGCCAACTGCAGTCGTATTTGTGCACACTAGGTCCAGACTCTCAGATACATACTATTGCAATCTGGGCTAGATCTTGCCTTCCTCATGTATATCCTCATCACTGGTTCTGAAACTGCATTTTCTATCACAGAATCATAGAATGGTTTGAGCTGGAAGGGATTTTTAAATGGGATTAAAAATGATCCCATTCCATCCCTTTATGCCATGGGCAGGGACACGTTCCACTGTCCCAGGCTGCTCCCAGCCCCATCCAGCCTGGCCTTGGGCACTTCCAGGGATCCAGGGGCAGCCACAGCTGCTCTGGGCACCCTGGGCCAGGGCCTGCCCACCTTCCCAGCCAACAATTCCTCATCCCCAATGTGCCAAAATCTGTCCCTGCCCTCTGGCCCTGGGAGCCATTGCCTGGGTGCTGTCCCTGCCTGCCTTGTCCCCAGGGGCTGTGCAGCTCTCCTGGAGCCCCTGCAGGCCCTGGCAGGGGCTCTCAGGTGTCCCTGGAGCTTCTCTGGTGCAGCTGAACAGCCCCAGCTGTGCCAGGCTGGCTCCATGGGAAACCTCACTGAGATAAAACTCACTATGAAAACCAATTCAGTTTCAGAAAAATTATGCCAAGCCAGCAAGATTGCATTCTGCACGTAGATGTGGAGAATCACAGGAAGCTACAGGCAATCCAGAGAATCCAGCTACCTGGGGCTCCTGGCTGGAGAGCAGCTGCTCCCCGTCCTGCCCCACTTGCCCTCAGAACGTGGTGGTGGTGGGAGCACATTGGAAATCCTGCTCTGGGATTCCACGCCGCAGTGCATGGTAGTGAGCCGCACATGGCCACGCTTTGTTTATGACAGATGGCTCTTCCCAAAAATATGATGTGCAAGATTGTGCTGACTTGGACAGTTCTGCATAAACTGAGGGGGATTGACAGGGTGTAATATACATTTTCTGTTTACTAAAAGTCTAGAAGAGAATGGGCCAAGCCCAGCAAAGAACAGCCTGTTTCAAAGATATTATGGCTGGAAAATGTTGTTTCTCACAGAGATCATCTCTCTATAATAAGCTTCAATGTGATCCTGTATGGTGGGGGGGGGGAGAAAAAAGAACTATGCAGATTAGGAAAGGAGTCAATCACATGATTTTTATTTGTATGCTATCATGGAGATGTCTGTGAGAGGAAAAGGGAACTTCTGCTTGTCTCCACAGCTCTGCACAAAGCCAGCCTAGCTGGGAACAAGCTGCCTCATGGCCTAGGAGCTGCCTGTGGGAACCATGTGGAATTCCCAGGCAAGAAGGAGGATTTCTCCGTGGTGAACAGGCACCCTCGGAGAGGCTGTGCTGATGGACAATTTGCAGCAGTCAGCTGGGAATTGGACCAAACAAAGCACAAACCTTGCTGGAGTGGCAGCCTGGGAGGGCCACGCTGAAATTCCCAGCTGGGGCTCTGCATCTCACATGTGGTACTTGCTCTACCTCTGTTGGTCTTTTCCCCACTCTTTGTTGGATGTGTGCTGAGTGGAGAATGCATGCATAATATGGGGTTAACCAAAAAACCTTTCCCAAATCCTGAGGATTATAATTCATCATGGGATATTGGGGTGGTTCTGATGTCCCTCAACAGCGGAGATTAGTGCAGGTCTGGTGGGGTTAATGCAGCAGGACTGATTTGTGCCAGCTGAAGATCAACTCCCATTTTAAGTGTTTTAGTGGAAAAGGGGAAATTAATTGTTTTGCTCCTGATTTTTCCAGATGTTGGAGACTGGAACCTGCTACTGAAACAGGATCTCTCATCCCCTTTAGCTTTTCAGATTACACAGTAGACAGACAGACAGACAGACAGAGCATAGAGGGCATTTTTGTTGCAGCTTCTATTTTTGTCCTTCCTCTGAACTGTGTAAAAAACCTCCCATGACTAAAATGTCTTTCTTTTGCATGGGGGAATTGTGTCTTTTGGGATGATATAACTGAGTTGCGTGGGAAGCGCTTTTTATCCTAGGCTAAGAAACTGATATTAAAAAAAAAAAAAAGAAAAAAAATACCGTTACATTCCAAACTGAGATCTTTGGGAAAGTCCGTGGGAAATAGGAGAGATCTATCCTCAAAAGAGCAGCTTAATTCACTCCCAGGTTAAGATGGGGGACTTCTCAGCATTTCAAAGCCCATGGTTTTAGGTACTTGGAGGGAGCCTCCATTTCTGTAGCTGTCACATTGATTGGAACTCCTTCAGAGAAAAGAATTTAAACCATATGTGCTTCGCTGAACAATTTAATTTCTATCAAAGCTAACGTTTGTTGATGACAAAACATTTTGCTCCAAAAATTCCTCTGATGATAAGAATTCACTAAGCAAAGTTTACATAACCTTTCTGGAGACCTTGACAGAAAAGCCACGTCTTGAAAGCAGCTGAAATCTGACTGCTTGAAGATGACTGTGCCTTTCCCTCTGCAATTAGTGCAGCTGAGTTCTGCACAGAAAAACACTTCCAAAGTTCCTTGCTGGCCTCTCCAGGTTTTTCTCTCAGACTGTATAATCCCATGATTACATGGTGATGCTGATTCTATGTGACATGGTGTGTCAGTGGAGTTCCTAACCACTTATTTTGTACCACTGGAGGGAAAACCCAGCAGCCCGGATGCTTAAACTGAAGCAGAATTAAGAAAAAAGAAGGAAATCTGAAAATCATTATTGAAGTCCACTTGCAGGTGACTGGCAGCTTTCCCTGAAAGTTTCAGCTGGTGACATTGTTCACAAAATGCTTGGCAGCCTGCCAGTCCACTAAATAATTATCTCTGCCAGGTTGTTCAGTAGCCACCTGTATTTAGCAATAATTCAGGAGGATGCTTGAGTGGTTGGCAAAAGCTCCCCCCTGCACCCACCTTGAGTGTGGTCACACAGATGAAACCCTGGAGCTGGTTGTTATTACACAACCTTGGGCATCCCCTCAGCTGCCCTGTTGGCTTTTCCTTGCTGTTCTCAGAACTGGTGGCTTTTCTGATCATGAGTGTTAGGGATGGGTAAAAATGATGGTCTTACAGGCAATAATTAGGTCACAGTTATGGGCTTGTCAAAAAGGGCACTGCGTCCCCACAACCTGAAATTGCAAAACTTTGCTGAAGGTTTTACCCTGCAATCAAGAAAATACATTTTTTCTCTCTTTCTTTGAAAGGGAATGCAGTTTAGCTGGAATCCTATTAGGAGAATTAAAAAAATTCACTTCAGATAGCATTACCAATAAAGCTGCCTCCCTAGTTTTTTTTTTCTCAGAGAAAGGTTAAATCAGTATAAGGCACAACAAAAGATCAGGGGAGATATTCAATGTTGACAACATTTTTGAACAACAGATGAACATCTCCAAGCAGTCTCTGGTCACAGAGGGAGTGCTGAATCCAGCATGAAGAATGGCTTTTTAGAAATGTCAGCTGGCAAGAACACAGTGTGGTGTATGAGGGAGCACTGAAAAAGGGGGTATAAAACCAGCTGAGATGAGATACCAGATCCAGTTTGGAAAATTTGCTGTAATAACTACCTAAAAATTGTAAACAGACTTGATTTTAAACTCCTTTGCAAATAATATAAGCCTGGACTCGTCAAATTGCATAGTTTTCCTCCAGATCATGTGGGGTTTTTTGGAGTAGACCTCAGTGTTTCTCAAGAGGCCCTGGGGATATGGTGCCTTGGCTCTGCACCATGAAGGTATATGGGAGAGTTGGCATGACCTGGCTCCTCTCAGAGGTGACAGAATTCCTGGTGAATGAGTATTTTAGTATTTGAAGTCATCGTCTCTTGGAAAAGCCAATGGAAGTTGAGCATCTCCAACTTTGAAACCTTAACTGTTGTTATTTGCCTATTTCCTAAAAGTGCTGCAGTGCAAACAGAACTAGCAAGATAACACTTATATTATTATCAGTGTTTAGCCCTAGCAGTTGTGAACTATCTTGTGTGGTCAACAAGCCTATATAGGGTCATTTAAACAAGTGGCGATAAAATCTCATCTTCAAACTTATCAGAACTTCTGAAAAAAAATTTCAAAACAAAATTACTGTATGAGGAAATGACATCCTGATTTAGAACGCTTGAGATGTAGCAGTCTGAGCTGTGATTTTTAGAAGTGTTAACTGTGCATGATTTTCAGATGAAATCAAGAGGAACAGGAGGGTGTTGTTTAGCCACAGTTTCACACCTTCATCTCTGGTGAATGCTCATTTTGCTGGTCTAGTCTACACTGGTCTTAAAAGACAGCTGCTGCTCTCTGACAGCTCTCTGGAGCGTAAAGTGATGCTCGTTTTAGTCTTCACCTTGCACTGGTCAGAGAATCAAACTCACCTTCAAGCTGCAATGGCCTCGGAGCACGCTGAAGGTGAGCTGCGCTCATAATGTCCATGCCAGTCCCCCTTTGCTGAGATTTAAAACATCTCTCCACTTACAAAAAGCCCCAGAGTATCCTGAGTTGGATGGGAACCACAATGACCATTAATGTCCAGCCCCTGGCCCTGCACAGACCCCCAACAATCCCACCCTGGGCATCCCTGAGAGCTTTGTCCAAACTCTCCTGGAGCTCTGGCAGCCTCGGGGCTGTGCCCATCCCTGGGGAGCCTGGGCAGTGCCAGCACCCTCTGGGGGAGAGCCTTTCCCTGATACCCAACCTAAACCTCCCTGACCCAGCAGCTCCCTTGGGTCCTGTCACCGATCATGAGAGAGAAGAGCACACAGAGCACAGCACAGGCTCGGTGCATTGGTGTGGGTGAGTTACCCCACCTGAGGTGAGTCCAGGCTGATCATCTGCTGCAGTCATTTACCACAAATCCTTGTTGTACCCAAGGCATGGGCAGCTCTGCAGCTCCCAGCTCCCTTTGGTGACAGGACATGAAACGCTTGTAAAGCAGAATTCAGCTGACCTGCTTTGGGTGCCTTCTGCAGATCAGATGAGTCATGACCCAAAAAATGCTACTTCTGGAGAGCAAGCTCAGATGTATCTGTATTTTTGATGTCTAAAGCTGGGCAGAATGAGTCCATTCTAGTGGGATTTGAGGTATAATACTGTGAGTTTGAGCCCATGACACGTGATGGTCAGGTAAAAATAATGAAATACTAGTGCAATGGTCAAAGGCAAAGCAAGCAGGATCAGTCTCGGCTCAGGTATTAACATACCTATAGAACCTGTGGGACCAGCTGATTCCTTCCAAACAGGCCAAAATTCAGCCAAAAGCTGTGAAGGCTTCATCACCAATCTGGAGAAGGGTTGGACATCTGAGGATGCTCTGGAGAAAGGCAGTCTTTGTGGGGCCCCAAACTGCTAATCCCCAAAATCTAGTGAATTGACATACTATTAGTATGTTTTATTAACTTGTCATGGAACATTATTAGTTTAACTGTAAGAGCTAGAGATGGAAAAACACGTGTAGTAAAATCTGGACTTTGTCCTTCAGCTTCTGCAATATCCCTGCCTAAGCCTTAAGAAGACTGTGAAAAGCAGGGCCCCTGCATATGTAAATGTGAGTTTTCTTTTCCCAGAAAATTAATGCCATTTACCTTGGATTAACTTGGAAAGAAGCAGGACAGTGTTTATTGTGTAAGGCACGTTAATACCTTCACAAATAGTGACCTCGTGCAAGTTGTGGATGCCGTCACATATACAAATCCAGTTAAAAAGATAAACAAAGACAGAGAAAGCATCCATTTGTAAAGAATGCATTCCTAAAGAGATGAGGGACCACAGCTGAAGAAGGGCTCTAGGTCTGCTTTAACTCTGCTTTTTCCCTCTATTTTGCTGGAGCTGGCATGTGGCACAGATTCATCTTTATCTTCACGTCCCTATAAATGTCTTTTTCCAGTGCAAGTGTGACTTTTTTTCAATTACAATCCTATATCACCACTTCCAAATGTAACTCTGAAAAATTTTTTTTTGCTCATAACAAAAGGCAGTGTTAGAAGGAAAATTGAGGAGATTAAAAAAACCCCAAAAACATATAAAGAAATTGGTCAGACGATTGTTGAGTCTTGAACCTAAAAGGGAAATACAACATCCAGCAAGCGACGTTTCCCTGCTGCTGAAAGTCTTTTTCAGCAGCGTAATAATTTCATCTGGTTTTAGCCACAGACTGAAGAAGTGCATGCTCTAGTTACCTCAGAAAGTCTTTTTTTCTGGGAACATTTTAATAAGGACTGCAGTACATTTAACCTGTCTTGCCTTACCTAAACTTTGAACCACAGCATGCTGTGGAGCTGTCAGTGAAAAGCCTGTCCCAAATGGGCAAAAGCTTTTCAATCCTCGCTCTCCTGTCTCTCAGAATGGATCTGAAATGTCTCCAGGTCAACATCTGCAGGTCCCTGGGGAGGGAAGATCCCACACTCAGACCACTCCGGGAGGAATGGGACCAGGAATAGATGCTCATCCTCTTCTGTGAGTTTGGCTTTTGGTTTTGGGTTTGCTATTTTTTTTTATTTTTTGGGGGTTTTTTTGTTTGTTTTTTTGTGGAGTTTTTTTTTTTCTGGGGTTTTTTTGTTTTCTCTTTGTGATCTTTTGGGAGTCCTGTCTGCAAACAGGAGTCCAGCTCACACAGCATCTTTGGGGGAGTTTTTCTGTTTTGTTAGAGTGTTTTGTAAAGCATAACTTTGTTTATTGCTCTTCTACTTCAGTTTGTGTTTATCGTTTTCCCAGCCAAACTGAAGAATTAGTTCTTTGCCCAGCCCAAGGGCTATCCACAGGATGGCGGAGCAGAAGAGAAATGAAAAGGAGAATTAAAGAGTGAGAAAAAATTTTACTTCTGGAGAAGAAGTTTCCATGGAGAGTCTCCTGGTGTGTCTCTATCCTGGTGAGTACAGACAGACTGAAGCTCCCTTTCATGAGCAGCCCCAGACCTGAAATTTGTTTTAATTCTGAGAAGTACAGGCTCTTGCTTGGGTCTGGGAGACTATTGGGTCATGTTAGGCCATAGCTAATCCTGAGCCATCAAACCTGTTGTAAATGCATCTGAAATTCCAATCAAATGAGGAGCCTGAGTTAGGATCTTAACTGGGAATTTAACTTTCCTGCCTCAGGTGTAGGGGCCCAGTCCTGTGTGTGCACGAGGGCAAGCTATCCCTCTGGGTCTTTTTGTCTTCTTGTTGCAGAGTGGGACTGCTGCAGATTCATCTGCAATCATAGTGAAATCACATCTACTCCTATCAACAGAGTTTTCCCCTAAAATCTGTGGAGACAGATCTTAGGAAAAAAATGAAACTATATTTCTGCAAGAAGCAGACGTTTGAAGCTCATTATTTTCCCACACCTTGAGCATCATCTTCACAGAAAAACATACAGCAGGTAAATTTTAAGGAAACTGCACTCTGGAGTGCTGTCTTTTTGAGCACAGCTCATAAATATTACAGTGGAAAAGGGAGATTTGACACTTGAGAGGCAGACTTTGTTTGACATTGCCATGTTTTGGTGGATGTTTGGCCTGTTGGAGAGAGCAGAGCCCACGGTCTTGTTAGGAGCTTGATTAACAGCCAGCTTTAATGCATGACCAGGCTGCCATGTACCATGGCAATCACTCCATGCCTCTGCACTGACTACATGACCCCAGCAATAAAAGCACTGCTAAGTGCCGAGAGCAGCTAGAACAGAAATAACCCAGAAATGCAAAAGCTGAGAGAGTGGCACGGGATTTTCCCCACCCTTTTGCTAATGAATCTTCACCAAGCTGCTTGCCAGAAATTTCTGAGCAGGTTTGAAACCTGCTGACTCAGAATCTGAATTGTGGCAAGGCCTAAAAATCATGGTGAGGGTGGAAAACCAGAGTAAATATCATCTCCTCAAGTTTTAGGTTGCTTTGATAATTTTTTTGGTTGTTGTTGTTTCCTTGGATGTTGCAGACATCTTTTTATGAAAATCCTTTCTTAAGATTTTTTTTTCCTGAGAAGCTGAGAGGCTCCAGGAACAAAATGTAAACATTGATTATCTGCTGCTGTTGAATGCAACAGGTGCATCTGTGATTGGCCCATCTTGGATGTTTGTAATTAATGGCCAATCCCAGCCCAGTTAGCTTGGACTCTCTGTCCAGCCACAGACCTTTGTTATTCATTCCATTCTATTTTTAGCTTAGCTAGCCTTCTGAGATGAAACTTTTCCTTCTATTATTTTTAGCATAGTTATAATGTAATATATATCATAAAATAAAAAATAAAGCCTTCTGAAATATAAAGTCAAATCTACGTCTCTTCCCTCATCTTGAAAACCCCTGTGAACACTGTCACACTTGGACCTGTGGCTTTTTGCAGTGAAAATCAGTTACTTGGCTACCAGAAGACTGGTTTGGAGCAAACCAGAAATACATGAGTGTGTAGAGGATTGTGCTTGCCCTGGGCTGCACTTTGCAAACTCATGGTCAGTGTCGTGGAGGCAGGACTCACTCCTGATCGCAGAATATCTGAGCTGGAAGGGATTCTCCAGGACTATTGAGTCCAACCACTGGTACAGGCCCACCCTCAAGGATCCCAGCACGTGCCTGAGTGTGCTGTACAAATGTTTCTTAAACTCAGCCAGGCTCGGTGCTGTGACCATTCCCTGGGAACCTGCCCAGCCACCCTGATGGGGAAGATCCTTTCCCAATATCCAACATAAACCTTCCCTGACATGATTTTGACCATTCCCTTCAGTCCTGTTCCTGGTCAGGGAGGGCAGAGATCAGTGCTTGTCCCTCTGGTGTCCCTTGAGAAGTTGCAGACCCCAGTGAGGTCTGAGCTCAGTCTCCTTTTGTCCCAGCTGAACGAGCCAAGTGCCCTCAGCCGCTCCTGGTATGCCAAGGAGTGTACAAGAGTAACAAAAACCCACACTAAATATCTTTTCCTGTCCATACTACACATCCTTTGAGTACAATCTGAACTGAGTTTCATCCCCTGGGTTAAAGTCTCTGCTTTCTATTGAGAACCACCATAATCCTGTTAATTTTCGATGCAGCTCAGATAAAGCGCGGGTTGACCCAGGCTTAGCTTTGTAATGGCACGTATAAACTCCTCTGATGATGCATAAAATGCCCAGGAAACCTTTAAAGACTGAGAGTTTAGTAGTGTGGGCTTTCTGCTGTGCTGAGAGATGGTCTCTCCTGTGGCACACGTGTGGGCACGGGTTCAGCACTGAGTCAGAGGGAAGAGATCCAGCAGCTGAATCACCAGTGCCAGCGTCTGACATCCACCTACCTGCTAGGTTTACCCAGGCTTGGCTTGGGAGCTCTGCTGGGCACAAACCCCACCACAGCAGATGTGCTGGAGCCCTGCTCAAGCTCTTCTCCCTGCCCCCAGGAAAATGATGTTAATGATTAAAATACTGGAATGATGCTGAAACCTTTGAAATGCTCCAGGAACAGTAGTTTCCTTTTCAGTCTTCATGCACAGCTGAGAATGGAGCCCTTTAAGCTTTTGTTTGTGTGTTGGAGCAGGATGGACTGTTATATTCTTCTCTGGAGACACTTTCACTCAGAGTTACAGATTGTGGAGAGATACTGCACTGCAGACTGGCTGTGAAAGCTTGTTTTGCTTACCCCACGGCAATAGATGCATTCCATAAATTGCAATTAAAGATTCAATTGGGGACTCTAGCTAAATGAGTGGCACTCCTCCAAACATGTTGGCTTTTACTTTAAGACAGGGCAGAGGTGTTCTGTATTTTGGCAGTGCCTGTAATCCTCCTTGTGCCAAGATGGACCCACTGAAACTGGAGAGGTGTTGCCTTCAACAAAGCTGTAATGGCTTAGCATAGCAAACTGTCTTGTATTTTGTAAGAGCTCTGCTCAATATCCATTAAATCAGGCTTGAGAGACAGGGGTGGTGTTAGTCACCAGCAGTTAACAGAGACCTAGATTATGTTAGTATTGGGGTGCAAATTTAAAATTGAAATTTTGTTGATAACGTGCAATATGCAGCTTATATTTGCAAGGCTCATAGTTGGATTGGTTTAAGAAATAAGGGGAATTTTTCTGTTCCACATTTCAGAATGATTGTGGGGAAGGGAGTCTAAGGACAGCCTGCCTTTCACTCCTCATTTAACATTGTCTGATGCAGCTCATGTTGTCTTGATTATGTGACAGCAAAAGCCCCACATGACTTCCCAAATCCTCGTTAAATTGGCAGTGTCTCAGTGCTGTAACTCTCCTTGTGCAGCCAAAAAAAACCAAAACCAAACCATTTTCAAAACTTCAGTGACATGTCACCAGTTCAACCAAGGTTTCTGAGTTTGCTGAGTCTGAAATGACAGCTCTGTCCTGGAACCCTAGGCATTCATTTCAATAAATGCTATCAGATTGGCACTGAAAAGTCAAAAGTTGATGGAGAAAGGACAGACACATTGCATTAGAATATCTAAATATTATGCAGAGTGCTTTTGTTTTTAATGGTGATATCAGGAAATGTTTCTGTTTCAGAGATGACATGGAAAAAATTGTCTAAAAATGTAGAGGAAATCTCATAAAAAATTCTGCTTCCACATTAAAAGCTGCATCTATTTTCCCAGCTAAGCTATTTCTGAAGGATACAAGAAGAGACAGATGATGTAAGGAAAGAGGAGCTTGTTTTAAAAAGTGACATCCGCTAATGCACATGTGTGTTTGTGCGTTATTAGTGCTGAAAAGAACTTTTACCCCTGAGATGTAAATTCATTTATAAAAAATGAGGACAGGCAAGCAGATCCATATATATCCATGCCAGATCACTTATTTTCAATTAAAAAAATGATAGTCAACATTTTTATGGATTGTAAAGCTCTGGACTTCCAGTTTTCCCTCATTTTGCCAAACTCAAGCCTACCTTGTTGCTGTGCCCAATGTGAACAAAACAGGGATTTTCTTGTTACACACAGGCTCAATCCATCCAGGATCTACCATCAAACTCTTTCCTCTACCAGAATGCTTTCTCAGGTAAAATATTTTTTTTTTTTCTCGGAGCTGTTTTGACTGGTGCTCAACTAGGCAGAAATATCACCTTGGATTGGAAGGATACCTCAGCTGCTCGAGCTCATGTTGCTGTGTGTGTCCTGTGCCAGTCCTGCCAGGGATCTATCTGGCTCCTGGGGTGTGGGCTCTGCTGCTCTGGGGGGCTCTGTGTGTTCGCTGCAGGTGAGGACCTGACCCTTCCAACAGCTGCTGCCATTATGTGCTCAAATAACATCACAGCCTTTACATTGCTTTGGTTGCACATTTTTTGCTATTAAAGTATAAAAATCCCCCACCCAGCTGTGTTTGTCTTTTGTTTTTTTTTTTTTTTTCTTTTTTTTTTTTTATTGTTTCCTTTCCTTCAGTTTTTCCTCAAAGGTTTTGCCACTTTTTTTTTTTTTTTCCCATTTCATTGGTCTATATGGAGAAATTCTGCCTTCTCTTGTAATTTGCTTTCTCTCCTCTGTTTTTTTCTTCTTTCCCTCCCTTTATCTGCTCACTGTGAACCTCCCCAGGCCTATCAACACCAATGATGTAAAGGATGCTCCGTGAAAAAATAAACATTAAGAACTTGATAAACAGCAAGCAGATGTAACTTGCTGGCCAATATTTTACTCAGTATCTATCTATCGCTATAAAACGTTCCTCCCACCTACAGGATTTTCCTCCTCCTGGCAGGAGGATGCTCACTGCTGCTTGGCTTGCAATATGGGTGTACAGTATTTGATTTATGGGGCTAAGCACCCAAAAAAACCCATGAGGGGTGCTGTGGACATGCACATGGGGACTGTCCAGGTTGGTTTGGTTTGGTTTGGTTTGGTTTGGGGTTTTTTTGTGTGCATGTTCAGAGCCAAAATCATTGCCTCGGCTGGGTGAAGCCAGCTCATGGAGAATATCCAGCTTAGGGTGAATCTGTGGCTTGTGTCTTTCTCCCGCAGTCCACTTTCACCGATTGTACCTGAATTGAAGCCTTTTCCAAGTAAAAGCTGTTTATAGGCCCTGAGCTACCTGCAAAGCTTGGCAGCTGGATGGGGAGGAAGGCAAGAGGACAAAGCAGCTGCTTTTGAGGATTTTCTTTTGGTGCTTCTCAAGTGGATAAATTTCAACAAAATTTGTCCTTCTTGGTGCACTGCTCAGTTTCCAGTGGATGTATGGAAGTCTTTTTGGGCAGGGTCTTTTTGGGTACATCATGTCATTGTTCCCTGTAGCAGAGCACTGAGCACTCAGAGAAGAACAAACTGTTCTTTTGCAGAAAGCCTAAAGGTGAAACAGGAATGCCTACAGAGCCATAGAATCACTGAATGGTTTGAGTTGGAAGGGATTTTCAAGATCGTCTTGTTCCACACCCCTGCCATGGGCAGGGACACCTTCCACTGTCCCAGGTTGCTCCATCCAGCCCAGCCTTGGACACTTCCAGGGATCCAGGGGCACCCTGTGCCAGGGCCTGCCCAGCTCACAACCAAGAATTTAGTCCCAAAAATTTCATTGTACTCTGCCATCTGTCAGTGTGAAGCCATTCCCCCAGTATAAAATGTACAGAACCGTGCTTTCTGTTTCTGCTTTCCGGAGCCTGAATAGACTGAAAATCTAATGAAAGTTGTACTTTTAAGACTACAGATTTTTGTATGTGCATTTTGGTTACCTTTACTAGGTCACATGTTTTTCCACAGACTGAAAAATCATCATCTACAGGCAGAAAGCCTTTCTGAAGGATCAGCAAAGTTCAAAGCAGAACAATGGATGCAGCCTCAGACCCAAAGGTTTTCTTTAGAACATGCCATAGTTAAAAAATAAACAGGGGGCCCTCACAGGTTTGAAATACATGTAAAGTCTTTCAGTCTGCATTGTTGTAAAGTAGGATGTGAGACTAATGGGATTGAGATTGGAAACCTCAGGTATTCACCCAGTATTTTGGGCAAAGGCTGAGCTCTCTCTCTGCTGTTCTGCTGCTGCTCAGATGAGCTGGTTTGAAGCAGTGGTTGCATTCCATGGGCTGCAATTGCAGCTCCTTTGCTCTGTGTTCATGCTCAGAGTCACCTGTGCTGTGTTCAGGGCTGCCCTTGCTGTGATGTGCTGGTTAGGGAGGTGTGCTGCACTCACAAACTCACTGGGGTGCTCCAGCCCTGGGCATCGTCAGAGCAGCACAGCACCAGGCCAGAACTGACACATCCCAAATATTCCTCCTGCCCAATGTCAGGTCCCTCCACTGAGCAGGATTTTCTTCAGGACAAAATTCAAACACAGGAAAATATTTTAGGAGAGAAGTGGGGCATATACACTGTAGAATGAGGAAAAAAGTAAGACTGAGAGGATATTGAAAAATTACCTCAAAAGGTGAACCCTATTTTTAGGAACCCTAATATTTCCAAAATTTCAATATAAGAAAATTGAAGCAGAGTACAGTTGGCATGAAAGAAGCAGTGTTGATACTATTTTAGAGCATGACTTTGTGCATGCAATAGCCTCCAGCATGACACAAAGGGCACAAAAAATGGAAAAGTGAAATAAATACTAGATGAGAAATTTATGACTCAGATGATTAATGAGGGGTGACAAAAGCATCTTTCTTTTTAGAGATGTATTAAGACAGCAACCAAATGTTGTTATTGGAGCTAACTGGGACAGTGGCTAGAGCTGGGAGATAACTTTCTCCACTGTGTTGTGCCTCCTGAGCAGCTGAGCAGGGATTTTCAATAGACAGCGCTGTCACCCTGACACCCTCCCCAGACAATAAATATCCTGCAGACCCACAGCCCTGGTTAGTGGAGCCAGAGGCCAGAGGCTCTGGGTGAAGTGTGTGGTCTGCACTATGAAGTGGGTCAGACTCTTGGTCTCCTCTGACCTTAAAACTCATAAATCATAGCCAGAAATGAATGCTCCCCACCTAAACCACAGTCCAGAACTATGAGAATTGTAGGATCACAGAATCCCAGAATGGTTTGGGCTGGAAAGGATATTCAAGATCATCCATTTCCAAACTTATCCCATGACTAGAGACACCTTCCACTATCCCAGGTTGCTCTAAGCCCAGTCCAACCTGGCCTTGGACAATTCCAGGGATCCATGGGCAGCCACAGCTGCTCTGGGCCTCATCATCCTCACAGCCAAGAACTCGCAATATCTAATATAAATCTACATTCCTTCAACTTAATGCTACTCTCCTTTGTCTTGTAACTCCAGGCCCTTGTCCAAAGTCCCTCTCCAGCTCTTCTGGAGCCCCTTTGGGCACTGAAAAGAGCTCTAAGGACTCTTCAGATCCTTCTCTTTTCCAGGTGACCATCCCCAGCTCCCCAAGCCTGGCTACAGAGGACATGAGATCCACCACCGAAGACAAAGACAGTAATGAGCCAAAACAGACCTGGAAGGCTGCACAGGAACTCAAGCTGTCTCCTTTCAAAATGATTTGGCACAAGGATTTAGCACGCGGCCTGCAAAGGGGTTGGAGCTCTTGGTGTTGTGTCCGTGCAGATGCAGAGAGCCCAGAGCCTGGGAAAAGGAGAGGTGCTCCAAGTAGGATTTTTAAGGGCCCAAATCCAGAACTGTGATGCTGATTCAGCTGTTATTTAGCCCCTCAGGCAGTTATGTTTCAGGGGCACCTCAGGATTTTATGGTTAATTTTTCCAGATGCCTGAACCGTTTTCTCGCTCCCAATAAATTTCCAGAAATCAACAATGACTTTGGTTTTTTCTCCCCTGAGAGGCATGAGCCAATGGGTTTTCTCAAATTACCTCCTTGGCTGGTATTTGGTTGTTTTTTTTTTTTTTTTTGACTTTTGCCATTTTTTTTTACCACACCAGAATGGAGACCCCTCATTCAAACAACAGAACTCCTGCACAAAGGGGATATCCACACCCACCCTTTTTCCTCCGTGAGGGTGTCAAATCCCTGTTCCTGGCCTCTCAGGAAACTGCTGCAACCACTGGTCTGTAAAGTGGTGTAGGAAAGAATTCAAGATTCATGGTAACACTGAGTGAGGTTGGTTCATTTTGCTTCCAGCAGTGCAAGAGAGGAGCTGGATCTGCTATCAAGGGTAGAAGAAATAGGAATTTTAAAAGAAAACCACTAAAAATGGCCAAGCAGAAGTGGAAGATTTAGGTAGGTATTGTGTTACTGTTCATACAAACAGTTTAGTCAGTGTTGGAATGCAACAGGTTAGTGTTGGATCTCATCTCTATTCAAATCACAGTAAGTGGTATTCTGTCTTCTAAAACAGATTTTAGTTTTTAAAACCATAGAAAACCACAAAAAGACACCAAATCAAAGACCCTGTTTAAAGTAAGCACCATTAAAATGCAATATTTGCTGTTTAAATTTGTCTGTGAGAGTAAGCTGATATCTAGCTTTTTTACTCTAAATATAGTATTTCTTTTCCTGTTGAAGTCAAAAGATGTCTTTTTTGTTCAAATAACCATTTATTTGTACAATAAACCAAATCACAATGTCAGCATGAGCATCTCAAAATCCTTTCTAATGAATGGCTGCTGTTTTCATAAGTCTTTCCCCAGCCCTGACCAGATCCCAGAAATTGCCCCAGAAGCCAATGGGGACTTTTTCTTTAATATTCAAGGTCTTGAATCAGATGTCTCAGGGGAAAGAAAACAAAAAAAAAAGGAAAAAAAAAGAAAATAGAAAAAAAATTGTCTGGACGAACTGAAGTATTTAAAAAGTGATTTTTCTTCTGGATTTGTGCCCTGATTTCCTCTGACCCCTTTGGAATGACCTGAGATTTCTGAACTCCTTCTCTCCCCTGGGTGCTGCCAAGAGGATGAATCTCCATGTACACATGTACATCCCCAATGCCTGTCCTTGTGGGCACTCTAATCCTTCCCCTTAGTCTCAATTAGCAAGGAGCAGCACTTGTGGCTCTCAGAAATTTGTGTTCTGATCAGTGACCAGTAATTTCATGCAGAAAGGCCAGCTTGTGGTTAAAACTGAGCAGATAAGCTTCTGGTTTTCATGAAAAACTCAGGAATTTAATATCTCTGAGGCCTCTGCCCACCTGTTGAAGTTGATCTGTGGATTTACAGGTTATTGAAAAAGAATGTCAGGTAGCTGGACAAGCACAAAGTATGATCACACAAGTCCTGTTTCCTTGGCTAAACACCACCATGGATAACTTTTGAAAAAAGCAAATTCAATGTACCTGGATTAATCTTATCTCTAGCAGTGATTTAGAAGCAATATACAGAATAACACACAGGGAGAGTTCTGCGCTGGTGATGCACATCTAGAAACTTTTCCAGCATTACTAACTTCTGAACTTTCTGATTTTGATAGCATCCTCCTCCACACAGCAGCAAATTCAAGTCAGCTAAAGAGATAAGCAGCTTATCTATTTTAAAGTTCTTTTTCTTTCCTCTTCCCTGCAGGTACTTCATCAGTTCAAAAGCTCAAGGCAAAAGGACATTCCTGGGAGAGATTCACCAAGTGGGGGGAGGAAAGAGCAAAATACAAACACGGCTGATCCTCAGTGAATTGGATCTTCCCCCAAAGGCTGTCACAAACAGGGACAGGCACATCCAGCTTCGCTTTTTGGGAATTGTATGCTAATTACCTCACTAGTCTGCCTGCAACATTTGATTTGGCATTTTCCCTGCTCCTTGCTTGTAAATTTACATCAGAGAAGAGACAGATTATTGATGGAAATTAATAATCAAATGGAATTAATGGAATTAATCAAATTATTAATGGAAATGTATCCACAGGTGTCTTTCCAAAGGAAGGGAGCAGGGCTAGTGTGTGAAACAGATCCCGTTTTCAGATTTCCTTTTAACACGTTTCCATTTAGTTCTGAACCCCACTAATTTGCATAGGCAAGAGGATAAAAGCACCAACAAACATCTCAGCTGGTTCTGAGTTTCCCCCCACAGGCAGAATTACATATCTGCTGCTTCTTTCTCTGTGTGGCTCTCTGAGGAACAGGCAGCACGGTGTTTGCTCGCCGCTCTTGGTTCTTTGTGGTGGCATCCCAAAAAGAGGATTCCCCAATGAACCAACACACAGCAGGTGGGATTTCTTTGAGAAAAACCTCCCTAGTGCTGAGCTGCTGTAGGGAAAGAGGGACTAAATCAGCAGTAGAGGAATGAGGTGAATTAGTGGTGGATGCAGTGGAGCTGGGTTAAAGTTTAGTCCTTTTCCTTAAAGACAAAGCCTTAATGACTCTGTGATTCTGTGAATTGTGGCCTTGCACTGTTGGATGTTTGGGCTGATTTTTGTGTGATGGAGCCCCCCCATCATGACCACTTCATGCTGCAATGAGGAGAAGGCAAGAGGAGATACCAGCAATGTCACCAACAGCTGAGAGGAAACAAAGGAGTTATCACAGAATTCCTCCAGTTGGAAGGGACCCACAAGGATCATCGAGCCCAGCTCCTGGCCCTGCACAAACATCCCAAAAATCCCTTCCTGTGCCTGAGAGCATTTCCCAAACTCTCCTGGAGCTCTGGCCACCTTGGGGCTGTGACCATTCCCTGGAGAGCCTGTTCAGTGCCCCACCACCGTCTGGGTGAGGAACCTTTTCCTGATATCCAACCTTAAGAATTTCCCCCTTGGTTTGTATGTAGGTGCCTGTCTTATCCTGCCTCAAATGAAAATTAGTTGTTCAATAAATGGGAGACACCCTACAGCAGTAAGATGGATGTAGAAGGTGGATGTGAGCAGGGGAGGATGCATGAGAAAATCAGCTCAAACCTGAGGTGCTGTTTGGGAAAAAGGTGCAATTTCTTCTCACTGAGTGAGGAGGCACCTTTTCGTCAGGCAGTGGCAACACACAGGACAACACCTAAATAAATAAAAATATTTTAATTTTTATTTAGTAAATCTAGCAGCAAGGGTGGGTGGCTATAAGGTGATCACTGCTCTTCAGGTGTTGACATGTGAGCTCACCAGTCTGTCTAAAGTGCCCTGCTTTTGAAAGCTCAGTGTGTGAATGGGCATAGTTGGAAGAAGAAATTTTTTTTTGGTCTGTCAATATTTTTTTTTTTAATGTTGTCCTTAGCCCAATGTACAGACAGTCATTCAGTGCTCCATTAGGTACTTTCTCCAATTTTTTATTTGGAAGGTTATTTTTCACTTTCTGACCAAAAGATTTTCTTTTTTTTTTAATCTGACACAATTTGCTACTTATGACTATCCAAAACTTTTCTTAAAAAAATATTTTTTATGAAAGAAGCAAATTCACTGAACTGGGCTTCTATAAAAAGAATCAAGCAAATAAAAAGAAAAGCACACCTTTCAGAAACAGAAAGTATTAACTGCAACTGCAAATATTCTTTTCCTTTCTTTCTTTCTTTCTTTCTTTCTTTCTTTCTTTCTTTCTTTCTTTCTTTCTTTCTTTCTTTCTTTCTTTCTTTCTTTCTTTCTTTCTTTCTTTCTTTCTTTCTTTCTTTCTTTCTTTCTTTCTTTCTTTCTTTCTTTCTTTCTTTCTTTCTTTCTTTCTTTCTTTCTTTCTTTCTTTCTTTCTTTCTTTCTCTTTTCTTTCCTCTTAACTGAGTATTTCCCCTTAGCACTTTATTCTGCCTTTCAGCTACAGCACCAAAATATAGGGAATCCTTGGGGCTTTTTTGTGTTTTGTACGTGTTTTCTTTTTTCCCCTGCTCAGAAAAGCCCCACAACAACCAGATCGAATCTTGCAGTGGACCCATGGCTTCAAAAAAACCCAACTCTAATAAAATTTACATGAGTCCTATAGCACCCAAATGCTCCTGACAATTCAATGAACTTTTGCATTTCACTGAAATCCTTTTGAACCATTTTGGGCACAGCAGACCTGTATAATTACAACACGCTCATCCTTGAAGATGCAGGCAGATGTGGGGAAGGGTTCTCCATTTGTGTCATTGACATACCATTGCAAATTACCTCTGAGTTAACTACATTTAGACAGAAGTACAGGGGGAAAAAAAATCTTCCTTGATAATGACAAGACAAAAATATCCATAAAAAGGAAATAAAGATGACATACTTCTTTTTTCCATGACATACATTTTTTACATGGCTTAGGGGCTTTGCTTCCTGAGAGTTTACATCGTCGTCAGCTGTCAGGGCCCTTCCATGCATGATTTATGTGTGCATAATAAAGACATCCTGGTTGAGGGACTGATCTGTGATTTCCAGCAGCTTTGAAACTAACCGCAATAAAATATACAGCACATGAATAATATAAGGTTTAGTTAAAAAAAAAATCAAATTTTGAAAAATGGGAAGCATATTTATTTTCAGTTGCTTCATCTGCTCTTTCATTGTTTTTTTTATTTCTCCCCCCTAGGTCGAGTTGAATGACAGCTTTTAAGGGAGGCAGGCCTAAGATTTCCAATCTCTGGAATCTTTTAAGGGATTGTTTAAGTCATCTCAGTTCAGATTTAGGACAGGCTGTGAAGGTGCTGGAGCTTGAATTTGAACCAGCTCTTCCTAAATTGTCGTGGGACTTCCCATAGGGTTTTTGCAGTGAGGCTGGTACTCTGCTAACCCAGCTGCCAGGAGTGACAGGAGGGCACCAGCAGGGATGAGCAGAGCCCTGGTAGCTCTCAGGCCACCACTGGTGAGTTGTGCTGAAATAATCTCACAGAGCTCATCAGCCCATGTGCTTCCCTGCCTGGCTCAGCCAACAGGGCTCATTTGGAGAGGTGGCTGTGCTGTTGTTGGGTGTTTGCAGCACAGGACAAATGCACTGGGCAGAGAACACCTCCCTGCTCAAGATCTCTCTGACTGGTGGCTGGATGAAAGGAACCTTTTCATTTTCTGTGACAAAATCAAGATGCAGAGATTCAGTAATTTGCATGGAATTCCATAAGAAACCTGTGCTTACCAGTCCCCAGTTCCCACACTCTTGTCCATCCCCATGAAGTTATCCATTTTATAATGATAGAACTTCATCAGGTATCTAGGGAAATTTCACTGCTTCTGTGTTGCAGTCACATTTCAAAATTTGCCTCTGTTCAGGCTAATGAATTGAAATGGAGGATTAGATCGTGGTTAATGAAGACAAGAACATGACAAAGGTGCAAAAACCCGTCAGGAGTTGTCTCCAAATGTACATTAAAGTTCTCATTTGGCTCTGCAAGTAGTGAAGGCGGACAGAGGTTCTTCATAGCCTCAGAACCTGTTTTAATTACCCCCTCCCTGGGTAATTACTAACAGGGGAGGAGAGGACTGCCTGAGAGCCTGAATGCTAATGGGTTCCCCTGAGAGGGTGAGTCCAGAACATCAAGGAACATGAGATGGGCTAACAGCCTTTCCAGCAAGTTGCTGCTGGCTTGGAGGTGGGATGCTGCACTCGAGATGCCAGTGATATTCCTGGGTGACTTGAGGACTAAACCACGTCTTTATAAAAGCAAAGCTGTTCCTGTACTAAAATATTAAATGGGAAGGGAGATTGTGTCGCTAAAACTTGGGCTTTTGACACAGTCAAGTGCTGTCAGAGCAAATAAGGGAAGGAAGGTGGGAAGAGGATCTGAAGGATGTGAGAGCTGTGTCGTCACCACAGGTTAGGGTGTTGCTTTTTAATAAGAGCTGTACAAGTGATCTGTTAAATGGAGGGAGGCCTCATGGCAAACCGGAGAAGGGAAACTAGCTCATACTTGTGCCATGTTAAGCCTTGTGAAAAAAAATAAAATAGAAGCCCAGACACTTGTGGGACTAAATGTGAATCCATACCACAAAAACAGTCAGATCCTGAGGTGTTATTTAGATCTAGCACATTAAGTATTAGATCATTAACTAAGGTTATTATTCAAAATCATGCATCTCCCTGTTAGGTGGTCCAAGGGTCAGACAAAATTCACCTTTTAATGAGCTGTGATGAGCAGGCACTGATGTTAAAAATAATATCTTTGTTGTTTTATTTGTTTGAGAAAACTTTTAAAACCTGCTAAGCTAGGAGGGAATTTAACACAACTGCCAGGGCAGAGGATGGAGTTAGATTTCTTCCACTTTCTCAGGTGTTTTTTCCTGAGGTCTTACTCCCATCAGAAAGCAATCTGAGGAAAAGTTTTTGCATGGAGATGTCATTGGAATATGAAAACATTATTTATTTGGTAGCCAGTTTGATCTGAAAGCAACTAAAACGGTATTTTGCATTTGTTGTTTTTGCCACATTTTATGCATTGTGTTCACAAGGCTCTTCTTTTCAACCTTTCCCAGCTCACTGGTTAGAGTGAGAGCTGGCTGGTCTCACGCCAGCTAAACCCAGCCCCTGGTGAGGCTGCTCCCATTATCAGCCTGTTTCCCACTGGTGAGCCTCTGGTCAGCCCCATGGAGCCAGGGTAAAACTCAAGGCAGTATTTGGGAATTGGTTGCCCCCTGGGCACTGCACAGGACCATTGGGTCGTTCAGAGGTACACAGAGGCAGGATGTGATGACTGGTGGGCCCATGGACTGTCCCAGATTGGTGTCTAGGAATGCTTATCACCATATGGGCCACATCTTTTTCTCCTCTGCATTTCACACAGCGAGGGTGGTTTGGGTTCTCTCCCACAGTCAGGCTGTTGGGGGTGCCTGTAAAACAGCAATTTCTAGTGAGACACTTGAGAGAATGCTTTGATTGGCTGCCTGGAGGAGGGCTGATAAGGCCAAATGCCCTTTATGCACAAATAAAACCTGATGCATTTTTTTTCTAGAAGCTATTTATGTATGGGATCTTTGGATGTTGGTATAGAGAGAGACCAAACTGCCTCTGGAACCATCGCTGGCATCTTGGCTAGTTGGTTCCCTGGAGTTAATGAATTTTCACTCATCACCAAATTCCCTGGGTTTTTGGGCTTTAAGTTCACAAAGCTGAGGTACCGGCATGGTGGAGACATGACTCTGGTTGTGGACAGGGTACAAAAAAGGTGAAGGTCCCTTCCAGCTCTGGATAAGGTGTGAGGCTGTGAAGTGCTGGAATTGGGCAGTGTGTACATGTCTGTGTGCACACAGAGGGGTGGCAATGCTGAGGGCTCCTGCTCCGAGCTGGGTCAAGCTGTCATGGTCCCCCCACCAGTGACACAATACTGATTTAGGCAATTCTGTCTCCCCTGTGCTGCTGCTCTCCATAACAAAGGCTCGGCTGCTGCCTTCTCCCCCTATGCCTTCTGCAGCTGTCACCACCTCATGCCAAGAGTTCAACATTAGGAGTGTTTTGAGCTAAAAAGTCCTGCTCAGATGATCGTGCTTATATCAACTGAAAGGCTTTCAAAGCATTCCAGCTTAGCCAAAATATGTGGTACACACCATGAGTCCAATCATCCCCCTTATAGTCATCTACAAAGTTATTTTTTTTCAAACCAAGCTTTTCCATTATAATTTTCTTCCATTCTTGTTTCAGCTCACTAAGCATTAACCACCATGACCTACTGCATACACCCAAACCATATTAAATAGCTTAGGTTTATAGCCAAATCCTAACACCCTATTTGGGGAATGGCTACAGTGCTTAGCTGCTTCTATAGTTCTGTGGTTTGGGGTTTTTTTTGGACGAAGTCAAATCTTTACTTGACTGAAACATTTTGAATGTGTTTAACACCACACTGCTTAAGCAAAACACATAGAAGGAACCAATCCATTTGTTTAAGAACAGTATAAATATTAAAACAAACATAAACTCCAAACCCATCTGCAATATAGGTCTGAAATGTGTAAAAGGAACTGACAAGTTTTTATGAACTAGCTTATCTATTTGTGTGTATTTATGTCAGAACATAGGAAATGGCCTCCACCTTTCAATTTACTTGTGGCTCAACATAATCATGTGCTTTCCCATGGATAAGAACCCACTGCTCCTGACAGAGATGCCAGCAAGCTGATGTAGTAAGGGAAATTTCAGAATATCATTGTTTTATTTTGGAAAGTGAGGAGGGGAAAAAGCCTCATAGAGTGATATAAACAAAAGGATAAAGAGCAGGTCTGAAAACTCAGACAAATCATTATCAGCCAGGGACATTCTGAGCAGTGTCTCCACAGAGCCCTACCTGTGCTTGGGGCTATGGGATGTTTTCATTAGTAACCCAGAATTAGGTTTAAAGTCACTGCTGACAGAATTTGCAGCTGATGAAGATTGGTAGAAGTATAAATAACTGCAGGGTCCACAGAAGGGAGGAGATCACTGGTGAGGTTCAGCTTATTTGGGCAAAACATGTTTTAGCAGAGCCAAAGGCACTGCAGCCCATGCAGGAATGCAGACTGCAGATTCTGTTACTGTCAAACAGTCATGAAATTTCATACATGGGAAAGGGACAACCTTCCTGCAGGCAAGGAATGTTCAGGATGTCTGTACGGGACAGGTCATGGTGGGTGAGTAACTCAACCTGAGCTTCACGCCTTGCTGAGACTCTCAGCATTCCTAATTTTTCCAGGGCATTTAGAGATCTCTGAATGGAGAGGGGGGATTGGTGTGATGGCAGGAGGAATGTCCCAGCAGAGGTGGCTGACCTTGGTCTGAGGGGAACCTTTCAGCCCCCCATCAGGAGCACTGCTCTGTTGTGTCCTGGACAAAATCTGGGAAATGAGAGTTAGGAAGCTCAAGCCACAGTAATTATACCTTTACAGCAATACATTGTAGAAGTATTTTAATTAAAATCTTGACTAAATGATACAATCAGTGAGCTAGGAACATGATATAAATATGATGTGTTGAATTCCTAAATGGGTGAGTATGAATGACATTTCTTGGAAGATGCAGATGATGCAGTGCACAAAGAATTAGGTGATGCTGGGTGCTCAGCCTGTTTGAAGCTTTTACCTGTGGTCCAGATCCAAATTGTCAGCAAAGATCTTGGAGCAGACAGGAACCTCTCTCTGACCACAAGTTCAGGGCAGGAGGACTCCACTAAGAGCTGAATATTCTGTATTTGGATAATTCAAAGAAGTCTACATAGTTCATTGGTTATCGCACTCTGCATTCTTATGCAAGATCCTGATTAATTCCATTTTTTGACATATCCAACTTCTGAGTTTTGCCCACCTCTTTTTCTCTTACTGGCTTTAGTCAGCTAAACTTACCTGAAGGTCCAGCCCCCAACAATACAGGAAAAAATGTCTCTAGTCCTATGGCTATTAGTCTGCAGAGACAATGTGCATCTACATCTCCAGATCTATAATGTTTACATGTTCTAAGTGCTCCAAGAACACTGTAAATACTGTTCTTCAGGAATTTTAATGTTAAAAGTCATGGTTCTTTCTCATAGGCATATTCCCCCTTCAAGAAAATGCTATTGCAACCCTACACCTGTGTGCAAATTCAGCGTGATTCAAATGGTAATTCCACATGCATTCCAGTTTGTTTTGTATTAAAAATGTAAAAAAAAAAAAAAGTATAATTTTAAAAAAAAGGAGAAATCCCAGAAAAACACAAGAGCTGAAGAATAAAATCCCAAGGGATGAGACATCTTTCAGAGTCAAGCAGACAAGGAGAAGATGGAGAGGTAATTTCACTACTGGGGAAATATTTGTGTGGAGAGAAGAACCCATTTAGAAGAGGGTTCTTTCATACCCTCAGAGAAGGATCAGTGTGATTTAGAGTGAGGAAGATTACAAGCCAGAACAAACTGCTTGGGGA
This sequence comes from Zonotrichia albicollis, assembly GCF_047830755.1. Classification (NCBI taxonomy): domain Eukaryota; kingdom Metazoa; phylum Chordata; class Aves; order Passeriformes; family Passerellidae; genus Zonotrichia; species Zonotrichia albicollis. The sequence goes on from NC_133860.1 coordinate 9,319,519, forward strand.
AACAGCATGCTCTCTATTTCACCCTTCCTTTAAATCAAGGCTGGATCTCTCTCTCTCTCGGAGGAGAATTTTCACAGGACATCAATTACTGGAATCAATCTCAGGAAGAGTTGAGTGAAACCTAATAACCTGTGACATAGGTGTTCTAAGCAAGACGATCCCTTCAGCCCTAAAGTCCCCACATCCTAGGGATGAGGAAGAGGAGAGCCCTACACAGAACAGAATGGGAACAGCATCAGGGGGTAAATAAAGGAGGGGCAGAGCAATGATGTCTGAGCAGCCAGGATGAACAGTGCCTTATCATTCACTTTTTACACCTAGGTGTCAGCTGGATGTTAAGTGGATTCTTTGGGACCACGAGGGTGGCATAAAGCCTTTGTACATGGAGTAGGTGCACATAAACATCCCTGCTTTGCCAGGCTCCTCTCATGATCTCTCCTTTCCATACCTGTAGCTCCGGAATGTGCTCTGTCCACATGCATTAAGCAAGGACAGGATTCTGTGCAGGTACACTGGGATTCCCTTTTAGCTCAGCTGGTATCTTGTTTTTACCAATCAGGATATGGCATTTCAGGAGTGGAAGCTATTTTACCAAGCCTCCTCTCAGCTCATGGTTTACTGCAAATATTGATGGTTTATGATGTGGAGGTTTTATTGCTGAATTTTTTTGCTGGGCTGTTACTCAAGTTCAATAATGAATGCCAGCCTGCTTATTTATTTATTTACCTACTTACTTATTTTAAGCAGAGCTAACAAGTTTCACAAGAATTGTGTGTCATAGGGAGGTGTCTTGGCTAATTTGAAGAAGCAAATTGCAAGAGCAGGAAACTTCAGCATGGGAATTAAATTTTATAAGAGAGACACAAAGTGCAGTATGTTCTCATTATGGTGTAGACTGTACTGAGACGAAGAACTGCTGCACTGGGGAATGGTCAAGTCCCACCCAATCTCTAGCAAAAAATCTTATTTGTTCCAAAGAAGGGAAACCCTTTCTCATCTGCAGCTGACTGGGAGTATCACATATCCCTGAAATGAATGGTGCAATCACTAAACACAGGATGCTTCCCTTACACTTTAAAATATACCCAGAAGGCTTTTCTGATTCAGATCTTCCTCTGGAAACTAAAGTTTGTGATGTGATCTATCAAAATTGTCAGTAATCAGGAGAGAGATATCCCCTGCCAGCCTACTATATAATTTTTTAGAAAAAGCATATCCTTCTTTGACCTGAATATTGATGAATCTTATTTTTGCCGAGTTATTTTCCTATCTGAAAGTGAGTGCTTCATTATTGCTTATGCTTATTCCTCATTGTAACAACTTCCCTACTTCCTTAGGTGTGAGAGAGTTAATGTTTAAATGAATGCTGGATGTCTTGCAAAATAAAGTCTTATTTGAAATGTTAAATTATCATTGTCACGTGGAACCTCTCTGAACTTCATAATTAAAAAGGGAGGAAAAGAAAACAGAAGAGACCAGAGAAATCCTGATCCCCAGGGGTTTTAAAAATTCTTTGTTGCCACGGACCACGTATTCCTGCACTGGAGCAATTTTTTGGTAAGAGAAAACACTGTTGATATTTTTCTGAGAAAATTTGACATTTTTCCTTGTGAGATGAAGGTCAAACGCTGTGCAGGCAACATTCCCTCTCCACCCATCACCAGCTCCCAGACTCATCTCTACTCCCAGAACTAACTCCTCAGAGCTCAAACCTGGAGACCAAACCCTGCTACGGCTCCAATGCTCCAGCTCTTCCTGACACGGAGCTTTGTGTAACCCAAACCTTACATCCCTGTTGCATGATTTCCCTGTCAGCCCTTTATCACACACTGAAAGGACTGAGAATGACAGCACCATCTCCTAAAACATGTCATATTGTCCTCCTTGACCCACACTGCATGTTCCCTGTTTGCACAAGTGAGCATTTGTCCTGGTATGCCAAAGCAGGAACAGAAGTCTCAGTGTTGTCCTTCTGACATTGACCAATGCTAGATAACCAGATGGTTAAAAAAAAAAATCTTTACCAACCTTGGAGGCACTGATGTGGTACAGTACCAGCTGACACCAGCTGTTGATTACCTAAACCTTGCAATTTTTATTTTCCTTAATGTGCATCAGCTGCAGAGCTTGCTGTCACAGAACATTTGCAACTGTCTAATCTCTGTATTCTCCTTCAAAACAGGAATTTGTCTCAATAACAATCTATGATTTAGCAAATAAATTACATCACACATTAGGATAGTTGTGTTGATCCTTTAAAATGCAGTCACAGAAGCCCTCAGAGGGCTACATTATTTGTAGATGAACAAAATCACTTAGAAGTATCATTCCTGTACACATATTTGTGAAAGATCTATTATTTACTCAGCTAAATCAGGAAAAATAATTATGCATTGTAATTTTTTTTATCTTTAGAAGCTGTATAATATATGCCAAATCAAACATGTAACTTATCCCTCTTTAATAGCATTCTTTGTGCCATATAACTGAACAGCAGCTGCTTTGTCAAGTGACCAAGAAATTAGACTTTGGCAAAACAGGGGTTTTCATCAGCATATGACCTTAAGATAACATTTACATTTCAGGGGATGCTGTTCCAGTCAGAACAGAACTGCAGGGCAAATTCACATCTCTGAATACTCATGGAGGCATCTGACAGAAAAGCTAATAAACGCGCAAGATTAGTACAGTTTTATTTTCCATAAATCTGGGACATGTTCAGCAATGTCAAACGGGTTCTTGTGCCTTTATACGAATAAATAAGTCCAAGCTTACTCTGAAGCTCAGAAGTGAGGTGGAATTCATTTAGCTCATTACCATTTAAATGATAGATGGACAGGGTAAACTCTTTTCTTTTGAGGCAGGGGATGGACAATGAGGAGGGGAAAGCAGTGGTATTACATAAATTTGGGCTCCCAGGCTTGGATGATTGGACTCAGATGTTTCCAAGGAAATTATTTGCTCCAAAAGGGCTCTTTGGTTACTTACAGGTATAGCAATCATATTTAAAATGTTTTTACTCACAGGCAGGCTCCTATATCTTCAGTCACATAGGATTTACTGGAGGGTTTATCCTTGGGCTGCTCTGTTGAGCGCAGAGAATTCAGGTGGGTGTTGTCAGAGTTAGGCTGCCAAGACATACAGAGGGAAAAGCAACATGTTTAGAGGAGAAATATTTTGCTTTTGCCATTCTGGCTATAATTTATTTCCAGCTTTTGCAGTAGGCCCTTATTTGCCTCTCCTAACTTGAAGAGAAATTTGAAAGGGAGAGAGGGAGCTGTAAGGTTTTTTGTTTCCTCATTTATTCCATGAGAAAAGGAGGTACCTGGGCAGCTGAGAATAAGAAGGTAAGATCTTCATGCTTAGCCTAGGATGAGTAAGAAAGAAATATTTCAGTATTCTGTAATTTAACTCAGTCTTCTGTCAGGCAAATTCTATTGAAAAGAAGGAATAAAATTCTAACATATTCGTTATTGTCTTATTTAAAAGACAATAGGAAGGGACCCCAAAACAGATGAGACAATAGGAGATTTCATGTGTGACACTTATGCTGCAAAATCACAGATGACTTGCTTTTTTCCTGCTTTTCTTGTAAACTTGAAGCTTGATGTAAACTCTACAGAAGTTTTCAGAGCACCCCCAGGTCTCATCTCACAGTTTCAGTCAGAGTTATGGGTAACTACAGTGTGTACAGAGCTGTGAAAATGTTCTGATGTTGGCATCACAACTCCATCAGACTCCTCTGGTGACATGAGAAGAAGGATGGAGATAATAGGAGGATAGATATAACGATAAAAGGATTTGATATAATTCATCATCCATGTTTTTTCCATTTTTTTACATCCAAAACTTGATTTCTGTGTCCATCTCACTTCTTTTTTTTTTGTGCTTACTTCCTTCTTTCTGGCTATTTCACATCCCTCCTCCATTTCAGACCTTCCCCAGGATGTAGATGAATATGGCCTGGGCTACTCAGGGTGAGCACATCCTCTCCTATTTCCTAGATTTCCCTTCAACTAGGAAAAATGCAAATAAGAAGTTGGTTTTTTTTCCTTGTCCAGGAACAACTCTTGCACCACCATAACTTATAAAAAAAAAAATACAATAGATACAACCTGCCACAGCATCCCATAATCCTGGGCATCCATTGGTATCTGCCTAGAAATCATACAGAATCCAAACCCATGAGTGATGCTCTGCTCACTCACACTCATATTTTGAGCCAAAACCTGGCACAGCCAGCTGCACAAAGGGAGCCAGTATTGAAAAGGGAGATGTATCCACTTGTGTGGATGCAGCTCTTGCAAAGGGACTGGTGGCACTAGGAACCCCAGCTCTGGGCCTACAAACATGGTTTTAGTCTTAGTTTTTACTGCTTATGAGGAATCTAAAATTCTCAAGAATTTCTCCAAATTTTAGACTTGGGAGTACAAGGAAACTTAAGAAAAGGAAGAAAGGTGGAAGGGGTGAGTAGGATAGTAAAAGCAACAGGATGATCCTTAATTGCCTTATTTTGGTGGGACAGATAGTGACAGCATGAGCACTAGGAGGAGTTTGGGTGAGATAAATGTTGAATGAGTAGTCCTCCAGAATGACAGAGGCTGCTATCTAAGCAGGTTGATAGCACTGGTGGATCTCTGCCAGTGATTATGGGGAATTAAATGCAAAAAGAGCACTAAGGCAGAATCACTGGGTCCTCCCAAGCAGCATTTTGGGTAGATTGGATGTGTCAGCAGACACTGTCCTGAGGGAGGGTTGTGTTTGACACCCAGCCCAGGGGAAGGACCAGAGCAGGAAGGGCTCTGGGGTTGCTTGGTGGTGCTTCTCTGGATGATTCTGCAGGGAGAAATGTGACAGAGAATTGTAGGGGTGGTGGAGATGGGTGTATTTTTCTCATAAATAATTTTAAAAATAAAGCAATCCTGTGTTACTTTTCATTGTCTCAGATGTGGCCTGCCTGACAGAGTCACCTGCTGCAGAAGAGCGCACCCCAAATGTCTCTGAACTGAGTCCCTGTTTCCTGAGTCCCCCTTTACAACATTAAGGGAACTCCAACAGGGTCACGTTCTCCAAAGGGCTCTAAGGGCCTTTCTTCCCTCTTTCTTGGCCTGTAATAGCCTGAATGTGTTAACACAAACAAAATACAGTGCCAACTGCATTCCTTTTGGAAGGGCTTTAGTGGGTGAGGTTGGGATTTCCACTGATGAAGGAAGATTTCTGACAAAACTTTGTTGATGTACAAATTTGTAAGTGGCTTGGCTTTTTGTTGTTCTGATTTGCTGATCCCTCTCTTACTTTTCCCCACAATTTAGGAGTCTACAGCAGGAATACTTTAAGACACACAGATAAAATGAGATTAAAAAGTGTTAATAACATATCCAAGGATTGGAGGGGACAGAGGGAAGATAGACAGAAGGGACTTTTGCTTCTACAGCACCTCAGAATCAAAACATCTGTTTCCAGTTGACTCACATTCCTAAAGATGCACTAGTCCTTGATCAAATCCATCCAGTAGATCTTGCCTGAGCTGTGGGGTTTATATCAGCATTATATATCTGGCTCATGGGCAGCCTTCACTGGCCAGGTAGCTAACAGAGCTGAGGTATTTGCTTTTCTTTATTTTGTTTTAAGCATCAAGGCTGCATTTGCAAACAACAAATTACATTTCTCCAGTGTTGACAATTGCAATAGTTCTCGTGGATGCCTCATTGCTCTGGGCTTGGACCTCAGCCACTGTGCTATTGCCTCTGTGCCCATCTTTCAATTGCTGCTCATCAGCCATCCATCCATCCCTCTGATTCCCTGGCAGAGCAGCCTGGAGTAAGGCAGGCATGCTGCACTTCGCTGTGCTGCAAGTGTCTTTATTTTTGTTGGCTGGGGAAAAGCTGCTGGTCTCAGTTTCTTTTAAAATATTTTGTGCTAAAGAGAGGAAAGGAAGCTGAGCTGCAGAGCCTGGGGGGCTCCATCCACTGCTAAGCTTAACTTCTTCAGGTCAGGTGCCAACAGCTACCAACACTGTGTCTTCCAGCATCTGGTGTTGGAGGGTGATTTGGTAAAGCCGTCCATCATGTGCCTCCCTCTAAGCCCGTGAGCTGTCCTCCTGATTTCAGTGAGACTATTCAAATCACTCACAAGCCTCAGCTGTAAATGGAGGTGGCAAATGGAAACAAAATGAAATGTGGAGGTGTTTTCCTTTTTATATGTTGCCCACAGGAGGAATGACTTTGTTGATGCTGACAGGTCCTGCAAGCACAATATAATGCCTTAAAAACATATATCATTGAAAACCCCCTTGTTTGGTTTCTGAGGAATGAACAAATGGGTTTTCAGGCAAAAGGTTAGAATTTGCTCTCTCATTTTTTGCCATGGACCACACTCAGACTAGGATTACTCTAAGCAGCATGTGGAAGGTGTAATTGAATAGCATATTACAAGCTGAGGTCTGGCAATGTTTTTCAATTTAACTTGAGCAAAAAGCACTGTTTTTTCAGGCCAGCAGTGTAGTATCTCATCATGTTTCCTTGCACCCAGCACATACCCACAGGTGGATCAAATGGAGCCTACTTCCAGGAAAGAATTCAAACTTTCATGCTGGGCAGGAACTGAAATGCCTCCCCTGCTTTTCTGCCTTGTTTAGCATATTCTCTGTGTAAACCCACACTTAAACTCTGAGCATGGTGTTGGACTGTAATAGCTGGAAAGGCCTTCATACAAAAGTGCAGTTTTAAGGTCAGTCATCAAGTCCCAAACATTGCAGATGGTGTGCTGGTGTCTGGATGTCATTTGGACAGATCCAAATTCCCCTTTGGCTCTCAGAAACATCCTTGTTCTCTGGCACAGCAAACTGCTTCTACAGCTTAGGGTGCTTAAGAGAGAAAATGTGTCAGGGCAAGGGCAAACAGAGAAGCCACCCAGGGCAGTCTAGTTATCCTGAAGAGAGCCCTGCACACATTTGCTTCCTCCTGGCAGTCCAGGAAAGCTTCTCTCACATTTTCCTCAGGACTGGGTCTGTGTTTGCAGTGTTGGCACAGAGGGGGTGAGGAAATGGCCCACAGAGGGTGGCCAGAAATGCACATTGTTGCTCTGCCCATGGTGGTGCGTTCACCTGCTCGTCACCACTGTAACCCTGGGGCTGTGCAAATGCTGCAGTGCTGATGTTGCAGGGTTTGCCTTCTTTTCTGTAAAAAAAAAAATACAGCCTGTAATGGATGTATGTGGAAGGTCCTCTGACATGCAGATCTCCCTTTCTGGGGAGGATCTGGGTTCTGTATCCCAGATCCCATGGCTCTCCTGCTGGAGGTTTGGGGAGCACCCCTTGGCTTTCTCAGTTTGTGAGCAGGGAAAGGAGAGGGGAAAGGTCTTATGAAAGACTGAAATCTGATCTGGAAATGACTGACCCATTTTTAGACCTCTGCTCTCTAAATATAGTTCTTGCCACCAGCACCTGCTCTACCAATAAAGTATCATCTGTGAGATGTCACTCACTGACATTCAGTGTCACACAGAGAAAGAGGCCAAGCATTTGCCAAGCTGAGTGTTCTCTACAGGGAGGAATATAGCTACAGATCGTATGACCTGGATAATATTTGACAGGATTATGCCTCCATACATGTTCGCTCAGCACCTTGTGCACTGGAGTTCCCCCAGTTGGGAGCCACAGGACATTACTGTAACCTGAGTATTATTTATGTTGGCAACTAAGAGATAGATCGTGGGTGAGGAAAGAGAAAAAGAAATGCCAGTGAATGGATTTGGGTGTTATGTCTTTAGTATCAAACATCTTAATATCAATATGAGACTGCACTGACCTAAACACAGTGGAGACATCCTCTCTCAGAAGCTTTATTTTCCATAAAGTTCTTGATTTCCAGAGGTCACGCATATTTTTACACATTTTTGTGGCTCAGAATTGCTCTTTGCTGCATGACAGCTGCAGTTCCATGAGTGATGGAAGGATTTTCCTCCAGGAGAGGAGAGAGGCAGCAGAATTGTGCTGCCCATATCTAGAAGGTCACACAACTGCACTGGAGGGACAAGTGCTTAGCCCTGTAACCCCACTCACCTCTTTCCATTCCCAAGTGGAAAGAGATCTTCCATCTCACAGTTTGGGATTGCCTGGGGAAGCACCCCAGGCAATTTGGTATTTCAGCTAGATTTTGACCATCACCCATCCCACTTCAACTGAGATATGCTGGGGGGGATGCAGCTCTGGCTCAGGGTGGGGATCCTAGGTGGATTTCCCACCTGGAAATTCCCACATGGAGATTTTGGGCTCCTGGGCTGCAGATACTACAGGTGTTTACCAGCAACACTGAATTTGAACCCTGCAGGAAACTGAGGGGCACAAGCACATGAAGGAGCTGGTGTATCTTAAATCTTGGTTGCTAAAATCATCTCCTGGCCCTGTCACCACCATTGACCCCACTCAGCCACTTGCTGGACATGGGGGTATTAAGGTTACTGCTTTCTCAGCTATCATAAAGTGAAATTGTGGTTCTTGCTCTTTTTTGAAACATCTCAGCCACTGAGAGTGGGCACACAGCCTCCTTCCTCTCTCCTTTTGCTGTCCTCCATTCCCTTACCAAGCACCTGCAGTGGCTTTCAGCACGCATTCATTGTCTGCCTTTTGATTGCTGCATATATGTTCAAATTGTTATTTCCCAGCAGATGAAGGTACTGAATTCCCACCCTTCCCTTCCCTCCCCTCTCTCAGAGCTCTGGCTCTGGTCTCACAAAAGCACCAGTTTTATTGTAACAGAGCTCAGCATTTTAGCCTCATTCTCAGATTTGTCTGTCTTAAAACAGAAGATATTATAAATATTGGCGAAGGCAAAGCAGCGAGCATAACCTCCAAATCTCTCTTGTTCAGATCAGATGTAGCCTTCCTGCTGTAATCATTCCTCTCTCCCCCTCCTTCCCTTCCCTTCTCTCTCTTTTTGGATATGTGTTTCTCTCTGACTGTGATTCTGCAGTGGCAGAAAGGGGTCAATCTATCTGTAAAAGATGGACTCAGCCAAGCTTTTCTAGCTCTTTCCTGCTGATGGCAATTATCCGGAGGTTGGCAGCGGTCCCAGAAACCTGCAGTTCCTGCAGTCCTGCTGCTGTGAGCCTGCTCCACAAAGCCAGCATCCTAAGAGGATCACTTGGTGTGATGCCCAGGAAATGACAAACAGAAAAGGTCACACGTACTCCAAAAAGATATACTGCTCGGCAAATTTAATTGACATTGTGCAGCTTTTAAAAACGTCCCTGCAGACATTCCAGCATTTAACAGATGCAAGCAAAGAACAGAAAAATAACAGGGCTTTAGAGAAAGGGCAGAAAAAAATACACTTTGTCCCCCCAAAAGAATTTTTTCATACCTCAGCAATATCCTTTCTCATGGTCTATTGGATCAGGATAATTTTTTGTTACCTCTGACCTGACAAGTGAAATTGTCCGTCCCATCCCCCAGCCCCCTTCCTTCCCTCACACACACACTGCTGCTTTTTAAATCATTGAGCTTTCATTTCACAGGGTAACTGTCCTTTTTTTTTTCTCCCCTTGCATGTTAGCCTGTTAAAATATTGTACAGGGAACCAGCTCCATGTCAAAGCTGGGTCTGTGCTGTGTGGAGGGTCACCATTCTGCCCTGTGTCATCTAGCCAGAGGAGGAAAACGCTCTCTGCATCAATGGGCTTTTTCTTTAACAAAAAGTAACAGGAGATCTGTGAAAATTCAAGAAGGTGTCTGATATCTAATTTGCAAGGAGTGGTGGGAAAGCAGGAGTGGCCAGAGTGAATTTAGGATGAAGGCAGGTGGTCCTGGTTCAGCAGGGAATACACTCAGTTAAGATTCAGCTCTTCTTTTTTTCATTATTTATTTCGGTCTTCTTTTGCTAAGAAAAAATTTAAAATCAATTGGACTTTGTGGCTTTGCTTTCAATTCTCAATTAGATGGATAAGAGTGGGTAAAAAAAAAAAGAAAATAAGTACTATGACTACTGACGGTGAAGCAGATGTGACACAGCAGATCTGGATGCTCATCCCATTTACATCCATGCAATTTGGGATGAAAGGTATCATCTTTCCTGTGCAGTAATCACCATGATTCAGATGACCAGGATAGTAAAGAAGTGAGGTTTGAGTCCATGGGGAACTTTGTATCCTCACATATGAGTGCCAGCAATTGTGTCAGATGAACTGCTATGGAGAGGAGTGGTTGATGCTTCCAAAGCTTCCATGAGCTGCTATCCATACAAAGCCCCCAAACTTCCCACTTTCAGAGGTTTACTGGTGCATCAGTGAACACTTCAGGACTGTATAAAGCAAGCAGAAATATCTCTGTGGGTTTATCTCTGGTTATTACACATAGGAAGACTTAACTACTGTTAAGTCTAAATTGTGAGTGTGCATATGGGTAGCATCTGTGGAAGCTTGTCACTTATTTGCCTGGATATGGCCGGACTTGAGCAATGTTAAAACTTCAACACAGAATCAGTGGAATAAATCTTTTCTGTAGAGCAGTATGAGTAGAGAATTTACAAAGCATAACAACAGTACAGCAGCAGGTTGTAGAAAACTGGAAAGGGAAGAAGGAAAAAGCAAATAAATTTTTCTTTGAAATGTTGCTTTTGAATAATTAAGCATGCAGCTAGAAGAGACAAAATGCCCTCTGAACACCTTACTCTACCAGTCATAGAAGGTGGGGAAAAGATGCATTGACTTTCTTTGTAGCAGGCAAAATAACCCCATCATTGTGGTAGCTATCGGGACCAGAACTCAAGATTTCCAGTCCAAACCAGAGCCCAAGATTTTCAGTCCACCCTGTGCTAAAGAGCATGTCACACTAAAATAGAGGGGCTTGGATAGTGGCAGATCCATTTCAAATCAGCTTTTGGTGTATGTCTTCTTCAAATGAAGGTCCCATTGGGAAGAAAACATGACACTCAATTTTGTTGGCATGGAGATGGCAAAATCCTCATTCTGAAGTAAAGCTGAATATTATAGTTTAAGGAAAAGGTAAAACATGGGTGTGGGGAAATTTTTCAGGACTTTATTTGTTCCAATTCTAAAAGGATCTGTCCATCCTTCATCTACCTCAATGCCAGGGTAAGTGGTCAAAAGTCACTGTAATAAACTTCATGTCAGTTCCCACCCCAAGCCATGCAGTGCAGGAGAAACATCAGCCCTTCCTTTGAAACACCCTTTAGTACCAGTGCAACCCAAAACACTTTTCAGCTCTGACAAAGTCTCTTTTGGTCCAAATCTTCTGACTGTCAAGAAGTGTGTGAGCTAATAAAGTGTACATAGCATTATAATAGGATTTTGGCTTCCTCATGGATCAGGCAATTCCAGTCTGAGAGCCTGCTATTAGAAGTAGTTGAGTTTCCAACAGGCATTGTTTCTGATAAAGGGTTTTTGCTCTTGACAAAACCAGGGTGTATTAAATGGCTATACAGTGTAATATTATTGCCTGGTTTCATAACACACTCTCCTGTTACACTGGACTTCACAGAAGCAGCACAATAAAATTCAGAAGTTGATCTCCTCTGTACTGCAGACTTCTGTTGACACAATTATATTGGTCAGGGGAGACAAGAGGTGAGAGCTCTGGCTGTAGAGCAGCAATCAAGAAAAGTCTGATTGTAAAAAATGTCACAGAAGCCAAAACTGAGCTTTTACCATATCACTGTTTTTGCTTCAGGATGTGGGGCAGAAGATGAAACATATATTTTCCCTCTCCAAATTACTTAAACCTTCTAGTTCTCTGTCTTTTTGGGGGGCAAAAATCTGTAAGGCATATTGATATTTGAAATAGAAAATGTTTTATGAGTTAAAGTTAAATGTTTTATGATTTAGGTCTTCACTCTCAAAAACCCAAAAGCTCCAACCATTTAGACCACAGGAAACTTGCCAGCTATGGAAATATTAAGGCTTTTACTGCATGCAAGTGAGCTATTCTGACTCCATCTGCTAAAATGGTCAATTTTTGCATAGGCTTATTTTGACTGATACCAAATCCTGAGTACTTTGTAAGGCAGTTACACATGCAAGCCTGGTGAAAAATATTCAGCTCTTGCCAGCTCTGCAAGGTGACCAGTTCATTAGAGAAAGGTGACAGGGTGGGCCTGCATGACTTATCTGCAGAGAGACAAAATTTGTAAACTTCTGCCTTGTTTTGTCAACTAAAATTATTAAGAACAAGAAGATGTTTAAGCTTTTCTGGTCATCTATGGAAAATAGGTAAAATGGCTGAAGGAAGGACATATACAGTCCAATGAAATAATTTTAATTTATGGACTACTAATATTCTACATTTCAATGTTGGATTGATTTTATAAATCTTGCCATTAGACTTTCCTGTTTCCACTTCTTATACTAAGTGTTTGGAAATCTTAGTAGATTAAAATTTCAGGAAATAGAAAATTTCTATTTGAAGCCACTCCTTTCTTCGCATGGAACATTTTGAACTAGAATAACAAAAATTTCTAGGAATAAACCCCTGTGGTGTGTCAGTGTGAGATATCATCAGTGGGAACTCAAACATTATGTAGTCTCAGGAGAAACAAGAGAACACAATTTAATTAAAGTTTCTTATTTTAATTGCAAAATTGTATAAATTTTTTTTGTTCAATCTTTGGTAGGCAAAACCCCCATGAACTGGACTATGGCCAAGTATGATGGCTATTTCTTGCTATTACACAATAGTTTAGCAGGAAATCGTGGAATCTTGCAGTAATTTCACGGAAGGGACCTCTGGAGGTCACCTAACCCAGTCCTGCCCTCAGAACAGGACATTCTGAGCTGTTCTATTTCCAACTAAAACTGTGGAGAAAACAGGCCAGGAAGGAGGTCCTGATCAGTCAGGGGAGCAGCTGTGGTGCACCCAATTGACAGTGAAACACTCCAGTGCCATACACAGAGGTGCTTCCCAAACTGGGGGAACACCAGGGGAGCAGAGGGAGCTGCCAGGGGCCTGCAGCTTATGAGGCAGGAGCTGATGGGTCCCAAGCGAGGAGCAGTAAAATCCAAACTTCCCTCCCCTATAAAAGAATCCTCAGGGAGCGCTGGGGACCAGGAGCACTGCCAGCTGTGCAGGCTAAACAAGACACAGCCTGGCAGCCAGGGCAAACCTACACAAAATCCTAAGGGCACAGGCACAGGCTGTCCCCACATGCCAAAAAATGAGCCTGCAGGGGAAAAAATATTGTCCTTGCTGAACAGAGAGCTTTGGCTGGAAATTATTGAATAAATGGGGAGTTAATGACCTTAGGAAGAAGGTCAAACAATTCAGGAGAACTACAAAAATGTTGTGAGGTTGTACAGGAAGAAAATGAAAATGACCGAAGCTCAATTACAATTTAATCTGGCCTGTGTCATAAATGACAACAAAAATTTTTTTTTGCAAATATATTAGCAACAGTATGAGGGCAAAAGAGAATCTCCAATTCTTTATTGGATGGATTGGATGGACCAAGAGCATCCTGGCTTGTATCAGCTGTTTTGTGTCCAGCCGGCCCAGGGCAGGGCCTGTCCCTGTGCCGGCACTGCTGAGGCACCTCCAGTGCTGGGGACAGCTCTGGGTCCTCAGCACAAGAGAGACACCGAGGGGCTGGAGCGTGTCCAGGGCAGGGAACGGAGCTGGGAAGGGGCTGGAGCCCCAGGAGAGGCTGAGGGAGCTGGGAAGGGGCTGAGCCTGGAGCAAAGGAGGCTCAGGGGGCCCTTGTGGCTCTGCACAGCTCCTGACAGGAGGGGACAGCCGGGGGAGTCGGGCTGTGCTCCAGGGAACAGGGACAGGCTAAAACCTCAAGTTGTCCCTGGCAAGGTTTGGATTGGATGTTAGGGAAAAATTCTTCACCAAAAGGACTACCAAGCTCTGGCACAGCTGCCCAGGGCAGTGTTGGAGTCCCCATCCCTGGAGGGATTTCAAAGCCATGTGGATGTGCTACCTGGGGACATGGGTCAATGATGGCCTTGCCAGTGTGGGGGGAATGGTTGGACTCGATGTTTTTAGAGTGTTTTTCCAAGATAAATGATTCTGTGATTCTATGATATGACTTCAAGTCTGCCTTCCTGTCTATGACTTTTATTCTCCCAGTGTTCAGTACAGAATCTGAACACCTTCCATGGAGAACCAGCAACATAATTTTCATCTTTCTGAGATGAAAGTACTTTTTTCTCTTTTATATATATATTTTATCTGAAAGATCTGATCATCACCCTCTTCTCTTGTTGCTGGCAGCACAGACACAAGTCCAGATGCCAGCACTATATTGCTAGTGATCACAGCTCTACATTGCAGCCTTAATAGAGGAAAAAAACCCCTCAATCTGCCCATTCTTTTTAATGTATATCTTGCTGCCCTTGATCTGGAAATGCTTTGCCCTCAGTCCTCACAGCTCAGTTATTTAAAATATGGTCATAGGCTCATTAAAGACAAGAAGAGACAGGACTTTGGTTTTATGTTTTGCCTCAAAGATTTGGACATTCCAGGAGCACAGAGCTTTGTAAAATAATTCTGGGACTTCTGTCAGGTTTGATTTATGACCACATGTGTCAGATGTAATTGCACCGTCACTCTATCCATTCATTACCAGTGTTTCTCTCTGCAGTGCTCTGCACCAGATCTCCAAGGGACAGAGTGACCTGAGCTTGTTTTTCCGGTGAACAACAGGATTAGAGGTCCCCATTCCATTTTCATGTTTTGCAGATCAGTGACCACCCTAAATCTGAGGGGTATGGTCAGAGAGTACAAAGCTGCACAGAAAGGAGGTGCTGGGAGTACCCTTGCCCAAGTCTGCCCCGACAAACTGAACCACAGTGCCTGCTGAGAGGGCTTGGAACAGCCCTGCCTGTGGATATGTTCTTTGTATGTAAATCTAACATACCAATAGCAACTCTGGGTTGCATTTTGTGATGCACCAATTTCACAGAGTATGGGATCTAAGATCTTTGAAAACGTTATATTTTCCAATAACAGGCAACTCACAGGACTCCCAGTTTGGTTTTATGCAAAAAAATCTGTGTGTCCCACATTTTCTCTCCCGTACTTATCAGGAAGAAGTTTATGATCAACACACCCTTTTCTGATAAAAAGTAGAGGAGATATAATTGTGGAACTCCTCTACTGCTTCAGATATCAATGCTATAATAACTGAATTCCTAAAAACTCTGACTCTGGAGGTTTGAATTTGCAGTCAAAACACAATGTTGGTGGGTTTGTTTTCTTTTTTCCCTTTCTTCTACTTAGCTTTGAGATTTGATCTCTTCTCGGCTTTAGATTTCTTTGCAGTCATAAATCGAAATAACTGTCAGGCTATCATGGCAGCAGGTTCATCACCGAGCAGTGACTGAAGCTCAAACACAGAATTTAATTAACATTGGACAGTATTTGTTGGATGCTTTTTTTTTTTTTTTTTTTGTGGGATCCAGAAATAGTGAGATTTTTCCCTCTGAAACAATTTTTCTCCTGAGAAGTTGGTTTTTTGAAGGTAAAAGCTTAAATTGGAGCTCTAAATAGCTGAGTCCTTAAGTACATTTTGAACCTCAGATGAATTTCACATAGTTTAATCTCAGGTAAGCATCATAAATGTCACAAATTTACAGAGTAGTTCAGGTTGGAATGGAAACTCTGTAGGTCACCTGTCCAATCTCTTGATCAGAGCAAGTTATGCTTCAAAGTTAAATCCCGCACATCAGGGTCTGGTTCAGCCATGTCCTGAACATCTCTGAGGAAGAGCTGCACAACTGCTTCTGTTTATTTCCATGCTCAGAGTGAAAATGATTTTCTCATATTCATTGGATTTTTCCTTTGCTGCATCTGATGCCCTCTGAGGAGAGCCCAGATCTCTCATAACAGAAGCCCTCCTTGGTAGTCAAAGACTCTAACTAGATTCCACTATAGTCTTTGGACTGCCCTCACATTTCTGTTTACATACAAAATAAAAGGTCCCCAGGAGCAGGGGGAGAAAGTTGGGTTCCTGAGGTATGCCATTTCATTTTGGTTTTGGGTTTGGTTTTTTGTCATTCCACCCACCTCCAGTTTTAAAATGCTTTTGGGCATTATGTTGAAACACCCAACCTAAACTTCCTCTTTTGAGCCATCTGAATTCTTTGTTATTTCACACAAAGCGAAATAGGAGAGTCTGGGATCACTGTACAAGCAAATTCTGCCCTCTAGAGATGTGAACCTCTAGAGATGTGAACCTCTAGACATGTGAAACAGTCTGGATAAATGACATAGGAGTTGGGTGTCAATGATTCTTGAGAGTCCATTCCAACTCAGGTTATTCTATGAAAAGCAAAATTTTTGTTTCTTGCTAAAAAATTCTGCTCATGCCACTCACATCCTACTTGTCAAATGGGTAGAGACATTTAGTGGTCCATCCTGTGAAATCTTTCAATATTAAAGAGGTTCAGTATCTAGTTCTGGGACACACACGAAGATGAAAACCAAGAAGAAACCATGAACTATGAACATTTATACAAAAAAAAACAAACAACACCAACAACCCTAGAAACATAAAGTCTTGGATAAATTGAGAAACAAAAATTCAAAACCGAGGAAAGGCTGGAATTCTGGCATCAGGTTGTGCAACTCCTCACCACAAGATGTCATTGGGGCCAAGAAATCAGCGAGGTCTGCTCAATCAACAGGATATCCAGAATGATCAAGGAATGCAAGACTTAATGTTTCAGAGTTAAGACCAATCTGTAGCTGTTATGATTTAGGATGAAATTCTCACTAAGAACATATTACCCAACATCTGCCTTCTACAGACGTAGTTCACATTCCTTAGAGGCATCTGACCCAGATTGTTGCTGGAGACTGGATGCTCCCTAGCTAGTCCATGTGTCTGTTCCAGTCTGGCACTTCCTACTTTGCTATGGATCTCAGTTGGTTTTTTTATTTTCTTTTTCCTTTTTTTTTTTACCAGTGCTAAAACATAACCAGAGAAAAACAATTAGCTGTTCTCCTTAACCCTGAAGACCTGATTTATGCAAAGAACTGTGGAGGAAAAGAGAAGGAAGAAGTATCCTGCACCATGATGTCTCTGGAGCTAGAATTCTCCAGGACATGTAGCCATTGCCACTTTCCTCCTCTGTTTCATCCATCCTGGTAGCTGTGCAGCTAACACATTCCAAAATAGTGCATTTACCACCATCCTCTGTGCACACCCACACAGTCTTTCCCTGTTCTCTTAAATTGTCTTGATTTCCCTGACTGCAAAGGAAGCCCAGCTCACAGGTTTCAAACCCCACGGAATTCTTCTGTCTTGGAGAGAGTGACAAGCACCCACAGCACCATTCCTCCTCCTACTGCATCACCCACCACTCCCTCATTTCATCTTTGTTTCTGGTAGGCTGCAAAAAGCTCTGGGATACACCACAGCTCCAATGTGCATGCAGATTATTTTCACCTAACCTCCAGCATTGTGTTAATTTTAGTTCTTCCTGCTGTGGATTTAAATCACTGGGGCAATATTGCTTTCCATGTAACTCTAAGTCTATGGGAATGCAGAATAGATTAAGTGGGTATACTATTTTTATATCTTAAAGATCATTGTTCTTTTAAATATCACGTGAGTTCTAAATATTTAACTGAAGATGATTGATATGTCTATTTTCCATAGAGTATAAAACAGCTTAATGGAGTCATAAGATTTCTGCAGACACATTACAGGATTTGGAATCTAAGTAACTCTTAGATTACTGGCATTCATGCCTCCCACCACAAATGATCAAATATCGTGGTGGCAGCTATGACATAAATCACAGGAGTATCTCTCTCTATCTATCATTGCTATAACCAGGTTCCAGGAAAAGGAAAACACTATCTACAAGCAGGTGAAATCCACACCATTTATACTCTGAGGTTTCAGGCCCCAAAGTTTAATTGCAATGGCAATATTGCACCACACAATAATTTGTTCAGAACTGAAAAAAACCACTTGTATTTTGCTTTTGAAGACACCATTCAATGCCCACATCTCTCTCTGGTTGAGGCTGACCCAATGCTAGAAATACTCAACTGTGTTGAATCTTCCCCATCAGCTCTACTAGACAATGATTATATTCAGGAAAGTGATGCACTTAAAACTCGAGACTTTCAGGTAACCTGAGGACCCTTATTCTTTCAGATATTTTTTGGTGCTACATTAGGATGGGCTTTTCATCAGTACGGAGGTGTTGAATCAGGGTATTTCTCCAAAGAGAGGGGTAGACCAGATAACTCTACTCATGTTTTTTTAGACCAGGTGACTCTACTCAGGTTTTTTTTAGGTTTCATCAGCAAAATTCCAGGTTGCTGCTCCTCACAGCTATTCCTAAACATCTCTTTTCTTGAACTGATAATTTATTCACCTAAAATGGTTGATGAGCCTTGTCTTACATAGAAAAAAACCCACAGTGGAAAGCTACAAGAAATTCCCTTAAAGAGCAAGTTTGTCTTCTCTTGCTTCTACAAACTCTAAGAACACTCTACAAATATTGACATACAATCAAAAGCTCAACATTTACAAATTTAAATCCAAGTTAAGGTCTCAAATGCAGCAGTGCTGGTGAAATAGCTCTTGACTCTCCTCAGGGTTGACAGCATGAGGCTGCTCTCTACATGGAAAAGTAGAGATCAAATCTCCAAAGAGGAGCTGCCACCACAGCCTTGTTCTACTCCCACAACCTTGATGTGTCTCCTGTTGACCCCTCTGCTCTCTGAAAAGGGCTCCTGAGGACAGACCATGTCCCTGACTGTGGAGAGCCTGGTTCAAGAAAGATAGGTGCCTTAAAGAAATATAGAAGCCTACTGTAAAAGCAGCCTTTCCCAGGCTTGATCCTGTAAACAATTAGGTTCTCAGCTACCTTTTATATAAACAACAAGATTCTCAGACCGTTCTGTCCTTGGCTGCTACTGGGAACAGACAGCCAGTCTGGGAACAGATATGAAGGTTTTGAGAACTCTTCATATCATGGTGGGAACACTGATCTTGGTTTCAGTAAACTAACTTCAGGTATTGTAAACAAAAGGAGGAGCTGAAGTTTTCTCTACAGCCTGTCAGGAGCTCAGATTTTGCAATATGCAGGAACTTAATTAACACGGTTATAAAAAGTGACTGATTGATGAATAAACCGGAGTCAGATGCGAAAAATCAACAAAGGTGGTCGCTCCCTCACTTCGACACCTGACCAATACCTGTGAGCCACAGCACTGCTGGGGGACCTCACCCAAAGTGCTTCAAACTCTGACCAAGCTGCCAGCAAACCCTGTGGGAGGAGAGGAGTCACTCCAAAGAACATAAAGACTGTTTGAAAAGGATTCAGACATTGATTTTGACACAGGAGAAGAGCCTGTCTCTGACTCATCCTAAATTACAGGGAGTAATGTCAAGAATGGTTTAGCCACACCGTGTTCTCAATTCTGCTGGGACAGAACCACTCTGCTCATTGTGTTTGACACCACCTGAGTCATTAGAAGTGGTTTTCATGGATGAACCCATTTCAAGCCCCAAAATACAAAAATTCTCTGTATGAAGTGTTTGTGAGAATTCCTCCAGTAATTTCACATTTGGATTCAAGAGCTGAAATGAATTATGAAATTCTCTACACTGTCACATATTAAGAAGGAACTGTGAAATGCTGATAAGATGTTGAAATGAAGGCAAGGGGATTAAAAGGTCATTCTGCTGCACTTTTTCATCTGGTGAGGATTTCAGACTGAGCTAATTACCATAGTACCTGAACACTTAATAGACTCTGCCAAATTTGTTAGTGATCTCAGTAATAAGCTGAGTACACAAATATCTCTTTAAGGTCTCAAAACATCTCCAATACACAGGTGAAAACAGGGCTAATGTGTCCAGTCCACACTGGTTTGGAAGATTCATGTTTAATTTCTTAAATAAATGACCTGTTGAGAATTTTCTCGTTATCTTCTCAGCTTGGCTCAGGAGGCAAAGCACACATCCAAGTGTGCACTGAGCACAGTCAGTGCAGCTGTGTCTCTGGGAGCTACTGCAGTACCAGGAACAATTTATTCCATCATTCCTAAGCTGGAGGAGCTGGGGATGACTGATGAAAACACATCAACAGGGTTTTGGGCTTGAGGAAGAAGTGCTAAATTGTCTTGGTTTTTTAGTTTCTCCATTCACCTGCTTTCAATCTATAAAGGGGACATAACTACTCAGCAAGTAAATAAAATTTAGTTTAAAAAATCAGAAAAAATCAGCCAAACAAAAAAAAACTATTGATAGAGAAAAGCTGATATTTTTAATCTTGAGTTTTGACTACTAGTACAGTGTTAGTACAATATTCACCAGCAAACAAGCTAATTTATAGAAATAGACCCTCAGAAGCTTTGAAATTGTTGTTTTTATACCTTTCTTCACCAAAAAGGATTATGATTTTACAAGCTGGTTAAGCACCTATAACATTTATTTTCTTCTAAATGAAGGGATCAGCCATTTGTGAAAGAAGGAACGACCGTTTTGTGTATTTACACAAAGTCCTGTACAGATACCTGTGTTTCAATTATATCCTCACTGTGGTGCCCTGAATGTTCACTGTGGTCAGATGAGAAAACATTTGTCTTGTTTCTCGTGTTTTGACATGAAATACCACCCTCATTTGAGGACTGTTTATGGGTTTACACTGTATTCAGGGGAAGATTCTCAAGAAAAAATATTATGGAGGAGCTGTCTACAAACCCACAGATCCAAAAGTCACTCAGTGATGGCACCTATTTATTTATTCATGTGATGGGGTATATAATTATAAGACTGTGTGAATTGCACTGTAGGGGACAAAAAGAAGCAATTTTAAATCAACAAATGCTCCTTTCAGTTTGTGCCATGGCACAACACTTATTTTTATGCATTTTATCCTGCATTTGTCCCTTTATTAATCTTCATTACATTTCATATTGTAGCACCTCCAATATTCTCTGAGCTGCCCACACTGATTTATGTGTTCTTCAGGATCTGATCCAAGTAGTAGTTTTTTCTTACATTTTGAGAGACGTGTATTGACACAGATGCAAAATTGATATTAAATTAATCCTCTTTGTTGCAATTACAAATCTCATAGCATAAAGCTTTGGACAAGAATATTATAAAGTTAAAGAAAATACATGAGGGCCAGCCCAGGACCTCTTCCGCAAAGTGGCTGAGCCATATTTTTTTTGCTGAATTCTTTAGTACATGATCAGGACCAGAGTGTATCTAGTGCATACAGACAGGGCTCATGATTTTAGCCCTGGCCCCATGTTTTTGTAAGAGAACTGGTGAAACATTTATTTATGAAAGAGCAGATTCATGGTTTCAGCTGTTAGCTTTCCTGTGAGTGCATGACCTATAACCTGGGCTGTTGGATAAATTATTTCAAATAAAATAGAGAATCCATTATACTTAGCAATTTTCAATGACTGAAGCCAGTGATTGGCTGAGGATCTTGATTATTTTTGCACTGACACTACTTATTTATGAGCTGTAATTTTGTTTTTTGACAAGAATTAACTTTTCTGTATTATTCATGCTGATATTTATAGAGAATTTTTTTTTAACCAGTACCTGCTGCTTCCACAATGAAGATTTTCACAGGGAGGAGAAAGCATAACAAAATAATTCTCTCTCCCTTTTTCTTTTTCTTTTTCCTGTAGGATTGGAACAAAACCCCCAACATTTTTCTTTCAAAGGAAACCTGAGACTTTATGTATTCAACACATTGTGTGGAACTATTTCAGAGCTTTGGGTCACGAATGACTTCTTTCCATTAAAAGTAATGCTGTTATTCCTGGCGATGTGAGCCTGCTTGGTTTTGCTCACAAGTAGAATCTGCCTGTACATATAAATCAGTGCCTGTAGTTTCAGCAGAACAGAGGAAGAGGAGGCACAGCTCACCTCAAACTTCCAAGATGTACTGGCAATTTACTTTAGCACCCTACACTGCTGAGATTTCTGTAGCTGTTTTAGTTCTGTTGAACTCAGGCTTAAATTGAAGAATGCAGTTTTGAAACCTGGCCTTGGGGGACTCAGAGGTGAAATTGTGGGGAGAGCAGCTCATGAATAGATGTCAGGCTGGGATCTGCTGGGAAATGCACCCTAGCCCAGAAATGCGCAGCTAGCTCTGGCTTGACCAGCCCCACCATTCCCATCGTGTCTGTGAACCCCTTTGTGCCCACCTCTAATCAGAGCTTGGCATGTGCAGAGGTGAAAGTGGCCTCATTCATTCCTCAGTGCTCTTACTTTTAATTTTAAGAAGCTCCAAACACAAACTCTACCCCGTGCCAAAGCTGTCAGGGTCTGCCATGACACAAAGGATGGATCTAATCTGCTGTCTTCACCCAGGCTGGAAACACCCCATGGCTGGGAAAGATTTGCAGCATTTGGCTTTTTGCCCAGAAAATCAGACCCTTCAAAAGGTCATGCACACACACACACGCACACACACACAGAATTACAGAGGTGCCTCACGGTAAAAGAAGATGGTTAAAAAGCTTCTTTTCTGAAAGGTTAATTGACTTTAGGGAGACCTTCATCTGAGGACAGCCCCTTGTGCTGATTGCCTCTGTTCGTGATTTGGTTGGAGAGGAATGGATTTTGCACTCAAATAATCAGGCATCAAGGAGGAGTGCCACACATGGGAGAGCTGATTTATGTCACCTGGACATAACAAGTGGCAGGCAGGGCTCAGAACATCCTGTGGTGTGCTCTGGACACATCACACACTCTGCTGATATCAGTAAAAGGGTATTAAGTACTGGACACTTTTGAAAATTAGAATCTCTGTGTAGGTTGTGAAAAACGGACTTGGGGGCTCTGATTCAAGACTCACAGTCAAGATTATTCAAAATATACAGAAACCCAGTTATTACAGATTTTCAGTGAAGCGTTGGTACCCTTGAAAATCTGAGTCCTGAAATTTAGCAGGGAAATTTATGGAGGTGTGAGTATATTAAAATATTAAATCATAGGTCACAATTAAATTACAATTAGGACACAGGTCCTAAGCAGATTTTAGGAGAAGTGGTCTACATGTACGTATTGGTTTCTAGACACAAAGAAACTCTGAAAACTTATCTTTCCATACTGCCTTTTTGATGGAACTTAGTATCCCCCTTTTTAATGGTACCTTTTTCATTTGAAATGGGACACATCAGTGCACTGATTTAATTTAAACAGTCACTTGCTTCCCCTGAGTTCCCTCCTTTTCCTAACAAAGCAGAAGAGGATGGTGATAAGAGGTTGTGTGCAGGAGGAGAAGCCCTTCAGGAGGCTCTTGCAGGTCCTGGCCTTGGCCCAGGGCTGCGCTGACAGCTCTGGGATTTCCAGATCAGAGCAGGGCCTCGCTCACACAGCCTGGGAAAAGCAAGCCTGGGTAGTATCCTCACAGATGTGTGTGTCAGTGCTGTCGACAAGGAGTCAACACTTGATTATTTCAGTCTTTTGGCCATAGGGAAAATTGACATCACAAAGAGCCAGGGTCTAAGAGGAAGCACTAAAGATTCACATGCAGCTTTAAGGAGCAATGATTAGTTGTTATTTATATTGTAGCACTACCTGGAGATCTCAGCGGGACTCAGGGTCTTGTTTTTCTGGCTGGTCTCCACTTCCTCTCTTGTGTTTCTCACAAAATACACCTTTCCCTATTACCCAAGCACTACTGAGAATACATTTGGTTGTGGCCAAAACCTACTCCTGCAGAAAGCCAATCCTGGCCACCATCTTATCAGCCACATATAATTTGTTTCGTTTTAAGGTTTCATCCTATCTGCAGATGGGCTAACAGTTTACAAGGTCCAGTAATTATAACCTAGAATATTTCCAACAAACTTCTTTGCTGCTAAAGGGTGGTAGAAGAAGAAAATAAATGGAAAAAACATCAGCTTGAAATTTGTCCTCCAAGGACCATATTAAAATTTATAGATTAAAAAAATTATATCATGTATCATAATGAAGCCAAATCAGCAGTTTTGGCCTTGCTTCTCTAAGCAGAAAGGCTTTGCTGTCTGACTTCTCCTTGGCTGCCTTTCTAGGCCTGAAATTCACAGCTGCATTGAAGCGGATCAAGTCCAATAATGCCATTTGTTTTTCACTTAAAAAAAAAAAAAAGGAAAAAAGAAAAAAAGAGAAAGAGGGACATGTAAATGGATCATAGAAGAAGGAGGCCATTAGCAGACGTTTAGTCTGACCATGGGTAGAAGTGCAGATGGTTCAGGGGAACACAGCCAACTTGGCGTTTATATAAGCTATCTTGTATCTCCCTCTTCTTTCCCTACACTGGCACAGATTGATTAAGAGGTCAAACAAAGGCTGCTCCAGTGTGAGAGTGTGCACAATGTATGACAAAAAATCCTGTCTCACAGTCCAGGGTTTCTAAACAACATAAAAGACAAATCAATGTATAAACTAATTCTCAGCCTGTTTAAGTCTTTTCTTCCTGAAAGCCGTATGGACCTCTCACTCTCTCTCTTGTTTTTTCTTTTTTCTTTTCTTTTTATCTTTTCAAATGTACCAGTGACAAAGTGGTAAGTGAAGACAAGTGATGGAATGTGAACATAAGGAGGTAGAATAGGAAAGTCCCCTTTAATAAAGCAGGCGAAAATTACTCCATATTCAATAGACAAGAAACATTCTCCAACAAATGTCTCTTCTGAATTATAAGCAAGAAAGAAAGAAAAAAAAAAAAAGAGTGCAAAGGTCTTTTTAACTGGCAGCTTCCCTTGTGGCAGTCTGCCTCCTGCACTGCCTAGCCCTTTGGTACAGGGGCTCTGCATGTACCTCCTTTGCACAGAGCTGAGTCTGTAAAAGAGAATTGGAATTTGGAGATGCCTTCTGCAATAACAAAAGTAATGATCTTCATATGAATTTAGACATGTGGGATTTTGATGGTGTTTAAATATCTTTCAATTTCTTTTAGGATACAGAATATCTGGACACCTAACTGGTGCCTAAATCACAGATTCCTGATGCAGAGACCCTCTCCAGGCATTGCCTGACTCCTGGATGGAGATCATCCCCCCGTGAACTTTAGAACCTTAAAGGGCTTCAGCATCTGAAAACTGGGCTAAGCCATGAGCTTTATGAAAGGCAGGAGCCCACCCTTAAGCAGCTCTGAAGGCTGGGCTCTGAAGTGAGGCTCAGGTTGCAACAGCTCAAGCGGGCTAACTGAAGTCCTGCCTGCGCTTTTAATGCTTAATTACCCCAGGTGCCACGGGGGTGGATGCATTGAAAACAGATGGAGAGGTATTCCTGAGCATCTGAAGATAAGCAGATCAGTTAGGCCAGGTTCTGTGGATCTTGTTTGAATAGTTAATCACAGGAACGCAGAGATGAAGAGAACCACATGGGTCACTGAGCTCAGGTCTGTGAAATTTTCTCATTATAATTTACAACCTGGAGAGTATCAAGAGTGTGCCAGGTGCTTCATATAGTCAAACAGTCTGACAAGCTGGTATTTATTTTGGAGCCAAAGGAGGTCTGTTTGTTTTATGAATCAAGGTTGTTATTATTTTTTATTTTGAGACTGGGAGGCTGCTAATCATTTTGTTTACACTGTACTTTGTGAGGGGATATTGTTGCTCGCCTCTGTTACTGTTGACTCTGCATCATGGCCTAGCATTATAATTTAAGAACTGTGACTTTTAAAGCCTTATTTGTAACTACTGAGTAGCCTTTGAATGTATTTTTGCTTTGGGTTATTTAGACACAGCTACACACACACATGTAGATACTGGAAATCAGTAATAATTACAAATAAGTGTCATATATCCTTAGACCACTCTATGGTCCCAAAATTTGGGCATGGTTTAAATATTTACATGCATATAGGAAGGATAAAAACTCCTTGAAAATCCACTGAGAAAAGAAAATTACTTATTAACCAAAGCAAAAGATCATCATTTTTCCAGAAAGCAGAAGACAACAGAAACACATTTTTTTAGTTGGAATTATTGATGCAGTTTAATTACTTTGAGTGTGCATGAAAGAATTAACAGCAGCCTCATGTTAAAATTTATCACCAAAATTCTTATTTACTGAGTATGAGTTTAAATGACAAAACCACATTGTTATGTCTGCTTTAAGGAAAAGTCTGTCAGGGAGTTTGACATATTGGTACAAGTTTCCCTATAAATATCCCAGAAAAAGAAAGTGTAGATGATTTTAGAAGCATTTATTGGACTATAAAAAGTGAAGATTATGAATAGGTCAATATTTTTTGAAAGGTGTTAATATAAAACAGTGCTAAAAGATTCAGA
This sequence comes from Zonotrichia albicollis, assembly GCF_047830755.1. Lineage (NCBI taxonomy): Eukaryota > Metazoa > Chordata > Aves > Passeriformes > Passerellidae > Zonotrichia > Zonotrichia albicollis. Next base: position 9,345,748 of record NC_133860.1, read on the forward strand.
AATGATAAATAGATATTTTAAGCTTGCTGCTGACAGAAAGTGACATCTGATAAAGATGGAGATAAAAATATCAATAAAAGATGTTACCTACATTATACCATCCATTTATTTGTTTGAGTTGGTAACAATTAGATTATTGACGGTAAATAATTTTGTAGCCCTTGGTAAATTATTTATGGACATGCTCTTAAAAAATGCCTGTCTTTATATGATTTTTCATTCTCATACATAAAGTGCCCAACATGTTCACTGAGCAATTTTTGTCTGCTAATGAAAAACCTCTGAAATCTGGCCAAGAGTAACAAATTTAAATCAGCGAAAATAACTTTGTAGCCACCAATATGATCAGATGAGATAAACTTCTGAAAATAGAGACAGAATGGTCAAAAACCAGGCTTGGTAGGATGATTCTTGCAGCATGAAAGTTTTCACGAGTACTTACAGATAGCCAGTGTGAGACAGGAAGGATTTAAAGGTAATTTGGCACAGGTACTAAACTTTTCCACAACTCAGCATCACTGGAAAAGTCCAACCTACCATTCAAAGCTATCTTAGGAAGCCCTCAGAAGTGATTCTTGGACATACAGCTGAAAACACTAGTCCTCATGTGTGAGCGGAAATGAATTTTCCAGGCTATAATTGACAACAATGGGCCAGAGGATGACAGTAGATAGACAGGCATCAGCCACACATAAATGCAAAATGAGCTGGACCTGAGTTGCTGTGCCAAGACTTCAAGGGTGTGATGACACTTTATTACAAGAAACAAATCCAGAAGACATCCTGAAAACTCAGAGATTCCTGCTATCCCTCCCTCCATGAGCAGTCCAGATCTCTTGTGGTGGGACAGGCAGCCTAATGGTTTGTTACTTAGCTTTTTCAAGGATCCAGCACATTAAGCCATGATGTACTACAAGCTTGTGAATGACAGATTGTTCATTACAGGGCCTCAGAGAAGTTAATAATCAAGATAATGGACCACAAGTCACAAGTGTCTCCTGTATACCACTCTTTCACTTTTATAGACATATATAAACTTAACACATCAAACTCTTGTACTGCACAGTCAAGTGGGAGAATCAATTAAGCTGGTTGAGAGGTTTTGCAGTGAAAACTGAGGGAAAAGTTTATCCAGCACACTCCCCTGCCTTCGTCAGACTTCCAGAGGGCTGGAGAAGGAAGATCAGCTTCTTCACACAGAATATCTTACAAGACTTTGAAGGTAGAGGCACTTGGCTGTTTAACCCTTTTGTTATAAGATGTCTGAATCTAGTAGATTAAAATAAAAACGAGAAAAGCGACATGGAAAAATTCCAGCACGAAAAAAGCTGAGTGTTTCAGAGAACTGACTGGAGCGGTTACTTAACAGGTAAAAAGACCTGTTTCCTAAGGACAATCAGAAAGGTTCCCATCCATTGCCACATCTTCATTCTCCTTTTCTACCACTACAGTGGAGTGAAAATCAGTCTCCATTACTCATTATTCACAATTACTCTAATTATTACTTGAGAATCATCAAAGGAAATAGAAGAAACATCATAGGTTGCAACACCAGAGACAGTTACTAAGACTTTCTGCAGGTTTCCCTGTAGATGCCACAATTTTTTCCTGAGGCAACCATACAGAAAACATGGAAATCCCTCAGGAATGCAAATAGTGAGATGAATGATAGGAAAATGTCCAGTCTTGCCACATAAGTGCCAAGAGTGGTTCTGTTCTTGACATGTACATGTTCACAAGACTGGATGGCTTCTCACACAGGTTTTGTGTGTGTCGTTTCCTATAAAGTTACAAAAAACCTTTTCCTTTGTTAAGAGGAGAGGACTGTGTCCACTGTTCCATGCAGTGGAATTGATTTTAGGAAAAACTTCCTCTCTGAAAGAGTGGTCAAGCATTGGAATAGGAAAGTGATAGAATCCCCATCCCTGGAAGTATCCAAAAGAGCATGGGGTGTGGCTCTTGGGGACGTGGTTTATCAGTGAATATGGCAGGGCGGGGTTAACAGCTGGACTCCATCATCTCAGGGGTCTTTTCCAATCTTAATTCTATCATTCTAGGATATACAATTTGAAACGTGTAGGTTGTATTTATTTGTAGGTCATCCAAGCTTCTGGACCCCTTGTGCGTCACCTTCAGCTAAGGATATTCTATAATTTTTACTTAAAATACAGGTGGGCAGGACATGACAGTGAAGTTCTATGGACACAAAATGTGACTTTCACTTAATCTAAGACAATTGATCTAGGAGTGATTCAGGGTATTGCTAAAATTCTGGCTAGGTAGTGTGTTATACCAGCCTACTTTTAACTTTATATTTGTTAAAGAAAATATGTTAAAATATGACTAAGCGTGCTATTTTAAACTCATATATTTTGAGTATAAGAAAACGGTCTGTGTCTTAGATGGACAGAGGCCTTTTGTCATCAAAGAAACACTTTTTCAATCTCTGTTGGTGTTCTGTAATTTTTTTGATATAGGAAAAATCTCAAATATTTAATATATGTGGAAAATTCGTCTTCCTGGTAAACCTTGGCATTTCTTGACAGAACTTTTGGGTCCAAATTGACCCCACCAGCTTTTAAGTATTCATGTGATCTTCCTAGTTCTTCAAGCTCAGGGTTTTGTTCCTAGACTGGAGAGAGCAAGAGGAGTGCATCTAGAAACTGCATTTCAGCTGAGGTCTCTTTTTAATCTGTTTCTGAATCTGGAAATATGTTTTGGGACAAGGAAATGGAATACATGCAGGGCAAGCCACATACACTGTGGTCTTTGATATGGCAAACACTGCCCTTTATGGCTATATTACAGATTCAAGGTTTTGCCACCAACACTAGAATGGAAATTGGGCATTTTATTACAAGTGAAAAACTGCAGCATTTTTTTAAAACAAAAAACCCAGCCCAGAAAATAAAATATCTTTCCACATGAAACCTAAACTTCTTGGGTAGTGTGGATGAAAGGAAAGTAAATTTTTCTTTTTTCATAAAGAGTACCTCTTAAAATAATTTCAACTATTTATGCAATTCTTCTACAAGTTGGTTGAAGGTTATTGGATGAGATGGAAAATAAACTGCTTTTTTAAAACACGTATGTCGAATAACAATTAATATCAAAGTTGCCAGCTTGACCTTCTAGACCAAATGGCCTGGAGTGAATGGAATAATTACCAACAGAGAGATTTCCTTGCGTTCCTAAGCCCCATGATGCTGCTTAGAGACTTTCAGACCAACTTCATGCTTGCTGTTTTTGAGCAGTTTATCCAGAAGTATCCAGTTTTAGGCTCTTCCAGAAAACATGAAAGGACGGCTGGTATTGCTGATCTCCCTGTTTATCCTCCTGCTATTAAATTCATTATATTCTAATGAATTCATCTTAAACTGAAGCTGCTCAGGAGCTGTGCTGTTGTTGCTGTCAGTGTAAGTCAATGCTGCTCTCATCTGAAGGCTCTGATGTGTAAATTACTTGCTACCAGTGCTCTGACTTTATGTGTAGGCTGGGACTGTCAAATGCTGGACAGGCGCACCAGCAACCTAAATTTTACTGAGTCCAGAGTTAGAAATAAAAAGATCATGCATAAATAGAGTGCAGACTGTCAGCCTAATACAGTCTATGGTAACAAAATTCTGGCTCTCCTCTTTTTATATCCAAGAAGAGCTAAATAGCAAGGAAAATCCAGTAAGTAATGCAAGCAATTATATCTGTTTTCCTGCAGATAATTTATGTGTTATAACAATGCAGGAAGGCTACCATCCCTGCTTGTAATCACAGGCTGAGGCTATTTTATAAACAGTGAAACCACCCATTGCTGTTGTCCATCATTTATTACTCGCCTAATAAATACTTCAATTACATTTAATAAATAATGTATTCAGGCTCAGTGAAGTGATAATTCTTTAAATTAATTATTAAATTCATGCAAAAAGGTTTTATTGCAAGCACTACAAAAGGAAATTTCTGTCTTTAATCTAAAGTGATTATTCATTATGTGCAGTAAAAGGCTCCATTTGCATATTATTAGTGAGGTAACCTTTAGCCTTCCTGGCAACAATAAAGATGCATCTTGATGTTGCTGTGCATTAATGTTCTAGGTTAGCCTTCCAAAACTAAAGTGATGATAAACAATATGTAATAAAGTCTTTGTTTATGGCCTTCTACCAGCTGTTTTCTGATATCTCAAATATACTACAATGACAAAATGTCCAGTAAATGTATTACAGCAAGTTGTTAAAAGGTGTTGCCTGCAGATGGTTAGTTGATGGGAAACAGTAAAAGTGGAACCAATTAATGCCCTGGAGATCTGAGTAGTAAATTTGTCTCAAACAGACTTTTTAAAAGCCCTCTCTTTGATGGTCTCCCATGTGCTATCCTGTTCTTGCTGGTGCCCTTGCCTGCCAAGCAGCAGAGACTCTGGGAGTTGGTCATGGCACTTTTGCAGGGCTCAGTTCCTCAGACAGCAGAATTTTTCCTGCCTTGAGCAACTCTCAGTACCTACATAAGGAGTTCCCAACACTACCCTCTACCTGCCCTTGGCTGGATGTCATAGTGAGGGAGAACTTGCTGTGGAGGGAAGTCTCAGTGATTTTCATTGAGAGAAACCAGGGTGGCTTCTCTTTTAATCTTTTCTTACCTCTTGAATCCCTAAAGCAAGAATTCACAGGAATCCTTAAAGGAAAAATGACCCAGGTTAGTGAGTCTGTAGGTCCTGGTTCAGAGCTGTGGGGTTTGGCAGCTCCTGACTGGGAAGACCCATCCTGTGGAGCTGAGCTGACAGCCTGGTGCAGGCTGAGCTGTCAGTGCCACTGATTCACAACATGCCCTGAAATCAATCCTGAAAGTCAGCCTGAGAGGCTTCAATGAGCACATCTGGCCAGGAGCTGGCTGCACCAGCTGGATTCTCCAGGTCTTCATCCGTCAGCCCTTCATCCATGAATCCTTCTGAGACCCGACTGCTGGGATCTTGGATATGTGTGTAGCCCAGGATCCTGTTTTTGCAGGGAAACCCTGACCTCTTCTCCCCTCTGAGATGTTTTCCTTTCAGGGATGCCATCTCACAGTGCAGAATCCTGATCAAAGCTGATATTTCATCTGGGCACATGAGCAGAGCAGGTAACACCCCCCAACCATGTCGTGATCAATGAGGGCACAGAGCCCAATCCATCCTTGGGATAAACACACAGACACTCGCCATCCCTTACACTGTCTGATGCTGGAGTTTTCATTAGGCTGTCTGCCCCTCTGGATGATGGAAATCTAGGTAGCACATAGATCCTCAAAGAGCTTTAATTTGTGCCCTGACAGATATTGATTTAAAAAAAATAATGGAATAATTATAACTATTAAATTATGATCATGTTACTTCCTCTACAAGTCTATAGTCTCAACCACAGTGAAATTTTTAATGCGTGTTCTCCACATCCTGCTTTATTTAATCCTTTTCTTTTAAGATGTTAAAAAAAATAGTCTCCAGAAAGACAAAGTGGAAGCCAAAAACTGACCATAGGCTTATTTTAATTATATCCCAGCTGAAAAACCTTTTTTTTACCCCCAGAATATGTACTTTGTCTTTTGTTTTTCTACACCCCACTACAAGCCAAATACAGGTTCTCTTTCACCTCTTTTACAGGTGTTTGGAAGTAAGAATGATCTTTAAAGTTCCTCCCAAAACAAAACATCCTATGATTTCTGAAAAAATAATTCACATAATGCATCCCAGATGGGAGCTCATTATTTTAAAGATGATATGTATTTAGTAAATCTACATGAGAAATGCATATACTCTTTCCCATAGGTTAACCAAGAGGCCAGATGAGATTTTTTTTTCCCACAAAATGCCAAGAAATAAAATTCTGCTGTTTATTTTTTTTTGTGGTCATTAAAGAAAAGCACCTTCAAAAGGCAGTGCAATGTGTCCTGAGGTGTTCATCTGAGACAAGCAGGATGGTTCCCATTGCAGTGGCCAAGCTTTGTCATGGAACCCCAGGAAATCAGAGTGAAGAGTTTGTAACTACTGAGTTTAACCAGGATTGAGGCCTGTCCACCTAAAACCAAGAGAAAAACCTTAAAATTTATAGCTTATTTTGCTCCAGGAGCTCAGGACAAATCACAGGAAAACATCAGGGTGGTTATTAACCTGTTAATGCCCAGGACAGGGAAGTAGCTTTTCCTACATCAGCATTTGACCCTGTGTTAGTGGCCCTGAGTTAGCTTTGTTGCAGCTCCCTTTCCTGCTCAGGAAGCAAGACCCATTTTACTCTTTAACCAGATTTTTTTCTCGGATAAAGATGTTGCTTGAAGAAGCTGCAGGACTCTGTTACCTCTCTTTCCAGATCTGATTCCAAATTAAAGACATTTTCATTTCCAAGTTGCTCCTTAATTCATACAAAATTTAAAATATACATAAAATCACTCTAGACCCTGCTCAGAGACAAGAAAGAATTCAGCATTTTATGGATCCAGGCTCCCTTCCCCCATCCTGCTAGATATTCACATCTCTAACACGGAGACCTCTGGTTCACCTTTGAATCACTTATGTTCTCTTCACCATAGCAATCAGCTCAGTCCTACATAAAGTGTAAAGTGCTGACATGTTCAAGCAGCCTAATGTTTCTTGCAGTCATCTAGCAGCCTTTCAAATGTAGAATCCTAGATGCCCTTGCTTTCCTTAATCAGCTAGCAGTGAAAAAGAAAAATGGAATAAAAGGACCTCATATATCCTCTTCTCCCTCCCTCCTGCAATTTGCTGTCTGTCCAAACTAATCCCCCCCACATCCCTCCCATTACACAGATGCAGTGAGATCTCTGAGCACAAATGTTGTAAACCTCAACATAACTTCACCAATTCACACTAAGGGAAATAAATTTAATTCACTCAGCTTCTCATCATCTTACGGCCCCTTTAGGGCTAATCATCTGTATTAACTTTCTCTGGAGTCTTCCTAATGCCTGAGTGCCGCTGACTATTTTGTACCAGAAATGCATGTGGCAAGAGAACAAATTGCCCAACAGTGGATTTCCTTTCTACAACAGTGGTTTTACTGTTTAAAATGAAAGAATTGGGTCTGGAGTTGGCTTAGGGCTTGGATGGCAGGTTATGTGGCTGACTAACGGCTTCGTGCTGGAATTGGTACTAAGTAATTCTTTCCTGAATAAAATTGTTCGGTGTTTACGCAGCCAGGTAAACTTTTATTTCTGTTCAAGAGCCACAAATGATTTTAAGACTTGTGATTTTGAGAAGATTGATTTTAAGAAGAATGATCCCTTTATCAGCCAACCAGTTTCTGGAGTTACCAAATTTTAATAGCTGTCTTTTTTTTCCTTTTTTCTTTTTCTTTTTTTTTCTTTTTTATTGCAGATCTGCAATAAGTACAGTTTTTAGTAGCTGCCATTGAATGCTGATAAAAGCTCATGCTTGTCTTAAAATCTGACTGAGATGTGCTTCTTTGAGGTGCTACACAATGTTGACACACTTTTGTTCAAGGCTGTGGATTCAAACTCTTGTTGTTCCACAGATTTAGTGTGTTCTTCTGAGTAAGGACTTTGAAGTACTGCTGACCATACGTTTTTGTCTTTACAGTCTGCTTAACATTCTCCAAGGGACAGGGGTTGTTAGCATGTATTTACATCAGGATGTGAATTGCATGCTACAGAAATCAGCAGAATTTATTTTCCTGCTTGTTGACTCTTCACAGCTACCTTGCCTTTCTTTCCCTTGACCTGTCAAATCGACCTTTTTGATCTAAGACCCTCAATCACCATGGAGAGTTGAACTCCCAGGACTAATCCTCATCCTCTGGTCTTTTCAATTCTGTTCCTTCCTAGGTATAAAATGATGTTTGGACATGCTTCTCTGTGATATCTCATCACCAGTGTTAAATCTGCATGACAAAACCAGAACTTGACACCTACCCACTTCTTTCTTCCTCCCTTTTCCTCATGGTTTCTGGGCCCTAAAGAGAACACATTTCTAATGGACATTTATCTGTTCTAATTATAGACTTTTTTACCCCATCCTGATTATCAACTTCTGATCTGAAATCTCCTCTGAGGCAGCCTCTCACTGCTCCCTCTGAGCTTATGTAGCATCTGGGGATATGAAACTTCTACTCTGGATTAAGTTCAGATGTGCTGAGTAACATCTTGCGGGGCATCATCAGTTTGCCAACAGACCAAGCTGAAAAATCCCCTCCTCTTTACCAGAAAACTGAAAATTACTTTTTTTCTGTTTTCAATGGGGACATTCCAAGGTTTTTAAGGAAGACAAGACCAAAAGCTACCTTAAGACCAATGTTAAGAGGTTTTCTGCAGTGCCTGCAGTAAACAGGGGTTTGCTATATATCTCTCTCTGTGCTGCAGTTCTGTGTGGAGATAGGAGATGGGTGTAACATCCCTTTCCTTTCCAGCTACACTGCTCTCAGTGGAGGGAGAGCTTTCCTACAAACCTCTTCATTCTGGAAAATGATCAGGAAAGATTGGGAACAGCCCCATCAAGGTCAGCTGCTTTCACAGCTGGAGAGATGCAGTGTTTGCTCCTAGTTTTCAAACTGCCTAGTTGCCCCACTTCCTTCCCCTTAGAGTCAGTATTTTCTTTTTAACCCAGAAATTAATTCCAGATATTAGAGATATTCCAGAAACCAGTGGTTTCTTCCAGCTGATCACAGAATTCCTGTCTAAGGGTCTTGATCAGGTTTTCCTTTCACAACAAAAAAATCCATTTGGGGGGCTGAAGAAATTTTGAAGACATATAGACTCAGTTTTAGAAACAAGAATTTTCTTTTGAAGTCACAAAATTCCCAACCAGTTTTCATGGCAGAATCAGGTTTCCAGGGCCAGTGGGAGCTGAGCCTGGAGGACCAAAGAGATTCTCACTCTCCTCTCTAGAGGAAGAGTTGCAACACAGGCCAAGTGTTTGGGTTTCCAGACAGCAAACTGCAAAATTGTGGCTACTGGCATCATTTGTACCTTTCATATTTCATCCAGCAATCAATCTCCTTGAATCATCATCAGCTAGGAGAAGGGAGTTTGATGAAAAATCATGACTAAGGGTGTGAGTGGGAAAAGTGAGGATTGACTGTTTGTCTCAGACACAGAAAATCTGTACATGTGAAGGTAGTAGAGTTAGGATTTTTCCTTTTTCACCCAATGCAGCCCTATACCTTTATCCTTCTCCTCCTGCAATCTCCAGATGATGCTAGTGCTGCTATATATGATATTTCAGCTTTTTATAACTTCAGACACACAGATTACCTCCCCAGCATCCTTTTGCTGCTGAGTGTGGGTGAAAAAAAAAAAAGAAAGAGAAGTTTTTAAAAACGCACTTTCCACTCATCAGATTCAGTCTATTTCAGTAAAAGAAGTGAGTGGAAAAAGAAAGGCGACAAATATTGCACAGCAGCATTCATACTCTTTGGGTGAAGGATTATATTTTGCTAAACCTTCCAGGAAAATAAAACTCAGGAAAACAAGAATGCTTTACAGAGGTATGAGACTCTTTGTCACCAATCAATGATATTTTGGCTTGCTAAGATTTCTTCATTGCCTCTCTCCATCTTCAACAGGATGTATCATTCTGAGTAATCTTGCTTTTTTTGGCCTCTCTGCCTATCGATTTAGCTAAATTAATAGCAAATTCATCAGAAAGTCTGGGTTCCAATGGTATTTGTTTTTCTACTGAAATTGTGACTCATGTTTGATGGATAAGTCTGGAGTGATAAAATGAAAGGAAAGGTGAAAACAAAAATATCTGGAATAACCTTGTTTGGAGGAATTGTTGAATCTGGGACTAGAGAGAAGTCAGGAACATATTTTTCATGAGCATATACTTCCAAGTTCATGCCAACATCTGCCCTCTCTGGTGCTTTTCTCTTTTGAATAACAGGAATGTGGAGATATTTATCCAGAATTTGCTGTTTGAGTTGAAGAGGTAAAAAGAGGAAAAGCAAACCATCCAACTTCTGAATCACCATCAGAACAGGAGCACCTGCTGGCTCCTCCTCACCATTGAATAAGAGGAGCCCATGGTGGCTGCACTCCTAATTTTGGCACTTTGTTTTAGGGGCTATGGCTGTCTCGAAGGCATCCCAGATTATGCCCTCTTTTCCACCTTCTTCCATTTGTGCTTAAATGAACATAGGTCCTGCAGCTGTACTAGCAGGATCACAAGTTGCTTAAAAGTGCTGAAAATGAGGTGTAACAGGGACATACTAAATGATGCTGTCGAGCATCATTATCATGAGGAACTCAAATAGGTGAGACATGGCCAATTATACCACCCTGTCCTTGGTCTTCAAACTGTCTAGAAATTTGCTTTGAGGCTGAGAATTTGATTTGATTTGATTTGTGAAAAAATGAAAAAGAAAGGTAGGGAATAGTCTCCCACTTGCCCATCCTCTATCCTTTCTAAGCAGTTATCTGTCAACAAGGCAGGAGAGTGGTTCCTGTCTTTCCATTCCACATTTGGGTTCCATTCCACAACACAAAATCTCATGTTCAGCCCTTTTGACACAGACCTGCATATTCTCAGTGATGAGGATATTAGTTATATAGGGAGTTAGTTAGACATAATATTAGGATATTTTACTGCTGAGACCCCACTTCTGGACAGTTAGGGTTTATGTACTTATTCAGGGAGGAGATTTGGAAATAATCAGTAATCTGAATATCTTTCACCAACCTTGAGGGGGCAGAACATGAAAGGCAGGGAGACAAGCTGTGTACTTAAGCTGGTCAAGTGTTGTCCAGAAGAACTGTCACTGGAAGTGCTCAAAATTTTGTAGATGTGGCACCTGGGGACATGGTTTAGTGGTGGAGCTGGCAGTGTTAGATTAATGGTTGGACTCAACATTAGAAGGCTTTTCCAACCTTAATTATTTAATGGGTTTGTGATTTCAACACTGGAAAGTGTTGATTCAAGGTCATGAAATGTGCCTTCAGACACTGGACAATTTGAACTGCATCCAGAAGAAGAAATGAAGGCTTCAGGGAATTCCTAAATCACCAACACTTCAAGCAATCAGAGTCTGTGAGATCCAGGTATATGGGGTAAATGTGGGTGTACAGAAAAAAATGTCCCCTGTACCACTTAGAACTAAATCTCTACTGTAAAATGGCCTGCAAGAGAAAAAAAAGCTAAAAAAATAGTCCATCATCTTCTGATATGACTCTTGAAAATCTGGCTTTTGGGGCAAGTCAGTATCAACAGAATTACCATTAGTAATATTAGCCCATCATACCCTTTTTTATTTCTGGCAAGCATTCATTGCATTAATTTAAAGGAGAAGTTAGTGGAAAGAGGGAGGAGTGACTCAGTTCCTATTAATGTCCTCTTTGTCTTGTAGCACAGATGGAATTCATATAGATAGCTAAAACTGCTGAAAAATGTGAAAGATTATTATAAATAAAGCATCAAAAGGTAGAAAATACCAGAGAGGATAATTACATTGTCATATTTTTATATGGAAAATTATTTTCCAGGCAAATGTTGCCTGTTTGGAGAAGTTGAAAATAACTATAAATACATCCTTCTGCATGTCACGGAACAAAACAATTTTAAAGTTTAAACCCCATTATTTTAGAAGAGTCATTTATTTCAAGTAGGTGGCAATTTTCTTCCCCTCCCCCAGCCCACATTATTCAGTAGCTATTCACCTCTCACAATTTTCATCTAGCCTGTTCTTTAGAATCCAATTGCAACCTTTAAAGTAGTCATCTATTTCTAATGGAAATCTCCACATCCAGCTCTCTGAGCCACTTTTCCAAACTCTTAATAAATTGCCTCAGGTTGTAGAGTTAGTAGTGACACTAAGTGGGGGAGGCCTTTCATAAAATGTTCTGAACCTCAATTCTCTTCTCACCCTCTCTTTTGTCCACTGCTGCGTGCATTTTTGCAGATTTCCAACAATTGCACAGTCAAGTGGAACTGATGACTTTATTCTCCTGCAACAGAATTTGGGAAATTTGCCAGATAAGTGGGTATGAGATGGAGCATGTAAACGGGGTCAGCTCAAGTAGAATTGGATCTTGAAAGAGCAGTAAATACCCATCTCCCACAGAGTACTTTTCTTGGCAAGAATGATCTCTTCAGGGAGAGAAGGAGGAAATCAGAGGGTGACTTATGCAACTGATCTCGCCTCCTGCTGCCTCCTCACAATGGGTGTCTGCAGAGGGCTGGCAGTTTTTGAAAGCCAGGTGGGGCATAGCAGCACTCGGGGTGCTCTGTGGGCACACTCCTTGTGGAGGTGCTGGAATGAGAGCCGACCTCAGGGGATGCCACAGCATCACCTGCGAAGAATCTCAAGTGTGCCTGAGTGCCTGTCTGAGATGCTGGAGCTGCTGGAGGAGAAATGAGTCAGGACAGTAAGTCTCAGGTAATTACTGGCTTCTCTGGTACACAGCCCTTGACATAAAGGAGCAATAACTCTACTGGCAGTGTTTGATTGTAAGTCTCTTCAGAACCCATAAAACGGCATAAGATGGGCACTCAAAAAAATAATGGAATGGGTTGTTTGAAAGGGACCTTAAAGCTCATTTAATCACCCTTCCATAGACAGGGACACCTTCCACTATCCCAGATTGCTTCAAGCCCCATCCAGCCTGGCCTTGGACACTGCCAGGGATCCAGGGGCAGCCACAGCTGCTCTGGGCACCCCGGGCCAGAGCCTCCCCACCCTCCCAGCCAGCAATTCCTAATTCCCGATATCTAACCTCATCCTGCCCCCTGTCAATATTAGATGAGAGAAATTTTTTGTTAAGATGACTGCAATCTGGAGCAGAAGGCTCTATGGACACCACAAAAGAAGCAGCTGTCCTGCTAAAATAGGTGCTGGGCATGTAGGTTCCCAAATGTGTGTAAGTACCCAATATTGTCATGAGGAGGGCAAACACAGCCCTGAACATCCAAGCAGGGGAGTTATCATATAAAGAAGTGAAACAATGTTCCTTGGAAAGGAAGCTGATATCTTAGTGCTGGTTTCTACCCTTTAAAAGAGGCTGTGAGTGAATCCAAAAGCAACCAGAGAAACATTACAAGCATGCTTTAGAACAGGGAAAACCTGTCTCACCACCAGAAATTTAAGAAGTCAAATCTATCCAGTTTATCCAGGAGCATACTAACAGGTGAATTGGTCATGGTCTACAAATATCTGTGTTAGAAGGAGATTTTAGAAAACAGACAATTTTTTAATTATGGAGAGCAAAGCTTAATGAGATTTGGTAGTCTTGAACAAAGCTTTTGTGAGCTCAGAGTAGGAATGCAGAGTACATTTTTAACAGTGAAGATAATTAACCATTGAAACAGTTTAACTGAGAGTACGGAAGACTTTCTGTCACTTGAAAATGAGCTAAACTATTATTTAAACTCAATTAAGTTCCTAGTGCAGATATAGCTACAAGGTTTTGTGGTCTGGTGTTATGCACATCAGATTGAAGGCTATGACTATCTCTTCTAAATTATAATTCTTCATTAATCATTTCTGTATCAAAGGGATACTTCTTTAGAAAGGGCAGGAATTACTCTGAAGACTGCAATTAAGAACACTACATTATCACATATTTAATTCTATTGGAACATAAATGAGCTATAACATTTAACAGGCTTTAAGAAATAAACCTTAAGCCCAGAACTGCATTGCTCTGGGCTTGCTAGTTCAAGTAGTCAATATTCACAGATTCATCTGGTTTTTCAGACATCATCAGCCACCTGACCTGACCTCAGAATTTCACCTTCAGGAGCAGTAGAATGGGAAACCATCTTCTGTTCCTTTGCTATTCTCTGGAATCAAACTTCCGTCTCCTCTGAAGAGACAGAAGTGTTGGAAACAAGATTTTGTTTGTTTTAAAGCAGGCTTTTAAAGAATCTCATTATAATATTGCTATCTTCCATGCCAGCTTGTCCATGAGGGTATTAGTCACATGACTGGCAAAAAAACCTTTGAGAAAACCCTCACTTGGTCATAGAGAGAATGAAAAACCTCAAATGTATGCTGATTCCAGATCATTAATGGTGCAAGGAGGAAACTGAGGGCTTGTGAATGAGCTCTGCATCATGGCTGTAACTGTATAGAGCTGAGGAAAAGCAAATTAAAAAAAACACCCCAAAAACAGTGCACAACCATTGGTGAGGGAGAGGTTCATTCTTCATCAGAATCCTGCAGGGCACAGCAAGACATTGAGATCAGCAGAACACAGGGACTTGCACTTAGAAATATAAACCTGTGCTTGCTTGAGGAATTGCTCACATCACCCACAGCTTGAGAGGTCTGCTGCCATTCATGCAATATTACAGTGAGGAATGAGAGAAGTTGTGGATTTATCATTATTCCTTACGCCAAGGAATACTTTCTGCAATACCAAGCCAACCCACCACCAAATCTGTATTAATTTTAGAGAGCTCAGTACTTTGTTGATTTTTTCCATATGAGATCAATAGGGTCTAAGGAAAATCTGCAAGTGTTTCTGCCCCTCCCAGGGAGCTCACTGCAAATATTCCTTTCTTAAAATTGCCCCAGGAGAAGTGAAGCACAGAAGATGTATGGAGCCTTAAAAAGAACTTGCAAACAACTTTTGCGGGAGCAAAACAGTGACTCTCACTGCAGTAACAAAAACTCTGAAAGGTCTGCATGAACAGGCAAGTGTCACAAGCTTCTTCTGCACCTACTGAAATTCTTTGGACCTCCAAAAACATTGAATTCAATGTAACACCGTATTTTAACAAAATTAAGGAGCCCATAAACAGAGATTTCCAAAGGTTATACAGTTTAAAAGGTAGATTCTCTACTACCAAAAGTGAAGCTATTTGGATCAGAATCAACCTGCGTGCTGCATTTGTTCAATTTCAATGTTAGAAGTAGACAAATGAAAAAAACAATGGTGAAAGGAAGGCTGTGTTTTTTGCTTTAGAAGATGAAATACACTTTAAAAGTTCATTTTTCATGAAGAGAAGGCTTAAGAAGGACCTTTCCTTACAGCACAGTGGAAACAATCTGGTTTTTTTTCAGACTGGACCATATAATTTCCATTGGATTAGGATATTTGTTTTAAGTAGTTTGGTCTCTAAACCAATATGAAGGGTTTTTTCCCCCCCCTCCCATTGGCAACTTTGCAAACTTTTGTCTCTGAGACCTATGCATTTGCTGTGGCTTTCACCTCCTGCAGCGAGTTGAACTCCTGTCTAGAAGGGACAGAGTCCATGTGCCACAAAACCAACAGGCAAAACCATTTGGGGCTTGTGTGGCTGAATGAGTCACTGCCCAAAAGTCTGCTTTTTGCTGTGCTTGGTGAAGGCAGCCTCCTTCCTCCTGTGTTTATGAGCATGAATTACCTTGAGGTCTCACAAAAAGCTGTGGCATGTTCCTGCTGCCCGCTGGGCAACTGAGAGCAAATGAAACCACACTTGATTTTCATAAGACAGGTAATTATCATCAATTGACTAACCCACAGCCACAAAACTACAGCTGAACAAAGCTGTGGACTCTAGAGGTCTCCTCTGGCTCTAAGACACCGTGGTTCTCAGACTTCCCTCAATTTAAACCATCCTGAAATGAGACTAGGTTTCCCTATCCAGGAGAGAAACAAATCTATATTTTCAGCTTTATGGTAACACTGTTAATTGCCCCTCATGATTTCATTCTTTTTTCACATTATTCTGGTACAGCTTGCCTGAGGAAGTCTTCCCTTGTCAAGACAATGTCAAAAATTAGACAATATTATCTTCTCCCTCTACCCCCAAGCACCCAATGAAACCATCCTTCCATCCCACACAATTCAATCTTGATAAATCAGCGTTCTCAATAGGAAATAAATTGGTTACAAGACAAATTTCAGCTGGTTCTAATAAGAATTGGCAAAGGCCACAGTGTGATGACAACTTGCTTTCTCTTAGGGCATTTCCCCTTCCACTGAGATATCTCTGGACACCCATTCCTGCCTTTCAGCTGTTCTTCCATCTGCTGACATCAAAACCTCCCCATAGGAAACACCTGCCCAAGCTGGGAGAGGCGGTGGGAAGTTTCTCATGGTGCTATGGGAGAGTTTGAACAGAGAAGGAGATCCGAGATATTTCAATCAATTTTTGGACTTTCTCTGGCTTGGGCTGCCTTACTCTGTGGCCAGGGTCTTGAAAGAACAGCCCCAGCTTGAGCTACGCAATTTGTAACTCGGCTGCAGCTGCCAGCAGTAAAAACTCGATGGCAACCTTCATCCTGGAAGTGTCCATAAGGGATGCATGGAAATTAGCAAGGAAGTGAGTCACAGAGTGGACACATCCCTCAGCCTCTTATGGTTCATAATCACCATCCCAAAATCAGCTCATTCTCCTGCTGTGTTGTGGCTTCACACTGCTACAGGATGAAACAGATTGTTCCAATAATGTAGTCTATGATCAAAATTAAAAAGTGAGGTCACAAAATTATTATGACATTCCTCAATAGCAAAGAAGACTTTCAAGAGATGGATTGCTGGTGAAATTAACTGGAAGAGAGACCTTAATTTTTAATAATCTTTTTGAGATATTGCCTGGTCACTGAGATCCTTGTGAACAGGATTATTCTTTGTGGTTTGTGAGAGAAAACTGAGGAGCTGATTAATTGGTGAGAGGGGGAACATAAGAGAGAAAACTTAAGTCATTAGGAAGAGGAAAGGGCTATAACCTATATGTGTCCATGAATATGTATGTTGTACATTGTGGGAATACAATAATATTCTTGGATAATAAAATCTTAAAAGGAAAAAAAATTATTTTTACAGACTGCAACAACAGATTTTGGACCTTGAGGCCAAGGGGTGTGGCAAATTAAATCCTGCAATATCTTTCAGTTTGGACTTAAAAACTGATTTGGTTTCTGTACTATTATATAGTGTTTTAAGGGAACAGAAGCAAAAGTTTGTTTTCTGCCTAATGACAGCTGGTTTCGAGACAATTTAGAACAAACCTGGCAGCCTGGATTGAGGACCTTTAGAGAGAGGATGGGTGTGCTCTGCGTGTCCATTTCTGTACTCCAACAATACTGTTGGATAGAAAGCAAACACCTGAGCTTGCCCAGCTTGGTGTATCCATGCAGAAAGAATTGTCAGTGCTGATTTCTCCATGCCCAGGAGGACGACCTGCAAGGCCCTCACATCTGCTACTGCTCACCACATGAGCAGCAGCACATCACTTATTCCCCCATCAGCAGTGCTTTGACCTTGCTGATGGCTCTGCAGATGGATGTTTTGTCAGTTTAGACTCTGGTACATTTCCAGAGGCTTTTGCTTCCAGTCTTGCCCCTTTTCTTGAAAACCACGTCTTGTGCTAAAACAAGGAGAATTCCAATGCTTTGCACAGATTCTTTGATAATTTTGACAGAGGAAACAATGGTTCTTTTTCACATTTAAATTGACAATAAGCACAGTGTGACCTCCTACAAAATCAGTTTTCCATCAAGCAATGGAACTCCAAGGAGGAAGTTACCATGTCAGGCTCAGCATCCTTTGCTCCCTATCCATCTTTCCCCAGATGCATTTTTTCCTGTCAGTCTCATCTGCATACACTTCTAGGTGATTATCTTAAATATTGTCACTAAGCCATGAAAGGGTCAGCATCTTCTCTAGTTTTTGCTGCTGACATTCTCTGGAGATCATTAAGATAACACCACATTTCTTCCAAAATGACTGGCATCACCAGGTGATCATAGTGCTCTTTTCCAAGCTCAGGATAAGCTCATGTCAGAGCTGTGCTTTCTTCTTAATTATCTCAATTTTACTCCATGTGTCACCTTTCCCATCTGGAAACAGGTCCTAACTGAGCTAAGCCTTCACAAGGACTAGATGGAGAAAGAATATTTCAAGTCCAGCAATAAACTAGAAAATGGCTTTGTCTTACAAGGATTTGGGATCATATCAGAACGCATAAAGGTCCATCTTACCTCAGACCAGAAAACATTTCTTTTAATATAATTTTCATTCACTTTGGCAAACAAACTAGAAAATTTTAGCCTTTGATAAATATTACTATAAATCAAAAATCTCGAAAATAAAGTACAGGATGAATTACTTCAGGCCAGAAAAATTCCTTCAAATAAATACTTTTTTCCTCCTAAACATTAGTTTGCTTTCTCAGTATAAAATATTTCCTTAAAATGTGATTACTCTCTGAGCACTGAAATATGAAGAATTTCTTTTGGTACCTTCTACTCATATTTTTGATTTTTTAGACTTTTGAAAGTTTTAATTAAGCATTTTTCATTTTTCTTCAACTCAGAGTATCCATTCAAGCCCATTGAACGTCTCTCTTCAAATCTCTCTAAGAGACACTTCCACAGAACTTTCATAAAGTTTCTTTAGAGTGTCACCCACCAATCGAAACAACTAGTTTTTAATAAGGATGTGATGATGTGGCATATGAATGCTCTAGCAATCAAGAAAAAGGTGACATTATAAAAATCCATTAATTCTTTAACATGGCTAATAATTTCAGCATCATTTTTTCCAGAAAAGCAGCAGTGCTCTCCCCATTGCTGTAGAAAATACATATAATTTAATCTCTTAATAAGCTTTGCAGCGAGAATTGTAGAAAACCTCAAAAATTCTGTGATTTTTCAGCTCCAAAGTTCTGCTCAACACTCTGAAGGCTGCTAGCTTCTTGTTAGCCCTGTGGGCTGGTGCTGGGTCATGGTAGCTAGAGGTGGGAACACTGTTTTCCCACAGCTTCACCTCTGTGGCAGAGCCTGGTTTTGGCACATGATGCTCAACAAGTTTCAAAGTCCTTGTGAAAGTGCCATGGAACAACACGTACTCGACATCCATCAAACAGCCATAAAATATTTATAATTCTGCAGTTAACCCAAGAATCATTTGGCTGTATGAAAATCAACTCAGTAATAGAAGCAAAGTATTGAGTCTCCCCAGTCTATAAAAATAGCTCAACCTTCCTTCAGAACTGGTTTCTAAGCTTAGACAAGAGTCTGAATTTGGTGGATTTGATATTTTAATTGCATTTTGGTAGTTTTTATCTGATAATAGTGGAAATCCATTCAGCTTCTTGATGTTGTGACATTTTTTCCATTTGTCCTGGGAAGAGAAATTGGATGTCATTGATGCCATTTAGATTTTGTCATTTTTTCTTTTATATGTTCTCTGCATTCTTCACACACCTATTTGTAACTCTGTCATTTATTGTACTAGTAGCAACTTTCCCAGTAGGTTTCCATGGCCCTTCCCTAAGCAGAAGGACAAAACAAATTCCAGAGCTCCAAGCCCCAGGAGGCACAAGGCTCGCTGCTATCTTGGCTTTTCCTGGGAGTCAAGGCTGAGAACAGCCTTCAAGACACATTTTCATGGGCAAAGTACAGCTAGTGCTGAAGGGGGGACTGCAGAGAAGGGGCTCGGCCTGGGGGGGGAACTGCATCACCACTTGTCCTCCTAACTGGTGCTTTTCATCAATTATGCTAATTTCCTAAAACCTATAAAAATGCACTCACCCCTGCGGAGCAGTGGGCTTTTGTGGACATCTTTCCATAACTGCCCTGAAGGCCTTCATTAAAGATCCTTTTTTATATTACCTACCTCCTTCCTAATATTAGCCCAAGTTTCATTTCCAGTTTGGGACAAAGGCAACACTTTCATGTCCAGATGCTACTCACCACAACCAGAAAAAATATGACCAGAATTAACCTAATTGCTATTCTCATCAAAAAAGGCCTAAGGGAAAAAAACTTCTGCTGGCGGTTTTGTCTTGCCATTTGTGCATGAAATAAGCACACTCCATAGAACCATAGACACACAGAATTATAGAATTACAGAATGTTTGGGGTTGAAAGGAGCCTTAAAACTCATCTCATTCCAAGCCCTGGCCATAGACAGGGACACTTTCCACTATCCCAGATTGCTCCAAGCCCTTTCCAGCCCTGGCCTGAGACACTTCCAGGGATGGGGCAGCCTCAGCTGCTCTGGGAAACTGAGCCCGGGCCTCACAACTCTAATACACTTCACTTGATTATTTCTCCTTGATGAGGGGAGACAGGTAGGAGTTCTGTTAAAGAAAAAAATAATATTTAATTTAAAAAAAAATTACTTAATGATTTTGGAGTTGGAATAGCTACTGCATGAAAAGCTAGACAGGCAGATTAAAAAGAACGTGCATTGCTCCTCTATGATACAGCCTGACATTTCATAGGAGCATTTTTAGTTAAACTTCTAAACCATAGACTTCTCTTCAATTATTTTCACACAGCAGAAGACCTCATTCCCAGCTGAGTGTCTGTGTAACCCACAGGTAGCTCACAGCCCTCTTGGATGGAGTTTCTGAAGAATCAGAGTGCATGAGCAATGACTGCTGCACTTGAAACATCCCTTCACCAGCTCCAGTGAACACTCTCAACAGATCAAGAAGTTAATTTTCACTGTGCCTCCTACAAGTAACTCCTTGTTTGAACAGCTCCTTTGCCTTCCAGAACAAGGGGTGATGAAAAGGAGAAGAACGAGTGAGAAGCTACAGCGGGTGACTCATCTCTTCAGAAGCTGAAGTACAACAAAACAAAAGTGTCTGATACACAGCTGACCCCAGGAAGATTCATTTTCAGCCTTGATTATGCACATCAGCTATATGTTTGTACTGCATTGTACAAGAATGGGAACTCAGAAATCAACTGCCTTATAAAATCAAATAATCCCATATTTTTTTCTCTACATGTATTGATCTGCTCAATAAATGGAATCCACCTTTGGATATATAAGCTGGTGTTTGTTTTTACTTTATACCTGGTTATGAATAAAGAAAACTTTGAGCAGTGCAAGTGAAGGAATGTATGAAGGTAGATGGTCTCAGTGAGTTGTGTATCTAATTCCCTCTGCAAATATCAAACAGAGAATTTAGCAAGGCTTCATATAGGCTGTCACAAAATAATAAAATGAATCCAAAAGATCCATGGATTTCTACATGAAACCCAGCCTATTTTTTCAGGCAATGTTTTGAGAATATTGGTGAAGAGGAAGGCACTCTTCACAAGACGATCACAGTTAGCATTTAGTGCTCACAAATTGTGTCCAGAAACCTACATCTCAGGGGACGTAAAAATATTAAAGAGGGGTGCATGTGACTAATACATAAGATTACATGATCTAGTCTGACATTTTGCACCTCTTAAAGGCAGAAAATACTGCCTTGTGATGTAAAAAAAAAAAAACCCTTGTGCTTGACCAAATAACTTTCCACAAAGTGCTTGATTTGGATTTGAAGTCATCCAGCAAAAATACATCCGACTGAATACTGCCACCTGCACTGGGTATGTCTCCAACTCAGCTTGTGAATTAGGGATAAAAGTGGAAATGTATGGGGAAAAGTGCAACCCATTCTGCAGCAAACAACACAGGTTAAAGACATGGTGCCTATTTCCTGACATGGTGCCTATTCCAAACTCACAACAATCTTCCCAACAAGTCAAACAAGTTTTGATTTAGATGCGGTGATTATGAGAAGTTGTAGTACAATGGAAGCTGATTTAAAAACACACCTATGGGCAAAATCATATATTATTTCCACTAATCCTACCTATGAAAGAAGGAAAGAGAGAAAGAGAGAAAGAGAGAAAGAGAGAAAGAGAGAAAGAGAGAAAGAGAGAAAGAGAGAAACAGAGAGAGAGAGAGAGAGAGAGAGAGAAAGAAAGAAAGAAAGAAAGAAAGAAAGAAAGAAAGAAAGAGAGAAAGAGAGAAAGAAAGAGAGAAAGAAAGAGAGAAAGAGAGAAAGAGAGAGAGAGAGAGAGAGAGAAAGAAAGAAAGAAAGAAAGAAAGAAAGAAAGAAAGAAAGAAAGAAAGAAAGAAAGAAAGAAAGAAAGAAAGAAAGAAAGAAAGAAAACATTGTTGATATTTGCTTGTTGTTTTGTATATTTACTTCCAAAGCTCATTACTGATTTGGACATTTAAGAAAATGTGGTTTAAAAAGCCCTATGGTAGCATTAGGTATGAGGGCTACACTAGAGAGGGAAGATTTCTAAATTTCTGTACATACACCTTAAGATATTTTTTCTTCTTGAAAAATAACAACAAAAATTATATATCATCTATACCTATAACAGCTATATCTATATCTATATCTATATCTATATCTATATCTATATCTATATCTATATCTATATCTATATCTATATCATCTATATCTATACTTGTAGGCATGAACAGGAGTTTGTTGATGATGTAATTTTTACACTATTGTATAAAAATTGTTGTAGTAATTTTCACAGCTCACTAATCCCTCATGCATAATCTTACCCTCTGAAATTATAAATTAGAAACATAGTTAAATTCTTGTATTTTCTTTAAAATGTTGGTGCATGGGGAGGAGTTCAAATGCATAAGTTTAAACTGGTCTACTGAAGGACCAGATGTTCAGCCTGTAAATTTCCCCTAAAAATATCACCAAAGGTAGGTGTGAAGGATTAGAATGTGGCTCTGGCTTTAGAAGTGCCTTAAAAAAAAAAAAAAGAAAAGAGAAGTAAGCTTTATTTCCCACAAATGATTCAATAGTTAAAATTCACATTTCATTTACAGCCCAATAACATGTTCTATGCACACACAGACATAGCCTGTCATTTTATATATGGGTTTTGAGTGGTTATAATGGCAATAAAATAAAATCCACAGTTTTCCTGAGAAGGGAGCGGTGCTCCTTGCAAAGTTTCCTCTCTCCAAGCACCACAGCCATGAAGAATGGCGCTCAGATTATCCTGTCGATGGTTAATTTCAAATCTAGAAGTTTATTAATTTTGACTCATAGCAGAAAAGGCCATGACCAATTATTATTCAGGAAAAGATCCTGCTGTTTAGCCAAAGAGCTGCATGGAGCAGAGCTGCACTTGATGTGCCTGTGATAAATGTTCACATGACAAGGTTATTTGGTGTACAGCGGCTGGAAGCGTTGCCATGGCAACCTGTGCACGATGCTCATAAATTTGATGTGTAGTTATCCTTGCTGTGTATGCAAAAAAACCCACAAAGCCAACTCAAGCAGTTTAATTTACAGCATTGACTGTCCTTAAAAGGAAAAGGAAAAAAAAAAAAAGGAAAGAAGAAGAAACAGAGAAAGAAAAAAGGAAAAGAAAAGAAAAGAAAAGAAAAGAAAAGAAAAGAAAAGAAAAGAAAAGAAAAGAAAAGAAAAGAAAAGAAAAGAAAAGAAAAGAAAAGAAAAGAAAAGAAAAGAAAAGAAAAGAAAAGAAAAATAAATGATAAAGTAATAGACTACTTCAGATTATATTCCTTCACAATCTCTTCAAAGCCAAAGAGACTTTAAAAATAATGATTATGGTAGGAAGTGCAAATTATCATTAATATTAAGGGGAAAAAAACCCAACAAAAAAGAGCTTTATTGAAAATCACTGCTCAAGTATATTGGTTGTTTTCTGCTACTTGTGCACACACCTGGATGTAAGTGAAAAAGACCCCTAGCACCTTCTTTCCTATTTTGCTTTTTTTCTTCTTCAGAAATGTTGAGATGAAACCTTGAATCACCTGTCAAGCAGGCCATGATGAAATGCCCTCCTTTCCATAAAAGTTACTGGGATAAGAAGAATCTATCATTCTCAACAGTTCTGTCTTGTTCAAATACAGGATAAAAATGAAGAGAGTGTTAAAAAGAATGCTCATTTCTGATGGGGAAAAAAAAGGGTTTATCTGGAGACGATAAAAACAGTAGAAGAAGGAGAAAGAGACCAGGGCTTTTTATGAACCAAGTCATCAAAACCTTCAGTTTGGACAAGTTCCTTAAATTATGTGTCTCAGTCTATCTGTATAACAGGGATTTGTTATTTCCTTTCTCAGGAATACCTTACCAACCCTCTTAGAAGGAAAAAAAAAATATCTTTAAGACTGGAGATTTTAGAGTAAAACTACTTGCAGGGACTGAGTAGTCTGAACCATCCTGATCAGAACAGGGGAGAGCTGTGGGGGAAATTCTCCCTGCTGGTGTCCCTGAATCCACACAAGGCTGCCCTCTAATTAGAGAAACCAAAGCACCAAGGAGCAAGGGAAGCACCTTTGTCTTGTGTCTGCACTTAAAGTGATGCAAATCACACTCAGTGGGGTGAAATGAATCTCAAATCACAGAATCGCAGAAATTATAGGCTCATGGAATTTTCTGGGTTGGAAAGGACTATAAAGATCAGCTCATGGCTAAAGATCAGCTCATTCCACCCCTGCCATGGCAGGGACACCTTCCCTTTGACCAAGTCCCACCAAGCCTGGCCTTGAACGCCTCCAGGGATGGGGCAATCATAATTTCTCTGAGCAATCTCTAAGCCTTAAGGTACTTGGGCCTCTCCAGAGG
This sequence comes from Zonotrichia albicollis, assembly GCF_047830755.1. Classification (NCBI taxonomy): domain Eukaryota; kingdom Metazoa; phylum Chordata; class Aves; order Passeriformes; family Passerellidae; genus Zonotrichia; species Zonotrichia albicollis. Next base: position 9,370,031 of record NC_133860.1, read on the forward strand.
AAGATGTAGATATTATTATTTCCAGATGTATAAATACTTTTGGGTCAAGGATCCTTGGCATGACCAAATCAAGAATCTCCCAGGTGCACAAGAGTTTGTGCTGCTCAGTACCACTCTCCTCCTCCAATGGCCAAGTCTTTTCAAGGAGCTGCTTCAATAAAGACAAAAGATACTTCTAAACATGCAGAAGTTCCCCCTTCAATTTTCTAGCCTTTATGACTAAAATGACACATCATTTATATCCAATGGGTGACTGCAGCTTTTTTGTTCAAGAAGTTCTTTTCCTTGCCTTCTTGTCATAGAAATAAATATCTAGTCATACAGGCAAACTCAAAAGTGTAGTTCAAATTACAAAAGGAGGTAATAAAGACAACCTTCATGCTGAGAAAATGGTTATCCTGACACAGACACTCTTGCAAAGTGATTCATCCCAGCCTCAGAGGGGTGCTCAAAGCAGTCAGATGATTACTGTCTCAAAAAGCATATTTCTGTCTGATGGCCCACAGGGATGCTGGGTACCTTGAATTTAGACATTGTAAGACCTAAAGACAACCAACCTAAACTAAACACAGTTGTCTACAGTGCAGATGTCTACATGTGATTTTGTTGTCATTGCATTCAGGGAGACCTGGTAGGTCCAGGCATTAGGGCAGTTAGTAGCTTTTAGGGCAAAATTAATTTCACCCTTGATATGATTCTTAACTTTTGATTAGATAAGTGCCTTCCTACTTTTTTTAACTGCTTTGACTGCATTTTTTTGTTGATGATAGAATCTAGATGGCTATTTTATGTGTAGTCTCTTACAATGATGATCCATAAAAGTAGCAAAAATTGACCTTGCATGAAAATCCTTTTTTCTCACCTAGTATTGAAACCTCAGTGACATCTTTGCCTTCCACATTCCTTCCTCTAGATAACTGCATTCTCAAGGATGCCTTCTTACATTTTCTTCTTTGCATCTGCCATTTAAAATGACAAGTTGCTGTGGTGCCATGTTTTTAGTGAAACAGGGTTCTCCCACAGGGACTGTCACTTATACTGAGAAAATCTACTTTACCAGCAATGTTTAGAGAGAGAACCACGGAGTCTCAGTGCATGTGGTCTCACACAGTGAAATAAAATGTGTCCCCAGAGTGTGATCCAGATTTACACATCCACCACATGAGTGATAATGCCAGGGCTGGTCATCCTGGGCTCCCTTTGTAGTGAATGCTGGGGATGGGTTGAGGCACGATTCATCTGGATGAATTTAGGTCTATTTCAGGGTGAAGTGAATCACATCCCAAAAGATCTCTATAGGAACCCAGAATGACTAATGCAGGAGTAATCACCTGCACGACAGACACAGGCAAGAGAGGCTTCAGTGCACAGTGTGCCTTAGCAGCCTCATGGAAGGTGAGCATCGTTTTTGCCTGCCCTCATAGCCCAGTGACACAGCAATCAAGCAAGAGATTACTCACACCTATACAGATTTTATGCAGAACACAGTGTACAATGGTCAAGCTCCTCTGTTTTATCTGTCTCCTGAGAACCTGCTAAGATACAGCATGAATCATTCCTTGATGCGCCAAGCACGTAGGACTGGGGCTGCTGCATCTTCTGAAAGGTTCCTGCTGAAAGAAATAGTGGCTGCTTTGTTATTCTGTCTTTTCCTGCCTCTCAGGGGAAAAAAATGAAGGCTTGGTATGTGGCAGTGGGGATCCCTGCAGCAAGGGGAAGCAAGAAGAAAACTCTGTGGTTTCTCACATCCTTTATTTCTGCACAGCAAAAGGGAGAAATGGCCCAGTTGTGTGACCAGAGGGAATTAATTTTAAAAACTGCACTGCTGTGAAGCTGCCAGTAAGCTGAAAAGAGGTTTTTCAAGCCAGTGATCCTGATTCATGTCACGGGGGCTGGGAGTGGATGTGCTCTGGTCAGGCTTCACTCTCCACACTCGGTGCAGAGGTCTCTTGCTCTAAGCCCTGTTGACTGAGGATGCTGGTGCTTGCTGAATTTGTTATCTCTGTTGGATCTGCAGAAATGAAAGGTGAGCTTAAAGGAAAAGCCACAAGAGGCCAATGAGGGAAGATGTTAGCAAGAAACATCTTTCTTTCACTTTCTAGCCAAAGACTTTTGACTACGTGGGTCCATATTTCATCATCAAAGGGTAGTTCAGAAAAAAAAAAATGAAGGAAAGAAGCATGTTAAATTTAACATGAGGCATGTTGAGAAACTACCAGATGAGTAAGAGAAGCATCTTAAAACAATAAAATACAGGATGTCTGGACCAACAACACATACCCCTGGAGTTCTCCAAGTTCCTGTTTGCTGATTTTAAAATATCTGTGATTTATGCGTTTAAATTTTATCTTTTTTAGTAATGTATTGAAGTTTCTTACTGCCTTGTTAAATTATTCTCAATAATTCTATAATAAATTAAGCTATGGAAGAACCTAGAGTTCTTCTCCTTCAGTGAGATGTTGTGGGAATTAAGAAAAGATTGGAGGCAATTAGCTTTTCACTCCATTTTCTCAAAGTGACTGAAAAAATGCAATCAGATGGCAGCTTCACTCATTTTTTTAATGATGTATGTAGAGGAGAACATAAATCTCCCAGTCATGACACAGATGTGAAACTGATGTTAGAACTAAAACAGAGGAAGCTCCATTTCAGCCAAGAGCCAATGTTTGTAGTGGTCAGACATCTCCATGTAATCCTTTCCATTAAGGGGGAGGGCAATAATATTCTATTTCTATAGTTATATAATAGCTGTATCTTGATTAATATCCCCATGACACTGAAGTCAAAGGAAATATAATTACTTTCAACAGGGCCAGATTTGTTACCTCTTTGTGTTTTGGTATTTTCCCCCTAATCTGAAAAGCTCTCAGCTACATGTTTTGCAAACTCAACACCAGCCAGGAGGACATGGATGGATTAACCTCTCCCTAGTCAAGCTGTCCTGGCTTTGGAGAGCTGCAAACAGATGTCACAGCCTCCAGTGTCAGCCCTGGGAATGGGTGATTTACCCCCTGGATGTGTCAGGGGTAATTTTCCCAAGATTTTGCTGCCTGGCTTTTATCACCCCAGCTGCTTGTTTCTCATGCTACTGGGCGCACAGACACAGGTTTGTGCCCAGCTGCCACCATGCTCTGGGTCCAGGCTTGGGCTTTGCCTCTCTGCTCACATCTCCACAGCCTCAGGGGATGCTTGGCTCTGCCTGAACTCACCCTTTCCTGGGCTGGGTTAGAATATTGTGCACATGCAGAGATGAAACACAGCGGAAAGTCAGGCAAACGCCTTTTTGCCAAGTTGTTCATTGAACTGGGATGTGAGAAAAGGGGCCTCACACAAAGAGTCATAAAGAGTAAATCCTTTTGAATCTCTTCCGTGAGGAAAGGTTGAGAGAACTGGGATTGTTCAGCCTGGAAAAGTGAAGTTTTGGGGTGACCTAATTTATGGCTTTCCAGTACACGAAGGGAGCCCTACACGAAAGATGGAAAGAGATTATTTACAAGGATCTGGAGGGACAGGACAGGGGGGATAGCTTCCAACTGAAAGAGAGTGGGTTTAGATTGGATATTAGCAAGAAATTCTTCCCTGTGAGGATGGTGAGGCCCTGGCACAGGATTCCAAGAGCAGCTGTGGCTGCCCCTGGATCCTTGGAAGTGTCCCAGGCCAGGCTGGACGGGGCTTGGAGCAGCCTGGGACAGTGGAAGGTGTCCCTGCCATGGCAGGGGGTGGAATGAGATGATCTTTAAAGAACCTTCCAACCCACCCCACTCTATGATTCCATAAATGATACCAGAGCTGTCAAACAACATTTGTTTGCCAGTTTCCTATTGAACAATAATATCATGGTGAAAGAATCCAAATATGGGTCCAATATTTTTTTCTAGAGCATTTTGATATCACATTTCTGTGTGGTAACCAGGTAAAGTTTGGACTTAGTATTAATTATCTAAGTGAAAATAGTTATAAGCACAACGCAAAAATTAATGAAATGGAAAACCAACAAGCAAGGTAAAACTGAGAATCTATTGACCAGCCAATGAGGGGCACTTATTTTTTCAGGAAAACAAAGGAGGATTTAAGCCTATAAATAAAAATGAGGCAGAGTAAGAGCTTTGCAGAGAGTAGCTTATGACACAGCAGTTGTGCTAGCCCCAAGAGCTCACCCCATCACACAAAATGCAGCACAAAATATTTCTTCACTCCCATTTAAACTTGCATTTTCTTCTGTGGGGTGTGCACCTTTTTGACAGCTTCTTCCTGTGAGCAAATGAGCTCTTGCATGAGATGAGGGAGGAAACAAGAGTTAAGCCCACAGTAACTCCAGACTTTGCAGTGGGAGCTGTATGGGATCACACTGCTTAGCACAGCGGGAGGAGAGGATCACCAGGAAAGCCCACAACCAAAGCTCTGCCAAAGTGGCAGTCAGACAAGACAGACACGAATCTGACTGCTACCTTCACAGCAAGGAGGCTTGTTTGGACTGAATCTGACAAGATAAAATTAAACTGCACACAGCTAATAAATCTTAAAGGAGCTTAATTTGTTATATGTGTATATATATATATATGTTTTTTAATAAGTGATGCCTCAGGCAAGGATGAGCAGTCCAGAAGGAAAAAGGTTTAGATAATTTTTTCTTTTGTAATTCTATAATCCTTAGGTTCAGCCTTATCTGCTGTGTTTCCTGCATCATTCTTGCCTCTGAAATATTCAGATTTGTGTTGGTTGCATAAGCTCCAGTCCTGATGAGTTGCACTCAGCTAGATGGGGAGCCTAAACAGGAGTATGCAACTTCCAGGTCATTAAAGATAGACAGCTCATCTTGATTTCTTAACACTCAGAGCCACTTACTTGTTCAAGAGCATTAAAAAAATAAATATTTTGAATCTTGATTTTGAAGGAGTGACAGACTGTTTCTGAATGTCCAACCCAGCATTCATCTCCCCCCTCTTCATTTCTCTGCAAATGTATCTCTCTAAATGGAATGGTTGGATTTATTTCCAATAAATTTTTCACATGGGGTTGGTTATGACTATTATGCTGAATGCAAGTCTGAAAAACTTGAAGGATATTCCTTAATGGATGGACATGTACCATGGAAAATGTAGGATAGATATCAGGAGACAATCCATAGGGGTAAGGTGTATGTCATGTGACGTGGTTTTTCCTTACGGCCACAAAGCTTGATAACATTTCTTGGTCTGCCTTCAGGCTAGGTTAGATGAAGCTTTAAGAAATGCAGTGAAAGAAACAATACTTCACTGACCTGTAGAAGGACTACTGGAAGAACTGTGGAAGAACTTTATGAGATTTTAGCATCCATAATTTTGACAATGATGACCCTCCAAAAATATTTCCATCTGAACCCTCAGGACACTTGAATATAATGAGGATAAAACCTATCAAACCTATGCATTTAAACAGCACAAAAGAAGACACCTCAGAAAAACCTCTTTTAATAACATCATACCTTTGCTAGAGGATCTCACCCCAAAAAGGATCTAAGATTGTTCCCTGGACAGGCTGAAGAACCCTGCTGATTCTGACCCTCAGAAACCCAGGGTGACCACAGTTCTGTCAGATATATTGGGCCATAGCTGCTGAACGCCTTAAAAATGCACATAAAAGCCTTGAAATCAGTTGGGAAATTTGGAGGGTGTTGGTGTAAAATCTGTAAGACATGAGTGATGCGTCCACCCACATGCTGATGCTTTTTTCACAGGTCTGTCCTACCCTGTGCCAGAGGCTGTGGCTGCCATTAGTGGCAGTGGGAGTCAATTACCCACCAGCAATGCAGGGGAGGGTGAAAAGAGGCCAAGGAACAGAAGGACCTGTCTACCTTGAGCTGGATTTGGAACTCAGTTGCACAGGTGCAAATGAAGATGTGAAGTGACTTTTCTGCATTTTGTGCCTGTGTAAAAGTGATCAGAGTTGTCTGGATGTTTAAAAAATATTGTAGTAGATTAGATATATATTTTATAAGGGTTTTTTTAGACAGCCTAAACTACAAAACAATTCTATAAAATCTATAATAATTATATGATGCACACCTCCATTTCTATTTGTATTTCTATACACATGCCTTTTAATGTTCCTTTTAAATGCATTTTTACATTTTACTCTTGTGTATCTATTGGTACAATTTTTCTTTATTTCCTGCATTTCCAGATCTTTCTTACTGATTCACTTTGAGATGCTTTTTCAAAGCTGCATGCCCACTAGACACACAGGCTCGTGCTGTGATTCCTTCAGTTGTTGAGATATTCCATTGGCCTTTGCTCCTAAGGGAGAGCTGAACGTGCCCTTGACTTTGTTATTCTTCCATATTCCCTTTTATATGGAATAATAAACCTAAACTGGAGGATTTTGTTCTGTTATTGCCTCTGCAAACTCTTGTGAGACAAGTTGCAGACCTTGTTTCACACAGAAAGTCACACTGTGGGGTCAGGGGACACCATTCCCTTATTTCACTGGAGGTTTCAGCAGGGCCTTTAGCCCACAGAATTAAGGGAGATGTTCAAATTGTACTAGGTACTGAAGAAAAAGCAGAACTGTTCCAAAGGTATCTGCTGGTCAGCATGAAGTTAAGATAAATTGAAATGTACAAAATGTGCACCATCACATGCAGAAATTATTCCTTCTGTGATGAAATTGTCTAAGGCTGGCCACTAAGTGCCCACTTGAAGCACCAACTTGTAAAGTAAAGTTAAAGTAAAGTAATCAGAAATTAAAGTAAATTAATCAGAAATAGTGATACAATACTATGAAAAAGAAGGCAAAAAAACCTGTTATTTGAAGGAACAACTGTACAGATCATCCAATAAATCATCAGGGGATGAACAAGACAGCCTGGTAAGCAGCAAAGGATGCTCTGCACTCTTTCTGCACAGCCAGCAGTTTGAGGCAAGCCAGTGTGTTCTCTCCTATGGGTAAATTCCAGGTACATTGCAGTGCAAAGTTATAATTAAAAGAACCATTTACTCTCTAGTCCCTTCACAAGCTGCAAGGGCTCCAGAATTTTTGCAGAAAGTAGTCAATTGTATGATAAATGAAATCTCTTTGGGAAGGGGAGTGACTTCTTTTGAGCCTATGATGCAACTGAACAAAAGGATGCTCTGTGCTCACAGGAGGCATTTCAGTCCTTCAAAAAGCCCAGAGAAACCAGCACCCAGTGATGGCAGAGCTCTGGACAAATCACTGCTAGCACCGAGCTGACTTGCACTGGAAACTCCACACACTCCTATTGATCTTAATTTATTTTTTTATCTTTTGCATGTCCCCTTACAGTCTTTCATGGCACTTACACGTAGCATCTTATAAAGATCAGAGATTTCAAGCTCCACAGCCCCTCCCTTTTGGACAGTAAGGATCTGCTAATTCCGTTTTACACATAACACCATCAGGCACAGAGCAAGGATTCCCATAAAGCCATGGTGTTAGACCCACACCTATTCCAGCCTTCCTAACTCTGAGCTTGCACCCTCAGCCAGTAGTGTTTTAAAGATTTGGCTTTAATACACTCCCACTGAAGAAAATTTTATAGGCTCTGTTGAGTAAAGAGGTCTTCATCATCATGGATGACTGTTTTAAAAACACCTGGGATCTAAAATACTTCAAAAATGGGTAAAAAACACCCCACATAATGGTAAATAGTAGAGTATGCCTGGATGTCTGTAGTCTACAAGCACATTTTTGTGTGTTAATAGGATGGTCTGTATGTCAAGAAGAGCACACCTGTCTGCACACAACCCTTGCTTCATTCTGTCACTGGATAGAATAAAAGATGCCTTTATGAGGTGGAAACACGAGCAGTGTGAAGGAAACTCTTTCCACTCCAGTGTTTTTTTGGGCCTGGGATTACCATCCTGGGTTTCACTCAGATCTCTAAATGGATTCTCCCTGGGAAACAGGAGGATACAAAAGCAGATGTCTGCTAGACACAATTGCCTATTTCCCCCCAAGTGGCAAAGTCACTCAATTTGATGAGTGGAGAAACCACTACAGTGCAATCCATAACAACTCAAGGCATTTGTCTCAGAGCACAACATTCTTTCATTACCCTCTCCCAACCTTCAGCGTCACTTCAGACACACATTATTAAACCACAGCTAATTATTAAATATTTAACAAAGACTGTACAGTGCATTGCAACTACCAAGGTAGGCAGAGCTGTACAGATTGATTTCTCTGTGTCTGGAGCTCAGTATGCATCAAACAGCATGGATGCTTTGAAATTTCAAATCACAAGGCCAAGTTTTGATGGTTGATAGTGCTCAAAGGGGAGTGATTTCCTTAGCCCATGAATATTTTTATGATATTGAAGAAACATCCGGAAAAGAGAGAAAATCTTGGAATCCTAAAAAAAAAAAGATCTTCAAAGTGAAAAAATTTATATCTCTGGTTTAGTCAAAAATTCTTTTAGATAAATATGAAATATTTGACCACCTTAATCTATCATTAAGATGCAATTCAATTTTTAAAAGGTAAAGTTTCTTTCAAATGGAAGTATTTTCAATTTTTTAAATTAGAAAGAAAAGTGCCTTCAAATTTTGAGGAAAACAAGAACAATTTCAGCAAAGTCAGCCTCATTCAGTGACAAGTTTTCCCTACGTGACCTTTCAAACTTTGGAGTTGGCAGCTTGATGTTTACGTTTCAGCTCTAAAGACCTTTGTTTAAATCCAATTTGCTTGTCATGTAGAATAAATGTTGGAACTTCTCTTTAATCCTTTCACAGATATTTCTGCACACAGATTAATGAATTTTAAAGCCATTATGATCATCGAGTCTGACCTTCTGCATAACACGAGTCATAAAATGTCACCCAGCAATTTTGCATCAAGCCCAATCATCTGTGGTTGAGCTAAAGCTGTCACACCACGGAGCACGACTCTCAACATATCCAAGGGAGAGGAACAGTAGCAAGAACCACAGCTTAGCAAAGAGTTTTCTGTGTCAGAGAGGAGTATTAGCCAGTTGAAGTTGCTATGGTACCAGAAAGTGCAAAAAGTAAAAAATTAGCTTTTTGATGCCTTCAGAGAAAGTCGTGTAAGAAGTTTCCTGTGCATGTTTTTTGGGATGGTCCTTGTTTATTTATGTCAAGGGTAAGCAATCTCAGGCACACTGTTATCACTATTGCAACAGGATTGCAACCTCAAGTTTTAATCCAGATTCCAGGAATGTGGGCTAGGAAGGACAATTTAAGTGTGGATGAGGCTTTGAGCAGCCTGGTCTGGTGTGAAGCTGAGATAGAATATTTTGGGTTGGAATAGACCTTAAAACTCATCCAGTTCCACCCCCTGCCATGGGCAGGGACACCTTCCACTGTCCCAGGCTGCTCCCAGCCCCATCCAGCCTGGCCTTGGGCACTGCCAGGGATCCAGGGGCAGCCACAGCTGCTCTGGGCACCCTGGGCCAGGGCCTCACCAACCTCACAGGCAATAATTAATTCCCAAAATCCAATCTAACCCTGCCCTTTGTCAATTTGAAGTTATTCCCTGTTGTCCTGTCACTCTGTACTTTTTTCCAAAGTCCCTGTTTATGTTTTGGAGATGTTGAGCAAAGATTACAATAATTGATCTGGATAAATATTTTTAGTTGCCCTCCTCTGAAGTGCAGAATTACAAGGGTGGGATGGAAGGGAGGGAATATGATGCTTCCCAATGACCATGGCCAATCCAGAGTTTTTCATCCTTTACCAGCACATGGCAGCCGTCTTGCTTTTCCCTCAAGGCACAAATGGGTTAACTACGAGACTCATGTAGGTTTTTTTAATAATCAGCCAGAGAACTGGGGTTCAATACCTGTGATGCTGGCTCCTCTGTCTGCTTTTTAGAAGTAGATGTACTTGTAAGTATTTAACAGAGTCAATATTCAATGGAAAATTGGGAACAAAGTAACATTTTCTTGGCTGGAATGTGCTTGATCTGGTGAAACTTCTGTCAAGAAAGTTTTATCAGGGCCAAAATAATTTTTTTCAGTGAAAATGAGGATCAGATGATTTTGGTTCATGTGAAACAGGGAATCGGACCCTATGTAGGTACAGTCTGAATATCTGTACCCCAAAGAGTGCGTCTGCTGAAAGAGATTTTTGAAAATGCCCCTGCTTTTCTCTAAAATGGCTTTAAAAAAAAAAAAAAACTAAAAAAGAGAAATTGTCAACAAAAGAAAAGTTCTTTGAATTAATTTGAAAAGTGCTGCAGATCATCAGTCTTAGCTCCCACCCAACTTTGGGTGGGCTCCATGTTCCTGTTCTTATAATCAACCTTTCTCAGAACACAGAACCACCAGACCAGATTATGGTCTTCAGACAAGAAACATCATCATTCCTCAGAGAAATTCCATCACCATTTCCATTAAGACCAATTGAAAATGTGCCTGTGAGTTAAAGGGGGTTGCTTTAAACCCATTTTGAAAGACTATCTCTGGCCATGGTGAGGTTGGATCACACCCTGTATAAAGAATGAAGATGCGCAACCTGCAGAATTTGTTTGCAATGAAGGGGGAACCTTGCACCAGAGCAGTCCAGGGTTCATTCACTGGGTGGAAAAATCATCAGATCAAATGTCTCTGTTCCCCATAAAGTCTCCAAAGCAGAGAAAAAAAGTGATCTCACTGGCAATTATGGGAAGTTTGTGACACGTTTTCTTAAAACTGGTTTCCTTTGTGATGGACTTTGAGGAAAACTACATGTGTGTTGCCCTTGAATAGAAAGGAGATGTTTTTTTCTGTGAAACTCAGCAACCAGATAAGAAAAGAATGAAATGAAAAAAATGAGAATGAAAGACCCTAAATTTTTTAAAATTAGTAAGTTTAAGAGGGCTAAGAGGACTGAAAAAACCCTTCTCCCTTTCCTTCCCTGATAATTGCATGCAGAGTATTTCCTCTTTCCTTTTTCCTCATATATTCTAAAATATTTAGGAAGATAAATTTGAAAACTAAATCATAGGTGGACTAATCAGAGAGAGAGGCTGAAGGATTGAATTTTGTGGATGAACAATATAAGCCATCAAGAACACTTTAATTGTCTCAATAAGGCATAGCCAAACCCAAACTGTGCTGGACTAAGATCTTTCATTAAGTGATGTTTTAAAAGTAGACTTTTTTGTTCTTAAAAAAAAAAAAAAGATTCATAATTCTCATTTTACGTGTGCTGATCTGACTGCTGCTACAGAGAACTGGAATAATTTCTGCCAACACTCACTGCCAGGTTTGGTTTGGGCAAGTCACACCTATAACAAGTGTTTTGGGGCTTGTGTGTAACCTGCTGGCTCTTGTTAAAGTACATTTCAGCCTTTGATGTATGTGAAACAATATTGTCAGTCCCCCTTACCACACAAATCACAAGTCTGACTAATAAAAACACAAAGATTGTGTATGTAATAATGAGCTCCCGAAGGGTGGAAAGAGGGTTCTTTCACACTGAGCTGCACACAGGCACGTATTAATGCAGTTTGATTTGATCACTGGAAAATTTTGTCCTGTAATTACTAAGCAAACATGAGGTGGAATGACAGGGAAATGCAATGAAAAGGGGCTTTGAGGTGAAAGATGGATTTTCAGAAAGTGCAGTTGGGAGGGAACACATACAAATCCTGCACAACCGCCTTGAATTACAAGGGACCCACTGGTTAAAAAGATTAATTGTTGGCTCACTTAGTCCAGCAGGACCTGTATGGGGCAGTATAGACCAAGAATTATTGTGAAAGAAGTGGATTTGGGTCATGTGGGTTCTCATACAGTAGGCACCACTTTTGGAAAACATCAGTTTTTCTGATTGGCTCCTGTTTTCCTTCCAAAACTTTTGATTTTTGTTAATATAAAAATTCAGTTTTAATTGTAATACTTCTTAGCAGGATTGTAACATTTCCTTTTATTGGATGTTATCACAACATGCAAACTAAATTTACTCAATGTCCTTCAGCATATTCACAAATATTCACTCTGCTATATAATGATATCAATCACTATACTTTAATTTTCAATTTTTTTTAACTCATCAGCATTAGAGGTTTTTTTACAATGCCAAATATTCTACAAATGTGTGTATTTCTCTGAGGAATGTACCGAAATTTGGATTTTTCACAGACTTCCTTGGTGCTGCTCACAAAAGTCTAACCTGCTTTGTGGAAACTATGAATAAGAAATGGAAGGATTTGTTTCAAGCACCCATAAATCTTGGTTTTCCTGCCTTCCCCGACACCTATACGGCCAGATGGAAGGACATCATGACAAAGATGATGCTTGCACAGTTCTTTCACTTCCTTTGTGTGCTCTAAGATGGAAATAGTTGTAGCTGGACAGAATCTCTGAGTTTAACAAAGAGGGTGTAGCACATGTCCTGGTGGTGACATGACAGTGAGCAACGAGCACAGGGCATCTCACCCACTCCAATCCCATTCTGAAGGCCAATTCTGTCTCTTTGCAAGAGGGTTCTCAAATTTGGCATTAACTTGGAGAATGATATAGTCATACCAGGTGCTGTGGGCTTGGGTCAGTATCTGGACCCAGCACATTCATTCTCCTTTCAATTATACAGGCATTGCCTGTGCTCACAGCATTTCAGTGGCACTTACAGCCTGGCACATGCTGTATAGCCTCCAGAAGTTACAGAGTTGCAGTAAACCTTCTTGGGAAGACAAACAATTAATTTCCAGCGAACAATAAAAATATAAGTATTAAAGGTCCTAGTAACAATGGTGAGGACTGGTGAAGCATTTATTACTCTCCTTTGTGTTCTCACTTGAAACATTTATCACCACTGAACTAGCTGGTTATCCTCTTTTAATTATTTCATATGGAATAATTAAATAAAATGAAGACAATAATCTTTTATAGATGGTTATGATGAGGAACAATTTTTCTCAGGAAACTGAATATGGATTTTTATCCCTCCCCTTTACCTCCCAAGACTTTAGAGATCTAATGTATTCAGTGCTGCTGCATAAAGAGAGCTCCTGAATTCTCTGAATTATTTATTTTTAATAGTTAACCATCATTTGAAAGTCTCACCTGGATGACCTATGATTGAAGATAAAGCCTCATTGAGCACAGTGTTTTGTTCTGATGACAGATTTCCAGACAATTTCCCGTGTGTTATATGAGAAGCTGAAAATCCTGCATGCTGCCCGTATTTAAAAGGGCCACACAGCCCTGCTGAGGTTTCCCAGGCACCCAGAGCTGTGATCCTTCCCTCTCTGGTGGATGCTGCCCTGTTCTGGAGGCACAGGACAAGAATACAAAAACTGAGATGGCAATTTCCATTGCTGCAGCCCTTCAGACCTTCTTGCCTTCTCTGTGGCCACAGCTCACACTCTTAATCCACATGAGGATATGGATCTGGAGATGCATATGGGCAGGTGAATGGGGCTCTGATCCATCCAGTCTGGCTCAAGATGTCCCTGCTCATTGCAGGGTGGTTGGGCATGGTGGCATTTAAAGGTGCTTCCCAACCAACTCTGTCCTGTGGCTCTGTGATTTCACGGGTTAGAGAGACAAAGGCCAAGGCACTTTGATGAAAATGCTCAAGAGCAGCACAAAATGGAGAAGCAGAAGCACAAAACTGGCTGCCAGTTTGTCTTTGTTAGATAAAGACTACTTTTGACTCTCTTTTCTTGCTGTTTGCCAGGTAAGGTCCCTTGCACAGGCGGAAGTTGGAAAAAAATAGATGGACATGGCCTCTGAGCAGATGAAGTATGGGTGCACTCAGGTTTCACACCTCTGGAGAAAATTTCTATGGAGTATAAAATATTTCTATTTTATACCCAAGTTAAGTTGCAATTAAGCTGAGTATAAAATAAAGTCAGGTAATCTAGTCCACAGTGCAAGCTGAAGCTTGTGGCAACACGCAGGAAAGAGAGAAGGAAGTGTCAGCGAGAGCAGTGAGGGTGGAACCCATGGCTGGGCCTCACAGGCATTTGAGCATGTTTCTGCCTAGAGCCAGTGAAGAAAGATGAGTACTCCCAAGCAAGGAGGGACACCACCTGACACAGGGCACATGAATCATCCTCCTGTGCTCTGGAGCTGCTACAGCTCAGCCCACATCCTGCAGGAGTCCTTGCAGGAGGTGATGGTGGAGTCAGCAGGCAGATGGGCCGAGAATGGCAACCTACATTTCCTGCTGCACAGATCTCACCAGCAAGCAGTGCTTTTGCCTCTTTGATCCTGCTGAGTTGCCAAAGAGGAGCAGAATTGCTGGCTCTCCTGCTGACTTCAGTAGGCCAAATCCTTTTGCAGCAAGTTCTCAAAGTGCCCTGTTGGAGGGGAGCGTAGCTGCTTCCAAGGAGGATGTTGCTTCCAGCAGGCAGAGAACAGGGCCTGCAGTAAACTGTGGCTTTTCTCAATAAACTGTTTTTTCCTCTGTGTAGTCGCAATAACAAATTCAATCTTGATATTAACTGAACTTAGAAAAGTGCATTATAAATGGAAGTTTTTGAAAGAAAAGGTGATCCTCTAGTTAAGGTGCTTTTGACTTAAGGGTATTCCTAAGAAGACCCTTAAGTTCTGAATCTGGAAAAGCAATCATTATTAACAGCACAGCTCTTATAATATTTTTAATATTTTCCTATTTAAGGTTTGCTTGCCTGTCACCATTGTTTGATCATAAATATACCCATTCTATAGCTTAATGAAAAGAACTCTTTTTACAGCTTCAACTGAGCAGATCTGGGGAATTCTGTGGGTGGTGGTTTTCTGCTTGGTTTTTTTTTTTTTGGGGAGGGGGGAGGTGTCTGTGCTATTGCATGTCTAATCTGGGCTGTGTCAGCCTGCACATCTGAACACACACAGACTCTCAGCATCAGAGTCAGTGTTGTTTTGTTTCTTAAATTAGTTCATGTCCACACGGAAACATTTAACCCACCAATGTTTCCCTCCAGCCACCTGCCCTAATTCCAGGACAACACTGCTGTCCTGTGGTCTGATTCTTGGCTCGTTCTCAGTCCAGTTGAACAGCAAACCCTCTTAGAAAATTTGTTTCTCACAGGGCTTCCAGCGTCATAACTTACTACAGGAAAAGGCCATAATTTTGACTTGCTTTACAGATGTCAAATCCTTCATGGAACTCAGTTTAAACTTTAGGCTCAATGTCAAAAATAATATAAAAAACTGGCTGTAATTACCTCCTGGAGTTAGCTTGCAATAAATTAAAATAAAATAAAAAAAATCTATCCCACATTTTAAAGGAATTTTGACTTTCTGCCTAGATATATATTTTTTCACTCCTTGCTTGGAAACTTTAAGAAGGGAACAATTAATGAAAACCAATTGCTCAAAAAGACATGGTTTTCAGATCATGTTTGTTTTCATATCTTAAACTAGCTCACTGTGCCTTAACATAGTTTTAATTCATAAGAAAACCCCAAGACAGATTAGAAATGTAGATTAGAGGAGGAAAGTTATAATTTTTTTATTTTACTTTGACCCTATGTTATTCATTCCTTCCTGGAAACCTTTTTTTTTTTCTTTTTGGCTGCTCTAGTACTTTATTATTTTTATAGTATGCATTATTGTAATTAAAGGGGTGTATATTTTTATGGACAAACCCCTATTTTTGCTTCCCCTGCCAGAAACTGTTAGTAACATGCAAATTAAATACAGGCCTTTGGAATGGCAAAAAATTTTGGCTTGTGCCCCTCCTCTAGCACACTATAATTTTTACTAGTGCACCTTTTTCTTTCTTGGGTGTAATAGGAAACAAAAGGTCTGTGCTGCTTTGAGGAGAACAGATTGTGCAGGGCTTGGAACCTGAACAGGAGTTGGAAATATGAGCCCAGATAGCTTGACTAATTTTTTTAAGCTAGAGGAAAAACCACAGTTTGTTTAGGAAAATATGAGTATATTTAGGTGTTTATCCATCACAAAACCTGGAATTCCAGGCTATGAGCAGGTAGAGCCCTTGACACACTATTGATCCAGAGATGGGCATTTGCCCACTGATCAGGATGGACTGGGCAGTACAGCCAAGCACCAATATTAAAAGCATTGTTCCTTCTTAAATTGCCTGTTTTGAAATGAAATGTTATCTGTTTTGTCACAAGTTAATGCTTTGCTATCCTGTTTTACTACCTGGGCACACCTGGGCTGAGAAGACTCAGCTGCTATAACATGCATTATGGGAGCATGAGGTATTCCAGCTCTGGAGTCTCTGCTTGGAAGCAAACTTGGAGCTCTGCCTTCTGCAAATAGACCTGTTGCCCTCTCAAAATAATAATCTTTCCCTGTGGCATGGACTTTTCCCCTCCTCTCACTCCTGACTGGCTGTTCTGCATGGGTTTGAATCCCTCTTGACTCTGCTTCCTGAGGTTTGGCTTGACCCTGGGCCATAAGTCTTGCCCAGATGTTAAGTTTGATCCAGTCCTTGGTTGTTCTGGCTTTTGCTGCCTGGTTTTGAGCACGGTACATAATTTATCAGTTGTTTCAGTCTAAACTCAGTCTAAAGCCTGTGAAACTACTCTGCAGTGGTTATATGCGTGTATATTTATATACATACATCTCCCAACACCAACCCCAAAATATTTTGCATGACTTTCGATTTAAAAGGAAAAGAGAAATCTAACAGTAAGTCAGAATATCTGTATTGTCAAATCAGTCAGTTCCTGTTAGGGGATTACCACTTGAAATTCAAGATAGCAGCTTTTCAGAGTAAATGGTGAATTAGCTACTCTATATTTAAACCTTAAAAAATAATGTGCTAATTTCTAAGTCAAAGACCTTGGAATCCTGACTAAAATTGCTTAAATTGCTTGTGTTTTTCAAATTCTATATAAGAAGCATGAAGCACAGTGTGTAAAATACTGCAAGTTTTGCCAACATTTTTTTGCATTCATCAGTGTGTAAAACTAACTGTCTGAACTAATTGCTGCCAGAAACTCACTTTATAGAAGTGATCATAATGAGTAATTTTTTCAGCCTAATGGATTTGCTTCAAGGGGGAAGCAAAATGAGCCAACAAAGAAGTATGCAGAGTTTTCCAAGGATTTAAGGTCAAATAAGACACCAACTTTCAGAAGTGTAATGAATGACAAGTAGGAAATCGGGACTTTCAGACACAGGAAAAGGTCACCATTCTACTGTAAGTGAGGATGCTTCCATAAATCAATATTTTTTTTCTTGCATATGACAGAGTGATTCTGTTATCCCAACACACAGAAATCTTAAAAAATCAGCATAATTACTGGTGAAATTAAGCTGACAATTTGTGGTAATTTTCATATATTTTTTCAGTTTTATATTTTTAAAATAATCTTTAGTAACTTTATAAATGATGAAAAAAATGGCGTCGCATTTTACAATGCTGATTGTTGCAGGGTGACAGGAGACACAGGTACATTTAATCATCCATCCTATGGGCTCCCCTTCCCCATTCATTACCCTGACAACTCCAGCCCAGCCCAGTGGCTGATCTCACACAGACCATTAGAGTGCTCACAAAAGGGGATGATGAGTGTCTGCCTCACACATCATCCTAAAGCACGGCCTAAGATGAGAAGTAGGTTCCTTTTCGTGTGGCTGAAAACAGGGAGTCAAGGAAAAAGAAGAGGAAAAAGGGTAAAATCTGTATTTTCCCATTGTTGAGAGAAGAGAGATGCAGTTCAGCATGTTTGGGGCAAAGAAATAATCTCTACACACAACCCAGTTGACTTAGTCAACTGGGCAGATTGTTCCCATACAGAATTTTTCCTGACTCCATTTTCCTCAAATTTTAAGTCTCCTAAATCCCCACTAAATTATAATAAACATGCATAATAAATTTTACTCAAGATAATAATTCTTCCACTGAGCTTGGGAAGGCCTAAGTTATGGATTTCACTTTCTTGAATAATACAGGTGTTTGTTTTAACTAACCTTAAAAAGTCACAAAAATACCACTATCAGATAATCAGGCATTCCTACAAGATAGTACCAAATGTTGATGTCAAAAGAGAAACAATTTAAAAAAAGAAAGCAGCACTCAAGAACACATGTTTAAAAAATGTCTTGCCAAGTGATGAAGTAAAAAGTAAAGGAGAACCACAATCAAAGTTTTTATATCTCCTCTGATCACCTGTGCCTTTTATTCCTTTCCCCTGCAGGAACCAGGATGTCTTTTCGATCTGCAGAATCCATACAAGATATGACAAGAAATTCCAACCTACCAACATGGGGGAAGAGAGAGAGAGATGCTGATTTCCATTTCTGAAACAGGTGTAATGTCCAGAGGCTTTACAAGGATGAATTTAGAGGAGACAAACTTCATCCTCCAGCATTGCCTTTTGTATCCTGTACACTCTCACTTCACCAGACACATCTGCGCATCACTTTGCAGAATTTCCAATCTAGGAATTTCCAATCATACAGGTATCATGCTTCTGTGTAGTCTTGAGTTTTTAGTGGCTATATGTATAGCATTTTCACACTTTACTGGATCACCTTCAAGAGTCACTTGAATGTTGTAACAAATGAACTGTTAATTTTTGCAAAGGTGGATGTTAATGGTGCTTCAGTCTTGAGATCTCTGCTCCCCACTCACAGCAATTCTGCCTCTGGTTGGCTGAAATGTGCTATGTCTAGACCAAATTAATTGGAATCAGCTAAGAAATATTGAGGGGAAATAAAATGGCTTGAGATACACTGAAGGGAAGACGGGGTGAATAATCTTGTTTGGGTTTCAGGGCTGCAAAACTAGCAGAACAAAACAGATAACTTCATTTCTATCAGCTAGGACAGTTCTATCTATTCACCTGTGAAAATCTGTTCTTGCTTGACAGAGCAATCCTATTTCTGCATGGCTGGAATTTTGTTGGCACTAATCAAGCTTTTTTTTGTTGAAATATTTGAACACAAATGAAATGTAAAGATACTGTAATGTCTCTTTTCAGGATGGAACTTTATGATTAGAAGAATAAATTTTCCCAGGCATTCCCATATGCTGCAATTTTGCCATGTCTGTTTAAGATGTCTGAAGAAGTTTCAAAGTGCAAATATTTTGTACTTTCTCTGTTCATCTCAAAAGAGAAACTATTACAATATGCTCATATTCCTGCCATCTGATTGCTTCTGATGGGGAGTTGATTTTTCACCAAGAATTTGGGATTTTAGTGGCAATGAGATTTCCTAAACTAAAACAGAACCAAACTAAACCAAAATCTAAGCAGGAGGGTCATCAGGGACATTAAAGCAGAGTGTGAGATGGTTGATGAAATCACTGGTTTGTTAAGATTTGCAGCCAAAAGTGGAGGCCACCCCTAACAGAGAAGAAAAAAATCAGGTCATCCTCTTCACTCCTCAGGCTTTAGGGAGGTGCTGTGCTGGACTTTGCTCTCACCAGCAAGGAGGGGCTGGTGGGGAATGTGGAGCTCAGGGGCAGGCTGGGCTGCAGTGACCACGGAATGATAAAGTTCCAGATCCCTGGGGAAATTAGGATGGCATTCACAAACCTTCCTGCCCTGCACTTCAGGAGAGCAGACTTTGGCCTCTTTAGGGGGCTGCTTGCTGTGGCATGGAGACATGGAGGGAAGAGGGGCCCAGGGAGTCAAGGATTGCCTCCTCCAAGGTCAGGAGCCATGGAATCCAATGAGTAGGAAGCCAGATAAAATTATCAGGAGTCATGTGTGGATGAAGAAGGAGCTTCTGGGTGAGCTCAAACACAAGAGGAAGGCCTACAGAGGATGAAGGTAAGGACAGCCTGCGAGGAACACAAGAGACATTGTCCAGGCAATCAGGGAAGATGATGGAAAAGATAAAGGAAAGATAATGCCCTGATAGAATTATAGAATTAAATCTGGCCAGGGACAATAAGGACAACAAGAAAAACTTCTATAGGTATGCCAGTGATAAAGGGAAGAACAGGGAAGACGTGAAACCTCTCTGGAAGGAGAGGAGAGACTTGGTTACCCAGGATATGCACAAGACTGAAATGCTCAACAATTTTTGCTCAGTCCTCACCAGCCAGTAGCCCAGCCACACTGCCTGGCTCATGGCAGGCAAGGATGGGGACTGGCAGCATGAAGAACCTAGCTTTGACAGGGCTTCTAAAGCCAGCATCATGTATGCACCTGTGAGCACAGGACTTTCATCATGCCCTCTAAATGTTAAATTTTCTCACCTGGTTTAAGATCCATCCTCAAGTCTAATGCTGCAGAGCAATGAGTTCCACAGGCAGGCTGTGCTGTAGGATGTTTCCTTTATTTGTTTTAAATTTACCTACCATTTATTTTAACATATGAGCCCCGGTTCTCATATTACTGTGGAGTGCAAAGAGAAGGAATGATCAGCTTTCCTTACACTATTCATCATCTTAAATAGGCCAATTAAGCCCATGTAATTATCCTTCTTTCCAAGTTAAATAACCCAAGTCTTTGCAGCTTCTCATATGGAAAGTCCATCATGCCTCTAAACCATTGAAAATTATATGGTGCTAATTTAAAACACGGCCACTTGTAACATGTGTATCTATGTCTATTTCTACTGACACTGTGATTGTCAGCTAACTGAACATGTGTAACACAGAAAATGCAGCTCCAGCTGCTTGTTCCCACACTGACTAATGAAGGGACGCTGGGTCCTGGCATGAAGTGGTGATTTCTGTGTGCTGAGCATGGCCTGTCATGTTTCAGGGGGGCTGGGAGCCAGGGACACTTAAAATCATTGAATATATTTTTATTCCCTGATCTCTAGAGACAAGGGGCTCTTTGACTATGTCCACACCACCCCGTTCCCCCACCGGAGTTTCCCATCGGACTGGTGCAGCCCCAGAGAGAGGAAAATTCAGTTATTGCTGGAGTCCAAATAATGTCGAGGGTCCCCAGCTGAGATCAAGGCTTCATTGTGCTCTCAATGGCATAAACTCATACTTAGAGACAACCCCTGCCCTAAAGGGCTTGCAGTCTAAATAGGAGAGACAAATAAAGGGTGGGAGAGAAAATAAATGTGGAGTGACTTGTGCAGCTGCTGGAACAGCTGCTCTCAGAGGGAGATGGGAACAGGACCCAGTTTGGAGGGTCTTGGGACAGCGTGTTAGCTACTGGGCTGTCCTGCTCTACATTTTCCTGCGGAAAATGACATTTTAACCACCGCATCTTGAAAACACCTGGTCAGGGAGAGCCCAGGGGACAGAGAAGTTAAAATGCAAACAGCTCCTTGGCAGCTCGGCACCCTTGGGCTGTGTCTGCTGCTGCTGAGGGCAGAGCCAGCACAACAGAGAGGACCTGATGTGGGAAAGGGCACGCTGAAAGAAATGTGGTGTCTCCTTGTGGTCGCAGGTCACTGGTTGATGTTAAGCGCTCAGGATTCAGGCCACATGAAAGCTTTGGCAAAATTCTGAGCAAATGAGGACTGGTAACTCATTTACTAGTAAAAGAGGCCTTTGACCCAAAAATCTCAGGAACATTTAGGTCTGGAACCAGATTTTAGTGCGTCTTTGCACTCCAGTGTGAGGAGCTGTCTGGCCCTGTGTGTGGAATCAGCTGCTGCAACATCTTGCAGTTCCCATGCAAAGCTGACTAATGAAAGGAAAGAGGTGAAAGCCTGTAACTGAAGGGCTTTTGCTGCCAGGGACATGCACATCTGCACTCCCTGCAGTCTTTCCTTGGCAGGACAAAGTCTCTGCCAAGAGCTGGTGAAAGCTCTGGGAACCTGTGCTCTTGTCCACACTGCAGACCCGGGTAGTGAACCATTTTTGTCACTCTGAGCAGCGCCTTCCATGCAGTTTTATGAGCAGTAGTAAAATCTTACTCTTTCAGGCTGCTAAATTTGACTAGATTTCCTGCTTGTGAATGTATTTGCCATCCATGCAAGAAGCATTCCACATTCTCTGCCTGACACAGAATTTAAGAAATTTCCCGGTGTCTCAGGAGGACCTCCTAACACGGGGATCCCTGCTGAGCAGACAAGACCTGCCAGGGTGTTTCCTAGGATTACCTGATGCTCTTCAGTCACTCCTCATTTGAGGCATTTTTCCTGCCTGACTGAATTTCCAAGGGACAGAGCAGTGCAAAAGCCGTAGGGTTTGCTGTGATCTCTGCAGAAGGTTCCCTCTTCTGAGACTCTTTTTCCACCCTCTTGCTTGCAGCTACTTCAAGAGACAGACTTCTCCCTCCCATCCCCTTTGAGATGGAAATGACTGATCCAGCTCATACTTGTATTTTTTTTCCCACAGGTAGTAGGCTCTTCTGCTTGTGTGCACTGCCTGTGTCTCTGCTTCATGCTCTGCACCCCAAACACCTTCCAGCAAGCCTGGTAGCCTCACAGTTTTAGCACTAGCCAGCTCACTGCCATGGCACAGGAGGGGCATCTTCCATGCACTGCAGCACTTATGAGCAGGTACACAGCCCATTAAGACAGTGCATTTACAATTACACACACATTTTACAACTCTCAGTGCCTATAGGTAGCCACATGGTATATTTGGGAACTTAATTTTCCTCAGGACTCCTGTTACAATATTCCAGCTACAACCTTCAATTTTCTCACAGTGTGTTTCCTTCCCCCTCTCTGAATCACTGCTAAAAAGTCCCTTATAAATCCTAAATTTTAAATCTAGGCAGAACCTCTCTACCACTAGCTCCTGGCAAAAGGTAATTGTGTGATTTTTGGGATGCTCTAAAATTATATTAACTTGTGTGAGGCTCTAGCAGAGGTCTCCCACAGTGGCTGTGGCTGCCCCATCCCTGGAATTGTCCAGGGCCAGGCTGGATAGGGCTGGCAGTGACCTGCTCTAGGGGAAGCTGCCCCTGTCCATGAGAGGGGTGTGGAATGAAGCTTAAGGTCCGTTCCAACACAAAACACTTTGTGATCCTGTGATTCTTAGTAGCTGAAATTGAGTAAAATTGAGAAATATCCTCCTAGGGTGGCTTTGTTCCATTGCTGCCATAGTACAGTGCCCTCTCCTAGCAGGGACAATGTGACAGCCCTCAGAGGCCAGTATCCTGCCAGCTTAGTTGTGAAAACCTCATCGAGCAGCATAGCTGTGTCTACAGCAAGATTTTATTGGCAAAGACACATTGGCTGGGTACATCTGAATAATTTTTTTTCACACTCTTAGCCAAAGAAGCTCTGCCAGCAACATCTCCTAGCAAAGACTTCACGGCAAGTAGCCCACTACGAATGCACTCACTGAGGCACGCAGAATGGGCATTAAAAAAGATGTTCCCCAGCTCTCTGTTAAGTTCTTGTTAGACTCAGATATGTAACAAAGTTAAAAAAAAAAAAAGAAAAAAAGAGGAACCAATCTGCCAGCCACTTAATGCGAGTCAACAGCTGTCTCCTTGTGCTGGTAGGAACTCCAATCAGAGGTCATGTTCTAAATTAATTCTAGCAGCACCCAGTGTTTTCCCCGATGACTATGATTCTTTTGGGTCAATCCTAGGTCACGTAAGACTGAAGAAAAACTGCTTTCATTAACTTCTTTCCTTGGGACCAACTCACTCCAGAGATATTCCTTGCCAGAGTTATGTGACTGCTCCACAGAACAAGATATTTTCCCCGAGTTAATCACTTAAAGATTTAATTCTCAGCTTTTAAAAATAGTTCACACCATAACAGAGAGTATTTTCAGGGTTTATCCTCTTCCTCTTTTTAAACTGATTTTCAATTCACTGTTACTCAATGTCTCTTCTGCTATTCATGGAGCACAGCCAAGTGAAACCGGGACCCGCTATGCTGCTGATTTACACTATAGAACCATTATTATCTGAGTTCTGCATTGGCATTCCAGACATTCCAGCGTGCAGCTAGCCTCCTGTGTATTTACTCATTCAAAATAGTGACAGGGCTGGCGAAAGAAGCTGGAATGACAGTCCTGTGCAGTGGAGAGGTCCTTTGCTGGGCCAGGGTGCAGGACTGGCAGGGCCAATGCGTGGCTCCCCCTCCTGCATCCCACACCCTTCTTCACCCTGCTCCTGAGCCTGTCTGCACCTTGCAGAGTTAAAATCCAGGGCAGAGAATTCACAGGGCCTAGTCAGGCTTTGGTGCAATCTCTGCCCCTGCTGCTGGTGGTTTTCCATCATTCCCAGTCCTTCAAAGGGTTTTGCAGCACAGCCACGCTCACCAATTGGCCCCATTTCTTGCATCACTGGAGAAAACACACAAACACACACAACCCCAAAGTATTCAGGACCCTGAAAGCAGTTCTGAGTAGTGACTTGGCTGTGTAAATCAAGTTCTGGACACCTATTAGGGTAGGTCTGAGGTCTCTAAATGGTGTAGTGTCCTGGTTTCAGCTATTTGGCCCAGCACCAGAGCACACTGCTTGCTCCTCTCCCTCCCATTCTTTTGTGAGAAGGAAGCTTCATGATAGTTCATTAACGTTATGAAAAATGCACTCTTGGAGACAAGCGGGTGTATGGGGAGGCAATTAAAATGTTCCATTGTGCTGAGCGCTGTGCAAACACTGAAACAATGGTCCCCAGAGTGGGGATCTCACCACTGAGACAGACAATAGCAGCCATTCACACCACCTATTATAGACTATTTGGGGTATCTATTTTAGGTGTGAGTCACAGCCTAAATTCTCTGTAAGGGCCAAGAAATAGTTGCTTCCAGGGAGTGACTCAGAGCACCTAAGTTAGATGGCAAAAAGTCATATGGTAGTAATATCCCCAACCAGTATGTGGAGCAAATTAGGGAGAATAACCACCTTTAGCCTAATGGACAGCTCTCCCTAGGCTCCCTCCATTGCCAGCAAGAGGAAAAAGACTTCACAAGACGGTTCACAGCATCCAAATCAAGTTCTCCTTCCTCCTGATGGAAACCATTTCTCTTTACTGACAACAGAGGGGGAGTCTGGGGATAGTAAGTTCATTAGGCTAAAATAACCTCTTGTAACACCCTTGTAGCTAGCAGGAAAAACAGCATGCAGCTGCCTAACTTTGTCAGGCTGCCCACTAAATCTATTAATGGATATAAATTGGCAAAAAAAAAAAAAAAAAAAAAGATTGGGAAAAAGGCAGCGAGTCCATTTGCAGGAAAACGGACATCTTTCCACATCTCAGTAAACACACTCAGCAGCCATAATGAAAAACACGCAGCATTTCCATAAATTTGACATCTCCTCCCAGACACCTCTGCGATTTGCATTCAGAGCAGGGCACTGTGAAGCCCAGACGCCACAGTACTGGGATGTTTAAGCCCTGAGGTTTCAGCCTGTGCCTTTGGGCTGCCTGTGGGATGCAGGTCCATGCAGAGGGCTTCCCAAGCTGTGTGCTGAGTGCTTGCTATCCCAGGTCACATATTTTAGAGGAAGGCAGTGCCTCTTGCCTGCCAGGGTGAGGGCCAGTTAACCAAGAAGGGGTTTGGGGCTGCCATCTCTCAACGCTCAGGGGCAGCTTGCACCTCACAGAGGGGATTCCTGCCATGCTGTCCCCAGCAGCACCCACATATTCCCCACCAGCTTTGGCCAGCTGATGCCTGTGAGGCACTGGAGGCCCTCGGATGAGAGGAGCTGATGGCAGAGGAGAGAGGTTCAAGGGCGCCGCCGTGCCTGGGCGCTGCTGCACCATGACCTTCTACGGCGGTGCTGTGGCAGCCTGCTTCTTCACGGGGGCATTTGGGCTGACAATGCGAAGCTCCTTTTCCCACATAATTGAAAGGAATTTCTGATTATGCACAGGGATGTCAGCAGTGCGAGGAGCTTGGACGCCTTCCAGCCGCAGCCGGATCCAATGATAGCGCTGCGATTTCTCCTTTTTTGGCACTCTACTTGTGAACTTTCTGCTCCCTTCTGGGAGTGATTTCTCAAGATAATATGCTGCTGCTCCAGCTTCTCTCTGATGGCCTAGATTTATAGCTTCTGCAAGGCAAGAGAGGGGAAGGGGTGTGGGAGAGACAGGGAGGATGAAAGCAGAAAGGGAAATTATTTTTTTGGTTGGAGTTTTTATTATTTTGGTCCCACTCTGCTACAGCGACTGTCTCCAGGCTTTGCACAAAAATAGTCTGTCCTTTCCATCTCTGTAATGCTCTTTACTGCCTGCAGAGAAAGGTTGAAAGTACACACGGGTTTTTCTGGCCCCTCTTTAGTCCAGCCCCTGTGAATATGTGGCATGAGGTGAGCACTACATTTATCTCTGACCTTTTCACCATCTCCTGCATCTGTTAACTGAAAAGAGAGGAAGATGTCCCCAGCCTCCTCTCCCACAGAGCAGATGGTACTGGTGACTTGATTTACTTTATCTCTATCCATCCCAACTTGCCTCAAATCTCTCTGAATGTCTAATTTATCGAAAGCCTTCATTGCTCTAACTACACTGGGGAAAAACAAAACAACAGACCCAAAAACCCCAGCCACTGATTTTCAGGGAGAAATATTTCAAAAATCCAGATGCTATGCTCAGAAATTTAGTAACACCATAATTAACTAGGACAAAAATTTCTCTCTTTGGATGTGCTAATCAGCTGAACATCTTCTTTCCCCAGTGACTTCAGACTGTTGGAGATGTTTCCATAACATCAGAACTGTATTATCTGAGTATTTTAACCCTCTCTCACAACATTTCCAGGAAGGTAGGGTGGTGCTGCCATCCCTGTTTTACAGGTGGGAAATGAGGAACTGAGGCACAGAACTTATCTAAGACAGAGTTCAGAGTTACCTTTGAATATACCTGTTCCTCTCTACTGTTTATAAAGGTAGATGGCTGATGTTTTATAGATTTACATCATAATACTGCGTGGCTGCAGATGACTGAGATGAATGCCACTTCTTGAGACTCAGCAAGGTCACCCAGGAAGAGTGGAGAAAAGCTGTGAAATGAGCCTTTGCATTTTACAAATGACCTGGTGAATAATACATGCACCTCCTTATGAGGGGCTAGCTCCTGAGATCGCAGCCTTTGGGTTGGGAGGGACATTAAATATGTTGAAACAGCATTGCCAGCAGAGACAGGGGGTGCTGAGCATCTCCTGGGGTTTGTCTTGGACTGTGTTTCACCTTTGAGGTCTTCCTGACTGCCCTGGGGATACCAGCGCTGTCCTGTGGTGCTCTTTGTGGCTTTAGCTACTGAAGTTTTCCTGTTCTTCAAGTGGCATCTAAAAATGGGAAATACTGTTGACAGAGCTGCCTGTGCTCAGCTCCATATTTCCCATCATCCTGGATAGCCAAATTGCCAGTGTTGAGCACTGTCCCAGAGGTTGTGGCTCAAATCTTCCCTCTCTGAAGAGAATACATCAGAAGAATGGCAATTGCAACTTAACTTGTTCCTGTTTATCTCTTGCTGGTTGGCTCTCCAGGGGTCTCAAACTACCCCTCACTATGAGATTTCTAAATCTCAGGAAATCTGATTGCAGGTGCAACCTAAGGAGAAACTCCTTCATACAGAGGATTGTAATATCAACTGGTGATGAGGAGCAAGACACAAAGCTTTCTCATGAGGACCACAGGAAATCATCCTGAAGGTCAGGGCCAGAGAATGTTTTCACAATTCTTTCTTGATGCCTAGAGTATTTCAGCATAAAACCACATGTCCTGGCAGTGATACACCCTAATTAAGCACCACCGAGAATCAAATTGGACTTGCATTCAAAGCAGAATTGAAATTGAGGCCACTCGGTGCTCCCTGAGCCTGTGTCCTTGGGCAGGGCTGTGATTGAAATGACCTTACAGACAATCAGGCACAGGAGTCAAACTCCTCCTCGGCGAGGATTGGTCTGGCTTGATGGGAAGCCTTTTGCCTCCTCTCAGAAATCAGAGCCACAAAGACATACTGAGTGGCTGAGGAAATTATATTTTATTCAACTTATCAGCATGTGAAAGATAAGGGGAATGAGCTGCAGCCACAATCTCTGCTGTGATGGCAGCTGCACGGGGGGAGCAGCAATGATGCAGCAGGGAGGGAACTCGGGGGTGCTGGCACGTCGTGAGCTGGCACAGAGCTCCTGCTTTGGGCTGGAAAGGATCTCAGGGCTGTGTGCAGGGGGCAAACACAGACAGCAAAGAGCCATTCAAGCACCAGTCACTACTGCCAGGCAGCCCAGTGAGTGTAGCAGCCACAATGCTGGGGTCAGACTAATCACAGAGAGTGCACGGCTCGCATTGAGCCTTGAGATGGCTTGGCTCTGCTGTGGAGCAGGAGTCAAGGCAGGCTGCAGAGCTCTCACTCCTAATTTAATATTATTTTCTTTAGCTGGGAAGCCACAGAAGTCACAGAATCATCACAGAATGGTTTGGGTTGGAAGGGACTTTAAAGAGCATCTGATTTCACCTCCACCGCCATGGACGGGGACAACTTCCACTATTCCAGCTTGCTCCAAACCCCATCCAGCCTGGCCTTGGGCACTGCCAGGGATCCATGGCCAGTCACAAATTCTCTAGGCAACCTGTGCCAAGGCCTCACCACCCTCGCAAGGAAGAATTCTTTCCCAATATCTGATCTAACCCTGCCCCTGTCAGTGTGAAACTATCTCCCCTTGTCCTATAACTACGCATCCTTGTCAAAGTTCCCTCTCCAGGGGAACTTGTCCTTCAGTCTGATCTGTTTTGTGCTCAAGGTGCTTTTGTGCATGAATGCAGACAGCAAAGCTGACTTGGCCATGGACAGCACACAACATTTCCAGCTGCAACAATGCCTTTGTCATCCACGGACATTCCCACTTCCCCCTGTGAGTGAGAAAGTGAGACCACCCACGTGAAATGGTAAAACCAAGGGTTAGGCTCGAACTTAGTGTGGTCTGAGACAAAATATTTACTAGCTTGGTAGTAACTTCGTACTGGCAAGTAATACTAATAAAAAGTGTGTTTGATGTGTTCAGAACTTATTGGTGTTCACATTAAAACATGTGGTGGAATCTGGGGGCATAATAAAACAGCTGCTTTAGTTAAAGCCAGAAGAAGAGTGTCTGGTGGTCATGCTGGAGAAAAGAATGGGAAAAAAAAAAAGTGCCCACTTTAACTCCTTCACTGCTGTGGCACAGACCCAGAAAGCATGTTTTTATGTAAAGCTGCAAGGTCCTTGAGCTGAATGGGCTTCCCAATAACACAATTTTCCTCCACTGCCCTGCAAACATGAACAGCCCCCCTCCCCTCACAACATTTTCACTGCTATTTTATCATCAAGCCTAATTTGATTTAACAAGCCTGGCCCAGATAAATCAAGTGGTTACAGATTAGGAAGTCCTTGTGCTTACAAGGCCAGTGCTCATAAAATTGAATGCATCATGCAACTTATAAACAGGAAAAGATAAGCACAGTTTTATGTACTCCAGTCTGCTGCAGATTTCATGCCAGTCCATCTCTCTAGGAAGAGGAAGATGAAGGCTGTATCCTCTTTGCAGTCTGTGCAGGGCACTGTTGGTGTTTGTGCTCCTTCTGTTCTACTTTTAACACCGTTTTTCCCTCCCTGACCCTTTGATACACCTCTGGGACACCACTGAAAGATGTGTTCAATTTTTTTTTTCCCCTCATATTTAAGGGACCCCTCCAGTTATTTGTATGTTTGAAAGGGAAAGCTTCTTGATGTGCAGACTAAGAGGAAAAGATTAAAGTTTTTTCTTATTTGTATGTTCTTTATGGATTTGGAGTAAAATAGCATTAATAACTAGGAAGTTGTTCAGAGTTGTCCTACAGAAAGGTGATGGAAGAGAGAATAAATAAATTTTTTTGCTGTCAAAATGAGCAAGGCCCTCGTTAAAATAATACAAAATAGAATTATAGAATAATTAAGATTGGAAAAGACCCTCTAAGACCATTGAGTCCAACCATTAGCACAGCACTTCCAGATCCAGCACTAAACCTTGTTCCCTAAGCACCACACTACATGTTTTTTGAACACTTTCAGGGATGGTGACTCCACCAAATAGAAACTGTGCTTCTCCATTTAATGTGCTTTTGTAGAAATGAAATGCACTCATTTTCCCACATGCAAAGGTGATTGAAGTTCTTAGGTACTCTGGGGCTGGATTTGGTTCATGAGCCCTTGCATGGTGCCTTCCTTCATTAAGGAGCTTGTTCAGCTGTCTGATAAACATCACCTCCCCAGATCAGGCTAAACACAGCACCCTGCCTTCCCTAGCAGGAGTCTTCTCTGACAGGCCAGAGCTAGATGGAATACCCTGGGGGTTCTTTATATTTAACATCAAAGCAGGGCAAAACAAATGCAATTACAGCCCAATAATGAAATTTGTATTTGCTCTAAATGTCCTTACTTACGTAGCAGAAAATCCAGATACGGATGAGCTAAAGGCAGATCCAAGGCGAGTGGTGGGGGAAAGTTAAAATTTCTTTTCAAAGACATAGAAAACAGTATATAAACCTCACAAAATGTTTACTTTTCTTGTTTAAGCTGTGGAGTAAAAATAACTTTCCATTTATGCAGTGAGTGACTGTGCAAGATGAGACCAACGGGGAAGCTGCTCTAAGCCTCCAGCAATGTGATGTTTTTGGGTTCAGAGCAGGGAAAGGAGACCTTCAGGGCTTGGATTAATGGCCAGTGAACACTCCTTGTAGACAGTCCCTGAGTGCAAGACTACTCTTCATTTTACCAAGATAAGGTTTATCCAACTTCTGAAGAGCAGGACAAGGTCGTGAAGTGACTTTACTCCTTCTTAGAAAGCAGTATGCATTAGTTGGCATTTCCTGTCCCACATTTGGAAATCGACTCTCAGCTTTTTGCCACGATCTCAGAGCAAGAGTGTAAGGAGCTGGGAACAGGTTATCCTGTTTCCTAATTGGTAATGTGAAATGGGAAAACAGAAAATTTGCAATAAATTTAGTCAGAACTGCAAGAAAATTAATCCCCTTTTAATGCTCTCTGAATCTCCTATTGTTGGCATCAGAACAGGTGATGTTTCCTTAAGGGATTTCATGCACCATCCACATTTTTATATCTTAATGACACTAATTTCAACATGCTCTCTCTGCTGTTCAGTGGAAAATATTTTTGTTTAATGACCAGGCTTCTGTTCCTTTGCTTTTACTGGGTAAGGCTGCAAGGAGTTTCAGGGCTCCTTGAAGCAGGACGTGTGAATATAAGTGAAGAGATTAATATGAATAACCAGTACCAGACTGCCAGACTGAATATACATCTTTTGGTAGCTAAAAAATATAAAAGGCCCTTGAACAAAACTCATCTGAGATGCAATGCTATTCAAGACTCTGAAGTTTTCCCTGGATGAGACACAACGTGAAGGAAGACTGCTGAGTCCCCTGGTGAGAAAATGTCGAGGGTCTTTATTCTGGTCCTGTGGTTCTGCAGGCTGCCTGAATCACAAGGTCATGGCATGGCAAGATAGCTCGTTATATCTCCTTTAAACTGGCTAAACACATTTTAAATAACGCACTCCACAAACGAGAAAGTATTTTCCACTGAGGTGGGTAGCATCATCTCAGCTCTCCGAAGATTAAAGTTTACTGCTTCCTAATGCCTCTTCCAAGGACACATTTTATTGCCTTTGTGTTACTGTATGTCAGTCAGGAATAAATCTCTGTAGAGCTTCTATCTCGCTCTTCAGCCACACGTAGCCTCATTTATATTCAACAAACTTTTCTTCCCTTCTCTCTCCCGTGCCTCCCGCCCCCTCTTCCTTCAGAGAAGGCATTTCAATGAGTCTGTGCAGGCACAATTTAGGACTGAAATGAAGATCTCTATTCAGAGGCTGAACAAATTCTCACCAGCTTCCTTAGACCTAGGGCTAAGCTCTTCAGTTCCCTTCACCCCTTTTGTCTGAAGGTTTTTTGGGGCCAGACTGCCAAGTTCAAGCAAGGCTCCGATCTCTCCTCTTTCACAGGCCTCCTGATTAGTGGCTTTCTTTTTCCAAGACTATAGATACAATTATTAGAAATTCCTTTTTTTGTGAACACATTGAATGAAGGTATGAATGGAGATGGTAAGACGAAGAAAGTGAGAAGCTTAATATAACTTTGGCTTCTGTAGTTAATTAGATTTGGATGGCTTCAGAGGAGCAGCTGTAATTTTTTTTTTAATTGAAGTTACATAAAGGACTATTCAGTGTATTTTGGGTGGGGAGGGGAGACTGTATAAAAATAAAGAAGCTGAGAGATGGGTTTTGGAAATACACCCTCTCTCCCTCTTCCTTTTTTGGGAAACAGTTGTGGGAAGAGAAAAAAGAGAAAAAGAAAAAAATTGTCCCACCACCAAAGGGGATAACAGAATCCCTGGCTCTGCTGCTAATACCCTGTGTCTGAGGCACAGTATGCAGAATGCATATTCAAACAGGAACTTTTTTTTTTTGTTCAGAGAGAATCTGAAATGCAGAAGTCTGAAATGTATTCCTTTGCACATCCAGAACAGTAGATCTCAAACTTTCAAAAGGACATTGCCAAGATAGAGATCACATTCAACATTTAAAGCATTTCACGAAGATATATCGCTTCCTATCTGCCTGAAATCTTCCTGCTGCTAACAGAAGGCATGGATTTTGAAACCCCAGTGACATGGCAGCAGTTACCCTCTGTGTTCATTCTTCACCCTGCCTGGTGAAGGAAATGAGACCAGTCAGCTCTGTCTGCTGTTCCATTTCATCCTCGCTTTCTCTTTTGTGACACACTCTGCAATCTCAGAACTTCAGCCTTAATTGAATTTTTAAATACATGAAGGGATGGACAGCAGAATTATGGGCCCCTAATCTAGTGGGTGGCACCCTTTGTACATGGTGGGGGAATTTGGAATTAGATGATCTTTTAGGTGCCTTTCAAACCAAACCATTCTCAGACTCTATGATTATGTTTTGCAACCCCTTTTGTTCTTTCACTCTAATCTGCATGTTAATCCCAAGGCTCTTTAGTAAAGTGTTTCTCCTTCACCAAGGGTGTTTTGGCTGCTAAACCTTCAGCTCAGTAAGTTATCCACTGACTGCAGCCCTGCTGATTTCTCCTCAGCTCAGCATGGAAGCCCGGGCTGTGGGAGAGGGTGGCTGTCACTTCACTCACACCCACTCACTGCACTGAGTTCTGGTTACCTTTTTAGGGGGGTGACCATTGTTTCATTAATTACATGGCTATATCACAGAATCCCAGAATGGTTTGGGTTAGAAGGGACCTTAAATCTTTTTTCCTTTCATCCCCCTGCCATGGGCAGGAACACCTTCCACTATTCCAGGATGCTCCAAGCCCCATCCAGCCTGGCCTTGGACGCTCTCAGGGATCCAGGGGCAGCCACGGCTGCTCTGGGCACCCTGGGCCAGGGCCTGCTCACCCTCACAGGGGAGAATTTCTTCCAATATCCCATCTAAATCTATCAGTGTTAAGCCATTCCTTCTAGTCTTGCCCTTGGAAATAGTCTCTCTCCACCTCTTCTTTCAAATCTGTCAGTGAGTTGTCACTGCTATCGTCCGTCTCACCTAGGTTATCAATAGGGTGTGTCAGAAAGAAAAATTTTGGTGTTGATATATCACTATATTATTTATATATCAATCAAACAAGCAAAAAAAATCAACTAATCATCATTATGACACTTTTTTCAGTTCAGAAAGTAACGCCCCATAAAAATACCTGTTGTCTAAATTTTCTTTCTCTAAGGTACAGATAAATAAAAATACAGATATTCTCTGAATGATATTTTTCTCTTAAAAAGACCTTAAGTGCATGTCCTAAAAAACTGTAGATAGCATCTCTGAGATCTTCCCTTCTTTATCAATATTCTCTATATTTTAACTTATGTGTTGGGAAAGAGGTGATTTATCAGTAATAATAATAATAATAATTTGTCAGTAATAATAATAATTTGTCAATAATCTGTCATTATAAATACTTTCTCCTCTCTTTGGAACAGAAATAGAAATTTTTTATAAAATTTTAAAAAATGAAAAGACAGAAAAAGCCCAGCTGAGATAAAGAACAGTTTACTAAAATGTCTGCCATTATTTGCTTAGAAAAAAAATGGTTTTAGCATGATATGAAGTTTTAATTTTGTTTGAACTGCAAACATATTATGATATTGTTGAAATAAAAATGCTTTAAATTGAAAAAAGAAAACATTTAATAAAGTATTTCAGACTCCTGAGTGATTTTTGTCATATTTGTTAACACATCCTTAAAATGTTGCTAAAGCAGGAAAAAAAAAGTGTGAACGTTTTTCCAGCTACTTCATGTTGGATTCAACTATACTAACCTTTCCTCATCTCAGAGCATTATAAATGTCATCTTTCCTTATGACACTTAAGAAGGGAAAAAAAGAAAAAAAGGAGAAAAAGCTCTATTAGCCCTGTAGATTTAATGTTTGGAGAAAAGGTGTCAAGGCTGACTAACAATGAACAGTGTTGTTGGGCTTGCAAAAATTCTGGCACGAACTGCTGGGCTCAAGGCTGAGTGGATGGCAGAGGAGGAAGAGCCAGAAATGATGTGTGATATTCCTCCCAGGAGACAGGGTAGCAGCACCAGGGCATGGAAATTGTGGCATTTGGTTTCTGGTTTAGAAATCATCCAGCAGTTGCTAAAGCAAGCAAACCACCTCCAGCGCAGACGTGATGCAGTTGTGCTTTATTTCACTGCAAACATCCCAGCCTGGTTACTAGAGGCCCCAAGCTCTATAAAGTCTGAAAGGCAAAATTAATTATCCTGCCTGGAGTTCATCACTGAAATAACTCAGCTGCTTCTACCACCTGAGATAAATCTGTTTTGTCTAGCTCAGTTACTTCTAACCAGCTGTGCAATTCTAACAAAAGAACCCCTGACATTCCTCATTTTGCTGTTAGCTTTTACCTTTCTATTAATTGTTCTCTTGAAATAAATGCACGTGCTCAAGTTAGGGGAGTGTCTGCTGCTGGCAAGGGGAGGAAGGAGAGACAAAAGATGAGGTGATGGTGTCAGAGCCAGGCTGGAAAGGACTTGGAGCAACCTGGTCTAGTGGAATCATCTCCATCATTGCATGGAGACGATTTTTAGGGTCCCTTCCAACCCAAACCACACTGAATAGGAACTACCTGGATCTGCTGCACACAGATCTTGGCTAAGATAATGGGTGGAACCTAAAGTTTTGGTGCGTGGAACAAATCTGACCATTTGAGGGACACAGAAACACACCAGGGATGCTGTCGTTAGAATGTTCAAGAAGCTGAGAAAATATGCAAAAGTCAGCAATGGCCACAAAAAGGAAATAAGTGGTGGGAGCAGAATTAAGGTTTATTGATGACCTTTTGAAGTGATCATGAGCAACTTTTGCTATGCCTTCTATAGATAATCTCAGCAGCCGTTCTACCCCAAATATCTGTGCCTTGAATTTAAATTCGCTCTTTCAATATTTGTATAGTGACTCAAAAATTCCCTTTCTGTAAATATTCCCAACAGGACAAGGTGGATATTGAAATGTTTGCCCACAAAAGGTGTAGTCACTGTGAAAGCAAATCCATTTAAAAAGTGTTGAGCAAATATTCAGAGGAAATGAGAATAAAATGAATGAAAAAGGCTTTAAGGGGGTTTAAAAAGGAGGCAGGTGAAGTCATTGTGATAGTGCCATGTCAGATTAGTGCTCTGAAAGAGCTGTAGGGTGCAAAGTAGTTAAGACATTATTTACCCCTTCAATAAAGCAAGTATTATTTTTACTCACATTAATCAGTAGACTTGTAAACCCATTAGAGAACATAGTCCATGTATAATAGGAAGGAGAAAAATCAATGTAGAATGGCAAACTCGTAACAATGAGTGAAACTAAATGAGTTTGCTGTGATTTTCTACCTTTTCAAATTGCATTACTTTTTAGAATAAACCCTTCAGGAAGCTTGCTGTAGACCTGACTGAAATACTGCAGAGCAAATTGGTAACTAAACAGGGCATCAAAATAAAAGAGTAACCCAATAACATAATCCTTTATCTAGAAGTCCTCACTGCTATTCTGACTGTATCACTGGACTTTCTGATTTGATATGTATTTTCTGTGTATATTAAAATTAAATTACTTGGGCTGGGAGGTTACATAGCACTCTTCTGGAAGGAGCTCTGCTCCATTCAGGGCCCCAGAGCCTTGGGAAGGACCAGCCTCTCACTGGGACACCGAGCTGCCAAGAGCCTCTCATGGTGAGACAGCTAAGAAAGAGACTGCTGGGATTCAAAATCCCCTAGGAAGAGTTCAAGCTGACTTCCAAGAAATGTTCTCCAGACCTGGGGCAGAGTTTAAAACGCAAGGAAGGTCTTGAAAGAGCCTTCACGAGGCAGCTGTGGTTGTTGGGGGCTACAGCAACAGCTGCATTGTCTGGATGCAGAAAGGGATGGGTTTTGTTGATGTTCATATCCTGGATGTACAGAGGTGAGATGAAGAAAAAAGCTTCATTATTCTGATTAGTGTCTCTGCTTTGAAGTATTCATGGCCAAACCTTGACCCCTAGTATGGATAAATTGTGTTCAGTAGAAAGATACAGTTTAATCCAGAAAGGATCTTAGGTCATCCCAGTGCCTACACCCAGGCAGGGAAATATTTAGAGTTGGGAGGCAGGAAAGAGGTTGCTAGAAGTGCAAAATCACAGTGCAGCTAGCAAATGTAAATAAAATACATTTTTTCACAGCTGCAAACTTTTATCTTGCAATAATTCAAGAGTGAATAGACCCCTACCAATATACAAAGGCTGCTGTCTTCAAGAAAAAAGGAAACATTTTGCAGAATTAGAAAATGAAGAATAAATATAATCTCAACTGTGTCACATGGTTATCTTGGATTTTAAATGGTTCTCTGTCTTGCTTCTATGCAATCAGAACATTTAGCACTGCAATCATCTTATGAGAATCTCCTTTACGAAGGAAAATGCACTTCGAGTCTGTTAAGTAATAATTAAATCCAGTTATTGTGATTGCAAACATTCATCTCCAGTTAAATGGATGGCTCCCTTCAAACCTGTGTTGGTTGGCTGTTCTCAGCACAGAGCTGTCTAAAGTTCTCTGCTACTCCCTAATACTTTTCAGATGATTTTATCTCTCTTTCACTTCAAAAAGCAGTCAGATGGGAATAACTTCTGCTCTTGACATTGTAAACACTATCCATAACTCTGCAAGTGAGTCACTGTGACTCTGTATGGAGAAAAGGCTTGAGAAAGAGGATCTTTTATTTACTGACTGCACACCACATTTGCCTGGCTGGGGAAAACATACCCAGGTTCTGCACAACAGGAAAGAGAGCATGGATAGACAGAACCAGAACATGGGATAGATAGAACCTTGCTCACATATCTCTCTCTGTAGTGTGACCCATGGCTGCACAGAGGCAGAAAAGGTAAAATAGACATTTCTGTTCCAGGAACAGTTCATTATTGATCAACCTGAAACCCAGTCAAGGGTGTAACCTGATCTTCAGGGAGTTATGAGGGGAGAGAAAATTGCGGTATCCTAATGGAGGGATAATTTCAGTAATGCTCGGCCATTTAATCCAGATTCTTCAGTTCAGGGTAAATAAAAAGTTATCCAAAATATACAGAAGACAAGCAGTCCATGCCCAAGCCTGCAATACAGTCCAGATATATAATGCATAAAATTTAGTAGAATGATATGGATATCAGAAACATGGACCACCTTACAAGAACTGACTTGCACAGTGGTAGCTCAAGCCTGCAAATACAAACAGTGAAAATCATCCCTTTACCATCTAATTCCAGAGAGCCAGGGGTGGAAAGTGAATCCTCTACACCATCCCCACAAAAAAGTGGTAACAGGAAAAGGAAAGAGGCCTTGATACCTCCCAGGGACAAAAACCCAGTAACATTGTTCTGGAGAAACTCTTACACTGCTTTTGATTATGGATTTTTAATTGTGCCATATAAAATTAGTGCTTAGAGAACCTAGATATGATAATGAAGCCTCTGAACCTTAGAGAGACACTTAAAATTGTCTTCAAAGAAATTCCTTCCATTTTACCGGTATGCTAAGGCAATATACATAGGATTAGATAAAATTAAAACTGAAACTCTCTTGAAGATCTTCCCATCACCTTTCCAGTGCAGAATCAGTGCATTTTCATAATTTTTCTTTTCACTCACTTTTACCAGGGTGCCAGGGCTTTCTCCAACAAGCTTCCTTTGCAGTCTATGCCAGGTTTTGGATGAAGTTTTCATTAGGATATTCCTCCCTAATATTTTCCATTGCCTAATTTAATCCGATTATATCTAATTACACTCCCCTGAACAACTAGAAACTATTCTTATCCCTCCCTTCAGATGCTTCCAGACAATTATCTGTCTCTATATCCCTATTTGCCAAGTTACAGCTATTCAGTTTTTTTAACCTTTTGTTCTATTAACTTTACTTTTGTTCTATTAACTTTACCAAGGGCTATTCAGTACCTCGCCTGAGAGGAAAGAAGATTTGGAATGACTTGCATTATTTTAAGCAGATGGGCTAGGCTTGCAAAATATTTGTCTCCTCCTTGCAATGATAGTCATGAGTGTTCCATGTCATTTGGAACTCCTCCTTCCTGGAATCCTGTGAATGGTTATCAAATAGATTTTGTGGTTAATTTAATAATAATTTCATAATTGATGTACTTGTGTGCCGCCGCTGCTGCTGCTGAGTATTACTGACTTCAAGAATTTATTTGCTATGCTATTCCATTAGATGAGAGGAAAAAAACCAACAAAATAGCTGTCTTGTTATTCCACACTGGTGATGTCATCTAAGGATTCTTGACCAAGACTTTGGAATATCAATCAAGGAAGAGACTATCTGAGGTTAACTGTAACACCAGACTTACTGGATGCTTTCTGTAACTAAATATTTGTGGCACAGCTTGTAGACTGCTGGCTTTTGAGCACTTCTGAAGTTCTCCCAAAGAGAAAATCTTAGAGAATAAAGGGAATAACAGTTTGGTGGAGTTAATGTAAACTAATCACTGCGTTATGGGTCAATACAAATGTTATGCTCTGTTCAGATTCATGTTTTCAGCAATAACAAAACCCTGGCCAATTAAGCCTCGACTCAGCTCACCTGAAGGCAGCCATGTAGAAGATAGGCATTCAGACTAACCTGGGCCCTCCTGGGCACCTCTAAAAAGTGATGTATTTCACCTGTGTCTGATACTGATCTTGGTGTACAAGGTGCTGCTAGAGCATATTTTCATAAACTGCCAGGAACACGAAAACAGAAAATACCCAGGAAACATGCAGCTTTGAAAACAACTCACCAGGCTCAAACCCCCAAGGTATTTAATGAGCTGTGACACTAAGAAAGTCTTTTTCCTAATCACTTTGGGTGGTTTACTCCTCTAGATTCTTCTCATTTCCCCTACCCCATGTCCTTCATGATGAAAAGCTGTGATGCTGTCCAGGCCCACTTCCATCCATGGAAGTGGAGAATTTCCCCATTCCTGGGAAAAAGCAGCTTGTGTATGTGGGAATGTCCCCACCAGCATCTGGCTCCCCAGACTGGGTAAATATCTGCTCACACAGCACAGATTTTTTTCTTTGTGTCATTGTTGGATCATAGAATCACAGAATTGTAGAATCATTGGATGGTTTGGAAGCAACCCAAGATGCAAACCCTGTGCCTTGGGCAGGAACACCTTCTACTAGATCAGCTCAGACCCCCATCCAGCCTGGGCTTGAACACTTCCAGATTCACCTCCTCTAGCCAGTTTCCAATCTTCTGTAGCTCTTAGAAATGTAGCATCACCAAGACATTACAGGAGATTTACAAATCCATCTTCATATCTGACTAAAACAGGCCAAGAAGTCTCAGAGCTAAGTGGAGAAACAGGTGGAAAAATCATAGTATGATTGTAGAAGCCTATTTTTCTTTAGAAATTCAGCTAAAGAAAGAAAAACCATTTAAAAGAATTAAATCATAACTTTTTTTTTTTATCAGGCACTTGCTATCGTTTTCCCCCTTGCTGACATGAAAATTGAGAAACTGGGAATCCAATTACAAACGCTAGATAAAAGGGAATGATAGCAAGGAATTTTAATTGGATGGAAAAGATGTTGAAGGCATGTTCACTAGATACATGCTTCAAAAGCAGCAGAACTACAAGTGTACAGGCAGAGGTCACTGTATAAAGGAATAACAGGTGACTTAGAAACTGAACCACAGCTCAGGTTTTCAATCAATAGGACCAGTGAGAACTGCTGGACCTTCAATGCAATTCATTACTTCAAGATGTAGTAAACAGCAATATTGACATTTAGAATTCAACCAAACCCAAAACTGCTTATGTCTCTGGCAGCTTTATTTCAAAGTGTGAAAACTCCCAGCAGGAGATACCAAGGGTTCTGCAACCTTTTATTTCCAAGGCTTACTGCAAGGAAAAAACAGGCTATTTGGGCATCTGTTCTGAACAGCTCTTATTGTGGTCCTTTCCCCTCCTTCTTCTTCGTCTTCCTCCTCCTCTTCTTCTTCTTCTTCATCATCATAATTTATTAATGTTATTGTTATTATTGCTTCTTCAAGATGTAAGAGTAGAAAAAAATGGAATGGTCTGCTCTTTCCTGAGGTACCAAGAGGACCCAAAGTCCACTTGATACCTTAAATTATAAAAGCCCAAGTTTTTTGGCTTGAAATATGATTTGAACTTTGCATAACTCTCCTGCTAAGCATGGCAATGAGCAGTCATATAGCCCTGCTAAGATAAGCACAAACAGTTTCCATGTAGGAAGACTCAAAACCCAAATCCAGATGAGCCTGAGCTCATTTTGGTTTAACTTCCTCTTGTGGTAGCCCCAGACCCACAGGATGCTGGCATTTTGATTACAGTGCAAACCCAATGGCAAAACTCCCACTGTTTTCTAAGATGTCAGGATTTCACTCATCAGAATGGGATAATCTATCAGCCCTCCTTATTCAGTTCCAGTGAAAACAGGAATGCACCAGCAGATGAATCTGGCTACAATTCAGGCTGAGGTGTGCAGTTTTAATCTCAGGCTTTGAGAGAACAGCCCAGCATTTGACAAGCCTTTGGAGGTAGGATATATACCATGAATTAAATTCCTTTGCTGCTGGGCTCTGTTTGTGGGGAAACTATTTACCTTTTAAATGATACACTTTCTCAGACCTGTCACTGGAAAGCAGACCCACACCTGGCTCCATAGCTTCTGTTAATGGACCTGGACAAGTTTTATTGGAAGGACCGCAGGGAAACAGAAACAGCCACACCAGACTTGATGGCCCATCCAGGGAAGTTGTTGATGTTAGATCTTCCAAGGAACAAATATAAACATGCCCATAATGGATTCTGTAAGGGTGCTGTCTGCAGAAGAAATGTTCCCCTAATGCATCCAATGCAGGCAATGATATCTCCTTGTCTGGCACTGGAAACACAGAGCTTCCTCCAGTCTTTCCCTCTCTAAAATCCTTCAGGAAAAACAGATAACCCTGAGTGCACAGGGTGAGAAAGGATCACATCCCTAAAGAGTGAAAGAGGTTTGCAGTAATTAACCTCTAATTGCAGTCCCTGATTTGGGGAAAGGAAAGGAGGAAGGGAAGGGAAGGGAAGGGAAGGGAAGGGAAGGGAAGGGAAGGGAAGGGAAGGGAAGGGAAGGGAAGGGAAGGGAAGGGAAGGGAAGGGAAGGGAAGGGAAGGGAAGGGAAGGGAAGGGAAGGGAAGGGAAGGGAAGGGAAGGGAAGGGAAGGGAAGGGAAGGTACATAGTTTGATGTGCAGAAAACTGAATATATTGGTGATGCAAGCTGCCAAGTCTGTTTGAGCTGGGAGAGGATTTTACAGTGTTCTGGCCCAACAGTGCCAGGGTGGTGCTGCCTCTCGTGTCCTGCCACTCTGAAGCCAGGAGGAGAATGCCTCTCTTCCTCTGGGCAGGAATGCAGGGTCCCCTGTGCTGGATGTGAGCTGGCACAGACATCCTGCACCCAGCATGGCCAGCTCATAACCTGTGCCCTGCTCCAGCACAGGGAAGAGCTGAGGGCGATGCTTTTGGGCAATGGTTTTATTCTCCTCCACTGTCTGAAAGTTCAAACATCCCTGACCCCCCACAAATAATTGGGGAGACTACGACATGCTGGGGAACTGAGAACTGTTTTTCTGCGCAATTTAAATTGGTATTAGGGATAGGAGATACAAAGAAACGGAAATGGTCACTTTGTAACCTCTTTTATCACTGGTTCTAATTAAAAGAAAAAGCAACCTAAATAAAATTTCAGAGAGCATTCTGAAACTAATGGTTATACAGGAACCTCAATGTATACAGGAGGACTGAAGATTAAAAAGTATTTATATCTTTATTTCTATCTCTATCTCTGATTTATATCTTGTGCTTGTATTTACATCTTCTTCATATCAAAATCTCCAAACTCTCTCCTTTGGCACTCAAGGATACTTATAACACCTTCCACACAAAGTTTTATAGAGAGCTAGAATTTTCAATTAAAATTTTATCTTTTCAGAATGATTTCCAACTACTTTGACTCTCCATTAGCAGAGTTACAGGGAGATATTTTGACGTGTATATCTTTCAACAATCCCTGTCCCTCTTCTCCCCAAAGGCTGTCCCAGATTGCAAGTTCTTTCCCTTCCCAGAGTGTAATTGCAGAGACTATTGCCACCACCTCTGGAGACTTTAATCCCTTTTCCTGGAAATCACTTATAACTGTTACATAAATACACAGAACTCTATTCAATTATTTTCTTGCCCTTCCCATGCCACAGATCTATCTACTGGTAACTTCTGTTTGAATACACACCCTCCTTATCTTGAAAGAATCAGGCACAGTCTGTCTGAAAACAAACTTGATTATAAGGCAGTGAGAAGAGATGGCAGCAAGTCAAAGAACATTAGGGTTGTCATTTGCCAAAGGAATTTTCTTACAGCTTGTGGACACTGAATTATTGACACAGTTTGTGGTTTTGGTTGTTTTTTGTTTTTTTTTTTGGGTGGGTGGATATTTTTGCAGTACTGTTTTTATAATAGCACTGTGATGGTAAAGTTTTTTTAGATGGTATCATTATAGTTTGGTCTGCAGCTCTTCCTAGAGGTTGCTTTTGGGACCCGAGTGAGACAGACATATAAGTGAGAGAATGAATTAAAAAAATAAAATAATCTGTAGATATTGGGTATGAGCTGATCTGAGCAAGACATCAAGAAATCTCTTTGGCTGTAATTGAAAGGAGATCATCACCAAATGTTGACTCAGCTGACCTAAATTAGGTAGCTAACTCAGTCTAGAAGGTTTTTTTCATTAAAGTGTCCATTTCCCTCCAATGGTTATAAAGGAATTCCAGACAGCTAATTCAGATAAAGAATCATTAAAATTCTATCTTTTTTTTTTTTTTTTTTAAATAGACCTATCCAATGAAATCATTCAGAAAGGACTAAGACCAGAAGTGCGTAAGAGATTACATGGACTTCGGGTGAGACTGTTCTCAGGTGTAAGATTACCCACAGACACAGTAAAAATTACCCTTTAGTAAGCACAGCAATTATTATCATCTTGATGTACAGCAATGAGAAGAATCTTTGTAAAGGTGCACAAAAGGAAATAAAATTTTCCAAAAAAATGGGCAGGCAAGACGGCCTCTGATGGAGTTGAGGAAAATTAAATGTTTATTTTTCTTCTTTTGCATTTCTGAGAGGCTTGATAGTACTGAACTCCCCCATTTCCTAACCAATAACACTTGCATATGGTTTTTGTGCAGCTCTCGACTTACACTGGTAGCTGGTGGTGGACACTTAGGTGCGTTTAAAGGCTGAAGATTCTTCAGCAAAGGCAACAGAGCCCTTCCCCAGGGCATCCTGCTGATCCCTCTGCACTTCTGAAGAAGTGGTGGTGGGTTGGAGACCAACTGGATCTTTGCAATGTAGTCAATTGTTCATCCTCTCATTGATACCATCTGACACCAAGAACTAAAGGACTTGATGAACCTGGTGCCTGTCTGATTTATTTTTCCCAGTTTTTCCTCTCTAGGCCACGTTTTCAAGATCTCTATTCCTTCCTCCTGATCTTTGGCCTGCCTTCAGCCAGGCTGCGTGCCTCATGATGTTTGTGGAACAAAAGCATCTGATCAGGGTGAATTTGAATTAAACTCAAGCAAACAGTGGTGCAAAGCTGTGCTGGAGCACAAGAGGCAAAGATTGTGGTTGGGAACAAGACAATTATGTTAATAACTTCTTATCCTCAGACTATGTGTGCTCTTGGGAGTTGTCAGCTGAGCCCTAAGGAATGCCGAGCCATTGGTATTCACCATCTTTATTCAGATTAAGCCAC
Source organism: Zonotrichia albicollis (assembly GCF_047830755.1). NCBI lineage: Eukaryota > Metazoa > Chordata > Aves > Passeriformes > Passerellidae > Zonotrichia > Zonotrichia albicollis. The sequence goes on from NC_133860.1 coordinate 9,414,064, forward strand.
ATAAATAAAAAAGTGCCAACAGACAACAGCCTTTGAAGATACTGAATCTCTAATGTGTATTGCTTTTCATTTCTATGCTTTATTTTCACTTTAAATAATGATGAAGTTTTGGACAGGAGGTAAGGCTGGGAGGCACAGCTGAACCTGCACCTGGGAAGGGCTGCTGGTTCTGGGCATTAGGGGCTGTGGGCTTTGGTTATCCACCAGATCTTCTTGCTTTGATCAGCCTGACATCTTCAATTACTGGGGACCAGGATGTACCAAGCTAAAAGACCTCACAGCAAGCAGTCATACATTGGGAAGAACATGCATTTTTTCTATATAAACATCACTTTTTGGATTTCGCAGCTTTCCAGCATCTCTCCATTTTTTTTTAGAATGCTTTATGTTCCTTGGTTTTGATCTCAGAGGACTCAGAACCTCATTTCCATTCCCCCTCCACCACAAATTAGCTTCTCAGCATTTTGAGAGGCAGTAAAATGGGGGAGAGAGAGAAAAAAGCTGGAACTTCCCAAGATTTCTGCTGTTCCCTCAGGATATACTCTGTGCCTCTCCCTTTCTTTCCAGGCTGTTTGTCAGTCTGAAAATTGGTCTCCTAACTGTGTGATTTCCATATACAATGGTAAATAAAGCAGTGCAGAAGCATTGGACATCATGAGAAAAATGCATTTTAACTACAAAGGGAAAATCCTGAGCAAGAGCTAAGCCAGGACATCTTGCAGCACAAGGATTAGTTATCACAGAATATGCTATTAAAGGTAAATTATTGTTTCTATCATTATCTTAATAGACTGGTGGTTGTGGTAAATATTTACAGCAGCCCAGGAAGGTGAGAAATTCTGTATTATTAGAAACGAAAACAGCCGTTGTTTTGATTTTTGAGGAAAGCTAACTAACTCCTGTTTTCCTGTTGAAAAATTGCCTGTATTTGGGCCTTCAATGGATGATGCATTGATGCATCTTTTTATATCTCTCCTCTCTGGCTCTGGCTGGATGTGGAACCAACAGCAGTTCTGCAGGTTGGGGCCAACTCATTAAGCTGGCCCAACCCCTAAATCAAAGCAATGACCTGATGGAGCTCCAGACCAACTCCACTCACTCCCTCCCCATTCACAGCCCTTCCTTTCCCTCTCACAGGGCCAAGGAGGGAGCCACAATGCCACACCACAGTCCCTGGTGGCAGAGTCCTGCAGCAGGGGTGGCTCTGTTCTGTGAGGCAGCGCAGGAAGCACAGGCTGCTGAGATAACACTAATCAGCTCACAGCCCTGAATAGAACAGGGAATTAACATGGCAGCTGTCACTTATGATAGCATACAGTGCCCAATTTCATTCAACTTTAATGTGCATCTCCTCTCCTATTTAAGCATAGGTGATTGTTAATTAACTTTTCCTAACGCGTCACTCCCAATTGTACTCACTGTGGGTATTATCCAGTCCAGATATATTTGGGAAAGGATATGTAAGAACAAAAATCTTTCAAATTATGCAGAAATGGGGCAACTAGGGACTCATGCACCTTAAAAAAGTTCAGTCATTGGGTATATGCCTCTGGCATGCCTGGTTTTATTTTAGAATTTCCTTGCGTGGGAGAAGATGACTGAGACCTCAAACTGTACAGAAAAATGCAGAATTGAGTTAATGAATTTGATTTTCCCTCCCAATTCTTTCTTAAATGGTCCTTAAGGACGGCTCTGTTATTTTTGCTGGCCACATTATTGATACACATTACTCTTCAAAGAGAAAAACCTGAGAGCCACACAATTGCTCCATTTTAGTTCCAGTTTTCTCAATTGCTACACTCTCCATTAATTTGAGGAGGTTTTTAGAGTGGTAATTGAGTAGTTGCTCTCAACACACAACAAGGAAAACAACATAATAAGGCTTGATCTTTTCTGAGTGATATCACAGGTACTGCACCAGGTCCAGTCTTGTCCAAGAACATCAGCTCACCCTTTCTAATTTGGCTCGATTCCTTGCCATGCCTATTCCAGCCAGCAACATTCTTTAGGGGTTTTTTTCGGGTTTTGTTTTGTTTTGCTTTTTAAAATTATTATTATTATTATGCTTCAATTCTGTCTTCACATGGTTGCAAGATAAAATGATCTGCACAAAGCAGAGATCAGCAAGAAGTTTGAGTCCAAGAATGTTCATGTCTGTCAGAACCAAATCTGGGAATAAAGGCTTTTCCAGGTATTAAATCTTGCAGTAAACATTGCAAGTTCCCTGCCACCCACCCTCCTCTGACTGTACTGACTCTGACTAAAGTGACACTATAAAAGCTCTTCTTTTGCTAAAATTTGCTAAAATGAATTTTAAAAGAAAATAGTGAAAAACATTTAAAAGGACTTCCCACTGAGAACATGGTACGACTTGGATGAGAGCTGACCTACATAAGAATCACAAAGCAGGTAAGGAAAATAAATTATAAGGGGAAAAGAATTTTTAAAAAAACAGGGAACCAGGTCAATCCAGCAAGAGGAAGAGGAATAAGAAAAGGAAGACTTGAAAGTTTTGAGCAGGATGGAGAAGTCCTAAAGAACAGGGATCCCCATTTCAGCTGTGATGAGGAGGAATAATGATTAGATGATGATAATGATGGAGGCAGTTCCTGCTCCATATTGCCCAGCTCCAACCCCTTCCTCTTCTTTAATGGAGGAAGCAGCATTGTTTAAAACAGGCAGCTGAGACTCAGCTTCTCTGGTTTGCTCCTCTTTCCTCTTTCATTGGAATCTCATCTCCACAGTGGTGTCCTGCCTGACCCATGCCCAGAAAGGGGCACTGTGTCCGAAAAAAAAAAAATTATGTGTTTTGTTATATAAATAAATACATTATCTAGGTAGATAGTATCTAGGTAGGGGGATTGAGTTATCATTAACAAATTCATGGACATCACCAGGTTGGATGGGAGCTTTGATTTGCTGGAAAGCCTGAAGGCTCTGCAGAGGGATCTGGACAGGCCGGATCCATGGGCTGAGACCCAAGACAGGTTCAGAAGGATGAAGTGCTGGGTTCTACACTTTGACCACAATAACCACATCCCAGGCTGGGCAGAGGGGCTGGAAAGGCCCTTTGGGAAAGGCCCTGGGGGTGCTGGTGCCAGGGGCTGGACACGGGTCCAGGGTGCCCAGGGGGGCAGGAGGCCAATGGGCCCTGGGCTGTCCCAGCCAGGCTGTGACACAGCCCCAGGGCAGGGCCTGTCCCTGTGCCGGCACTGCTGAGGCAGCTCCAGTGCTGGGGACAGCTCTGGGCCCTCAGCACAAGAGAGACACCGAGGGGCTGGAGCGTGTCCAGGGCAGGGAACGGAGCTGGGAAGGGGCTGGAGCCCCAGGAGAGGCTGAGGGAGCTGGGAAGGGGCTGAGCCTGGAGCAAAGGAGGCTCAGGGGGCCCTTGTGGCTCTGCACAGCTCCTGACAGGAGGGGACAGCCGGGGGGGGGGTCAGGCTGAGCTCCCAGGGAATAGGGACAGGAGGAGGACAGGGGCCTAAGCTGGGCCAGGGGAGGTTCAGGTTGGACATTAGGAGGGATTTCTTCACAGAAAGGGTGGTCAGGCAGTGGAAGAGGCTGCCCAGGGCAGTGGTGAACTCACCATCCCTGAGGGGATGTTCAAGATCCAAGTGCCATGACTGGACATGGCATTCAGTGACAAGGTGGGGATGGGTCACGTCTTGGACCCAATGACCTCAGAGGCCTTTTCCATCCTAAACGATTCTGAGATTCTGTGATTGTTTCTGTGAGCCAGTGCCAGAAGAACCTCAATATTACAGAAACAAAGAGCAGCCCTGGAATCCAATTTCTGCCAAAAAACCCCAACAAACTGAATTCTCCTGGAGGGTTTTAGTCGACTACAGGTATATAAAAAAAAAAACAAGAAAAAAGTTTAAAAGCATTTTCTAGTGCTCTTAGCTGCAGGGTTTTTTTGTACTGAGAATGTGCTATGGTAGCTTGCTACTCCATTATCACGCTCTGCAAAAATAAGGTCTCATAATTAATGTCTGAAAAAATAGCAGGTGTCCAAGCCTGGATTTTCCCCCCTTCCCTCTCTTTTTTCCCTTTGTAGCATAAAGGTGAGTTAACAGCCTTATGTGTTCTGCTGAACTCGAGCTGGATCCAGCTGAACTTCAATTCATCCCAGCAGCAAACTGTTTATTAAAGAGCTGTCAAATGCCCGTATTCTGTGGATCATCACAGGAGCTGACAGTGCGACAAAGGCTTGAAATCCAGTGCATATCACTGGAGGATGCCATTAAAATGAAAGTGAGACCAAAACCTCGCAGCTGTCAGTCATTATCTAGGACATTCTCACACAGTAGATCTCACACACTTCCCTTCATCTGGCGTGGGTCTCCTCTTCACACTTCTCCATTTTTTGCCGTAATGAAACAGCTTTCGAACAAAAAAGGATTTTTGAAACAAAAAAAAATCCATAAATCTCTATAGAAGATGTGCATTTCTAGTCCATTTGGAGTTCTCCTGCATGTCCAGTTAACCATTGTATCTCTCTTTTTGTCACCTGCTGCTTATTTTATAGGCTGTTATAATTTAGAACCTGAAAAGAAGCATAAATAGGAATGACTGAATTTCAGCCATTAAAATAGACCTTTTACAAGAAAAATTGCTCTCAGCCACTTGCCCTTATCTCAGACCAAGCCTGAACATAACTTTGTTCAGAGTTCAAGTGAGACTGGCTCATAATGTTTCTGTCCTCATTATTTTTTTGGGTTTTCTTTTATTTTTCCAATTCTGGGTCTGCCTGGGGATTTATTGGCTGTGATAGCCAGATCAAGACTGTGCCAGGGCTGTCAGTGACCAGCTCTTAGCCAGGAGAAATGTCTGGCCTGGGCTCTGTGGACCAAAAGTAGGAAATACCTGAAGTCTCATAAGCTTGTTCTGAAAGAGCTTGATATCCAGCCTGTCACACTGATTTTACAGCCATTTATCTCTATCAACATCAGAGACACTATGCCAGAGCAAAAAATAATGGAGTGTTGACTCAGCCTTTTACAATTTTAAAGTCATACTTGATTTACTTTAGGATACAGCATATTTTATTGCCTCTTGTCTTCACTCTTGAACCCATGTCTCCTCATCACTAGACCAGTGGCTAAAGACATATCCAAATACAAGACAAAACCAGGGTATAATTACTCAACCGCACTCTCATCACATGTCCTACATAATTATGAAATGGTTCCACTTTTTATGTCTATAATTATTACAAACTCATATCAAAAGGAAGGTCATCCATATTAGCACAGCTTTCAGATTTATTACACTGCTCTGGCACTGCTTTGATGTAAAAGAGTTTGACAAATATATTTGGTGTAAAAAAATATTAAGGGTAATTATGTCATTTGCGCATGGATTTTTATGATTAAAGAATATTTAGAGGCTTAGTGTGCAACTTACCTTGCACTGCAATTATTTAAAATTTTTATTTTGCTTTAATATGTACAAAACAGCTACAAAAATTGTCAGAATAATTCTAATACAGCTCCAGGTTAAATTCTGTTTCATTAAGAACAGAGAGTTAATAATGCCAGTCATACATTTCAACTTAGGGATAATTATACACGTTTAAAAATATATTCTAAGTGTAATTACAGTGGAATTACAGTAAAACAGCCATGCAATGAAAAGCACTCCGTTACCCAGAATACCTGAGGCTGGTGGAAACTTAACTAAATCAGATGACTTAGTGTTTCAGCATGGAACTTTGGAGATTTTTCAGGCATGTCAGTGAATAAGGAACACCAAAATACAGTGAATATTAAAAAATGCTGCAGTTAAATCTAATAGCATACAGATGTAATAGATTTTCCACAACACATACAGTACAAAAAAGTATAAGAAAATGAGGATATTCGGACCACAGGTTTTGATTTTTGGCTGCAATTTCTTAAGGCAAATAAAAAAGAGTTTTGGGGAGGGGTTGGACAGCAGTTTATTACACTGGAGAAAGAAGAGCAGGATGGTGTAAGGAAAACCTATGTAATGCTTCCCAGAAGATGAAGCTCCTGCTAGAAGGATGTCTGGAAACATGGAAACCGTTCTGGGTGCCTCCTGCTCTGCTTAGGAAAATGAATCATACTTTCACATACTCTTTATGACTAAAAAGGATGGCACTCCTGCACTGCTTGGCTGCAGCAGCAATGCTGCCTCCTGACAGAACAGCCCTGGAGGCCCCAAATCCTGATTAATTGCTCATGACATAAGGAGTCATGTTAATATCAGCAGCGGGATCCGGCTCCCAGGGAGAGAAGTGTCAGACTGGTAATTCCTCTTGATCCAAAATGGAACAAATAATGGAAGTGATCGTGCAGATCCGATGAATAAAAACAAAAACCAAAGCAAGGGTGGAAGATGAAGCAACAAAGCTTTAAAAGAATATCTGTAAGCACCCCTGGAAGAACCTGGTGTTGAGCTGTATTTGGATAATGTAAAATAGTTCCAAAAGCTACAAAAAATCTGAACAGACCCAGAATCTCTCTGGTAAAGGTCCCACTGCTATAGCATAGCAAGGTGGATCAGGATGGTGCAGGCTGTCCCCAAGCAGAGCAGAGGACATGGAGAAAGTTATGGCCTGATGTGTCCCTGCCCCAGATGTGCTGTGGCAGGGGTTCAGGGAGCTGGAAATATCAGCTGCTGTGAGAAACGGGAGGCGTGCAGACCAGCATGTCTGGATGAGTCAGTGGAAGGGGGAACTGGGCCAGCTGGAAGATTTGGTAAGACTGGGCACATATATCTTCCACATTGTCTGTAACCAACATCATCCTGGAACAGAAAGGCTGGATTATCCCAGCCTGAGTAACACAGAAGCCAATTATTTTTGTGCAAAAAAACCCCTCCTTGAGTTCTTGCTTCTGTTTAATTCCATGGTCCAAGTGAAAAACTTGGAGACTGGACACAAATTGTGTGAGGTAGAACGGGAAAGGAAAGGGGCATTTCCAGGCAGCCGACTGGATTAGCTCATCTTCAGTGGTACTGCAGCACAGTGTCCCCAGGAAAGAAGCTGCACGACCCAAATCTGGTAGAAGCCCTTTGGGGTGGGATGGAAGGACTCACCTCATCTTGCCAGAGCACACCCAAGAGACCCCAAGAAGCTGAACCTGAGAAGAGCCTGTGGAGACAAGTCCTCCTGGCATGCCCAAACTCCACATCCCCACAGCAGATAAGGGTTGAGAAAGGACAGAGATCTTCTGGAGGTGCCAAATTAGGATCAGTAAAGAGAGGCCTCAGGACGGCAGCAGAGATTCCTGACCTTACCAAAGGTCCCTGGGGAGTTCCTTGGGGCAGGTGAATGAAAGAAGAAGGAAATGGGTCACCATCATGCATGGCAGCACTTGGACATGCGGCCTGAGGGTGGTGGGTAAGGGGATTTAATGGCTCATGAAAACTTTGGGATTGACAGGAAGAGCTGCGGGACTTTGGTCTATAATTGAGGGAAACAGACAACTGGACAAAATAAAGATTGCAGAAACAAATTAATTAAATACTAACACAACCAAAGGAAACTTCAATCAATTCAAGACTGGACAGGACAGAGGCTCACTGCCCTGTGAGCTGCTTGTGGGAACTTGCAGATCACCAGGTGGAGATGTCCTTTTGGGGGAAAACTCTGTGTTCCAACACGAGCAGTGCAAATCCTGTCTGGGAATTTTGCTAATAAATACAAAAATCTGTGAAGGACACAGAGATAACTGGACAAATTTTAAAGTTTGTTTTTCATATGATTCTAGAGGAAACGGAGCCCAAACTCATCATGGATGGAGAAGATTGAAAGGAAGGCTGGAAAAAACTCAGGAAGACTTGAATCCTGTGGTTCTTTCAGAAGGCTACCCATAGGAAAAAATATACAGTTTGATTATAATTTTTAGTAGGAACCATGATACAAAGAAAGTGGACAACAAATTCTATCTTTAGAAAAGTATTTTAAAGAGGACAGTTAATTGAAGTATGATTTCTAAGTATTTAGGAATAACTGTCATAACAATGACAACAAAAACAATAATAAAACCAGTAATAATACAACAATTTGTCCTAAAATCATTCTGAAGTCAGTTCCAGAGCTGTACTCTTGCTCTTAGTGAAAATACAGATGATGCTGATGAAGATGGAGGTTGGCACAACAGCACACATTGAGCAGCTACTCGATCATCTCACAGTGTGAAAAAGGATTGAACAAGTCCCTGGGGAAAGTTATCAGCATAGTGTGAATTAACTTCAATCTGTCCTAAAATCTCACCTCCTTTTTGGCTAAAATGCATAGAGAAAACAGGTCTCCTCTGGAAGACAATAAGTGAAAGGCTAGAATCTGCTTTATTTTCAGATAGATGTTGACAAGGATGCTCTAACAGGCCCAAAGCCCTTGTGGAAATATGTGTAGGAAGTGCAGCAGGAATGTTAAACAAGGTGAGTACAACTGCAGATCAGGACTGCACCTGAGGTCATCCTACCTAAAAGTTTAAAATGAGGTTAGAGAGAAGCACACTGCAACTTCCCAAGGGCCTGTCAAAAGGTCCTTTGGTTTATCAGGAGAAGAATACAACTAGGGTTACTGGCTAAGAAGAGGTAATTCTTTGTGGCTCAGTGTCATTAGGCTCCGAATTGAGCCCCAGTGACTCTTTCTGCCTTATCCTTCTCCCCTTGCATCCAAATTTTAAAAAGTTTATTGCTGAATCTCTGTTAAGGATATATTTTATTTTCCTAATTTTCCCCCAGGCTCACAATCTAGTGCTTAATTACATTTCAAATTCTTAACAAGGTGGAGGCATCTCAAAGAGGAACAAGAGAGTTTCATTTCAGTAGCCATTTTGTTCTTGCTCCCAGTTCCCAATTCCTTCCCTTGAAAGATATTTTACAACTTGGAGCACGAAATCTCAAAGATTCCTCCTGTAACATGTTTAAATTACTTCCTTCTATTGAAGATATTTGTTCTTCTTCAAGAAAGTTTACAGACAGCAGTGCTTAGAGACTGCAGCCAGAGCCCAATGGCCCTGGCACAGCAGTGCCATACGAAGAAAAGCTTCCAAAGAAAATATCATGGGTAAAAAACCCCTTTGCTGAAAAGGAAGTTCTGGTTGTGGTTAAATCTGCAAGACACTCTCACCATGGCCTGCAAGGCAGAATAGCTGTGGTTAGATCAGGCCATAGTTTCTTGCTCTAGCTCTTTAATTCTGACATCCAGGGGAAGCTTGCCAGGTGGTTGGAAAAATTGCCTTGTTTTGATTTCATGGTCATATTGAGGCCTGGGTGTGAAAGCACAGTGAGGCTGATGCTCTTCCAGATGGTGTTATTGGGAAGCTAATTGTAAACATTGTCTCACGCAGGAGTGGGAGGAACCAGTTGCTCCAGAGAAGGCTTCTCTTTGGGAAAGCTGAATGCTTCTTTTTATTTCCTGCTTTTTTTTTTTTTTTTTTTTTTTTACTTTTCTGCCCACTTTAAGAAAAGTGGAGTGAAAGTGAGAAAGCGGAGCAAGGCTGCAGAAAAGAGCACTAGAAATGATCTTTCAGAAACAAAATTTTCTATCAAAACAGAGGGGCCAAAAATAAAAATTGAAAATAAAATCCTGACCATCCAGAACCAGAGTATTCCCTGCACGTTTTTTCTCAGTGTATGAGCAATCCCTCACCCTGGTCTGAAGACCCAAAAAATAAGATGTTCAAAGCCCTGGGGACCATGTGTGAAAACTGGGAGAGCTTTCTGGACTATAGAGAATTGGCTGTCAGGGAAGTTGATCTCTGCATCCTATCCCAAGCCTTTCTGATATATCTCTGGGATACCCTGCAGTCTTCCTGCTGGTGGGATTTCCACTGGAAGATGCTGGACAGCCTCAGGCTTGGATGCCAGTGGCATTTATGAGTGCTGTGCTCTCTCTGCAGTCAGCAGACCAAGTGCAGAAATACATATTAATGCATATTAAAGCCTATTAATACACTCATATGCTTTACACCTGGACAGGTGGAAAGAGGGAAAAATGAATTTGCTCAGGCAAAACACCCTTGTGCCTTTTGCCTCTAGAAGAGGTATAGAGGTTGCCATCTGCAATGGTGGAGGAAAAGCTCATTGCTGAATCTCAGTTAAGTATATATTTTATTTTCTTTCTTTTCCCCCCAGGTTGTAAATCTAGCACTTAATTACTTTTCAAATTCTTACCAAGGTGAAGGCATCCCAGAGAGGAACAAGAGAATTTAATTTCAGTAGCCATTTTGATTTTGCTCCCAGTTCCCAGTTCCTCCCAATGAAAGATATTTTACAACTTGGAGAACCAAATCTCAGGGATTCCTTCTGTAACATGTTTAAATTATTTCCTTCTATTGAAGATATTTTTTCTTCTTTAATCTAGCTGATTTTTTTCCCAACAAATAGATTTTTAAAAATTTCTTTTCCATACTTTTTGTTGATTTTTTTTAACCAAATATCTTGCTTTCAGTTGCCACTTAAAATGAAGTAATTCCTTCTGTTTTTTTCTATCCTCTTTGAATGAAAGCCTCTTTATTTTTAGCTCTCTGGCAGGCTTTATTTCACAATTTAAAACTTTTCCAAGTTAATGCACAGTTTTGGTGTGGGTACTAAAAAATAAGTCTCACAAACTCTTGCCTCATTTTCATGCACCAGTTCCCCAGGTCCACCCACAATTTAAAGGCAGAATACAGCCTTTCTCGGGCCCCTCTAGTGTCCTTCAAATCACATTTCTTTAAGCTGCACAAGAATGTCTTGGAGGCTGGTGCCACAGCCAGAAGACAAACCAGCACTGTTTTGGGCACAGAGCAGAAAGTATGCCAGCATTAAAACAATCCAGCATGACTAGCATTAATTTACTATACTGTTTATGATTAAAACTGTCCAAACAGTTAGTCAGAGGGAGCTGAGTTTGCACAGCTTTGTCTGGACGCCTTGTCATATTTAGGATTTGGACCTCAGAGGAGCAGGAATGCAGAGGTGGAGATGCACCATGGCACAAAAACACAGGCCAGATGAATTTGTTGGTGCTGGATGGACGGTGACAAAATACTGGCAAAAACTCCCCAAGCCTTGCTGCTTTTAGCAAAGGCCATTGTATTCAATTCAGGTTTTACACTGGCCACCTCCTGCAGTTGTTCAAAGCTCTGGCCTACAGTGGGAAGAGAAACATTTCAGTGGGCTGCAGGGGTACAAGTGGTTGAGTTTACCAGCTCTCCAAGTGTTTTTCATTTCTTTTTCCTTCCTGAGATAATTAAATGTACATTCCTCAGCTGTGTAAAAACAAATGGCCTACTCTCCCACTTGGTGTGGCATGTTTCAAATGAAAGCCAGGCTTAATTAGAGCTTTGGAAGGCTTAAGGGTTAATGTGTGCCCATTAAACACCAAGCACCAATTCTTTACTCTCTGGCCATCAGTGCTCACAGCCAGGCCAGTGTGGCCTGTGGGGCTGGGCTAGTGGGGACAATCTCAGGATGGTGGCACTATGCCCAGCCTGGGACAGGCCAGGAGCAGATGTTTGACCATTGTGAAGCTTGGAGAAATGTCTCCAGGTCAGAAACACTTGGAAAACGTGATTGTGTTTTCCAGCTGGACTTAATGTGGGATTTGAGCTTGTGGGGAGATGAAGAAAAGCTTGTGGGGAGGTGGAGAAAAGTTTGTGGGGAGATGGAGAAAACCTTGTGGGGAGGTGAAGAAAAGCTTGTGGGGAGGTGAAGAAAAGCTTGTGGGGAGGTGGAGAAAAGCTTGATGGGAGATGGAGAAAAGCTTGAGGGGAAGTGGAGAAAGGCCTGTGTGGCAGTGGCCCTTGTGGCCAGCATCACTTGTCACTGTGCTGGCCAGCTGTTGCGCTCTGAGGGTCAGTGGTGATGTGCACCTGGCCAGGGCCATGCAGAGGATGGATCCCTACACTTGCCTCTGTGTGGGAAACACTGCAAGAATTATTGTTCCTGTTTTATAGGTTTGGGAAGCTGGGGATTAAATGAGTTGTCAAAGGCCACACAGAGAGCCAGGGGCAGAGCAGGCAGCACACCACGAGCCTTCAGCTGCACTCTGAGGCAGCTCCAGACCACACTGCATCCTAAAGGCAGACATTCAACAACCCTGTGTTTTGTGTAGATGCTTAAACGGAAGATAAATTGCAGCATTTTTGCCTTTATTTGCACGGGTAACATCTGTCCAGATTCTAAACCTGCACAATGACTGGTGGGTAACTCAGCAAAGATCTCTACCAGACAGAATAGACACACAACACACAGGGATTTATATGCTGGGCTTCCCTGCAAAAATCGCACTGACAGACTTGCAATAAATATATAATTTTATGGCATATTTCTCAATCATATTCTGCTACATAATACCATGCTACGAACTGTGAGCTACCTTGCCAATGGAAATATGCAGCTGGCAAGAAGTAAAGTCTCTCCAGAGCTGTTCAAGGAGTCATAACTGTAACAATATAAGCAAATAGATCATCAGCATACTCCTTTATGCAATTTTTCTCTTTTTTTTTCCTCTCCTTCTTTCTCCTCATTTTCCCCTCTCACGTTATTCCATCTGCCCTTCTCCACCATCCCTCCCCCTCAGTCACTCCTCTATTAGTGTTTAGAAGATTTCACAGTTTTCTCCCAACCCTGGAAAGAATGTAAGTCGATGCTGCTGATTGCCTTTGAAAACATTTGGAACAAATTATGTCTACTTTTGGAATCTGAATAAAAGAATGTGAGCCTCACTGGAGAAATATGAAATACAGGGTGGGATTCACAGAAGATCTGTAGCATTTTTTCCCTTCCTTTCTTAAAAACAAAAATCAACAGCACTTTAACTTTATTTTTCCTTATTTTTGTTACTTCAGGTTGGAAAAGATTTCATGTGGGAAAAGTGAAGGGTCTAGAAGAGTGCTTTTTGTGAAGTGACATCTTCATCAGTTCTTTTAAAGGTGACAGTGATGATTGGCATGAGTCAATTGTTAACATGAACTCTGTGAACCCAGTAGGCTTGATAAAGAAATGAAGCAAATTGCATTCTCTACTGAGGGACATTTTGGTTGACTGAAATCTCTACTTTCTGCCTTATTCTGCTTTTTAGGTAGTTTGACTCAGTTTCCCTGTGGTGCTGTGCAGCAAAAGAACTGAGATCTCCTGGGAAAGGTGCTGAGGGGACATTTAGTGCAAACCACACATTTCCACATTCAGGCTTTCCTTCATGTAGAAGTATTTACATCCAAAATTTTGTTCTGTCTTATTGCAGAAAATGATGCCAACCACAAAGTTTGGTTCCAAGTCATCCTACAAATGGCTCAAGTTCAGTGGAAGGAGCAGTGAAGGAGGACTTCTTGTTTCCCCTTTTTCTTTCTTTTTTCTTTTTTTTTTTTAATTAATGTTGATTTGTTTTGGGTTCAGATTCAGGCCTAGTGTAAGTGGAAAAACCTCACAATGAAAAGATGGACAGCTTTGCACTTCTACACCAGCCTCTGTACAATCAGGAACCACTGATCCACAGCCACATATCTGGGTTTAGGAACATTTCCATCCTTTGCTCTTGAGGCTTAATTAAGAGAAAATGAAGACAGAAATTTGCCCTGTAGAGGACCAGCCATCAGAACCAGTGCTGCTGAATCTCCTGGGCCACCATGGCCTGGCAGTTCTGGGCTTAGGCCTTCCCTGGGGAAACTATAAAACTGGAGAAATTACAAACCGGGGATAAGTGTCTCTCAAGGGTTTTCAGCAGATGTCTACTGAGATTCTGCAAAGTGTGCAGAATAAAGGGAAAGTAGCAATGACCAAGACCTTTTGCCATTCCTCTTCTGCTTTTGTGGAAGCTCTCCAAAGGAGTTGAAGCCTAGCTGCACTTAAAACCTGTTGCAGCTACTGAGTTCAACAATACTCTTCTTTCTTTTTTTTTTTTTTTTAGCAGATGAAAACTATTTTCTAAGCTTTGGACATTTTGTTTTGTTTCCTTGACTCATAAAGCTTTGGTGAATCCTGCTCCTAAGCGCCAGAGATGGCAATAAATGCCAAAGCCCTGGCAAGTTTGAATCTGTTCACATAAACCCTGTAGGTGTGAACTTGATTCTTTCCAATGGTTGTTTTGGAATGATTTAGTCATGTTGTTTCGACCTACTTTTTCTCCTTGCAAACTTCATCTAGGCTGGTTATTGTTTATACAAAGGGACCAAAGGCTATTTTATGTGCCGGTATATTATTTACGATAAATAAGCTAAGGGAAAAAAATAACAAAAAAAAAAAAAAAAAAAAAAAAAAAAAAAAAAAAAGGTGAAACATACTGTAGGGAAAACCAGAGTTTTTTGTCCAGACTGGAAAAGTCACAATGCAAAGAAGAAGGTTGAGAGAGTGACTCCAGCAGTTTTGCCCCTCAGCACTTTAAAAGATGAACATAGGAATATGGGAAAGCAACTGGGAGAGAATTCCTTGTGGGCTGGGGAAAAGAAGATGGCTCAGGGGGCAAAATCAATCCTTGTCACAAAGTGAAGGGATGAGAGGTGACCAGGAGAGGAAGGAAAGTCATCTAGAGGGGGGAATGGAGACCATTTCCTGGTATTCCTGGATGGAAAACAGTCAGCTGGGCCATGGGGGAATTTTTGGGAGACGCTCTCCTGTTTGATGCTGTCAGCACCAGTGTAACAGCAAAAATAGGAATGGTTGGATTCCTGCATCCTGGAGAGAGAATGTGCCCTACGGAGCAGGAGAGAGATAGGAATCAGGAAGATCATAAAAGATGGGAAGGCAACAGTTGAGGCAGGGAGTCACTAAAAGGAAGTTAATGCTGCTAGTGGGAGGTAGTCTAAGAAAATATATTAGAAGCTGAGATGTAAACTTGAAGGGCAAATATAACCCTTCACATCTATGGCTTTCAAGAAACTCCTACGGAGTGGCATGCCACAAATTTTTACTGGAAGCTTGACATCTGGTAGCTTTTTATGCCTCTGGTAATCAGCCTCCTCATACTTGACAGCTGGGCTGGGAGCAAGTGCTTTTCTCCCAATGTTTGCTGACACTTTGGAGCACCACCATCACTGGGAACAGCACAAACCCTCCTCGTGCCTCCACCAGGGAACTCAGAAATTATCATTACGACTATTGGGTTCCCACGGAACATAGCAGGGAAAGGATCCCTCTGCTAAGTCAGTCTTGAACTGCAGCAGAGAAAAAAGAATATTAAAAACAAAAAAGAAAGTGTGTAAATATGTCTTCAACCTCAGATCTCCTGGACCTCAGGAAATCCACGTGAGTATGCAGCTCCACTCATCTTAAAAGCTCACAGCGATGAAATATTACCAATAAAACACCATGAATAGACTTTCACATACAGTAATTGGATTGCAAAAGGTATTTAATTGTCAAGCAGGCCATGTATCATGTCTGAAGCCTGGAAAACCCCGAGAACAGCAGTATTTATAGCCCTTTGCATTTTCTGCATTTCAGTTCTGTGCAAGACAAAGAAATCATCTGCAGGGAAAGTGTCAATCCTGTGGCAAAGGTTACAGATTAAACTGCTGCTCTGTAAATATGTATATACATCCACAATGCATGCATTATTCTGAAAGGAAGCCAGTCATCCAGACATTGATTTTCCTGCAAGAAATATAATTCACTGAAACACAGTGGCTGCTGCAGCTTAACAAGCACTATTTCCTTCCCTCATACATGGATTTTTGCATTCAAAGGACACGGTTTGCTTATAAGTTTGTGTGTGTGTGCAGAAGAGGGAAATCTTTACCTAGAAATCTTTATCTCCACTGAATGCTACTTTTCAGCTAATGAGATTTCTGTCACCTAAATTTTCATTGTTTTAAGAGCAAGTGGCTGCCGACAGTTTCCTTTCAAGCTTGAATGATGAAAGGAAAACACCACGCTGCCTCATCTGGCTAGCTTGCTGTGAGCTAATGAGCCTGAGGCTGCACCCATCTTTGCTATACTAGTGTGACCTTATGTCTGCTAATGCACAGGGAAGGAGTGAAAAATGTACTGCTAGTTGCCTCCAACAGTTCCCTGGGGACATGCTGAATGTGCCAAACAATTTAGTAAATATATATCAGGTTACTGTGTTGAAACATACTCCAAAGTATTGCAACCTCAGGTATCTCAATCAAAAGATCGTGTTTTATTTTTGCTTGTCTTCCCCCTCTGCGTTCAACATTTGGTAATTTCTCTGTGAAAGGGATTTATTTACCTTGTAGTTTTTATACCTTTCAGAGTAACTTCCAATTAGTGATTAGTTTTGTAATAGGCTGTCTGAAATTTTTAACTGTAGTTTTGGTTGGGTGGTTCTTGGGGTTTTGCTTGTTTGTTTGCTTGTTTTCTTTTCTACTACCAGGTAAATAGAAGTTGATTTTAAAAACAATTCCTGGCTGTGAGTGTACAAACAAGTGCTATCAAATCTCTCACAGAACGGTTTGTGTTGGAAGGGACCTTGGAGATTACTTCATGGTAATCTCTAATTACCCTGTCATCGGCAGGGACACCTTTCACTGTCCCAGGGTGCTCCAATCCCTATCCAACCTGGCCTGGACACTTCCAGGGATGGGGCAGCCACACTGCTCTGGGCACCCTGTGCCAGGGCTTTACCCCTCTCACAACCAAGATGTTCCTGACTCCAGTAGAAGTGATTTATCAGCTGTTGGCAGCAGTACCCTCTGTAGCTTGTTGATTTATGAAGTTTACAGACCTCTATGCAGAGAGGCAGAATGTTTTTTAGCTGTTCCGCCCACCCCACAGCTCCCATCTGACTGTTCTTCATCAAACTTCTGTGTCCTCAAAAAATAAATTTCCACCATTTCCCTCTAGAATGGACTTGGCAATGGAAGAAGTGCTTATCTTTTGGGAAGTCACTCCCTACAGTGAACAAAAGGTACTTTTCCAAAGGCAGTCCTGACCCCAGGCAAACAAAAACTGGGGATGAGACTGATCTTTCCCCACTCTGAGGGCAGGGGATGCCAGGAGGGATGATAAGGTTCTTGGCCTTGTGTGGCACGGGACTGACTGTGTGTGCCCTGCTGTGCCTGCCAGGGTTGTCTGTGCCTGCTGCAAAGAAGCAGATCTGAGCACAGACCTCCTGCCCTGTGCCTTTTTAATGGGCTGTTTTGTTTTATTTTGTCTGCAGCTGCCAACCAGTATTTTCTCCTGTGCTGTTGGAGCAGCAGAAGTGCTGGCTCGCTGGCACGGAAGCTGCTTTTCCCTCTCACTAAGCCTGAGTTATTATTGCACTGCAGTCACCTCGTCCTTTTTTTGCTTTCTGTGGCATCAGCATTTCCCTGCAATAGCAGTTGCAGTGTGCTGTAACCCTCCATGAGCCTCAAAGCACAGGAGCAATGCTTTCCCCTCCTCTGTGTCCCTGCCTTCATTTTGAATAAGTATTGGGTCTAAGGCACAGAATCCCATGTTTGATTTCCTTTATTTGCCTCCATCCACACCTTCCTGAACTGCTGTGGTAAATCCTTCATGCTAATTATGATCCTTTAAGACTCACAAGAACAGCAAATGCTTATACACTGCTTAAAATACAGAGATAGAGCGGGGCACTTATCCAAAAGCTACAATCCAACCAGGACAGGATTAAGTATATTCAAGGCAAACACACCCACAATCTAATCAAGACAAAAGAAGAAATCTTGGCTCAGCTTGAGTCAATGGGAGTTTTGCCACTGACTTCAGTGAGGTTAGGATTGCACCCAAGATAAACAAGTACGAGACAAGACAAAATAAAATAATTTAGAAGTGGGAAGGTTTGTGAATGAGTCATGGGAGAATAAGGCAAGGGATATTTACTTTCTGGGGGGAATGAAGATGAGGCAGAAATGAAATGTGTTTATTTGTGTGTGCCTGAGCGCAGTGAGGGAGGAGTGAGGGGTCCCTGTGCGCAGAGCCCACAGCTCTGACAGCTGCAGGATGGTCACAAGTGAGGTTCCCCAGGGCTCAGCATTGGAGCCAGCCCTGTTTAACATCTCTAGGGATGGTCTGGATGACAGGATTGAGTGCATCCTCTGCAGATGGACAGATGAGACAAATTTGGTTGGGAGTGTCAGCCTGCTGGAAGCTCTGCAGAGGGCACTGAGATGTGGCCGTGCGTCTCGTCCTGCTGGCACTCTGCTGATGAGAGCTGACACCACAGGATGGGCAGAAAGACAGATGTCTTCACCAAAACCACACCAATTATATTTTTTTCTCATTGCGGTTTTTCCCTACTGCAAAAATCCTGGAGGGTTCTTTACCAGGCTTTATTTTTCATTTTTTTTGTATGAGAGAGCAATAATAAATGTCCTAAATCTAAAAGAACCAAAGAATCACCTTTAATTAAAAACCAATAGAAATATATTATTTTTGATTTTTTTTTCCTTTTCCTAGTGTATATAGCTTAGCATGTAAAGCTTACCTAAAATTTATTTTATTTTAAATAGATTGCTTTTTTGGAGGAAGCAGCTTCTTCATGACAGTATAACTGTATGCTTTATAACTGGGAGAGAACAGGATCTTTCACTTTTGGAGTTGCTTACAATGGAAAATGAAGAGGTGATGGACCTTGTGTTAGAAAATTCTTCCTGCCCTCAGCCTTAGGGTCCCTGCCACTCTCAGGACCTGTTGCTGGGGAGGTGCCAAACTGGGAGGCAGAGAGGCTGGGTGAGGGTGGGCACTGCTGGGAGGACAGGGATGACTGGGAGGCATGGCTCTACAGGAATCCAGAAGAGGGAAGTGACAATTCTCTCCCCAGGGAGGAACAACCCCAGGCACTGCAGCCCTGGACATGCTCCAAATCTGGCTGGACACAGCCCTGGACATCCTGCTCAGACCAGGGATGAGCAGGAGTGGTACCAGAAAATCTCCAGCCTCAGCTGTTCCTCAGGACATACAAAAGGTTTTTACCAAAATAGGCTGAAATTAGTCTGTGGATGTACCTGACATGAACATCAAATCCATGTCTAAGTCCTGTGTGTATGGATGAACAACAAATTCCTTTTCCTAACTCTTTCCCTTTCTATGGAAGGATTTGGATGTCTGCAGGTGGCTCAGGGGTGTCATTTCTCTAGTATCCCATGCACACACACAAACAAGACCATGGGCATGACCAGCCTGGGCCAGCCAGGTACAACTGCTAGGACTCTACCTTTGCTGCATTTAACAGATGTTTCTTCACACCCTTGACTGGGAATGAGACTGAGAAATAGTAAATTGGTACAACTGAATCCCCTAAAGGTACTGTCAGGATAAGACATCTATAATGATTGTGGCTTCCATTAAAATGTCATTCATGAAACAGCTCTTACTACCTCAGCCTATCATTCCAAATGCATGGGAACTGCCTGGCATCCCAAATACTGAAGAGCAGTGACTTATTAAACTCTCTCAATCACCATTTCTTGTGAGACCTGGATGCAGTAAAGAGGAAGGCAGGACATTTTGGCTCAGCCACAAAGCCAGTGACTTGTCCTCAGGGCTGCTCTGCTCTGTGTTGAGTCCCTGCTAAAGGGGGAACAAAACCAAAATCCTCTTTGCTAAAAGGGGACATTCAAGGAACTGCATAACAACAGAGAGCAATTTTTTTCTACTAATATTACTATTCAGACAAGTATAAGCAGTAGGAGCACCTTCTGAAATTTTTGCCAAATTTTTTCTACCTCCATAGTTTCTTGTGACTGCTAGCTCTCCTGGAACCTGCAGGTGAGCAGGGGAGAAGCCAAGTGAAGCCTTGAAGTGCCTTTCTGTCTCTTACCTGGCTTTGCAACAACCCCCAGGGGTATAAACAGGATGAGCTTCAAAGCTGCAAGAGGATGAAGAGGGATCTACACCAGATCCAGTGGGGAATGTGTGATTTGTGATGAGTGCCTGAAAATAGCACAGCTAAACCTGTCCGTGCAACAAAGATACGGAAAAAACCAAAACCAGCAGTCCAAGAAAAGGTCCAAAGGTGGCAGAAAGCTCAATAAATATGGAAAATATTTTCTGTGCTTTTCTGTTCTTCCTCACTGCCTTTCTTTAAAATGCCCCTGTGTGGTCACACCCACTCCCTTGCAGTGAGGGGAAAAAAAGTTTGTGGTCAGACCTTATTTCAGAAAGTTCTTGAAAAATTCTTGTTTTCATGTAAAATTCATCCTGCTTCCCCCTGCCCCCCTCCAAAAAAAAAAAAATCACATTCCAGACTATATCTGGTTATCTGTTACTGAAACCATAACATGGTCATGAAATCCAAACTCACCCTCATCCTGGAGGCATGCCAACATCTCCAAAACTTTTACAACCAGAGTTTCAATCAAGTCATTCATCCACCTAATCAAAAAAAGCTAATAACATATACAATTTCAGGACTTCAAATATTTTGCCTTCCATGGCGGAATACAAATGAAACCACAGTTTTCTTAACACTGGTGATAGCTGACAGGAACTATTTGATAAAATAACCTCTGCCTGCCTCAAACAGAACATGCCTTCTGGAGGGAAGAACCACAAAAAAAAAAAAAAAAAAAAAAAAAAAAAAAAAAAAAAAAAAAAACTAGGTTAAATGGTGTGAATGAAGCAAGATTCAAAGCCCAAATAGTAAGGGTATGCATAACTGTTGCTGTCATAAAAAACAAACCCCAAGGGGTTAACCCAGAAAGATATCTGTATTCTGGGCTGAAAACACAGTGCTTGGGGCAAAAACTAAAAAAAGCTAAGAAAGCTGATGAAAAAGGTCCCTCAACACCCTAATTAAGCCATATTCCATATTCAGTTCCAGGACTACCTTGGCTGGTTTTTTTAAGCAAATGATTCATTCAGATAAAATGAAATCAAGCAAGAGTTGGTGTTCCTAAACTAATTTGGAAATGTTACTCTAATTAATTGGTATTTCACATTGGGATGGGAATTGAGGGAGGATTCTATGAAGCCAGCAAAGTTTTCCCCTGCTATGTGAAAGAGCAAGGAACAAAACCTGAATGCAAATTCCAGCCTTTGCTTATTATAGTTTTGGGTTTTAAGGTACGGTGAATATTTTCAGCAACAGTCTGCAGTGTCCTGAATGACAAAATAAAATAATCTGCTTAATGTGGTGGGAGATTCAAGCAAAGGGTGAGATGGATGATCCATTTCTGGATGAGGTCCATGAGGAATGGAATTTAAAAAACCTCCTAAAATACTGGAGGTCATTTTGGAAATTGCAAATTGACAAAACAATCTGGTTGCATCACTGCTGCTGAGTCTGAAAGCTGGAGAAATAAGAACAATCAAGAATGATAACAAACAAGGGGTGAAAATAAAAAGGTCTAAGCAGAGCACAGCAGAATGAGACATCCCCCACTCCCATTCAAATGGACTTGAAGAAGTTATTGAAATGGACCAGCTGCTTTGGAAACAGAAGGAAAACATCTTGTGAACAGGGAGGCATATTACTACCTAAATAACAGATGCAAACAGCTGATATTGGAGAGCATTCATAGTTCACTCTTCTGCTACCAACTTTTCTGCTAACAACCATTTCCCATCAGTTTAGTTAGGCTGAGCAGGATTATATACACATTTGCAGAAAAGATCCAAACTGAGCAACACATTTCTGCCTTTCTCCCCTCACTGAAGCTTGACATCAGTTTCAAGAAACTGCTTGGAGGAAAATGTCTCCTTCTGGCAGAGCTTATAATTTGAAAAGAAAGAATTCCCTCCAATGGATGGAACTCTCATTTGTGAGGTTAGGACAATTACAAGTTTACAAGTTTTGTAGGCACATGGCAATGATCAGGAGATCTTTATTCAGCATAATCCATCCTTGACCAGCCTGGAGCTGTCTCTACTGAACATGGATTCAACATGGATTGAAGTGAACAGATATTTTTTTTTTATGGTGATGCAAATAGCTGGCAGAGCAGATGAAAACATTTCAAATGGGAAAGGCATTAAGAGTTCTGTGCCCTCAAATGTCAGGCATTGGAAAAGATGGGATAGGTTAGCATAACAGGGAGTTGCAAAATTGTACAAGATTATCCCCCTGGAATTATTTAAGCAGCATTGTTCTGCCTTTAAAAAGGATTTTTCCCTATGGTTAATCAAGTTTATTGTTGCAGTTATTGATACCTCTTCCTTCTAAGCTTCCAAAGTCCCACTGTGATGAAATCTAGTCAGTGGAGACAAGCACAGAGACCACGATGTGAGATTTCATAATCAGTCTCCTGGACTGCCACCAGATCAAGGCAGTATCTCCCAAGAAACCAAGTGGCATGGGATCCCCAGAAAGGGAGAACATCAGCCTGTTGGAGTGACTCCAGAGGAGGGACACCAAGTTGATCAAGGGATGGAGCAGCTCTGCTGGAAGTGAGGAAGGGCTGAGAGAACTGGGATTGCTCAGCCTGCAGAAGAGAAGGCTTTGGTGTGACCTAATTGCAGCCTTCAAGTACCTAAAGGGAACCAGCAAGATGGAAAGAGGCTATTTAAAAATGCCTGGAGTGACAGAACAGGGGGGAACGCCTTCACACTGGGAGAGAATAGGTTAAGGTTAGATATTAGGAAAAAAAGTCATTCCTGTGAAGGTGGTGGGGCCCTGTCACAGATTGCCCATAGAAAATTGGCTCTCCCACCCCTGGAAATTTTCAAGACTGGTTTAGGGACATTGTCCCTACCCATGGAAGGGGGTTGGAACTAGAAAAGCTTTAAAGTCTCATGCAACCCAAGCCATTCTGTGGCTCTGTGAATCTCTGATGAGTTTGCTTGGCCCATTCTTCTTGCCATGCAAAATGAAAGCAAAACCACTGGGTGTGTTGTTCAGCAGCTGCCTGTGGAATGGAATGGAATTGAATGGAATGGAATGGAATGGAATGGAATGGAATGGAATGGAATGGAATGGAATGGAACTGGATTGAGTAGAATGGAACGGAACGGAACGGAACGGAATGGAACAGAATAGAATAGAATAGAATAGAATAGAATAGAATAGAATAGAGTAGAATAGAATAGAATAGAATAGAATAGAATAGAATAGAATAGAATAGAATAGAATATTTCAGCTGAAAGTGACAAACAATAATCATCTTGTTCAACTGTTTATGGTGCGCTAAACTTGCAGATTGTGGAATTTCTCGTGGCAATTTTGTGGTCACGCATACAGATACAGAAGCCTGTGTTCTCTCAAAACAGACCTTTAAAAAGCAGAGCAGAGCTTGGAGTCTAACAAACCAAAACATCCTGTTTCATGCTGTCCTGGCATTTTCCTTCAGGAGGCCACTCAGACACACAGCAGCCTCTATCCTGCTGGCTGCCCAAAGAGGGGCCAACAGACCAGTCCCTGGTACCTTGTTCAACCATTCACACTTGTGAAAGGTCACTGTAAAAGCACAGCACATCAGAGCTGTGCTGCTAAACACCCACTGTGTACAGATGTAGATGGCTCACCACTGTGGAAAGCAGCTGAGAGCAGATCCAATATGCTGCACTAATTAAATGTCTGACTGGGCACAACGAGAGGAAAACCAGACGAGAAAGAGAACTCCGGTTTTTATTTTGTTAACGCAAACATTTGGACAACTTTTGTGGCCACAAAGCATATTTGCACATTCTATAAAACTTGAAATAAACACAACAACAACAACAACAAAAAGTTACTGGAATTCCAATGACTTCAGCAGCTATATCAGAATTACAACATCCTTAGAATCACAGTTTGGGTTGGAAGGGACCTTAAAGATCATCATCTTCCCTGCCACAGGCAGGGACAGCTTCTAGTAGTCCAGGTTGCTTCTAGTTCTATCCAACAAACTCTCTTCCTGATGTTTTGTAAAAAGCAAGCACTTTTGGCATTGCCTCCATCAGCATCTTAAATAAATTATGTTTCCCTTTAGTGCCAAACTCCCATTTTCAGATGGTTTAGGAACTTGGTAAAGATGTGTTCACAAAACAGATTGTGCCAGACTGTTCCAATAAATGCCTGGTTTCTAGAAAACCATAACTGATTTTCTAGGTATGAGAGATGTGAAAATTCTCATTTGTTCAGCTATTTTTACAACTTTTGATAAAGTGCTACCTAAGACACAAAGAACAAACAGCAAGGAGTAGCACTGAAAGTTGAATTACTATTTGAGAGGGAAACAGTGCTGTTGGACTACATTTTATTTCTCTGCTCCTGTTGTCATAGGGCAACATCATCGAGTGGCAGTACAGAGGAACATCAGAAAATGTCACAGATATGGCATGAGCTTGGAAACGATTGAGAAGAATATAATATCATATAATACAATACAATATAACATAACATAACATAACATAACATAACATAACATAACATAACATAACATAACATAACATAACATAATATAATATATCATATCATATCATATCATATCATATCATATCATATCATATCATATCATATTGAAGTTGTGGGTGTCTTCTCCCTTGAAGTGTTCCAGGCCAGGCTGATGGAATCCTGAGCCACCTGGTCTGGTGGGAAGTGTCACTGCCTGTGGCAGAAGGTTTGAAACGAGATGATTTATAATCAATTATATCCCTTCCAGTGCAAACCATTCCATGATTCCATATCATGACTCCATATCATGACTTCCATGATTCTATATAATTCAACAGTATGGTGCAAAATCTCAAACCCCGGGGGGGCAAGTATCTCAAATATTCAAAACTTCTCAAATGATATTTTGAGAATTTATCCCTTGGAATGACAAAGAAAGAGATGGCCTAGAAGTGGTTGCTGATCACAAACAGAAGTTGTACAATCACGAGTATGATCTAATAGTTTGCAAAATAGACTGCAATTTCTAGTGGAGAAAATGAATTGTTACTGGAGAAAAGTCCTCTTGGAGATATGTTCAAGTGTTCAAGAACTTGTAGTATAATAAGATAAAAGGAATTCTTGCAAATATAGGGTAAAACCCAATCGCTTTTAAGATATTTCCTTTTTTGAAGTTTATTAAGTTTTTATTTACAAATGAGACATTTGTAGTGGTCAAGGCTAAATTCAGTGGTCCAGATCTGGTTCATTCTGGGTGCTTTAAACACCTTCCCATTGAGTCAGATGCTCTCCAAAAGCTGTGCCTTTCATTTAGGGGCCAAAGAGTGGGTTAACTGAAGACACCACTGAAGCAGGGGCTCTGCAAATACCTGGCCAAACCAAATGTGGTAAAAAATCAATGAACCTTAAATGTTTGCATCTGGGAAAAGTCATATTTTCTTGGGAGCTTGCTCGTCAAGTCTAGGGAATTAGCACATGCACACTTATATCATCTTATAAGTTGCAGAGTCTTCATCGTAATGTGCTGGGCGTGTGTCTGGATTTATTCTTCTTAAATACCAAATCAGAAAGTACCAGTGGTACAGGCAGAGGGAAATTACTCAGAGAGAAAATTACTGGAGAGGTTGGCAAGAAAGGAATTCTACAGTTCAGCAATTCAGCCCATTAGGCAGTCTATGATTTTGCAGATTCTACCTGACCCAGTTCTGCTCTAATTTTTCTTTGATTATCTTGCATACAATATGTCTGTATTCCTATTAGTCTAGCAAATGTTGGTGTAAGCTGAAAACTTCACTTGTATTTTGAAATATCAAAGTGTTTTTCTTAACTACAGCAATTTTTTTACCACCTTAGAATTTCAGTTTATTTCAAAAACTGCCTGTCTACAGTCAATTTCTCAACTGCTCTTCAAACCAACCTGGTTATACACAGAGAGAGAGACAGCTAAAAGGAAAAAAAAAAAAAAGAAAAAAAGAAACACTGGGTGCTAAATATTCTCATAATTTCAGACTCTCTTCAGACAAAGTAGTTTTGAATTCATTCCTTATTTTCCAGCTCATCAGCTTTAATTGTAAACTCTTCATCATGTCAGACTATGGCCAGCATGAAATCTTAACCACTGCAGAAGCTTTTTAAGCTCAGCACACAAACCTTCTATGGGGGTTCTGAAGGGAAGATTTTAACTCTTTGTGCGCCCCCCTTGGTAACCAGCTCCTGGAACTGGGCTGTGCAAAGGTCTTTGAGATCTCTGGATGGAAAGAAAATCAGCTTGTAAATGTACAAACCCCATAGTTTATTTAAACATGCTTCATCTACTGCTTTCTGCAAAGAAGAGCTCTGCACCTTGAGAAGCAAAGACATTTTGCTGGTCAGATAATTGCTGTCACTGCTAATGAACATGTCAAAACCTGATGACATAAACACAGAAAAGGTGAGAAATTTTCTTGTTTCATTTGAATCCATCAATTGATGGATTGAAATTGAGATGTTGGTTCATCAGGACAAAATGGACAATTCCTCCAGATTATTAAAAACTTCCTATGACCACTCAGCCTACTTCCAAGAAAACATCTCTAGATCAAACCTGTCAGCTTTAGGAAAATATCAACTACATTCTGTTAGACTGTTCTACAAGAATAACCTTCATGAGAAATCTGCTGGCAACCACAAGGCTGTTAATTTCTGTAGGCTTGTTTGCAGCAATTATGTCCAGGAGTGTAATCAGCTGAAACAATTATTTTATTACTGCTAAGAAATACCAGCTTCAGGGTAGACAGAAACATGGTGTAGAAATCCTGGCTAGAATAAAAGTTATGGATCAGGACTCATGAAATGTATAGTGAGGCAATTCCTTTTTTTACAGTCTTTCAGAATTTAGACTTTTTCTTGTCCTAATCCATGGGTTGGTTGGATAGGGTAAGGATAAGGTTAACTCCACCAAGCACAGCTGTGGGCAACAGGAGAGGCCTTCCATCAGTTTGTGGCCAAGGGCTGGGATATTTACCTATGCTGTGAAAAGCCTGGTGCAATTTCCTTTTCTACTGCTGACGATTGGAGCTGGCATATCCCAGGCCAGTGAATTAATGATGATGCTCTGTGGGTTGCCCAGTGGTGGCACGCTGGGCCCCTCCTTGCCACTGCCCAGCTCTCAGTTGTGAGTGTGCTTTATTTGGCATAAACAATTAATCACAGGCACTGGGACAGGCTCGCACACGGAATTGAACCACCAGGTCATGGAGTCATTCAGCATCTCCCTGGCTCAACTCCTCCACTGAAACACAGCACAGAGGTTCCAGCAGATGAGATGATGAAAGGTCAGCCCTCCCTGATAGTAAAATGTTTTAAAATAATAAAATTCAGGGAATTAGAAAGAAGCTAGACTTAGTGGGGCCCTGGAAACATGTTAAAAGTAGACTCTGAAAATTTTAGGCTTTGTGTTTGCCAGATCATGTGAAATTGCACCTGCGTAAGCAGTATATGATAAATGATATCATTTTTAGATGTGATGATTGTTTAGTAATTAAAAATAATTGTTGTTTAATCATAAGAAGAACCATGAGAAACTATGTTAGAAGTTTGAGGGGGACCACGACGAGCCTATACTTGGATGAAATCTATGTATACAATAGAACAATATAAGTTTAATAATTAACATGAAAGTTATATAACGATAGAATATAAAAACCTCTTCACCCAAATCCATGTGAGGGTAAGATTTGGGTTTGTACCCCTCACACAAGAGCTCTACAATAAAAGTACCTGCATATAATCATTCTGTGATTACGTGCTTCTGAACGCTAACAGTGCCACTGCCCACAACCTCTGATTTGGACTTTCACTGCAAACAGGAGTCATTCATCCAAATCCTTGCTTTGAACTTTTCCCTTGTCTTTTTGTAAGTCTCTCACAGCCACCTTACTTCAGTTTTTCTCTTGTGGGAAAACAAGAGGTTTTCCCACAGGAGGTGGCCCTAACCCAAACCCCTGTAGGCTTTACAGGTGTTTAGATTGTGTAGGGATAACACAGAAAGCAAAAAGAATTTATTCTGTAGTTTGTTATGTCCTACCACAAGATGAACTCCCCTAATCCTAACCTAACCCTAACCTAACCCTAACCCCAAACCCTAACCCTAACCCTAATCCAAACCCTAACCCTAACTCTAAGCCTAACCAGGCAATCATGGCATTACTATGCAAACCAGGGGTACAAAATGTGGTGTCACAGGATCCCAATCTTTTGTAAAGCTCCATGTGGCCAGTGCTCTGCAAATCTATTCTGAAAAGAAGGGTAATAATAACACACTATCCTCTAGACCATCTAGTCTTTCCTGCCAAAAATATCTTAATCAGCTATTAGAGATATTTAACGTGTGTCATGGCAGAGACTATTTGTGGGTATCAAAGAGTGACTGGAACCAAATGCAGAGGAAGATCCTGCCTTTGTGGTACTGGTGATGCCTTAAGTTTTAGCTTTTATACTTTTCAGATCCTGCCCTGCATTAGTGTATAACTCTGAATAATAGAGTGTTGGTAAGTTCTCTTCACAGTTTGGTCGGACAAAACAATCCTTTTCCAGATGGGAAAGGTCATCACTAAAGGTCATCATCTCAGCCTCAGCTGAGGAAAAGTACAAACACAAGTGGACTGGAAGGAGCAAACTGGGGGAATGTGACTTCATTACCTAAAGCCATAATTGGACAATTAACCCATGATATGCAAATAGACTAAACTTATATCTGCCCAAAACACCTGTGCCTGTTGTCCAGGTTGGGTGCAGCCTCTGTGAGGCTCCTGCACTGCCCAAGGTGTACCCTTTGAAGCCTTTCAAATAAATATAGTTATTTTATACCTCTGCCTAGCCTCTGTTCTAGGTAACCTCTCCAAGGCATCACTGGCTGCTGTGGGGTGCTGTGGCAGAGTGACTCA
This sequence comes from Zonotrichia albicollis, assembly GCF_047830755.1. NCBI lineage: Eukaryota > Metazoa > Chordata > Aves > Passeriformes > Passerellidae > Zonotrichia > Zonotrichia albicollis. The sequence continues at coordinate 9,442,663 of NC_133860.1, forward strand.
GGCTGTGCTGACTTGTGCTGCTTGAGATTACAGCCCATCATATTTAGAAACACGGTATTAAGAGTGGTTATGCTCTTAAACTTAATGAAATTACAAATTGGAATATCTCTACTGAAATTAATGATCCAGAATATTACACTCGAGCAGAAGTCAGCCTTGTCTTGAATTTTGAAGGTCATTTGGAAACATTAAAATTCAGTTTTATGCTTTAGAGCTTTGAAACAATAATAAGGTAAGGGGGACATTTGACAATGATGGGGGGAGAAGCATCTACTTCCCTTCTATTTACAACCAATTTGCTGAAGAAATTATGGAGAGCTGGAGCCCCCCCAAAAAACCCCACCATATCCACAAAACCATGGTGACACGCAGAACAAGCTGGTGTCACTATGGCTTTCAACTCGTGCTCCTGACAGGGCAGAAGAGGGTTCCAAAGCAAAGACCACATGGAGAAGGTGCCTCAGCACAGACATCTGCCCCCTTGCCAACCTGGCAGGCTTTTTCTCCCTACTACAAACCCACGTTAAGAACCAGACAAATTGTGCATTTAGGAAAAACTGCGATGAAAAATAAAATAGCTCGAGTCAAGCCAAGCAAAATAATTAGTTTTATTAAATGGAATGAATAAAAACCACCCAAAGCCTAATCCAGACCCAAAAAGCCTCCCAGGAAAGCAAAAGGTTTCTTAGGGGGAAAAAAAATATTTATTCAGGTTCAAGGCAGTTTTTCTGGTTTTAGTGAAAAAATTGGTTTAGATTATTTTTCCTTTCCCTAACTTTGTCAACACCTCAATTTTTCTTATTTTTGATTAAAAAAAAAGAAAGAAAGAAGAAAGAAGGTTGCTTTTGAATTGACTGATTTTAAGAAACAATCTTTCTGTTTTTTTTAAACTTAATTTCTCTTTTTGCAGCTTTAGGAATTTATTTTTTTTTTAACATAAAGAAGATCCCTGCAAACTCATATATTAAATTTAAGTTAATTTTCAGATAATCACTTATCTCACAGTAATATCTTCTCTAGCTCTACCCAAGACCAACAGAGGGTGGACTTATTAATAAAGTCCTAAGAGAAAAAAAAGGCAAATGAGGAATGGACTACTGAAAAAAAGACATTACCCCACAAGAGAGAGAAAATTTGTTGCAAGCAGGGGGAAGAGAGTAGTGCATTAAAATAAAATAGCTGATCCTACTGCTCCTGGCCAAAAATATTTGAACAATTTTGGCATGAAAGACAAAGAATAAAAGTTCCTGAATTAGGAATGCCTCATTCCTTGATCCAAGTCATACATGGTAGGGACTGAACATGTTCCTCACGTGCCTCATTTTTCATGGGCAATGTGGGAGTAATAAATGTGCTACCTTGATGTCTTGAGAGTTCAGAGATGTGTATGAAATACAGGGTGAAACTCTAAGCTAACTGAAATCCACAGCAGAATTTATTTTGGCCTTGGCTTCTCCTTTTCTATTTCTGCTATTGTTCCTTCAGTTTCTCTTTAAGGCCAAAAACCCCACAATTTTGAAAAAGTCTGAGGATGTCTCTGTTTGTGCCCATCCCTGCTGTATCAGACCACATGGGGAGAAATCTTTGCCCCAGATTCCTCACAGCTCCCACCAAAGCAGTGACTACAGAAAATGAGATATTTGCACCTTAGCTTTCAAACACTGTGGTTGACCTGCTCCCTTCTGGAAGTGAGTTCAGGCCTAGGAATTTGCCAGGAAAGCTTTTTCCCTGGCCCACACAAGTCTGAGTTCCATCTAGAGGCAGCAATATATTTTCAAGCTTTTTTTTTTTTTTCTCGCTCTCATACAAAGAACATTAGTATAGTTAAGCTTTTAGAAAGGGCAATATTAACAAAAATGGAAAAGGTAAAACTAAATCAATACAAGGTAATGTTCAAGATGACCTGTGCTGAAATATAATTTTGAAATTTTCAGCCCATGAAAATATCCCTAGATTGACATTTTGTCTTCATTTTTGCAGGAAAAAGTGCTTTTATATTCACATTTTCACGGGAGGGGAAAATTGTTTTCCATGCAGCTGTATGCTTCAAGTTGACAGCTGCATTTTTCATGGATATGAACACTCAGGCTGAGGTTGTCACTCAAGCAGCTTGAGCTGATCCCAGGCAGGGCTTTGGAAATGACCAGAACTACCCCGAAATTGTCCTGGAGAGAGGAGAGTCCCAGGGCAGCAAATGCTGCAGGGCCATGCTGCCATGCAGCCCATTTGCTCTGTTCTGACCCCAAAGAGCTTTGCATCACTAACTGGATTTCCTGCATGTGACAAGACAGAATTAATGAACCCAAATCATTAACAGAAACCCAGATTGCTGGTTCATTACATGAGACAGGACTGGGTCCTGTTTCTCCGGTGTGGTGTGGCTGAATACTGTTCCAAATCCTACAAATGACAAAGTCAGAATGAGAATGCCTTAGAGCTCTGAAAAGACGAGCTAAAATCTCATGCCAAACCAAGTGTGAAAGCAGGACTGGTACAAAGAACTTCCAGCATTATAGGCTGTGGATTTATTCCCCAAAAGTCCATTTTTGAGAGCTCAGTTTTCACAGAATCCCAGAATTGATAAGGTTGGAAGGGACCACAATCGGTCATTTGCCCAAACCTACTGCTCCAGCTGGGTCATCCCAGAGCACATGGCGCAGGATTGTGCCTAGATTAATATCTCCAGTAAGGAAAACTCCACACCTCTCCGGGCAACATATTTCTGTGCAGAGTCACCGAATGCTAAAGTTCTTCCTTTGTTCAGCTGAAACTTCCTGTGCACCAATTTCTGCTGATCACCTCTTTAATCTGCTCAGACTATTTTAATCTCATGGGGACTCATGGTTTTTGGTTATTTTCCTAACTTTAAAATTAAAAAAAAATTTAATTTTTTTAAAAAAGCAAAGAAACAAACCAAACAACCTTGCCTAATTGAATCAGTGACACCTAGAAGTCAGTTGATAAAATTTGCATTGACAGCAAATTGAGGCAGGGATTATCTGGGGAAAAGGGAAGCTTGCATTCTCCCTTGAAATGTTCTTATAGGGGTGAGGCTTCCCTCCCTGCATCACCACATGTGTGTAATGAACCCCCTTCATTCTGGGGGTTTCCAAAATGGAGAAGCAACCTTCCAGATCTTGTGGATGGACCCTGCTGGGCTGAAGGCATGAAATGTGAGCTGGCCACAGGGTTGCGAGGCATTATGAGTAACCCACACGTGCAACCTGCTCCCTCTCAAATACCTCATCAATCTGGAGGCTGCACTTCCCATATGCCTCTTCTGCCAATTCGTTTTACCTGTCAAAGGGGTTGTTTTCAAAGGACTCGAGTGACAGCTCAGAAATCCATCTTGGTGGATTGGCAGGGCCTGGAAACTGCGTATCTGAACTGTATAGAGGTCAGATGTTTAATTTCATGCGGGTTCCCATGATTTATAAATGCCCCAGCTCTCGATAGACAGCAGTCTGTGCTCCCTGTGTTTGTCAGGACGTAATGCCTGCCTAGGGACTGCTCCCTTCTGCACAGCCTGCCCAGTTGCAAGGCACAGTGTCAGCTCTAAAAGAGATAAATACACTAACATTAATATTAAATCAAAAGGGGAAGCAGGCAGACGTCCTGTGAACAAAAAAATCTCATGAAAAGACGTGTCTTGTCAGATTTTCTCTGGGCACCCCTCTGGGTGGTGGCTTGAGCAGCATTAATGGGCAGAGGTGGAATCAGCCCTTGGTATGGGCAAAGGAACTTGTCTGGTAAGATGCACAAGGGAGGAGGAAGGAATTCACAAAGCAGTTTTGTGAGACAGAGCAGAGCCTCACAGCACTGTAATTCTGGTATGTTTTCTGCACAAAAAAGGGCAATTTTAGAAAGACACAGAGGTGGTTTGCCCACTTTATGCAGCAAAGGAGGAAGGAAGTTTCCAAAGGAAAGTTTCTTTAAAGGATGGAACCAAGCCCATGAGAGATGGGCTGGAACCAGGTGACCTTAAATTCCCTTGTAACCCAAACTGTTCTATGATTCCTGAGTTACCAGCTTTGCCTCACTCCATGGAGTGGAGCCATTGCTGACTCCCTGATCCAATACATTCAGCCATAGGAACAGTCAGGAGAACTCAAAGGTGGCTTCCAAAATTGGCTTGGAAACACCAAAAGACCAAAAAAGCCCCAGAGCATGGTTTTCATTACTTTTGATACCTGCAGAATTATTCCATCCCATAAATGCCCAGACACTTGGGAAATTATAGGAGAAGAAGGGGAAAGGGTGTTATATATTTTTTTTCATCTTCCCATTTCATTTTTGCTTAATCTTATTCTCTGTGATGTTGTATGCTGGGCTATAACATCATTCTCATATGGGGAGCAGCCTGAACTGAATCTTGCAGAATGGAAAAGCACCAGAAAAGGCCTCACCAGCACCATCCCTGCAAGGCTCATGCATCTCCTGTCTCCCTGTGCCTCACAGAACTGCAGCTCTGGTGGCATCAGCAGCCGCCTCCTGGGGCAGATCCATGCATTGAGTGATTGTTCTCTCCAGCCCAGACTGATGGAAGGCTTCCTGCCTTGAGAAAACGACCAAGCAATCCATATATTTTGCTCTTTTTATGTCTTGGAAACTTAAACTGCTCTCTGCCTTGATTATTTGTATTCGAGTAACTTGTCAAGGAAAAGACAACAACATAAATGGAACCAATGTGTTGAATTTTAACTCTACTTGGTTTCACAGGTATTATTTCTATTATTATTATATATTATTAACTCTACTTGGTTCCACAACTATTATTTCTCTATTGTTAGCAAACTCTTTTTTTTCTTTTGTTTTTGTTTGTTTGTTTTGGTGGGGTTTTTTTGTTTGGTTTTTTTGTGTGTGTTTTTGGGGTTTTTTTTTGTTTCATTTTGTTTTTTTACTTGCCTAGCTTGCCCCATTGCTTGCGTGTGATGGAAGAGGAGGATCCACAAGTACAAAATACATTATTTTGCGTTTCCTTAAAGACTTGCTGGTCCTTGTAGCAGATCAAGGAGAAATGAGCCAGACAATATTTGCTTTTCAGGTCAGGTAAGTCATGTGTGCACTCTAAAGCCAAACCTTCCCTTGGCTTTCCCTTAAGCTCTCAGTCATGCAGAGGCTCCAGATGAATTTTCTGCTGGCCAAAGTAGAAAACCCAGCCAGTGGAAGGGCAAACATCTCACAGCAAGTGTTTGCACAGGCTGGTTGGTGGATGACAAATACAGTCTCATCAATCTCAAGTGTCCTTCTGCACCGTTCCTTGGCCCATGGATGTCTTTGTCCTGTGACTTCCCAGGACATTGGGACATTTGGCTCTTGGGGAGCAGTCTCTATTCATGCCCATCAGTAACTGGACACCAGCACAGGATGATGAGACCACTTTTAATTTCTCTTCTGGTGTCTAAACATCACTGTCTGGTAAGGACTAAGCAGCAGTGAGCCCAGACCCCCAGAAATATGGGTGCACTCATGTTTGTTACCTGCTCTGCATGGCTGGGTGCTGTGACACTGCAGAAAGAGGGAAGAATTCAGCCTCTGTCTCCTGCTCCATCCCTCTCACGGGGATTGCTGTGTGGATTGCAAACAGCACCTGCACCAAAAGGTGGTGCTCTGGGTAAATGGTTGTCCCTGTTATGGTTCTGGTTGGGATGCTGTGGAGCGAGCCCTGACTTTGTGGATTTGCCCTGTACTTATGCACCCCCTCAAGTCATTAACTCCAGCAGTGTCAGAAGTCAGCAAATGCCACCAAACGTGTATGTCTGGGAAGATCCATGGCCATTTTCAGCCCCTTCAGCTCCAAGCACTTCCTTTTCTCCTTTGTAGGTGGTCCCAGCACAGCTTTATATGTGTTTTAACAATCCAAGAACATCTGTAAAATGTTTATGCCATGCTTGGAAACAGAGGAAGGGAGAAGCCTTAAAAAGAATGAGTTCTCAATACCATTTCAGGACATACTGTAAAGACTTGTTGGTATCCTTTCAGGATACCCTGTATTTCATCAGAGGCTCCTGAGCTTTCTTTGGAAAGGTTTAGCAGATCGACCATCCCACACCAGAACATATTCCAGCACAAAGGAATATTCCTGAAAACCAGACTTACTCCAGTGCCTGGTGTCAGATTCAAAGTGATGGACAGGAATCTTCCTTCCCCTGTGCTCTTGGTGCAGATACAGGTCGCAGCTCTTCAAAGAAATTAAGTCCAAGGTAAAGAACAAAGTTGATCTAGGTGGTGTCCCATTTTACTCTGAGAGCTCACCCTGTGCAAGGCAGATTGATTCCTTGCCCTCTTGGGAGATGTGATTGATGTAAACCAAAAGAATAAACAAGGGAGTTATGCCTAATATGCTTTCAATGTAGATCACATTTCACCAGAGTGATCACTAAAATAAAGAATCTTTGCCTTAGCTCTTATATTCTCAGTGCGGGGGTGCACTACATAATTGCAATGGCTGCACAGATTTCCATGAAGATTTTATACAGTTTTCTATTTCAAAATAGTGTATTCTGAATTTCCCCTGCCCTGAACTCTGCATTTCCATTCCAGCAGGACAGGCAGCCCTCAGACCCCACTCCACACCTGTGTGACTTTCCTGCATTCCCCAGGTGGCATGGGACATTGCAGAGACTCAGCAGCATGCAATCCTCTCCCCAGAGAGCCACGGGCTGTAAAATCCTTCTCTCAAGAGAAATTAAAGAGGCCTCCATGGGCTTTTGTAAATGGCAGGCTCCCATCAAAATCAGAGGCTCAGGACAGGCCAGAAGATATTTCCCACCTTGTTCTTCTCAACATAGGTACAAAATGAACAAAATGAAATCAGTGGAGTCAGTTTGCTCCTTTTGACCATTCTGAACATAAAGCAGCAAGAGGCAAATGACAGACTATGTTCAATACAAACTTAAGGGTTTATTCACACTGAGAGGCATTTTAATGCTAAAAATTTGAGAAAGTAATCTACAGCAAACAGCCACAAAGCAGAATGAAATATATAGACCAGGATTACTCAGCAGCTGGAAATTTGACTTTTGTTTATGGAAAAAACATCTTATAGGAATTACCCAAATCCACAGAGTTCACAATTATTATTAATGGCATTAAGCAATACATTCTGTTACATTGTAGATTGTAAAACTGGCCCTTTGCCAACCAGTTACCTACTGGAACACTCATTATAACACAGAATTAATTCAGTTCTTTGGAAAAGTGCTCAGGCAAGTGAGTTTTCAGACAGCAGGATAAAAAAAATAAATGGATTGCATTAAGCAAAATGTTTCTGTTTGTACAAAGCCAGCAATTTTTTTATTCCTTTGGATTCCTACAACTGAAAAGTAAGGGAAAATGTGGTTTAAGGTTCAGCCTAATTTGGGAGGAAGTCCACAAACTGTCAAGAAAAAACATTACATCACAGCAAAGCTCCCAAGCCTTCTTTCTTTCTCTGTTTAAATTGTATTATAGATTTTGTGTTTACGAAAGGAGATTAAAGATAAAGCCTAAAACCCCCAGTACCACAAAATAAAACCCCATGCTATTTTTCTCTCAAAAATTATGGAGATGGGCTCACAACCCTTAAGTGGAACTGTGGAAGGGCAGGAACTGAGTCCCCACAGAACAGAAGGAGCCCAAACCAAGGGCCAGCCCTGCCAGAGCCTCAGGGAGCTGCTGCCCCTGAGCCCATCCCCTCCCCTGCTCAGCACTGCCAGCCTCCAGTTGTTTTCCAGTAAGATCAGACAATCCATTACATGAAATAATAATAATGGCATGATGTGGTCTGTCCATCCTTTCCAGCTGGGATCACTCTCCGTGTAACGCCACTGCAGACAAGTGCTGAACCTCTCCAAGGAGAGTTTCAGTACAGCAATGTGGCAGAGTGCCTGAAATTCCCCTCTCAGTGAGTGAATGTCTCAAATGGGGGGCACAAGCTCATGAAGCAGTGTTGGCTTTCACAGGGGCCCTCAGTTTCATTGCTTTTTGTCCTTCCCACATCCCTTTGGCAGGCCCTGTCTGCCTCGCCCGGTGGGAATCATATTTTCCTGTGTGTCCCTGCAAAGTGCCTCACTCTCTGCTGGCGACTCAATTTGTAATCCACAGTGACCTTTAGACCATCAGAATCATCAGCACAATCCTATTTACATTAATGTTAAATAATGTGTACAAAAGCAAAAGGAACACTACATATAGCATCTCTCTCTTTTTCTTTTCCCACCCCTTTTCACAAAAGGTTAAATTAGTGTACATGTTACGGAATCTCCACTGTTTTCACTCTATCTGCTGCAGAGCATGAACTTTAGTCTTTGGGTCCAAAGGGGGAAAAATCAATAGCATCATACTGATACACAGGAAACTTTATTAAAGCAGCCATGGGCATCTCCCCAACCTTACCCTATCAAGCTGGCTTGCTAATTGGTCTGCAATAGTGTGGCAGCCATGAAAATTACCCAGGTCTGTCTTGTGAAAATCTGGCTCTATCAGCATCAAGAACACAAACAGCCAGGGAAGTGGGCAAAGGTCACTTCCTCGTTGTAGGGAATAGAAAATGAAGCTTGTTAACATTCTGCTGCTGCTTCTTCTAGGGAGGAAAAAAAACCCCAACCCACATCAGTGCTGCGGGGAGCTTTCCTCTGGAGGATTGAACAAAGATGATCAAGCTTCTCTCTGCTCACTTCCACTCACCCATCAGGTTTGCACTGACGGGGAAGCCTGAAAAAACCTGCCAGACATGTCATTTCATACCTGCCTGAAGTCTTTAGTTTGGAGTGCTTCTCTTATTTGTCCATCACAACACAGCCTCTCTCCCTTTTTACACCTTCTCTCCTCTCTTTGCTGAGCCCTGGCTTGTTGCTGTGCTAAACCCAAGGCAAACTCAAAATGGCCTGAGAGGCAGCAGAGTATCAGCAAGAGAGAATTAAAATGTTGTAAAGCTTTTGCAAGAAATGCTAATTATAAATGGAAGAGGAGAGATGCAGTCTCAAAAATCACCCCTGCCACCAAGCTCCAATTGAGAAAAATCATTGGCTGGCTTCAGGAGTTTACTGTTGTGTCTGTGAAGTAAAAAAGTGATTTTAAGGGTGGTGTTGCCTCACTGAGTCTGTGCCAGCAAGAACCTGAAGGAGATCCCAATGTGTAAGGAGCAACAACTGCTGATTAACCTCATCTCACATCAGGTGTGTTAGCCACACAAAATCAGCACTGAGATGCTCTCTGTTTTGCACCAGTTTCTCCACGGGATTCTCTGATAGAAAAAACCCCTCTGACGTCTCTCTCAATCCATCTGAGAGGCCAGATGAACAGTAGGTGTTCAAACCTGGTTGTTTTGGTTTTTTTTCCCTTGCAAAACTTTAATTCAGAATGTGGCCCCCAAAATAAATGAATCAGTTTTACCCCTTAATGATGATGGGGAACTTCACCATAGGGCTGAAGCAGTGAATAAGGGGTTCTCCATATCTCCATGAAATTGAGACCTAAGTATGTTTTCTGACATATGCGAACCTTCATAAACACAACTTTTTTGGGGCCTGCCACAACTCAGAAATAAACCATTAATCCATGCCCTAATGCTCATCCATTTCAATTTCAGATAAATGGAAGTTAAATGTGTTTTACAGGCAGTTTTGATCCCTGTTCAATCCCCTGATCATCTTATCCTAGTGATGGATTCTTGACACTTGGAGGAATTCTTTGAACTGACAGGATCTCTCTCCCAGGAAAGTGGTTTAGGAATCTGGATGTTCACAGCATTCTCTGTAGACCACATATCCCCACACAGAACTCAAGGTTAAACTGCCTTTAGGACTCACGTGTGGCCATTCTGTACGTAAAGATCTAGTTCATGATCTTAAATCCATCTAACTTCTCATACTTGAATAAGATCCTGAAGGCTAACTCAAAAATTTCTATCTGTATTGTTGTTGTTGTGGTTGCTGTTAAAAAAAACTAATGTAAAGAATTTTTTGCACAAAATATATGGAGGAATCGTAGAATGACTAATGCCAAAACTGAATGTTTTTATTTTTAATCACAGTTTACTATGAAGATATTTTTAATTTCTTCAGCCAGCTCTCTGGGGATGATTTCAGCATTCACATATTGCAATGGAAGGAAGTTAATTTAGGGATCTGCCATGCAAAATCTTCTGTCCTGGCTGGTCCAAAATATTAAAATCCTAAGGGATCAGTGAAAAGGAATAAAAAATTGACTCAGAATGTGTAAAATATGGCTTCAGGATCTGGGTTTGAAAGAAATGGAGGATTTCAGTTTGATGTATTTTTTTTTTCTTAATATGGAGTGGTTGTGTCAAAGTACAAGAGTCTCATCTTTTTGTCCTGTTCACTTTTCCATTAGTCTACCAACATCAATAGATCATCTTGAATTTTCAGAAAAAAGAAAAAAAAATGAATTTTATGTCACCATTAAAAGAATTAATACTTATTTCCAAGGGGAAAAGCAGATTTGTATTTTTTTTTCAGGTGGAGCAGGAGACACTGGACAGGAAAACAAACTGATTCAGAAGGCCATTGAACTGTGAGGAGCTCAAATCTCTTCAAACAGGTAAGGATTTGAAATAGTTTGTTATGATGCTACCAGAGTCTGCTGAAATGTCTCCTCCAGTCCCTCACATGCAGAAGAACATACTTTAAATACAACATTAAAGATACCCTTGACTAGTAAAGATCCTGTCATAGTATGCTAATCAAATCCAGCTTTGATTTCATGCTTACTTTTCTGCTCATCCCAATTGTAAAGTTAAGCTGTAATTAATACATAAGAGGCTGGTGATTATACAGTATTAGGCTGAACATATAGAGTGAACATACAGCATTAGATTGCATTTCAATAGATCAGACGCTGTAAAGAAACAAGATCAACTCATGAGGTCTGGTATTATCAGGCTGCTAACTTATCTGGGTGAAAATCTTGAGCTCTTGCATTGATCTTCTGCCATGGGTGACATCTTCTGCATCTGTGTGTGTGTGTGCCTGCTTACATGTGCTCATGCAAATTAAACAAGCGCTCCTTCCCCATTATTATTATTATTTTTTTAAATTTGTAGATTCATAGAGTTGTAGAATATTCATAGATTTGAAGGGCACCCGCAAACATTATTGAGTCCAACCGCTGGCCCTGCACAGGGCTAGAGAATCCCGCCATATGGCTGAGAGCGTTGTCCAAAATATTTCTGAAACTCTGACAGGCTTGGAGCTGTGACCACTTCCCTGGGCAGCCTGTTCCAGTGCCTGAGCATCCTCTGGGGCTCTGCCACCCAGGGAACCATTAGTATTTATTTGGAAATGGGTCTGATAGATGACTGCCATGGCAGAGGGTGTGTCTCTCCATCAAGGAGGTCGAAGTTGTTTTTCCCTCCCTGCCTGCCTGCTCAGAAGAAGGGACAGAACACATAAAGGAATAAACCCAGGATTAGCCAGCACCCTACTGCCAAAGGGTGCACAAAAACTAGAGGAGTCCCTTCAGACATCTTGTCAAAGACCTGCTAAGATCTTTGCATCCTCCTGCCAGCAGGAAAAAAAGTAGAGCTTTCTATAGTCTGAAACACTTAAAACTAGAAGAAAGGACGTATAACTACAAGAAAAGCCCTGGGATTCATCATTCAGCTTTATAGCATAGGAAATCACACTAACTGTAATAAATAGTGAATAGCAGAGATGAGGAAAAAGTAGCCCCCTATGATCCTGAGCCCACTTGTGCTTCCTCTGGAGTACATCCGGAGCAATTGCAGTAAAAAGAAACAACAGAGGTCCAGACGCTCAAAGTCAACTTGGCACCATAAAAGTTTAAGGAGTTCATCCTTTGAAGAGCCCTGTGGCTCAAAACATTTTTATTAAAAGAAAAAAAAAAAAAGAAAGAAAAAAAAAAAGAAAGGAAAAGAGAGGGAAGGAAAAGAAGGCTCAGTTACAGAGAGAGGTTTATTGTGCATGCAGGGACTGACTGCCTTTGGCTGCAGCACCACAGCAGAGCCCTGCTGCCACTGCTGTGGCATCCCATCTCCCTGCACCGTAACGAGATCGCATGTGAAAGCCTAAATTATGCAAATGAAAAGGCTCCACTAATACTGTTGAAATATTCCTGGAGTGTACACTTGACAACCTCAAAGTACATTTCACACCACTAATGACTCCATCACTAACACAATTGTCATGAGTCAAGCAGTTTCCATAGCAACGCCCTAGTACAGCTGTTTACCCATATAAAGTACTGCACCTACTTAGTTCCATATACAGACAGATCACTAGATTCCTAGGTACTGAAATTGAAATAATTCAATTTTCAGTGTCTCTCTTTATGAAGTGATTCTGCCAGCTATAGGTATTAGCATATCAATGTGACTTTGACAGGGTCTGCTGCAAAAGACATATTTTGCAGGCACTTCATGTCAATTAGAGCCCTAACTGTTTCATGGAATAATCATTCCTGCCAGATTAAGGTCAGGCTGCAAGGTAATTTAATTGGTGCCATTATATCTAGGGGGAAAAATGCTCTAATAAAGTGCACACACTGTAGCTGCCAGTGAGGATGTGTTATGCGACATGAAAGGGATTGCCTTCCTAAAATGTGTGGGCAAACCATTTAGAGAGAAGGAAATAAGATGGAAACAACTTCAGATGCTTTGTTTCCAACAAAATTCCATTGTGTTTGACCAAAGGGGGAATTTCATTTTTACTTGAAGTGGTGCTATTCATAAGGGAGGAAGCACTGAAGAAAAATAAATAAGAAAACGAAAAGGATCCCCTCACTCTGTGCGCTTCTTATCTCCTGTGGAATGATAAACACTGTAATTAAAAATCTGAAAAAAATCAAAACAAAGTCTGTTTTTCCCAGGGCTGGGATGTAGCAGGCAAGGCAGGAACTTCTCTGGCCTCCCTGTGGGGAGCAGAACTGTGGGATTTCTCTTTCCTGCTGCAGAAACTTTGAGCCAACAACTTGTTTCGTGAGCAGCACACGTTTCCTACGGAGTCAGGTAAATCACCCCCTAGATTCCCCCACCTATCTATAATTCCATTTCCCATGCTTTTTCCAGAGGGTCCCTGATCCCTGCAAGAGCCAGGTCCAAGGACATCCAGTGAAGGAGTCAGGACATGACTTTGTGTCAATATGGGTTAGGAAAGTCAACTGCGTAGTCGTTGCTATCTGTTTTCTTGTAACCTGAAAGGGACAATAATTCAGATATTTTTTTAGTCTTCCAGGTCTTGATTTTCACAGAATTCTATTTATTTTCCCCAGAAATTTGATTTTCCTTGGAGCGCATGTTTTGTTTTTCTCTAGTGTCTACATCCAGCCAAAGCTTTCAGGGGACTGGCAAGTGGGTGGAGCAGAGGGCTCTCCAAAATGACAAGTTTATAAGGGAGGAAGGTGATGACAGACTAAGATTTTTAGTTCTGTATCCACATACCATGATGATTTATCTAATGTCAACAAACAGGGGCTGTCCTGGGCAGGGCCAGAAGTTGAATTTTGATGGTTCTTGTGGGTCCCTTCCAACTGAGGATATTCTGGTCTTAGCCACACTTTAAACTCCAATATATCAAAGATAAAGCCAACTGAAGGATGTATAGTATTCACCAAAGGCTCAAGGCCTGTTTTTCAGTTATATCTACTGTCTCATTTTCACAGACTTCATCTAGGCTGCAATGACTTAAACTTGAGGATATACATAGAATATTGTGACAGGGTCAAGAACAGAGAAAAGTTTAGCTTGATTCTTTCTAACACAAAGAGTTTACAAGTCTTTGTCAGGATACTGCAATCTAAAGCTTTTATGTAGCACTATTTAATTTTTTTTTTTCAAAATAAAAGGTATATTTCTAAACTGTGATTTCAGACTGGTACATTTTACATTCCTAAAATACTTGTTTATGTGACTTAGAGTTGTGCCTAGGATGTTGTGCTGTGAACACTGATCGTGATGAGCTTAAGCTCAAAAAACAAAGATGAGAATGTGAGAATGAAAGTTTTCTTATTTTCTGACTGACAAAAAAAAAAGATATATATATATATATATCTGGAAATTCTACCAAAACAGAATAATTTTGCAAAATTGAAGTAATGGAGAAAGAGCAGATTCTGAACCCTTTGAATTTCTCTATGAATATTTCAAAACTCTCTATTCATTATTACTATTTCCTTTTCGCATCCACTCAGGCTTACAGTGGAACTGTTTAAAAAAGATATAGGAAGGATTTTTTCTGCTATGAATATTGTATAAACTAACTGATTAAGATCAAGCAAAGGTAGATTATAAATGGAAATGAAAGTTTTTGTCATTATTATTTTCCTTTAAATGTCTGCTAGAACACTTTGGTTCGGAATCTGATTCAAATGCATTTGGTCAGCCATGAATCACCCATTAAAATCTCCATTAATCCCATTACAGATGTAGTCTATCTTCCTTCATTTGGTTCACCCTTGGTCCCCAGTGCGGGAATATGGATAATGGGGTAAAAGATGGCTCTGGATTTGAGGGCTGAGCAGCTCAAAGAATTTCAAAGCTCTTAGACCATTTTATTTTAATCAAAGTAAAGAAGTTGATTTATCTACTTATCAAAAGGAAGAGAGTGTAAATAAGTACAGAAGGAAAATCATGATATCTTCCATGTTTTCCACGTTCCTCTCAACACCATCCAGTCCACACTGTGGACTATGCTTAATATAGTCCTGCACACAAAGTCTAGATGCAAAATCCACACTAGATAACCAGTCACAGTGTCAAAAATCTGAACCTCTAAGATGCTTTCTGGTAGAAACTTAAGTTCTACACTCAAGAAAAAACAAGACCAGTCAAAACCCTGTATGGTTGTTGCTGTATCAGTGTTGTCATCAATCTTTCAGTTGTAACTGAGGAGGCAAGCAAAGACTTGGCCTATTCTATAGGAAACTTTGGTTTGAGCTCATGGGACTGACCTGCAGCTTTTCTCCCACCTGCAAGAAAGAGGGATTCACTGTTGAAGCATCAGACATTGCTTCAAAAGTATTGCAGCAGCGAAACGAGCTGTCTGCTGTGGTCTGGGTGTTGAGCCTCTGCTCTTCTCATGGACAATTTGCCCACCTTTATAGTCACTTTCCCCACAGGACCATGTTCATATGAGCATGGCCTGTGGAAAACATCCTTCTCTCCACCTCATCTTCATGAGAGGCTCTGTATGACTGTGCAGGTCAGCTGCAGCTCTGCTGAGGCTTTGGCTCCCATTTGCAATATTACATTTCCATATTTGCAATATTACATTTCCACGCTACCTACAGCTTCCAGGTACACCCATGCACCTGCCTGGGGCTGGAGGAGATGAGCACAGTTCATCAGTGACTTTTTAGATTTGAGCATAATTTTGCTTGCAGGGCCACCTGCATCCTGCAGGAGCCCTTGTGCTCTGGGCAGTGGCTGGCCAATGATGTGGGAGGTAACAGTGCACAAACAGATTGATTTTCTGCTTGCTTTATGAAGTGTTACAGCTCCTCTTTCCCCTTTTTCTGTATTTTTCCTCAATAATACGTCCTTCTTCAGCTCCCGTCGTAGGAATGGACTTGTTTCCTGTGTCCAAGAAGGCCGTGTTCAATGTAAAGATTTAAGGATCATGAAAACCTTAGATCACATAGCTCCTTCTTTCTTTTCTTTTATAATAATTTTTGAATGACATGGAAAACAGGCAATGGAAAGTTTTCACATTTGTGCAAACATCTTATTTCAAAGGTTGTCAGACAACAAATAAACTAAACAGATGACAAAAGCTGACGAAAACTGGGAAAATATTGCCATAAACAGAATTTATTCAAAAACACATTTCCATCTGGATGAAATCCCCTTTCATTCTTTTCTTCTAATCTTATTTTGAATGAAATATTTTTTTTTTAACAAAACTCACAGCAGAACTGGAGATATCCCCCTGATGCTAAGACCTCACTTGTTGACTGCCATTGACCTTCTCTTCACCAGGTGAAGCAAACCAGATGAGTTTGGCCAGGGATATCTCATTTGCCATGAGAAGACCCTTCAAGAAGCAGGCAACATTATTTTGTCTGTGCTCTGCTTACAGCCTGCAACACCCTTATTTAACCAGCAAAAAATCCCATTATCAGAAAAAAGATTCTTTGGATTTTGACTGCTTGCTTACAGCTGCTATGGTGCTTAAAGTGGAGAAAGCAGCTCAGAACACGTGCAAAGGAAGAATACATTAAGTTATAAATTAAGGGAATAAACCTGGAAAAGGCTTTCATGCCTGATTTATTTTTTATTTTTTACAAAAAGGAGACAACTTGCAAATGTATATCTGTGGAAAGAGGAGGTGGCAGTGAACAAGGACAGTGCATTTCCCAGTAGGAGATGAGTAAGCTGAGGGATAGCTGCAGGATGTCAAGATGTACTTTGCTGTCACAAAGATTTTACACATAGGCTGGACAACCTGTTAAATAAATCAACATGTATCTATCTCTCTCTCTCTTTTTTTTTCCCCCCCAGATATCTACGTGGAAACTCACAGCTGCATTTTAATGTGTGCAGAGTGTTTGTTAACTTGGCATAGCCTTTTCATCATTTCCAACCCAATGCTACCTCTGGGGGGTGAATCATCATTATGTAACACAGCACACATGGTACCATGTGATGATCCTTGTCCTTGCTGAGGAACGAACAAAAAGAAAATGGAAAACCACAGAGCAATATTAATACAGAGGTACACAAGCATCCTAGTTATCATAAACAGGATAGACTGACTGCTGGGTATGTTTTTCTCACCTCTCAAAAACACTTATTGATTTGAGTGGGAAATGTTCTTTCCTAGCTGGTACAGACTCTGGTCTCTGGAGTAATTAAGGGCAAAAATTTTTTTTTTAATCAGCTTTTGCATTGAGAGGAGGAATTTCAGCTAACTCCAGTAGTCAGAGCAGACTCACAATAACCTGTAGATCATCCTTGTCTTAACCTCTTACACACTGCACTGATCCAGAACACAAAATAAAGTGAATTTTTGAGATCAGAAGTCTGTTGTAAAGCTGAAGAAGATCAGCTTGGTGGTCACAATATAAAAGGAAAGAGTGAGATTGTTGCATAGGAATTTATAAACAAAATAGAACAAGGCCAAACTGAACAAGTGGTGAACAAGAACTGAACATGAAACTGGCTAAAAGAGAGACAAAGCAACTTTGGCTATTCCTCTGCACTGGTAATGGAAAACATCAAGGGAATGCTTAGTTATGAACAGAAGTTTCCATTATTGTTCGAACAAATCCAAGAGTGGGCAACTCTGCTGTCCCTGTGAAATGCAGCCAACAGCAAAAGTGTGCTGGAAATCGTCTGGCTGGAAGTGAAGGACCAGATAATATCCCACCTATAACTGAGTGGTTTGCTGTCTTGTAAAGACAGACCCAAGCACCATGAACTGGGTATTGAATTCTTATGGGAATTAGTAAAGGTAAGAAGATTTTTAGAAAGTTGGGGAAGTAGGCTTTAGAAACAGAAAGAACAGAAAATTTAGGGTTAGCTGCAGTTGTAAAGTCTGACAGCAGAAAAAGTTACAATGGTATAGCAAGCAAGGAAATTAAATGATAGTTTGAGTCTGGCTGCTGCTGGCTGCACATGAGCTTTGCCATCTTCCTATTGTCTCAGCCATGTAATAAGGCTGATGCTGCTAATAAAGCTCAATGAATGCACCCCAGCAGTCCCACCTTGTTTCTGAAAAGGAAAAACACCAACACAAATTCATATTTCAAGAAATAGTGTGATTTACAGTGGAAACCACCAGGACCACCACTGCCACAGACAGCTGTGACAGCATTAAAATCCTGCCTCAGAAAGGATCAGTAGATTTCAAGATGGAATCAGTGGAAGATAACAGATTTTGCACTACAGGTGGGAAATGGCTTCATATGTCTTAAAACAGTCTCTCCCAGGTTTGGGAAGAAAAAGAAGACAAATATCCTATCAAGTCCTGCTCTTAATATTCAAACTTCCCCAAGAACTTCCAGAAGGTTTAATATTTTCAGTAGATGTTTTAGAAACCTTTTATATTCAACAGCTTGCCCCTGTCTTGCTGTTCAATGTTTTGTTTTGCAGATGGGCTACCCAAGCTGCTAACAACCAAAGAACAACATAAAGTGCCTTGAGAAAGGAAGAACTGGAAATAGCTAATATGGAATAGCTAATGTGGAATCACAGAATGTTTTGGGCTGGAAGGACCCTTAAAGGTCATCCAGTTGCCATGGGATGATGCCACCTTCCACTTTACCAGGTTTCTTCAAGCCCATCCAAAATGCCCTTGGACACTTTGAGGGATGGGGCATTCACTACCTCTCTAAGCAATCTAATATAAACATAATTTTTGAAAAATTGTATTGATTTTCACCAAAACCCTGTATTTGACAGTATGAAAACAGTGATTGGGCAGAAAAGTACTTTGCTTCTCTGGTTTACTAAGTCAACATGGGATTAAATAGATATTAAATAGATATTAAATAGATATTAAATAGATATGGATATTTTAAATAGATATTCAATCACTATTGAATGAGTGATTGTCATTCAAATTTTGTCTGCTGTTTACAGTCAAATATTCTATCACACAGACCCTTTCTTTAAATATTTGTATCAAAATATAACTATGAATTAATACAAGGCATGGACTCTGATGGGATTTTTTTCTGTCAAAATTGTCATCCTCCAAGTCCACAACTCACCATGTATACAACAGGGAAAAGAAGGAAAAAAGTACCTGCCAAGTATTCACAACGTATTTTCAGACAGTAGCAGTATCAGTTAGGTTTGAAACAATATCAAAATAGGATATTTCAACCTGTCCAAACACTTCTGCATTGCAATGCTTCATATTTAAAGAAACAGAAGGGAAAAAAAATGATTTGCCATGTTTTAGTGGATCAGCTGCTGAGTTATGGAACTCGTAAATTAATTAATATGTCAGACACAAGAGAGTGTGGTGTAATGAGCCTGTGTCATCAACAGAGCTGTTAAATGGCACCAGCCCCAATTCCAACCCTTGGGAATGCCGCTGACTTCTGGCCTCCTCTTGGACATCAAGTCCTTGACTTCAGCTCCTCAAGTGAGACCATCCAGCCAGCTCCTCATCCACTGGAGTCATCTGTCAAATCCATGTCTCTCAAGTTTGGAGACCAGGATTTCATGTGGGATGGAGTCAAATGCTCTGCAGAAGTCCAAGTGGATTAGGTCAGATGCTCTCCCATCATCCCCCAACAGTGCAACCCCAACAGAGAAGGCCTCTGAATGTGCCAGGCACAATCTGCCCTCAGTGGGTCTGTGCAGGCTGTCACCAGTCCCCTCCTCGTGTTCCACATGCCTTAGTACAGTTTCCACAAAAAACAGCTCCACAGTCCTACCAGACACCTGAGACTGACTGTCTGTAGTTCTTTGGGTCTTCCCAACACCCTTGGTCTTTTTCCTTTTTAATAATGAGGGTTATGTTTTCCCTTCTCCAATCAGTACAGATTTTATCACATCACTTCTACAGCTACCCAAATATGATGGGCAGTGACTTAGTAACTCATTATTCTCCATACCCAGTCTAAACCTACTCCCTGTCATTTTGAAGCCATTCCCTCTTGTCCTGTCACACCAGGCCTTTGTAAATAGTTTCTCTCCACCTTCCTTGCAGGCTTCCTTCAGGTGCTGGAAGGCCACATTTAGGTCACACCAAAGCCACCTCTTTTTCAGGTGGAACAATCCCGATTCCCTCAGCCTTTCCTCACAGCAGAGCTGCTCCATCCCTCTGATCATGTTGGTGCCTCTGGATTCCCTGCAGCAGCTCCAGCTCCTTGTGCTGTTGGAGCCAGGGCTGGGGCAGCTCTGCAGGTGGGCTCTCACCTGAGCCCAGGGGCAGAATTCCCCCTTTCCTGCTGCCCATGATGGGTGATGCCACCCCAGGATGTCACCCAGCCTGTTTTTGAGCTCCATATCCTCACAGGCACATCCCTGCTGGGATCCAGATTTAGTGAAATGTATGTAACTGCATGCATGAGTAATAAGATGACCAAGTTGGATGCATATGCTTCAAATCAGAAAAATTACTTAGAATAAAACACAGACAGAGTCCAGAAACAAAACAATTACAAAAGAGTGTTCTGAGGGTAGGGGGAGCCATGTGGCATCAGACCAGCTTTTACAGGGGGATGTCAGAGCATTTACAGGCAGAAAGAGGGATTTTACCCCAGCTGCAGATATCTGAACCTCACTGAGATATCGCAGATATCTGAACCTCACTGCTCTAGAGAGAGTTTCATAGGTTGAGCCAGGAATTACTCTATTTTTTTTCTTTTAGAAGAAATCGAAAGAATTCTAAATTATCTGAGCATGACCTTAGAGTATAATTATGAAAGTTTAAATTCAAACCTTTTTACAAAAGGTCCCTTAATTCTGAGAGGGTGTTTTTTTTTAATACAATTTTCTTAATTTTTTTATGGTGAGATATTTTTAGCTTGATTTGACTTCATTTTCAAGCTTCTATACATTAAAAGACAGATAGCAATGATCTATTGCATATAAGGTGTGTTGTCTGAATTTCATTTTCCTGTAGGTTGATTAAATCAAACCATTTTTAGAGAGATACCTTAAAGATTCCAAATAACAGGAAATCTGCCATGTTGGCTGATGAAAAGATACAGTATGCTGCAACTGCCACTGGTGGAAAATTGGGTGTAATTTCAAGTGTGAATTTCTCTTACTTTTAAATCTTGGGCATTCTTATAAATTGAGTCTTGAAAATTAAAACACCCATTTCTGCCTGTTCTCCTGCAATGTAAGTTCCCCACATGTCACTAGCCACACACACTACTAAAATCACATGGAAAGGCTTTTTCCCCCAAAATAGAAATAGATAATACTTGTCCTCCATCTGCTTTCTTTTCCTTACTCCATTTTATTTGAAGAAGCCACAAGAAATTTCATAGCTTTTCTAACAATGCTGAGTAATGATCAGAGATGGATGTTTTTTGAATGGATACATTATTTAGGACAAAAATCCCAACAAACCCATCAAGAAAATATGGCTCCAGAGAGATGTGAGTTATTCATGAAGTGTGGTCAAAATCAACATAAATTTTGTGGCCAAGGGAGCTGAAAGAACATTTGGAAATATACAATATTTTGTATTGACATTTTTGAAGAAGAAATTGCCAATTTTCTTTCCAAGTGTCATTTTGTCTGAAAAGTTGGAAAACATTTCTTTTTAAAACAATCCTATAATTATAACAGTGACAATATTGCATATTTTCCATGATATTTCCTACTTGGTATTTTATGAAACCATATTTATTCAAATATCAATCCTAAATCCCATATTGAGCCAGTCATTGTCTTATATTTCCTACCTTTGAGATTATTTTCCACCAGCTTTTCTTTTTCAGTGTTTTCTATCTTATAAATTCGATCCATAGTCTCTGTTGATGGTGCTGGACATTTTGTTTTGTTTATGAACTTGCTCTAATAAATGTTGGACCTCTGGTTAGGCATTTCACTCATTACTGCCCTCATTACTGGTCTACTTAAAACCATTGTGGCATTTTCAGATTTTATTGGTAAAGATTTATCTCATTGATAGAAATGCTGAAGCGAGCTGGATTAAGACCCTAATCCCTTGAAGACTGCGTTAGCAGCAACTCGACTCATGGATTTCTACACATTAAAAACTCTGTTTCAAGACCTGTCAGACAGGGAGTTTTAATCCATCTAATGTGTGCCCTGTTAATTCAATATAAAGCACCAGTTTTTAATCTAAAAGTCATGTGGTACTAAATCAAATTTAATGGTGAAATTCAAGTATATTATGTCAACACCATTTTTTTATTAACCAGACCTGCACCATTGTCAGAAGAAATGATGTTTGTTTGACTATACCTACTTCCATGCAAACATGTTGACCAGAATCAGTTATATTTTCAGCCTGTAGTTATTTTTTTGACTGAGTCCTGAATTAAATGTTTCTGCAGTTTCATCAGACTGACATCTGACTAATGAGTTTAATGAGTCATCTCTTCTGATCTGTTCAAATGCACAGCTTTCACTAGCAGCCATCCAATCATTAGGACATTTCCTCAACTTTTCAGAAACTTGTTAAAATCTGGTTTGGACAGCCACATCTTTTTGGGTCACCATAACACATATACATCTCTGATTATTTAACTTTGTGTTTCCCTCTATAGCAGATGGCCTCCACTCTACTGCTGCTTTATCTGTCAAGTTCATTCTCCTGCTTCACATCACTCACAGGACAGAAATACATGTCTTATTATGAATTTTTATGCTTTAAACATTTTTTAATATATGATACAAAACCTTTTATGGCATTGCTGTATGCACATTTATAAATGAGCAGCAAACGCAGAGGGTTTTTTCCCCTTATGCATTATATAATTGCACTTTTATATTTTTTCATGTGTTAACTGCTCCACATTATGTTGTTTTGTTTTTATTTTTCAGGTGTCCTACAACTTATTTCACACCTCTTTTAATGCATATCTGAAACCCATATTTTAGATATTAATAGATTATGGAAAGTATTCCTCAAAATAGAAGACATTCACGTATCCATCAGCAAGATGGAAAATGGTTTTCTTTTCCTTGTTTCCTGATTGGTTCCTTTTGTTAAATTTCATTGCATCTTCATCAAACATGGGCAATTTAAAGGGAATTGTACTTCTTTTCTGACAAATAAAACAGATTTCTCAGGCAGTGTTACCCAACTTGCAATATTTCAGGACCTCTTTGTTATTGTTGTTATTATTATTAGTATTAGTATTATTCAAAAAACCCTAAATCCCAAATCCTATCTGTAACACAGCAAGGCATTGTAACTCCATGCCAAATTATTTCAATCACTTCACCAACACTTCTCAATAACTTTTTTTAATTCTCTCTTGGTAAGCATGCCAAGAATTTGTGTTTCACCATCACTGCTAGTAAGATTTTTGTACTTGGGAAAAAAAAATCCTGAAAATTGTATTGTGAGAAAACACAGAATATGCTGCCACCAAGGTCACAGCTCACATACTCAAGAGAAAGAAGTTGCCAAGGGCCAATTTGCACATTATTGTTTAAGTTCTTAAGGAAGAGGAGGATTTGGCCCTAGATTGCATTTTGTGATCAAACCAATATGCTCAAGTTTGGATGGGTAGTTTAAGGGGGAAAAAAAGAGTCCTATTTCTATAAAATTAATTCTGTAAGGTTAAAGAGCTTTTCTAGAATAAGCCAGGTCTTTGAGATTTGGTGAGTCAGAGTACACCAGTTAAAGGAAAAACACAGAGTGATACAGGTGTTCTAATTTCTGATTCTGATCTTGGGACATTATCTGTGGAGCCATCACAACTTTTGTACTCCCTGGTTTTGGAAATGTTTTGCTCCTACTTGCTTAGGAGGATTGAAGGGTGATTGTACCTTTTAAATGCTGTCCCTTTTCTTTCCTACCTAGAGCATTTCATTCTCCCAATCCTTGTTTCAGAGGTTTAAAAATAAAAAAGCAGGAGAATACAGTTTCAATTTGAGGTGATGCATGAATTGTATTATTTAATTAATAAAATGATACTCCTTTGTGTTATGTGTCATAGGGAGTTTTGTTTGCTCACACTATGGTGAAAAGACAAGCCCCGAAATATCAAAAATCTGAGGGGTGACACGGATAATTTGTTGGACATAACAGAAGAAAAACCAGAAGCCAACACCAATGCCCAAGGCAAGTATGGACTAAATCTTGGGAGCTGAACTCTTAACCCAAGCCACTGAGTACAAAAACACTGATTCTCCTCTAACACCCTGCAAAAGTAATTCTGAACTCAACGCTTTTGCAAAGTTTTAAACCGTTTAATCTCAAGACCAAGAAACTGCCAGTTTTATCTCTCTGTCATCCTGCAAAGATCTGTTCAAGATGTACACTTATAATAAATATAGAAATAATAAATCTTCTCTCTGAAATACACTTTGTCTAGCGTTTCATTACTGCCTTCAACAACCTTTATATTGCCTTTCACAATGGTGTCTTATCTAGAAAAGAGGTTAAAGTGCCCAGAGCCTGGTTAGAGAAAATGAAGGTAGGAGATATGTTCTTACATGCCTCTTATTTTCATTTCCCCTTTCCTACGGTTATGAGCAAACTTCTCTTCAGTCCATTTCTGTAGATTACTTCCATTTAATCTTTTGTTCCTCTTTACAAGAATACATCTTCAGAGTCAATTCAAGCTCTAATACATGGCAATTACTAAGGAAATAAAATACTATTACCCCACACCTTCAAGGATTTTTGGACATATTCTTCTTGGCTTTTCTATTTCCAGTATCTAAAGTGCAGCACTCCTCCAGTGCCCTTGAAGAAGCACTTGTTACATTGTGCATTATTTCTTAGCAGCAGAAGGGATAAAAATATCATCTTCAATTTATGAATCATTCTTATCTTCACTCTTCACCTTTAGTTCTCTTTGTGCTTCCTTCTCTCATAGTCTTCTAAATTATTTCTGGAAAACTAGTGCGCCTAAATTGGAACACTTTATTTTGCTACTGCTTTTATCAATGTTTTTACCCCTGCCATCTTGAGGCAGTTCAGCCTTACTCTTTTGGCACTCAATAACCTTATACCAGAAACCCATTTTTCTTTTTTTTTTTTCTCATCCACTGGAGGGTTTTGCATTTACTTTTTTAAATTTTTTGTCCCCTATGCCTTTGCCTTGTCCTAAACACATTTCTGACTTAAGGTACGTTGGCCTTGACTAGAAGCACACAGTTCTCTGGCTCTGATTTCCTCAAAACCTGTATTTCATGGAAATGAACCAAAGGACACCATGCACAAGAAACTCTTATCTACATAAGAAATGATTGCCAGGGATACTTGAAGAAAGAAATAATAGGGCCGCATTTTAATGTGCTCCAAAGAAGGAAAAAATCCTTGATATATTAATTTTTCATGTTACTGAACATGAAGAAATGTCCAGGCATCCAGCATGGCCTCAGAGGCAAATTTAAAAGGCAATTGGATATTTTGCAAATGGACATTACTATTTTACTAATATACCCCAGACTTATGAGGCAAGGGGATTAATACTGTGAGATGAATATCAAAATACAGGATGATATGAAATTTACAAACCAGGACAAGAGGCAGGGGCTGACACACTGGGCTTCATGAGCTGGGTGGGCAAACAGTTTATTCAAAACACACCTGAGAAACCTCTGCAAAGAGTAGAAGTGCTGCAGCTCCCTATCCAGCAGCAGATATGAAATGTGCAGGCTGACTTCCCCAAGGAAAGATGTGCACACCAAAACAATGAGAGATCAGCCCCCCAGAGCAGTCACACAGACAGATAGAATAGCTGGGCACATTTTCAGTAACATTCTGTGGTTTTATAGCTTTTTTCCACTTTGGACAGCTCTCCAACATGTTAACCACAACCACATGGCTGTCAAGTCACAGATATGTGAGCCACAGGAGCCCCCCAAAAGCCCCACCACCTCTATTGTGTTCCTTTGCAGTATGATAAGATTTCTCAGCATGGCCCCAAGCTGTGTTGGCTCCAAACTGAGTTTCAGAAGGACCTTGCAGGAGGCAGGTAAATTACACAACAGTTTTGACTTGAAATTTCTCTTTCCCTGAGCACTTTGCTGCTACCATGCAAAATCAGAGTGAGCTTTTAAGTCTGATACATTTATTTCAAAAATTACAACATACTTAAGGCATTTTTGAGCTACACAGAGCTTCAGCAGTAGAAGCACATTGTTTCTCTCTACCTTTATTCCAGCACAGTGTCTGCTGAAGTCAGATGTAATAAAGACCCTACACATGGGAAATGGCCTCAAGTTTCACTCAGGTGAGGCATTAGGAAAGATGTCCAGGGCAATGGTGAAGCCACCATACCTGGAAGAGTTCAAAATTATGTGAATACACAACTTGAGGACATGGTGAATGGTGAGAATGGTACTGGGTTGGTGGCTGAACTTGATGATCTAAGAGTTCTCTTCCAAACTTAATGATTTTTTGATATCATAGAGCAGGATGATGGTCTTCAGCCTTACAGCTGCTGACCCTGGTCTGTAAGAGAGCTTATAAATCACTACAGATTAACCCTATTCATAAACCCCATTCATTATAAATCAGTACAGATTAACCCTATTCAAAACCCTTTTCAACCCTAAACTAATGATGTGGAGCTCCTGGTGCAGCCTTACAACAGTGTAAGTTTTGGAATGTTCAGTTCAATGAAGGACAATACAACAAACACATTTTCACACAACAAACTCATTTTTCATACAGCAATTCCCATTTTACATGGAAAATTGGGACACAAAGAGGCCAACAACTGGAAGGTTGACTGTAAGAGAGAAGGTTGACTTTATTTCTGAAAGTCTTTGAGGATCCAAGTTGACCTGGTTTGCCCATGATCGCTCCTAAATGTTGTGGTAACAAATTTCCCCAAGCCTGGGAAAACGAAGCACCAGGACATGGAAACAGGGTGTCACAACTAATTTCCTCCATTTTTCAACCTTTTTTCTCATTTGGTTTCAAATGTCCATTTTTACAGCTTTTTGGCAGTTTTAGGAAGGGAAGAAATTGAGAATTCTGGAAGAGCAAAGAAACAAGAACAAAATAAATGAAATGGTGAGCGCTGACTCACATATTTTTAAGACCTAGATCCCTGTTTATTCAAGGCCAGGTTGGGTGGGGCATTGAGCAACCTGATGTGCTGCAAGGGGTCCCTGTGCATGGCAGAGAGCTGGAAAGAACTGAGTGTTAACATCCATTCCAACCCAAACTGTTCTAGGATACTACAATAGCAGCTGGAAGTTGGTTCTCTGACATGCCAAATTAATGGCTTGGAATGTTGCTAGATTTCTGGTGAATATTACATTATTTCTGCTGGTAGAAACAAGCATTTTCTGGCTTGTGGATTGGTAAAACGCTCAGAAAACAAGGAAGCTGGAAAGCTCTCTGGCAAATCACCTTGAGGAACACTTTGTGGCAAGACACCACAAATGTGTCCCTCAGTTTTAATACCTAACTTCTTACAATGTGTTGCCCAGTGCTGCACATATATATATATGTGTGTGTGCACGGCAGATGCAACAAATATTTGAAATATTCTTGGAAGAGGACAGCCTCAGAGCTGTTGGATCTCTGCTGTGGAAATGAAATGACCCACTAAATGCCACCACTGCAGAAGATAGGTCTGGGATAAGAAGCAAGCTGCAAAAATGGCATGGAAAAGAAATGAAAAATGTAGATGTTTAAGGATATCAGTTCTGCGTAAGTGGATGGTTGGGATGGGCAGGTTGGAAAATTAAGAATCAGGGCTAGGCATCCTTAAGCTTTGCAGCTATGTGCTGTCAGCACAATTCTCATCCTATCTGGACTCACACAGAGAAGAGCCCTGATGGTGGAGTTACTTCTAATTTACACCATCAGGGTGGTGCTTGCAGTCTCCTGCCTGTAAATGACAAAGCTGTCAGCACAGGTTTGTCTGGTGCCATTTCCAGGTGAAGCTAGTGAGGACTTTGTGCTAATGAGGAGCTCAGCTGTGTGTTAAAGCAGTTAGGGAAAAATCAGATCATTTTGTTAAAAAAAAAAAAAAAAAGAAAAAGGGGGGTATGTGGAAATAAAAGAAGATAATCAAGGTTTGTGTAACTATGTGCATGTGAGAGAAAGCACTGTGAGAGAAGAGTGAGATGTGCGAGGGGAGACCATTTGCTCAAATCTGATAGCATTACTAATACATAACGACCCTGCCAGCGAGGCACTGCACAGCTGGAATTAATCTGAGAGAATGTGTGCTGCTGCACAGACAGGCACAGAGAACTTTCCCCGTGTGAAGGCAGCGTGAAGCCCTGCCCTGTGGCTTGGAAGCAGTTCATCAGGCCCTGACAGCACCGACATCTTCTTTAGGCCATCACTTTGGGAAGGGGGGAGGAAAGCTCCCCACCCTGCTCAGAACAACACCCAGGAGGAGATTTTTGTTTTATTTCGTGGTATTGTGCAGTCCACCACTGTGTCTCCCCTCTCTGCTTTTTTTAAAATTTAATTTTTTTTTAATTACCTGGTTATTTTTGCTCATCTCTGCCCTTATTGCACTGGCTCTGAACCCAGTTGAAAATCTGCCACGGCTTATTTACACCAAGCATCCATTCAGGCCATAAGCAGCTGCTCCATTTAGCCAAGCACCTCTGTGCTATCCAGTTTCTCTCCTTGTTATAATAAGGTGCTTTCTTTTAAATCCATGCTGCTAGGAGGTAGTAGTGAAATGCATGCAGCAGATGACTGTTCTCTCTGAAAGGGGGTTTTTGAAAACTTGGTGAGCCCAGGGTCATTATTAATAAACAATTCCCCAGCAAAAGACAACTCTATCCAGAAATGCACTACAACCACAGCTGGTTTTAAGCAGATTCATACATATGTGTGGTTTCTTGCCTCCAAGCCCCTCTTTACTCCAATCTGGACCTGGGAGGTTTCTGATTTGCATCAGTAAGTGATTTACCCCGAAGATTTCAGCTTGCCAGTGTGACCCAGTCTCCCTTTGTCATGTAGCAGAGCTCCCTTCCTACAGAAATGTAGCCATGAGGACTTGAGGGAAATAAGAAAAGTGCTTTGAAAGGGAAATAATATGGGTTTAGTGCAGAAAATGAGACGAAATGGGGCTTCTGCAAGGAAAAAATATGAATTTGAGGGAAAAGTTTTGTCCTGTTTTTGGTGAAAGCAAAAGAAGACATGCTTGTTCATACACACACATAGAGCTTAGCTTGCAAACATTGATTTAATGTTCATTTCACCCCTAATTATCCTCGTAATAGCTATCGAAAGTCTCGCATAGTCACCAAATTGAAAATAACTTCCCGTGCAGAACTTCCAGTTACTGCAGGAATTATGGCTTTATTGCCATTATTAACTTTCCCCAGCTAAAATGTCTGCCTGGCCATTAATTACCCCACTGTAGGGGCCAGTGACTCCAGCATAGTTTGTAAAATTATTTTCTTTGATTTTACTTCTCTCCAGCCTGACTCTCCAGCATCACCTCTAAGTATTGTTCTTACATTTTATACCACTCCTCTTCCATCTTCCACTTTTTCTTTATTTCTGTAGAATTTCCCTGCCTTTCTTTTAGACTTCCCTCCCTGCCACTCCCAGGATTTTGTCCTAATCCTTCAATTCCTCAATTTATGATTTAAAATTTCCCAAGTCTCAGAAGATTCCTTCAGGTACTGTATACCCAGCATATCTACCTCTAAAAACACTTGCTCCAATTCATTGGATTGGGATCTTGGCAGGGTCATCCCAGACAGAAGAGAGCTGCTAGAAACGCCAGAGGCTGGCTGCAGGAACCAGCAGAAAGTCACAGATCTCCACCAGGCACTTCCACAGGTCTCACTATCCCTTCTGTGAGATAACTGAACCAAACTATGGAGCTGGTGTTTGGCTTAGTGAATAATTTGGGCTTGATGAACACAGGTCTGCCTGTAGTTTAAGCTGTGCTGATGGAGGATTCAGTGCTAGAGTGACTTTCCTGGCTTAAAAAAACACAGGAAATAAGCAAGCAAATGAGTTAAAAACCCCTACCCCACCCCCTGCCCCAAATAATCACAGAAAACCCCTGCCAACCACAAATTCTGTGCCTAATTTCTTGTTTGATTTTGCCAGACTTCAGCTTCTAGGCTTGTTAAGCTTTTCTCCTTGCTTTTTAAGAATTTTGGTTTTTTTTTCATAGGTACTCAACTCCACATAGTATCTTTGAAAAATGAAAGTTTGTCTACCCAAAGTTTCTGGGTAGGAGGCATTTCTGCCATTTCTCTTAAGTAATTGAGTGACATTCTTCTGTAATTCCAGCATTTCAACGTGCAGCTTTTCACGTGGAATCTAAGTATCTGATCTAGATATGGGATTTCTGTTTTACAATAAAAACACACATAAATCACAAGGCAAAGGGGGAGGAAGAAGACCTACAATCCCTTTCCCACCAAGGCTTCTCACACCTGCATTGATCACTCATCTTTATGACTCATCCTCATGTTTCATATTATTTGTCTCATGGCCCGTTTTGTGACTTCTATGATTCTCATACATTGGCAATAAATCCAGGATTAATTTTACCTCACCCTTGATGCAAAAAACCAAGGACGTTTGGCCTCTTTGATAGCAAGGGGATAAGGACACCCTGATAAGGACATTCAGCATTTATTGGGTATCCACTTCTTTTGCCACTGATCCCAACTTTAGGTATCTATTTTTCCCCCTGGCTGTACCCACTAGATATTTACCACATATTGGGCTGTTTATTCTGGTCTAAATGTGTTTCTGGGCTGGGAACCAGGTTCCTCCTCCTGTTATTGAGGACAATATCAAACACTTGATAGTGCAACGCCAAACAAATATTTCTTAATTATGAGAAGATTAAGGAGAACGGGCTGATTCAAAGAACGTTGAATCTCAAGGTCAGACTACATGGGGCGTCAAAGTCAGGTTGGATGGGACTCTGAGCAACCTGGTCTAGTGGAAGGTGTCCCTGCCCTTGGCAGTGAGTTGGTCTACATGGCCTTTAAAAAGTCCATTTTAACTGTCCTGGGTTAAGATATGATTTGAGGGTGTTTATTCTCTTTGCCGTTTGTTAGAGATGGGGCATTTATCTTCTGTTCATTGGGCAGTTTTCTTTATCTCTCTCACGACCAATCCTCCCTCTGGAAAATATCTTCTGTCCATGCCCACTGAGTATCCCAGCATGGCTGATCCAATTCCATCATCCCATGGGGAGATGCTCCACCCAGGGGAGGAGCCAAGCATTCCTACTTGGATACAATCTGAGGTGCTGGGAACGCCACAGCAGCCTTTGCCCACTGCATTCCCAGAGGAACAGCTTTCTGCTGCCCTGCATTGCCAGAGGGAGCCCAGGCCCATCTGCAGCAGCCCTGGAGCTGCAGAGGAAAGCTCCCCCCTTGTGCAGGATCCCTGCTGCAGCAGAGCCACAGCTGGCACTGCAGGAGGGCTGAGCCCCCATGGGATGGGGCTGGGACACCACCCTGGCACACAGGGGGCAGCTCCTCTGCTGACTCTGGCAGTGCTGTTTTGTATTACTGCATTTTTTGTTTTATTTTTATTTTCTTCCTTAATAAGGAGCTGTTATTCCTGCTCGCATATCTTTGCCTGAGAGCCCCTTAATATCAAAATTATGATAATTCTTAGAGAGGGGGTTTGCATTTTCCATTTCAGAGGAAGTGCTTCCTCAGCAGACACCTGTCTCCCAACCAAGACACCAACCCAAACTGCTTTATAATTTCAATATACTATACAGACACCATCAGTGTGCACTTGGAGTGTGTGGTTTTGCTGCAGAGGTGTCAGAGTGTCCTGGCTAGGACTGGTTTTTGTAGGACAGGGAGATTCCAGGACATGATGGACACATGGCTGCATGGCTGCAGAGCCTCTCCAGAGGAGAGCTACTGCTGTGCACAGCCCTTCATGTTGAGATTCTGAGTAATGGTTCTCTACCCACAAGGGTTTTAAAGGCCATGGGATGGATGGGGAATGATTAATAACAGTAATTTGTAAAGGTTATGTTTGCATATCATCATTTATTTGAAGGCTCCAAATGGCAGCTGATCTCTCTAAATGGGAACTGAAATGGGCAGACTTAAAAGGATTTTAGCCAAAAGTTTCATCATGGACTTGAGGGCTTGTGGGATTTCACTGCCAGTAGCATGACCAAAAGTTCCAGAGATTTTTCCAGCAATACAAAGCACCATGCATTTCTGGAAGTCCCTTGCTGATCCTTTTTTGCTCATAAATAGCACAGCATATCACCACACCCACCAGTCCTCCTGGGAAGACAGGACTGAATTTCAGAGATGCCTGAAGGTTTCTCTTATGCTTTTTTGTGTATTTTGTGCTCCCTTTGCAATGAATGCAGAAGAAGAACTCCAAACATTTCTTTAAAAGCATTTATATATTTATAAACACATAAGCAAATGATAGAGATTGCAGAGGGAGGGCTTAGCTCCTGAAATGCAGTTGTACATCAGGTGGATTGTGGCTACTAACAAGAAGATAAAGGCAACACACACAATAATTGAAATCAGCAATTCAAGAAAAATGATGTGGTTTAGAACTGCAAGAGGAGAACCCTCAGAACCTTTTTACAGAGGTTTCATTGCCTGTTTTCTCTATTCAAAGCTGGGTATTTTGAGGACACTCGATTGCAAATCTACAGCCAGTAAAACCTCCTCTTGGGTTGCACTTTCATTGCTAGGATAACATTACTGCAGGCACAACATTTCCACTGGATTTACTACAGATATATTTTAGAAAAACAGATCTAGCCTTCCTTTGCATTGTAGTTTTGTTAGGGGTGCATTAGTGACTCTAATGACACTGTGCTCATAACAAGCATTAAGTAACTGCTTTGAGATAAACCACGCATTCACCACCTAGAAAGCAAAGATGTCTTCTACAAACACACATCTGTTTGCAATGGGTTCTCCTCTCCATTCTGCTTCCCTGAGGTCCCTCTCCCATCAGTGGGTTCATCACCAAAGCACAGAAAGCTGGTTTTGTGGGAAACATATTGATTGAATTTCTTATCTGTGAAATCAAAGTGTATAATGAATCAGTCTGCAAGAAGTGCTCCCTGACAAACAGCATCCCTGCCAAACACAAGAACTGGCCAGAAATCAAATTTCTAGGTGTTACTGTTTGCTAAGCAAAATCATCAGATTGTCTTTATTCCCAGGAGAGTCTATAAAGCCCCAGTTTGATTTCTATTTAATAAAAACAAGATGGTGGGGTCAGGGGGAAATAATTCAAATCTCCTAATGTTGTTTGGGCTTACTGGCTTTGAATGGAATTGATTTCATATTATGGATTTTCATCTTTGCCCCTTGTTTGATACAATACATCAGGAAACAAACACTGGGTACTAATTTATTAATACTGTTAAATATATTTTTAATTGTCAAGTGGTCAAATAATATTTTTTCAACTAGCTTAAAAAAAGGCTTCTATGTAATTAAATGCAACCAGTTCCATCTTTTTAGATATATAATTTTTCTTTTACTATTTGTCTTACTATTTCCTACCCTGAGCTTCTTACATGCATTAAATGTACACTTTTCTAACCTGACACCACATCAAAAGAGTATAGAAGAAATATTCTCCATATTTTTATCTGTTGGAAACAAAATCTCAAACAGGTTGCAGCCTAGAGCCTCAAGACAACTTTCGTAGCTGAGTCCCTAAGATTTCAAGGGAGATATTAGAAGGTTGAGGAGCTGGGTCCAGGTGATTTATTCAGTAATAGAGGAAATATATGGTGGGGAAGCAGCTGAACTGCAGAATTGATCTACCTTAGAACTGAATTGTAGAGCTGAACCAATCTGCCTTAGATCTGTAACCATTTTCTAACCCAGGGTGATCCTTTTCCTGACTGTTAAATAGGGCCAAAATCACAATGGAGAAAAGCATCTTGTTTTTTCCTAAATGAGAAATGGTCATATAACTTTTATTTGGATGTTCATGAATGGAAAAAGCAAATACCGAGTGTAGTTAAGACTTTTTTCAGATCTCTTTTCAGTACTTAGAAGAAGAGTTTTAAGATGGTCATAGCCAAAGGCAACAGGAAACATTGTATTTCCTGGGTTATCAATGTAATTTCAGATTTGGGCTGTATGCTCTTCTGTCACAAGTGACATAACTGTAATCTGCATGATTAAGGAGCAACAGAAATAATTATTT
The DNA here is from genome assembly GCF_047830755.1 of Zonotrichia albicollis. NCBI lineage: Eukaryota > Metazoa > Chordata > Aves > Passeriformes > Passerellidae > Zonotrichia > Zonotrichia albicollis. The sequence continues at coordinate 9,476,367 of NC_133860.1, forward strand.
TTTTATTTATTTAATGTATTCCCGCCACCTATTTAACCACAAAATGTCCTGATTCAGAAAGGACCCACGAGGACCATGGAGTCCAACTCCTGGCCCTGCACAGACCCTCCAACAATCCCAGTTGTGCCTCAGGGTGCTGTCCAAACTCTCCTGGATCTCTGGCAGCCTTGGGGCCGTGCCCATTGCCTGGAGAGGCTGGTCAGTGCCTGACCCCTCTCTGGGGAAAGGAGGGAAAGGACCTTTTCCTGATATCCCACCAAACGCTCCCATGACTCAGCTCCAGCCATTCCCTCAGGTTCTGTCACTGCCACCAGCGTGGAACACGTTGGTGCTGCCCTTCCTCTTCCCCTCATGAGGATGTTGAAGACCCCAATAAATTCTCCCCTCAGTCTCCACTTCTCTTTTAATCAGCCTAATCCCAATAACAATTTACATCCACTCCAGAACCGAAAGCCTCACCTCCTTCTGGGAATGAAAGTTCATCATAAGCTTCAAAATCCCCATCAGCCTAAAAATAGACTTCTTCTCTCTTACCTTCTTCCCCATTGCACATTGAACAGACCCAGTGCCCTCAGCCACTCCTTGTGTGGCTTCCCCTCCAGACCCTCCACCATCACTGCAGCCCTATAATCTACAACCACATGCATTTTCTCACTAATGCCCTTTGGAAGACACCTGGAAATTTCAGGGCAGTTCTGAAGAACATGGATTTAGAGGCTCTTGTCCTTTTGGGGTGCAAAACCCAGGCACAAATTGCCAGGGATCAGCAATTCCTGACTGGGCTCCTCCAGCAGCGTGGGCTCTCTCCGCTGCGCTGGGCTGGACACAGAGAATGCAGGTGGGTAACTTGGAGGGAAAGAGGAGCTGCAGCATAAATCCAATCACTTGGAAACCACAAGGATCTCAGGGTCTTCAGGTTCTTTCAGGACTGTTCCATTGCTGCAGTGGCCCCCATAAGCACAACAAGAAATAGATGTGGTTTAATGGCTGGGCTAAGGGATGCTGAAGGACTGTGAGTGCTCAACAGGCTGCTCCTCAAACAGCTCATCTCTCTGTGCTGCCTGTTAATGGCAGAATTCCTCTTCATCAGCTCAATCCTGCAAAATCTTTAGTATGTGCTTAACTTTCTGAACTTTGAGCAGCCCCTCTGACTTCAGCACAGCTAGCCCTGGTGCAAAATTAAGTGTAGACATAAATTATTGCAGGACCGAGCCTGGAGTGTAGCATGGTGAATAGTTTCTCTTCAGGAAAGCATTTATTTCCTGAAGGCACTGTTTCAGCTTCAAGTTTTCACATATTTGGGTTATACTGAGTCAGTTGGGAAGCAGAATTGAAGGACAACTAGAATTGTACAAAACACACATTACTAAATACAATATTTTCAAACTGGAGTGACAGACTCACAAAGGAATTCAGATACCACAACAATGTTTCAAAAAGAAGTGTCAAAGAAATTTGTACTTCTCTATCTTAGCCCAAATGACCAGGGTAATCATCTTGGAAGAAGAAGACTGGAGTTTAAATTTCCTCTTTGCTTGAAAATATGAATGTGAATTTAAGTTCCCAACACCCTGAGGAAATTATATCTTAAACAATGGACTGTGGAATCTGAAAAGGTTGCATAAGGCCAGGTTTGTGAATCCAGTCCTCTTGTGACTTCAATGCCCATTTATAAATGTGAAATACATGTTGAAAATTACTAATTTAAAAGGAGACAGAGAAAAAAGGAAGAAATAGAGGGGGAAAAACATTTAAAAATTAGAAAGAGAAGAAAACAGTTCCATATTGCCAGGATGTTTAAAAGCAAGGTCATGTCACTTCGTCACATCTTGTGCTATGGCTGGAGCAAACAATAAGAAATTTTTCCCAAAGATCCAGCTATGACAGTGGTGGCTCCCAAGCAGGATTTTAAGGTACTCCCAGTACCTCAATATTAAATATTTATCATAGTTATATAAAATTTTACATTCATTGCACTGCTCACTTGTTTTACCTGGACCTCAAGGGACAAAGAGAATTCTGTAGTTGCTTCCCCTTTCAAGCATATAAAATAATTTTTTTTCATAATCACTCAATTAAGCCATAAGTCTCCCAGTTGCCTATAGATTGTCACTGAGTCATGTTGGCATCCTCATGATACCAGAAACCTTAGCTGAATCTCACTGATTTCAGGACAGAAAAATATTACCAAACCCCAGAATTTTTATAATTACTGGAGTTTGCAAGACAGTCCTTACTCAAGTTGCTCATGTTGAATTGTAACTTCCTTTTCTGCATTTGCATGTTGACTGTCAATGCTTTTTTATCTGTATAGTGTCATGCATATTGCCAGCATGACACAAATAAATGAGCTAATGAATAAATAATGGCAATCAATGGAAACAAACATAAGATTGGCTGACCTCCTCATTGTTCTCACTGAAACAGATGCCAAAAGTAATCAAGCAGCATAAATTATAAAATATAAGTTCAGCATTAGAAAGTCATTGTTTCAATGTTTTAAGGAAACTGTGGTGTGAATAAGGCAATGTACTGTCTAAAAACATTTACTCAGGTTTGATTTGCTTTCAGCACATGTCCATTTCTTCTCCCACTGAAAGTAAAATATAAGTTTTCTGATGCAGAATGGCTTCCCAAATATTTCAAAATATTTTTTACCAAATGAAGTGTTTGTAATTTTTTTTATTATGGTGAAATTCCCCCCTGTAAGGGGTTGGTGTTGCTGAAAATAATTTTTTATCCCTTTTGCCAAGGATCTGAAGACTTAAGGCACATATGCTTGTCAACAGAGACTCTTTGCAAGCGGTGAATAATGAAATAATCCTATGGAAGTAGTTATTCTTGAAATAACATTGAAATTACTGTTTTCAACAGATGCACTTCTTTTACTATGTGTTTTTAAGTATTCCAGCTCCTCTTGAACATTTATATTACCCTTTTCTTTTGTCCCTTTCATTCAAATAGAAGAGAAGCCCTGTTTCCATGTGCAGTGCTTGCCACAAGCCAGCTCTACCTCAGTGACAATGCCACTTCTCACATTTTCCTTATCTTTTTTCTATCACTAATGACCCATTAGTCATATATTTACATGCGAGGAAAAAACCCCGCTGAGAACCACAAGAGCAGTGGAAGATTTTTGCAGCAGTCCAGCACAACAGAACCATGATGCCCAGACTTACCATGACACAGATGCATTAAAAAAATACAACAACAAAACAAAATTAAAAAAGAAACCAAACCAACAAACAAAAAACAGACCCCAAAAATAAAACCTCCAAGCACAAAGAGCTGTATGAATAAGGTGCCTTGGACCTCCTCTTCACCACTGGGTGCCAAATTTTGTTTAATTAGCTAAAAAAGGCTCTAGCAGACAGAACCCAAAAGACTACAAAGGCCCATGTTGTAGCCATGTTCTGCAGTGCCATATGATAATTTACAGTCTGTGTATATTGAGATAATACCACGGGGCATTTTTCTCTAGCAGAATGCATATCTATTGTTAAGTAACTGATGACAAAGGCTGGCACATTATTAAAGGCTGGACTGAGTTCAGAATTTAAAATTCCCCTTGCATTTCAAGCAATTTTCAATGTCCACAACTGTCATCCAACATTGTTTCCAAGTGGCAATTCAGTGGGAGAAAAATAGCGATCCATGTAGGGCTTCACAGTGACACATCTGTTATGTTATTTATCTTAAGTGTGAAGACAGGAATGAACCAACTTCCAGCCTCATGAATCAGAACCGAACATAATAGAAATTAAAGGCAGAAGAGAAAGGAACAGCATCTCTGTGTGAATGTAGGTTAATGGAATATCATGTGAAACTGCTTTTGCCAGAATTACTCTCTCTGATTGCTTCCAAGTCTACTTATCATGATGTAAATCAGGAGGAGCTTCATTAAGTGAATTGACTCACTTTGGCCCAAACAGCTGTAAAAGAGATCTAAATGAGGCACAGTATCACTGCAAGGGGTCAGTTGTCTGAAGCCTTTCCATGATTAAAACGGTGGGACAAGCACTCTAACCTTTCAGACCTGAAATATGTTTGTCTTCCAAGGCAGCTGCCCAACACTGTATTTTTAAAAAACATTTCCTGCTTTACACTTCTGTATTTTGGGGCTTGTCCTTCCCACCCCTTGCCAGCAGTCCCCACACACAATTTCATGGAACTTCCAAACATTTCCTGTGGAGAAAAAAACCCAAACTTTCTGAACTCTATTTTGCTTCAGGGCATCTAATCTTGAAAGTTATGTGTGCTGTTAAAAATTGGCTTTCAAATCATGGAACGAGGCCCTTAGGGATACTTTCTTTATCTTATTTTATTTTTTTTCCCCCTCTTCATAAGAAGTTTCAGAGCTGCAGAGCCTCAAGCCAAAAGAAATAGTTGTACAGGCAAGTTTTCTACAGAACAAGAGGCATGCTGGGGTGCTTGCTGGAGGCTGTTTTACCCTCCTGCATTCACATGCCTCCCACAAGGATCCACGTCGCAGATATGAAAATGAGCACATGAACTCTTGGGTGAACTTTTAGGTTGGCCTCACTTCCTCCTCTCATCCTGGCCATGTCACAGAATCAGGGAATAATTTGGGTCAGAAAGGATTTCAGATTATCCAGTTCCAATTGCTCAGCCATGGACAGGGACATCTTCCACTGTCCCAGGTTGTTCCAAGCCCCATCTAGCCTGGCCTTGGACACTGCCAGGGATGGGGCCCCCACAGCTTCTCTGGGCAACCTGTGCCAAGGCCTCACCACCCTCACAGGGAAGAATTTCTTCCTAATATCCCATCTAAACCTACTCTCTTTCAGTTTGAAGCTATTCCCCCTTGTTCTATCACTCCAGGCCCTTGTAAATAATCTCTCTCCGTCTTTTCTTCCAGCTCCCTTCAGGTACTGGAAGGGCACAGTCAGGTCACCCTGAGGCTTCTCGTGTCCAGCCTGTGCTGTGGTTATGATTTTCATCTAACCAGGATGGGATTTACTCAGGATGCATTGATATTTTTTGGGAATAAAGTCATTGCAGTTCCTGATGTGGTTCAGCCTGGCAGTTAATGCCACACAGATTCCTGCTGATTTCTTCCCTCTCAGTGGGGTGAGGGAAAGAGTTGTGGGGAAAAAAAATCCCCAGTATAATTTGTGTGTTGAGGTAAGGGTTGTTCATGGAGGTAGAGAAGGAAATACTACTACTACTACTACTACTACTACTAATAATAATAGTAGCAGTAATAACAATAACAACAACAACAACAACATATGCAGAAAAAGTGATGACATTGTTCAACACCTGCCATCTCCTCACTGGCACGTATTTAGAAAACAGAATTCTTACCCACAAATTACAAGATCACTACTTTATCTTGGTGTTATATGTGATGGAGAGAAGGCTTTGCTTCTGCTTGTGTTAGAATTTTCTTTTCTTTTTTTCCCCACAAAACACACCACTCATATTCTCATTCCTATACCTTAGGGCCAAATAGATCACTATTTTTCTCTGGCATGACCGCCTCTGGCATTTAAAATAAAGCCTTGAAATTTTGCTTTGTAGCCCTGAAATGGCAAAATTTAGTTGGAATAGATGAATGAATGCTGTCAGATTTCACGTTAAAAATGGCTTGTCAAAGATTCGTGCACAAAGGGAAATACTTAAATTAAGTGTTTCACTCACCAAACAGGCTGTTAGATAGGAGACTTTTACTTTGGTACTGTTATTATTATTATTATTTATTGTACATTGCAGAGCTGCCCCCAGCAGTGCCTTTGTAATAAAACACAGATTCCCTTTCCCTCTCCTTCCATGACTCTGAGTGATTGCAAACAAAGGCTCTGACCATGCCAAGCTTCACACCCATGGTGAATCTCACACACTGTGTGTTTCCCCTGAAAACCATGACTGTACACAGACCAGGGCTAGATGATGTCACAGCTATGTGCCTGTGCCCACAAAAGCACAATTGTGCAGTTGGTGGGAAAGTTTGAGTACTTGCTCATGTCCTTCTCTACTATCTTTACACAGAATTCACAAACTATTTATTTTCCTGATAGCTAAACCAGAGAAGTTCCCTGGTTAGCAGAGTTCTCAGCCTCCACTGATCTGAATACTGGAAGGCAAGCATAGGGGTCAGGTGTGAGATGTTTCTTTGTGTTTCCCCCTCCCAATAACCCACAGGGATGGAAGATAAACTTTATTTCACACGCTGATGAGCCCTGGCACAATGCAGGTACATTTCTTGCCCCTAGACTGCCAGCTAGCAGCACAACAACTGGGAAAATGCATTTCTTCACCTCCTGGGGTCACACTGTTTGCGTGGTGCTCTGCCCTGCATGAGTGAACCAGAGTACAAATATGCCTTTTTTCCTCCTGTGTGTTGATCTCTCGTTCAGCTTACCTACACAGAAGGTTTTTCAAATGCACTTAAAGGGTATTAACTTGTAGTTTCCTTACAGCTCTCCAGTCAGGCTGCTGAGCAATTAATTGCATACTTTCTTTTCAGAAACTCAAACGGGGACTCCAAGGACTAAATCAACCTAAGGTGCAGAAATTTGTTCTACCACAGCTAATTATCCAATGAAAACTCTCAGCTCAGCAATATATCTGAAAACAGAGTGCTTGGACAGCCAACCTAGCATTTCAGTCTATTTATAATATAAAGCTTCACTATAGCCAATATTGTTAAGAGGTTTTTACGGTATATAACATGAAGTTTTAGTCTTTAATTACTCCTTTAATCTTTGCTGGACTTGTTCCTGAGAACAAGTTACACTCCTGCTTTTTACAGGATAAACAGCTTCCAGGAATGCATCAGACTGCCACAAGGGTCAGGGAGTGCATTTATTGAACACCAGTCTATTTCAGCCTAAATACTGACTGATCTGGTTTTGTTTAGTGGAAGTGTAATTAATATAACTAATTAATGACTGACCACCCAATTTTATTTTTTTTTCCAGAGTATTGGTACACTTCCTCATTTGTTTCATGTGGTTCCTCTTCCGCCTGGACAGGTCAGCTGTTTGGAGGACTGTTAAATCCCTGTATGCTAATATGAAAATTATGCTAAATAATGCTAAATATATGCTAATACAGGGATTATATATTAAATTTTAAAAACATACTGATGCTGCCCATTTGTGTTGTCAGATGGGCGTCTCACAGGACTAAAGCATTTACTTTGTTTTATTACACTTTCAAACCATGGACAGGGGTCCAGGTGATACTTTGATTCCTGTAAAAACTCAAATGAGGTTTTCAAAGATAATGTATTTTCTCTAAAGTCCTGCAATGTGACAGGAAAACAGCTCATTTCAAAATGACATGACGTGTTCCCAACTTCTGATAAACCATGGAGTAGCAAGTCTACTTTTTCTGGATACCTTTCAAAACTGGTTTAAGATTATGGGAAATGGGAGAATGAGGCCTTGTTGCAATTACAGAGCTTCAAACAAGAAAAGAACTCTTATTTACCATATATTCCCAAGTCATCATTAGTAGAAGACAAACATCAAAAGAAAAAGGAGTATTTAATAATTTTTTGACATTTGATTCTGAAACATATACACTGAGTGACAGTTATCTACTTCTTTGCTCCCTCCATCTCAGCTCCCTTTTTCGAGCAAAGGGTGCAAGAATTGTCTTGTGGAAGAGGGTTCTGATCTGAAGAGATACTCCCTTGCAGACTTCTCCTTAGGAGTCAAATATTCTCCTCATCCAGGAGAATTTTTCAGGACTACAGGAATGCCAACAACCCTTGAGCACAGAAAATTAGAGAAAACCCCTTGTCTGCAACACAGTTGTTGGAAACTCAGTCACCCATTGGAAGGAAAGAAGGCTTTCCTTGCCAGGAAGTCAATAATTCATGCGTAACTTTTGTTTTCTCAAAATTTCTATTTCATACACATACAGTGATGGTTGACCTGTATTCATGCATGCAAATGAGACTTCATGCATGCGGTTAGCTCTTGGAAAGGTTCTCAGACTCAGCTGTAGCTGGATGAGGATTTGACAGTTTGCTGGAGTGCTGACACTTCATCCTGCTTTGAGCAGCATCTGCCTGTTGTAAAGTCATGGAGCAGCACTGGAAACTCACTTTTGGTCAGCAAAGGCACATGGAGCACATCAGTTCACCACATTGGATTGGATTAGGATTTAGAGTAGTGCACAGACACCACACTGGTATTCTGGAAGCTGCTGAACTTCAGAGAAAAGAAAGGAAGAGTTGTGAAAAGGTAGTAAGAGGTTCTTATTGCATTTTCACAAATTTTATTAGAGGTGTTAGAGGTGGCATATGATGGATCAGTGGGTGGATGGATGGATGGATGAAGGATGGATGGATGGATGGATGGATGGATGGATGGATGGATGGATGGATGGATGGATGGATGGGTAGATGGAGGATGGATGGATGGATGGATGGATGGATGGACTCAGAAAAATATTAGTGACACCGTTCCATAAGAAGCTGTGGACTTCTACTGAAGAACTACTGATTATGACTAAGAAAATAAGATCGAGAAAATGAGCTGGAGGAAATAAAAGCAGAAATATGAGTCATGGAAGCACATAAAACAAAAGTTTATGCCAATAGTTGATAGATTAATTGATTGATTTGATGGCAGTGAAGGCAAAATCTGCTAAACCATGAGCACTAGCAGACCACACTTACTAATGCAATGCTTCTGTAGTGGTATTCCTCTGACCACAAATCCACAAGAGTTCTGGAATCACATGGCAAATAGTCTGTGCAACTGCACTAAAGAATAAAACATATTATGTTTATCTCATACAGCTGTACAAGTTGCCTGTGATCAGCTTATTTAAATTACTCTGCTAACTGAGCTCATGAATGATTTGTATGTTTGTTCAAATGAGTTTTCAACTCCAAGAGTAGCCTTCTCCATTGAGTGCTCTGAATGGTGGTCATCAATACTTTGTGTAGGTACTTTTATTCTTAGAAATTGTTTGCAACCCACTATTGGTTTTTGAAAATTGTTTTATTTATATACATTCGCTGAGCAGCTTTGACCAACAGTTTCTGAAGTGTGAGGCATCCATGAATGACACCTGAATGGCACACTACAAAATGTACATTATGTGTCATGTTTTACCTCAATCATAGGGTACTGTCCTGAGACTGGACAGTTTAAATACAATTAGTGAGTGGATGGCTAAAGACCCACTTTGAATCATGAATGACATATAAATATTCAGAAAAGCTTCTTTTGAGGAACACAAGGGACCGGGAAACAGACTCAGAACAGACTGCGGTCATTCATATACTCATGAATAATGTTACGAGACCTCAGAGGAGCAGGGGAGTATATCCACATACTAATATGTGCCTAACCTCATTTTATTATTCCAAGGGCTCTAATCTAACTCAGAGGGAGATCATTTACATGAAAGAGTCATTAGATAAAGTGCATAAACAGCCTTTGAAAGAGAGATGAACACACAGATCTACCTCTTTCCCAAAGCCGGCATCTGACACAGTAGATTTGAGAGCTCTACAGTCAATTGATGTCTCTTTCAGGCTCAAAAAGAAAAAAAAAATCTCGAATCATTTTCTCATCAGCTTCACCATTTCCACCAAAAAAAAAAAAAAGTGCTAAATTTAATGTAGTGTAATCTGGTGTCTGCTGAGCTCCCTGTAGGAGCCACAAGGTCTATTTTGAATTTGTTAAGGTAAACACGAACTCAGACCTCAGGCTTCACATGGAGCCCCGTGCTCCAACAAGTGTGACTGCTAGCTCCATTTATAAGGGATGTGCAATATCAGTGGCTTTTCCTCCTTTACCTGCCTTGCAAAGAAAGAAAGGATTCTCCTGTTATAAAACATTACTGTATTTTAGAACACCTGCAGTAAAAGAAAATTAGATACAGGGAACACTGTGGGGTTTTCTTCCTAAAGAAGTCATTGATGGAGTTCACGCTTATTCAATATTAGCTGGCAGTTCAGATAATATTTTCAGAGTTGAAATTTTTGAGTCTGTTCTGAGGGAAGGTACTACTCAGTATGATTGAGCAGGTTCTATCAAAACAAAGTGATACAGTCAGGGATACAGTCAGCATTCAGCTGTCTGCAAATGATGTCTCTGTCTAGATACCTCTGAAAAATGGCAGTGCTCAGAAGCAAATCTTTAAAAATCAGAATCCTACCAAGTGGAGGCAATTGAGATCCATAATATGCAGTCATCTGTTGAGTCATTTCCAAAGCTTTTTTTTGTCTCACCAGAGGCAGCTGAGGGTTAAATGTTAATGTTCTTATCAAACTGTGAAATATTAATTAAAAAAAAACTCAACAAACCAACAACCATCAAACCCAACACACATACAGCACTTTTGGGGCCAAACGTCCCAAGGGTTGTGATGATAAGATTATGATAAGGCTATCTAGAAAAGAAATAATCTAAACTAATGAGATTAAGCGGGGTGAGATCATCCATTGATGAATTTATCCCACGACTGAGAACAATGAAATGGGATTAATGACAAGGATTTTGATCATAATAAGATGTGGGCTGAAGCCTGAGAGAAAGTTCAGTGATTGCAACAACTGCAGCAAGTCCCACATGTAAAGACAACACAGTAAATCTTAATTGGCAAAACGCCTTCTGGTAAAGAGATGCTTTTGCTATTGTTTTGTGGAGAATTTTTATAGGATTTAACAGAAAACTGCAACATTTCTTTCAGTATTATTTCTTTCTGACTGGATCACCTAAAGGAAAAGAAAACTATATCCACGACAAAGCTTTTTATAAAGCTAAAGCATCCTCCCAAGTCACCTCATGTCCTACTGGGTAGAGGCCTTTGGACAGACCCTACCCTGGCTTGGTGAGACTGACAGAAATGTCACCACCAGGGGACACTTCCAGGAGAAATTCCTTGGGGAACACCTAAGGGCCGTGTGATGCAGGGAAGTCCGCTGTGATCAGACCATGCTGGTCTCGGGGTGCAATTCATCTGCAATTCATCTCACCTAGACATGAGCTTGTCACCCGGGTTCTCCTTTCACCCAGGAACAGGGTGTGCTGTGGACGTTCATTTAACCCATACCAGAAGCTTGATTTAGGATGGCATCAGTTGTCTTTGAAAATATCCATATTTTCTATCACAGAGCAGAATCAGGGACTAGTTCAAGAAGCCAGATGTATTTGTTCAGGTGACAATGAAGGATTCTTCTGTGACTTTCCTCATTTTTTGCCAATATGCTAGGTATACTTGATCAATGTGATTAGTGTTGTTAGTGAAACTAGAAGGATACAATGGGAAAAAACCCCACCAAATCTTAGGTTTCTGACTGCAAAATCCGTGAAATGAGACAATCTCACAAAAGCTCCTTATTTGATAAAAAGAAAGACATCATTTTGCTCCAGAAAAAGAAGAACAGAACTGAGAAAAAATTATAGCACTAACAAAGCCTTAATATTATTAGACAGCTGAACTCAGAGAGATCCTGTAACAGAATTGTCCTATTTTATTGATAAACGCAGATGTCAAAAGATGATGTGGGGAGCACTGTGAAATTATTATAATAATTTTCAGGAAGTTCTTCTACAGGGACTCATTGCTTAGAAGAACATCAACATGTGAAATATAACTACATCCTCTCCAAAGCAGCATTGGAGACTCCCAAAATATTTGGTTTTAATGGAATTCATTCAACAAAAAGTCACAGTAACAAGTAGCAATCAGTGAGTACATACAGCTACATAGACAGAAAAAGGAAAAAAATCTTGGCATGTATGTGCTTTGAAGTTTTCCACATACAAACTACCTTTTCATATAGAGAGGCCACACAGGCTCTCTTGAACCCAAATGGCAGGTCTGAAACAGCTCATGTACAGAGAACTGTCAGGGAATGTGTTTTACTCTTCAATATAATATTTATGTTTTTTTATTTAATATAATATTTATATATATTTATCTTTACTCTGTCAATATAATATTTATGTTTATGTTCCTTACATGTACTTAAAACTCCGTATCTTTTTTTATTGTCTTTGCTTGATTTAGACCCAACACTGTTCTTCAAATAATTAATGTCTTTACAGCTCAGAAATCCTGTATACATCCTTGCATCTGAATTTCAGCCTAATCATATCTTAAATAACCTTATTAATAATACTAAAGTATTTGCTAACTCTATCATCCATTAACTTTTTATGGTGTGTAAACACTTGATATTTTACTGAGATGTTCAGAAAACATGTACAGAGGGACTAACTAGGTATGAGAGCAAGGGAGTTATCCTAATTTGTAATTTCCTGTTTTTGCAAATTATACCTTCTCTGCATCTTTATGGTCTCCCTCTACCTTGAAATGTTAATACACTACTTTTCTCTTTACTTATGCACCTTGAATGTTGTAAAAACCACCTAAAAAGCCAATAAAAAATACAATGGCACCGGGTCAATCAACAGACAGGAGTAATCTCCACTGAGCAAACAAGCTAAAACACAACTGCACCATGTTGTGATTGATTGAAGATATGAATCAGAAAATTAAAAGTTTGGGTTTTTTTTCCTCCAGTCTTAGTTACTCCCAGCAGTTTAATTTATAGAGGAGTTACTTTGATGTTATCTCTAGCTCTGTAAAGGAGCTGCCAGTGCAAGAAGTGATGCTGCCTTCTGTTGCATTGGCAGCTTGGATTGTCCATGATTATCCTAAATGCACAACAGAATAGATATTGTCACAAAATTACTCCACTGCTATTTATGAGAAAACATAGGTAAGAATGGGGATTTTTTTGTCTGATTTTTTGTTTCTTTATTTTTATTTTTTTCTTCTATTTTTGTTTGTTTTGTGGTTTTTTTTTTCTGTTTTTTTGTTTGTTTGGGTTTTTCGGTGTGGGGTGTTTTTTTGTTTGTTTGTTTGTCTTGTGTTTTTAGTGTTTTCTTTTGTTTGTTTTTGTATTTGTTTTTGGTTTTTAGTTGGTTTGTTGGGTTTTTTCCCCCATGGGGAAGAGTATTACAGCAATGACAAGAGGGGAAGCTCAAATTCATCCCTCCCCATTACAATCCAAGTGACTTCACCCAGTCACCCAGACCTCACCTGTTTGCCCAGATCTCCACAACTTTAATAATCTCTTTTGGGGTTTTTTGTCTCTGCATTTGGGTAACCACTCCATGGACCCAGCCTAGATTACATCTGGCCTGCCAATAAAATAATTCACAGCAAGCTGTGATTATTTCAGCCCCTATTGTAAATTCACATTTGAAGGTAGAATTTTACAGGGAAGATAAAATTTTGAAAATAAAGCTCCTCACAGGGCCATCAGAATGGATCATAAGCTGAGCAGAGAGGAAGCCATAATTTCAGTGATGGGGACATCAAAGAGTAGAAATATGAAAATTTCAAGGCCAGTCTGGGTAATTTTTTTTTTAATTTCTATTGAATTTTGTTACGTCTGTCTGGGAATAAAATATCTTCTACAAACATCCAGAATCCAATTTACCATTTTGGTAAATATGGTAATTTGATTCTAAGCTCATCTTAACACACAGCAGATAAAGAAGCAATCATAAACTATGTCATCATAAATAAAAGCATTATTGAGCTCAGGCAATGAAAACCAATCAATAGAGGACACTCATCCTCAGTGAAAGCAGCTGCTAATGCTCTGTGGTTCCTGGTGGATACTCTGTCATTGTGTTTTTAAACCACAAGGAATTCCCTGTGTCATCAGCAATGACCACTTTACTGCTGGTGAATTAGGAAATTAGGAGGGCCAAGGGTGCTGATCTGAAAAGCAGGGGCTCATTCATTTAGCCCACCTTACAATGCAGGAGATCACATGGATTTCTCATGGATTTGGCCAGGTTCAGAGAAAGAAAATTGGGACCTTCCTGCAGTATGAACATACACATGATATCAGAGAGAATGGTGGAGCTTGTTTTTCCAAACACAAGAAGGAAATTAATAGCTGATTATTAGTAAAAAGAAAAAAAGATGAAATTATTGAGCTGATTAGCAGTCACACCTTTATGTCTATTCCTCTGGTTGTTTCATTCGAAAATTGAAACTCCAAGGAAAGCTTTTCTAATTTTTCCAGAACTGTTACACTTCTTAACATTACCAAGATTGAGTATACCCTTTTTTTAAAGAGCAATTTTTTTCTATTTAAAAGTAGCTCTATTCATTTTCATGAGACAAGTTTTTGAACATGAAGGTTTCCAACTTAAAATGAAAAATTTTATCTATATTTTAAAAAGTTATTTCATTCAACTTGAAACCCCATATAAAACCCCCAACCCCCTCAACCCCAGTATTTTTTATGGAATGAAATATTTTTAATGAATAAGAAATATCAGCAAACTGAATAATATATATGATAATTGTGCATTTCTACTGTTTGTCCCATGATGAAAACTATGCTGACTGCTATAAGATGCATTAAATCAGGTTCATTTAGTCCAAAAGTGATCAAACTTCATTTAAACAATGCAATTCCTTTTGAAAGTATTAGGGGGGAGAAGAACAACAAACTCAAATCACTCATTTCTCTCTTGCTTAATGAATTATTGATTTGTGCTTTCCCTTTTGAATGATAGTGCTCTGATGCGATAAACATTGATTTGAATCTTTATACAAATATTGTATATCATCAGCGTGTTATGGCAACAGAATAATACACATTCAAATAGAGATGAGGGGATGGAATGCCATGAAAAAACCCACCATGAGCTGCCACAGCTGTGTGTACATATGTGTGAGGGTGCACATGTAAAACAGCGACTGGAAATGAAAGTAATAAATAAATAAATGAAAAAAAAGTAATAAATAAATAAATGAAAAAATGAAATAAATAAATGAAGCCCGGGGTGGAGGAGAGGGGGGCATGATAATGACGCAGAATTACAGAAAGTTTACATTTGGGTTAAACGCCAAACAGACAACCTTGGAAATGAAAAATAATTACTTTGTACTACTGGCGATTCCTCTAAGTTGACATTTCCTGCAGTCACGAGTGCAGAGCTGCCACAGGTTTAAAGGGAGAGCTCTCTCACACCCTGCCTGTGTTCAGCAGTTTCGCTTCGTGCTCAGCTATTCACACCAACGGGAGCTACACGGCCAAAAGACAAAAGAAAAGTGCTGAGAGGGGTAAACACACAGATAATCCTGTCCACCAAACAATTTTGCATTTCCTTTATGCACCATTTGTTTCAGACAAAAAAGCTGCCGAGAGATTTACGTCAAAGTGATTTCCACAGCTCAGCTGCTCGAGTCTGGGGAGGTGATTGAAGCGCTGAGCTGCGCTTTCCTGGGCACCACTGCATCCCCCTGCCCTGCTCTTCCTCAGCAAAGTTAATTTCTACCATCAGCTGGGTGGTTTTTGACAGCCTGGATGAGGGGAAGGATCCTGTGACTACTGAGGGGTGAAGGGACAAATCTGTTTTCCCTTGTGGAGCAGTGATTCCCCAGCACTGGTGGTTCCTCCAAAGTGGGAGGGCTGGGAAGATGTTCCACCATCCTTCTCCTGAGCTCTCTGCAATGTAGGGAACATCCCTCTCACATCTGTGGGGGAGACAGATGTGCTCGGGGCACACCAAAGTCCAAAACATTCAGATGTTTCATTACAAAACCCAAAACGTCCATATCTCCATGGACAACCTTCATGCAAAAACCCTCAAGTGAGTATGGCTGCACTGGGACAGCAAGTGTCTGTGCTATCACGCACTTTCACAGTGAATTACTCTTGCAGCTAATGATCTATAACTATTACCCACCAGGGCAGCATTGAGATTTTTTCCTACGAGGCCACAAGGGGTGAGATCTGAATCAGCTTTCAGGGACTAACCAGATCCAAACATGCAATCCCATCTCAACAGATTGCAACGTGGGAGCAGGGAGACATGCAAGCTGAACTCCTTCTCCCTGTCACATCACGAGTGTCACACCCACTGTGGGCACTGCCGTTTATCCTGCTGCATGACAAGAGCAGGATATGATTCCTGAGGGTAGGAAACAATCTGGCTTTCCTGTGACCACTCTCAAAGGGCAATTTTATTTTAAAATCCTGGCTTAATGAAGTATCTGTAGGTAGAAGCTATGATGAGATAAATCAGGCTAGGTAAGGCGTGCAAATTAACACATACAAATTAATCTATAAACAATATATATAACTTTTTTTCCCCCTGTACACATGCTTTTGTGCATGGTTCTGCTCTTCTAAAGTGTCCCTCAATGGATTCAACAGAATAAGATTCCCTTTAAAATTTTTCATGAGACAGTTCCCAGGGAGTAGGTGGCTAATTCAGAGTTGCCTTTCACTTCTTCTAGTCTTGACAGAATCAGGCATTCTATTTCTATCACTCAATAAAAATTAGTTCTCCATTCCCAGAAAATGGTTTTAGTATTAATTGAGAGAATGAAATGCTTTTATGTGGTTATCAGTAAAAAACCCCAAACAGTCCATTTAAAACCTATTAGCAAGCACAAGAGGGCTAAAGAAGGCATAATTAATGCATTTTTTTTTCCTTTTCCACATATTTAACAGTGTTTTGGAACACGATCCATAACATACACAGCTCTGATTGTAAGGAGTTAGATCAACATCCTGCCCCAATGCTCTTACATATGGAGTGGGAAAACGAAACTTGAACCTTTAGTTTACAAGTAGCTGGGGGAAAAAATAGATCACAGGGTTGAAAACTAGCAATTATTATGGCATTTGCATTATGACAAATTTAAAAATGGCATTGCAGGTTGCGGGCAGTGCTATAAAGCTGGTATTCTACGCTGTGTGTTGCAAGCTCATTTAAAATGTACTCTTCCACGACATGATGAGAACACAAATTATAATTAGGAAAGTAACCCAAGCAGAAAATTAGTCTGCAAGACTAGCCTGAATGTGCTCCTGCAGACAAAGCCATCCTGTGTCCCAACTTCACTGTCTCGGTGTAGGGAGAGATTGATGCAGGAGATAAAGAGAGATAGGGCTTTCCGGGAGGGGGAGGCGAACGGGAGGCTTTGCAAGAATGATCCGTGGTGTCTCCGTTCTGCACACACACACAAAGGGGAGCCCCAGCAGATCCCATCTCTGCAGAGCTACCCAGGGCTCGGGCTGCCCCAGCTGCTCTGTACCTGGGGTTTTGTTCCCATCAGCCCATTCATAGGCAAAGCCCCACATTTATCAGCACAGATAAGGTCTGCTGACCCCATCCTGAACCCAGAGCCCACTTGCACAAGTAAATGTACCTGACATTTGTAAGCAACAAAGGGCTAGCTGTAAAGGTAATGATGTGGGAGAAAAACACGGTTCAAAATTACATTATGAAACAGAAGGACTCACAAGCCCCCTACTCCCCCAACAGAAAAAGAGAAAGTGTCAAAAGTTCTTGCCACTGCTAAGTAATAAACCATATAAATGATTTTGAAAAACTTCGGCAAGATACGCATCTGAAAACTTTAGCATTTGAAGTTTGCGTTTGCATTTCTCTTCCGTAAATGTTTTGTGGGGTTTAAAAGCCAAATGGTTCTCTACAAATCAGTTGGTATCTCTGTACTTTTTCTAGACAGACTGGAACAAATCCAGTCTTTGGAAAATTATACCTATCTTTCAGATGTCTCTTGTTGTATACTAGACACTGCTTTCATTGCACTCCAAGGAAAGGTCCATAATTTTCTATTAAATATTTCTTTGTATTTTCTGTGAGACTCAGTTTTTTTTGCTACTTCATTTTCAGGACACTCATGACTTCCCTGAACCTTACAAGGTTTATCAGATTTATTCTCATTTAGAAAAATACCAAAAAGAAACAAAAAATTTCTACTGAGGCAAGGAGCCAGATCAACAGCTGGCATTAGAAAAGAATTGACAAACTAAACAAAACAAGAGGAACAAAACAAAAGGTTGTAAGTGAAAATCAAAAAAACCCGAACAAACTCTCAGGGAAGTATTTCCCACCTGCTTTTTGTGAAAGAAAAGTTGCTTGATACTTAGGACACCATTTAAAGACGCCAAAATATATTCAATCCAACTCAGATTTAAATCCATCACCTTGACTCAGCAAAAAGCCAGATCATCTACAGCAGCTCCTGATGGTTGCTGGGTCTCTGCCACGTTTATTTAATCAGTATATTTTCTTTAATCTCATACTCACCAGCTAGTCAGAGAATCTCACTTCAATGGTGGAACGGTGCAGGGACTCAGACTCTGGTTGGTGACAATGAAGAGAAATCCAAGCCAGGAAAAAGCTCCAGGAGGGGTTTCTTGGACCTGAATGAAAGAGCAGATTGATTAAGGTTAGCTTTTCCTCTCATTTAAAGGCTATGGTGAATTTAAGTTTACTCATTTCACATTATTTCATATGTAAATTAAAAAAAATTTTGCTCTGCATCCCATATGTCCAAGAGCTTAGGAAAAGGGAATTATGATTTCACATACAATGCATGGCCTGAAACAGGGTGTGTATGAGTTTAGTGTGCATTTGAATCTGATCCTGGTCAGAATATTTCCCAGGAGCAATGTTTAATACAGGTTTCAATAATGTGTTTCTGTTCATTTGGAGGTGATTTAAAACCATGTCTGGAGTAAGCACATGTTTATGAACTGTTGTTAGGGGCACAGATATTTCCTGAATTGGGCTGTAGAAGAAACCAGAATTTCTCAAAACCAAAAGCAAAACTCATAGTAATTGCTTATATTTGAAAAGCAAAAAAACCCCATGCCTGAGGTCAAGCTCCTTCTTTAAACTTCATCACTGGGGTATGGGTTGTGAATTTGCAATGCCCATTTTGAAAACTTCTAGGCATAGTATTTTCTCTTTTTTTTTGTATTTGAAATGTGAAAAAAACATTTCTATATGGAGAGCACCTCCATAACAAAAAGAAATTGGGAAAAGGGATACAAATTCCAATTTATTGCTTGTCAGAGCCCTCATGTAGGATTTAGTTTTAATGAAAAGGAAGAAATATACAATTATCAGAAACAAAACCAGCGGTGATGATGTAGAAGATTTAGGCAACTGTAAGTTTCATTGTTCGCTACTGATTCCTGAATTTTCATTCTTCCTTTATATATTTTCAGAGAATCTACTTATAAAAAGTAGCTATATATTATGAGCTAATTAAATTTCAAAACTCCAGTCTGGTGACACTTACAGGATATTTAACACTTTCCCAAACTGTGACAGAATTTATATTCATGGATATCTTTTTAGGAACCTAATTTAAAGTTTAAAAATACTGACTCATAGGCTTCTCGAGATGTGTGAGAAATGTCCTATGGAACATTCATAAGATGACAACAAGAATAAAGGTGTTGAGTTAAAAAAAATATTGGAGAAATAAAAACCTATCAGGAAAGGTATTAATCTGCTTGTGTCAAACTGCCCTGAGCAGCCTGAAACCTCCTTAGGTGAGGTTTTTACCCAAAGTGTGTCTTGGTTTGTACAGATTAATTGAGCTGGAACTCACAAAGTCTGACTTAACAAGCCTTCCATTGAGGATGCACTTGCTAGGATGCAGTCAGCAGGAGGGAAACCTGGTTATTATGATTTTGTTATTGAACCAGGCAATATCACTTTGTAAAAGTTTTGGAGCTCCCTGAGTCCAAGAAGCAGGAAAAATATTCTCCATGTAAAGAATTTTATATGTAGGCAATATTCAACGTACCTGGTGCTTGTCATATTGACCTGGATTCAGGTGATAACACAATATCAGGTTTTGTTATGAACCAGAACCCCAAATAAAACTCAGACAAAAATAATTTAAGTACTAATAAGAATGGTTGAAAGTTAAAACAAAAAAAAAAAATATTTATAGAGCAGCCCTTACAGTTGTGCTTGCAGAGAGCAAGGCAGAATCAAACCTGTTTTTTGCCAAAAAGCTGCTTATTATCTAAACTGCTTTGCAGGATTTTAGAAATTACTGGGTTACTCAGTAGATTTCTGAAAGCTTGAGAAATCACACTACAACGTTTTTTGGCAAATTTTCCATCACTTGGTTAGATTGAAGAAATTAGAGATTCTGCTTTCCTGGGCTTTTCAGCACCTCCTCCTTTCAGCCCTCCTACAGATTAAAAATGGCATGATACAGCAAGACTGGCCAGGAGGAAAAACATGCAGAAACATGTCTCAGAGCCTTGGGTTTTAACCTCCAAAAGACAGGGATGGAAGCTTCAGACTCGAGTGCAGCCATGCCATTAGCCCCAAGATTTTGTGTAATGTCCACCTGAAAATACTTCCCTTCAATTTGAAACTCCCAAACTGCTCCCCTCTGCCTCCCCCTCACTGCCCAGCTCCTCCAGCTTTAGTTAATGACACAATTATGTACCTCCAACATGATTTAAGAGACCTTTCTCAGGCACTGTGCAGGAGCACAAGAAGACCTCCAGACAAATGAGAACTGTGATTCCTCTTTCTGTGTTAAGCCTTCTGTGAAAAGTATGTGGACATATAGAAGGGTCATTGCAGACTTTTTGAGTGAAATCTGTACTTATATTAATGGTCTTCAGCAGATGACATAGGCTGAAGAGGAGTTAGCACAAAAAAAGCTCAGATTGATTACTGCCTTTAGAGTATACTATTTCCTATCCAGCCTCTAGGAACAGAGCCTCCCTTCCCTTGTCCATGGGCACAATTCAGTAGTTCCAGTGAGCTATCAGTGGCCAAAATCATGTATCTGGATATAATTTAACTGTGTTGCCCTTAATCATTTGCTTTGCCCCTAATGATTTGCTTTAATTTTCAGTACCCCCAAGCTGGTCAGGCAGTCATATTAGATGATTAGTGGAGGTCTCCTGCGACAGAAGTATCCTCTCCCATCCTATCCCATCCTATCCCATCTTGTCCTATCCTGTCCTGTCCTGTCCTCTCCTATCATCAATTGCCAGCCCCAAATTCAGATCAGTGCTTCATCAAAAGCTTCCTGCCTTCCTCTGGAGCTTCTTGCCTCTAAGGACAGTTCTGGGAATGCAGCTTTAAGAGCCAGGCACTGTGAGGGTGGGGGTGAGGTGCCCCAGCCTGATCTGAGAGCTTTTCTTTACATCCATCTGATGTTGTGCCTTATCTCCATCTCCTGTACTGACATATAGATCCTGCTACATCATTTCTGTCCCTGACCACTATCAGTGGACTTCGATTTACTGATTGCCTTATCTTTGCCACAGACTCATTTTGCTCAATACACCCTGCAAGTTTTCAACCTCTGCTGGTCCCGCAAGGGCTTCTCAAGACAATGTGTGCCAATAAAATGTCTGGGAGGGGCTGAAATGTCCCAGAGAGATAGGAAAGGTTGGTTCTCTGGCCTGTGACACAATGTTATATCAAAGCTGCATTGCTGATAGATAAATTCCCTTTTGCTTTACTGCACAGAAACCCCTGACTGAGTAAAGCTAAGCTATTTTTTCTCCAAAGGAGAAGAGGGGAAACATGTCTATAAATTGTTTTATTCTGCTTGTGTCTTGGCCATCATTGTTAATCAGACACTTTTAACTGAATAAAAACCCAAAAGAACCATTACTGTGGCCTTAGGAGCAGAGAGGGAAAGTAGGGAAATCTACAACACCAATCATGACTAGATTATTACAGATTAGTGCAAACTGAATAACCAAATACTTTATTTCAGTCTCTTTTACTTCTTTTGCTTGTTTTCTTTTTTTTCTTTCTTTCTTTCTTTCTTTCTTTCTTTCTTTCTTTCTTTCTTTCTTTCTTTCTTTCTTTCTTTCTTTCTTTCTTTCTTTCTTTCTTTCTTTCTCTCTCTCTCTCTTTCTTTCTTTCTTTCTTTCTTTCTTTCTTTCTTTCTTTCTTTCTCTCTCTCTTTCTTTCTTTCTTTCCCTCTTTCTTTCCCTCTTTATTTATCTGATGTTACCTCAGTGTTCAGACGCAAGAGACAAATAAATAGAAGATCCTTACTGGAACATAAAATGTGAGAGGGAGTAGTGAAAAGAAAGAGAGAAACATCTCTAATCCTGGTTTATGCAACACTGGTTTCCAACATGTTGCAAATCTACTTCATGTCCCTTTAAGAACACTCTTAGTTTATAAAAGCCAACAGCATTAAAAATACAGTAATTAACATGTTCATAATGTAAATGCTAATAATTTAACATGTCAAGCATCCTCATCCCCTACTGAATCAATATGAATTATTAAAACCGACTCTTTAAGACCTTTAAAATCAACTCTCAAAGCATGCACTAACAATTACACCGTTGGCATACAGGAGCACCAAGTTACAAATTCATGTGTAAGACTGTCTGACACACTCATTCTCTTTGATGCAAAAAACCAAAAGCCAAAAAAAAACCTCCCCCCAAAATCTTATGCTTGGAACTGCATAATCTGCATGCATAAGTGAAATTTTGTTGTTTTTTTTTTCTCTGAGATTTTCTAAGTTTCTTAGACGTAAACCTTATTGAGAGGTTATAGAGTAATTTTTTCCATTACAAAGTTGTGTGACAAACCAAAATGTTCCTGAATCAATAAGGAACATCAAAATACTAAAAAAATTGGTCTAATAAAGTAAAAACTCTTAGATTTAGACCAGTTTCTCTCAAGATGGTTGGTCATGAAGAAGACACTTACAAATTGATTTTAAATATTATAAATAAAGAGTAGCCCTTAATGGTTATTCCCAAGTTTACTGCATAAATAATAGAATAAAGAAAAGAATAAGCTTTGGGTTTGGTTTTTTTTTCAAACACCTGTGAAATAAAGATGAAATTATTAGACAGATGCATCTCTTACCTCACAACTCTCTGGAGACACTTTGGAAAAGGCTCACAAAGTCTCCTTTGTGTTTATATATGGAGACACAGCCAAATGCCTACAGGAGATGGCTGTTTCCTGGTCAGCCCATTGAAAGAAGATGGCAGATATGACCTCTTTTTTCATTTGTTACAGATATATAAAAAAAAGTTTTGCAATTGAGCACAAAACCCATCGCATCAACTGCGGCTTTCAAAAACTTGTCCTACCAAATTGTGCAACGCTCGTGTTAACGTCTTGCTCGACTTGAACAATCAGATAATGGACTGGAGGCCAATAGGCCAGAGGTTGTTCTTCCCTTGGGAGAATGTTCTGTGCCCAGGAATTTCACTGAAAGCTGTTTTTCACAATGCCATGGTACCCCATGGTACCTTCAGACCAGAGTCAGCCCCCCTGCTCTCCATAAGCCTGGATTGACTCGGACCACCTGGGAATCCAGCCCTTGTTTCCTGTTTCTTGATCCATCTGATTGCAGTTGTGAGTTCTACCTGGGCAAGGCTAAACCCCTCTTTACTGTGAGAAAGGAGGAAACTAATTTCAGAGAGGTTAAAATTTGACAAAGTTTGTGTACTCAGGAATAGTTTGTGAGGGGTTATACGTCTGATAGGAGATAAGAGCTCACGTACCTTACCTTCCTAGCACGAGAAAAAGGTCTTAAGTTCCTACCACCCCTCTCCAGCACAAAATAAAAACCAAAATGACTGACCAGCCTGGAGAAGTTCAGTACACTTCCTCAGATGCTTCGAGATTAGCACAAATCACAGGCAAACAGGAGATGGAGGATTCCAGATCTGGGTCAGCTGCAGCTAGGGAGGCTTTTCACAGCTGTTGAGAGGAACACAATTTAATACTGAGGGACATGTCTCTCTTCCAGCCCCTCGTGTACAGCAAAAACTTTGCATAAGAGGATGAAGAACACACATGAGAGATGCGAGGACAGTGCCACATTTTGTGATCTCTTAAACCATTCCAGCTGCACTTAAATTATTTTTGAGAACTCAGAAGTACCATCATGGCAAGACCTACTCTGAATTCCTATTTCAATTTCCCAGTTTGTTAAGGCTACACAGTAATCAGCTAGATGGGAGCACTTGATGATCTACGAGCTGTTTCTGGAGATAAAAACAAGACACACTTCAAAGTTCTGCAAAAGATGGCAAAGCTGAAACAAAACTCTTTCTATATTTCCCTAGTTTATCTTCTCAGTACCTGAATGTGAGATAACTTCTTTCTTTTTTCTTTTTTTTTAAAATCTATAAACCTTTGATTGACATTCCTGAAGATAGAGATACAGAGTCTAAAGCTTCACTTAAATGCAAACAGAACTGTAGAAATGCAAAGCACAAACTAAAAAGAATTACAATGACATTAACTTTAAGAGGATATTATTTCTTTTGCTCTTTCACACCACAATGCACATAAGGAGCAAGCATTAGGGTACAAGTTTACTGAAGCAGTCAGAGAAAACACAGAAAAGCAAGAAACCAAACACCAGGAGGAAATCTTGGGAATAAAAGTGAACCTCCTCAGCCTTGAGCAGTACCAGGAGGTATGAGCCAACTGGATTTTTACTTTTCCCACAGAGGGGGATAAGATAATTGTCCCAGAGGGATAAGCTGAAGCTGGAACCATGAAGAATGGAAAGGGAGAAGAGAGACAAAATAAGGGAGATGTTATAGGGGATGGGGATGCTCTTTGGAGGGGAAATTGATTTGGTGACTGTAGACACAAGCAAATAGCATGACCCTTAAGCCACTGCTGGCCTGTAGTTATGTAATAGAAATAGCAGTCCTGAAGGAGAAGGAGAGAGCAGAAATCCCTCAATGAGAGTAAAACACAGATGCTGGAAAAAGGAATCTGCTGTAAGACATTTCAAATCCTACAAAAATAGGAGACCTTAGAGCCTGCCAGTATAAAGCTCATCAGTAGTTAGGTGGGAATGTGTGATTAAATACAGTGGATTTATTTGCTCTGTCTAAGATTCCTGATACTGTGAGTTGTTGTCTATGACTGACCCTCTCAAGAGCTTACACTGCACTAAAGTTGTCTTGCATTTGATGGTTTGCTATGATTTAATTTTACAGAGATGTAAATGGGCACACCAGTATCAGCACGTGGAAAAAGGATTATCATCTGGAAAAGCTCATGCTTGTAACAAGGGCAATGGACAGGATAGAAAACAAGGAAATGTACAATAGAGTTGTGATGAGGTCACTTGATCACGTGTAAACCCAAACTGAGTCCCTTTAACATAAGGAATTATCCTTTAGGGAAAGAAGCATGGGGCAACAGAACATATTGTTGGTTTAAAGTCCATAACTTCTCCCCCCCCCAAGATCTGGTTTTTAAGATTACATCTTTCTGTTCCTTAATGATGGTAATTTTCTCATTACCACATGAGGAAATTGGTGATGAAGTACAACCTTAAGCAGGCATGGCTATAATTTAAACAAATACAATATCAAGGAAAGGTATTAACATACACAACAGCTTAGTAATGTTCAAATTTTGAGCGTTTGCACTGTGCAAAGAAGGAACTAGGGAAAAAGGCTGAAATTTGCCTCATGATTTTCTGTCAGCTTTGAGTGTCTACTGACTTAGCAGAGGCATGGCCAACAGTTTGTCATTTCCCCAAAAGAGTTACAGTGAGTGACATTTCTATTAGGGATGCAGACATGGTGATCTATACCACATCTCCAGTGACAAACTGTCTGCTGAGAAGAAAAATCATGTGGTTGTCATGCATATCTGATCCTATAATTACACATGTACATTTAGACACTGTTGAAAGAAGGGGCTTCTCTGAGAGAGAGTTGTTCCAGCAGGACTGCACTTGCAAACCTCTGCCCATTTTAGGGTATGAAGATAGATCTTAAAAGATTTGTTAGCAGAATGGTCTGGTGTTCTTGGATAGGGAAATTAAAAATAGAGACAGAAAGGAAATGAAGTCAAACAGCAGCTTGTTTAGAAGACAAGAATAAAGAAAAGGCCAATGTCCTTCGAAGGTGACCACAGGTCTGAAGTGGATTAGCACAAAGGGGCAACTTAGAAGTTTGCAAATTTGACTTTCAGCTGGATTAGTTTTGCCCTATGGCAGGCTTACAATGTCACCTACCTTGAAATTTATTGTCAGGCAAAGGGGACCTGTCACCTCTGAAAATCAACCTGTCTTTATTCCCTTCTTCCTTCAAGACTCTGCACACAAATTTAACTTACATCAGGTAAGTTAACTGACTGCAGAGTGCAGACATACAGCAAACTTAAGTTGAAGCTGTAAACCTCTTCTGATACTTCTCCTACAGTGAACAAAAAAATCAGAACTTTTATCTCACCTGTAAGTTTTATACACAAAATACTCATTGTTTATTGCACATCAGTGAAGATCTAAGTCACAAATATTGGGATGGAGGGACAGAGAAGGAAGAGTAAATTTCAGCAGAGCTGTGTCTCATAATTCTACATTTCCTGAGAAAGCTTTCATTGAACACCATCATCTTCATGAGCTGTGGTGGTCACTCTTCCAATATGTGACATTAAAAGCAGACTTGTTCTCATGTCTGATCCTGTTAGGACTATGAAAAAAGATATGAACAGGACCTTGCTATCACCCTCCTGACTGATGAAAAGGAAAATAGTTTTTATGCCATTTTTGAAATGTGCTGCATGCTGCTGTTACAGAATTTAGGAGTGAAAGACTGCCAAGGCAGTCACTGCATCTACACATTGGGAAAATGAGGCATGGAGAAATGTCTAAATGTCTGCTGGAGTAGAAAGAGAGGAAACCAATCTGCCTGAGCTTGCCTGGGATTCCTTAGAGCCCTTCCCAAACATCATGACTTTAGAACTTGTCTATGTGAAAAGAAGACTCAAGAAGATTTCCTGGTCCCTTTGGTGCATTCCAGTGAAACATAGGAACTCCAGGTGCCACACTGTCTTCAGCAAGAGTTCAGCCCTAAATTCTTGCAGGCAGCCAGCCTGTGAAGCCCACTCTGGGGGAGTTTTCAGAGCAGAGTAGCAATCCTTCAGGACTCATGCACATGTGCTACTCTGGACTTGTCATGACCTTGGTCTTGTCCAAATCCACCACAGTCAGGTCTGTAGCTGCAGATAAAGATGGAGTAAAGGAAGCCAGGTGAGATCAATCACATTGACTGAGATTAAACCAGCTCCTGGGATTTTCCATGTGTTGGAACCAGCTGATGGCAGAGAAAAGAAGCAGAAAACATCCACTCAGATGTTTAGGCTGTCACTACATGAAGGATGTTGAGATGCCGGTGAAGGATCTAGGAGGGGAGACCTTCTCCACCACTGTTGGACAGGGGAATGTAGCCGGGTGGAGGAGAGTTTATTCTGCCAGGTAACCAGTGAGAGGACCAGTGAAAATGGCCTCAAGTTATGATTATTAGGAGAAAGTTTCTGGGTATTAGGAGAAATTTTCTGGGTATTAGGAGAAATTTTCTTGTCAAGCCCTGGACAAGGCTGTCTAGGGCACTGTAGGAGTCACCACCCCTGGAATTGTTCAAAAGCAGGTGGATGTGGCACCTGGGGACATGGTTTAGTGGGGAGCAGGGTGGTGCTGGATGGTAGAAATGATTCTGTGATTCTTTTCCACGCCTTTCTTGGCCAAATGTAGTGTCAGTGAGAGAGCTTGGGGACAGGATTCCAGGGAGCAGAAATCACAGGCTTTTCAATTTTCTAGAGCACCAAGAGTAAGAGTGGCAGCCGAGAACTGGATAAAATGTACCACACGGGCTCTCCTTTGCCTCCTGTAAGCAGACTGCAGACACCTTTATTCCATATGAAGCAAATGTTGTTTTGTGGCACCAGCCAGTAGGGTGAGGGGACACTAAATACCTTCACTTGCTTCCCAGCAACACCACCCCAACAAGGAGGGATCATGTCAAAGCCACTCCTCCTGCAAGGAAAATATTTCATGCATCTCTCATTGCTCATCTTTTTTTGTTTCTTTTTTTCTCTTTTTTTTTTTTTTGTTTTGTTTTGTTTTGTTTTACTTTCCAGAATGAGAGCCTGCATTAAACAATTTTTTCTCTTCTTACCATGGCAGAGTTTTATTTACCTATCTTGCTGTTTTCCATGCAGGTTTTCAGTCTGGCCTGTGTTCAGAGGTGTGTCACACCCCTTAACATGAGCCTCACAGCTAGGTAGCAGACAAAATGTAAGAAAACAAAGATACTGCATCTCTGACTGTAACCAGCTCCATCCTGACTCACCTTCCCTTGCAATTTGATTTTCATCACCAAATCCTCTGATGAAATATGAGCCCTAAGGACTCAGAGCCTCACACTGTAATAGAAAAACTGTGTATTTTTTTTGGACCCAGCCATGTGTGACCACTCTGGAGTTTCACTTGGTGATTTTTCAGCTGAAAATATTAGGTAAAAGGGTGTCAGTGTATTCAGGATGTGATGATGTCTCCCAGAAATAATTTTCAAAAACCTGTTTAATATTCTCCAAGAAAATGATTCCTTTAAAAATTAAAAAAACCCTTTCTTTTCCACCTATAATATCAACATGAATGTTATTGCCATATAAGACATTGGTACAAATGAAATGTGCACAGTGATTGAATAGACTTTGCTAGAACATGGCGATGAGCTAAATTTCCCCAGCTGTCTGCAGTTTTGTAGAAAAGTTTAATTTCATTTTGGTTTTCTTAAAGCCATAGAACAGTTTGGGTTGAAAGGGACCCTAAAGACCATCCAGTTTCATCCCCCCCTCCACAAAACTGGAGCACCTTCCACAAATCCAGGTTTTCCCAAGCCCCGTCCAACCTAGCCGTGTTCAGAAAAATGTCTCTTTTGCTTTCACCTCTGCATTTAGCTTTCCAAAGTACCAGCACAACACACGTGCGCAGATAGATGATTCTAAGGAGCAAAATCTTTAGGACTTTTCGTGTCCTGAAACAAAGAGCTTAACGGCAGTTTTTAGTCAAAGAACCTATTGAGATTTAAAAGTCCTACCCACATTTTGCTGAATATTTTTTTCCTACCCCAGTTGCACAGCTGGGAGTCTGGCACCAGCAGGGTTTTATTTTCTGCTCAGCTTCCAGAAAAACCCTTCTCTTGACTATTTTAACAGTTTTGTCTTGGGGGAAGGCTGTATTGTTTTTGGCTCTTGAGGAAGGATGGGCAGCTTTCAGCAGAGAGCCCCAGGGGACGTGTGGCTGGCACCTCTGCTGTATCACAGGCACTGGCTGTGTGGATGCTAATATGAGGGGTATCTTCCCCCCGCCTGTATCTCCTCTCTCTGAAAGAGCAGACATGCAGCTGTCATCATTAGGCTGCAGAAGAGCTATCAATTAGAGCAACTCGTGAAATCCCTGCAAGCACCTCAAAGAAAGCTAGAACGAGCACATTTCTTCCCATTTGCCATTCTGTTTCCATGTCCACTGACTACAGAGGCTACTGAGGAAAACAGACACATAACTGTCTCCTCACTTCAAGTGAGATCATTCAGTTCAGTAGGCAAAGGAAATAAACAGCTGAGAGAGCACTGAAGTGGAGGTGTGTTTTTTCCTTTGGAACTGCTGTTTAAAATGTGTATGCTGCGGAAGATGTTTATTTACTGCCTTTAGAATAGCTCTTGCACTCAGAGTGAGTTTTATTGTGTCGCTCTCACAGTCCTCAGAGAACAGCAGGGAGTACATACGTTTTTCACACAAGCCTTTTTGAGAAGCCTCCTGAGATTTAGGCCTTTAACAGCTCCTCTCCATCCCTTGGGTGCAGGAGGACATGTACCACCACATTCCTCTCCCCAAAGTCTTTAAATTTAGTAAATTAAAGAGAACTCTTAAAAAAAAAACAAAAAAAAAAAACAAAACAAACAAAAAAAACCTGTAGCAATATATCTATCCTCCTTCTGGTAGAGTAGATAACAGATAAGTGGCTTCAGACAGTGGTGTAAGATAGAACATTTAATGCAGAGCTTTCACAATGCTGCATCCTCCCATCCACCTTCCTCAGAGTTTCTTTGGCTTTAAGTGCATGTGACTTTTCAAACATCTTTGCTGGTATTTTCTGCTCTAGCCTGCACCTTTGTGGGGACCACCAGGACAAACCAGAAACACTGTGGTGAATTAAACCCATGGAACTATGGGGACACGAGTCATGTAGTCATAACTGGGTGCAACAGGGAATCAGGGATGTGCCTCTGAGAACTCCAAATGTGCTTTGCCATCAATTCCCTCCCTGCTGCTCCAGCTTGTCTTTGAGCAGCACCAGCCCAGCCTGGGACTGGTTTGAGATGACTTGGGACAAGCTGGTTGACTGATTTCTGACTCTTTACAACAAAGTATTTGAATAATTGGTGCAGCAGCTCTCCAAGTGGGGATTTTAGATGATCCTCCCAGCTCAGGGAGCCCTGCTGTGCCCAGACCAGTTCACAGGCACTATATATGCATGAAGCTTTACATAAGTAAGGCACTTGTTAATTGTCAATAGAATCTGTCCCTGCAGATACAGAAATTGTCACACAGTGTAGTGTCCCGCACTTAGCTTGGAGTCACTGTGTGCACACTTTCAGCAATTCAACAGCAATGGGTCTGGTGTGATCATGTAGGATCTTTAGTGGCTGGGTGTAAGGACTGAGAAGAAAGCAGTCTGGTGACTGAGCTGCCCATCAGGGTCATCACTCCTCTAACTCTTAGTGTCACTCTTAAAAGCACAAGGAGTTTTCCCCCTTTTCTTTTAGAATGTGGCGTGCCACCAAGCATCTTTGTCCAAACGTCAGGTCGCTTTACTCAACATTACTTAGAAGAGTGCAAGTGCCAATTTTTGTGTAGTGCTTTAGAAAGTAGGAAAGAAGTCTGAAGAATTTCAGCCCTTAAGATTCAAGTTATTTTCAAGGTACTGAGGAATTATACATGAATTGCCTGAAGCATCTTGTATGTTCAAGAAGTTCTGTATTATCTCATGGAAAAGCCAAGCACACAGACGTGTGTGGGTTTTTCTGTGTGTGTGAGCACAGAATGAGAGATATTAATGATCTATCTGAGTAAAAAGAGAAAAAAAAATAAAAAGCCACTGTATTTTCTCAGTGCAGTGCCATTATTCCAGCTCAGAACAAGTTCCAGAAGATGAATTCACTAAAAAACTTTTTTTCCGCCCCTTGGCCTGGAACCTTTCAAGAGTGTTTGGGAAATGCCATGAAGGAATTTGCATGCACGAAGCTCTCCAAAAAGTGAAAAATGATGTTTCACACTCCCATGTGAAGAAACCTGACTATATCTGTGCTAGGGGAGATGGAATATGTAACACATACGTTCCTGCAGGAGAGGAAATTCATTTTAGTTAATGGAGACCTCAAAAATCAGGTGCCAAAGACATTAATCAGCTAAATATCTTTCCATGGTGTTGGTTTTACCCACCAGCCTGTGCTCCTTAATGATTCCATTTAGTGTGTGTAACATTTACCAGCCGGGACAGTATCAGAACTCAGGTTAGAAAACTGCTGCCAATAGAAGGTGCTGGGTCCTGCCATTAAATCAAAGCATTGGTTCCCTTCCTATTACCCTGAGGATGATAAAGGATCCTTTTTTTTTTTGACAGGGAAATATACGTAAAATAAATAAACTGTCAGGACTGACTTTCTTTCACGGCTTGTGTTAATATATGGGAGCAAGATGGAATTAAATGGAAATGTGGCTGAGACACGACACTCTGCTGCTCTGTCAGTCACAGGTAATGTACAGTGTAACATCCCTATGAAAATACCACAGAGCTCAAGATGAATGGGGGATCATTCCAGCATCAGAACCCATGAATTCAAACTGATTATTTTTTTCTCTCTCTCCTGTCCACTGGGTTAAGTAATGCATAATACTGAATGCATCTCTTCCTAGACACCAGTGAATCCACAAAATTCCCTTGAATGAGCAAAAATCTCTTTGCTGTTTTCAGTTTAAAGTATTTCTGACTTTACCTTTCTTTTAATTTTTTTTTCTTAATAATTAATTTGTTGATTTATTTTTTCTTCTTTTTGGGGGAGTGCTAATCCACTGCTTTCTACAAGTCAGCTGATTCTTACCACGGATGCTGTGAGGACTTTGTATCTCAGCATCACTGCTCTGTCAGATCTGCAGCTGATGAACGGATCCAGCAGTTATTAAGTGGGACTGACAGGCACAAGGATCATTCAAGCCTCATTTCCTGAAGAAACCAGGCTAAAAATTGTTCAGTAATTATCCTTAATTGTCCAGGATGAATCTCCACTATTCAGTGAGGAACATTTTATATGATATTTATGTTTTGGTGCTTTTTTACCTACAAAAATAAAGCCATATTTTATCTGCATCTCACAACTTCCCAGTGGTTCCTCCAAAAATCTCCTTAGACAGTCATCTTTGGCATTTCTCTATTCAGATTCCTTGAACATGAATACTTAGGGTTCTTTTAAAAGCATCATAATCTTGAACAATAAGAAAATAATTATTGGATAATTCAGATAACTGTCAGCCTATGGCAATACCAGAACAATTTCCTCAGACAGTTGAAAAAAATGAGTAACTGAGCC
The DNA here is from genome assembly GCF_047830755.1 of Zonotrichia albicollis. NCBI lineage: Eukaryota > Metazoa > Chordata > Aves > Passeriformes > Passerellidae > Zonotrichia > Zonotrichia albicollis. The sequence goes on from NC_133860.1 coordinate 9,508,601, forward strand.
TTGTAACAACCAAAGTGAGAATGGACTTGAATTCACAAAGCCAGCAGAACTTGGAAATGACATGGAACTGACTTTATCAGTCCTTAAACAAGCTGAAACCATTCATTCAAAAGCCTTGAGTGCCTCATTCTGTTTAACTAGGCCATGAGAAACAAACAAGTTTCTCACATGTCAACAACTCGGATTTACTGGGATGTAAAGCAGCAAGAGCATCTCTGCTTTTAGGGAGTGTGGTCTGAATAAGTCAGGAAATCATGGAATCATAGAATCACAGAGTGGTTTGGGTTGCAAGGGACCTTAAAGACCATCTCATCCCACCCCCTGTCATGGTCAGGGACACCTCCCACTGTCCCAGGGATGCTCCCAGCCCCATCCAGCCTGGCCTGGGACACTGCCAGGGATCCAGGAGCAGCCCCAGCTGCTCTGGGCACCCTGGGCCAGGGCCTGCCCACCCTCCCAGCCAGCAATTCCTTCCCAAATCCCATCCATCCCTGCCCTCTGGCAATGGGAATCCATTCCCTGTGTGCTGTCCCTCCATCCCCTGTCCAAAGTTCCTCTCCTTGGAGCCCCTTTGGATGTGGAAGAGGAAGATGCTCAAATGTCTCCTCAGAGCCTTCTCAGTCCCAGGATGAACAAACTAATATAATATTGAATGTAATCCAAGCAGATTTAGATGCCCAGTTCCCACTGAGAGTCAGTCTTGGTCTTTAGTGACTGCCAGCCATGGATTGCAGCACCAGTTGTGAAATTTCTGTGTATATTTGAACATTTAAATATACTCAAATCACCATTTATGAGGTGGCATTCAGTTGCAGCTAAGCAGTTAACATCAGCTGTGTGTTTCTGTGTATTGCAGGTGTTTTTGGTATTTTACAGAGTTTCAAAAAAAGCAAAACAAAAAGCACACTACCACCGAGAGCAAGGTCTTGGAATTTTATGGTCTAAACGACATGACTTTGTAAATTCTGCTAAAATTTAAAAGATAACAGAATGAAATCTCCCAGTCTTGTAATTTCCATTTAAATTGGAGATGGCTACACATCCAATGATGGGGAGGAGCAGGAAAGAGGCATTGTTTTTCCTGTGGGTGAAAGGGAAGGCGTGATCCTTCAGTGGGAAGCACTGCTGCATGAGTACACCTCAAATCTGTAAAATGGGTTTCAGCAGTGGTCTTTGGGATAAACTGTGATCTTTCTTTAAATTTAGTCCATCTTTTCACAGATACTGACACATAAATATTTCATTCTACAAAGAGATTCACATTACATGGCTTGATTGCACTATAAATAGGACCCTGAGAGTTATTTTCTGGTATTCTGGCAAGTAAATTTAAAGAACTCTAAAGCATTATTTCCTTGGGGAAATGTGAGGGGGGAAAGAAGGGTTAAAGATATTTACTGGTGAATAAAGAGAGATCAGAACAGAGTCTTCCAAAAGGGTGGGGCAGCAGCACTTTGCTGGAGTCAAACAGAAATAGCCATGACTGCAAAGACCATGTGGAAAAGATTTACAGGAAAAAATAACATATATATACTTTTAGTTTTGCAAAGGAGAATACATGGCAGGGATATAATGGGGTGAAATAGCAAGGAATTAGAGAGACATTTCTTTTTGTGAGTTCCTGTTTCAGTTGTTCAGTTCCTTACAGGGCCAGTGTTTCCAGGAGAGGATTCCCAGCTATGACAAAATTATATTTAATCATGCTCTCTGGATTTCAGCCTAGCTCAAAGGAAGCAAAAGTGCTGAATAGAGAAAATAAATACATATTTTAAGTGTAGTTTTACCATTTCTATATTTCTTTATTTCTAAAAAGATAAGAGTCCAACAAGCAACCTATTATTTTCTTTGAAAGACTTGGCTTATGACATTTTCAAATAACTCAAAATTTTCAACATCTGTCTCTAATTAAGTAGCATTTTTCTACCAGGAACAACGATTACAGTGTCTAAAAGTTCTGTTATGTAGATATGATTCATATCTCCCTCCTATGAAGCTTGTCTTATGTCCTGAAATTTGAGATTTGTAAATCCTTTAGCTAAACATTTATATCTGCTAGGATTGTGCAGGTGCTTAACTTTGCAGTGTTTTGCTGAGGTTGATCTGTAAATGCAGAACAGACGTCTAAGTGTTCTGCAAGCCTGGGAACTTTTCTGTCAAGGCTTTTCCAGTTTCAGGTAATGTATTGAGTTCTGTCTCCTGTGCTGTACATTTTACACTAAAAAAAAAAAGTCTCATGTGAAAAATTACCTTCCTGCACTGACTGCCAACCGCTTTCCTCAAATGATAAAATAAGCAAAGAAAGATGTTTGATTGAAAACAACAAAAAGTAAAGGAAAATTGTTCATTTAAATTTTAATTTTAGGTAAACATTAAGGCCTGCTGGTCTGAATTTGGTAGTTTTTGTCACTTAATAAAAAGTACCTTTTCCTATGTTTTATGTATATATATGTATGCACTTTTTATGTACGTATATATATATATCTATATCTATATATAGATATATATATAAAATAAACACTTTTTATGTATGTATATAGTATGGATATACACACTCTTTCTATGTATGTATATGTATGATTTATATATGTAGGCTTTATATATATATATATATATATATATATATATATATATATATATATATATATATATGAATGTATTTATTTCCTATATTTTTTTATATTGCCACAGAATCACAGAATAAGCTGAATTGGAATTGCACCATAAGAATCATTGAGTCCCACCCCTGGCCCTGCACAGCACCATCCCCAAGAGTCACACCATGTCCCTGAGAGCATTGCCCAAATGTTTCTGGAACTCCATCAGGATTGGTGCTGTGCCCATTGCCTGGGGAGCTGTTCCAGCGCCCAAACACCCTCTGGGTGAAGAACTTTTCCTGATACCCAACCTAAACCTCCCCTGACACAGTTTCAGGCTGTTCCCTGGGGTCCTGTCCCTGTCACAGAGCAGAGATCAGATCCTGCCCCTCCTCTTCCTCACAGGGAGCTGCAGCTGCCCTGGGGTCTCCCCTCAGCCTCCTCCTCTGCAGCTGCACAGACCCAGTGCCCTCAGCCCCTCCTCACAAGGCTTCCCCCCAGGGCTCTTCACCATCCTTGTTGCCCTCCTTTGGGGGCTCCCTAAAGTTTTAAGACCTTTCTTATATAGAGAAAGGCAGCCAGAACTGCTCACAATGTTCAGGGTGAGGCAGCCCCAGCCCAGAGCAGAGTGGGACAATATCCCCTCCCTTGCCTGGCTGGTGATGCTGGGCCTGATGTCCCCAGGACAGGGATGTCCCTCCTGGCTGCCAGGGCACTGCTGACTCAGGTTCCACTTGCCACTGACCAGGAACCCGGGTCCCTTTCCATGGCTCTGCTTTCCAGGATCCATTCCCCACTCTGTCTGCACACCCAGGGATGCCCCAACCCAGGTGCAGAATCCAGCACTTGCCCTTGTTGAACCTCATTTGGGTGGTGATATTCCATCTCTGATTTGTTGAGGTCTCTCTAAAGGGCCTCTCTGTCCTCGACAATCAACAGCTCCTCCCAGTTTTGTATCATCTGCCAACTTGCCCAGTATCCCTCCCATTCCTGCCTCCAAATCATTAATGGCAGTGCTGAAGAGCACAGGGCTAAGGATGGAGCCCTGTGGAATCCCACTAGTGACAGATCCCATCATTAATCCCACCAGATTAATGCCATCCCTTCCACTTCCAACCTTTTCTGTAATTCCATGACTCTGTATTTCTGTGATTCTGTGATGTAATGCATTGTGGAAGACGGTATCAACAGCATACCATGTGTTCTGTTTATTTCTGCATACAGTTTTCTGAGATGAATTTATCTGGAGATTAAGATGAACTTTTTCCTGACAATTCAGTGCTGCTTGCCAGAAATTAGATGGTAAAATGATACATGACAGTCCCATGTCCTTCCCTCACCTAAGACAGTGCATAATCACAGTATACAACCTTGGAAAGGATGCTGTTGTGCTTTAAATGCATATCTGTACTATTTTAATTAAAAAGAAAGTCAAGTAAGTTATTAGAGTGGTTCAATACAATGCACTGAAAGGATTAAAAACAAAAAGGTAACAGGCTATTATCTTATTGAAATATACAAAGTCACTGTTAATATAACCAAGAGTCCTCTATTTAACTCTTAGAGCTGAGTGGGCTTTGTGCACCATTTTTTATTCTGTTTTAGCACATGACAAAAATTACAGCATGGATCTCCAAGTCTGTTAAAATTTTTCAAGTATTTCCACTCTCCTTTTGGAGCAGACAGGTTTGATGGAGAGATGGGGAAGAAGTTATGTCCCTTCACACCTGCATAACCACCAATACCATATCAACTCATAGGCCTTAGCAGAGGTTCACTGGTAAGAAACTACTCTTTCCTTAATTGTGTCCTATATCCTGATGATTTTCCCTGAACACTCGGTGGAAATGTAAAAACAAAGCTCTCACTGTTTCTCAATGAGATGTCTGCTTTTAAGGTATATTAGGAAAGAATGCCTCTAGCAGCATATTAAAATCAGAGACAAGTAATAATATTTAACATTGCTGAACAAGAATTGCCATGCTCAACCTCCATATGTCTCAATATGATCAAGTGTTTTTTTTTTTTTCTGCATCAAAAACATTTGTTATCAGTGTGATATTACCTTGCACAATAAAAATTTGTACCTGGCTTTTTTTGGCCTAAGCTAATGTTAGTTCCCATTCATTGATTTATAGATGATTTAATCACTTTGGTTTGTCTACAAACAGATGAGCCCTTGACTTGGGTGTGTGAAAATGTTGGGTGCACAAAAACATTTTTGCAGTAATGAAATTGATTAAAGTCTGACTAATTTCAGATAACTTCTATGGGGTGTATTAATATGTTAATACTAAGGAAAAGATGTATCAAAATATTGTGATGTAAGGAGATTGAATCGTAGTCTGTGAACCTGTAAAAATTTGGGATCTCAGCTGACAGAATTTCCTGTCCCTGGAGACTGAAGGAATGAGTTAGTGAGTCAGTTTGAATTTGAGGTGGGGTTTTTCTGGTCAAATATTTAAACACTATCAAAATACCATTTTTGGACACTGACAGAAAGGAAATATTTGAAATTTCACTAACTTATGCTTTTGTGTTGAAATTTGACTACTTCTGTAGTTTAAAATAGTATAAGAGAAAGTAAAATTTTTAGACTGTTAAAGCAAAATTCCTCATTTGGGGTGTACTGATGTATTTTTCACTTCAATTTGCAGATGTATTTGAGGTTTTGAGTTTTAATCCCTCACTGGAATGAAAATGGTGAAGAATATAGCATTCATGCAGTTTCTCACCACCTCTCTGCATGACACATTACTGAAGATTAATTCACCTGAAATATTTTTGTTTTGTACAAAACAAAGCTGGTTTTGGGTTTTTTTTATTATTTTCATGGAAGGTTTTCTCTTGAATGAGTTTTTTTTCCCCTCTGGTGTACATTATTTTGCTGCCTTCTCCCTCAAGTCTGATGGATAACAAACACATTCTCCTCCAGGACCTTCAGGAAGACATGCACTCTGGGTGAACTCAAGTAAAGGATGAATTAAGGTGAAGAAGAATTATTTAATTTGTGGTGTTTTCCAGTTTTATGACCTTGCTGTAACTTTAGGCCTGTCTTTGTCCATGCAATTATTTTCCAAACATATTAGAGAATGGGAGAGAAAAATACACCCCTAGGCATTGTTTTATAATCTAAACAATGACATTATAATACTTAATATGGAGAGTTGCAAAGGAATAAATCCCCTCCATAGAATGCTAATACTGAAGAGGAAAGACTTAGAAACATTTCAGAACTGACCACACCCGATGCAGATTCAGAAATGAGTTTTGTGTCTGTAGCCACTGCTAAAAAAGAAATCTCTTCTAAACTTTTTTGACATATTTAACCTCAAACTTTGAAAGTTATCCTTTTGGTTTGAATCAAACTGATCACTTAGGTGAAACTAAGAGACATTGAGGCAACTATCAATCATGAAAATTACCCTCTCCATTAGGAAAATAAGGCAGAAAGGTAGAAACCTGGACTATAAAAGTATTTGATGACATTTTAGGCTCAGTTACTTCCCTGCACTTACTTAAGTGTGACCGTTTCAATGTGACCACGCTCTAATGTGATTATTGCCATTCTCGTGGGTCTGGTGTGCTTGCAAGGAGCCAAAGGGTCTTCAGTGCTCCTCTCTTTTGGCCCCTACCGACTGCTGACCCACATCAAAGGCTTGAGCGCGGCTGCCAAAGGCTCCAGACGTGATAAAGTGTATGTGGAAAATATGCAAATCATCATCAGGGAGAAATTTCCATTTCTGTGCCAGTAGTTTGCAGCTTAATCCTTTCGTCTTGAAGATTTCATTTCCTTGGAAGAAGGGGGGCTGGAAAGGGAAGGATAATCACTCTCTAGTTCCATTTCTGTTGTTGCAGAGCCCTGATACTGAGATCCCATTTCTCAAGCTTTTTTGACTTTGATGAAAGCCTGTGACTTGCTGAACTTGCTCTCACTTTAAGTATAGCTATAGAATTATGGATTTCCTGACAAAATGATTAATATTTCTGTGTCTTGCTTTCTCTTTACGTATGTGTGGGAACCCAATAAACTCACTTATAAAGTGTTTTTTATGCAACTTCTATCTAAAAACACCAAACATTTTTTTGTCTCATAAACTTTCAGAAGAAATGGCTCAGATGATCTCTGTCTTACTCCAATAGACACAAAAAGTAATAAAAGTCAATCTAATTAGTATTTCTTGCAGTATTTGATGACAACAGTTCATCTTGAACAGGAAAGAAAAAAATGCTTTATGGCCTTCATGCATTTATTATATTCTTTATCATAATTTGAAAATCTATTGCAACCAATACTTTATGTTCTGGATACAAAAAAACCTTTAGCTGGAGAGAAAATTGTGCTGTAGCTGGAGAATGGTTCAGTCATTTTAATGACTTAGAAACTGGGGCCAAACTTTTACAGTCACATGGGAAAGCTATGGTAAAGCCAAGAAATGTATCTCTTGGTGAAATTGTATGAACCAGACGTTTAAGGAATATACCACAATTTTACAATTTTCCACGGGTCAGCTGCACAGTGGTTATTATTGTTGCGTTCACTTCTAGTCCACACAATAAAATGTAATGAAAATTAGCTTAATGACCTTAATTACTGATTAAGACAAAATACAGGATCTCACATATATTGGTTTGATGTTTGACCTCTCAGTCTGGGGAAAAGAGCTGAGTCTGCTCCTCCTTTCTTCTACCAGGCACCCCCAAAAGGTGAGCTCCTAACTCTGGTATTGTCATCACCTCTCAAAGTAGGGAAAGAATATGCTGAGGGCTGCTGACCCACGTGCAAAATAAAATCTAAACTGATATTCCAATAGTGAAGTGTCAAGGGTTTTCAGTAGTCATTCTGGGTCAGTGTTCATTTTTCCCAGGCATGGACATGCTGGCCTTCAGGACTTCCCCTTCCCTCCCCTTACACACACACGAGAAAACAACAGATTTATGATGATTTCATTGAAGAGAATAACATCATAAAAAATAGATGCATGAATTCCACAGAAGCGAATATTGATAAAAATTAATTGTACAGAGGCAATGTTTTTACCTCCAAGACCTCTTCCTTTGCTCAAAGATCCAAATTTCAGTTCTTGAGGCAGCAAGGGTAATAATACGCTCCGTCCATCTGTTTCTCACAGGCAGGAAAACAAGGACAGTGAAGAAGAGGAGTTGTACCGTGTTAAGGAAAACAGACTATTCCAGGCTTTTCCTGAGGAAGTGATTTCCCAGTATTTCTGTCTCTCTAGCACCCAGAGATCATTTGCCATGCCATGTCAGATCATCACATTCAGCATGATCAGGTTGTCTTCCCCCTCCACTGTGTGACATCCTTATCGGGAGACCAAACCACAGCAAATGCTCTGACCTACACTGCCTGATCTCTTCCTCATTGCCTTTTATCTGCTGGAGTGTCTTCTGCTTATTTATTCATTTATTTCTCTCCTGAGACCCTTCAGAGATTTGTGGTTGATGATGATTTGTATGATGCAAAAAACCTTTGCAGCAGGGTCCTGGAGTAAATTTTATGTCACCAAGAGAAGGAAAGAATAGAATGAAGTCAGTGATAAAAGAAGCCAAAGGCTTCTTTAAAAAGTTCCATCTTTCTGTTCTATGGCTATAGATTGTCAACAGAAACATAGGCATTAAACCAATGAACAAAAAAACCCCAGTATTAAAGTAATGAAGAAAAAAAAAGCATTTTGAAGAAGAGTTAAAAAATAAAACATGTCCCTAACAATAGTTTTTATAATTTAAACATAAAAGTTAACTATACTGAAGATTTATTTGAGGTTTTTGGCCTTTTAAATAACATTAGGAATGACTGGATTGAACACTACCTCAGAACTAGACAAAATCCATAATGACTTTATTAATATAAAACAAAATAACCTCTGCGGCCCAACTCTAAAATATTGCCCTCACAAGCAATGGCACAACTTTATTGTATGTTTATTTTCTGTTCTGGGTGTTAGCAGGCAGTTGTATACTTGCAAACAACAGAAAGTAGCTGGGTAGGAGGAACAAACTTAAATCAATCCTGGTGCTACTCCCTGTGGCTCCAATTACAGAACAGGGAACTTCTCAAGATGTGTAGAGTTAGGTTCTCTTCAGATCTAAGACACTGACAGTTCATAAAATCATCGAATTGTTTGGGTTGAAAGGAATATTAAAGATATTCTCATTCCAAGCCCCAAGGTGCCATGGGACACCTTCCATTAGACAAGATTGCTCAAAGAACCATCAATCCTGGCCTTGGAGGGTTGTTTTTTATCTTCCTCAGTATCAGACTCACCCACTGTGAGTGGGTTAAGTGTGAATTTCTCCTGTAAAAGCAAGATACTTCCTGGATGGTTTATTACTGAAGACCTTTCAAGAAGTTTAAGATCACAAAAGAATTCTTCTCTTTTAATGTCCTCATCATGTCTCATGGGAGAGCGCATTTCATTAACTTGAACTCCCTATTGTTTTGTCTTGGGTTTGGTGGGAACAGAGTAATTGGAGGTTTGAATGGCACAATCTTACTCCTCACACAATATGTTAAAAGGCTGAGTTTATATCAGTTCAAATACTTTAACTTGCTTCACAATATGTGCCTTGTTGGGGGGGGAGCTAAGCCATTCTCAACAAAATTTTCAGCTATAGGCATTGCAAAGCCTCTACAATTCAATATTGAGATTTGGACCAGGCTTCTGTCAAAGACTTCCTTCAGCTCATTTATGAGCAACTTACGAATTTGATCTGCCAATCTTATGGCTTAAGTATGGAGATGTGATGTGACCAAATTCTCACTCTCACATAATTAACAAAAGTCCCTGCCAAAAAGTGAGGATTGCAGTCTGAAATTAAACGTCTTAAGATACTTTGATTTCTGAACTGCTACATGGCTTGCCTTATTCCAGTAGTTGTGTCAAGCAGTTCTTGTCTTTCCCAGATGTCCAAGTATGAGTATATTTCAAACAGCTTGGAATGCAATGATCTCTTCCCTGTCCTGCTTCTGTTTATATTCTGCAAGAATTTTCACTTAAGGTGGCTCTTTTCTTTCCCTGCTCTGCTTTTGCCCAAGTATCAGGGATGCTGACCTGATGTGATGTCCCTGGCCATATTTAACCAGGGCAATGGTTTTGTAAGGCTGATTTTTGTCCTGTTTTACACTCCCAAGATAGCCTCTGCTTTCAGTGATCACGGTGTTGTAATTTGACTGCATCTGCAGTGATGCTATGTATCCTTTATTCATATATCACAATGCTTCCAGCATTTCTGAGAGCTCACTTGGCCTTCTCCTGTGTGACTGTCAGCTCTAACAGAAGAGTGCATTGACAGCTGGATGTATTTCTTGGTAGATAATAATAATATCTTTCACATATAAGCCAGCTTGGCAGAGGATTTCCATATCTTTTCATGTTTTCTTTAGTTTCCCCCAGATGAGAATCTCATATGCTAGTTTATTTTCATATTTCCAATGTGTAAAGTTGTCTAGATGAGGAAGTAACTTTATACATCTTATTTCATTACAGACACTGCAGACTCAGTAGCATACATTGAATTCATGCTGAATTCATGGCTTTTAGCCATGTTGTGGAATTACAGAATGGTTTGGGTTGGGAAGGACTTTAAAGCTCAACCAATTCCACCCTCTGACATAAGCAGGAACACTTTCCAGTAGAGTGGGTTGCTCAGGGTCCCATCCAGCCTGGCCTTGAACACTTCCAGGGAAGTGTTTTCATTCCAAACGAGTCCCCTGATATGTTTTGAGACATCATTTAGGTGAATCAAGTAACTCTTTTATGGAACACATTTATTATTATTTATGTTGACATAACAAGGATTCAAAGACAGTGAATGAGTTCAAAAGACGCTCACTTTAAAATTCCTAAAACTAATAATAAGCTAAAAACCTTCCTGAGAAGGTACTTGCTATAACAACTCTATTCTTGGGGGTGTCTGAAGTGCTCAATCCCTCATTCCTCAGCCAGTCCCAATCTTGTCTCAATTTTGTTTGTATTAAATTTCAAATGTATTCAGAGAGTCGCTGCTGGGAACAGATGGGGTTGTGATTGTGACCTGCCACAGCTTCTGTCACGCTGCCTCTGTGGGTTATGCACGGATGTAGGTGGATTTACATACATACATAAATGCTGAGCTAGAGACAGTGATGAGTGACTCAAAGAGGCTCCCAGACAGGGCTCTGACTGCCTGTTTTCCCGTGGAAACAAGCAGAAACCAACCTGTTGTGGGAGATTCACAGAGGTGTGGCAATGTTTCCCTGGTAAAAGGAAGGAAGGAAAAGTCATTAAAGTCATGGTCAAAGACTTTGGGGAGGACAAACCTGCAACGCTGGCTGCAGCCTTGCAGCACTCCCACCACAAATGCAAATATGCCTTTTCCTCTTGGACCCTCCAGCACTGCTTTTTAGAGGAATGATATCCCATTATTTCCCCCAGACAAAAGAAGATAAAGAGAATAAGAACTAAAACATACCCTGAAGGAGAGCTTTAGAATATGAAAAATAGAAGTGGATCCTGAACACGCAGAGCCAAGACCAGTCCCAAACAAGTCAGGACACAGAAGATGAAAACAAAAGCCTCAACCCGTGGCTGCTTAAATCTGCAAATAAGGTGCACAAGAATGAGCTGTAAAAGGAGATAAGAAGGAAAAATACAAGTAGGTGTACAGGACTGTCAAATTCAATACTACATTCTGAAATAAGAAGTCAGAGAATGGTGACACCAAAGCTGTTTTGAATAAGGACAAGGCTATAGATTTGCTGCCCTATTATGAAAAAGTGAAAATCTGTGAACTGATTCCCATCTTAAATAATCAGTTATAGTGAGAATTATTGGAACCTTGGGCTCTTTGTGCAAGTGGGACTTGTACAAGAAGGAACATTTAAGCCTTGCAACAGGATACCTTTCTGATCCACTGATGTGTGAGTCATAACCACTGTACAAGAGATAATGAGGAATAAAGAAAATGTGTTAGGTGTCTATATCTGAGGCTTTGGAAAATAAAATTTGCATTCATGCTGTCTAATTTGTTCCTTTAGAAAGAAATTGTGATATATGGTCACTGAAGAAGAGAGGCAAGAACAAAATAATTAGGCAAGAACAAAATAATTAAGACAGCTCAAAAATCAGCAAAAGGGTAAAATGCTTGCTCCGGATTGAAAAAAAATCAAGCAAAATGATTAAAAAAAAGACATGGCATAATTATCTCCTCTTTTACCTATTAAAGGGAACAAAACTAATGTTTTATATGTGAAAATTTCTAGATTTGCTGTAAGACCTATTTTCCACAAGAGAACTAAAATTAGAAAATTTGAAAATTGAAATATTTCTTCAGGATGGTTCTGATGTTTCCTTCTCTCTGTAAAGGTAAATTTTTGAAGAGTAATTCCACAAAATGAAAAAAGGAAATTGTGGTTTGATTTTTGTCTCAACACTGTTTTGGGAAACTCCCTTTCTCTCTAAAATAATTAACACTAAGAATTTTGATCTCGCAGAAAAACCAAAACCCAAGGATCCCTTTTCTCAAACAGTTTTACCGACCAGTAATTTTGTCCTTCTGTTTTTCCAGTGCTGTAATATGACAAGAAATGCAGCAGGATTTATATTTATAATTATTATGTCCTACTGCTTGGGAAGGAACGGTTCAACTCCCCCAGTTCATAATGTTCCCTGCTTGTGACATGTCCTGTCCCTTGCCTTCTCTACAGCAGTTTTGAATAGGTTATTTTTAGTCTTATTATATTTTGTCTTGCTGCCTGTGCTTTCAAGCTTCCCTCTGACTTTAATTAAAGTGTCCTTAGGCTTGTGCATGTAAAAAGCTAACAAGTTCACCCAGTCAAGATCTCTCCTAATTATAATGCAAAGTAGGAGTTCAAGTGAGGAGAACATCAAACAGTTTTTATGTGACATATGAGAGCTTGACACTGTATTTTGACAGGCCTGTTGCAGAATACACGATGCCACTGAAATACATTTTAAAAGTAATATCCCAGCTTACACATCATCCACAAAACAAGCCCATGGTGCAGAGAGCGAGCTGTACAACATGCTGCACAGAGCAAAAGACAGTGTTTGGCGTGTTATTGATGTGTTATATAAACAGTGCTGAGATCCAAAATGCGACGACTTCTGGGTTTGCTTCTTACGTGTGGTGGCACTCACAGACGTACCAAATCCATGAGGCAGTTCTTCAAAATTTGATGCCTGCAATGAAGCTGCTTGATGAGAAATGTGCATGTCCAGGTGCACTGGACCTGCCCCATCACGCAACAAACACAATCCTGCCACAGCATGAGATAAGCTGTGCGGCCTTTCTAGGAAGGAATATGGGAAAACCACATTTTTGGTAGGTGTGGCACAGACAGAAAGCACAATACAACCTGGTTAGTCTAGGAATCTGTGCACAAAAAGCAGATTAATTTCACCACAATCACCATTATAAAATCATAAAGACATTAAGGTTTAAAAAGACCTTTGAGATCAAGTTCACCCACCCAGCATCCAGCTTGATCACTACCAACCCACATCCTCAAGTGCCACATCGACACAGCTTTTCCATCCCTGCAGGGAATGGGCTCTACACCACTGCCCTGTGCGGATTGCGCAAGTGCTTGACAACCTTTACCATGAAAAAATTTGCCCCAATATCTGCTCTAAACTTCCCCATGCCCAGCCTGGGGCCGTTCCCTCTGCTCCTGTCCCTGTTCCCTGGAGCACAGCCCGACCCCCCGGCTGTCCCCTCCTGTCAGGAGCTGTGCAGAGCCACAAGGGCCCCCTGAGCCTCCTTTGCTCCGGGCTCAGCCCCTTCCCAGCTCCCTCAGCCTCTCCTGGGGCTCCAGCCCCTTCCCAGCTCCGTTCCCTGCCCTGGACACGCTCCAGCCCCTCGGTGTCTCTCTTGTGCTGAGGGCCCAGAGCTGTCCCCAGCACTGGAGGTGCCTCAGCAGTGCCGGCACAGGGGACAGGCCCTGCCCTGGGGCTGTGTCACGGCCTGGCTGGGACAGCCCAGGGGCCATTGTCCTTCTTGGTCACATGAGTTCCCTTCAGTCCATGACCACAATAATTATTATCACAATAACCTGTAGGTTTTACTCTGCTTAGAGGCTCAGAGCCTGTGAACTGAGCATATTGACTTCATTTTAGGCTGCACTTCATTCACTCTGAGATGGATTAGGCTGAGACTAATCATGCCAAGCTGTTTAATTTTTCCCACTGGTTGGAAGAGGAGTCAGAGGTGACTAGCTGATATATCAATGTTGCAGACAATAAAACATAGAATTATAGAACAGTTTGGGTTGGAAGCAACCTCAGAGATCATTTCATAATTACAACATGTAAACTAGTTGTGGAAGAAGACAAGCTGAGAATGAGAGAAAGGAAGAAGGAAAATGAATATATTTAGTGTGTATTATCAGAGCCAAAGCAGACATGATTTTACTGAGAGCTTTCCTCTTTCCATGGAACGCTTGCTGCTGTTGCTAAAATCTGAATTTTCTTGGAAAAATTATACGTTTTGGTTGAGGTCTTGAGATATTGCAAATAAGACTGAGAAACAAACTGAGACGTATGAAGGAAACTTCAGTCAGAAGCATGAGGGGTTCATTTCCTGACACGAGCTTTAGTCATAGCTCAGCACCATCAGCAGTGTCGTGATCACCCTGCAATCAGGGCAGACACGACGGGAGCAGGGTGAGTCAAACCCTGTGGAGGTGTGGATGACTGTGCAGGACCCCAGCATGACAAGCACCTTTCCTCTCACCATTCATGGTGCCACTCAGCACCCAGCAGTGACTCCTGCAGCTCCAGGATCAGTATCCTGAGTGAGAAGGGAAAAATGCAAGGGAAAGGATGAGCAACAATGCACAGAGTAACAGGCAAGGGAAAGAATGAGCTCTACAGGGTGAAAAATAATGAGTAGTTTGTTTTATTAGTAGCATGGAGGCAGCCACAAGTCCTTTTGGTCAGGGGTGACATTTCTGTGAGATTCTCACAGCATCTTATCTGAAATTCCTGCATGCCACTGTCAATACAGGAGCAATATTAACAGGAAAATTATTTCACCCACTATATTGAAATTAAATATTTAAACCAGCCTAATTTCAGAGCATCTGAACTGCCAAGTAGTCACTTGTCTGAGAAAAATTTAGGCCTGAACAGCAGAAGTGCTATGTACTGCCTCACAACTCAGGCCAAAAGGAGGCAATAACCACCAAATTTTGCTTTCTGCTCAACCCTGCCTGAGAAAAGCAACGATCTCCTCAGAAGCTAATGGAAACACAAAATATGCTCCGAGGCAAAATAATGTGCAGAGGCCGGAAACATAGTGTCTCATGTCTTAGAACATCTTAGGCATCCATTTATTAGGGCTGCATTTACCTAAATGTATTTCAGCGTGGATTGTCTTGTAAGGAGGGGATGTCAACAGCGCTGCAGTGATTGTAACAGCCACAGGGCCTCCCTGAATGGCACAGCACAACATACTGTACTTAATGTTGACACTGTTCAGTGAAACAATTATTACAATCAATTTGACTTCTAATGTGACTTCTCTTGTAAATCTCTGGGTCATTAACCTTAACAACATCAATGTACTGTCAGTATCCAATTCCACCAAATTAGTGTCCGAGGTAATAGGAGAAGGAATGTATTAATGTGTTATCGGTGACTAATAAAGACAGCAATCCTCTAATGTGCTATGAAGAACAGCTGAAGCATGCAAGGGAAGAGGAAATACACAAAGTCAGGGCAGCAGACACCTTCGGTGGTGCATGTCAGGTCATCAGATTAGGTGGTAAACAGATTGACCTCTTTGCCATTGAATCAGGAGGAGCAGGGATGGGGATGGTCCATGGTACAAGGTCTGAGGCCAATTTTATGAGGTGCAATGAGGCCAAGTGCTGGGTTCTGATAGGCCACCATTCTCTGCAGCTCCAGGCTGGGCAGAGGGGCTGGAAAGGCTCTTTGGGAAAGGCCCTGGGGGTGCTGGTGCCAGGGGCTGGACACGGGCCCAGGGTGCCCAGGGGGGCAGGAGGCCAATGGCCCCTGGGCTGTCCCAGCCAGGCTGTGACACAGCCCCAGGGCAGGGCCTGTCCCTGTGCTGGCACTGCTGAGGCACCTCCAGTGCTGGGGACAGCTCTGGGCTTTCAGCACAAGAGAGACACCGAGGGGCTGGAGCGTGTCCAGGGCAGGGAACAGAGCTGGGAAGGAGCTGGAGCCCCAGGAGAGGCTGAGGGAGCTGGGAAGGGGCTGAGCCTGGAGCAAAGGAGGCTCAGGGGGCCCTTGTGGCTCTGCACAGCTCCTGACAGGAGGGGACAGCCGGGGGAGAGTCTGCAGCCAGGGGGACTCTACCCAGGCAAGAGGTGAAAATACAAGAAGATATGGCTTCAAGCAGCACCTGGAGGAGTTTAGATGATTTATTATTATTATTATTATTATTATTATTATTATTATTATTATTATTATTATTATTATTATTATTATTTCTATTATTATTATTATTATTATTGGAAAATGTTGTCAAGCATTGCAAGGGCCTGTCCATGGCAGTGGTGTAGTCCCCATCCCTGAGGGGATTAAAAAGATGTGCGGATGTGGCACTTGGGGACATGGATTAGTGGTGGTCTTGACAGTGCTAGGGGGACAGTTGGATTTGATGATCTTAGAGGGCTTATCCAAACTTTTTTTTTTCCCCCCTGTGATTCTGCATTTCTATATGACAAATGAACTGTGCATATCATTTTGGAGTGGTTAAAATAGCTTTTCTTCACAGTTTTATTTCGTGTTCCAGTAGATGAGAAGCTGCACCATATGAAATGATCTGGTTGTACTAGAATGAAAGGGATAACTCCTAACTGTGAAAGTATTAGACTTTTTGGCCTCCATCATGAACCATAAGGTAGCTTGCACTTCAGAGAACTGAAGTTACGCTGGGCTGATAAAAATAGACTTCCCATCAGTGCCATCCGATTTCTCTTCCAGCTGGCAGGCTCTAAGTGACCTGTCCCAGTATTGTTTGAGACTGCTCCTTACTGAGACAAGAGGTGTCACAGCCCATCACATCCAGCACTACCAAAGGAGCGCTCACAACCCAGCAGGAAAGGGAACACCGAGGCTCTGGCAGGAGCTGGGAATCCACTGACAGGGAGGAACTCCTCCTTTGAGGGTGGCTCCTGCCAGCTTGCATTAGCAGAGAGTGGTGGCTGAACGTGGCATGACACAGGCACGATTTGGGTCCTCTCTAATGCCCTGAAACATCAGCTTTTACCTGTAATTAATGATGGCCAATACATTCCCCTTCCAGGCTGTGCTCAGAGGGTTGATATGCACAATGCTTCAACAGACATCACTCAATAATAATAAAGAAAACCTAAACAAATATTGCATCCATTCTATATTCCCAAGGTTCTTACAGGCTATAAACCAAAAATACGAATTCAACACCAAAACAGAAATCCTTTCAAAGCAGACATTCAAGGCAGGAGAAAGAGGCATGAAGAACTAATAACAAGTTTAATTAGGAAGGCAATATTTCCCGAACAAAGTAAATTAGGCACTTCATTTGGGGATTGGCAGGATCATCAGGTTAATACCTTTTCCTATTAAAAAAAATGCTACAGGATTTTAAATTGTGTCCTATAATTAGGATTCTTGTCTTCAGGCTGAAAAACATCATTCTGTCTTCTGGTAGGGCACAGCCCCTGATGCTTAATCTCTATTCTGGAAATCCATACACAAAGGTAAAGAAAAATCAATAGTAATAATAAAATGATTCTTATATTTTGGTAAAGCTGATACTAAATGTATAAAAATACAAACAAATGTCTAAACCAAGTTTTATATTTCTAAGAACTTTTGTCCTGCACTGTTGGTCAAACCCCAAGGTTATTTATTTGCTAAAAATTCCAATTTTCTTCTACCATGGAAACTTGATGAAACGTGTAATTGAAAACTCATAACGAGTGAAATTTTAACCACCTCTATGCTCAAAAAAGAAAAAAAAAGGGAAAGACAAAAAAAGCCTCTGCTGTGACAGCCTGATGCCAAAATAAGTGATGAAATGCATGTGAGGCTTTTTGCTTGCAGTAAAGCTTACAATTAGTCTCATCAAATGTGATTAGTTTAATCTGACCAGTCATCTAAGAGATAGGTGACTACACTGAGATATGTAAATAATCATCTTCTCTAACCAGTAGCTTTAGATAAATCCCCTGAGGTGCACAGAGGGGCAGAAGGGGTTGCAGTTATCTGAGGTGGGTAAAGCTTGGGGAAAAGGACCACATATCTCTCTATATTCACTGAGGAGGAAAGAACTGAGATACCTACTTCAAAACTGATTAAATCTTTAACTTTAGTATGACTAAATCCAGCTGTGACAAGAGTCATGCTTCTGGTTAATTACCTAGTGAGGTGGGCCAGTAGCATGCCATGGAGTGTTTTGGTGACAGTCACAGAAAATATGTGTTCAAAATTTAAAATAATACAGAAAGGGCAGTAAATGATGGTGCACACTTTTTTGTTTCATTGTGCTGCCATGGGTTATAACTTTGATTTTCTCCCTCTCCTGGATGCTGAAGTAGCATGGAGTTTACCTGAGCTTCATCTTTCCTTCCTTTTGTTTTTAATTCTACAAGAACACAGAGTTTGACACATGTTGTTTTGCCTTGGGCTCTGTCTGGGAGAGAAATGGAGGCAAACAGCTTTGCTATCAGCAGTGTGTAGGCTAAGAACTGGTCTTATTTGGGAGGATCTAATGATGCAGAAAGTTGTTTGTTTTTCCAGGCCATGTTCATGGAATGGACTAGTGTTAGCAGGTAAGAGTGACCACTGCACATTTGGGAACATGTTACTGTGTGAGACCCAAAAGTGGGGGGACAGGGAGGATGATACTCAGTTTTAAATTACATGAAGAAAAAGTGAATTTTCAGCATGTGTACAGACTATCATTTTGACTTGTGTTTCTGTCACTTAGAGAAAACAATTCTGTTTTGTTTCATGGAAACTTATGTATGGATTAATTGGTATGCCAAATGTTGTAAGTAATACCCAGTATGTGATAGCAGTTTCCTTTAATATACTAATTTATGATAATAACAGTTTATTGGGTGGCATTGCTTCTTGAGATTCAGCCTCTTTGCACCACTCATCTGCAAAAAGACTTGAAATCATTAGAAACGACCAAATAACACAAACCAGCAGGTTCATGTATGCTAATCTGGCATGGCATACACCAACACTGCTGCTGAAAGATCTCCCATCATTTATCCCTACCCCGCTGTGCAACCCAGCCAACCCAGGCTCTGAACTGATTTAATTTTAATCACCTCCCTGAACCTGCCGGGGGAGCATTTGCACAATGCTTATGTTGGCAGGTGGAAGGAGGTGCCACAGGGACACGGGAGGGTGAGGACCACTCCCAAATTCCTGCAGTGGCCCCTGCACCAACAGTGGGCACTGCACTCCCACTGCTGCCACGGGGGTTGTGCCTGGAGAAGAAGGCACACAAATGCAAGGGAGCATTTCTCCTACAACCCTGAATGTTTGCCAAGCTGCAATTTGCTGTCTGCTCAGGAGAGAAGTGGACTCTACCAGCACTGAATCTTGAAGGCCAAGAAGGGCTGCTCTACTGAAATAAATCTGTTAGTTAAACACAAATTAGTGGGCTCCATGCAGCAGCAACTGAATACATTTTTTATTGCCTGCGTTATGCCAGAGGTCAGACTCAATGAGATAATCCTCTTTTATAGCCTTAAAGTGTATAAAACCAGATAAAATTAATCCAGAGGACACTCTTGCGCCTGTTGATGCCTAGCAAGATATCTACTCCATCTGACTTTTGGTATTTGGGGTCATTTTAATTCACAGGCTTTTATTTTTCTTCCATTATTGGATTTTCTGTCCTTGCAGCTCTCAGCCTTTATGGCTCATAGGCAGAAGTAATGAGTGAGTAATGTGAGCAGCATCTTTCTTTGCTCTCCCTGCCAACCTGGACCGCAGCCACAGCCTCCTTAGTTTTAAGGGGTTTTAATTTTCTACGTCCATGAGGAAAGTCAGAACATTTCCTGGGCAGAATACAAACTACAACACACAGGTCAGGGGCCATTACTCTAATACACAGTTTCTCTGGAAGAAGGATCCCACATAGGTATTGGGCCCAGCTTTCCTGTTTAAGATTAATACAAAAGCAAGACTTTTCATCTCCATCATGGTCAAAATTTTGTTTAGTGATAAAATGTATTTTTTGTTAATGTGGACTGAACATGACATTTTGTTGTATACTTGCACTTCATCACAGCAGCCTATGAATAGTAAAGCTTCTTGACAGGTATTAGTTATTTTTCCTTTCAGCTCTCAGCAGACATGAAAAAGTGCTACTTTTGTTGGTTTGTTGTTTTTGTTGGGTTTTTTTTACAGAAATCAAGAAATAAGTGTCTTGCCTCATAATACACTTTGAGTCAGTAACAGAGTTGGGAACCAAACATACGTGAACTTGACTCCCTGTCTGGATCTGTAATCAAAGCACCAACTGTCAGTAAATTAAAACATTAATACAATAAATGTATGTGAAAAACATACAAGTCTTTGGGTAGATGAAGCAAAATCTTTCTGGAAGTTTCCGCAATACATTTAAAAAAAAAAAATTAATTTTAGGTCTTTCCATTAGAAATGCATGACCCATTTCCCAAGGACAAAAAGAAACGTGGACAGTCAAAGAATACCAGCTTGTGGAAATAAATGAGAGGGGAGTCTTGGCTCTCAATTACACAGATCCTTTGTCACAGCTCAAGTGTGTTCTTTTGGCCTGAGAATGAGATGGTTTTCTTAGTAAGTCAGGCACTGGCAGAGTTTTTTATCTTCATCATTTTAATGGAGCATGTCCATTATTCGATGAGTTAATTTCAGAAAGGGGGCCAAGTTTGGAAGGATTAAGTGCCAGCTAAAGAAACAAACCTATATTGCTTGGGGAGGGATTGGGGGGGAGGAAATTGATGCAGCTTTCTATGTGTGTGCTCATTTCCAAGTGCCGTCATGAGACATGACGTGACAAAGGCTGTCAAGTGTTTAGCACAATAAATGGAACCACATTTTAAACACAATAAAAACCTAATGAAATCAGCCCCTTTTAAAGCCACCCACCTTTAGCACAGCACATTAGAGACTTTGTAATAGAAAAGCAAAAGGAAAGAATGAAAGGCATTGATTATATATATATATATGTGTGTGTGTGTGTATAAAATCCCAACCATATATACATGCATGCAAATACAGGACCATTAGTGAAAATAAACAAAAGAAACAAACAAAACAACCCAGCAGATTTAAAGTTATTGCTTAAAAGACAGTAGTAGAAGAAGATATGTGCCCAAGGGAGGAAATCTCCAGTGTGTGCAGCTAAAGATCAAGAGAAGAAACAGGCAACACCTGATGGTGAGCTCTACCCCTAAAGAAATGTGGAGGGTAGGACTGGTCTTCATCTCCTTGGGAACCAAAGCCCATATTAAATGGTTATGGTTATGACATTTTTGTCTGCAACAAGGAGGAAGATTCTCCCCCTGGCCACTTGTTGGGCTGGTCCAGTGTATCTTAGCAAAGGAAATGGCTGTGGATCAGAGAAAAATAACTTTTTTCTCTATCTTTGAGGATGATTCAGAGATGCCCTCTGCTTTGAGAGTGCACAGATACCTTATCTTCCCAAAGAGCCCAGTGTACACATGGGATAAGAGGTGAGGGTCACAGGAGAAGAAGCAGCAGGGGAAGGGAGCAGATTAATTTCTGTGGTGCCCGCCAGCAGGACTGGGGCAGTGGGCAGAAACTGTAACACAAGAAAATCTTCTTCACTCTAAGGGTCCCAAGCATGGGAACAGGCTGCCCAGAGAAGTTGTGGCAGCTTGTGGCCATACTCAAACCCTATCTGGACATGATCCTGTGCAACCTGCTTGAGATGAGGCTGCTTTGCACAGGGAGTGAATGATATCCAGAGGCCACTTCCAGCAGCAGCCATTCTGTGATCTGTATCCTTGGAGAGGACTTTTCTGAACAGCAGTGCTTCCTATTCCTGCCTATTCCACAGCCCAGAGAAATAGCATTCCTTATGATCATAATTTCCCCCAAAATGAGGAACTTGAAATTCCCAAAGCTGTGATGGAATAGAAAGATTAAAAGGCTTCAGTATGTGCTTATGTCCAGGTTGGATCACCTTATCACCAAGTTGAGAGGCTAGAAATGCTGAAACTGAAGACTGGTAAATATATTATTGAGAAGTATTTTTATGTTACTGGTTCAGACAGAAAATAAGACATTTCAATTCTCTGAAAGCAAGAGTTTTCAGATTAAATGTCTATATGTGTGTATATTTAGCAAAAGATATGATTGATATACTTCTCTGGTTTTACTTTCAGATAAAGGGGAAGGAAAGATTCTGCTGGAAGCAGTACATTTGTCTTTATCTTTTACCAGTAAAAGGTTCCAGAGGGAAACTTATAAACAATTCTGTAGGTTAAAAGGGCTCCAGGGTACATCTAACATAACACTGATGGCCCAGACTGCAGAGCCATAAATGACTTCTCCCTTTCTTCCACATGTACAAAAAGAAGTGCAGAGAAGTGTGATGCACCTATAAAAGCTTTGAAATGTGTGTGGCTTCTGAAAAGAAATGTTCCCCCAGAACTCATCATGGAGTTCCATGGTGAAGAAATGGCTTGATACATTCACAGTATAGAATGGAAAAAAAGCTGTTTAAAGCTGGTGCCTTCTCTGCACCTCATTCCCAAGGGGTACAAGAAGACAAAATAGGCCAATGGGTGTAATCTGGCACTCTCCAT
This sequence comes from Zonotrichia albicollis, assembly GCF_047830755.1. Taxonomy (NCBI): domain Eukaryota; kingdom Metazoa; phylum Chordata; class Aves; order Passeriformes; family Passerellidae; genus Zonotrichia; species Zonotrichia albicollis. The sequence continues at coordinate 9,531,008 of NC_133860.1, forward strand.
AATTTCTTTGCAATACTAACTTTGGGGCTCAGAGAGCAGAGAAAATCTTTTTTCTATTTGAATAACAGAATAAATAAATATAAATAATAGAACGGATAGAATAGAATAGAATAGAATAGAATAGAATAGAATAGAATAGAATTATATAAATATAAATAATAGGATGGCCTGTGTTGGAAAGCAGGATCATCTCATTCCACTTCCTGCCCTGGGCAGGGAAACCTTCAACTACTCCAGATTGCCTCAAGCCCCATCCAAACTGTTCTTGAGCACTTCCAGAAATGGGACATCCTCAACTTCCCTAGGCAACCTGGGCCTCGTCAAGCCTAACAGTAAAGCATTTTTTCCTAATATATCCATGCCATTGGTGTTGTACCATTTCCAAAAGATATTAGTCAAATAAAATATCAGCTTATCTGACATGCTACATCCTTCTTTAAGATTTTTTTTATAGTATTCTATTTTTGTGTGGCCTGATGGAAATAGTAGTTAGGTGTCCACAGAAAATTTCAATAGACCAAAAGTTGCCAGACTGACAGGATCCTTCAGTCACATTCCTTTTGGTTTAGTGAAAATGACATTTTCTGTTGTTGTTGAGGTAACTTTAGCTTTATACTTTTCAGAAGAACCAATTTCTTTGAAAAGACTGGATTGAATGTAAATTAGTGTCCTGAAGCAGCCTGCAAATTTTCCAGACATCTAGTCTGACACTTTTAGGTTCCCAGGTGTCATCTCATGGGAAAAAAAATAGCAGTAAAAATGCCTGAAGTTTGTAAACAATGGCAAGAAAAACATCCTGACAGGAGGCTGTAATGTGATCTTTTTCTCTTAGTTATTTACTTGCTGAAGAGTGAGGGTTTTTTCCTCCAGTTCCTTCCACTACAGGAGGATCCTGCTCTGTGCACCACAAAAAAATTCAACATTTGCCTGCACAAAGCAAGCAAAGAGAAGCCCATGGGGCTCCTGCCTTGGCAACCTCCCCTGCAAGAGGGACCTGCAGAGACACAGTCCTACGTAGCAGAATTTGGTATTTCCCTCACCATTTCACTGCTGTGGCAGCATTGCACATCCAGGTCTCTAAGTCCCAAAGATGATAGGAGCCTTTCCAAACTGTGGTTAGTATGAAAAGTCCATCAATGATTTAGTCATAGCCAGTAAGTACATGAGTCAGGACAGTGACGGGTTCATTCAACACACAGAAGGAAACAAAGTGTAGAGGCTTTCTTAGTGCTGGAGACAGTTGTATGTGTGGCCTTGCTGTTTGTCAGGGGAACCCCAGCACCAGCTGTGCCACATAATTCTACCTTCAGGAGATGTAGACCAGCTTGTCTCTTCAGGTGGAAGAAGTATGGATGCAAAGACACAGCCTGATTACATCACAAACCATGCTCATTGCAGGTGTGCTGGACTAGATGGTCCTAAAGGGTCCCTTCCAACCCAACCACACTGCAGTTCTATGACTCCATGCTTCTGTGATTCTCTGATTCAATTCTCTGCTTCTTTTCAAAGCCTAACAAGTTTTTCTGAGCTGCTGCACAAGCTATGCCTTCAGCTTGCAGCCACTATCTTTAACTAGCTTTAACAGACCAGGGATTTTGCTTACAAATATTTCAACATAAGGCTTTTCAGTTGTTATGAAATGAGTCAAATGTGACTAGATAGAGCCAGCTGTCATGCAAGCTTCTCCCCATGCTTTTGCCAGGCTGTCGCTGTGTGCGGTACCTATATACCACTATACAGCATCTTGGCTGTTACAGCTTTCTATAGCAGGGCTGAAGATACGAGCTGGCCCTGAATGTTTTCAGTCTTAAAAAGCTGTATTATAAAGCTCCAAATATAGCAGATGCAAAGCAATTGTCACCTCAAAGAAGGCATGTTGCTCTGGTAAGTCAATGGCGTTGCTAACAGCTCTGGGAGAAGTTAGATCTTCCCCTTCTCTGTGTTATCTATCTGTCCAAATCCCTGGGAGACCCTCACCATACAAATTCACAGATAATATTTTAGAGCAACAAATTCAGCACTAGAAGTCTGGAGATGTTATAACTTTCATGATCCCAAATTCACAAATGGTGCTGTTTCAGCACTGTAAGTCTGGTCACATAAGGAGTGACAGATTCACAAATAGTGAGATTTATGGATTGCTCCAACAGAGTGAAGTTCAGAAACTGCCATTGTTACATACACTGATGTCAGAAAAAATAAACAGAGGTATTACCAGGGAATAAAACTTACCCAGTTGGCCTCTTTATGGAAGAGGAGATGAGGACAGCCCACCAGCCATCCCAGGATACAAAAGTGGAGTCTCTTCTAAGCTCCCTTCCCTCTTCAGCTTTATTTACAATGTTGAGTGTGGGAAAAAGATAAAGTTTCAGCTGACATCATTTAATGTTTAGGTGGAGTTTGAGTGTCTTGAGTCATACATGTAAAGCATGTATAAATTTTACTCCATTAGTGTGTGCAAGGATATAAAAGGCAACATGTATTTTTGAGTTAATGAAACAACGTGATCACTGGTTAATCCATTCCTTTGGCTTAGTTCCCATTAATTCCGTTGTTTAAACAGAGCATGACTGCAACACCTCTGTGCCACTCCATCCTTTGTCTCATTCCTTTCTCAGGGAAGTACAAGCTAGCTTCCTGTGTTCCTCTTCCTCAAGTTGCAGACAGTTTGTTTCTACTGAACTATTGCCAACATGGATTTCTCCTTCTTTAGCTTTGTCTTACAGTATTTTTCCACAGAGTGTGAGTTTGGTTAATGGAAACAAACGTGCACATTTTCTGAGGTTAAGAAACTGCATCACCTTGTATCACTTTGGAAAAGTTTTACAGACCTGTCATTTGGGGAACCTCACAAAAAAAACATATGGGGTAATTAGCAAAGAACAACCTCCTCTGCCCTAAACCCAGAATTTATTTAATGGAGCTTATTTTTAACTGTTTCTTTTTCTCTGTTATTTTCTGAGACTGTAAATTCGGGTTCCATCTATGCTAAAATCCACCAGTTATAGGTGGATTTCGGCATGGTAAACTACCATAGTATACTACCAGTTATAGGTGCTTCACTTTTGAAAAAACGATTGGTAGAAACAAAAATTTTGATTTTTAGGCTGTCACCACTTGTCTCACCAAATGCAGCATAAAGACTGGTGCACAAAGTCTGTAACCCTGTCATAGAAGGTCACCAAATTTTTTAGGCATGATTTTGCCTTTGTTGACTGTTACCAATCACCTCTTTGTTTTTCATGTGTATAATTTCCAAGAGAATATGCTCTATGATCTGCCTGGCACAGAGGTGAGATTGACTAGTACATAATTCCCGGGGTCTTCTGCTTTCTCCTGGTTAAAAATTGATGTTATATTTCCCCTTTTCCAGTCATCAGGGAATTCATTGGACTGTCACAATCTTTCAAAAATGATGAAAACAGTGTTTTAGCAACTTCCTCTGCCTGCTCTCAGGACACACAGATGAATCTCACCAGGTCCCTCGGACTTGTGTAACTTCAGGATCCTGAGATGGTGTCAAACCTGATCCTCTCTGAGAGTGGGTTTAGGTCCTTCATTCTCCCAGTCCCTGCATTTGCCCTGTCAGGATGGAGCACATACCATTGAAGACTGAGGTATAGAAGTCCTTGGAAACTTTGCCCTTCTCTTGGTCCAAGGTGCCCAGATCTCCTGTTTCCCTTCTGAGAGACCGCACATTACCCCTGATTTTTCTCTTGCTTGCAACACATCCCTAGAAACCCTTCCTGTTTTCCTTAACATCCCTGGCCAGACTCAGTCCTAAGTGGGCCTGTGGCTTCCCTAACGTTGTCCCTCACTTTCCCTGACACAATTTCACTGCTTTGATTTGAAAACAGAGGTGTCTGCTAAGGATGGCAGGATTCTCTCTTGAAATGGAAAATGTAAAACCTCTCCCTCCAAATTGTTATAATTTTGAAATTAAGGGGGGGGGCTCTCAGGCAAAGATAGGGGAGCAGGAATAACAGTTCCTTTTTAGGAGAAAATAAAATAAAATGGAAATAAAATGCAGCAATACAAAACAGTACTGACAGAGTCAGAAGAGGACCTGCCCCCCTGTGTGTCAGGGTGGTGTCCCAGCCCCATCCCATGGGGGCTCAGCCGTCCTGCAGTGCCAGCTGTGGCTCTGCTGCAGCAGGGATCCTGCCCAAGGGGGGAGTTTTCCTCTGAAGCTCCAGGGCTGCTGGAGATGGGCCTGGTCTCCCTCTGGGAATGCAGGGGAGGAGAAAGCTGCTCCTCTGGGAATGCAGTGGGCAAAGGCTGCTGTGGCATCCCAAATCTCATATTGTATCCAGGTAGGAATGCTTGGCTCCTCCCCCTGGCCAGAGCATCTTCCAATAGGATGATGGAATTTGATCAGCCATGCAGGGACACTCAGTGACCAGAAGAGTTGATGATGAACAGAAGAGATCTCCTGGAGTGAGGATTGGTTATGGAAGAGATAAAAAAAAATGTGACCCGCCTGGTTTTAATAGGTGGCCTAATTAACAGCAGATAACTGTCCCACTTCTAACAGCTGGTGATAGAATACACACCCCCAGCCACATCTTGCAACCTAAGGCATCCTTCCTGGACCCTTTTTCTTGTTTCCACTTCCTTTTTCCCCTCCAGCTCCATATCCTTGGAGGTCTCCAAGGCATTTTTATGCAATTTCCTCATTTTTGGGATGTGTTGCTAGTGAGCTTGGAGGAGGGCAACCTTTAAATTCAACCACATTCTTGGACCTCTCTGCCCTCCAGGTTTCTTCCCTATGGAATGCTATCCATTAGGTCCTTGAAGAGGCCAAAGTCTGCTTTTCTGACGTTTAGGACAGGGAGCTCTCTGCAAGCTCTTCTTGCTGCCCTGAGGATAATTCAGGTAAATGATTTCAATATATAAATTACCCCTTAAAGTTCCAGAGCTGCAGTTGGGCAGTTTTCACCAGTGTAGAGCAAAACCCCTTGCTTCCCTCACCTGCCACTTCCCCATGAACTTCTGAAGGCTGCTGAAACTTGCAGCAGCTTCCTGCTTGATCCTGAAACCCAGAACTACACCTCATACGCTGTTCAGGTGGAGTGGGCCAAATCCCCTGCTGGTGTAAACCAGAGGTAACACTTCACATTACACTGCATTTACATTAACCTCTAGGAGCTTTCCCCAGCAGGACATGTGGCCCTTTAGCCTTGGCACCTCCTAGAGTACACATATTAAAGAAAATAAAACAACAGCAACAAGGAAGTGCATGTAGACTTGCAGATTTCAAATCTTTTCTTACCCCAAACAGAGCACAAAGGAAAAGACAAATGGCAATTTGTTGCAAGCAGGGAACAGCTGATAGATGTAGAGGGTTCATGATCTAGTGTAAGATATTTTCTTTTGCTTTGCCTGGGGAAAATAAAATAGAACCAGCAAACTAACAGCTCAGCCATTTTCCTCTACACCCAGCTGGCCTCACCTGATTGCATCATGGAAAGACTGGCTCACATGAGGGACACTGCTCATTCCCAGGTTCAGCTCCCTCACAGGAGGGCAGCTCGAAGATGCTGCTGTTGTTTGCTTTTCCTCCCCTCTGAAGTGCCTCCTGCTGGCGTGTCAGCTTGGTGCTGCTCTTTTTGTGTGTGTGGGATTTCATCTCCCTGCTCTGTGCTCCCTGTTGGATGTCTCTAATGAGATCATTTGGGCTTTGGTTTCAGTTGACTCTGGCGGCCCCCAGGCTCAAAGGTCTGAAGAAAAAATCTAGAATAGATGACTTTTTTTTTTACCTTTGCTTGTTTTGTTGGGGCCTTTTTGTATGTTTTCTTGTTTGTTTGTTTGTTTGTAGGGGGTTTTGGTAGTGTTGGTCTTTGTTGCTGTTGTTTTGAGTGAAAAAGATTAGGGAAAATGACAAAAAGAAAAAAAATTATTTTCATATGAAATTGAAAACTGGGCTTAATTGAAGTCTTCAAGAATTTAGCGGTGGTTTGTTTTATAAATCAGAGTTGGGCTTTTCACTTAATCATTGGAATACCATAATGGAATTTCTTTCCAGCCCACTTTTTTTTTTTTTGCTTTTGCTTTTTTTTCTCATTCTTCCCTTTTCAAGCCACAAAAAGCTTTCTTTTTGGAGAAGGATCTGGGGAAATGAATGGTACTCATCCTCTCCAAGGAGTGGTGGGATGTTCCCCCCTTTCCCATTCCCCTGTCTCTTTGGTTCCAGACCTGTTAGTTTCTGTAAGTCAGTACTGACTAAAGTCAGTCTGGTTTGTCCTTGAACATAATATATTGGAGAGTGAATAGAGTCCTCATCCTCATCCCCAGCTGACAATGAGCCCATCCTGGAAGAGGAGGTGGTAATTAGCTGCTCTGCTGGCATCCTCAGAAGAAGAAGAATTAGGGATTGATTGGGGTGTGGAGCCCAAATTGCCCACTTGCCTCTAAAAGAAAGATCTGGGCATTGTTTCAGGATAATGTGAGAGCTGGTGCTGCTCCCATTCAGGCACTGTGGAGTGAGATGGATCTTGTGTGCTGCAAGCCAGCCGTGGTCCATTGAAGAGGAATTCAATAGGTGATCTTGTCTGGTACAAAGGTTCCTTCCAGCTCATGAATTATGCACGAGGCTCACTCATTCTGATCACCATTTCATGCTGCCTTCTCAGCATGGCTCAGCCAGCCCTGTCACAGGGCAAGGGCAGGCCAGTGTGACAGAATGCAGCTTTTTGTGACCCCAGGCCAAGGATCCTGCCTCTCCCAGCCTCCTGCCCTGCCCAGAAAGTCCCTCCCCATCACCACATGCATTAGGTGCAAATATACTTCAGAGAGCACAGGATGAAATGGCTGTGGTGCCAGTTTGGCACTTTCCATAAAACTACAAAAATTACATGTGTAATGTCTGGTGATCAAAGGGTTTTTTTTTTTCTTAATAAAATTCTGCTTTTTTTTTGTTGCACCTAATAAAACTCTTAATGTTTACCCCCAAAATATTTGTAGGTAGTATTTATTTCCTGCCAGCTAGCAATCGTGGCTAGAATGACTATATTGCAGGAAAACAGTACAAACCACAATAGAGCATCCAAAAGCTTGGCTTGCTTTAGCCTGTTTTCTGCACAGCAGGCCCTGCCTTTAATATCACATCTTAACAGAGAACAATTTCTCTGGGAAAAGCAATAATCATGCAATTTGCTCACTGTGCCTCTGTATAGTTGCAGGCTCTCAATGGGAAAGGAGGCAAATAATTTGTATTTCTATTTTAATTGGATGTAGCAGTGAAAGAAAGAGACATTGGTGATACCTTCAGATGTGTTCATCTTACATTTCGTTGTGGACCAACTTCCATCTGCTCAGAGACACCTCATGTTAATGATTAAACTTCTCAAATGTGCAGTATGGGAAAGGAGAAAAAACCAGATTTTTTCCTCAAGAATCCTTTGTGAAACCCAGAGGTGAAAGTGGTAAGGCAGGAATGCCAACAAGGCAGCTTAAAAGTCATGCAGGTAATAGAAAACGTCTTGTGCCAAAAGGTCTCTCTGATAAGGTAGCTGAGGTGATTGCCTGCATTGATGCTCCAGGTTGATGCTGATTTGGCTGGTGTAGGCTAAACCTTTCATCCTCTTCCTAAAAATTCAACCCCTAGGTGGCTGGCACTGGGCAGTGTCCATCAGTCACTCAGGATGATTTTTCTCCATCCTTATAAATCCCACTTCCATGCTGACAGCTCACTACCATGCCAGTGATTATATGCTTTCAAGACTATTTGAGCACAGCGACGAAATAGAAAGATTACAGAAAATCACCCTTGGGAGCACATAGCTGATCAGCACTGCTGGATGTTTGTGCCATAAGTGGCATCTCATTGCCTCCAGCACTGGGGCCATCTGGCTCCTGTGACCACAGAGGGCTGCAGATCCTCACAGGGACATTCAGAGATGGAGAGGGAAAACACCCATGGAGGCATATTGGGGAAAGAGTGAGACCAACAGATGTTGTTAAAGTAATTACTGTAAAAAATCCCAGATCCTTATTACATGCTAAAATACTGAGCCCTGCCTTATCATTCACTTTCTCCTTTTAAAGTGTGTGTTCTCCTTTTAAATTTAGCTCTGGAGAGCCAAGGCCTGTGTCCCTAGGACAGAAGGAAGAAATTGAACAAGCTTCCCTTCACACAAACCTGCAAATATGTCTCCTCTCCAGCTCTGCAGCTTGCCCAGGAGCTTTGAGGAGGAGAACCCCTTCCAAGTAAGGCAGCCAGGCAAATCCCACAGCCATTCTGGATCACAAAATCACAGAATAGTTTGGATTGGAAGGGATCCTAAAGCTCATCTCATTCCACCCCTTGCCATAGGCAGGGACACCTCCCTCTATCCAAGGATGCTCCAAGCCCCATCCAACCTGGCCTTGAACACTTCCAGGGATGGGGCAGCTTCTCTGGATAACCTGTGCCGGGGCCTCCCAAAGAAGAATTCCTTCCCAATATCCCACCTAACACTGCCCCCTGTCAGATGTGAAGCCATTCCCCCTCTTCCTGTCAGTCCAAAGTCCCTCCCCTGTAACCCCTGTACATATAGGAAAGTAGGAATAAAACTACCCTGAAGCCTTCTCTTCTTCAGGCTGAATGATCCAAATTCTTTCAGCCTTTTCTCATTGGGGAATTGCTCCACTGCTCTGATCCTCTTTGTGGATACACAAATCCTGCAGTATAGGTGAGCAGCTGAGCACAAGTTAAAGCACAAAATAGTTTAAGTGCAAGGTTAGCTGTTTTTCCAAGTCAGGAATAACAAGCTGGCTACATTTCTCACCCCTGGTTCTGATGGGTGGCTGGAGCAGATCCTACAGGGAGGTTTACAAGGACCCTTCCAGACCCTCATGATTTCACTGCACCCTGAGGGCTCGTTTCACACCGGTGTTACTTCCACTGGTGTGAAAACCGCTTATATTTGGGGGTGAAAGACGAAGCTGATGCATTTCTTTTTCCAGCACGGCTTATCACGGGTTTATTAGGTCCAGGAGCTGCAGGAACTGGGCTGGATGGCAGCTCCTGTCATCCTGCAGATGGAGCATTACTATTCTGCTCCCAGCTACGGCCCACCCGGCCCTGTCAGCCTCAGCCACCGCTGCCCTCCCGCACCCTTCTGCTGTCTTAGGCTGTCTCTCTGAATCTCTCCCCGGCACTGCCAGGTTTTCCTGCCGGCAGTGGAACGCTGTGGAATCTGAAACACTGCGGAAAGTGAAACACTGGCTGCTGAGGCCTGAGCAGAGCCCCATGCTGAGCACTGAAGGGCCACATGCAGCTCGGCAGCCGTGGCCTTGGCTCCGGCGCCGGGGAGCGGCGGGCGCGGGCCAGGGCTGGCACATGGTTCACATCAAATTCCTGTGTTTTATTTTCCCTGGTTGTTTTATTAATGGCTGCTTCTAAGTAGACTTCCTGAGCTGTATTCACAATGCACTTGCTAGTTTGAACTCCACTGTGTTCACACCTCCAGCTGCTTACTGCATGGATACTGCATTTCCATGCCTTAGCTGTCCCTGGGTCTGATTTTTTGAGCTGACTGGAAGCTCGTATTTATCTTGAATTTCCATCAGAACCACTGAAGAGTTGTATGAACCTAAGAAAGCAGACACCCCAGTGGTGTCACAGTGTCAGTGTTGTTTTAATAGTAACAAAATTAAGATAATGTTTTGTTTCTTATCCAATATAATTTTTGTAAAAGGAGGTTATTTCCCACAGCTTGAATACATCCTGTGTTTTTGTGATACCTTTTATTTAATTTTTCTGCTTGAGATCAATTAATTTTTCCTTAGATCTTGTCGTAAATTGAGCAGCTGCTTTGCTTTCTAATTGGGATATTGAGTGGAGGTTTTCAGAGCAGTGGGCAGCCTTGGCTAAGGACAGCACTGTGCCCTTTGAACATGAGGCACTGGATTTTAACATTTCCTAACACCTCCCTTTAATTAAATTATGGAGAAGACTGAAAAATCAGTCATAATATGTTAAATCCACATCTGAGAGAGATGAATCATAGGGTCATAGAGTAATTTGGGTTGGAAGTGACCTTAAAGATAATTCCATTCTAACACCCTGCCATGGGCAGGGACACCTTCCACTAGATCAGGTTGCTCAGGGAATGGCTCTGAGCATTGGATGTTATAGTACAATTGGATGTTATAATACATGGCCCAAATAACAAACAGCCCTGAAAATACTGGTGAACTCAGTTATGATTTTCTGATGCCTGACCCCTTTGAACTTTATAGTTTGCAGTCCTTGGAAATCTGATATCTGAGGAGATTCATGTCTGGTACATAGAGCAGTGGCTCCTTGAATTTTGATGAGTAGTCTGCTTGTCTCCAGCATATAAGTTTGTTTAAAGTAAAAGTAGAACTCTGATTATATATTTTTTTTTTCAGTGGTGGAAGGTTTTGTAGCAGTTGGCATGGAGAATTCCAGTGACTGAGAAAGGTAGATGTGTCTATCAGGTTCATGATGCAGAGGGGAAATGCTTGTATAGAAATTTATGTGCTTGCTTGTGACACTTGTGACACTTATTCTGAATAATTAATTCCTTAGAACAAAACAGAAAAAGTCACAGACAATAATTACTTACCTTTTTCCTGTTCTAAAGTTATGCATTTCAAGTCCAAGCAGAATGGGGGGTTAATTTTCTTTCTTACCACAGAATGTGTAATTACCCAGTATTTCCTACACCAAGATCTGCTATCAAAACCTTAAAAAAAACCCCATAGCAAAGATCTCCTCTGTCCTGGGCAAGGTATTCCAGTGGTTAATTACCTATACATGCTGCGGGTAGAAACTGACCTTTTTAAGTAGTGAAAATGCTGTAAGAGTCAAATTTTTAACTGTACTTTCCCATTCATTTGTTACAGAGTCTTTTGAAGAGGAATTGCATGTTAATTTAGTCTTGCGTAAATTTAATGCTTGGGGAAAATAGGAAGTTAATAGCACTGATTTCTTCCAGGTGTACGACGAAAATGGATTTGCAACATTAACTATGCTGCTACTGTGCAGTGTTTTAGAAATATGCTTCATTTACCATTAAAATGAATATTTTAGTGGCAGAGGTGAGCACAAAAATGTATCTTTTTTTTTATGTGCACGGTAGCACATAAAATAGAAGCTTTACACCATCACCTACTATTAATGACTGCTGTTCCACACCGGACACCTAATGTGAGAGTCAGACATAATCATCATTATGAAGAGAAGGGCTAAGAGCAGTTTTAAAAAATATCTAGGGGAAAATTGTTGTGCAAATAGTCAATGATCTTAAAAAAAGCAAAAACAAAAGCAAAACCAAAACAAACACAAAAGCACAGAACAAAATGAAAATCATAATCAACGAAAGTATCTGAAATAACCAACAATTTCTTTGCAAGCGGGAGGGTGAAGAATTTGTAAATTATTCAACTACCTTGCACTATTCTTTCTGAAGTAAAATGTTACTTAGCTTTTCTGCCATCAGATAGCTGGTTTTATTGTGCATAGAAATGAATGTAAACCACATCTCTGCCTAGAATACTACACTTGAATGAGGTCTGATAGCTATGCTAATTGCATCTCAAAAACAAAGGATGTGGCATTCAGACATGGCCACTCCTGTTTCTCCAGTCCACATGAGCAAGTACCTAATCAGAATTGGTTAGTAGGTAACATTTTTACACTGAAAATTAATTTTTAAATCAGAGCCCTTTGCATGTTCTTTATTACTTATCCTCTACTGATACTTCAAGTTGAGAAATCAGTTTATTTTGGAAACTACACAGGTGCCATATTAAGAAATGCACAGTCTGAGAAAAGCAGTTTACAAATCCATATGGTCTATTTGGATATTGAATGAACCACTAATTATCCTGCAACATGTCTTACCAGCAGATGCCTAAGGAAAAAAATGTAGGAAAAAAAACCCATTCAGCTTCCTTAGGTACTTTTTGAGCCAGACATAGAATTGACATTAGTTTGTTCAATAGCTATCAATGGACCTGGAAAACACATAAATAATTAGGACCATTTATCTGAAAATAGCTTCTTTTACACATCCATGAATGAATATCTTTGGGCTACAGATAGAAAAGCAGAAATCATATGAAACTGATTAAAGATAGCATAAAACTCTATGATGAATAATTATTTTTGAATATTAAATAGGAGACACCAAATAATAAGATGAGCCCATCAAAGCAGTGAGATTATGGAAAGTACTCATGACACACTGATGGATAGGACAAGAGATACCTCTTGGAGAAGGAAGCACATAAACAAAATCTCCTGGAGAACATGTACAACAGAACTGATTGTGGCCAAGAACATTAAAGATTTCCTAGAAGACAAGGTTTTCTCGGAACACATTTAGAGAATGTGTTAAACCATGAAATGAACGCCAGCTTTGCTATACATTTCACGAAGAGAGCAGGAAAATGTTCCAGTAGAAATCATTTGAGCCATCTTTGGAACAGCCGTGTCAGTCTATAATTGTGTCAAAGCTGTTAATCCTTGAGTGAAATGGATTGAAGCTTTTCATCTTCCAAAGGCTGATGCTGTCGGTGAGACCTCGGCTGGATCTACCCAAAACCACCATGACACATTGGGATGTGACAGGTATGAGGTGTGATTATACCTTTGGCACTAACAGGACACTTTAAAAAAGGCAACTAAGGATTCAAAGTCCAAGTGAAACTTATGTGATGTGAAAAACTAAAAATTTACCAAAATTGTATTGCCAATGAAGCTCTGCAGATCAGTCTTGTAATAGTTTAAGTAATAAATTGAAGTAAAAAAGAGTAGGTCTGTCTGCTTGGACTGAAAATTATGTGAAGGTGAAGAAAAATCAAGGATGCAATCCCACCTGAGGTTTAGAATTCAAGCTGATCTCATAAAAACTGGTGTAACTGAGGAGAAAGGACACATTCCAGGACATTTCAGGCAAAATGTTAAGGAACAGCTGTACCAAAAAAAAAAAAAAAAAAAAAAAAAAAAAAAAAAAAAAAAAAGTTAACCATAAAATTTCACTATGGAGAATGACTGGTCCAACCCTGCAGAAAATATCTGTCACAGCAAATAGCAAGCTGAACAAATTCAACACCATTAGTGGTGATTAAAAAAGATACTGCTTTACTGGGATGCATAAATAGAAGAAATGGGGCTGTCTCATAAGCACTGTTGAAACTTTAACAAATGGACAGCTTTGCTCAATTTTGATCCTTAGGAGGATGGAGGAAGTTTGGAACCAAGTGGAAGCTGGAAGAAATTCAGGATAGGGTAACAAAAATGATCTGGGGTTTAGAGACTGGAACATCTGGGGACAATTGAAACAACCAAAGTTATTTAATTTATAAAGAGACCATAACAATTTTCAAACACGTAAAAAATACTGTGTTAGGAGGAAGAAGTAAAGTGAAAGCTGTTGTCCTTTTTTCCTAGGTGTGGGATGGGTAATAATGGGCTGAAATTGCAGCAGCATTTTTCATAGTCTAATAGCAGAGCGGGATTTATTATTGTATTCTATTACCTAGGGATGTTGTGAAAGTCTTCAATAAGATGTTAGGAAAACATCTGCATGGATGACATAATAGATGCAGTTCTGTTTAAGGCATGGGAATGGCCTAAACAGTCTTTCTGTGATGCTCCTTTTATTTTTTACTCTCAACCCTATAATTATAATGGAAATGGAAAATCAGGCATTCTACAAGAGAGAGGAAGTTGACAATTTCAGTGAGTCATTAGATCAAAGATGGATATCCTACATCTTAGAAGCTGAATATGATCCAGGAATTTGTGCATGTTGCTTGTCACCCTACTGTATTTTGGGGATGTGATGGGTTTATGGAAGAAAAATAATGCATACATTAATAAGAGAGTCAAGAATGGTGTCAGAAAATACATGGACCCCATAAAGAAAAGGGTTTCTTATAAAAATGCATATTCAAACTCTCTAGAGTCCATGAATGTTACTGAAGTATAATAGCTCAGTGAAACAACCCGTTGCCAAATTCTTAATTGAACTAATAGCTGAAAAAGTGGCAGTAGTGGCAATTAATCATAAAGGTTTTTTCTTGTACTTTCAGTTTTTTCAAGGGAAACCAGAGTTCCATAAGGTCAAATCTCCAACAAAACTACTTTTATTGGGGAAATGTAGCAAGACCATTTGTCAACATTGAGAATGCTCATTTTGGCTGAAACTAAATTACCTAGGGATCCAAAGAATGATGAATTTACAGATGGTTGACGTCAAGGCAAGTTGCCAGATTCTTTTCCCTGGCCTTTTCTACAGGAACAAAACAATGTTGAATTGATACCTTGAGCACCTTTTCTCTTCTTTGCTCAATGCATCTAACAAATAGCAGGCAAATAAAGTAACATATGGTCAATATAACTAAATAATCAGGATATGTGATATACAACTCAGTATGTGCACATTTCCCATTATAAATGCTTTAATAGTCATTTTTAGAGATGGTATGGGGTTTTTTTCCTTGTATGATTAATTATAAAATAATTATCCTCATGTCTGAGAATGGGAAACAATAATTGGGCCATAAAATCTAAACAAACACAGAAGCTGTTGCCATTTCGTTAAATCACATGTAAAAATATTTAGTGCAGTGGTAAAAAAGATCCTGAACCAGCCATCACAGGTGGTTAAGGTAAGCCAGCAATTATAGCAGCAAACATTACTGTGTAAGAGATATACTGATATAGTAGCCCCTCACGTTTCTATTTTAGGTGGATCTTGCATTAAAATAACAAATAAAATAATTGCAATTACAAAAATTTGTTAAAAAATACCAAGAAAAAAGAAAAAAGTTCTTTCTCTCCCCTGCATGGTTGTGTAAAAACAGTCAGTGAATGAGCAGGGACTATCCAGGACTACTTTTTTCTCACTGCACACTTACCCTGTATTTCTCCATGTCATTACATACCAATATTGAATCACAAAATAGTTTGGGTTGGAAGGGACCTTAAATACCATCTTGCTCCACCTCCTATCATGCACAAGGACACCTTCCACTATCCCACGTTGCTCCAGGTCCTGTCCAACCTGTCCTTGGACACTTCCAGGGACGGGGCAGCCGCATCTTCTCTGGGAAACTTGTGCCAGGGCCTCAGCACCTTCTGAGTAATGAGCTTCTTCCTGACACACTCTATAAGAAAATGTTCCCCAACCTGGAAATGTTTCACTCACTGACATTGATGAAAATCTTGAAATTGGAACAGAAATGCAGTGGTTACAAGTGTAGCCCTCTCATATGAGAACATGGACACAACTAATTAGCTCTCAATGAGAGGCTTGTGGTCTTCTCCATTCACAAGACATTCCCGAAAGACTTGGGGCTGGGACGTGTAATTACCTGGTTTGCCTTGACTCTGAACTGTTTCTTTTCCCATCTAGATCACAAAAGTCTGTGAAATCATCCTCTAGAAGCCCATATGTAAACATTGACAGGACTCAGTACATAGTAAGAGCACTTAAAAATTGCTGGAATGTGAGTTATGGCAAACGGATGCTCAAAATGTCCTGTTATAAATCAGTCCATTCCAGCCACTGGCATTTTTGGATAAAACAGGACTTCAAGTGCAATGTTCCTGTTAGATTTTGGGAAACTAAATCCTTTTTTTCTGTACATACAATATCTGTTTTCTGCCTTGAATACTGGGCATGTATGAGTGCAGGTGTGTATGTCTGTGTTTTTTAATGGGAGGCAACAGCTTTTACTCTCATGGGTAAGAAGACTTGTTTTCCAAGGATAATTCTAATATTTACATCCAGTTCCCACAGTGAGGAAAGTCTGCTGCTTCCAAGTACAGAATTGGAGGAGAGACATTTTCATGGAACCAAGTCTGTGATTCCTACAAAGTTTCATCCTCTCTCTCATATTAGCTCAAGGGGAAAAAAACCCACCAAAAAAACCCCACAAGCAAACAAACAAACAAACAAAAACAAACAACCCCTAAACCAAAAACAAACAAAAAGCCCCAACAACAATAAAACAAAGTTTAAAAAAACTCCTCACACCCAGAAAGGAACCTCACAGTGAGAGTGAAGATATTTATGCATGGTCAATATCTCTAACGGCCGGGATATTTCATACACTGTGTTTGTAAACTACTTTGAATTTGGCCAAGCCAATCACCTAGAAAAAGTTTTTCCTAATGAAAAATTAGATAAGACCTCCACAAAGAAATCCTAATTTCTTGGTGCTCCCTCTTCTCAGGATTGTGTCAGCAATGTCAGGAATTTTCTTTATTAGGTTTGCTTCAAGCCTCTAAGATGTTCAGGGGTCTCTCTGTTAAGTCATTTTCCAACCTTCCCAGTGCAACCAACAAATTAATTACAGGCAGAAAGCGGATTGAGGATTAGATATGTGTTATGAAAGTGACTAATTTTTACTGTGTCCTTACTTGGAACAAAAGGGATTGAAGTGAGCTGATTTTCATGAAAAATATCAAGTCCGGCGCAGAGATCAGTTTACTCGTGACAGCAATTATCCATGACCTTCAGAATTAGCCCTGCTCTCATTTTCTCATATTTGGGCCTCATCGTACACCTGGTCTCTTTCCAGTTTCTCCTATTGATCTTGCTAGCACTTGAAACTTATTACAGCTGGTAGCAAAATAATTGTTCTTGTTCCCTAGAACATCACAGCCTATTTCTGTGGGCAAGCCTTTGTTATCCTTCTTTTGCTCCAGACATGCAATACTCTGAAAATACCACTTCTGCCTTCAAAACCAAACCCAGGTATCTTTCTTGAACCCACTTGACCAAACTCCTTTTCACCTCTAATTTTAATTGAAAAAGCAGTGCCTCAGTGTTCCAAAACCACAATGCAGTTTTCCTCCTAAGCTTATAACAGAACATTTCTTTCTGTTCCCCTGCTCTGAAAGCCCAGTGTCAAGATGACCCAGTAAAGGCCCTGTGAACAATGTGGTTCAGAGGATATTCCACAGTGAATGGGTGGATATGAACTTTTGAGTGGGAGGCATGTAGCCTTGATAGGCACAGAGCAGCACAGAAAAACAAGCTCTGCTGCTTAGCTCTCCCTTCTCCAGTTTTAATGCCTTGCCCTCAAACCTCAGCCCTCTTATCTGCTTTTACAGCTTCTCACATTGCCCCTGTCAGTTCCACTGAATAAATGATGTCATCCTT
Source organism: Zonotrichia albicollis (assembly GCF_047830755.1). Lineage (NCBI taxonomy): Eukaryota > Metazoa > Chordata > Aves > Passeriformes > Passerellidae > Zonotrichia > Zonotrichia albicollis. Next base: position 9,548,137 of record NC_133860.1, read on the forward strand.
GTCTGCTTGAATGTTTACTTCTCTCTGCACTGCCTTTGGCACACAATACTCTTCCAAAAACTAATCCATCCTGAAAGCCATTTTTCTTTTCCTTCCGATCCACCCTCGAGGCCCGCAGTAAAATGCCAACTGCAAGTGGCTGAGCAGATGCTGAGAACGTAAAACCTTCTTTTAAAGTATCTGCCACCCGAAGCCAGCTCTGTAACCTCAAAGGCAGCACCTCAGCTCCCAGTGCAGGCGGGGGAACACCTCGGAAACCTGAGATAGGTCTGGCTGCAGAAGGCAGAGGGGAGAGGTGATTAGTGCAGGCTGCTGAATGAGCAGCTTCCCAACCTGCTCGGGGCTGGCGAGCGTGACTGAGGAAACACCGCAGACTTCACGCCTTGGCTATCTCAGCCGGAGCCTGCGGGACACACCGCCCACCCCGCCCGGATCAAAGCCCACAGAGCCCGTGGAAAGGAGCCAGGGGAATTTTCCTGCACAATGGAAGGAAGCAGCAGCAGCAGCTGTGGCTGGTGCCATGTGTTTGTGCACCAGCTTGCTGGCCGGGCTCTTCCGCCGGCAAAGAGAAGCGACGGAGCTGTGCTTGGGTTTCTCAGAGAACAGAGAACATCCAAGTCTTGGCCGTGCTTTGAAAGGAAAAAGTAGGAAAAACTTCCTCTGGCAGTCATCTGCTCAGACAGACGTGAAATAAAACCATCAAAAGAACCCACCAGGAGAAACCAGGGAGGGAAAGAATTTATGTGTGAGTGTAGATGGAGCCTGACCAGGCAGGGGAGATGTGCTGAAATCTTGCAAACGTGGGAGCTTCTAAGAAATTCATTAAATATTTGGGGCGATGTGTTGGCTTAGAAGGGCACAGCTTGCCAGGGACTGGGGTCACAGGATGACTCCAGTTTTGTCCATGTTTATATTTAATTTATTTTAATTTGTTTATATTAATTTATATAATTTTTATATATTTTTAAAATATTAATTCATCTAAATTTGTCTTTTGAAAGAAGAGAGCAGGTAACCAAGGTTTCTAGCATTCAATTTCCTCCGTCTTTCTGCCTGCAGCTACTTACTATTTGTAAGTTTGCCACTGCTCTTTGGAGGATTGTGTATTTATACATTGTCTAGTATAATGAGAGTGCCACTAAGTGTTTTGGGAAGGATTAATATAATGTATATGAGTAATAACATAAGAAATGAAAAAATAGTTATGACTCTTGAGCAGAGAGACTGCTTCTGTCCTGAGTGCTTGTTCCTTCTTTATGAGCTCTGCTGTACTGTGTGATTCTGGACAAGGTTTTCTGTGTGGTCTTCATTTGACAAAGGATAATCTGAAAAAAAAAAAAAAAGGCATTTTTTCTTTATCTTCTTACTTACATGTACTAAAAAGCCACCAAGTGAGCCATTGAAATAAAGTATACTACTTACCCTTAATTGAATTTACTGGTTTCAATATAATTGCAGATTCAGCACCATTATTTAATTTCAGGATTTAATGAATGTTGTCAGATCTCCTGAAGGGATACACATGAGGCTGATGAACTGGCTCCTGGTTCACTTGTGCTGTGTAGTCTCAAATTTCATTTAACTAAAGAAAGGTTTCTTCCTTTGACCTATGTAACACATCTCTGAACATCTTTCTGTGTTGCACCTGTAGGAAAAAGGATCCCCTGACCATGCAGCCCCCTCACACCTTCAGGGTCACTGCCAGCCTCTTATTCCTCCTTGCAGCTTCTGTTCCTCATCACAGAAGCAGAAGAAAACAGGTTCTGCAGGGATTCAATTAGTGCAGTGTCTCCAGGTGTATCTGCCTGATTGGGATGTCATCCAGGTCTGCTGGACTTGGGGTGGAAATACAGCACGGCCCCTCTTCCCACAGGGAGGCATTTCCTGATTTATCAGTGCAATCATCCAAAGCCTCCCTGCTCCCCCCCGTTATCACACCTGCCCTGAGCTGATTCATGGCCTCAGTTTTGGGAGGTGATAAGGGCACCTGATGTATGGAAACTCTCAGTACTGCTGCACAGGACAGGCATGGGTGTGCTGCTGAACGTGATAGCAAAGGTAGTTAACAATGATTAATGAGAAAATATTTTGCAGCTATATCATGGGGCCATTCTCCATTTTTTTAAAGGACACATCATTATCAGTTTAGACATCAAATAAATGTTTGTAAAAACCTTCATGGAGTTCTGATGATATTTGAAGCTTTACTCACTATCATCTCTATGACCAACTAAACCAGTCAGTGTCTGAGAAAACAACCCTGAACTTTTGTTTCACCTTCCCTTTGAAACCATAAGCATTCCTAATTCTTCCTTCAAAAAACAAGAAAGAGAATAAATATTCTCAAAGACCATAAATTATCTCTCCTAGAGTATTAAGTTTTTTCTATAACAATGTTATTAAGAATCTAACCTCCTTATAGAAATGGAATATAAGAACCTAATGAGAGAAAGTTGGGATCAACTATAGCAAATGAATTACTTTTTTGAAGTAAATTGAGCACAAATTATGGTATCGAAATGAGGGAGAAACCAATTGCTCATCCTTTGCATCAGGTTACACCAATACTAAAGAGAACTGGTTTAAACAAGAAATTAGAACTAGTAAAAGAGAGGAAGAAATATTGATAAGAGTGGATATGTGGAATAAATATCAGCAAGAGGTAAGGAGTGGGAAAAAAGAGTATTGGAGAACAATGAAACACTAGAAATGCATACATAAGTCACGCTGCTTCTAAGTCCAATTAAATGTTACAGATAAATTGAGAGAAGATATGACTCTACATCTGCTTGTAAGTTATAAATGTATGTTCATTGAACAAAATCTCCAAGGCAGTGCCAACCTAAATACCCCTTGGTGTGGAGATATTAGTTTAGATCACAACAGTACAACCAGCCTGCATGACTCTGTCCCTTAGGTGAAGTAATTAAATACATAATTACACCGTTTCTGATTTCAGAGCTGGCTCTCTTGATGCATACATAGCCTGCAGTCATTTCACCACGCTCTTTATGCAGATAACTAGATCATGTTGGACATATCTGCTGTCCATTTCACTGGGATTACTTGGAACTGATTGAAAATCAGAACCTTTTAATGAAGAGTTCAGAAATTTAGCAGTCAGAGCTTGCTACCATAGTGAGCCTTTACTATAATGATAAAAGAGGTTTAACAAATATCTGTGAGAGCTCCAGGGAAAATAGGGATTTATTTACCCTTCAGTCAGCCTACGAAAACAAGACGGAGTTTGTGTAGAGCAAGCTCAATTTTGCTGTGTGGCTTCCGTTTCATCACACCCTCCTTGTTACTCAACAAATTGAACCAACTACAAGATAATTCAGAAATGAAGACACCTGCTTTTAATGGGTTGATGTCAATGAGTTAAAAAACATCTGCAGTAACTACTGGTCATAGTTAATGTTCGTAGACTATCCTGAGTTGAAAATAACTCACAAGGATCAAGTCCAGCCCCTGCCCTGCACAGACCCCCAGCAATCCCACCTGTGCATCCCTGAGATCATTGTCCAAACCCTCCTGGAGCTCTGGAGCCTCGGGGCTGTGCCCATTCCTGGGGAGCCTGGGCAGTGCCAGCACCCTCTGGGGGAGAGCCTTTCCCTGAGATCCAACCTAAACCTCCCTGGCACAGCTCCAGCTGTTTCCTGGGGTCCTGTCACTGGTCACTGAGAGATCAGTGCCTGTCCCTCCAATTCCCTTCATGAGGAAACTGCAGACCATGACGGGGCTTTTCCTCACCCTTCTATTCTCCAGTCTGAATTGCTGCTTTTGCTAAAGAGCATGCCCATTTTCCCTTCAACTGTTCTCCAAATGAAATACATCTGGGAATCACAGGAAGTTCAAATGTGTGAGGAAGATCTTCAAACTTCTGTAGGTAAAAGGAATAAAAATTACTGATCAGAACCTTACTGTTATCTGCAACATCCTCTCCCTCCTGTTTTAATCATAGCCATGCAATCCAGTACTGCCAGCAATAGTGTGTTGGATGCTATCATCTCACCTTCTTGGAAGCACTGGACAGATGTGCTTTCTGGGGCACTATCTCAGCCCAATCTTATGCACTTTTGCAAAGATTTTTAAAGAACTTTTTTGGATGAAAGGAGTGCTGATTGTCTTTTTCTCCCATCATTCGCTGCCAGTCTGAAAGCACTTTACTGCCTGGGAATTTGTTTAAATTTAAAATTAAACTTTAGCTATGATGTTGAGACTCAAAACTGATGCTGATGAACTGTTTTGATGCTGCCACTCCATCATTCAAGTATGATACATATTGCCTTTGTACTGTCTTCAAATCATCTTCCAGTTGAGCATCAACCCTGTCTGTGACTACAAATAAGGAATTTTTCTTTTCTTGCATCAGGTATTTTTCTATAATTGCATATCTCTCTCTCTCATCAGTGACAAGTCTTTTCTCAGGGAGATGCCTGCCTTGAACATCCCTTGGAAGGATCTTTGTATGTATTTGCAAGCAGAGTGCTGTTAACCATTGTTTTCTCACAGAAACTACTTTGAGTGTTGGGTTTAGTGTCTCTGACACTCATGATCTATCCCACAGGAGACATAAAAGTGTCATTTTGGGTAAAGTACACTGCAATTTTATTACAGGAAGCTTTCTATGCTAGGTTTTTCTGTTGTTATCAAATAAAAGGAGTTGAACACTCCCCCTGCCCATCCTCCCCACCTTGGGCTTGAATTTTTTTTTCTGAAAGTTGCTCTAAAATTATCCAGTAAAACAATGTAATGGAATGAAGGACCCTGGACCCATTCAGGAATCTGAAATCTCAGGTGATGTACAATGTCACTGATATACAGGGCCAACTCTTCTTCACCTTGTTTGTATTTCTGGTGCCTCTAAACTGGTGCTGCCTCTCTTCTTCAAATCAGAATATAATGTCATAAGTTCCACTGAGTCTCTCCTGTCACAGCACTATCTCAGTGTTGAGTTAGACAACAAAATAATAAATAAATGAATATTTTTTATTCAGAAGATCTGATGAGTTTTTACATAATTTTGTGTCTCAGCTGACCCTGAGTAGATACAGTTTCTCTTATCACAATTTGAATGTGAGCAGTCCCAGCTGCTCATGCTCTCCAAAGCCTGAAAGAGATGACTTGGAGATCACAGACAGAAGCAGAAAATAGGAATAAACCCAGAAACCACCACAATATGAAGCAGCTGAGATGGAACTGCAAAGGAATAGTCTATTTGGTCCTGCACTTCTACTGCTCTTCCAGTGCAGCTGCTTTTTATCCTCCTCTACCAAAGAATCACACATTACAGTGTTGCTGCATGAGAAACAGCTCCACACTCCTTGCTTGACCTGGGGTTCCTTTTTCTGCTTTTACAACAGTCAGAAATCAATGCTGTGGCTGGTGGCTGGGTGCTGTGCATTTGGCATCCAGCTGGGTGCTGCTTCCTCCTCCCCTCTCTCAGTCCTTCTGATGTATTAAAATCTGGGTGTTTATTCCAAATCATCAGACCGTGTCATTCAACAGTGTTTGGCAAGTTTTATTTATTAATTTTTTCCCCAACAAAAGCCTGCAAGGCAACAGAAAAGTAAAGCGTAAAATACATTTGACTTAATTGGCAGCAGCAGACTGCATGCGTCAGAAGGAATTAACCTCCAATAAAGCAGGATGTGCAGGAAACACAATGTACTAGTTTGATATGGTCTTTCAAAGCTACCACTTCCTGAAACAGAGGCAGAAACTCAGGTCGGCTGAGCCTGCAAGAGGCCCTTGGGTTGATGTGCGTGCAGCAGCTCTCAGAGGTCCCGCACATACCTCTCCAGAAACCTGGAAAGATGGAATTCAGGATCTCCAGCCTTGTCAGGGTTTTCATCCCCTTTTTCGCCTTCAGTGTTTGAATACAAGGCAGATGGAGCAACATTTATGCTTCCCCTCCTGTGGTTCAGCCTCAATGTCCTCACCCAGTCTATGATCTGAATACTGAAGCGGCAGGAGCAGGCAGATATCATTTCTGGGACACCCTCATCAGTGAAGACACAAAGAGATGGCTGATCCAAAACTGCATAGCTTGCATCTTCAGAAGCCCACCCAGTGTGAACAGATATGTCTTGAGGACTATTTATAGAAAATAAAAACTTTCATGGGGGTTTTGGATGTTTTTTTTTTTTTTTTTTGAGTTAATGAAGGATGGACAGAAACATATGGCTGCAGTAAAGAAGGACAAAGGAACCTGTGCCCTGGTTTAAAGATTCATTTTCACTTTGCTGTGTCAGTGACATGGACTCATTTTTCATGGTTAAAAGAAATAAGGAAAGAAGCTGACTTGGAGACAATGCCCTGTCATTAAAGTCTTGACAAGGATGTTCTCTCATACAAGTTGCACATCTCCAGCAAGGAATTCACAGTGTTTTGGTAATGTTAGCAAATAGCTCTTCGATGTTTGCAAGGACTACTCATGGCAAACTGAGGCCTGGGGCTAGGAACACTTTGTGAGATTGTTTAAAACAGAGGTCTATTGATCCCTGTTTCCACTCAATAAAATAATTAAATTTCATCTTGGCCGATGGGACTAGGTGTTGGAACTGGAAGCTGGGTTCATTCTTGTAAGAGCAATTAATCATTTACTTAATTTTAAAGTGTTTCAATCATATGGATATCAGGGGGACTAAACCAAAGCTTGAACATACATTCTTGTTTGTATTATGTCCTGAATTTCCATAAGCATGGTAATGAGATTTTGCAAGTTAAGAAGACAGTGGTTCAGATCCCAGAGATCTGTTCAGATCCCAGAGATCTCTACTCCCCCTTTTTTTTTCATTAAGAAAAGCAAAATCATTATTGGCTGATGTAATCTGGACCCTCAGGGTCACCATGGCCATTCTGGAGATGACATTCTGGTAAAACATCATTTAAAAACAAAGCAAAGCAAAAAATCTTCATGGCATCCTGAGCAAAAACATAATGACTGGCTCACAGTCAAATTCTTCAATTTTTAATTTTATTCAGACTTTTATGAAAATCACCAAGATAGAAGTTTGGGGAAGTTTGGATGTAAAAAACTGCTCCACTAAAACCATGGGCTCTTTTTTGGTATACTTAGAAAACACAGAGGCATGTGTGGGATTTTGAAGCACTCAATAGCACTGTACAATCTGGATGATATGGACAGTGTTTCTCTTGCCATCTCTAACAAATGGGGTGGCTGTAGTGGTTGTTCCTGGGCACAAGGTTCTCTTGATCCCCATGCAAGGTAAGATAATGAGACACCTCACAGCTACAGGCGTTTGGGAGCAGGTGTTCAATCTGCCCAGGAGAATCACAGGATCAGGGAGTGGTTTGGGTTGGAAGAGATCATAAAGATAATTTCATTCCAACCCCCTTGCCCTGAACGGGGACACCTTCCACTAAACCAGAAGCTTTGGGATGAACCTAAACATTGTCATGTTATCTCTGCAGTAAATGAGGTTCAGTCCATTCCACCAGAGAGGAATGAGTTCTCATCCTTGCAGGCAGGCTTCTGCACAGCTGCTGTCTTTACTGTCAGACCTTTGCTGTCATTGGCTGATCCCTGACCAGAATTTTGGGAAACTGCAGCTATCAGTAATTCAAGCAAAGACAGTTTTACTTCTCGCAGTAGCTATCTATTTATCTGCAGTTTAAGGAGAGAGAATTGAGGCCTAATGGTCACTAACTATGCCCTGATGGTAGCTGTTTAATGAGGATAAATGAGGAGTGCTGTGTCAGCTTAGACACTGGCAATAAAGTCCCAGTAAGCAAGCAGGCTGCCTCTTCCATCTTCTGTCTCAAAATCCATTTTTATACCCTCTCCATGACCTAGATCTTCATATCCTCCAGCCTCTCCCTCCTTTCAGTAAATGCCCTTTTGTGTTTCTGAATGCATTTCTTCCCCTTCAAGTGGTGCTGTTTTATTTTTTCCTGTCTTCAAGAAAAATAAGCACTGCCCTCCTTTGCCACTGGCTTCATTACAGCTCTGCCACATTATCATTTGCTTCCCTAAGAGATCTCTCACTTTTCATCCCTTCTCTAATTATGTTCTTGCCATGCTCTGAAAAGGCTCACCACAGATGCTTTTCACATGCTCTCTTCCTTGCCTCTGCCTTGCAGAGGCTTTCACAGTTCTCCCCTTAAAACTAATTTTGTTCTTGATATGCTTGCTCTCTGAGAATATAAACAGGAAAAATTAATATTGAAAAAGTTTATTTTTAAAATATAAATTTATATTTTATTTAGAGTTAAATTTTATATTTGTATTTATAAATTTATGTTTTATTTTTATTGTAAAAGTTAATATTTATAAAGTTTATAATTTTTTTAATTTATAAATAGGCAGGGCAAGTAGAAGACACCAAGGGCTTTCAGGGTGCACACATAATATTGTGGCACGCCAAATCAGAGAGAGGTGGTGGGAACTTTGCTCCCTTTGAGTCAATGACAAAAAATTGTATTAATTTGATTGGAGCTTTATTTGCCAACAATATTTTTGGGACAGTTTGAGAACTACCAGACATGATCATGCATGGGAGTGGGATGCAGACAGGCCAGAAATTTTTCTGCCTTATGAAAGATTCTCAGGGACAACCAATTTTATCTGTGATTTTTTTGCTGGAGCAGGTAACCTGGAAAAGTACAGAGAGAAAAGGTCCCTGCTCTGTGCTTTCCATCACTCACTGGAGGATATCCACGAGAGGATAAATCCTGTGAGGAAAACAGGTGCCATACAAGATGCACCTATTTCAGAAGAAGAAGAAAAACTGGGCTTCCTATGTGCCTGACTCAAGCAGGACTGAGGCACTCCATGATTTTAAGAACAAGGAAATTTTCTTTCTGATTATTTTTGTAGCACAACAGAGTCATGAGAAGTAGATATTGACACCTAATTTAACTTCCTGGTGCACAGAACACTCTTTCATCTTTTTTCCGAGGACTCTCCAGTCCTTTTACCGTCTTCCTTCCACCACACCTCTAATGAAACTGTGATGAGTTGGCTACTTGAGCTGGTGAACCAGTTTCCAAACACTTGAGTCTTTAACAAAGGCTCATTTTCTCAATATGACACTTCTTACAGGCAACAAACAACAGGAGTTTATATTACATCCTTCTACCAGGAGCACTCCAAAGCCACTTTGGGATGAATAGCTTCCACAAAGAAAGTGAAAGAGGATCTTTTTCTCCTGTAAACTGATTTAACACATTTGAAACTGATAGCACAGCTCTGCATAAGCTGAGAATGTGAACCAGCGTGTCTTGCTCTGTGTTACAAAGAAAGTTGGTTGTCATAATGAAATGACTTATGATTGCACTAACATTTTGTCAGAGTCCTCCTACAGCTCCTGTGGTGCTTTCACACCAGTTTTTCCTGCAGATCCCAGTAAAAAAAATTGCACAGACCGTTTGATATGCCACTCTTCATTGTAACTTCAATGCTTGCTATTAGCTCTGAAACCCCCATGTTAGTGCGCCAGTGATGTGGTTCATGAATTGCTCATAAAAGGCCAAACATTTTTTTTGTTGCTGACATCTATGCTTCCTTTGCTTTCTAGAGCTTGCCAGATGGTGTGTGCTGAAGGGCTTTGAGTAGGGTCCTGTCACTGAGCCCCTCAAGGTCACTGGAACATTTTTTTTGACTCCGTCAGTAACAGTAGCATTGTTCTAAAATTATGTGAGTGCATTGTGTTACAGAACACCAAATAATGCTGTCATGAGCTCACACAACTTGCACACAAGCTGCAGGCGTCTCCACCAACCAAACTTTCCTTGACACAAAATAAATTTAACACGTGAGAGAGCTCAGGAGCCTGGTGGGGAATGGTACCATGAGAATGAAGTGGGTGAAGGTTGAGGTTTGTCTTCTCTCTGCCAGAGGAGGAAGAATTTCCACCTTGGAAAGGCTCCTTATCCCAGAACACACAAACATTCTTCACTATCAAAAGTGAATTAAGATCATTCTTTGCCCCAGGAGGCATCATCTCATCCATCCTTGAGGGTAGAGTGTGAAATTCCCTCATAAATTCAAACTCCTATGATATGGAGGATGGCCAAAGAAGGTTTGAGCAGATCTCCACAACTTTCATGAGCAAAGGATGCTCAGAAGAAAGAGGACCATAATCAGAAAGCAACGCTGTTTCTCCATCGCACTTGATGTTTTCATTATTTGCAATTATTTCAGGGCAGAGATTAATAGTGAAAGTATTCTAATTTGGAAAACATTGAACTCTTGCAAACTGAGACAAAATAACAATGTCTCACTGAATAGGTACGGTTGGAAGGGACCACTGGAGGACATCGGATCCAAACCCCTTCTCAAGCGGGATTCCCTGGAGAGTTCCACTAAGGATTGTCCCCAGGGAAGAAGACTCAAATATCATTAAACAAAAAGTGCGTAAAAAAAATTAGACCCTACCAGAGCTCCTTGATTCCCTATACTTTGTTTCTAAGACTTGCTGAGTTTTTTCTCAGAGATGCTGTAGTCCACAGGAGCAGAGCTGGAATAGCTACAGATGAAACAGTGGCAGAGGGATCCCAGAGAGGTGTGACCCTCTGACACCCTCTGGGGTGATGACCAGAGGATCCTCCCTGCCCAGGAGGAGACTGGTGATGAGTGGGATCTTCTGGTGGTGCCAGCCTGATGGGGAAAAAATAGGAGCCCAGGGGCAAGAAAGGGTGAACACCTCACAGATGCAGCACTTCAAGCCCTTGTCTCACCCAGAGACAGAAATCAACATCCCCAGCTTTGTTCCCCAATGCCTCACTACCCCATGGCTGTGAGGTGGCACCACCAAAGCACAGCAGAGTTGTGCTCATGGGAGGTAAACCTCAAGAAAGAGCTGGCAGGAGGAGAGAACAGTGCTGAGATACTGCTGCAGCAAACACATATCTTGACAGTTCGCAGATGCTTCCTAAGGGGCTTTACCATAGGCTTTTTACTAAAATGTGGTTAGAGTTGGAGACCAGTAGCTTATACATCACAGATTCTGATAAAAAAACTGAGCAAAAATGTCAGCACGTTTGGAAGCTGTCAAAAGCTGAGGCTATGCGTGACTCATACAGAGAAAGAGAGAGAAGAGAGAAAGAAAATAAACCCCATCACATTTGAGAGCTTTGGAGCAGATCTACTACAGTAACATGAAGCAACAGCTGTCAAAACAGCAGCCAGAGGGGCTGTGTTGCAGTCGGACGAGTTGATTCCACCATGGCAGTCCACCCCACAAAGCTCCAGAAGAGAGGAATGAGAGAGGACATTAAATTAGCTATCCTGCCTGGGCATCACTGACTTCTCCAGGAGGTGAGATTTAATTTCCACGAGGTTGCTGAGCTGCTGGTGAAGGTGCTGAGCTCTCTCTGAGGAGGAGAAAGATGAAACCTTGGCATCTCTGTGGAGGAGCTCGTGGATGCTGAGGCTGACAGCCTGCAATGGCAGCAAGACTGCTCTCAGCAGCAGCTTGGAAAGGAAACCTAAACTCCTGCGCCGAGCTGTGGCCTGTGCCATTGTCACAGCGTGGGGCTGCACTGAACGGAAAATACCCCTTGGCCTGCAGCCCTTCCTCTCTGCTGCTCAGGGAGGAGAGAGTTGGCTCTCATCACCGCCCTGCCAACAGCCCAGCCCTGGGACTGCCTTCCCTGCAGGGATCTGGAGAGGGATGCTCCATCTGGAGTGGAAATCCCACCTGGGTGGCAAGTTCTGCTCCACGGGTGCCCGAGGACACAGCTGGGACCAGAGATGTTTCTGTCCTTTCAGTGACAGGCACAGCACTGAAGCCCCCATGGGGCCCATGGCACAGTCCATTTATAACTTTTAAGGATACTTTTAAGGATATTCTGGGAAAAATTAAAAAAAATAAAGAGAAAGAAAGAAAGAAGGAAAGAAGGAAAGAAGGAAAGAAGGGAAGAAGGGAAGAAGGGAAGAAGGGAAGAAGGGAAGAAGGGAAGAAAGAAAGAAAGAAAGAAAGAAAGAAAGAAAGAAAGAAAGAAAGAAAGAAAGAAAGAAAGAAAGAAAGAAAGAAAGAAAGAAAGAAAGAAAGAAAGAAAGAAAGAAAGAAAGAAAGAAAGAAAATAAAAAAGAACAGAACCAAAGCATGTTTTTATCCATTACCATAAAGAGGGCTTGTGAATGCATGGTATTAGTATCCCAAAAGCTATTAAACTCCCTAGTGATGGGAAACAGATGGAAAATAAGACAAAAGAATTCACAACTCATGTTAGACTGAATTGAATTCCTTTAATTTCACACAATGAATAACATATGAATAGGATTAACTTTTTTTTTTCTTTTTTTTTTTTAGTTAAGTGCTCTATACTGTGCTAACCTGATTTGGTAGCGAAAAGACTGAGCTTTGTTTTAGAAAAAAATGTTTAAAAACCAACATCTAAGATCATGAAGGAGCATGACATTAAAGCATGCCAGATGTATCTAAGCCTCAAAGAACATCAAGTCCATATCCATTTTTAAATGTACAAAAATGCTTCATGAATAAAAACTGTTACAAAAAGAACATTTCAAACAATGTACAAGTTTTTTTCTTGCCTCTATATTCAATAAAATACAAATACATTTTTTTGCTCTAAAATATGTTTACATACAATCAAAGTAGAACATGCAAATTACACTTTAAAAAAGGCTTTTAAAAACCACTTATGAATACAAACTAAAAATTAGCCAGCACGACTTATAGAACAATCTTGTGCCCCATTCGTTTGATTTTTTAATTTTTTGAAATACAGTATATACATATTTAACACTTCATGTGCATTTATTATTTAAGAAATAGCTTAAAAAATAAAGAAAAAGAAAAGTAAAACAAACCAACATGGGATTGAACTGCTTCCCCATGTTGTCCAATTGGCAGCTCTTTTCATGTTTTTATATTTTTTTCTTTTTCTTTTTTTTTTTATGTAGTGTTTTATGCGAACTAGGCAGGCATCTTAGGGAGATCTCCAATATGTGTTCTTTGTTGAAATGTGCTTCTAATTATCTCAGAACTGCTGCACCCCAGTTTTTGGATGATATGGAAAGAAGAGGCATTACAAGGGCAGGATGTTTATTTTTTCAATTTAGAAAACCATACTGGTTTTGTTTCTTGGATTCTTTTTTAAAAAATTTTTTGGTGTTTTTTTTTTTTGTTTCCCTTTTCCCTGTATTCTTTTAGTTGTTCTTCAAACTCTTCAGGATGCTCATTAGATGTTCTTATGTGCAGTCCTGAATCAGGGCCTGTGAAAATAAGAGTTAGGGAAAGCCTTGTGTTTGGAACATTGATTTATGTTTATTTGGTGCTTTATTGTAGTGCTCAGAAGTCCTCGTGATGAACTGGCACCCCATTGCACCAGATGCTACCCAAATAGTCACAATTAGAATATTCTATGTTCCACAACATTTCTGCCAAATGGGCCATGCTGTAGGATACTTGGGTAGCTGATGACTATTTTCACCTCTTTTAAATTTATTTTTTCCATTTCTTTTTTACAGTTATCCAAAAACATGCAAGGTGCTTCACAGAAAATTTAATATGGAAGGGCTCAAGAAACTGGCAGCATGAAGGTCTTGGAGACACAAGTGGTAATGTTTTTTTTTTTTATTTTTTTTATTTTTTTTCCTCTCTCCCTGAATATTTATCCCCATTTCTGGTTTTACACTGGATTGAGGAATAAAAGACCCACAGAGTGGATGCAAACCCGTGGCCTTATTTCATATGGCTCACAGCCACGTGATACTGTTTTGTGTTTTTATTGAAGCATGCTCAGATGTGTGCTAATCTGTGACACAGTGGAGGTGTTTGAAAGGTTTTTTTGGTCTTAGTAAGCAAAAGGGCTTTCACCCCAATATTATACAGTATTTGGAAATGTGTGGAGAGAATCCAGAGAGTTCCTCAGTAAATCTTCCTTGTGGTAAGGGAAAAAAGAAACCTCAAAAAGCTCATTACTGGAATATTGTTGGGTAATAAACGGCAGGAGTGGGATTTTAGCCTTAAGCCCTAAAACTAAATCCTTTATGATCTGCATGTAGTACATCGCCTTAAAATATTATTCTGTCAGCAACTTGCTTATCATTTTTATAGACTATGCAACATGCAGAACACAAATTCTGAGTGCCATCTAACAGTATTTTCAGTCTGCTGTTTATGACACTAACAAGCCACTCTCCCTGTCAGCCCAGGACCAGCTGCATGAGGGTGTTGTGTGGACAAACAGCCAAAGCTGAACCACAGCACCACGCTCCACCAGCACCTTCTTGCCATGAAAACACAAACCTTGATCTTCTGGGTAGAGCCCATCCCATGCTGAGAGCTTTTAGCGACCAAGTCCTGAGCTTAGTTTCTCTAGGACAAATAGGATACCTTCATGGTTTTGCTCAACGAAGGGTCTGTGGGGTGGTTCCCTCCATGTGGATGCTCTCCTTAAACACTGTGCCTCTAGCAGCCTTTTGGATAGCACTTTTTCGAAGGATAAGAGCATTCTTTTCCCAAATCTCAGGAGCTTGAGAAGCAGCAGCCACTCCATTATCCTTCCCTGGGGCAGCTTTATCCCAGTGTGTTCAGAAAGGTCCAGCCCAAATCCAGCCATTGGGGGCACCCTGACCCTCTGGAAGCCCCAATGGGCGTTGGATGGCAGAATTTGTTGCCTTCAGACCTACTTTTCACTCTCTACACACTGAAATGTCCTTCAGTGGAGGAAGGATATCACTGGAGATAAAACTAAGGATAAGTTGTTTGGCTTAATTTCAGCTACCTGGAATACCAAACTTATGATTTTTTTCTATCATTTTAAGTGACTGTCACCTACTTTCAAGCTCAAAGGAGATTGGGAGTAAAAGATTTATAAATTAACTAAACCTCAATCCAATGTTTTATAAGGAAGAAGAGAGGAGTTCAATGAGGTTTAGGGTTTTTTTTCTGCAGGCCTACAACTTCAGTCAATAACACTGTGCTAATTCAAGAGAGCTGAAAAGCAAAATTGGTTTTAACAGAACGAGCAACCAGCCAATTTATTTCTAAGCTGCATTAATTGGAAAACAAAAAGCACAAATAGGTATGATGAATGATGCAAAACAAATTGGAAACAAAATTCTGCGATCCCTCTTATCAGTTTTAAGGAGTTAGGACCTCAAAATTTGTTCCAGTCTTAAAAAAATAAAAAATAATACATCCCCTCTTCCAGCTCCCCGACGCAATCCTATCCCCATATGCGTTCAGTTTTAATAAGCTAAGGTGCTATCACAGAAGAAAAATCAGTCTCTAAAAAACAACGAGTTGTATGTTTACAGTGTTCCTCTAACACCATAGTCTTGATATGATTTTTGTAAATAAATAACAGAATAGAAACACAATATTTTTTTGTGGGGACTTTTCGTTGAGTTTGTTGTTTTGCTTTTTTGGTGGGGTTTTCTTGTAGTTCTTCTTTTTTTGTTTTTATTTTTTTTAGTGTCGTGCTATATGAAGCTTCCTTGGCAATAAACCAATTCAAGATTTCTTGAAAAAGGGAATAGAATTTGGCTTGTCAACCATTAAGAAATTCCAATCCCCCCTCCCTTGGTGGAATCTTCCCTCCCTGTTCCCATTTTAATATCCATCTTGCCATGCTAGGTGTTGAGTGCACCGCAGGATTTAAAAAGAAAGGAAATAAAGTTGAAAGTACCTATTTCAAATTTCAACAATTTACTTTCTTTTTTAAAAGCATTGACACTGCAATGGAACAGTTTTTTGTTCAGTCTTTGTTTTAGCGAAACATTTTAATTGGGCTGTGGATATGGAGCTTGGGTATTTTACCCAAGTTTTATCAATGGCTAACGGACAACTCGAATGAGAAATGTACAATTTGAACTGACCATTTAAAGAGACGATTTGTCACACACAGTTTGCATCCATGCAGACTGAGAGCTTTATAATTACATTATGTACAAAAAAAAAATTATTTTTTAGTTTATTAAGGCAACCACAACTTGGAGAACATGTCCAAAGTGGCATTAATACAATTGCAGTGGTGATACCCTTTGAACATTTTTATTTCTATTTTCAGATAAGAACACTTATTCCTTTTCTTTTTTTTTTTTTTTTCAGAAATAATTGCCAAGAAAGGATCTATTATCCATAGGGTTTGTTCTATATTTTTTTTTAAAACAATCTACTTTATCTATTTTCTTTAAAAGATAATATCAAGGCATTGCTACCCAAAGCAAATTATTAATATTCTGGTTTTCCCGTTAATTTCACTGGGAATTGCAGATGGCAAAAACTTGGTAGATTTGGGTTCTGGTTTTTATTTTATTTTTTTCTTTTTGTGTCCTATTTTTTTTCCTTTTATCTTTTTTATTTTTTTTTTGGTGATTTTTTTCCATGTTTACTATAACTATTCCCCAGAAGTGTCTTGCTGTTCTCTACTCATATGTACCGAGCATCAAAACAACTTGGCTGATGGATGACCCCTTTTTCACATGCCATTGCCAAGTTGCTTCATATAAACGTGCTATTGTAACCGAATATCCGTGTATACCTTATTTTAAATGCTGTGATATTCCATCATTTCTTGGGATAGCACTCGGAATGAGTGTGCACGCGTGTAAGGCTCTAATTTTCTATTGCCTATATTGCAGCTAGTTGTAACTAGGCAAGAAAATGAAAAAGAAATATATAGTTCTAGCAGGAGCCAGGCATTTTGGCTTATGCTGTCCCAAAGCCTGGTAGGTATATAAAACTGGAAAAAAAAAATCAAATAGGTTATAACCAATATCACAGTTGAGAAAATTACATTATTTTTTTGTTGGGTTTTTTTCTTCTTTGTTTCTTTCTTTGTTTCTTTCTTTGTTTCTTTGTTTCCTTTTTTTTTTCCTTTTTTTTTTTGCTTTTTTACAGTGATTTATACTATGGTAACGTTACTCTTAGTTTCACCTGGCCCACCAAACAGAATCAGAGTCGAGCATGCACCCTTAGTGACAACGTTCAGCTATCTGCGAGGATGACTTCCAGCCTCTGGGTACGGTATGAGAACAGCAATGCTGAGATTCAGATTAGTTTTGGAAACTCGGCAGAGTTCATGCTTTTTCCAACTTTGACACACATCCTCCTCCCCTGTATCCCCCACTTTTCCCGCGCCTTTCCCCCCCTCTTTCCTTGGGGGGGTGGCTTGGGTCAAAGCGATGAAGAGGAAAGATGCGCGCCCAGCTGGCACAGCTCTCTGCAATGAGTTCTGGCTGCTGAAGGGACAGGTCAGTCTGGTGCTGCCAAAGGGGTGAGGCCGACTGTGCACCTCCTGTCCCCCAGTCCTGGCGTGCTCCACTGTGGGCACCCAACATCTGACGAGGTGCACAGGCCTTAGGGAAGGCCTTCGCTTTCGCTCCCTCTGCCCTTGCGGTGCCGCTTCACTTTCACGTCCTCCTCTTCCTCCTGCGGGGACTTGTTTTTCCTTTTTCCGACCCGGGGCGCCCGGGGCAGAGGGAGAGGGAGTGGAGGGGGTGGAGGAGGCAGAGGAGGCGGCAGCGGTGGCGTCTCTCTAGCCATGTGTATGACAGCCTCGATGGTGGCCATGATTGTATCTTGAGTGGCTGCTTGCTCCAATATTAACGGGTTGAGTGTTGGTCTCTGACCTCTTTTGCTCGGAAGGTCAACGCATTTTTCCAGAACGGGCATTTGGTCTCTGGAGTCTTCGTCAAAGGAAAGGGGTTGCTTCCGAGGACGCCCCCTCCTCTTCTTCACGAAGTTATTGCCTGTCTTTGATTGTCTCTGCAGCCGCTTGGCTTTCAGGATCTTGTTCACATGGTCCAGGTTCTTCTTTGTGGACAGGATCTTGGTGTAGTTGCACATCTTGCGCACCTCGCACTGGATTGCTTCGATTTCACGGCGCTTGAACCTTTTCTTCAGTGGTGAGCTGGCTGTTGGGAGACAAGGAGAGAAACAGGGGTGGGTCAAACAACAGTGATTGGAAACCCTTCTTTTTTTTTCTAGCATCATCAAGAGTAGATGGAAATACAACTTTCATACAAGTAGTCTTCAGAGATTGCCTGTTCCCTCTTCTAAAGAAACAAAGCTTTTGCTACAGCAATGTTTTAGCATGAGTTTGCTTCATTCTCATTTTTCAACCTTTAATTGGAGAGAAGGAAGCTCAGCATAGCTGTTATATTGGTCCAGCTTAACTATTAATCCTTCTGTACCCCAAAGATGTAATCCTGATGTCTTCAATTCAGCCTTAATTCTTGTCACGAATGCCAGTTAGTATGAAAAGTGTTTGTTGCTGAAACTAGTGGGCAGAGACAAGATGTGTGGGTCACTTCATCTGTGGCAAATTCATTACCCCTGCCTGGGTTTCTGTACTATCATCTCCTCAGATACTAGCTGAAACTACTCAGTCATATAATTGACTTTAATGGCCCCCAAAGTAAGCTTACTCCTGGTTCAGATCACTTACTTTAGATCTGAACCAAGTCCAAAGTAGTTAAGTTTCTTGCCAAGGTCACGTTGTGAGTCATTGTCAGAGCTGGGAAGAGTACCCAGAATTTCTTGGCTCCTTGTCCTTTGCTTAGGACACGAGACCATGCTTGTTTTGCCTAAATTGTCTCATTGTCCTTTCCTGAACATGGCATCTGTTCAGAGTTCAGGATTTGCACATGGATTAGAAGTAACTACCCCTTTGTGAGGGAAGCAGAATGTATTAATTCTGCTATTGCAATAACTGGTGCTCCCTCTCACTCCTAACATATCTGTTCTGTGCTGCTGGGAAAGAAATGATGGAAGTCAGAATTTCCTTTTTGGTAAAGAATAAAACATCCTACTAAATTAACCTCAGCTCACATCTACTGGCAAACTTAATTTACACCTGACTGTCAAGCAGTCATTTGGGTCTGAAATCCTTGAAGTTTCCCCGAGCAGGCAAGATTTTGAGGAAAGGTTCATTTGGGGGTTATCTCTGCCTTCATGGCTAACAGGCTAATCTTCCAGCAGTAGTTTAAATAAAGTTGCTATTGTAGCATTTTCTGCAGATAACCAGGAGCTGTCAAGTTGTAGAATCTCCTCTTGCTCTCTATGGGCTGTGACAGATTCAGCATATAAACCTCATTCACTGGCCTCCCCTCTTGGAGAACATAAATTATTGGCTCTTATACCACCATGTTGCTTGGATTCAGGGAAGAGCTTGCATAAACAAACCCAAGTTACAATGTAAGAAGCAGGAGTGAGTCATAAACAAAACACAGACATATGCTCTCTTATAAATAAAGACCTGGGATGGCCAACTTCCCAAAGTCTGGTTTTCATTAATTACAAAACAAAATACATTTTCCATATGTAACCCACTCCCCACACCAAAAAGAAAAATAAAACCCATTTGCAGTTTGTGGTTCACAAAGGACAAAAGAAAAGAGGAATGCAGTCATTTTGGTACCAAAGGAAAAGAGAAAGGAAATGAAATATCCAAGTTGCTCAGGAGAAGCTAATTAGTTGCACAAAATTCCTCCCAAGTAGGTCACCCCTAAAAACTGTGGATTCAAGATCCCTAAAGGCAAGTGGCAGCAAGATATTTCCCAGAAATTTGATCAAAAAAGGTTAAGTCCCTGTCACAGAAAATGATTATTCTCATCTGTTCTCACTGGTGATTGACATAAGGAGTTCCAATAACTTCAGCCTTAAGCATTAAAATCCTTTGAGTCCCACCCATATCCTGAGAGTAGCTTCAGGTCAGAAGATCTAAAAAATCAAACATTTGGCACATTCCTCAAGTTCACTGTCCACCTTTTGCCTTTTATTTCTATTGTCAGGGGACATTTTCAAGTCCTATTTTTTTTTTAATAACAATATTTGAGGTGGTTTTTTTTTTTTTTTCTGAAAGTAAATCTGAAATTTTTCAGTTGGTGATTGACAACGGAAAATTTATCAGAAATGCAGGAAAGCTTGCAAGGTATCACGATGATACCAGGAGATTTGGCTTTACTCTCAATATTCATTGGAAAGAAAGTAAGCCAAGGAACTGGGGAAAAAAAGATTGAAATAAAGCATTAGCCAAGTCCCTGCAAAGATGATATGTGTTTACTGAGATTTATCTGCTGCCAGCTGTTTCTGCAGATTGGTGTTACCATCTGAGCATGGTCAGTGGAGACCTGGTCTGGACAGCTGGCAGAGGATGACCTCAGCTTCTAAACCCTAAAATGGGAACTCTATGCAGTTCAAGATGACCTTGCACATTGTTTTGATGTCCTGATGCTGGGTAAGAACACAGAGCTCCTGTCCATCCTGAAACCATCTCAGGCACTCAAGAGGTCCCTCAGGCTGAGAGTCCTGAGTGGAGCCTGATTCTGAATAGACACGGCCCCAGTGAAGCAAAGGCTGGCACCTGCCTTCTGCCAAACTGCCCAATTCCCCAAAATTAACTGATATGCAGGCAGTTGTGGGTAGGCTTCTGCTCCTGCATGTAAATGGATGGCTGAACACCACTTTCAGTGCATTCCTTCATGTTTAGATACTTTTTTGCCCTTTTAAAACTTTGCAAACTCACGAGTCTTCTCATTTTTGTGCTGAAACACGTTTTCACATTTAGGGAAAAAAACCCCTATGTGCTGTTCTGTGCTGGCTTACTGCACTAATTTTTCCTTTTTAAATGCTTTGGGGTGTTTATGGCTTTCTCAGGGAGCTAGTTAGAAGCTACTAATGACTCCTTTTCTTTCTTCCTAGCAAGCCTCTGAACTTGCAGGCTCTAGAAATCATCTGAGTTGTTACACAGTCTGCCAGTAGTCAGAATGCATGTACTGGGTAAGTACCTGTGCTTTCAGGTCAGGCTTTTAAAATGAGATATTAGGAAATCCAATATTATTTTGATTATTGAATGTCAGGGACATCTGATTCTACATTTGGTGTAGGAAGACTATGCAGAAAGAGTCTGATGGGCCTGCAGGGGGAAGCTTTGATGAGGTGTGCCTATGATAAAATATCAGGGAGATCTGCCAAAGTAAACTAGCATTGAAGTGAGAGCCATTAGGTGTTATCAACTCATCTGGAAGCTCTTGGTGAGCACCTTTGATATAAAATATTTTCCTATATTGCCATGTGACATACTGCTCTGCTGAAAGCCAAAGCTATGCATTAATCTTTTCCATTTTATCCAGACAGACCCTGCCCAACCCTGGACCCAGGCCGGTCTGTGTTGGTCTTACTTTTCTGGATTTTTTTCTGGTCTGCCTCCACAAAGGCAAAATCCAGCTTAAAATGAAGGGAAAATACAAATGCTTGATGCAGCACAAGCTTTTATACTTTTCTCACTCTCCAAACAACCCCACCTAGCTGCCCCAAAACAAGGAAGAACCAATGTTAGCCTTAAACCACAGCTTCACACATTTCAAATAGGGCACACGGAGGCCTGGTGCTTCTCCCCTCCCTAGGGTCCACAGGTGCAGTGAGGCTCAGTTCTAATTCACAAATTAGAAATGGCTGCAGGCCCTGCTGGGAAGCCATACAGGAATGAAATGATGCTGGAAACAGCTTCTGAAGCAAAGAGAGCCACCCCTACCAAAAATACATACTTCCAAGGGGAGCTAGAGGAGGCTGAAAGACCCACCCCAGCAGTGATAGTGAACAAGGAGGTGAGCCCAGGTAGATCAGACCCTTTGGATGTTCTTCATTATCCCCATAAGTTAATTCTGGATGGCTCTGTTATGTCTGAAGCCCTAAAATCCTTTTTGCTGCCTGTTATTCTCCATCCCTTTAGAGGTGCCTGAGGCCACTCGCAAGAACATGGCACAGAGGAGGCTGCTCAAAGCTGGGGTCAATTTCTTGGCTTGCATTGGATGGAGGGATTTTCAAAGAGCTTCCTATTAATTACAGGAAACCCATAGCACTGTCCTGTTTTCCCATTAACACAGTTTCTTTTAGTTTTCAGCTAAATTATTTCAACATCTGGGCTACAGATAAACCAACAATTTAATTAGACTTCTGAAAATGGAAAGAATGAACTATGCAGTCAAGCATACACTTTCATCTTGTAACGGATCATAAAATATTTGTGTGCTTTCCTTCTCTGCTGCTTTAAAAATCTGTCCTTGGTTTATATATAGGAAAGTACTAAAGACTAAATAGACAATCCTGATTTTTTTAATATAAAAATTTATCTTTACAGAGGCTAATTTGCAGTATGAAACCCTTGTTTTCAGAATTTATTCAAGAAGTGAGAGGGAAATAAAAATAAGTGCGTTGAAAAAGCACTTTCAGCTGAATGATTAAATATGCAATAATTCTGTAAGTCAGTGATACAAAGATGTTTCTTTTGAATGTGGCATCAAAAGTTTGACAAGACTATGAAACTCCTAATGGCTGCATGTAGGGTAATGAACTGTGGATTCCCCAGTCACTGGAAATTAATACAAAATGGAAGATTAACCTCTCTATCCATGCCCAAGGAAAGGCATGATGATGCCTGAATGACTTGGCTCAATTTCCAAGGGTATAAAGATATCACCTTTCCGATCTGATTCAAAATAGAAGCACAAAATATAAGTTGATAGAAAAGCATGCTATTCTGACTTATTTATTCTGGTATTTTAAATCACTGCTCATTGCCCCAGACAATTTTGCATTTGCAAGACAGAATATTATGCTAAAATCACTGAAGTATGCAGTAAGAAATCTCATCTGCTCCTCAGCTATTCACTGTGTATTCGGTTTGTTCATGCTACAGGGGTGAGAGCATTTACAAGAAATGAAGAATGGGGCTGAGGAAGGAACCCAGGAGTCTTGCTTCCGAGTGTCCTGCTAGACAGGCTGGTGCTACTTGCATCCTCATTATTGCACAAGTGGTGGTGTGTGAATAAAATAGATTTGGTGTGCCAAGATCTACAGTCACAGTAAGAAAGCATTGGAGATGTTACACTCTGATTATCACATTAGATATTCATATTTGCAGCTACTTTTCCAATCAGGAAGAGAACTGGGTGAACATATGGTACAGCTCCAGAAGGAGGAAGATGGGGAAGAAACAGAGGGGCTGGAGTGAAAACAGCATTACCTGCTTCAGATGTTGCTGATGATGAAGGTAGGAGAGATAACACTGGACTTGGCATTGCAACACTGTCAACAGCTGGTGGTTTCCTTCTGGTCATCACATTACAGGCAGAACTTTCCATTTTACCATGAAGTGAAGTCTGGTCTGCTTTTAAGTGGGGACCTGCAATTCCTGGGGAAACAAAGTTTGGGTGAGTGTTAGTACTGTAACATGGCTGGGGATATATCTGAAAAAAAGAGAAGTAAGTTGCTGTCCTTGATACATTGATATATTTCCATATTTCCTTGTGGATGTATCTGTAATACAGTCTTGATACCAACAAAGATCATAACCGTCATCAGTTTTCGATAATTTTGCTGGAGGATGTACCATCACTGGTCTCTATAAACAATGGTGAACCAACAAAACATTTTACTTTTAGTACATTAGTGCATTAGTACTTTTTCTTCTAAAAAACCATGTACACTCTGATACATGTATAAAGACAGATATCCTTCTTAACTCTGTTTACTGGGAATGCCTATGTATCATTTCCTGTGCAGTTCATTCTCCACACATAGTTACATGCTTCTCTGCTATAAACACCTGACTTAGTGGGTGTTTCATCTGAGTAAGGAGCAGGCATCAGGAACAACCTCAATATGCAATTCCCATCCGGAGCACGTTACATTTATTTTTCAGGAATTCCCTTCCTAATTAAATTTGCCTTGCAGCTCATCAAAGGGAAGTGAGTTAAGGAAAGAAAGAGTTGTTTGTCATATGTCTTTCTACCTACAGTTTACAATGCAGAATAAATGAGTGGTAAAATAATGCCAGAGAAGTTAAATATTCCAGAAAAATGAAAGTTATGCACTTATGGCTGGCAAATTCCTCCACTAACAGTATTCCTCAAACTCTTGTGTAGTTTGTAACCATTTTGTTTGCTTGTAAATATGTGAAATTTAAACTCCTGGCATGGAAATTTGAAAACCTCTCCCAGTCTCTGTGATGTTTGGCTTATACATGATTAGGGCAGATATTCATTTATCAGAGATAATCCTTCATAAATTCCTTCTTTTTTCAGATCTCAACCTGCGCATGAGACTCAGATAAAATATACCAGATTTTGGCAACTAAATTATACAATGATTCAAAAAACCACAAAGCAGCTGAGGTTGAAAACTTCTCTTGAGACCACCTTGCCCACGTCACCCTGCTCAAACAGGGTCATCCAGAGAAGGCTGCCCTGGACCACATCTGGCCAAATGAGAATATCTTCAAGGAGGAAGAGTCCACAATCTCTCCCTACAAACTGTTCATCCCCTCAATAAATCCACACTGTTCAGGAACAACTTGTGTAAATGTTTCAGCTTGTGCCCAATTACTCTTCTCCTGTCACTGGGCAGCATTGAGAATAATCTTGCTCCATCCTCTCTAATCTTTCCCATCAAATATTTGCATATGTGGAAAAATCTCCCTGAGCCTTCTCTTCTCCAGGCAGAACATCCCATCCTTCTGAATCTTTCCTTATAAGAGAGATAATATCCCAGATTCTTCATAATCTCTGTGGTCTCTGACTGGACTCTCTCCCACATGTCCATATTCCTCTGGCATATCAGCCACTGCTCTGAGTTCTGAAATTCTCCAGATTTGTGGAGGGTGTTCTCTACCCTGCCACCCTGCTCATTAATTGACATATTAAAAGTTTTTAGTCCCCATATCATGGAGTGCATCTCTACTCTCTGGTCTCTAAGTGGATTTTGTGCTACCCATCACAGCCCTATGAGACCAGTCAGTTTTCAGTCCATCACAGAGCGCATTTATTCTGCCTATGTTTCATCATTTTGTCTGTAAGAAGCTGATGGAACTCAGCGGCAGAACTCTTGCTAAAGTCAAGATAAAACTCACCCGATTGGTGAGGCATGATTTCCACTTCACAGATCTGTGATAACTACTCCTGGTCATCTTTTCCTCCTTCATATGTTTGGAAATGCTCTTCACAATTGTTTACTCCATCAAATTCTAGAGACTGAGATGAGACTGAACAGCCTTGCTGCTTCCTTGCTTTTGCTTCTTGACCTCATTGGACTGATATTTCTTCTCTTCTAGTCCTCAGAAACATCTCCTGATCGCCACAATCTTTCAAAAACAACCTAGAGTAGTCTCACAGTGATGCCAGCCAGATCCCTCAGCACCTTTGGGTACATTCTGCCAAATCCCATGGATTTATGCATGCCCACTTCATTTAAATGTTCCCTAATCAATCTTCCTCCAAGAGCAGGTTTCTTTTCCACAGCAGTGTTACAGGCCTGGGATTCTCAAAGGCCAGTCCTACCAGTAGAGATCAAGGCAAAGAGGACAATAAGTCTCCTGCTGATCTTTTTCAGTCAGGGTCCCTGTTTCATTCAGTAAGGGGCCCATATTTTCCACAGGCTATTTTTGGCTGCTTTATGCAACTGTCAAAACATTTCTTGTTGGTCTTCTGCCCTAGATTCAATTCCAAGTGGGCTTTGCCTTCCTAAGCCCATCCTTGCATGCCTGAATATTGTAAATCTCATTCTCTGGCTCACCTGCTTCCATGTCTCTTTTGCTTCTTTTCTGTACCTGAAATTACTCAGGAGCTTCTTGGTCAGTCATGAGACTCTCCTGACATTCTTGCTGAGTTTGATTTGCCACCCTGGTCTGGTTTTGCATGTCTCCACAATGTTCCTGATCCAACATTCCTGATTCCTTTTTCCCTAGGAGTAGAATCCAGCCCCCATCTGACCGTCTTGTCAGGGAGTTGCAGAGAATGAGAAGGTCCCTCCTGAGCCTCTTTTACTCCAGTCTGAACCTCCCCCATCTCCCTCAGCTGCTCCTGCTGCTCCAGACCCTTTTCCTTTTTGTGTCTCTTCACTGCGCTCAGCTTCTCCATACACAAACCAAAAATTCCTTATATTTGCTATTTGGAGCTGCTATGAACAGTCCCTATGAACTTGGGTTTCTGGCATGTAAAAGGAGAAATATCAGCAGATCTGTGAGTTCTCTCAGAAGCTGTGGAAGAGATCCCTATCAGATTCAGGCACAGAAATGCTACAGTGAGAGGAGTCTAAAAGACAGGGATACAAATGGGCCAGTCTGGGAGAGGAGTCCTGATGAAAACGTGACCTGATATCAGCTGGTGGATTTAAGGGAGGCAAGAAAGGGCAGAAATAGTCACGAGTGAGACAGTGTTACAGGTCACAGCTTGGTGGGGATAAACAGAGCCGTCTCTGCCTATTAGACCACACATCTTTCCAGAGCCTCAAATCTAGCATTAAGCATCTCAAATTGTATCCATTAAACTTCAATCTCTCTCTGCTCGGCTTCTCTAGTGCAAATGAGAACAATAATATACCCCTCATCTCAAGAGCAGTCCTGTGAAAATAAAATTATCAACATTCATGAAACATTCATCTATTCATACTGAGGCTTAGAAATGTGGAATAAATGAGACATGATGTCATGCACTGAATAGCAAGAGGAAAATCCAGCTCCCAAATAGCTGTTCATTAGGTGAGCTCTATACATTGAATAAAGCAGTCTCCCATAGAATAAGTGAGATATTTGACTAGGTAATTACCCTTTGGAGCTCTGTGTATGCACACCTGAGGTCTCACCACTACACAGTGCTTGGGTTTGTGCCTTAACAATATTTATTCATGAGTGTAGTGGGCGCACAAAAAATGTGCACATGTGGGTGCATGTATCAATACACACACACATATATGCACGTGCATATGGTACATAATAATGCTAACAACCTCATAAATTCAACATCTGGTCCTAATTAAACTGAAGGGCCTATATAAAGAGCCGTATGAAAACATGCAGCTGTAACCTGTTGACCTCTATTGATAAAAAAAGAAAAAAGTCTGTGAAGCTGTGTTTCAACATATCAAGGGACAATCACTCATTTTTTCAAAGGTAATCCCCCACAAACCACTTATCCTCTCAAATCTCTACCTGCACACAGTGTTTGCATTAGGGACCTTGATTTATGGATCCTCACTCCTTGGATGGAGAGGCCAACTTCCTGTTGCCGTGGTTACTTAGATCTTGGTTCAAGGTTAAACTACTCCCAAATCAAAATCAGTGGCAGGCACAGCATCTAACAGCCAGGTTATTGACTACCCTAGGATGCTTAAAGGTCAAAGACCAAAGTGCTGCTCACTGCCTTTGGGGTGAGTCAATATTTTCAATATTTTTATTCTGTTTCTTCTGAAGAAGTAGTTGCTGCTCAATTACCACCTATCTGGGTTTAGCAAGGTCATACAAATCATTGAGGAAAGTCCTCCCTCTACAGAAGAGATACAAATGTAATGAATTACTTCAAAGTCTACATGGCCCAATTGCAGCTCATCACTGGTGAATCATGGGCTCAGACATCTGTCTCTTGTTTTTTAGGGGCTTGGTTTCTTCAGCCTGTATCCCTCACCTCACTGAAAATCTCCTCTATATTGAGGAAGAAGGGTAATTTATGGATCTGGAGCAGTCAATAAAGGAGAGCCATCAGTTTTCTTTCCTGGATACCAGAATGCAAACAGAGATTCAGAGGCATTGTTGGGAACACACAGAGGTGCAGCAATTTGCTGACAAGGTTTTGATGCATGCTGCAGTAGTGGAATGTCTGTCCCTCAGTGTGCAGACCTGCTGGTGTGGTATCATCACCTCTCATTGCATTTTTTCCTCTCAGTTGGGCTGCTCAGACGGCCTTGGGTAGGAGAAGGCCCTAGTTCAACCCATCTAAGAATCAGGTGAAAATAAGTAATTTCCAGGGATGTAAGAGTTTAAAATTCACACGCTCATTTGTTGAATCAGTATATTTTATCCTTTGGCACTGCCTCAGCAAGAGAGAAGATTCTGTGGGGGCTGGAGCACTTTTGCCATGGAGACAGGCTGAGAAGAAAGGAGAGTTTTTCAGACTGAAGAAGGCTGTGGGGAGACCATACGGCCCCTTCCAGTACTTGAAAGGAACCTCAAAAAAAAATCTGAAGAGTGACTTTTTTGTGCACCCAGATAGTGACAGGAGAAAGGGGAACTGATTTAAATTCCAAAAGAGGAGTTTTAAATATTACAAAGAAGTACTTTACTGTGAGGGTGGGCAGGCCCTGGCCCAGGTTCCCCAGAGGAGCTGTGACTGCCCCTGGATCCCTGGAATTGTCCCAGGTCAGGGTGGATGGGGCTTGGAACAACCTGGGATAGTGGAAGATGTCTCTGACCATTGCAGGAGGTTGAGACAAGATAATATTTAAAGTCCTTTCCAATTCAAGCCATTCCATGATTCTATGATGTAAACTCATGGCCCGATTCAGAACTTATTTATCACCTATCTGTTAATCTTTGTGCATTTCCTCCAAATTAGAACCCTTTTCATCTCATGAGAGACCCATACCTTCACTCCCCTGAGCCCTACAGACAGCACAGACAACACCACATGAACATGCAAGCAAACAATGGGCAGCAAAGCAGGAAGGAAGTCAATCATTATGTGCATAATGAGAAAGGGCACGGGGACAGGACAGCTTCAAAAGCAGAGGTGGACATGATGGATTTTATCAGGAGCCTGAAACAGTGATGGTATGATTATAAAGAAATAATCACCATAATCGTGAGTAAAAAGGTGATTCAGGAGAAGCATGATTCTAGTTCAGGGCCAACTGGCAGAAAGCTTGTGTAGGAGGGAAGACAACGCTGACTTGAAATTGGCCTTTCCTTTAAGATTTATGGCATTTTTCATTCACTGGCTGAGCAACTTATGAACTCTAACTGAAATTAATACATTAATTTTAAAGACCTGGTAATTATTGTTATTGTTATTAAGTGCTAACTTTTCAAGCAATGTGGTCCAGCTGCATTGTGCTGGGCTCTGTACAAATGGATTAATTTACTTGCCTTGCTTTACTGTTAAATCATGATCAACCTGCTTATTGCATTCATCTGTTTTCCCTCATCGTCTACTTTCACGGAAAGATTCTTGGACAACGTGCACCTTTTCTCCTTTAATCTGTGCACAGAATCTAGCACGACGTGCACCCAGGCTGGAACTCAAAGTGCCAGTCCAAAAGAGATAATAAATGTTAATTTGCCATTGGAAAATGGAAAAAATCAGCTGATAAAAACGGATCTCAGCAAAGCTTCCGCTAGGGAAGATTTTTCTTTAGAGAGTTCATTGGGTTGGATTCGTTCTCCCCACAGATCTCTGGAAATCCACATCTATACTTAAATTGTTTGTGTGTCTGACCATTGTTATTGGAAAACTCTTACAGATGGTTTTATTTTTTCCCTCCCAGTGTCTTTGCACAATGAAGCTACGCAATGCAGCTGTACAGGAATGCACGTCTAAACATGCAGTTAGTCAGAGCATTTGCATTTTGATAACTCCTCAGTTTGGAATAAAGAACCAGAAGAAACCTCATATCTTGGTGAATCTTTTCTTAAGGCTGGTTTTAAATAAATCAGTCAAAAGTTTGGCATTGCATCATATTCCAGAAGGGAGAACTGAATTACTATGTGATAAATGTAGTTAAGGAAAGTAATTATTCTTCTTAAAGTAATATTATTACCTTTCTAACTTATGGAAGTAATTTCCCTGGGTTCTATTTGACGTGTATTATCATTTAAAATAACTGTACTTTCAATGTAAAGCACTGCTTTATGACTTTAAGTCCTTTTATCTTCCTCCCTTTTCCACCACCACATTAAAAACTTCAAATTCCACCTTTTCTAAGAGGGATTTTCTATTTTGCAGAACGTGTCCCCCTGAATAAAACCGAGTGCCTGCGGAATAATAATGCAAAAAAATTACTCCCATTGCCAACAGGCAAAAATTTAAGAGATGAAGTCTGCTTTATTTCATTCTTGCTATTTTTCTACTTTTTTTTTTAATCAGAATAGTTTTAGAGAAAGAAAGAGGGAGACTGAGAAAGCCATCATTAGATAGATCTTCTGATCTTTATCTCCAGTAGCACAGTCAGAAGAGCTAATACTATGATGATAGCTTTGAAATCTCTTAGGAATTGAATAAAAAGAAGTGATAGTGATGAACTCCCAGCTAATAAACACAGAGTGCTTATTTCTGCAGAATGATCAATTTCCAGATGTCCTGAGGCTTGTCTGATACAGTTGATTTACTCATTCTCCCTCACTTCACTAATAAAGCTCAAGTCCTACATCAGATTAGAGAAGAGCTGGATTTCTTAAAGAGGCAGGAGGAGGACTGGCATCATGGCATACAAATGCTGGGAGACACACTAATCTCTTCTGCCTCCTTCCATAACCACCAAGCTGTCTTAAACAGCTGCCTTCCTCTGCTGAAATCATACACTTTATCCACTTTGGGTTAGTACAGTAATGCAGACAATTAATTTGTTATCTTGTTAGTGGAAATTTAATGCAATGATCTAAAAGAACTCTTACATATTGTGATAAACTTTAGTGCCTCCAGGGCACTTCTCCTCCATAGGACTCATTTCACATCCCATCCATTATGTAAATGAGATGTGGAAATAGTTTAGTTCCCCTAATGTATTTGTACACTGATGGATTGCACAAAGTCAGCCCTACTGAAACTAATGAGGTTAAATGCATCTTGCCATTCCTTTCTACTTGGGTGAATCTCTGTGCCTGCATTCGAGAAATGCAGCGTGAGTCTTCCTCTCCACTTCTCCACAAAGATAATTGTGTTTCCTGACAGGGAGCACAGGGCAATACCTGAAGCCTGGCAAGGATCTCCTCAGCCTGCAGAGCTGCTGCTGTGGCTCTGTGCAGGCTGGGGAAACTTCAGGTCCCCTTCCAGTTTGGGGACAAAGGTCCCAGGGCCACGTGGAGCTGCATGCAATGACATGCAGTATTTGATGATGTCGCAGACATCTTTAATGGAAAATCCTTTCCTTAGGATTTTTCCTCCTGAGAAGCTGGGAGGCCTCAGGAACAAAATGTAAACAATGGTTATCTGCTGCTGTGGAATGCAACAGGTGCATCTGTGATTGGCCCACGTTGGTTGTTTCTAATTAATGGCCAATCACAGGCAGCTGGCTCGGACAGAGAGTCGAGCTACAAGCCTTTGTTATCATTCCTTATTTTCTATTCTTAGCTAGCCTTCTGATGAAATCCTTTCTTCTATTCTTTTAGTATAGTTTTAATGTAATATATATCATAAAATAATATATCACGGCTTCTGAAACATTGAGTCAGATCCTCGTCTCTTCCCTCATCCAAGAACCCCTGTGAACACCATCACAGATGACTGCATAGTTGTCAGCATTGCCAGTAAAAGGATTAAACCCCAAGAAAATAGGGAAAGAAAGCATTTTCTGGTCATCAGGACAAGTTTCAAGACTCCATTGCTCAGCCATAAAATATAAGTAAGTGTTCTTCCTAATATCTAAGCTTACCCTGCACTCTGTCAGTGTGAGGCCATTCCACCCTTTTGGATTTTGTGAGGCCATTTAACCCATTTTATCACTACAAAATCCTTTCCAAAATCCTTCTCCAGCTCTCTTAGAGCCCCTTCAGGCAGTGGAAGGGCCTCTAAGGTATCCCTAATCCTTCCCTTCTCCAGGTGAGCACTTCCAGCCTGGCTCCAGAGAGGAAGAGCTCCAGCCCTCTGAGCACCTTCAGGGTCTCCTTTGGGCTTCTGCCAACAGGTCCCTATCTCTCCAGTGCTGGGGGCTCCAGGCTGGGCACATCACTGCAGGTGGGGTCCCATGGCAGGAGAGTCAAAGTGGAGAATCCCCAGCTTCAGCCTGCTGCCCGTGCTCCTGGGGCTGCAGCCTAACAGGATGGTCAGCTGCAACCTGAATTTTAAAGGACCAGTCTGCTGTCTTTTTCGTGTTTGTGGTGAATTAGACTTCCTGGCAAGACTTCCAGATGAAGTCTTGCTCTTCTTTGCCTTTTGGTTTTGCTTTGGGTTTTCTCTTCCCTGCACCAGTACAGGAAGAATCACAGACTTCCTTCCTCCTCTGCATATTGCCTATGAGCTTCCTTCCTCTCTCAAATTGCATATTGAGTCAGGAGACTGAGGAAGAAGGGACACGCATCCTCCATCACTGGAGATGAAGTCTGTGTGTCTGGAAGCTCAGTCTTTAGTGAATTTGGTGAATTCCAAGATGAACACTTAATGGAGCTTGTGGGAGCAGTTCACAAGTTCACAGTCCAGGGCAGCACAGGACAGTCACACAAGGTGACTGTAAAAGTGCTCCTGCCCTGTCCCCTCCAGCCCACTGTGTGCCCTTCCCCAGCCCTTCAAACAGAGTAGGACTGGGATTCTAAAATATCATGGAAGAAGCCACCAAATTTTTTCTTTTCTTTTTTTTTTTTTTTTTTTTTTTTTTTTTAATGCCAGGAAGTAATGAACACGTGAAATTAGGATTTTTAGTGGAATTTGGATCAAAGTAGAAGAACACAGTAGTTATGTGTGAGTGACAGCAATAAATAAATTTAATGAAAAGAGTACCCGAGGGGTCAAAAGACTAATTCAGAGTCAAATGCTCTGAGTCCCCAGGCCTTGTGAACAGAGTTTTAAGGTAAAGGGTTCAGAATCAAAAGCTTTTCCTGCTCAGAGGCTGAAAATAGAAGAAAAAATTGCAGTTTACAGTTGTTGGAGACCGACAGAATCAAGATGGGCAGACAGAGGCTGACAGGGTTGCAGAAATTAAATTTGCTGTTAAATCTCAGCAAATGAATCATTTAATACACAGTGATGAAGAACTAAAGTCTCTTACAGAGGAGATAGGAAAAAAATTAAAATCTGTGAATAAGGTGAAATGGAAAAGCATTTTTTGAGGGAGGATGCAATAGGAAAAAAAATCTGTGAATAAGGTGAAATGGAAAAGCATTGTTTGAGGGAGGATGTTTAAGTGGAAAAGTGAGACAAAGGCTCTTTAAAAAAAAAAAAAACATGAAAAGCCATTAGGTGCACCGAGGGGAAGAAATGAAAAGATCTCCAGGTAGGAGCAAGGAGCTACCTAGAATAAGCAGTCATTCCAAGATGAGCTGTCACAGTGGATGAGGATTTGCTCACTGGGGAGAAAGAAAACAGAAGACAGGATTTCTTTCTCAAGAACGCAGCTGAGGAAAGACAGATGGGGAAATTTCAGTCCCTAAGTAATGAGAAAAGTCAAGGGTGGTATTTTGAGTTGTTGTTTTTCTAAACAACAGGGATGATCATTTTTAAATGTGGCAGATAGAGCTGATATCCCCTAGGCAAGCAGGGTTGGGAGCAGTTTGTATTTATCACAGATTAAATGGGACACTGGCAGCTCTGGTGGGAGAGTGCTGGCATGAGGCAGAGCTGGGAGAGTCAAGTTGCCAGCGGGGGGAGGACAAATGATGCACAAGAGCTGGGCTGGTGTAATGATGGGAATCATTTTTCAGGCACATCCATGGTACAAAAGCTGATGAAAACTAAGAGAAGTTATCAGCATAATTAGCAAAAATCTTAGTGGATGAGTTCAGCTGAGACCTTCACTGAGGAAGCACAGTGTTCCTCCAGAAACAGCTTATTTGTCTCTGTACATGCATTAGCAAAAGAAAATATATGTTTGCTGCATGAATTCAGCTGATATATTTCTCTTGCTAGCATAAATGTTATATTTGCACCACACCAACTTCAGCAGTAGTGATATCTGTATTAGAGAAGTAAACTGTGTCAGGGATGTTGCTTCAACCCCAAAATGCATCTGGTTACAAAAAAGGAGCAGAAGAGAACCAGGGGAGTTCCTCCACCGTGGAACTCAGTTCAGTGACATCTGAGCTGATCCCCCAAGGGATCCACACCTTTCCACTCGCTGCAGCTGCAGGGGAAGGTGGCTGAGGAAGCACAAAGGTACCTGGGGACAGGTGGGGTGAGGACAGGGAGAAAGTCACAGGGCGGACAAAATCATCCAAAGCTGATGATTTCTAAGTTGGCATTTTCCCTGCTGGGCAGGGCAGCAGAGCAATTTCATTTTTCTTCTTTATCTGTAATAAGCTGTGCCACAGTTCATACAATCAGAAATACTCTGAGTATGACATGCATATGAAGTAAAATCTCAGCATTTAATGGGAGTCTCCATAGACCCTGCAATCTAGAAGAGGTAAAGCTCCACTGTAACAGAGGAGTTTTTATTTTTAGAAGGCCTCATGTTGGCTTTGTTTTGAAATCTGAGTCCATTCATCCCACTTTAATGCTGATTTATCATAAAGTGAGCGTTTTCTTTATCAGCAACAGAGAAGAAAAATAACACACACTGAAAGTGCATCTACTGTTCTTCTTCTATTCTCTTCTCTATTTCAGATCATTAGATAAGGGGTGTTTTCCCACCTTGATGAGGACAACTACAGTAACTGACTTTATTATGAAAACTGAAATCTGTTTAAGCAGATGTATAGGTAAGCTTGTGAGTATTATTGACAATTAACTTCAGCAACAAATAAGTTAAACAGCATTTGAAAACTACTAAAATAGGTGAAAATTATCAAATACATTACAATGTTTGGCTTTATTTAAATAGTTAAATGTTCCTATGAATGGAGAAAAGACAACCAGATAGGAAAATCAGAACTTTCCTTGAGGTTCATAATTTTGCTTTTGTCCAGTTGAAAAACCCAGTGACACACTATTGTTCTGATATAAACCTTAGTGTAAAATATTCAGTTTTACATTCTTTTAAGAGGAAAATTCTGAAGGAAATACTTTACCCAGAGTGTTTTTCATTAAAATTCTTGCTGGAGACTGCTTCCTATAGCAGTGGAAGAAGGATGGCAGAGAGACCACGTATAATAAGGTCAGAGAGTGCCTCTGTGGAGCAGAGACACAAGGAGGGATGTGACTGATGGGGAAAAGGTTAAAGAGGTGAAGAGTGCAGAGTGGAATGAAATAGGGAAAATAGATGGAAATAGGAGACAAAGAATAGACTGGAAAGAAGTTGGAGGAGGGAAATCACTTATTACAGACATGTGTGAAGAGCAGATTGACAAGAACCAGAAGAAAGAGCATACATGGAAAAGTCTAAATGCTCTTAACCACTGACATTTGGAGCTATGCTATCAACTTTAAGGTTGCACATCTATGCTTGACTCACTCTAAATTTGCACAGAGCTTTTCTTCATGGCTTTGGTGCAAGCTTGTCTTCAGTTTTCACATTTACTGGAGCCAAAACAGAGTATTTTAGGTTCTCCAAGCAGTGAACTGCTCTCCCTATAGCCTTATACTCTTATTTTATAGCACCAGGCAGACAAAATACAGACTGGAGGATCAGGGTAGGAATATGTTCCCTTTAAGCATCCTCTCTGAGAGAGCATCATGATGAAGCAAAGATTATGCAAGCAAAGATTTTTTTTTTTTTTTTTTTTTAATGATGACTGGTTTCCTGGGGTGGCAGAATTTTATTGTACAAAAGCAAAGATGGAACAGAGACAGAATCTGCTGAAATTCTGGCCCTGACTGAGACTTTGGTCAGGTCACAGCCCTATGGAAAAAACAACGAATGTCAGGAAACTGACAAGCACAAGCTCTCCAAACTTTATGCCTAAAATTAGGTTAACAGTGTACTTTCTTTTTTCAGGACTCTGTGTCCCAGTACAGACTGACACGAGGATAGGTCTCAGTTTCAGAAAATTGTTTGTAAAAGCTGGCCTTGTAAGTTTTGCAGAAAATATAGAATTCTGGAAAGAAGAAACCTAAAGGGACTTTATTTAGCAGTTTGGGTGTAAAAAGGAACTCAGTCCTTGTTTTTTTCATACTGGGACATGTGCCCAGGAAAACAGCTCAATCAAATTCAGTGTTTTGAATTTTCTCTTCATAAACAAATTTATGGATTTGTACTTAACACCCTCCTGACAGTGTTTTCTTTTAATAACAAAGGGAATAGTGGGTTCATCTCACTTTAGGTGGCAGCAACTCATGTTTCTATGTGAGAGCTATGTATTTAAGGCTACAAAGATAAAATTAGTGCAGTCAGAAGAGTGGAGTGGGTGTTTCAGCTGAAAAAGTGGGGCCTACTTCAGTGTAAGATTATTTATGCTCCAGGCTCCACTAGCTTAGCTTTCACTGACCATAATAAAAGCTGAGAAATCTAACTCAGGCAGCAATCTTATGCTGTGGGTACCCAGATTTGGGTGAGAGCAACCATCCTCCCCCTGAAGCTCCGTGGCCAAATCCCCACTCAAGTGTAAATTCCTCCCACTCAAAAGGAGAGGCTCAGTTGTGGATGGTGCATCTCTGGGCCAGGAGCCCGAAGCCTGTGCAGGCACCTGGCTGCATTTGAGATGCCCTGAGGTATTTGAAACATCCGAGGGAGGCTGGCAGATATGATAAAGGGCTTGAGACAAGAGCTCTGCCCTTGTGCGAGAGCAGCTGGAGGCCAGGCAGGATATTCTGGGCAACTCAAATGACACTTGACAACTATGTGTGGGCAAGTGAATCAAGTCCTGAGCCCTCATTCTTGCTCGTCCCAAAGTCCCTTGTGGGTGGGGAAATATCACTGTAAATATCCCCTTGTCACCTGGGAAGGGGCAGCATAAACATGTCCTGTCAACCTTCCCTGAGCAGGAGGTAAAGTGGCTATGATGCAAGACATCAAGGTGTATGGGCAGGAAATTTAAACCACAGAAATGTCCTCTGATCCTTTAGGATGGATTTGTTACCCAGGCTGAAAATTAGGATTTTTTTTTTCTGCCCCATGGCAAGGGTCTTTGGCTTCACATTATAAAGAAGCAAGCATATATTTCTATTTCTATCAATCAGAGCATAAAAATAAAAAATTAATAATAATAATTATAATAAATCAATAAATAAATCAAATCAGCAATTTAAGATTTCAGGAGGGAGACAAACACAGGAACTTACAAGATCTCCAGCTCTACAATTGCTGTTCTTCACAGAAGAAATCAATGAAACAAATATAGCCTATCCAGCTGATAGAAGAACAAGCCATTCCTAAGTGCACAATTTGCTTCATCTGTGTTTGAAACTATCTCAAAGCAAAAAAGGCAATATGTCTCAGAATGATGAGACAGCTAACTAAGCTTAACATTTCCTCTGCCCTCTTGTTTATCCATTCTTCATCGTTCATTTAGTTTTGGTAAAATACTCTGGAAGCAAAAGCATCATGATGACTTATGCACATGTATCACTTAAATACAGCTCGAACTCTCAAGAAAAAAAAAAAAGCCTCTCATGCTCTCATGGCAGCCTAAGTTATGGTTTTGTCTTAAGCTGGGTTTCTCCACAGGAATTTCTCTCCTTCCCACAGACAAAAGAGCCATTTCATCTAGAGCTGTGAATCTTCAGAGATAGAAAAAAATCCCCCATGAAATGCCAAAGATGCATGAGTAAAATATCTTCATTTATGAAGATTAACTGTTTAAATGAAGAAAAAAAGTGTTGAGCAACTGGTGGGCATTTCCAGGGCTTGCTGTGCTATTTCTGTACTGCTGTGCGGCTGTTTCTCATTCCAGGAGTTAAAGGGGGGGAAAAAAGGGTCCTCTGTTTTTTTTTAAAGATCTGGAACTACTTGGCATGTGACTTCAGAAGTGTTTAGCACAGACTTTAAAAAACGTCATGGACATTTATCAGCCCAGGCCTAAAACCTACTTGCCTGCCTTGTATCATCAGTCATCATGCTAATGAAAATACTAATGGCATTTCAATTGTGTTTCGAGAGAAATGAGCTTTTTCAACTGAACAGGAATTAGAAAAAAAATTAAATTTGTGTACAAATAGTATATCTGTCTCCTTTTTTATTATTATTAATTAGATGAAGCATTTGGCTTCAATGAAGGCTGGGGTTCCAACGGTAACATGGACATACAAAATGAGAAATGAACCACATCAGCAGGTAAAGGAAGAAAAAGAGTTAAGAATGAAAAAATAGAATAGGAAACAGAAATGCACAAAATGTTTTCAAATCATTCAGTGGTGTCTAATCTAAGTTATTTTAGTATTTCAGATGATCAGCAGACAGGAGAATCTCCAGAGGTCAAATCATGCCACTTGAGCTAGCTGCCTGTGCTTGAGTACAATTCACTGTCCCTGAGTTACCCACACTGGCTGCTTCAAACCCACACAAACTTCCAGAAATCAACACGTGAGTGGCAGGCAAACAATCTCACCAACACCTAACAGCAAGTCAGCAAGATGTGCAGTCTGGTGACAGAACAAGAGGGAATGCCCTCAAGTTCCATTTTAGATTGGATGTTGGGAAAACCTTCTTCATGGAATGGGTTGTCAAGTCCTGGCATCCAGGCACAGCTGCCCAGGGCAATGATGGAGCCCCCATCCCTGCAGGGATTTAAAAGTTCTGTGGATGTGGCACTTGGGGACACGGGCCAGTGTTGGCCGGGGGAACAGCTGCACTCCTGGTCTTGGAGGGCTTTTCCACCTAAATGATTGTGTGATTTTATGTGCCACACTCCTGTTCCCCAGCCCGGTTCCCTCACACAGACCATCTCAGGGTTATTGTAAGGTGGGTGCAGGCAGTGCCTCTTTTCTGGGGCACAGGGGTGGGGACACAGATGGCCCAGATGGCACCACCAGGCTGGTCCTGCACTGTCAGGATGGAGCAGGACAGAGGTACCCTGCAGATGAAAGTGTCAGTAGGTGGTGCTGAAGGCCCAGGGGTGCTAGCCCAGGTTTCACTGCAGCAGCGAACCCAGATCATGGGCTGTATCTGTTCCCTCCCACAGCTCTCATTTTCTCTGGAGATCCTACACATTCATCACATCATCTTCACAGATGGACAATGCCCAGTGCAAATTTTGACTGTTAACTTTTTTCAATTGCCATCTTTACCAGGTTTTTCACTTTCTTTTTTGTAAATCCCCCTGTTCTGTTGAAAAGTGGGAGTGACAGGGCAGCTGAGTGGGTGCAAGGCGGGTGACAAAGTTCAACCCACCACAGGTGGGGACAGTAAAGAGGCCTTAGGATGTTTTGTAATGGATGTATGTGGGTGCCTCAGAGTGTCGAGAAGTTGGGACTGGTGTGAGACAGAGGAGGGGCACTTGCTCCCAGGCATGGTTTCTGTATGGCATGGGAAAGCACTAGTGGGTGAGCAGACCTGGCTGCTCAAGTCTGATCCTAGACCAAATGCTTTACATTTTGTAAATTTTTAGCAAAAAGATGAAGGGGTAGGAGATGCAATACTTTGCCTTAAAAAAAAAAAAAAAAAGAAAAAGCCCCAAAAGATTTTAAAAACAGTGAGGGTGGAAAACCACAACAGTTCCTATGTTCTGATCTGCCCTGCCATGAAACCAGAACAAATAGGCTGCGGCAGAGTTTTAAGAGTCGATTATAAAACACCCCATCAGAACATAAACATCCCACATTGACAAAGTAATCTCTGTGGATCTCAGTGGGCCTGACCTGGTGCTGCCCTCTTCCTTGTATAGTCATGAATACAAATGCAAGGTGAATGCTGGCTGCCTTCTGATCGGGTGACATTTTACACCCATGTTACTGATGTCAACAACTGCATGAGGGAGCAGAGAATCAAACTCAGGATAACCACTTGCAAAAAATAGAAGAGCAAGCTGAAGGCATGTTTCCAAGCAGCCCAGGCATTTCAGTACTGACACTTTACATGGCTAAGTCAATCCCTTTTGCACTCCCACATTTACTTAGGGAAAAGCCTTGTGCTTTATGTTGTGCCGTAATACATTGTTTGAGCAGGCACTGCCCTATCTTCTCTGCTCCTGCCATCTCACTTTGTGGGCACTAAATCAGTGAGAAGGAATACCCCAGCAAAACTTCTCAGATATCTCTGAGATCAAAGCGTGCAGCCTTTGTCTCCGATATGCAAAGGGAGAAAAATTACGGCTTGTCTCTCATTCTGTTCAAAGAGTCCTTTCTCTTTTCACACAAACAAACAAATAAACAGCAAATGCCCTATTCCCACCTGGCATTGCTGCAACGTTGTGTTTGAGGCTTTAAAAGCGTAAAAGTCAAACCATTCAAAATGATGGGTCCCGTAGCTAATGTAACACGGTCCCAGGGGTACCTGGTAGTGTATGGTATTGCTGCACATGGTATTAACTTTTATGCCTTCGTCTATATATGCAATGTGGCTCATTTATGGTTGCTCTGGGAACCGCTGTGTTTACATAAATTTTAATTTCCTGTCTTTTGTTTGTTCTCTTTATCATCTTTCTAAAACAAAATTTTCCTTGTGAATTTTAGTGCTCAACCAATTACCCGCAGATGGAGGCACAGGAGAATTGACATCCTCTGATTTTTCCATGTGGCCCTGGCAATGCGCCTCCGCTTCGGTTTGGGCCCGTAGGAACGGCAGAGCTCCAGCAGTGACACCAGAGTGCTCCCACCAGAGCAGGCCTGTTCCCACGGGCCGTGGCAATTTTTGTCCTGTGTCTCCTGGGATCTGGCCAAAAACCTTCCTGCTGAGTCGACATGGGCTGTATTTACTGTATCATAACTCATTTTCCTCGTTTGGTTTTCCTTTTAAATGAATGCAGCTCAGGAGTGAATCTGATAGTTGACTTTATCCATCGACACGTGAGTTATACACCTTCAGATTTTGGTGTGAAAGCCCTTTGTCACCTGCTCTGATACCTAAAAACTAAAACAAGGTGTTTACAGCTGCTTGAAATGCATCTCTTGTTGAGGCTTGCAAAACTAGTGCCTTACTCAGAGCAGACCATGTTGTAAAACATCACTATAAATGATTGAAACTGTAGAGATGCCAGTTGCACAGAAACAAAATCCATGATGGTCCAGCTACAGATTAATGCAGTGATCTTCATGAACTTGTAATTAAAATTCAGCGTTGACAGGACCAAGCCCTGCTACTATATTTTAGGGAAACAAGGAATAACAGATAAAGCTAAATTATAATAGGTCGATGCAGCAAATACAAGAAAAATATGGCAGTTCTCAGCAGCTGTGATAGGAATCCTTCCTCTTCTTGAATAATAAAGGCTTTTGCTAATTTTAACCAGAGCTGAATCTGAAAAACCTGCAGTCACATGTGACTCACAGAGCCCCAAGGGAAGGGGAGGTGGGGGGAGATATGTGTGTGTGGATGTCTGTGTGTATAATCTAACAGTGCCCAGAGCTTTTGAGATCCTGGACCACTTCAATCGCACAGGCCAGATTCATTAAAAACCCTGGCTACATTCCAGCAGTTAAAATTGAAGCGGCATATTTATTGCATTTTGCTCAAATAAATCTGAAAACGTGTGAATCATATCCCTCGGAGAGATGGAGGGAAAGAGTAAACAGTCTCAGGCTGGCGTTCAGGAGCGGGGCACGGCGAGGAACAAAGATGCGGGAGGGTCGCGGCCACAGGATGCTCCAGGACACGGAGGGTTTGGGAGGCTCAGGGCTCCCTCAGTCGCCATTTTCTGCGACTCAGAGGCTGCTGTGCTGGCCTCAGACCCTCTGTTTGGTTTTTTCCTGTTTTTTTATACCCCTGTGCGCACACACACACAGATGCATGCATATATTTTAAGGAGATCCTCAGCTTATGCAACTCAGCTCCACGGCCCTCTGTGGTTTTCCAGATGCTGTTCATGACGCTGGCACCTCACCCCACTTGCAGCTGCTTTCAGCTGGGATTCAATTACAGCCTGTCTTGCAAAAGCAGATTGGTTTTTCAAAGATAACATATTTTGGGGAGGAATTTTGTTTTTCCCTTCCTCCAAAAAAGCCATTTTTATTAGGAAGGGAGAGGCATGGCTTGTAGATTGATTTTGCCAGGTGCTGAAGGGCTCCAGATAGGTCCTTAGCACCCACAGTATTGTTTTACTTCAGCACTTACAGAACATGCAATACCCCGCAGGTTTCAATTCTGTGAGAAAAAAAGTGCTGGCAGAGCAGGCTCCAAGCTGCTCCCACGGGGAAACTATCAGAAACAGCACACAGATAACCATTTTTGTCACCACTAATTTTACCAGCTGTAATCAGCTTAAAATTAGGAAGCCCAAGTATTATTTTCTTCTTTTTTGTTTTTTCTTTTCTTGAACAGAATTTTTTAGGAAATAATTTAGTTAGGTGTTGCAAGAGCAGGAGGTGATTGAATAGTCCTCCAAAGTCCAACATGAACCTTGATCAGGCAATCTGTTCCCAAGATGATGCTGTGAAGAGGAGGGTCCCATGTCTTGGCAGCAGGGTGGGAGGGAAAGGACAGGTCTGCAAGGCTGTGATGTACTCTGGCTTTGGGACTGAGAGAACTCTGAGGAGCACAAGGGGCTGGGATGGCTGTTTTCAGCTTCAAGTCCATGTTTTCAATTCATCACATCCTCCTATTCAATTATTAGTTGCCCTAATGAATGCAAATGAACAATGTTATTGCTTTCTTCAAGCTTTGGATGGTGCTCAAAGGCTGAACACAGTAAGGGAATGCAGGACAGAGACACCACTGCTTGTAAAGAGCCTTGAGAAATCAAACAGAGCAATTCCACCACATCACTTTTACCCCAAGACTGTGCAAGCAGCCTGATTTTTGGGAATGCCAAATGTTTGCCCATGTTCTCTGGTGGAATGCTGAGGAGCAGCCACCAGTAGCAATCTTGGCA
The DNA here is from genome assembly GCF_047830755.1 of Zonotrichia albicollis. Classification (NCBI taxonomy): domain Eukaryota; kingdom Metazoa; phylum Chordata; class Aves; order Passeriformes; family Passerellidae; genus Zonotrichia; species Zonotrichia albicollis. The sequence goes on from NC_133860.1 coordinate 9,590,614, forward strand.
ACCCAGGTGGATAAAGAATGGAGGATGGATGACTAATGTTGTGCAGACACTTTGGGAAGTTGGTCTAATCTCTCATGCCTCAGTTTCTCCTGTCTGCAACATGAGCAGAAAACACCTTGTCCTGGCCACATGGCTGACAGAAATAATTTGCTATATGAAGGTGAAATAAAATTCCTTGCTCTAGAGAAGGTATGGTGTCTCTTAAATGAAAATATGTTTGCTGTTTTCTGGATCAGTCAGAGAAACAATAATAGTATTATTTGTTAGATCAGTACAGCCCCAGCTTTCCTCAGCCCTTCTACGTGTGTTTTATTTGCATGCCATTAAGTCCAAATGCTCTTTTTCAAAGACTTACTGGAGTCTGTTGCAGAGGGAGCAGCTTAAGCACAAAGGAAGGGAACAGACTTGGAAATAGGGCTGCAGGGCTTTGATGAAGGAATTTCTTCAAATCACAGCAAAGATGGAATAGCTAAGGCAGGCAGAGCAGCGAGGAGGGCAGTGCAGGCGTGGTGCAGCAGCAAAGGCCCTCAGTGTGTGTCCTCCTCACGCCACTGAGGCTGGAGGAGCACCGAGCTTCCACAGGGCTCTCCCTGCCTGTTTGATGTATTCAGCTGCAGAGGGAAAGATGCAGGCGCTGTGAAGGAGCCACACTGCATTAAAGGGATGCAGGAGTGGCTTGTGGCTGAGAGCAGCTCAGCACAGCTCCCCCAGACCCACCTGGGGAGCTCCCTCTGCCAAAGGGGCACAGGGACAGGGGTGAGAGGTGAGGGCAGGGTTTGCTTTGCTAAACATCCCTGCTCCGGGTTTGGTTTTGGGAAACAGCATCCAGTGGTGGTTCAGAGTGAGCTCCTGTTTGATATGAATCCCAGAGGTTAATGACAGCTTTGCATAATGCCATTTGCTAGAGCAGTGCAAAGGATTTTTTTAATATATATTAACAGATGTGGTTACCCAGAACCTCTGGAGGTGAGAAACATGATCCCTGTCTCTAGTGGGTGAGACTAAGCAACCCATTGATTTTGTGTCATGGTTTCTCTTGAGTTTTAATGGGGAGGCAAACACTGTATCCTAAAGTCAGAGTTTCTGTATTATACCAGTTGTGCTTCTGGGATGAAGACAGAATGCTTAATTCCCTAAATAACCTTTTTTTTCCCAATTAGAGAATTTGGAGACACAAACAGCAATTGGAGGTCCTCTCCAGAGGTCTTAGGGGAACATCACCATCCTAGCAGGGTGACACTGGCACAAAGTAGGATCATAAGGACTGCGGAATAAATGAGGGATTTGAGGACAACACTGAGGGCCTTCAGCATCTCTGAAGTTCATTCAACACAGTAAAAGGAACAGCCATTGATAACTATTTCAATTACCTGATCTTCAAGTATACTAAATAAAATCTACTGAAAAGAGGGAAAAGGGAAGTGGTTTACCCTTCCCACACAGGGCACTTAGAGCCTGCAGGTCTCTATTTCCTCTGTCTGTTTTCCCCACCTGCATATTGCTGACTACCTAGTGGGCTGCTGAACGTGTCTTGGTTTCTACATGTTTTTCACATCAGAACATGTATCTCAACAGCTTTATTTTGTAAAAATAATATTGAAAAAAATACCCAAAAAACAAACAAACAAAACCCTCCCCCAAAAAAGAGAAAAAACTACAAAACCCAAAGAAACCCCCCCGCAAAAAGCAACAACAAAAACAAACCAACCAAAAAAACCCCAAAAAAACCCCAAAACAAAAAACCCCTTCAAACCAAAACACAGGGTATAAGTTCTTGCCTGTGTTGACAGGGAGGAATTCAGGGTAGGTAAGGAAATGTTGTCTAAATATTAGCCCATCTGACTACTGGCATGTGTTTAATAAAGACATTTTTCATGATAGCATGGTACAGTGTCCACTAAAGCCTTCACTGGATTTCTATTGACTGCAGTGTGCTTTGGATTGGTCCAAATACAAAATAAAATAACATAAGATAATGTAATATAATATAATATAATATAAACATCTATTTTGTCAATTTGACGGATGTGTATTTAGCTGAAAGATTCCCACTAAATGGAGTAAGAGTTGTGAAGCTAAATCTCCAGGCATGACTTCAAAGATTTGGCCAGAGAAATACATTTATTAAGGCTAAGCAGGACTACAGCGGACACAGTTTAAAAGCAAAAGCATGGGCCTTGAAACCCAGTGCCAGCTCCCTGCTAATTCCCTCTCCCCTCAGCACATATATTTTCCTTTAAGGAAAAACAGGGAGCTTGCAGACCACTTGTGTGGCGCGCTATTTGCCGCCTGCAAATAGAAACAGGCATGCGGCAGGCCTCCGAAAAATGCAGTTTGTAACTGTAAGACCAACTGACCCTCAGCACTTTGTGGCCCCCACATGCAAACAATCATCCATTGATTCCCAAGGCATCCAGCTTCAAACCCGCCCTTGTTTTCCAGAGACCTCCAGTTGCAGGAAAGACACTGCCCTGGATAATTCCCCCCGCCCGGGGGCTGCTCGGCATTTCTGCTGCTCGCTTGAAGTGTTATCAAAATAACAACGGCTTGCAAAGCAGAATTATTGAATGTTGGTTTTTCGCTGCCTCCGAGTAGGGGCGATGAACTCTTGGCCGCACAAATGGGCTTTTATTGCCGCCCTTTTGGCACGTCTGCCAGAAGGAATATTGAGGAATATGATATGGGAAATATACAGCACCGGGAGGAGGGATGGAGTAGATCAACCACCACTGCAGTATTTCCCAGGGCAAATTTCAGTGAATCAAAGGCCATCAAGGAAAGCTGCTTAAGCCTCTGTGCTCTCTATAAGCACATTACTCTATGTTTGCCACAAACAAATCTACTTTATGGGCTACAGGGAAGACAGGGAGGAACCTTAAAAAATGAGACTGGAAAAGTAAATGCTCTTGAACCATACTTCAGATCTTCACTATAGCAAAAGCCTGCATTTCCATTGCTTCCTTCGGTAAAATTGGAATTATTATAAGTCAATCAAGTAATGATTGACTTATTATAAGTCATCATTATTTAGATGACTTTGGTATGTCAGTAACTTGAGGGTGTAAGGTACAGAATAGTTGGGAAGTACACAGAACACCTATCCACCAGCCTCTTGGGATGGTCTGTGATCATAGCACAGAATCAGGGAATCATTAGGGTTGGAAAAGCCCTCCAAGTTCACCAACTCCAACCATTAACCAGCATTGCCAATCCCACACCAAGCAATTCTTTTGCTTGGAGGAGGTGATGTAGTTTGTGATGGGCAGGGATGACGCCCATGACTGCACTCTCTCCCAGCCAAGGCAGCAACTCCTCCAGTCTAAGTAGAAAGGATTTGTGTTTTCACTGGTACATTCAGGTAGATTGATATCAACTAATTGGGAGTGCCTGATGGGCATGGTCAGAGCTTGTGACTCAGCTTGGAGATACCTATCTCAGGATGGAGATTCCATGGACTATAATTACTGACCTCTCCACTTGTCCTTGGCCTCTCTCATCCCAGATGAAACAGTCCTTAATCTCTGACACTGAGTGAGACCCCAATGGAAGATGGTGCATTTTTCTCAGTGTGAGCCATCCCAGCAATCCAGGGCACCGACCTGGCACGGCCTCTGGGGAAGATGCAGGACCCACTGAATCTCTAACAACACGAGTCACAACCCTCACTCCCTCATGGCATTTCTTCCAGGTAATTATGGGGCTTCACTTTTCTAAGCATGTGACAAATTAAACACACACACAAAAAAAGGAAAAGAAATATAGAAAAGGAAAAAAAAAAAAAAAAGGATGAACCTGGGCTTGTGAGGCTTGTGTAGAAGAGCTAACAGGTGAGCCCTGGAGGAAGCACCTCATAGGCTAGGGAGATATTAATTGCTGCTTAGGGGCCTGAACTTCCTAACTGTTGAATATCTCCCAGTAGATCCAGGGAAGGTTTGTGGTAGAAAATTGTTGCCCTTACTTTCCCCTGGAAGAGGCATTCAACAAGCTCACAAGAATAACAAACAACACAGGCTAAAGCAGAGGAGCTGTGGCTACATGCAAAGCAAGAGCCATGAGGGAATTTCCTTTTTTGTCTGAATCTTACTGTATTAAAAACAACTGGACAAAGATTGCAAGGGAAGTCTGAGTGGTAATCTGAGCATTCTGTTCTGACCAGCATGCAGAAAGACTATGGGAAGAGAGAAGCCACACAGACAAATCCTGCCAGCTACTGCAGCCATAACAGCTTGTAATTTCATTGCAACATATTTTTCTTAAAAGTGGAAACTTTACAAAATGAGTGATGAGTACATGTCAGATATCTTTAAAAAAATTTAAAATACCCCAAAGAAACTAAAAAAAGAGGATGGAGCCTTCTTCTGTTGGGGGTGAGAAAAAAATAACTTACTGCTCCCTGCAAAGACATGAAACAACAAGGTGAATACAATGGAAACTATTTAATATTTGTAAATGTTGAGAAAAATTGAGTCATTCCCCAAATTGCTGATATTTGAGAGCATTAGAATCTTTTGGGAAGTTACAGTATTGTTAGAACATTGGGATCATGTCTCCAGATGATATTTCAGGAGAAAGAGAATGCCTCAGTGAATGTTTTACTGGAAGGCTGTGGAAGCAATCAGTGCTGAAGTTAACCGACACCAAAGTTTTATGTTTATGGGGTTTTGACAGCCCCAAACATGTGGTGACAGAGAAGGTACGTGCACAATGACTTTTGAGCTCAGCAACTCAAAAAATGGATTTTTGCAGATTTTGAGTGATGTATAGGCTGGTCTTGTCCCATGTGACAGATATGACTCCCTTTAACCAAAACATAGTTTAAAAACTCTTAAAGGAACACCTAACTACTTCCCTCTAGGGATCTTCCCAGGTGTTATCCTTATCCTTCAGCCTGGATTTTGTTTCTTAGAGTAAAACCACACTCCAGGACTGACTGGTCTTCGTTTGTCTCCAAAGGGAGCAATTACTGAGACTTTCAGTTCATTTCCCACATTTCACATCCCCTTGCTCTTTTGCCCTATAGGAAATGAGGTAGAGAATACAGGCTGTGACCAGCATTAGACATTGCTAAGGATAAATCAGGTTCCAGTCTACAAAAAAGTAGCTTTCCCCTATGAACATCTTTCTCACTCCTTATCATTCCTGCAATCCTTGACTGACTTGTATTGAAGGGTTATTATGCCAAATCTCTGATACTGGATCTCTGCTCAAGATGCACCTTTTGATGGGTGAATGTCTGTGTAATTGCTTGTTGCAGTAATCTTACAGCACCTTTTTTTTTCCCTGAAAGAATCCCATCTCATTCCAGTAGTTAACCTAAAAAAATTTGTGTACTTGGTTTATTTTCCAAGTCCAACTTTCAGATGGAGAGGATGATGAAATCGTTGCAACAGATATTCCTCAAAAAATTTGGTTTACAGAAACTGAAATGAAAAATAGTATATCTCTCTCTCTTTGTATATAGATATACATATATTTATGTAGATATATGTATACGTATGTACCCATTCTTAAAATCATGCATATCCACAACAATTACTATGAAAATTAAGTAATGTTTTATTTACTTAGACTCCACAGACCATGGCATGTGGGAGGAAAAAACAAGTTATGTTTGAACATTAATATGTGTGTTTCCAACTCAAAGTTTATTTTTCCTTCTCAGAGTGATATTTGTCATTTACTTAAAACCCAAACCATAACAAGGCATACATTGATCTTCCAGTACATTTTCCCTTCACAGTCTCCTCCTTCCTTCAACTGTTTCCCAAGTTCCTAAACTAGATTACATCAGTTCAGGAGCAGGAGTCCTGAGTCTTTCTGCTTTTGGAGAGCAAAGTGACTTAGCACAAAAGTTGGAGAGGGAAGAAGACAAAAAGCCACAAGTGAATGTCCAGGGATCCTGCGGTTATGACTTGTCTGCCTGCTAAAAATGCTGTTCCTCATTTTCTGGTGTGTTCCTTGAAAGCACGTCTGCCTGCGTTGGTGGGTCTCAACTGTCCAAGTTTAGGTCAGATATATTAGAAATGGAAAAGCCATATTAGCTCAGCTAGCCCATCCTTCCAGCTGTCCCAGAATAGGTCAATTCATTCATCCTTAAATGACTGGGCTTCCCCAGCTTCCCTGGGGAACACTATTTCAAACTCTGATAGGTTTTCCTTCCACAAGCTTCTCCTGATGTTAGATTAATTTAGTTTTGGATACTGAAGGGGAGGGCTTAAAAACTGTCTTCTGATGTGGGAAGGACAGTGTTGTGTGTGCTTAATTCAAAATCAGAGATTTTTCAAGCTTCTAAGCATCTTCAGAAAAGGGTTTTTAAAGGACCCTGAACTGGGCGAGTGAGGCACCAGTCAATTTAAAAGCTGTTTTTGCATATGGATATCCATAGATTAATAAACATATGTAAATACATACACATGTGCATAATAAAAAATTAAAGAGTTATTAAAAGCTGGTGTCAGGTCAGAGCCTATCTGAAACCTTTTTTTGAAAGCTTTCTGAGGGGTCACCTCACTGGTCCTTCTACCACAGGCTTGAGACTGCCTCCAGGGATGGACGAATGGGTGCTTTATTTAAGGAGGATGGAACACGACCTTGCTGTAAGTAAATATGCTACACAGCTTCTTTTTATACAGTGTGACTTAGCTGTGGAAAGGGCTCTTCAGAGCTGTGATGAGCACCCTTCCAGGCTGTACATACCTGTTAGCCTAGATTGTCTAACCCCGCTTCATTTAATAATAATATTGGTCCAAAGTCCTCCTCAGTCTGCCTGGCACTTGCTGCAGTGACAGCAGACGTGCTCCTGTGGCTGGGAAGATGCTGGAGGAAGCAGGAGCAATGGTCTGGCTCTGGCACAGCCCCATTCAGAGTGACAGCCTTTTAGGGTGGTTTGTGCTGAAGCCAGTTCAGCAGTGCTGCCCACATTACCACTGTTGTTTGTCTTTCTCGGCAGGCACTCGGTGCTGTTACTCCCTTGTCCTGGCTCCAACACGCATTACTCACTGACCTCTTTTCAGTCTCTGTGGCTCTCTTCAACACTGGCTTTGCTGGCTTCAAGAATTAGGGCTCTAATTTCTCTTACTGGCCTTGGCAAAAGAACTGGCAGCTCAGCTCCCTTTTTTATCTGACCTTGGTCTTATGTGTTGCCTTCTCCCGACAAATTTGCCTCTTCCTACCTACCAACTAAGCAGCTAATTTACTCTGTGGCCATAGCAATAATTAATATTTAAAAACAGTTTTTCTCACCAAACAAATGTTATTGTCCTCCAGCAGAGGCAGGGATAGAGGAAAGTGTTTGGGCATAAAAGTGCTGCCACTAAGTTTTTAAATTAAGACACTGAGGCTGTGAGTAGGCTGAGAAGGAAGGGGGATTAGAGAGACAACACACGCACAGCATCCCAACATATTTCACGGCACTGAGTCCCTGATTTATCCAGCATGGCTAATGGATCTCCCAGCTGACCTGGTCAGCAAACACTTGCTGCTAAGGGCAATGCATGCATGTTGAAGATGGCCATGTTGGCTCTTCACCTGCTCAACAGAAGCTCTAATTTTCCGGGCTAAGGATGGCTCTGGAACCTTCCCTTTGAAAATTTTCTGGGAAACCAATCAGAGAAAAAAAAGCATAAAAAGCATCCTTGGAAATTTAGTTGAGGTCTTTCTGTCATACTTTTGTCTTCCAAAGTTTGGTTTTGAGAAAGATCAAGCAGATATGTGTGAACTACAAGGGGAAGGCAGAAAAGAAACATTGTCCCTGGCACTCGTGCAATAGAGGAAAAATAGGTTGTAAGGTGCAAATTAGGTGTTTTTCTATCCTATTTTTATCCATTAGGGATTCACTGAAATGTTGTGAGAAACAGCATTCCCTGAAAACCATCAGAGGGAGAAGGCAAATGGTAACTCCCTCCAAACAAGCAGGATTTGAGTTCCTGGAGCTGTGAAGCATTGGAATTTTTTGCTGCCTTCTAGTAAGGAGAGATATCACTCCACTGAGCTGACAACAATGTCACACAGCCTGTGGCTGTGATATTGTTGTGATTTAAATAGATCAGAAATGGGCCACCATGACCGCAGTGAGCAGACAATGGGAGAGGTGTGGGTGTGAGAACAGACAGGTAGATAAATGGGCAGGGAGAAAAAGCCAAAAATAGTATCCTCTAATCCCAAACTAGAAATTAAAATGTCACAAGGGTGGCTTTGCCCTCCTCCACAAGTTCACCCTGAGGAAGTCACCAAGTCTCCCTTTTCTCACCACAAATGCAGGGCAGAATCTGCAAGGATGAGCACACAGCAAAGTGATTCTCTGGAAATCATAAAATGCTGAAGCCTTTTTTTTTTTTCCTTAACCCCAGCCATATGATTTCTGCTGGTGGGAGACCTACAAAGAAACAGGCCAGCACCAGAAGAATGCCTGAGGCTGCTGCAGATGGCCAGGTCCCTCAGGATCTCAAAACCAGCCGAACAAACAGGCTGTGGCACTGCAAAAAGTTCACAGCATCTCCATATCCTGAGCCACACTGATCTTAATACCAACCCCTGCTCATCAGAAATGCCCTCAGCACCCCAGGAGCAGCTTAAACCCAACCATATGCAGCTCTCTGTGTGATCTCCCCACAAACAAGTGTTAAGATTACGCTCAGACCCCATGTGTTCAGCAGCCTCCCTGCTCCTACAGATGAACCGACCTCGAAGCTGTTAATTTTACAGATGCTGCTAAGCCAGAATCTGAGTTATGAGAATCTCTAAACATTAGCACAGCTGTATGCTTTTTGCCCAGTCTTTGCAAATATCCCTTCCCTTTTTAATAGACTAGTAGGGGGTTCAGAGCCCAAACTCAAGGCAGGGATCTCAGCAGGATGCCAGACTATTTTGTGTACAAAGGACTTAAATGATACAATATGGATTCCTTATTGGGTTTTGGTTTTTTGGGTTTTTTCTTTTTTTTTTTTTCCCATTTCTTTCACATAATTTCTTTCCAGCCTGTATCCTCTGCTCTGGGTGGCACACAGACTTTCCCAGACACTTTTCCTCTCTCTTGTGCATTTACTTACATGTGTTTAGAATATACTGATAGCTTTTGAGACAGAAAATGTAATCAAAACCAGCCATAACCCATAGTTGCAAAAAATCAAGTGTCTTTAGCTTAAATATTTGCATCCACACTAAAAGTTGGGAGAAACAGCTCTTCCACTTTAAAGTCACTGGTGGAGAATTGCCACCTACCACAGCAGAGGGAAAGAGTTATAGCATATCTAATATATTATATATATTATTCCCAGTCCAGCCTGATATGCCTAATTATTTGGATCACAAGCAGCTGAAGATATAATGCCAAGGATAGACTTTGACTGGGTAGCTGTGAGTTGAAACCACATTGCCATGTTTCAAAGAGCTTTGAAGCAGTAAGGATTGAAGCAACACAAGCACTTTGTTGCCCTACAGATGATGGGAGGGCGAAGGAAAGGACCTAAGATTACAACCTTGCAGTTGACTTGTTTTCAGAATTTGTAACATATCAGGGAGCCTCCTGATTTCAGTAAAGCTTTTCTGATTAAAGGATCAACAGATACATCCAAAGTGCAAGCCAACGGTTCATTAAACAGAAGCTGGGTTCATCCAAACCCTGGATTCAAAGCTGTGCTGCTCTCTCTCCATTTAACAGCAAGTAGAGACTCCTTTTTATTGAGAAAGCAACACAACTTTATGATAGCACTAAACAGATACAACTGTCTTCTTATCTTGTAGAAGAAAGGGTGCCTGCTGAAATAACTACATTATTGGATAGCTACTGTGTTCCCACAGCACAATAAACTCAAAGTTCAGATCACTGCCATGCCAATAATGAGTCAATAGTGGTCATATAGGAGCAGAGATAATCAGGAGAGCAGGCAGACAGATAACGCTAAACTTTTATGGCACTCTTCACTCAGATATAGGGGGAGCTGCAATGACTACAAAGAATCACATTAACAGCTCAAAAAAAGAATTGGAAGCCCTTAGCTGCTCCAGGGATTTTGCTGAAGCTCGGGAGTGTCCCTGCTCCTGGAGCAAATCACTCTGCCCCTGTGCCTCGGTTTCCCTCCTGCAGCAAGGTGCAGAAAGGATAATGCTTTAGTGATGTTTGGCCCCTTCTGTAGGATCTTTCTCCAGGAAAACCCCTGAGGATGGTTCAGGAAAGCTGTGTTGAAATAGTGACACTGATCCCAAACCTCAGATGCTGTGTGGGAGTTGGTGCTCCCACACTGCCTGGTGTGGTACCTGGTTGGGTGCCAAGAAAAGAATCTTTGAGACTTGATCCCACCAATACTCGTAAGCCAGGAGAAAATGGGAGGAAAAATTCAATTTTGGCCCATCCTCCAACTCCTTTGCCCATTTCAAAGCCTGTCTGCTGCCTATCTGATCAGCTCACATCCCCTTATGAACACACAGGGAGCTTATTTCTGGTATTACAGCCAGAAAAATGGGAAATGTGAGTTTAACCCATCCTCACTCTCTGGGGAACCCAAACCTCCCAGCTTCCAGGACAGTCTCAGACACTGCCAGCACTCAAAGGCAGCCTAAGGGTGATCAGCTCAGAAATTTGTAGTGCTGTGGTGAGCAGCCTGCCAACACCACTCATTTATCACCCAGGGAGGACAGACCTGCCTTGGAAACATCCCTGGCTGCCTGTTCCCAGGAGCTGGGGCTCATCAGACTGAGCACATTTTAGTGGAAACACTGATATCTGAGCAAGCCCTTTATCAGTATCAGAAAATGGCCATTACAGCCAGCAGAGTTTAAGGGACAACTCAGCCCAGCCTTAAGTGGATTCTTTTGGATGAATGATGTCACTGCTGCCCTGGTTCCTTCCTCACCCATGGTTCTCAGCCCCTCTGGGCTGATTTGCCAGTGGTTCTGGGTTTGGGTCCACTTGCACAGTGCTGCGTGTTGGATGCTGCAGCCCATCCCCTGTGGCACCAGCAGAAACGTGTAATGCAAATTAATTATCCATAATGCTACACCTTTCATCACCTGAAAGAAATTGTGCACAGCTCTCACCCACGCCAGCCACAAATGAACAGCATGGATGAGACAGTCTCTGCTATCTCCTTCCCCTACCCTGGGCCTGCAGAATGTGTGGTTTGTGCCTCACACTCCCTGTAGGCAGCAGAAAAGATGAGGGCCTGGGATATGCCACAACAGGCTGCAAAAATGGCTTTCTTCTTTAAACATGCTTGGTGCAGAAAGAGGACCTGATTCTCATCACCACCATGGAGCAGCATCCCTGCAGCCAGGGAGGTGAGATGGAAATGAGCCTGGGAGACAAGGGCTGAATGCTTGATGGACTTATTGCATCAAAATTTAAGCTCTCAAAGCTTTTCCCTTCTTTTTGTTTTTTTTTTTTTTGTTTTACCTGCTAAAGGGTAGTCACTCCAGTCTAAAATAATCACAATCATCATAAAAGGAGTCAAGCTGCTTTTCCCCTAAATGAGTTGGGTTTTTTTTTGGATGCCTCTCTTATAGCAGGAGGATTGAAACAAGGCAGATAAAAGCTGGAGGCTGCAAATAGAGAGGGTAAAGCCACCCACACATTGTAATAACAACCAGTATTTTAAATCTGGCACTACCTTTGGAAACATTTACGGTCTTAAAACATAATTATAAAGATACGGGGGTTGAGAGGGGTGGTGGGAAGAAAGACACACACTGAAAAGAAGAAAAATGAGTGAAACAACTGTTTAATTTCTTGCTGTCGTTAATACCAGAGTATTAAATAAAATCTCACAGATGAATAAAATGACTCTTCTGAGACAAAAACAAAATTCCATTGGACTGGGCCTGGTTTTTGCAAATAGCAATATGTGTATGCAAAGGAATTCCTTGTCCCTGAAAATGTTTACAACTCAGAAATAATTGAAATCAGAAGCCAATCCTTTCCACAAAAGAAAAAGAAGTTGGTTTTTTTTTTTTTGTGTGTGTATTATTTCTCTTTCCTTTTCCTTCTCCTTTTCTTCCTCTCCATTTCTGGAGGTAAGACTCTCTGTAATTTTAACTCTTTCCATCTCAGACCATAGCAAAAACAAAAACTGCATTCATGATGTGCCAGGTTTTCCCTCAGTGTTTTTAACATTATCAAACCTTTCTGCCTGGGTCACTGTCACAGAAGACAGGTGGGGCAAATCACTCTATTTTTTTGTTATTTTATATTTTTCAGACAGAGACTGAAAAACAGTTTAAGGATTTTAGTGAGTCAAACCTCAAAGGGCATCAGAAAGATGCTTAAGTATCAACATTGCCCAGTTGTTTAAGACACTTCTTAACAGTTTATAATTAGAAATTATTGAAAGGTGTGTAGATAAACAATTGTATAAGAAAAAAAATGTCCTGGTGACTCCTGTTTTGCCTGCTTTCCACAACACAAGGACTGTACAGACCAAGTTCCTCTAAATTCCCCTACCTGTTCCTTTAGGTTCAACTTCAGTTAAGTCAATATGCTGTGAATGCAGTTGATATTTAATTTTTCTTTAAACTTCGTTTATTATTTCTATGACTCCATTTTAGTCATATATGCTTGCTATCAGAAACACCAAATTAAGCTTCAGGGGGGTTGGTTTTTTATTTTTGGTTTTGGTTTTTGGTTTGTTTTTTGAAGGTTTTTTTAGAGTTTTTTGGGTCTTTCTGTGGTTGTGAGTTTGTTTTGGTGGGACTTTTTTTCTTTTTGTTTTGTTTTTGTTTTTTATTGGAAAGCATTCTATTTTCACATAAAGAAACCTAATGTGTAGAATGGTACTCGTATCAGCAGCAGGGTCTAGATGCTTCAGTTACTAGGCTGTTTTGATATATTCCTAAGAAAACCATGGCCCTTTTTCTTTCTTTAAAGAAATAGAGGAGTTTATGTTAATTTTTATGTAACCTGAAGCTTTCAGTTTTCTCAGTGAGGAGAGGGAGAGCTAGCTGTAGACTATTTCCTCTGCATAAACTGCCCAGGTTCTTGAAAAGGAGAAGCAAACATGGGCAGCTAAAGTTGTTTTATTCTGTTTTTCCTTCGAAAACACCCATAACTAAATCAGCTGTGCTCCCTTTGTCTTTTGGAGGATGACATTAGGAGGGGCTCAGTTTTCAACCATGGAGCCACTTTGGAGACCCTTCCTGTCACATTGGAGAACCAGCATCCATATCGCCAAAGGCTTTTTACTAAAGATGGAATCACAGAACCATTTAGGCTGGAAAAGATCCCTTAAAATCATTGAGTCCAATCATTAACCCAGCCCTGCCAAGCCCACCACTGAGCCACATTCCCTGGGGCCACAGCTACAAGTCACACTTCCGGAATGGTGACTCCACCACTTCCCTGTTGTCATGCTTGACCTCCCTTTCAATGCAGAAATTGTTCCTAAGATCCAATCTAAACCTGGTGCAATTGAGGCTTTGACTTCTCAGAAGAGGAAGTCCTACTCACTGCTCATGTCCGAGAAACAAATCAATGCTCATGCCTAACTTGGCTCTCACACATAACAGGGCAAAGGGATGGTGCCATCACTGGATTCAGCTTCATTAATAAGTGTTTGAGCAGCTTAGTTTTGGATAGTTTTGTATCATATGCTTTTTTTCAGAGTTTGGTAACCAATATGTGGCCTCTTTTTTCATCTGAGAAGATTGCAATGAAACTTTGTGGTGTTTTTCTTGCTACTCTTTTAAACACTACCTCAAATTACAGTAATCATTCAATGAAAACAGCTTGTTTGGAAATACAGAAGGGCACTGGCACTTCTTTCCTCCTGACTTACACAAAGTTATTTTTTGTTTTGTCCAAAATGGGATCCATTTCTCATTTTCAGTTACCACTGGACCTGAACCTCAGCTGTCCTGTCTGCAAACCACCCAGGTGTGGTCCTGACAGGCAGGAAGAAAGCCTGGGTAATAGGGATGGCAGTCCTGTACCTGTGCATGGCTTTGGGCATGGCTCACAGCCCCAAGGAAAGCAGGTAGGGGATGCTGGGGCAGTCAGGGATCTCTTCACAATCTGCTGATACACACAGCTGAAAAAGCCAGAGGGTCCAACAAAGAATCCAAGATGTCAGAGTTACTGTGTCACTTGCAGGGTATTTTAATTAATTAGTAAATTAATTAGTGATCTCAAAACAGTGTCAGCTGGAAAGGGATGTCGTGTAAGCACAAACTAGACCGTGATTTGTTCCAATTCAGTTTGGTTTCAGGGCATATGAGATTTTCCAATAAGATCAGGTCATGCGTGTCTTTGTCCATGAAGATGGAGAGTGGCAGCACAGCAGCAAGGCAGCAATCTCTTGTAAGACCAGTGTGTGACTCTCTCTTGTAGGATTGTACTGAAAACTGCTTAAGATGGGGTGAATTTGTACTGAAAAGACACAAAACCAGAGGTCTGTGGATTTGTTTCACTGTATTCAACACTCACTGACTGCCTATGCTGAAATTACTACATGCAATTGAATGGAGATGGTGCCTGTCATCATATTTTCAGTGACATTAACACAGAAAGATTATGTAGCAATTTCAGTCTGTTAAAGGGGCCTGGGATTGGCAAATATGGTGGCATGGAGATGGCTTCCTGCTCCTGAGAGTGAAATGGTGCTAATGACACCCAAAACAGCTGTGGAGAATGTGGGGTGCTGTATGACAGAGGCACCAATAGACAGGAGTGACCTTCAGAGGTAATGATTGCAGTGTTTAAGCTTCCCCAGATGCTTGCTCCGAATAACAACAGGCATTAAGACAAGGTCAAAATGGGCTGAATTGCACAAGTACCACATTTAGCATGGAGTCTTGAGGTGTGTGTGTGGCATTTCAGCCAAATCTGGTAATACCTGGCTCAGTTCTGTGTGCAGCCTCTTAGGCCTGCAGAAATCCTTATCTAATGTCCCTTTAGGAAGCATTTGGTGCTGAACGGCCTCTTACTGCCTCCAAAACGTGGTGCTAATTAACGTGAACCAAGTTACAATATGTGCTAAAGATTCCAGCTTTGTTACTTATTTAATGAGCTTTGTGGGATTTGAACATGAGGCTCAAAGTAGCAGGGGAAAGCTCATAATTAGTTTCAATTAGAAGAAGTTCCTACACATTACAACTATTTGATAAACTGCAGAGAACTACTGAACAGATACAAATCACTAGCGTTGTTTCATTTGTTATTATACTTATTTTCTTCTTAATTAGTGCTGATTGGCTTATGATCCTAATTAATGCAAAGAAATTTGGAATGGTATACAATGGTATGGTTTAGAAGATGCCAGAGTGTACAACTGCTAAATTATTGCTAATTGTTATTTACATGAGGACAGGAAGACTAAGCAATGTGCTGCCTAATTAGCATTAAAGATATGCTTTCCATTTCCAAATTAAATGAAGGCAAATGGGATAAAATCATTACAGTTACCAAAAAAATCCTCATCCTTCTCTCTAAAAGTCAATAGTTGCAGTGCCAACAATAAAGGAAAAAAAAAAAAAACCAAACACAAAAAACCAATAACCCAAACTAGCCAAGAAGTAAAAGACCTTCCACAAAATGTAGACCCTTAATCCAAAGTGGACACTGTTAAAACCTTTTCAGCTGCCACTTCAAAACGTTCAGTGCTATATCCATTACAGGGATGTATTACAAGCAGCAAGCACTGTGCCAAGCTTAATTAGGGAAGACTGCAGTGATTTTAGCAGCCAGTACAGGTGTACCCAGCCTGCAGAAATTGCTCTGCTTCAGTGGTCACAAAGAGCTGATGCCTTCAGTTATTCCCTCCAGAACTATCTGGGAAAGAGACCAACACTGAAACACCAAAAAATGCTCAAAACTCCTGAATTATATCCTGGTTTCTCCACTGTCTCACCAGCTAGCCTTCGTATCCACCTCAACTCTGCTTCATCTTCCTCATGGGCAATGCAAGTCCCTTTGGTCAATCCACTGGCACTGGCAGAGCACTCATCAATACAGATTTACATACCCTTGCCAAGGTCTCTGTAAGAACCACTGGATTCTTTAATACATAAAGTGCTGTGTCAGTGTCATGGCAATTTATCTCCATTTTTTTTTTATTTTTATTTTTAATGACTCAATATTGGAAACAAGATAAAAAAGTCTCAACATTACGGTTTATGGAAAACTTGTTATGTGAGAAAAGAAAAGCCCAAGGCATTTTAAAGAAAGCTCCAAAGATTTTTTTCCTTCTTTATATCAGTTTTGACGGGTTTCAAACAACATAATGTGCAGTGGCTGTCGTAGGACTTCTGTTTGCACTGTGATTTCTAAAAAAATATACATTTCATAGCAGATATTTCATAGCTTTAATGCTTTTTTTGTTTGTTTCTTTCTTTCTTTTCCTGCTCTCTTGTATCTCAGTGCCAAGAGAATAGCCAGGATTATCCAATAGGACTTTTTTATCTCTGATTTCCATGATTTGATGAAAAACTTTATTCTGCACACTTCTCAGCCCCATACACAAACATTTTTCTTGGCCACTGGTCTATGTTTAAGGATGTCATTCACTTCTCAGGGTTTCTGAAGGTTACATTTTTATACATACATAGGCAAACATATATTTGGTCTGTAGTACCACCAGTTTTCTGGTTTTGAAAACATTTGAAATTTGAAAAAAAAAAATCACCCAAAATACCTTAGAGTTGGGAGATGGTAGATATTGGATATTTTCTGACCAAATACTTTTATACACGTACACATCTATGTTATAAACATACAATTGCATATTACACAGCACTGCCACTGCTTGTCTGAGCTGTCTTGTTCCAATTTGCTTCAGGGCTCAGGGAGTTTGTGCTTTGCTGCCAGCAAGGGGCCTTTCATTTACCAGATCAATGCAGATAGCTCAGCATGGCCCTGCAGTGCTGCTGAATGAAGATGAAGGCTTGTGCATGAAAAATACACAGCTTTTCCTGGAGAAAAATGAGCACTGGAGTCTGAGCAACAGATATTTCTGTGACCAGCCCTGCACTGAAGGCTCCAATCCAGCAGCACAGACCAAGTTCACTTGGACTTCTTTCTTACTTACATGAAGTCCTCTTTTAAATTATAAAAGTGGCATTTTTCCCTGTCAGGGTTTTAGCCTGCCAAACCTACCAAAACAGGGCTTGCTGGAAGTGGGAACTCAGCCCATAGACTTTACTGATGCCACTTGCTTTCTCAAAGCTGAGCTTGTGCTTAAGTTGCCTGCTGGAGGCTGAAGGCCTCTAAAGGGTTTAATTTTTGTCTTGAATTCTGTTCCCTTCTTTCATCCTCACTGTAACCCATCCTTTCCCTCCTTCTGTCTATATGAGCAGCTCCACTCTTCCTCCCAAGCCCCCTCAGCACCCTCTGACACCCAAACACAGCCTTGGTGGCACTGCATGTGGGTGACGCCAGAATCACACGTGTCTTTGGGGACCCATTTGTAAAATGCCAGTTCTATTCCCTGCTGTACTTTTCCCTGGACCATCATCTCCCCATTTGAACAATGTTTTCCCCAGATGAGCCATTCTGAACTGCTACAGAACTGCACCATGCTGGGATGCCCCATCCCTGGAAGTGTCCAAGGCCAGGTTGCATGGGGCTTGGAGCAATGTGGCCTAGTGGAAGGTGAGCCTGCCGATGTAAGGGGGAAGTGGAATGAAATGATCTTCTGAGCTTCTTCCAACACAAACCACTTACAGCTTTCAGGTTTTATGTCTTCTACACATCCCCTCTGGCTCACCTCTCTGCCTGCAGACTCACATATTTTAACCTCTATTCATCTCTGGGACTACCCAGGCACATCTGGCTCTTGCTCATTTCCTTGCAAGCATCCTCAGGAACCTTTCTTTCCTTCACTATGGAGCTGAGGACTGCCAGCCAACCTCTGCCCTGCTGCAGAAATTCACCATGGTTCAGCTCTCATCCTGCACACCCCTGTGCCCTGACCTCCATTCTCCCACTGACACCTCAAGGCCTTGTGAGAAGAGAGCACTGTGAGGGGCATGAAAATGTGAGGGGCCTTGAGGGGAAGCCACACGAGGAGCAGCTGAGGACACTTGTTCTGTTCAGCCTGGAGAAGGGAAAACTAAGGGGAGACCTTGTAGCTGCCTACAGCTTCCTCATGAGGGAAAAATGAGGGGCAGCAATAAATTCTTCTATCTGATGACCAGGGCCTGGAGCCAAGGGAATGGCTTGAAGCTGAGTCAGGGGAGTTTAGGCTGGGTATAAGGAAAAGGTTTTTTCACCCACAGTCACAGGCTTCAGGGAAGTGGTCACAGCTCCAAGCCTGATGGAATTCTAGACTTTGGCGTGGTTCCACAGGTGATGGGATTCCTGGGGAAGTCCTGTGCAGGTCAGCAGCAGGACTCGATATTCCCTCAAGAATGTGGCACAGGCACAATGGGAGGAGGCAGCAGGACTCCCTGCCTTGCCAGCCTCACAGGTGACATCCAGCAGGTTTCCAATTCCCATTAAATTTTCTTCTTGTTCTGGCTACGGAACAACCAGATTTTATTTATCTCAATGGGTTTTGCCAAGTTAGAAGCCTTTTTATTGTCTGTTTTGAAGCAAAATCTGGCTAAGAGTGAAATTAATGGCTGCTGCATTATTATCAGGAGAATCTGAGAGGCACTGGAGTCCTATACCTGTTAACTTTTGTTCAGTCAATTTACCAGCATTAAGAAGAGGAAAACACTCTGTGTTCTTCATTTATCGGCTGGTGGGGGACAAAAAAAGCCTCAGGAACAATGAGGATTAAAGGAGACATTCAAATTTAGAGGACATTTCCTAAACCTTATAAGAAATTTAGATAAGGTCACATAGAGGAACTCCTTGAGTATGTATCTTTCAAATCATTTGTACTTCTTCAATTGACAGACTGACAACATTAATAAAAATCAGAGACTGCGAACTAAAATCAGAGCCTGCTTCAACACTTACACATTTTCAATTCACAGAGCACTGCATGCAGATATCTTGCTGGACTGGATGCCTTAAGCTAAAAATCAGCTTCACATTCTCTCTCCCAGGCTGCTGCAGTTATCATAAAGTTGTTCCCATCCAATGGCTACAAAGCAGCCTCTGTAAAATGAGAATATTGCCATTCCTGTTGCTAGTGGAGATGATCCTGTTACATGAACAGCATGAAACAGGCACTAATTCTTTGAACTGCTTTCTCAGACCTTGATGTAAAGGTCGAGGAAGGCTGGCTGTTGAACACTGTGGATGTTTGCTATGTTATGGATTTACTGTCCTTGCTAAAGAGAAGGAGAGGTATTTTTCTGACAATATTGCATCCAGTACTTTTCTTGTAATCATTAAGCTCAATTATCTTTTCACTAAACACGCAGGAGAGCCTTGGAGGGGGCCATTTGAATTTGTGCTTAGCAATTTATCTTGGGTAGATTTGTAAATAGATTAAAGCACTACTTATATTTTATCAAACACTGTGATTTTTAAAAAAAAGCAAAAAAGCAAAAAAACAACAAGCATCATGAAGGTACTCTACTTCTCCCTGGTTTTAACTGGGATTTGTTAACCTTGTGTTTAGCAAGCCTTGAGGACTCATTTCACTGCTGTGACCACGTCACATTGGCAACTTTCCACTGCAGAGGGAACAGAGTGAAATCCACCCAACAGGGCACAAGGCAAGGATGGCTCGGTTGGGAACTCTCTGATCACAGAATGACAGAACCATTAAGGTTTGGAAAGGCCTTCCAAGGCTAAGTCCAACCATAAACCCAGCCCTGCCAGGCCCACCAATAAACCATGCAAACTCTGTATATCCGTTGTCTAGGCAAACCCCCAAAATATCCCCTGGAGAAAATATCTCTGATAAAAGCATCAGACAAAGAATGTCCTGATTTGGTTCTAATACATGATTAGAAACAATAAGTAATTTTGGAGGAAGACAGCCACAATAAAATGATATATACAACACACACATGTGCAGAGGTGATGCTTTTAAGAACTACATAAAAATATGTGGAAATATGCAGAATGCATGCTGCTCTTGACTCCTAATGCACAAAGGCCTTGAGATCTATGAAGAAAAATTCCTACAGCAGAAAAAAGTATCTTTTTATTACCAAAATTATTGATCCAATGAGTGCTTTTTTAAGAACAACACATGGCCATTTTCCTCATCTTTTGCTGGTAACCAAATTTCCCTCCTCCCTCTTACCCTCATTTTGCTGTTATTGGCTTTAAATTAAGTCAGCAAATGATGGAATTTTTTCACAGTCTAACCAGTAAAATGGTGAGGCATAAAAAGAATGGTGTCAAATCATATCCTCAAAGCTGATTAAAAGTAATCCTGCAGATGCTAAATATGGATTACCACAGCAATTACTGAAAATTCATAACCTTGCTAAAAAGGCATTCTAATGGAGTTCTGCAGCACACTGTAGTTAAGGCCTGTTTGCTTTTTAAAAAACAATTTGCAGTAAAATGTGTGGAAGTGTGGTCTCATACAAGCTCCATCCAGTTCTGAATCAAAAACTGTTTATGGCTGTTGAGAGCTCTCCTGTGGCATTTGAAACAACCACAAAGAGTGTTTTGGCTATCTCTATCTGCTCTTGGACCAA
Source organism: Zonotrichia albicollis (assembly GCF_047830755.1). Lineage (NCBI taxonomy): Eukaryota > Metazoa > Chordata > Aves > Passeriformes > Passerellidae > Zonotrichia > Zonotrichia albicollis. The sequence continues at coordinate 9,611,146 of NC_133860.1, forward strand.
CTTTGACCCACATTATGTCCTCATTATATCTCTTTTACAGTTTAAAAAGGCTTGAAATCTATTTCACTCCTAATTTAAGGCCATTTCATACTATAAGTTGCTCTAGGATAAAGACTCTTAATGCAATAAGGTCTGTATGTTCAAGCCTGTCTATTACACAGACTTTGTTTAAAACACCATTACACCCAATCACTGGTGATAAACTAATTAACAAGAATCTGGCCATTCTTAAGTCACAGCCATTAAATAATACATGTGAACATAGTAATTATGAAAAGCTTTTCATATCCACTCTTTAATATAGATTTAGCATTATTTTCAGCAACAGCTAAATCTGTGCTGAGCTTCAGCAAATTTTTATATTGGCAGCTCCACTACAGCTGTCATTTGCAGCAAATATCAGTAGTAAAAGTTGTCTTTTTCCATGGCTGATGACAGGAGAAGGTCATCTCCCAGCATTAGAACTGTGGAAAAAACTCAGAAGTAAGGATATGTGCTCCTCTGTGTTTTGCCAACCTTTCTGGCAATGCAAGTGTGTTGACAACAGCAGAGAACTAGGAATGTAACTAATATAGACTGTTGCTGTCTTCCTGAAATTAATTTTTCTAGACTGAAATTTTATGTCTTTTTTTTTCCATCAACAAAAATACAGATAAATTTGGATTGCCCTCTATTTTGTCTAAGTGAATTAATTTCCTATAGATTATGTTTTGTAATATATGAGGAGATGTTACAGCTGTAGGATTTTTTTTTCCCCTCCCTTAAACAGCAAAAATTAATAAGAACAAGCTACACATGAAGAAAAAACTGCTTAAGTGCAACTTACAGCATTCCTAGATGAGAATGTTATAGAATGTAAGCACGGGGATGAAATAACTTGATCTAAAGTTTGTTTAAGGTTAACACATTCTTCTTCCTAGTGACTTGGAGGCAGATGGGATATATTTGCAAGTTTTGAAATCAGATGCCTCAATTACTTTTCCATTCCTCGATAAGGGAAATGTTGCTCTGCATATGGGGGAATCTGATTACAAATGTTCAAATACTTTTTGCCCTTATCTAGCATCAGACCATGGATGTCATATTGGAACGTGATCCTTCTACTTAGGTCTGATAATATCAAAGCAAACAAGAAAGAAATGTGTTTCAGCTGATAAAACCATCTTTCCTGTAACAACAAATTAATTTCAAGAATCATATACTTAAGAAATAAAGAAAAGAAAGAAATAAGGAGAGAGAGAGAGAGAATCTAAGGAAAGAGTCTAAGTATTTCTTTTCACACTTGCTGCAGTCTACTACTGCCCACTGGCTACAATTATGTGCTCCCAGCTGATCAGGTCGTGGTGGTCCCAGTCCCACCAGCAACCATCATGATAAATAAGTTTTTTTCCTTGCTTCCACCAGCTCAGATTCCCAAGGACTTTGGGCACTAATGAGAACCTGCAACACAGGCTCTAGGGAGAGAAGACCCAAAATTGCCCTGCTTAAGAAAGATTTGTGCTTCTCTCTACTCTCTTCCAAAGGCACTAATCAATTTGAGACCTGAGGACTCACTGCTGCACTGTAGGACTTACATCCTACTCTCTTCAGTCTCTGCTCAGTCTCCACTTAACAGAAGATGCAAGACTACTGAAGTTAAAAAGTTAACTTAGAATTTTTCCAGACTGCTGACGAATTGCCTCAGAAGACTTATCTTTTCTGCCTGTGCCTGTTGAGGGAAGAGAAAAGGCTTTTAATTATATCTGTAAAGGATTATCCCCATTCCTGCAGAAGGGCTCTTGACATTTTTGAAGTCTAGGCATCTTCTGTTGCGCTAGCAGTGGAGTGTGTATGATAGAAACAGAGAGTGTTGCCTTTCCAAGTTGGTAAAATGACCTATGCTGCTAATGGCTAAGCCCTCAAAGCTTGCTGTTTAGCAGGATCCTGCACAAATACAGATCAATAGCTTCAATTTGATTCTCACCAGTCCATCTGTAAAAACAGTATCATTCATATGTCTGCTGTCAACACAGTCGCTCTCTCTGATCCAAACAATTTGTTGTTTCTATTTGTTTAGAAAGAAAAATCCTCTAAACATTCAGATTAATTTGAAAAAGCTTCTCTTTTTCAACTACTATGTGCTTCATACTACTTTAGCCCTACCTTCTATGCATCAGAGAACAGCTATAACACAGAAATTACATTATTTTTTTCTCACAGGAAAAGAAAAAAAATCATGGAGTGTCTTTGAATCTTCCTTTCACTAAAACACTAATCACGACATTAAACTAAATAGCAGATATATTTAATATAAGACACAGATATTTCTTCTAGATGGTAAGAGCACTATGTACCACGATGGAGATAATGCTGGAATGCTGTTTGGTTTCTAAGGCCAAACTAGTACTGGAAAAACAATGGAAGTTTGGATTTGTGGGGAAATATTACATTAATTACTGCAGCCTAAGTAAATGATGGCTAAAGATACAGAGGATAACAATCTGCAGGTGTTTGATGGATGCAAACACAGAGGAAGAGATTTTCTTAGGGTCATCCAAAGGGTAAAAGTAGCAGCAATGCTTGATGGCCAAGCTAAATTAATGGTTTTTCTCCACCCCTAATAGCTATGATTCTGTTATATTAAAACAGGGGAAAAGCTACAGGGAAATTCTGAAGCCATTTCTAATCCAGACCCTCACTGACAGATTAAATAGTACAGTAGATTGCAATTTCTTCTTCTGTAGTCAAATGTTAATTAGATTCCTTGCAGCTGTCTGTATATCCTGAGTTGGCTGATGAGCACATTAACAATGTGAGCTGATTCAAGAGTAAAATGAAACTTCCTTGAGAAGGATAATGACACACTGGAAGAACAGACTGGCCCCAGTGAAACACAAACCCCACCAGGGCACAGTGGCTCTGCTGCATATTCTGTACCATGTTCAAATGGCTCTGCTGCACTAGCAGGCTCCAAATAATCTACGAATCTCAGCCCCTCCACTAAGGCAGGTATACTTAAAGACACCCAGAGAAACTGGAAGTGAATAAATATTTTTTCCATCTTTTGCAAACAGTCACAGGAGCCAGTCAAGTCACCTGACACTTCTAAGCATTCCTCACATATCTGTAAAATGAGGAAATGTTATTTCTTTTAGTTTATTTTTGGTAAAACCTCATAATGTCCTTGCCTGAAGAGCACTGACATGCAAGCTATCATGCCACTGTATCAGTGTCACCACTATTAACTCCCAGGCATTTTTTCATCTTCCTGAACCTTTAGCCAAGTGTTTAACTGAAGATGGAGGACTCTGTCCTGTTACCTAAAATTGTCTTGGTTCCTTCAGAGTCAGTTTTGTATCAATTATTGTCAAGGTAAGACTTAAAGTTCAAATTTGAAACAAAACAATCAATTGACTTCTCAGAGACAAAAAACCAGAACACTAAGAATGTGAATCTAATTCAACTTTGGATTCCTACTTTTAGATAAAATTGAGATCACTGCTTAAACGTGCAATTTACCCACCTGAATCCTAAGGCCAGGATTTTGACAGACACCTTTCTACTAAAATCAATGAAACTTCAAAAGTAGTGTTTCACTTGGCTTTGAAAATCCTACCTTTTATTTCAAAACCTGGCTGAATATTTATACAACAGAATAAAACAGTATAACTTTTAAAACATCTCCTACTACATCTTCATAAATTAGGGCAGATAGGTGAGCTGGTATCAACTCAAACTCATTCAAACAGAAATCCACTTGCCATATTTTCACTTGCAGTTTATTTGACAGCAGTTTTGTGGGTACTGCCTAGAAATGTCCTTTGAAGGGAACTACTGCAGCAATTACATTATTTTCTCTAAGTCTGATATTTTGTCCTTTTCAAATAATGAAATTAGAGCTCAGGTCTGAAAAACAATCTTGTAATGGAAGGGGAGTGGAATATATGATCTAATAAGTCCTATGATTGCTACTTATGGTATAATTGCCAGTCAAATAGAAACTCTTCTGTGAAATAAAATCTGATCTTTTCTTCACTACATCAAAAAAATTGCTTGAAATGTGACGGCACAAGAGGAGAAAAAAGATATTTTTGCACTTTACTGACGCAGCCTCTATTTGAGCACTGTTCTTGTGATAACCACATAAAGCATTCCTGTTCAAAGGTTCTGTTATTGTCAAGGAGATGAATTATAAAGCAACTTTATATTGTGCAATCTGCAGATTTTATTGACAAAGTTGTCAGGAGCAGAAGAACTGGGAGTCTCTCTGCTTGTCATGGGATAAATAAGAGGATCTACAGAGCTCTCAGCTTCATTCAATTTGTTTAGATACAAGTTGACTGGGAGCATTGATTCGATGCAAGACCAGTTATGGATTTTTAGGTAGGAACATACACAGTGGGGAGTAATAGATGGCTCTAAAGTGAGTGCAAGGCTGAAATTCACTTGGGAGGCTGCAGAGATTGTGCAAGCCCAGCTGTATAAGCATGCTGGATGAAGGGAAGATGGGTCTGATCCTCCCACAGAAGCTTTTTCTCCGCCTTCCCCAGCAGCAAAATATTGCTTGACCTCTTCTCCCATGGGGGAGCATCAAGACAGGTTATATTTGTGCGCTAGGGGGGTCTTGATCCATAGCCCCTCATTATTTAAAGCTTAGTTCCCCACCCATACTGCCACAAATGGAGAAAGTCTCAACTGCTGAGTAATGGAAACACCAAATTCCAGCTAATTTGTTGGTTAAGATGTGCCAGAGCATGAGATTACCACAATATTTTGCCTTCCTATCTGTTAAAATGCACCTACTTGCTGGGGGAGTCCTGCAAAGCCAGTACAGCTAATGTGAATGACCAAATAAGCCCCATGATCCTATGATGCTCTCCCACATCATCATAACTTAACCTAGTCCTGAAAACTCTTTTTTCTCCAGGTGGGAGAAAAAAGGATTCAACCTGAGGATTCAACCCAAACCCAGTGTGGGTTTCCTTAGACAAGGGAAAACATAAAAATCAGTGGGGATTAAAGGCTTGTGGGGTGGCTGAAGGAGAAGATCAAATTCAAACAGGACATTCAGCATCAGCAGATGTTTTAGAAACACAGAGGAAGCTCCCCTCCACTTCTCTGCCAGCTGAGCCTAAAGAATATTTCTGCACTGGGCACCTCCAGTGGTGCTGCTGTAAAGATGGATGAAGTTCAGGGCAGGAGATGAAGAAAGAGCAAAGGGAGGGTGGGAATTATCTCATGTTCCAGCCACCCAAAAGTTATATATCTAATCTTAACCAGTCATCTAGTCTGCCCCATAAGGACAGGAAACTGTCATGTTGATTCAAATCTTTGGTTGTATCTCCAAGAGGATCTTCATTGCAAACCAACCCATTTCAGGCTGAAAATCCATTACATTGCAATTTTCACTGAGTTTCAAGCGGGATGGGATTTAATCTGAAATCTCTGGAATAAAGAATTGCTTCCTTAGGCTTTTCAGCCATGTAGGCACCATCTATTATATCAGTTATCAGGTTTTGACATTTCAGAATCCATGCAAGATAGTTCAAACTTGTGTTTTGTTACTCTGCATGCTACCGAAATAATTAAAAATGGAAAATGCTCTGAAGCCTTTTGCTGGTAATGGCACTTTTAAAATAAAAGCTCTCCTTCATCTTTGTTGAAACTATTTTGTTTTGCACTGGTATAAATTACTTGTTCACCACCAGTGTAATTTTTGGTTTAATATAACACTGGAGAGAGAACAATGTATTTAGGAGGAATTTTTTTCCTTAGAATTCATTTTCTTTCAGTCAGATCTCCAGGTAATTCTGTTTACTTTTCAATTCCCAGCATTGGTGAGAAACCTGTATTGTTTTGATCTTTCAAATGTTCTTCACAAAATGCTCCAAGGTCTTCATCTGACAGATAAATCTGTTCTTCTGTTTTATTATTTGTTCAGGCAGAGTTATTCCAAACTAAGAATTTAAACATTGTGTTCCTCACCACAAGTTTAAGCTGAAAGAGAAAGGCAAAATTCAGTTTTTCTTTACTGGGTGAGCTGTCTCAATAAAAATCTAAAATAGAAAATGAATTAAAAATATATGATCCATTAAATGTAACTTCACTGGCTGTTTTTAAGTATTCTGACAATTTTCCAACATCATTCCATTTTAAATAGCAGATCATTAAAACAAAGCCATAAGAATGTTATCAGCTGATTTCTAAAGAACAGTGATTTAGGAGATCTGGCTCCTACTGCTAGATATAATCCAAGTTTGGGAAAGGCACGTAGCATCTCTGAATCTTGCCAGAGTTTCATAGAAGGATGTTGAGGAACTCTAACCTGGACCAGTGCTTGCCTCCCAGCATCAGCAGCTCTCAGTCACTGGAAATGCTGAAGGACTACCCTTGACAGATGGAAATAGAGACAGCAATAAATCAGAGTGCAGGGATGCTCAGATTTTAAGGGTAAGGACCATATTTCACTGAGTACATTTGCATCAACCCAAAAGATTTGTCTGTGAATATACAATAGCAGGCAGCCTTGATCTGCAGCCTTTCAGAAGTGAAGCATCCACACTGTGGTAACCACAGTCATACTTTCATTATTACCCTGGCTTTCTTCTGTGTTCCTGCCCATATTCAAGTGTCTGGGTCTGGGGCTGAATCCTAATCCTCCTCTTCACATTTGCACCCCATCAAAGAGTCAGAGAATCACAGCATGATGGAAGGGTTTGTTTTGGAAAGGACCTTAAATATCACCTAGACCAACCCCTGCCACAGGCAGGGACATGTTCCACCTATCCCAGGGTGCTCCAAGCCCCATCCAACCTGGACACTTCCAGGGATGGGACAGCCACAGCTTCTCTGGGCAGCCTGTGCCACTCTCAGAGTTAAGAATTTCTTTCTAACATCTACTCCAACCCTGCCCTGGGTTAATTTGAAGCCATTGCCTCTTGTCCTGTCATTCCAGATCCCTGTAAATTGTCTCTCTCCATCTTTATTGCAGGCTCCCTTCAGGTACTGGAAGGCCACAACCAGGTCACCCCAAAGCCCAGTTTTCTCCAGGCTGAACAAGCCCAACTCTCCCAGCTCCATCAGGGTGACATCCCTCATCCTCTGTGCAAATGGTGGCTGTCTGTCATTAATCCACCACGCTGCTTTCCATCGGCCTTCCACATAATGCTGAAATTAAACACTTCTGCACTTTCTCCAATGGCATTTTCTGCACTCCAGTGAGGTTTCCTCTAATCACCCACAGAGTTACCCCCCTGCTTGCCTGGTAGGGCTCTGTTTCCTGAAGTGGAACCTACAAACCCTTTCAGTCCCATCAGTGCCTTTCCTGTCAAACTCACTAATACAGGGCCATTGTTCCTGCACCAACTTTTGCCCTTTATCTTTTGTTTTATAATTACATTACAGAGGGGTTTGGTTCCTGACCAGCCCTTGTTCTAGTGGGCTAATGACAATAATACAAACCCCAGTGTCTACAAACAAGAGTTAATGCTCACAAGTTGTCCCTGGTTGGCAAAACGTCCATGAGAGCTAGACACTAGGCCAGCCCAGCCTTCCCATTACAGACACTGCTGGAGCGGGATGCCAAGTCCTAGGGACACACACAGAATTGAATTTTAAAGATGTGACCTGTGCTTAGTCCTAAATGCAGAAAAAGAATTCGGGGTGCAGCTCAGCCACCGGTACAGGAAATCCAGGAACAACATTCTGAGGTTTTCATTGCAAAAATCCACAGTGCCTTTGAGTTGCAGTGATGACAGGAGCACAGCTCTTGCAAGACAGAGCACATCACTGGAGGGTTTCAATCTCTCTTCCTCTCCCATCTTCCTTTTGCAATAAGGAACTGCAAGTGTATTTGTGGGAGGAAAGGGCTAATTTGGTTAGGGGCATAAGATTGATAAACTCCACCCCTTATGAAAATATCCTGTGATTTTTAATAGCCATTAAACCCCCAAAGGATCTAATTTCTTAGGATTTAACTCAGAGGACTTGTTCTGCTTGTAGTAAATGGCCAAGCACTCAATAGATCTGCATTAGCTTGGTAATGATCCTTCTGGCATTTGAAATTATGGCTAGGCTGATCTGTGGCATATGGCTTAAGCTGCTAAGCCATCAGCTGTTGTCTCTGTTTTTCATTTGACTTGGTAGCTTCCTGAGGTCCTGAATTCATCCTTGAGGATAATGCAAGTTTTTCCTGGCATTGAGTGAGCTGTCACAACTTACCTACCTGATATTTAAGAGGGTAAGGAAGGATTACTCTAAATGCCTGACTTAACCCATCTAAAGTTTGACCCATCACATGATATTTCAGTCATTTTTTGGGTGCATGGTTTAGTTATTTGCACATTGCTGACTGTTTTCTTTGGAAAGTTTCAGATATTGGAAAAGAGCCAACCTTTAGCCCAAGGTTAACATAAACAACATGCAAGGATAGTCCTAGTACCTGTCTAGAAGTAGCCTAGTGACTGGTTTTGTACTGGTTTTGATAGTAATTTAAAAAATTAATTTAAGCAAGTGTTGGCATGAGAAACAAAATTAACAAAATTTTACAAAATTAAGCAGTCATCCTCTGCTTTGAAAGAATTATTTTATATTGACTGCACTAAACTGGGGTGCAGGAAAGCGGGTCTGGCCTCTGCTAAAATGGTTGATATCATATGGTTGTTGCCAGGAGGGAGGGAGCAAAGTGTAATTCTCTTTACAGCTCTGACATTCAGGTTTTTCCTCCTAGGCAGTGACATGATGCTCCAGAGAACTAATGGCACTTGATCCACAGGGCTCCAGTTTAGAGCCTGCACTGAATCCTGTACAGCATCACATCATATTCATGGGCTGCAGCAGCAGCACCTTGCACCTTTCTCTCACTAGCAGGGGTGTTACTGGGCTGCTCAGAGGCTGAGCAGATCAGCAGCAAGGTGTGCTGTCAGTCAGGAGTTGGGGCCTCCTGTGCATCCTCCAGAATCCCCCAGCTTCAGCACATTGTCCCTCTCCAGGCCATCCCACAGGGCAGCTGCTGGGCTGGGTCAGTGCCTCCAGATCAGTCACTTTCTGCTCATCACAGCAGCGATCACATCAGCAGAGGTGTGTTATTAATCACACTGTGGGCCAAAGAAATGCTGGTGAGGAAAGGGAAATCTTCCCAGGGTCACTCCTGTAAATGATGGCACCTTTCTTCTCTCCTGGGAAAGGCACAGCCTGGCTGTGCATCCCACAGGCTGCAAAGCCTCCCCCTGGCAGAGCAGCCCTGCTCAGCCCTGCTCAGCAGATCATGGCAGATCTAACTTCACCAGTGACAAACCCTGCACACTCATGCAGATTTTGTTTGCAGAACCCTGGAGATGATGCCAGCCAGACACTTGGCAACAGGACCTGGTCTCGAGCTTTTGAGACTCATTCCTAACATTCATTATTTTCATATTTAATAAGAAAAATGACGCGGCACATCAGGGAGATTGGTCAGTTCAGTTAGCATGGAAATTATCAGTGCAGAAAAACGAATAGCCTGGCAGTGAAATGTCTGCAACGCCCACACACTCCCTGGAAGAAACTTAGGGCTATTCATCTGAATTTATCTCATGGTCCCTGGGTATCAGAGCAGTGGTTGAAAGTGGCTGGAACCTTTTGCACTGCTTGTGGCTCCATCTGGGCTCTCTGTGGTGAACAGTGAGAGTGCTTAAGGCAGAGTTGTCTCAAGTATTAAAATCCAGCAGGCAGATCTCAGAAAATTTTCAAAAACACTTGTGTGACCCAGGGTGTTTCCCTAGTGCAGACCCTCTGGACATCAGTTTCCAAGTGACAGCTTCAAAGGGGGCCAAAGGAGGTGACTGCTTTTAGAAAGTCATTTAGATATAGTGTGTCCTGGAAGTCTTTATTTACAAATACTATTTTCCACAGTCACCATCAGTCACTTTCTAGCAGCAACACCAAGAAGAACCTTTGAAATTTTAAAATAAGAAAAGACTCAATAACAGTGAGCCCTTTCTCTTGGACTGCTACTTGCACACAAGCCCCAGTTTCAGACAATAAGAAACTCTCAGGTTCATCTTTCATTTCCCTGTATGTTTTTGGTTTGTTTTTTTTCACTGCCTACACCTCTTGGACCATCAGTAAATAAAACGGGCCATCACACACTGCCCCTGAAAATAAATGGAATGGCTTGTTTGACTAGTATTAAAATTCCTACCTGAAACATGATCACCTCATCTGTGTCTTGCTGACTGAGAACCATCCCTGGCACTCGCTGCCCACTGAGTCATTCTTGGGTGTGATTTGGAGACAGCTGCCAGCCACAAGACAAAACACATCTGAGACAGGCCAACATCAGCTCAGGGATCTCCTGTTCCCTTTCCAATAACCAGCACAGATGGGTAGGTCTGTGGGTCTGCAACTCAATTCATCGGTTCAACACCATTAAGACCAGTGGGTACTGAAGAGATTTGCACTCGTGTTCATGGAAATAAAATTTTCCTCCAACTCTTAAGGTGATGAGTCACCCTCTCAAAGTTGCTTCCTCCCTCCAGTGACTGTAGGAGGAGCTCAGATCACAAGTTTCCACAGGTTGGCTGGCTTTTGAGTGGCTGGAATTTGGTGAAAACCCCATGCTAAAGGATAAAGGGCTTCCTCCATTTTTTAATCTGAATGATATTAAAACCAACCTCTACTTTGCAGGGAATGAAGAAGTTCTACTTAGAACATATGCAGTTCACTTCTTTCCTGTGAAGTTGCCATATGGCAGGGGAGTGATGGGAAGAAGAAAAATATTGACAGTGATGATATATCTTATTACAGAGCATACGGACCAAATTTTCCTCTCAGTTACACTAGTGAAAATCTGGAATGAACAGCCTTGTCTTGATAGGAAAATCAGATCAGTCAGTGGATATACAAAGCCAATTATGAGAATGAAACAAAAGCAAACTTGGGAAACATTATGGTATAGTAAAGAAGACATGTGGTAGGATGCCAGAAGACAGGAAGTCATTGAGCCCAGCACGCTTACTCTTCCTTTGAAAGAATCATCCCATCCACAGTAACCACAAGTGGTCAGGATCTTGTTTTATGCCTGAACTTGGCAAACTGAATTAAAGCTGCCCAAAAACATCTGTTCTGGGTTCCAAACATTTATACAGCCTTTTGTTAGAGTACCAAAGATGGCATCGCATCAATGGAAGGGGAGCCCTGCAGAAGAAAGCGGCTCAAGGATGCTGTAGGGAAAAGTCCAAGATTAACACAAGACCTGCAATGTTTTACACATCAATAGCCATCACTTATTTCTTGCTGAACATCCAGCTGATTAAAACTTCAAACTGTGTTTGACAGACAAAACCAGAAACTGGTCCAAGGAGAGAGACCATGGGTGCACTCCTATTCCATTCTATTTAGAATTTAGTATTCTGTTCAAAATTATTTAGAAATAAATAGTGGGCAACCTAACAGTGAAAGATGCAGCAATAGTCCTGTTTCTCTACTACGTTAAAGAGACATAAAGGCAAACACATAGCTGAGAAGACTTCTAGAAATATAATGTATGTTTAGCAAATAATAGCTGAGTTATTTAAAAATTAGTTTTGCAACCAGCTAACAAAAGGACTGTTTGATTTTTAGGATTTTCTCCAGACTGTTTAAGATAATCAGAAAGGCACAGGCTTTTTGGACCTAAACGGCAGGATGATACCATTTATGTAAACTAGAAGAGGTAAATAGTGCATGAAACTCAGCCAGACAAATCGAAAAAACTGAAAACTGAAGTCAAATTACCACCTGCAATTCAGCACACAAAAGAGTTAAACAGCAATTTGATAAATAAACTATGTATTATTTTTTTCTGGAGTCCTCTGAAGACTGAATTCTTGCAAATGAGTTCAAAGACAAACTATAGCCAACTCAATGTCCACAGTTGCTTTGGAGCCAGCATGGAACATTTGGCCAGAAAAAAACCAGTGCCAACTACCCAGTGCAAAGCCTATACTTTATTTTGCAAAAGCAAAAAGCTGTGATTTATACCCCTGAAAGGAAGAAGTTAAAAAATAAAAAAAAAGGATCTAACAGTACATTCTGTGTAGGTTTATTATTTTGCCAACAGTTTGTGGGTTGGATGATGAGGTACGTTCCTGAAGATTACACATCACCATTTTTTTAAACAAACAAAACAGCAGGCAAGATGAAAATTCCCCTAAAGCAGAGGCAGTCCTTGTGAAAGTTCAAGGCTTTTGTGGCTCTCCCTCAGCTCATTTAAAAAAAAATGAAATTCATCAACGAAGAGCATTAATCAGCCTTGGCTCACAGGCAGCATTTTTTGCTTCCAGTTGCGGACAATTAGAGGCACGGTGTCAACTGGTCATTATTAGGTTGTGTAAAGCTCTGTGGATACACACTGCTTTTTTGTGACATTGAGAAATTCTCATGAAGAATGGGACTGTAACATGTAGACATGTCCTGGCTTCTTCTCCTTTCAAACCAAACAGTTTACTAGGTCAGAGGAAAAGGTGTTGATTAAATGGGCATGGAAGTAAGGAGTGTGGTTCCACTGATAAAACCAACAGAAAATTGAAAATCAAGTGGAGTCAATGGTGTGTTGTTAATCCATGTGTTCAAACCTGGTAGCATGGCTAAGGGAAGGGTGTCTTGGTCTCCAAAAATATGAACTGACGAAATTTAAAATTAAGATTGATGACACTATTGCCATCACAAGCTTGTCGAACAGGACTTCTGGATTTCTAAACAATCAAAACCACCTTAGTGCTGGTCATTAGTAGGTGATCCATAAATCTCTTCATGATAGAGACTCAAGATATCATTCAAATTCTGGCCAGATGTTATGGTTAAAAATGGGATTTTGTTTCTCAGAGAGAAATCTTCTTCACGGTCATGACTTCCCTAGCCACCAACGGCCTGTTATAAGGCTGAAAATTAAAAGTCCTAATAAATATGTTATCATTGTGCAATAAAATAGCTGTGCCAAAAAACAAAACAAAGCAAAAAAAGCAGCAGCATATGAAATCCCAAGGGATGTCATTCTTTAGCCTGAAAAATATTGCTTCTTGATGAGAAAAAAGGCAGTCATAAGCTGCACATTGTTAGATTATTCTTCTGGGTTTCTTGGCAGTCAGTCCGGAAAAACTATTTCTTCAGTATAAATATATATATAATCTTTGTTAGAACAACATAAATTAGGGAAGCAAAAATCCCCAACATAGCAATTCCAGATATCTGTTGTAGTGCTAGGCATAGTCTTCCAAACCCTAAAATGTGTGTGGGACTTAAGAACTCCACTACACAATTGCCACTCTCTTCCTGAGATGTGGCTGCCCATTTATAAATAAATTTTGTTTGTAAACTTCATCTCCTTTGGCAATACCAAGCACTGAAAGCATTCAGGAAATATAAAGGTACTTTTCTCAAGGTTTAACTCAATATAAATGAAGATGCATCCTTATTAAAATCTCAGCCCTGCTCACAGTTTTTCTCTGCTAAGCCTCATACTTCATGAATCATTGCTATAACTCTCAAGTTGGTTTCCATGAGGACTCTCTTCTTTAATGTTTTTTGTTCCTAAAAAAATGGTAACATTTCAGCTTCTGCTTCCTGGGGAAGGATTTTGCAAAAGTATTATAAAGACAGAAAATACCCCATGAGCTTCCAAACTGTAGGTAGCAAGAGTATTTATTATTATACTGGGAGAAAAACAAAAGGGATATAAAAAGTGATTCACAAGGACAAAAACCAATCTGTTGTTATTCAGTGGAAGGAGGAAAAGATGCCTTCCATGGACACATCATGCAATTTTTTTATTTTTATATATTTTCTCTTCCATATTCTTTGGGTGGAATATCAGATGAGGTAAATGCAGTGCAACAATTATTAGGTTCATCTGAAAGATGGTAATTAAATAAAATAGAAAAGAGTAGCACACCAAGATGACATATACTTATAGAAATGCATGTGGCTGACCAGTCCTCATGGCAACTGGATTTTTCTTATTTGTGTGAATTTCATCAACTGCATCTTCTGCCTTCATTTCCTTTCTTCATTTTTTTTTCCTATTCCATTTTGTATTGTTTTCTGGGATCTTTTAAACCAATATTATGCCCCACTGACAAATTTTCCTATAGGAATGTGATAGCCATCAAGAGAACAATATCATTCGGATGAAATAAGACTCCCAAAGGAGTTCCTTAAGAGCTAGAAATCCTATAAACTTCCTACTGAAAGGTAACCCAACTTGTGATTTTGTCTTTTAAAGTAAAATATTAGGGATGCTTTATAGATTTGAAGCATTTTTCATTATGGGAAAGAAAGGATCACTGTCTTCTTAGGCTATCAATATATATTTGTGAGGCAGCAATAATTCTTCCAGTGAATTTCATGTTCCCATTGAAATGTCTTCACTTTTTTTGAGCAAAGCAAGAATTTCAGAATGATATGATGTGGATGAGATCTAAAAATAAAGTCTCTTGGCAATTGTGTTGAAATAAGTATTGCTACTAGCTTGATGTAAATAGGAGGAGAACCATTTCCTAAAAATTACTTCTACTGCCTCTGGGCATAATCACCCAGGTGGAGAAATGGCACCTGCTCTTCTTTAAGTCATTTATCTTTCTGTGAGGGAAAAAAATATCTGGAGAGCACATCCTTATCTGTAGGGAAGAGGTCAGTGCTGCTCTATTCCTGTCTTTGGTATGCCTGCATAGCTGTTTGGTTGATGGTGCAATAAGAATTATTATAAGTGAGAATGATGACACTCATGGACAATGATGCATTAAAGCCTGTTGCAATTAGCTGCTTCTCGCTCTGACACCAAACTTCTGGCACTAGACCTCTCTGCACCTTGGTTTATCCACCTGTGAAATGAGGGGAAAGATACTGACCTCTCTTGTAAAACTAGTCTGAGATTTACTGATGAAAGGCACCTACCTACAAATTAGGCAGAATATTTAATAGCATATGTAACAAGAGCACAAACTCCACTGGCTTGTAAATTCTCATCTGGGAGACACACTCTTGTGACATTCACTCCTGTCTGAACTTGACTAAAAGTGGTCATTTTACCTGAGACTGCCAGAGTTTAAAATTTCACTTGGTTTTCAGAACATCTCTTATTCCCTGAATTAGGCCCTGCCCCAGGGGCAAATGTAAATTCTACTTTGCGAATGCCACAAGACAAAAGGATGATAATCACAGAATCATAGAATTACTTTGGTTGGAAGGGACCTTAAAGCCCATCCAGTGCCACACCCTGCCATGTCAGGGACAGCTTCCACTGTGTCCCAGGCTGCTCCAAACCCCATCCAACCTGACCTTGGACATTTCCAGGGATCCAGGGGCAGCCACAGCTTCTCTGGGAGACTTACAGAAAGTAAAAGGATTTCTAGCTAAAAAAAGATGTTGGGAAAATGAGTATCCTTCTGTGTGAAGGGTCATTACAAAAGGGTCCTTTATTGGGTCTGGTTTAGTGGACACAACACTGCCAGGACAAATGCATGAGGGCCAGCCAGCAATGCTGGAATTCCTCTCACACACTGTCAGGAGCAAAAAAATCTGTCAAAACCATGTTACACGCAAGAAAAGAGGTGTCCTTGGTGCAGGAGATCCACTGGTAGGATCACTCCAGCCACCTCCTCCTGAGGCCATTTCTTCCTGATGACAGTGGAGTGGCAGCGTCCCCAGGGTGTTCAGTGATATCACCTGCAGTTACACAGTTTATTGCAGATGCTCACTCTCTTGTCTTTACCCTACAGCCTTTACCTGTGTTTCAATATAGCAGTGGAGGCAGAGTGCTTGGTGAGTAAGTTTTTAATGTTTTTTCATTAAGAATTTACATATAGGTGGAATATGACTGGGAACCTAATGAGCTACTTTGTAATTTGATGAAACAGTGTGACCTGCCAAGGGACTTAGCCCACCGAGTTTTGTGTGCTAATCTGATGCTAAGCACAAGGAGGACTTCAGGGATATCAGCTTCTCCTGGGTGTCTTGCCCACTGTTGCAACTGCATGGCTATAATTAACATCAATCATGCCAGAGAAATGGAAGACCAAAAGCTACCTGGGGGACTACAGTGATGAGAATGAGAACCTGTGCTAGCCAACACTGTCACTGGGGAGTAATTAGGTCCTCTGCAAATCCTAGTAGGAGTCTCACATCTCCAGCTGGCACATCTTGCTTAAACATTGAGTATGAGCTGACTGAGGACTCCACTAGAGATGGTTTAACACCGAGAGTTAATAAAAGAAGAGAGCTGCCAGCACTTTGGACAGCATTCTTGGAGTGAGAATTAATCCCTCTTCCCTGTAATATTTTAACTAGTGTGAATACATCAATACCATCCACATTTTAAGTATCCTGCTTCATGATTCATGATGAATCAGAGGATGCAGCCGCCCTGTGCTCTGCTCAGGTAGGGTGTGAAAGTGAAGCAGAAAGTGCCATCAAGCCATAACAGTACAGTTGGTTTGTAAACCCCACTTCATTCCCTACGTTTCAAAGCCTTACCAGTATTAATTAATTAAATCCTTGCCACAGCTCTATGAGTTGAGCAAGGGCTTTTATCTCATTCTATCAGCCAGTGAACGTGGAGACCCTGGAGGCCACACTGAGATTGTCTGCTTTAGGCACTCAATTTATTCATTGCAACATCTAAAATAAAAGAGGTGCTTGGCTCCAGCAGGATGATTCAGATCTCTCAGGGCAGGTGCCTATGCAAACCACACTGGCAAGGCAGTGACAGATGCCTCTGAAGTAGGACCCAAATGATGTTCACACGTTTCTCCATCAACAGAACAGAGAGCTGCAGGCCCTTCATGGGCTGATTTAATGTGGTTACATGCAGCCACTCCAGGCATAAGCACTAGGAAGTATTATTCTCACAAGTGTGGCTGGGTAATTGCTTTATTCAAGGCTCAACAGTGAGCAAACCTGCTTATGTGGGAATCAAAATATAAATTCCCCTCTGAAGGGCAAGCACCTGGGTTGTGGGATAAGTGGGAGGAAGCACAAGATAGGAATGAATTGAGCACTTATCCTGAAAATAGAAACGTAGAGATCCAGGCTGTCCAGACCAAGGGGGTCTGGCCCCAGCACTTTCCATTGCCCCAGCTATTCCAGGAGACAGGTATGGCTGGAGTGGAGGCACTAAAGGTCAACCACTCAACAAACAGCAGCGCAGGATGCACAAACTAGAGAGATCACCCCAGAAAACAGGGAGGTCTTTTGCTTGTAAAGTTTCTATTGCAGACCTCTACCAGATAAATGGCATGAATTGAGTTAGCAGGGGAACAGGCCTTGCCTGTGACCTAGACTTAGGAATGCCTGGGTGCTTCCACACTGCCAGACTGACACATCTGGCATGTCTCCTGTATCCTGGTACCCAGGCCCCCCACACTCTGCAGTTATTAGCTGGCCATTAGGGAGGATTTTATCCATCTGAGAGGAAAGCTGGGCATGGCAAAGCTGACCTGTGTGCTGCAGGTTCTGTCCCAGGCACAGCCTGGACAAGCACCACACAGATTTGTCTCTTTACCTGGTGCAATATCGCAGTGCTAGCCTCAAACCCCAAAAACCCTCCTGTCACTTCCCAGAGCACACAGGAAGCACATGGATGCAGAAAAAAAGAAACATTTTGACATCTGTACTGGGAAACAAACAAACAAAACACAAACACCCAAACCTAAAAACCCAGAAATACTTAGAATTTTGCACCAGGTCTACAGGGAGATGTTGTCCAGTGGAGATCAGGATCAAGTGTTGTGCAGTGTGGATGATCTGCCAGCTCCAGCTGCTAGCAGCTCTCAGCTGTGTGAACCCAAACCAGCCTGCATCAAGCAGTTCAGAGACACAGACTGTCTTTCTGCTTTGGACCACATAAAGAGTATGAACATGCTCCAAATTTCTCCTGCTGGAGTGTTTTGTGCTAGTTCGATATCACCTGAAAGTTTGGTCAAACTGTGGCTTAATGAGGTGGGCTCTTTTCCACACCTTATGAGATGTTAGCAGCCTCTTATCCACTTTGTGAGTCATGATGGACTGTCACAGGCTGTCAGTCACTGAACACAAACAAAACCACATGCTTTTGTGTTTTCAGTTCCTCTCAGGTCTAAAACACACTGTCCAGATTTACTTGCAACACTCAGTCTCTCTGGGAGGTAGGTTCCTCTTCACATGAGACAGACTGAGCCATTCCCTGGGACTTAGACACTTCTAGTTCATTCTCACAGGGACTTAAGTTGACTCATGAACGGTCTAAATCACATTCACTGACTTCTTCAAGCTATGCAGTATCTCAGGAACAGAGCTGAGAAAACTACTCATGAGTTCTGAACCTGGGCTTGAGCCTGATTTATTACCATTTTTACCTGCCAGGGGTTTCTTTGATCTCAGCAAGACTCTTCACTGATTAGCAGCAGAGAAGGAGAATTTGGGTTAATGCATGCTCTACCCACTCTTTAACATAAGAGTGGCTCCTATTAGCTCTATAGCAGTTTGTCTTTTTGTGCAAGAACTTGCACAGCTGACTTGGCTAAACTTTTAATGGGTGCGCTTCTCATGTGGGAGGAAATGTTAAGCTCTGCTTATTGTTACTTAGAATTACACACCCAAATGCCATAACTCCATCCAGAGTTCCCAGGCTGCGCTACTATATCACAAATAAGATCTTCCTCACCGCCTAAAGTAATGTCATGATGCAGTGTAGGAGCCAAGGAATGCTGGGTTTGCAAAACACACACATTGCTTCAGATTGCAATGAATTCATTTAAGAGGAGATCAGGCAGCAAACCATTAATTTCAGCGCAATATATTTCCCTGCTCTTCTTATTTACCGAGATGTTGTCTCAGCAGATCAAATCAATGAAATTACAGCAGTGCACTGACAGCAGCTGATATCTGCCTAGTATCTTGGGGAGGCATCCCTTTATCAACGGCTTCCAGCTTTTTGCCTGACACATCTCCACTGTTTTGTCTGCTCTGCTGGAAATAGGAAAGTTAAAGTTTTCCAGCGTAACTGGCTGAGTCAGGAGCCCCTGTGGGCAGCCAAGCACAGGCACAGATATTGGCTGCCCTGTGAGCAGCAAACCCAGCCCCACCGCGCCAGAGGAGGTGTGCTGCTCTCCCTGGGTGCCCTTCTGGAGGCCACGTGTAGGGCGTACACAACTCCACCCTCGGCTGAGGTGGGAAAGTTGTTCAAAGTGGTTTTGAGGTTTTGTTGAGAAGCAAAACAGGAAATCTGCATGAATTTGGAGTGTAACTAATTTTTTTTAAAAAACTTGTTGCTCTCCTAAACTTTTTTAAAAATAAAAATTATAATAAATATCTGGATGACAAAGTTTCTGCAACTAAAAACTTGTCCCTAGTTTTTACTGGTGCAGCTGAGACTTCAGGCAGCAAAACACCCTATAGTAGTCCAGGGATTTTTTTTCCTTTCCTTTTTTTAGCAAACCGAGCAACTCAAAGGCTGTGTCAACTTACTTAAGTGCTCTTTATGCCAACTAATCATAGCTGGCACAAAAAACAATGCTGACTATTGCTCCCTTTCCTGCCTACAGTGGAGGCGGGGAAGGCCAGAGTCACAGAGCTGTAATGGCAAGACTGTGCCATCTGGAGAAATTCTGTATCCTCAGCTCAGCTGCTTGCGACTGAATTCCCTCAAAAAAATCAGTGAAGAGGACAACACCAGAGGGGCATAAAGGACCAGAATAAGCCTTCCTGAGCTAACAGGCTGACCCACACACCCAGTACAACTACCACAGCTGAAAGCATCTGGTGCCCCTGTCCTTTCCTTCCTCAGCTTTCCCTCTGGTAACTATGAAAACCACAAGAGCTAGTTTAATAGCCTGCAGTAGTGTGGGCCCTCCCCAGCCCAGGGAAAGCTATGGTGAAACCACCAAGTTTCCCCATGAGATGGGGATGGGAATGTTATTACTACTGACCTCAATGTAGGACCAAATAACAATAAAAACCCCATCAGCAGCACCACAAGCTACTGAGCTTTTTGGTACATTGCTGATTCACATTCTGTGACACTCTTTGCTGAGCAAACTCTACCCAGGTGTCTTCACAAGTGTGTTTTCTGTTCTGTGTAAGGCTGAGATTGGGTCAGATTCTCTGAGGAGATAGTCTGTTGTCATTCACAAGCAACTGCACTAAGTCAAGTGAGTTACTTGGTGTAACTCAAATTGACTGAGCTGTATTTTGCAGTTCCCAACAAGCTCCCCACAGTTTTCTCCCAGTTCCTTTGAGCTGCCTCTGTGTGCTGCATAAGGCACAGGCAACGCTTTCGCCGCCGCTCCAGCATCACTCTGACGTCAGCACGTTGATTTGATTTTCTGTCACTGTTCTTACAGATTAAATTTCAACCAGTGACCCACAGTTTGATAGCTCATTAGCAAATCCCTTGGAGCCATCCAGTCCTGCCCTTGCTTGACAGTTAACTCTGCACTGCACATAGTCCTGAAGCCTCCTGAAGGCTGCACTGCGCCAGGAGAGAGCCCGGTCAGAATCAGTGCAGCTGCAAAAGCCTAGGGGGATCTATGCTCAGGTGCATGTTTTCAATGACAAATCACTAATGATTCTTATTATGAGTCCTTGGGTCTCTTCAAGTCATTGAGGTTGTGTAAAAACTCCTCTGTGGACAGTCAAAGCTTTTCTTTCCCATCCCTCCCCACAGCCCTTTATCTACAGGGGAATTATTCTGACTTCCTTCTTGTTGAGACCTTAAAACAGGACATTCTTTCTCCTTTTGTTGTTCAACATCATCATTGCAATCATGCAATCATGCAGACTGAGCCCTTTCAAGTTTTCTCTTGCTGCGACACATGGATACAAAACTCCTGGAAGGCAGTGGGAATGGAGAGGCAGCCTCAGATCATGTCCTGGAGGTCAGACCCCAGCTCAGTTTTGCAGCTGGGCAGGTCAGGATGCAGGCTGCTATGACTACATCAGGATCCCTCTCACTGGCAGATGCCTTATGTCAGTGATTTGATTGATTTGATTTGTCAGTGATTTGATTGATCAGATTTTCCTATGCCCAGCTTTGAGTCACACAGATCAGCAGGTTTGTAGCAAAGGTGCAGCCATGGTTCTGTTTTACCTCCTCCATGCATCCATGGACCTCTTGCCTTGCAGCTACACTATCAGTGCCAAGAAAGAGCATTGTGTACAGTCCAGAGCTAAAGCAAACAGGCTTCCCTCTCACTCTTCTTAAACTGCCACTTACACAAGTACCCAGACTGGCACCATCAAAGTCTCAACAGACCCACTCCCTCCAAGCTAGGAAAATCTTATAAGTGTTGAACCAAAGCTATTTTCAACACCTGGCAGGTTGCAGACAGACAGAACGACCCTGGCATGCCCAGTATCCTTCTCTGGTGTGCCACTGAAGCTGTGGATGGAACTTTCCAGCCCCACGCTGTCCCTTTGCCTCAGTGGATACTCCACTCCTGAAGTTCAGCCTCCCCAGTTTCAGTGGGGAGATTTATGCTGGGCCGAGATGAGAATCTGGCCGTGGTTCTTTATCGCCTTTTAAAGCCAAGAGCCCAGCAGAGGCCAATTGTGTCTGACGTGAAGCAGCTGCACACCCAATGTGGAATCTGCACAACTTCATAAACTAGCAGTGGTCTGAATAAAAACTTCAAACAAGGCGTTCTGGCATTGGCCAGAGAGAGTGAAGATAAATAGCTGGGGGACGCCAAGTTGTGAAGGAAGAACTGCTTGACTGCTGGACAGAGAGCAAAGTTAAGAAGCAGAAATTAGGCAGGGTGCTGGGAGGCTTGCAACACTCCCAAAAAGCAAAAGGGTCACAGAATTTAATTTGATTAATTCATTGCTGGTCTAAAGGACGTTGTACTGAGCCTCAGGCAGAGCAATAAACATACAATCATTAAGAGAGGAAATGAAAGTTAGGTCAGGTGATAAATAGTCCTGCTTCCTCTCCCACTCCAGCTTCCCTCCTGTTTCTTCTCTCCTTGGTCAGTGCAGACATTGGAAGCAACACAGTAAATCAAGAGGTAGCCTTAAAACAACAACAAAGACAAAACTCATTATATTTAAATTGCCTTAGTCAAAACACTTTCAAGGAAAGCTCAGCTTCACTTTCCCCATCAGCAGCACGCCCCTGTAGGATACACCATAGGCAAAGAGGAGCAACAGTCGTGCTGGCTTGCTCTCCTCTCCATAGAACTCATAGAAAACTGAGTGGAAAACAAGGACTTTTATCCTAAAGGGGCAAATAATGCTTCTGGAAGTTGTTTCAGTAGTTTGGGCTTGCTTGGTTTGTTTGATTTCCTAAACATTCAGGGTCCTAAACAGCTGTTTTGATGAATGTAACTGTATTTACAAATAATGGGGGTTTGTTTTTAAAGCTCTGATGGTAACTTTTATGGGCCAGATGGCACAAACACTCACCCTGTAGCTGTACAGTACTTGTCCCTCATCACGGGACACAGTGGGAGGGAAAAAACTCTACTAAAACTGGGGCTTGGAAAAGTTTTTCAGCTGTTGGAAGCTATGTAGGAGCCTGGGGTGTTTGAGGAAACCCCAGCAGAGGCAGAGCTGGGGAAAGGGAGGGTGATTGATACCCCACACATCCTCAGCCAGTGAAGTTCTTACCTGGCTCTTCTCCCATCCACTGCAAGCACTGCCATGGGTCTAACGCTGCATTCTCTGGGCACTGGTGAGTATCAGAGCTCACTGAGGCACTGTATGGCAGGAAACTGATTTTATCCCCTTCACCCACTCAAACACTGAGGTTAACTGCAATTAGGAGATTTCTTTTCTGCAGTTAAATGAGAAAACTAAGATATGGAAGATGGACGTGAAAATCCTAGAGCATACACCAGTCTGTCTCTGAATTTATGCACTCAGTGCCCTACAAAACTCAGGTCCTGTTGAGTCAGATCTTTGCTATTGAAGAAAGCCAGGTGACTTATTTATGTGGTTTTCTGGATATCTATTCAACTTCATGCATCACCCAAAATTCACTTCTCTCTTGTTTCAGTGTGCAAAGGTTCATCCACAGGTATACATGCAAGACCCAGCCAGAAACAGGCATTCATTTTATGTCTTTGAGCTGGTCAGGTGAGAGAATGTTCATCACACATGCTGTTTACAGAAATACAGAAGCATTAAAGCTGGAGAAGCCTGTAAGATCACCAGGTCCAACCATTCCCCCAGCACTGACAAAGCCCATCACTAAATCACCACTATTGCATGTTTTTAGACACTTCCAGGGATAATGACTCCACCACTTCAGTGGGCAGCCTGTTCCAATCCTTAAAAATATTTTCAGTGAAGAAGTCTTCCATAATATCCAATCTAAACATCCTCTGAAGCAACTTGAGGCCATCTCCCCTTTTCCTATTGTTTGTTACCTGAGAGGAGAACGACCCCCCGGCTGTCCCCTCCTGTCAGGAGCTGTGCAGAGCTACAAGGTCCCCCCCAAACCTCCTTTGCTCCAGGCTCAGCCCCTTCCCAGCTCCCTCAGCCTCTACTCATCAGACTTGTGGTCCTGACACTTCTCCAGGTGTGTTGCCTTTCTCTGGACATGCTCCAGCACCTCAACACCCTTCTTGCCATAAGGGACCCAAAACAGTGGGTCAAACTGCATGGTCCTACTGTTTCCATTCTCACTGAAATAGTGAATTCACTGGAGAATAATGAACCAACATTGTGATTCCAGGCCTATGTAAAATGATAAATTACTTGTGGAAAGTATTATCATATGAAAAATCAGCAAAATTTAATTACTAAGGCAATTGGCTCACACTATTTACCTACATCTCCCATATACATTTAGAACAAATATGCTTATCCACTACATAGATACTGATCCCTTCTCAGTGTAAAACTGTGACTGGTCAGGGCTAAACCTGATTGATTGATAAACTTGATTCCTTCAAGAGTGGAACCAGCACTGCACAAAACAAGTGAGGAAGAAAGATCAAGCTAGAAATTCAGGTCAGAAGAAATTCAACCAAGTAGCACTGCTGGACACTGAGGGGGGAAAGCCTGGGAGGCTTGTAGGTAAGTTAAGCATTAATTTATAAAGCGTGTTTTTCATGCTAGCTATCCAGCATTCAGAGACTGATGATTACTGCTTTCCTAATAGCTGCATATGATTTACTTTATATTCCTGTAAATATACTGTGCGTGGTGTCTGTGCTGTATCTGATAAAACCAATGCACTTCCTGATCTTTGAGCCATGATACCCAACACGTAAGCAAGGCAATCTGTGTTCACATAATCATTGTTTAAAAATAAAAAACAACAAGGAGGCATAAATAGTGTGACAGTAAAGTAGCACAGACCTTGATTAGTCTCACTACCAAGAAAATCAGAAATGTAGCCCTGCATACAGCAGCTCTCAACCTCTGCTTCACCTCCAGCTACATCCTGGCCTGCAGTGATTGTAACTAGGACATAATCTGACAGGTTGTACATGCAAATTGCCATTTTATCCATGCATCTTAAAAGGTTAAATGTGCTTTTCCTCATTATTCCACCTAAGGAAAAAAGCAAGGGACAAACAATCTTGCTTTTTTTTTCTGTGGGATGAGCTGTGGCATTGAGGCTGCTCATCAGCAATGGAAGTCTCTTCTCCAGCATCAGGAAACAGGCAGACACATGACAAGGAGATGTGGAGTTTGCCACAAGGGCCTCTTTAAAACATCTCTACTCTCAGTGTCCCCAGCCCAGCTGCAGCACCAATCTGTGACCTCTCCCTGGCTCCCTCACCTGGGCCTTCAGTAACTCCTGAAAGGCAGATGAAAGGCTCAGCCATGCAGCTGTGCACAGTGCCTCAGGTCACACAGTGCCACAGGGACTCCAAGGCTGCTCTGCAAGTGTGTTGAGGTGTACCTCTGACTGTCGGAGGGAAGGAGCCAACTGAACCAATGCTTGGTGCACACAGCTTGACAGATCAGCCCAGGATGTGCCCAAGTGTCTGTGGCAAGGCAGGATCAGAAACACTTTATGCTGCATTCCTGCCTGTAGGCCAAGCTAATGCCACTGGAATAGTCTTCAGCTAATGAGAAAAGCCCTGTTAAATTGGTTTTGATTAATTAGTCTTTCTAAATGCAGTAGGGTTGTATGGGCACAAGAAATTTAGCAAAAATAATAATTTCAGAAAAAGGCCCCAGAATGCAACAGTAATGAGGAGTGGCTGGGAAGAGTTGTAAGCTTGTTATTATGGAAGGAAGGAGGAACACCAACTTCTCCAGAACAATGTGTGGAAACAGGCCACTGGGAAATTAGCCATATGCATTAACACTGCGCATTTAGCCCAAAATGGTCCCAAAAGATGTACATTGGCTCAAAGCTCACGAGAGCTCCACTAAAGAATGGCCAGTCATAGTCCAGGCTGGTGCAGGACAAGAAATGGACTTTTGTTGTGCCCAACCAAAGTAACTGGTGACACTCCCTTAATGGGTCTGTTCACTTTGGGCACAGATTTCCACATCAGATCACAGAATCATCGAATAGTTTGGTTGGAAGGGACCTTGGATCTATTTCCAAAGCTCCTGGGCTGAGCTGGGACACCTTCCGCTAGCAACAGTACTGAAACTTCAACCAAGTCCATGAACAATTCCAGGAATGGGACATCCATAATTTCTCAGGGAAACCTGTGCCAGGCCACCTCTCTTGAGCCAGCTTCTCCCACAGATAGGAAGGACATCACTTCCCTTTATGGCCTATTTCTTGCTAGATAATAAAATTATACCTAGGCTTAAAGATTGTACAACGGGACTGTTTTCTACCACAAGCAGGACCACTATTTATCACCAAGGACCACCAAACTTCTCAGAAATGGCTAAGCACTGTCACAAGAGAGACAAAAACATAAATTAACAACAACACAATGGTACCTGCAGCTGCGCACCACACTGAAACAAATTACAGTGCCTGAATCACCAAAAAAACCATAAATGGTTCTCTCATCCCTCTCATCACAGATATATCCACTGAGTGTGGGTAGATTTTGCTACATATTTTATCTCCAGAAGAATGCAATGAAGTTGCAAATGGCACCACTGAACACACCAAAATGCCACTGCAGTAGAGATAACACTGAAATTGTGATATAAATCTATTTTCAGCTTTCATCAGAATATTCAGGATGTCTCCTCTTATCTCTGTTATGTATTATTTTTAACTTGTGAAAGATGACAAATACTGAAAGGAAAGAGCAATCAGGCTATGGAAGTTGCCTCCTGGGATGGACATATATGTCCTCATAGGGCTTTTTTTTTCTTTCTTCTTCCTTATATTTGTCTGATTAGTCAATCTCCTCAGGGAAATGCAAGGTGAGTTGGGGGCAGGAAGGTGAAGGTTATCATGGAAGAGAGCAATCCTCCCTCTGTGGGAACTGGTTAAATAGTTATGGCTAGACTCAAGTGCAGACCTCTGCTGGGAATCCCAGTGAAGGTCAAAGGCAGAGAGGAAAAAAGCTGCTCTGAGATCTTGGGCATTCATAAGCAGACAGATGTTTCTAGGCTTTAATGAGCAGTCTTGGCTCCAGGCCTTTCTTGGCAGAGCTGCTTAGTTTTAGTATTTTTCCTTGTAGTGCAAGGTATGGCTCTGGTTATCTGGCTCTGCTTAGCTAACTGCTGATGATTTTTCCATCTAAATAATAGCATGACAATGAAGAAATTGATTAATAATCTGAGAGGTGATGGATTAGGTCATGGGGAATGCTGTGCGGCTGTAAGCATGAAGACCAAAAAATAAATAAAAATACCAATTTCAGTTTAAACAAGAGCTAGTTTAAAAGGTTTAAACTGCAAATCTTATGGCCCTCCCATGACAAGTTCTAGCCCTCCATCTTATACCTTTATTCCCCTTTGTCATGGGAAATAAACTGAAGGAAAATAACATGAAATCGACTTTTTCTTTACTAATTCCATCTTCAAATCAGCCTGGTGGGGATCATGCTCCTACTTTGGAAACTAATTTGAGTTCAACACTGTTGGGAATTTTGACAGTTTGCTATGCCTTAGTGAAATATACTGAAAATTTAGCAGATTTAGCAAACATCTTCTGTTCAAAGAGCAAAAAGGCTACAAATGCAAAGGCTGTTAACAAACTGTGAAAAATGTGAACTTCCATTAAAAAGAAAAAAAAGCAAAAAAAGCTTGTTAAACACTTTGATGGCTTTTAATCCTATGTGCCAGAACCCAGCTTCCTTAATGAAATAGCCACTGCAGCACTTGGTGGAGAATAACTTTGTTCCTTGTCAGGCATGTTGCAACTCTGATGTTCAGAGACTTATTTAAATCTCTTTTCCTATATTTTTGGATGTATCATTTTTTGATGTCACAACTGGTCTAATATAATATGATATCATGAATGGAAATGTTTTCTGGGGGTAATCTGTCATTTCAAACCATTTTTCACTCCTGTATTTCATATTCTGGTCGTGGTGAAGGAATTGGAAATGTTTAGGTGGCTTAAGCATGATAGCATGATCTGTCTTTGGAACTTGATCAGTTACAAGTCAGTAAAAAACTTTGTATCCTGACATTGGCAAGTTGTACAAATTCTCTACTCCTGTGTTCTCAGTTAATTTTCTTTTAATTTTGAAGGCTATCAGCTACTTTTCTTTGAAGCTCTTTTTTTAGCACATCAGAATCTCATCCACCACTGGTTGGTTCAGAAAAGCTCACCCCTTTCCAGAGCTAAGTGTGAAATCTGCTTTGTGATAAATATCTGATGGTGTGGAAGCACTGGGCTTGCTCCCAAGCTAAATTCATTTGTAATGCACCAAAACACCTGCCTCTGTGTCATCACAAAAGCAGCTCCCTATTGTAAAATACAATTCACTCTCTCAGGCAAGATTCAGATTCCCTTTTTCCCCACTCTGCAGGAGAGGAACAGATGTCCTTAGCAGCTGAAAGGAGCTTCCTCCCTCTTCATCCACCCAGCTTATATTTCCAAGTCATGAGACCTAAAACTCTTCAGAGTCCATTGGAGAGGGTTTGTTTCCATGACACCAGTCCCTTCCCACAGCCCTCAATGCTCAGGATATTTATTTTACATGACACCTGTGGACTGGAAGTGACAGATTTACATTAGGACTGTACTCAGGACCTCTAACTATTCAGCCCAGCCATCACTATGGTGGATGCCTCTGGACCAGCAGTAGAACACATTAATGGGACACAAACACAGCTTCACACCTTCCCACCTGTCTGGTCCACCCCATCAACAAATGGGTTTTGGTCACTTTAAGGGCCAGAGCAGAGACTCTGCTCTTTTCCCAAATGCTGGACAGTGACTTTGATCTTGTGATGTTAGACACTGATTAGAGGGATGACCACCTTGCAAACAGGAATTACAATTGCTGCTGTTGCAGAATGCAATGGTAAGATTTTAGGAAGAAGTGCAACAAGAGAGATAAGTCAAGGCAGGACAAGTATCTATAAAAGTGCTGTGTAACAACTCAAAGACTTGTAAAACTTTGGGCTTAAGATGTGTCCAACTTTCTTGTTGATCTCCCCTAAGTTTGAATGAAGAATGACAGTCAGTTACAAAAGACAGAAAAGTCATTATCTTATAAATGCATTTGCTGTAAATGGTGAGTCCCTCTTTGTTCAGCATTGAAATTCAAGTGCAGCAAATAGTCAAAGTAAAATAGAATAAAACAAAGCTTACCTGAAGAGGCTGAAGAATCAAAAGTACTTCTGTCCTTCCTATTTGTCTTGAAGGGCTGAATGTCCTTTTCCCTGTAAGTTCCAAAGCCTTCAAAGCTTCTTCTTTTATTCCCACTTGCATCATTGTCCCGCTTCTCACTTGAGGAATTTATTTCACCAAACATGTCCAGGGACTCTGACCTTCCATTACTCTCAGTATTACCAGAGTATCTCTTTGTGCAAGAGTCAATGGGATCACTGCTTGAGTCGCTTTTATCTTTATTCTGTGACCACTGCTGGGCATCAGAAAGTGATAGCGTAGACAGCGTATCCACTTCAAAGTTACTCTTTGAGCCTTTGTGCCCGGTTTCACAATGCTGGTGCTTCTGCTTCTCCTTGTGCTTGCTCTTCTCGTTGAGCAAGGACAGGTCTTTGTCTGAGCCACTCAGCCTCTCGTTGATGGCGTGGCTGGAGAAGCCAGTGGACTTGCTAGCAAAGAGACCGCTCAGATCCTCGTGAGTCCCCAGTATCCGCTCGTCCTTATGCTTGTGCTTGTGTTTGTGTTTCCTCTTGTGAAGTCGGCCACTTGAAAGACTTGTTCCTCCAACCTTCGGAGGGGCCAGGGAGGACTGCATGTCTCCAAGGCCCATTCCCACAGGGGTTTGCAGGTGCACTCCGTGTTTTGCTTTGTGTTTGGCAGTGGTGGACATCTTCATGTGAGAGCTTGCATGGAATTGGGGTGGGGGCACGGTAGGTCTCATAAATGGGGAAGCCGCTCCAAGCGTGTGAGACAGGTACAAAGGAGCTGGGTACTGACCGTAGTAACCAAGATTCATCATAGGCATTGATGTGTAAGGCATTCCATAGGGTGCATAGTAACTCCCACTGGGAATAGGGTAACCGAACCCTTGTAAAAAAGGCACCTTTGTCATGGTGTCATTGGTTTTGGCAGGTCTACCACGCTTCTTCTTAGACTTCATATCAGAGGTCCTGCGAAGATAGAGCAATGGGTCATACTGGATATATGGCACAGGGTAGTAGTGATCAAAATTAATCCTGAAGATGCTGGGATATGGATTTTCATGATAAAATGTATAACTTCTATGGGAAATCCTGAACACTTGAAACTTATTGATGAGTTCCTCAAGGTCTGCCAGAAACTGGAGGTCATCTCTGTTCTGCAGGCTTTTCCTTTTCCTCTTGTGCTTTGGCTTTTTAATACTTTCATGAGAGAGAAAGTTATCCACAATGAGATGCTTCTGCCGGTGACCATGCCTGTTCTTTGTGCTGGTGTCAGATGGGATAGCCTCTGGATTGTCCAGGGTGCAGAAATCAAAAGAGTATCTCCGGCGGGATTCTGAGCTTTTCTCGGCTTGGTCAGAGGTACTGTTGTTGTCTGTACCTATCCCACTGTCGCTCGGGATGGTCTCCTCGCTGTGAGACTCGCTCACTGGCGACAGCGTGACTTCTTTCAGAGAACCTATTTCACAGAGGTGAGAAGGAGAATTAGCCATTAGCCTGGGTGGAGACAGCTTCCAAGTTCCACTGTGCATTCCTTTCTGGGTTTTTGTAGGAAGAGCACTGATAGGTTGAAGATTTGGCATAGTTTTTAACTCTGAAAAATTAGTTTCAGTGCTTGCAGGGCTGAGGTTGCCGTTGATCCCCACTAATTGTGTTGAAAGCGGATGAATAGCTGCTGGTGACGATGCCACAAGTGACTGCAGGTTGGAAGGCACTGCTGGGTTTTCTGGCTGGCTGGAAACAGGCCTTGAGTGCTTGATGGCTGTCTTAGGTTCTTCTGG
Source organism: Zonotrichia albicollis (assembly GCF_047830755.1). Taxonomy (NCBI): domain Eukaryota; kingdom Metazoa; phylum Chordata; class Aves; order Passeriformes; family Passerellidae; genus Zonotrichia; species Zonotrichia albicollis. The sequence goes on from NC_133860.1 coordinate 9,641,541, forward strand.
CTGAGCCTGCAGCTCTGCCCTTGGCTTTCTGCCCCGTTTTTTACCAATGTAGATAGTCCCCCTCTTGCTGACATTGATCTGCTTCCCTAGCCTGGCATCAATGGTGGTCGGCCCAGCACTAGATGGTGGCTGGACTTTTGCTTTCAGAGCTATGCTGCTGGAGCAGGAGGACAAGATCTGATTGAGAATATTCTTCCTCTTGAGGGTTTTCATTTTATTAATGGTCTTGATGGTCTTCTTATCCAAGACCCCAAGTTTCCCGACTTTTTTGTGAAATTTGAGTTCACTGATGGATTTGTCCTCTCCTGGAACCATCTGGGCAAACTTAGCCAGATTCCTTCTCCTCTTCCTTTTCTTTGTTCCTGGAAATTCACGATTGATTGGGCTCACTGGGCTGGTGGAGGTCCCCTCGTGGATGGTTTCAACAGTGAGCAAAGGCTGTTTCTTTGGTCGTCCTCTTTTTTTCTTGACAGGTGTGATCACAGTAAGACTGTCTGTGTTGGTGTACAGAGGGCTGGATGGTGTGATGGGATAGGCTGAAGGAGGCTCCACCATCAGCTTCTCAGACGTCGTCAGGGAGGTCTCCCGAATAATAGGTTTAGGTTTGCTGCAGGTCCACCGACGCTTAGCTGCATGTTTGGGGTGCTGGATGTCCGGTAACTTGCCAGCTGTGGAAAGATTGGTGGGGAGGAGAGTGGATGTGACAGGTAAAGGTTTTCTGGGTCGGGCAGCACTGTTGGGGGACGCTTTGTCTGTGAACACACCGCTGTCAATTGCTACTAAGGGGGACTCATTTTCAATCACTTTCCCTGGCTTTGTGGCTCGAAGGTCTTTTTTACTCCCCTCTGGTTGAGAGCTGGTCCTGTTTGCCATTTCACTGCTCAAAGCAAGCACGGAAGGCAGGCTTTTCTCCTGGATAGTTTTCTCTATGGAGGATTTAATGGATTGCCTCTTTTTCCTTTTGTGGCCAGACGCATCTGTTGTCGGAGACTTTATTGGGATAGTAATTCGTACATGATTGGTGTCACTTTCACAAGTGACGGCAGAAACGGGATTCTGCTTTGAGGGTGACATATCCAACATGCTGTCCATCGTGTAAGACTCCTTTTTCCCTTCCATGCTGTCATGGGATTTGCTGTCAAACGCTTTCTGAGCACTCTTTACCCACTCCATATCTGTGGTTTGCATGGTTTGGCTCATCAAGTCCTTCTTGCTGGACTTCTTTTTCGCACTTCCAGCGGGCTGATCGGGGGCCTCCAGCTGCACAGCTCCCTCTTGGTCTCCAAGAGGCAAAAGCCCATTGCACTCGGAGGCACTGCTGGGCTGGGTGGCCGTGCTGATGCTGTTGGGTGATGGGACTGTGCTGCAAATTGCCAGCTCCTTACTACTGACTGACAGCTGCCCCCACGAGCTGCTGCTGCTGCTGCTGCTGCTGCAGGACTTCTTGGCCTGGGATTTGCTGTAGGAAACTCCTGGCTCCAGAGCAGAGACCTTGGTGGCACTAATTGCTTCTCTGCTGGCCTCTGTGTTGATGAAGCAGCTCTGAGAAGCGGGTCCAGTGTCGGAGCTCGCTGACCAGTCAAGGTGGTGCTGGTTGCTACTTTTCTGCTGGTGTTTTGATTTTAAGGTGTCACTGGTGAAGTCTTGTTGGAGGCCCGGATCATAGTGCAGAGCAGAATGTTTTTGTGGCCTGTCATAAACCTGGAAGGGAGCAGAAAATAAACAGGAAAAAATAAAATTAGTTTAGCAGCCCATTCATAACCACTGGTTGCAGCTCTTTATTTATGCAGTGAATAACAACAATGACTTTGTAAGAGTTAGAAACCTTTATAAAATCTTCCTATACTTGAGCCAAATTTGCATTTAGATTTCATGCACAGTAAACAAGTTTTGTTTGGTTTCCCTACTCTAAAAACAGTGGAACTATTTCTATAAATGCAAAATTACTAAGGGAACATAGTCTATTGATTTTTAATTTAAAACACAAGTGAAATATCCCCTTTCAATGGATGAATGGTGCAACTCAACCTCCTGGTGAGAATGCCTTTTTCCTGAAAAATAATCACTCACAGAACTTGAGGCTCAACAGCAGCAATTAAACTCATTATTGTAAACAAGAAAACTGCAAAATTATCTTGGAAGTTGTAACAAACAAGAGGAAAACCCATGGGTCCACTTCCCTGAGAAGACAGATTCTGCAAAGATTTAGTTGAATTTCCACATGGAAGCCATCCCTGCATACTTAGTGCTTAAAATCATATGCATAGCGTCAAGTGTGTGAGGCGCACTTGGCAGGTTCAAGATTTGCATTACTCCCTTTCCATTTTGAAACTCTGCTGTTTGCAATGTTGGTGAGAGATATTTTCAACATGATTTCTACTCTGACAGGAGCTCTTCAAGCCACAGAGGTTACAGCAAGGGCAGAATTATGCTGAAGACTCTTACAGAGCAAAAGAAACTCTACTGTTTTTCTCTTGGTGGGCCTCCAGCTAAAAAAAAAAGAAAATTGTTTACTTCAGCTGTAACTTTTTCCTTTTAAAGAAAAAGTATCTATCTATTTGTTTTTTACTTTCTTTGGTTGATCTGTTTTGGGGTTTTTTCTTGACTTTGCAGCTTTATTTTGTAAAACTTTGGGTCAGACCATACAACTGCTTTTGCACAAACTACTGACACTGTTGGGAATGTCAAATAAATGTTGAGACTGAAAATAAAAACAAAACCAAGGAAAGAAAAGTAGATAATAAATACAGTGTGTCTTGTGTTCCTACAAACACCCTGTTACAATTAAGCTTCTCTCAGTTGCCCATTAGATCCCCCTTTGGGGTGTTTGCAACACAAATTTTGGGGCAAGCAGGCAAAAGGGAATAAAAGGCCTCTGAGCTGGGAAAATTAGGCATCCCTAGTTCTGAGCAACTTCAGAGAAGTTTGAAAAGACAGCCCCAAGCCCCTGGCACATTATTTAGTGGCCACTAAACATGCACATTATTGACAAATTGATGTTGAGCTATCTTTCATGCCCATATAAATATAGACATGAGGCTTTTCTGGAATAGGCAATAATGATGAAGTTGTTCTGGTCCATTGTCTGAGCAGCAATCAGGGAGTCTTAAATCCTGTGGATAGTTCAGCTGTCACACACATGGACCAGCCATGCTCAGGGAAAACAGAGATTTCCAGGAATTGTGGAGTGAGAGAACGAAAGCATGCAGCTGTGGTGGAGCTGCAGATGTCGTGGGTGAGCGACACCCGGTTTCCTCAGCCTGAGAAAAGAGCTGAAAGCATAAACAGCCCTTGGGGAATGAATCCTTCTCCTCCTCTTCCTCACAGTGGCCTCCCACACATGAGCCCTGCAGCACACAGAGGACACAACCCACACTGATGCCCTCCTTCAGAAAAGGGAGCCCATCCACTTCCATATCTTGAGATGGGTCCAGGGTGGGGAAACCAGCAGCACCAGCACTGGAGTTTTACAGCTTGTTTTATTTTAATTATTTTAAACTGATCCCAGAGCTCCTGAGACCCATTTTGCTTGGGCCACTTGGGCTTCTCCCACTAGTCCTGGCACAAGGAGGTGGGCAGGCCATGCCCTGGTGATGTCCCAGGGGGATATGGCTGTGCTTCACTCCAGCCTCACATAAAACTTCATCTCCCCAAGGTACCACAACTTGTGATGGAAAGAAGCCCTGGAAATGCTGGGCTGAGGCCCCTCCTGGGCCCCAGCACCCACACGGAGGCAGGGCCAGGCTGTTCCTGAACAGAGCCCTGCAGCCAAGTCAGCTTCTTACACCCACGTTACTTCCAAGTGCTGAGCCGTGAAACTAAATGACCTGAAAGATTTCATTTGGAAGAGAAAAAAAAGAAGAGATAAAAATAAGAAGGAAGGTTACAGCAGGGAACAAAAAAAACCATTGCACTCTGGCAACATCCTATTCCCTCCATATCTATCACAGACATGGAGATCCATGGCCTAGAAGGAGCAATAATCTCTGATCTGTATTTTAAGGCAGTTAATAAGGGCTCAGAATGGAGAGACCAGCTATAGATCAGTGATGAATGTTGATATATGGGCTTGGCTCCTCCAGCCCCATTTCTTTGGCCTGTACATTACACAGTGATGATGCAACTCCCAGCACACCCCCAATGATTGCCCTGTCATTGCTCCAGCAGCACAGGCCACCATCACATCGATCTTAAAATTCATGAGGAAGATATGCCTATGTCATCAAAGGTGCCAGCTCTGGAGGCATTTAATCACGCAGATAAGCACTCCAATTTCAACAGGCCTTCAAAAAATGACCGGTCTGCAGGATCAGGGGACTCCATTTCCTAAGCAAGATGTCAGAACTATATATCTGCCCAAGCACATCACAGTCTGCTGGGTTTCCTCATGAAACTTCTTCCAGCGAAACGTTTATTGGCTCTGCCTTGCCAGACACATCCACACCACCCAAAAATAATTCCTCTGCAGCACAGTGACTAGAGACAGTTTTGCTGCAGCAGGTGGGGTTTCAGGGGCTGAAATGGATATGTGGGGACTGTTTACCTAAAAGCACTACTAAATCAGTTGAAAGTAATGTGGTCAAGTGTATTTTATTCCCCATATATCCATCTGGGTTGCTGTTTGATCCTGTTGGTCCTAATGCTTAGGCCTCAATTCTCCCTGCTGTGTGAGCACCATCTCAAAAAGCCAACAAGGCCTAGCTCAGCCAAGCCAAGACTCTGCTAAGATGACAGAGATGTCAGACCTGTCAGGATGGTAAGGGAATCTTAAGAAACTGATATCTTGATACCTTTCACCCAAATTCTTTACTTTATTTGTCAGTAAGTATGTAATATACTCCAGCTCCATGGGGCTTGTTGGCTCAAACAGAGTTCCTGTGGCAGCCAGCCGAGAACAGCATCAAGAATAGGGGGCTTTTTTTCATGAAAACAGAAGGATTTATCTTTATTTACTTTTTCGTTTATGAGACCCTAAAAATGCTTCAAACTTCAGTGCTGGCCTCTGCTTATCATTTGCCCTTTCATTAAATGGGATTTTCTTCCACAGCCAACTTTTCTGCACTGAGAGTCTGCTCCTTCTTCTTCTGGGGAAGGAGAAGTGTAAATTAACTAATGTAATTTTACTACAACTCAGCATACTTGGTCAATATTTCCCTTCATATACAACTTTCCTTTAAAGAAAACAAAATACAACAAAAAGAAGATGATAGCTTTTGTAACTGCAGAAAGGCTTGAGCAACCTGATCCAGCACATGTCTAAACCTTAGACTATAAGAATAAGACTACAATCCTCTTATTAGTAGAATCAGATTAGCATCCTCTTATTAGTGGAATAAGATTTGAATGACAAACTGGTGAGTTTCAGGCCTCAGCTTGGGCAGTGGTGGGCAGACCTGAGAGCAGGACAGATCCCATTCACTGGTGATCACTGTCCACAGAGAAGAGGTTTTATGCTGTGTTTTATTCTGTCCCTCCAGTCCTGTGCAGCCCTGCACTTGCAGATGTGATTAGTCCCCAAAACAGTTTTATTCTGGTATGCAGCCCTTGCAGCTGAGGAGATGATGCTGAACCAGTCCCAGGAGGGGCAGCACCCTGCTCTGCAGGGAGTACCCAGCAGCAGAATCCATCCCCCAGGGACTCTTTGAGGATGCTTCAGTCTGCACACTCATTCTCACATGCTGCTTCCAATCCAAATGCAAAGACTGGGGGCAGATGACAACAACAAAATCAATGGTCGGTAATATAACAATAATGATTATAAAAAAAATCCAAATTAAAAAAAATAAGATAAAAAATTATGATAAAATATACACTTAGAAAACCCAACACCTGAAAAAAAGAATCTGTATGCTTAAAGGGATGTTTCCCTCCTACTCCAAATGCACCTTTTTTAGGAGGTAACACACATAAGGCTTGTCAAGAATCTGGCTTGCAAATCAAAGTTAATACTACAACGCCCCCTCTTTAAATCATTCGCAGATCCATCTGTGTAATGGCTCCTCAAGTGTAATTCCCTATTAAGAGGCTTTATCTGGAGAGATAAGCAGCTGGTTCCCATGTCACTAATTGCTGTCTGCTGTGATTTTAAAACATCTGCACCATTGTGCTCTTCATTTTCATATTCTAATCACCCTGAAACTTGAAAAAGGTACATCATTGATTGTTTCTGTGGGTTAATTAGTACACAGTCTCCTTGTAGAGACAATTTAAAGGCAGTCAGAACCTCAATCAGCAAGTTTGTTTTAAAAATTAATAACATCAGGAGCGTCTGTGGGGATTGGCATCCACAGTGACACATCAGTGTGCTCTGAGGACATGCCATCCTTTGTTATATTCTTCACAGGGATGGAAACAAAATTGAAAAAAAAAAAAAAAAAGAAAAAAGAAAAGAAGAGGAGGAAAGTCTTCCCTAAAAGCATTATGTCAGTTACAACAGGCTATTGGTGAGTCCTTTCTTTTATCTCAGGGCCACCCCTGCCTCACCAGCAAGAGCAAATCTGAACAAATCAAAACATCACATAAAACCTCTGTGTGGTCTAGCAACTTGCAAGCATTTTTTGGTGTCGATTTTGCCACCTAGTAGCTGGCATCTCGTCGGAAATCCATGGGGTGAACCTGTGATCTACGGGGGCACTTGCTCTGCTTTGCCTCCTGAGCTGGAAAGGCGCTGGATCCCCTGGTGCTGTCTCCTAACCAGGCAGAGGAGGGTTTTACCTCAGGCACAGCAGTTTGCTGTGGCACAGATGCTTCATGCAGACTGGACCTTCCTCGTACTCAGCCAGCTCAGAGGGAAGGCAGGCCTGAATTCAGAGCTGCTTTACTTGGGTTTATACCCAAAAGTACTCCAGACAATCCTGGTAACAGAGCTTTGGAGTCTAGCAAACTGTCAGCCTGAGATGTTCCAGGCTGAATGAATAAATCTGCAGGCTCTGACTGAAAATGTAGTTGGCATTCTGAAAAATCATTCTCTGTTCTTGTCCTGAGTTCCTAAAAACTGGAGAAGTTCCAAATTATTTGTTCCCCTTGAAAAAGCTTTCTCTTTAGCTTCTGCTTCCTAGACATGCATGAACACATGTTGCTAGAGAAGAAAAAACCCTTTGAAAGAAAGAAAAAACTGAGATTTCTAGCTCCAACACATGAATAAATAATCCTGGCTCAGCTCATACTTTTGCTCAAAATTGAGCATTTCCCCTTGTGTCCCAATGGGACAGCTGTAAACTGCTCACTTGCAGGCTCTAATCAGAGCTACAGGTTGGAGATATTTCATGTCTTTTGGTGAGTGCACTGAGCTTTCCCAGGGCAGAATTACTCTGTAAATAAAAGATGCCAAGTGGAGGAGACAGAAGGCTCAGGCAAATATAACTCTGGCCTGATGACTTACAGGTTGAGCAGTCATGGACATGAGGTGTCAGGAACCTGTGATCAAGTCAAGTCAGCTCATAACTGCAAGTCTCTGAAATGGTCTTGGGAAATTCTTCAGGTCCTCAGTGACTCCAGCCACGGATGCGGGATATAAACCAGAAAAGGACACTTTCTGAAACCACAAACAGTGGAGTCTGCTGAGGAACTCCACTGAATCTAGTTCAAAACTGATGTACGGGCTTTAATTAAAAGTGATATACCTATAGAAAACATATCAGCAACAGTAACAAAAAATTAATTGCCATTTTTTCCAAAATAGGGCATTTTCCAGATTACAGTCCTAAATTTATCACTCCCAGAGTTTACTCCTTCTACAGCTCCCAGGTTTCAAAGAGCACAAAGCCCAAACAACCATCGCACTCAGGAGTGTGGATTACAGAATCAGAGAACGGTTTGGGTTAGAAGGGACCTTACAGATAATCTAGTTCCAACCCCTGAACATTCATTTGACGTACAAAGAGAGGCAGGAATTAATGCAAAAATGCCCATGAGAGCACAACACAGCATGAGGTGGGAGTGGGTTAATTAAAAGCCAAGCAGCAACTCTTTGTGTCCATTCACCAAACAAAACATCCCAGACCGTGGAGTGTGTTTGTGTGATTGTGTCAATACAGAGAAGCTGAAGTTCAGGCTTTGGCATCATGATTGCTTTGAGAATACCTTGTCTAAAGCACTTATCCAAGGAAGAGACAAATCAATGCAGAGATTACTGAATAGTACAAAGATGCTCACATGGTTGTGAATTGTAATTTTTCATGCATTCCTGGTAAAGCGTCTTGATTTTCTAAGTAATTCAGAAATTCCAAAGTTATTCCAAATTCATTTTGCTACCAGCTTTAAACTGAATAATTTGCACACTGTTTCAATCTTCTGCTGCTTTGCCGACACTTCTATTTTCCACATGGAGGGATTGAGGATTTTATTTTGTCAAATTGCAGCAACGTGTTGAATTTATAAAGGTAGGATTTGGCGCTGCAGGCTGATCTGCTCCTTACTGGTGGAATAGACCCATCTCTGCACATATTTTCTCTGTCAAATGTTTAAACAAACCTGTGCTTTTCAGAGCTTTGTATTAAGCATCGAGTCTGGGAAAACTCTAAACAATGGGATTTTTCTGTCATCTCCAACAAAGAACCCATCATCGCCGACACAACAATGCAGTTTAAATATCGTGTTTAACCATAACACTGTTTGCCACCTCGGTTTAGGCAGCTGGGAGAGAACAACTGGGCACCAGCTAAGGTGGATACAACAGGACTCATACAATTTTCCCCATTCAGCTGCTGAGATCACCCTGGTTTGTCCTTGTTTGGCCTCAAGCCAGTGCAAGGATTTTTAGGCAAGTGTTTCAGACATCACATCCACAAAGCCAGGGCTTGCAGAGCAAGGCACCTTTGCTGAGCTGAGTGCTTTCGTTTGTTCAAAACCCTTGCAAATGAACTTAACTGCCAGCAGGAGTGATATTAAGGCTTTATTATTCATATATAAAACATACTTCCATCCCTTCAGGAATGGTTAATTCTGTGGAGTTCAGCCTGCTCTCACCAGTGTGTCGCTATGATGTCGCTTGTCCAAGTTTCTACCTCATCTTGCTCTTCCACTTTGTAATTTCAAGCTGTAGAGGACAATGCACATGTGTACTGTGGCTCAACCAAAATAAAACAGCAGAAGGATCCCAGGACAGACTGGGACCTGCAGAAATGGGAGCAGAAAGGGGTACTAATCTCTGAAAGACTTGTGATGTTTTCTAGGATGTTAATCCCAGAATCCCAAAATGGCAGAATAGGGTGAGTTGGAAGGGACCCACAAGGATCATTGAGTCCTGCACAGGACACCCCAACAATCCGTCCCTGTGCCTGGGAGCATTGTAGAAACTCTTGTTGAGGTCTGTCAGGTTTGGTGCTGTGACCACTCCCTGGGGAGCTGTTCCAGTTCCCAACCACTTCTGGGTGAAGAGCCTTTCCTGATGTCCAGCCTAAACCTCCCCTGACTCAGCCTCTGGTCCTGTCAGTGGTCACCACAGAGCAGAAATCAGATCCTGCCCCTCCTCTTCCCTTCATGAGGAAGCTGTAACTGCACTGGGGTCTGACCTGTGTCTCCTCCAGCCAAACAGACCAAGTGACCTCAGCTGATCCCCATGTGGCTTCCCCTCAAGGTCCTTCACCATCTCAGTTGCCCTCAGCATGTCTGAGATTGCTAAACTGGAAATAAGGATGTGAACAGCTGTGCACTTTAAATTTCTGCTGTAATTTTTAAAAGCCTGCAGTTCTTAATTTGCATTGAAAGGTTTCTTTTATCCTTCATTTAATATAGGAATTTCAGCATTACCTTGAATACTCTTTTTTTTTTTTTTTTTCTGAGGGATGGGAGAAATATAAATGGCTTTTCCATTGAGGCCAGTGATTCTTTCCACTAGAGTTAAATAATTTGATTATAAATTGAGTCCTTAAATGTCAAGGAGATGCTGAATTCACCTGAAAACAGGCATTTGGGGAAGCTCATAAAAGCTGTGAGCTGCAGTCAGTTAGCTCATCATTCTTTTAGCATGCACTTCATTTAGCAGTTACTGACCACCAGATTAATTCTTCCAAAGCATCCTGATTGCAGCTAAGGTCTAGCATGAAGCACTAAATGTGCAACAGCATTGGCAAAAAGTCTAGAAATCTGCCAGAACATCTATCAGGAACAGCTGGGTTATAAACCCTTTGAAAATTTGCAGGACAGGTCAAATACTCAGCGTCTCCTGACTTCCCTGAATGAAGATCTGAGTCCTGTTCCATGAATTCAGTGAGAGCATCACTTGTGCCTTCAGCAAATTCACTGTGAAAAGATGAACTCCACTGACCTGAACCAAAACGTGGGAGGTTCCTTCCCTTTGCAAAGTCTGCCTAGGGAGGTCATACGTGGTGAATTTCTGGCTCTGTTGGGCACACACCAAAGAGCCACTGCGCTTTCTGCAGAGCCAGTGGGTGCTGTGGGGTGTACACATCTAGAAGGAGAATGTGCTCTGGACACTCCCAAAAACCTGGTCTCAGATCAGACTGCAAAGTGGGATTCTGCTTTGTTTTTACCAGTAAAATCCTGCCTTTCTGACAGAAGGGAATAGGAACACTCTCATCTTCCCTTGCAGGGTTATAACAGTCCAAGCAGACATGAAGTGGAACCTATTCCATTTGCAAAAGGCACAGGATGAGTGAGGCTTCAGGAGATTTGTGCTCCAGTTTCCCCATAACATGTGACTATTTTTCATCATTGTTGCCTCATAAAATGTGGTCCCTCTCCCCTTTTCCCTAGAAACCCAGGAAGTGATGGCTGGGGAAATTTACTTGCACACCTTGAAGAGGCCAAAGCAGGGCAGACATCTCTGTTTCTGGACTAGAGATGATGCCCTTGTGACAGCTGTTGAAGATTTTTTTTTTTTCAATCAGGGGATTTTAAATCCATAGGAACTTCAAGGAATGATGGAAGACAGGTTTGGAGAAGGATGCTCACTGGGACTCCTGGGGCATGGACATGTGGGAATAAAAATGCTCAGCTGCAAGTCCTCTTTGAAGACCATAAAAGGGGTGATTTTGGGCAGCCGCAAAATCACAAGCTGCCCTGACTAAATCTGACTGCTCTCCTATAAGAACCAATTTTACCATCCTCTGGATCTGGCTCCCTGCAGATAACTCTGCCATACAGATGTTTTTGCAGGTTCCTCACCACACCTGTGGCCAAGTCTTTCCCAGTAGGGGGAAATTTAACCAGGCTTGTAATAATGTACTGGAGCAACAAAAACAAAATGGTGACATAAATAGTCTCTCTGGTGGTGCTAGGGGATGGTGATAGGTACTGCATTTTTGGGACATTGCTGTGCTTTTCCTGAATGGCACCTATCTCTGCTTTGATGTTCATCGCTCATCTCTCCTTCCTCCCCTCCCTCCCCAACTATGACAAAATCACCTTTACTAATAAACCTCCAGTTCAAATAGCAGGTTTTATTTAGTGTGCTATAAAAACAGTCATTTCTCAGATCATAAAAAGGGCTCAACTGGACTGCATCATTTTGCTGAAGTGAGTTTTCTGGTGGAGTGATTCTCTCTTCTAAATGCCACAATCCCCCACTACCAGTATTTATGTACCAAAATAAAATGCAATTTTCTGTACTTTATTAAGTGTGAATCTCTGGTGCAAATCCATTTGGGAGCTGATCCCAAGATTTAATTGTCCTTTGCTTTTTACTTTTAAGATATTTTCAAGATTTTTCACAGTATCACCAAGCTAAATACAGTTTTATTAAGGTACAACAGCATCACTTTAAGGCCCTGACCAAGTTTAGGTTTGTCTTCTACACATATAAATCCACAGCAGCACAGAGCAGAAAAAGAAAGAGCAGGGAGCTGTGATCTAGAAAGGAGGATTGCAAAACACCCTGAGACCAGCTTTGTGCTTAAATGACCTCCAGAACTTCTCTAGTTTCTCACCCAACAAATCAGGTGTAAAATGGAGCCCTGAGTCTCACACCCACCAGGCTAAATACAAAGTGTTTTAATATAAATTCAGGCCTGGGATTAACATCCAGAGCAGAACTGGCATCAGGAGAGCATCTGGGTAAAAAGTGGCCTATCCCATGCTGAGAATCTGCTCTGGAGAAACCCTTACAGCCCTGGACCTGTGCACAAATGCATGATTTCTGTCCACACACTCCACTTGGGACTGGCATCAGACCAGGCAGAGCCATGGTGTTCTTCCACCAGCACTTCAGAGCTTTGCCCTTTTAATTGCCTTTGTTCTAGTAACTCACTTAGCCACATTTCTTTTCTCTATACATGTTGATGAAGCAAAACTATTCCCAGCCCTGCTATTGCTTCCTCCTAAATGCTGACTGCGTGCTTGAGTTGAGTCAGTCTATAAAAACACTGGCACTGAAGATACAGCCTCCAATCCAAGGAGCTTGGCAAACAGGCTAAATCACAAGCAGCAGGACTCATTTTAGATATCAAAGTGCACTTGCCCATTGTTAAGGGAGGGAAGCTCTGCCTCTTTTTTACAAAATTTACTTATTTTGGAGGATTGGAATTGGAAGAGTTTGGCAGAATGTGTTTCCAAGAGTTGGTTGAGGAGAGAGGGAGACTGGCTAAAGCAGAGGTGAGTCTGGTGTTAGAAGCATCTGAAGTACACCTGAAAGGGAATAAAAATACATGGGGACAGCAGGGCCACAGAAGGTCTGTAGTTTAGCAGTGACACACGTTAGGAAAACTGACATGACAAACATGGCTCACACTTTAGGAGGGTGTGTAAATAATCATGAGAGCACCTTATCACAGAAATCAATGGGTTCTCTAGACCTGGGAGTTTCTTTTTAAAACTAGGCTGGGTGTTTTCCTGACATGTATTGGACTTGGAACAGGAATACATTTAGGCAAATCCCCTGGTATGAGTCATGCAGGAGGTTTGACTAAGTGGTTCTTTCTAGTCTTAAAAATCTGCGACTATATAACCTCTCTAAATCCTACAGTGTTTTGTCCAACCTGGTGTTAAGCAATTCCAGCAATGTGTCTTCAGCCTCTTCTTCTGGGAGTCTATATCCCAGCACAATAAATCTCACTGTTCAGAGTCTCTTCTCCCTTCCCCTGGAACCATTTCCATCACTAGACATACCTCAGTTCTGGATTCATCCCAACAGTTCCTCCTCATCCTTGGACCAAAAAGAATGTTTCACATTTTTAAACAATCCATTTTGCTTGCCATATCCCCTGCTGCTGTAAAGCACTGTGTCCCACGGGTAAGACAGAGCTGATTTACTAGGAATGGCCTTTTTTGTCTTGGCAAACCCAGTGAGGTGTGGTTCCCCCTGGAATAAAAGATGGGCAGTGTTGTACCACACTTCATACTGCAATGATGAGAGGTGCCAAAATCCACCAGTTCAACACTCTCAGGCCACCAGTCTGGCACAGGGAAAGTTACTGTGATTTCTGCTGCCATTCCTCTAACCTGGCTGAGCATGGACTTTTGAGAGGCAAATCTGTGTGAAATATTCCTCCAGACTGACTCTGTCCTCGCCAGATAGCTGAGATTTGGCTCTGAGCTTTAAAAGGAGGCACTGAAGATCACCTGATCTGGATTCAAACCTCAAAGATGTCTCTAAAACACTGCAAAACCAAAACATGCTGGGTGCGAAGACTCAAGAACCCTGGAATCAGTTTTAGACATTGGCTACATTTTTTCCTCTTTTTCTTTCTTTTTTTAAATTTTTTTTCATTTCCCCCCCCCCCCAGTTGTAAAAATAGAAGAACATATTGAATTGGTCTTTTCTGGTTTAAATTTCTCTGCTCTTCTGTATGCTGCATCACAGTCTCAAAACATGAGCCCAAATGCAGAGCTCTGAACAGTTGGAGACCTCTGCCTCAATCCAAATGTCACAGTTGGTGTTCTGAAGGGTGTTTTGGGGAGATTTTTTGGTGTGCAGGGGGAAAAAAGAGCAAAAGCTAAATCCCAAACCACTGTACAAAAGGGATGCATATGTTGAAGTCACTGTTGCAAAAACTACTCAGTGACTGTTTTAAAGATCCTTATTAAAAATCTATTTTATTCTAAGTATTTGCCAAATACTCAGCAGGTTTTTTTCCCCTCTGTGTTTTTCCCCCTTTGTTTTGCTTTCCACCAGACAATACACGCAGTTCTGCGTAATCCCCCTTTAAGGATTTCTCTCAAGGATACACAGATATCTATTTTCTGGTACCAGACACAACAACCTTGTGAAATCAGGGCAGATTCATCACCCATCCTGCACACGACCTTATCAGCAGTTGCTATGGGTGGCCCCTGTGGAATACTGTGGAAAGGGCAAAGCTGGAAAATGTGCACTTTAAAGTGCCAGAGAATTTAGTTCAGTGTGCAGCACTTGTAATTTCTGCTGCTGCAGACTGCTCAGCGTGTTATGGATATCTGAGAATTCTCTTTTTCCCTGACTAGAGGTCATGATATTTATTACAGTAAATTTTTTTCCCCCCCTCCCCCTTTTTTTTTTTTCTTCTGGAATAGGTAAGGTATAATTGAAGGTGTCAGCTTTCTTGCATTTATAATATCTCCAGAGATGAAGAGAGAAGTGAAATAGAGCTTCCTGCCACTCCTTTCCCCACATGTAACATATTTTGCATTTACTTGTACTGACAAAGGGAATATTTAAAGAGAAGGCAGTTGTGCTAGGTTTTGGTACAGGAGGTATTACAAAAAAAAATTGACAGGAAAACACTCAGGTAGATGGACTGCAGCAGCAGATAATAAAAATTGAGGTTCTAGTTTCCTCATCATTTATATTCCCATCTGGTGGCATCTACTACTAAATATATCCAGATATATTGAATCTGGATATATTGATTTGAATGCCATTCTCTATACAGAGCCATGGAATTACATTTTGTAAAAATATTACTTCAGTGAGTAAAATCAGCGTTCTAGTATATTCATGCAGAGCAGAGTGCTACAAACCAATGAGAAAACGAGTAACTAAAGTTTATTACATCTCAGCATCATTCACACCAAGCAAAAATAACTGGTTAGTATCTAAAGTCAATCTTAAATGAATCTCAAAGCACTTCATGAAAGAAGCAGCAGTCATTATCCCCCTACAGATGGAAATACCAAGGCTCAGTGATTTGCCCTAGGTATTTCATGTTCCTTGATGAGTGCAAAAGGGAGAATTTAGTGAGTATTCCTCATACTCATTCTTGCTGATGACCATGAAGATTCCCATGACCAAGGCCACAAGTTCACGTTTCCAAGGCATTCTGCAATCCAGACGAACGTGCCTTTGAGTAAATGAAAATCTGTCTGGAGTGCAAACAAACTGATGCCTTGCTGTATGAGCCTGAACGTGCCATCTAAAGTGCCTATTACAGGCACAGCTGGAATCCCTGTTTGCCAGGGGAGGAATAGCATGGATCTGTGTTTCAGCACAGCAGCACCTTTTCACGGCCTGTCAGCTGGGATTCCAGCGAGTCTCATACCTACAGGACTGCGATTTCTGTGCTGCAAACCCACGAGAGTGTTCTTTTCAAAGGGTTTTAGCTTTGTGGAGATAATGAAATGGATTATCCATGCACCTGCTGCTGCAGCATACCTGCAGTTCTCTACCTGCCGCGGTGTGTGCGTGTGAATGAGCGTGTTGGTGGGCATCTTATTTTAAAGAGTGGGTTTTAGTCTCACAGAATGAGACCTGGGGAAGATCCCTAGTCACCCACCCTTCAGGTAATTACACCAGGAGTAGCTACCAGGTATATCATCTTCTCACCAAGCAGAGGATACTGTGGCAGGCAAAAAGTGACCTTGTGTTTCTCATGCTCAATCTCCCAGCAATGTGCCGCAACTTAAATTACAGCATGGGAAACATAATTAGGTTTTCTTCCCTTGCAGACTTGTTGTGCACCTCCTGTCTGAAAAGGAGGGGTCACTTCAGACAGAGGCTTCAGCTCAGCAAGGCTGCCTGCTGCTCACCAGGGCTTTGCTCTGAGCAAGATAGAGGAAAGGTTGCAATTAAAGCAAAGACTTCATGCTTTTGGGGCTCCTTTCCTCCAGAAACATAGTATTAACTCAGGAACCACAGAAAATGAATCCTAAAGTTGGAGGAAAAATAATAAATTCAGGTTGGTGTTCAAATCTTTCATCCCCATGACAGCGTTTGGTGCCACGGTGTAGTTTGGAGCACCTGGTCAGGCATGGCATGAATACTTGATTGTGGTCAGGTTTGGAATGGGTCTTGTTAAAATGCTACAGGAATTGGCTGTCGCAGACAACTTTTATAAAAATCCTTTCCTTAGGATTTTTTCCTCCTGAGAAGCTGAGAGGCCTCAAGAACAAAGTGTAAATATTGATTATATGCTGCTGTGGAATGCAATAGGTGCATCTGTGATTGGCCCACGTTGGATGTTTGTAATTAACGGCCAATAACAGCCCAACTAGTTATTGGCCATTAATTACAAACATCCTGTCTGAGTCACAAACCTTTGTTTTTCATTCCTTTCTATTCTTAGCTTAGCTAGCCTTCTGATGAAACCTTTTCTTCTATTCTTTTAGTATAGTTTTAATGTAATATATATCATAAGATCATAAATCAAGCCTTCTGAAAAATGGAGTCAGATCCTCGTCCCTTCCCTCAACCTGAGACCCCTGTGAACACCATCACAATTGCCCCTCCAGCCCCATCTGTAGAAAAGCTTGGTGCAGCTCATCAGCTGGAGCAGAGAATTGTCAGATTGTGGCTCTGCCACCAAACTGTCACCAACACCTGGTCTGGGAGCTTGGTGTCCCTCTGTGACCCCTGGGGCCTCCAGAGAGGACAGCAGGCATGCTAACTCACCCTGCTGGCTATCCAGGTCACCTGAGAAGATGCTTTAGGCACCCAAACCAGACATCCAATGGGAGGTAGTGTGCGCGCAGCCTAACTGAGCTCAGTGTCTCGTAATAGACTTTTAATCTCTTTCCTGCAGCTCTTTGTCAGACTCAAATGGGCTGAACTACGCCCTTAAAAAAGTCTTTAGGAAGCATCTCTTGAACAATAAAATATACTGAGGCCCAACCTGTTTATGGAAAAGGATTAAATTTTCAATTTTTTTTTTTGGCCTAGAGATCCTTAAAGTTTTTTGAAAACACAATTTTGATTAAAATTGTGTTTTATTATGGGGTTGTGTAATGTCATCTCTCCTACCTGAAGTAGAGAATTTTTCATTCCTCACCATCAACTCATAATATCACAAAGTCCTAATATGAATTTGTCTTCTGGTTTTCTTTTCTTGAGACAAACCATGGAAGAGCAGAGATAATACTGGATACAGCTCAGTCTCTGTGCCTTTCCTCAGTGCCACTTGACAAGGAAGTATTTTAAAAACTAATCCAAGGAACAAAGTTATGCACACAATTGAATTTAAACCCAGTCTTTTTTTGCAGGATGTCACATTTCCTTGCAGTTCCTCTGAAAATGCCGCATTGTGCAAACATGCATTTGGAAACACAACAAATCTGTTACCAGGATTCAAGCTGGCCATGCTGCTCAGATGACCACACTTCTGCCTTCTTGTTCAAACCTTTGCTCGGTGTTTTGAGGTTTGCTCATCAGTAAAATCTCGAGTTAAGGACATTTTGGCAACCACAGGGTAGAAGAGCTGACCACAGGAAGAATGCAACTCAAACATGAGCAGCAGCACCCTGTGACTCTGGGCACCCTTCCCTCCTGCTTCTTCAGTAGGTCACATCCCACAAGCGCATCTCTGACCTATTTGTGGTGCTTCCAGAGAGGCCTCATCCCATCACCACACCTTTAATGAGCAGTTCATTACTCTGTCCTCTAAGACCAGTGCAAATGAGGGCTGAGAGATCAGAAAGGCTTTGCTCTGCTGAGATTAAATGTGGTTTGAGGTATTGTCTGCTGCAGACATATTTTCGACTCTTGATCCCTCTTCCTCAGGCTTTTTGGGGGAAAAAAACAATTTATCACTATGAAAAGTTCTAGGAAGAGCCCAGATGTCTGGGCATGGGGAGCAGGAGCCTCCCCACACATGTGGTCAATGGATTTAGACCACACTGATGCTGGACCAAGTCTTGGCCCCTGCTCGGGCATCCTTTGGAGGACCAACACGCCCTCTTCTTTTTTTCCATCACCAATTTGCCATTTTTCTCACTTGTTTCTATTTTACCAGGAAAAATTCTCAGGACTGTGGTAGTCAACATGGTCTAACTGATCTAGGGTTTTGGAGATCATTTTTGTCTTCTTGTATCTGCTTCTGACTCCAGCATTCCCAGGTCTTCAATGAGTCCAGGCACAGTTTTTCTCAGTTATTAGGCAATGCTGAACCACAAATTTGGCACTGGCCAAAGTAATAGCATTATATAAGTCATGATTTTAGTGAAGAGGATATTTCAGAAGATGTGTTTTCCCACTCTAGTGGAGGTCCTGCTGAAGCAAGGATATCTGCACAATTCCCTCAAAGGAAAACAGACTTGAAAACATTAAAAGAACAAAAAACTTTGGATGAAACTCATTAAATTTTGACAATCTTAGCTCACCATCTCCTCTGAAGACCCTGTCTAACTGCTAGAAACCAAAAAGAACACCTTTCCCATGAAGTGAGGGGAGCAGGTCACTACTTTAAGCTCCAGTGATCTATTTCCAGCCCTATTAGGGCAGCAACCTCAGGACACAGATGAGAATCTCTCCCCCTCTGGCAGGTTAGGTTAGCAGTGGGCAAGATGCAAAGTTCACCTGAAATGTGTGCTGCTCCAGCTTGTTTGTTGGGCAAGCAGCAAGAGCTAATGCAACAGTGCCTTTTTTTGCTGGTGAGCTGAAGAAAATAGCTAAATTTTTTCACTTCCAACCGATTTACCCTGATAGTAAAGATTTAAAGTGTGGCTCGCTCAGGAGAGCAAGGCTTAACACAGGTGTGGGTGAGGGAGCCTCAGAGGCATCAGAGCAGCACAAAATCCTTTCTGCAGCTCACAGGAAGGGTCAGAGGTGCCTGTTTGGATTTTCTGCCCACGCTGGAGTAACACGAGTGGCAAACAAGCCAGGTTGCTTTCTAACAATCCAACCTCGGGAGCAGCAATGGTTTGGGGAATATCACTGCTGAGCTTTGGTGTAGATCAAATAAAAACACCAAGGTTACTAGGGATACGGGGAGAGACTCATGGAGCAATTAAATAACCAAGAGACACACACACCCACACACACAGCCCTCATTTACTCAAAACCCTGACAGTTGTTTATTGAGAAGTAGGTGTTGACGGTTCACTTGTCTTGGATGGATTTCTCCCGGAATAAACACCAGGGCTTTCAAAGTGCCTGATCCCATTTTCTTGTAAAAGAAGTTTAAAAAAAAAAAAAGAAAGAAAAAAGAAAGAAAGAAAAACCTTGAAAATCTCCCACAAACACTATGTACAGCATGGGTATCATTACTGCTGTGGTGCTGCAGAGAGGACACTCCATGTATGGGAAAAGATTGAGCTACAAGAGTGTTTTGGAAAACGAAGAGTTATTTCGCAATAGGCCGTGACATCTCCCTTGGAGAAAACTTGCCCAGATTCTGCAGATTGCTTTGCAGATGGAAAAGGGACAATGTCTGCTTGCAGTACACTCTCAGATAAAGTCAATTTTGGCTTGATCTAGAAATTTTCCCTCCCCAGGAGACCTAGACTGAACACTGAAGGCATCTATCCTTCTTTAAGCTAATCTTTACATTCAAGTGCAAGTGCAATCAATAACATCAGTGCAATCTCCATAGCAAAACAAAGCCCACTGGATGCCAAAAGGCTGAGCAAAATCCTTCTTCTCAGTCCCAGGTCTGTGTTATCAACATCTAAAGAGACAGCTGACTCTTCACAATGCAAATAGAAGAAAAGGGATGAAATGAAAGGAAGTTCACACTTAATATTAGAACCTGCTGACAGCAAGATGTATTAAGTTATAGGGCAGCCCACAAATGCAACAGGAAACCCACTTTTGAACAGTTAAGACTAGAAAAATTATTTGAGTATGGAGAAAGAGCCGCAGAGAGCAATTGTGTAATGATAGGAAGAGACACATAAAGGTTATCTACCTACATCTTTCCCATTCTTACCTCCCATGTTTCAACAGTATTCCCAGAGAATTTTATTTTAATCCCATTGCAGAGTTTTACTGCATATAGTGGAAACACAGCTACTTTGACACAGGTTTAAGAAATCTCTCATGGTCAGAATGGCCAAAACCGAGGATGCTGAGCAAGGGGATTTTCAGTAACTGCTCTGAGCTGCACTTCAGTGTGTGCATGAGTTCACATTTACAGTCTCAAGAAGAGGTAAGTGTTCATAGGAGTCTCATTCCTGAACTTCCTTGCATTAGAAAAGTAGGCATATTACTCCAGGATATTATATATGTTTGCATTATCATGCCATGTAGCAAGAATCAAAAATTGACAGAATCACAGACTGGTTTGGGTTGGAAGGGACCCTAAAGCTCATCTTTTTCCAACAGCCTGCCATGGGCAGGGACACCTTCCACCAGACCAGGTTGCTCCGAGCCCCATCCAACCTGGCCTTGAACACTTCCAGGGATGGGACTTCCATGTGATTCTTCTCTCCTTAGTCTCTTATTTAACTTCAAGTGCTTTTAAAATCACTCCTATCCATGGATAATTTTTTGTGATATGTGCATGGACAAACCACCTGAAAATACTTTATTTGAAGGTAAAATTAAAAACCATCACAGGGTAAAATCTAATTCTGGGGTCTGAAAGCACTTTTCAGGGATGCTGCTGGGTTTGCCACACTCCCTGGCTCACCAGTGAGAGCAATCAAGCAAATAACCCAGCTAACACACACGCTTAAACAATCCTTACACACTTGCTGTCTGCATTCTCCAGGGGACCTTTAGAGGCTGTTTTGTACACAGTGCAGCATGAGCTTTCAGTGGTGTGAAATAAAAAGGTTAGTGCCACGGCAAAAGTTCCAAACACAGAGAATACTGCTCAGGATGCATAAATAATTAAACAGTGTGCATTTAAAACATGAACCATTAAAACAGACTTTGCGAGAGGAAAAAATAAAAACCAAAACTAAAACTAAAACTGTAGGATGCAAATGAATCTTTCATAAGGCAAACCTTCAGATGCTCGCTTCTTCATGGGCACTTCACAGTGCTCTTTTTCCTTTTGAACCCAGTATTCGTACAAAAAAGCGTTTTGACAATCCCACTAGGATGCTCATCCTCTGTGTTCAGAGGGAGATTTATAAAGATCACAAGGCAGGATTGTGAATATAATGATCCCAGGGATTAGCCTTTCTTCCAGCTATGGTAGGGCAGTCCTCTGGATCTATCTGAAATCAGAGAAGGGGCTCTTGACTGTGAGCCAGTGTGCAGCTTTCTTCTCACTGCCATTGTCCCCTCCCCACCTACTCTCATGTGCTTGCAATACTTTAAATGCTTAAAAGTTTAAAACAGTTGCATGTTAGCTATCACCCTCCCTGTCAAGGGAAAATGAAGGAATTTCCATTAAAAATAAGACAACTGTTGCTCTCTGCCAGAGTGGATCTACTACTGGCAAGCCCTGTTTAAGTATTGATAAAGGAGCTTATTTAACCTACTGGAAAATCAAGCCCAAAGGATAAGGAAAAGCTTATTCAGAGGAAAGAAGATTTTGTGATTAAGACACTGGATAGGTATTTAGAAAACCTCTTGTTTCCTCTTATTCTCTTGTACCCTCTTTGACTTTGAGCAGGGAACTTTATTGTTACGAGCCAAAATGCCAGAAGAGATCATGTCCTACCTAGGCATTTAGAAATGGATTTAGGAGGAGCAGGGCTCACTCCCCAGTCAAGATGCCTGATCCAGGAACACAGTCAATGGTCATCCAGAGGCATTTCAGTGGTTGGTAAGAGAGAAAAAGAGACTTATGATGATGATTAGGCCAATGTAAAATCTAATTTGAGCTCTGGATGTCCATGGACAATAGCTGGACTGCGAGGATAAAATGTGTTCTCCAAAGAAGATAAAACTTTGCAGAATGTTGTCCCAAATTCTGTGTCTTTCTGTCCAGAAAGAACAGAAATAATAATCTTTCCTCTCTCTTGCTGCATACCTCTGTTTTTGTTTTAGCATGTAAACTCTGAGGAGCAAGACCTGTCTCTCACAGTGCCCACCACAACAGGGATCAGGTTTAGTCCAGGCCTTTTCAGACTGAATACAGCAGAGAGACACACAATTAACTGAATTAAATCTTTAACCCCTTACATCCAAGGGCTAAAGAAAAGGCAAGAACAATATAAAAGTAGCTGAAGTAGTATCACTTATGTAAGAAGAGAAAGCCAGCATGAAAGAGGAACTGTGCATTACCTATCATTATTTCCCCAAATTTTTATGCATGTGAACTTTTAAGTAACCACTCTGGTTTACAGAACATTATAATAAGTATCTATAATAAATGGCTTTAAAGTCTGTCATAAAAACATTACACATAAGCAAAGACAAGAACCTGAAAGGTCTCACAGCTTGATGAGTTTATGAGTGTGGCCTCAACTCAGTCCATTTAATGGTACAGGCTTTAATTACATGCTCACATACTGCTCTTTTCTGCAAGGCCCCAGCTTCACCAAGTGCCAGGGAGAGGTTCTAATTCCTGTAACTTTATAGCACATTAATCACGGGTGATGAGGCCATGAATCAGTTATGCAAGCCATCCCAAATACATACTGATGAAATCTGCAAGCCACCACCACCCATATTCTGATTATCGACCTCTGCTAGAGATGAACTATTTTGGGATTGTTTTAAACAGTTCTAAGGACATACAGAGTTTTCTGAGTAGCACAGGGGTGTCTGATCCCCCACTACCATAATATCACATGCCTCAGTTTCCATGTGGTTGTTTATTGAGGGTCTCAATAAGGAAAAATGTGATGGTCTAACATTGAATGCCCTCAAGTAGTGACCTCAGGCAACATTCTGTATGGCAAAAACCCTGCCAAAATACCTTTAAACAAACTTTATAAGCACTTTGTAGTTAACTCATTATGTGGTGTTACAAAACCCCTTTGTTATTTATTTAAAAAAGGTATGCTCTGTCAGAGTGTAATATGGTTGAAAAAAATCTCCTTTGTACAAGGCAGAATGTTACTCATTGCAATGTACAAACGAGATGGTCAAGATCTAAAGTTTCATCTGTTTGTTTGTTTTCTTTTTTTGTTTGGTACTGGGTACAAGGATGTCTCCCTAGGAACAGTAGATGAAGTAGATGAGAAGGCAAAGAGAGATTTACTGTATTTAATTTCTATTTGTCATACAGAGACATGTGTACAGGTTGTTCCAACTATTAGTGTTATCCTTTTTTGGTAGTGGCTTGAAATCTACCCCTCACCAAGTCATAAATATTACATTTGGAGAGACCTTTCAGGCCATTCAAGTCACCCTTTTGCAAGAGGTACAATGGTCCCTACTAAATATTCACAAGCATAATTCAATTTTGTCATCAGAAGGGTCATTTGCCTCCTAATTACCATGGAAATAATGCAACGGACCACTAGGTCTTCACCACAACACATACATTATTTCCCACTATGCTCCAATATATGGACACATAAATTGTCCTTGCCTGTTTAGTTCACTGCCAAAGTAATCCCAGCCACGAGTATGTTGTCCAATAAACCCCACAGCTGACACAAAGTCTCAAACAAAAAAAATCTCTCCCTGTGTCTTAAAGTGAAATTTCAAAGTGAACCAGAGAGCCAACAGCAGCTTTTCTTCAAAGAGTGCTGATAGTTAAAATAATTTCCCCTCAAAAAATTCTGTTGCTCTAGGATTTTAGAGGAGAAGGAAATAAGAAACAATGACTTTGAAGTAATTAATCTCAGAGAAAGAAATTAGATCAGGGTTCATATTTTACAGTGATTTACATCTTGTGCAACCCCATTACATTTAATGGGACTACTGAAGGTCTATGTCAACATGGAATGTGACTCTTCAGGCTTAAGTGCTGTGATTCATGGACTGGGTTACAGTGGGAGCTGTTTTTAGGATAAGACTTTATCTCCCAGGACTACTGACAGAGATTTTGGTTTTATTTGGAGGGGGGAGGGTGCTTTGTTTTCTCTTGGTTTGAGGAATATTCAAGGGGTTTAGCCAGTTCATCAGATGCCCATATTTCACATCTTTTGCTGTGATACTTATTCTAATGGGAGTACCTGGGCTCTTGGCATGCATATTGTCATGATTTTTGATGGCATAACTCTTTATTGTGGATCATATAGAATATAAAACATTCAGAAGGGAACAGTACTGCCTGAAAGTGGAAACTATTGACCAAGGCCAAGAGAGGCAGTATTTTATAAATACCTATGGTGTTGTTCCCCCCTTAACTTCTATTTGCTTTCTTCCTTTTATTTATTTTTTTTTAATCCTACAAGGGCCTGAAATGAGCATATATGGAGTTATATTTCTTTCTTTCCTGTAAAGATTTATAATATTGAATTACTACTGCAGATGAACCAGAGTTGCTACACAGCTTTTGACATTGTTGAAACAATAGACTGCAGGCATAAATCCAAAACACTACTGAATGAAATAATTTTGGTGCCTTTTGCCATTAACCAGGAGGGTTGTAATAGTGTAACGAATATTTAACATTTCTTTTCTATTTTTATTAGAGTTTGTAGCACCTTATAAAGTACAAGAAGCACTTACTGCTTTGTTCCATATATAAATTTCCTGTCTTGGAGTGTAAACTGCTAGACATCATTTAGAAACCATTCTTAAAATGGAAGAACACTCCAGCAATACTTCAGATTAGATATATAAATAATTCTATGGGATGTTTAGTAACTGCAATTTCCAAGGAGGACTATGAGCACATTTCGCACCTGAAATTCAGTGCACAAGGCCCACTCCCACTCAGGAGATTCCACAGGAAAGGAAGAAAAAATAAACCTATATGTCACTTGTGTTTCATTCAGAAACTAATGTGTATAGGAAACAGATATTTAACTCTCCACTCGTGTATTCTGTAGGGATTGGTGGATTTACAGTGGAATATTCCAAGGGAAACTACATTCAAGGCACGCTGGCACAGAAACATTTTCTATTTGATACTACCCTGGCAGCTGCTGTGCCGTGTCCTTTCTCTAGGTACACACACTATGCAGGAGTGGGAAGAAATTTAATCTGGGAAACTCTAAATTAAGGCTTGCCTACACTTTGTGCTTCGCCTGGGCTCTTAAACTTGTTTTTGATCAGCTATGACTATTGTCATGCAAAATGTTACTTCATAGAAGTTTATTTGTATTTTGAACTTGCAGTTCCTTGCCCAGAATAGGATTTGAAGGTTGGACTCAATGATCTTGGGGCTTTTTTTTTCCAGCCTAAACGATCCTGTGACATACAGACAAATATTACCATTCTGGTGTACCACTACAGAAGACTGTGGGTGTCCCCTCACATGTGGTACCTGAGTGATGATTCATAGCAGAAGTCTGATACTAAAGGATTTATGGAAAGACTGTTTTCCTCCCTCAAAGTGGATACTTGCCTCTTTAAGTCAGGCAAAAAGACCCCCAAACCAAACAGATTGGCTTGAAGCTTTGCTTGGTGCTTTTGATCATGTCACACCATTTTTCCACCACCTCCCCAAATAAGCGCCAAAAGATCTCCAAGGCTCAGTTTCAATCTCCTGCCCTCTGACTGGTGTAGCACCGGAGCCTGCTGCCACTCTGCAGTTTGCTCCACTCTTCCTTCATTAATGGTTTCCCTTTCTCCCTGCTGGCACCTCCCAGTGCGAGCAGAGAACCCCTGGCAGCCCTGGGAGCTCTGCAGAGCGCGGAGGGCAAAGAGAGGAGATGCGAGCTTAAAAGTGGGGTTTGATCTACTCCACAAACACTGACCACACTGCGAAACAAACAGCTGCAGGAGGAGACAAAGAAGGTCTGAGAACGGAAACCGGGGTATTCTGAAAGCTGGGAGCGGTTAAACACGGTGAAGAGCCACAGCAGCTGACGGGGAGGGAGCTGGGAGCGGGAGGAGGGAGCGCTCCGTCACATGCGCTCGGCAGATCATCATTTTTCAATACTCACATTAAGAACAAGAAAACCACAAAGTTTCATAACTTGTCATTTAGCTTAAGTGGGGGGGAGGGGGGGGGAAGGGGGAGATGAAAGAAAAAATAAAAATAAAAAAAACCCCCTAAGGTTAAAAGAGGAATAATAAAAACATCTCTGAACCACAGAGGATTGCAAGGTGACCTTCAGACGAAATCTGGGGTGAGCAACCCAGCACTTGCCTTCAGATGTCATTCATTTCCTAACTCACTCTTTGCAAAGGAAGGACAAAAGGAGCTTCTTGAGTCATCTGCAGGAAGATGAACAGAACAAGGACCTTCTGTTTGTACTTCTGAGTTCCTCTTTTTAAAATAATAACAGAGAATAGTATGATATGAAGTGGCTGCCTGGGGAATTTTTGTCTTTCTGTTTTTAGTGCACGTCTCTCTGCCTTGACTGAAGGATCCATGCAAATAAGTGGAGGGTTTGCACTGAAGGGACAGCATAGGGAAAACAGCCAAATTGATTGCACACCCCTCAGTTCACACACAAGCACTGCCAAGTGCCTGGAGTACACAATCCAAAAAAGACAACAGCACATTGTGTTCCCTTGCAATGGTTTAACTTCTCTCACTCCTTTTAATAATTGCTCCTATTTAAGATACAAATCTGATTTTTCATGTAACCTTCCCTTGCCCTTTTGTAACAGTTTTAGTTCCTCGATCTCAGGAAGCTCATAAGTGTTAAGGTCTCTGGTGGTATTTAGCTGTGGAAATGGAGGTACTCTTGGAAATTATGAAAATGATGACACATTTGCCATCAAATGATGACATCATTTGGTTTGTGTCAACCTTCCTGTGAGGGGATGATGCTGAAATCTCATTCAGACCTCCCAAATTCCAGTCCCTTCTTTTGAAAACTGCTGTCATTTTAAAATATATATATATAATAAAAAATAAACTGTCATGTCTCAGGGCATAAGCCAAACACTGAGCACAGACAGTGGATAAAAGCTATTTTTCTTGTGATCAAATTATGTTTATTATTATTGTCTACAATGTGCTTTCTTGCACACTCCTTTGAAGCATCTGGTGTTGTCTACAGTCAGTAATTGGAAACGTGCAATAAGACAATTACAAGATTTTGACTAGTGTAACAATTCCTATGATCTAATGTTTAATAAACCTCAGGAGTTAAAAACAGCAGCTCATTTGCTCAGTATTAATATCTAGGAAGCTTTCCTGAGTGAATGAAGGCCAGTTCTTATGGCATTCAAGCTCTCATCATCAATAACACAAAAGGATTTAGCTCCTCACATGCTTATAATAAACATTACCTTTCTGAGTATGAACCCATTAATTTAGTGATGAGATAGAATTCTCTGACGCTGCCCCAGCTCTGTCTCCCAGGTGCAGCAGAGGCCCTGGACATAAGGCAGTCAGGTGAGAATTTTGGGACACAGTTAAGGATGTTCAAGACTATGGAAAATGTTCTGCATCTCCCGAGATGTCTCTGCAGTTCACAGACAGATGCAAATCATAGGACAAAGGCAATTATTTTAGAGAGGTTCCCCAAAGTAAGGATGATGCTCCTGAGTCAGAGAAGCAGTGATCAATGAGGGAGCATCTCAAGAAGTGAGGAAGTCTCAGTGTGATGCACACCCCCATGAGGATGTTGGTACCTCCAACACGTGCAGGGACCTGGCAGTGTTGGGTTTGGGGTTGAACTCAATGATCTTAAGGGTCAACCTAAAGAATCCAGTGATTCTATGATTCAAAGACATCAACTTCTTTAACTGCCCCTCGAATGTTTTTATTTTTTCAAGTCCTCAAGCCATTTAATACATATCATCAGCCTTTCCCAATTTTCCTTTTTGTTGGAAGAAGGGCACAACCTCAGTGACTGGAAACGTGAATGGTCCCAGTTAAAAAACAAACAAAAAAAAACCCCAAAAATCAAGACCTTTCAAGGGCGGAAAAAAGGCAACAAACAAACCTTTAAATTTTAGTCTTTTCAGTGCAGAGATTTCTGCACTGCCCACAATCTATCAGACCACAGTGAGATCTGGCAAAGTGGAAAAAAAAGGCCTTTTCAGAACCAAGGTTTCACAGGTCATCCTAAGACCTGTAGCTGTTTATTTCCTGCTGGAGAGACTCTCCCTAGGCATTCTGTGTACCTGTGGTGCCAGAGAGGCTCCTGTTGGCATCAGCAGGAGTGTGTCGCACAGGAGAGAGAGAGCTGCACTAAGGGATCTCTTCTTAATGGGACAGTGCATTTTTACAAGCTGAAAGCATGCCTGAGCTCCAAAAGTGCAAAGTTTCCTCTGCATCCACAGCTGAGGTCAGTGTACAGAGAATTTCCTCCAGGCAGGCTTTGCACAGAAAACCCCTCAGCACAAGGTCTGTGTCTGTGAGGGAAGCAGCAGGTTAACACTCACCTCAAGCACCCTGTTAACCTGGCACCCTGGGAGTGCTGCTGCAGCAGGCAGCAGGCTCACCAGGGGCTGAGACAGCACACATACCACTGTGCCAGAAATAGCTGGATGTGGCAGGAGTGTCACGTCTCCCTGACTGGAAGAGTCGGGTTTCTCTGCGGCACAGGAATGGCTGAACAGCCTGTGGAACAATATCATGGGCACATACAAATTGCATGGGTGAGGAGGAATCAAAAAAGAGCTGCCTGATGATGACAGTCCTGATCCTTCTGGTGCCATCTGGTTGCACCATCCCTGCTCTGCACATCAGGCTGAGCATGCACTGTGCTGGAGGCAGCATGTTGCTGCCTTTGGTGGTGTAGAGACCCAAACTGGGCAAGGCGTCTGCAGCCACACGTGTCCACACAGCCACGCATGTCCACACAGCCCCTCTGCTCCACAGAGCTGCTGAAACACAGATTAACCCAAACTACTGAGACATGCCAGGCTGTGATGGCGTTCACAGGAGTTCTTGGATGAGGGAGGAGATGAGGATCTGACTCCATGTTTCAGAAAGGCTTGATTTATTATTTTATTATATATATTACATTAAAACTGTACTAAAAGAATAGAAGAAAGGATTTCATCAGAAGGCTAGCTAAGAATAGAATAAGAAAGAAAGATAAGAAGGATAACAAAGGCTTGTGGCTTGGCTCTCTGTCTGAGCCAGCTGGGCTGTGATTGGACATTAATTACAAACATCCAACATGGGCCAATCCCAGATGCACCTGTTGCATTCCACAGCAGCAGATAGTCAATGTTTACATTTTGTTCCTGAGGCCTCTCAGCTTCTCAGGAGGAAAAATC
Source organism: Zonotrichia albicollis (assembly GCF_047830755.1). Taxonomy (NCBI): domain Eukaryota; kingdom Metazoa; phylum Chordata; class Aves; order Passeriformes; family Passerellidae; genus Zonotrichia; species Zonotrichia albicollis. Next base: position 9,670,774 of record NC_133860.1, read on the forward strand.
CTAAGAAAAGGATTTTCCATAAAAGATGTTTGTGACACCAGGCTTGCTGTGCCATTGTGGACAGCAGCTGCCATTGTGGACACTTAGGAGTAACTATGCAGGAAGAAAACAGAGCAGGAAAATAGACTTGACTGGTAACAGGGACAACTGGCAGGGACCAGGACTTGCTGTATGGTCATAGCTGACTTCTCTGCAATTATTTTAAGAGTTATAAAGTCCCTCTGCCTTGGGAATCCTCTGTATACTCACTGATGCACTGCAAAGCTTCCTAGCTAATATGTGGTCCAAGATCAGCGAGCACCAACTGCTGAAGCCTTCTTGCATTGCAGGCATGGCTGGGGCATCCAGGACACATCTCCTCCTGGTGGTCCACAAAAGAGAACAGAGTTCCCTGTGCTGTGGAGCCTGCCAGAGGCACTCCCTCCTTGCCTTGATAAGGGAGGGTGTTTAGGATGGTTGAGCCCCTCTCCTGAGCACCATAGTTGCTCTCCTCAGATGTGGGCTGGGCATAGCTCCGAGCACACCTCTGGCATGATGACAGGTTCATCATCTTGAGTGACAGGGCTAGACTTGAGGAATTTGGATACACTACACAGGAATCCACTATTAGCAGGATACACAAGAGGCACAGGTCTAAACCAAGTAACACCAAGTGATGAAGTGAATTTGGAGCGGCTCCAGGAAGGCTATGGGACAGGAAGAAATGAAAGATGAAAGTGTTTTTAACACTGTCTCCACATGCTTAACAAGGATTTTCCCAAGAGTCTTTGCTTTAAAAATGCTCTGTGATATATAGCATTCTTTCCAGAGGTCCCTTTATCATCTGATGAACAGAAAGAACCAAATTGCTGTGGCAGTTGGATTAATCCTTCCTAAATGGCTCATTTCTGCTTTTATTATTAAGATGTAAAGCATGGTAATTCCACCAAAATCTGTGAGACTGCTGGGACTTTATTCCAGAGCAACAACAGCATTTGGCCCACCCTTACCTACATCTGTGCCCCTGAAGAAATGAGGGGGATGTTCTTAGATCCTCCTGTCAAAACAGAGAATGCTTCAACAGCACAGGAAAGCAACTCATCCAGAGACTGACTCATAAAGGATGCAAGGCAAGTGCTACCACAAAACAGGACTCTGCCCTATAAACTAAGGGCTGGTGTTCCACAACCCCTAGGTGTCCCACAGAGAGACACACCTTTCCTCAGGCTTCAGAAAATGAGAGGGTGGGATGTGAACAGACCACCTTAGGCCTCCTTGATAGACAATGAGGAGCAGCAGGTACCCCAGAGGACAATTTGCATCTCACTCTAACAGGCATCCAAGGCAGGTCAAATGGATTGCTCCCTGGAGATAGCTAATTCTTACTGTTGACTAAAAAGGGAGCCCAGAGTGACCAGTTCAAACTTAGGCATCTAACTTCAAACATCTAAAGCTGTGTGAAATGAATCACATGTGTAGAGGCACTAGTAGGTCATCTATCTTTTAAATGTCATAGAGTTTTAATATTTACCCCACTCCTCTTTTGTTGAGCCCAATAATTTTCGTCTAAAACATTTCCTCCAGAGAGGCCTTCAATCTTGAAGACATAGGATGATAAAGAATTCTTCACTTCCACTGCCCCCTTCTTTCAGTGATTAACCACTATCACTGGAAAAAACACTACTGGTTCCCATTTCCCCTTGGTTAATATTTTGTTTCCCTTTTCTATCTTGAAGAGTTTGCTGTATTCTCTCTCTGGAAGGGCAGATGCAGTTTCAGATTGCCAAGTCTAAAGGCTGAGTGGTCCCTTTTCCCTTTCAGAATTTAAGACCTTTTTACAAACTTCCACCCACCTAGCAGAAGCATTGCTTCATCTTTATGCTTAACTAAGACATGCCTCAATAAGACCAATGTCTTTGCCAGCCCCAGCTTTCCAGGGACCTGAAAGAAGACTGCAAATATTAATAAATTATTGTCTCAGCATCTTTTAAAATAAATATTGCCACAAACCCTCCAGAAGCAGAGAAACAAGGGGGCAGAGAAGGCAAGAAACTGACTCAGGTCTGGAGAGTAAGAGGGAGAAGATGTCCTCTTACCTGAATTATAACAATATATTTTAAGGACTGGATTTCAGTTAACACTTTGACACCTCTAGTCACACTTTGTTTCTTTTCTACTGCAAGAGGACATGAATGTATTGGAGATTTATTTTTTTTCAGTGATGGATTTCCAATATCTAAGAAGCACCTTTTTGTTCTCTTTATATTACTTCCAAAAGAAAAGGTATCTGATGTGGGCTCCATAACATTGAAATATATATTTTAACATAAATTAATATCTATTGCCAACAAGTTTCAGTCATCATCTGAAATAGTTTTGGATTGAGTTCACTTAAATTTACCTCGGAATAAGTAGCCACACCAAATGTCAAACAAATTCCTGCACTGGAATATAAGAACTGCTTATAACAACTAGACAGTGAGAAGGGCCATTCATCAAATCACTAAACAACAAAAACATAAAAACCCCAACCAAACCAAAACACAAACCCCCAAAAACCCCCCAAAAAAACCCAAAAAAACCCAACAAAAAACACCCCAAAAAACCAAAAAAAGGGTTGTCTGAACACTAAACACGGTAGAAATATCCATCTGACGCAAGTGCTAATTCTCTTTAATCAATTGCCAATATTTATACTATCATGGATGGGGAGCCTATTGCACATTGCACTGCACAATAACAGAAAGGACAGTCCAGGTTTTTATTTTCATGATCTCTATCTAACACAGCCAAAGTGAAAGAATATAGTTGGAAACATCTCCATATAGAAAGCCCCCACAGCTATATATAGATACCAGATAAAGCCAATCATATCATGATGATAATGTCTCTATGATCAGTTTCCAAATGCACCTAGTCACAGCAAGGTTCATGCCAATTTTAAGCTGTTTCGCAATGGACACAAACAAGAGATATCCCAAAGTGTAAAAATCCCTCCTCATCTTCAGTTCTGTTGTCTCTGCCTTACAGAACTCTCTTCAACTCATATTTATTGCAATGTGTTTGCATTGTTTTTCCCACTTCAAACTGGATATTTCTTTGAAGGACTCCGTCTCTTAACAGATTTTTTTATCACTGTGCCTGTCTAGAGCAGACTATACTGTTATAAATGGTCCCCATCAATCATTTGGTTCATATATTGATCTAAGAACTCTGATCAGAGTCATATCCTACCAAATATTACTACCACTACTACTTGCAATTGCATCACTATTATTATTATTATTATTATTATTGTTGCTGTTGTTGTTATTATTATCATCATCATCATCATCATCATCATATCATCGTTGTTGTCATCATCATCATCATCACTATTAGTATTAGCATTAGTATTAATATTGCATTTTTGTTTATATGTGCTTTAGCACATTTAGCTCTTAAGGAACTGGCTTAAATGGATGATGAAGTTCTCAAGCACCTGCAAGTAGATCTGGAATCTCACTGGGTTTGCTTTTATAACAACCTGACCCTCAAACTCACTGCAAAACAATTTTATCCAAACTGTCCAACCAAAACATAGATTTAGAAATATCCACACACTTTCCCAGAGTATTTAGTGCCTTTGGAAGGTCATAATAAAAGTACTAGTTTTATTATTCCACAGTTTCAGCAGATGGTCTGAACTATTAAGAGTCAATTTGAGCCTATTAAAAATGTCATCTATTCTGTTTCCAGACAATATCGCAGCGGTTCAACCTCATTACTTATCTGTCACTATAACGAGCAGATAAACCTTCATCCATCACATACAATGACTTTTTGCCCAGAATTCTGGATCTTTTCTTTTTTTTTCCCTTTGCTAAATCATTCCTCTCCTCGCAGTTCCACAGCAATGTGGGCATCCATTCCCTATTTGCCCCCCACAAATATCTATCTATCTATCTATCTATCTATCTATCTATCTATCTATCTATCTATCTATCTATCTATCTATCTTTATATTTTTATATATTTATAGATATTTTAAAGATCTATTTATATATTTATATATAAAATATATAAATATATAAATATATAAATATATAAATATATAAATATATAAATATATAAATATATAAATAGCACTTATATAGATATATTTTATATATTTATATACATATTTATATGCTAGAAGAATATTTAGTCTTCATTTAGCATACTTTCCAAAGAATCTCAAAGGACATCACAAAGTACAATTGTATCTTTGCACCCATCACTCCAATGAGACTTCTGAGGTATGGGGTCATTTGTCTCCACAAATGGAAAAAAAGAAAAGGTCTCTGAAGGTAAATAAAGAAATCAGTGCTGACACAGCACAAGCTTCACTTTTGCAATCATATAGACTCCCAGAATTTCCAGAAGCACTGTCTGCTCTTTTTTCTTGAGCAGTTGTTGCTCTGGTTCCTTAAATCAATCATTCTTTAAAATATTTCCCAAATACTTACATCCCATTTTTGCCTTGGTTTAAAGCTAGTTTTCCTTGGAAAAGATGAATATTATTTCTACAATTCCTGACTTAAAATCTATGCAAGAAAAGCTTTAGAACATATATTTTATTTTATTCAAGAAATGAGTGGTGCTTTACACTGCATATTGATTAGCAAAGTCATTATTAACTTATTCTCAAATTTTAAAAAGCAACCTGATCTTTGGAGACCCTATTTTGAAGATTAAGATCCATATAAAACACTCACATCTCTCTTTTACGTCTTTTATGAAATTAGCCACAAGCTAAGTAATTGCAATTTTAAGGATTTAAAACTTTCAGGGATATTCAGAGACATCAATTTTATCAATTATGTTTCTACAATGTTTAATTATGGCCAACTTGTTGAAACAAAGGATCATTGACAGCCATGACTACCATATTTATTCATGTTTATGGATACATGAGAAACAATTACTGAAGGCAGAGCAATCCAGTATGTTACCCTGTGCCTACAGCTGTGATATACTTTATTCTGTGATATACTTTATTTATTGAGAGGGGGGAAGGGAAAATTTTTACTGCCATTACTCAATCACATTAGGAGAAAAAAAAGATGTGATGCATATTATCTATCTATTTTGGTATGACAACATAGAAAAAGACATTTCACCAAAAAAAGTGATGCTTTGAGCTCATTAAAGAGATATATTTTCTGATATGTAATACAACTGACACTTTGGGGGAATATGAGTTTTTTCCCATCACAGAGAATATCTGAAACATGAGTAGCATCAATCAATACCTGCAGTTCCTTGAGAGGCAGCATTAAACAAGAGAAAAGATCTCTTTCTTGTTCTGCTATGAGTGTCCACACTAAAGCTCTGTGTTCCAGCCAAGGCAATTAATGATTAATGAAAACAGACAAAACTGTTTTAGAGAAAAGAGGGAACCCATGAAACTGAGCATTCCATGATGACTTCATTAAAAAGAAGAAGCCTGAGCACCAACTTCAGGGGGAAAAGAAGTACAAAGCCTTTTCCTGCATCTTTGGGCTTCCACCAAGGAAGCTGCTGAACCTTTTTCCTGTGGTGCTTCATGGACTACATGGGAGGAAAGGCCTTCACGAGGTACAAACCTGTGGCAAAATTGTCCATCTATGGTGCTCTGTGGCTCTTCTCATGTCTGAGTCACCTGGGTGGGAGCTGATTTTGGGCTGTATCCCCAGCCACTCCCTGGGGTTGTGGTTTCAGCCACCCCATCATCAGCATCCCTGACACACACTGTGGCTGGGCTGTGCCACGCACTGCAGGACGCGTCTCCCAGCCTGACAGCTGCTCCTGCTGCTTGCAAGATCTTGAGAGTTCCAACTGTTTAACTAATATTTACTCTATTTCAGCTCATGGGCTGGATTTTGTCTTTTGTAGCCAGCTGGAGGGGCGCTTTTCCAGTGGAAAGCACAGGAGAAATTTGGTCTGGCTTGGCCAGAATCCCGCCTGTGGTCCCCTGAGGAGAAGACGTTGCCATGGCAGCTTTGCTGTTCCTTCAACTGGTGCAATAGCTGCTGCTGCCACATTAAGCCAGCTCTGCTGGTCTGTGAAGGTGAGCTGCCTCTCTGGGTGATTGCAATCCTACCTGCTCCCCCACGTGCCTCTGCTGCTTGCCCCTCCATCTGCCAAAGGTACGCAGATATTGTGTTATCCTTGCTGCAGGAGGTGACCTGCCATGGCTGTCATGCTGCTCATCCCTCCAGGTTTTAGCAGCCAGCTCTGTCATGTCCTGGGCTGCAGCTTTTGCTGAGGGACTCCACTGAGGGACTCCATTCAGCTTTTGCTGAGGAGCTGCCCCATTAAGGCCCTCACCAGCAAAGGGAGAGCGATGTCAATTAATTTCAGTTCTGAGCTCTGCAGAGTCATTCACCCTCTCCTGGGTTGTTTTGTGCCTTTTCCTGTGCCTGTGCTGCATATGAAGGTGCTGCAAAAAAAAACAGCTGATGTAAAAAATAACCAGCTGATCCATCCTGCACTGCTCAGGGTGGATGCAGCCTGAGCATGAGGATCCCTTTCATTTGGAGAACTGAGCAAGGTTGTCCCCTTTGCAAACACAGGGCTGTCCCCTTGCAAACCTCTCCTCTCAGCAGGGCTGGATCGCACAGATGAGCCAGGGCTGAAGCTCTTTGTCTCTCAAATCCACATCTCACACCCCACTGGAGAAAGCCCTGGGGCCACTGATGACTCTGAGCAGCAGACATTCACCCGTCTAGCCTGCTGAAACTGTGCCAGATTAAATCAATGGGATCCTAAGCATTTAAACAGGAATTACTCCTGCTCAACCAGCTAAAAACGTCCTTTATTAGGCAACAGCCTCGCTCGCACCCCTCTGCTTGAGCTATAAACAAAGCACATCGAGCTGGAGGCTGCACAGTGGAGGGACAAGCCTGCTCAAGGTTCAGCCCTTGCAGGAGAAGAAAGGAAGGGGAGTGCTTTATTGCACACGGGTTCTGCAGTTCTGGAAATGATACAGACACCCTGCCCATATCACAGGGCAGGTCTGAGAAATGAACACATGGTTAAGAGCTTTGAGAGCTCTGTGCTAAAAAGAGATGCAGCAATGTTGCTGTGATTTAATTCATGCATGCGTGCACTTCAACCCAGTCTAATTCCCCAGGGTTAAAATGAAATGGAGTTTAAATCTAACAAGGGTAGAAACTCGTAACCAATTCCTGTGCTTCTCAAAGAGAATATCAAATGACATGAAATCCTTAATTGCCCTGAATGAGACACAGACATCTGAAATGGAGTTACGTCTCTCCTATCTAAAAAAAAAAAAAAAAAAAAAAAAAACAAACCTCTTAAATTAATTCTTTACCTTCCTTCCACCACTCTCAGAAAATGAAACTTCTTCAGGCATAAAAATAGACTAAGATTTACTAAAACCAAGTGCAGATTTAAGCACCTACTTTAAAGGGCAAGCTGCTTGCACAACTGATATGATATTATGAAACTTTAGACATTTCTTTCACAACTGACAAGGAACTGAATGCATTAGACAGGCCTGTTTCACATCTGAAGCCACAAAGGCTCCCAAGTCCGTACGCCTCTGGATTTTTCTCTGAACTCCATTGTTTGTGGTTAAAACACCAAAAAGGGTCTGACCCATTTTAAAAGAAGGAAATCATATTTCTTAGTCTGCAAATGATACTCACTGCTAGCAGAAAAACAACCGAAGCTTAATCCTCCTGAAGAAAGGAAATGTCCCAGGTCAAAGTCACAGCACATAATCCCCCCCAGAAAGTAAGGGAAAAATAAAATACACCAGGGCCAGGCTGGTCATGCAGAACCACACAGCATCAGCAAAGTTTACAAATCACTCTGTCAAACACAGCTGATTTTCATCTAACAAAGCAGTGATGTTTTTGGTGGAAGGTTAGCATTATTTTATTGGCAGAGCAGAATTGTACCTTTATTCTGAAATATCACTTCATGGTGAGAAGTGTTGCACACAGTAATGAAAAACAATAATCTGTCTTCAAAGTCCTTTTGAAAGGTCTAGCTCATTCCAGTTCCTCGGGGCAAAGCAGGACAAAGTGAAGTGGAATTGTTTCCATTTCACAGATGGGAGAGATGAGGCAACAAAGAAGAGGATTAAATTGGGGGAGGGTTGGGGTGATGCTGTTTTGGGATGTTCAGATTGCAGTCTCAGGCAACCATCTTTTTACATTTACATTCCACTACAGGGTAAACATTTCTGTGCTTTTCACCAATGAAGTACATGAGATCACTACATCTGCAACTCATTGTGCAGCCTGAGTGCACCAATTGGCCCGAACATCAGTGAAGTAAGCCCACAAGTTTGGATGAATCTCTGGCCCCTCGCCAAGCATGCAGAGATCTTGTTTCTTAGAATAATTACTGAATTAGACTCTTTGCGGGGAGAAGAGGAAATGGCAGGAGCCAATTTTTTTGCCAAGTCTTAGCACGAGAACTCAGGACATCCTGGGTTTCTTGCCTGCTCAGATCACTGTTTCCTCTATGCTCCAGCATATCCCAGTGTAAATGGATTTAGCAACAGGGAAGGCACAAACCAAAGCAGAGAGTTTGATCCCACTACTGAAGGGAAGAGAGACAAAGACTCTGAACATGACTACTACAGACAATCTAGCACTGAACTTGTGGACTGCTCATTTTCCCTTGGAAACTCCAGCTAATCACTTTCCCTTTTCCTGACGCTCTGCAATGAGCTGCTCTCCCAGGCACTGACCCTGTTATTACTGACTACCAAGTTAACACTCATTATCATGGTAAGTCTCATTGTTTAAAGCAGCCTTTGCCTAATGGTTTTCACATGCACTTTACACCTGGCTTAATTCAACAGTTCCAGTGCCAAAAACAGTGAAAAAGAGATGCCTTGCTTGCAAAGTGTGTGCATTTTCTATAGTGCCCATGCTTGTAAGATGTAGGGCAGTGCCCACCAGGACCCCAGGTTGTGTGGGCCAAGCTGAGGCTGAGAGAACACTGAAATGAGTCTCTCTCTGAATCACAGATCCAAAAAGGAAGTGAGAGAGACTTCATCTATCCTTACCACCTGAAGATTTCACTCCACAACAGCCCTGCATCATGGAATCATAGAATCACAGAATGGTTTGGGCTGGGAGGAATCCTAAAGATCACCCAGCTCTACCCCCTGCCATGGGCAGGGACACCTTCCACTGTCCCATATTGCTTCAAACCCCATCCAACCTGGCCTTGGACACTTCCAGGGATGGGGCAGCCACAGCTGCTCTGGGCAAACCATGTGAATTCCTCACCACTCTCACATCCAAGAATTTTTTCCTCGTATTTAATCTAAACCTATTTTCTGTCAGTGTGAAGCCACTCCCCCTTGTCCTGTCACTCAGGACTCCTGTAAATTGTCCCTCTCCTTTCTTGTTGGCTCCCTCCAGATACTGGAAGGCTGCAACTGGATCCCTCCAAAGCTTTCCCCTCGGCAGGCTGAACAGTCCCAATTCTCTCAGCAGAGCTGCTCCATCCCGCTGATCATGTTGGTGCCTCTGGATTCACTGCAGCAGCTCCAGCTCCTTGTTCTGTTGGAGCCAGGGCTGGGGCAGCTCTGCAGGTGGGCTCTCACCTGAGCCCAGGGGCACAGGGGCAGAACAACCTCATTAAAGTCTAGTAAAGTTCAAATACATCACATATCCTTCCAAAATCTCCTATGATGCCCCAAGACAACCAGAACCAACTTGGTTTAATGTGTTAAACCTTTGCCTCTTTATTGTAAATTGTGCTGGTTTTAACTTCTGGTCAGTGGGTTTGTTCTGTTTTTCTCATTGCGGTGGTTACTTTCTATGGGTAATTTTTTTAATATAGAACTCCAGAACTTGCATTTTAATGTGTGTCACTATGAGCTGGCAGGTTAATCTGTTTCAGTGTCTGTCGTCATGAACAACCAATTTGTCCAGAGAAGGAATTACAAAAAGGATGTGAAATCATGACAGTCCGGGTAATTTCCTTTCCAGCTATAACTCTGTTGACATTAACTACAGCATTAGCAGCTATGAATAAGGTTTGTCATGTACAGTCCATGAAAAGAAGAAAACAAATGGAAAAGTTAAATATTTACTCTCTGACAGCTTATTTTTTTGCAAGTGTGTTTTTTAACTAAAGTTATCCAAAGCCTTCCAAAACCATTTTGCCAAGGGAACTGCTATTTGCAGGATCAGGAGATTTTGTTTGCTTAAGCACATCTGTGGAGCCAAAAGAAAATAAATAAAAAAAAAATTAAAAAAAAAAAAAACTTCTTTCATCCATTCCTCATCCATTATTTTATTAACCACAATTGTAAGGTTAGAAAAATACCCACTCCATTAGCCCCTAGGGCATGAGACACAGGATTCCAAAGCCCATTTTATACTCAGTTCTGCTGAATTTCAACACCTACTGATACTGTGTGGCATCACACAAAGTTGGCTGGACTGTGAGGTTTTCAAATGGCAGCTTGGTCAAATCATGGTTTTGGTCATTAACAAATACCATACCCAAGGGTCAGCTCAGACTTTCCACTACATGCTCAAGGTCACTGAATGATAAACAAACCACCAGTGGGAAATTTGGGTGCTGGCATATGCTGTCTGGTCAGCTTTTAGAAAGAGGAAGTGAGAAAATGTATGGTTGATTTGCCCAAGTAGTTTTAAAATAAAAGAAAAATATTTGAAATAAGAAAAAAACTGCAGCTCCTCTGTCTTCGCTTTCTTATGCAGATACCTATAATCAGACTTTTATTTGTACAGAGAGATGCCAAAATAAACAGGACTTGCTCTCAGGAGCATCCATTAACTTCAATTTGGGTACTCTGTGTGCTAAGCCTCTCTCTAAGAAAGTTTACTTTTAAGTGCCTAAAAAGGATTGAAGTGACTGGCTAAAAAACAGTCATCCTGATTTGGGCATTTCTGGCAAGGCAAAAGCATGAGGATAATGGGATGTCTGAAATTGATTCATTTCCTGACAGGATCAAATTCCAGACTGATTTACTCTAAGTGGCCAAAGTGTAGTGAAAGGAACTAATGTGGGACTGTTTGCTGTGGGTAGCACAAGAAAATATGTAATTAAACTGAGGTGGGGGTTGAGATGAGACATTTAAGGAAACAAGTGAAAGGTAAGGAGAGTTGCACAGGTGGTGCAGGATGCTGAAGGACAGCACTGCTGGACCTGCACAGGAGCAAATCAGACAAATGGGTTTGGGTAGAGCTGGCCTTGCCTCATGGAGGGTGGATTCAGTGACCTCCTGAGCCTGGTCTGGCAAGAATTCTGTCATGAACAGCTCCAGAGAGAAAGCATCTTGAGGTGAGAAGCACCAGACTCATGCTCCACTTCTGAGGTGGCTGCACCTTTGGTACTACTGTGACTTCTTTGTAGGTGAAGAAGAAGGCACAGTAATACCAGAGGATGGGATATGTTGGACCTAATTCAGAAAACTCTGTCTGGAGGAGAGGAGAGGAGAGGAGAGGAGAGGAGAGGAGAGGAGAGGAGAGGAGAGGAGAGGAGAGGAGAGGAGAGGAGAGGAGAGGAGAGGAGAGGAGAGGAGAGGAGAGGAGAGGAGAGGAGAGGAGAGGAGAGGAGAGGAGAGGAGAGGAGAGGAGAGGAGAGGAGAGGAGAGGGAGAAATCTCTTCCCTCCACTGTGTGCAAACCACTTAATAGAGACAATGAAAGAGGAATAATCTTTCTCTGTATACTTATATGGCATCTTGTCATATCAAGACCTCAAAGCACTTTTAGTTAAATCCAGGAATTGAAGGGGATGCCATTGATCTGCTCATTTATAAAATACAAATGAAGCTAAAAAGGTGAGGTGTTTTGTCCACAGGCTGTAATGGCAGAGCAGGAGCAAAGGTGTAAGTAAAACCTTGGGGCCAAATTCTATCTAAAGTCAGGTTCTTCCTCCTCCAAAAACATTGGAAACAGGACACTGGTAATTCAGGGAAATTTGATTCCCAGCATTCTGCTGTAACATGACAAAGGATCCTATAGCCTCACGGTCTTCAAACACCCTTTGAATCTCTTTCTTCTCTATCACACTGCTGTTTGTGCCCATTTCAGCGCTGAACCACCCAAAGAAAAAGTCAGAATAAAGCAAAGACCTCTGGATAGAGAAACATTTCAGTAACACACATGGGAAAACACACACAGAACACCACAGTGGTCATGGTGCTGCGTACAAACTGCAGGACACATTGGCTATTCTGGACACCAGGTGTCTGGGACATAATGACCTCTTAATTAATGGCTAAATAATGACCACTAACAATTAAGCTGTCAGAAGACAGAAGAAAGAATAATGGTAAGCACAATTCCCTGTTTACCACAGGGGCACCTCCCATTTCTTAGCCCTGTGCTCAGTCCTTAAACACCTTTCTTGTCCATATAATCTGTGGACATATGTCTTGTTTCCTTGAATCAAAGAGAAATATAGTTTCAGTCCAAAAGAAGCCTTCCTCAGACTGTGAAATAAAGAAATTAGAAATATCTCTTTCTGCCTTCAGCTTGGGGAGCACAACAGGAAGAAAAGCCTGCCTGAAATTTTAACAACAGCTGTGGAAATACCCGCATATGAGTTCTAGACCCTTGCTTTTTTCAACTATAGCAAGGCTTCCCTGCTGGGAAACCCTTGGGCCTGTCCATCTGCCATACAGTATGGTGAATACTACGACAATGGCACTTTAACAATAACTGTGCTCTTTTGAACCTCCCCATTCAAGTCCCTCCATTGATTACTCAGAAGAATGCAGACTCTTGTGTTATTTGATCGGCACATATACTCTGAGCATTTAATCCCCTCAAATATTTTTCAATAACTTCCTTTAATTACAAGGAAAACACGTCGAGGGATGCATGCATTGAAGAGCTTCCCGTCATGTCTCTCTCTCTCTTTTTTTTTTTTTTTTTTTCTGTTTAATGAAGAATTTGAATCACTTTTCAACTTCTTAATCCTATAATCCTGGAAGGAATTTGCTCTCTTCCAAACCCTGGGGGTGGTAAGCTTATGCTTAGTACAGTACACCCTGGAGATCTTGCAGCAGGGTCTTTCCAGAGGAGTCCCAAATACCTGCATTCCTCAGCTGTGTGGTCACCATGTAATTCAACCTCACCAAAAACACCTCATCTCAGTGGTTCAAGGATCAACATTTTCATGGGAAGTGCAGAGATAACGTGGCACAGTAGACACGGAGTGTGCACAGAATCAAGCTTTGCCAGAAGGAACGGGTGCTTGGTGCCAAGCAGGATGGTTTTAACAACACCTTTTTTCCCTTCAATGAACCCATTCTTCTGGAAAAAAAAAAGAAAAAGTCAGGGGAAAGGTGGCTTTGCTAATGCTGTGTCCTTGCACCTTGTTGCCTCCGACTCCCAGGGAATGACTGATAAGTTTGTGGGACTGTTCTTGTTGGGAGGGCTGGATCCAGCCTGTTGGCTGCACAGTCTTTGCATTGAAGGGCACAGGGTGCATTTTCAGTATGGGGCACTCTCCCCTGTGAGCACGGTGAGCTCACTGCACAACAGCTTCAGACTTGTCTGCTTTTGTTTCTAGAGAAGCCTTCATTGTCACAGCAAGACAGCTCTTTTTGCAAAGAACCCAAAGTCCATGATTTTCCTCCTCCTGGCATTGCTGTAGAACCGAGGAACTCTAATAAAGGCACTCCTAAGCACAGATTTTCCACCTTGTCTTTCCAGGCTGTTGGTTCTCAAGGGGTGGCCTGTGGATCTTTAGGGACCCGTAAAATGGGGAAAAAACGGTGCATAGAACAGCTGTAAAAGAGTAAAACCACAGTAACAACCCAAACTGTTCCCTCATAATTCCGTGTGTGCCAGCAAGCAGACAGGGTGAAAAAAGGGCTGTAAATACACTTTCAAAGTTTTGCAGCATTTTTAGCTGTTTGTAAATCAAACACCTTGGGGCTCTGTTGACCAAAGCGAGTCTTGGCTTACTCTCCAAACATCTGAGCATTCTTTCATTACAAGCAGTAGCAAAGCACTGTGAAAAGGCATCTGTTATCCACTCCTCTCCCATTCTAGGTCATGCTCCTCAGTTCTCTTTCTTTTTCTCATGCTTGTTAGTTCAAGTAGCCATTGTTTTGTCAGTGGTTAGTTATCTAATCCCATTACACATAGCCGTTGTCATTGTGTTTTGTGCTAAAGTAACAACACTGAGAAACGGGTTGGGAAACCTGAACAGCCCAAAGTGCATCTATCTCTGTCTCAGCTGAGATAAGAAGCCATCAGATGCCTCAGCTGAAGGGTGTTTGGGTGAAGAGGAGCACAGAGGACACCTTGATGTTCACGTGGGCAGAGCACAGACACATTGCACACAGCAAGGACGTGTGGGGAATGAGGGTGTTGCTTGCACATCACCTCCCTCCATTTGAGGGAACTAAAACTTGCAGGCAAATTCAGTGCTGGATCAGCCTGAAAGCCTGGCCTGTTTTCAAAGGTTTGCACATTTTAGTGCAGCTCCAATGATCAGTTTTATGATCTGACAATTGACAAACCTGCTAACACGTTAATCACAGCTCAGCTGGCAGAGGATGATGAAAAATTATGTCATACTGTGATGTATGACTGCTGCTTTCCATTGCTGTGATAGACTCCAGCACCTATTTCATACCCAAACAGGCCATCTCATGTCTCCCCTTCTGTGGGGGCAATGAGTTCCCTGCTTGCCTGGCTGAAGCATCATGTAATAGGCAGGAGCGTGAATGAGACACCTGTCATTGATGCAAAGGAACTGTCTTCTCTTTTCCAAAACTCTTGAGCTATTTCACCATCAACTTTCATTAAGGGAACAGAACCCTCCTATCTTCGGAGGAATGCTGACAAAAAAAGCTGAGTGAAGGAACGCACCTCCAGGAATATTTTTCAGCATACATGGCAAGCTGTGTGTACATGACAGCAGCAGATGGGTTGCACACTGATGTCCTCTTTAGGAGAAAAGTCTCATTAGAGCAGACAGGACTGACAGTTCCTATCCAGACTTGGCATGCACGTGGTGCCACCCTCACCTCCAGCTTGGAGAGGAGCTGGGAGGTTTAATGAACAAAACCCATTAAACTCCCAGGTTTGCAGAGGGGTGAGCCAAGTCACACAGAAGTTGTCACTTGCTGCAGGTCACATGTCAATTCCAGACTGGATCTAATGACAGAATCCAGGAAAAGAACTGAAGGAATATTTTTGTGGGGATGAAATCTACATAAAATACCTCAGGAAGTGCATTTCCTCATGTTCTTGGAGGAAAAAAAAAACCAAGTCCAATTCTTTTTATCTTCTCGCTTATGTTTCCTCTCTTTCATCCTTCTTTTCCTCTCCATCTGTCTCAGTGTACACATTTCAATAAGAAAACTTTATTTATTTTTTTTTTCAGAATTCCACTCTATAGTTTTGGAGCCAAAATTGTTGGATTAATTTAATCCCAGTGTGGGGCCATTTATTTTGGAAACACTCTACTGGTTTTCTGCACAGATTTTGTGGAGAAAATACAAAAAACTTAGATAAGAATCACCGGTTCTCACTAGGAAAGCATATACCCATGCCTTTCTAGCACTCTCACTGCCTTTGCCCTTGTAACAGTTGTATTATCATCTGTGGCCCCAACACTTACATGCATTTCAAAGCCCTGTAAGGACTATTATTCCCTCTCAAAAAGTAGAAGAAAGTGAAATTCACTACAACAGGGAACTGGCAAGCTTGTGGTGGGACAAAATAAACACTCTGAAGAGAGAGCCCCGGGGAGATGGCTCACCTCCAGCAGCATGGACCAAAGGCTTTTCTGCAGCATGGGGGATTTTTTTTATTTTTTTGCTCAAAGAGCTGCACCCAGCAAAGACAACCTGAGAAGGCTGCTAAGTAATAACAATACTACTTTTAATAATAAATTTAAATAATTCTCATAAACACTTTTTTGTTGCCGCTGTTTATTTTTGTCTAAGACAAAACCCAGGCCCACAGTAAAACCTCCTCTCAGCCCCAGCATTTTCTCTTCATGGCCAGCAGAGCCACCATGAGCAGAGGAGCAAAGCCCAAGGGTGCAGGCAGGGCAGAGCAGTCAGTGTGTCACTGTGATAATCTGCTTAGAGGAGGAGGCCAGGGCACCATTAAATAGCCTGGCCTGAAGTCCTGGTGGAGCAGCTGGAAGATCTGGTGCTCTCTCCACACTGAACTGTGGCTCATGTATTACGGCTTTACAAATGTATCTAGGAATGAGCCCCAAGCCCTGCCCCTCACCATTCTCTGTCACCAGAGACATCAACCTCCTCTGCTCAAGTCACTGTTCCAAAGGTGACACCTGCTTTTTTTATCAGGTTTGAGAAGCCACAAAACTAAACAAGCACATGTTGTCACACAGTTTTTCCTCTGGCAGACACAAAACCATGCATGGCAAAATCTCCTAAAAAAATCATTGCAAAAAAGCCATTCACACGAAAAAGGCCAAAACAACAAAAATCCAAACCAAAACCAAGAGAGTAGACCTTTTTAGAACAGACTTTTCTATAATTTTGTTTTGACATTGTCAGGGAGGATGCTTTGAGTTTCCAAACATTTTTTAGCAGTTCAGCAGGTTGAAGAGCAACCAACTGGAAGTCATGAAGCAGATGGACACTGGGATCCTCAAAAGATAGGAAGACCTCACTTGGTTTATATGAGACCAACAGGACAGAGACACTTTAAACCTGGAAATCCATCTGGGACTAGATGTCCACATGGTTCAGGCAGGTAATGGCTGGGTAATAATCTTTAATAACTTCCTTTGCCCTCCTTGCTTTCTCCTGAATTTGAATGGCTTTCTTCATCCATTGGCATCAGCTATTTTCAGTTCTTTCAGAAGGTGAAATTGAATTTCTTGCTGAAGTTCATTCAAATACCCTCACTTCCACCTGGATTTTCTTGTGCTTTTGTTCAGTTTAATCAAAATGTGCCTGGACGC
The DNA here is from genome assembly GCF_047830755.1 of Zonotrichia albicollis. Classification (NCBI taxonomy): domain Eukaryota; kingdom Metazoa; phylum Chordata; class Aves; order Passeriformes; family Passerellidae; genus Zonotrichia; species Zonotrichia albicollis. The sequence goes on from NC_133860.1 coordinate 9,687,687, forward strand.
CTTAAAACCAGCCTCTGAAACCAGCCCATGTACTCACAACTCTTGCAGCATGCAAGAGGTCTGCATTTCAAATACCAATTATTCATCAATTAGAATGAATAAACTTAAAGGCTTCCTGCAAAAATGCTGTTTTTATGGAGATAAAGAGAAAAACCATCTAATGAAAAAACTGTCCTTGAAAGCGAGCAATATTTTTTTCTAACAAAAAAAATTTTTGCTAGTAAGACAAATTAAGTTGGCCTCAAAGACCTTATGCTGACTTTGGATTTTTTGTAAATTATTTCTGTGGGGTATTTTTGTGTTTGTTTTGTTTTGTTCTGCTTTCCAACTGACCGAAGTAGCTACAAGATAAATAAAGTGCTAAGTTTCAGGGGGCTGGAATTTGGGAAGGAGCAGACAATTTTCTTAAGCAGCGGTAGTGGCATTCACCTTTAACGTTTGGATGCCAAGCTGTCAGCCAGCAACTTCAACACCACCCTTATCTCTCCTCTTTTCTATTTATACATTACACAAAGCTATTTTTTCCTGGGTTTAATTGCACATCAAAGGAGCAACTGAATGGATCTGTTTCGGAGGTTGCTGATAGCAACACTGGGGAATCCTGTAAATGGAGGTCTAAAATTTTAGTTCTTTCCAGTGCTGTATTAGATAATATGGGGAAAGCCAGTGAAACACTCAGCAAAAGCACCCTGGCTGTGTTTCTATTATTTGCAAGTTCAAGCTGGACATAGAGAAGATTAAACAACTAATTATTATATTAACTTGCTCCCTCTAACCACAGGTTTCCTGCAAAAGGAGACACCAATGGCAGTGATTATTTCAGTTTTTCAGAGGCAGTGGTAGATCTTTGAAAACATTCAGGTGTCTCAGAGTCCATGAACACATCCTTAAAAATGGACTGTAGCCTCTTATTCATTCAGGGATGTAAAAAAAAAAAAAAAAAGAAAAGGAATCTCCCAGTTCCCTTTAGGCCAAATATATTTGCCTTGGCAAATATGGATTTTGAAGGACTGCCCCAGGATTACAGGAACATAAAAATCACAACACTAAAATTGATTATATTGGACACAGTATCAGACTGAGGGTTTCACTGACTTGTTAAGCAAATAAAAATGCCTACACCTCTATGTTCCCATTGTAAAAGAGATGTGAACACCATAAAGTACTTCAGCTGGCTTAAAACCACTTTCCCATCACCGAGTTCGTCTCCTCTAAGCTTTATGCACAAGAAAGGTAAACAACACAGCTCCAGCCTAAGTTGAACAGCCTTTTTTGACATGTTGACTTGATTATTTCTGTCTACTTCCCCAAGCTTTCCAGCTCATACTGACTTAGCTTCCCTCAGATGAAACCTCTGGCAAAACTACCTCTTGTGTTTCAAGATCCTTAAAACTCACTCCTTTGTCTGTCTCAATGTCAATTATTGCTTATTTATGAAAGGAAAGGAAAAGCAAACCACACCGGCCCAGACACATGAAATAATGAATAGACAAAGTTCCACATTCATAAATAAAACAACTTACTTCATATAGCTCTTACATAATCTAAAGGGGTTGTTTTGTTTTAAATCTGGCACAGTTTTAGTATGTCTTTTTGTTCTACTACTCTTGTGCTACTTTTAAATAGGAGAGGTATTTGACAAGTGAATCTTCTGTGACGGCAACTGCAGCTTTTATTGACTTTTTTGAAAATATTGAGCTAACTCAGAATTACTGAAGTGAACAGCACTTGTGAATATAAACTAAAACAATAGGTGACTGGTACACATTGTGGGAGAATTTATTTAATTTTCAACCCGATAGAGACTGGTGGCAAAACTAGACACACTTTAATGCTGTTGCAAAATATTTTTCCTCCCTGGAATGGACATAATCCACCTCTAGTCTTGATTCCACCACACACACACACACACACACACACAAGTATAATTTACCACAGCAATTTTTAATGGCGCATAAATTTGTAATCAAGCTGGTTTCCTTAAGCTGTTTCTGTTCACTTGAGGAAATATGACTTTCTAAAGGGCACAGCCATACAAGGAGGTGGACATGGGTTTGGGGTGGGGTAGAAGAGCTGGAAGACAGCTCAGTCTTGACTGCCAGTGGCTCCACATGCCACACAGCTTGGGCCAGTCCCTTGAGGAATGCCCCCAAAGGGCTCAAGAGAACATATACCTGTTTGCAGATATAGCAAACTAATTACATGGAGGCAAACCTCAATGGAAATAATAATAATAAGAATTAAAATGTTCCAAACAGTACTCATCTGGGAATCTCAATTAGCTCCACAAACAGTAATTAATTTAGCTTCTTAGCTCACTGCAAGATAGAGAATTAGTAATCTTCCCATTTTATGGATGGGGATATGCACATGCAGACGTGTCAATGAGGCTTCAGCTGGATTTAGACAACACAGCTTTTTGCAACCTGGTCTCTACCTTGTGCTCTCTCCCGTCATATCAGCTGTTATTCTCCCTTTCTTTTTGAGCAAAATTTTATTCTGCTGGTTTGGGCCAAGGACAAAACCACCCCAAAGTCTCCAAGGCCCTAACACAAGCAAAGACTGCTGTGGTCACCATAAGGGTTGCATTAAATACCCTGTGCTCTGATAGAAAACACATCCAGTGGGACCCCGCCGGATTTTATTTGGTAACCCAACAGTGAAGTTTCCCTAATGAGGCTGATGACAAATTTGGCTTTTTTCTTTTACTAAATGTTGCTAAAACCCAGGAGATGATCCCATAAAAAAAATTCAGATTAAACACCAGGAGAGAGACCTGCCTTTGACCTCAAATGAAGGGCAGGAATTGTTGGTGCTCTGAGGGCAGCTCTCCAACACAGTGAGATAATAGATCCTTCCCTAAAATAAACACCAAGCCAGGCATACCAACAGAGCAGCCTCTAGTTTTATAATCCCTTTGCTAGTTTAAATCTCCAGATGAGTTATTATATTGCAACACATACAAAATAAGTATGTCATGACCCTACAACAGTACCCTGTAAGAATACAGAGGACAGGAAAAATAAAGAAAAAGGTTAGTGGCTTTTCAGTCTTAAGTGAATTTGATTTGTCTGCATTCTGAAAAAGAAAATATTTTAGTACTTTCAGAATCTCAACAAGTATTTGATTTTTTAGACCTTTTTGCTCTCTAAAATTACCTGGAAGGAGGTTGTAGCAAGGTGAGGGATGATCTCCCAGGCAACAAGCAATAGGACAAGAAGAAATGGCTTCAAGTTGTGCTAGGGGAAGTCCAGGTTGGACATCAGGAAAAATTTCTCCACAGAAAGGGTTTCTAAACATTTTAAGGGGCTGCCCAGGGACGTGGTCGAGTCACCAACCCTGGAGGTCAAGCAATGGCTGGGAGTGAGACTTCAGTTAGTTGATATGGTGGTATTCAATCAAAGGTTGGACTTGATGATATTGGAGGACTTTTCCCATAGAATTAACAATTCTATGATTCTGTTGTGTGATTTTTTTTATAGTTGAGGGTGAACTGGATATAGTATGGACTTAATGACTTCTGAGTTACAGGCTGCTCCACAAACATTCACATATAAACTATCATCGAATGCAAGGCTGTCCTGCAGGTGAGACAGGAGGTAGGAGATGCTCTCATACATTTCTAACTATTTCTCAAAGTAGGTTTGTGCCTTGGAAAAGTTATTTTTCATTGTGTCTCAGTTTCGCACAAAGACTTGCAGCTGGTGTCCATGGCAGCTGTGCTGCTGTGAATACAGAGGGGACAAGAAATTTTAATCCTGGACTGTGTAAGGGCAGATTTCAGCCTCAGTTACATTTTGCAGTTTTTGTTGACTGCAGATTTTTTAAACTGCCAGGCAATTGGGCATGAGGTCCAGTGCAGTGACACTGCTGGAAAAAGGAACCACATCCCAGTGTGTTCATCTCCTGGAGCCAAAGTCTGCCTTAATTTTCTCAGTTTAGGGTTACTAAACATTTCCCCACAAAGTCCATTTGCCACATTTCTCTGACACGAGCCAGCAGCTTGTCTGTTTTGTGTCTATTTGTGGCTGATATGAACTGTGACACGTCCAGGGGATCTTTTACAATTCCTGGTGACAAGGAGGGCTGTGAGCAGCAAAGTGTGTCACATATATTAGTCAGCTGCAGAGCTGAAACTGATAGCAGGGTATGAATAGAGCTGATAGCCTCATCTCTAGCTGATACTTCATGTGGCAGATCATGTTTCTGGGGACTCCTTTGCTTGCCCTGGGGATGGATAGAAAAAAGTCCTGCTGTATCCTGGTGAAAATGTGCTCATGGTGCTCAGATCAGGCTCAGATTGGATATTAGGAAAGATGGCAGACAGGCTGGTATGTGCAAAGTGCACCACCAGAAGTGTTCTGGAGATGGCAATAGCTACTGTGGGATGGTGAAAGGAGGAAAAGACATTACTCACCCTGGAGGTCAAGCCACCTCTTGGCATCTCTTGGAGGAGGATAGAGGAAATGTCCTCCCACCCTCCCCAGTCTGAACCTGACTGAAAAGGGAATTATACCAGCATTTTAAATCCCTGGAAGATACAGCAGCACTCTACATTCAAGTCACCAGTCAGGAAGATGCATTCTTTAATGCCCATGATTAGGGTTCTTCCTCAATTAGCAGCAAGAGAATCACAGCTCTTGTGAAAAGTGGCCCAATAATTTCCACGGACTTGACAGTAAACACTGATGAAAAACTCCAGCTAACTTTCCAGGGAGTCTCACTGTGACTGTGCACATGTATTTGTGTGCCTTTGTCACAAAGAGAGGCACAAGGTCCCTCTTTCTATCCCTGAGATAAAAGCAATCAGCTTCAGAGCCACCATCACCATCCAGTAACAGCAGCCCACTCCCTGAGAAGCTCCTTAAAATTTTGGGAGGGCTTTTTGCTTTCTCAACCCAGTGCCAGGAGGAGAATGAGAGGATGATGGAGAATGAGAGGATGATGATCTCTGCATCTACAAAGTTGTTGGGAACAACAGCAGCATCTCTTGCTCCCCAGAAACTTTTCACCATTTTAGGATACTCTGCCCCATCTGGCAGGGGCAGAGGGAAGAGGAATATTCTGTGCTCTGAGATGGGCCCAAGGAAAAGAGAAAACACCAGGGGAGAAAAGACAGAAAAGCTCTGCAAATGAGGAGTCAGCACAAACAAAGTGTATCAGCCCAGGCAAGAAGCTGAAGCATGACTGCACTAAACAAATCACAGTGGAATCAGCAACTGGCAAAGTAATTGGCGTTATTACAGCTGATGGAAAATTTCTGATGCCGCCCATGTTCGCTTTCGAAACACAGCTCAGACATTTAATTGGCTCAGTTCACATCTAGATGATTGCTCTTTTTGTCCTTCTGGAGTGTGTCAAGCCTGTAGCAGCAGACAGAAACTTTTGGATGTGCCTGCCTGGCTCTGTCTATCAGCTGTGAGATGGGGAATGAAGTTTTGCACGAACCAAGCAAGACAAGGGGAATATGGAGAAAAATGGGGCTCACCTAAATTCAATCTCTTTGTTACCCCAGTCCTTTTTAAGTTCAACTCTGGCACTGCCAAGTAGTTCTGTGCTTGTAGTACCTAAGATACTGTGAGTTGAATGCAAAGGTTAAAAACTGCATGTGTTCATGCCAGCAAAGGGTGGGATTGGTGCTTTAGTCACATTATAGGTAAAATTGTTGTCTCTGTCACATAGAAATGCTCCTGTGAGCTCCCTCTGGCCTATTAATCACTCCATTTCATGGAATCACAGGATAGATTTTGTTGAAAGGGACCTTCAAGACCATCTCATTTCTACCCTTCTGCCAGGGGCAGGGGCACCTTCCACTAGATAAGGCTGGTCAGAGCATCATCCACCCTGGCCTTGGACAGTGGCAGGGATGGCAGGAAAATGCCAATAATGGCTGTGTGTCTGTGCTCAGAAAGCTCTTTTCCCTCAACTTGCTGGACTCTCTTGCCAAACTGTCCTCATGCTATGAAACACTCTCCAGAAAACTAAATCCTCCCTGCAGGTCAGCCCTGCATGGACAGGGAAATTTTAGCCAGAGGCATCCCAGTTTTACCCAGTGTTTTATAAATGCCTCACAAAATCATTGACCTGTAGGCAGCAGCCAGCATCTCAAGGTATATGAAATTGGGGAGTGGTGCTTTTTTAAAACTTTCATGAGAAAAAGCAACTTGGCTTGGTGCGGAGTCACAGATACCTCCACTCCCTAGGCCTAATCTTGGCCAATGGATCTGCACATTAGAGGACAACCAAGTCTAGGAATAACTTGGCCAGAAAAATGTGTCTGTAGTGGGGACAGGGCTGTGGAGGAAGGATGTTATTGCCCACTTCCCTCCTTTTCTCTTGGAGTGTGTTGAGAGCTACATGACCACAGGCTGCCTTTGTGGAGAGTGCCATGGGGGCAGTGGCTCTGCAGCCCTGTGGGGATGGTTCCTCAGTTCCTCACCAGGGAGTTATTTCTGAGTTCTCCCTGGAAGCAGAGGGAATATTTCTGAACTCACTAGGTTGATTCACCAAGGATATAATCCATTTAGCTCTTTTCCAAGGAGGAGGAAGACCAGAGAGGCTCATTTGTGTGACGGTGTTCACAGGGGTTCCAGAATGAGAGAAGAGACGAGGATCTGACTCCATGTTTCAGAAGGCATGGTTTACTATTTTATTATATATTTTACATTAAAACTATAGTAAAAGAATAGAAGAAAGGATTTCCTCAGAAGGCTAGTTAAGAATAGAATAGCAAAGAATGATAACAAAGGTTTGTGGCTCGCCTCTCTGTCCGAGCCAGCTGACTGTGATTGTCCATTAATTACAAACATCCAAGATGGGCCAATCACAGATGCACCTGTTGCATTCCACAGCAGCAGATAATCAATGTTTACATTTTGATTTTGAGGCCTCTCAGCTTCTCAGGAGGAAAAATCCTAAGGAAAGTATTTTCCATAAAAGATGTCTGCGACATTTGTGGCATCTCCTCTCACAGTAAATCAAAAGCAGTGCCATGCTGGGAGACTCCCAAAGCCAAAGGGAGAGGACATTTGGAAGCATGGTTCCCAGACATTTTGGGAGCTGCTTGACACCAGTTTTCCTATTTTTCTTGAAAAGAAAAGAACCCTTACTTCAAAATGATGTGGGATGTGATAGCAAAGAACAAGCCAGAGGATTTGAAGGGACACAATGGCTCTTCAACAACAAATGTGGTGGTACCAAGGTGTGGCTCCTCAAAGCCTGCAGTAAGGCCACCTGTATTACAGCAAACCAATTTGGGAATGCCATGGGCTCCCAGTTCAAAGCCCACAGCATTCCTAAATGGGCGTGTGAGATGAAGCTCGAGACACCCCAAAGAAGGATGTCTTTAGGACTAAATCTTTGCCCCAGGACTTTCAGGAAGCACAGAAGCACAGAGGTGAGGAATTGGACAATTTTAAGCAAGGTGCTTAATTGTGCCTCTCCTCCTGCCAAAAAATTGGCTAATTATGTGACCTACTGCCACAATCAAATTTTGCAGGGACTTCCAGTTTTGCCCCATAGCTTTGGGCCTCCCAAGTGGCTGCTGCTGACAGACACCAACACAGGAGCTGGTGAGTCCTACAGAGAGAGCCTCAGCAGAAGAATGAACCCAAACTTCCCTAGAAGCAGATTTGAGACCAGAAGAAAACAAACAGGAAGCACAGAGGAGGTCAGCTGTTTGCTTCTCCATGCCAAACAGGACTTAGAGAAAATCCCACTAGAAAGTGCTGACTGACAATGGCCAGTGAGAAAAATGGAAGGAAAACACAGGCAGCCTCATGCTATTTGCTTTATCTACCAAATGGAATATTTTTCCCTCCAGTTACTGCTTCAGAATTCCTGACTCTGAAGAAGAGTCTGGAGATGAGAAATCCAGCACCACAGGAAGCCAAAGGAGAGATCTCCTTTGTCTTCATCAAAGTTTGGTGCAAGCCTTTTGTTCACATCCTGTGTGACCCTCTCTACTCATGGGGAAATCTTCCAGTGGGAGATGCAATGTACTCCTGGGATTTAGAAATTCAAGGTCTGTTCTGCTCTGTGGCCACAACTGAATCACCTCACTCAGGTTTTTTTTTCCCTGTTTTCTGAAACAGGAGTGAAGTTGTGCCTTTCTTACTGAGACACTGAAAGTTATGAGTGAAAAGCGTGGCTTCAAAACTAAGTATTGTCAATTAAAGGAAAATGAAGCTGTACAAAAAAACAAAAACAAAAACAAGGTAATGTGTGTGCCATTAAAATCCTGACACCAGATGCCAGAAGTGGGTTGAATTTGCTGAGGTACTCCTGCTGTTCCTTTTCAGCAGGCATGGGGAAATACTGCTTTGCAGATAAACATTATAATGTGGTGAATGTCCAGAATTTAATGAAGTCCATTATAACAGATGAAAATGAAGCTTTCATTAGTTTATGAATGCCTTATTCATTTTAGTTTTGGGTTTGGTTTTGTTTTTTTTTTTTTTTAAATCGAAAAAGAATGTTTTCCCTAAGCAAGTGCCAAGTGAGAGAGTAAACATCTCCTGCTCTTACACCTTCATCTCCTCCTCAGGGCTGTCCCTCCTGCAAGGAAAAGGCTCTCATCACACCAGCCTTGCCCACAGCCCTGCTGCAAACCTCTCCCAGCAAGATGCACCCAAGCCCAGCAACAGCTGGCCACAGCTGGCTGTACCAACAGGCTGCAGTAGGAGCCTTTTCCTACTCCTGCTGCCTCTGCAGGGTTTTTAACTCCCATCTTCACCTTTTATTGTCACACATGCTTGGGGACAAGAGCAATAATATATTTGCTTTATGGTGCTCTGGTCATGACAGGGATTTTATGGACTGCCACAATATAATCTTCATAACTGTTCCTGCCATGGTGCTGATTAAAAGGGTCACACTGGCACGGGGGAATCTGTAATGTCTTTATTTGTTCACAGGAAGGATACACCAGGAGTTCAAGTTTCTCTCTTCAGCTTTGGACTCTTGGTGCTTTGATCCTGATCACCTTTGAGAATAAAAGGAGAATTTAGCTCTTAAATGTGGTTTTGTCACTTGTGTCTCAGTTAACACCATCCATAAAAAGAGCATTTTCTTTGTTACACAGGACAAGGCTGAGACCACAGACTTGAAATAGGAGTAGAATGATAAAAACTGTATCTTTTTAGCTAAAAAGGGACAATCATTAACCATGTAAATAAATGAGTGACTATCAAGTTCTAGTAACACAGTCCATTCTGCTGCTCATTCATGAAGAGGAGCAAAGAAAAAATGTTTCAAGGCTTCAGAAAGGGTTTTTTTAACTTTTTTTTGGTTGGATAATTACACATCCTGGTATATCAGCACTACAGACACCTGCTGACAGTATGATTGCAAAACAGGACATTCTTGAGGCTGCAAGAAAACAGGCACAAAAAAGAGAATCCTGTTATCAAGAAAAATATCTGAAGACTGTGGGTCTGAGTGTGTGTTTTTTTCTCTGACTTCTAAAAGCGTCACATCCTCAAATTCAAACAAGCAGATGGCTGCCAGAAACACTCTGAAACCAGCAAGCTGCTTGCCTTGGACACATTATTTTGGTATCTTGCCCCCTTGACTCTCTCATGGATTTTTTATTTAATTTGGGTTTGATCCAAAGTGATTGGAGAGGATTTTAAAGTCATTAATGACCTCTGAACTTCAAGGATGGCATTTTGGGCCATTTTGTCTTAAAGAAGAGATAAGGGAAGAAATGGCCATACACTCACCATCCAATGGGAGCAAAAAATATAATAACATAACTTGTGGTTTCAGTCACAGCTGAAGTAAGCTGCTGAGGCTGTACAGAGAAGAAGTGATAGTGGTAGAGGCAGAAATGTTTGCAGAAAGCTTGCAATCATGGCATTAACTCTTCTTGCTGGCACTACAGAGCTACAGATGATGACAACTTCAGCCCTGCCTCCATGTTCTTCCAGGGAAACAACCCTAAATCATACCTGCTCCTGGCTGAGCGTCTGAGTTTCAGTTTCTTGCCTCAGATAGAGTGCAGAAATGCAATCTTTGATATGAAGTCAGGTCTCAGGAATTGCCAGTAGATAAAGAGCCTTGCATTCATTTTCCCTGCAACTCTGACTGCTCCTCAATCCTGACCTTGATTGCTCCCAGTAAGAGATAATACAAATCTCATTCCTCATGTAGACTTCCCAAGATGTTGTCTTGAGCTTCATCTCGCAGGTGCTAAATGGCTTTTCATGCAGGAGATAAGCTGGAGCTCTCTGATGAAGGATAAGGCTGATGAATTTGCTCCTGGTGGGCCAGGGGATGATGTGGGTAAAGGTGACCCAGGAGGGAGAGCTGATCTGGCAGCACAGTGGGTGAGGATGACACTGAGCCATGATCAGGCCACCATCTCAAGGAGAGGAGCAAGGCACTGCAGAGGGTACAGTTTCTTCTGTTGCCCTCTTTCTAAGTTGTGTTAAAGTTTTCCTTTTTCCTCCCTTATCCTGTCAGGGTTTCTCATGGACTCCTTCCAGCCATCTGTAGCTTGTGTTTCTACACTTCCACCAACGTCCTGCACCTTTGCCCAGACATGGTAACATGGTGTGACCATTCCCTCTCAAATTTTCTGCTTCACCCACTCATCCTGACCAAGATTATGCTTTGCTCATATCTGGGTTTCTTATTTCCCATCATTCTTATTGAAGGACAGGCTCTTATTAAAAAATGGGAGCATCATCTAATGCAGCTGCTGCTCCAACATGAGGGGCCAGAACTACAGCATTCCTTTATGAAGACATCAGTGACAACTAATTTTGGTGCCACATAGATAAAATACTGATTTAATTTATCCAGGTCTAGTAAAATCTGAAAAGAGCTTATAAGAAATCATGCCTATACCTCAGTTAATGAAATTCTGGGCTGCTTCTGGGAAGGCTGACAATTGTAAAGCCAGTCTGCCAAACTTTCATTCACAGTTTCATTGCAAAGTCATTACAGATATGACAAAACCCGCCAAACTCACAGAGGTGTGTGTGAACACATGTGAGAATGGGGAGCACCCATTTTCTCTCTCCCAAGGCAACCTGGCAGCTCGAAGGGGAGAGGAGAACAAGGAACAGATGCTCTTGGTGCTGCCAGCAATACTCAATGTTGCAGGACACTTTTCCCACCTGAGAACCTGAATCTGGAATCACCTCTGCAAGAAAACTGCAGGAGCTTTCACTATTGCTGTTGCTCCTAGTTCATGGAGAGGGCTCAGGCCAGGCGTCCATGGACATCTCACCCTTTCTGAAGCACCACAGAATGGTCTGAGTGGAAAGGGACATAAAGATCATTTATTCCAGCTCCCCTGACACAGGCAGGCTCACCTCCCACTAGAACAGGGTGCTCTAAGCCTTCTCCAACCTGAGAGCACTGCCAGGGATCCAGGGGCAGCCATAGCTTCTCTGGGCACCCTGTGCCAGGGCCTGCCCACCCTCAAAGCCAAGAATTCCTTCCAAATATCCCAAAATCTGTCCCTGCCCTCTGGCAGTGGGAGCCATTCCCTGTGCGCTCTCCCTCCATGCCTTGTCCAAAGTCCCCCTCCAGCCCTCATGGAGCCCCTTCAGGCACTATAAAGGGTTCTAAGATCCAGGACACTGATTTTTTTGGCCAGCCAGGCTGTTGGCTGTGCCCTTAGAGATGAACACTAGCATTGATGCAGGTTGTTTTCACCGGTGCTCTTTGCATCTGGTTTGCTGCACCGAGAAACCACAGAAGTTTGAAATAAATTTATATGCACCCTATCTGCTGGTCACCTGTGCCCTGATCTCCCTGTGTTTATATTTGTGTTCGTTGTGACACAGGGAATGAGGGTGAGCATCAAACATTATTCCCTGGGGAATAGCGATTTTCAAGCGGTTACTCTGCAGGTAGAACGCAGGGTGCTGGCAAGTGATGCCTGCAAAATTTGATGCCTTGATTTCTGTTGTGTGGATCAATATTAATAGCAATATTATATTTCCAGAGCTGGCAGAACTATTGATTATTTGGCATGTAGCAGTTCATTTATACTAGAGAGCAAACTGGGACACTGAAACAACAAATGTGCAGCTGTTAACAAGCAACACAGGACATTGAGTTTCAGTGACACAACTGGGATATCACTTCCTTTGTCTAAAAGGGAACATCTTTAACATGTCAAAAGTATAATTTACTTATCTGACTTACTGCCATACCTGGGGAAAATACCTTTTCCCCCTGAAACCTGCAGATTAAGGTCACGTTTCCAAATATGTGCTAAATGCAATCAATAATTTCATCCCCACTGTGACCAAACACTTGAGGTATTCTTGAAGGGAAAATGTTTTGTTTTATATGTTTAAACAAGTATTAAATTAGATCACCTTGTGCATGAGAAGATTTCGATGAAAGAAAAGATAATGAAGCATTATACTGTGGTTGCAGGAGCTGAGCCAGAGTTATTTCTTTTCAATGAGGTTTTTAACTCAGTGGAAAAAAAAACAACTGTATTTATATATGTGTGTAAATATATTTTGATAGGGTGAACTCAAAATAAAACTTTCTGTATCAAACAAAGGGTTTACCTAATAATATATACATAATGCTGTATCCTTCCATGAGCTTCTTTATTATGTATAAGTCTATAATTGTCTCCTAGGGACACATTTAACTATCAAACTGTTGAAAGCAAATTATACAGAACACCTATCTTATAGCTGAAACTTATTGAAAGGATCCCCCTCACGGTAAGGGAGAAAAATAATTAAAAATAATGGGTGACATTCCTTGTTGCAAGAAAGAGCACCTCAATAACTTCATAATATTTTGACATGGGCTTGAAGAGGCTGGGGAGGTGACTAGTAAATATGCAGGAAATGTACTATACATTGCATTTTGGGGGATACTATAGCCTTTCCTCTGCCATCAGCATGTTAAACCCTGCAGGCTTAGCTGCCTTAGCAACTGTCCACAATTTGGGCAGGTCAGGATCAAGGGAGGCTGAATCAGCTTCTGCTGGTGGCTCCCCTCTCCCAGTGCTGACAAACGGAGTTTGGAGTGAAGGAGTCCAGTTTCTCAGCTGGGCCTGAGCCTCTCCAGCCAGTAGCAATTAAATGTGCCCAGAAATATCCCCAGGCGTGGACGCCAACTGGCACAGAGGGGTTTGTACCTCTGCTCACAGCCCTGTCTTGACTTTCCTAGCCCAGCAGCTAAATGCAAACAGCTCACAGGGATGAACCCTGATCCATGCTTAAGGATGATTTAGGAGCTTGCTAGTTGGACCAAAAGTGTGCTGAGAACTGGTTTAGTACTTTGAGTGTACCCAGTGACATTCCCATGAATATCCCCAGATACTGTTTAACTTGCTTAAGTTATTGTTATGACATATTTCTTTTTCAGATCAAGATTACTTCTTTCCAGCCAGAAAAAGGGAGTTGTATGGCTGTAAATTTGGTTATGACAATAATCCTTCTGCTGGTTCATGAAATCACTCTTACTCAATAGGACGCGTGTTTACTGTTGTATGCAATCTAAGAATCCTTGCAAGGAACCAGATGTGGTGTGTTTAAAGGGAAAAAAATGTCATGAGTGGACAGATGAACTTCATAAACAGATCACTGTCCTCCTTATCCCACTGCACATCACTGACATTTGCCTTATACTGCATTTTCAAAGTTTGCTGCTTTCAATTTCTTACCCCTAGAAAAGCATCCCAGCCCAAGTACTTGCCATGTGCTCTAATTGTGCTGCACTGGTGTTCTGGTTTTGTCTGGAGCAGGGTTCATTTTCTTCCCAGAGGCTGTCACAGGGCTGTGTTTTGAGTTTGTGCTGAGCATAGGGTGGATGACACAGAGCTGTTTCTGTCATTGCTGAGCAGGGCCTGCACAGAGCCAAGGCCTTTGCTGCTTTTTGCACTGCCAGGCTGGGGAGGGGATGGGGGTGATCGAGAGTTTGGGAGGAGACACAGCCAGGACAGGTGACCCCAAGTGACCAAAGGGATGCTCCAGACTGAGTGACATCATGTTTGGTGTGTAAATTGGGAGGGAAAGAAGGAGGAAGGGGGAAAGGCAGTGATGGTGATTGTTTTCCCAAGCCACTGTTACATGTAGTGGTTCTGGCTCTCTGGAGAGAAAGAGCCGTGTTCAGCCACCTACCTGAACATGGAAAACAGTGAAATAATTCCCTTTTTTTCTCTGCTGGTATGCATGGCTTTTTGTTTTGCTATTAAACTGTCTTTATCTTAACCCATGAGTTTTCCAGCTTTTACCCTTCCAGCTCTCTCCCTGATCCTGCTGGTGAATCTGAGTGAATGAGGGACTATGAGGGGCCTGTTGGGGTTAAACCATGAAAACTGGGATACTGTTAGATGTCCCACAGCACCTTTCTGTCCTGACCTGCAAGAAGAAGAGCAATTCTGTTTTCATGGATTTCTCTGAGCCACAAGAAGACGGATGCAAGCTCTTTTACTTTGAGGAGAATTGATTTTATCAAGCCAAGTCCATCTGGCAGAAGGCAGAGCAGGATTAATGCAATCCCAAACCAAGAGGGAAGATCTTGGTGCTATGTCACCCAAATCTTGTCACCCTCCTACACCCCACAGAGAATCAAGGCAGAGCTGGGAGGCAGAGGAAATTGTTCATGCCTGCATTCTCTCCACCACACACACCCCAAAGCCTTCCCAGTGACAAAGTTTCAAAGCTGCCATCAGAAAGCCTTATAGCAACTGTTCAGAGGAGCACATCCCTTTGAATGGTTTAGCTCATGATGCTTCTAACAATCACCTGTGCAGCAAAATACTTAATCTCTGCAGATAGAACCTGGGAGGGAGCTCCTTATCCTGTGGGCTGGCTGTATCTCAGCAGTGGCACTTCCTCTGTGGGCAGAACCGAGGCTGCCACCCACCTTTTGCAGCTTTTTGCCTGTTTTTCCAAAGGAAAAGAAGGTGCAGACCTGTGCCAGGAGTTGGTGCTACCTCCCAGCTCCCCTTTGGACACCTTTGTGACCCTGGAAGAGGCAGCTAAAAAGGTCCATGAGGGCTCACAGCCTGGATGTTTCACAGTGGCTTCCTGGCTGGGGAAGCAGTAATGCCAGGAGGATGGCAGATTCCTTCATGACAGCAGATTCTAATGCATTGTGGTCCTGTCATCCCTTGCAAAAGGCAGGAGGAGTGGGAAGCCCAGCAGGCACCTGATTGAAGAGACTGGGGGAAATGAGATGAGAGGAGACAGTGTCCTGCTGTGAGTTTCTCCCACCTCCATAACCTCCTTATTTTCAAAGAGTTTCCACTCCTCTGTGGCAGCTATTGTTCCCCACGCCTGGTGCATCATCATCCCTGCTACACTGACGGTTTGGGATTCTCACACTGCCAGCCCTTCCTCCTCCTGACACTGAAATGAGCACCTTGCTTGGCTTCTGAAGGAAAAAAATGTGTGTAACTCGGGCACCCCTGTGTTAGCAATGCACAGGATGATGCTGCATAGCCCATAACCAGCATCGTCTGCCTGGGCATATAATCATGCTCAGAAAGGCCCAAAGGCATTCCACACCCACCTGTCTGCCCCTTTTCCCTCCAAAAGTGACCACAGCACCTGGGTCAAGCTTTGGCACTACTGCTATTGATGTGCAGAGTCAGCAGGGGAAAAGGGATTTTTTCTGTTTGATTTTAAGGAGGCTGCAGATTCCTCTTGGCTATTAAGATGAAAAGGGGCTAATTCAAAGCTGGAGCCAAGTTTGAGGAGTGATTCTGCACAGGCAGGTAAGAGAAAGTAAGTCATTCTTTGCTCTGGTTGGCCCTGTAAAATGAGAAATACTATCAGGGCTGTGCATTTTTTGAAACCTGCATTATTTCTTTTTTCCTTGGGAGGGTTGAAATAGATTCAAGCACCACTGTTATTATCTCTAAAATGACAGAGACATTTTCGTGTGAGTTTCCCTTCGCAGTCTGATATCCATATTCACCATGTGCATTCCTTTGATTCAGGAACTGCAGCTCCCCTGTGGTTCAAGGACTCAAGGTTCATTTTGTGTTGTTCTTTCTGCCAAAATGTGGTTATTACAGATGGAAAAAAAAATCACAAGGTCACCCACAGCCTTGATAGAAACAGGAGGGTAGGAGAATATTAGGAAGAAACTATTAGCTCTAATATCCAGCTGCATTTGGCAAACCTGAGCATATTTGGATTGTCTGTACCAGCATTTCACTCCCCTGCTTCCAAATGATTGCCCTGGCCCCAGTGATTAACCACCTGAATACACCCAAGAAAAGATCTCATGATGAAAAGGCTATTCCTGGCCTTCTTTCCATCACATCATAATCTGTCCACTAATATGGCTTGAGATCTCAGCTGATCAAAAGGTCATAAGATGCTACTGCTAAGTATCACTCTGTCTCTGCTCAGCCAAAGGCATTTTTACTCCATTCAACAGGCACAGGAATGTAATAGCAAAGCCTTCAAATCTGTTTGTATAATAGATGAAGTCTTCTCTTTATGGCATTATTCATCCTTCAGGGAATGACACCTGATAAATAAACCTCTAGTTCCCAGTGAATTTAAATAAAACAAAGGCAAATCATATATCCCTGTGCACTGTAAATATAAAACTGCACATAAGAATTCCCAATCTTCCACCATCTCTTTGCTAAAAAAGCTATAAAATGTTGACCATCCTCAGATTCTGCCAAAATCAAGGGAGCCTAAATCTCTGAGTAAATTACAAAAAGCATGGTAATAACAGAGGAAGGACTTAAAGACACATAACTCATTTAGTTTTATGGAATGGTAAAACTTGCACCTTTTTGTCTTCATGCTAGTAAAAACCAGAAAGGTAAGAAAGGGGGGTTAGCAGCACATCAACAGCAATAATGGAGTGAAAATAGGGGGAAATCTAATGAATGGGTCCATGTGTTTCCCAGGGAATAACACCAGGGGGGCTGGGATGGATACAATACTGAACCACATCCTACTAAACACCATGACTCGGCCCAGCTAGTCACCATTGCACTGGAGGCAACTGGTCCATGTGATGCCAGTCATTGCCTCCAGCAGCAACTGCAGCCACTTCTGTGGCCATCCTGCTTCCAGTTTTCTGGCCATCCTGCTTCCAGTTCTCTGGCCATCCTGCTCTTCCAGTTCTCTCAGCACAGGCAGGAATCACTGCCCAGAACTGCAGGGACACAGGGCACCACTGCCAAGAGCCACCTGCCACCTGAAGCCCGTGCCCAGCAGGTCTGCAGAGGCACCCCCTGAGAGCAGCACCATTGGGAAACTGCTTTGTGTTTCCAGCACACCTGGAGTGTTGTCACAAACAAATTAAAGGCCTCAGCATTTCCCAGATTATCCACCCACTCTCTGGCTTTTCAGAGCTCTAGACCAGGACCAACAGACAGCTTCTTTAAGTGCACCTGGCAGTCGTTTTGCTCCTCTCTATGCTTTCAAAGCTGAGAGCCATCAAAGATTAGGAGGAAAAATCATGACTGTTTTTCCCTAAGAAGCAGAACTGGTAATAGGCTTCAGGAAAAATCCTTCTAAATGCAAGTGATAAGTGTAGACTGTGTGAAGGCTGACAGGTCTGATTATAATTATCACTGCGAGGGGACTGGCACTAACCTCCCTTCTGGAAGGCAGTGACAATTCAACATGCAAAGGAATTATCATAAACAAAATCGTTGCAAGTAGAGTTGTCTTTCTCTGGGAAACTAAACAAGATCCAGATTTGGGGGTGAAAAAAAACCCAAGCCTTAAGAATTTATTAAAGTTTATCCTGATAGAAAATGAAATTTAATCATACTTTTAAGTTTTTCTGACTTCAGAATGATGGGAGCAAAAGAATCAAGTAGGATACATGAAGTGTAAGATGAAGTCATGCATGCAAGAGGTGTTTGGAAATAAAGAATATTTTCTGAAAGTACACTTGAAGAACATAATTTAAACATGAACAAGTAGTCCCAAGGAGACTGTTCAGACTGAGCTAAATATTCAAAACTAAGAAAAAAATCCAAGCCACCTTGCACAAACCTTTCCCCCTTCCTCACATCCTAGCAAGAACAAAGCCAAACAAAACCAATAAAAATCTCTTCAGATTCCTTCTATCCATATACATCCTTCCTTTGCATCTACACGTTAACTGAAATACAACAGCATCAGCTTTCAGCAGGGTTGTGAGGCAGATAGGATAGGGAGTATTCCCTCAAGATCACCCTGTCCTGACCTTTCTGCTTTCTTTGATGGCATTCCATTTTTCTTAGTCTGCTTTCTTTTTTTTTTTTTTTTTTTGGCATTTTTTCACTCCATTTCCATTGAAACCTTCGAAACAGAGAAGCTTGGGCAATCTGGACTGAAAGTACTACAGCTTTTTCTTTCGGAAAACAGGGAAACAGATATTATCTTAATAGGGGCTGTGGCTGCACAGGAGATGAAGAGAAGAGCCTCAGAGTCAAAAGCAGTTCTAAGAGTTTCATTCTCATTATACCTCAATGGAGTGGAGCAAATAAATTGTGCAAGGAGACATATGGAATCTCAGTACACAAATGGCCTATTTAAGGCTCTTACTTCCTAATTAGGTCCTGGTGTCAGGAGGTTGGGAACAATTATTCACACATAGATCATTTGGATATGATACAAACTGTTCTAAAACCCAAACCATCATAATAGCATGCATTAAAAGAAACCCAAATTAACGTTTTAGACTAATTTGCTTGGTGCTTGGACTATCAGTTTCTGTGATACACATAGCTAAATTTCATGTCCACATTGAAAAATTGTGTTTGGAAAGAGAAAAGGATAAAACAAAAACCATCACAGCCATATCCCCTTGCTCTTACCTTGTTCACAGATTTCGTCACTGGACTCTGCACAGGGAACGCACACTCTCTTCCCAAATTCTTCATCTGACTCTGTGGTGTTTCCCAAAGCAAAGAGAAAGAAAGAAAACCTTGATTGTGGGGATGACTGTGGAGAAAATGGTCACATATATCCAGAGTTTTGCTCTGCCCTTTTGATTTCCCCACACGTTTCAGTATGACCACCACCACCACCACTTGCCATGTGGGGCCCTGTGAGCACCCAGTGCTGGGGTCCCCCCTTGGTCCAGCAGTGTTGTGCAAGGTCCCCCAAGCTTCCCCTCACCCCACACAGATGTGTAAACTTCCCCTCCCAAGTGTCCCTTGTGAGCATGTTGGCATGACAGAGCCACCACAGCCTCCCCCAGCAGCCGTGGGGCACACAATGAGCCCTGGAGTCAGGGAGGGATGCTGTGCATTCCTCTGGCAACCTTGGGAAGAGGGCAGGGAGGTGTCACAAGAAGCCGACCTGCCTGGTTTGTACAAGAGTTAAAGCAGGGAGCTGAAGCCAAGGATTACCACATTGCAAAACCATTTAAAACAGAGTAAGTGCTCGTGATTCTACAGCGTGACCACAGCAAACCTGCTCTGCTCTGTGCTTTGGTACTTCTGGTAAGAAAATGAGATCTTCTTGCCCTTCCTCCCCTCCCTCCTCCTCTCCTCTTTGTCCACCTCTCCAGCCCTTCACACAAAGGTGAAATATTCACATTTTCACCTGTGGTGATGCAGATCAGACTTTGCTTTGCCTTTCTTTGCTTTTCACTGATTTTGCCAAAGGCATCCTTTTAAGCATCAGTCTGTGCAAAGATAATAGGTGACACAATTCCCTATAACTGGAATCAGCAACAAATCAGCCATCTGCCACTCCAGGGGTCTGAGATTAACCCAGCCACTAGACCGTGACTGCAGAGCATTTGCACATTTAGATTACAGAAATGTGAGGTTACAGGTCCAAAAAAAAAAAACAAAAGAGACATGGAGTGGGGAAGGTGTGGGGAGAAGGAGTGGAAGAGCCCTTTAGACTGACCCTTCCAGAAACAAGTCAGCCCATAACAACTACAAGTAGACAATGTTTCTCATTATAAAATGCTAAAAGGATGAAGGATTTGAAGGAAGCAACTTGAGACACATTAGACATCATGATTCTGGATAAAATATCCAAAGACACTTCTTTAAGACAGGGAGAAATGAAGACAAAAAGCTTCAGCTGCCCTGTCAAAGCCTTCTCTCCTTGGGAAGCATGACCAAGCTGCCCAGATGGCTGACTTGACCATGTGGAAAGAACAGTTTTTGCTCCAAGATGGACAAGATGCATTCCACAAGCTCCCCTATGGTCAAGATTTCAAGAAATGAAAGAGATCTGCCTACTGAAATAACAAGGTTTGTGAAGATCTCCTAATTTGCTGCTCCCAGTTGTCCTTGAATAACAAACACCATTTTGCTGCTGTGCACACATGGATGCTGTCACTCCACATTAATACTTGCCCATGTCTTTGGGATCCTCTCCATAAATCTGTTGGGAATTGTTATTTCATAACTGAAGTATTTGAACACTGAAGAAGCTTAAATCAGCAGTAAACACAAGCTGGCTCCAGATCTAAAAGCATGAGCAGTGGTCTGTGCAGTGCATGGTGGGTCAGGATGAGAACCAGGGTCTCCTCAGCTCGTGTTGATAGGCTTTAACCACCACTCTCTCCTGCAAAGATCCCTGAGATTCCCATCCTCAGAGACCTCAGGTTAAAAAGAAGAATTTCTGCCCAGAGGAACAGCCAAAAGTGTCAGCAAGAACATCTGGAAAATTCTGGAACATCTCACCTACAAGGAAGGACTGAAGCATTGTAACAGTTCAGTCTGGAGGAGAGAGGATTCCAGGGAGATGCTGAGCATCTGCCCACACCTGAAATGGCTCCAGGAGAGCTGGAGAGGAACTTGGCACGAGGACATGAAGGGACAGGACATGGGGGAATGGCTTCACACTGCCAGAGGGCAGGGACAGATGGGATTTTGGGAAGGAATTCTTGGCTGGGAGGTTGGGGAGGTTCTGGTAAAGTTTTTTCCAGAGAAGCTATGGCTGCTCCTGGATCCCTGGAAGGCTGGACAGGGCTTGGAGCAGACTGGTGTTGTTGGAGGTGTCCCTGTCCATGGCAGAGGGTGGAACTGCATCAGCTGTAAGGTTCATTCCAACCCAAACCATGCAAGGATTATGTGATTCTATGAAATTCATGCAAGGGCTGCATGGTGTGTGCCCTGGGTGGGGATGGTATTTCAACCAGCTTAACTCATGGCATCCAAAGGGACTGAAAACCAGACAGCATGCACGCTTGTTTACAGAAAACCCACGTGTTTTATGCATGTCTTTTATTCAGAGAAAATTGATAGGATTGTGTGCAAGGTACAAGAACACACTCCAAGTTCTTCGGCCACCCCTCTTGTGGATATTTCCATGGTGAAGAAACCAATGTTTCTTGGGCCAAGCACTGCACACCCTGCAGTCACAGCAAAGGTAAGGAGCAAGAGGGAATGGCAGCACCTTCTCTGCACAAGCCCAAGTTGAACTGCAGCAAATACAGGGTACAGAGCACAGCTGAGAGGTGAGGAAGAGCAAGGGATCAGCTGCTCTGTTCCTCCTACTCCATACAAAATCTGCTGGCATCAAGTTAGAAATGAGTGCAACTCCCAGCAGCATTAATTTGGGACAGAGAATTTGATGCTCCACAGAGGAAGGACTATTGATCTGTAAGGAGCTGTGAGAAGAGGCTGAGGGGAGCATGTTAGACAACAACTTTAAGTCTGCCTGAACTCCCCCCTATTTATCACAGCATCTCCAAAAGCCTTTCCTGGGCAGGGGTAGGTGCTCCCAAACCAGGCCTGCATGTCTGAGACCAAAGGTGAGGTTTGAAGTGGTTTGAATGTGTACTAGGGCATGGTTTTCAGGTGAGAAAGAGGTCACAGGGATCATCCCATGCCTGAGACTACAAAATGGGCCAAGCTAACAACCCAATAATCCACAAGCTTCTGAGATGCAGCAAGCTAATGAGGCTCTGCCCGTGCTTTGGAAAGGTCTCCTTGAACTTGACCTGCTGACTATGTGAGGGCTAAAACTGCTGTTCTAACAGGACCTAGACCTGTTTTCAAAACGAGACTCTGGGGTTTTCCCTTTCTCCAGTCCCTAGTTTCTGTAATGACGACCTAAAACTTTAAATATAAATTCCAGAATGATCCAAAAAGCAACATCTGTGCAGCAGGAAGGGGGGCAAGGGGGGTAATATTTTTGGATTTAACTTCAACTACTGAACTACTACAAAGTTATGATTTTTTAAATTATAAAAAATTTTAAAAAATTAAAATTAAAAATGAAAAAATAAAATTAAAAATTAAAAATTAAAATAGAGAAAAAAATTTTAAAAAAGAAAAAAATCAAAACCCTCTTAAAAAGAGGTGGTTTGGTTTTTTTGTTACCTGTGAGTGGAAAAGAAAGGGGATGAGCAAAAAACCTTCCCTTTCAGACAGAAATCACCACAAAACTCCATCCCGTTTCTTGCAAATCAACCAACATCACAAAACGATGCAGTTTCAGTACATGTTTGTTTGTTTGTTTGCTTGCTTGTTTTATCCAGGCAGGTTTTTGCAGGAAAGGGGCTTTTCCTGCAGCCCAAACAGCGCTGCTGCATCAACCAGGATCTGAGCTGAGCCGCCTGGAAGTTGCCTCATCTCCCAGCAAATGAGAAACAGAGGGAAACACCGACGCAGGCGACGCTGCACCTTGCAGCAGAGACTCCTGTGTCCTACAAGTCACCTTGCATCGAGATACAGTGAGGAGATGGAGGAGGAGGACAGCAACTAGCAGGGGCAACAGGAAAACAGTAAGAAAACTCCCTGAGTCTTCTTTTCCTCCTTAAGGGAGAGAAAAATATTAAAAAATTAAAAAAAAATTAAATCACTCCCTGATAGGGAGATGGAAGGAGGGTATGAGACCCTTTACACTCCAAGTCGCCAGCAAAGATGCTCTCCCTCTCCCAGAGCTCCTAAACATCACTGGGGGCGGTGGTGGGGGAGAAAAGGGTCACATTAAAAAGGCGAAGGGGAGGCAGGGGAGGAGGGAGGACCCTCCTGAGCCCGGCCATTCTCGGCCATTCTCATTCCCGACACGTTTTCGCTGCTCTCCAGCGCAGCCCAGCCTCGCAGTATTAGCGTGGCGCAGAGTGCCATTTTCGAGCGCCGCAGCTCCTCTTGGCACCGGTTCAGCTTTTTGTCTCGCCGCCTCCTCCTCCTCCTCCTCCTGCGAGCGCCCAGCGGAGGGAGGGGAAAGAAAGGAGGGGAATAAAGCCCTGATGCTTCTCTGCCGGGCTCTCCGCAGCACCCCAGCCCTGCCCGAGGCACCCCACGCCTTCCCAGCCAACACAAATCTTCTCGGCAGCCTCCTGCCCCCTTTTCATCGCTCTCCCTTTTTAACACCCCTAAGCGTCGCAACCTTCCATGCTGCCCTTCTCCTCCATCCCCATCCCTCCCAGCTCCTTCCCTCGCATGATGATTTATCCCATCCATCCAGGAGGGATGGATCATCGTGCCACGCTTGCCCATGCTGCTCAGAGCGGTGCCTGGTCCAGCTCGGTGTGCTCGCTCACACACACAGGTGTGGCAGGGCAGGAGATGCTCTGCATCCCTCAGACCACAAGCCTGAGCTGGGCAGGGAGTCCCTGCTCCTCCTCCTATCCAGGCAGGAAAGCAGAGGCAGGACCTCAAGGCAGAGACACGCTGAATTTTTTTAAGCAGCCCAAACATGGCACTGGGCGCGTCCACCAGCAACTTCTCACCCTGCTGTGCTGGCAACCAGCGGCTGGTTCCAGCCTGGCACCAGCTTTGGTTTGTTTTTCTCTCCTCTTAAACGCCTTCCTCCCAAATATTTATTGCTTTTTTTTCCCCCCTCTTAAGTTGTGTGAGTTTTTTGGTTTTTTGGTTTTTTTTTTTTTTTCCCTGCCCTATTTCCCTCTTAGCTCTTCCATAGAGACAGGGCTTGTCCACAGCTTGCCACCTTCCCTCTGGTGACAGGACAGGAGGGGCAGCACGAAGTACATCAGGGAAAGTGTACAATGGATATTGGGAGGTGGTTTTCTTCCCTCAAGGATGGTCAGGCACCCCAGGGCACTCAAGGCACCAATGCTGCCACAGCATTTGAACACACTCTGAGGTGCATGGTGGATTCTTGGAGCTGGGCTCTATAACCCTTGGGAGTCACCACCAACACTGATTCCATTATTCTGGGAATTCTATTCCATAACTGCTCCCATTCCCACCCCCAAATCTGAAGCAGCACATGTGGAAGGGACACTAAAGGAAGCAATACATGATGTAATACTCAATTGACCAAGAACAGGAAAAAAAATAAAAATAACTCTCATATATACAAGAAGAATATTCTCTTGTCTGAGGAGGAGGAGATGCCCTAAAATTGCACAACACAGCCATGGGCTGCCAGGATGTGCTAACCCCAGCCCCCTCCTCAAAGGAGGGAGGAGTCAGTTTTTGTTGGAAGGCAGAGAATGAGGCAAAATGCATGTTCTCCATGGAAAGGACCTGGGAGAGCCAGTTTCCATCCAGTGATGTGACTCCTATTAAACCAGAGCTTCAGACACTGACATATGCATGGCAGAGATAAAGTGCTATCAAATACACCTTGTCTGGTGCCTGGAGGAAAGAGATTTAGAGGAAAAAAATATAATAGTGCTGATTCTGGGGATGGCTTGGGAAGGACATGTAGGGAGGAGAGATGTGCTGAGGATTTTATCATGGAGGCTATGAATATTTTATTCTGTCTAGAGACCCAGGGTAGGGGGCAGCCCCATAAACAGCCACTGGTGTCCCTGGAGTTTTCATGGGGACTGCCTGGATGGCTTTGTCCAGGGAGAAAAACATCAGGACTCCTTAGTAAACACAGGACTCAGAGGATGCTGAAGCAGACGGGCATTCCCTCCTGGAGGCAAATCCCTCAGGAGACCCAGTGGAAGTGCCAAAAAGAAGGCTGGCTCTTGCTGAGCATGCTCAGGGAATAGCAGAACAACTGGCTTGATGTGGGGCTGCAGAGGCAGAGAGAAGGCAGGCAGCATGCTCAGGGTGGCACAGACAGAACAGCAGTGTCCTGAGCAGCTGAGCCTAAAATGTGTCTTGGCAATGTCTTGCCTGGCTGTGGATGGAGCAGAAATCATGGGAGGGATTTGTAACCCCATCAGCTGGGCCTGGCTTTGGCCTCCCTGGCCTCCTTTGGCCTGCAGGGACAGCACAGGAGGGGAGCAGGGGGCTGGGGACACCTCTCTAGCTCCAGGAGTCCCGTGGAGGAGATGCTCCTCTGCTCCTCTGGTCCTTTTCTGCCAGCTGCTGAGTGAGGAGCAGCTGATGGGCAGGTGCTGAAGTGGACTTGAGATAAGCCGAAGGCCCTGCCATGGCTGTGCTCACTGAGGGATGTGTGAGTTTGAGGATTTAAACCCAGCCTGTGCCTTTAGGAGCACCTCCACCACTGGGATGCATACCCTGTGTAGGGTCCCTGTTGGGGCTTCTCCAGGCCACGCAGCACAGCTGGATGTGGTGTGGAATGTTATCTAGGTAGGGACACCAAATCCCCTCCTCTGAGCTGTGGTTTTACTGTCCCAAGCTTTTTGCATGAGGATATCATCCAGCACTGGCCAGTGTCTGCTTCCAAAGCCAGCCTGTGACCATCTCAGTGCTTTCTCCCATGGGGTTTATATGTCTATTTTCTCTGTTTGCTGTTATTGAGGTTTATTAGGGCAGATTTCTGCCCTTTCCTGTAGCCCTTATTTCTAAGTGCTGGCATTTGGCAAAGCAGAGGGGGTTCCTCACATGTGTCCATGGCAAAGAAGGCCCTGACACCTCAGCTGGAGTCATCTGCAGAGAAACACCCCTGCCTGCAGGTGCCATTGAAGTGACTCCCAGAGAGAGGCACTCTCAGATCCTTTGAGTCAAAAGGTGCTATAAATAAAAGATATTACAGGCTAGCAAGTTCTCGGTTGCAAACTGGAGTGGGAAGGAATATTTTAGCATCCTTTTTCTGTGCGCATTAACTCTTGGCAGACGCGATCGCTCAGGTCTCTCACAGCTGAAAACTTCACACCCTGAGCAGCATGTCGAGTCCACATGCTCCATTTCCATTTTCTGCAGCTCTGAAATCCACTCTGCCCCAGTGCAGTATCACCCCCTGAGTGCAGAGAGCACCCAAATATTTCATCACTTTGGGGGTCATGATGCTGAATACACACTCCGGGGTCATTTTCCCAGGAAAAGCAGCCTGAGCTCACAACAGAGAGTGCCTAAAGATTTTTATCAGCTAGTTTCTGATGCTTCCTCTTTCCAGGGTGAGCAAGCACTTTGTATCAATCTGGCTTGCTTTAGTGCAGTGACCCAGGGCTGTGCTCTGCTGCTGAAAGTTCAGGTCCCAGCTGCGGGGCCAAACTCTTGCTGACACTGTGCTGATTTCTCTGCCTCTGTCACCCATGCTGCCAGGGAGGGGGAGGAGATGTTGGATTTTTCCAGGCAGGGGAAAAAAAAAAATAGGGAACAATCGTGCAAAATGCAGAGATGTGGCAAAGGAGAAGGGGGAGGAAAACAGTCCTGGTGTGTGCAATGACGCTGAGGAGAGGAAATTCTTTGGGCAGCACGGGGCACTTTGATCACGTCCCTTCTCTTCACAGGGCAGAAAATCTTGGCCAAGAGGCAATTAAATTGTTACAGGCAAAGAAAAGCTTTTAGGATGCCTTGAAGAACTTGTGTGTGTGTGAGCAACAGCACAGAGAGATGCAGAGGAGGAAATCTGTATTAGTGACTACAGAAATTTGGGTGGTTTGTTTTGGATAAAGATCCCCACATGCAGACTCTTATCTAAAGCCCTCAGTCTTCAGAGCAGGGCTAGAAGTCTCTTAATAACACACTCCTCTTGCATGACTTCCAGTATCTCTGAAAGCCATTGTCCGTGCCAAAAATACAACAAAACCAGCTTGCCTTCTTCTTATTTTATGCAGTGTTTTGGCTCATCTGCCTCTAGTTCCAAGAAAAAAAAGCTAATAAAAAAGTTTTTAATTTAAGAGGGCTGAACTGTGCTACTTAAATTTCAAGCCATCCTTGTTCTCATGACTGTGCGAGTGCACGGGAAATAAAGAGAAAATCTGTGATTCTGTGGAAAACTTTCAGTGGACAATCCCTTAAAATCAGCAGACAAAGAAGCTAGTTTTCCTAAGAAAAGACTACCAGCCTTGAGTTCTCCCACCTTAAGCAGAGTACTTATCTGTAAACTGGCTGTTCTGCCATTAAATAACAGCAGAGATCAAGCATTCCTGGTTCAAATGAGCCTGTTAGTCAAGGGTGGTTATTAGCCATGAAATACTATTGAATCAATAAACCAAAAAAAAATAAAAAGGACTTTGAAGAGACTCTTATTTCACCACTCAGTCTGCAGTAGCCCTGATTTGACAGAGGAGGGTGAAAGAAAACAGTCTGAACATGATCCGGTGCCCTCCAGTTTTCAGAAACCCAGGTGTGGCTGAGGCAAATTAGCCTGGTGCTGCTGGAATGAATGCTGAATGGGGCTGTTTTGATGAAGTCCTCTGGACAAACAGGGCTGGGTTTGACCTCTGGCTGGATTTACACCAGGGTATCTGAGTTAATGCTGCTCTGTGTCTAGGGCAGGTCGAAACCAGGCTAGTGTGCTTCTAAGGATGTTGGCAGATATCCTGCTCTCCTGAGCCATTCACCTCAGGAAGGTTTAAAGCCTATGGATTCACCTCACAGTGCAGTGGAGGTTTTGTTGTTAAAGACCAGATGATGCTCTTTCCAAATGATTTCTTCTTGTCTTTTTCTCTGCCTTCCCTATTATTTATTAAACATTCAAGCAAAGATCTTCAGCTCACCCGAGTGGTTTGGAGAACAAGACTCATGTTTCTAGCTGGTCCAAACAAGGATAACTTAATCCAGGTCAACAGAAACAATGAACAAAGTCAGAGGAAAAGCTGTGACCAAGATTTTAAACCACAGAGGCTTCCAAAACAAGGACACAGCCTTCTAGACAGCACAGTACATAGAGGCTAACTATTTTCTCACTGAAGGTGATGGCATTTCTTGTGGTGACCAAGACAGGTGCACAAGGCCCAAATTTCCATTCATGTCCCCATCTGTGAATGGGGAGCAGCTCCATTACCTGTCACATGCTGTGCTCTAGTAAAATCTGCCACTGTGTCCTGCTGAATGCTGCAGGATTCTGATTTTTTTTCTCCCCCCAAAGCTTGGCTCTTGTGTAGCTTCTTAGTTTACACAGTGGGAGAGAGACTTGGCTTTTTTCGGCTTTAAAGTAAAAAAATCTGGACTCTTGAAAGAGCGCTGAAATGTGCCCCTGAGCATTTCAGAAAAAAAGGTGACTCAATCAATCCAGTTATTACAGCATTCTCTGGCCTGTGACTAACACATGGGTTGGTGTTTACTTGCAGGCAGTGCTGGCAGAAGCTGGGGGTTCCCATTGACTCGTGCTGTTTAGTGCTCCCCGAGGAGCAGGGGCCATGCTCACAGGTGCTCAGCTTATCTGCCAAAACGCGCTGTAAATCACAGCAGAGCAAGAGAGGGCTGCAAAAATGCTCGTCTGCAGGAGCCACCATTGGAAAGGGATGCTGGCCACGCTCATTTTGCAGGTTTCCTCCCCTAAGTCTATGTGTGCTCACACTGCACCACAGGGATCGGGTCCCAGGCTGGAAATCCAAGGAGCATGCCAATAATTTGGCAGGGGTTACACACAGGGAGAACTTGTCCCTGATCTCCGTTATTGGTTCAAAATCAGGAATTCTCATAGCTTTTTTTGGACAGATGGCTTGTCCTATTACTTCTTGTGTTAGATTTCCCACTGAGGCTGAAAGCAAATCCACATTCAAGCTGAAAGTAAACAACCTGTGAATTCAAAAGGCATTAACTCAAACTGCCAAAGCATTTGCTGTGTATGCTGCAGATGTCAAACAGGCAGTTTCCCACAGCCCTGAGCCTAGGCACATAGCTAAGTTACACAGAAAAACCTTCCACCCAGCCCAAAAAATCCATCCTGTGCAAAACTCGCTCTCCTTGCTGGCATTTCAAGGGCTGGAGCCTCAGCTGGAATGAATTAATGTAGCTGCTCTGATTTGAATAGAGCTATGCCAATTTATACCAGATGAGGATTTCACCCTTTGGAGGCCAAGTGGGAAATGGTTATCCACTACTTTTTTAACAGTGTGGTTTGAGGCAGAAAAACATAAAATGTAGTGTTTCTTAAGGAGTGAAAGAGCACTAAGTAAGTTTCTTTCCATTACAGTGAATCCCTTTTGAAGGAACATTTTAGAGGGGATGGTTCTAAAAAATCAGGTTCTAAAAAATGCATATAAATAACAGAACTTACAAGGACAAACAGCACAACTTGGCCAATTTACTCGTATTCCTGATGCCTTCCAAAATGCCAACAAAAAGTTAAGTAGGAACCCAAGCATGATATTGCTGTGGCATTGCAGGAAATTCAAAAAGTGGGAAGAACTAAGTAAAACAGTCTGGTTTTCCTGCCAGGGCTGTATGAAGAGGGCAAAAACCCCCCTTGAAACTAAACCATAAAAACAAAAAATATCCACCCATATGCTTTGAAATGTTCTAAACTTTGGAACGATGGTGTTCTCTTTGGCCACAAAGAGGTGCAAGGTTGTTTTTCTGACATATTTTGGTTTAAATTGAACAGCACAATTGAAGCCACATTCTGTAAAGCAAGACTCATTCCATTTAAAGCAATACAACATCATGGTGCATATTCAGGAGTGATTACTTGAATTAAGCCTTTGATTTATTCTTTACCATAGGAGGTCCCACTTGCAGACTCCTATTTTCCCAGGAGGTCAAATATTACACCAATATAAATGAATGGAGATTTATCAGATGATAGTAATGCAAAATCAAACTTTAAATTGTTTAATTTACTAATACAAGACTGATTCAGCTTACCAGAGAATTCAGCACCTCTTCCCTCCAACCATTTTTATTTTCACTTTACAGTTCAGCATAAGCTGGCAATTAGTAATACTTTGCCTGTTTATAGAGCCTTACATCTGAGGATCTAGAAACACTTTGTAAACACTAATGAATTAAGCTTCTTAACACCCCCTGTGAGACAGATACTGCTATCTCATTTGCACAGCTCGGAGAAGTGCAGGTTTGCTGAGGGCTGGAGCCAGCCAGAGCACCAGAGCTGGGAAACCACTGCAGGCCCTTAGCCTCACCTTCAGCTAAACATCACCAGGCTTTTCATGGATGTGGGGATGGCCTGGCATCCTCACCTTCAGCTAAACATCACCAGGCTTTCCATGAATGTGGGGATGGGCCTGGCATCCTCACCTTCAGCTAAACACCACCAGGCTTTTCATGGATGTGGGGATGGGCCTGGCATCCTCACCTTCAGCTAAACATCACCAGGCTTTCCATGAATGTGGGGATGGGCCTGGCATCCTCACCTTCAGCCAAACACCACAAGGCTTTCCATGGATGTGGGGATGGGCCTGGCATCTTCAGGAGCTCATCCTGGAGCTGCCCGTGTGCCCTGGTGTCTGTCAGACTGGAAAAACAGAGGGTTGGACTTCCACCCACAAAGAGATCTTAAGACCCATTTAGAGGAGCACCGTGAAAATGCCATCTGTCCTCTCCTGAAACATCCATTCACACTTATGATCCTCTGATGTGTAAACAGTGGAAAAAGTTGGGATTTTGTCTTCACCCAGTTTTTAATAACAACACTGACCCTGGTCTTATTATTAAAATCCGAAGCAATACAGAAATCCGGGGGGATTCTTCCCCTTTCCTTTTCCTTTTTCATTGCCCATATATTTTTCTCATTTAAGGGTAAGATAAAATATCCAAGCTTGCTTTCCAGTCATGCTGACAAGAGGAACTTAAAGGATTTTTAAAGAATGCCTGAAGGTTTTACTTCCAACACTATCAGGAATATTTAGATCCTAGGAAAGCCTTAGGACAAGATAGGCATTGGTGAGATGAAATTCTTGGCTTTTTTGGGGCTTTTTTCCCAAAGCAGAGTCTCATTTATTGAACAGCAGCTAATATCTGGTACCTGTTTGAAGCATTTTCCACATGGCCCTTCTCCAAATGCATGGAAATTGCACAATTTCCATGATGATTCTTCTGTGTAAAAATACACACCTTCCCCTCTTTTCAATTTGTCATTGAGTCAGTCGGCCTATTTATTTTTGAAGTTTTTCCCCTTTAATAGTGCACTTAGAAAAGCTTAATACAAACATTGACCAATTCATTGCTGTCACAAAAAGAAAAGCCTTAGAAGTTATTCATCTAAACAGGAGTCAAGAGCAAGAGTCTCTTATTTAGACATCAGTCAATAAGAAACTCTGTTGTGGAAGCTATTTTAAAGGGAACAAGTTTTTTGCATTTTTTTTCTTAAACACCTCTTTTCTTCCACAGATTGAAACAGAGGAGAATAGCAAATAAAATATTTGGGTTTGCTTTCAAAATTTGTTCATGACCTTAAATCCCAGGAATGGGAACAGACAGGCATTTGACATATTCAGTGTGTTGATTTGTGAACTACTGGCAGATTGCTGTTTGCCTAAGAAAACGTGTTTGAAATTCTTTTCTAAAAACTCTTCTTGATCTTTTCCCAGTTCACGGGCTGTTAAATGTCTGCATGACACGGCGCTGTTTGTCTCCTGAACAGAGGGACATTACAATCTCTGGAAGCAGGTTTTTAGTGGGAATATTAAAAGCACTGTTCAGGAATATTCTCCAGTATTTACAGCCTCCACAAACAGTACTGCGTGCAAACATGTTTGCTGGAATATTTGTCAAGAGCAAACATGACAGAATGGTGGGAGAAAGTGTACAAAGTCTAACCAAGCTTATAAAAACCCAACAGCTAATGAATACTTGTGGAAAATGTCTTATGGCATTTCCTCAGTGATGGATGCCTATTAGGAAAGCCTATAAAGCTAAAACCATTTTGCTGCCTATATCCTCCTGTACTCCAGAAGTGAAAGATGCTTCCATGACTCTCTTTGTCATCTTCTGATGTTTTGTCATCCTGCATCCATTACTCTGCTGGATGCAGGAGTGTTTTCTAAATAATTTTTAAGGCTATCAAATGGACAGAGGCCCAGAAACCCATTTTACATAAGCATCTTGGTGTCTCAAAGCTCTTTGCTGTCTCTGAGAAAAATAAAAAAAACAAATACCAACAGATGAAGATGTATGTATATTGGCCAATATACCTCACTGACCCATAATCTACCACCACAGTGTTACATGGCACTATGGATCCTCTGTTTAGGCCTCTTCCTTCAGTGACAAAACTGCTTTTGCATTGGGTCTTTTGTTGTAAACTCAGTAGGTACCCAAACAAACATAGCAGACTCATGGCTCAAAAGCACACGGCCAGGGAGGGAGGCAGATTTGAAAGGAAAGGTTTGGAATTGGTGGATTATGGACTCAACTGAGCCAAGACAGTGCCATGCAGGTAAGTGGGCACTCATGGCTGAGAAAATCACCTCTTACTAAAAAACAAGGCATTGAGATCCACTATTTTTAGTCAACAGCAACCAGAGGAAGCTTTTGGGATATGGAGCAGTGCGACACAACATGAGGGTAATATGAATTTGCAGACTGGAAAAGCTATCTGGGGATATTAAGTATATTTGTTCTTCACCCATTAGTCACATTTGACAAACTCTGGAACAAATTTTGCCTCTAAAGGGAAGTTTTAATGCAGTGGGACCACTAACCCTCTGACACACTGCTGGTGTGTACACAGGACAGATTGGGTTACAGTCAGGGCCAGGCTGAATCTGTACCTGTGCTCCTCAAAATTGTGCAGCAGCATCAAAGCTCACCATTGAAACTCACCACTGTGTGTTTTCCAGTCAAGCATGACACTTCCTTTTCCACCTGACTAATACTGATCCCCTCAGTATGTTTTCTGAGCAGGAGTTTACTGAAAATGATCTTTTTGTTCTGCTGCGCAAGCAGACAACTCATAAAAGTACCATGACAGAGTCTTTTCTTTTGAAAAAACTGCAGATCTTAGTTCACCAAAAATAGGGTCTTATTTTGCTAATTCTGCCTATCAACTGAGTACATAATTCCCTATGTTCCACTCTCTTGGAAGGTAAGGGAGAGTGATGGACCATCCAGAATTTTTCCATTCTGTCCCCTTTGTTCATGCATTGCTGGAGATGATACTGTATAATGCATGACTTACCTGCAAAGACATTGGAGGAGTAATGAAATAAGCAGATGCTCTGTCAGCAGGCTTTTAAAACATTGGTATTGCAATCTGAGATGCAGCCAGCCATCACATGCATATGTCCTTTATTTATGGAGCTGATAAAGTCTCTATGTCAGAAGCATCAAGCCACCTTTTTACTCCCTGCTTTTCTTCACGTTTAACAAAGTTGCTGTCTGGATATTTTATTTTCATGAAAGCTCCAGATCTGGGAGGAGAAGGAGGATTTGCCTCCTGTTTCGTCCATTAAAAATAGAGGTCTGAAAACCAAACAACTTCATCTAAACAAATCATTGGGGACTCCTACTAAGAATCCTCTCCTTCAAACACAGATGATGTCTGAAATAGGTGCATCTCCCTGGAGTTACCTGTTTCTCTTCATCATTTGGAGAGGGACTCCAGAACCACTAACCCAGCTACACCACAGATCACAGCACCAGAAAGAGAGTCAGAACAGCACAGATGCTCACACCACCGGAAAGAGAGTAGGTTAAAATTAGAAATTGAAAAAAAAAAAAACAACAAACAACTATATTTTGGGGGTGTGAGGCCCTGGAACAGTTTTCCAGAGCAGCTGTGGCAGCCCCTGGATCCCTGGCAGTGTCCAAGGCCAGGCTGGATGGGGCTTGGAGCAGCCTGGGACAGTGGAAGGTGTCCCTGCCCGTGGCAGGGGGTTCAAAACCAGATGAGCTTTAATGTCCTCTCCAACCCAGGCCATTCTATGACTCTTTGATTTGCATGTATTCACTCATCTATAAACTCAATTTTGCATACTTTTCTATAGTCGCTATTGTTGTAGGTCATTTCATGACGGTATAAATCACATTTTCCCCCAAACTGTGCTCAAGCACCAATGACAACTTGGAAATCGGGGGAGAGCAGGCACAAATCAAAGGGAAGGATGGCATTCACATTAGCAGCCGCCACACGAGGAGTATTTTGCAGTGCAAATAAAGCAGTGCTGCTGCAGGAGGAGTGAGTTTCTGGGGGGGATGAGCTGCGTGGCCCTGGCTCAGGGGAGGGTTTCAGTTGGTGCTCAGCGCCGTGCTTGATTGCTGCTGCATCACCCAAAGGCCCGCAGCAAAGCAGAGGATGGGACACAGAAAAGCTCCTCTCCCCCACACAGCACAGAGAGCTGCTGCCTGCTGACTGACAGCTCCCCAGCCAGCTTATGTGAATCTAATTACCCAGCCACAACCCAAATCAAAATGCCCCATTGCAGCTGGTGTCTCACTTAATCCATTCACAACACGAGCTAATTAGCATTGATGTTTTTGGGCAAGTTTATTCCAAATGTGGTCAAGTCCCAGGCTTTCAGCTCGGTTGCTAGGACCCATTGAGGATCCTGGGAGAGGCTGTGTTTCGCCAGAAGGCATTTTTCTGTCTTGGTGATGGAGAGATTTAGGAGTGTTTCAGCGGAAGATGCTGGGCTGGGCTGGGATTAATATTGGAATATAAGCAGCGTTCTTAAGATGTTCTCACTGCTACACCCTGCCTCAACGCAGGGGAGTTTGTAGCAGAATTACAGCATTTCATAGTTTGCACTGTATCTGGATTCTAACATCCTAATTGTAGAAAAAGAAAAAGGGGGGCGAGGAGGGAGGAGGGAAAGAAAAGGGAAAAAAGAGCTAAAAAGGGGCAAGTGAAAAGAAAAGGAAAGGAAGCAGAGGAATAACAAGAAGAAGAAAAAAAGAATAGAAAGAAGAAAAAGAAGAAAAAAGAAGAAGAAAAAAAAAGAAAAAGAAAAAGAGAAAGAGAAAGAAAAAAAATGAAAAAGAAGAAGAAGAAAAAGAAAAAAGAAAAAAAGAAAAAGAAAAAAAAAGAAAAAGAAGAAGAAAAGAAAAAAAGAAAAAGAAAAGAAGAAGAAAAAAATAAAAAGAAAAAGAAGAAGAAGAAGGAAAAAAAAGAGCAAGCTTGGAAAATGGGAAAAGTCATGAAACAATTCTGTATTTTATGGTATTGTTTGTGAACGGAGCTGAGAAAAGAGGCCAGTTACCAGAGCTTTGCATTTCCTTTTCAACCTATGGGATTAGAAGATGAGAGCAGGTGCTAATGGGAATTTTGCCCATGGCGGAAAATCAGAATCCTAAATCTTCATCTCTGGAAATCACAAAAACCCCTTAGCAATGATCTGTAGTGGCTGCACTTGGAAATTGGTGATATAAGGAATTGTCACTTGGCGGAAAACCGACTTTCTGCTCCACAATTTCAGTTTAATTTGTAACAGGATGCAAGTGTAAATGAACTGACAACAGAGCTATCAGCCATTCTGTTGGTAACACTTGGAGCAATAGTTTCGATTTGACTAGACACAGCTGTCCACTGCATGGAACGACCTTTAGCCCCATCCCTGGCGAAATTCAATTCTCTCCGTGTCTGACTCCGTCCGTGGGGACCGGGGGAGCGGAGCTGCCAGAATAATCAGGAATAATCAGCGCGTTGCTTAATGACAGGCGCTGCGGCAGCCCCGCATTGTCGGGGACGGAGTGTCAGCTCCGGGCGAGGGGAAAGCCCCTCGTTATTTCAAGGGAAATAAATAAAAAATAACTGCTCCGTGGCAGCAAATGCAGATGAGCCGGCACCTCGTGTGTGTGTCTATGGAAAGGTGGAGTTTTCCTTGTGTGTTTGTCAGCAAAAGTGCGTTTATATTAGGTTTCCCTCAAAACCACCCCCTTCCAAAACAAAACGAAACAAAACAACCCAAAAAAACAAAACAAAACAAAAAACCAAACAAACAAACAAAAAAGCAACAAAAATCCCAACAAACAAACAAACAAAACCAGCAACAGAAACAAAAAACCCCCAAAAACTAAAAGAACCCAAAAACTCCCAAACAAACAAAAAACCTAAACAAACAAACAAAAGCAAAAAACCATAAAACCCCCACCAAAACAAAAAAAAAATCAAAAAAGCAGAACAAAACAAAACAAAAACCCCAAAAGCAAACTACCCCCCAAAACCCCCAAACGAACAAAACCCCAAACAAACAAAAAAACAAAACAAAAAACATAAACCCCCAACCAAATCAAAAAATAAAACCTCAAAAAAGCAAAACAAAACAAAAAAAATCAAAAAAACAGACAGCCTCCCAAACCCCAAACAAACAAACAAAAAAACCCAAAAAAACCCACCAAAACAAAACAAAACAAAACAAAAAAAAAAAAACAAAAAACCAAACCAAAACTAAACTAAGCAAAAAACCCCAGAAAACAACCCCCCCCCAAAAATCCACCAAAAAACCAAAACCCAAAAAAAACCTACAACCCCTCCCCCCCAAAAAAACCCCACCCTTGGGATTCTGCTTATTCTCTGCATTGTACTGCTGCAAAACAATTTTTTCCCTATTTTTCTAAGCCTAAACATGAGTACATCCCATCTGGTGATGCTCTCATGGCCATCCAGATGTCTGCCATCCCACATGTGCACACACACATGTGTGGATGCACACGGTTCCTCCCTGTTTACTACGCTGCAATGAGGAACGTGTTTACCCTGAAAGTGTCAAAAACCAGGAATTTCACAACTTTCACGCCTATT
The DNA here is from genome assembly GCF_047830755.1 of Zonotrichia albicollis. Classification (NCBI taxonomy): domain Eukaryota; kingdom Metazoa; phylum Chordata; class Aves; order Passeriformes; family Passerellidae; genus Zonotrichia; species Zonotrichia albicollis. The sequence goes on from NC_133860.1 coordinate 9,724,316, forward strand.
TGTGTGAAGTTATTTTCTGCTTGAGTGAAAGCAGTGTGAGCGAAGCACTCCCTCACACAGGACAGGGGGGACAGATCACCGTGGGATTCACATAGAGGTGAGCACCACCATGGCTGGACACACGGGGATGAAGACAACCCTTCCTAACTCCTTTGCTGTTTGATTCAGCAGCCTGGAGCCTGCTCTGCCCAAAAGCAGAGCCATCCTTCCCTTCACTGAGCATCCCCAGAGGCAGCACACGCTGCTTGGGTTGGCAGGATTTGCCACAGCCTCTGCTAGTGGGAAATTGCAGGGGGTGATGCACCAGCTCCACCTGCCCCACAAGCCCCCAGGGATTTCTCCTCTTGTTGCTATTTTTGCCTTGGCAGCGCTCTGGGCCCAGGTCTGTGGAAGATTCCTGCTCAGTTATGATTCTGAGCCGCTGCCAAAATGTTCCTGAGAAGTACAAGGCAGGGAATGGGGAATGTTGATCTTACACAGCTCATAACTCAGCCAGAACAGAGGGGAGGTTCATGGGAGCAGGGAAAGGCATCTCTTCAGCTGCAGGGCTTTTGTCCCTGCCAAAATTCAAAGGTTCTTTTTCAGACAATAGAGATATTACTGCTTGTTAAAGAAAAAAAAAAAGTATTCAGAGAAATAAAGAACTTATGAGAAAGTCTGATAATCAAAATCATTAGGAATGTAAAGCTGCTGCTGGTCTTTATCAATAAGAAACAATGTGGTCTCCAAAATTTATGAAATTACAGTGGGGGGTATTTACCCAAATACAGAGTCACTGCCACCTTCCTGTCACTCTCCCCTTACCAACTGCTCCTGCTATTGTTGCAGACATCTTATATGGAAAATCCTTTCCTTAGGATTTTTTCCTCCTGAGAAGCTGAGAGGCCTCAGGAACAAAATGTAAACATTGATTATCTGCTGCTGTGGAATGCAACAGGTGAATCTTTGATTAGCCCATCTTGGGTGTTTGTAATTAATGTCCAATCACAGCCCAGCTGGCTCAGACAGAGAGCCAAGCCACAAGCCTTTGTTATTCTTCTTTGCTATTCTATTCTTAGCTAGCCTTCTGATGAAACCTTTTCTTCTATTCTTTTAGTATAGCTTCAATGTAATGTATATCATAAAATAATAAATCAAGTCTTATGAAACATGGAGTCAGATCTTTGTCTCTTCCCTTATTCCAAGAACCCCTGTGAACACCATCACATGGTATTTATTCAGGAAAGGAAAAACCAAAGAGTGGCCTGGGTAGAAGGAAGCATTAAGAATCATTCCACCCGCTGCTGTGAGGAGGGACACCCGTCATGACCCCAGGTTGCTCTAAGCCCAATGCAACCTGAACTTAAATGCTCCCAGGGATGGGGCAGGCACAGGGGACCCTGTGCCAGGGGTGATATAAGGAATTGGGACCTCCCCACCCTCACAGTCAAGAATGTCCCCCTAATATCCAGTCTAAACTAATTCCCTGTTGGTGTGAAGTCATTCACCCTTGACTTGTCACCCCAGGCCCTTGTAAATAGCCTCTCTCCATCTTTCTTGTAGGCTCCCTACAGGTACCTGAAGGCCATAATTTTGTCAAAGCCTTCTCTTCTCCAGGCTGAGCAGTCCCAGTTCTCTCAGCCTTTCCTCACAGCAGAGCTGCCCCATCCCTGTGATCATCAAGGACCTTGCTCCAGAAGGTCCGTGCCCTTCCTGGGCTGGAAGATTGTTCTCCTCAGGTAAATCCATCCAACACTTTATGCAGATAGGGCTGCACACAGCTTGATCTATTTCTGACCACAGGGTTTCTCTTCCCCATCCCTGTTGCTCCTCCCTGGCCCTCTCCTTGATCCCTCCTCTTCCTACCACACCAACCCTTTTTCACCAGCCCCTAGTGACCCTTGAGGGCCAAATCCTCCCTGGCACTTGGGCTAAAACTGTCTTTCTTGCTGGCTTTTACACCCTTCCTTCTTGTTTTTCCTTCACTCCTCTCATGCTGGTTTTCTTTTTTCAACCTTTTTAAACTTGTTTAACTTTTGATTGCTCCACAAACCTGTATGCTTGGTGGAGATGTTATTCCAGTTCTTGAGCACATACTGCTTTTCATTAACTTAAAGACAGATATTTTTTGCTCAAAGTCCTCACTTCTAATGCAAGAAAGGAGACAAACTCAGATATCCCGAAATATATATCCTGGTTTCCAGCAGGGTGACATGCACACAACTGGAAACATGCATTTTCTTCCATATTTATTTAAAATCTTCATTTCCACTTTCAATACCCACTCCTTGTTCACTTCTCAACAAAACTCAAATAGGCAAAGCAGAACATAGACAAAACTTGTGGAGTACCTGCTATATAAATCAAACTCCTCATGAGCAATTTTTCCTTTTTTTCTCTACTATCAGATTAATTTAAGCATTTGAAAGAGCGTATTTCTGTAGGTCCTACTAAAAACAACATTCTGTGGAACAGATAGAAAGGCTCTCAGCAATTTAGAGAAACACATTTTTTACAGCCCTGAGAGCTAGAATATCAAATTGATCCTTAGATAAATAAGCTCTTCCCAGAACAGGTCACTGGAACAAGTAACATAATAGCAAAAATGGAAAATAATCACCCTCACATTGAAATGAAAGGGCATTTCCCAAGTCTGCTGCCAATCTCAGCGGCCTAGAACCCCTCCTGGAAACTCCACCATGTGCAAAGCTCAACATGAGCATACCAGAAAAGTATTAATAACTATGTAATACATGTGGGACTACAGAAATTGGGTTAAGTAGGCAGGAATTGCTGCTGCTGCTGTCACTGCTGAAGAGGGAGCAGGAAAGGAAAAATTATTCTAGTTCTCAGAGAGAGAGGGAGATGACGTAGACATCTCTGCTCCTCTGTTCCACTCCAACCACCCTCTTCAAAACAAATTTTCTCCACCATCCTCTGGTCCCTTCAAATTTGATTCAGCACTCAGGAGTTATGGACAATATTCAAGGCCACAGTGACAGTCATGTTTCTTTGGGACAAGCAGGGGACAGGACAAAGCCACCACTCTGCTTTCCAGTGCTTCACGTTCACCAGGAGCCCACACCTCCAGTGACTGTCTTTCAGAAAAGCCTCACCCATCCCTGAGAGCTGGAGATGTGCACTCATTCACTCACAAGCAGGGAACTCTGCCAGCAGCCTCACAACCTGCAGATTCTGATTGCATTAAATTGTTCCAAAGCAGGTTTTCCTCTTGAGCCTGGAGTAGAAGGCAATTAATTAAGACCCATTCTCCCCCTCCATCGGATTAAAGCAAATTAAATGGCAGCATTAGGACAACCTTGCCTGGGATAGGGATTCTTGGAGAAGCAGGGCTTTCTCTCTCTGTCTGCATGGGAAGCTGATCCTATTACTTTGGTCAGCTGAGCTTGGATCATCTCTAAAAGGTGCCCTAAGTGTTATCTTACAAGTCTGGGATGTGCCACTGCCACTTCCCAGACACACAATTCCAAACACAAAACAGCATGAAGAATTTATGTTTTAAGTCCATTTCCAGTGGACTTAAAGAACACAGTACTGGGAATTGAGTGCAAGCAGCACCAAGTATGGAAAATCTCCTCTTTAACCTATGTGTGACTGCCATGTTAAACTGAAAAAAGTCCTTTCCTAAGGTCATTCTTCACCTCACTGGTGAGGAAGGGAGACAGGGTATTATGGACCAACCCTCTGAGATGCCACATCCTCCTGGAAACACCCCTGGCATATGGTCCCTGTGGTGGGAAACAGTCATGGCTAAGCAGATGAGTGTTGAGTAATTTCTGAGAATTTATAGATAGGTAAATCGATCAGCTAAGTGAGAGCACCAAATGTACACTGGATTAATCTACTCTTTGGAGAGGATTAGAAGAAATTTTATCTCACCCAGAGCCTTTGCCAACATTTCTCATTGCATTCCTCTAATTTCCCATCAGGAAATCAAACCCAAACTGCTTAAATTCACCCAGGCCCCTAATTCTGCACAGATTGAAGACTACAGTGATGCTTCAACATATTGCAACTTCCAAACACTTCCTGCATTACCTGGAAGCTTGTTTCATTTCCCACTGTGGGAATTTAACCTGCTTGAAGTGAAAATCAGAGAAAATCCTCTGCCAGTGTCTTCTGTTTGCAGTTGCAATGTGCTAAGCCAAGGAACCACATTCAGGGTAAACCCATCACCCCAAGCAGAGTCTTTCACAACCGTCTTTGCTGCCAGTGCCACAGGACTGTAGGCTGGGGAAAATGGCCAAAGTGATGAAATATTGCTTTCTTGTTTTCAAGTGATGCAGAGAGAAGTGGGAACAACAGCAAAAATATTCTCCTTCTAATTGAAAACACAGTACCACTTAATGGTCTTTGAAGTGAGTGTGTGTGTGTGTTTTGTGGGGGAAGGGGGAGAAATGGATCGCTGTAACCAACACCCCAAAGGACTATAAATCAAACAGCATACAGCTGTTGGTATCAAATATAACTCCTTTCGCACTACATCAAAAAGCTTTAATTAACAACTAATTTATTCAAGTGAAAAAAAAAAACTCAAAAAACCCTTGCACTAAATAATTGTATTATAACTGGGGGACTAGTCTGTGTTTCCCCCCTCTCAAAAGCATGACAGGAGAGGAAATTGAGTCTTTAGAGAACAGCAAAGTAGAAAAATGGATCAAAGATTCAGGGGGCTTGTTGATTGGCTTTTTGAGTCAGCAGAGACCAAATCAAGCTCATTTAATGAAAAACGCCACACTGCGAGGTCTGTTTGCTCTAGGACCTACTTTTAATAAAAATGTTTATAAAGATAAATGACAGTGGCTCACACCAGGCGCGGTGTGGACAGGTGTTGCACAACCCTGCCCACACAGCGGTGCCACTTTTTCTCCCTGCCTCTGTTTTGTCTCCCATGGAGAGGTGCCACGGCACAGATGGACAAGAGAGGCTTCAGCCATGTGGGGCTCCAGACAGAGCAGCCCATCAGTGGCCTCTGAGCAGGCTCACTTGGGAGCTCATCCACATTTGAACCCCAAATGTGAAAGGTCAGGCTGGCCAAATCAATGCTTTCCTTTCCCTCCTTTTGAAGATCATGCAATCATGGCATGTCCTGCATTGCAGGGACCCAAAAGGATCTCAAAGCACAACTGGAGCCATGGGCTGGTGCACGCCCAAGAATGCTGCTCTTGCAGATCAAGAGCCCCTGCATGAGCATCCCTGCCCTCCAGAACCAGCCTGGCCACCAGAAATGACCTGGCTCCCATCCTCTGCCAGCATCACTAAGGCACCAATTTGAGAGATGCTCCTTTTTATTTTTTCTTTTTTTCCCCTTTTTTTCCTTCCATAACTTTTTGCTAGTGACGACTAACTAATCTCTGTCGAGGAAAGGTAAGTGCCATTATCCTGCTTTAATGGCTAATGAAGCTGAAGCAGAGCAAGTAGTTTACTGGTTGTCTCATCTTCAGGGTCCCATCGTGCATGTTTTACTGTTCCTCAGAGTGCACTGAAGTTCCACATTAATGCTGCCATTGATTACAGTGTACAATCTTCAGGGCAGGCACTGCGATTTTCTTTTCATTTGCCTAATGAAAAGCACACTGCCTTTTAATTCCTCTGGATGCTGCTGGCTGGGTTTTGGGTGGGATTCCCCCGGGATGGCAGCGACAGGGGGGGGGGGACAGGGGCTGTGCCCATGGGCCAGCAGAGCCTGAAGCAGAGCCAGGCTGCAGCCTCAGCACCTTTCTTTATATTCATCCCCACCTCTGAATCAGTTCCTGGGTAGTGCTGCTCCACCAGCATCCACAATGAAGATTCCTTAACTCCATACACAAAATCAGGTTGTGACACGAATAATTTTTAGTGAGATGGTTAAAGGGAAGCATTGGGTTTGCTGCTGTAATCATCGAAGTGAACTGTCAGGTGCAACCTGTAAGCATTATCCAAGCCAGAGGACAAAAGGAATTTCAACACAGTTAATTAATTAGTTTATGGATAAAATTAAATAATTGGGTATATAATTCTAATGATATATTGCTCCATAAGAGTGATTTGAAAGGCGGGCAAGATTTATTTCACTTTTGTGACAGCTTTATCGTGTTAGACATCAAAAATAAAAATAATGTGCAAAAAAATCCCTATAATTCATTAAGAAGACTCCGAAAAGCTTAAAAAGAGCTTAAAAATTGAGCAGCTTAAATCTTTCCGATATATTTCAATGGTACAGGTATATCCTAAAATAAATTTCTGAGGTAATCTTCAGAAGTAACATCGTTCAGGCTTCAAAAAAAAAAAAATCCAAAGTATTTACACATATAAAGCTCTGAAAAGATGTGCATATAGGTTGCTCCTAAAGAGATTTGGGTTAGTTTAATTTGGTAACCCTCAGCCCTAAGCATCAAGGCCATGAACAGAATAGCTTCACACACAAAACTGAGTATCATGGTCCTCATCTACCTCCAGTGAGTAATCACACCATTCAGGGCTAACCAAGAATGTGTCAGATAAATCTCCAGCCACCCAGAACAGGTTCCAGTATTGCTGCAGACCTGCACTGCAGAAAGGAAAACCAGGGAACAGGACAATTCATGGCTTCAGGGAGCAAATTGTTTGGTGATCTGATGGTCAAGATACCCACTTAGGCTCAGGTCCTGCCTCTGCCAGTGACTACAAAGATGAAAGCTGCTTCATCTCTTGAGTCCTCTTTTATAAAATAAAATCTTCATCTCTGTGAGAAATTCCGTGGGTTGTGATGCTTAGGTTCCTTTGGGCATCACAAATTATAGAGGGAAAAAAAAAGAATAATTTTTCAAGAACAATCTTCCTACTTACTTCTGTCAATGATGAATTTAAGCACAGTGCATAAAAACTGACAACTCTATGTTTGGCTTAAGTATCTTTTATTGTTGGCCATAAATTGCCAACTTCCTTATAAATCTGGGCACAGAATATAAATATAGTTGGTAAATGGCTCCTTGAAATTAAGTAAAAATTACAGCACACAACAGGAAGAACCTGATACCAAGATAAAAGAAAACCTGCTGGCACACACAAGACTTTTTTATTTATTATGAAAACTCAGTGCTAAATCCATGTTGCCCCCAAACCTAAGAATCCCCCTTCTCCCACCTACTGACCAATTTGGGATGAGCAGAACTTCAGATTGCCCCATGCCCTGGAGGAGATGTCCACCATGGGTGGAGGAGGAAAGGCCACCGTGGGTGCTTCAATAAGGGGTACTCTAAGCACAGCAGCATCCTTCATTCCTCAAGGGCCCTTTTGCTTTTTGCACACTCATTCTGTTTCCTGTTTCCCCTCATCCCTCCCCATCCTTACCCCCTAAACAATAAAAGCTCAATGGGAATGCAAATGCAGCTCTCCATTTAAAATCCCAGCCGAGAAGGCAGTGTGTCACCCATATTTATGAGCTCTAAATGGCTTTTATCAAAGTGAGGTCGTACTAAATCACCCCCAAGCTGTCATAAATACAAATGACTCGACATAGTCTGCAACAAGCCTTCGGGGGAAAATTATATGATCTGCTGTTGCAGTTATGCTATATCACACAACGAGCTCATATATTTCCACTGGCAAGGTAACCTGATCCTTCAGAGGACACTAATAGGTGAAAGGGGGACGAGAGGAATAGTGAATCAAGCAGTGCATGCCTGCACGTCTGCACACACGCCTGTGCATGCACCTCCCAGCTACAGCCCAGGCTCCTCTCCCTGTGTGTGGAAGAGGAGGTTCTTGTGGTTTTGGAGAATGAGATTTCTTTGGCTGCCTTAATGGAGACGGGAAGCTGCCAGCCAAGAGAGTAGGATCCAGGGGCTCACCAGGGTATTTCCTATTTTAAAAATTCATGCAAAGGCATGAAAATTATTAAGATATGAACCAGAGCAATCCAGACTCCAAAGACTGGACCGCTTCCAAGCAAATTAAAGGAGCCATTCCTCAATCTTAGCTGGTGAAGCCCAGGATTATAGCAGAGCCTACCGCACAATAAAGAGGAAACACTTATAAAGGAGGCATGAACTGGGCAGTGGAAAAAATCAGCATGGGCTCCCGAGATAAGGGGCACTATTTTCTGTTTATTTACCTTCATTATATTTATGTGCAAACACAAAAAGACACATATACAAAGAAGGAGAAATTCTGATCAGACGGCATAGTGAGTGACAGCAATTTGGGACAGCCTCTTGATACAGAGTTTGGGACAGGCTCTAGATACAGGGTTTGGGAATAGCCTCTAGATACAGAGTTTGGGACAGCCTCCTGACCCAGAATTTGGGATAGCCTCTAGACACAGAGTTTGGGAATAACCTCTAGATATAAAGTTTGGTACAGTCTCTAGATACAGAGTTTGGGACAGCCTGCTGATACAGAATTTGGAAACAGCCTCTAGATACAGGGTTTGGGAACAGCCTCTACATACAGAGTGGGGCATCAGCCTCTAGATACAGAATTTGGGACAGCCTGCTGAGCACCATCCCTACTCAGTTCTTTGCAGGCAGCCTGGCCATCATTCAGTGTGGCACTGTGGGGGCTCAGAATCCACAGCTCTCCCTGTGGTCACACTGGGTTGTTGCTCACCTCACATGCAAAATAAGTCAGCTCCAATGACTGTTTGCTCATATTTTTGTATCTGGGATGAAGACTGTGTCTGTCTGCCTGGCAAAGGGTTACAGCAATAAGTCAGATTGGGTTTGCTATCTCTAACGTAATAGAGGCACTATGCCAATTTCCAGCAATCCAGGTCGGATGTGGGCATTTATAATGGTACCCTTCTCGGAGAATGAGGTCTCTAACATTAAATTATACATTTTAATTAAAAGCTGAACTTACTGAGCTTGAGCTACTAAACTTGATTTTCAGCTGCTGCTAGCCTGGTGGGAAGCCAGTTGGGCAGCACTGCCATTTTCCAGTGTTGAGCTTTTCATAAACGCTCTGCACAGGGAACCTCCTCACTCAGGAGCTGAAGAGGCAGCCTGGTGAATTGCATGTTTGAGCCATTTATTATCAAAGAGGACGATAAGAGCAAAGCCATCAGAAACACACTGCCTGAAGAAGCTCCTTGCACTCCAAGAACTCCACCAGCTTCCACAGCTGGTCTGTTGGCAGGAGGTTCCCCTGCCCAGGAAGGGAGGACACGAGGCATCCTTGCAAAACAGGGAGGTGGTGGCAGGCTGACCTGTGCCGACGGTCAAGCGGCGAGGCTCGCCATCTGAGAAAGGCCACCTGGAAACCGGCCAGCAGGCTGTCTGATGTGATTAAAGACAAAATATGAAATGCTTCAGAAGAGGGAGAAACAGGATCGCAGGTCTGGGTTGCATAATCTCATGCATTTGTGTAACCAGTCTAAATAGAGCGTGTGAGCTGACCAGATGTTTTTCATTTCAGCGTACGGCGCTGAGGAGCAAATCAGAGACCAGCAAGTGCCAAACACAACGGTGGCTCTGCCAGCACTGTTGTAATCAGAGCTCAACAAAGGGCACTGTCAACCCCAATCTCTGGGCTGACAGGTCAATCTCCTGGCTGGGTAAAGAAGACAGACTGTTCTTTACACCAAGTACCTATATCTGAGTTAAATATCAGTAGTAGCTGGTAAAGCTGGGGTTGGGTCTCAGTCATTGAGCCAAATATCAACAGAAAACGAGCCAGCAGCAATTTGTGTATGATTTGATCCACTGTGGGAGTGATCTATAATATAATATCTATTTACTTAGGCAGAGCTGCATGCTGACTTTGTGAGACAAAACCAACCAATATGAAAATATAGAATAAAAATAATATACAAATTCATTTATGATCATAACATCATTTTGGTCTGGAAACACTGAGCTCCACCCAAAGAGTACTGAGCTCCACTCACTCACTCCACTCAAGAGCTGTACAGAGAAGATGCATTGGGACAATGCTCTGACAGGGTGACAAATTTTGCTTTGTTAGGGGCCATTTTTATCCCTATATTAGTATACATAGATGTGTGATGAAACAGTAAACATTAAGCAGATGCAAGCTGGACGTATAATTACATGTGTGCCTTACACACACACTTCTCTCCACAATAACCTTGGTCATAAATCACTTATGACCAAAACTCTTTGGCATCAGATAAAAAACACACTGTTGTCCTAACAAAGCCTTGGAACAACAGTTGGTCATCTCTGCCTTTAACTTAAATAGATTAGTTACCATGAAGAAGTTACACTGCTTTTACTACATAGATAACATTATATTGAAGTAACAATGATTCTAGACACCATTTATGTAAGAATAAGGGGAAAAAATTATCCCTAAAGGCATCCTAATTCTCAGAACTGTGTGTAATCTAGGTGTCATATGACTTGCTATTGTTATATTACACTGATAAAACACGGGGTGTTGTCCTGGCATAAAATGTGTACTGGGTTATACAGACCAACACTTCAAGTGCTGCACATGAAAAACATTGCAGTGCATATTCTAAGTAAACTTTGGACACTGGTAGCTAATATAAGTGATTTATTTAAAGCTAAGTTGACTTTTCTGGATGTTGTCCTTGATTTTCTCTTTTATTTCTAACTATCCCACTGAAGTGAGCACGGAGCCAAGATTGCAAGTCCGGAGGCTGAGATGCTCTCCCAGGTTGCAGCAGGTGGGGCAGCACAGCTGTGCAGGCCACAGGGAGCTTCCCTGCTTCCAACCTGAGCAGCTCCAACAGCAAGGGAGAAAGCCTTCTCTCATTCTACCCAAAATAGAAATAAGCCCGGGTTTTAAAACCGCGCTCGCTGGGGCTGTGACAGCAGGAGGAGCCAGGCTCTGAGTCCCACCTCTAAGCAGGGCAGCAAGCACAACACCAAGCAGGAGTGCCCCAGCATTTACACTGACATACGAGTCACAGAATCCTGGAATGGCTTAGGTTGGAAGGGAACCTCAAAGCTCATCTTGTTCCAACACACTGCCATGGGCAGGGACACCTTCCACTACACCAGGTTGCTCAGCTGATGCTGTCCCTGACTGTGTTCTAATATGAATTGTCCCTCAGCAACAAGATTTTTCTCACAAAAGTAATAAAGTAAAAAAAAAGCTCATCTGGATTCCTCAAAATTCCCGAAGGCACAACAGCTGGAGACACATTGTAAGCTCTGAGTTTGTATTTGCAGGTCTAAAGCATTTCAGTTGTGCAAAATAAGGACTAACTGGACATTTTGTGAGCAAGAATGGGTTACTACACTAAAGATAAATGAAACAACTGAATTAATATATTACAACATAGGCTAAGTGCACTGTAATGTAAGTATTGCCATCCACTGCTACTTTTAAAGCCACTGTACCCCAATGCAAAATTATTATAATGATTATTCTAGACACAAGCCCTTTTTGTTCATGTTTCCTTTTCATGCTTATCTCCTTTGTGCTTATCTTAGGGGCTAGAACAACTAACCCATGAAACGAATTATAGCAATGTTTGTTCTTTGTGAGTGATCAAAATGTTATATTTGAACCTGCTCTGGGGATACCTCTCTGTTTGTTTGCTTCTTGAGGTGGTAGGAGGGATACTTTCTACAAAACTAATTTAACTACAGCTTGTACCAACAGAAATATTTTCAGTTAGAGAAAGAGGGTGACAATGACAATGAATATAACAAATAGATCAATTTTGAGTCTTCTACTTTCTGAAATATCAGGAGAGAATTTTTATTTAAACAGCCTTGTAGTGGCTGCTGCCTCTAGAAAAACCTTGGTAGCAGATGATCAAAGGAGTTTTTTGGACCAAAAGAGAGCAGACAATGTGATGAACCTGTGGGTGACAAAGTGCTGACCAGAGCCACCGCAGCAGATCAACCTTCAGTTTGGGATCTGATCAAAAGCAGCTTCCAGAGCTTCCAGGTAGTTTGGACTTTCAGTGAATTAATTAGTCCATTCCTTTACCTAAGAGTTATAGTTTTAGAAATCTGTGGATTGCACTGGCACAAGTGAATGTCACAGTAGTGTGATGATAGATGGAATATGCTTGCACTTCTGGGGCTCTGAGCACCTTCACCCTGAGGGTGGCATCCCAGACTGCTCCACAGAGGTTGAAATGGATGATTTTTAAGGTCCCTTTCAACCCAAACTGTTCTGTGCTTCTCTGATCCTGTTCTGCACAATCAGTAACCCAGGTGAGCTGCCCAGGCCTATTCAGGCAGTCTGCACCTTCCTCCCAAGAGGAAGAGGAGGGGCAGATGCTCTTCTCCCTGGTAACCAGTGACAGAAGCCAAGGAAATGGCATGGACTTCTGTCAGGGGAGGTTTATACTGAGAATCAGGCAAAGGTTCCTCTTCCGGAGAGCAGTCTGGCTCTGGAACAGCCTCCCCAGGGCAGTGGCCACAACCCTGAGCCTTAAAGAGCTCCAGGAGCATTTGGACAATGTTCTCGGACATGTGGTTGTGACTCTGGGTGCTGTCAGGTGCAGGGCCAGGAGCTGGACTTTGATGATCGTTGTGGGTCCCTTTCAACTCAGGATGTTCCCTGATTTTATGATTCTATGAATTCATCACATTGGGAGGTCTCATTTACTGTTGCATAATGATGTGTTATGATGGAAGAGTGACCTGGCTCAAATATGAAATCCTTTCTCACATGAGTAGCAAGCTTTTCATCAGCAGCTGAAATAAAATAGCTTTATGGGTGCAGGCTCTGTGCTGGCAGAGGCTTTACCCTCAGTTCTTTAGGTAGCCCTAATAATGCAAACTCTGGATAAGATTTGGTCACCCTAGATGAGTACAATAGAGAAATCATAAAGTTTTTAAAAAACCCAGAAATTTATCAAAATAACACAAGAAAAGCACAATCAGAGTACAATTCAACCACAGCAAGAAGCTGCTTCAAGAGCACAAGGCTGTGATTCCCTCTGGGATGAGATTCATGAAACTGGCTCATAACCAGAGCCACTGACTGGAAGAAAATTCATTGAAATACATGACTGTCTACCTGGGGTACATAAGATGTCACACAGACTCTTCAGCAAATTCAGAGTAATTTTCAGATTGATAGCTATTAAGGCCAGCAGAGACCTGAAAGGATGGACAGACAAACTTTTTTTGGCTGAATCAGACACGAGGAAGGAGTTACTGCTACCAATCCATGTCCAGCTGGCTCTTCTGGACAGGGATTGCTGCCAGCCCCTTTTGGCTGTCTCTCCATCTGAGCAATCTGAGCAGGTCCTAACCCACATCCACCCTCCAACAAGTCCAGAGTTCTTTTGGATGAGCGGCTAAACTGAGGGAGCCAAGGGAGTGACCTCCTGAAGCCTCAGGGATGGAGAAGGCATGGGAACAAGCCGCCCAGATCACGACCTGCACACCCCAGGTCTGCCACAGAGGATGATTTATCTGGCCTTTCATCTGAGTTGTCCAAGCTGACCACTCAGTTTGCCCATCTATCTATGGCCTGACTCTCAGTCAGAAAGTGCCTGGCTCAATGCATCCTTCAGATTACATTGCCTTGCCTGGAGATATCAGAAGATGCAGAGAGCCTACTATGAGTTTTGCTCAAACAATCAAACGTGTTTACCAACCCTAACGCAGCCTGACTGGTTACAGATTCTGTTTGTTCCTGCACCTGGTCTATGTCCCAGGCAATACAGAAGATCCAAGAGACAACATGCTGCCTCTTACCATAAAACCAAGAGGTCTCACTGCTGTATGCAGTGCCCTAGGAGAAATCAATGTTTGAAACATCTAGGGAAAAAAAAGAAGACAAACACACACACACACAGACATGCATGCTGTTGTTACAGTTTTCCCCCACAGGCCTCCTTTGTCCCTGTAGCTGCCATTGCTCCCCCATAGCCCAGGCTCCCCTCTGTCCTCCTGACCCCTCCTCTCCCTCCATTCATTCTTCCAGAATTTATCCCGCTTCTTTGACTCGGCATGTGTCTGGGCAGATGTCCAAAAAACCTCCCTTCAGCAACCGGGGGGAGGAAATTCCTCCAATTCAGCCCAGGCTCTTTCCCCCCACCCCGCTTCCCGCCTTCTCTCTCCCTCTTTTTCTTGCTCCTGCTTCTCTTTTAACGTGCTGAATGATTGATAACACTCTCCCTGCCTCTCTGCTGCCTGTTCCAGCCCGGCATCTGCAGCCCTGTAGGGAAACAAGCTCTCCAAGGAGATGGGATGTTGGGGACCCCCTTTGGTTCTTTTCAAAAACTCAATAAATAAAAGGGAAGAGGAGAGCATCACAAGGGAGTCTGGAAGGGCTGGGGAGGCGGGGGAGCAAAGGAACAGCTAGGAAAAGCCCTTGATTAGGACGAGTCCAAAACAAACAAACAAATTAAAAACAAATGCTTTGCATGTCCCCTATTCTCTGTTTGCCACGGAAAAGTGAGTGGAGAGCTCTTTGTTCTTTGCGTTGTTTTGCATTTTCAGGCCCAAACTTTAGGTTTGTGCAGAACTTCTATCTTCTTGTTATGCTGTTGTTATGAATGAGTTTGTTGCCTTAAATTCACACTTTCTGGAGCCTTTCATTTGCTTGAAGATCTTGAACTTCATGTAAAAACAAAACCGTGTTTGTCTTTCCAACAGCAGAAGGGGTTTGTATAACCTCTAATATAACACCTTATACATCAGAATAAAAAAAAAACATACTTAATTTTTATGTGTCATGCCACTGTGCCTTATGTTTTTACATCCATGCAGGCATCCTGTCTTCATAGTTCTCAAATACCACAGGATGCCATGCTAATACCTATATTTTGATTAGATGTTCACATTTACTTTATAATTCAGATTTCAAGCATGAAACTTGTTGAAAATGATGTTCAGGCTGCTTTATTTTAGCACTGTACATAGCACATGCTTAATAGAGATGTAAAATACAGAATCACAGAAAGGCTTGGTTTGAAATGGACCCTAAAGATCATCTCATTCCACGCACATCTCCCTGCCATGGACAAGGTTGATATACACCTACTACATGCAACAAACTCCTATTAATGACTTAAAAGTTATTGTTGTTGTTGCTGTTGTTGTTACTACTACTGTACCAGAATCAGCACTTCATTGCACTGGGCAGCATTTGCTGAGACAACAAAGCCCTAAGGCAGTTCCAGAAACAAGGGTGAAAATGATAGATTGTTATGCCCATTTAACTGAGGGAATCTGGAGAGGGATCAAATTATGAAGAGAAGGATGAACAGAAGGGTTTGTTTTATCTACCTTAGATGCCTAAATGTCAGCTAATTCTAGACTCCGTCTATAGAGAACAAGCATCTCCAGAATGTTCCTAGAAAGCCCTTGGGTGACTCTCTCAAATATGATATAACTCTAGGAGGTGGAAAATTATGCCTTTCTTATCCAGCCAACATCACCCAAAAAGTTTCTGGCAGAGTTGAGGTTTCTGCCCACATATCTCACTCCCTAGTCCAATGCCTGAGCACAGAGAGAGAGAGAAAAATATCTGTATTTCTTAGTAATGCTACCTGTCTTCTCAGTAGCAGAAAAATTGTTCCTTCAAACCAGGAGAAACAGATAGCATAAACTCTTCATATTTTATTAATCAATGCTCTGAGTTTTGAGGTTTCTGCCTGAAAATGAAAGGTAAGTTTCTGTGACATGATAATTCAAAGTTAAATAAACAACTCACTGGTGTTTAGAAGAAGTTACATTTAAACCTCAATGAGACAGAAAACAAAACATAATAATCAGCAAGATTTTTTTTCTTTTCCTTATTTTTAAATTGAGGCAAAAACCCTTCACTTCAGTTACATCTGGAGGAACTCTTTGTTGCATATTTATTCCTTGGTAGCTCATAAACTCCCAGCGTCCTTGCTGTAAGTGATCTCCCTCTCCTGGGCCTGGAGAATTCTTGTCATTTCTTGTAGGTAGCAATCTATCTACCTGCTGCAAGCTGCTGACTACCTCAACAGGATCTGGGGAAGAGAAGCCCTCATTTATTTATTTGAAACAACTGTAAAATGCTGTTGGGAAATATCAGATGTATTTCCTTGTCAGATGTGTCCGCACTGAAGGTCTCCTAATGCAAAGCTGGTAATTACCAAAGGTGAAACATCCAACACAAACATCCAATCTACCAACCCAGCACTCACCCAGCATCACCAAATGACACATCTCACAAAAATAATAGCAGTAATAATCAATTTCTCAAAGAAATTTCCTGACAGAAGGCTTGCTTCCCTTGAAGCCAACTGTTAATGGTGTCCTACAAATTCAACATGACCTTCACAAATAATTCATCGGTATCTGCAGCCTAAACATGTAAAGACTGGGAAAACAGAATTGTTTTCAGAGAAAATAGTTAGCTCTTGGTTTGTGAACTCTGCAAAGATGACTCAGAATCCTGGGGAGAAGAAATTATATTCAAGCTCCCCAAAATGTCATAGACAAAGAACCATTCATGTCCTGGCTCAAAACATTGAGTGGTCTCACCTGCCAATTACTTTATTTTTTTTTTTTTTTTGCTTCACCCGCCCCTGCATTTATAGTAGGTCCTTTCCAGTATAAATATTGCAAATTTCTAGGTGTGAAAAGTGAGGTGCAGCCTTTTGCTGCCCCACTGCCTGATGAAACCTTCCCAGGGGAGAGGCGCCCCTAGGAAACCCTGGAAGCCCGGCCCAGAGCTGGCAGCCCCTCATCCCCTTCAAGCAGCTCCATGGTGGGCTCAGCTTCAGATGTGGGAGCTCCCAGGGGTGCCAGTGTGAGGAATTTTTCCCTGCTGGGTCCTGAATGGAGGACTGATAAATGACAGGCACACACTTTGCCTTGAGAGAGGAAACCTGCCCAGACTGTCTGGGGCAGTAGTGCTGCCTTATCTGGTGTCCTCTTTCCAGACCTCTTGCTAGTCTTGAATGTGAGGCCACTGCAAATGATGTCAAACCACACATTTGAAAGCAATATGGGTTTATAGTTTCAACAGATGTCTTTTTCTTGTTCCACTCGAATACTACCTGTTAAGTATCTGTCTCAGTACTATCCCTGCAATGAAATCCAAGCAATTAAATGTTTTCTTGGATAAGAGACATCACCTAAGCTCCTTGCACTGAGGTGAGAGTTATCCCCTTTTTGCATGGTCAAGCATGCAACTAAGTCCCCATCTTGGACTTAGATTTAGATGTAAATTCAGCTAAAATATACTGGAGATCAGCCAAACTCTCTCTAACACCATCTCCCCTGTGCACCTCATCCTTACCCCTTAAAACAACTGCAAGGATTAACCCAAAATCCCACTGGCAGTGCTCTGCTCTGTGCAGCCATAGCAGGAACCAGTCCAGTGTTCCTCCTACTGGAGATGGAGAAGTGAATGTGAACACATCACTATCAATTCTCTTTCCTCTCCTCTCTCACACAACAGACATTTACATCTATGAGCCAAATTTTTTTTTTTTAAATTTTATTTTTTTTAAGTCTGTGGAATTGCTAGAATCTCCCCCAAAGAAGAGAAAAAATGTATTTATCAAAATCTATAACCATAGAAGTAACTGCAGGCTTTATTCTGAATGGACCCAGTAGGTTTTAAACCATTTTGCAACCATTAGCAGCTAAGGACCCAAAATGTCAATCTCATTTGTCATGGGTGCAGAGGGGAATAAATGTCCATTACCAATGATTTTTTCATGATTCCACCGAGAATGCAAACCAGAACTAAAAAAATAGATATATGGGATGGGCTAGTAATTTCTTCCCACTTATTCAGTAGCTTTAGGTACTCGATTTTGAGCAAAGTGTAATTGGCCATTGGTATGTGGCAGCAGGACAATGAGGCAAAGGGAAGAGAAGATAGAAATGGATTGGAAAGATTTACATAGAGAGAACGTGATGGTGCAGAAAGGAGTCTATAATAAACAGGGAAGGCAGCAAATCTAATTAATAATTAGTGTAATGATATCAGTTGTAGGCCTTGCTCGGGTGTGCCAATAAATCAGATTCTAAGCCCTGTGAACCTCGTGCCTTGGCCTCTGGTTGTACCCATGGTCTGGGACACAATAAAATGGATATAAGTATCTTTAGCTATATATGCAATTATATATTTATCTGCATCTTTAGCTAAATATGCAATTATATATTTATCTGTATCTATATTATTTATAGTGATATCTGTATCTATGCCTATACTAGTCTATCTCCATTTCTCTCTATATTTCTGTCTTTCACTCCATCTGGATCTCCATCTCCATATCTATCTTTGTCTGCTGTAGGACAAATATTTTTACTTAAAAGTTTACAGAACACAGAATGGCTGCCTGCAGGGTAGCACAGAAATTTGGAGGAGGAAAACACACAACAAAAAGAAAAAATTATGAAAACCACAAATGAAAAATTATACATCCCTGCATTGTCCTCTTCAAAATCAATTTTTAAATTATTGTTTATGACTAAATTTTGTCTACGTCCTTCTGGCGCTGGGTAGAGTTTAAGCTCCTGGTTTTCCCTACGTAAAGTACGAATTTAACCTGAAGAGCAACATTATCATTTGACCCGTGAGAGTGTAAGCCCGAAAGATCATCAATTCCCTTAAATTGGTGGCCCAGTCACTCATTTAATGCCTCCACGTCAGCTTGAAATAAGACTTACAGTTTGATAGGTCAAAGTGAAAAGGGGAGGATGAGGGGGGGAGAATAAAAAAAAAGGACTGACTGATTGCCACAGCAATAAAATAAAATTAAAATTTAAAAATAGAAAAAAAAAAGAGGAAACACTCCTCAGTGAAAGCATTGTCAGAAAAATATATATGGGGAGGAGCAGTTTTACAACCTCCTGTAACCCAGTGGTCCTGAGGTATTGCCTTTCACCGTCTACCCAGGAACAGGCCTCTGAGAGGTTGTAAAAACACCATCTATTATTCCAGAGAGCCAGGCATCGTCTGAAGGGGCTGTCTTGCACTGAGAGGCTTCACTGTCTCTCTGCACACAGGGCCCAGGCTGAGAGAAAAACCTCAGAGAGGGAGAGTGGGGTGCTTGGACCCCTCTGCTCCTGTCCTGGGTCCCCACAGAGTCCTTCAGGCCTTGCAGGGTGCTTTGTGGGTCCAGCTGCAGTGCTCACTTCTGCCTGCATCCTTGTATTTGGATACAAAATACACCCAGGCTCTCCCATCCATCGCCTCTCTGAACCCACTGTCTCCTCTAGATTTGTTTATTCCTTGTCCCACATCCCTGCTTGGTCGTTGGTCATTGCTTTTTCTCCCTAATTCTTAATGGTCTATGCTGAATTTACCATGTTTGTTTTGTTTTGTTTTCTTCTCCTTCCTTTCCACCTTACTATGATTTGTTTTCTTTTCTTTTTTTTTCCCCTTTTTTCCTCCTGAACAACCTGGCAGCAATAAACACAGCAAGGGAAATCTTCTTTCAAAGTGTGCTGAGGAAACTCTTGGAGGCTGCAAGACCAATCAGGCTGGTTTATACAGAAAAAATAGTCAGAAAGCATCAAGGACATCAACTCTGGAAACCAAATCAAACTGTTCTTATCCCTACAGAGACAAGATAATAACAACATATGCACTGAGATAGTTTTCTCTAACAAGGACCCCAAGGAGATGATGAACTAGTGGTTCCAGAAATCTGACCACAGCAAGCTTGCACTGACCTTGTCCTTCTCCCTTTCTTTCACTGTAAGATGCTATCAGTTTCCACTGTCACAAAGCTCATATTTCAGGCTTTTCTTGGTTTTGTTTGTTTGTATGTTTGCTGGTTTTATCCAACAGTATACTCACGATGGAATAAAGACTTTAGTTGCAGTGTTGGTGTCTGGGACAGGGACAAAGCAGGACAAGTGGCTTCACCCTCATTCCCTGTGTCGTGTGTTTGGAGCACACTCAAGGGTCATCTTTATGGAAGAATTTCCCCCACTAGTTTTCAAGCTCACAGGACAAGGTTTGTACAAACCCATCACCCCATCCCCATTGCTCAATGTCTCCATTTTAATGGGTTTGCTTCCAAAAAGAAACACAACCAATCCTAAACAGACTCCTGAGAGGAGCAAAGTTTAGCTGCCGTGACTGACACAACCTAGGTCCTGCTTCTCCTTTTGCTTTACAAAAATATGTGTCCAAGGAAGGACAAATGTCATGCCAAGGGTGAGAGCCCTGCTACAGATGTATCTTCTCAACTGGGTTGTGATCTGAGATTTAGGGATTTTTCAAGTATTGTCCTCAAGTGCAGCAAGTTTTCAAGTAAGTGCAGCCAGCTACAGCTTCTACTGCTGGGAGCCAGTTGAGGTCTTCAGTGAATGAATCCATCAGCTTTTCCTTCTTGGACATGGAGGGATCACGGCCATAAGATCTAAGGTCACAGATGGAGCCCAACAATTACCTGGAGCCACCCTGGAATTTCAGAAATGTGATGGAAACAGATAGCACCTGAAATCTGTTTTGGTTTTCGCTCATGTTCAGGTGCCTTCTGCAGGACAGGTGTGCTCATTCCTCTGGCCCTGGGGTGGATTAAGCCAGCTGACCCCACACATTGGGTCAGAGGTGGGGGAAGAGGAAAGACCCAACTCCCACGAGCCCTGTTTATGTGGTAATGGAAAGCTCTTAGCCATTTCCATCATAGAAAAAGCCTCATGATCAAATAGAGCCTTGGCACTCAACAAGGCACTCAAGGGTGACCAAGCATCCAGCCTCCTGCTGCAGGAGATGGGCCAAATTTACAGCCTGTCCCCCCCTTCCATAGCCAGGACCTTGGAGAAAAAGGCAGCTGCTCCTTCCTGGAGCACAGGGCACCTGTAACTTTCTGTCCTGATCAGTGGCCAGAGGGTTCTGGGCAGAGCAGAGCCCAGCATGGTCCCTTGAGCAGCATCCCAGCCACACAGCACCAGCTCAACCACAGATCTGGCAGGGATAGAGGAGGGGAGAGATGGGGAAGGGAATGTGGAGAAAGTAATGGAGAGAGGAATCAGTGTCAGATTGGCTGGGACTTGGAAGAACCTGGTCTAGTGGGTGGCACTTAGTGGGTGATTCTGTGATCCCACTGGCATCCCTTAAACTCCTTTTTCAGTGACTGTTTTGCTGCTGCTTGCCAAGACAATGATCAAAAGCAGGAAAGATAAAAAAATCCCCTGTGAATTCATGTTTTTTTCTAAAATTCCAGTGATCTGAGTGCAGTGCTTTGGAGTGGAGCTGCAAAAAGGAGCATGAGATACACAACAGGATCTCTGCCCCTTTTCCCTTTCCCTGGGGAAATGCAGCAAAGGGATGAGCCCTGTGCATCCCAGGGTTGGGGCAGGTGAACTGATGCTCTCCCCCTCCCTTTAGCACATATCCACTAGGATGCTGCCTCTCACTTGCTCTGCAAAGTGCCTCCAGCAACTTCCTTCCCTCTGCTCTGCACAAAAGCTATATCCAGCATGAAATTATTTCATCACAGTCCTTTAATTTATGTGCTTAGGCAGCCAATTTTGCCTCCTTGTCTGAAGATCAGAACAACACCCATCCCTTTTCTTGTGCCGTTTAATTCTAAATTTCACCTCCACTACATGTGGCCAAATCTATTAAAATATATTCGTAAAGTTTGATCAAATAATCAGTTTATAAATATCAGTATCTTTAAAATTAAATAACAATGCAAACACAGCAACGAACAGGCTTCCTGAGAGTTATGTGGTCTGGTGAGGATTTTCTATAAAAAACTATTTTGTAAAATCACCTAGAGAGTTATTTTTCTTGAAGCTCTTTTTATACACTCCTGTATCCTCCTCCATCACTACTTACGCATGACTTCTGGCAGAGTTCCCAACATATAAACTCAATAAGAGCCATTTTGTCACGTTCACCTATACAAAATGCTCAGTTCAAGTAATTTTGAAATCAGTAGAGGATAATTACTGAGGTATTTATTAACATGAAGAATTCATTAGTGCAAAGAACTATAGAGCCATAGAGCATCTTGGCTGGAAGGGACCTTACAGATGATTCAGTTCCACCTCCTGACATGGGCAGGACTTTCCATTAGACCAAGATGTCCAAAAAAATTCCAGGAATGTAGCATTCACAACCTGAGAATCTGTCTTTCTCCATCTCCTCCTATCTATTTCAGCATTGATGACTGGGAACAATTCCCACAAACTGAAGCAAATCAAACAGGGGAAGCAAACAAGAAAAGAAACAACCTGGGACAGTTGAATCATAACACAATTTGTCTCAAGGAACTTTTCCTGTCCCTTAAAATAATTAAATTTCAAGGCACAGAAATCATTTCCACTGTAATTTTCCATCTTGGACCTTGGTGAACAAAGAATGGGGAGGCAATCAAAAGAATAAAAGAGCATGCTAAGCATACAAGTCTAAACAGCCACACGTGCATCCCAGAAAAAAAAAATAGAAGAAACCTCCTCAAAATAAACTATAAATACTAATACAAGGAAACAGAATTTTATAGGTCTAATTGCATAACTGTGGGCACATGCACAATTCCTATTTCTGAACAGAAAAAAAAAAATCTGCCAGGAAAGCACCTATCTTTACAGATATATATTGAATTGCCCAAGCTTTTCTGGATTGCCTGCTTATTAAGCAGTTCTATCAAGTACTCTTATGTTTTCATTCTGCCCAGCAGCTTCCTCTGTAACCCACAACAATGGTATAAAAATGTGGCAAGCACTGAAATATCCAAGTAAATATTTTACAGTGCATAGTCATGTGAAATAATTTGAATGATACTACTCTTACAAGAGAAGCCACATTGGATATCTGATAGCAGCAAGAGCCAACATGACATTATTACTAATAGTATCAATAATAGTAATGGGAGTATGAGTGGGATTGTTATGACTATTGTTATTATTATTAGTGTTAGATTCCTTTCCTATCATTAACAAGATCACTAAATCACAAGTTTATTTATGGATGCTGTCATTAGATACAGAATACCACAACACAATCCCAACAACCCCAGACAAAGAGGAATTGCAGATCTAGATTTAGGGGAATACTTTTCACCTTGGGCCCATCTCAGAAACTTCTGTGTCTAATGAGATGTCCTGGATCTATAATTGCAGGCTTCCCAGACCAGTAGCCAGGACTGGGATTGCTTTTCCCTGCAATGAGAGACTGCTGCTTCTGATGAAACCCATTTATGAGTTTGGCACCCTCCAGTGATGCCCACCAAGCAAGATGAACTTTTGGGAAAGCAAGAGTTGGTGTCCATCCAGGAAACGAAGCCTGAACCCTCAAAGCTGTTGACTCTGAAAATCTCTCCTTTCTTAAGGTGAGTGTCACCCAAAGCAGACAAACTTGTGCATCCAAGACCACACTGGGCATGGTTTCATGCTGAGAGGGACTGCAGGGCAGATTTCAGATTTACACCTCACACAGGATTTTTCCGTGGCACCTTTGCTTCAGAGAAACTGTTTCACTCCCAAGTGCATGCCAAGAAAAACATGGTCCAAGTCGTCTGGCCACTCTATTTGATCACCCACCTCCCTTTTTTAACTAATGGGCTAACACACAGCCTCTGCGGCTGACCAAAGGGCATTCAGCTTAGAAAACACTAATGCGTGAAAACGTCTGCAGGCTGACTACGTGAACAGCAATATACATTTTTAATTTGAATAATATGCAGTGTTTACCATAATTAGACAGCACATTAACATGATTAAACCAGCGCTGCAGATCAAAGTGGCAAGGCACCCGTCTCGAATCCGAAGCCTTTATTGCCGGGAGAGCTGTGTTGTGCTTGTCCATTGAGTGACTGCTTGCCCTGCCCTTTTGCAGTGTGAGTTTGAAGCTGTCATTGCAGGGGGGCAAAATTTTCCCTGACAAGCAAACAAATCCATTAACATGTTAACAGGTCTTGCATGGACGTGTGGGAAATATTAAGAATGCCAATGCAGCAGCATGGTTAGGAGGGTAGCGTTTATTCCAAGACAACAAAATCCTCAAGTTTTACTATGGGAGGCAATGTGTTTTTACCTGTCCTGAAAGGCTGGAAAGGAATTGATTTTCAACAGTAGTTAAAATAACAGAACTAGGAATCAGCAGAACTCACTGCTATTTTTATCTGCTGGTTGTTGATCTCTAACTTTAGCATCCATCAAATGGCCGCAATTATATTGCTATGTGTGATTGCTTTGTGTACGCCCTCCAAGTACTCCAAATCACAGTCTGCTCTCCTACTCGTTCCTGGGAGCTTTGCCATTGATTTTAATCAGGCCAGAACTTCACCCTTGTTTCAGCCAGCAGAAATCCTGGCAGCAGACTTTTTCTCTGAAGCAAGCCAAATGTGATGG
Source organism: Zonotrichia albicollis (assembly GCF_047830755.1). Lineage (NCBI taxonomy): Eukaryota > Metazoa > Chordata > Aves > Passeriformes > Passerellidae > Zonotrichia > Zonotrichia albicollis. The sequence continues at coordinate 9,748,486 of NC_133860.1, forward strand.
AAAGTGGAAATGATGGCAAATGGGCACAAAGGCTGCCCACACATTTAAAAGTGGCACTGTCCAGTTGTGGAGCTTTTAAGGGTGTCTGCTGCTTTTATTTAATTCTCTGTGTGGCTTGGAATGTGAACATGGATTTCTTTAGAGAGATGTGTCTATAGACACAGAAAGGAAAAAGATAATGATCCAGCTTTAAGTAAAAGTAGACGGTGATTCATAAATCCTTTCAGTTCATACTTTCAGTTGCAATATTTTGTTTTTCCCATTACACCAGATAAGCACCCTTGCTTTTACACATGAAGGAATTTGGCAACAAAAGTTATTCCAAAATACAGCAGCTGCAGTGCATTAAGAGTGCTCTAACCATTAAAGGGCATCTGGAACATCTCAAAATTAGTATTGCATCAGGCCACAGGCCACAGAGATTTCAATACAATGGGCACACTTCAATTCATTCCAGCTTTAGCTGTGCTCCAGCACAACGTCTAGTGCTTAAGACTGGGGAAGCCCTTGCAAGCTGCACCAGTTTTGTGACTGTCAGGGAATGATTTCCAGCACGTAATCTTCAAAGCAAAGTGGAGTAACCCACAACACAGCAGCAAGATCCTATCTTAATTTTTACAAATGCTTTGCTTATGACATGAGTGCCTAAAGTCAATAAAATGTCCTTCTGAGCAAAGTGTGATAAAAACTTGCAGGGCATCTTACAGAGTGTGAGCTCCAAATGCCTGGAGCAAGCACAAGGTGGGACTGACAAAGAGAGTAGAAGTAGAAAGAGCATGATGACAGCTGTAGATATTGCTTCTCCCTGACATCTTGGTCCCATTCAGCCTCGTTTAACAGTGGGGTCATCTGAGGAGGTGGGGAGTTGAAGACAAAGAGAGGATGAGGTGATGGAGAACAGACAACACCAGCTCTTCCATCTTCTGCCATGGCCTGGGGCTAGGGGAGTCTGCGTGAATGGGTTTGGAAGAGGAAAGGAAAAATTATGTGTGTGTGTGCTGTCGGGCAAAATGGAGTGTGTAACTGTGAGGTTTACACTGTCATTGCAGTGGTGAAGTGTGTTGATGCAAGTTAGGAAATCTCTATGAGATAATCTCACCTAAGGGCTGGGTTTTGAAGCAAAAAGAAAAGAATGGGATATTCAGGACTGTCCTGCACTAATCCATACCCACTGCCAGGAAAGATAGGTGGTTCGCCACACTCTTCAGCAGTGAAATACAATAGTGAGCCCTTCAAATAATCTCACTCCTCACATATAGAAAAAAAAAGGCTTAGAAGGCCAGAAAAATCTCCAAAAGCATAGTGGTTTATTTCTGCCTTAAATCTTTTCTGTCATTCCTAGAAAACCAAACGTAACCCTTCCACTGGAATTCAAGGCGATACAAGACCTGAGCTCTGCTGGTCTCTTTTGAAGACTTTTGAAAAAAGGATGATAAGAGTAATATAAGAGACATAGGGAAAGAAACACAGATCACAAGATAAGCACAGTTTCAGCAAGGAAAGGACTCCAGGTAATATTTTCTTGTGTCTCAGGGCTTTTGACAAGAGGAACAAACAATTGCTAGTAAAAAAGTCCAAAATTTAATCTCTGTTTCTCTCAATTTCCAGCTTTAACTGATGTTTTCCTTGTTTCCAAGATGAAAATACTAAATTAATTCAGAAGTTATCTGTGTTCTTTCACAATATACTGTGCTGGGATATGCAAGTGTCAGTCCTGATGGGGCTTTATGCTTGCAAGGGCCAAACATTTCAGCAGGAGAAGAGGATTCTGGATACTCTATGTTCAACACAGTGGATGCTGTCAAATCCCCAGGGGACTGAATATGCACTGGAGGACCCAAAGGCTGCTCCCCATCATGGCACAGCGCTCACTCTCTCCTGGAAATGTGAGTACAGAGAAGCAGGGCTTCCCCAAGCCTGACTTCAGCGCTTGGAGGCAGAACAGGAACAGGAAGGGTGGATTTTTCCTTTGAACTGAATGGCGGATTTATTCCTCTGAACTGAATGGCTGCAACTCCACTTTCGGTGTTTCAAAGTGTGTCTCACTGCAGCTGACTGTGCAGATGTAAAAAAAAAAAAAAATTAAGACATGAAGTGGCTTAGTTTGTGAGGCTTAGCTGCTGGCCCAGCCCTGGTGGTGGAGCTGCAGTGATGCTCTGCTGTGCCCACACCATCTTTCATGGGTAAAGCTCCTCTCCATGGCACTGAACTCACATCAGCTGGTAGCAACACTGCTGCAGGAGACACACAGAGCCAGATGTGCCTCCTTACCCTTGCAAAAGCCTCTGTATTGAGGAGGGACTCTGCTGAAGGGATCAGCAGCACCCCTGGGACTTGGACCTGTCAGTCCCTGCTGCTGGAGCAGCACCAGCCTCGCAGAGATGACATCCCTGGCTGCTCATGGTCTCCCTACCCTCTGCTGAGATGCCATTGCATAACAACTGACTCAGACCAGCACCACCTTCACAGCCCAGGGTGGCTCGAGGTGCAATACAATATATATTCCGTGTTTGTCCCCCAGGCCTCGGAAGCATAGATCATTTTTAAAGTGGCTAAGGGTTGTGACCTATCTCCTGGGCTATAAATCTAAGAGGACAATGTACTCACTCTGCTTCCCTCCTCATGCTCTAGACAAAAAAAATTGTTGTTCCAAAAGCTGAACGGGAGGGGAGTGTGAAGTGTTACTCCCCAGGCTATCAAAAGCAGCTATCAAAAATGTACAATCTGCAATGATCAGAGCATTGAAAAGGGGCTCTAATAAGAGTTTACCAAATATAATAATAATAATAATAATAATAATAATAATAATAATAATAATAATAATAATAATAATAATAATAATAATAATAATAATAATAATAATAACAATAATAATAACATAATGACAATAACAATAATAATTCTTCTTTTTCTTCTTCTTCTTGTTGTTATTATTATTATTATTATTATTTACTACTATTATTATTATTATTATTGTTATTGTTATTGTTATTGTTATTATTGTTATTATTATTATTCTAGCCCTTTCTCACATAGCCTTGGTTTGCTGGGTTGCCTGTATTTTCAGTGAATTTGTAAGGACTAGAGATAAGAGAGAAAACAAAGCTACAGCATTCTAGATCTCTTACAGACTATAAAGGAGAAGGCAAATAGAGTCTGATAAATTAGATCAATCCCTGCCTTGTGTTGCTGTAGGGTTTCTTATGACCCCAAAGCCTTTAAATGGTTTCTCATAAAAAATACTGGTTCATGTAGGTCATTGCACACATGAGCAGATGATTCTCTCTAGCTCTGGCCTAAATGTTTTGTGCAGCCATAAACCACCTGGGACACCACACAGGTCCTGTCTGTGCACATTAGCTGGATTTAAATCTGCAGGATCAAACAGCAGTGAGGGAAAAGCGAACAATTCTTTTCTCCCAAAGAATCACAAATCTGGTGGTTTCCGACTATTAAACCCGCCTCACTTCAAAACTGTCACTTCCTATGATACAAGAGCCTTGGGCTTTCCCTCCCAGGAAGGAAAACACAGAAGATTGTCTGAACTCCTGGGCACTTTGGGCATTGCCTTCAGCATCCCCGTGGCTTGCCAGGTCTTCAGAGTTCTTTAACAGCGGCACTGCAGCCCTGTGATGCTCCTCTGTAAAGCCTGTCAGGATAAGCACACCCCTTGCAATACCAGTGCTCTCCCAGCTTAAAAATAGCAGCAAAGGGTTGGAGGCAGGGAGGGAAAAAAATTATTAAAATCCAATTTCCTAGAAAGGCTTCATCCTCATTCAAGCAAGAGAAGGAACAGGCTCCTTTCTAGTTTTTCCAGCCCCAAAGAAGCAAGACAAAATGTCAGAGATGATCTCTCCACGCTCCTTCCCCATGGAGTTAGCACAGGGACAGACTCTCCTGTTGAGTGCATAGATGTGGCACACATGGCTCATTTTTTTTAGTCCAGGCTGTGGAAGGGCTTTTGAGGAATGTTTGCTAGATATGCAGGTTTTGCCTTCAAAAACAAAACTTCAGGGAGGTGTGAGCTGAAAAGGGGTGATGCCATCAGAAATTCTAAACGGCACAAAAGTGCAATTGGATGGGAGAGAGGGTAGAACAGAGGGATTAAGGGTGGGAATAGAGGAAGGTCAGGGCAAAATATTCAAGGTAATATTCCTCGTAGTTTTTTAGCTGCTGGTGCCAGCCCCTTACCACACATAACACAACCCCACTGACTTGGGGGAGCCCAGCCAACAGGTTCCTACAGGAGATGTGCCCAACCCAGACTAAAACCACATTTCCCCTTGGAGCCAGATGCACAGCCCGGCTGGCCAGGGGCAGGATGCCCACGGGAGCCGTGGCGCCGGGTGAGACAGCCCAGGAGAGCTCCCTGACCCAAAGGGAGCATCTGCCAGCAGCAGCGTCCATCTGTCTGTCCGTCCAGCAGCACATTCTGTCCCGGCTGTCAGACACAGCCCCGTGTACGTTGCTGCCCGATCTATATTTAGCCCCTGATGTAACCAAAGTCAATAATATTCCATTAGGGCAGCTGCTCCCAGCTCCCGAATAGGCTTTCCTGCGGCGGCTCCACCTACGCGTGTCAAAAATCTGGACATATACAGCAACAAAACCTTCCCGTGTTTATATACACACTGCCACAGTTTTGAATAGAAAATATACGACTGTTAGCATAGCTTAACAGCCTGCTCTATAACAGTAGCAGGGCATTTTTTATTTTTCTTTTTTTTTACAAGAGGCATCGATTCTCCTTGTCCAGGGGGTGAGTTTAAAGGGCTTAAGCTTCCCTGCAAGTCAATATTGGCCTTTCCCTTTTTAGGGTATGTTTCTGCATTGGAGCATTCCTTATCTCTGCTGGCGGTGACGGGTTTGGTGAAGGGTTTTGTGGTGTTTTCTGGGAAGGAAGACGTGCTCGTGAAAAAGAAGAATCGCTTTCCAAATCCCACACTTAAGCCTGTAAGAAGTTTACATCTGGTGTTTTGTGTTACTTAAATAAGAACCTGGGCCAGGCAGTGCATGAATATTCCTGCGTGATTGCTTTTCCAAAGGAAAATTCCAATTTAAACATTTTGGGTTTCCTTTTACTTTTGCTGTGAAATGCTACAGGAAGAATTGCAATGCAAAGCACTGGAAAATTGCAATGCTCTTCCAAAGCCCAGAGAATTGCAGGAATTATTGGGGTTTACCATGATAAAGAAAAGTTAAAGATACAGACCTGAGATCATACATGGGAAGGGAGGAAAATCTCATATAGGCTCTGCAAAAGACCCACATACCCTTCTATGTGTATATAGTGAAAATGCATATTTTATATATATATATATATATATATATATATATATACACATATGGCTGTATGTATACAGTCAAAGTACATTAAAAAGTTAAAAAAAAAGGTTGAATAAAAGATATATTCAAAAAGTACAACTTCCTGACTGAAAGTTAGAACCACCAGTGTTCAAACCATTGGCCTCCACCATGTGTGCTAGAAGGGCACAGGCAACCTCTGTTGGCATTTCTGAGTAAATATAAATATTTCTTCCACTAGCAAGGCACATTTGGGAATACAAACTGATGACTTGAGAGTCTGCAGACATGTTGCCATTTAGATCAGTGGTTAAAGCCAAGCCAACCGTTTATTAAACAAAGTCTATTCCCAACAGATAGCTAATAGTTTTTAGGAAATGAACAAATGCTTCTTCATTTTTGAAAGCTAAAAGTTTAAATTAAACATTATAAAGGATGCAAATTAACCAGTATTTTTGTGCCTCCAGAGAGATTTGGGTGTAATGGAAAAGTTTCCTTAACCATGCAGTGCAGAATAAAAAAAAAATTAAAAATAAATGTCCAGTCACATGAGGACCTACAGTGAAGTGACACCTAAAAGAGCACTTGGAAATTCATATGTGCTCCCTGCAGCCATGCATGTCACCACAGGGCAGTGATGACTCAGGCTTCACTGTTTTTGAATGCCATCAATGAACTGTAGAAATGGTCCCATCTCTGCAGACCTAGATCTAAGCAGGGGCAGCAACTTTGGGAGCGACAATTGTACCAAAATCAACCACCACCTGATGGAAGGGTCACTTTTCAGAGTCACAGAATGGCTTCTTTTCAAACCCCTGGGCACAGAGACTCAGCTATAGAGAATTTGCTTTCTCTGTCGTCCCATGGAGAGCAGAGGCACTGATGAAAATGACAGAGAGAAGCCACCTGCCAAGACCTGGCTGTGAGTGTCCATACCTGGGGTCAGCTGTGTGCCACCCTCCCAGGAAACAGCATGGGATGGGATTTGTAACATCCTGCTACTCTCAAGAGCTGTGCTACTGCCCATGGGGTCAGACACAGAGGATGGGTCTGCACTGGTGATGTGGGGTGACCCCCAGATTACACACCTGAGAGCTCCGACAGTGGGGTGACACCAGAAATCCTTGGCATGAAACAGTAAGACATGAATTATCTCAGACAGATCAGCTAAAGAAAGAAAAACAAATCGCTTCGTACCTCTCAAAATTATTTCTCTAGAAATTCCTTAGCATGGACTAAACCCCTTGTGATGAGGGTGGTCTCTGAAGGAGGAAGTCAGCATTAAACTACGGGAAGTCTGTAATTTTTCAGGCAATCTTTTCACTTGGTTTGCAGAAAAAGATACTTGGAGATGTGTAAATTCTGGGAAATGCATTCCAGTGTACAATGGCATTGCTCACATTTAACAGGGAGAAAGAAAAATGTTTCCTAATCCTTTTAGAAATGTAAAATTTCCAGGTTTAAAAATTCAGGATCAAAGCAAGTGCTTCTGGTGATGCTTGCAGTGGAACAATAGACCAGAACAGAAGAGAAACTCTATTTTCTTTATTCAGGTAAGAACCTCATTAAAAATCAATAGGCCTAATTTATCCCTGATAACATTCTGTTGAAGTCTGTACATTTACCCTGGGGATTAATTTAGCCTAATGGGTCTTCATGCGCAAACAACACAGGCAAGGCTTGATTCTTGGAAGTTACAGCATAGAAAATGCTACTGCAGGACTTGATGCTATCACTGGAGAAGACACAGAAGGCTGAAGAGTCTAATAGGCTCAAAGCCCTTGAATGATGTCCAAATACAGCCTGTGGTGAATAAATGTTTTAGGGCCACTCATATATCAGCGTGAATCAACTTTTAATGGATGCTGCTAACCATAAAATGACAGAACTGAGATCAATTTATACATTTCAAAGGAAAAAAGAAATTAAAAAAAAAAAAACAAAAAAAGAGATGTGTGATCTTCCATCCCTTGTGGACATGGGCAAAAGTGAGTCATGCTGACCTGCCATGATCCTTGGAAGGAGATATTTCTCTCTAGACCTAGAAAATGAGCATTTGCCTTGCAAGGCTCTCCTCTAGTAAAAAAAAAAAAAAAGTCAACACTAAAGAGCCTGGTTTCACTGCGAATACGTGACAGTGAATTAGTGGCCCTCAGGTGTCGGTATACAGGCCAGCGAATTAAATTAAGCTCTTTGCTGCTGTTCTAATGTAGCAGAACTAATGCAGTCACGGCTCAGCACTGCAGCTCCTTGAATGTGGGCACTGCTGCTGCCACGGGGAGGGGAACCTGCTCTCCATCCCTGGGGAGGGCAGCTGGAGTCAGCCAGCAGCCCCAGGAGCTGTGACATAACGTCTGAAGGCACGGGCACAAGGGGCACCAGGCAGCAGAGGCAGCTCCAGTTCCAGCCCTAACACCATTAGAGAGGAAATCAGGTCCAGTGGCTTTTAAGAACGGTCTGAGGGAGCATCAGGCTGGGAGACTGAAAGGAAAAAAAAAAAATCCAACTCAAAATCCCAACAGGGCTGCAGTAACCCTTTCACTTCCTCAGGGAGAAAAAGGCATTGCTTGGAGAGTCTCAAAAAATCCTTATCCATATGGCTGCAGCTGCCTTGGTGGTGATCTAAGGAGGGTTTGTCTTGAGAACATTGGATGAACCCTTTAAAACTGCTGGTGACAGAAGGAAGGGAAGGGAAGGGAAGGGAAGGGAAGGGAAGGGAAGGGAAGGGAAGGGAAGGGAAGGGAAGGGAAGGGAAGGGAAGGGAAGGGAAGGGAAGGGAAGGGAAGGGAAGGGAAGGGAAGGGAAGGGAAGGGAAGGGAAGGGAAGGGAAGGGAAGGGAAGGGAAGGGAAGGGAAGGGAAGGGAAGGGAAGGGAAGGGAAGGGAAGGGAAGGGAAGGGAAGGGAGGGGAAGGGAAGGGAGGGGAAGGGAAGGGAGGGGAAGGGAAGGGAGGGGAAGGGAAGGGAGGGGAAGGGAAGGGAGGGGAAGGGAAGGGAGGGGAAGGGAAGGGAGGGGAAGGGAAGGGAAGGGAAGGGAAGGGAAGGGAAGGGAAGGGAAGGGAAGGGAAGGGAAGGGAAGGGAAGGGAAGGGAAGGGAAGGGAAGGGAAGGGAAGGGAAGGGAAGGGAAGGGAAGGGAAGGGAAGGGAAGGGAAGGGAAGGGAAGGGAAGGGAAGGGAAGGGAAGGGAAGGGAAGGGAAGGGAAGGGAAGGGAAGGGAAGGGAAGGGAAGGGAAGGGAAGGGAAGGGAAGGGAAGGGAAGGGAAGGGAAGGGAAGGGAAGGGAAGGGAAGGGAAGGGAAGGGAAGGGAAGGGAAGGGAAGGGAAGGGAAGGGAAGGGAAGGGAAGGGAAGGGAAGGGAAGGGAAGGGAAGGGAAGGGAAGGGAAGGGAAGGGAAGGGAAGGGAAGGGAAGGGAAGGGAAGGGAAGGGAAGGGAAGGGAAGGGAAGGGAAGGGAAGGGAAGGGAAGGGAAGGGAAGGGAAGGGAAGGGAAGGGAAGGGAAGGGAAGGGAAGGGAAGGGAAGGGAAGGGAAGGGAAGGGAAGGGAAGGGAAGGGAAGGGAAGGGAAGGGAAGGGAAGGGAAGGGAAGGGAAGGGAAGGGAAGGGAAGGGAAGGGAAGGGAAGGGAAGGGAAGGGAAGGGAAGGGAAGGGAAGGGAAGGGAAGTCTGCTTCTCAAGACTATATTCCCACGTATTTTGTGCTTCCCTGACTCTATCTTTCACTTTCCTGCTCCTGCCCCTCCCATCACCCTTGTTGCACAGTAGCAAGCTGGGCAAATATTAACTACGATAAGAAATGATTAATGAATTATCAATCGCAATCAAATTGCATAATGCAAAGAGCTGGACAGCAAGGAAAAATACTGGCTGCTGTGTTTATGTTATTATATTGGAGAGAAGGTGCAGGCAGACAGTAAGGTAAGAGGCTGCTACATCTGCTGCAGATACTGAAACTTAACTTATACTCTGGCTATGCCAGGTAACTCCATGGTAAGTTGAGCATAGCTACTCATGCAAAACCCTGTGTTTGATTTGCATGTAGCAGTCATTAAGACAGTGCATTAAAAAAATCCCATTTTTGCCTACGCAAATGAAGGGCAGAAGCGTGGATGGCAACTACTCGTGCACAGCTGGGCTGTAACAGCACGTGCCTGGAGAAGAGCAGGGCTCCTTGGGCAAGCTTCATCCCCCTTCATCAGCAGTATTCCCAGCTGGTTAATGAACAAACACTCTGAAAGCTCCTCATGAGGTAGTCAAGATATTTTCCCTGAGAATAGCCAAAGCCTCACAATATCAAGAGCTGCCCTAACAAGTTCCTCCAAGGGTAAACTGAAACTAAGAGGTGATAAGGTCGATATTTTCCAATGGTGTTGCTTAAAATATCCAGTAAAGTCAATAATAATGAAGACAACAACTAATTTGGATTACCGCATTGAGGTGTAACTACGTGACATGAAACTTTCATGTTTGAAAACACGGACCCTGAACCTTTTACTTGTGGTTCAATAGTGGTTAAGGAGCACACCTGTGCTGGTTTTAGGGCCTGACCACTAAAAACAAGTCATGGAAAAGGCTGGAAAAGCAGTGTGAGCACAAGAACTTGCCCATCTAACTCCCTGAGAGAGAGAGCTGTTCCCTGGAAAAGGGCTGGGTTCTGTGTCAAAGTTACTCAGAGAAGCATAGAAACTCCTCTGTGGTCCAGGTGCTCCCATCTGGCTCTGGAAAAGAGAAGTTTGCCACTTGTCCCTTCTCACTGCCTCTGGAAGCACAAGTGCCAGCAGCTCAGCGCTGACTTCTTTCACATTTGGACATGGATGACATTGAGTGGCGTATCTTTAACAGCTCTTGCTTTTCTAGTTAAGCATTAATGTTTAACGAGATCAGCCTGCAGTTGCTCGTTAGTGTGCAGTGCTCCAGCTAATTAATACATCACTGGGTGAGCCAGCCTGGGAGAGAGAGAGCAAGTGCATTCCTGAGGCATTTCTCAGTCTTTAGAAAAGAAGGGGAAAAAAACCAAAAAAAAAGGGAAAGTTTGGGCAAAGGGCTCTTCAGAGAGGAGGAATAAAAGGAATTGAGCCCTCCAAAAGCTTGTGCAGCAATGCTGAGCTGACGTTCTGTGAAGAGGGTGTCTCTCACCACGCCACCATGCTCTGATAAAAGATGAGTATGTAGCCCACAAGAAGCAGTGCCGGCAAGGCAGCTCGAGTGTCACAAAAACACATCAGCCCTGACAGCCACACACATTTTCCAAGCAAGGAGAAATAAACAAACCATCTTCTCGTCCCCCTGCATCCCTGCTAGCTTCTCTTGCCAGCTCACCTCCCGCAATGGGGGTCACAGGGAGATCAGGAAATTCTTGTCAGCACCTGGCTTGAGGCTGCTCCATTGCGCTTGGTAGGGCTGATGCCTGCTCAGCAGGCAGGGGGTTTTAATTATTATTTTTTTTAGAAATCATATGAACTGCTGCTAATTCTCACAAACGCAATGAGTTTCCCATCAAATTTCAATTTATTTCATCCACAGTCCCTTTGCCTGCGTCAGGCGATGATTTGTCAGCCTCGCTGCTGAAGATAACATCTTTAAAATGCAACTCCAGTACTTTCTACTATTTCAGAATCCTGCAGGAAAATTGAAAGACCCTTTTGTGCTTACCTCAATTCAAATGTCAGCACAATTTTCAAACCAGAGAAGTACATTTGGAGCTACTGGATGAAAAAAAAAATTAAAAATCTGAGGTCAGTCTTACTTCAAATAGCGTGTTAGAGACTTGTGTTCAGGGTTTTTTTTATAGCTATTTTAGAATGTGAGAATGGAAAATGTAATTTTCTCTTTCTGTAGGAAAAGACAGCTACATGGTGCAAGCCCTCTATTTGTATGTAATATGAGAGATCAGGTGGGGTCATCAGAAGCACTGAGCAGAAAGTTTAGTTTTTGAACATTTGGTCTTGGGAGTGTTGGAAGGAAGCAGAGAAATGGGTCAATGTGTGTATTGCAGACACAGGAAGAGGACCAAGCTTTTCAAAGGAATGTGTCTTGCTGTTGCTGACATGGAAGACAGAGTTATTTGGTACTGAATCATACAAGATTTAGGATTAAAAATCATAACTATATGTGAGCCACTACCAGCAGCATTAAAACTGGAGTTGCTAATACTGCTAAATTCAAAGTGTTTGAGAACTGTGGATCAGGCTCCTTAAAATCTGAATTAAAATCAGGCAAATTAGATTCTAATTATGTGTTGCCTTCTGAGTTTCAGGGACTTTATACTTTAAGCCTCACCACTCACTGATACTGATGTAGAAAAAATAAAATTTAAAGAAAAAGTCGGGGCGGGGAGAAAAATACAAACCGCTGCACACCTCATAGAATAACATTCTTAAAAATCACTTGAGTTGGCCAGGAGGTCCCAAATAAAAACTCAGCCCATGAAAACCAATTGTTCTAATTTTTCTTCCAACTCTGGATCCAGCTGAGTGCTAAGTGGAGAACATATGTAGGAAGTTAATATTCAAATGTTGATGCTTGGGAAAACTGAAATGAACAGGGAAACTTCAGAACTTTGGCAGAGCAAGAATGGAAAGATTTTCACTGCTACATATTAAATGTGGAAAGCAAATGGAAACTGTGTTCCATCACCTTTTTCATTACTGGTTAAATGTTGGTGCATACAAAAGGAAAATTTGCTACTATCACTGAGATGAAGAGAAGGAGGGAAGTGAGAGGGGAAGAGAGGTCGACATCTCCAATAGGGGATAGCTGGGAACAAAGTTAAATGGATTCTCCAGTAAAAGAGAACATCTTCACAGCATCCTTTCACAGCAGTAAGTAAAACACGGGTGAAGGAAAATTCTAACACCCATTGGACAACTACATTATTCAAGAGAAAAAATTAAATTCACTCACTTTTAGTCTTAAATGTCATAGACAAAATCACTTATGTCCATAGATATGTTAATGCAAGCTTTGTTTTCAATAGCTATAAGGCCTGAGTTGTTGGAATAACTGGAATCTCTTATCATGATTGCTAATGGATTTCTCCTGGCACCAGTCTCTGAGATTAGGAAGTTCCTCTACTGCCTCTTATCAGATGAGGAACTCAGAGCCAAGCTCCAGGATGACTCAGCAAGGCTGGTGAGAAATAGAGTTCAAAATGATTTTCAGCAGGACAGCAAAGGCCAGATTCAAGCAGGAAACAATTTGGCTCATCATCTTGGGTAGATAAGGAAAAGTGAAAATGAGTACAGAACAAATAACCTCATCATTGTTACAGAAAAAGAGAAAGGGCCCCTGTTCAAGTGAGATGCCACTGTACACAATTTGGAGAAATACAGGTCAAGAGACTTGGAGAAACTGAAAAATAGAAATAGTAATTTTGAGAAAATTACTATTTACTTGCAATGCCCAGCAACTACGTGTAACTTCTGCAACATCCAGATGGTGTTTACACAGGATTGGAATCAGAGACAACACCACTGCTGCCATCAAATCCTGACTAATGGCCATATTCAGACACTGATGATTTCTGGAATTGCTGTACCTATCCATGGAGCCAGCGACTTTCTCTTCTGGCAATTGGTTGATAGTGAATCAACTGTAACAATATGAGTACTGAACAAAGCACAAGAACTTTCATGTATGCCTAAAAACCAAGTAAACAAACCAAAAAAATAAAAGCCCAGCAAGACAAATGGATAACTTTTCCACAAAATTCTTTTGCAACAAAGCTTCATCATCACTTGACATCATTGGAACATGTCCAAGCAAAAGCCTAAACACACCCCTGGAAGGACATCACTACGACCTGATTGTGTCCACCAACAGTGCAACACACAAAGTCTTCAACTCCTCTGATGTCCTAAAATTGCACCTCTCTTGCTGCCTCCCCTACTAATTTGGGTTTTCCCCATGATATTGCTGTTGCTGGAATGATCACAGAATGATTAAGATTGGGCATCACTTTCTGCTCATGCTGACACAGCCCATTGTGCAGAGGGAGTCATAGAATCATTTAGGTTGGAAAAGATCTCTAAGATCATTGACCCCACTGTTAATCCAGCACTGGCAAGGCCACCAGTAACCCCTGTCCTCAAGTGCCACATCTACATAGCTTTTAAATCCCTCCAGGGGCTGGGCAGCCTGTGAGGGCAGGGCAGAAATTTCAGTGAAGAATTTTTTTCTAATATCTGACCTAAACCTCTCTTGTTGCATCTTGAGGACATATTTTTTTTTGCCCTTGTTTTCTGGGAGAAGAACCCAATCCCCACCTGACTACCACCTCCTTTCAGGTCAAGAGCAATAAGCAATGAGCAACCCTGATCCTTTTCTCCAGGATAAGGACAGCTGGACTGCTACTGCTTCTCAGGGAAACTGAGAGTGGAGGCAGCACCCTGGGTAGTGCCCAGCATGTGGGACCACTTCATCTCACAGCTTATCCTCACTTTAAAGGACTGGTGTGCAACAGCACACCTGGAACGAGATTTTTAAAGATGAAAAAGTAGGAATCCTCTTCCCAAATGATAAAAGCCAGCACGGTTTCAGCAGTGCACTGACAATCCCCCTCCTCTGAAATGAACTCGGTGGGAGTCTGGCATGCAGTAGGGGAGGCTTCAGCTCAAACACAGCCCAAACAATCAAGTGAGGGACTTATCATAGGAAGTGACAGGCAACCTCAACCATAAGAGAGGTCATCAGCTCCATCTAAACACTTTCTTTGAAATATATCTGCAAGGGAATAAAAACAGGATGGCAAATGGTTCAAGACTAAATACTCCGACATATCCTGCAATACCCTTTGCACTCTCTTTTTGACTCCAGGAAAAGCCAGGAAGCTGAGTAGCAGCCCCATTTCCGTTCCCTTTTCACCTCCCCTCAAGAAGAGTGACTTTTAACCTTATTATTTATATTACCCTTGCATCTGCAATTAGGCACTGCACAAACACGCCATCTGAGGGAAGTACCTGCCCCGAGGAGCCACAGATGGGCAGAGGCAGGGGAAGTTTGATAACCCCTCTCACTCCATGACAGCCAGTTATGCTGGCCAGACCAGGCTGGGTGACACTGAGCCCCTCCTATGGTGACATGGAGCAGACACGTGTCCCTGCCCTCAAGATGCAACAAGAGAGGTTTAGGTCAGATATTAGAAAAAACTTCTTCACTGAAATTTCTGCCCTGCCCTCACAGGCTGCCCAGCTCCTGGAGGGATTTAAAAGCTATGTAGATGTGGCACTTGAGGACAGGGGTTAGTGGTGTTGCCAGTGCTGGATTAACAGTGGGCTCAGTGATCTTAGAGATCTTTTCCAACCTAAATTTCTATGACTCCCTCTGCACAGTGGGCTGCATCAGCACGAGCAGAAAGTAATGCCCAATCTTAATCATTCTGTGATCATTCCAGCAACAGCAATATCATGGGGAAAACCCAAATTAGTAGGGGAGGCAGCAAGAGAGTTGCAATTTTAGGACATCAGAGGAGTTGAAGACTTTGTGTGTTGAACTGTTGGTGGACACAATCACAGGTCATAGTGATGTCCTTCCAGGGATGTGTTTAGGCTTTTGCATGGACATGTTCCAATGATGTCAAGTGATGATGAAGCATTGTTGTGAAAGAATTTTGTGGAAAAGTTATCCATTTGTCTTGCTGGGTTTTTATTTTTTTAGTTTGTTTACTTGTTGGTTTTTAGGCATACATGAAAGTTCTTGTGCTTTGTTCAGTACTCATATTGTTACAGTTGATTCATTATCAACCAATTGCCAGAAGAGAAAGTCACTGGCTCCATGGATAGGTACTGCATCCATCTATTCCAGGCGAGGGAGGTCAGGCACGGAGGGGTGAGTGCATCCTCCTGGCAGCGTCCTTTTCTTTCTGCAGGGGTGGATGCAATTAGCCCGAGTCCTTAGAGCTGCCTTTGTTAGGGCTGCCTTGGTGCCTGTGTTAGTGGCATCACTCCTCCCATGAAGCCCATTCAGTGCTCAATGCCCTCCCTCTGCTCCATCATAGTTTCACCAAGTTTCACCAAGGCCAACTGCTCAATGGGGACTCAGGAAAATGAAGTCCAAATACAACTTGAGCAGCAGCTCTAAGATTTTTTTTTTTACCCTCAATTCTAGCCTTTTTTTATCTCTCCTCCAATTCCTCCCTTTGTAGGCATCCATCCTGGGGGCCCACAGGCTGAGAACCTTTCATCCCTTTGCAGCTAGAAAGCAGAGAGATGTTTATTTTCTTCCTCTATTCTCCGACTTAATGAAAGCTTTTAAACCCAAATGGCTGGAGATTCACACCTCTTCCAGAGTATATCTGAATTCACTAAAAGCTCTTGGGTTTCCTGTCATCCTGTGAACATAAACAAAGTGCACAAACAGCCACACCTTCCCCTGGAAACTGAAAAAACCAGAGAGAGCTAAAACCAACATGGAAGACCTTTGGCTAAGAGGTTGAGTAACAAACACACACACGTGTACACACACACACACACACACTCCAAAACCCCATCTACCTCGTTGGAGACTCAGTCCCTGCACTGGAATGTGTAATACAAGCACAACAGCTGCCTATAGCACTAATCTAAGGAAAAGGTCAAGGAAAGGTATGTACGCAGCATTCGGTTTGAAATACTCTATAAGGAGAATGCGGTGAGGGTTTGTTTTTCTTTTCTTTTCTAATGCCTTTAGCATACTTCGCCACGGCCTTTTCACATGAATGGAACCAAGAGAATCAAGCAGGGTTCTCTCTGGTATTAAAGATCACACTCTGAACTGAGCCACTTTTGAGATTTTTTTCAAGGAGAAGGTACAACTTGCTCTGGACAGAGGGTTGCTTAAATATTAAGCAGTGGAATGCAGTTGCAGTTTCTTCATGGGAAGGATAATGGTGGTCATGAATGAGGAACAGATGAAATTTTTTTATGTTTTGAAGTCAAAAGAAACTTGCCAGTGGATTTGAGTGAAAAGGGAAAAAAAGGAAATTTTAAAATTACATTCAAGAAAAATAATCTAGATTGGTGCTGTACGTGGATAACCTACTCTGTGGACACTGCCTCACTCTGAATTCTTCTCTTCTCAAAAAAGAGAAGAATTCTCTACAGGACAAAACCCTCTACCAATAAGATTAGAATGTAGCTTTTCTCTTCTTTAATTTCTTTAAGAATGTGAAAGGAAAATAGTAATCTTTGTACCTCATGTATTGATAGCAAAATGTTTAACATTGCAACCCTAAGAAGAAAAGAGTAAATTCACAGGAATTACTCAGAGAATTGGCCTAAAAAGGATTCTTTCTCCACCCCTACTATTATTATTTTTTGGTGGTAGATTATTTTTCTAATAGGATTAACATTACCCTCTTGGCTTGTGTGCAAATGGGCGAGTTCACCTTGCCATAAGCTGTTTTAGTGTGAACAGAGAAAAGAGAATTCTCAAATCCTTGAAGTATTTTTTTAAGAAGTCTCCTGATGGCCTATTCTTCCTACAAAAAGAGACATATTCATTCATTCATTCATATTGACTTATGATGGAAAGTAAAGCCTGTCTCAGATCCTACCAGTGAAACTTCAAGGAAAAGGTCTTGGAAGAACTTGATGGACTACAAAGCTTTTGCCATGTTATAAAGAAAGGTACATAGTCAAGGCCCAACACTGCTAAAAACTGCTCAGATGGGTTTGCTAAACCTCCCTCTTCATTCTTTCTGCTTGCAAACCTGTCCCAGTTATTTTCACTCCTGTCTTATTGTTGGGGTGGTGCCTTTACATAACCCAGCTCTGCCTGAAAAAGTCTCCATTTGGTGCTGGGACAAACACAGAGGAGTCCTTCAGGATGAAAGGTAAGAAAAGCAACCTATTCCATCAAGCTAAAGAGCACTCCTTCCAGAGCAGGCAGGCCATTTGCATGCCATTTGGGTTCACTGGGAGGGAGGCCTTCTTTTTCTTCCATTCCTGCCTCCCAGTCCATGGGTGAACACGGGGCTGAAGAGGAGAGTCTACATTACACTCCAAATGCATTAAGCATCCCAGCACATTGCTATAGGCCAGCAGAATAAACCTGGCAGTGCTTTGAAGTCTGTAAACTGATTCCTAGATAACTGCTCAGAGTTTCTCCCCTCCCCATGCCCCAAACAGCTTTTCATTTGATGTTCTGGCACAGAGCTAATCTGAGAAAGGATCAGAAACTCGAAGCTATTGACAGTAGTGACAGGAGTGTCTCAGTGTGACAGCTGATTGAGCCCCTCTCACATTTCACTGACAAACTCAATTGCTCCAGTAAATCGAGTGAAAGTCAATACAGGCATCTCCTGCTCAAGCCCTGGGTACATCCCCCCTCCCTGAGCCTTCCTGGGGGCCCCTTGCTGCTGCCAGCACTTGTTGGACCCATCTGAGAGCTCATCCCTGTCTGGAGACAGGGACCTGCAACTCAGGTTTGGGGTTTTGAGGGCAGCAATGCAGTGCTTATCCTACTGATATAAAGACTGGTTTGTCTTGCTTCTCCCCCTTCACCATTTCCCTTTTTTTTCTCTTTCTTTTTAATAGAGACCTCTCCTGGAAAACAGAGTTTGATCCTACTTCCTCAACCCAGACAGCCAGGCAATGTTGGAGGTGCAGGAGAGTGGTGTCTGCACATCCAGCCCTTCCCAAGCAATGCCCATATGGCAGTGCACATTGGGGTTAAAAACAGGAAATACAGGTCTGTCTCTGCTGCCTTTTTCTGCTGTAAATCAGCAATAAAAGCCAGCTGCGAGGAGTAAAATCTTATAAAGGTAGAGGAGGTGGGAGAAGAGGCTCAAGCCTCTTGCAGATGGCAACCTCGTGTTAGTCCTGAGTAACCAGGCAATTAAATCAGTGACTTAACAGGCTTTTTCCACACTTTAATTGTGAAGCAGGGGTGTCTGTGGCCCAGAGCAAGCAAACCACAAAGCAGACTTAGCAACACGCATGGGGAACCTGAATTTTTACAGAATAAGGCACAGGGAGATGGGGTACATGGTGAAGAACATACGCAGGCTACTGTTTGCAAATGGAAATCAAATAGGCTGACATTACCAATAATGAAGTGTGAGGCTGGCGTGGTTTCTCTCTCAGATTTCAGCACGGTTTATTTTTATAGAGGCAGCTTCCTCGTGCAAAGTGTTGGCAAACAGGCTGCTGGCAGGGCAGAGGGGCAGCAGGACAAACAAGGCTTCTTGGGGAGGACACAGGACATTCCCCACCTGCTGGGATGGAGCACTGAGCAGCAGAGATGGAGCTCCCAGAGGAAAAATGTGACATTTCTCATTCACGAATGGCCTAGATACTGATCTTGGTTGGTGAGAGGAGCAAGGGAAGATGAAGGAGCAGGAGGAGGAGAAAGTAAAATGGTGCTGAGCAGGTAGCCGGTGCTGAGAGGGCAAGGGTTAAACATGACAAGCTCAAAGGTAGAGCTGGGCAAACAAAATTAGAGGCTCTTTGTAGCAGGAAGTCATATGGAGAAGTCACCAAAGGCACCCTAACAAAATATACTCCCCTGTCCCCAGGTTATTAGAGCATATCACACTTTGCCTCTACTTACCCCATCCAGCAAACAGCTGAGGACACAAAAGCTACACTGTCCCGCCTGCCTTAAAAAGAAATCAACCTGAACATTACCACACCTCCATCCCAGAGCCGTGCTCTGATGCCAGGATCAACACACAGATGGTCCAGCCTGCCCTGCTCCCACCACTGCATCCTGCAGCCAGAGCATCCTGCAGGCTTCCCTGCCTCCTGGCCCCGCATGGACACATGTTCTCCCAACTAAATGACCTCATCCGGACTGGATTGAGCCTCCCAAGTCAAAATAAATACAGCACATAGGAACTGGCAGTGATTTTCAAAGGTTTAAGTTGGGTCCTTCTCAATTTTCACTCAGCACTTTAAATTTTTTTTTTTTATGCTATGAAATTGGGGGCATTTTATATTCCCCGCTCCAATGCATATTTTATAAACCTGCCTCTTATGCAGTTTAATATTTTGGTTCCAAAGTTAACTGGTTCAAACACATATTAATAGATTTGGCATGGAAAACAAAAAGGAAAAAGAAGAAAAAAAATGCAGGTAAAAGAAATGCTGGGGGGAAAAAAAAATAGCAATAGTGCTTGGAATGGCTCGGGAGCCAAGACAGCAAACCTGGTCTTTTTAATGGGACCACCCAAGTGAGAAAGACCTTAAGCTCTTACTCACGTGAGTTATGTTCACTGCATTGTAATACAAAGTCCAGAGGGGAGTTAGAAAAAGTAGTGGTGGGGTTTATTAAGGGCTTAGCATATGAGACAAAGTGCTGGGCTCCCACCAAAGGCCATTCCCAAATTTGCCAGCAGAATATGATGTGATCTCAAGCCTGGTTCACCAAACACAGGGGCAGGAAGAGTGTGCTGCTGGAAGAACCTGCCCCTGACTGTCTGTACTTTGCATAAGTCAACCATGGTCCGGCAGCTTCTACTGAATATACGTGTTGGGATTTTTCCAGAGGTAACATCACCTCCTCTAAACACATTTCTGAGATCCAAACCAAAGAAAATCCCAGCAAACCCCAGTACCCCTTCTGAAGGCCTCTACACAGAACAGCATTTGAGGTTGTGGTATTTTGTCCAAACAACAACCTATACAGGAATCTTAATTATTCAAAAATAATTACTTAATTCAACACCAAACCTTTATGAATTGTTCAGTTGGGTTGGCTGAGTCAGAGCTAAGGTTCATTTCCAGGTCATAATTAAAAATATTACCAGTGAGGGAAATGTTTATGGTGTTATAAGTGCCAAGATAAGAGAAACTAAGAAGCAATAAAGGAAAGAGAAGTTTAGAGAGCCACTTTAAAAAGAGAAGTGGATGGAGATAGAACAGAGCTCCCAGCAATGGCAAAGCTGGATTCCTAGATTACTTGCTCCTGTTGCTTTCTCCAGCCCAGCTGAAACAACTCCCATCAGCAAAATCCTGTCATTAGATTTAGTGATGCATCTCCAAGGACAGAGCAACAGCCATGTGCAGGACCGGCTGTATCAGTATCCCTGGGATTACACTGCTTGTACCCTTGCCTCCAGGAAAGAGGATGATTGATGTACAACAGTAGAGGAAGGAGGAGGGAGACTATTGGGAGGGGCAGGAGATGGCAAAAAAAAAAAAATCTGGTGCCCAACATGAAACATTTAAGCCCTAAACTTCTGGGGGGATATGATCCTACCCTGCAGTGTTGCTATTTTTTTGCCACAGAATTAAAAAGAAGGACTTTTCCTGGTGTCACTGCAGGCCACAGAGGATAAATCCAAATGACAGGGCTTAAGTTATGAATATGGGGAATTAGAAATGAGAAGCAAAGCAGCTTATAATGACTCTGCCTTTTGCTCTTTGGATCGCAGGCTTCAGTATTGATTTTGAAATGCCCTGTCTTCATCCTAACAGCTTCTTGAAAATGCAGCTTGAGAGTTTCTTCACCTTGCAGCCTCTTCAGCATGATTTGATAATGATAAAAAGAGAACACAAAAGCTTTTGCATCAGGTATTATGATATTCATTCATTCCCTTGTTTTTTAAGCACAACCACTGATCTGCTGAGAGGGTGTTGAGAGATTTCAATTAACTTCTTTATGAGGATAGCCAGTGTTCAACTCTCAGAGCCTTTATTCCCAACAGTGTCAGTGCAGGGTGCCTTGACAACAGCTCATTCAGTCAGTCACCCAAAGTCCAGCCACAGGAGTGTCCTGCAAAAATCCTGCAACAGCTCCAACCTTGCTGCACCAGGTAACGCAAAGTTTGTGGAAAGTGGTTACCACCTCCGTGTCATCTTGTTCACAAAGACGTTCAGGCAGCCTCAGGATACTCACGCAAGTCTTGCCCCACAACACTACAGACAACACATGTATCAACATCCTTTTGTTTTCCCCTGCCCAACACATGACATGGTAAAAGATGGAGCAGCTCAGAGAGTACTGAAGAGCACATAGGGTTGGCAAAGTTAATTTTATCATCTATTCTGACCCCAGATTTGAGGTGCGGCAAACACATCTCCCACTCAGTTGCAAAACATTTTGAGCTCTTTTTAAAGTGCTTAACCTCTACTACCAAAGTAACCAAGATGGGCATCTTTGGTGGGACAAAACACCGGGCTGCATCCCTCATAGCTTTTTCCTGTTTGCTCTCAGTGTTGTGCAGGTGGAGTCTAACTGGTTCCAAAAAGGGAGTGAAATAACTGCTCTGTCAAATAATTCACCTCCTTGGAGAGATAAGGCTGAGAAGGAAAACTGAGGTGAAATAACTTGGCTGAGCTTGCACAGGAGATCAGTGCTGGAGAATGAGAGTCAATTTCCTGGCCTCCCACTCCAATACTCAGCTGCTAGATTGATCCTGCTGTCTTCCAAAAATGAACTTCACTACTCAAGGACAGACAGTGAGGTTTCCTGTGGATTTTCACTTTCCTCTCTGTGTTTTTCCTCAACAAAAGAAAAGCCATTAATATTCAATCATTCCTGCATGTAAGATGCAGTTGCTAAAATGGTTTTGCACTTAACAGCCTCCAGTTGTAGACTAAATTGATGACACTTAAAACATGCCCAGGAGCCACAGCAGAATGATCCTATTACAGCAATGCCTTAGTAATGTTGTGTTAGTTAAGGTTATGTTGGCTGGTTCTGAGGGCTTATAACCCAGCTGTGAATATATTCTCCAGGCTGGGACCAGTTGCCAAGGGGATTTATTCCTGCAGCGAATCATATGGCTTTTTGGGTTGGGTTTATTTTTTTCTTTTCCAGCTACTTTAGATCACAATTTTGTCTGTTTCTTTTTAAGATACAACATAAAAAGGAAAAGAATAAAACATCCCTCTGTCATGAGGCTAGTAGGAGCTGTACTACATTGCAAGCTAGAGTTAACCTACCTCAGGCAATCCCTACCCCATGCCAATATCCAAGTACTCCCCAGCCTTTAACATGAAGGATATCAGTGCTGCTTTCACTGCTTTCTTTATAAGAGAGCTGAAGTTTTCCAGGAATTAAATCACCATTGGTTGTGTGGGAAACCTCAGTGACAGACTGAGCATCTCTGAAGGGTGAGCCAGCTCCATAGGCACTGAACCTCCTCTTTTTCCACCTGCTTTAAAGACTTTCAAACTACAGCTTGAATGATTTCTCCCCTGCACGAGGGATTTTTTTTTCTTCTTCTACAAAGAAAATTTTGGTTACAGTTCTATTTGACAGAGCTTTCCGAGTGGTTTCCAGGTGGTAATGTTTTAAAAACTGATTTGGCCTATAAAAGGAGACTTAAAACCCAAGGCACACACACATCTACTGTCAAGCCAGATTCATGTGCAAGAGCAAGAAAGCCATGAAGTGGGATATAGTAGGGAGTAAAAGGACATAAGGAACAAAGGCCTATTTAGATGGAGCAATTCAAAATGTTCCTCTCACCATGGTCAACCCAACAGCAGAACAAGCTCCCCAAGAGCTGGAGCTGATGGAAAATTTAAATGAATACATTTTCTATCCATAACCACTGTCAGAACCAAATATTTGCTGAATGCAGAGCAAACATATTGGGTACAATTCCAGACAGATGACCTGCTGAAATACAGGACCTGAATTTCATCGTCTTGACATTAGCTCTGGTAGGATGTCAGTGAAAGGAGGGTGCAACCTGCCACCGTTCTGCTGGGCTTGCATTTTGCACCCATGCTGCCTGAGACAGGCGTGAAGAGCTCCACAAAGCTTCCAGCACCACACTCCAACCAACAAGGCAGGTCCTGCTCTCCATCTGCCACCCTCCACAAAGCCCTTGCACCTCCCTAGCAGCTCTCAGCAGCTCTGAGAGGGCTGCTCCCTTTGTACCAGCCTCAGAGGGGATGGGATCTGAGTTCACGTGGCATCTGCCATCTGAAAGGCGGCTGACTGGGGCTGACCCTGCCGTGGTGTCTTCACATGCTGGCATCTGCTGAGGGGAAATGGTAACAGGGCAGAGGGGGAAAGGCAGCAGAGGTGGAGCTGCACAGCCTCGAGAAGGGAAAGTTGTGTGGAGACCTCACAGCAGCATTCCAGTATGTGAGGAGGTCAGAGGGAGGTTGGACAGGGGGTCTTCTGCAGGAACTGCAGTGATAGGACAAGGAGTAAAGGGCACAAGTTGGAAAACAATAAATTTAGATATCAGGAAGAAATTTTTTGCTGTGAGACACTGGCACAGATTGCCTAGGGAGGTTGTGGATGCCCCAACCCTGTCAGTTCTCAAAGCCAGGCTGGATAAGACCTTGAGCAGCCTGGTCTGCTGGAAGGTGACCCTGCCCATGGAGGGAGGGGTTGGGAGTAGATGGTCTCTAAGATCCATTCCAACCCCTTAACATTCCATGATTCTGATTCCATGAGAGGCAGCCAGAATATCAGAGTATAATAAGGAAAATAGTCCTTCTTATATAATTATCAAATGGACATGTCCAAATCTTCACCCAGGCCTTTTTCTCATCCATCTGCATGTTGTTCTTGCCTTGGCTGAGTCTCCTGACAGCAGGTAAGCTGCTAAGGCAAAGAGTATGGGATCACTCTTTCCCTCTCCATCCATGCAGAGAGATCAGTGAGAACAACAAAACAGTTATTAATTAATATTTTAAAGCCTAAGTTCCACAACACAGCATTTTCTTCAGCTGCTCTAGCTCTCATTTAACATGGTGTTTGCCTTTGAGGAGTATAAATGACCCTTTCAAATTCAGCATTTGAGGCCAGGGATGACAATTGGTAACAATTTTCATGTTAGCAACACCTTTCATTCAGAGGGCTCTCAAATTGATTTTAGAAATAGTATGGCTTCCCTTCATCCAGCACCAAAATGAACCTACCTCCAAGGTGGAACAAAGGACCCACAATGCAAGGTGGCAGTCCACAGCAATTTAGAGCAGGAAGTCCAGAATTACATGTCCCACTGAAGGCAGAGGGTCAAGAAAAGTTGGCTGAAAGCATATCCTGAATAAGAGCCTGGACAAAACATCATCACCAGCTCCAGCTCAGGAGGGAAAGTGCAATGGGATCATCACTCACTAGAGAAGGTCAGAGCCCCAATCTTTACGTCTTGAACTGGGGCAGGGCATTGTGTTAATGCTCACATTCAGAAGTGCCTCAAAAGAAAAAGAAAAAAGGCAATTTGCTGACTGCACTTCTGAAGCCTTTGCTGCAACAAAGAGAAAGGACACTATGAGTTTTTTGGTCTCCCTTTTCCGGTAGAAAGGAAAGGTTCTATTGAACTTCGGTCTACACTGTGCTGCACTTTACAGGAAGCCCAACCCACTCTGAAATTAATATGAACAGTAAGAGGAGACCATAAGGCGGAAAACTCTTGAAGTGAGTACAAGACTATTCATAAAATGAGCGAGGAAAGGAAATAGGTGATTATGAAAGGTCATTAGAAATGTCAGCTTACAAATGGCATTGTGTGAAAGGAGGTGTAACCCACTGCAAGACAAACCTACCACAGTTGAACTTGCAGAGGACACCCATAACTTCAATCTCTTTTGTTCAGAGTTTACATTTAGGAAATTTCTTTCATAATACTATCACTCCAAGACTTACATGAATCCAAAGAATGGGGACTAATCCATCCAGCTTCCATTCCCAACAGATGAATGAAACTAAGAAACTTTCCCAGACACCAGGAATTCAGATGCTCAGCAGCAGACCCAGCAATTACCTGGACACAGCTGCTGGATGAAATTGGGAGGTCCTGAGAAAAGGCATCTGGGGCATCTGTTGTTCAAACACCTCCAGTCCCCAGCCAGATCCCACTGAGAGGATTCCAGCTTTTATAAAATATTTCCAATATTAAATTTTCTGCAGCATTTAGGTTCACCAAGTGAAACTTCTTTCCCTTTAGAGCACCACCAGCAGCAAGTGAATGGATAAGTGAAGGTGATCCATCTGGCTAAATACAAAACCTGAATCATGGGAAGGTGAAACACTCTGTCATGGCAGGAAGAACAAGATGCACAAGTATTACATGAGTATTTTGAACACTAAAAATTTAATTGGTTAGATAAGCGTAATGACAGAGGTGTAAGGGTTGCTTTTAATAGGCACCAGATCCAAAAGGGATGTGTTTATCAGTGGTGCTATATATAACACTTCTATGAGTTCTCAGTAACTGGAACACTTTCCTACAGTTCCAAGTTCTTTGTATGATCTTCTACCCAGCTTTACTATACCAGCAAAGTATTTTTAAGAGCTCTTTACTGCCCAGATACCACAGACATTTAACAGTCTCTCTTTAAATTTTACTTCTTGTTTTAGGTCTTTATAACCTGTGCAGAATCCAATGATTTTTTCCAAGCAGAGATTCAAACTCTGCCATAAATGTGGGCACAGGAGATGGAGGACAGCATACACTCACTCCTACAACTCTCTTCTCCTGCTTCATTCCACCCGTGTAATTCCAAGTTAGCCAATGCTTTCACTTATTTTTATTACTCTTATTTCTTTTAGCTGAGAGAAACATTAACTGAGGGGGTGTGATCCAGATTTGCTGAGATTAAGTACAGGAGCCTTTGCACTCCTTCATTTCATGCCTCGGTGCATTTCTTGCTAACAAGTGGAAGAAATGCAAGGGAGAGCCAGCAAGGCTAAGGCAGATTCTCCAAAATTTGGTCTCAGTCCTCTGCCATGCCCTCGGCAGATATAGCAGTGCTGGCTGCCAAAGGAACTTAGCCCTGACACAATTCAGCCCAGGACAGTTAGCTATTTAAAGAGGAGGGCTTATTTTACACATTTTTCACCCTCCTCCCCTACAACCTCCTACCCTGTTTTTTTAAGATGGGAAATTATCAGTTAGCCCTGAACATGTAAAATTTCACAGCAGCTTACCAGACAATTTGTATTGGTCCCTTCATCTTTGCTGTTACTTTTATTCTTCTATAAATTCCTTCAGCCATTAAACAGTGTTATTCCCACAACAATTTTGGCAAAGATCAAAATAACGTGGCAGGTTTGCTCCAATTTTCTACTGCTACCAGACAGGTAATGAAGAGCTAGATGGATACAAAAGATGTTTTTCTTTCCTTTTCTGTCCTAAAGGATTTTGCCCTGGAATTCCAGACAGCCAGTGAAAACATTTTAAAAAGTAATTAAGGTGGACTTTGTGGGGTGAGAAGGTTGTGGAGATTGGTTTCAGTCCAGAACTTAAGTCATTGTGCTTTTGCTGAAACAATGACAACATCAATGGATAGCACAGCCTTACCCTTTTAAAAAGAACCTGAAAGTGCTAGGGAAATAATTACGAATTAAGCTACTACCAGAATAATTATGAATTAAATTACTGTTTGCTCTCAGCAGACCTCTGGTGACTGAAAGCTCTGTTCTGACATATATATATGTATATATACAATTCTGCAAACCCCAGTCCAGTGACTTAGAGAGAGAACTTTGACTTCTCACAACTGTTTTGCACGAGATGAACATCACCACATGCCTCACCTCAACAGTGCAGCGTTTTCTTCAAGGAATCCAGAAATCCTTAGAAAGAGTGCTTGGTTTAGGCTCTGCTTGGTACCACTCAAGTCCCAGGGAGCTAAACTCTTGGTTAGTCTCACCAGCTGTAGAATCCTGCTGCAACCAGGATCTTAAAATGGATCTTAAAATCCTATCCTTGCAAGGACTGCAGATGCATTAGATTATACTGAAATCTACTTTGGTTTGAAAAGAAAAACAAATTAGCAGATAAACAGAAAAAGTCTGAGAGAGAGATTATTTAATCCCTAACACTGAGTTCAGCCTTTGGAAAGAGTCAAAATCTCGTGAGGCTTCAGGGGAAAGGAGGACACTCGGATGAGGCCGAAGCAGCCCACAGGGGAAGCTGCCTATTTCATTTCTGGAACATGGGCCATGTGCATCTATTTTTAGCTTTGAACTGAGCTCCTCTGCCTCCTGCCAGAAATCCTGAGCCCTGTGCTGGTGCAACGAAAGCAGTGGCTCAGCCATTCTCTAATAGCTTTTACTTCTTAATAAAGAGCAGCACTTAGGCAAAGGATGAGGTTACTGTCGGAGGGGTCATGATTAATAATGATTAATCTGATCCTTGCCAACATGAACTGGATCCACCATTCACTAAATAATTACTCTGCAGCATGGATACCATTTCCAGAGGAGGCACATGTTTGTCATATTAAAACCAGGACCAAACACAGGGAAGGAAAAGGGGATCTGACTTGTCAGTAACACTTGATCTCGCAGGAACCACCAGAAAAATTAAGCAAAGAGGGGGGGAAAAAAGGGAAAAAAGCCCTACAACAATAACTGCAAATCAAAGTATAAAAGCAGTTAAACACTGATGAGTCACCCACCTTTTGGGAGAAGCAATGGAAAGCAAACAAAACTAAACCCTCAGAAGGGAAAGTTGCACGTGCTGAGGATATGGTGCACTCTGCTACTTCTGGCTCTTAACCGTATGCATAACTCTAATATGCACATTATTTGCCCACCCACACATTTCCCTCCTGTTCTTAAATTACATTTTTGTTTTCCTCAGAAAGCACACAAATGAAATTGCTCCCTGGGAAACATCTTTCCTTCTTTATGCTAGTATGCTACTTGGCACAAGGAAATCCTACTCCAGGACTGTCATTCTTAAACAACAATGCATCTCAAATAATAAGGAACATTATAACTTTATAGCATTATGGGGAAGCATAAGCTAATGGGAATCTAATAAGCACTCCAAAGGGCATATATGAGCCTTACAATTACAGCAGAATGCTTGTGGTGCAGAGACTTGGTTCTGGGCCTCAGAGCATGGATAAATTTTACTCCCACAAAGCACACAAACAACAAGCAATGGTGCCAAAGGCAGACAAGGATATGGGGGTTTTGCTTGCAAGAGGTGACCTTATCTGGGGACACCTTTCCATCATCTTGCTTCACTGACCCAAAGCTTCCTCGAGACCATCCATGGGGGATGCTACTCTAGCTCTTCAGTGCACTCAGCTCTATTCCCTTTGAGGTTTTCAAAGCTTTGGTGGGATTTATATTGCACTGTTTACCCTACCACGTCATCATGCAGGGTTTGATTTGGACTGGGAGGCCACAACACAGACCTCCAGTCCCTATCCTGGGCTGGGGCAAATCCAACAGGAAGGTTGGGTTCCTTGTGCCTGTTGTGAAACCCCAGCCCCGTCTAAGCCCATTTGGACTTCTGCCCTTGACAGGCCCAGGTTTTACACACTGGTGACTTGCAACATGGAAAATACCATGCAGATAGCCGGTGTCCTTGCCAAACTCAGGGAAGCAGGGCGCAGGTCAAGAAGAGCCATTGCTTTTAGAGGCATCTTGGAGAATCGCAGAATCACAGAATGTTCTGAGTTGAATCAAGATCATCAAGTGCAATTCCCAGCCCTGCACAGACATCCCAACAATCCCACCCTGTGCATCCCTGACAGTGGTGTCCGAACCCTCCTGGAGCTCTGGCAGCCTCGGGGCTGTGCCCATCCCTGGGGAGCCTGGGCAGTGCCAGCACCCTCAGCGGAGGAGCCTTTCCCTGATATCCAACCTAAATCTCCTCTGATTCAGCTTCATGCTGTTTTCTCAACTCCTGTCTGCTCACAAGAGTGGAGAGATCATTGTCTGCCCCTCCTCTTCCCCTCACAAAGAAGTTTCAGCCACAAGGAGCTCTCCCCTATGTCTCCTCTTCCCCAGGCTGGAGTAAGAAGTGTTGGTAAATTAAATCCTTGGCAATGAGGTTATGATTTGGTTCAGCTAGGGCAGTGTGTTTAGGATTTTTTTTTGCCAGTTTCCAAATTCATTTGAAGTAATGAAAGAAAAATCAGCTCCTTGCTAAACATTACCTCTCACAAAAATTTCAGCTGAAAAGTAGTTGGTGACTTTAAAACCAAGCCTTTAAATAGCTAATGGTATAAAAACCACATACGTATTTATGCATACATTCATGCAAATGAAAACTAAGTTGCATTTTCACAAAACTTTACGGAGGCACCAGAGTGAAACACAAAGCAATGTAGGGGATAAAAACAAATAAAAAGGTCCCAACACCAATAACAATAATGAAGGTAAATCCTTAAAATCTGAGACAAGGTGCAGGAGGCAGGGGTAGAGCTCTACAAACAAAACTAAATCCAGAGCACTGTTTTTCCCCTTCACAAAGTGAAACAAGCTGCTCCTAAAAAAATGCTTCCTTGGT
Source organism: Zonotrichia albicollis (assembly GCF_047830755.1). Taxonomy (NCBI): domain Eukaryota; kingdom Metazoa; phylum Chordata; class Aves; order Passeriformes; family Passerellidae; genus Zonotrichia; species Zonotrichia albicollis. The sequence goes on from NC_133860.1 coordinate 9,777,923, forward strand.
TTTCTGGCAATTAGTGTCCTGGAGGATTAGCCTACAATCATCAGCAAGTGTTTGCCTTTCCCAGCCCATGTCACCATAGAAGTCTGTGTTTATCTACAAGGCCCAGGGGATAATTTATAAGCTGAGTGAGGTCCTGCATTCACAGACAAATGTTCCACACTGCCACCCACCCTCCTGTACTAGTTTCCTTCCCATCTATCTCCTATGCCCTGAAACATAGACAGGGCCCTGCCAGGAGCATGAAGAATGAGCTTTGCAGCCTCTGAAGTGAGCACTTGCCCAACAGTTTATATTGATACAGCAAGTAAAGAGGTACTGATATGGTCAACACATCATCAGGCATCAAAAATTAGATTTCAGGAAGTAACTGAATGCAAAAAATATTTTATCACTGTTCCAGAAACCATCAAAGAGAATGGGATATTTTTTCCCCTCTGTTGCCTACACTCTAATTAAAATATGGCCATTTGTGAGTTTGAGGTCTACTACCCAGAGTTTGCTAAAGATAGTGATTTGTAAAACCTCTCTGTAATCAAAATCTTCCAAATTTATTTCTAATCAATGCTACCAGAGCTTTAACGGTGTTCTGGTCCCCTTAAAGTAATTCAGCCCATATACATCAAAATACAATAGACTAAGATTAGTAAGAGTGCTTATTTCTAAATTAATTTCCCCCTGATGTGTTAGAACCTCAAAGTGAGAATATTAAGCTTGCATTTGAGAGAATGGGAAGCTAGTCTTTTAAAGAAAGGTAATATGAATTCTTGTCTTGACGGTAAACTGATGATACAGCTCATGACAATTAATTTGTTAACTTGAAAATTCTAATAAAAGCACCAAAGCAAAACAAAGGAAATCAATAAAAGACTTAATTCTAAAAAGAATTTGTAAGTGTGACCAACAGTCCTGACAACAGGGAATACTGCAGAATAGGTATATTGATGGATATCTCAAATCTCAAACATTAACAAGACAAGGCTTTGAGACACTATTGTTAATTAAAGTTGATGAACATGCCTGTTGAAGGTGAAAAACACTTTTCTTCCTGAGAATTCATCTCTTTTCCTTTCAGGAAACTATCAGGAGTTTCTGGAGCTTCATGGACACAGTTTGAATCTGCCCCAGGTCTAAACCCAGTCACAGGCTGTCCTCAAGAAACATTAGAGAGCAAAGTTATTTGGTAATTGAGACCAGTTGCTTCACTCTGCCACATTTAACACTGGGTGACCTGATTTTATAAAATGTTTATGCTCAAACCAAATTTTATTTCATCTTTGGAAAAAATGATCTCCAGATTCAAACTCATCTTCAGCTACAAAGACAGAAGGCCATAAGGACTAAAAAAAGATTGTCAGGGATGAACTTGGCTAGTCTGAATGAGTGCCAAGTGGTAGGGGGAAGGAAGAGACCACCAGCTGGCTGTTATTCCAAGCACAGTCCATCTCACTTGCAATTACTGAACCCTACCAGTGGTCCCACCAATGTCAATTTGACCAATTTTAGAATAAGGGGCCATTCATTCCAAGTAATGAATATTGAAACCTGGCCATTGGTTTGTGAACAAATGTCATGAGGAACTCCAATAAAGAATGTCCTTGTGATGGTGTCACTTCAGAACAAAAGCATGCAATGAACTACCACCCATCCAGGCAGCTACAGTAGGAGACCAAAGGTTGCATGCATTTAGCCAGCAAGGAAAAGCAATATTCTTTAAGAGAGGCATTGCCTGGAGTGGATTCTTATAAAGAAACAGAATTCATGAATAAATAAACCAGATGGGAATAAGCCAGGCTAGGGAATTAACATCTCCTAGTGCAATGAATCCCCAACCTTGCTTGAGGGTTTTTCTACAAGTAACAAACACAAAAACATTAATGTTGTACCATTGTCAATCATGCCAAGGACTCTGTTTGTGTCCAGGAATTCTGATATGCAACAACGCAGATCAAATCCACCAGGCGTTAAGACATTCTCAGATTTCACCAGTTAAGGTACATATAGACTGACCTGATCTGAGTCTTTCACTTGAGAATTTTTCCCTTTTCTGCAACCACAACTCATAAGCAGTTTTGAATCTCCAATGACTTTTCCCTATAAGAGATAAGGAAGGAAAAACATCAGCACACTCTGAACCACTGAAGACCAAGAGGTATTTGTGATCAGGAGCAGGGGAAGAAAGGGCAGCCTGTGGACTCTTCCTGTGCTGCTGGGAAGTTCACTTTCATGAGGGGGAACTGCCAATCTGCCAAGAAGACTTCCCCAAAGGATAATATCCCAACATTAGGTAAGTCACACAGAGGCAGAAGGAAGGCAAGGTGTGTGGAAAATGACAGCGATAAAGCAAAGCTGAAAAGAAATAAATGTTATTTTAACCCATGGTTCTCATACACTTGCATGAACAGGAACATGTCTAGCATACTCACCCCAATACCAAACAGCAATGACTTGAGGAAAAGCTCATACACTACTTCTTCTGTTCACCTTTACCAAAGTAATGCCTACTTGCTTCTAATGTGCCCAGATTTGGTGAAATAAAGTCCTCAGGAGAGATTTGCTCCCAGTAGAACAATGGGTCCACATCACCCCTGGTAAACCCATGCCAGGAATTCAAGAGCACACTCTCACCTGACACTGCTGGTGCAACTCTGCAATGTCTGTGACATAGACTCATAGAATGTTTGGCTTGAAAGGGACCTTAGAGATCACCCTGCTCCACCCCCTGCCATGGGCAGGGACATATTCCCCTTGACCAGGCTGCTCCAAGCTCTGTCTAATCTGGTCTTGGATACTTCCAGGGATTGATGATCAAACAAACAGAGATTTGCAAAGAAACAGAGTCCACTCAGTCTCCTTTTACATGTAACCAACAGTCTGAGAGAGAAGCTGACCTCAGACACCTTTTTTTTTGTTGAAAACCCATCAGACTGACTGAATATGATCCAAGCAGCAAGGTTCCTCATGTTAACAGTTCTTTTCTGGGGATTATTTGTCACTTTGGTTCTTCACCAAAGTATTTTTGTTGCTTATCAAACCTGGACATCTTGATAAATCACCGTGGCAGAAAGGAGCTGAGATTCCAGATGTCAAAATGCTGCTTGAATTTAAACTGCATGGAGTCAAGAAGAGCCAGTGAAGTCCCCACAAATGTATCACAATTACTTGTTTTTTCCATAGGCATGCACACAAAGACATTGCCTACTTCCAGACTTTTGCTGTCCACAGCTGAAAAATAAACACTCTTGGCTGGGGAACAGAGGGAGAATCTGCTCGTGTGCAGCCATGAACAGTCATGAGATTTCAGCTGGATTAATTTATATAGAAGAGAAGATCCCAACACAGTCAGTGAATTTAGCCAAGCGGAAGTGCTCTGCCCTAAATGATGAGGAAGGGAAAGGGCACAATTAAAAGGAATTGCAGCCATTGCTCAATGTCAGGGCATAGCAGAGAGATGACCCTTGGTGGCAGGAATTAAAAACAGGCAGATAAACTTTTGGTCACCTTGGGAGAGTCTGCAACCTGCCAGGTGTGGAGAGATCTCTTACTTGGTGAGCTCAGCATCTCACAAATCTCAGCAAGGTCAGATAATGTGCAGAAAATATCTTTTTCTCTCTTTCCAAAACAGAAGCTGGGAAAAAACTACGACATGGAAAAGGTTGTACTGATACCTAATCTGATAACTACCCAAAATGTCTCATGTTTGGGCTGCTGATTACAAACTGGCAGACTCTGAGGTTTTCAGGGGACTACTTCCAACTGGCCTCCTCTGCCTGTGACTCCCATCTGTCAAAGGTGTTTCACTCTTGCCCCATTACTACAATCCTTCAACAACTGGTCTGTAATCTATTAAAGTATTTTTTTTTCCTCAGAAAGAAGTGCTTAAACTGTAAGTTAAAGCAAGTGTATTAAAATGCTGTGTTAGAGACAGGAAACTGAGAGGGGAGAGACCCCTTTGTCTAACCACAGAGTATCTTCTAGACACCCCTCAGCATATGAGACAAGTTGGAGCTATGAAAAGAACTGGGAAAGACTCACACATGTCACAAAAGGCCACTGGATGCCTTGGGATGGCTATAGCATAAACATACACTTGTGGTAAGGAAACTATATCCTCATATGTCTCATTGGTGCTCAGCTTGTCCCACTGTCCACTGCAAAGTTGTTATGTCAAATAAAATAATCCAACCCTTCTTTAACCACAAGCCAGGGGAAAAAAATTCCCACTTTTATACTCTTCTATGGGTCTAATGCCACCTGAGCTCATGGCAAATCATGGCCATGTTCTCCTGCCCAAACAGAAGTATCACCAGTTTTATTTCACAGAGAGAAATTACAAGATGTTGCCCATACCCCCATGGAAAATCAAGAGTACAAGGAAAATATGAACCCAAAACCTGAGAGCTTTTTTCTTTTCCTCTGACTACAAGAATGAAGTGGCTCTTCAATTCCCTAAAAAAACCCAAATGAAAGCAATACACTGGATAAATAATCCCACCTCCGTTTCCAGCTGCAGACGCACTTCTCTTAATGTGCTCTGGATGAACGAGCTACTACCTCCACCTTATTTTAAGAGAACTCCTTTTGAGCAGATGATTAATTTGCAGATAGGTGTCTAACATTAGGCAGCTAAGTTGAAAGGCAAAAGGGAAAAAAAAAAAAAAGCATATGGACAACATTTGCAGCCAGTCGCAACTCTGTTCCAGAGCAGATGGAGGCCTTGTCATTCAGGGGTTTCCTCACATACACCAAGCAGTTCAGTGGGGATAGGGAAAGGGGCTTCTGTTTGGATGCTTCTGTCTGGAACCAGATTAGAGGAAAGCATGCTTTTCCACAGCACACGCCTTGTGTTACATTAAACATGCATGTGCAACTTCAGCTTTTATTCAGCGATCTGAAACAGAGCCCTACAGGGTGCTAAGGGTTAGGGAGTTTTTGTTTGTTTATCTGTATGTTGTTTTACAGTTTTTAGTGCCCAAGGAGTTCATTAAGAAATTAAAACACCTTGCTGGGGCTATCCTGCTGTGGTTGTTGCCTCCCAATATTTCCCTCCTTTCTTCATCCGGCAGTGCTTGATGCTCACAGGGGAAAGAGAGAATACCAAAAAGACTGGAGCCTCATCTGACTGGGTATAGATGTTTGGTCTTAATTCATTGACAATAATTTCTATGTTTCCTGGCTTTTTGATAACATGAGGTGCTATTGTTAAGAAGCAGGTAGGCACAAGGTTTTCCAACAGAGAAGATTGCTTTGCCTTCTGCTGACTCACATCCACTGCCAGACATCACCCTTCCCAAGGCAAAAGAGCAAGAAGGCTCCTTGACATATGTCCCATTATCCACCTCTTACAGTGAATCTGGCTGGCCTCACCCACCTCCTTGCACCATGGGCTCCAGCAGTTGGCCAAAGTTTGCAGAAAAATAAAAAAAAAACCTCCGTAATAATAGTAACAGGCTTAATTATCTCAGCTGCACGGGTGACAGGAGCTGAGCAGTTGCCAGTTTTAACAGCCTGTGGTTGAGAAAAACTGAACTGCATCACCCAGAAGTCAAATGAGGGTCGGTCACAACTCGTTTCACGCCAGCAGCTCCAGGGGAGGCGCAGGGCACGCACAAATCACGGCGGCGTTGCCCAGAGCCATCCCGTGTGGAGCTGCCAGCCCCGCTTAAAGGAGTCAGACACGAGGCACATGGCACCAGCCGGCCTCCAGAGAGCTGCCAGGCTCTCTGCTCTGGAGCTGCTGGCTGGCACTGACAGTAGGATCCTGTCTTCCAAGCCTGTGGCTGGAAAGCTCAGCCCCAGAGGTGGGCTTGGCTTAGCACTGTGCCATGCACCTTGCAGAAGCTGACAGGTCCAGCTGGGCTCTAACCTGCTTGGTTTCCATTAGACTTTCTCTCTTTTGAGCAACGGCAATTGAAAATACTGGAAGCAGTCTTTTCCCTAGGGAGTTGGCACAACCACTCAGAGGGTGGTCGGGCACTGGAACCAACCCAGAGAAGGCCTCAAGGCCTCAAGGCCTCTGGCAGAGAAGGACTCTGCCAGAGTCCAAAAAGCATTTGGACAAGGTTCTTAAGCACACAGTGTGATCCTTGGGGCTGTCCTGTGCAGGGCCAGGACTTGGACTCGATGATCTTTGTGAGTCCCTTCCAACAGGGCATGTCATTCTTTGATCCTGTGTATAGCACTGCAACAGCAAACTCTAAAAATCCCCCTGGCTGCATAAATACCATTAGGAAGAACAACACATTCAGTGTTTGTTATGCTTTTTTTGCTGTTCTGTCAGGGTGATCCACACATTTTGAAGAACCAGAACCCAAGTGCCTACAGTGGTAGAGTGGGAGAGAAGGGGGGAAAGGAAGGGAAACAAGAACTGAATCCAAGGTGGAGGCAAGCAGCAGTACAACAGACAGCTGGTGTTTGGGTGGTGGTAAATCACCCTGAAATGAGCCTCTTCCCTCAGCTCAATGAGGCCTAAACAACAAAGGAAGGCACAGCTTGCAGCCGGACAGCCTGCTAGCCAACCACAGACACACATGACAGCTTCATTCAGGAGCCCGGAGTCAATACAAAAGCTCCGAAATCAATCCGACATCCTGCGACCTCAAACAATGCGCCAAATCTTCTCAGAATTGGAGCCCCAAATGAGGGGGAGCAGCATTCAAGGGAGATCAAAACGCAGGGCTGGCATTGAAAGGGACTAAAAAGGAGAAGAATGTTCCCAGTTTATTAATGGTGAGGTCTGGCCGGCTGCATCCCAGCCACCATAGGTTACGTTCATTAAAGGGCAGCGCTTTGCACGTATTATGCAGAGCGCCTGGAGAGTATGTGTTGTGTGCGTGTGTCCGCCAGCGTGCCCCTCACTTGCTAGAGATCAGGATGTGCCTTTCTGCTTAGCACTGTTGTCTCCATCAGAAATTCCTCCTGTGTGAACTGCAAACGGGGTTTTTTCCCACTTGAGCGACTGTATGGGCACAGACGCGCACACGTACGCACGCTCTCTCTCATCCCTGAGCCTGAAAAGCATAAAGGAACTCAGACAGACTCTTTCCAACTTAAAAAAAAAAAAAAAAGGACAGAAAAAAAAAAAAAAAGACAACATTTCACATCCCCTTCCCTCCTGGCCATACTTTCAGCTCATACACACAAAATCTATTACAAAAGACCAAAGCATTATGTGATTGCCACTACTGCTGATGGAGTTGATTGCTCCATAAACCCCACTCCTAACATGCCATAAAAGACCTGGTCCCACAGCACAACAAATCCACAAAGGAGAGCAAAGGAAAAAAAAAAGAAAATCTGCTTCAGTCCCTGGAGTTGTCCCCTCCGGGCAGGATTGCCCCTGCTGGGGTAGTTTCACTTGCAGAATCTGTCTCGCAGCACTACACAAAAATGGCACCCTTCCCCCTTTGGCAACAAAAAGGCCAAGCAAATCCTTTTTATCAGCTTCCTTTTGAAGGCAGGTGGAAAAGTATAATATAGACATACACGGGGAAAAAAAAAATACCATTTGCAAAAGTACTGTTTGGATTTGTCTGTCCTAATTATCTTTTTTTCAGCTGCCACATTTAAAAGAATCAGACCTTGAAAGTTTTCTTCTCAGATGCACAGCCCAAGACGAAGGGCTTGCTAGAGGAGGTCAGACTTGAAAAATATTTCTTTTTTTGTGCTGAAATGTGAGTAGATGAAGAGAAAGGACTGAAATTTTCAAAGCTATCTATGGGTCTTGATGAACACTTCCCATGAGTTTTTACTGAAGACATGTCAAAGCCTAATCACCTTTGCTTTTCATGTGTCACACTGATCTGATGTTCAGAACAGACATAGCTCAGGAAGTGAGCAAGCTTTCTCAAATTTGGAGAATCTTACACAGACAGAAACTGAAAACATTAACTGCTCCATAGGATGCAGCAAGTCCCATATATTTTATCTCAAAATTAGGGGGAAAAAATTAGAAAAATTGTGCAGGCTCCCTCCCGGGAAGTGTTCAAGGCCAGGTTGGATGGGGCTGTGAGCAACCCCAGTGGAAGGTGTGGAAGGTGTCCCTGCCTGTGGCAGGAGGTTGAAACCAGATGATTTTAAGGTCCCTTCCAACCCAAATTGTTCTATGATTCTATTAAATGAATGAGAAGGGTCCACAAAATATCTTCATGCTTATTCACACTTTATTCACACTGCTACAAATCTACACTGTTATTGTAGACTTGGAGTCTTTGAAGACCACAAGTATGACCTCTGTCCCCTCCTTTGAGAAGATATCCCAAATTTCACTTTGCGGCAATGTCATACAGATGCCAGAGGGCAATTGGGCAAAGACAAATGTAGCAGATGCAAACAAACGTTTTTGAGGTAGGATGGAAGATCACCTCTAAGGGCAAGACAAGATGGGGTGATGTCCCAGGCAAGAAGACTGGAGCAGTGCTCACCTGGTTTACCAAGAGTAAGTCAAAAAACCTCTCCAGTAGCATTTGTAGACAGAGGAAAACTGCAAGCAGTGTGGGTGAGTGCCCAAATACGTGCTAGATGAATGGTAGGAAATTATGGAGGCTGCAACAATTACTGGCACTGCAGATGAAACAGAGTCTGCAGGGATCAAATGAAAAAAGATTCAAAATTAGGTTAGTTTTTTTTTTTTGGTTTTTTTTTTTTTTTTTTTTTGTGAGGGTAATAAAAGTGAAAACATTTTTTTCAGATAACTAGTGGGTCTAAATGTGCAGTTTTCAAATTCAGGAAAACTGAGCTTTTATTTGGATGAACTGCCTTTTTTGTTTTGTTTTATTTTATCTTGCCTGCTTTAAACTCTGTTATTTAAATAATTTAACAATCTATCTTAAATATTTCACCAATAAATCACAGGCTTGTGTTTCTATTTCATGTTAAAAGTAATCAGTGAAGGAGTGCCTGAGCTGTAAGTTAAAATTCTGCTCCACCAAGCCAGTGATGCATAATCATTTCTCTGCAGAATCTCTAGTGAATAAAAACTTCTCTGCAGAATTAAAGCCATATAAAAAGTTCTTTGTGCGGGCTTAGAGCCCAACTGCTGCCCAGGATCATCTGCACCCTGCCAACAGAATCAGGATTTCCAGAGCTAATTGGTGCGTGGAGTTTTCCCACCCTGGCAAGCACAAGCATGGAGCTCACAGCTGAATCTCAGACATGGGCACACCCACCACTCAGGATGCTGATAACATGCTCAGAGCTCCAAATGGTCCATGTGTGTGATGATTGCATTGGGATTCCACGCTTGTTCTCATCAAAGAGGAGCAAATAAGAGCAAATTATGATGTTGTTGGCCAAAATGGATGTTTTTTTAAGAAAACCTCTAGAATTAAGATGTTGAGAACATGTACCAAGGAACATGAAACCCACTAAGCATCAGCAGGAGTAAGACTTCTCAAGTTCCTACCATTGTAAACTACATTTCAATGAAGCTGAGATTCAAAAGCAACACCTTTACAAAAAGTAAGAAAAATACACCTACCTTTCCTCACTCTCTACCAAAGTCTGAGTACATCAAAACAAAGACAAGAAGCCTCACATATCTATAATTTAGTGTAATTCCCTCTAATTTTCTTCCTAAATCATTCAGGACACATTTAAGGCAAGACTCCCTTTGGTCTTAGTCCACAAAATCCAAAATGCATGAACGATGTGAATAGATAGCCAGAAACTGATAGCTTGCACACTGAATCCAAAAAGTAAATTGAGACAGAGAAAAAAGAAGGCCAAAACAGAAGAGAAGGGAAAAGGGGAATCACTGTCAACGACATTGTTATTAAGCTGCCTTTAATTTTGTTTTGTTTCAACTTTTTATTTTGTTTTGTTTCAAAACTTAAGAAGTTATGCATTTGCTTCAAAGGACTGTTTAGTGGGTGATCTCACTTTGATGCCCATAGGAGCAAAACATACACAATCCTACTTGCAAAGGAAAAAAAAAATCATCTGGGCAGCACGACTCCTCTTTTGCAGATGGGCAAAAAAACTCTCCACATCCCAGGTCCTAAACCTGGCTGGAGTTGCCTGGGACAGGGGAAGTGAGATGGAAATTGGAGACATCTCCTCCTCCTTGTTTGAGGCAGACATCCCCATCTCTCCTTCCCATGTGCAGCCAACAAGACTTCCTGCACCAACTGACTCGGAAACAGCTAATTTACTGCTTTGTGTCAGGAATGCAGCCAAGGTTTCAGTCCCCTGTGCCCCGGACTCCTCTCAGCTGGGCTGCTTCATCTCAAAAAGGGTCTTCCCTTCCTCCTGTCCCTCCCCTGCAACACACACTCCTCCTCCTCTTCTGCTTTTGTAACTTATCTCCCTGCAAGCCACTTCCCAACAGGAGTTGAAATTAAACAGGCTGCCCATATGCCATGGCTCACTTGTTGTCTGTTCCCCTCACTGCCATCTGGCCTATTTGCTCAGCCAAAGAGAAAAACAAAAATAGTGGGAAAAAAAAAAAAAAAAAGAAAAAAGAAAAAAAGAAGAAAATAAAATAAAAGACAAGAAAAAGGGGTGGGGGGGATAAGGAAAAGAAAAAAAAGATAAATCCAGACACAATGAAGACGATGAGGGAGGTGATGATGCTGTCTCTCACATCTGCTCCTTGGCCAGGCTCCCAGATAGATCAGTAATGGAGAGCAGTAGAACCAGTGACAATTAACCCAAACATAGTCCTGTTTATTTAACCTGTTCACAGAGATCAGCCCGTGCGCTGCTCCCCTGGCAAGGAGGCACCACACTCCAGCAAGAAGATTCCCACTGAGAGACTTCCAGCCAGAGGAGGAAAAGGGAGATCCTCATCTCCTGAACTGGGCTGGCAGGCAGGACAGAATGACTGTGATGCTGGGCTAAGATTTCCTTTAACACTCCAAGTCACCTTATTTTATCCTAGAGTAGCACAGGCTAGAGCAAGGAGAGGTGTGACTATGAGGGGGGGAAAAGTTGCATTGGATTTTGATGCACCTTCACTTCCCAAGCTCCTGACCCTGCCAAACCAGAGGAAAAGAAATAAAGAAAGTTGCAATTAAGACATAAATAAAATACACCATTATTTCCACACTGCATCTTTAAAAAAAAATCATCCCTGGAAAGTGCAGACAGTAGAGATTTTTGGTTTTTTCTTTTTGAAAAGGGAAAAAGAAAAGAGGCTGGCTCAAGGAAATTCATGACTCGCCATCACAAAACATTGTGGAATGTTGGGAGTAAGTCTGTGGGCAAAACAGAAGTTATGTTTGTTTTTCAAGCTGAAATGAAAACTTCAAGGTTTAAAAAAAAATATAGATTAGCCTGAGAAATAGTTTTCTAAACCAGACAACTACAAAGCTGTTTAAACAGCAGAGTGAAAAGAGAAAACTACTTTTTCAACATCTTTTACTGATTTTTTGTTTCTTTTTTTTTTTTTTTTCAACTTGCAGTGAGATGTTGCATACCTGTGCAGATGGGTGCCAAAAGCCATACGGTTGGTTCTCTGGAGGCAAACCCCACTGAGCCATGAGATGATGATAATTACCACCAGAGCTGCATGAGATCATGCAGGGGAATCCCCTGCAGGGAGAGGCAGCTGGGGAGGAAGAGCAGAGCTCCTCTTTCCAGGGGTTGTGTCTGGGCACAGATGCTGCCCAGAGGAAAAGGTGTTGCACAGACTGCTAGGGAAGGAGCACCTGGATTAGCTGTGTGCCTGCATCTGAGTCCTTCCCAAACACAGAGCAGAGATGATCCTCCTGAAGGCAGCACCTTCTGATTCAAGGCTGTGTTTTTCCATTGACCCAACAACAGAACATAACTGAAGAAATGGAATGCTTTCACTCCATTGAAATGATAATAAGGGACACATGATAATTCCTCTGCTTGCAAACACTGATCTACATGAATGTTGTCAGTCTTAGGATCCCTGTTTATCTACACCTGCATCTGTACGTACAGGGAAGCAACATGCAGAGTGTGTCAAGGGTTGCTCCAAAGGAAAGGTTGCATTGAGTTTTCCAGCTGTTGGTATTGTGATCCCTAACAAAGAACCCAAAAATCATAGAATGTTCTGAGTTGGAAGGGACCAGCCACAAGGATCATCATGTCCAACTCCTGGACCTTCACAAAACAACCACAAGATTCACCCCAAGATTCACACCATGTGACAGGTACTAGAGAATGACTCTTTCCCCACCCAAACAGCCCACTTGCAGTGGTCAGAAAGAAGGAACTACTTTGTGAATGCAAAATACTTTGTAACAGAGGAAACAGAAACCAGTAGTTCATATAAAACTGACACACAGCAGCCTTTCCATCTTTAACGCTTGCTGCAGTCACCCTGCAGAGGGGTCTCCATATTTGGGAACCTATAAAAGCAGGAACAGACAGGGAGAAGTCCTGTGAGGGCACAAATTTCACCACAGGTTTTGGCTGACATCACCAGCCCATCCCTGCACCGCTGTTGCAGTTTATGATCTCACCATGAAGCACCTCTGTGGAGTCATTCCCTCCTATCTCACTGCAACCCATCCATTATCCTCTGCCTAATTACTTCCACAGCGCTGCTGCAACAGAGATATTTCCTACAGCTGAGCATTTGTATTCCCAAGAGCTGGCACCTGCCAGGTCAAGTTCCTCAGTCTTTACATTTGATGTTACTCCTGCAGGAAGGTGTTCCAGAGAACAGAGAAGCACATCAAGATGGCAATCAATTGATTCTCCCATTTGGATATTCCTTTAAACAAAAAGGGACTTGCTAAAGATCATATTACATTATTCTACAGAAATAGGGTGGAAGGAAAGAGGAATTGTGCTGACTACAATCTGTCCAACACTCCATTAAATCAGAATTCTCTCATTAGGGATAACAATGTACTGCAATAAAATCAATGGGAAGGTGGTGCAGCATGGAAAACTGGGAAGAGGAGGGTTATTTTTTCTTGTACTTTCATTTTGAAATGTGGGAGCTGGGAGCAATCAACACCGAGCTAATAGCATCCAAGTTGACTCCTGAACACTGCATCCCCTTTGAGGTCACAGTTTTCCACAAAACCAACTAATTCATCCTGTGAAGGGAATGAGGACTTTGGGCATTTTGTAGCCCACAGGGAAGGGAGAGCCCCAGAAGATCCTCTAATGTGCTCACACACAGGATGCCACTTGTGGCAGGTCAAGGAGCAGCAAGTACCAACTTTCACCTCTCTAACTGGAGCTTCTGAGCATGAAGCCCTCCCAGAAGCACATCATGTCACATTTACACTCTGTAGAAAGGTTTCAAAATACTCTGCATCTGTACGTTGTGATAAGGGAAGATGTTGTCCTCCCATGACTATTGGAGTGACACTGAGAAATTTTGGGGTCCTTGACTCGCCTTCCCTCTGAGAGGTTTTTGCATTTAAAAATCACTTTCACTGTCTCTGATTCCTTCCCTTCTCCCATGTTTAATGACAAGAAATCTTTTCATTATAGGAGGACCTGAGAGTAGTTTTTCAAACAAATAGTAGGGTCATCTCTGAACTACCACATCTGAGGTGTTCAGCTGTGACTCCTTTATTTATACAACACCTTCAAAGTTTTCCCATCCAAATATTGGATTATTACAGGCATATGGAATCCATCTAGACCTGGATAATTCACCTCCAGCACCTACAAGATCACTGGTGGTGAAATTTAAGGGACCATGTTTGCCGACCTTGGCCTCACAAGGAACAAAGGACAATGGTCACCTCTAAAGACGAGCTCCCCCAGTGCCATATCATGCCTAAACCTGTGGGCAAAAGGGGCAACACACTCAGGGATTACTTCTGGGACAAGCTGCCACTCACTGGCCAAGGCAGCCCAACCACATAATCTGTATGAAGGGTCAGAGATATGAGAGAGGTCTGAAGCCTCTCTGGTGACCCATGGCAGGACCCCAGAGAACTGAATGAAGCTGTGTCAGGGGAGGGTTAGGTTGGATATCAGGAAAAGGTTCTTCCCCCAGAGGGTTGAACTGGCCCCACAGGGCAGTGGTCACAGCACCAGCCTGGCAGAGTTCAGGAAGTATTTGGACAATGGCACATGGTGGGATTTTTGGGGGTGTTCTGTGCAGGGCCAGGAGCTGGACTCAATGATCCTTGTGGATCCCTCCCATTTCAGGATATTCTATGATTCCATGAAGATCTGAGTCCCTTTATCCTGACAGTCCCACATCTCCCTGCCACAAAGCCTATGGGTGTTAGTGCAGGGATGACAGGTTTGTCTTAACTAGTGGGTCTTGTCAGATTCTCACTTTTAGGGGTGCTTTAAGGCCATCTGCCACCCCCAACTTCCCGTATCAGCTGTCTCAGCATCTGTCTTGGAAGTCCAAAAAAAGCCCCAAAGCTCTGAGTCACAGTGGGCCACAAAGCCACTGTGTAAGGCTGGACCTAAACCTACGCCTTTCTGCTGCTGCTAGAGTTGGATCTAAAAACTACAGGAAACAGCATGGCCACATGCAAATCAGTGGCAAGCATGGTGAGATAGCCAGCTGCTGTCCAGGCAGCCTACTCTGCCTCAGAGGAGACAAAACACGACCAAAACCTCCTTAATTCCCAGCAGAGGCTGGGGACAGATCAGGCAGAGAAAGCAGAGTGCTGGCAGACACGGCTCCAGCCTCCTCCCTGGCCTGCCTGCAGCTTCAAAGGCCTAAATCAAAGCAGCAGGAGGAACTCGAATGCTTGGAAATTTTCAGTTTTGACTTGTTTTAACAATGGTGTCAGTGAATAAATAAATAAATAAATAAGTACCCAAATGACCTCTCTTATCTAGGCAAATGTGGCCAAAAAAAGCATGTTTGTTTTCATTCAAATTCCCTAAAGGCAATGTAGGGTTTTCTGAGAATGCCTGAAGTCCAAAAAAACACTCAAGTTTCTGTGCATTTTTATTCTTTGACAGAAAAACTACATTTTTAGGGAGGGCAAGGTCTGCTTTACTTTCATTTGAAGTCTGAGAGAGATCTTTCCAACCAAACTTATCAAATTTATCAGCTTCCACCCATGTTACTTCACCATCTTTCCAACATTTTTGATGTTCACTTTCACCCAAGCTTGGTTGTTGTATTTCCTTGAGGTGTCACAAGCAAAATCAGTGGGGGAAGGATGAAGTATATTTGTAGTTCCTAAAATATTCCAAACAAGCAAAGTGTCTTTTAGGAAGCATGGATGATCTGAGCCTCTTTTCTGGTTGTAAAATGTTACAACAACAGGGCAAACAACTGAACAATGACATCAAGATATTGATAGCCCTTACTGCAAAATCCCATCCCTCCCTTTAGCCCCAGATGTTAGGAGCTAGATTGCTTTGAACTGTTATTACCCATTCCTCCCACCCAATCCTCTGAGAAGATAAAAATCAAGGTCTGGGCTGCTGAGTCAGATTACAAACACCCAAATAAGACATTTACTCAGACACAGTTGTTTTTGGTCCTTGCTCCACTGAAACTCTGTGTCTTGGGGCTTGTAGGAGGCTCCTTCAATTTCTTTCAGAGAAATGAGTTGCTGAGAACTAGAAGCCACACACAGTGAGGAAAAAAAAAATCAAGAAATATGTTTATTTTGTGAAGGCAAATTTCTAAACTTCTGGTCAGAAGCTGGTTCTCCTTGATATAAGATCCTGAGCAACTGAGTGGACAACCCTGTAGAAATATAACAGCCTGAAAGGTAAAGCACTAGCCTGCAAATTGTGAAATGTAAGCTTTTTTGGAAAAGCATTGCCATGTATGAATAACCTGTGACATCTTGGGTTACAGCTGTGAGCCTCAGTTTTCCCTGAAAACTGATAACCAAAGTGGTCTGGTTCTCCCTACAAAAAAAAAAAAAACCCAAAAAATGAAAAAAAAGAAAAAAACCTCAAAAAATGAAAAAAAAAGAAAAAAAAGAAAAAACCTCAAAAAATGAAAAAAAGAAAAAACCAAACCAAACCAAACCAATCCAAACCAAACCAAACCAAACCAAACCAAACAACAAAAAAGCCCCACCAAAACAACAACAACAACAACAACAACAAAACACCCCTCTGTAGTAAGAGGTATTACGGGAATTATTTTAGGAATCAGAATTTTTGAAGTGACCAGAATCATCAGTCCCCTGAGAGAAACTCTTCTCTTTTTGTTGCATGAAAAAGTACAATTTCGCACTCTGGGGTGATCTTAACCTTCAGGTCGTTACAGCTGAAGACACCCCGACAAAGTTTAGATTTTCCATTTCTCTTGGGTTTCTTCAAGGCTCCTTTTTAGTTTCAGTTTATATTTCCTGTCTTGCTGCCCTTTCATTTTCAGGGTTTCAGATTTAAACAAAAAAACAAAAGCATCAGTGACTCAAAATCTTTTTGTGTTTCTCTCATTTTGACTAGAAACCAGAACAGACCAAATAAAATGAATGATATCACTCTGGGGTTCAAAGTGCTTTGTAGATTTAACTCTTTTCTCACAGAGGATGGCGTGTGCTGTCATATCCTTTATTCGAAGGGAAGGAGATCAAAACAGAGGAAGTTTAACTTTCATTTAAAGCACAAAACCCATGTTTCCAATTCCTTGGCTTGCATGCTGGATACACCTGGGTTTTGAGGTCCAAAACTCTTTGGAATAAGAACCTCAAACCTTCA
Source organism: Zonotrichia albicollis (assembly GCF_047830755.1). NCBI lineage: Eukaryota > Metazoa > Chordata > Aves > Passeriformes > Passerellidae > Zonotrichia > Zonotrichia albicollis. The sequence continues at coordinate 9,794,495 of NC_133860.1, forward strand.
TGCGAAAATGAAGTGGCACATGTGCTGAAAATATTCATGATTAAATAAAACCAAACCTCCCTTCCTCAAAACAGAAGGGATAAATTTCCCCTTTGGAGGTGAACAGGGGCTCGTGGCTGAGAACCATGGTCCTTGCTGCAAGACACTTTTTTGGTGGAAGACATGGTTTTGTGCTGGTCACAGATGTGCTGCCCTCTTAACATCCCCAAAACAAACAATGACAAGTTTTTAACTGAATTTGATTGACTTCTCATCCTCTTCCTTGTTTTTTTTTTTTGTTGTTTTTTTTTTTTCCTGGCAGGGTTACAAATGAAGGATCAGCCCTTTAGAGACTGCAGCTAAAGCTGTTAAATCTCCCTTGCTCCCTGCGCTGTGAGGAGTGCAGAGGATGAGTGCTCACATCTTTCTCCTAATTTCAGCACCTGGGAATTATTTCCCTTATCCTGCAATTTTGACCTCTTTTCCTTTCAGTGCCACTCGCAGTTAGAAAGCAGAAATCCAGTCCCAGGGGAATATATGGGATGTTTTACATCCCAGAACAACACTTCAACACTTTGTTTTGGGACTGCAAAAGGAGGCAAGACAATCACCTGCTTGAGTGAGCTCTTTGGACGAGGCAAACAAGTGTCACTTTGTTCTCCCTTGTGCAACCCAGGCACAGACTGAGGGGGGTAAGGGAAGGTCAAGACAGACCCGGGATTTAAAGGCAGGAGGATGGTTTGATGACTGAATGAGTCAGGGGCTTCACTTTCAGCTCATGCTGACACAGGGCATTATGCAGAGAGAGAGGCACAGAAGCATGGAATCTTTTAGGCAGGAGAATACTCCAAAATCATGGAGTCCAACCATTCCCCCAGCACTGCCAAGGGCACCACTGACCCATGTTCCCAAATGCCACATCAATGTGGCTTTTAAATCCCTCATGGGGTGATGATACAGCCTTTTGGTGAAGAAAAATGTTTAATATTCAATCTAAACATCCCCTGGCACAGTGGAAAGCTGTTTCTCCTCATCCTGTCCCTGTTCCCTGGAGCACAGCCCGACCCCCCGGCTGTCCCCTCCTGTCGGGAGCTGTGCAGAGTCACAAGGGCCCCCCTGAGCCTCCTTTGCTCCAGGCTCAGCCCCTTCCCAGCTCCCTCAGCCTCTCCTGGGGCTCCAGCCCCTTCCCAGCAAAGTTCCCTGCCCTGGACACACTCTCTGTTAGTGCCTCAGTTTCCCCACAGTAAGGTGTTGACTGTGCTGCTTGATTCCCATCACAGGCCTCCTGAATCAAGGCAAAGATATGCAGTGCTGAGCAACCAGCACACCAGCTGCTTCACAGCCACAGGCAGGAAAAGAATAATCCCTTGCCTTGCTCCAGCATCAGGAATATTGCCCCAACCCTGTGAACTGCTTTCCAGGAGCAACTGTGGTGCAAGGCCAGCAGAATGGAACCCTGGCAGCCCTCAGCATGCCTCACTGGAAGCTGATCCACAAAGCCAGGCAAGCTTTCCTTCCTTTTGCTCAACAATAAAGTTTTGGAGCTGTTGATAAATGCTGAAGCCTTAACCAAGCTCATATTGACTATTAGGAATCTCCTGACTGCCTCTTGGGCATCTTTAAGGAGCACATGAGACTCCAAGAGACCAAATGCAACACAACTTGCTGGCCACAAACTGGGTACACTCCTGCCAAAACTTTCCTCTGCTGTAGTTATGGCATGCTTCAGAAAACATTTTATAAGTCAGCCTCCCAGCTTTATGACAAGAGCATTTAGAAGGGAACGTAAACTTTTCTGACCCTCATGCTGCTTTTTGGCTTGAGGAACTGTTTCTTTTTACATTTTCTTCCCCTACTCCCCGACTCCTTAACTAAGACCATATTTCTAAGAAAGAAGGAAATTGCATTAATTGAAACCTTCTCAGTACATTATCAGCTTTCGAAGGAGCATTTGGGGAAGGGAAAAGCAGAAGGCTTAAGGCAGAGGGCATTTGCAGGATTAAATGACCCCTTGAAGAAAGATGTCAGGGTGTAAAAGGCCAGTGAACTGCTTTTGGTGACATCAACCTGGAATTTCCTCCTCACAAGTGCCACCAGAGCTTCCCACTCACACCCAAGAGCAAGCAAGGAATGCCAGAGGGGTGGTCCAAGGCAGAAATCAGTGCAGTCAACCTGTGATGCACCAGCAAAACACAATTTCTCTCTCTTCACTTCCACAATGACTGTAACAGTCCTGTCCAGGCACAAGGCCACCACGCATTACACAGGCTTGAAACACAGCTGAGTATTATCCACGTTACAAGCAAATAAAATCAAGGGTTGAGTAGTTGTCATGTTTTATCAATATATCATCAAATCTCATTAATCTCCTATCCAACAGATGAGAGATGGATCCTCACATCTGGATTTTTCATGGTAGCACCTCCATGCTATAAGCTAGACTTCCAAAGAAAGGTTTGATGGGGCTTGGGGCAACCTGGTCAGGTGGAAAATGTCCCTGACCATGGCAGGGGCTCAGAACAAGATGATCTTGAAGGTTTGTTCCAACTCAAACCTTTCTACAATTCAATGAAAGAAAGACTTCTGTAGCTGCAAAAACATCAAGAACTAGTCGAATTCTGCTTATGAGACATGTCAAGTTCAGAGGGGCAGCATTTTGGCTCTGCAGTTGCATGGTAAAAATGACCAAGCAAAAGGTAAGCCTCAGACTCCAGGAATTTCCGCAAGAGTAAACACAAAGCTTTTGGAAACCTTTAGTGGGAATAGTGTTTTTATTAAAGTCCTCCCATCCTTCCCTCCCTGGCTGGCTGACTTTCCCTGTCTTGATCTGCAGCCTGCCTGAATACCACCCAAAATATTTTCTCAATTAGAGGAGAAAACAGGAATTTGCCACTTGTCTGCCTCTATTCTGCTGCCTGTCAGCATTCAGCAAATATTTCAATCGTAGCCCTTTGCATGCTGCTAGCCTTGCTCATTTAACCTTTGGCCCTTCCCTAGGCTAATCCATCGGCCTTTACCTTCAAACCTTTACAGCCAGGGGCTGACAGCAGGATGGGCCGGCAGAGAGGGGAGGATGAAAGGGGTGTTGTGAGTGATAAGTCATGCCAGATTCCATTGCAGTTTAGGGAGGGTGAGCAGAGAGGATGGAAATTTCTGACCGCGGTCCTCAAAGAATTCTACTGCCAGCAGTCGAGATTTGTGCTTCCACATCCGGGGGACGGTGAGGAAAATGAAAAATTTTTAAGGGGGAAAAAAAAAGGGGAAGGAAAGCCTCCATCATCTCAGCTCTTCTTCACGTGGCTGGCAGCATCCTGATGCAGGTACCTAATTGCCCGTGGAGCCTTTGCTCTGCTGCCTCACCCTCTCTCCTCCCCGCCACACGTGTTGCTGAGATTAGTAGCTAACAGTTCCGCTGTCAAAAGAGCGTGTGATGAAAATAATGCCCAGAGCGCTGCCTGTCAGCCTCAGAAATGCCTGCTCAGCCTTGATGGTGCAGGACCCCAAAATCTCTGCCCACCTGGCCTCCCGCTCAGCCGAGCATCCCCTGTGGCTCTCCAGGGGCCGTGGCCAGCCGCCTGCTCGATGAGAAATCGCTGACCCTTCCATCACATGGACGCTTTAATTGTTCACATCGGTATTTTGTTTCTCTCTACTGTAGACAGTTTGCTGTCAGTTATCTGTCCTTCATATGTAATTAATTGTCCTGTCTCCTGGCTCATTAGAAACAAGCTCCTCTCCTCCCCTTCCCCCTCTCCCCCGGCCAAGTCACAGTGTGCATTATTTAGGTTAAATCATGTTTAAGTAACTACATAAATAGTAGGTCGAGTTTGCCTTTTGTCTAGGCTGAGACTGTTGCTTGGCTCCCTTCTCAAAGTGCCAGACCAGGAAAGCCCTTATCCCTGGAAGCTCTGGAAGGGAAATCCTCACTGGGCAGAGCAGCCGTGCCACCCCAGGAGCAGGGGAAGGTCCTCTGAGCAGAAGGCTCGTCCAGTAGGTAACAAAAAGGGGTTGCCAAACTTTAATAAGGCAGGCACAAAAGTCAGCACTGCAGAACAAAAATCCTGCCAAGGGGATGTTCATCATCCAGCAAGAGATAATGGGTGAGAGGAAGGTGAAGATGATTTGCTTTTTTTATTTTATTTTTTCCCCTCCAGAGCTTATTGCAGCCAACAAAATGCAGCTCAAGGGACATCACTTCACACATAATGGGTCACCCACTACCACCTTGCAACTACAGCACTGAAACTCAAGTGCTGCAATGCACATGAAAGACTTCTGAGTGTTCATTCAATTAAGAACAAAATGAGAGCTTATGAAGTGGATTCCCTCAGTGCACCAGTTACAAAAAAAAAAAAAAAAAAAAAGATTGAGGATGTGGGTATACAGGTTCAATCAATCTAAAAACCAAGATGAATCATCACCTTGAACTCAAACACAACCTGCACTGAACTGTGTTTTAGTGTTACAGTAGTAAAAGTGAAACCTGTAAAGTTCATTTGCTTATTTTTCTGGGCCAAAGCTTTATGCTCTTGTAAACCATTTTCCTGTGCCAAAGTACTGCTAATATTACCTTATGCAAAGACTTGAGGATTTAAATATCTGCTTCTATCTGGGAATAACCACTGACAGAACGAGCATGATAATGCTTGTTTCCTCGAGATTTCCAGCTTAGCTTAAGAGATTTAATCATCTGGAGGAGCTTCGGGTGAATCACCTGAACTTTTGGATACCAACTGCAGCCAAGACCTCCCATCCTCCTTGTGCGTGCACATCCCTGCTGATAGACCTGGGCTAGCCAAGTGCTTTAACTGATTGGACCAGGCTCAGCTTTGCTGGATTGCCTGCACAAAGGTTGTGAAGGGCTTCTGTGAAGACTTCCACATGAAAAGCGCTGCAGACATTTCTAGTGCCGTTATTCAAAACTAAATTACTGCTCAGGGAAACTGTTTATACCAGCAATGTGAGGCAATGAAGTTCTCTCTTGCTACCACAATCTGGGCACTGATGGCAGAACAAAAGCTTTCCAGGCTGCCTGAGACCAAGGAATCTGACTAGTGACGTGGGAAGACCACCACAAAGAGCCAGGGGCTGGTTCAGTTTATCTACAGCTGGTCTTCTCTTCCACAGGGGTTTAGAAAGGATGGGGGTCACTAAAGTTGTTTTATCAGAGACCTTCAATCTAAACTTGCTGCCTGGGCTTAACACAGCTGCTGGCCTGCCAGGGAGATGTGCTGCTGTTGAGCTGAACCCCACAAAATGGCAGTCTGGCTTCCTAGCTCGCTTTCCTAACCCTGCTTGTGCTGCTTCAGGACACGGTCCTCCCACCGCTTTGTCTGATTTTAGGCAGACAAAAATATAAACTAGCCACAGCTTGGTTCATCAGGAACACACCCAGCTTTTAGGTGATGTTGCATGATTAATAATATATGCTTAAAAAAAAAAAAATGTTCTCAAGAAGAAAAGGGGAAAGGAAGGAAGAAAGAAAAACATGCATGAGTGGGGGAAGGGGGAAAAAGGACAACAATCTGAGACTTTCAATGGGAATGTCCAAAAATAACACAAACAGGATCTCCCTGCCATCTGCTTCGATCCTCTCTGAATGGCTTTCAAAGCAAAAAGCCTTGCCAAAACCTGACAAACAAAGCACTGAGCATCACTTTTAAAGGAATACCAATACTGTGTTCTCTCTTCCCCCCTTTTTGCTTCATAGACGCACACCTTCCACACCCCTCCAGCTGCTAAATAAATGACACTATGCAAAAAAATTTGCTTCGGTTACGAAGCTGAATAAACAAGAAATAATTTTGCAAGTGGTCCCATATGTCTCTGCTTCTCTGCTTACAATGGACACTAATAAGATTTGCCATAACTAATTCTTTCTTTCACACCACTACCCTATTCTCTAACTTAAAAAAAAAAAATTAAATTCTGCATATCCCATGTGCATTTTTCTGCTACTTTCACACAGTTGAAACACAAGGGTTTCAATGGCAAAGCCCACCCTTCACAGTGCAGACATTTTCAACTTAGTTTAGGTCTTTCAATGAGGCTTAAATGTGAGTTTTACTTCAGCCTAAAATGAACAGAGGAACGTCTGTCACATGTTTTGTTTGATTTTCTATTCTCATTTAAAAAAAGAGATGTCTAACGGGGTTGATGGGAAAGAGGGAGGCACAGGAGAGCTGCACTCTTAACACCAAAGGCAGTGTGTTAGTGCACATGAAGTAGAAAATCTTGACTCCAAAAGCAATGTGCTAGCACATATAAAACAGAAACAAAATTCATTGGCGGCAAAACCCAGCCACTCTCCTATTTTCCCTTCAGCCAGCTAAGCAAATCAAACTTCTTTAACTTCTTTTCCGTTGCTTTTTTTTCTTGGTTTTGCTTTTTTTTTTTTGCTCAGTTGGTAAGTTTTTTGTTTGTTTGTTTTTTGTTATTGGTTGGGCTTCTTCCAAGATTCTCATCTCGCCTGACAAACTTGAGAAGCAAACGCAAAACGCTTAAATCCACACTTCTTCCGTGCACTTTGTCCCCTCTGCTCCCGGGATATTTTTATGCACCAGGAGCACACCTTCGCCAGCGCCGATCAACCTTTCTTTTTGCTTTTCTCAAAAAAAAAAAAAAAAAAAAAAAAAAAAAAAAAAATCTGAGGCCTAAATTACTTGAACAAACAAAGGCGATTTCCCTCTCTCTCTCCCCCGCGGCCGCCTCCCCCCTCAGAGCCGGGCCTGCCCCTCCTCCCCCGGCACACAAATGGCCTCACACCAGACGGGATGGAGGGAGGGCTCCCAATTACACCTCTTTATTAACGAGGGGCCGCGGCGGGGAAGGCAGGGCAGCGGCGTGGGGTGCAGGCCGTGGCTGCCGGCTCCTTCCTGTCCCCCAAACCCAGGAGCAGAGGTCACGATAATCTGCTGGGGAGCGGCGGAGTTTGGGCCCACCTGCCGCCCATGGTGGGTGGGCATGGCTGTCCCTGCCCGCAGCGGCACATCTGGGAAAGGGTGGCAGGAAAAGCCCTTCAACAGCCCTTCAAGGCAAGAAACAACAGGGGAGCCCTGTTGTTTTTTGCAGCCTGTGGACAAGGAGACCTGGGGCATGGTGGGGGAAATCACTGACCTAGCCAGGAGCAGGGTCCTGGCTGCAGTGGTGTGATGCCTTCTCCAGTGACCCCAGGTGATACACCTCTGTCTGCCTCAATTTTCTGCTTCAAAACCTTAGGAAAGAGGTGAAAACCTTTTTTCTTTTCTACCAATAGAGGTGACATGGTCTAAAGTTGCCTCTGCCCGTGGCAAGGGTTTCCAGCCCAAATCATTCTGTGATCTATAACAGTTACAGGGCACTGCCTTGATTTTTCTGTAAGTGCCATCCATCATATAAGTCCCTTTTCCTGTCTTTGTGGTGATTCATTTTCATGTTCTACTAGAAAAGATAGGAAGGTGTTTTTTGATGGTCAAAATCAAAACCCTTTCTTTCTCTCCCGCTTCAGCCTTAGGGCACCTTTTGCATTCACCCATCAATGCTGTGGTCTCACACCTGATGGTAAATGCACTGAGCCCCTTGGGCCTCTTATTTACCCATAAGACCCTCTCCAGCACTGCCTGCATGGCTGTCTCCATCTGGCAGAGCTCAAATCCTCCTTTCTCCTTACCTCACTGTTTAAATTCCTCTCCCACTGGGCTGCTGGCTTTTCCTTGGGAACAAAGCACAGGCCCCTTGAGCAAACACTTCTCCCCATCTGTGTCCAACAGCTATGACAAAAACAGCTCCCCTTACTCCTAAAGCTCTCCACAGTTTTCCCTCAGACCTCATAACATGCTTGTCCTTTCTGACTCCCACCCTGCTCTCAAAACTATATTTGGTCACTTTGTCCAGACTTTGGGCTTATTTATTGACAGACCTTCATGCTACCTGCGGTCCTTGTTGAGTCTCTTTGGTGTCAACCTGCATCTGTTTTCACACAAGTGGCAAGTCTGCGGGCAGGCAGTCAAGATGTAGAGAGAAAAGGGGGCTATAAGGGGAGCATAAAGCATTGCTACTTTTTCTAACCAGGGATTAACACATGGTTTTTAAACAAGGGGACTCCCTTCCCAGCTGACAGCAGCAGCTGCAGCTTCTGACTTGCTCGCAGAGTGGCAGGGAATCGAATCAAAGAGAAAAGAAGAAAGAGGACAACCCTTCCTTGGGGAGCAGAAAACACAATACAAGCTATTCTAAAATCCCTGAAAATACTGGCTTGGTTTTAGGTCAGGCTCTCCTTCCTCCTTCTGTCCTGTGTGCCCCCACCCCCTCACACACACCCCACTCAACAAAGGGAAATTGGTATTTTTCAAAATTCTTATGAAAGCCAACCCGGCAGATGGTTCTTTCCATGCCGGGGAGGAACAAAAAGAAAAACTTGCCAGGATACACATCACTGAGATGTGACAAAGATGGGCATGGTGGCTGGCCTTTGACCCAGAGATTTCATAGGCCTATTAAGCCATGTGGCCAAGATGGACTGAGTCGACTTCTATCTCCAGCACACAGCTGCTGTACCCCATGGGCTCGTGCTGAGTATATTAGATTAAGTGAGGTCAGATCAACTGAAAAGAGACAGGGTTTCCATCTCCCACCTTTTCACAACCTAAGAACAATCCTCAACACCAACATCTAAGCAGGTCAAAGCAAAATTCAGTGGCCAAAGTAATGTATAGATTGTAAAAGACTTATTTAGAGAGTAATTTGCAGCAGTCCTACTTTACCAAAGTCTTGCATATATATCAGTGATATGAACTCCAGCAAATGCAGAAAGCCAACAATAAATCACTGCCAGCCCTTCTATCACACTCAAATGCCCCAGGTTGAGCTGTGTATCACAAGCTGCCCTCCTTTTTCTTTAAAACATCCCCTAGATAACACGAACTGCCAAACTGCAGCCCAGAGCTCTGCATCCCAAGGACCCAGGCCAGAACCAAGGTTGAAGCATGGCTTGGTAATGGCTGCCAGCCACCGCACAGGGAGCAGAAAGGACGTGCTGCCCTCCCTCAGAGCCACCCTGTTCTGTCACAGATTCCCAAGGAGCATGCTGGCAGTCTCTGGCCCCCAGTGACTAAGTGCAGCTCCTGCCCACGCCCAGAGCTGATGGCCCAAGGACAGATCAGTCCCTCCCCATCACCCTCTCCTCATTTTTTCCTGTGATGTCTGTGCTGTAGTCACAGAAACAAATAGGCTTTCCCATGCTACCTCCCCTCCAATTTCAAATCAGGAATATAATTACAAGTGATGCAATGGAATTAAGACCAAAGAGAGAAAAGACTGGAGGGTATTTGTCCTGCTGATTACATAAATTATTGAAGAAAAATATCCCATGGAAAGCAAGAAGCTGTCTTTGAAAAGAGAACTTTACCAGCTGTGTGCTGGTGGACACAATGTCAGAAAATGGACAGGACAAATTAATTATCCAACATGCACACAGCACTGGATATAAGAACCAGAATACCTTGTAAATCCAACAGCATCAGTTCCCAGTGGAAGATGCAATAAAGAAGTGCCTTCAAGCTCCATGTTAATGCAGATTAGACAGGTGACTAATGTAGGGACTGTCCCTGCAGCTGAATGGACTTTGGTGGGAGGCAGAAATGGGGGCTGATCTAGACCCTATTAGTGCTGCTGCTCCCCAGTATGTCTGCCTCAGATATACTTTTCTTAGTCTTAAGGGTGACCTTTCATCAAATTACCCACCTGGGAGTACAGCAGGTAAAGTTTTGGTGAGGCCACCCAGGCTGGCACAATGTTCTACTGAGGAGCAGGGGACACTACTGATTATTTAGTAATCTCAGTGTAAGCTCTGCCTCGGAGGTATGAGGAAGCTGTTTCCTACACATCCTCCTGGGAAATGTTTGCCAACCACGTTGGTTACAGAAGTGCCTTCTCACAGAAGCACCAGCTGGGGAAGCAGTGACTCGCCCTGCAGTGAGGCGAGGGTGTGATCCTGGTGACTCACTGGAGTCCACTGCTCGGCCCTCTCCTTGTCACCAGCATGGAGAGAGAGGGGAGCTGTGTCCTCTGGCTCATTTGTTTGTGCCACCACATTCCTTTGGAAAGCGAGAGCATTGGGCAAGTCAGAATTACCCATCAGTCCCCTCCGGGCTGATTCTCATCTTTCAGCCATGTGGAGGGAGAGCAGCTCATGAAGTAAGGATGCTGCAAAGTGCTGGAATTCCTCAATGAACCACCCAAGTTTATAGTGGTAGAGTTTTTGTAACACCCAATGTCGATAAAAAGATACCGTCTGTCTGTAAACCTTGCCACCCAAGTGAGAGACAGCCATGAGAAACTGATGAGAAGATAATGAGTCCTCTAGCAGATATTCCTCATTCAACTCTTACCACATTTTAGAGTTTACAGACCAGAAGGGATTATTAAGGGCATCTAGGTCAACTGATTGCATGCTGGCCCCAAAACTCCACCCCCTGATTTCTGCATCTAGCCCCAGCTCTTCCCTGAGACAAATTTTATTTTTAAGTAAGCAGTGAAGATGCAGAGAGTTAACTATTTTGAAAAAAAATTATCTGTTTAAATGACAGCTAGAAGAGGACTGGTTTTCTAGAAGGGCTCTGCATTCCATGCTTGGAGATCAGGCCACCCCTGGGAGACTCAACTGTGTCATGGTTAAGTAACCACAGCACAGTGAAAAAGGTCTGAGCATTAACCCGGCCTGTGGCAGGTTCCTTGAGTGAGTCACTTAATCTCATTGCTCTATTTCACATTCTGTACCAAGAGACAAGATGGTTCCATTTATCCTCCTCACTACAGAATTTGTGAAATCCTTGTGGGGAGACAGGCTCTCCTGGTGCCTTCCTTTGTACAGGACCTGCCAACAGCAGACATGGATGCACAGCAGCAGCATGGGACAGCATCTTAAAACCCCATTTGGTTCAGCTGTGGTTGACTGTCTATCTTGAATGACCATGTCCTCATCTGCAGCTAACCTGTCTTGGCTATAGTCCAAGCCAGATCTCAGGTATACAATCCTATTTGCAACCTGTAGTAAGACACCTTAGCCCTCATGCTGTTCTTTTCACTGGTAGCCCACAGCTCCAAGAAAAAATAATAAGAAGATATTTGTACTGATACTACTCTGCCCAGTCTGGAGAAGTAGAGTTTGCAGTCCATGTGAAAAGCAGTGTCATGCTACTGGTACACACACCATGGCTTGAGAATCCCTTTCCTCATGGCAACCACCTGCAGCTCAGAGTCCAAATATAACCACAGTGTAGAAATAGCACCTTATGTCCTGAAATGAAGAAGCCAACAGCCACGGGTCTAACTTGTGTTAGAGGTCATGGCAAGAAGTGGAAAATAAAGCACAGCTAACTGGACTTGTCCTTGAAGGTCACATCTGAAATTGATTAATTTTAAGGTCCAAGAAAAGTCTCAGCATTAAAAAAGCAAAACAATTCTTGTTTATTCTGGATATTTTTAGACCAGTTTCCTAAGGAAACAAGGCTAACATGGTCACACGGTGTTTTTGTATATGTGAATGCACACACAAAGTCCTTGCCTGACTGCACAATCCTCTCTCCTCAATGTTTTTTAAATATTTTGTCCAGTGTTGATCAAATGTGATGCAAAATCACAATCTTTGGGATAGAGCATGCTAACATATTTTGTTCAAATTGTTCTCTGGCCAGAAGAAAGGGAACTCTGAGAGGTTCCCAAAAAGGGCTTAGCTGAAAAATTCATTCATCACTAGACACCAGAGAAGTCACGTAGGAGGAAAGTGGCCAGAAAGTCTCTGTTATCTTAAAAAAAGCAAAAGAAAATACAAGCTGAGGGCACCAGGTAAAGACAAACTTTCCTTCAACTGAGCTAAGATGGGTCCAACTCTCAGTCCCACTGTCTGGGCAGAGAATGGGGCCAGCAAGGAACCCATCTGGGATTGAAGCATGGGAAGAATCAGACCTGACCTGAGGGGCTAGCTGTGTCTGTGTTGTGTGTGTGTGTATTTGTGTGAAAAAGGAAGTCAAGATGAAAAATCTGTAAGTAAATCAGAGGGTATCTGTGGTCAGGCATGCATGGCAGGGGAGGAGACAAAGCACTGCAGGCAAAAGCTGGTGCTGCAAAAACACAATCATGTATGTGAAGGACTGACACCCCAAAATCTCTGTGAATGAAAACACATCCAGTTTGCAGCCTTGGGTGTACATGCCAGCACATCACATCTCCATCTCTGTTAGCCTGGAGGCCACAGTGCTTTTGAAACAGCACCAATTTGGCCAAGGCTTTGCACTCTGTTCTCCTGTATGACACCTGTAGTTTGGTGAGTGGGGCTAAGGATCTCCACCTGGACCCCCAGCTTCCTGCACTTGTCCCAGTTGCTTCCTTGCAGCATCTCCTCAATCCCAACACCAGGTCTGTGGATATTTTGTCATGGTTGGAAGAGAAAGACGCAGCACAAGTAAACAAGGAAATGTCACAGAAGGCCATCGAAACTCAGCTGTGGGAGGGAGAGACTGCTGCAAAACAAAACCTGTCCTCAACACAGACAGCCACCCCAGGCCCTGGTCATATGGCAGCTAATCAAGTACACCAAGTCTTCCTTGTTTGGCACTCTGTGTTCAGCAGAAAAAGCCTGCTTACGTTTCCTCAGCCCATCCCTTCACTGACAGATGTTTGCTTCTTTAGCACCCACTTGACTAGTTGGAAAAAAAAGAAAAGCACAATTCTTTGGGAGCAGACAGAACTAAGGGATGGGCATCAGCTGGCTCAGGCAGAGCACTGAGCTGGAAAAGACACTCTGCATTATTCCCGTCACAAGATATCCAGATATCCAGGACATGATGCAAGACAGACACTTCTCCAGCAAGCTGTGGAGGAGAAGAAAGGGTTAAGTCTGGGATCAGCCCTCCACCTCTTCATGGAGAGGCTTTGAACCACCTTCAGGTGGGACCAGCCTCCTCCAGATGGCTATGTGGGGGATCATGATGACTCAGCTCCCAGTGTCAGCACCTCAGGTGCCTTCATGTACCAGGATGAACCTAAGTTGTCCTCACCTCCTGGAAAAACTGGTTTTCTAAATGAAGAAATATTTTTGTTTTCAAAAACACAAAAAAAAGCCCCCACCATTCATTCTTGCTCTTTTTTTGCAGTGAGCCTAAGATACCTGAGGTGGGAGACCACCAAACTGCAGCTGTTTCATTTGTGCCTTCAACAATGTGGTAGAAAGAAAAGCTAGCCTGAAGGGCACCTGGGATGACTATCAAAGAGCTGAGTTTGTGTATCTTTGCACCCATGCACTTGTGTAGAAAGAGTAAAAATGCCAGGAGCCTTGTGCCTGTTAGAGCAGCTCTGCATTGATCTCTCAGCTGCTCAGGAGCCAGTTTCACCTTGGAGGCAGCTGAGAGAACACTGCTCCACTGTGCTGGCACTTCTGGGGCTCTACAATTGTGCCATAGCCTGGGAAGAGGCTGAGCTCTGCTCTGCTGATGTGAGCTCCAGGTAGCCACCACAAGCATCACTCAGAGCTGCTTAAAGGCTTTACAAAGAAATAACAAGGACTAAACCAGCAAGAAACAGGTCCAAGCTGAAGGGACTGTGGATGTTCCATCCTTTGGGGAGGGGGGAAGAGGGAGGGGAAGAAAAATAAGCTGTAAAACAAACATCACCACTTCAAGCAGGTACGAATAACCCGCGAGTGCCTTCTTTTCCTCACTAGGCCAAGCACTTACATCAACCCCCTGGGCCACGTTTGGGATCGCAACAGGAAGAGCTGACTCAGATGACATCTTGCACAGGGATGCCCCTAGCAAAGAGGGATAAGCATGCACGGTGAGCAATTGGATGATCATGCACACAAATCACTGGGGAGATGAGTCCGGCACAGGGGTAATGCAGCAAGAGCTGTGGATGCGCACAAGAACCTGGAGGGAAAGTGCAATGTGCAGTCATCAATAAAAAGAAGGGGGAAGGAGAGGAGGGGGAGCACTTGTGATCCTCCTTGGAAAAAGAAGGCAGGCAATGATGCCTTTTTGCTGGTGCTGAAATCACAAGCCAGACACAGTGAGGAGATAAAAAGGGGTTACCTTTACCAGGATCCTTAGGTGCACAGTTTGGCAGGTGGAAAACACCAAAGGATGGACCCGTAGCATAACACATACATAATTTTTATATGTTTAGCAAATTGGCAATCTGACAGAAATCCCCACTTATTGAAAGGTGGGGATCACCTCAATCGGTGGGGAGGTAATTCCTTCCCAGTTCAACCTTCTTTCAATTCCCTCTCTTTTAGATAGGAACTTAACTTTATGAAAATGTGGCTCGGACACCTAGTTTCAACTTTGGCTTCCCCAAGAATGTAACCTTGGACCCCCAGCTTGGAGCTGATAGGGAATTCGGTTTATCTTTCTGTCTAATAGGGTAGGTAAAATGCTAGCTATAAATATTATGATAGGCTACAGAGCTACAAATACATGTGTAAAGAATATAGAAGTATAATAGAGGAATATAAAAAAAAGGCAAAAGTCAATTTGGCATCAGCAATGGTGAGAGCTCGTGAATGAGAGTCTTCAATGAAAGGTGAATCACCAGAAAAAGTTACATATGTGGGGCAGTGAAAAGGAAGACTGTGAATTGAATTTCAAGGGGAAAAGTGTTAGAACTGCTTCCTGCAGAGAAATGGCAAACACCTACAAAAACTCAAAGACAAAAAAAAACCAACATTGCTAGAAAATCCAGAGATAGTTTCCTCTGACTACACACAAGGAAGCTTTGCTTCCAATTGACTTGCTGCTGTGCTTATCTCTCTGCAGTAAAATGCATTCACCCATCCCAAGCTCTCAAAAAACCCTAGTGCAGTAATAATTACAAAACCACAAGCTTATATCCTCTGAAGGACATTATGCGTATGATGAAAGCTGCAAGGAACCTTTGTCAGGCTGTGCCGAAAGAAAGAAGGGATGGGAAATGAAGTGCTTACAGATACAAGGGAATAGGAAAAAAACCCAAAAAACAAATACAGGGAAGGGACCAAAAAAGGAAGCAAAACAAAACCAGAGAAATAACTGTTCATCTGGGACTTGTTAAATGCTACATGGCAGGCAGGGAATGCTGATAGGTTGCTTCATTGCATTTGGTACCACACTGTTCAATATTCCTGACTGATAACATCTTTCCTTATGTGAAGGAAAAAGCACATTTAGTGTTGCTGAGGTGGCTGACTCGAACAACCCTAGTGCAGGTGAGAGAGCAGCAGCTGCTGGGCTTGCCAGCCTGCCAGCAGGACATCCTCTGGACTCCTGGCTTTTTTCTTCCCTCCCTCCCTCCTTAGCCAATCAGACTAAATGAAATGGAGCTATTTGTGGGTTTAGAAGTGGCAACAGTTCAGCCCACTCCATCCCCAGGTGCCAAAGGGTTGAAACAAGAGAAAACTCTTACAGAACATTTGTGCACTTTCCAACTGCCACACAAGCAGCCAAAGAAACAGCTCAAGCTATGATTCAACTTCTAAGCAGCCCCAGGAAAAGAGGTAGGAAACTACCCTTACTCTTTTTTTTTAAGTAAGGGAAGCCGATGTGAAACTTGGCATGGTCTGGACTTAAAAGAAACCCCAAAAGTTGTTGCGTTGCAGCCAGGCATTCAAGCCAGCAGAACAGAGGTTCCCAACGCTGGTATTCTCTCATCCCCTGTCTCCCTCCCCACTCCGGGGCATCAGCAGCTGCACCCAGCAAGATCCTCTCCTGAATTCCCTCCCCTCCCATTCAGGATCGCATAACATCCCTGGGGCGATTGCTCACATGGAAAAGCAACATGAGGAAAGTATTTAATGCATGTTTATGTCTTTTAATATAGTGTAGCAGCTGGAATCAAAGGCAAAAACCCTAGGCCTCAGCACATGAGCATCGTGGCTCTCCACAGAGTCCCCTTCTAATCACTGCTGCTCTCTGGACCACAGCTTTAGAAATCAAGCACTAACCCCTATTGCCTAATTAGCAGAGCAGTGTAAAGCTTAGAAACAGGCATATCTTCTTCCTCCCTAAGTGGCCACTGAATAAATGCTATATCCCCAGTTCACAGTCCCTTTTTACATTGCTGGCATTACCAGTCCTTTGTGTACCCACATGCTGTTACTTAAATTGCTTCCATGTTTTCATTACTTGCTCTCTGTGCTGTGTGTATTGAAACTCCTGCAAGAATGCTGAAGTGGTATTTCAAAGCACTGGGGACTGCTGGAGATGTAGCTGGAAATATTATGCAACAAGCTAAGGGGATTTTTCAAGTCCTGATAGAGTTTGCACTTCCTCAGGGGAAAAATAAATTTGGGTGCTACTCCATGATGTGCAGGACAACCACTCCCACCCACCAGAAGCACAAGAATGGCACTCGCAGCTCAGTCTGTGTGTATTCTCTGCATCCACAAGCAAGGTGGGTAAACCCAAATAATGCTCCCATGTGCAAGGGAAATGTGTACATTGGGCCAAACTCTCCTGGCAAAAATCCATAAAGGACAGTGGATTGATGCCAGCTGAAGGTCTGTCCCACTCTTTAAATGTGTTGTTCCCTCCTTCTGCTGCCAGGAGCTGCTTTTCTGGAGCTTGTGCTGATTAAAGCAACAGGCAATCAAAACAGCCTAACGCTGAAATTTCAAAACCGCCAAAACCATTTAAATGTGACAAATCACTTTTTTTTTTCCCCACAACCATTACTGCAGCTCGCAATGGTTCTGCAAGTTAGAACAGAGGGTTCCTGCATGCTCTGCTCTTCCAGGGAAGCACGCAGATAGACCAGAGAGCTACATATCCATGCAAATTTCAGCTTGCTGTTTCCTCCTGGTTATCTTTCCCCCTAAAATTTCTGTACCCACCACAAGATAGATATTGGCCATAGAAGAAATCACTTTGCCAGCACCAGAACTTTTCTCCCCCTCACTCCCAGCCTTCCTTTCTGCAGTGCCTTTGATCCCCCCTTGATGCGAGGGGTTCATAGCCTGATCCTGGAACCCCACGAGCCGAGGGGCGGCCGTGTGTGCAATCCCCCAGGCTTCAGGGACGCAGGTTATTCCCCATCCTGGTGATGCGGGCTGCTGGTCTCCAGGCATCAGGCACACCCCTCGAGATCACAGCGCTGGGGTCTTCCAGACCCCTGCCGGGGACATCTCTGGCGCAGCTGCGGCTCAGCAGCTGCCGCGCGGCAGCCGTTGGGTGTTATGCTAATGGTGCACCGGGGCAGCAGCCTTCTCCCCATCTGCTCACAGCACCCACCTGCTGGGTGCTGAGGTTTTTTTTTGTTTGTTTTAATGGCCAGATTAGACCAGTGTTGACCCAAAGCGCTCCCAGCTTGAGAACAGGGTGTGTGTGAGCACGGCCCCAGCCAGCTCGGACCTCGCAGCGCAGGTGCAAGCTGGATGCAGCCGTGCCTGAGCTGTGGTCTGTTTCTTTCAAACTCCTTATCCTCCTGCAATAAAGTCATCACCCTGAGCATAACCATGCTACAAGGTGTTTTTTTTTTAAACTATTGTTCCCACTGGGTTTGTTTGGTTTTTGTTTGGGGATTTTCTTGTGCATAACTTCCTTATGCTTAGCTTTATTTATTCAACCTTTTGGATGACCACACAGAAAAGAACACACCTTCCATGACCATCAGACTGGGTGATACATAAAAATGAGGGCTCTGATTCTGTGCAGTCATATTCTCCACCCCATGCATGGTAAGTAGGGGTTTGCTGTTCTTTTTTTCCCCTCTGCATTGCCAAGGAAGGATTGCTTGTGACATCTTTGCTGTCACTGAGCATAGTCTCATAAAACTGCTGTTCCCCTGAGACCTCTACAAACATTCAGGGAGGACAGGAAAGTGGAAATTAGACACTGCTTGGTGCTAAGAAGGCAGCTCATTCTTTTCAAAAAGTGGGAAAATCTCAAAGTGTTATAGGGCCAAACCTCTGCTGTGTTAAAAAGAGCTACCTCTTTCATGCCCATTGACTACATCATTTAAAAGATTAAGAGAAAAAAACATCCCCTTGAATTGGTTTTTTTTTAGTTTGTTTTCAAGTTCTGCTTGTAAGAAAAGTACTCCAAAAGTGAGTGATGTTAATCTCCCTGGGCTCTGCCTTGAATCAATGGGAAATATCAATGCTCAAAAAAATGATTTTGAGTCATGACAATTTTGGTGTATGTCTGTCTGCCAAGGAGGATTTCTGCAGGAAGAGGTGGAGGAGAATTTCTCCAGGCAGTTTGTCTCCTCAAGGCTTCACATAGCCCTTTGAGCACCCATCACATATGTAAGGTGTGGGAGAAGAAGGATCAAAGCTGGATGAGCAGGAAAACCAAGCCATGACCCAAGCCCTAATCAGAGGGTGCCTAAATCCCAGATTAATTTGTCCAGGGTTTGGAGACACTTGTGCATCTTTTATCAAATCTGGGTTATGTCTGAACTCATCATGAAACCTAAGGAGGCAGAGGTGAAGTATTTTGCTATGACCTGACCAAACATACTTGGCAAATGCTTAGGACAGAAAATACCACTTATCCAAAAATCTGTGTCCCCAGCAGTGCTGCTTAATACGCTCAAACTAAATTTGGTCTATGTTCTAAGTGTGGGCGACACTACAGAAAAATCAAGCCAACATCAAATCGAAAGGGTGCTCCTGAAAACAGCTCATATAAAGAAAGGAATTTCTGTCTTTTCCCATCCTTGAATAAGTGAAAAAATAAAAAAAAAAGTTCAATTTTTACCCAGACTTAAAGTACCAAAAATTTCTCTGCAGAAGGATATTTCAAGAAAATGATATGCATCTGGAAGAAAATGAGACTTATAATGGAAGTATTTTCTGTAGCATAACTATAGTGCTACTCACACAATGCTGTAATCAAGAATAATGGAGCCCATCACCCAGAATACAGGAATGAATTCAATTGTTCACCATGCACATACCTCTATTTTAAAAATGCAGTTGAATGCCTTAACTGCCAAAAGCCTTGAGCATTAGTGCTCAGGCATAAAGCAGTTTAGAAGTGGGCTCCTTCATTTCTCACTCATGTAATCATTAATCTCAAAACTCAATTACATACAAAAATAGAAGAAGCCTGGTTGAACTTTTGATCTCTTCTGAATTGGTTCATCTGAAGGATAGTTCAGGATCATTCCCCATGCATACATGGCAGTGCAGGATGATACTTGCCCTGTGCTGCTCCAAGGCCAAATCTTGCAAAGGCTGTGCCTTGGACACAAATTGTTTGAGAGGATCCATTCCTTCCCTCTCCCTCTGCTTCAGGAATTATATAAAAGAATGGGACCTACCTTCTTTTTGGAGTGTGATCTGTCCTCCTCTTTAGTTGTTTTGCTATTTTTCCCAGTTCTGGAAAGTTTCTGCTCCCCAGACTGCTTGATGGTGATTTTGATCTCGGGAGGGCAAATGTAGTTCTCCAAGTTCTTTGGGGGCTTCTTCGCTCTCTTGGTGGTCTGGATCTTTAGTTTTAAACTCCCCTCTGTGAAGTTAGCCTCCTTGATGGAAAACTCCTGCTCCTCCAGGCCATCTCCCGCCACCCATTTCTCGCTGTCCGCATTGGAAGTGGAATCCACGTCTCTCCCGGAACCCAGCTCGTCCTCTTCCTCAGGCTCCAGCCTCTCGCTGCTCACCGGGATCCCTTTCCCCGCTCCCGACGAAGACAGCATCGTCTCCCCTGCGCAGCCCGAGACTGGTGAGGCCTTCGTGGAGGTGACGGCAGCTGGCAGAAAGTCTGCCTCGCCTCCCCTTTGCCGGGAGCTGCTCAAAGTCTCTCTGGGCTCCATGGCAATATCGCAACGCCCTGGGGTTTGGTTGGAGGGAAGGGGAGCACGGAAGGGGACGAGGGAAGCAAGGGCAGATACGATCCCAGGGAGCGAATGGCAACTGTCCACCAAATTCAATGTCCCGGTCACCCAGAGGCTGCGAGATGCTCAGAAGAGACCAAATGTGCCACTGTGAAAAGAAAGGGGAAAAAAAAAAGTGGAAGTTAGCACATGCACACACATATCAAATCAGCGTGGAGATGTTTGAAACAGCGCACAGGGCACGCTCAGGCTTCCCTTGCAACATCTCAAGGGTTTTCCTTGGAGAAAGTGGGAACCAAGGCTCACCAGCATTTCTGAGGGCTGGATCTGACATCACAAAGTAATGAACAATTGCCATATCTATTGTTAAATTAATGACAATGGGTATATATTAAAAAAAAAAAAAACAAACACCCAAAGTGTTGTCTCAATGCAAACATCTTCAACTCGACTTGTGCAATAAATGAGAGGACAGCGAGCTCTCCACACCCATGCACCTCCTCATTACCTCAACATGCTCACTGTCACAGGGTTTCCAGCAGGGGAAAAAAGTAAACTCAGATACTTGCCTTGGGTTAAACAATAACCCAGTGATCAGAGCACAGAAAACATGGTGCTGCCCTCTGAATCAGCAGCAGAGTTTCAAACTCTCTGTTTCCTCACTTCCCAGGTGAGAGAGACATGCCCTTGGCTGCCAGCTATTCTAAGGGTAATCCTGCTTTGGATGAGCAATTCATTAGAGAGCAATTGCAGCCCAAGATGCTCTATGGGATACTGGAATTGCAGGAGGATCCACCTTGGCTTCTTTAAGGGGATGTCAGTGTCTCAAGCACTGAGGTGCATGAAGAAAAGCTAAACTCAAGGTTTTCCAGAGTTCTTCATGCCCTCATTCCACTGTTTTGTGGAAGAGTCTTGGGCTGGATGATGCACAGACTGTGCTCTCAATCTTGCAAATTTTTAGAACATCAGAGATGGAACCCTTTGAGATGGAAACACTCCTGCTTGGTACCTTACAAAGCCTCAGTTAAAGGGAGAAGCTGTGGATGTTCAGTTGAGGCAAAAGTTCTATCACCCAAGGAATTCTTGATATAAGTAATACTTATGGGGTGTTTTAAAAGGCATTGAGGTACTTTCATGCACCCTCCCTAAAACTGCCCTATTGCCACCCCACACACACCCCTCATGGCGAGCCAATTTCGACCACAAAATTAGCAAAAGAATCCAAATAAAAGTGTAAGTCTACAAAATTAGTGGAGAGAAATAAATATATTTTCTGCAACTTTAGGAGAAACAACAAGTAACACTTCTGGCAAATGGAGAAAGAAGCAGGAAGGCATTGCCAGGAGTAGATGCTGGGAGCTCAGACTGGCTCTTTCAGGAGTAGCTCGCTGCTAAATTAGCTCAGCTACACTTGACCAACTGCCATCAAGATCTGAGCACAGCCAGGGATTTCCCAGGTCATTCTTGGCAGCGATATGCCACAGAGAAAAAAAAAAGTAAAAATTATCTTGCTGCCTATCACCAAATCAGAACAAGAGTGCCAGTGTACACTGCTGTAAAGCACAGCTCACCTGGAAGAAACAGATGTCCTTGTACCACTGGCTTCTTTTTGCATTCTAAAGGTACCTTTCAGGGGCTTGAAATTCAACAAGAAGTAATGAAAAGTGCCTTTTATTAATTATAGATACACATTTTCACTGGAGTGTGGCTGTCTGTCACTTTTCTGACCTGGGCATGTATGGCTACTAGTGGAAAGTCCTAAGTGTCCTATAACTCCATGAAATCCCTTGGGGACCAGGTCTCAGCAGACACAAATTCAAATAAAGTTCCCATAAATAGCACAAGCTGACAGCCCAAGCAGAAAGAAAAAAAAAAAAGAAGAAAAAAACCCCCAAACTTGGACTTGCCATCTGGCCTTAGGGATGGTTTGTGTAGCTTACAGGAGATGGAAAGGCACCACAAAAACACTTATACTTGAGTTGCACATCTCCTGGCAATAGTGGAGAGACTCATTTCCCAGAGCTGATCCTCCTGTGAGATGATCTTGAGGAACTGACAGCTCCGAGGTCTCATGTATGCCTGCCCTGACTCACCCTGTGGTCAGCCAGTCCCTCCAGTTCACCTCTGGGAAACAAGGATCGCACTTACATCCTTCAAACCCATTGCAGAGTGGGTTAGTTAATGAATGCCCTTACAAAATGCCATGCATTTTGAACCCAAACCATGTGGTAGTTGCTAATTACTAACACAATTAGTACATGAAAGCTACCCCGGTTGCAAGGAGCTGCTCCACCTAATTGACTGACTTTGCACTTTGCCTCTCCTTGTGCTCGTGGAGGTGATGGGAGTCAGAGACACCTTCCAATCAAGGAAAAGAAAAAAAAAAAAAGGTCTTATTTATCTGCCGTTTTACATTGTTAATCTACGCGGAGAGGGACACAATGTACACACTCTCCTGGGCTGCAACACAAACACAAGGTGGTAAAAGCTCGGCGGTGCAGCATTCCAGGGAGTTACCGCTCTGGTATGCACGCATGTACAATGGGCACTGTGTGCCGGCCTCCGCCCACGGGCTTTTAACCTCTCTCGCTGCTGGCTGCCGAGAGCAGGCTCTGGAGCAGCTCAGCTGGATGAGCCCGCAGCCACCAAGGGTGCAGGGAAGGCACAGCTGGAATTGCCTGTGTGAGCCAGCCCTCCTGAGACCCTCACCTGTACGGGAGCTTCAATGCAGCTCCTGGACAGGAAGATCATTCAGGGTTTGAGCCATTGGGTAATGTTTTAGGGAGGGTGAATAAAAAGCCAGGTTTCTGGTTGTGGGACCCAAACTCTGGATCATAATGTCCAAGTACTCATCCCTGCTTGGCCGTGTGCCTTCAGCTCAGCATAAACAAGCAACAGATAAATAAAGCCATAGCGTTGCACCCGTGTCAGATGAATTCATGCCAAATCCACCTTAAAACCCAACTTAAAAATATTGGCCTCCTGTTCTGCCAAGAGTCTGCAGATGATATCACCAGACCCACAGGTAGCAACAAATAACCCTGTGCTCAAGGGCTGCGCCCAGAATTAACTGGGTCATTGTTCTAGATATCTCCTTACTCTCCTTCAGGGTTAATAGTTAAATGACTTGGGTGCAGGGACATCATACTCGTCTTTCTAGTTTGGGCAGGCTACCTGTGCTTTGACTAATTAGAAACCTCACTTCAGGCCTCTGAATGTGTAACCTCTACTGGAAGCCTCCCACACTTCCAGGGATGGGGCAGCCATCAGGCAGGGCTTTACCACCCTCACAGGGAAGAATTTCTTCCCAACATCCAATTTAAACCAACTCTCTGTTGGTTTAAAGCCATTCCTTTTTGTCCTGTTGCTGGAAGAGCTCTATTTCTATTTTAAATACCCAGGACATGAGGTATGTCTGAACTTCTAAGCGCTGACCCAGGCTGTCGTTCCAGGCCTCCAGTGCTCACCAGCATCAAGTCCTGTTCAATAAGCAGCTACAGAGGCATTTTACGGTCCAAATTAAGCTCGCTGAGGAAAGTGTTACTGCTAGCAGGCTTCCTGCAGTCAAGTTAAATTTGAGGAGGATAATTCACAGGTGAATGACAATAAATTTCACAGAAGTTGGCATTAGCTCTTAATTAGGGAGAGATTCACACTTCCTCTGATAAGTACTGAGAAATAATCAAACGCCTGCTTGCTCAGCCTTGTTACCAGTGCTCAAGTTTCTTATCAGCTCCTCTGGGCACCTCAAACACTCTTATCGAGGCAAAGACCTTCAAGTGCAAAACCCCCATGTGGGTCATACTGGATGTCTGCTATTAGGGGTTCTGAATATGCTCCCTTCTTCTGTCTCAGGCAACCTGGTGCTTGTGAGTATTCAAATGCCCCAGCTATAAGGTGATTAAAGTGAAATTTTGCAGAGGACAAAAACAGAGGTGAGAGCCAATAGGAGGGAGGGAAAATCCACCCTCTTGGGGTTTTCTGTGAATTGAAAGTGGACATAATACTTGGCACAGCTTTTGCCTTAAGCTTGGACTCAGTGATCTTGGAGGTGGTTCTATGGTTGTGTGATTCTAAGTGGGACAGCAACCACATTAGGAGCAAGCAAACACTGTTTTGACACAGGCAAGCAGGGCAGGCTCAGCTGCCCAGGGTTGCTGCAGTCCCTCTGAACTGCTCAAGCACTAGGAACACCAGCAGGGAAGTGGGAGCAATGTTAAGAGGTGCTGTCCAAATTCCTTCTACACTAATACCACTGTAACTGCTGAGACTGCTTTAATTTCGTTCATAAAATCCAAAGTGAATGGGTGAAAAGGAAAAAAGTCTTTTAACAGGTTCGAGTCATTGGAAAGCACAAGTCTGAGGCTTATGGGGGATGCAGAGGGGAGGTCACAACTTTTCAAACTCTGTGCCTATCAGGTTGCCTTTGGATTTTCCATTCTTCCATTGGACCTCGCATTAAATCCCTAATCTCTGCAAAATATCAGGAATCACGGAACCTTCTTTACATTCCATCCTCCTAAAACCATTCACCACAAAGCACTGGAGACTATGCAGCAGTGTTTAATGATGAGATTTCACCTTTCACTCCAAAGACTCCCAGGTTGCTTCCATGGTCATGGATGACACTGTGGAAATGCAGCTGCCTCTGGGCCAGAAGCCAGTGGACAACCCATGTTGCAGCCAAGGGCAAGTTTTGGTGAGAAACCTGCTTTTATGAGCAGTGTCTGTGAAACTTCAGAATTTGTCATGGGTCTTAAAAACCCAAAATGCCAGCGTATGACAAGCTGTACTCAACCCAGTTAACGCATACTGGAGTACAAAAATGGCCCCAGCCTCTTCCTTCATTATTGTTTTGCAAAAAGAAATTGGAATTTCATGCTTGGTTGTGGTCTCTGTCCATGCACTGCCAGATAGCCAGCAGCATGACTTTGATGCTGCTCAGGAACAGGCTTCTCATCACACTTCTGTGGAATGGGCAAGCACACAACATGAGGCTTAAAATTTCCTTTGTGGTGACTTAAAGTCAGTTCCAGAGGATGGGAAAATTTGTAAGCCATAACGCCTGAGTGGTGCAGACAAGTGACATAACATGATACAATACAAAGTCTTCTGGGACAAAATTAAATCACTGCAATTTTTTTTTTTTTTTTGAGCAAATTTGAACCAGTAGGAGTTTTTACTGGATCAGTATCATGTACCAGTACTGTATTTAATCCACAGCTCAGAGCCCTGGAGATAGATTTATGGCAACTTTGGACCACAGCCTCTCATACTTCCTGAGGGCATGATCCTCTGAGAGAACAGCCCAGCTTTGGCAGGGAGCTCAAAAAATGACTGTGGCAGTTATTTTCTGTCCACATTATGGATCACAGAGGAAACATCCTCTCCCTGTCACCTGCCTTGTGTCCATCTATCTAAGGTATGTAATTTATTAATAGAGTGAATTAGAAGAAATGTGATTGCTCTTCACATGGTCCCTCTGCCTCCAACTCTGCTTTTGTTCAAATCTTCTAACTCTGCCTCTGATTTTGCATGGATTACATGAGGAATTTCTACAAAGGGACAGGATGCAAGCTGTCCCAGGTGTGGGTTATCCATGTGGAAACAAGGAGCAAGAGTTAATGGCAGTTGCCAGAAATGTAATCTTCACTTGTTTCCATCAGATTGTGCTGAGTCCAAGAGCTACCATCCCTCTGCACCTCCTGAGCAACACTGACTGATGGCTGTGCCTCCGTGTGCCCAAGTGTGGCAAAGGGAGCCAGGAAAAGTCACACTGGAGGGGAAAAGACGTGGCAAACCAAATATCTGTCACAGCCAGTTGAAGCTGCAAACATCCTGCCCAAGACAAAGAGGCAGAAATAAATGAAAATCCAAGCACACCTGTAATTACAGAGGCATGTAATTGTGCACATTACACACACACACACACACACACACACACACACACGTATCTGTCTTCTCAACATAGACACATTTAGAGTAGATTATGGAATCATATCTGACTCCATAATTAGGTTTGAGACTTTATAATTAGATCAGATAGTCACCTTTCTATGTAAGTAACTAGCTATCATAGAGGGCTTGCAGGAGGGCCAACTGAATGATTAAACAACTGACACGGCCATAAATCACAAGGACAATAAAAGCAGTACTGCCCAAGGTACAGCTGTGGCCAGCGTAGCAAAGCACCCATCTGCAGGAGCAGGAGAGGTGCCCATCATGCTGCCCAAGGGCTTTTACAAGCTTCTGCCTCAGAAATCTGCCAAGGTTTTGTAAATCTATGCACTCATTACCTAAAGCTGTATCAGAGTGTTGGGGAAGGGAGTGCAGTCATCCAACCTGTGAACACCTTCTCACAGAGACTTTTGGTCTCTAAAATGATCAAACTCCTCCCATTTGTTCCCTCCGAGGTAGGCAACAAAAATTTGGTATGTGTTGGAAGGGACCTTAACAACCATAATTTTCCAGCCCCCTGTCATGGGCAGGAACATTTTTCACTAGACCAGGTTGCTCCAACCCCAAGTCCAACCTGGCCTGGAACACTTCCAGGCATTTACAACTTCTCTAGGAAATCAAGGGTAGTGTTTGATCCTAATGACTTCCATAGCTGGCATGTGGTTTTTGCCCATTTTCCTTGTGAACATCAGGCCTCCAGGACACTGAAAAGCAGAAGGAGATGCCAGCTGTGCCTCAGCTCATTACAACACAAAAAAGTCAAGCTGGTAAATTTGCCTAAGTCAGATCAACACCAGGTTGCTGAGCTCCCAGACCAATCATCATCACTCTCAGTGTGATGCACGATCAGAGGTGACTCCTGGCATGACCCAGGAGACCACCCTGAGCACTCTGCTGGATGCAGCTGAGTGTGTGCCACTGCAAGGATAAAATTTATTCCATTAACAACAGCCATAAAACTCTTTGGGAAGAAGTGTCAATGTGCACAGAAGGGGACTTAAATACTTACTATGTTCCAGCCAGCTCTTGCCAAGCACACCATCCTGGAGGTAGCAGCAGCTACTCCAGGCTACAAATGGAAAGTTTTATGGGTATTTAGGGAAAGGTTATTGGCACAGAGATCAGCCACAGAAAGCAAACCCCTGTACAATTCCATCATCTGTGTTACCAAACTTTCCTAGATTGACTCTGCTCTTGGAGAGCTGCCATCATACACAGTGGCCTCCTTCTAACACCGTCATGGCAGAGCAACAATCTCTTCTTCTCCCTCTGATCAAACATTTCCCTCTGCACCACGAAATGTGTGGAAAATTATTTCTCTGCATGAATCATTAATGAGAGTTTTGTTTTTATTTACTGCTGCTGCCACAGAACTCCTTCTTTCACTTTTATTTTCCCTCCCCTTCTCCATTATTTCATTTTTGCTCGCTCATGTGCCAAATAGACCAGCTTCCTCTTCCTTTGGGAAAAACAGAGAAATAAATAAAATCTAACAGCACATCTGATGGGGAATGCACCATGTCTTGGCTCAGCATCTGTTCCTCAGAGCCATAAGTGATGGCACAAGGAGGACCTAAAAGGCTTCAGTCCAGGATCTATCCCGTGCCCAGTCTGGAGTCTGTACAAACAACACATCCCATGTTATTCCATTCTCCATGCTTCAAACCATGCTGGGAGTAAGAAAGTTTGGATTTTGTCCATCCAGGACACTGCACTGTGTGTTTCCTTGCTGAGTAAGCAGGGGTGCCTTGCTTGGTCCTGTAAAATACACCAAGCATCCCCAACACCAAGAGGGGACTGTGAGAAAAAGGGGTGTCTAAAGGGCATACAAGAGGAATAGCAATAATTTGGGGTACCTGAAGGAAAACACTGGGAGTGCTTTGTCCTGCAGAGTACATCATGTTTTTGGGGGAAAGAGAGTGTCACGGCCAGAAATACAAGAAACTCCCTTAAAGCCTCATAGATAGAAGAAGACAAAGATGAAGAAGACAAAGGAAAAGAAGAAGAAGGAAGGAGGAGAAGGAGAAGGAGAAGGAGAAGGAGAAGGAGAAGGAGAAGGAGAAGGAGAAGGAGAAGGAGAAGGAGAAGGAGAAGGAGAAGGAGGAGAAGAGGAAGAGGAAGAGGAAGAGGAAGAAGAAGAAGAAGAAGAAGAAGAAGAAGAAGAAGAAGAAGAAGAAGAAGAAGAAGAAGAAGAAGAAGAAGAAGAAGAGGAAAAAATCAGGAGGCAAAAGCTACACAAGACACTGGTGGATGCAGCTGGATGCACACGGGACAAAGAGCAGCTCACAGTGCTGGGACAGTGATATCAAGAGGCACAAAAACATTATCTGGGAGCATGCTGATGGGAAGACCTGAGGCCAGGAATAAAGGCAAGATAACT
The DNA here is from genome assembly GCF_047830755.1 of Zonotrichia albicollis. Taxonomy (NCBI): domain Eukaryota; kingdom Metazoa; phylum Chordata; class Aves; order Passeriformes; family Passerellidae; genus Zonotrichia; species Zonotrichia albicollis. Next base: position 9,822,597 of record NC_133860.1, read on the forward strand.
GACAGCTGCTGTGGGCAAAGAGAAGGAACACCTTTGCCTCTAATGAGGCTGAAGAGGAAGTGGTTACAGAAGTGCTGTGTGAAGTTGAGTCAGGAGGAGATAAAAGCCTGCTGAGTATCTGCAGGCCTGAAAGGCCTCTCCAGCTCAATTACCTTACTGTGCTCTTTGCACACATCGGGCTCCCTCCAAGGCAGCACAGAGGGTCAGGAGCCCCAGATTCACCACTCAAATCCCTGTTGAAGCAGGACCAGCACTTTGGATTATTACTCCTATAGACCCATAGAATCATTCAGGTTGGAAAAGCCTTCTAAGATCATGGAGTCCAACCATTCCCCAGCACTGCCGAGGCCACCCCATGTCCCCAAGTGCCACATCCACACATTTTTTTGATCACCTCGTGCATGGTGACTTTAACACTTTCCAGGGCAGCCTGTTCCAATGGCTGACCAACCCTCCAGGAAACAATTTATTCTTGTTATCTAATCTAAACCTCCCCTGGAGCAACTTGAGACCATTTCCTCTCATTCTGTCACTTGTAATACTTCTAACACTGACTCCAGGAGGATGTTAAAGGTTGGGACGGGATCAACACTTGAAGAGGAATCTAGTGTTGAGTCAGTCATGGTTACCACCTCTCTTCACCAATGAACCTTGGATTGCTGTCTCTTAATCTGAATCCTTCACTTATCTCCCAGCCAAAGTTTGGTCTGTTGTCTGTGATGGGCCAAGAGAGCCCTGAACTGAGGTGTCTGTGCTGCTGCTCCCCATCTGGAGATGGCTGTGGGCTTGAATAAGTTTTCAGCTCCTACCTAGAAGCATGCCACAGTTTATTGTTATTTTATTTTTTACTCACACCACTTTTTATTTTTAAGGGTTTTCCTTAAGGACTTTGGGAGGTCTGTTTGCTGAGCCAAGGATGAAGAAAGTGTTCTGTCCTAAAAGCCACACCTAGAAGACAGCATGTTTTAAGAGCAGATGTCTCTTCCATGCTGGTGATAGATGTGGAGGAGCAGTACTCATGCTCCTGTGAGTACCTCCTATGACAGAACTCTAATCTAATGTACCCAACACCTGTGAAAAAAAGCCATTTATGACTCCTATCCAAGAGAATTTGTTGGGCCAGTGCCCTTCTCTTTAATCCAACAGACTACAAGAATACCATTAACTTCAGGATGTCTACACTCCAGTCTGTCATGGCATCAGGGACCATGGCCTCCAATTTTTGTCTCACTTAAACACCAAAAGATGACATAGGCCATCAAGAAGCCCTACATCCATAAGACAGAGACTGCTGTCATCTTTAAAAGCATGCAGTTAGAATAATTAAAAAGGGAAAGTGTTTCCTTTTTCCGCTCTCACTTTTTCTGAATCAATGGAAAACAAAACTGATAGCTGGAGAGGCTTATTCAACTTTTCAGGAAGAAAATTGTCATGAAACAGAGAGAAAGCATGCCATTTTTCAGCCCATTAGTTGAAGATTTATGGAAATTGCAAGGATGTGGATGTATGGGTTAATATTTTAAACTGATTTGCAACCTTAGGAACAATGGACATGTATAGTAACACTTTGCCCAGATGCCTGCTGCAGCCCTTTACATGTGTACAGTCCTGTTTGAACACTTACTGAACTCCCCCAGTTAAGCTTTGTGTCTCTGATCCCTTCTGAAAAAGAACTAAGGGATTCAGCAGAGAATTATTCCCAGTATAGAATTCTATTGAATTCCCACTATAGAGCTCCATAGGAAGGCTTTAGAAAAGAGAGAAAAAAAAAGGGAAAAAAAAAAGGGGGAAAGAAAAACTACAGGAAGGATTTCCTTGTCTAGGAAACTAATAGGATTTCAGAAGAGTTTCAGTGGAAACCCCACCACATTCTCCAAAGCCAAGTATTTAGTGAGTCTAGAGGAGAGGTAGACATGGATCACAGCATCACTCCAGAATATGCTGGGTCTGGAAACACAGAGGGAAGTTAGGCCAGTGTCCAAGTCTTAGAAATCACATCAGTAGCACATTCAGGCTATGTGGATTCATATTGAGGGAAGATGTGCCTGTAACACCTTGCAGCTTGACCTCTGGTTTGAGTATCATCATTTTCTCCCTTCCATCTTAAAACTGGCTTCTCCATCTGCTAAAATGCCAGGACAGAAAGAGGATGATTCATTGTATACATATATATCTCAGTTTTAAAGGTTAAGGCTAACAAAAATTTCAAAGTAACTTAAAACCTCAGGCTTCCGATCCTTAACCCACCTCTAATTTTGAGGTGTTTGAGTGAGTCCTGGGTTACCCCATGCTTGCCTACCACACATTCTTCTGAAAAGATTTCCCAAGCACTGTTACTAGTTATACCATACTACAGTAGAGGAAACTTTGCTGTCATTGCTGCCATCCTCACAGAGCCCTCATCTGCCCAGGATTGCACAGCAGCCCTCACTGAGCCAGGAATTCACTCTTTTCAGAAGATGAGTAAGTCACCCACGACAGTATTTAGCCACAATGCCATCTCCTCCCAGTATATTGCAGAGCCAAGCCTTGGGCCACCTCATGCTCTGGTGCTCACCAGGGCAGGTCAGAGCCTTGTCACCACCTTGCGACCTCAGGTTTGTGTGGAAATTGCCCTCCTCTTGCATGGCTTTTCCACACATTCAAAAGGGCACATCACACTCAGCAGCCCTGCACAGGAAAGGTAACTCATCCTCACCATCTGCACAACTCCTGTATTCCCTGAAAAAACCCTGTGCTGGATGGACAAGGACACAAGCCCCACCAGAGTGCCTACACATGAGCAGGAGTAAACCTGACCCAGGGGTGTGTGAGCAGCGCCAAGGTCTGTATTCCCAGAGTATTTCCCTGGACACCTTCCTCTTTGGTCACCTGCTCTTCTTCAAAGTTTCTGCTTGGTCTTTTGAAGAGACATAAAGACAACAAAACCCTAAATGAAATAATGTCAGAAGGTTTCTTTTCATTCCCAGTCATCCCAAACCTTACTGAAAAGTTCATCATTGCATTTGGACAATTTGTCCTCCAAAGTAAATCCAGCTCCAGAAGGGCAAAATATTTCCTAACCCTGCTCTCTCTCAACAGCTGATAAATAGAAATTAGCTACTTCCTTCACTCATTTCCTCAGCTCTGAAAGATTCTCTGACTGCTTTTATTCAATTTAAGAAATTATTTTGTCTTCCTTTATTCCCCCAGCTGTTCATTCTCTTAACTTTGTACTCTCTACAACCAGCCAAATGCAAATTCAGAATCCAGGTGCCTGTTCCAGGTCCCAGCACCCAGCAGACCTCTAAAACGGTCCAAAAATCCAATGAACTTCACTTCAGGTGAAGCCTTCTCATTGGGAGGAGAAAGACCCAGTCTCCAGGTATTGCTAACCACACACACTTGCAAACTCATTTAATGTCTATATCAGCAGGAAAGAGGACCCTCAATATCCAATGTTTGCAAATCGCTTTCAGATCTGACAGTCCCCCCAGGCTCAAACACTGAGTTGAGGGGTTTTGAAGTCCATCTTTAATCAAGGTGACGATTTCCTAAAAGTGTAAGTAATTTTATTTCCTCAGCAAGAATAACAGGAAAGAGAGCCTTTTTCTATCAAGCTGGAAAGAAAGTAATGAGAGCAGAACCTACAACAGCAGCAAAACCAGTCCCAGCAGAAACCACAAGCCCTGCAGCAAAACACTGGAAACCTTCTCCACTAAGGTTCTCCCACAGAGTCTCACCTTCCTCTCTTTGCACTAGCTCTAAACTTTGTGTTTATGCTGCCCTAAGGTTTCCTGGACTTCCCAGCAATGAGGCTAGACCTTACCAGGGATTTCCTCTGTCTACTTACTATTTTATAGGTCACCTATATTAGAAAACTGTTCCTCCCTGTGAGGGTGGTGAGGCCCTGGCACAGGTTTACCAGAGCAGCTGTGGCTGCCCCTGAATCCCTGGGGGAGTTCAAGGCCAGATTGGGCAGGGCTTGGAACAGCCTGGGATGATGGAAGATATCCCTGCCCATGGTAAGGGGTGGAATGAGATGATGCTTAAACTCCCTTCCAACACAAATCTCTGATTCTGTGATTTTTACACACAGATTTGCTGCCCTCATCACCTGAGGAACGGTTAAACACAGCACTTACAAATCTCAAATCCTGCATGCCTGCATGCTGCGGTGGGCAAAATGCAAGTTCTGAGCATGGCTTAAAATCTGTCCCCCCATGCTTCATGGAGAGCATTTTGGCAGTTATTAATTCTGCCTTTCAGCATTGCCACAGGCCCACAGATCACAGATACTCCAGAGATGGGTGGTTAATGGGGAGATAGGAAAACCGCCTAGGCATATGGTTAAACAAATCAGTCATCAGTTCACTGGGACACCTTTCATTTCCATCACAGCAATCTGTTGGATCCCAGAACTGTTTTTACGTGGTTCATTAGACAATAGCCTTTCTTGCTACTAGTTAGGTCAAGAGTCAAAATTGCTGTGTAATTGCAAGTCTCAGGGCACAAGGCAAGAGTTTTTCAGTCCTGGAGGGTGTTGTCCAAAGGGGAAAGAAAACAGAAGGGAAAGATTATGTGTGAGCAATTGAGCCCTACTGAGAGGGAAAAAAAGTCACTGAAACTGAGATTAGGCAAATCTGGTAATGGAAAACAAGAGTCCTGTTGGTAAATTGGCACTTGCACCTAAGGGATGTGTGTGGTAGGGAAAAGGAGCTCAAAGGATGGGTCAAAAAAGAGCAGAGGAGGAGATTAAGCAGCATCTGAAGCCAAAAAAAAATTATGGTTGCACCTTTCTGAGCATTTAATTCCTTGTGTTAATTAAGCACACAGCAATAGCAGTTGTTAAACAAGAACAGTTCCCAACTTAATCAAAGTACAATATTATTGAAAACAATACAGAGCAACCTCAGCAGAGAAACCAGTGTATATCAAATCAAGCTAAATAGCTCAGTTATGATCATTATTAATAATAAATCATGGCCACTGTTTCTTTTGTTTGCCAACAACCAGCATAGTTTATGGCTCTGCACAAACCCAACACACCATTTTATAACATTTCAAAAAGTGCGTCCTCCTAAAATGATAATGTGTTAATAATCTATGCTGGGCTTTTTGGCAGGAATCAAAAAGCTCAAACGACTTGAAATAACATCAGCTAAAAATTATTTATTCCCCATCCCTAGTTGCAGAGAAAACAGAGGTTTTCTTGGCTCAGTTACTTCTCAATAGACTTCTGGTTTCAATTAAAACTTTGAGTCTGAGAAGTTTAAAAAAAAAAAAAAGTTGAAGCCAATAAGAGATGGAAGAGAAGTCTCCATTCACTGAGTGTTTCTGCTTTTGTTTTTTTCCCTATTTTTACATAACCCTTCTGAGCTAAGAGCACAGATTAAAGTACAAGTCCATTGTGTGGATGTTTTTTTTTTTTTCTCCTTTCAGCTCAAAAACAAATGGAGATGGAAAAAAGTTTCTCCTTTGAGTGGAAGGAGCTTCTGATGAGGGTGTAATCTCAGCAAAGGCTGAGGAAGTGCAGAAAGCTGTGCATGAAACAGACACTTGCACATTTTCCCATGAACGTGTCCAGTCCCTGGAAAGGTTTGGGGCCAGGCTGGATGGGGCTTGGAGCAGCCTGGTCTAGGGGAAGGTGTCCCTGCCCTGGGGGAAAATGGGGCTGGAATAAGATGAGCTTTAACATCCGTTCCAACCAAAACATTCTATGATTCTGTGATTCCCTGATAAGAACTTTTTTATTTTTGCTGTCCACAACACAGGGTCCACTTGTTTCCTCAGGTTCATGCCATCCCTACCTGTCTCCAGACACCTGATAACACCATTTCTGCAGCCTGCACCGAGTCAACCCTGCATGCAGGGGCTTTCAAACCACCGATTCTTCCCATTTGGGCCCGTAATATTCCACCCAGGACAGGCTTTGCCAGCAGCCCCCTCCTCCTGGAACAATTCCACCCACGCCAGGAGGCTCAGATGCTCTCCCCGACAGCGGAGCACCGGCCAGCTCTGCCCTCTCCTCTGCATCCTTTCCCGTGTGTGTGTGACAGACGGACACAGAAGGACACACGGAGGGTCCCCCCCACCCCAGAGCGGGGCCGGTGCCTAATGAAACACCTCTGTACGCCGCGGGAGCAGCCTGCCAGGCTCTCCATCCTCCATGCTCCCTCTCCTCCCAGAGCCCGGCTGGGTGAGCCCGGCTCCCGGCAGCCGCGGGGACACCGCCACCCCACGGCACCGGAACGGGTGGGCGCTCCCCTCGCATCCCCCGTGCGCATCCCCAGGGCACCGAACCCCTCTCATCTCCCCACCGAGGCCAGGGGAGCTGCCCGCCGGGGGTGTCCGAGCCGGGTGTGCCCCGTGTCCCCCCCGCCTGCCCGGCTTGGGCTCCCGGCGGCCAAGTGCCTTTCGAGCATCAGGCGTCAGGCCCGGGATTATCGGGGCCGTTTATTTGAAGCGGAAACGAATCGGAAATCCTTCTCTCAACTGCCTTTTGGAGACATAAATACAGCAAGCAGGCAGGCAGGCAGGCGGGCGGGCGGGCAGGGGCAGCGCGGGGAGCGCCGTGCCCGCTGGGGCGCTGCGATGTTGGGATGCGAACACACGGGCACACACCGACACACGGTGTGCACCCGGGGGTTCGATAAGGGACCCGAATTCCCTTTGCCCTGCGGGGGAACCCGGCGAGGAAGGGGTGTGAGTGCGAGTGTGAGTGCCAGTGTAAGTGCGAGTTCGAGTGCGAGTGTGAGTGTGTGAGTGCGAGTGCCCGCGCCGGGCAGAGCCTTGCGCCAGGGCTGGGGCTGACAAAAGCCGCCCGAGGCTGCGGCTGCGGGTCAGCCCCTGCTCCCGGAGCAGCAGCCCGGTGGGTGCTCAGCCTGCCCACGGCCAACTCCGCTCCCGCTCCCGGCGGGGGCTCCGGGGCCGGCGGGTCCCGAGGGCGGCGATCCTCGCAGTATCTAGAACCATTATCCAGCTCCGAGCGTGGCGGTGGGGCGGGATGGGGGGTGTCCCGCTTGGCTAATGACTGCCCCCCACGCCGTCCTCCTGCCGCTCCGTTGTTCCCCAAACCCGCGGCTTTTCGGGTTGCTGCGCGTCCTTTTCAATGTCAAAACACGGCGGGGCCACCCCGGGGCAGCGGCGCCCCCCGGTTCGGCCGCGGAGCCCCGCGCACACACACGGCGCTCACACTCACGCTCACTCACACTCACACACGCACAAATCCCCATAAGGTTACAGCGCTGCTCTCTAGCTCCACTTAACCTGCAATTTACGGAGCGGGGGGGGAGGTCGTGTCCCCCTATCCCTCCCCAGTTTCCACGGGCACACACATAGCTGCCACCTACACGTATAAACACATGTGGGCTACCCAAAGCGGGGGCCGGGAGAGGGGGTATGTGGCGGGGGTGTGGGGTGGTGGTGGTGGGGGGGAATAAATACATTATTCAAACTCCTGGAGAAAAAAATTCCAGCCCTTTCCCGGTCTCGGAGGCAGCACCGGTGCCCCCCACCCCACGAGAGCCACACGCAGACACGCACACATGCTCCCAAAGAGGCACAAAGCGTGGGGAGGGAAGGGGTCGGAGAGGATGGGGAGGAGGACTCGCATGCAATGCACAGAGGAGAAATGTTCCCCCCTCCCCAAAAAGAAAAAAAAAAAAATAAAGCCCTTTTCCGCGCCATTGCAAAGTCGCAACAGAGAGGAGGGAAAAAAAAAAAAAAGAAAAAAAAAAGGGGACATTAACTTTTGCATGCAGAAGGGGGAAAAATTAAAAAAAAAAAAAAAGAAAAAAAGAAAAAGGGGGTGAAGGAACAGGAGAGAAGCGTACGATCCTCCCGCAATTCCGATCACCAAGGCAGACCTTTCCTCGATGCCTCAGAATTTTCCTTTTTTTTTTTTTTTTTTTTTTTTTTTTTTTTTTTTTTCCCCGCATTTACTAACCCATATCCCCAAAACGGCAGCGGGGGTCTTCTTAGCAGCTTCCTCCTCTTCTTCTTCTTCTTTCTTCCTCCTCCTCCACCTCCTCCTCCACCTCCTCCTCCTCGTCGTCGTCGGATTTCCCCTCTTCTTCTTGTCTGTTCTGTTTTAGATCCCGGTTTCAATCCCTCGCCACAGCCCCCAAAGGTGCTTTAGCTTGTGTTGCGGCAAACCCATGGCGGTGTTCATCTGTCAGATGGGGATGAGGGGAGCGCCCGGCCGCGCCGCGCCGCGCACGCAGAGCGCACAGGGAGGAGCGCGGCGGGAGGAGGAGGAGGAGGAGGAGGAGGAGGAAGGCACCGCGGAGAGAGAGAGAGAGAGAGGGAGATGGACGGACACACAGACGGAGAGACAGCCCGGGAGATGAGAGATAGATAGATACGGAGGGGATAAATAGAGCGAGATAGAGAGAGGGGAAAAAAAAAAAAAAAAAAAAAAAAAGGGGAAAATGGCGTCTTGGAAAGCCGGAATCCCGGAGTAAATCAAATTAACACGCAACACCCAGAGCAGTCCCGGCTAATTTTAGCAGGATCCAAAATAAAATGGAAAGGAAAAAAAAGGGGGGTGAGGAGGAGGAGAAGGGGGGGACGGGGGGTGAAAGAAAGGAGGAGGGGGTAAGAAGGAAAAAAAAAAAGAGAGACCGAGAAAAAAAAAAAAAGCCCCTCAATGCACTGGATAAAATCCTGGATTTGAAATCGATGGAGCTGGTCTCCAGCTCTCTCGCTTTTTTCTTTTCTTTTTCTTCTTTAAAAAAAAATTCTTTGAAGGGGGGGACTCTTTTGCTCTCTGCTTGTTGTGGTTGGTTGGTTGGGAGCCTTTTTGCAGGGGGGGCGAGGTTGCGGGGAAGCGTTTTCGGTTTTGCTTTTCCCGGCGAGGAGTTTCAAAAATATTAAAAAAAAAAAAAAAAGAAGAAAAAGAAAAAGGAAAAAAAAAAAAGAATAAAAGAAAGAAAAAGAGCAAAGCCCCACCAGGAGGAAAGGGCTGCTCGGCGGCGGCGAGGAAGCTTCTTGCCTTTCTTCGCGCTCGGGCTGGGCTCGGAGCGGGGCCGGGGCTCCGGCGGGGCTGCGCCGCCCGCCCCGCTCCGCTCGCCGCGCTCCCCCCGCGCCGCCCCGCGCACGGAGGCGGAGGGAGAACCCCCCTGCCCCCGGTGCGGCCGGAGCGCCGCTCGCAGCCTCCTCACCCGGCGCGCTCGCACACCCGCATCCCCTTCCCCCGAGACAGGGCGTGCGCCTGGGGGCGGCTGTTTGCTCCCCCGAGGGATTTTTCCCTTTCTCTGTCTTTTATTTTGTCTTTTCGGTCTGGTTCTCTCCCCCCACCCCTCCCGCGCTCCTGCCTCTCGCTCTCCCTCCCTGCGAGGGGCGGCGATTTGGTTAAGCAGATCTGGGGGGCTGATGTCTCTCTCTTCCCTCCGTTTGCATCGCTCGCTCCCGGAGTCCTGCGGCAGCGGGGGCGAAGTGTGGGGGATAAATGGGAATGATCAGGCACACACACACACACGCACACGCACACACACGCTCTCACACTCACAGACTCACACGCAGACACGCTCTCGGTGTGCCTGCAATGCTCGGCTCCGGGTTAATGTACTCAACAGTGCCACTACCTGACACAACTGCAGCACTGATGGGGGCAGGGGAGGGAAAGCAGAGGAGGTGAGATTCAGGGCAGGGCTATTTATCCCATTTATCCCACCCCGGGCTCAGCCTCTCCCACGCCCTCCCGGCCAGCCCCCCGTGTGCTTTTCGCGGCGGGTTCTTGACCGGGGTGAGGCATTTTTGGGGTAGAGCGGCTGCTGCTGCTCGGGCCGCGCTGAGAATTCCCTCTCTGGGGCTGGGGGAGATAAGCAAGGACTCTCGATCCCTGATTTAAGGAATAAATCCACCCCTCCAATCCCAGCACCTTTCATAATGGACCAGAAGCAGTGTAAAAAACACAACACAAACCCAGCTGCAGGCCGGTGAAGTGGTGCAGAATCCCAATTGTTGGGCTGTTCCTTTCCCACCCTCACTCTGCCAGCAGTCTGGATGACGCTGCCTTTTGGTCTGCCAGCTGGGCAAACCTTTGCTCACAGGAGTAAATTGTTGGCTTGCCTGAGTGACCACAATGAGGATGAGGAGGAACCCCCGGAGGAGGGAAGACCTGTGGAATGGAGCTGTGGAGTTGTGCTTGGAGATGAAGATAACATTCCAGGGGCAAGAGGGGGAATGTAGGGAGTACCCCACTGTGCTCCTTGATCCCTTGCAAAGATGGTGCCACAGGGCTCCCTGTCCCGGAGTGCTGCAGGAGGCTCAAGGAACACCAAGTTCCTCCTCTTTGCCCTGGGACAGAGGGTGGCTTCAGGCCATCATCCCGGGTCACCTGAATTCAGTGTGCAGCTGATGCAAGGGTTGGATTTATGCACATGTGTCCTACATGGTGACCACTCAAAGGACCATCCCTTTGAGTGGTCACCATGTAGGACACGTGTGCATAAATCACCGGCCATGGAGGCTTATTCATGTGCCATTATCCCTTACATCATAGAATCATATAGAATTATTTGGCTTGGAAGGGACTTAAAAGATCTTGTCCCACCCCCTGCCATTGGTAGGGACATATTCCACTATCCCAGGCTTCCCCAAACTCCCATCCCACCTGGACTGGGGCACTTCCAGGGATGGGGCAGCCACAGCTTCTCTGGGCACCCTGTGCCAGGGCATCACCACCCTCACAGCGAAGAATTTCTTCCTAACATTCAATCTAAACCTGACCTTTTTCAGTCTGAAGCCATTCCCCCTCCAGGCCCATGTAAAAGTTCTTCTCCAGCTCTCTTGGAGCGCCTTTAGGCTCTGGCAGGGGCTCCCTTAGAAAGGCCTTCTGTTCTCCAGACTGGAAAGCTGCAGCTCTCTCAGCCTCTCCCTTCAGGAGAAGCAGCAGACGCACAACCCAGGTTGCACTCTAACCCAAAATGGGTGGAAGAGATTTGTGGGCCCATGAGATGCCACCACAGCCCTCCCAAAAACCCTCAGCAAACTCAGCTGCCTGGGTGAGTGTGTGCCCTCAGCCCCACTGTGCTCCTGGGGAAAAATTCCTGGGTAAAAGCCACACCAAAGCATCGCTTCCCTTTGGATCTCCCCGTGTGACTGACATCCACCAGAAACCTGCAAACCCCAAACACCCGAGCTCAGGTGAGGCAGCCTGTCCTCCCCTCATGGGCTTTTCCTCATGCTTCTCTCCGACAGGAGAAAACAAATAAATCAGCAAAATGCACAAGAAGCCTCCCAAATGACAAGCAGCAGATCAGCCCCATCTCCATCCCAAACAAACACGGGACTCGCAAACCCCGGGATCGGAAATGTCACTCCGAGCACATCGACGTTTCTGATTGAAACCAAACAGGGATTGTCATTTCCAATCCGCTCTTTGACATGGAAGGGAGGCTTGTTTGTTTGAATTAAATCACCCAACTGGAGCTACGTTTTGTCATTTTGTATCTAAACAAAAGGGAAAAAGAAACAGTTTCAACATTTCTTGGCAGAGCTGGCGCTGACATTTCCCCGCGAAGAATTCTGGTTTTGAAAATGAAAACTTTTGGCAGGTGAACTCTGTATCAAAGAACTCTGCTGAACATCATCTTCCTCCTTGGAATAAGCTCACAAATGGCTATGAAATAATTGGCATTATTAAATTAATGCAGAGAACCAAATTATGGAATCAAATGCTCCCGCAAAAAAAAGAGAAAAAGAAAAGGGAAAAAAAATCACATTTGCTTCCCCTTTGCTAGAAAATAATATTTTGATTATATCCAGTGAATTTAGGATAAAAAGTGTTTTCTGAGCCTTTTCGCTTTTTAATTTGTGTTTATTTACTTCTGGAGAGGATACATATACATAAACAAATGTATTTAAGCAGCCCCACAAAAAATAGTTTCAAAGTGAGTTCAATTTAGAAAGCAATAGAGATAATGGCTTATTTAATGCTCGCTTTGAAAACATGGCAGAATTTGAAGAAACAAAAATAAAAAAGATTCAGACCTAGCAAAGGAAATTTGTGATTCACCCAATGTTATTTTTAGGCCTGTCATATGTATAACTGAAAGAAAAAAAAAAAAAATCACACCTGGTTACTTTTACTTGTAGAGATCAAACTCCGTCAGGATAAATTTCATAAACAGAAAAAGACCCATCCCTTTGAGTGGTCACCATTCAGGACACGTGTGCATAAATCACCCCGGATCAGCGCTGACATCAAAGCTTTTCTGACCTGTGGTTTTGTCTTCTAGTTCTAGAAAATTTTCCCTCTTTTAAACAACCTCCTCCCTCTGTCTCTGCTGTGTGTCAAGGAGTTCAATCTGAGTGGATAATCTCAAAGAGGAAGTTCTCTCCTCTTTGTTCTTTCCACTTAAAAAAAAAAAAATAAAATATGATGGCATTTCATAAAGTTGGTTTGGTTCTGCAGCAGACCTGAGATGAGTTTCCTATTTGTGCCTAACAGTCTACACATAACCTTGACTGCATGAGACAGATGTGTTGTAATGAAGGCCATGAGCCTGTTGTTTTTATATAAATAGCATGTTAAGTTAAATATCTATATAACTCTCCCAAAGTTCAAGGTATGAATTAAAATCACGCAGAATTATTGGGCGATTTGTAAGTCAATGTGAAAGATAAAAAAATAAAATAAAATCTTGAGAGGCCTGCAGTAAAACAGTGGTAACTTCATAGGATACAAAAGTACAATCAGATCATTAAAAATATGTAATTACTATTAAAATTGCTTAAAACAGAGACTTTCTTTATGTGCTGTCTCATCAGATATCTAGCACATTTCTGAGATTTATGTAGAAGATTATCTATCTATCTATCTATCTATCTATCTATCTATCTATCTATCTATCTTTCTCTCTATCATCTTATGATCATTTATCTATTTATATGTACAAACAAATTTCAGATACACAGTTTCCAACTTCTTGTATCCCACCACAATCAAATTTCAAGACAAGTGAAAACAGGGGGGAAATGTGAACATACTTCAATATTCTCTCTTTTTTTTTTTTTTTTTTTTTTTTTATTTCCCATCAGAAAATAGTAATTCAACTGTTTGGACAAATTAGAAATAACAGTGATTTTTAATGTAACCCTTTTATTTTATAAATCTTTCAGACATCTGGTATCAAGTTTCAACATTGTTGTGTGAACAATGACAGGCAAGAATCAAAATTCAGGGCCAAGGGTTTGGAAACCAAGTGCAAAACTAATTTTGGAAGACATAACTCCCCTATTTTGGTTGATTCTCCATGGTTTTAGGACATTCATACCCGCAGCATTCCCATCCCAAACCATTTCCCTTGCACATTATTTTGATAACTCAGAACTGACACCCTTGTCTCAGCATCCTCATGATGCTGACAAAGGCTGTGTCATGTTGGTTACTGTCCAAAAACAAGAGGATTTTGTCTCCAAGTCCTCAACCAGGACAATTAGGAGAAAACTTTGGTGGCTTAACAACCAGGGAGACAACAAAATGGGAGTCTCAGGCTCAAACCCAGGCTTTTCTTATCTGTCTGACCTTTCCACATCCTTCTTTACCCCTGTGGAGGTGGTGTCTAAACATTTCTGCGCACACAAAAGTTGCAGTGCTCAGTGCTGCAGAGCACCAGGCCCTGCCCTTTGCTCAGACACTCCTGTCCTTTGGAAACCCTCTGAATATTTGCTCTTTCAACATCTACCAGTTTGCCACTGCTTTTATTGTGTGTTGATGTTTCTCAGTCTTCCCCGAGCAAATGAGTGACTCTGATCTCGTAAGTGCATTCAATTCTTTCCTTCATAAAAAAAAAAAAAAAAAAAAAATCTTCAAAGAAACTAATTGCTAACAAGCATCAAAACCCATCCTGGATTCTCATGTGCACCTTTGCCTTAGGATGGTGTGGATTTCCATCACAGTTTTCATACAGATGACAATTTTGCATCTATACGTACATATAGCCTTCAATGTGTGTACTTATGTATATCGAAGGTTTATAAGCTATCACAGGAGCAGGAACATGAATAAGAAGCACAAAACCTCAGCAGAAATGTGACATCAGTCAATGAAGCACAAGACAGGCAGGAGGCAAGTGAAAGCTGCATAATTTAGGAGAGGGAGTGAATGGAATTACTGGATCTGTTTGGGAATTTTGGCTATAAAGAATGGCTTAATCTAGTTGGGGAAGCCATAAAAGGAATTGATAACCAGAAGTTGAATTCAGAGAAAATATCACATTGAAATGAAGATGTACAAGGTTCATAGCAATTAATCACTTCAGAAGCTTAATGGGAGGGTGGGTAAAAATCACCATCTCATGACATTTTCAGCTTGGAGAGTGGATGGCTTCCCAGAAGAAATGTTTTAGCCAAGCAAAAGTAATTGGGTTCAGGACAGGAGCAGACATGAAATGAGTTAAGAACTGCCTAACTGACAGATCTCTGAAAGCAATTGTCAATGCAGAATTATGGCCAAAGAAGAGTGTTACTAGGGTTTCCTCTTATGCTATTCATCAGTGATCTGGAAGTAAATATAAAACTGCTCCTGATGACATTTGTAGATGACATTATGGTCACTGAAATAGCAAAGCATGAGAGTCCATGGCCTGATGTAGCAAACACTGCCTGGCTTGGGCAAACTAATGTGTTTTATTGTACTAAGATGCTTCTTACAAACCCAGAACAAAAACCTGGACAAGCCTGGCACTGCCAGCTCTGAGTTGGAACCTCAAACCTGAAAGTGCTGGTGTGAGTCTTGGGTTGAATTTTAGAGGCTGTCCAAGCCACATTTTAAGACATATGGTGACAAAACTGGAGAGGGTATAGCAAAGAGTAACAAAAACAAATACTTGGGGAAAATGGGAAAAAAGTACTTTAGAGCAAGGGTTGAAGAATTGCGTTTAGCCATCAGAAATATGTTTGATTGCAGATGGAAAGAGGTTTGTATGTGAGAAAATTAAATGATATCAAGGGACTGGGCATAGGTTCCTAAACTCTAAAGGAAGAGGACTGGGACCATTCTGCAACATTTCACAAATAATGGTTTAATTGACTCTTATTCACTGTAAATTCAAATAATTTCTAACTCTGTCCACACACTGCAATTGGAAAACCTCACTCAAACATTTGGGGTCCACATTGGGCCTGAGGGTCACATCAGTCAGGTGCAGTTCTGGATTTGGTCTGAGATTCTTTTCTGGAAATAAAGTTTAACTGAATAAAATATAGCTATCCTTTCGCCTTAGCCAAGCTGAATCCCTGATCACAGCCTAGATGGCCTGCATGGTCCTTTCTGGCTTGGCAGCCTGGGAAATGAATTTGCAAAAGAATTGTGTAGATGCCCCTTGAACTTTGCTGACAGAAAGGTGCATACAGTGCATTTCTCGTGGGAGCTGCCCTGTAGCAGCAAGCAAAATCTTACTACTTCAGGGTGAAAGTGGCCATTCAGGGACTGAAGAAACAGTTCAGCCATAAGGTTAGGTCAAATCGTGACTTTTCAAGAAATTGTTGAACCCCTGAAACAGCAGGGTTTTGGTTTGGCTCTGAAAATTTGCTTGGAAAATTTGGCTCAGAAAATTCCTCCAACCCAAGATGGATTTCTTGGTATAAAAAGGGACACAGCTTTACCTTCATGGTTAGATCTCAGTGGTGATGTGTGATCTCATTTGCAACCTGTTAAATCAGAGCAGATACCCAAACCTTGTCTTCCAGTCACTGCTCCAAGAATGACACAGCTGGCTGTTCTTGGGTGGGTCTGCCACTTTATTTTATTAGGTTGTTCTTTTAGGCATAGATAACATTATTTGAATCAGAAATTATTGATTTATCTTGTCCAAGTGTGTTCTCAGTCCCATGGAGAGGCCAACAATTCTTGTTTCTCATGAAATAAATAATGCAGAATGGCATTGGTTTTATTAAAATATATGTACCTAATCCTCCCTGAAAACAACCTCCAACAAAGCCCACACCAACAATGCTAAAAGAATAAGAAAATGTCTGCTATCTTTGTCTGTATAACTTTCTTGGGCTAGTCACAGGGCAGGAGACACAGACCACAAGATAAAATCAGCAGTAAGAGGGTGAGCTGATGTTGGCCCCAATGATTATTTGGAGGAAATAAAGAAAGAGCATGTCCACATGCTATTAGTAATGTGTAAAGTCCTTTAGATGGCAGTGGATAATATCCATATGGATATCCATCCATAGATAATATACATATGGAGAGAAACCTGTTCTCAATACCTCTGCACCTTCTTTATCTAAAATTTAAATCACCTTCCCTTCCCTCCCAGGGCTTCGCAAAACTTGACACATGGATGCTTTTTATGCTTAAATTATTCATCATTGTTGTGGGACACCCGAAACTTTTGAAGATGGAAACATGAGGAACGAGGTGGATCTCGTTTCAGAGCGGAGCAGCAGTTTGCAAACATTCTCCGGGGTGTTTGGCACCGTGTGCTGCTCCAGCCCGTGCACACGGGGAACAGGATCCCGCAAGGCCAGGGTGCAGCATCTGACAGGAATAACTGCTGGGATCAAGCCTCTGTCATCTGTGCTGGATCTCAGCTGCAGCAGGGACAGCCCTGTTCAGGCACCAGGTTGGTCAGAGCACAGGGTGGGAGGTTTGAGCCCTTTCCATGGTGAGCTGTAGCACATTGCGCAGAAAGCAGGTTGTGTTTGTAAATTCCAGGTGTACAGCAGAGCCTCGGGATACCTAATTTTGCCTTTTCTCTCTTTTCCTTGCAATTGCCACACCCTCACGGGTAATCAGCAGTAGTTGATATTAAGCAATGAGTGTAAACTTGACTTAGCCATAGCAAATCTAGGGTGGGTAAATCCTGTGCCGGCCACCGCGCTCATACAGGAAAACCAAATTAACTTTATAATGGCGTAAAGAGTGGTCACATGCCATCCAAGTAGCTGAGATTAAAAAGCAACTGAGCTGTCACAAGCCCAAGATGCCAATAAGGCCTCCCCATCAAAGAAGATCTTAGAACAACAATTAATTGAACTCCACGAAAGCCCAAACTGGGATTAGATAACCCTGGCCCTAAATCTTGATGCTCACCCCTACTGAAGCATCCGCCCGAGAGCTCTGACACATTTCCTGGCACTCCCAGGGTGACACCCAGCCTGGCATCGGGTGACACAGAGATGCCCTGATTCACAGGGAGCATCCCGAGTTACCTGGGCTCTCCGTCCCGAGGGAAAACTGGAATTCCAGGTCTGCAGAACCAGAAAGCCTGATCGATTCCCTGTGTTCCAGGGAAAGCACAGCACAACTTTTTAGCTCACACCTCAGTCATTTATCAATGTTCTCTTTCTTTACCACCGAGATAAATTTTGAAAAAAAAAAAAACCCAGAAAACAAAAGCATAAAAAACCCAACCCCCCCCCAAAAAAAACCAAAAAACCGAAAAAAACCAACAACAAAACAACCCAAATCTACACGTGTGAGTGGGGCTGAGGCGGGTGGGATCTGCCTCACGGCTGCAGCACTGCCGTGCCTGCTTTTCTTGCCCTTTTCGGCGGCAGGCTGCCTGATGCGCGGAGTTTTGGGTGGTTTTGGTTGAATAGCCATGAAGCATTGCCCTCTGCCGGCAGGTCGCACACCTGGCTGCGAGCCGCTCCTGCTTGGGGGGAATGAAATCTCAAGCAGTTTATATAAGGTGATTTAAATTTTGGAAAAGAAAGGAGGGCAAAGCCAGAAGGAAAAAAAAAAAAAATTAGAAAAGAAGAGCATCAGCAGCAAAAGGATCACTTCTGTCCTTAGAATTTAAAAGACAAATACATTTTCATGTTTTGGGGTTTTTTTGTTGTTTTTTTTTTTTAATTTTATTTTGATCATGCTTTAAAATATCAACTGACAAAGCATTTCTTGCTACAGCTGCACAACATTGTGCTCATGCAGCAGCATGTGCCTTTGAGAGAGGCTCGGGGCGCAGCCCACTGTTCATTAGAAGTGAAATGCAGGCTAAAAACACAGATGTCAAAAAGTCACTGCCAATAAAAAAATTGTCAGAGGATGCAGAACACCTTTGGTGCTAATTTGGCCCTTTCTTACAGCAGGGCCTGAGCAATTCACAGTCTCCTAAAATACATTTATCCTCACAATCTGCAAGACTTGAGGGGGACTCCAGTGCTCCTATTTTTCTGACAAGGAGGCAAGGCTTAAAACAAAAAATAAAATTATTTTCCTTGGGTTGCAATGGGAGCCTTTGACAGGAGGGCTTGAATTCATATTTCTCACACCTTTCTAGTTCATACATGAGCTCTCTGTGCTCTGAAGTTTGCACCAACTCTGTCCAGCTTAACCTGGGAAGAGTTTAGAAAACAGGATATATTTTTAACATTTTTCACTTTGATGAAACTCTGCATCTTAAATAAATTATATAATATAGAGCAGGAAACTTCTTCCGAGAGCAAGCTAAAAATATAAGATTTTTTTTTCTTTTTTTTTTTTCTCTCCATCACAGCTCCTGTTCCCAAATTACACTTGCCTTGCTCAGTCTTAGAAAGTTGACACAGAACAAATTGTCCTATGTAAATTGCAAGTTTCCCTTCTGATTGACAGCGATCCACAAAGATGGATTAATTCCAGAGGAAGTCAAGCGAAGACTGTGCCATCACTATTAACCCAATTATAAAGATGCTCCAAATTGCTGTGGAGCTGCCAGCGCATCCTTCGTGCGATGCCTCACGTAGATTTGAAGCGCAGGAGCCAGACAAAACACAGGTGAGGGGGATGCAATGGCAAACACGGGCCGTGTGTGAGCAGTTTGGCTCCCTGGGCTGCCCCAGCCTTGCTGGGGAGGGACAATCCCTCACTCCCTCCAGGACACTTTGATCCTGAGGAAAAGCAGTGGGCAGCCAAGCATAGGACCTGCTGCATTCTTTCTGCTTGTTTTGGCTGCTCTTGTCCTCAAACCAAAACAAGTCATTAAGGGAGCAAAGACAATTATTCTCTGAAATTTGTGCAAGGGGAAGGGAGTGAGAGCAGGGGCTGCTGTGAGATTGGTATTGTCACACAACTGATGTGATTGTGCCACTCCTGACTGCAGAGCCGTGACTGAGTTTATCAAGGTCTACTTTTGCAAGTGATAATAAACCTAATAGCTGCCCACAACTTAATATTTTTTCTTGCACCACATATGTTCACTTTTGGTCCTTGGATTATTTTTTTTTTCCCTCCCGTCTCCATCTGTTCTTTTGCCTTTGAGGTACTTTAGTTACCATGGAAATGACAACATCATCTGGATGGGCGGAGCTCTGTGCAGTGTAAAGTTGGTTTCCTACATGAAGTGTTCAGCAAGGTATGGGGGTGGCTGACAAAATTACAGCATCTCATGTGATAGCTTTCCATGGTCTTGGTGTGCAGCAGGGAGATACCTGTGTGTGCTCACGAATGCACGGGGTCTGCTCCAGGAGGGGGATGCTGCTCCTTTTTGATCTGCCAGAGGAAATCTTTCACTTGAGCCCTTCATGACTGATTCCTTCCAACCTTTAGCTGCAAGCTGGATTTAACTTGTCAGGCTCCAGCCGTAAGACAGCTTCTGAGTGCTGTGATTGTCAGATGGGTCAGGCAAGGAGGAGAGCTCATTCCCTGGAGATGTGTGTCTTTTGTCAGCGTTGCCACAGAGGAGAATAAGAAGAGTTAATTCGGTGGGTGGTGGTTACACAGGTTTTTGTTGTTTGGTGATGTGTGTGGCATTGACTCCTTGGCCTCTGTGAGGTGCCTCGTGCCTTCAGCAAGTTCTCATGACAAATGATCTGTGCTTAATACGATCCAGAGATCACATAAAGCAACTGTACATGGACATCACAAGTTTAATCCCAGCAAATCTGGTGAATCCAAGGCAGAGCCCTTGTTTGTACCAAATCAGACCTTATTTCACTAGTGACTCTTTGGACTTTAATACAGAGCCAGAAGCTATTATCCACTATTAGCCCTTACAGCACCTGGCAATATTGATTATACAGCCTCGTGGAGATGAAGGTATTTTAGATGAATAACGACTTTTGGCAGAGAGTACTAAGAAAAGGGCCAGATATGTCAGAAAGATGAGAATTTGGCCCATGACACTCAATATTAAGGTCTGTACAGCCTCCAAAATGCTTTTAAGCTAGTTCATATATTCTGTGGATGTCTCTTAAAGAATCTGAAGTGCTCTCTGCTTGTCTCATCAGGAATGTGGATTGGGCCAGGGGATGCATCACTGAAAAGATTTTAACAAAATTCCCACTGAGACCATAGGAACAGTAAAGTGCTAATTCATCAGAACCTCTGCAAACAAGGGGTTCTGGTGGAGTGTCTCAAACACAGCCAGTTCTGGATGGCTCAGCATTCAGTTCTTAGGACTTTTGGTAGGGAAAGGTTGAGGAACTCAAAGAGAATCATGGTGTCCCATGTGCAGTCCATGCCTTTGGTCAGTGCTCTGTGTCTGCTCAGCAAGGAAGCTGAAGGTTAAATCCTTGGATCTTTTATCCTAAACGTACTTTGTCATGTGGCTAGAGTGATAGCATTTGTTTATTTCTATTATAGTTATTTTTAGGTGCTCTAACTCCAGCTGCAGCCATTTCTTGCTGCAACAATCCTTTCAAGAAACATCCTCCCCAGCAACACTGAAAATCTTTTCCATGGAGAAAAAAGCAAAACCAGGAACTAAAATAATCTAACCAACTCAGCAGTCAGCATTAGAAATCATTTTCAGGGGCACATCCCAGCAACAAATAAACTCATGATTCTCAGAAAGCTCAGAAACTGCTGGTGGTGCTGGGAGATTTTGCAGTTTATGAAAATCGATCATTTGGTCTATCGTAGGCACCAAACTCGAGGGCTGGGAAGGCTTCAGCCAATTCCTTTGAATTTTTTTTTTTTGTGTTCTTTGGCTGTGGAGAGCCAGAGCATTCTCATATCAGGCACCATCCTGGCCAAAGCATGAGCAATTTCACCCGCAAGCTCTGGGGTGAAGAGCGTGCCCTGCTATAAGATTTTGGCCAGGTGTGACAGACCTGCCCATGGTGTGAAGGGAACACAGGAGAGTGCTCATCAGGCAGATGCATCAGGAGAAAGTGAGGGCCTAGGGGGGGAGAAAAGGCTGTTGTCAGCCTTCTTAGGGGTGGGCATGTCTGGAGCCACAGCTCTGCAAAGGCTGCTGGCAGCGCTGCGGCGTCGCGCTCCCGACACGACAAAATGCTTAAACAAACCAACAGATGCTCCCAGCATTGGTTTGTCTCTGCAGCAGCTTCCATGTGAGCCCAGTGTGAAGCATGATGGAGTTACAGGGAAACAGAGGGAGAGAGGCTCAGAGAGGCTCAGAGAGAGGGTAAGTGGTCACCAGCACAGGCTCCAGTGCTCTCTGACATGGATCATGGGGAAAACACCGGAGCCAATGAGACAGATTGGAAACCTCTGGGACAGACATGAGCAGGACCAGTAAGAACAAACAAAAAATCCTCTCTTGCTATAATATGGCAAGCAAAGAGCATGTGGGCATTCAGCAGCAGATGGCCTCTAGGCACCTCAATGGTGAAATTAAATAATTTTTGCTGCTCGATGCTCAGCTTTCTTTCAACTCAAACTTAAAGTTGATTTTGCTGGAGTTGGTTCAGCAGTCCTCAATCACATTTTTTTTTTCCCCCTAAGCATCGGTTCTCCCAAAGTCTCCCTAGCAGGTTGCAAAAAGAACTGTCAGGGTGCTTGGCCACCACACATGGCCTTCACCTGTGTCAATGATCCTCACAAGGATACAGGGCGTTACAAGGAAGGGGAGCAGGAATTCATCACGCAGGAGCTCCCTGACCTCCAGGGAAATGTGCACAAGACACAGATCCAAGGGCAGATTGGGTATGAGGAGACATGAACTCATCCTAGACATACAAATATGTCTTTATTAGATTGAAGGTAGGGTTGTAACAACCTGGAGACAACCAGTTGTCTCCTTCCCTTGAGTTGGTTGGCAGTGGGAATTCAGCAGCCAAAAGGGAGGTAATCCAAGTGCAGGACCCAACATTGAGGTTTCTTGCCATCTGCTGAGCAGTTGAAGCCACAGGGAGGTAAGCAGGTCTCTCATTTCGCAACAGGTTTATCCTTCACACTTTGTAAGAGGCGTTTTACAGTTCAGAGGTAGCAAGAAAAAAAGTATGACTTACTTTTTTTCTGATATAGAACTTTATAAGGAAATAAATTGCAAAAAGTTAAAGTTTTGTGAATTTGTCTTTGAGGTATCTGGATTTTTTATGAACTGTTTGTGTTCTACATTTGGATTACAGCTTGGTGAGCAATCATCTTCTGGAGTTGAAGCTCTCAAAATAACATGATTGTTTTTTTGAGGTTATTCCAGTGGGGTTTTTTTCTTGCTCTTTTTCCCACCAAAATGGTAGACTAGGCAGGGTAAAGAGGGGGAATATGTTAAATTCAGTGTGGCTTTTTTTTTGGCTGTAATTTCCTAATTTTTAATAATTATGGGAACTAGAGAACATGAAAATAAGGTATTTTGACCTGAAGAGATAAACCTTTTCTGACCAAATTAAAGAAAGCAATTAAATGAATGAAATGTGTATTCACACATTAATTTCACACATCTTAATCTGGGAGTTTGGGGGGCTTTAGGGGTTTATGTGGAGGAAGCACACACCTCTTTGCAAAGTGTCACCACTTTGATGACACTTATAAGGATGAAGATATTAAAGATCTTATAAGGATATAAGATCTATGTATAAGATATAGATCTATATATAGGATGTAGATCTGTATATAAGATATTAAGATCTTATAAGGATGAAGATATTAAACCAATGTTGAAAAGCAGGGTGGAAGGTCTGGTACGTGGGTTTTATATGTTCAGGGTTTCTTCACCCCAGCAGGAAGTGGGGAGAAGTGGTTTGCATCAGCTGCACTCTCTACATTGTTTTCTCATTCGTCACCAAATGCCAGGAGCTGCAGTAATCCATCCTGGAAGTGACAAACATATGATACCGTGTGGCCTGATCCTGTGGGAGGAAGGGTGGAATTTCCTATGGGTGCAGATGCCTCAAGAAAAAAAGTACTTTTTTTAAGCCTGCAGTCTTTTCCTGGCTGTCCTGTGCTGGTGACAAATGGATCACAAAATTTCAGGACTTTACGCTGTTTCATCAGTCTCCTCTAGTAATTTCTATTGGTTTTATTGTGAGTTTTTCTCTTTTGATTCCATAGGGACCATGGTAGATTTGGACTGTGGAAGGAATCATTCCCACATAAACAAAGAATTAAGGTTGGGGGGCTTTTTTCTCCCTTAATTTACTGATTAGGTATTAGGTGCATCTGTTATTTGTACCCTCGTTGCACACAATCCTGTATCTGTCAGAATAAACTCTGACCTTTAGCCATGGGAAAAAATAATCTTATAAAAGGATTTACAATGAAAATGTGTACTTGTTTGATGAAAGCTGCTGGAATGGCAGCTATCCTCTTAAGGGCAGGATTAAGGTTACAAAGGCAGATGGAACATTATTATTCCTTGATCTGGTGAGTATTGAACAGTCCAGCCAGAAGGTTATTTCACATCCTATATGATTTATCCATAACTGTGAATGGAAATGTTCAGAGCCAGGCTGGACAGAGCTTGGAGCAAACTGGTCTGGTGGAAGGTATCCCAGACCATGCAGGTGGAACTGGACTAAATGAGCTTTGAGGTCCCTTCCAACATAAATAATTCTGAGATTTTACAGTGAAAAGGAAAAAAAAAAAAACACCAAAACCAACAAACAAACCTATTTTATGGGATTCTTTAACAGATGTTCATTGTTCAGATAAGCTGTGTGGCTTCCATGTGCCCATCTTTCCTCTCCTTCCTCACACCCCTTTATGGCATGGAGGGCTGAGCCATTTGGAGCACAAAGATGTGTCCATCAGCTCTGGGACCTGCTGTGAGCACAGCTGGGGGAGCTGAAGGGGCTGCAGGTTTGTGGCTGCACATGGATGGGCAGAAAAGTGCAGTTATCCCCGTCCATGGGTGTTCAATGATGTGCTGGTGCTAAACTCAGACCTGGGGAAAGCCCTGCTGAGATGGGCTTTGCCCTGCTGCGAGATTGGAGGAGCCCTGTCACATTTTGGCTGTGAATTCCGTGGTGCTGCTAAGCCTTTATCTTCTCCTGGGGTTTGGCTGGGCTGCTTTGGGCATCGTCTTTCAACACATAGACAATGCCAAAGCTCCTTTGGTGGGGATAGAAAATGATTGCTGCATAAAACACAAATGTTTGGCCTGGACTACTGACAAACCATTGTGTCTCTGCATCACCAGCTCACCTCTTTCAGGAGTGACACTGTGCTGGTCCCCAGGCTGAAGAAGGGCTGCAGCTTCTTGAGAAGCAGAAAATAACAGTGCCAGAGCCAAAAGTTTGCCATTTCCATCACCCTGAGGACTGCATGCCCGCCAGTCCTGCATCCTCTAGTTGGAATTCTGGATGCTGTCTCTGGCTCATCCTTCTCCTTTCATCACAGGAGCACCTGTGGAATATGAACCCACAAAATCCCTTAATCCAGCCTAAAATTTTCACTCTGGAATTTTGGTTGTTTTTCCTGAGCAAATTACATCATTTCTCACACCCAGCTTCATACTCTATAGAGCTGATGAAAGGATTTTACAAATGTGGTCTGTCCAGGAAGAAATTAATCGAGTTTTCAATTTTTTTCAAATTTGTTCTGATTCAAAATTTACCTTATAGAAAAATATATTTTCAGAATAAAAAGTGTGGTTAAAACAATCCTACCCCCCACACATAAAAAAGTCCCAAATAAAAGGATTTGCACAAAGTTTGGTCTGTACTCTCACTGTTGTAAAAATAATCCAGCAGTGATCCTGACTCAGTTGCCCACCTATATGGATTTCTAATATTCTTGATAAGACAAGGAGTGTGTGGTGTACTTCCAGGGGCCTGAAGGAGCCTTCTGCCTTTCTGGGACAGCCCATAGAAATTTTGTGGAATACTCCAGGACATCTCAGATGCCAACAAACACCTGTGTGTGAGTAACAGAACGGAGCTCTGAAGTTGTGCAGATTTTAATCTGGGGGTCTGTGAGCTCAATCCTGCCTCTTTCTGCCTTTTTGCTGAAATTTGACCTAATGATCTTAATGTTGGCATTGTGGTGATTTCAGTACAGGTCTAAGAGATTGCCCACTAAACTTCCTGCATACCTGTGTTTGCTAACCTGGGTGGAAACCTAAGAAAGCCACCTGAGTGCTCAGTGTGAATCTCAGAGTGTATGTCTGAGTGAAACTTGGCTTAGACTTGACAAGTTTATCCCTGTAACACCGCTATAGCACTGACAGCTCCCGTGCCACGTCAGAAAATTTCAATTTATACCATGTTTCTCAAAACTTTGCAAAGCCTGGGCCAGACAGATATCTCCAATGTTGAACACGCATCCTAGTGTCAGTTCCTGCAAGCAGGGAAAAAAGAGGCACATTAACAAAAAGAACAGAGCAAACTAAAATAAACTGGGCTCACTTTTTTAAACGAGCTCCTCAACAGCAGAGCCTTGATGGATCTCCCCTTCCCCCATTTGACCTCCTCTTTTAGGCCAAGCTGTGCCCTTGGGTGACCCAGCTCACTTTACACCTTGGCCTAATTACATCCAGAGGAGCAGGGGCTGGAATATGATAACTGCCCACATCTTTATCATTGGTGGAAACAGGCGGGGTGATCATTTAGGGTGGCTGCAGTGGGCAAGGCTGGGAGTAATGAGATGGAAAGTTTAGATTGAATATCGAGATAAAATTACCCACAATACATTCTTTTAGGCAAGACGGCGTATTAAGTCTCAATTAGCGTCAGTATGATCTAATAGCACCACATCTCCTGACAGCATTACGGCCCCGTGGCCTATTAAATCATCTTTCAAAGAAACCCATGGAAAGCTGAACTGGGAAAATCACCAGTAACTGTAATATAGAGACTAATCCCATGATGGAGCCAGAGTGGAATAAATAGGCAATTTCCACGTCACTCATGAGGAGGTATTGCACCAGGTCATGATATCCACCAAGACCTGCTTCTGTGCAAAAATACCTGGTAGCACTTTAAAAACTCTCTGAGTGACTTGGGAGTCATCATTTTATTTTTCAAACCAGTAATTCGGTAATTTAGGCATACAAAGCCTATTGTATCACCTAGCAAGAATGAGTTTTATTAGGCTCCCTCTTTAAAAAGTGCTTGGGTTTGAAATGTCCACCTAGCTCATATGTAGGCAGAGTATTTCAGATTTCAGTCTCTCTCTGCCTGTTCTGTGGAATGAAGGACTAGGAGAAAGCTTGGTACAAGACAAATTAGGCTCCTATGTATTTTCTTTTTTTTTCTTCTTGTTTTTGGTACACAAAAGCAGCTTGCTTGCAATTAGCTGTGCGAGCAAACCCTAAACAATGATGGAACTGAGATGAAGTCTCCCAAAGTGGCATTTTGTGGGATGTTTCTTTCTGAACGCGTGTTCTGGTGACACACGTACCACATGAATCAGTGTATGTCACCACCAAATGTCAGACACCTTTGAAGCAGACATAAGCTAGAGCAGGATGAACATCCAACTCTGAATTGTCATGTCATTGCCACAAGCCTGAACACTACAGAAATCCAGAGCATCAAGGGTATTATTGCAATTTGCATAAGTAGAAAACACAGTGATTAAAAGTTATCAAAGAAAGCTATCTCTCAGTTGTCAGCTCCACAAGCAGATTCCAGTGATGACTTTCCAGCTCCTTCATAATAATCTCCATAAGTTCTTGCTAAGAGCTGCATTGAAGTAACCTGTCATTTACCCTGTCTTTCACCAATTTAGCTCAAAGAGATGCGCCAGCTGTGATCACTTGGAGTCAGAGCTGCTGTGTTGCAAAGCACTGCTACAGCTGCAGGCAAAACACACAATTTGGAGATCTGCTGAACCCAAAAGTCATGGAAAAAGCAGAGCTGTGGCACCATGGTGGCAGGCAAAGAACCCCCTGGGAGAGCAGAGCTCAGTCCCAAGTGTGGTTTTGCATGTGATGAACCAGGGCACTGTGTAGGAAGGCGTTCCTTGGTCTGAGTGGCATCTTGTCTTCTTTTCCCGTGGTTTCTGCTGGCCTCTGCTGTGGAAGCAGGGCGAGAAAAATGCGGAAGACACAGGTCACACCTTGTGGGTCTGGAAGATCTGCTGCTTTGTTGATGATGGGTAAGTGCTCATCTGATTCTGTTTCCACAATATGCACTGCTGAGTGCCACAAAACCAAGGAGGTGTTATAAAGCTCCCTCAGGCAAGATGATGTCATTTCCAGCCTACATTTGCTTTGACAGGATAAAAAAAAATGGCATTATCAGTCAAACATGACCTTTCAAGGTAGAAAATGAGACTGAAGAATAGACTGCTCTTCCCATGGCCTCATTTCTCTACCCTAGAAAACATCTCCTGATACAAAGCTCTCAGATGGCTGGACTTTGGTGTCCCACATGCCAAATAGTCTCTCCCCCTGTCCCTGTCCCTGTCCCTGTCCCTGTCCCTGTCCCTGTCCCTGTCCCTGTCCCTGTCCCTGTCCCTGTCCCTCTCCTCTTCATTCCCTTCCACTCTCCTCTTTTCTTCTGAGCTCAAGCGTTCAATGTGGAGCAGTTCAGCACAACTGCAAGTTGATGCAATTTAACTGAGATTTCTGGAACTGGCACCAGCTCTGCACCTCTTTTTCTGCCAAACAAAGCTCATTTGCTAGGCTAAAAGGGGGACCAGTTCTCCTGCTCACCCTGAGGTGAGGGGACAGCCAGAATGGTTCTGTGCTTCCCTCAGACATCTCAGCACTCTCTCAGTTTCCTTACCCTCTGCCTAAGGACAGAAATATCTGCGTGTAAAACACAAACACCCCTGCGACAAGGTTGTCTCAAACACTCAGGCTTCTTAAAAACCTCAGCCTAGCACCAGCTAGTGCAACCATTACATTTCCTTATATAGAGCCAGTTGGAGACGTTATCACAATTATCTGATTAAACTTTTGCTAACCATCTTTTAGAATTACTTCCAGTCCTCTTCAGACACTGAAAAACAGAAAGTTATGAAGCAGTGGTGGCTTTCTTGGTGCTGTCACTGCCCAGAGATATGGGTGCCAAATGGTTCAAGGCTTCCTCAGCAGGGAAACCTTAGAACCTTAGTCTGGAACCAGGAAGATCTATGGAAAAGGCATGGGGCATAAGCAAGAAAAATGAAAGAAAGACTCATGGGCTTTTTCTCCAGGGTCGTAGTTCCTGACGGATGGTCCAGGCTACATTTCAAACCATGTTTGTCACGGCACACCTCATCTCAGGACAGCTTGATTATACTGAGGATCTGGCTCAGCATAGTTAGCCTGCAGGACTTGATTTAGTTTGTTATGTTGCTAATCTCTAAACCAGAAGCATTTTAGACTTAATTTACCAAGTGATTTGTGGGAGAGAAAAGCAACAAAGGAAGAAGGGAAAAAATAAAATAAAAAAGAGAATTTCAAGCTATTAATGAAGGCTTTTGGGGACCAGAAGTATGTGAGACCTCTCAGTGGGAGTTAATCTGAGTGGTTTTCTCCACATTATTGTGATGGGACATAAGTCTCTTGAAGTTTGGAAAAGCATGTGGCCAGACTTGCATTCACATCTCAAAGCCTGAGGGACTTCTCTGTGCTCTCTGATGGCAATACCTGAGCACCTTGGCTTTTATATTTAGACAGATGCAGATAACTGTATTATTTCCAGATGAAACACGGAGGCACAGAGAGCTGTGTAATCTCCATTGGATTTACCCATATCCGATAGCAAATCTGTGAGAGAGACAGAAAATAAGCCTGAAGCTTACCTGGCCCACAGAGGCCTTCTTCTCATCTGTAATTCATCTTTCTGTGCTCAGACCAGTATTTTGAAGGTTCAAGCAATTCAAGCAGAGCATGCAGAAAGCTGCCTCTCCTTATGAATGAAACAGCACTGCCCTGATTTATTCCAGGGCAGGATCAACACTTGGTGGTTCTGAGATTCACTCTGCAGCTGAACTCAATTTTCCAGTGCCTCCAGTGCTGGGTTGGAGCTCCAGGGCTGAACACCCTTCACAAATCTTGCACAGCAACATCCTATGGATCTGCCCACCAGCCCAGGAGACCCTGACCAGCTCACAGTGACCCTGGGCTGGATTTGCAGCCCAGCCCAAGGAACCTGCCCAGCTGCTTCCCACACCTCCTGTGTTTACTCTGGCAGTGGGAACCTCCAGTGCCCACATCTCATAAAACCTACAGGTGGTCCCAAACTGCATAACTCGGTTTTGGATCATATTTCCAAGCACGTCCGAGTCCAGAATTTTCTATTATTTGGCATTCCAGAGGCATGAAGTCGCCGTGGAAATGTACATTTGGAAAACAGGCAATTTCCAGTCATTCAAGAGAGGTTTGGCATTCAAGGGTACATCCATTTCTGCATCTAGTACCGGCACTGACATTCCAATATTCCACTAATGGCTGTAATTGCAATGGGGTTACAAGAGCACTAACAGGAATGAGGCCTCTCTATACTCCGAGTTAAGATATCCTAAGGAAAAAACAATAAGAAAGAATGTAATATTCTTAAGGAGAAAACATGCTTTGATATTACAGGCAGGTTTGCTAACAATTTCAAGGCTATAAGACAATCTGTTTCAAGGCTGAGAACGGGAACGTATAAATCCAATATTCCTTTAAGAGGGTGGAACATGTTGATAGAACAGAGGATACTCTCTGTTGCAACTGCTGTGAACCAATTTATTCATGGGTACACGTCCCCATGAAATTGGGCTAACTTCCCTCTTTGTCAAATGTAATACACAAAGTTCTGGCAGCATCTGTTTTGTTTCTCGTGCTAGACCTGTGGGACTCTGGGCTCAATAAGGTCTCTCCAATTCAAGGAATAAAAGCTCCCAGGAAAGCGAGCCAGGAGCCCCTGTTTTTACAATAGATTGCTTGGCTTGTTGCAATCCTTTCAGCCAAACTTTTTTTTTTATTTTTCCCCCAGAGCTTGAGCACACTGTGTGAATACCAAGTACACGAGGAGCTGTGATTAGCAGCTTCCCTTGGAAGTCTCCTTCTACGAGCTCTTATTTGATTTAATCTTGTCTCAGGTAAATAAAAGGAGCGGAGTGGAAATAACCTTTGACCTACTAATTAATCACTTGCCTCTGTTAACTATTCCTCCGTCAATGTTATTAAGTGGCAGCATCTGAGTGTAAATAGGCAACCATGTAAAGAGGCTTAAGTGCCATCTGGCCTTACCTGCTAAGGTTCGTTTGCCCTTTGGAATTGATCCCTTAAACTTCTTTTTTTTTTTTTTTTGTCTTCCTCTTTCTTTAGGAAAAAAAAATATTAGGAAGATTTGTGTGCAATATTGCATGGCCTGATTCAGCCCCAGCTCCAGGGGTGTTTGAAGACACTCAGAAACTGTGGGGAAATGTGGTTACAGATTGCTCACTGCTCACCTCATGGTGATGAGGGTCACCAAGGCAGCAATTGCTGCCAGATTCAGGGTAGTGGTGACCAGCAATGGCTCATGTGAGTGTTGAACATTAGAAGTATTTACTCATAAAACCACGATGAGGACTTGCAGTGAATGAAAAGTACTCCTTCCAAGAACAAGCCTGGAAGAATGCTTCCCTGTAGGACTCATTGTGCTGGACTGGTCAGAAACATGGCTTTAGGCCTAATTCATTACCCACTTATGGCATTTGTTTGGTCCTGTGCAAACAACTGGGTGTGTTTTCATAGAATCACTGACTCCTATAATTATTTGGAATGGAGGTGACCTGATAGATCTGATTCCAAACTCCTGCCATAGATAGGGACAGCTTCGTCAGTCATTAAAGTGGAAGAACACATCTAAGGGAGGTAGATTCTGTTGGTCCCTCTCTGCCACGTGCTCCTATACGTGAGTTGAAGGATGGGGAAGTTTATATAGTGCTTGTGGGTGCTTGTGCAAAATGACTGTACCCTCATTCACACAGATAGTGGTACCCTACTCCCAGTTTTGTGATCCTGCTATGCCTGGATGCATGTTTCTGTCAGGTGGCCTGACACAACCTTATTCTGTGTGTTTCCAGGTACTGGGAAAAGTATATTTGTAGGCAACCTGTTAAGTTATACCAAACAAGTTCTCTAATTCTGCAGAATGAAAGACTAAATTAGGTGGTGTGCAAGACTGCACAGCATAAATCTTAGAGTTCAGAGAGACCAGTAGGAATGCTTTGTGTTTTGCAATGCTCTCAACTTCATCTCTACAGAAAAAGCACAGCTGAACAAGACCCTGACAACCTTCACATCCACTGGCCACTGTGGGAGCACTGGCCCTGGTCAGATTTTAGGTTTATGGGCTCCTATCATTTGAGATTAAACTGGGCCCATGTATTGTAAATCGAGTCATAAACCAAGTGTTTTTATAGCCCTGAGGCCAGGTTTGGTTTTGGGATCAATACTATTTACTGGAAATCCTTGCAGAGGTACGGCCACCGTCGCCTCTTTGCCACGAGCTACCCGCAGATGTGGTGGGCTGCCTGAAACCTGCGTGCTCACAGTGCAGAACCAAAAAGTATTGCTGCTGGTGGAGTTTCACAGCCTGGTAAAATGACCTTTTAATAAAATTGTCCAGAATCAGTGGAATTGCAGTAATATAATTGAGGTTACAGCCAGGCTACCAAGGCAGAGTCCTTCCCTCTACCTTAACGCATCAGAGAGCAGAACCTGGCCCTGAGCCTGTAATCAGTTTGAACAGGCTGTCAGGTGCTTTGGGATTTGGAGGTGAAAGGTGCTGTGTAAATGTCAGGCATCATTTACTGGGGCACTACATCCAGGCTGAGAAGCACAGCGTGCCAGAGACTCTCCAACGTGGTGTTAGGAGCGATCCTGGGAAACATATTGTGCTGGGTATACGGATGTTGGTTGGGCAGAGTCATGTAATTTCAGTTGCTCTAAATCACCCGATGCATTTTCCTTTATCTCCCTATTTTATCTAATTTTCTCCCCAGTTTTCCTTATTATTAAAATAAATCAAACCGAGTAGCCATGAACTAAGATATTTGTTTATACAAAAGGGATGTGATCCCAGCTCCCTGAAGCTGCTCATATACAACAGCAGATCATAGCGAATCATTTAAGATGGAAGGTTTATTTGGTTGTGGGTTGCTCTTTTTGGGTTCATGAAATGTTGATGAGCCAATCACAACATTCTCACATCTATTTGTTTTTGCAAACAACCTACAAAGTAATGAATAGCTCGCACTAGGCTGGGGAGGACATTCACTGCTGAGGCTCCAAAACACACATTCTATTATTTACACTAGTCACCTGCTTGTCTCGCTGCTTCCTGATGGCATTACTCAATTAATTAGGCAACAGAATATGAATTTGGAGCGCTGCATATGTATTCACATATATGCATATGTGGGTTGGTGGTTGCTCTCAGGGATTTTCAGTGCCTCAGAAGACTTGAATCCAGTCCCAGATAAACAAGTCAGTTCCAGGAGAGGGGGTGTGCTATGAACAGCCTCTTCTGTGGATGTTGTTTTTCCTTCAGTGAGGACTTGTGACTTTATCTTGCAGGTTTGCTTTTCAACAGGCTAAATCCTCATAAAAGTGAGTGTAGAAACAAGGAAGGGACTCTGTTCCTATTTGGTTTCTCTGGGACACAAAACACCTTTCCAGGTGAGAAAGTGAACTCAAATTCATTTATCTGAATGTCTGCAGAACACTTTTCAAGCTGTGTGGCATCAATAAAGGGCTCCCCTTTGCTTGTATGGAGCAAAGTAGGTGGTACAAGATGCTGCACAGAGAGAGGCAGCAAGGCTGGGCAGGGATGAGGGAGATTTTCTGCTTCAAGTCCCAAACCCATGGGAAAGTGACTGCAGATCAGGAGAGGTTTCTCTTCCAGGCTGTCCCTGGGTTCTGTGCCCAGCCCAGCTCCCCTCAAGGGAAATCCTGAGCTCTGCTGATGCTTTCTTCAGGGGGCTCTGGGATAAACAGCTTCAGGAGAGCCTTTATGAGACCTTCTCACCTCTCACTATTCCTCCTTTTGTGATCTACTCAGTTCTTCATTTCCATTTTCCTCTTTTCCACTTTAGTTTCTACTTCAGCAAAACCAAACACAGGAGTTATTTGTGTTTTCCCCTTCAGTTTTGATTAAAAAAAAGTCCTTTCACCTGCCACATACAAATACAAGTTTTTCCTTAGACAAGAGCATGTATTTAGAATAATTTAATTTCAGTATCTCTAAAATGATGGACTTTTTGTCTCCTCTATATCTTTAGGTGATTGCACATGTAAACTTCATCCAGTGACTAGGCACTGCAGAGGTAAAGTTATCAGCAACATCATCTGGTAATATACCAATCTATAAGTACCAATCTAAATTTTACATATTTTTTTAATGTATGTTTGTGTGCCATTGGAGCATGTTTGTCTTTTATAAGTAAAAAAAAAAAAAAAAAAGAAAGACATATGAGAATCTTACAAGCTAGAAAAAAAAAGGAGATACAGGAAATAGAGGCTATTTCTGGAGTGTATTTTTTTTTCAAAGAAGAGTTGTTTTGGTTTGATTTATTAAATAGGAAGGTCAAGAAAGGCAAGAGAAAAAATAAAATTAATCTGTAAGAGAGTTGTGTTGTTAGAAGTGTAAGAGACAGAAGTTATTGCTAAAAAAGGAATGTCTTCAATTTTGCATGTACTAAGGATTCTAGAAAACTATTTTCCCATTTAGAGCCTGAAAAATAAATTGCTTTTTGGACACCTCTTAATTATTTCCCTTTTTTCCCCAACACTTTTAGAATCAAAATTCAAGTTTTCAGCCTTGTCAAAAGGGCTTAAAAGTTTTTATTTTTCTTAATAGAAGAAAAAAAATCCTAGAAAAGTTAGAATATTTAGCTTACTCAATAAAGGCAAATGCTTTAAAATATTTTCAGGACATAAAACAATTATTTAAAAATTAGATGAAGATGCAAGACATTCTTCCACTCACTAATTTTTTGTTTCAGCATTTACCATATAATGGCAAGTTTAGAGAGTGAATCTGGCAGCAGAGACCTTCATGAAATGATGGCTGTTCTTATGAGACATAGTTATGGTTTCTCCTCGTAAGCAGTTTTATGTCTCCTTAGAAGATGTTAAGGATGGTAATCACTTTGAGAGAGTATATTTGAATATAATAAAAAAGTTGAAAAATAAAAATAAATTTAGTAGCAGATTTTGATAAATACAATGTAACTTGTTCAAAAAGGTTAATTTAAAGGAAATTGGTAATGAATTATTTAGTTCTTCAAAATTTGGATGCAACCATATGTTAGCTAAAATATCCCAAAATAAAATCATATTTTGGAAATGTCTCAAAACTTCCCTTTTCACACAAACATGAACTTATAAATTATCCATGGTTTTAGCTGAATATCCTGCACACATAAACATTATTTTGTGTCACAACTAAGTGGTGGAAATTTGTGTTATTCATATTAGAAAGATGAAGCCAAAGAAGTAGCTAGAGGCGAGAGGAGAGCTGGAGAGGAATTTGGGACAAGGAGATGAAGGGAGAGGATATGGGGGAATGGCTTCATGCTTCCAAAATGTAGGGATGGATGGGATATTGGGAATTAGGAATTGCTGGCTGGGAGGATGGGCAGGCCCTGGCCCAGGGTGCCCAGAGCAGCTGTGGCTGCCCCATCCTTGGATGTGTCCAAGGTCTTGGAGCATCCTGGTGCAGTGGAGAGTGTCCAACCAAACCACAATGATGTGAAATTTCTTAGGTTAACCTTCCACTTGCATCTCCGAGGCCCAAGGAGCACTTGGATCAGTGTTTGAAGGCTACTGAATCACTTGTTGTGGTTGTCAAAGTTCTGGAATTTCCAAAACTCCCTGTGAGACTCAAGTTCATCATGCGGCACTCAGGATCGGATCTGCTCTTGGTATGGGGAGCTTGGTTTGGGGATGGGGCTGATGCCACAGACCAAAGGAAATATGCTTACTTTCTTGCTGCTCTTTCAGACCTGTCTTCCCCAGAAATAAATGTCTCCTGGTAAGAATGAAAAGTTTGATTGTCACCTTATTAAGGGCTGGGTGCTGAGCAGCACAATCCCACAGAGACTACAGCAAAATTATTTTCAGAACGAACCTTAGCATTTTTGCAGCTCCTGGTAAGCTCAGTGTTGGACACCTAGATAGAGAGGACAGAAAGTCAGGTAAAACCTTGACTTGCTTGTCAGTAAAACACAGTAATAAATCAATACTCATGTTCGATGATGCTGGCTGTGGGGTTTGAATGACCCTTGTGTGTATCATCCTTCAGATGGGTTATACTTGTTAAGCAAAACTCACTTTTTTTTTCTCTACCTGTCAGAACTTTTATTTATTAGGCAGCTGGTTGCTGTTGACATTTTAATTTTAAATCCATAAAACCAAAATCATAAGATTACTCAGTGCAAAGCACTAATATTATTTTGGGATGAATGTCTTTCCCTTTTTCCTGTGACTGGTCTAAACAGCCATTCTGTCAATGTAATTTTTAAAAAAATATTTATTTGATTATTATTTCTCCATGGTTATGTAGTTTCTAATTAAATGTGACCTGAAGCTTCAGAGGCTCCTTACCCCTGAACTTTTGTGTGAGGCTTATTACAGATCATGTCTTTGATGAAACACATTCAGGAAGTCCTTCTTGAAAAGCCCTAATTGAGGAGTGTTGAATGCTTGTTGGGATCCTGATGATCTGAGATGTGGAAACCTCTCTGAGGTCTCAGCTGAGCCTTCCTCTGCTTTATATCTTATTCCTAGGCTAGAAAGAAGTGTTTAGACTGCCTCTTTCCTGGGGGAAATAACAGAGCATCCAGTGTTTTTCACCTTTACTGGTTAGGAAAGGAATAGAATATAAATTCTATTCTTCATAAAAGAATGCAGTCTGGTCCTTAGGATCTTATGGTGTTGTTTCAATGAAGTTTAGATGTTAACTACTTGCATGAAATGCTTTTTAATGGAACAAGTTTTTGCCAGATGGGAGAAAGTATATGCTGATTGCTGCTATTTTATTTTTCTGCATTTCCCTCAGGCTCCATCTATATAACAGCCATAACCCAATCTCCAAACTCAACTGCGACGAGGTTGCCATCTTACCCCAACATTTCCTGAGATGAAGGGATCTAACCATGTTTCTGGAACAAGAGGATACCTTTAACACCACTTGCATTTCAAACAGCTAGCAAGATCAAAAGGAATTTGTTAGCACCTCATCAGTCCTCCAGGTTCAATCATGTTGAACCTTGTTTTCTGGCTGTAGTTATTTGTATTTTAATGCAGGTTTTGGGTTCAGATCTCTCAGCATGCAGCTGTGTGGGCAACCACGCTCAAGTGAGCACCAATCCTTGATGATGCAAGCTGATAATACAAGCTGCAGGATCAAGGGTCCAGCAAGAATACTCTTGGTTTTTGTCACCCTTCCCACTTCAAAGGAGACAAAGCTGTGCTGGAAGCCCAACTCATAAATCCTTAAACAGCTCCAAATTTTGGCAAAAGTGGGTTCGTGTAATTTTCACCTCCAGGCAGCAGAACCACCTGAGATCAGGCAGGTCTGTGCCTCAGATTGGCTCCTGGACTTGGGACATGGGAAAGGTTCAATGAGAGGGTCATGAACTTAACACCACACATTTCAGATCACTCTCGGCTGTAGCTTGCAGTGCCAACAAGAATATGATTGCAAAGATTCAGACCAGGCTTGACTACCAGTATTTACTGCTTCTTGCAGTTAAATCTGCAGTAATATATGCCAAGTGCTTAGGAGCCTGAGCCCTAAAAGGATTTTACCTGTCCTAGCTTTTCATTGCCCAAGGCAACACAGTTGCCTAGAAATAGTTAATGGTGCTCCTTGCAAAGCCCCATTCTCCTTTAAGGGTCATCATTATCTCCATTTTAAGGCTGAACTGAGATTTAAATATAACTTTACATTATTGAGATGCAAATCACCTTGGTCTCATAAGTATTATATGTCTAAATCATATTTTTCATCATGAAAACCTCTCTCTCCTTTTTAAAGTGTTTCCCTTTAAGTACATTTTTCCATTAAACTAAATATATGTTTAATTTTTTTTTTCCTCCTCCAAAGGCAAGGTCTTTTCAATTCATGCCAGTGTTATTATTTCTCAAAACGAGTTTCATCTTGATCCATAAACATTTTATGCCAAGAATAATGCTGTTTTAAAGACAATAAGTGCCTATTTCTGCCTGAGGCCATCGGAAACCCCGTAAAGGAGGCAGTAGGAATTAAAGACACTTAATCATATTTCCCCATTTTTAACTGCTATTTTTTTACACTCTGAAGCAGTTTTTCTATCCTTGCTGAGTCCTATTGAATGCCATAAATCTTAATTAAAGATGTAATTTTTTTTTTATGAAATCTGAGCTGGAAAGCACATTTCTTACTTTTAAGACCAGCACTATGTATAGGCTCATAAAGCAAACAAGACTTTTACACTTGCAGGGTTTCAAAACCAGTTATTGCTGTTATTATGTCGAATCAGTGCCATAATTATTATTATTGCTTGGTTTGGTGTTTTTATGATTATTGTTAATGCCTGAGTTTTGCATTTTCTGTGCACAAGACATCAAGGGGAAAAGAATAGCTTACACTAAGTGCATATCTGTATGCAAAATGGAGGAAAGCCTGCAGAAATATACCCACCAGCACAGGAATTTGGATTTAATATCTTCATTTTAAGATTTTTTGTTGGTACGTTTGGGGTTTTGGTTTTTGTTGTTGTTGTTTTTTTTTTTTAATTTTTTGGTTGTTTTTTTGTTTGGTTGGTTTTTGGGGGTTTTTCTTGTTTCTTTTTTCTTTTTTTGAATACAAAAGCTGTTTCAGTTAGGTAGGCTTAAATAACAGCATGTTTGGTGTAAACTTGCACTATTTTATTGAAGCCATGAAGCCAAGAGAATTACATAGTTTTATACTGCAAAAAATGCTATCTCTCATAATGACATTTTCCCACTGTTCCATGTAATTTTGCTATTGAGAGGAAGGAGGGGAGCAAAGATCCATTGTCTTGTCTGTATTGGTGGAAAGGAACAGGTACTCCACACCTCTCAATTCAACACCTGAGTGTGTGCAGAATCTCCCTGCAGATGAAACAGAAAACACTGCAAAAGAGGTTTTAAACTGGAGCCTGGTAAACTCTACAGGAAGATTTCTGTTGGCTCTTGGTAACAACCAATATTTGCTCTCTTTTAATGGCACCTGCTGGAAAATACATCACCTGACAGCCCCTTGTTCTGAGCCCTGGAGCATTTTAACAGCCTGCTCCAAAGTCAAGGAAAATCAACATGAATTTTCCCAATGATTTCAACACTATTTTGGATTGAGCTGCTTTGGAGGCAGATACCATTCCAAGGAACTTCACTTGGTAGGAAGCACTGGCCACCATGCTTTTTCCCAACATTTCCCACCACTGATGCCGTCAAAGAGGATGTCACCAAACTTAACCCAGCAATCCTGATGTGGAGAATGCAGCAGCACAGACACATCCAGGACTGTAGCCCATCTATTCACAGCCTCCAACCTGACAGGTGCTTAAAGAGCCCTTTGGCTCTCCATGGCAAAATTTCAAATTTCACATTAAGTTAGTTAGGCATTTACATTCTGAAATGCTTACAGTCCTGCTGGTTGGTAATGAATTGTCCATTTAAATTTGGCTCTTGTATCTGGAGTTTCTCCAGTTAATGCTAGTACTTTTCTGTGTTTTAGAAAACAGGACAAAATAAAGGGTGGAAGTTTAGAAGGCTGAGGAGCTGGTTTAAGGCTTCAGTGAGTGTACCAAAATATGATTCTTCAGTCACTATTAAACACATGAATAATGTTGCTCCTGTGAGTAATGCTGCTGAGTCCACAATGAAATATTCATGGGAATAATGATAATAACCTACCTATAGTTGAGGCTTTATGAGGGTGTAAGCTTGTGCTCTCACCTTCTGCTGCAAGGTCACCCCAAGGTTTCCACAGCTGCCAAGCCAACCAAAGAGACACTGGTGGCTTTTATTAGATACTCACAGTTGCTGTTCCTTAACATAACATGACCTTCCTCAATGAAGCCTGAATCAAAAGGGCACTGATTTACTGGCTGTGAAGTGATGTTTCCTCACTGGCATCTAATAATTTATTTAAGGCATGGTTTTGCCAGGAAAGTCTCTCATTATTTTAGAACCATCTTTCCTCTTCCAAAGGCATTTTGGAAGATAGCAAAAATGCGAAGAAAATATGTTTCCCATCACACACCACTCACAGAATTTATTTTGGGTAGCTTTCATGCCTGCAGCTACAGTATCTCACTTCTTCATGGGCACTAAGTTTGGGAGAAAAGCAGGAAGCACTTATTTTGCATCACAAATCAGTTGCTGTATTTGGTAGTTTCCATTTCATTCACGGTAGTAATTACGTGGTTACAGCTATTCTGAAGCTTCCTAGTGAAGGATCATAATTTTCATGCTTCCTCTAATTTATAAAGGGTAAAAAAACCCTAACCAATCAGTATCATTTTTTTTCTCAAGCTGGTATAATTTCAGGGGCAAAGTTCATAAAAGAGAAATTAAACTGTATTTTGAGGATATCCTGATGAGTACAAGTGGGAGGAAAGGCCAAAAACATTGCTAGATTATGCATAGTGGGGTGAATAAAAGGTTCCCAGTGGGGTGACATAATTATACAAACTGGTCTGAGACAGGAGAAATCAATAATACCCAAGATTCAAAAATCCAGATAAAGTAATCTGTTTGGACACAACACTGAAATTAAAGGAAAAAAAAAAAAAACCAAAACAACACATGTAAGGATAATCTTGTGCAGCATTACTGAAACAGACTCTATTTAGACAGAAACTTTGAAGGAAGAGGGTTTGACATTGAGTACCTTTTTTTCCTTTTTAATTGCTCTTTGTTTGTTTGTTTTTGAATTTTCATGAGGTCTCTCAGTTTGTTTGTTTGGGGGCTTTGTGCGTGTTTATTTTAATTTTGTTTCTGAGTTTTCTGTTTGTTGGGTTTGTTTTGCATTTTGTTATTAATTCCTGGGAATTCACCCCTGTGTGATCTTTCAAGGATTTTGGCAGTCATTTCACAGGCCCCATTCTGACACCTTCCAGACACCCAGCAGTCCATATACTGCAGTCTGAGAAACACAGGACAGCACAATTTCTCCAGGCTCCAGCTGGCTTTATTTGCTATAAACTGTGATCTTGCAAGTTCTTGGGTTTACAAGTAATTTAATGCAGGTGAGCAGGGAACTGACACAGGTCATTTTGGGCTATTTTAGCTTAATTTAATTTTTCAGTTCATGACATCTCTTGTTGAAAGCTGATTAACTCTGTTTGTGATTGACTGTTATACCACCTTTCCTTTTTTTTTTTTTTGAAACAGTCATGAATGGAAAGCTCACAAAAATAATAATATTAACAAAACCTCCTTCCACTAGCTGTGACAAAGGTTAATAAAGTTTTTCTATGTTTTTTTAGTATTTAGGTTTTTTGTTGTTTTGTCAGCTATGCACATATGCACACACACATATATATATGTATACATACACCCATAGGTATTTATTTACATGTATATGTGCATCTATCTATAAAAATATATATATTTAAATTTATTTTTTATTTTCTTCAATGCCTGAAGTTAACTGATGGGTACTGAGTTAGAGTGTTATTAAAAAGAATATTTTGTGGGAAGTTTAAAGATGGTTTTTCCATATGAACGCTTTGAGTGCAGGTCACAGGTTGAGAGGGTAAATACAACCTCTGGACTGGTGCAGAAATGTGCTTTACCCTAAAGCACTGCTGAAGCAATTCCATTGACACCAGATGGCTGTTCTGTATCTGCAGGATGGTCAAATGCTTCTGATGAGTGTCTGCAGCTGATGAGGTTAGCTCTCCTCCTGGCAATCTGGTAAGGAAATCAGTAGGGCATTTGCTTTTTTTGGTTTTTTATTTTTTCTCTTTTTTTTTTTTTCCCCAGTAAAACTTCTTTTCCTTTGCAATGGTGAACCTGGTATTACTAACCAAATGAGAAGAGAATATTCTTGTTTTCATTGGGGATCAGGGGCAGCCTCAAAACTGGGTTGTGTGGGCAGGTCTAGGAAGATCTTTCTATTTCTCTTATTCTATGACTTAAAAGAATTTTTATATATCATATTCTGTATTGAGTGTTTTCCAGTGGTCACTGGCACTTTAAAAAGTGAACTGTCATTTAAGGAATACTTCATATTTAAAACATCACCTAGTCTTTTCTAGGTATTAGAATTGCTTATTTTATTATAAAAATCTCCTCTGTTGCGAACTCTGATGAAATTCAGAAGAATAGACAATGCTGGACTTAAATTATAAATGCAAAATCTCAGAACATCAGACTTTAGAGATGATGGGACTCAGATTTGCTATGATAGTGAGGTTTGTGGCTCAGGTGCCTCTTTATAATGACATTCTGTTAACTTTGAAAAGACTTCCCAGTAATGTAATAGGCAAATTATAGTAAATAATTATTAGCTCTCAGCTCAGTCTCTATTTTATTTAGTGGGTATAAGCAATGCAAGTACCTGAATTATAGGGTAATTTATGCAAATCTTTGCCAAATATGGTTTTTAATAAAAAACCAACAATTTCCTGATGATTAAATAACCCATGAATAAAATTTTATGTTGATGCCAAGAATGACCAGTGTGCCGTGAAGAGATGCAGAAACCTTTCCATGAGCCTGTGAGCTCCTTGTCTGCACATCTCAACTTCAGAAATTCTA
This sequence comes from Zonotrichia albicollis, assembly GCF_047830755.1. Classification (NCBI taxonomy): domain Eukaryota; kingdom Metazoa; phylum Chordata; class Aves; order Passeriformes; family Passerellidae; genus Zonotrichia; species Zonotrichia albicollis. Next base: position 9,864,332 of record NC_133860.1, read on the forward strand.
CTTCTGGATGAACCAAAGGACAGCTTTACCCCACTGAGAATAATGGAAGGAGTTGCTGATGCCACAAACCTGCAGGAATCTAACTAAATGTGTAGGTTTATGTCGTGAAGAAAAGGCCTCCATTCCAAGGAAAATACAGATATTCATCCTTTGTGGTTTCACTGTTTTCACCGCCATCTCCTTGCCTCTTGTTCTGCTTCTGCTCTCAATTAATTTCTTAACCAAAGGGTGTTTCCTGGAAAATACCACTCCATAATAAATGAAAAAAATTATTTCAGAGGTTTTTGAGTAGGCAAAGTGGAAAGGCATCGATTGAAGTTGTTGTTGTTGTCTGGTAAAATTTTTCATTTCAAGAAGGAAAAAGGCTTTTCCTCTGACTTTTTAGCCGAAATAAATTTTTGACTTCTTAAATAAATTATCAAAATTTTTAGTAGTTAATTTTTTTAAGCAGAATATTATGGCAATAGCACCTCATGAAGGGTACACATACACATATAAATATATAGGTACATATATTTATATATACACCTACATATTTGTATATAGGAATATATATAAATATATGTACCTATATATTTATATGTTTAAATATATATTTCTATATTCTTACCTTTTCTATATAAAAGTAAAGTACAAAATGCTACTTCATCAAAAATTAATCCTTTGGGGTCCTAATGACCCCAAAGATAAGATATTTTTGAAGTCCTGCACATTTCCTCTTTTATATTTTTTTTTTTTGTGACTCAGAAGAGAGAAAAGAAAAAGGATTTTACAATATTACAGCTGCATGGGGATTATTTGTAAATTTAAATTATCTTCCTTTCACTGTGCTTCACCCTCACACACATGATGGCCCTGCAGGAGGCTGGACAGGGAGCAGGATGCTCTTGAGCTCCTGGTTCTGCTGCAGCCTGAGTTTGGACAGTGAGTCCCAGCTCTCCTGAAAGAACTTGCATTTGTGATCCAATATATGACCTGCCTGGAGGATTCAAACCTCTGGCAACACAAAAGGGACAAGTGGTGCTCATATTGAGCAGAAAACAGACATCACCTGCCTCCAGAGCCATGTGGCAGCACACTGTGTCTTCTGGGACTGGATGCGACAAAAAAAAGCAGGGTTGGGCTGAGGCTTTGCCATTGAGCTGGGGGAGGTGCTGTACTCAGAAATGTTGTATTTTGTATTATGTATATTTTTTTTTTGAGACAGGCTGGATGTATAAACCACAGCAAACTCAGGTGTCCCCTACGAGCTGTAACCATCCATATCTCATAGTGTGGCACTCTGCACTTTACAAGCAGCAAGGCTTATGCTCCTGACAGGAAATTGTCACAGATGTAATTACTCAAATGATATTGTTAAATTCCAGTGCAATATGTATTGTCACCCAGCAGTTACAATAATCACTGTACAGATACAATCTGTTCCTTGATAAGACGCAGAGGTTCGTGGTGCACATTGAGCTCACGCAGAAAACCCTGCCTGGGACTCAAAGTCCTTTATCCACTCTAATTGTTATTACTTGTAGCTGTGTGGTACCTGGGGACAATTATTCTCATATTGTGTGTTCTGAAAGAGCAGAAGCCATTCAGGCAGCTGAACTGGTAAAATGAAAGCTGGCAATCTGGATGGGGGAACAGGTTGTCCTGGACAGGTTCCTCTTCCTTACTATTCACAAGATGCTTAAAGGCTGCTTGTGAGCTGGATCACAGAACAGTTCAGTTAAAAAGGACTACTGAGGGACATCTACCCCCAGCTCTCCTGTTCCTTGAACCACAGAAGGGTTTGGGCTGGAAGGAACCCAAAAGGAATGAGATGGGTTGCAATCCCATCTCATTCCAACTCCCCCTGCCATGTGCAGGGACAGCTCCCACTGTCCCAGGCTGCTCCCAGCTCCATCCAGCCTGGCCTTGGGCATTTCCAGAGATCCAGGGGCAGCCACAGCTGCTCTGGGCACCCTGGGCCAGGGTCTCACCACCCTCAGAGAGAGGAATTTCTTCCCAGCATCTGATATTAATCTCTCCTCTTTTAGTTTAATACTTTTCCCCTTTTCCTATCACTAAGTGCCCATGTAAAAAGTTGCTCAGCTCTGTTTCATGGGGTTAGTCTTCCTCAGATAATGGGCTCTGGGAGATTCACGTTTCTCTTAGCCAATTTCTCCAGGCCACATAAGCCCCTCTGTATAAGAGCTTTTGTCAATCTCCCAGTCCAACATGGTGTGATCTACAAACCTGGTGAGAATGTACCCTATCCCCTTTTTCAAGCTCTTTATAAAGAGCACAGATTTTGGCTACAGGCTGGACTCTGTATCACTGTCCACCACCCTGAAACCCATGAGGTATGGCTAATTTTCTACAATCCAGCCAATTTGCCACCATCATCATATCACAGAATGTTTATTCAGTTTATGAATTGGCAATTTGGCTATGGTGTGTTCCAGCAATCCATGTCAAAAATCTCTGCTGGAATGAAGGTGTGCAGCTCCTGCTGCTCTCTCCCTGTCCCCAGAGCCATGATTCAAAGCCCAAACACAAAATACCATGTTAGGTGTGCAGAGAGGGAAATGGAAGCACAGGTAATTAAATATGCCACTGGTTCCTAGACTAGCAGAAAAGGAAAATAAGAAGGTAGATAGAGATTCTTCTAGGCTTCGGAAGGTTTGTGACTTTCGTAGGGGTAAGGAATATTTTCTGCATCTTGGTAAGAGGAGGTACAGTACAGCTGCTTGTTTACAGAGGGCTGGATCTCAACAGCACACACCAATCTGTCTCTGTGTGTGATATATCATTTTAATTACCCCGAGTTTACTTTCTTTATAGGCATCCCTTCCATTATTTAAAATTAGCCCTCCATGTGTCATCCCACTGGCATGGATGAAGAATCCCAGCCAGAAACATTGCCCTAATTCAGCTAGATCAGGGGCACACCATATTTTTCAGTTAAACAAAGGCAACTCAATATTTAGATCATCTTTCTTGTTCCAGCTGCTGCCCCTTGCGTGGTGTGTAAATTAAGAGCTCTTGTGCTAACCATTGATTTTTCTTCCCAGGATCCCAAGGGGACACATCCTGCTAGGTTTATTCTTGAGGAAGCCCATTCCACTGCTGCACAAAGCTGGCATTGTCAGGAAGATTTAGCTCCCAATGACAAAACATCTTTCATTGTGAATTCTACTCATCATAAGGAGCTTACGAATCCTAAATCACAGTGGGGCCACCCTTTCTTTTGCTCTCAGTGCACCATCATAACTCTTCCACCTTAACTATCAGAGGAATGCTGCCTATGCCTCTTATCAGGCCTGGGTCAAAGGTGAATATCTGAGCTTCTCGGTCACAGTGACACCAAGTGCTGTGAAATATGGCAATAACGATCCTTCGGGAATCTCTGGGGCCGTTCTGTAAACCCAAGTGGGTCTGTGTGACTCTGCTTTTTGTCTTCCACTGCAGACGTGATGCTACCTTGAAAGAAGAGGCTAAAAAATCCCCCTGAAAGCAGCTTCTGTGTTTGGGGTGGTAAGGGGGAGAGGGCTGGGGTTTAGCCATTGATGGGATGGGAGGAGAGGTGGGAGAGGGGGTTTGTGGAGCTGTCTCTGTTCTGTGAGCTCAGCAGTGCAGATCACCATTGTAAATAGACACTGATAACTCCTAGAGACATTCAGTAACCTTTCAGCACACCTTCCTAAAATAGACTTTGTTCCTGGGAGAGAACAAAATGAAACCGCAGTATCATCCCTGAGCTAAAATCTTCTAATTAACAATTAACCCACCTTGAAATAAGGAGTTTTTTCTCCCCTTCTTGCTGGACTTCTAGCTTCCAGTCTGTTCCCTGCTAGTTTTCTTAGATAAGAAAAAGGGAAGGTAGGATATAGAATCATTTAGGTTTCAAAAAAACCCCTCCAACATTGTTGAGTCCAACAATTAACCCACATAAAATATTTTTGGATCACGAACACACCTTGGGTGAGGAACATCCAGGCAAATGACAAAGAGGAACGGAGGAGATTCCCTGTGCTGGTGGCAGGCAGCAGGGGAAGGGTGGAGGGTCTGTTGCACAAAGTGCTCTTTATTCTGCAGAGCACGGGGAGCTGTGTGTGCGCAGGGTGATTAGAGCAGAAAGGCCAGACACTGCCAGTGTGTCCTGAACCTGTAATAATCACAACAGAAATAAAAAACACTGTGAGATGGAACATGATTTCCTATGTCTGGGCACGCAGAAGGAACAGGGAGGCTCGCTCACCTCTTGCTGCAGAGATTAGGAGGCACAAAAGAGATTTTCCTCTGTGCATTTAGGTAATGGAGAGAATCTAAACAGGCTCTATTGCTGCAGACAGCCCTGTTGAAGCAGTTGAAGGTCACTCCCACAAAGACCTATTGCATTTCCCTAACCCTTAAAGGAATTAAAATAAAAATGTGCTTCTCCCTAGTGCAGCAAATGTGTTGTAATAATAGTGTGAAGATAAATTTAGCATTTGCTCAGTAACAGCTTGCAGTCCCATAATCATGGAGTACCCTGAGCTGAAGGGACCCATAGGGATCACACCCTGTGCCTGGGAATGTTGTCCAAACACTTCCTGAGCTCTGTCAGGCTTGGTGCTGTGACCGTTCCCTGGAGAGCTTGCTCCAGTGCCCAGCCACCCTCTGGGATGTTAGATATTTATCTGATATCCAACCCAAACCTCCTCTGACACAGCTTCAGGCCATTCCCTGGGGTGCTGTCCCTGTCACCAGAGAGAAGAGAGGAAGCTTCAGAGCACAGTGAGGTCTCCCCTCAGACATACTCTGCCCCAAACCCCCTTTTGGCCTCACCTTTGTCCTCCCTGCCTCTCACACTCCCTCTCCTGGGTCACATCTGACTCCTCCTCCCCAGTGTGCTGAATAGCCAGAAAAACTTGGTCACTAATTACTGTGGTGAAGATTTGCAACCTGTCTGGCAGTGCCAGGAAGTGGGGCACAGCCTTTGCAAGTGTGGAGGGATCAATCAGGCTCAGGTCAAAACCAGAGTGTTTCCAGCCAGTTCTGAGGGTGGGCGATGACAAGCACCACTGAACATGGACGTTTGCCTGTCAAATGGGCAATTCATTTGGGAACTCACCCCATGGGAAGGGCAACAGGATTTTTTGTATTTTACTTTTATCTTCCATACTCAACTCATTTGATCACACACACCAAGGGGAAAAAAAAAAAAAAACAACAAAAAAACAAGACAGAAAAAAAATGGGTGGTGGTGGTGGGGAAGCTGTCCATGAAGAGTTTTCAAGTCTGTTTTCAATCAGACTGATATATCTGTTCCCAAGTTTGGTGTTCCTGCCACTCTCTGGCCCAGCTTTCTCCACCCCTTTTCTGAGCTCTACCATAAAGTTATTTTTCTAGGGGTTGTGACAAGAGACTTTGCAGACTTCAGATTTTTGATGTCTTAAAGTGCAGTTGGATATATGGGAGATATGATGACTAGAGGATAATTAAGGTCTCAGGCCTGGCTGCTTTCATAGTATCTTTTGACTGCATAGTAGTTCTGTCAGTATTATTAAACAATATTGTAGTAGTAACAAAGAATAATAGCCAAATGTCAGAGATTTAGTATGCTATGTGGAAAAAAATTAGATTCTGCGTTAATTGAATAGTCAGGAAAATGTGAGAATGAATCCAAGTTTTCATTTACAGTTCTGACAGAACCAGAAAACAACAGATTTTAAGACCAGAAATAGACCTTAAGCTATCTGCTTTTTCAACCTCCTATGTAACAAAGCTATGTATCATCCAATTTTTCAAAGTAGAAATAGTAGTTTAATTTCCATTTTCTCCTTGTTATGTTTTTAAAAATGGGAGAGGAAAGCAAAGGTGTGAAAAAAAAAATTGGTGCAATTTTTCACCAAGTTGGAATTTACAGGTGCAAAACTTGTGGTTTTGGGCCACACTCATGTATATCTAAGCACCAGAAACAGGTCAACAGTCTGATCATTTTTATGTATCACAGAATACTACAGAAGAGAAGATCTGTTCTGTGGAAGTCATTCCCTGTCCTAATATGAGCATGATGAGAGCTTGTGGAGGGGCTCCCATTTGCTTTTGCACATCACATCAAAGAAAAAAAAAATCAAGTTCTACCTCTTTATGCACCCTTCTTGCAGAGAGAGGCATTGTGGATGCTTGTTTCAAATGCTGTGGGTGGATGACCCAAAACCCACTTGTTTAAAGGCAAGTGAATTTGTTTGTGGCTGGTGACCTACCTGTGGGTGTCCCCCCTGTACTCCATATGAGAATTTCTATATACAAATGTTAATTTTTCCTTATGCTAATAACAGTGACAATTGTATGAGAGGGAGAGTGATATGTTCCTAAACTGGCTGTGACACCGGCTTTGCCTAAATCTTGGGGAATGTTCTGAACAAAAAACATCCAGTTCCCTGGATATTGGAGAAGTTGTTGCAAAGACTGAATATTTTTCACATTTAATTAGTTTGTTTAACCTCTCTAAGTAACTGCTGCTGCCTCTTGTTTCCAGTCATGAGTAAGGGCAAAATGATCTTGAACAGAAAATGAGAAATAACAAATTATTATTTTGCTATAAATTGCTGTGTATAGTATTTCATGTACAGAGAGACACATTCAGTCATAGATATGATAGAGGAAAAAAATCAAGTATACCTTTTTGACTTAAAAAGTATTAATTTGTGCTTCAGGAAGCTGTCTTTCATACTTCAATGCAGGTATAAAGGGGTCTTTTTGAGCTTCTTAAGCTAATTAATAAATCCAATGAAAAATTATGTGTCATCAACTGTAATCCTTTCTACAATATGTGTCTTATGAAAAGCAAAATTATCAGTTGAATACGGTTAATGGCAGACAGAAATCACAGGATAATACAATTTCGGAGGAACCTCTGGAAGTCAAATCTTCAGCTCAAAGGATGACTTGATCAGATCAGATAAACCAAATCTCTGCTGAAGCAATGAATAAAACAGTAAGGCTTTTTTCCCTTGAATTACCTTAATTTGCAGGTTATTCCTGAGCTTGCAATGTGCACCACCTGCTATCACTGAGGTTTGTTATGTGCCATTGTAACAGACCCTGTCAAAATGTTTTTCCTCTTTCTTATAGGCCCTCTTTATGTACTAAAAGGCCACAATAAAATCTTCCTCATTATGGACTGTATAAACCTATACTAGTTTCTCCTATAACAAGGAGAAAGCAAGACCATGGTAAATGCAGTTGCATGAAATTAGGTGATTTATTCAATTTTCAGTGCTTAGATTTGATTTAGTATTTTCCATCTTGGATATCTTGAACATTGCTGATATGTGGGCAAAATTTACTTATACGTTGTCTCAAGATGGAAATGGAAAAGTCCTTACAGAAAACTCATAATGTGGCTAAGGTGGAAAACTATTACTATTGCGGTGTTTTTTGTCACTTTCTATCCCTTAAAAATTGTATTTTCTTTCACTAACTCGAACATTCAGACATAATTCAATTAACTATAGGCTAAATTGGTTCCTTATTCTTGTTCTCCAGAAATATAAAGAGCTCTGGAGAACATAATGTTTGCTCCTTTCCTTGTCTTGACTTCAGGAGTGGCAAAGGTGACACAATTTCAAAGAAAGGGAGAACATGGTGGCTGCATTCAGTAGTTCTAGCAGCAGTAGCCCTGAGGACGATTTCCTTCTCAACTCCAAGTACTTAAAAGATTAGTTTAAGCCATGAGGCAGGAAGGATTGCTTTGGTATGATAATGGGGAGAATTGTGCAGGATTCCCTTCTGAGTATGTTGGTTTTGAATTTAAGGGAAAAAAAAAGAAAGAATTTCAGGTTAAAACAAAAGGAGATAAAGAAGCACATTAATAAAACTGAAGTGATGGTATTCTGGTTCTCAAACCTGCTCAAAAATTGAAGTTACTTTAAATAGAGTATTTTAGGATGTCAAGAAATTTCACTTCTTGTTGAAAGAAAACAGAAGTCAAAGCTGAGACATTTTAAAATAAAATCCTGAACCATATTTTCACTCCATAAAAGTTAATTTTCTCAGCAGTTGCTTTCTCTTGAGCTCATTGGGTTTTATTTATGACTGCAGAATTGCCTATGATAACACAAACCAAACCCACACCAGAACAAAACTGCTGTCTAAGAGATGTTCAAGATATGTAATAATTTCTTAAGAATCTGTCTGACTTTTGTATGAACAGGTAGGAATTTGTTAGAGTGGAATTTCACTGAGCAGCCTAATTAGCTGCTATTTAATGTTATGTTAAACGACTTACCAGAAGTTATTAATTAGAGAATTAAAATCTCATTATTTGTTAGTAATGGGGCACATGGGAAGAGGGAAAAGAACCGGACTTTGTTATTAACACATTTCAGGGAACATGCAATAAATTGGATAAACAGAAGAAATATACATCTGGCTGTTTCCACTTGTTGTATAAAACATCTGATAGGTTATACTTGTTACAGGAATCCTATAAATACTCATGCATTTCCAAATATATTAAACTTCTAGGACTGTTGGTTGGTAGTTTAAACAAACCTTTCCATAACCAAATTTAGGAAATCAGGGCTTCCTCAAAGGGATTCTCAACTCCTTAAGGAACATCTGTCTGTATTTAGCCACACACTAGACCCATGGTGAGAATGTATGTTTCATTCTGGCTTTTTTTTTTAATAGTGGAGATGGCAATTGATTTACTTGTTACTGGTCTGATTAAATGCCGTGTGCCATGGTGACAGAAGGAGATCAACCTCATTATCTTCCCTGCCTACCACTTCCTCTGTCAGGTCTTCATGGCTTGATGACTTCCCACTCTTCCATCAATGTCTCTAGAATCTCATGAGTTTCCAAGAGGTGAGCCTGCTCTTAGGCACCAGGGTTGCAGTTTCTCTCACCTGTTTTAAAATGTCTATATTGCATGTGTGTGTCTGATTTGGGAGCAGTATGGACTTGAGGGTGTGAAATTATGCCTAATTTCTGATCAGGTGAGAAAAATTTAGCTTGAATGCTATTGATAATGCTGACATATTTCTTTCTTCTGTAGTGGTAACCCAGATAGATTTTACAGGCAGATATGACACCACAACGTCTTCAGTCATGGCGTAGCAATATCAGCCCAGCTTTTATTTGCCTGTGTCTTTCCTGTGATGTGTACTGTGATCAATGTAAATGCAATGTAAATCTGGGTTCATTCAGAGTGCAAGGAAAATAACCCAATCCATCAGTAATGAAGGCTTGAATTTCTCTGTCCAGTTCACACTCTGGAAGAAAGTGTTGCTTCACTGGAGGAAAATATCCATGTTGCATAATTTTGCAGCTTGTATATTAAAACAAAACAAAACAAAAACCCAAACAAACAAACAAAAAAACCAATATAAAACCACAACAACAAAACAAACCAGAGAGTCTAATTGTATTCCTTTAAGCATTCAGTCAATATTCTGAATTACTTAGATGACTTAGATCACTCTTGTGATCTTATCTTTTATGAGTGGTGTCTCATTTAAAGTTCTGTTTAAGGATGCAGCTCAGAAATCATTACCTTGCTGCTCTTAAAAGTCAAAAGCAGTTCTGGTTGTGTAAAGCAGAGTGCCTGTGGGGCCAGTAAATGTTTTAGAACTTCCAGCTGGACTTCTAAGGAGTGTGAAAGAGGCAGGAGGAGACAGAATACCTCAGGACTCTGATGGTACCCGCTGTCTTAATGAAATTAACAAGCAGATCTCCAAGGGTTTGCATAGTTTCTGCATATTCCACAGGAAATCTGAACAGATAGACTCAAGCTGAATCTCACAGCGGGTCTGAAAGTGACCTTGACAATTTTTCCTAGTGAGCAGAAATCATAAAGGTTTAAACAAATGAGTCAGCATGGATTTTGGTCTTTGTCCGAAAAGAGATAGAGATGCTTGGATGGTGCTGTTTCAACAGTGGGATTAAGAGAATTATTCTGGTCCTGTTGGACATTTCCTCCCCACCACAATATTGCAACAACTCTGGGGGGGGAAAAAAAGCTAACATGAACAAAAGATTGAATGCATTGACATGCGAAAAATTCCATAGGGTTTATGTTTTGGGTTTACATTTTGTCTAATTATGCAGCATAGGATAATTAGATGCAGGAATGGAGGAATGTTGTGCTCAGCTGTGGGAATATTTCTGGTCACCAAGAAGTATTTTGGTTAGGTGTCCTCCCCACATTCAAAGTATACTGTGCCAAACTGGACCTCTCAATTGGTTGATAAATTCCAAGTATATGCATGTGGAGGAAAAAAAATAGTGCATACAAAAAGCATGAATTCAGAGTAATACTCAGGAAAAACATCTTCAGGAGTGTGCTAGCATAATTAAAAATATTTCATGTTCAAAAGAAGTAAAAAATGTGAATAAAATGCTAGAAATTACCTGGGAAAATCAAACTAACAAGGGGACTTGAAATATCAGTTATTTTATAGGTTCAAGATTGTCTATATTTGAAATTATTCTCAGAAAGGATGCGAGAAAATAATACAAAAAGTACAATGGTCAAGATTGAATTCCATGAGGAGGTGCAAGGCTGTGGTTGTAACAGCTTCAATATTAGACAAGCAGGGCTGCCCATGGTGTCCAGAAACTCAAGAATGTTTTATGGGGAAAGTACATTAGAAATAATAATTAGTGTTTTCACAGTTAAGAAATAATTATCAGAGGGCACTGGATGAAATTTTTGGGCAGAACTTTTAATGCAAATCTGATGATGAATTACTTTGTAATGAAATGCATGGTTAAACTATTAACTTGATGCCAGAACATATTGTGGAGGTCAGACATTAATTATTAAATTTAGTCATTGAGAAACAAGCTGCTGCTTGTAAAGTTCATAAGATGATGGAACAGAGAGGTTATGCCAAGAGCAGGGTGCTATTCTATTACTTCATTACTCAGATCTAAGTTATTTTCCTAAGCATCTCCCATTAATGCTATTACAGATACAGGCTAAATAAGCCTGTGATATGAACACTTATCCTTACATTTTGTACTGTATCCTTATATATATATGCATTTTTTTAGTTGGTTGCATGAGAATGATCATAATAGAGTGATTAAAGTGACCAAAATGTAATTGACTGAGAAAGAGGGTCAGTAGGAACACACAGAGCAAATAAAAGGGAGAATATTTCTCTCACAAGTTAATTCAATTATTTTTGTGTATATTAATAAACACACTCAGAGGAGAACAAATGCACCAAATGGTTGTCTTTTACCAATCTAAAACGAGCTCTTAAATATTTGATCTGGGTTAGAAGGTACACCACTTTTCTGGAGATATTTTGGACAAACAGCACAGCTAAGAGGGCCAATGGCCCCTGGGCTGTCCCAGCCAGGATGTGACACAGCCCCAGTGTTAAAAATAGGTTAGAAACTGTTGTAAAATAGTTGATAGATCGTTAAGCACGTACTGTTAGTTTGGTTATTATATTGTAAAAAGGGTTAAAAGGGTTAAAAGGGTAGAGATAGGAAGTACGGTACTCAACGTACCATATTACACCTAAGTAAAGTGCATCTTCTCCCAAGGGAAACGAGCCAGCCTGGACAGAACTGTAAGGGGACAATTAAACCCCTTAAACCTTCATGCAAATGAAGGATCCAAACAGAAACCAATATAAAGGGGCAAAAAGCAGGATAAAAAGGGGCTTCTGACCCAGTGAACCTGTGCCACTCCATTGGGGCCATCGCTGCTGAGCAGCCCCAGCGCCGGCGCTGCAGCACCCCCGACGGGAGCGCTCCCGCTCAGCCCGCGGGCCCCCTGCTTTAGGCCTTTCTTTTTATTATAATAAATAATAAAATTTTCTTATAATGCATGCTGAAATCACTTTAGTACCGGGAGCCTGCTCCCGTTTTTAACACCATGGCAGGGCCTGTCCCTGTGCCGGCACTGCTGAGGCACCTCCAGTGCTGGGGACAGCTCTGGGCCCTCAGCACAAGAGAGACACCGAGGGGCTGGAGCGTGTCCAGGGCAGGGAACGGAGCTGGGAAGGGGCTGGAGCCCCAGGAGAGGCTGAGGGAGCTGGGAAGGGGCTGAGCCTGGAGCAAAAGAGGCTCAGGGGGCCCTTGTGGCTCTGCACAGCTCCCGACAGGAGGGGACAGCCGGGGGTCGGGCTGTGCTCCAGGGAACAGGGACAGGAGCAGAGGGAATGGCCTCAGGCTGGGCCAGAGGAGGTTGAGATCGGATCTTAGGGAAAATTTCTTTGCTCAAAGAGTTGTCCAGCCCTGGCACAGCTGCCCAGGGCAGTGGTGGAGTCCCCATCCCTGAAAGGATTTAAAAGCCATGTGGATGTGTCACTGGAGGACATGGGTCAGTGGTTGTCTTGGCAGTGTTGGACAAATGTTTAGACATGATGATCTTGGAGGGTTTTGCCAGTCTAAATGATTCCATGGCACTTTGAATAAATATGTCCACCATTTTTCAGTACCACTCCATCTCAAATAATTTTGTTAGTAATTTTATTGAGTACCCATATGATCCAACTATAGATTTTAGGGAGCCTGACCTTCCCTCACAAGTCAAGATCATTGAAACATCTGGCTGGCTCTGATGGGTTTTGTCATGCTCTTTTTACTCAGCTATTTAAAATATTTGACCATGTGTATATTTTATGTATACTAATTTAATTGTTTTTCTCCTCTTCATCATTCAGGTAGCAGCAGGAACAGCATTTTAGTGTAAGCAGAGCAGAAAAACACAAAGAAATTGTTTTTGGAAAACCAGAATGTGTTTGGTAGGTGTGGACTGCATCAGAGAGATGGGTTTAGTGACAAAATTCACCTTTGGCATGGGAAATGATGAATCCCAAGATTATACTAAGCCCAAAAAAATGTAGAATACTAACAATAATAGTAATAGTAACAGTAACAGTAACAGCAACAGTAATCGTAATAGTAATAGTAATAGTAATAGTAATAGTAATAGTAATCGTAATAGTAATAGTAAAATATATATTGAAGAATATTTGTTAGGGTGCTTGAAAAATTATCTTTTTGAAAATATTAATTTCTGCTCTATTCGTGAGGGAAAAGATGGGACTCAGACAAGACAGCTATAAAAAGGAAAGAATTATGAACTTAATAATTAGAATTAATGACATCAAGAAGAAAAATTCAGAAACGGTATTTTATTTATATCTTACAACTTTTACAAAGCTTTATAAGCAAATACTTCTTTTATTTTTTAAATATGCACCTAGGTAAACACTGAATTAAAGACATCAACATTACAGGATGGGAAGATATGAAAGGAATTAAGTTCTGCACATGTGCACATTCTGCACATTTGACAAGTAATACTATTTTACAGCAAATTACTAATTTTCATCCTCAAGTTTCTCAAGGAACTTCACACAGCAATAACTGTGTGTGTGTGTGTGTGTGTGTGTGTGTGTGTGTGTGTGTGTGTGAGTGCATGTTTGGAAATCCTGCCAGCTGTCCAAGTGTGTCCCTGTACACAATTAAGGTGGCACAAACATGAACCATTTTGCCCAAACTCTGAGCAAATGTTATGAATATGTGAAGGGTCTGAGTAACAGACATTTGGAGACGTTATCTAAATAAGGTCCTGCCATGGGCAGGGACGTCTCCCACTAGACCAGGGTGCTTCAAACCCTGTCCAACATGGCCTTGAATGATTCCAGGAATGGGATGGCCACAACTTCTCTGGAAAATCTGTGTCAGGGCCTCAGCACTTTCTTAATGAAGAATTCATTCCCAACATCCCACCTGACTCTGTCAGTGTGAAGCCACTCCATGACCTTGTCCAAAGTCCCTCTCCAGCTCTCATGGCACTGGAAGGGGTCTGGGGTCTAAGGTCTCTCCTCGTTTTCAACCTTTCCCACAGTGGAGAAGCCCCATCCGTCTAATCCTCCTCTTGTCTTTGTGGGTACATCTTAATCTGTAGAGATTTTATCTAGTTAAAGGAAATTGCATTATCTGAAAAGACTGTAAATAGTGGAACTACTTTTTACATTCTATTAGCCTCTCTTCCCATATTAACTTCTTCATTTTCTTCTTGCCTCTACAATGTATGGAGCACACACTGTAGGTAGAGGGTGGTCACTTTATAAAAAGTTGAGACAAATCCCAGAGAAATTCCAAATTGCACTAAGTGCAAGATGTATGTGTAGCCTGGACTGAAGGGCTGTGTGCTTCGGGTTACCTGTGGCCAAAGGAGTACAAATGCAAGCACAAAAATGAAGCAGAGGAGGCCTCAGGACAAGCAGAGGAACCAGAGCAGGTCTCAAGAAAAGGAACTACTGAACTAAGATGAAATCTCCTGGGATTGCTCATCCCAGTGAAGACAAAGGTGGCAGGGAAATTACTGCAATCTTTTGAGAGGAAAGAATAAAGACTTCCAGGACAACACTCAGGGAATGAATATGAGCTGACTACAAATAAATTTTAGACAATTTTAAACAATGGGAACAACAGATAAGGAAAGGAGTTTGGCAGTGCCCTCTAACAGGAGAAGAATGGGACCCTCACACCCTCAGAAAAGTCTTGCTGAGGTGAATACTGGCATGAAAATAACTTGCTTCATGAGCTGCAACGTCTGGTCTGGTCTTCTGATGCACAACACAGCACATCTTCTCATACTTCAGCAATGTGAGCACTGTGCACCTAAATTACACCAATTTCACTGCTGGTGTCTCTCTCTCTTCTCTCCCTCCAACCATCCCAGCCTATAGAGGTCCTTAGATTTACGATTATTTCCTTAGATATTTAGCCAGCACTTTTTGTGACTCCAGCCAGTTACTCTTCCTTTAAGTACTACTTTAAATGACTGCAGTGAATACTGAAATGAATACTGAATACATTGAACTCAGTAAAAAATTAGCATGAAAATCTTCCATGAGAATTACTCTGATCTCTTGTGCAAATAATTTGCAAGTTTTAAATTATAAGTTTTCATACATTCCTTTCCTTTTTTTTTCTTTTGTTTTAATTCAATTCACTAAACCAGTCAATTGTTCTGTTTTATACAGGGGCTTGGAAGATGCTGATAACATTTCTTTTCTGAACAGGGAAAATTTGGTTTCCTGCACTGAGCTGCAATTTATATCTTCTTTGTGCACACATTTGTGTTCAAATAGAGAATAGGAGGACCCCACAAGATCAGCCCTGCACTCATTTTCAAGGAGCTTTATGACATTCCTGCTGCACGTTCTTCTTTCTGGCTTGGGTGATGGGAGGATGGGGAACAGCTCAAGGCAGCCTCACTGGTCACATACTCACTGCTCTCGTGCCTACATTCAGAGACAACTTTATTGACTATATAAAATGAGTATTATGAGACCCATGGGGTTCCTAGGGGAACATACCTGTGCCCCAGCAGGAGATTCTCCACTACCTCTCCATTCACAGGTGGTTGTTCTCACACTGAGCTGCTGCTGCTGCTGCTGAGCCTCTGCTGGAAGAAGAGGCACAAAAGTTATTTAGTTCCCCTCAAAATGGGATCATCTGACAAAACCTGAATGCAAGTAGGTCTATAAACAATGTGTAATTCTAAGCAGCCAGCTAGAAAAAGTAATTAAAGAGGACATCTAAATCACAATAAAGTGCACAGAATTTTAAATAGCCTAAATGTATTCCTGCCCTCCAGCTAAGACATTTGCAATCAACTTGTTGATTCTTTTAACTACACATTAAAACCTACCTCTTCTACAAAAAAAGCTTTCACGCAAACACAGAGATCCAGTCCATTCTCCTTAAACTTTTTGGTCTAAAGTTTTTGATGGGAGCAGTCTGCAAATAGCCAAGCTGCCACTTTGACTTTCCATCCCAACAGACATATTGCCAGGCACAGATTCTTCAGGATCTGCAGGGATGAAGAAGGGTAATGATTTCCTGCTGGGTAAGAGCGGTCTCTGAAATAATTTCTAAGTCCTCCAGGCTCTGCCTCCCATCCTCTAGCTGGCCATACAGAAAACCTGTGGACTTAGTAATGCAGGCTGCCAGTGGTGTATGGAACTTTTTGGTGTCCATGGGAACTGCCTGCTTGGCTCTTCTGTTCTCAAAAGGGATGAGTTTTACCTCAGGAACTGCCACAGTAATGTGCCCAGGGCAGCTGGACTATCAGCAGGGTTGTGTTCAAATGATAAATTTCCCTCTCATTTAGCAATACCACACTGTCCCACAGCCTTGTAGAATCACAGAATAATTGAGGTTAGAAAAGCCCTTCTAAGATCATCAAGTCCAGACATTAACCCAGCACTGCCAAGGTCACCACTAACACAAGTGACTCATCCACATGGCTTTTAAATCCCTCCAGGGATGGGGACTCCAAGACTTACCCAGGCTTCCTGTTCCAATGCTTTACAGACCTCTCTCTGAAAAATTTCTGCCTCGTATCCAATCTGAAAGTCCTCTGGCACAACCTGAGGCCGTGCCCTCTGCTCCTGTCCCTGTTCCCTGGAGCACAGCCCTGTTCCCCGGCTGTCCCCTCCTGTCGGGAGCTGTGCAGAGCCACAAGGGCCCCCCTGAGCCTCCTTTGCTCCAGGCTCAGCCCCTTCCCAGCTCCCTAAGCTACTCCCTCAGGTGCTCCAGACCCATTCACGAGGAGTTAACCGATGTGTTGGATTGAGCTGCTGTGATTAACAAAGCACTAAGTCAGAAAACTTTTGTGAGCATCCTTTGCTCCAAAGAGGTCCAAGAAAATAAATTATTGGCAATTCCACTCCTTCATACATTTGTCCTTGCTTTGCTTTTATTCACACTTTTGACTGAGCTGTTGTCCTGGCAGCCTTAATTTTGCATAAATTTTCTCTATGGCTCATACCCATACCCTGACACCCTTTTTACCTAGTGATGTTTTCCCTCCTTTGGCCACTTAAGGGTTAAGCTGGGATGTTTTGCTTGGGCAATAATTGCCTCAAAGCCTTTCCCAAACTTTGCAGACATGGAACTGATATTTTTACTGTCAGCACTGAGTCTCTGCTGGTCATAATCCACAGGAATGCACCTGGATGCAATTGTGCTTGGATAACTAAACCCGAGTGATGTGTTTCATTTAGTGGGGACTCCGCTGGCTTCGTTGTAAAGATTAGAGAGTGATTCAGCATTCATGGGGAAATGTGGCAAAAAAATGGTGAGCTGAACAGTGCTAGAAGTGGAGCCATATTGGGAGCAATTGAAGGAGGAAATGGTCTGGATTTATTGTCTGCATTAAAGATATTGTGGGTCCCATGGATACCAGGAGTGTCATGGAGACGCAGCTAATAGGATTTTTATTGGATTATTGTCCGACTGCTGCACCTGCTTCTGAAGGGGACAGTGCAGTGGGTTTTCTGGCACAGGACTTGAGCAAGGGATCAGAAAGGAGCTGTGGGAACTGGAAGCTCCAATATAAATTTTTAAGGTAACTTTTATAGTTGCCTCAAAGCTATATCCAGGAAGGCAGCAGCCAGTGAGTACCGTACCCCTTCTCTCTCTTTACAGAATGTTCAAGTATAGAAAATATGTTGCTGGAGTAAAGACACCAAGGACCTAGCTTACACACTTCTACTCTTTGCAGTCCAGATGTAGGTTATTTTTTATTTGAATTTGCTTGAGGGAAGATTGCTTCTGAAGTTTTTATTTTTTTAATAGCAGTTTTGATTACTGTTGAGTTTTGTAGTTTCCTTTTGTTTTGTTTTTAGGCCTTTTTGTTTTTGTGTTTATTTTTTGTTTTCTTTTTTTTTTTTTTCTTTTCTTCACAGTGACATAGAATTGTAGGATCATTAAGGTTTAAAGAGATGTCTAAAGTCTTTGAGTCCAACCAGTAATCTAAATCACATCCGCAAATGCCACACCTACAAGTTTTTTCAAGCTGCCAGGGATGTTGACTCTACCACTCTCTTGGGCAATCTGTTCCAATGCTTGACCACCACATCAGTGAAGAATTTTTTCTTAGCATCCAATCTAAATCTTCCCTGGCACAACCTGAGGCCATTTCCTCTCATTCTACTGAGAGGAAATGTTTTCCTCTCTACTACTTATTTTCCATGTCTCCTGTGCATTAGATTGCAGTAAATTCCTTCTCTGTAGCCCAAATCAGAGCTTCTTCACCTTTATCTAAATTTTGCTAAAGGTTCCAGGTGCAGACCCTCTCTGGTCATTTCCATCCTTGAAGATCTCACACAGGGTTTGCCTCTCTATTTCATGTTCAACAAAGCATTTCCCAACTCACTTTTAGTTCTTTTGTTATAGAACAGAGAAAGGGGGAAAAATGTGAGTTGTCATCAACAGTTCATTTTAATTTTTACTCCTGTTTTCCACTGGAGCTGAGAATTAGAGAAATTTGGAAGCCATTGAAATTCAGGTCTCAAGATAAACACTTCTAGCATTGATTTAAGAGAGTCTTAGGAGATTTTAAGTAGGTTTGGGTGAATTATTTGTAACAAGTGATTTCATGAATTGCATCTCATTTCTTTGTTCATTAATTACTTAGAATGGGTGTGAAATTATTCCATCCAGGATCTATTACAAAACTTACTGGAGTAAACGGGTGGAAATAAATGCATTCTGGATTAAGATACATAGATATTTTATTGAATTTCTATGATCCTCCAGAGAAACAGTGCTTTAATATGTGTCTCTAATGCACAATATAGTTCTTATCCACATATAAAAATATTGTAATTTTTTTGTCTATATTTTCTTGACAAACCAGAAAAGTCCTACTAGTGTGGTGTGAATATTTCACATTTTTTACTTCAAAGGTATTGTTTTAGAATGCATTTTTGCCAGTTAATGTAGGTAGAAAACTGAGATCATTAATATACAAAGCCATCTACTTAAACCTCATGTTTAAAACCTGATGTCTCATTTTCAAGTAATATTGTATAAAATATTGAATAAAATCAAGGATTACAGTCTGTGACTCCGAACAACCAGCAAAAACACAGCAGGACACAGTCTCAGGCTGCACCTGGGGACATTTAGGCTGAATTTCTTCACAGGAGGGGTGATCAGATAATGGAATGGGCTGCCCAGGGAGGTGGAATCACCATCCCTGGAGGTGTTCAAGGAAAGCCTGGATGTGGCAGTCAGTGCTCAGGTCCAGTAGACAAAGTTTGGTCATAGGCTGGACTCGATGATCTCAGGAGTATTATCCAACCTAATTGTTTCCATGATTTTCTACATGCATTTTTCCTCCTCCTTCTCTTTTTTAATCTTTTCCCTCAGAGATGTAATCTATTTGCCTCTATACTAGTCTCTTATTCCAGCAATTTGGATAACCCTGAGGATGTTTATATCTACTTCTAGTTGTGTTTCGTCACTTGTTTATTCACCTGAATACCTAATCTTTTAAAGTCAATCAGTTATTTTCTCATTTTTATTTATTTATTTATTTATTGGTCTTTTGGGCAATCACACTCTACTCACTTTCGGTAACCATTTCTCCAGTTCACATATTTTTTGCTCCCTTATTTTATTTTTCTTCATGCATTATTAGACCAGCAGTCAGCATCATGTGGTAGGTTGTCCCTCAAGCGTGACTAATTTCTGGTTCTGATAATAAATTTGAAGGAAAATAGTTTGATTTAAAATATATTTTGTGTTGAAAGATGTATGATTTAGATTCCAGATTTTATTGTATCTTATCTTTGTGATCAGTTCCTCATCTCTAAGAAGCATACCACTAACAATAATACTCTACTGGAAATGTAATTTAAAAATTTAAATTGATAGTGAAAAGATATAGGAATAATTTACTTAGATAATGCAAATTCTTTGAAAATCCTGCTCGCATTTTAACTTTACTTTCTCATTAATATGTTCCTGATAATCTAGAATGAATCATACTCTATTGGCATGCTGCTAGAATTTTCTATGGTTTGGTGTTGGTCATTGTCATTTCCTCTGAGAAGTTTGGGAATTTATATGTTATTGTACAACACTAAAAAGAGATCTGGTGGTCAGTCTAGAGCTTAACAATACATGTGTGGACCTTTCATGGCATCCTTCATCCTTGCCAGAGTGTGGTTCTGGGTGTATTTGATTTTCCTCTACAGGTGAATCCCATGATATCCTAGTCTTAAGGTGTGCCAAGGGAAATGTATGTTGGAAGTTAGGAAGAAGGTTTTTTTTACTGAAAAAGGGATAAAGAAATGTAATAGTCTGCCCAGGGAGGTGGTGGAGTCACCATTCCTGGATGTGTTCAAAAAAAGGTTGGATGTGGCACTCAGTGCCATGATTAAGGTCTCTTCCAACCCAGGGATTCTGTATGATATTTATTGTGTTGTTTTTTATAGTGCAATGTCTTCACAGAAGCACAAAAGCCATGTCTCCTACAAGGCAACTGCCAACAGTCTCATTCCTTTCTTATGGCTAACAACAACAACAACAACAACAACAAAACAGCTTCTAAAGCTCTCCCACCTACTTTATAATTTGGCTTGGCCTAATCCAAGCAGATACACCCACTTCAAGATGTATTTCAGAGTATATTTTTGTACCCAAATAACAGTGATGGGTAAAATTTAACAGACTTCAGATGGTGAATTGCCTACTTTGAAATATTGTCAAGGAATATAAGCTGTTACTTCAGTCACACACTTTCTTTGATGACACTTTTATTTACATATTGTTTAGGTGTGTGTTTACACTCTGATGAAAATAGATTTTTGAAATTAATAAAAGTGAGGTACAATCCATGTCACCCTAAGGCAGGTTGAATAATTGCTTTCTGCAGCTGCTTTATGACTGTAATGGTGGTCTGAAATTACTCAGGGGTCTAACTGAGATTTTTAAAGCTAGATAAGGCATAACCTTAACATTTCTCCCCTCAGTTCTTCCACCTGGAAAGTACAGAGAATCTGAAATCTGTACTCATTATCTCACTAACATGCTTAAAATATTTAGGGGGTGAGCTTGAAGATGTGATGGTAGAAGGCATTCAAGAGCTAATTAGCCAGGCAAGAAACCTGTTTTCAGTTTACCAGGGGAACAGAGGCTGAATAGATGGAGAGGGCAAAGGACTGAACTATCCTGGAAGTAACCTGTCTGTTTGGGCAATGAGATTATTAGGATATGGATTGTACCTTTAAACATGCCTTCTAACTAATGCAGAGAGAGCAAACACAGAAGTTGCCTCCATTTATATTGAAAATTCTAAAACATATCTGTAATCTCTCAATTAGACAGTTCTGGGACAACTGTCAGAGGTTTTTACCCCCAAGGATGTGATTTCTGAAGTTGGCATTGGTGTGGAGCTAGCTGAATTTTGTTCTAATGATTCATGTGCATATGCCCTATGTGTCTTCAGTGTATGTTGTGCCTCCACCACTCTCTCAAGCTGGGTAGTACCAGAAAAACTGAAAAGATGAGGAGGGAGATATGTGCCACAATCATGGAAACTTGGCTCAAATTATTTGAAAAGAGAGGTTGCTGTTACTCTGTGCACTGACCTAGATCTGATTGTGTGTGAAGTTACTGCCTGTAAAACCTGCCAGTTTAATATCCCTAGAGAATAATTATTTTTATTTATTGGCCATTCTGTAACTTACTGCAAAAAAAAAATCATGAGAATCCTGCCAAAGTGTCACCTCTGGTCAGGGACACAACATCATAAACTGAAAACAGAGTATTGGAGACACACACATTGCAAACAACACACTGCCCTGTATTGAAACAAACAAAACTAAAAAGAAAAGCTTACTTCAGGTCAAAACTTTTCCTCCCAGCTTTCTATTTTCTTAGCTGGATTTTAAAGTTTTGACCCGCTTCAGTTCTGTAATTCCAAATACAAATAGTGAGACTGCTACTAGAAAGCACTGACTCATAATACTCACCAATATTGCTCCTAGGAGAATAGTAGGGTCATTAACAAAACACAGTCATCGCATCTATGGTCCTCGATGGCATCAGCCCAAGCTTTGTAAGAGAGTGTTCCTCCCACAGGGGTTGTGAGCTCATTCAGAGTTCTGCCAATTTCCAGGATCAAACCCACGAGTTCAAAGGACTCGCCTTGACAACTGGCCGCTGGTTCCAGGGCTTCACTTCCTAGGTAGTAAAGGCCAAAAATCTCACTGCTCTCAGACATGATGCAGGATATGCTTCCAGGCTCAATGCTAATAACAGAAAGAAATTCGAGAGGAAAAACCATCCTATATAAAACGAGACATTTACAGAGCAGTTTATTACACCCCAGCAGGATGCCTGTGTGAATTTTGATGTTTTTCCTCCATGATGGCAGAGGAAGCCGAGATGTCAAACTCTGGATTAGACAAATAGATACTGAATTCTAAGTTTGGTGAGATGAATCCTGGTCTCTGAGGAATATGTCACATAGCTACTGGGGTGGAATCAGAAGTTTGTTCCAAGCATGTCATGACCTTCTGTATTTATTTGTTTTGCAAAACACTGAGTTTGGGTGTCGAGCTGCTAATTGAAATAGCAAGATGAAGGTTCTTGATGATCATCATAAGTGTCTTGTATCGTATCATGGGTCCAGAACTCTATCTAAACATGAAGAAAATATCAAGAAATGTGGTCTGCACAATCACTGCCACACCCCCAGGAACAGTAAGCTTTGTGATGAGATTGGGTTTGCTGAAAGATTCAAAAATGTTCAGGGACATTTTGACAAATATAGGGAAAGTATTCATAGAGCTTGGCTCAAATTTTTAGGTAGAATGCGCCCCCTCTTTTGAGAACAAGAGTCATGGATACAGCTATGTGGGGTGACTTACAAATATGCCTTGCAAAGCATCCATATTTTGTCATCATTTTCTTTGGAAGTAAGTCACAACTATTCTTTTGGTTGCTTTAATTTTGGTATCTTTAAATTGTTTCACACCTGAATTTGGGATGGTGTGCCTGACTCTCAGACAGTGTGGGAGACATACAGAGATGAGTTTTTAAGAATGAACACCACAAACTCTTGGATTTGAGTTAACCTTTGAACTTTCAATCATATAATTAACTTTAAATTATTAAATTATTCAGCAGTTTCTCTGACATGTATTTTATCCTTTGCACATGATTAAAAAATCCATGTAACTGTGTACACTACCAAGATGTCATCATGGATCCAGTGTGTAGTCCTAAAAATAAGAATTACTCAGTGACAATTTATTCAATTGCTATTAAAAAGTGAAATTGACAAATTATTTTTCAGCCATCTTATTCTGGTCCAAAGGGTCAAAAAACAAAAAAGCACTGGTTTGCATAATATCTAAGGAAAAAAGAACTGACTGATTCAAGAAAATAGGTCTGATGATAAAACTTTTGCTTATCTGAAATTGACACTCAGATTCTCTGAATTTGCAAAAGGTCAGCTGTATTTTTTTAAGTAATCACATAAAACATTGGCCTTGAAAATAAGAACAATCTTGTTAAGAGTTGGTTAAACTGCAGAACAGTATCTGTCATATTTTACTATTTTACTGGAGACATCATTATTGCTTCTTGAGTGAGTTTTTGACAAATAGTATGAGAACTATTTAACTGGCTAAACATTCATGACATAATTTTTAGATTAAATCCCTTGAATTCTATCAGTGGGTATATTAATGGAATAGTTTAAGAGAAGCTCTGTAGTAAAGCCTTTTTTTTTGATCAGTAGATTAAATGGTTCAAATGAACAAAGAACTTGTCTGGTTTTTGTTTTATATGTTTGGTGTGTGTGTGTTTGTTTGTTTGTTTGTTTTTTTATATCAAGTCAGTATGTCCATGAAGTGAATTTCAAGTTTTAAAATGTTTGGTTGAATCATCCTTTCTCCTCATCTCGCCATTATTTTTTATTTTGTTCTGCTTCTAAGCTGCAGGAAAGAGTACAAACACATGTATAGATAAAGACTCTAAAAGCTTTTCAGACTGCATATTCTCTTAGAAAACAGGATTTTCATCCCTTCTTTGAAAAATCAAAAAGCTCAGCTGGATGAGGCTTTTGCTCCATACCAATGCCTTTTGCCAGGCATAGTAGTTTATTCTACCTTGAGCTTGCTTGTAGAAGGAACTGCCCACAGGGCTGTCTTCTTTCCCCAAATACTGATTTTTGGTCAGATGCTCCTCTCTTTCCACCTTTAATTATGAGCAGTGGATGTGAGTTTAGCTCTGTGGCGATGTCTTTACGAGCGCGCGCGAGTTTTCACGCACCCATTGCAAAATCTGCTTTGACAGCCCCACCAAGGCTTTTCCCAGATTAAGGAATCATAAGCAGCTTTGGACCACTTGACCCTGCTGGTTCATCATTTATGATGTTCAGAAAAACGCACACGGCCAATTTGAGTTTATCTAAACACTTAAGAAGAAGCTCTTCGATTATTAAAGATCATGCTAAGTGACACTGACAGTAAGTAACCCTCTAACCAATATGTTGTAGCTAAATCAACACTAGATGCTGGGAAAAATCCTCTTCAAAAAAAACAAAACAAAAAGCCAGAGAGAATCGTGTTTGAAGCAGCTCTTTCTCAGAAATAATTTTTCACAATCTTGAAATAAAAAGGTGAATCACCATAAAAATTATCCTGAAAGAGTTCGCCGAGAGTTTTGCTCTGGATGCAATTTCCGAATGTCTGAAAGGAAAGAAAAAATACCCTTATATAAAAAGGAATGGTGCTACATTTTTTTGGTATCAATCACACACAGTGATTTATCATTTTAGTAAATGATGCCATATAATCTTTGTGTCACATTAAAGAACATAGCAATAAATTCACTGTGTGGTACTTACAAGGGTATCCAGGTTGAATTGAGTTGTCTTCTAGTCTTTTCCCTAAATTGTCACATTTACTGCCTGCTGTAGAAAGAGGAAGCCACCAATTGATTTCTAATTCTGCAAACCCCAGGGTGTAAATGTGATTAGTGGTAATTGGAGAAGTTCAGCAACTGTTAATTTCTCCTCTCTTTGTTGTTTTTCCTATTTAAAATATTAACGAAATGTGTATGTAGACCAAAACTGACTCTGATGCAGCTGAACAAATGATACATATTTAATCAGAGCTGTGGGACCCCAATGCAGTTGTCTGAAACAAATGTGACATGTGCTTCCTCTCAAAAAAAAAAAAAAGAAAAAAAGAAAAAAAGTCAGGCAGCTAATAAACAGCACCAGTATTTTGTTGTAGCATTCATTGTCTACATGATGTCGAGTTTAATGGCATTAGGCTATGCAAAAAAGCCAGAAGTACACTGCTAAATTTGTCTTTCCCAGTTGGCTGTCCCTGAGGAGATTATAATGCAAGCAGTCTCTTTGTTTGTTGCATGCATAAGTGTGCACAAATTCCCAAGTTTTCAGCTGTAAAGTCAGGTGGCCAGAAGAGACATTAACCCCTGCATGGCTGAGTGTCTCCCTGGAAAACAGGAGTTTCACTGGTGCATCTAGGACTGGTAGAAAATAAAAAAAAATTTTTTTTTACTCTCTAACTGCACAATATCTCACTTGCCTTTTTTCTAATCAAGATTCTCCCTCATCCATAGCTACCAAGCTAATACTTTTAAGCAAGAAAATGGCTCTTATTTTTCGGCACTTGAAAGGAATCTAAGTTTATTCAGTAACTTAGACCCAGGAAGGTCATGTTCACAGCAGTGTGTAGTCCTATTTAAAATGGTTTGAACATCTCAGGAAGCCAGCTGGAAGTTGGTTAACTTGGCATCTACACTTCACTCCAAGAGGCTAAAGCTAACCTAGCTGTAATTATTTTAATCAAGAATCATAGAATCATAGAATCATGGACTGGACCAAATAGGGTAGAATCATGATTGGACTTGGTATTTTTCAACCTCAGAGGTTCCATGATTCTGTGATCCAGTCCAAGCATTCCCCCAGCACAGCTAAGGCCACCACTAGCCCGTGTTCCCAGGTGCCACATCCTCACAAATTTTAAATCCCTCCAGGGATGGGGACTCCAACACTGCCCTGGACAGTTGTGCCAGGACTCAACAACCCTTTCAAGTGAAGAAATTTTCCCTAATATTCAACTTAAACACTTAGGAGATTTGAGTGTTGAAGTGCAAAAGCATTGATCTCACAGAGAAACTTCCATTTTGGACATATCTTTTCCTCTTGGATTCATTTTGTTATATATAATTTATTTAACCCTGTAAATCTAACCCTGCAAATTTTACATCTGCCTGATGTCTGTTGTCTGCTCTGCTCTCTTGAGAGCTAAGAAGTTTTTGAGATAAAACACAGATGCCACCCTGAGCTCAGGAAGGTTGGCCACAGCAATATGAAGATTCAATTGACAAAGGAAGAGGCACAGAAATTAGACCTGCATTTCATTGTGAGATGCAATAGATATCTCTAGACTCCAGCTCTGTAACCTCTAGTTAATTTATAAATTCAATTTGTACTTTAATTTACATTTTTTCAGTGGGGAACATAACCTTGACTTTTTTTGCAAAAAAATGTCAAGATACTGTCTTTTTTTGCTCACTTGATTGCAGGCAAGGTCAAAAGCATTCCAGATATCATAAAGAGAAGGAATGTTCTGTCTTTCAGTATTTTTAATTGTGTTTGGCCTTGTTTCTGTTTTTTTAGGCAATAAAATCTTTACTTTGAAACAGGGACCTATAGATAAAACATTTTAATATATTTTGAAATATATTAATATACTATTAATATTATTTACTAAACATAAAATCATAGATTGGTTTGCGTTGAAAGGGACCCTAAGGATCAATTTGTTCCAAAATCTTCCATGGACAGGAGCATCTCCCTCTGGACCAGGCTTCTGAGGGCCCCTGCAACCTGGTTTTGAACACTTCCATATATTAATAATAGTCATATAATACTGTATTTATTATATGGTATCATTATATGTACAATATGAATTTATGTAGATTCAAAATTTAATTTAATAAATATGTTATTTCTATACACGCACATATAAAATCAGGCATGAATACTCTTTACAGAACAAAGGGTGACCTTGGGAACTAAATAACTATTGATGGGACCTCTTTTCCTTCTCTAGCAAAATGTAATTTTGCTGCTGCTTACTTAATGAATAATACTTTTAAGACACCTTTTTTAGTGTATTACAGCATATTTTTCTTTCTGTTTTCCCTGGATTACATCCCAGATACACAGAGGCACCATCACTCTCAAAGTCAGAAAGTCGAAACACGACCCTTTGTTTCCTTATCTGTGATGAAGCAAGATGGGGTTGTCTGAGAGTTTTGTTTCTTGTTTCTGCTGCTAGAAAATTTTGAATGGGGAGTTTTTTTCTCTAATAACATGCTAGATGAGCTGTTATTAGAGATAACAGCTGTGGATCCTGTACGTGGGCTTCAGGAGAGCATTTCAGACACTGGTGGGCACTTCCTTCCCTGGTGTGCACAGTTCCTTAGGTCCCCAAATGTTTACACCACCCCATTTCAAAAACACACTTTTCTCTCTGCTGAGGAATAAGATGTCTATATCTAATATATTTTAACAAATATATTTTTAACAAATATTTTAACAAAGTGAATCTGCAGTTATTCGAGGAGTAAATACGCTCCTAATCCCTCTCTGGACAATTGTTCCCTACAACTCCCCATCAGGATGGTACAGGATGGGAGTTGGGCACTTTTCCCATGTAACAGAAGACAGGACAAGAGAAAACAGCCTCAAGGTTTAGATTTGATATTATTTTCCATTTCTTTATGGAACAGGTTGTTAATTCCTGGAACAGGCTGTTAGGGCAGTAGAGGAATCACTGTCCACTGGAAGTGTTGAATAAACAGGCAGATGTGACACCTGGGGACACGGTTTAGTGATGGGTTGTCAGTGCTGGACTCGGTGATGTTAGAGGGCTTTTCCACACTTATTGATTCCATGACTCCATGATTCTGCAGCTACTGTAGATTTACTCCCAGAAAAAGTGTTACCACTGGCTCCAAAAGCAGAACCATTTATAGCCCCAAAGGCCTTAGAATAGTTACTGTAGGACCTCAAAACATGCAGTAAAAGATATAAGCACCTTCAAATCAAATAATAGGACTCCAAATATCTTTCCCATTTCCCCTAAACCCATGAGAGAAGTCTATGAAAAGGAGAAGTTGGACTCTGGTTTAGCTCAAATGCCTAACTCACCTGAGTGATAAGTGTACGATAAATGTGTCAGAAAGTATGATAAATGTGTCAAAAACATTCACATCAAAACCATGTGATATGAGTTGTTATTTTGACTTTTTTGGACCTGGGTTGAACCCTCCTAGGTTGCGCGGATATGTGGAAGAAGACTTGGCAGTGTGGTCAATGAAGTAATTATTTATCACATGAGAGAAACTGCAAGCTCCATGGACTGCATCTCTGGGATGACTGATTAAGATGTGAATGCCTACATTGTAGAAAACTGAGGTGGGAGAAAGGAATTTGACAAAAAGATCCCAAATTAATTTTTTGCTAAGTAGAACTCTTTTTCATTTTTTAATTATTTTTAAGTGATACTCTTTTAAATAAAATTTAAAATACTTAAAAAAGAAAACAAGAAGTTCTGCTTCCAAATTTCTTTCCTTTTTGTTTTAAGTTTTAGTAGAATGAACCAAGAAAGGGAGTTTACAGTAAAAGGGAAATATTTTTTTCATAGAAAGACTTGGAAGAAACAACAGTCAAACCTCTTCTTTGATCAGGAGGAAAATATAGCTCTTCACTGGATACTGTAGTGATGAAATAAATGAACTCTAATGAAGTGAAATTATAATAAATCCCAGTCTTTGTAGAATAGCACCCAGATGGGAAATATATAGACATGCCGAATGAAATGCTGACCTTGTTACACTCCCAAGAAAAACCCATTGATAAATAGTTTGCAGAGTCAGAGGTTTGATTCTTTTTTCTGCTGTGTGCTTTTATGTATCCCTCTCTCCTCATCTCCATCTCTGACATTTCACTCCTCCACTCAGTCCTCTCCCTTGTACTGTTGTGCCTCCCTCTCGGGGAGTCCCCTGCCAAAGCCTTTTTGTTGTGGTAACCTTTAGTTTGTGCAGACATTTCTCACAGAAACTAATTTTCCTTCTCTCTAATGAAAAGACATTTTTTCTGGGCTTTTTTTTTTTTTTTTTTTTTTTTTTTTTTTTTTTTTTTACAGAATAAAGAGTGCAAGAAAATTAAGGGAAGATGCTGAGAGGTGTTCACACCTGCGTGAGTCATGGATATGTCTGTACCTCAGAACAAAAGAATTCAAGGACCAGTTTCTGGCCCAGGGGCTTTGAGAGTGGCCAACATCCACTGATGCTTGGAGATCTCAAGCTTGCAAAATTGTCCTAGAGTAATTTCATTGCCTTGGTCCAAGGCTGAGTCAAAAAAGAATTACTGTTTTGGTGGCTTTAGTTCCTTACATTTTCTTTTTGATTTATTTCATGGTAAAGGTGGGCCCTGTGGCTTTTATTCAAGTCAGATGGCGAGGAAGAAGAATCACAGAATGGGTAAATTTGGAAGGAATATTTTCTGGTTCAACCTCCCTGCTCAAGCAGGGTCATTCTAGAATGAAAAATATAATGGATTTTTAAAATATAGATCATACAGATGGACATCACAGGGTTGCAATACTCTCCCCAGGTCATCGTAGTGAGTCTGAAAACACCTCCTTCCCCATACATCACCAACATACTGTTGTTTCTGCTTTTAGGCAGCTGTTCAGGTATTGTGGATATAAATGTTATGTAGCCATGTATGCAAAGAGTTTAAGAAGGTAATTGAGCTTGTGCAAGTATTTGGCTCATTTTTTTGGTCTGAGTGTTTACAAAAATGTTGGGCTTCAGAGAGGGTAGGAAAAAAAAAATTCAGCCCCAAAGTCTTGGTGGAAAATAAATGCTGTGCCATTTATACAAGATTAATGAGATCAGAGGAAACTTTTACTTTAGAGCACTCCCGACCTTGTTACAACTAGTCTGTGTCTTTATTTCTCAATTTGCCTATTTTCTCTCTTCTTACTGTCTGCTCCACCCACATTTTCTCCCTAGAACAACCGTAAAATTGCATTTACAGCTGATTTGTAATGCTCAGAAATGCAATTTAGATTCCTTAAGTGAAGCTGTCTCCTTCTAAAAAGAGAGGTCTCTCCCTGTTTATTTTTTTTACCTTGCATACATCTAACCCTGCTCCTCCAGAACAGCAAGTATGATAAATGTGTCAAAAACATTCACATCAAAACCATGTGATATGAGTTGTTATTTTGACTTCTGTTGACACCTCCTGTTCTCTTTCACCCAGATGTTTCCATAAAGTAGCTCAATTATTTTTTTTCTCTTTTTTCCCCCCCTTTGACAGGAGAAACAGGCAAATCTGTTTCTAGTGAAGCTGAAAGTCTTTCCTTCCTCTATTACCCTGTGTGCAGGTGCTTTTACACAGATGAACATTTCTGCACTGGAACTATCTTTAAGATGTGGGAAGCATTTCTGTCCAAATGTAGCTTTGATTCACAATGAACCAGTTATTCACTTCATGCAAACTCTTATGTGCAGTTGCAGATATTTAGCTTGAACAGACTTTCCCCTCAAATAAAGATCAATTATCACAAGATAAAAAAATCAGTGTTTTGTAGGCCAACAGGTGCATTTTTATGGTTTCTAAGTCAGAGTGTTGAAGGTGTCTAGACACCTAACTGCTATTGATGTTAATGGCTTTTAAATAGCTGTAAAAGGGTATTTCTAGTGATTTTTTTGCTTAAAAGTTCAGAACAGTTATCCAAGGCTCTGTGCCTTGTGAAGCATCCAACTATGACTTGGAAACTCATGATTCTGCTAAAAGGTACTGAAGAAAGATATCCCATCCCTGGAAGTGTTCAAGGCCAGGTTGGATGGAGCTTGAAGCAGCCTGGTCCATTTGAAAATGTCCCTGTCCATGGCAGGGGGTGGATGTAGATGGTTTTTGAGGTCCCTTCCAACCCAAAACATTCTGTGATGGTTCAGTGTAAAGTTGCTGTGGCTGCTAGGAATGAGATGGCTAAAATAACTACAGTGAATGCCCAGAGAAGGTGTTAGAACTGCACTTCAGCACAGGTAACTAGCCAGGCATCTAACAGTGGAGCTGAAAATAAAGTTTATTTTTATTCCGCTTTTTCTAGCACGAGTCTTTCCTAAAGACTGTACACCTGGACTGCCCTTGGGTCTGGTAAATTAAGCACAGACAAGGAAGCTCCTTCAGAAATTGAAATTGTTTCAGTCTTCACCTGTACCTGACCTGAAACAAAGCTTGGAATCTTTTGGTCTTTCTCTCAGGGAAGTGTCCTATTTATAAAGATAATCCAAGCCTGGGATGTATCCCACTCTCTTCTACCTATCCTCTACATTCATGTTGTCTGTGAAAAAGTGTGTCCTAAAATCTGTCTTGTAAATATTTTCTTGGTCTTAAGACCAGGGGGATCTTCGTAACAACCTTGTTAAACCAGAATATTTTACCCAGTGTTTCCTGTGTAAAAACCAATGCCCTCAATTAGAGTAATCACACTGAGAAGGAAAGCCAGGCTCAATTTAAGGACTGGCATGAGTGGTAAATCCACCACATCCATTGGCAAAGCTGTTCCTGTGATTAATTGCCCTTACTGTTAAAAAATTACATCTCATTTCCTGTTTGATTTTTCCAGTACCACCTCAATTGTTTCGGTCAGAAGTTTCTTAGCTTCTAGGTTCTGTCCACAACAGGAAACAGAAGTGCCAAAATACCATGGAAAAAAAAAATTGTCTTGTTTTTCCTCCCTCAGAAGGAGGAAGGAATTAAACCAGAGAAAAAGAAACTAGAGATTTGCTTGGTCTGAACACTTCACCACTAATCAGTCTCTGCAGAGGCTTTATTTAAGCTAAACTCTAGTTATCAAATCTGTCTCTGCAGTTTTTCTCCCAAGTTTCTGAATCGAAGATATCCGCTAGATAAAGGACCTCATCCCATCTGAATCACTGAGGCTGGGACTCAAACTGCATTAACAACTCTATAAATTCTCGTGTGCTTTTCCATTGCTGCTGAAAAATTTGGCAAGTCTCAGAAGGCTGGGATTAATCAGAATTCCAGCACTCCTTGGACTGGGTGTTTCTGATGTACCTTGCAGTTTTACAGCGTTTAGCTGTGAATTCACTGACTTTCTCCCCCTGTGAATTCCCTCCTGGATTGCAGGGAAGCTAGCTCTGCTCCGGGCATATTATTCTGTGGTTTCTGACTTTCTGCCGGTGTGTTTCTGTACAGCAGCTGGCAGGAAAATATGCAGCGAGGGCACTTAGTGCACCCAGGCAGAGTGAAGCATGTGTTTACATCTTTTCCTCAGCCAGGGTCAGAGCAGAGGTACTGGACCAAATTGTTTGTTTTATACTGACTCCTTAACATCAGGATCTGACTTTAGCTTCTCCTCCAAGAAATGCTTTTTATGTCAGCGTCAGTTTGAGGGTAAAAATCTGGTCACATGGAACGTCAGGCACAATACTTGAATTGTTAGTGAGATGAAAATTCTTGAGGTTTCTTATGACTTTCTTTCCTCATTCTTTTCCTTTCAATGCGCTGCTTTAATAGCAGGATGAATGTATGTTATGCATTTCAGTTTACACATGGTTCTGCCATTAAGCACCTGGATTTGAAGCAGTTTCTTCCCTGAGGATTTCAACAAAGGCTTTGCCCCAGTTTCAGGATCCAGGTTGCTACGGTTTAGCCATGTGCCATGGCAATATTAGCTCAGAGAACACTGTAGCTATTTGCACAGCAAATGCAGCTCTCCTGACGATCATAATGAAAGAAATCAGCTTGCATTTCTTTAATGACAAAGCCTCCCTGTGTATTAATTTGGTTCTACATGACTATAGATCTTGTCAGAGCAGCCCGACAAATGTGAAAACATAGGCTAAGAAAATTGTCAGTAAAGTAATTTATGACCTTTTGTTCTCTGTTGCACAGCTTTACTTCTGTTTAGGAGCATGGGAAGGCTCCCTAGAAAGGAATACATTTATAAAATAACTTCTTGGCAATGCCAGTTCTAAAATAAACTCAGGTTTCCAGAGCCTTTACAAAATATAATTTGGTATTCATATTAAAACATAGACTTTGATTCCTGGGCCAAATACCTGTTTTCATTTTTGATTTAGATTCATTGTGTGACAAGGCTGGGATGTGTACTGTGAGGGAATGTGTTCCTCTTAGTAATTTGAAAAGACTTTTTAAATTAATCTATAATGTTGTGACAGCCTAGTACATCAAAGAAAGCCATAGTAAACTTCATACTGAAATTATAATATCAAATGGGAATAAAAAATGGAATTTGTACTGGAATTTGACATTTAGTTTGGAATTGAGATTAGTCTAAATTATTGAACCAGTGTAATTTGCCAAAAACTAGTTCATGTCCTTTTACTCCACTCTCTAAAATCAAATTCGTTCTTTTATGTAATATATGCCATACTGACAAGTTACCAAATTCTTACCAATGTGAGAAGAAATTATTTGGCTAGCCCAGGAATCTCTGGGTAACATTATAGAATATTATATATTCTAGAGCATTGTGTGTATTAGAATATTACAGAGTATAATACATTAAAAAGAGTATAATATATAATATTATAGAGTATAATATATAGAGTAGAATATTATAAAGTGGAATGTTATAGAGTAGATTTGAATGTTATGGAAAACTATATGGTTGGGTAAGTGTACGCCATAGGCTGATGATTATAATAACCTTTTTGGCCTAATATCCTAACAAATTTAATGTTATTGTTTTAATTTGTTTTACATAAGATGTGCTGGAATATATCCTTTGAACAGGCTTCTGCATGTAGGAAAACGTGCAGCAAGTGAGCTGGCAACTCTGCTGCTGAAGAAAAAGCTTTTAACATCTCATTCTTTTGAATAGAGATGATTCATCAGGGCTCGTTTGCAAATCTTGGGGATTTGCAAAGTGATGTCTTTGGGTAAGATAAAGCAAACAAAAATCCAGAGTGCTAGTGCTTGTCAGCTTGCTGCTTATAAATGTTTCTATTCTAGGGATTGGGTTTTGAAGATGAAAAAAGAGAAAAAAACCTGAACACCAAAACCCAAAAATTCTCCTTGGCACTGCAATAAGGAGTGTGACTTCAAGCATGAGCTCTGCTGCCAGGTTGAAAACAGACTGTGGACTGAAAGGTGGGGCTGTCCCAGGAGCAGGTGAGCTACACAGACACCTTTTCCACCACTGCATTTCTCAAACAGCAGGTTCATGTGGTGTGGCTTGATGGCTCCAGCCAGCAGCTTTTCCATATAACTCATTTCACAGGCTCACAGTGATCCTGAGCCCAAAATATCCATCCAACCTAAAATATCCATTAGTACCCAAAGTCTTCGTTTTTAATTCCTGTTTGCCTAAATTTATGCATGAAGCAAAGTGCTTCAAAGGAATGTGGCTAAATTATCCATGGCTCCTTGCCTGTGGTTTAGTGCATCAGAAACTTGTGGTATTTCAGACACATCTTGATGTTTCGAGGTGACCTCAACTTGAAGGGAAAGATCAAATCTTGGTTGCTGACATTGATTTGGCTTTAAAAACAGTAATAAAGCAAATCTCACAAATGTATAGCCAGAGACAAATACTCAAATGAGAAGAGACTCCCTTCCCCTTCTCTAGCCCTGTGGCCATGGAAAACCTGATGGCTGCCCTGGAGCTCAGGCTCTGTCAGCAATTCCATCACTGCATTTCTGACTGTAAGAGCTCACTTGTGGGAAATTTTCAAGCCATGCTTGTTTGGTTTTCCTCTTCCTGTTTGACTTGTATCTTTAAATAATATGGTTACTTCACAACAGCTTGTTTTTTGACTGGGGCACAGGGCATATTTTTCTAGCAGATAAAAAAACTTCCCACAATTTGCTTTGTGTTATTTCCCCTTTCGAAGGCAAAGCTGATAAATTCAGGGTAATATGTAATAGATGCCTTCCTGTTTTTACTTATTGCTCTGTCAGGCTTGTCAGCCAGAAATTTATTGGCTAGTTTTGTGGCTGTAACGTTTAAACAAGAAAGACTAAGCAGTACACTTAGGCTAAAGAGCAAGTGTGAGTAAGAGTGCTTATGCTGTAGCCTGCCCCACAGACCAGCCTTGGTGAGGTATGATAGGTTTTTTCCCACATCAGAGACCTTACCTATATACCTATCTGAATTTTAAATGTTTATCCCTTCATTTCTACTCTGTGCTAATCTCGCTTTCTGAGCAACTGGCAAGAGGATGACAGGAATACACATTAGTTTTGATTTCACCTACCCAAAAGTGAGCTGACCTGGCTGAGCAATCACTCATCTTCTGTAACCAGTGGAGTCAGGAAACCTCCATGAGCTGATCTACTTTATTTATTTATTTATTTATTTACTTACTTATCTGTTATGGATAGGATAGGTTATTCTCTGCATCCTTCTGTCTCCTCATTGCAGGCAGGGAAAGCCTTTGTGATTGAATAACCCCAACTCAAGTGCCAAAATTCAAGAAGGTGAATGCCTTGCCTTCACGAGCTGGCCATGGAAAGAAGGAAAAATCCATGAACTGAGATTTTGTCTACCACATTATCTAGCAGTACTACTGATATTCATACATCTTTCCTCTACCTTTTCCTGCGTATTCTGCTGTTCAGTGTCTGATGGATGTATCACCTTCATCTGACCAAGACTGTCCCCACCTGTGAAATCAGTGCCACTGTTCAATAAAAACTTCATTTGCCCAAAGTGAACAGCTCAGATCTGGTGAAGGGATTGGTGTTTGGCTGTTTGGTTTGTTTGTCGGTTTATTTATTATTTATGTACTTGTCTGGAAGCCAAGATCTTTTTTACAGAGGGAAGATATGCACAAGTGTTTCCTGGGTTGGAAGCTGATGAGATGATGGCTGGGAGACAAGGAAAAGACAAGGAAAGAGAGCAGCTTTTGTAGCACACAGGGTACATACCACACTAAAGGGTGATGGGAGAAGTAAAGGGCATTTCAAATCTCTTCACAGAGGTGAATCAGCTTCTGAGTACTATATGGAGCACTGACTTCTAAAATTTTGGAGAGGTGTTGGAGAGATGACTGAGCATGGAAGAAAATCTGTCTTGCTGAGGTTAGTTGTTGGAAATCTTGCAAGTGTGAGAAGCATTTGAGCTGAATTTTTCCCTTTTGCCCAAACATGGGGGAAAATGCCTGTGTCCCCTTGAACTTCACAGCAGCAATTAAAATGCTTCCTTTTCTGGGATTTCTGAGTCACTTCAGCCCGCAGTAGGCAGGAGGAAGCACTGGGCCTGCAGAGCAGCTGTGCAGAAGGAACTGGTCTGCCTCAGATTCCTCCCTGCTGGAACAGTGTCAGTGGAGACAGAAACCTGGCCAGGATATTAGTCCTGCCAGCTGTCCCTGCACAGTGATGTTTTGGGCACATTCTGTATTTGGAAAACCCTGTTTTCTGTGCAACTCATATCACACCCACTTAGGGCTCCAGAGCTTGCAGGTTGCGTGTAAATCAACTTTATTCTACTGATTTTACTGACCCAGGATTGTGCCCCGTTGGTGCAAGTTTGTCAAACATATCCCTTCTTCTTTCCTGCTGACCAACAGGGAAGCCAGTCACTCTGTAAACTGCACAGCACACAAGAATTGTGTGGCACTTTTGAGACAAGAGGGGATAAAGAGGAAGCAAAGCTTGATGGTCACACTGAGTTAAGGCAAAGGTCTCTTGTTATTGGCCCCCTTACTTTAACACTTGGTGGTAGCAAATGATAAGTAAAAGTATAAAAAGCAGTTTGCCCCCAGAGACTTTCTGCAGCAATCTTTCCTTGTGTCATCCAAGATCTAATTCTGGACTACAAAAATCAGTCTTAGGCTCCAGCAACCACAGTAGGAACTGGGCAAAAATTGTTGCTGGAACACTATTCTGAATCCACAATACATGTGAATCCCACAATCCAAGTGTCTGTCTGCCCATGGCATCACACCATTTTGGAAACAAAAGCCTTTTCCTTCCACTGCTCCTCTGTGTGAGTGAGCACATCCAGACTGAAGATCATTTGTTGTTGCTGTTCAGCAGCTGCTGCTGTTTTCAGCTCAGTCAATTTAGGCACTTCATTTCTTCCACTTTGTTGTCTGCAGGTCCCACCAGTTTTAACCCTGAGTGAAACATGCAAAGTTTCTTTCTAGCAACTTCCTAAAAATCCAGACAGCATCATTTGTTTCACCCTTGTCCATCGTCAATGGCTACTATGTTCCCTGTGACATTATTGTACTGGCCAGGATGTCATTGCTCAGATTTTCTAAGCTAAAGGATCCCAGTTTTGAAAAACAAGCCATTTATGAACCACTTTATGATCCAAACATATATTTGTAGGAAAGAAGTGATCATCCCTTTATCCTGGAAAGAGTATGAGGAAATGGAAGCACAGTTTTGCAGTGCTACAGGAGGAACCTCCGTGGTGCCACTATAATAAACTTCAAAGTATGTCAGAATTTACTTTCCATCCATACACCCAGACACAAAGTCTATACATTCTGTCATGACACACATAAAATGAAAACACTTTCCAGTCCAAAGCAGACTTTGCTCCTTGTTCAGCAATTAAAAGGCTCAGTTATGGAAACATCATGTGTTCTTCAATTTGAAAAGGACCTAGTTCCTCCTGGTGCCTGAAGTTATTAAATCCACATTAAAAGGACAGAGCCTGGAGAAACAGTGAAGTCATGCATCTGAATGGAATAGCACCACAATCCATTTCTATCACATGTTGTGTTTTCCAAATTACAGCTCTTCATAGTTGTAAATTGAAGGTTGTATTTTTCTATTTAGCTAACAGAAAATAACTTCTACCGATTTTCCACCAGCAGCTCATAAATCACCATAAACAGAGAGCTTATCTAGAGGTTTTTGAATACCTACTTTTTCAATTTAGTGCCCAAGAGAAAAACAGCAAAAACAAAACACTCAGTTTTGGTCTAAATTAAATGT
This sequence comes from Zonotrichia albicollis, assembly GCF_047830755.1. NCBI lineage: Eukaryota > Metazoa > Chordata > Aves > Passeriformes > Passerellidae > Zonotrichia > Zonotrichia albicollis. Next base: position 9,902,145 of record NC_133860.1, read on the forward strand.
TTCTCATGACCCAAACTGTATAATTTCCTTTCTTTTCCCCGTCTCTTTAGTGAGAATATGACATTTGAGGTATGAAAACATTTTGTTTTGAAACTATTAAAGGCTTTATGCAGAAGTGTACCATTTTCCACACTGAATTCTGTATTCCAAAAACATAGAGGAATTTATCAGGATGATATCAGAGTCCTTCTGAAGGGGCATGGTGCATGCATTTCAGACAATGACCATAAAATAAGCAGGCAAGGTTCTGACTTGATAGAAATAAAATATTTCTCATGAAAGGACAGGGAGACATTGGAAGTGTCCCAAAGAGTTTGTGAAGTCTTGGTCCTTGTAAATTTTTTAACATCAAACTGGAATAAGACGCAAGGAACTGAGTTGAATTAAATGTTGACCCTACCTTGAAGTTGAACTAGAGGTCTCATGAAGTTCTTTATAACCTAAAACAGCTTATGGTTCTGTGCATTGGGCAGAAAAAAGTAATTTGACTAATCCAAATCTGTCTTGTTCAGGAAATACACCTTTTTTTTTTTTTTTAGCCAAGAACATCCCATCTAAAGCTGGTCATCTACTTCAGCTTGAGGTATAACAAGGGACATTGTGATGAATTTGACTGTTGACAATAGAGCAGAAGATTTAATGTCAGAACTGTTAGGATTGAATTTGCTACTCAAATTTCCCTTTTGTTACAGAATTCTCATTTTAAGGAGACCAATATTTAGGTGAGAACTGGTCTCATATGCACAAGGCTCACATTTTCTTCCAGGAAAGGGATGTTATTTTTAGATATTTAAACTGGAATATGCTGAAGGTTTAACAATGAATAGTCTTTTCTTGTGTATGGTTAAAGATTGGAGTCACTCTTTTGTTCTCAAGAACAATTATTCCTGTACTTCTTGCAATTGTATTTATAATTATTATGAAGAACATTTTCTGAACTATTGTTCTTCCTTCACAGATTGCTACTAAAATAAATTGGGAATATTTTTATGTTTTACTGCACAGAAATGAGGTTCAGCCTGGAGAAGAGATGGCTCTAAGACATCATTGTGGTCTTCCAGTACTGATGTTTGGAAGAAATCCTTCACTTGAAGGGGAGTGAGGCCTCGGCACAGAGCAGCTGTGGCTGCCCCTGGATCCCTGGCAGTGTCCCAGGCCAGGCTGGATGGGGCTGGGAGCAGCCTGGGACAGTGGAAGGTGTCCCTGCCCATGGCAGGAATTGTGAATGAGTGGTGCCTTCCAGCCCAGCCATTCTATGACTCTGTGATTCCACGGTTCTAAATGGACTTTTGGCATGATCGCTGTTTACAAGGACAACTTTGGTTACCAAGTCAGGAAATGAAGTTACAAAATGAACATAATGAACATTCCCCAGCCAAAGCACGCAAGAATGGAGGCCTCAGGTTTCCACTCAAACTGAGTCTGGAGTGGACCAGCAGGTCCTGGACTGGTCCAGTTACATGGGGCAAACTACATCCTGATGGTTTCTTCCTCCTTCAACTCTAATACAATGATTTGGAAATTATAAGATTTTCTACACTTTTATTCCAGCAAAGAAGACACCAGAATTTTGGTTTTATAGAATTAATTCCATGCTGTGAGAGACTGGAATGGTTAATGGCTTAAACATTCTGAAGATGGCCAGAGGAATTTTGTTCACTGCAGCAAACTGTGCAAAGAAGCAGCTGCTCATCTGCAGCCATGGAAAGCCTACTCCTCTGGTCAGTGCTGATTTGGATTCAACCATGACAAGATGATGTCCCCTTTTTTAAACTTAAAGCCCTACAGAGTGAGCATGAACCCTTTCCCACCTCTCGTGGCATCCCCTGTGAGCTCTTGTGCTTCATTGTGTGCTTAGACCATGATGATTACCTGGGAAGGTACTGAGACCATCCTGAATATTTTGGTGCAAGTAAAAATCCCAGTAAAAACATGAGGAAGTCAAGGTCAGAGTCTTTAGGCCAAGGAGCTAGGGAAAACATGCAATCAGAGAGATGTTACAGGGGTAGAGAATTACTTTGCATTATTCTGATGCTTTTCCATTACTTCCTGCAGTGCAATATGTCTGGGTGAGTCATCACAGCAGCAAGGACTAAATTTAGGATATCTTTGAAGTAATGACTCTTCACTGCCTACGCTATCTGGCCTCTGTTTTCTACCTAAAAGACTACTGACTCAAACTGTGACAGGACAGGGACTTCAACTTCTTGCCCAATACAGGGTCATCCAGGTGAACTCGTGACATTTAGGAAATAACCATCGACTTTTGTCCTTTGGCAAGTGATTTTAGAATCCATACAGTGTTATGGTGCTCTTCCATGCTCTGAAACAAATGTAGTAGCAGTCATGCTTCCTAATGCATTCCTATAGCAGTAAACTAATTATTATGGGCAATAATTGCAGTGATAGGGTCAGTTACAGTTCTCATCACTGCATTTTCACTAGCTAGCGTGCATTTATTACTGTTCTCAGCCATTGGCACAGCACATACGAGAAATTGGAGATCTCAGGGGGATGGCCTGCACACAAATCCTGCACAGAGCCAAAAATTAAAATAATTTTCTGTTTCACTCTCCATCTACATCCTCATGCACCCACTTGTGCGCTGAGGGAGGCCAAAGTTATATTTTAATGATGGGGAGTTATACCTGGCAGCCAAGTATCTGTGGAGCTGGAAAGACCAGAAAAATCTGTGAAGGAAAGCTGGCATTTGGCAAATTATGTCAGCCACTAAGAATCTTACAAGGCATATGATCAGAGTTCCCTGACTGTGAGCCAGTGATTCCTGAAAAAGACCAGCTGTCGGCCATGAAAAGGAGAGTGGCTCCTGGAATGGTGGCTGAGAGCTAAAAACTGCAGCAGTCTTGGGAAAGGCAGACCCTGGAGCCTTGTATTTCTCCAGCACCTGCAGAACAGCATCAAAGAGAAAGGCAGAAAAACGAGGAAAGGAAAAAAACAAAAAAAAACCCTAAAAGAATATTAAACAAGATTGTTAGGACTTGCCTGGGGCTCGGGGAACGTGAAATATCTTCCAGAATGGATCACTGTGATAATGAAACTTTAGAACCCGATTAAAGTTCACAGCAGTGGGGAGAAGCAGCTCCATCAGCTCACAGCTGTGGCTGAGCATGGGAGGAAGGAGAGCTCTGCCTTAAAATCCACCCAGGGAGAACACAATTTCGGGAACATCTGGCACACTGGAGGAATTTAAAGGGTCAGCTAGAGTGGTAAGCAGGGGAATGCACCTGGCAGGACCCAAATGGAATTAGGTGAAAGCACCATGCAGCATGTGCCCAGATGCACTGCAGCTCCAGCCCCCTCCAGACTGGGGGTCCACACAGCAGATACAGAAGGAAAAAGAATTTTCATGTTCATTACTGAGAGAGAGAGAAATCTAAAACCAGGTGATTTTTCTTTTGGTAACAAATATTTCACAGGAAATATTAAACAAGAACTCCTCAGGGTCGAATTCTGATGATTTCAGTGCAAAAATACATCTCAAGGAAAGTAGGAAGAATGAAGCTTGGAAAGTGATTATAAACTACATTTCCTGAGGAAAACAAAAGCGTATGTCCCTTTGGAAAGTGAGTGCAGGAGGATAAAAAAAGTACAGAGAGAAAGGGCACTCAGTCTTTTCTTATTCTGTTTTGTTGGGTTTTTGTCTTGCTTTTGTTGTTTGGTTTTTTTTGGTACTTTTTTTTTGTGTTGCAAGTTGGAACCCTTGCAAGACTCCTGTCCTTTTGAGAAAAGACACAAAGAAGAACTGCAGGTGACTTGAATTGTTCATAGGGGTTTCTGAGACATATTTAGAAGAATTTTCAGGAAACTGCAGACTCAGAGAAACAGATGACATTCTGTCCTTACTGAATCCAGAGGTGCTGTATTGACTCTTTGGTCCCCACATAAGAGCAGTTCCAAGCAAAAGGCAGGCAGAGAGGGGTGACTGAATATCCCTACTGAAAGGAGGCACCAATAAGCATTTGTGTTTATGTATCAGGTGAGTCCAGGCTGTGTGGAAGAATTGTGGGCACATTTAGGTCTCATTGAGTCCATGGCTAACAAAGGACAGCCTCTCATGCTTGAAGATCCAGTTTGAAGCTTCTTCTTTGATAAAGGAAGGAAGTTAAATCCTAAAGTGAGATTCGGTAAAATCTCAGGATAGTTTTCAGCATTCCATTTTTTTTTTGTGAATAGCCAAAGTTGGAGATGCCCTCAAATGCAGCTGTCACTCACAGAATTTAGTTCATTTGTAGCAAAGCTCAGTTGGTGCAGATAGGGGATTTTTAGAAATTTGGAATTCAGTTTTACTCTCCTGTTCCATAAAACCAGTTTAATGATAGATAATGGCAAGGCAAACTGATGGTAAAGGCAATTTTACCTAAGAAAAAAGCTTCCCCCAGGCTGCTGTAGAAACCTGTGCCTTAGGGCCTCTGCTTTCCCCCCTCCACCCTACCTAGGAACTTTATACAGTTGAAAAGAAATCTAAACAATTGCAGGGAGATTTGGCTGGGAATGCTGAGAGCTGGCAAGGCCCTGCTCTCTCCCTAGCTGCAGTCATTTATGATCATTAAAGCCAGTCTCTCTAGGAAAAAAAAAAAAAAAAAAAAAAAGACAAAATGTGGAAGTGCATGAATCATACATTCCAAGCAGTAAAAACATAAAATTATAGAAGTTAGACTGTATGATTTTCCTGTCCCTCCCCCACTTCTCCTCCATTCCCTGACTTAAAATAGAAGAAAGCTGCAGAGAAGTGAGACCAAGGATTAAGTCAGTCAGGAAAGGAATCAGCAGAGCTGCTCTGTGATCTGTAGGCACAGCAGTAAGCAGCAAAAGAAATAACTATACCAGCAAGTAGGGAAAAGAAATAAAGGCAAATTAGTAGAGTCACAATGGATTTAGGAAATTTTATTTAGGACCCATTTTGTTTTTCTGACCCTGAAATAGTATCAGGATATCATACATATATTGCAAGAAAGAAGTCCTTATTTTCCAGTCTAAACATGCAAAACAGAAGGAAGTGGACAGGAAAAATCCAAATGGAAAAGACATTTGTGGTTGTTCACTGTTTAGGTGACAGAACAGCCTGAAGACCTACACAGGATGAAAATTCAATTTTGAGAATACTGTTCCCTATTCATATACTAGATCACTGAATTGGCCAGTGCAGTCTGCATCCACAAGTGCTCTAAATTCCCAGAGTTACACATCACCAAGAAAATGCACAAACTAATCAATTTGTCACATTTTCCTTTCTGTATCTGTGTTATTCTAATTTGTGCATCAGTCAGCCGGGTTAAAATTGAGTTAGATTCAAGAGTAACCACAATTACAGGGATGGCTCTTAGCTCTGTTTTAACAATTTGTCATCGTGTTTTCTGGAGGACGTTTTTGCTACAGCTGATGACATTTGGGTCTGAAAGACTTTGTGAAATGAAACAAAACCAAGTACAGCCAACGCGAAAAAAAGAAAAAAAAAAAAAGGACAAGCAGTGTTTTGCTCATTTTACTTTCAACATTTCTTTCCCTATTTGGAAAAATCCGCTCACCAATCTGACTGAAACCTTATCTCCAGTTGGCACAAGCCATCACGGATTCAGTGACATGAATTGAGTTTACACCTGCTGTGGACCCAGCTCCATGACCAGAAACCTATGAAACCTTACACTGAGTAGAAAAAGGGGCAAAGTGGTGGAGCCCCTGTCCAGGGAGTGCAAATGTGCTCCTACAGAGTAAAGAAACATGAGTTTCCCCTCAGAGGAAAGTGGAGGAGGTTTCACAAAGCAATGCTGATGAAGTGAGCCAAGAAACTGCCAAAGCTGGGAAGAAGATGTGAAAAAGGAGTCGACATATTAATGATGGTTTTTTGTGTTTTCTTGTCACTTTCAGAACTCAGCACAAATCCCTCTGCTATGTAATGGAGAAGTTTCAGTCAATTAGAAGGCTGATGATGTTCCTATCAGCTTTTCATTAAATAAAAATTACTTTTGAAGCTGATTTTGACTAAGCCCCTAGGTTAGCAGTGACAATTAAGGAGCCTGATAAAGGGGGAAATTTTAGATTTGGAACAAACTCATAAAGGAGAGAACATTTGAGTCCATTGGCTTTTTACAAGTCCTAGTACAGCTCTGCTGTATGATCTTGAGATAGCTTTACATCTATACATCAAATCATCTGTTTAGTGGTACTTTTTGTGAAGAGTTTTGTTCAAAAAACTGGTTTTTATCCAAAGACAAAGTCTCGTAGGAGATATTTGGGTAATTTGTAAACAAAGGATGTCCACACCCAAAACAACAGTCAACGTCTGAAATGTTATGACAAACCCAAGGTCAATTTTCTTGTTCTGGGCACAAGTAAATATAAATGTTCAGTGACTCATCCCAAAATATGATGATAGCCTACTGGGACAACTGCCTGCAACATTTCTACTTTGGGACTCACAGAGAAGAATAATAACCAGCCCCAGTGTTCACTGACAGCTGAAATCAGGAAGCTGATAAGAACTGGTGGTCAGTGTTCCGTGGTGGAACTTTAAATAATTCCCCTGTGGAGGATGAGCACACATGAGCAAGGAAGAATTTTTGAGGACATCTGGAAGCACAAGGTGCAGCAGGCAAAGGCATTTTTACTCCATGGCAGGATGCATATTTTGGCACTCCCTGGAACATCCATTTTCCTGTCAAGTCCCATCTCTCTCTTCATTGATATACTGGAGATCAGGCCCAGCAGTGAGCATCATGAGACAATTTAAAGATGGGCATCATTAAATTGTGTTGACCAGAGAACAGAATCATAGAATAATAGAATGGTTTGCATTTAAAGGGAGATTGAAGATCATCTAGTCCCAGCTCTGCATGGTCAAAAAGGAAAGAACAGCTTGTGTGCAACAGCTAGGGGAGTTGGATGAGATGGGGAACGGGGGAAGACAATAAGATGACAAGGAAAATTGACAAATAACAGAAAATAAAATGAGGATGATGATGATGATGATGATGATGATGATGATAATAATAATAATAATAATAATAATAATAATAATAATAATTCAGTCAGGACTGTCTTTCTTCCCCATGGATTCTACTTTCAGCTTTCTGCTCAAACCACCAGCCTCAGATTATTTTCTGGCAAATAACTGCTAATTGCTGACAAGTAACTGCTGACAGGAGGATGAGGCAAAGGTCCCACCACAGTTTTCTTGAGCAGAGAGCACTAATGTGGCACAGCTTGGACTCACCCACCAGCAGGGATGCAATTCACAAACCTGTGAGGCACTTTTGGTCTTTCAGCATTGTTTCGCTTTACAACTGCACAGCACCGGTGAGAAAAACAAAATATTAGCCAGAATTGGAAAGGCAAATTTCAGGCAAATTATCAAACCATCAGTAATTCCTTCTTTTAGAAAACAACCCTTTGATGCCTCTTTAATCAGTGGCTAGTTAGTTCTGTATGCCTTCTTCTGACAAACAATTTCCTGTGCCAATATTACAGAGTGCTCTGATATGCACATTAAATCTAAATTAGTGTATTAAATGTGTTAAACTGCATGCAACTGTCAGCTAATCTGACATTTATCTCATGCACCTGATATACTGCCACCCACGTCTTCAGCAGAATCTCAGTTTTGTTATACTTGAAGTAAGGGAAACAATGTGTATTTGATACAAAGTGTTATCAGAATTCATGCCTGGAGTTGGATATATCACAGGTAGCTGTGGTTATACCACAGGCACTGTGGTTGTGCTCAGGGGGACCAGCTGAGGTTGCCTGGGATTCTGATGTGGATCTGTGGTGGGTCTTTGACATTCTCTGCTTGAATCTGAGGCTACAAACTCCAGCCTCAAAGCACAGATTTATTGAGAGGGATTTATTGACAGCTGCAGAAAACTCCGCCTCTGGAGGCCTGACCTTACAGCAAGTAGCCTAAAGTGGTTCTGTTCAATGCAGCAAAGAAATTTCGTTGTACACAACTACACTTGCCAAATGATATGGCTTAATTAGTGGAAATTTGAGCCATCATGGAAGTTATTCAAAGTAGCTCTAAAATAAACTGACAACCACAAGCCAAATAAAATCTAATTTCTGTAATTGGATTCGTTTGATTTGAGCTGTGACAAAACTGAGTCTTAGGGAACCATATCAAAGCATTAGGCAGGTAGCGCTGGACACTGAGATACAGTTTGGGAAGACCTTTAGCTGATGAAGGATGTGGCCAGAGGGAAAGAACAGATTACTTCTAATGCCATTATCCTGTAGGGTTAAACATGCATTTTTCCCCCCATTTAAGGACGATTATATTATCACTTGCTGTAAGTCACCTTGAAATAAACTTTTGAAATATGCTGAAAAAAATCTTGGCTGAGAATTACTACAGCTTTTATAGACTAGAGATTGTGTGAATACCAGCTGAATAGAGATCACTCTGTAAACTTCAGGACAGCATCTCTTCAGAATTTCTTTATCCACTCTGGGTCAGGTAGAAATTCAGTAGCACTACACTAACAAATAAATCATTGAATGGTTTCAGTTGAAAAGGACGTCAGAGACCATCTTGCTCTAACCTCTATGCCGTGGTCAGGGATAGCTTCCACTAGGTAAGGTTTCCTTGGACCCCATAAAACCAACCTACATATCTCAGCACCAGGAAAATTACTGTAAGAGCTAGGAGTAGGAATGTCTGCTTACAAACACCACTTATGTAGCATCGTTTCATTGTTTCACCACCATGCACAGCTTAGAGAACCTTGCAGAAGTAAAGCATTTTCCCAGACTGATATAGAAAATTCAGCTGTTAATACTTTCAGTTAAAACCCATAATTTACTGTAGCCTGAAAAGTGGATCTGAGTTTTCCAGGCATTTTTTCTTACAGTAGCAAAGAGACATGAATCACGAGTGCTGAATAAGTGGTGGGAAGGCATGTTCACTGGGATGGTGCCAGGGGATAGTTTCAGCCTGTCTCTGCTGACAACCATGGCATAGACTCTCCATGCACAAAATCTGGGTACTCCCTTCCCTAGACCCAAAAAAAAAAAAAAAAAAAAAAATTTAGGACAATAAAGAAGCACTGAAAAAGCTTTTAAAATGTGACACAGCTCTTTTCTCTCTCTCTCTCTCTCTTCTTGGTAATACATCTCTCCTTGGCGTTTACAGCAGAACTGCCTTCCAGTTTGAGAGATGGTAGCAAGGGTTAAACTGCCAGTCCTATGACACACTACATGATCTATGGACAGTCTAACTTACAGTCATCCAGCCCTTCCTACAACCCTCATCTGTGCTTGAGGAGCTCCTCTGGAAGGTGCAGGGGCCCTATCACAGCTCCAAAATCTTCTGTGGGTTTTGGGCTTTGGAAATATCCAGGGAGCAACCACAGGACGTCCTGTGAAGTGCCACCTCTCTGTTTCATATTTTAGAGTGTTCACCCATATTTCAGAGTGTTCCTTTGTAATTGTTTTTTTTTTTTTTTGGTCACCCAGTTAATTGTGGCATGAGGGAGGTAAGGAGCAGAGTTCCCTCAGAACTCTGTGAAATGGATCCCATCAGTACCCAAACACAGGGGAGTTTTACTCATCCATGACACCACCAGGCTTTTGTTTGCAAAGAAAAGGTTTTCCTGGCCCAGTCTGGGCCCTGTAACTCCTAAATTTCAATATGACCAAAGGGCTTCAACTCAATTTCTCCACGCAGTGGTCTCAAAATTTCCAAAGCATTTTCCAAATGACAGCAACTGCACAACGTGCCATTAATCACTGCTGACAACTTCTCCTGAGCAGTCCTTGATTGATCCTGATGTTGTCAAACTTTCTTTTTCTTTTGACATCTTTCTGATTGGCATCTCTGTTCAGTGCTTTTGTGACCTTTCTGCTGTATTGATCCACACAAATCACAGGGAAGTGAGCAGTTTCATGAAGGGGGAAAGTTGATAAGAAGAGGTCAAATGGTTACTGGGACCTCCACACACCTCCATTTTAATGATTGATTAGTGGGAGAGCAGAACAAGTGCCAAGGACATCAAAATTAGGAAATGATAAGGTCTCTATAAGGAGGTTCTTATAGTCTCTTTTTATGGTTCCTATTGAAGCCTCTTATCTCGCAGGATTGATTAGCAATGTGAACAGACTCCTGTTGCACTCAGAGATAATTTATAGCAACAAATTACTGAGAAATTTGGCTGTGGTTTTGGTGGTGCAAAAAGCAGATGGAAGCAGATCTTGGCATCAGCAGCTGCCCTTCCTCCTCTTCACAGGCTGGGTGGAAAGGAGGTGAGGGAAAATGATTGCTCCAGGATTTTGGGATCGGTACTGTGTGCAGCTGTGCACCTCCTGGGTGTCTCACAACACACCACAGCACAACAGAACGGTGGGGAACAGCACAAACCTTCCTCAGATTCAGACCAGCACAAACACACAGCAAATCAGCAGAATCTTCAGACAGATTGATTGTGTCCAGCACAAACACACGGGTTGGAATGCGGGAGTGCAGAACAGGGGGATCCAGGGAGAGGGCTGGATGCAGCTGAATGCACAAAATCCCCAAACAAAAGCAAATATTCCACAAAGCTGTCACAGCACAGATAATCTTGCTTTATTCTATTCCCCCTTTTTCCCTCATGCATCACTCCTAAAAACTTGTTCAGTTTAGCTGTTCAGGGGGATATGTTAAACAGGGAGAACAGGCTAGCTGAGAAAATAATTTGCAGACTGGGAATCTGAAGACTCAATTTTTAATCATTCTTTCACTTCAAAGCACTGTGAATTTAGTATGGGGAGCATGTATGTGAATGTGCATTTGAGTGTGTCTCTTTCCTGAAAAGTATTTTATATTTTATGAGAAACAGCCATGGCCATTTCTAACATAGTTTGTTTATCATAGAAACTAACATAGTTTCTATGATAAACCTGTTGCTGATCTCAAAGGCTTTGAATTCTATTGTAGAGACATCAACATTGCTTTATAATGAGAATAAATACAGTTTCAGTGCAAGGACATAGAGCATTTAGAAATTTGAGTCTTTCAAGATGGGAAGGATATGTTTTCTTTAATCCATCTTAGCCTTGTTTAGTGTCTAACACTAATCAATACCTTTCAGAGTGTGGTAATGGTCCATATTTAAATACAAAGCAACATAGCTGTACTGTATTTTTTATTGAGATAGCTGGTGATTAAATTCTCTTTTTTTTTTTACCCCACTGCACAATTTCAATAAACCAAACTATTACCTCGTGGAAACCCTGAAAATTCTGAGGAAAACAAAAATAAAGACTTCTGAAAAGGAACATTTTGTTCATGTGATATCTTCCACCCTAACACTTCTTCCTGACAGATGTAAATATTTATTTAAAATTTTATCACCAAAGTCCAATCAAAACATAATAAAATATGCCTCAATAGGAATGTAAATGAAATCATCACAGATTTGCAAAAATTGTTGCATTTACTCAGAAAATGTTTTCAGCAAGGACTATGCTGATATTTTTTAGAGCATGTCTTGAAGTGGTTCTTAGGGAGCATATTTACGCCATTAATCCTCTTAGAATGGTAAAGCTACAACCTGGAAATCTAACAGTGGTGGCAGGAAAGCCCATCCTTCCTTTCTTTTCCTATGATGTCTTAAACTGGTATTGTTTTTACTTATTTTCTTGCACAGATATAAGACCTGCAATTGTCACTCACACTGTGAGGGGCAGGTGAGGGATCAACCACCTCCCCAAACTCACAGGTAATTTTTGGACTGTCCTGTTTGTGTTTTTCAGAATGCCCAGTGTAGTTTGACAATATGAGATGACATTTGCAACACAACCCAATGTCCTGGGGCAGAACAAGTTGCAGAGTCAGAGGAGTGCAGTGGTTTACTGAAGATTTATGGCCTGAGTTTTAAAGAGTGCTAAAGAGAAATGTAATAATATGTGGCACTTGGAAGCCTGGAAGCAAAACTACCCTGATGTCTGTACTACCAATGCTAATTATGTTCTGCTGTTAAGAAAGGAAGTTAATAATCTGCATCATAGCTAAAAGAGTTTGGGGGGCTTTCTTCTTTCCTATTTTCATTCATTTAATCTTCTGATTTGGTACCATTTCTTCTGGTAACAAACATATTCCTCTTACTTTAGATTTTGGGTAGCACCTTGCTGCCCAAGGAAAAATTAAGGAATTTTGGTGCATCACCAGGAGAAGTGACAGACATCTCCAGTGACCTGCAAGATCACACCAGTCTGAATATCCCAGGTGCAATGCAGCTTTGAGTTTGTTTCTGGCTCTGGTTTTAAAAAACGGATCCACTCATTCAAGTTTATGGACTTCACTGACATTTTATGCAATGACAGCTCTTAAATATTCTTCTGCTTAATTACTCTGTGGAGTCTGTTTTGGTACTAATCATTTAAATGCAGCACATAAGTCTCCTGTAATAGTAGATTCTGTTTTTCTTTCGAAATTATGTGGTAACACCTATATTTTACAGCTGTTTATGCATGAAAAATGCACATGAACTTCAGTGTTTATATAGAATTACCAACTGCCTTTTTTTTTCTTTTACCTGAAAGTATTTTTTTTTTAAGGCAGCAGCTCAAATTAGTAATAAACATAGTACTTTGTGAGAAGCACAACAAAATCTCATTGCCTTTTCTCAAATTCTCAAATTCTCTTGGCCTGTGCATCACACTCACAATTTCATCTATTAGTTATACCTTTTTTTTTCTTTTAATGAAAATTAATTTAGATTCAAACCAAAGAGAATAACTTCAAGATATACAGTATTATCTGCATTGAAATAAGCAAGGCTTTGGGACATACTGGGCTGTGAGAACATATTGAGATGAAACCACATTAGTTCAGAGAGATTCCCTTGTAGGATTTTGAGTTTTAGGAATTAATACAGTCGGACAGTGTAGAAATGAACAAGAGCAATCACTCAACCTGAAGAGAGCTCTGGAAAGCTCTGAAAGAAATTTGTGTGCCTACAAACTGGCTCATTTTTTCTTGACTATAATGATTACTCCAACTAAAATCTTGTGAAGATGGGCCATATTTCAGCAGGCTCTGAATTCCTGGGCTCCAGGGTTCCACGCTTGACCCAGTGTGGGCTCAGGGAGGGTTAAACCATGGTTTTAGCCCAGGCAGTGAAGCAACCACTGCAGTGACACTGATCTGGGCTAAGAACAATTTGGAGGTTTCCTCCTTTGGGTTTTTTGCTTGTACAACATTAGTGTAAAGTGCTGGGATTGCAATACCCAGCAGGGATTGCAATCAGTGTAAATACATCAGTGTAAAGTGTTGCAGTACCCAGCAGGGATTGCATCGTGCCATAGCTCTTCCCTGTGTGCTGAGGATGAGGAGTACATTGTCTGAGGAGGTCCCAGAATGACTTTTAAATCCCTTTTATTACAGAGAAGAGCTTTAAGAATTTTGGAAAGTCTGTCTTCCAGCTCTAATCATGGAATCAGAGAATCCTTAAGGCTGGGAAAGATCTCCATGACCGTGGAGTGCAACCTTTGACCAACTACCACCATGCCAACCAGACCAGGCACTGAGTGCTACATCCAGCTGTTTCTTGAGCACCTTCAGGGATGGTGACTCCACCACCTCCCTGGGCAGCCTATTCCAATCCTTAACAACCATTTCTGCCACCATATTCATCCTAATATCCAATCCAAACCTCACCTAACACAACCTGAGGCCGTTCCCTCTGCTCCTGTCCCTGTTAGCCCGACCCCCCGGCTGTCCCCTCCTGTCAGGAGCTGTGCAGAGCCACAAGGGCCCCCTGAGCCTCCTTTGCTCCAGGCTCAGCTCCTTCCCAGCTCCCTCAGCCTCTCCTGGGGCTCCAGCCCCTTCCCAGCTCCCTCAGTCACTCCCCATCAGATTTACTCTCTAAACCCTTCCTCACCCCCTGGGTTTTTAAATGAGCTTTTCTGGGCTGTTGTGAGTAGGTCGAAGAATAAGAAATTTCAAATTATTTTAGGTAAGGAAGATGCAGGGGGACAGGGAATAGAATCTTTTAAGCAGCAAATGGTGAAATGCTGGCCTGTGTTAGTTAAGGGATCTGTAAATCTTTATCACTACTTGTCTCAGTGGGGTGTGAAGGGGAGAGGAGCTGCCAAGGCTGGGCACCCTCTGCTGCCTTCTAAATTTGGGGCTCTTTGGGGCCAAGGCTAATGGGATTCAGGATCTGCAGAACACTACCTTAGGCACTATCAATATTCTAAAAAAAAAATGAGATTCAGAGTCCTCAGAGGTTCTTTGATTTGGGTTCCCCTATATTCAGAATATTAACTAAAGCCAGACAAATTACTTTAGGCTCCTCTGCATGCTTTCAGTGTATTGTAAAAATTCAGAGGGTTCAGAAATCATCTCTTCTCTTACATTCTCTCCACATAAATCAGTCCCCTGTGCTATGTTTGGAGAAAAGAATCAGTCTTCAGACTAGCTCATTTTCCCCGAGCACAATTACAGAGTTTTGTTCATCTTCAAAACATCTGAATTTGATTTTCCCTCATTAGATGGGAAAGTTTCTTGAAATTATTTAAACTCAGTACAACAATATGACTCTTCCACTCCTCTCTGCCATCAAAACAGGAATGAAGATGTTAGTTTGGGGAGCAATCAGGCAATCTAAATTATTCAGGTCTGAAAGTTTTAGGTTAGAACAGTTTTTCAAATTCATTTGTATTTGGATTACAACAGTCTCAACCCATGTCTGTCTAATGAAGCTCCTGCTGAAAATCTCAGCTGGAAATTCAGGGAATCAAGTCTATCCATCATCTCAAAGTCATGATTATTTCATAAGCAAGACTCGGTGTTCAGTCAAGTCTTTAACTCATCATTTGAGTTACCACAGTTTAACCATGCAGGCATCTTTTAGGAGAACTCATGCTGAACATTACTTGATGAAGATAAATCCCATTAGCAGAACAAACAGTACAGAAGCCTGTGTCCTGACACCACAATAAGATATCCTTAAATATTCATAAAGGATACAGGTGCAGATCTCTCATCACATACTGGAGCACATCCAAAGCCTCTAGGAAGAATATTAATAGCTCCTTCTCTTGCATTTCTGTTGGAGGAATAGCTCAATTAGTCTCAGTCTGCTGTCTTTCCCTTATCTATTATACATTTGAGCAGTTACACTTTGCTTCTGGAGGTGCACATGGAAATGTATGCATTAACAAGGTGAGGGTGCAGAGGAGAGCCCATGGGCAAACTCCTTGATCTGAGGAAGACTTCTGCCCACCTGCCTGTGCATGTGCTCCCTCTGCTCTCCTGCCCTTCCCCACCTTCCTTTGCACACCAAGAGCTCTCAAAGAACTTTGTCTGTTGTGTGCTGTGGGTGGAAGGAGAGGAAAACTCCATAGAAAGAAGGATTAAAAGGGTTAAAAAGGAATGGGGGACCTGAAATGGAGGGACAGGAGATGTTGGTGAAGAGTGCAAGCAATGTGTGAGACTGCAGCTCCAGGGAAGAGAAAACAGAGGTGGGAAGGCAAAAATGCTTAAATCTAACTGGAGGCACAGAGAGAGGTCACTTCTGTTTGAACTGTGCCCTGAAAAAATGTATTTATTACAGTACATCTATGGTTCTGTGAAAAAATAAGTCATCATCTTGTCTTTTGCCTCTTGATTTCTATTTCTACTGAGTCATGAAGGAGACTTGGATGATTAATGGTGTGTAATCATAATTTGTGGTAAATGCACATTCCCAAAAATCTTCTAGAGTTCAGTGAACAGGTCAATTAATAACACCTATCACCCCTCAAAAGTGGGTTAATTATCTGTGGGGGATAGTACTCTACATCTTTCAAAGTGTAACAACATAACTGAATGCTCTAACAAGGTTCATTTTCTGTCATGCCATCCACCATAAACGTATCCCATGTGATGTATAACATGATTTGACTTTTGAAAATCTTATAGACTACCATTATCTCCTAGGATACATATTAAAAAAGAGACTAGAACACATGTAAAAATATCTAAAGAATGTAATTTAAGCTGGCCAGATATATTCAGTTAATAAATGATGGCTTAAGTTAAAAAATAATCATTATAGCTGTCAGTAAAGGTTTATTGAGTTCTGCATTAAAATAGTGTAGAATTTCCTAGGCAGAAAAATTACATCTTCCTTTCATCTTGGGGGAAAAAAAAAAAAAAGCAAAGAAAAGAACCAACAAAAGTTCACAACTTTGTGGTTTGCAGAAATAACACTACAAAACTTTTTCTCCAAAAAATTAGACTATTCAACAGAAAAATTACCACCATCTGTTATCAGTATAGAGCATATAATACAAGAAAGGAATTCTGTTTCTAGGCAGAAGGAAGGGTACCATGTACAGCAATAAAAAAAAAAATCACTATACTCAGTGGGGCTGAATATTCTTAATATTCTAAATATTCTGTGTGAGGTAGCTCTGGTATGAGGCTAGGAGTGTGCCTTGAGTCATCTCTCATTCCTCTTCAGAAAATCCATGGCTAGGAAGTAGAGCAGCCTGAAATGATACTGAGACTGCTTGCATAGGGGACTGAGCCTTATTTGTGCTCCATTCTAGCAACTTCTCAGTCAGAACACTGGAATGAATATGTGAATTTATGATTTTTGACTCGATGTGGCTTGGCTTTAGGTTTGTGGTTCTCTTCAGAACAATGTTGGAGCAGCAATATCACTGTCAACTCCCTTACCAAGGCTCCTGAGCTCGAGAGAGACCCAACTCTGTTAATTACTAATCTAGAGCTCTTCTAGGCAGACAATTCTTTAATCCCAGCAAGGGTAATTTCCATTCTAAAGGGTTTGATGGATTGAAAAAGTCTGATGATCTCCCTGTAGCACTCGAGTCTTTAATGTGTTTCTTTACTCCATGACTGTTACAGGTAAAATGAAATAAACCAGAAATTCTTCTTTTCCCTCAAAGGAGAATGCCTTAACCTTTAGGCTTCTTATGGGCCAAGAATTTCTATTTTTTTGGGTGGAAACCCACCTCTGCCCAGAACAATTAGCCGATGCCAAGGGCATCTATCTCCAAGATCAGACTGGATATGGGCAGAGGGGGACTGAGTCTGGGCTTTCCCCCTTCTCACTTGGAGAGTGTCTAACTCACAAGCTGTTCTGTTCCCTTCTCCCCTACCTGCTTTGAAAGGGGACACAGGTATCTTGTTCAAATGTTTGAAGGAGAGATCAAAGACATCTCCCTGCAGAAGGACACTGTGAGCTGCAGCTTCCCTGTGAGCAGAAGTGTCTCCTTCAAATACAGAGGAAAACATCTGAGAGAGACTAAGATTTGCTACCTGCTCAATGTGTAGAAACACCATTGAGAAATTCTTGGCTACTCTTTGTTCATCTTGCTGGCTGACTTAAAATGTCTTTCTGAAGTGTCTTACCTCTTCCTCCTTCCCTGTGCATTGAACACTGGGACCTCATTCTATGATATAAATCTTGGTCTGCAGAAAATCAAATCAGACACTGTAATATGCAGGGGCAGGAGGAGGACAAGAGGCAATCAAAGGGCAATTTGACTTTCATTGTTCCCTTCTAATATTTTCTTATCTCCTGGTGCTGTCATGGAGAGAAACATGTGCTGTACTATACTAATAGCAACCATGCAGGTACAATTATTTAAGAGGTTTTACTTTAAAAGCACAGATGAAATAAATTAATGGAATCTTGGAATGGTTCGCGTGGGAGGGGTGACCTCCAAGACAATCCACTTCCATTCCCCTTCCACTAGACCAAGTTGCTCCAAGTCCTGCCCAGGCTGGACTTGAACACCTCGGGGGATGGAATTTTGGGTGAAGATGAGAAGAGGATCACAACTTCTGTGTTGTTAATGATTGCAGGAAAGCTTAGTCCCCTTGGACCTGTGCAATATCTACCAGACCCTTGAAAATATCTCAGGCAGAAATTTTAAATTCTCTAAAATGGTCCTGGACAAAGCAGGCAAATTAGTAGAGTTTCAGGGCATCTCCACTGGCAGTGATGGTACCCATTTCCTAGGTCACATGTGGAAAATGTTAGACATTATGTTTGACATTTATTTTGGGCATAAATGCAAACTCACCTGACTAGACCATGAAACAGGGAAAGTTTATGGCCCAAAAGAAGCTAAACTCCATTCCCAAGGGATGTAAAGCATTGGAAAGGAAGGTTCTTCCATTTCCAACACCATCTGTAGCAAGAATGAGTGGTTCTTGAATTAGTAACTTGTAATATTTCATTGGGTGATGTTATCAGACTAGACATAAGAAGAAGTTATTTTATGCATTGGCACAGGTTTCTTGGAGAGGTGGTAGAGGATCCATCCCTTGAAGCATTCATGGTTTTGGATAGGGCTTTGAGCAAAATGATATAGCTGAGGGTGTCCATTTTCATGGCAGGAGTTTGGTGTAAGGCCTTTAAAGGTCCCTTCCAACCCAAATAATTCTATGATTTTTACATTTTATCTTAAGATCATAATAAGTAAGGTAGTTAAAATATTAATATGAAGACAATCAGGCCTGGTGTATGACATCATTGAAATTCAAGGAAGACTGTTTTGTAGAAATTCAAAACACAACACTTAAATGGAAGAATTAATTTATTGTGTTAGGCTACCTGTGTAAGCAATTACTTATTGTTGAAGAAATAATACCTGATTAAAAACCAATCTTATAATGGAACAGATTTTGCTGTGCATCTTCATGGGGATTATTACTCAAGAAAATATTTATGCTTTGAGTTCCCAAAATAGAACACAGTAATTTACACATTTTAAGAATATTCTTGTGTCAGATAAGGATCTAAAACCTTATGGATGGAATATGAGAGTGAAAAAAAAAAAAAGAAGTCTATCATTTTTGTACTAGAGAGTGCAGTGATTTCCATAATAATTGGACTACTACTACTTAGTGGAAGTGGAAACATTTTTTGCTAGTATGGAGATAAAAAATAAGCCATGTTGAGAAGCAGAGCATCTTCATCTGGCAGAATCACACTTTCACTGAGCATTTTGGTGGGATCTTCAGAGTAACAATGGAGTGAATTGCACACCTGCACTACCTGGAAGCTTTTTAAGTTCAGGTCAACATTAAGTGCAGAACAAACATCCACCCTGCAAGGGATCCTAAGAGGTAAACAGACTGGATCAAGTAGGCTGCATCCAAGCTGCTGAACAGCTTGCTTTGACATGCAGGGTCCTTCACTGTGAAAAGAAGATTCCTATTGAAATTGTTGACAGTTTTCAAGTATCTCTAGTGCCTCTCTGCTCAGGCAGGGTACTTAACCTTTGCATTTCTGTGACATCTCAAGAAGAAAGGCTCTGAAACTGGAAGGAGAGATCAGAACAGACAATAAGCCACTTATGTCAGTAAAAGTGGCTGAGTAGAAGAGAGGGAAAAAATTGTGCTCTTTGGGGGAAAACAGAACAAAACAAAAAGAACTTGAGCATATGGCTCCAAATCTGTGAGCATGCACATATTCCTATCTCTGCACTAGCACATGGTTTTATTAGCACCCAAGGATGCTGCTGGTACACAGCACCTTTGCAGATCTGGGTCGAGCTTGTAATGTTATGATATGGCCGGAGCCCATGAACCATCTGTATGAGCTTACAAAACATGTTTCTTTTTTGTTGTTTTTCTTTAAAGATATTTGAAATGGCCCATTTGCTTCTTGTAATGTTCCATTTGTACCTTATAATGTTATATTTATACCTTGTCTTTACTATTTGGTCCAAAGTGGAAAACTAAACCTTTGTGATCTCGAACATCTATTAACCTTACTTTATGTTTATATGTGTACTTTCAATCTTTCTCAAAGGAATAAACCCCCAATGTTCTTTGGAAGTGCACTTTTTCCTCTGTGATATGAAATTCTGGTATTTTTCTATTGGCAGTTTTCATAGGTGAAAAAAAAAATAGGTCTTGCACTGTGAATACAGGTGACAAAAAATGAGTATATATACACACATACACACATTCATGCATGTCTGGGCAATGCCCAAAATTATTTTTTGAATTCACAGGCAGTCTCTAACTGCACCTGGCACAGGCTGGCTTTGGTAACTCCTAGAAAAAACAGAAGTGTCACTTCTTGAATCCTCCAGCATATAAGGAGACATGAGGCATGAGGCAGATCCACTGGTCTGTAGTCTGTTTGTGTGATGTGCTTCTTCACACAGACTGGAAAACTGGGGACTGTGTGTTTGGGAAGGAGAGGTGGTGACAAAAATTACAATAAACTAGAAATATGGACATGTGGAGTTAAAATAAATGCTAAAGGAAATACTCCTGAAAGAAAAAAAGGAAAACTGAGCTTCAGGAAGAAGGTGAAGATCTTGGTGGAAGCATGGTAGAAGATGGTGGAAGTATGGATCCAAGAAGCAAGCAAGTAGGCATGTGAGATAATTGATTAATGCCAAACTCAAATCTCTCTGATTCTTCTATAAAATCTGGGGTGCAGATTCTTTATGGGCTGTCACTCATTCCATCTTATCCATGGCAGGAGGGAAGCCACGATCCTAGCTGTGATTCCTTGGTGATCAGATAAACAGGCACTACTAAATCAGTGTTTAGAAGCTGTGGAGTTCATGAAAAATACACCACTGGGGAATTAATGGGTAGGTGGGAAGAATTAAATTATCAAGAAATATTTGATCTGACAGATTAGTAGTTATGGAGGTCAGGAAATGTGTGATGTGGATGAGCTGGGGAAGGGTCTGGAGCACTTGTGTGATGAGGAGAGGCTGAGGGAGCTGGGAAGGGGCTGAGCCTGGAGCAAAGGAGGCTCAGGGGGCCCTTGTGGCTCTGCACAGCTCCCGACAGGAGGGGACAGCCGGGGGGTCGGGCTGTGCTCCAGGGAACAGGGACAGGAGCAGAGGGAACGGCCTCAGATTGTGTTAGGTGAGGTTTGGATTGGATGTCAGGGAAAATTCCTTCATGGAAAGGGTTTTCCAGGCCTTGCACAGCTACCCAGGGCAGTGCTGGAGTCCCCATCCCTGGAGGGATTTGAAAACTGTGTGGATGTGGCACTTGGGGACGTGGGTTAGAGATGGGCTGGGCAGTGGTAAGTTAATGGTAGGACTTGATGGTCTTAGAGGACTTTTCCAACCTAAATGATTCTATGACTAAAGGGAGATTCAGGGTTTCCTTTTTTTGCTATTCTTCCATAACATGGCTTTGTAAATACCCAGTGAAGGGACAGAATTATGGCAGTGGTTTTGATTAGTTCCTCTGCACACTCCCCAAAGAGATGCACATTATAAACTTACACAGCACCTGAGCACAACCTGAGTTTGTCTGATTCCAACCCCTACTGGATTTTACTAACCACAAACTGATTCTTCCTACAGTCAGTGATTGTGTAGGACAAAGCAGCCTTTAGAGGACTTGCAGCTCGCAGTGAGATGCTGGCTGAAAAGCAGCTAAAATAGTCACAGGCCTCACACACGTCCTCTGATAAATTAAAAGAAAGTTTGTAGAGAAGAAGCAGTGGTACTCTACATGGCTAACAAGTTGGCAGCCAAACACAGGGTTGAAAATTAGGTCATTTACATGAGCAGTTCACTCTCTTGACAGCCAAAAAAAAATCATACTTACACTTGGTTTTTTATGTGATATGCACCCCATGATTCCAATGGTTACACAGAATTATTTATCTTTTCCTTTACTCCTCTGCTCCTCACTGTTCATGTGACACCATATTGATTAGATTTCCAGAGCATACCACTCCAGACGTATTTATATGGCTGTTTCAAATGATTTACAATAACCTCGCAACACAAATATAATTTTGGAAATATAATACCAGTCAATAGCATTAAATTTTCTGCTAATGGCCAGGAATCCCTGTGCCATGGGAATAAGTTGCCTCTAACAACTTATCACCTGAGGGCTGCATCTTCAAGTTGGTGTAAACTGGCATGGGACCAAATTCCAGTGCTTAGTGGAGCTCTCCAGAGTTATCTCAGCTGAAAGTCTACATGCCCTAATTACCCTGATAATAAAGTTGGGCTAAGCACCCTGCAAAATGCCAAACTGGTCTGAAGCTTGTCATGGTGCAGGAAACCAAGGTTCCTGCTCTCCTGTTTGCCAGGGAATTCCTCCTGACTGCGGACACATTTTGGATCAACAAATATTATTTATTTCTCTAAAACACATATCTTCCAACAGGAGAGGAGGAGATGAGTTTGTTTTAACCCAGTGAATACACACATTTTCCAAAAAGCTTTGAAATTTTTAAAGTGGGTAATGTTTCTATTAGTATTTTGCTGTTCTAATTCTTGCATTACCTAGGCACAGAACAGACACTAATGATTATAGATTTGCAAAAGACTTCTCAGGAGAAAAAATATTATAGATTCAGGATTATCCAAGTTAATGGAGGGATTTCATACCAGAACCTGGAACAGCATACATATCCAGTGCTTTTACTAAGAAATGATTCTCCCTTTGGGGACACTGGCATAAAAAGGAGTAATTTCATAAGTTGATTGTTAAGGATTTATCTATGAAACCAACATGATGACAAGAAGTGTATTATTTCTGCCTGAATAGCAGCTAATTCATAAATATCAAGAAAATCCTTTTTTTTTTTTTCTTGCATAAAACTGTGATTTGAAGCTTGCAAAATTTACAAAACTGAATGATGTCTAAATAAACTAACTCTACAGTCTGTCAGAAGAACAAGGGATCAAAGCTTTGTTTTGTAGGTTGATGATTATACTAACAGGAAAAAAGCTCCAAACAACCCTTCAGTGCTAACAGAATGGAGTGTCTTTATCTCCAGATCTATTTTGGATCTATTTATGAACTCTCGGTAAATTCTTTAGGAGTTGTAGAGAAGGCATCTTTGTTTTCCATGTTGAGGAGAGCCTCTGCATTTTGTAGGGTGTTTTGGTTTTTACCTAAATGGTTTTTTGCACAAAAGACAAACCCCTCAGACATCAGTCTGAAGTGTTTGCAGAGTTTCAGTGGTTCAAGAGGCTTTGACTCCACAAATGTACCACACAAATGCTACATACAGATCTGGCAAAATCCCAAGTTTCTGCAGAAAAATTGCATCAACAGTAAGTCCATATAAAGCAATAATGTTCAGGGAAACATCTTTCAAAAACATCTTCCTATTTCTATCATAAGCTTTCCCATCCTGAACTGGTTAACCCAGCTGATTGTTAATACTGATAACTATTAAGTCTGGCTTAAAGTCCCAATTCATTTTTTGCAGTCACATTAAAGAAATGGATGCATTTAGCAATTAATAACTACATGAGGAAGTCTAAAATGTGTCTTAAACATATTTAAATAGTACTGCACTTTCTGAAAAGATTCGAAATTAGGAAGTGTCAGATTCTCATGAGAATGTGAAAAATGAAGAAACTTTTGAGATTTGTGATGTGTTCAGAATAGTTAAATACACCATGCAACTATTCAGGGTGTGAGATCCCTAATCTCTAATTTAAGATCAGTTTTTAGATTGGACGCCCCCAAGGGAAAAAAAAAACCAAAAAATCTTCTCCTTTTGATTTAAATTTTAAAAAAAGCTATTTTAAAAGATACATGGTGTGTCTTTTAAAATAGTTATAGTAGTTATAGTCAGAAAAAGATATAATTTTTCAGAGGGAAACATGGAGGCAAAATGAATCAAAAATATTCAAATATAAACATTCTGAAATGTGAGTAAAATTCAAGCAATGTGAAACACCAGATATAATATGGTGGCAAATATTTTAAAGTAGGGAATACTTTTTAGACATAGCTTCACTTTTTAGTAAAACAAGTTCAGTTTGGGAAATGACCAAAGAGAGTGTGCACACACACAGACACACACGTGCATGTTGAGAAATAAAGATTTCAGGGGCAATGCATGGAGGAGTTGGGAAGATGATCTGAGCTCCCAGAAGATGTTTCACCACATCTGCTCTTCAAAACAGCTGCACCCAGTGACCAGAACACTCCCACTAGTGGGTACTGTATGGTTTTGGGAATTTGCACACAAAGAATAATGATGTGACCAAGCTTACTTGATTTTGTACAGTTTATTTGCAGATGAAAGAAACAATTATATTAAGCATTAAAAAAAATAGTAACGTATACAAAATATAATTAATACCTGAGCATCTGATATGATGAATGTCCAGGTAGAACCAAACTATAACCAAGCAGATAAAACACCCAGAGAAGAGTGTAAGTTAGAAACAACACTAAATTAAATACAGATGAGACAAGTCAGTAAGCCAAATTCCTATTAGGAGCACAATATTACGGAAAAAGCTGAGAAAGGAAAAAGGTAGTATAAGTTTCTGACATTTTAATATCATCTTTAAAACCATTTCAGTGAAAAACTCCTACATACTTTTGATATATATATAAAAGATTGTATTGGGTATTTTACATGCAAAGTTTCTGAGATTTTTTGGTGTATTTCTCCATTTTTCTATATCCACAAATTTTATTCTCACACATGTGGTAGTTATGTATGTTTCAGTCACTATGGCTTTGGGATATTATTTTGGGGTATTAGGAGAAAAAAAATGAATGTGACTAAATTTCCAAATATATTAATGAATTTTATTAAATAAAATAAACCTTTTTTTCACTACAAATGCAAATTTAGCTTTTAATTCAACTACATTACGCTTCTAATTAAGCTGCAAGAAAACTGTTAATTTTAGGGAATATTTGGAGAGAATTGAGAGTGAGGTGGGCTGAACTAATTATTTTTAAGAAAATTCAAAATTAAGAAAAGAGAAGAAATTCTCAAAATATCTGAGTGCTTTTTTAAAAGAAGAATATACATTTGGTCCTATTTATACAATTTTACTAATAGACATCTCATGTTATATATAGAAAGGGACTTTTCCTCTTTCCTCCTTTGCAGTCTGTTAAACTATAAGAGGAAATTAATAATCCTCTTAAAGTGTTTTCAAATAAGGGATGGAAAGTAAAGTAGCAGGATGCTGTCCGGTCCAAATGCCGTTGGCAAAAATATCCAAAGTAATATTATAATTTCCATCAGGGAGACATCTCCATTTAGATAATTCAGTCAGTGCAGCAACCCCATCCTCGCCCTCACAGATAAAAAAAAGAAAAAAGAGAAAAAAAGTGAGAAAGGAAAGAAAGAAAAAAATAACAAAAATATGGCTTCATCCAGACCCTACTAAAATCTTTGGAATTTTATTACTAATTTCAGCTTATTTAGCATCAGATCTCTAAAGTTTCCACACAAATTCTTAGACCTATGAGCATGGTTTCCATCTAAAAAGAAATTAAACATTATTAGGATAGTTCAATTCAGGAAGGGCGGTAAATAGTTTTAATTGTTTTCCTAATGCAATAGGAGAGAGAACAGCTAAGACTGACTTTTGCCAAACACAGGGCATGGTCAACGTGCATCCCACAACAATAAGGACTTGCAGATGCAAGGCATTACCTAATTTTGACAGAGCACTCTTCATCTAGATATCTCAAAAGGGCTTTAAAGATGATCTACCATCATCCATTCCACTGATAGAAATAGAGGCACGGGGAAGCGAAGTGACTCACAATGCACAGAAGCCCTGGAAGAAAATCAAGATTTCCTTTTCATCCAGCCAGTGTCCAACTGTGTAGGCTGCACTGCTTCCCCCAGAAAACGTGTGCCATTTCTTTGGAAATCAGAAGGAGAAAATGATGGGGAGCAAGTATAAGGAGAGACTAAAATGAACAAACAGGGCAGACACTGTGGCTGTTTGCAGGGCAGCTACTAAAAGGCCAAAAGTAAAGAGTGGAAAAACACAACAGTGCAGCAAAGTCCAAGCTTCCCTAGGGACAGCAAGTCTTTTCAGGGGAATCTGAGTGTCCATTACAAATGTACAGGCTTTATCAGAGTGTTACACTAAAGGCTGCACTTTAAGGGGTCTTGGTCAGAAAGTTTAATGTCCACTATAAGGCTTAGGCTTAGCCAGAGGAGAATAGAGGAACATCTAAGAATTTGAAGGTTTAATTAACATCTCCTATTTAAGAATCTCCCAATCAGCCAAATACTGGGCTGTAGCTGGAGGCTACAGCTTGGTATATGTTTTTGTGCCTTTATTCATCATTCCTACATAGGAAATGTGCAGATATTGATCTTGAGAAACAGAGATGGGCTGATCCTGATCCTGAGGAACTCAACTAAAAGGGTATTACCTTGTTCTTTTTACCCTCAGCTTCAAGCTGCATGTAGAACTGTGCATACAAGTGATCTAATTATGCATACAAATACCTCAGCTCCATCTGACTGTTTGCCTGTGTAATTCCTGCAGTAAAGAACATATTATAACCAAGCATTTTTATACGCACAACTCTAAAAATCTGAAGCTCATCAAGAAACAGTTTCTTCTCTGAGGACAATAAAACCGTGGAACAGCAGAAGCAGCAGCTGTATGATCATCCAGAGGGGGCCAGAGACACCTGCTCTGAAAGGCCAGAGACTTTGCAATTAAGGCAAAGTCTGCTTGGAAGGGCAGAAAAGTTTCTTCTTGAGTCTCAGTAGCTAAAAGTTGGTACACACCAAGGAGCACAAGAGCTTTGACCCTTCCCGAACTCTGAATATTTTATCCAAGTGAGTGCCAGAGCCTTTGTAATCCTCTGAAAGTCTTGGCTTTAATAACAGACTGGGGAATGATTGCCACTGATTTCAAAGCATGATATGGAAATACAATTTCTTTCACATATTTTAGATTCTAAGCCCACCTATAGTGGGTATTCCCTCAATCTCATGTTAAAGAGGAAAATTGAGTGGATAGGCAGGCAAAGACCCAAATTGTCTCTATTTACATTTGTGCAGAATGTTTAGGAAAAATACAGCCTTGATCCTAATTCAGGTTTCTCCATTTTAATTATCACTTCATCCCCCATATTCCTGCCCAAAGAATGACTATTCAGCTTAGAAAAGAATTGCACAGAGACATATAGATTGCAGAGACCCAGTTTCAGCTCCATTTCCTTCAGACTGCTTCAATTAAACACTGAAAAAATTAAATTCCTTTAGTAATTCCTCAGATTGATTCCTACTGACGCACAGTGACAAGCACTGCTCTCTATTCTTCATCTTTATAAATGGGCATATAATAATAAAATAACAAACAATAAAATGCTTCTTTGTCACAGTTGTTTCATTGTTTATCACATCTGGTTTTTTCACCCAGCACAGACTAGGTATCCATAATTCAGGTCTGAGTAAAAACACTTCTGTAAAAGTTTATGCAGCTCGTACCATTAGCAATAGATCACATTTTAAGCATCGTTAGAGTCTCTTCCTATTTCATGATCTGGTTGTTATCTTCATTTCAATAAAAAAGATTTATTCTTTCAAAAGCCACACAGCTTAGGCAGCTCAAATGACACAACTCGTGAAGGAGAACATAATTCAAGTGCAAATACCTTGCTAGGATTTGCAAAGAGATTTTGTGTATAAACTCAAACGCAAAATGAACATTTTCAAACAAGTTAGAGCATTTTAGGAAATTAATTCCTATTTTGGGGAATTAGACACTTGATGATGTGCAAGGCTCAGGTTTCATGCCCTGGACACCTGGACAAATGTTCAAACCTGGAATTTGACCAGTGTAGCTACTGTACACACATTTACTGAAGGAGAGGTTCAATATACAGGTTTTGGGCTAATGGGATCTGCATTGTGCAGCCTGACCCTTATCACAAAGAGCATTTACATCATTGCCAAGAGTCACCTACAGAGCTCAAGGCAGAATTAGTTGCACATAGGGAAGAGAAGCAGACTCCCCTTGATGCCAGTTCTGGGACAGGAGGAGGGCACAGATGCCAGTTTTGGGCTGGCAGGTGACTCTGTCCCTCTGCTCTGGGTTCAGAGCTCCTTTTTTTCAAGGGCGGGCATTTAGGTGTTTTGCAAAGATTTGAGTGAAGATAGAGCTTTTCTTTGTTCAAGGCCAGGCTGGACAGGGCTTGGAGCAAGCTGGTCTAGACGAATATATCCCACCTCAGTGTTCTTCAAGGCCTTTCCCAGCTCATATGGTTTTGTGATTCTGTGATTTTAAAACAGGACTCCTAGGTAAAGTAATGCCAACTGCTCTCATGGATATTGATGTTAAAGACCACCAAGGCAGGAGCAGATTACAGTTTTGCATCTGTGGGCTGCAGAGAGACAGGCTGTCAGCCCTTTACCTCCAAAGAATGAGCTAAAAGGCTTGTGGGGCTGTCTGAGGAGGCAGGGAACAGCCACCAGCACCTTGCTGAAGCTGCAAGGAATGACCATAAAGAGAGATCTGGAGCACCTCTGCAGTCTCGCTTCCATGGCCACTGGAGCTGACAGGCCGGCTCTCAGAGTGATCAGTGGAGACTACGGGTCCCACCACTCCCAGATTCTCTATGAGAACCCCAAATAGTGGCTCCGTCTGCTGTGTAGTGACACAGGCGAGAGCAGAACTGCGAAGTGATGAGGTGAAGGAAGGAAGAAGTGGACACACATATGGATGCCAAAACGCTTTATTGACTCAGGTAGGCCCAGTAACGACGTCAGGGAAAACCTGTTAGGGAGGCACTTATGAAAGGGAAAGGTGTAACAGGAGACACAAGGGACCAATGAACAAAGCCCAGGGGAGGAGCGAGGGACACAATTGAACCAATAGGAAAGGCCCAGAGGAGGGAAAAGGCTCAGAGAACAAATCATATGTTAGATGAGGGATGATTGACATAGAAGAGTCTCGACATGAGAGGGGACGGTTACAATGACTGACAGGTGGGAGGAACAAACCATTAGGAGGGAGAACATGGGATGAACTGAGGGTCAAACCAAAATCTTAACTTATAAAAAATAGCCAACTTTACAATAAACCCATATAAAACACACGATGCTACAAACCTCTGCTATGGAGACAGGCTGAGAGTTAGCAAAGTACAGCCTGGAGGACAGAATGCTCTGAGGAGACCTTGTGTGCCCTCCCTCCTCTAATGGGAGCTTATAAGCAGGGAGAAGGATTCTTTAGGTGGGCAGACCATGATGGAAGGAGGGACAGCACTTTTAAACTGACAGAGGGGGGTTTAGATAAGATGTTATGAGGAAATTCATTATTCAGAGGGTGGTGAGGCCCTAACACAGGCTGTCCAGAGAAGCAGTGGATGCCCCATCCCTCAAAGTGTCCAAGACCAGGTTGGATGGGCTGTAAGCAATCTGGTCTAGTGAGTGACATCCTTGCCCATGGCAGGAGAGTTGGAGCAAAATGATCTTTGGGTCCCTTCCAACCCAAACCATCCTATAATTCCATTGTTTTATGTCTCTATGACTCCAGGACTCCATGATTCTGTGGTTCTATGACTCTCTGATTCCATGACGCTAAAAACTGATGATCTAGAGGGAGAGGACAAACTCAAACATGAGCGAGTACATGCACAAATTTTCTCTGTTTTCCATCTTGCACATCCACCTGAATTTCTAATGTGCTCTTGGAAAAGAGAATATATGGAAAACAAAACACACCCCCAAAAAGGAGCCCAGTGTTTAGAGGGAGATAGATTTGTGCTTGAAACTGAAAGCAGAATGGGTTCATCCTTTAGAAAATGCATCTTGCCAGAGAATCAGACAGTGCTATTGGCATCTCCCAATTAGGAAATGTCAGGGATTATCATCTATGTAAACATGCAGACACCTGACATAATGCCAATTGTGGAAGAGCCATGGGAAACAAAGTATATTAAGAGCAAGTGTGTGAAGACGTTATTTAAAATCACCTTCAGAAGTTTTAATTTTTTTTTTTAACTGTTTTTTTTTTTCAGGCTTACTAAAGCTTTTGCAGAATTGCTGATAGTACTCCTGATCTCAGTTGCAATCTAAAAAAAAAAAATTTCTAGCACTAATACTCTGCAGAGACCCTATTTTCTCCTGCAGGTGATAGCTCATATGCAGTGTCTTGATAACTGTAAAAGTGATACATTGCCTTGGGGAGCAGAATGGTCTATATTGATAGTAGAGATTTGTACATAAGAAATTTGAACATACATTTTCTTTTTATTTTTGTAGCTCGTACGTGCAGTAATGATGATCAAATTCCAAAGTGTCCATGGCACTTTACAGCTGCCACATAAAAACGCATGTATCACTCCAAATATCTCAGAGATCATATTTTCAAAAAACTTTATTTTTAAAAGAGATGTCAAAACAAATAGTATCTGCTCGCAAAATGGAAAACTGAGGCATAGTGAGGGTTAGTTCTTCATCCACAAGCTCAACAAAACCAAGGCTGTTTGACAGAGATGGGAACAGGATCATTTTCCCAAGTCTAAACCTAATACATTCAAGACCATCCTCCTTTGTTTTCCCTATGTCTTAATCTCTAAGCTTATTATTAAAAATAAATGCGTGGCTTTGGGTCTGTTTTCCATATTATTTGACATAAGCAGTCCTTCAGTAAATTTTGTCTAAGACCACCTACAGCGTGGAGGTTTGTGTTTGCCATTCCTTTCAATCAAGTTGCTGGTGTGCTTCAGGAGAATGCAGAGCTGCTCAGACATTAATTGGTGCACTTGTCTTTAAAGGAATTTCTGCCTTTTGTTTTATCTTTGTTTTGTTTCTAATGTTTTGAGTGTTTTCTGTCTGGCTTGCTGCCTTCTGGATTGTTCTTTGCTTCCCGTGGAAACTTTGTGTAGTTTGTTTAGGTTCCTTTATTTTCCCTCTTGTAATAAAAGGGTGTCTGAGTAGCCCAGCGAGGCTTTTCCACATCTCAGTTTTATTTATGAAATTAACCTCCAGCTCACCAAAATAATTAAACATTAACTAGTAACTCTTCTTTTCTAAGTAGAAATAAGCCCAGGTACACACATTTTTTAGAGCATGGCTTCCTGACAGCCATTAGGAGATGTGGCATATGAGGAAAAGGTGACATTGCAATCCCTCGTGTCTAAGTATGCATTATGAACCAAATCTACCATTTCCCCTGTGCCCATAGGGCAGATAAGAAGCCAGCTGAGATATATCAAAGGGGAATAAGCTGAAAAGCCCATAATCTGTGGCTGAGATTGCCCGGTGCTTTATACAGATCAAGAAATAAATATTCAAGTCCTTGTGCCAAAGACAAACAGGAAATAAATATGAATTCTCTTTAGTCTATGTTAAAAAAATATATTTCTTGAAAAACACTTGGGAATCTTTTGCTTCATCATAGATATATAAATATGAAGAAAGTGGCAAAGTTAATTTTAGCTATTCTGGCAAGACTGGCAGAGATTTCCCTGGCACACTGGGGCCAAGATATCTGATTCTTAGCGCAACACATGTGTTGCACTAGACAAGAGATGTGTGGATGCCTCACGAAGAAAATGCCTTTAATTTTTGCAAAGAATGTGCCATATCTCTGTGTTTAAAAGAATTAATATTAAAACAGAGTTTTTACATGTACATTTTAGACAAAATTATTTTCCGTGGCTTAAAGCAGATAAGATAATAGCCTGTCTCTAAGGCACCCATACAATTTTAATCTGCAAGAGGAAGATAAACAGACTTAAATATGCAATACTTTCCCTAACCTGATACTCAGGACTCGATTTAAATTTCAAGCCACAGTTCCTGTTCTGGCTCATGGTCAAGGAACAGCCCGTGCTCCACATCCATAACTATGGCATAAATTCCATTTCAGTGTGATGCCATTTTATTAGGCCATGAAAGCTGTGGCAACTGTTTATGTCTTTTATGTCATGTGGAAATGTCAAAGATTACTATAATAGCTAGTCAAAAAAAAAATAGTAGCTAGCGTTTGCAAATTGTGGTACATTCCTGGGTGGTTAGAGTGTGATTTCAGAAGTTTTTTTAAGAGAATACAAAAAAGGGAAAAAAATGGCTGACCATCTTCCTCCTGGATTTTTGACTTGAGGAAAGTATTTTTATTCTTCTGTGAAGTACTGGTGTGGAGAATTGCCACATACAATCCCTTTCAAATATTCAAACATTCAGAAGAGCTTCCTGTGGAAGCAAAAGTCACTTCAGACCTAGTCCTACATGCAGCTACTTTCTTTCCCTGTGGAAAATAAAATATAGTGGCTTGGTGTAGTTCAAAGGGTCTGAAGAATTTCTCTTGAAGACACTTTATGAAAAGTTTCCCTTATCCAATAAAACAGTTTTCATGTCAGCAGAGCCACCTCCAATCCCCGCACTAACCCACTTCTGGGATTACAGCACTTAAAAATA
This sequence comes from Zonotrichia albicollis, assembly GCF_047830755.1. Classification (NCBI taxonomy): domain Eukaryota; kingdom Metazoa; phylum Chordata; class Aves; order Passeriformes; family Passerellidae; genus Zonotrichia; species Zonotrichia albicollis. Next base: position 9,934,268 of record NC_133860.1, read on the forward strand.
AAATAGACTGAGGAAAGATTGACTTATACATCATCTCTGTGTGATTTGGGTCTCATGACAACATAATTCCTTTGCAGCTGTAATGGATTTTACCTTTTCAGTGCTTTGCCTCAAAATTCTTGCCTGCGCACAAAACTTTGCAAAATAGAGTTTGTACTTCTCCAGGACTTTCAGACAATTGAGAAGCCCCTGTCTCCCCTCAGAAAGTATGTGCAGGCAATTCAAACATCATTTCCCCAAGTGTGTGGCATGGCAGAATTTCTCCAGCTGCAGAGTGAGGAACCACAATGCCATGTTACAATGCCTCCATTTGAGGAGGTCAGTCAAACCAGAAAAGGAAAGAGAAAAGGAAAAAAGGAGAAAGAGAAACAGAAGGAAAAAAATAAAAAAGAAAAAAAGATAAAAAGAAAAAGAGATTAAAAATAACAAAAACAAAAACAAAAGAAAAAAAACAGAAAAATATAAAGAAAAAATAAAATTGAAAAGAAAAAGAAAAAGATTAAAAAAAAGAAAAAGAAAAAATAAAAAAATAAAAATAAAAAACAAAAATTAAATAGAAAAAGATAAAGAAAAATAAAATGGAAAAGAAAAAAGATAAAGAAAAAGATAGAAAAGAAAAAGATAAAGAAAAAGGAAAAAAGATAAAAAAGAAAAAAGAGAGAAAAAAAGAAAAAGAAAAAAAGGTAAAAAAAGAAAAAAGAAAAAAAAAGAAAAAGAAAAGGAAAAAGAAAAAGAGAAAAAGACGAAAAAGAAAGAAAAAGAAAACATCTTACATGGCTGCTTTAACTGAAACTGAGATTTACCACTGTTTCCAAAGCACCCTCTCCTCAGGAGAAAAAGTAACATTTCCCAGACTCTTGGATGCCACAACAAGCAGAAGTGTGTAGCTAACCCCTGCCACTACGCCAAGAGAAACAAATGTCTCAGACTACTTTTCATCAGGGTCTACAAAAAAGCCATGTTCATCTGTATCTGAAAGGTTTACCCTGTGGAGAAAACATTTCCCTGAGCTCATTTGCTTCTGTGGATTATTCTTACAAACTGTAGCTGAATCCTTATTCTTTCTCCTCTCTCCTCCCTCCCAAGCCAGCTCCCAGAGATTCCAGAGTTTCTGCTCCATGCCCAGAACCCCCTTTCTGCTGAGATGTAATTTTTATTCTGAGAGAAACTCAGATGACTTGTTTCCTGACAGCTTTCTGTCAAACATAGTTATTTTATCAAATAAGAATAAAAATATTTCACCCTGTCTCCATGGAAAAAGAGTTTTCCATGAGGAAAATGCTAACCTAGAGAAAGAACTTTTAAAATTCACTGTAATTTACTTTTTCACTTGATTTTTTTTTTTTTTTACTTGCTTGTTTTTTGGTTTTCTTTGACATGATTTCTTGGTAGATAAACAGCAGCTCCAGTGCTGCTCATGGTGTCACAACACCAAGGCATGGTGTGTACTAATACAAGCAGGAAAGACTTGTGCTAACATGCTTGTTGTTGACTTAAAAATCTCATTTTTCAAGATCAAAAAAAGTCCTGTTTGTGTAGGAATTTAGCAGTGATGCTCTGAAAAATGAAAAGAATACATAGACTATGTACTAATTAGGGAAATGGCTGTTTTTTATGTTTAAGAATAAAGAAAGTAGAGCTGACTGATGGGGAGGAGCAGCAAAGGGCTTGGCAGATCCTGGCTGAGCACCTTTGGTGCCCCTGAACCCTACAATGATTCCTGCCACAGCTCAAGGGAAGGATTTGGAGTTGATTGATTAAACAGGCTTTTTGTATTTTGTAATTTTTCATGCTTTGCGATTTTGATATTACCACAATAAAATGAAATGAGTATTTTTGAAGCAGGTGCTGGGCACTGAGGACTCCCTGGATGAGACCTTTTTAAGTCACCTGAGACCTACCTAGGGAGTTTTGTGACTTCCTCTGTGTTGTGAGGAGCAGGAGATCCAGAGTTTGCCCACTGTAACCAAGAGTTTGAGAAATTTGGGTGTAAAGTGGTGAAAGTTTGTCTGGGTCTGTTGGGGGAGTAAAAATATTGCTGTTTTCATCTACAGTGTGCATAGAGAGCACACTGATTTGAAAACGCTTCTGGATCCTATTGTTTAGGGGAAGGGAAGGTCAAACACCTGAATTTCCTTTAAAAAACCCTCTGAGTGATTCCCCTGTGGTCAGTAGGGCTTGTAATGATTGATGGGACAAGGAGCTGATCAGCTGTAGGAGATGTAAGCCAGCTGTGAGAGGAATATTTGAATTGGTGTTTTATTTAAATGTCACCTAAATTCTTTGCAGGCTGAACTACTTATTTTGTCGGCTTATCTTGCAGAAATTCGAAAATATTGAGTTTGAACCAGAAGCAACTCTAAGTGTTAAGTAGAGGTTAAAATTCTGCAATAGCCTTGCCCAACAATAAAAGCAAGACACCCTTTTCTCATCCAACATAAAGTAATGGGTTTTCAGGGTCCTGCAGGATTCCTAATTTTTGGAAAAGTAGGAAAATTACAACAATGTCTCTTTGTGCCTTTTTTTTTCCTGCTGTTTCCTTTAATGCCAGTTACTTATTGAGGATTTAGAGTTTGTCAGGCCTGGAAGGACCACGTGGGGATGAACAGCCTGAATGGAATCTCAAGGTGCTGATATTGTGGTGCCATCACAAACTACCAAATAGCTATTTGTGTGTATTTCTCTACAGATTATGCAGCCTCTTTGCACAAAGCAAGTCTGCTGATCTCTTCACCCCTTGAGGGTAGGTGGAAATGCCATTGCCAAAAGGATAGGCTGCAAATACCCCTTGGAAAACTCTATTAATCCACTCAGAAGTGATTTATCTTTTAAATTAGGGACTGCCAAATGAGTTAGATACTGTGGTTGAATCTCTGCCATCTCAGTTGTCTGTGCCAGCTATAAGTGACAAGATGGTGCGTTCTGTGAGTAAGGGGAGGATGCAGTGGGTCTCTCAAGAGAAGACGTTTATGTGGGCTGAGTGTATCCTGAGAGGTCCTCATTGGCGTTATTATACATGATATTATACACAGTGGTCCCTCTGTGCTGTCTGTTCCTGCAGATGTGCTAAGGTCCCTACCTCTTCCTTCCCTGTTGTGGTTTTTAAGGAATTTGAGGGAACAAATCCCCAGACTGTCTAAAATAAGCAAATGTGTCTCGTGGATGGCAAAAATGCTGAATCAATTACTGAATCTGTCTGGGAATCTTAAAATGGCTCTTTTAAAATATAATGTCTGTTGATATAATGATCTGTTCAGGAAGAAGTAAGAGAAAGGAAATCTTTACTTGCAGTTATCCCAGTGAGAACATGCCTTCCCACACTCTGCTCCCACCCCTGCCTCCCTCACGTTCCTTCTTTCCCTTGGATAGCGACACATGGTAGGAACTAACAACTTGAGCCGCCCTAAACTGTGGCAGTAACTTCCACCCACACACCTCATTAGGCCTTTAACACATTTTCCTTTGCCTTTCCCCAGAACTACGAAGTGGCACAACTGTGAAGTTGCCCTTTCACATCATAATTGGAAGCAGTCACTTGTTTTTATGCTCTGTAACTCAGTAATTATACGGTCTGTCACTGGACACTAGTCGGTCTGGTTGTTTCAGATTTTGGCTCTGTCCAGTAGCTGTTAATTATGGAGGAGCCCTCAACAGCCCATATCCCTCCTTTGTCCACAGAATCACTTTATTTCCACAGACTTTTTTTTTTCTTTAACTTTTTTAGACATGACTAGAGACACTATGACTTCTTCAGTGGAAGCATTGATATTGGATCTTGTCATGAGCTCAGAAGACCTGGTTCTATATTTTACCTCAAGTTTATGCCACTGAAACTCTGCCACTGCCCATTTGGCATTATCCTGAATTTGCCTGTGTGTCCAAGCTGACCCAACATGCTGCTGTTTACATGGTAATTTTGGGGAATATGTTCATAAGATTTAGTGGGAGTTTGCAACTTGATTCCATTGAATTGTACCAAGAGTTGGGTATTGTCCTTTAAGCGTCCTGCCTTTTCCTAATTGCTTATCAACTGCAGCCATTTTAGGTTGTGCTTTCATTTCCCAGAGGTAATTCACTTTACACATTTTTCCCAAAGAATGGTGTCATGGGTTAAGCAAAGACTTTGTAGTCAAATTTCCTTCTTTTTCATGCCATCTTAATTTTCTCAAAGAAGCAGGGTACATCATTAACCAATTCCTCAGAAAAATATGACACTTTCTTAGTTTACTGATGAGAAGAGATACAGCTGGTAGCAATTTTGTATGATGAATACAAAGAAAATTAGATACATAAAAAAAAAAAGGAACAGAAGGAGTTAAGTTAAGGAGTTGGACATTTTAGGAGTTAAATCATTGTAACCAAAGATGACTGTGGCAAATATTTAATAAATATTGGACTTTGGGATATGTGAGTTAAACAATGAGAAAAAAGTTTAAGGGTTTAAAATTTGTGAAGCTCCCACAAAGACAAGTAGTGTGATAATGCTAATATTTGCTTTTGGGGCTGGGGCTATAACTGTTGTGATTGTTTGGTGCAGTTAGTGCATAAGCAGCAGTAAAAAGAGTAGGAAGAACCTATACACACAAGTCTATTTTTTGAGCAATAATGTAGATTCGTTTTAAAAACCCAGGCACATTTTTGTATTTTCCAGAAGAAGTGAAAACACAGAAGGATCAAGGCATAAGGGCTAATATACCAGCATGGAGTGTAGGAGAGTACAGTTCCTGTGTGTAGCTGCCTAGCATCCTACCTCGGTAGAATGTTGAGCTAGATTAATTCAGTGAACTTCTGTTCCTGCAGATGGAAAAAACAGCTTAAGGGTGGCTTAAAGTCAGTTATTACAGTGATGAAACGTAAGCCTTCCTTGTAAATCTAAACCTAGTTTTCTTTACATTTCAGCTCCCTGCACCTAGTGTACAGCAAATATTGTTGAAGTTCCTCCAACATGTTTTGAAGGCAAAGATACAAGTGTTGACTGAAATAAACTTTGTTCCCTGAATACAAAAATGCTCAAATTATTTCAACTCTACTCAGAAAAAGAAGAACATGTTCTGCTAAACAAATAAAGACAGAATCAGAGGTATCCTATTGCATTGTCCATTTCTACTCCTAGCCTGTCCAGGCCACTGTCATGGGAATTCAGGTGGCTGGTCAAGTCAACTATGATGATGTTGGGTTTTTTTTCATGTTCTTTGATTCAAGGAATTTTGTTTCAGAGCTGAGTACCCAATAGTTCCACTGTACTTGCCAAGCTTAAGAGATCCACACACTCTTCTGTTCTCCTTTCTATCACTTTCTTTAGGCTCTGCTTTAGAAATTTTCTTGAAATAATAGGAAAGTGTAAGATTTTCTTAATTTTTCTTTTAATTATATAGAAGTAAATGCAAAAATCTTGGCTTTTTTTTCTGCAAGGCAGAGCAATGGATACCTGCATGACCATGGGAACTGCGAATTTGGGGTTGGGCTATTGCGCTGCTCAAGCATAATTGAACTTGAGGTGGAGATTCTTCAACTGTAAACATCTATGGAAACTCTAAAAATCCCCTCTACTTCCAATTCTTTTACTTCATACCAATTAAACAGAACTCTGATGTCTGAAAATTGTGGCAAGAACCCCTACAAAGCCTCAGGAAGGAACAAAGGATGTGGGAGGGCAGGTACTTGAGGTGTCACACATCCTACCCGTGCACATGACCAGAATGTTAAGCTGCAGTTTCAGCTTCTGTGTTAATTGGGGCTGGCAAAGCACAGCCCCAGTGCAATTAACTTTTCTGCAGTGGAAGAGGAAATATTTAAACCTTGTAAGTGCCATGCCATGCAGCTCCTAGAGGTATTCAGTTATTGCAAGAAAATTGTGTAGCTAACAATGGTGAGTGAGATACAGAGGTCTGGAAGGGACTGCAGGGAAATCAAGCACTGATACATTGAGCTGTACAGGTCACTGCAAAATGCAGTTTACAGGCCATGAACATCTACTGGCTTCAGTGAGATTTAGTATTCTTCTTGCACTCTTCAATGGATTTTGAAAAAAAATCTAAATTAAGGAAAAGATGGAGTTTGAATATATAAATCCAGAATGATTCAGAACCCTTTCTAATGCAAAAGGAGAATATCTTTGATATAACTGAAAGGTAAAAAAGCTGGAAGAAAGACTAAGATTATTATGTTATTCACTAACTTGTAAAGCTAACAATTGCAACAGGCTGCCCAGGAAAAGGTCTTCTAGATATACAGATAGATAAATAAAGGTAAATAGACAGTGAACTGAGCCTATGAAAGGAATGGCAGGGAGAATAAAGTCACTGACTCACTACAGTAGTTACTTGTAACTGTCTTGTGTCGACTTTCTTAATTATCTCATCCTAGACACTGTCAAAGAATACTTAATGTAGAGGAAAACGTCACAGTTTAGGTATGGATGCAATTATTTAAAAATGTTTAATTTGAACAGACTCTGTAAAGAAAAGTGGAAATCTGAAGAACTGGGATTACAACGCCTCCAACAATGCAGATGTTTCACTTTCCCCCTCTGGAAGCAGAGGTGTGTCTGAGGTTCTGAGGTGCTGATATGATCCTCAAGTTCTAGGATGATCTGCATGCATGAAAACTGATTATGGCAACTGCACAAAGATGTTAACACAGATCAGGTGGGCTGTATCTTCTGTATATATCTGCTTAATAACAGTGTTAGTAGAAATTAAGATTGCAGGGGATTCACTTTGAAGTTGTACTCTTTATTGTTATTATTATGGAGATTACCATAGAGTTTATCAGTTTTGGTAAGAATAGAATAGAATAGAATAGAATAGAATAGAATAGAATAGAATAGAATAGAATAGAATAGAATAGAATAGAATAGAATAGGAGTGGAATAGTTCTTTTCCGAATTGAAAGGGACCCACAAGGATTCATCAAAGTCTGGATGGGACAACAACAAGAATCCTACACCATGTCTCTCAGACCATTGCCCAAACCCTCTTTGAACTCTGTCAGCCTTGCTGCTGTGAACCCTTCTCTAGGGATCCTGGTTTAGTGCCCAACAAATCTCTGCGTGAATTTTTTTTTTCCTTAATATTCAACCCAAACATCCCTTGACACAACTTCATCTTCATTTGTGTCTAACTCAAAAAAAGGTATGGAAAGTAACTTAATACCTACACAAAATTAACTTCTCTGCAAGATCTTCCCTGTATAAGATGTCCTAGACAGACTGGACCCTCAATGGGGACACCTGGCTGGCTCCAGACCCCACAGGAGAGGTAATTTTTGAAGCCAGAATATTTTCTACTGTTAAGCCCAAATTCTGGGAATGATATGGTGCAAGTTCTGCCTGCAACACTTCACATATATATATTTTTAGCACTGACATGAATAAAGGTTCATAAGCATATATTTACTTCACTGTAGTAAATATACTAGTTGGAGTTCTGTAATAGCTTGAAAAATATTATATGCCCTGTATATTGAAGGGGAGCCCCTCTTGTTCTCTACAATTACCAGAAGGGAGGTTGTATGGAGGTGGATATCAGTCTCTTCTCCAAGGAGGCAGAATGAGATAAAATAGTGACAGAATGAGATAAAATAGTCTCAAGTTCCACCAGGGGAGGTTTGGATTAGATATTAGGGAAAGTTCTTCCACAGAAGGGGTTGTTCAGCATTGGCACAGGATGCCCAGGGAAGTTTTGGAGTCACCCTCTGTATAAGTGTTCAAATAATCTGTGGATACTGCACTGCAGGGCAGTCTCATGGTGAGCATGGTAATGGTGGATTGGTGATTGGACATGGTATTTTTAGATGTCCTTTTCAACCTTAAGAATTCTACAATTCTATATTTGTGTGTGTGTGTATATATACACATATGTGGTATCATTAATAGTAGTTTTGCAGTAATTTGTAATAAAGGAATTCTGAGATATAGATATCCAGGCTCTGTGCCCCGTGCATCTGCTGCAGAATCCTCACATGCCCATGGATGGGTGACCCTCAAAGGCCATGACCATGGCTGCTCTACCAGCAAGGTTTACATACAGTGCCACTGCCACATGACACATTTTCAGCTGTAGATCTCAGAGCAATTTGCTGATGAGGCCATTATTACAATTCACACGTTTCAGACAGGGAAAAGCTGTAACATGAAATTACCTGTCCTGGCTGACTCTGTCACAGAGATGATAGCAGGGATCAGACCTTGGGAATCTTAACAAGAGCCCTGATGAGCAACAACTTTCTAATTCCAAACCAAACAACATCTCAAGGGAATTTAGGTGGCACTGAATTGTGTATAATGAGCAAAGAAGTTAACTTCCAACAACCACAGACAAAATTTTAGCTATCTTTCAAAATTAACCTTTGAAAAGTTAAAGTCCCTTTCATGTCCTTTTAAAAATGCTTAGAACAAGCTGTTTTTGCAGCTTTGGAGATTTAGAATTATAGGATTTTTAAAGTGGAAAGATCACTAAAATCTCAGGGTCCATCTGATATCCTGGAAACACCATGTTGACCACTACACACCATCCCCAGGAGCAACATTGACTTGTTTTTTGAACTTTTTCAGGGATGATGATTCCACCACTTGTCTGGGCAACAGGTTCCAATCCTTGGTCCAGTGATGTCTTCTTACCAACTTCTTGGAACTGGCTTTCAAATTCCTGTTGTCTGTTGACCTGATAATTTCTTTTGGACAGCAAACATTTCCTATCCAATCGAGGCTCCCAGAGATGTTTCATTCAGCCCTATTTCTTTCCTCTGATAGCTCCCAGTGTGGAGCTATTAAAGGAAAGAAATCTGGGTGGTTTAATCAACAATAATTATTGCAGACACCCAAGGTGTGACTGATACCTGAAACTCACACACAGAAAGAGAAGGAGATCACATGGAATGAAGTTTCATGCCTAAATGACCCATTATTGTTAAAACTTCAATAAAGTTGTGGTGATGAGTAGCAGTTATGAGTCCAAACTGATGTCCATACTTTAAAGTTCTACAGAAAGTTTTGAGACAGGAGAGTTCTAAACACATCAGGCAGTTGAGTTGAGGCTATTAATGCTCTTGAACTGAAATAGAAGAAACATTACAAACCAGGTAGTCAAATTGAAATCCACTGTCCTGCTTCCTCATTCATTCTCCTTTCTACTTCTTTTCAGTCATATAGGTTTGATTTCAATACACCTAGAGAGAAGGCCATTGAACCAGTAAATTTTACTTCAGTTCCAGCTCATCTGTGATTGAAACTGTTTTGGTATATTTCCAATTCACACATGTCAGAAACTATTAACCTTGAAGAAGTTAGAAATTATTCCTCTTGAAAAATATATTTAAAAGGAAAAGTCCATGTGACAAAGGCATCCCTAGAGAGAACAAACCCCACCAATAGGGGACCTGAGGCTGCTTCTTTCTGGTCCTCTGTCACAGCCCAGGCAAGGTTTGAGTTCCCAGCAGTGGCAACCATACCACTGCTTGTTTAATTCAAGGAATTTAAGAGAAACTGAGCTGTACCATTCAGATCCCTCTTGTACCACAGCAAAATTAAAGACAGCAGGAGATGGAGTGTAAGGACTGAAGGGGGTCACAGGCTTGCAGCTACGTGCACCACTGAAAATATATTTAGCACAGCAGCAGAAGGACATGGGTATTTCTATATAATGAGGTACATGAGGCTGGCTGAGAGGGAAGGAATAACAAAACCAAGGCCCTCTGCATTGTAAAATCACAGAGGAATTTTCAAGACCATTGTATAATTTTCAAGAATTTTCAACACCATGCCTGGTGGTAGCAGCAGGCGTATTCAATTTTGTTTTGAACCTGTTCAGTTCTCTTTTAGGATTAACAAATTATTAAGCTCTGATGTGGGGAAGAATAAAGATTTTTGTGTTTTTTTTTAAATTTTGCCTAGTTGTACCATATTTCCCTTTTTGGATGGAGCCTTCCTTGAGTTTCAGACACAGCATGGAGAAATGTCCTTGTGCACCAGATGATATGGTGAAATCATTGAGAAGAATTAGACGTGCAAAATAAGACACTGAGCACCAAGCCCACTGAGGGGAGTTTCTGACAGCTCACTGAGGATCCGTCCTCACACTGCTGCCTGATGCAATCTCACTAAGGAGGAAAGGCCTTTCTCCTGTGGCTGTGCCTCATGACAACACATTATCCAGCTGTTCCACACCAAGTGTTTTACCCACGTGGCATCTCTGTCTCTTCTCCTGCTCAGTGCCTTTCCACATTCTTCCACTTTTCATTTCCAACTTCCACAGCATTGTTTACTGCACTGCAAAAGCCAAATAGGATTAAACCTGATAAAGAGAAGCAGATGCATTACATCTGGCAGAAAACAAAAGATCAGCGTTTGGCACAAGGGTTTATTGTTTGTGACAAGGCTTTGGAATGTAATTAATTTTGCAAAGCCGTGCCAGTGAATGCCATTCAAACTCACCAGATGTGCCAGGGAGGGAGATGCCAACTCTTTTTCCAAGAGGACGGCTTGATGCCTGCTGACTCTCATTTGTGCAGCTCCATGGGTGTCAAATAAAATAATGTCTCTTTGGATGGAAACAAAGAGCAGGCTATTCTCTGCAGAGCTGCTGCATATGCAGCGGCAAAAGGGGCTTTTTGCTTGGTGATGGTGTAGTTTTTCTGGGCAAATGTGGTTTTATTTATTTTTGTTTATTTATTATTTATTTATTTATTCATGAGGAGTCTGTGTCAACATTTAAATTCTGCACAAAACTAACACTGCTCTGACATGGACCCATGGACCCATGCAGGCTAAAGAAATCATGCATCCACACAAATAATTGCTCATGCAGAATGGGAAATGCAAGATAAAATGCAATTTCCTCAGAATATGGTTTTGTATCCAGTTTTTTGCTCACTGGGAAAATTTCTCCAGATGCACATGTTGCTTCTGGCAAGGGGGAAAGTGTGATATATAAAAAAATATATATATTTATTATATATATTTGATACATTTATTTATTTATTTATTTATTTATTTATTTATTTATTTATTTATTTATTTTTCCCCCACAAAACTTCACTGCAGCACAGATGAAATAATGCAGGACACAATAGGCAAGAATGGGCAGCTGTTGGTGCTTCATTTTACGGGGATTTCAAGTTTCTGTAAAGCTGACAGCAGAAGTGACAGGCTTTTAATGGGGTAGGTAGTTTATTCCTGCCAACTGGTGGCTGCTGCTAGCAACTAACCCATCTTCTGCACTTGGCCCCAGGTGTCTGTGGCAGAAGGCTGGAGGAACCAGGTCAGGGTGAAGGTGGGCAGGAGAAAGAGATACACACACAAAAAAACCCCTAAAATCTCAAGAAACCCAGTCCTCCGTAACTCAAAGTGGTTATTTCCAAGTAAACTCCATTTTAGCACATTAACATAATTTTATAGCACAGCTGATGCTTCTGGCCTGCCAATCTTCTGCCTCCTGCACACAGCTCCTGCTTTATGCTCCTGCACAGAGATGGTGAGCTTCTGCCAAAGGGATGTTTGACATAAGGGGAGACAGAGATGTAGCAGGGATGGCAAAACACCTCTCCCTCCTCTTGTTTCTCTCCCCAGCCCCTCCACTTCTCCTGGTGCACACCACAGACAGCTTTGATGAACATCATCAGGTGGAACTGCATACAGAGCTATAGATCCCTTCCTGCTGTTTGGGTTTCCACATCTATGAGGTAACAAAAGTGTCATTTCCCACTGGCCTGATGTAAGTTTAGGACAGAGAAATATCTGTATTTAGGACAGAGAAATATCTTCAGGACAGCTGATATTGAGGGTGAGAAGAGACAAGACAGTCACAGTGGAAAAAACTCTGGAAAAAACTCCAGGCTATTGTGACATATGCAGGGCTGAGTGAATTTAATCCATGGCATGATAACTTTTGTATTACAGCCCTAACCCAAATTCATCTTGCAGTAGCAGGTATACATCTCCACCTCATTGCTCTCCACTAGGTTCAAACCTCATGGGCTGTTGTTAGAACATTAAGTAGGTAAACACAGGTTCGGTTTTAGGCCACGTTAGTATTGCATAGGGAATACTGGAGAATTAGGGGAAAAATAATTATTAGGGAATTCTTCCTGCTCTAGAGAACGTACTGTTCAGAATTCAGAAGTGAGAAGGCACTGAAGCCAAGGTATCTTCCATCATCAACTGTATGTAAAATGAGCTGGGGATTTTTGAACCTTCTGGAGATGACAGGGGAGACCAGCTCTTCAATTCCTTTTTGTTTGCACATGATGGCATTTTGGTAATTAAAGTTGTTGTCTTTCCTTGAGCACTTTTTAATTCAGCAGAAGTGATTGTACCAGTGTGATTTCGTTCCTGGTCTCCCACTGGCCCAGTACAGGTTCTTTCCAGTTCCTGCAAGCCCTGCTTCAGCCTCCAGCCAGAACTTGGCAGCTCTGCATTCTACAAGATGTGTTTTCCCCAGACTAATTTTCAGAGAGGCTTTATCAATTTTAATTAAAATGCTGCCATCTCTCTTGGTGCTTGCTGGTTGGACTACATGCAAACCACAAAACATAATTCACCTTTTGCAAGAAGGAAGTGTGAAGTGAAATCTGTTGCCTTGTTATGATGGTGATAATAAAGCAAACGATGTCTGATAATTTCTTTGATGCTTTGTTTTAGAATCTATTTCTTTGATCTAGTGTTTTGTTTGGTTCTTTTTTTTTTTTTTTTTTTTTTAATTTGGGGCCTTAAATATTACTATGGGTAGATTTGCTCAAGGAAAGGGCTCCATAGGAAATTAGTGACATAGTCACACCTACCTGAGAGAAGAAAGCATCACACAAAGAGTGGTCTCTTCCCCTGCCCACTTTCAAATGTCATAAATCTTCAGCCATGGTACTGTCACCAATTTGGGACCTTAAATTTTTAACTGAAGAGCAAAACTGGAGAAAATGAAGATGAGAGCTATAGGAATGGCCTCAGGTAAAAATCATGAGCTGTCATAAAAGATTGATCATAGAATCATGGAATAGTTTTAATTGTGAGAGACCTTAAGATTATGCAGCAACAATGCAGATGAGGATGCTGGTATGGAAAGGAAATTGTGGGAAATAATTGGAAACCCCTTACAATGTAGGGGGGGGGAATAATAATAATAAAGTAAGAGTAAGCTATTTCCCATGTATGATGAAGATAAGAGAATCAGATTCATCTTAAATTGTAGGAAAGGAGATAAAGCTTGGAGAAGAGGAAAGTTAGGGCAATGAACTACAAGCAGTCTCTGAACCTTCCTTGTTCAGATCTGTTGCAAACTGATCAGAAAAATAACTGCCAAACTGGTATATAAATAATTGGACCAAACTATAACCTCTTTAGATTTCTTCCAACCCATGGCTTTCCCCTGGATCCACCCAAATTCCAAACCTCATAATCAGAAGGCGGTAGGGATCAAAATATGCACTTTTTATGTTGGAAATATTTGTTACACAATGGAATAATCTTTGGAGCAGAAAAACCCCTCAGTTTAGCCCAGTATCCTGCATCTGACAGCGACCAGTAACAGATGTTTTGGGAGAGGATGTAAGAAACTGATCAAGTGCTGAGTGCTTGCTTGACTGGCACATCTTCCCAGGTCTCAGCAGGCTGCTGCTCAGGGACTTCTAAAGACAGGGGAAGCCCACAGAGTTTGGAATCCGTGCTAAAAATCATCTGGCTTGTTCTATCCAAAACAATGCGGTACTGACAATTAATAGGAATAAATAAAAGTTGGGGGGCAGAGGTTGTGTTCCCATATGCTAATATAAATTTATCTCTGATTATCCCCCTGATTTCTTCTTCAGGAAAGGTTTTAATTTTAACATCAAGATTTTAAATGCATTCCCGTTCCCTGGTACTCTTCAGAAGCCAGCTGGGAAACAGGAATTTTTTTTGCAGAGGAGTCAAAATATTGAGGAGAACTGGGAAAATGGTACTCAATGTTTAGAAATTGAAAATTATGATTTTCAACTCTATTTCCTCCACAGAGTTCTGGATTTGGGGAAAGCATTCTGGAAGATGTACCTCAGCCCCTCCAACCTGTCAATTTAAAGCCTTTAAATTTGGGTTGGAAATGGGCTCAATCTCTTCATCCCAGGAAATCTTTTTGATGACAGAGGCAGCTACATTTGAAATGCTGATCTAGAAATATGAACCTTCACTCATAGAGGGTTAGCTTCATATTAATTTGTGTCTGTATCCTGGTTGTCCTCCAGCTGTCACATTAAGAGGGACTTTCTGCACCATATCTGTGAGCTCTACATTGGTGTTCTCAACTCCTTACATAATCTCACGTGGTATTTTAGCATCATTTGTTCAGTGGACAGCTGGGCTGAGCACAGGGTAAATATCTCTTCCATGTTCCTGTGTGATGATTTTCTTGTCCCTGCAATCGTGGGGATGTTAGCACAGGGAAGATCTCATGGTAATTCTCTTTGTGGTAATTTGCTGTAAGGAATCCCTCTTGGATTGGTTGTAAGGAATCCCTCCTGGAAAACTCAAGTACAAAAGAGACTGAACTGCTCAAAAACACCGAACTTATTCTGTTTAAGAAATTTAAACTGATGATTCTGATAATGCTACTTGATAGCTTTATGTTTCTGAGCCTTAGGTAAAAACAGGTCAGAGTGGAAACCCCATAATTTAGATACTTTCCTTGCCTTTAACTGTTTTGTGGTGCAAGGATTTAATAATTCTCTTGGGGCTCTCAGTGTCTGAGCCCTCACCTGCATGAAATGTTGGTTGAGAGAAGAGGCACATTGAGGGGTTGTGAACCTGGGTGACAAAGTAAATTTGTGGCAGAACTGAGGATTCCAACAAAGTCTTTTTCTTAGTCCCTTTAAGCCATGGGCCATACGGCCTCTCTGCAGGTAATGTTTTTCCCATTAAAAAGCATTGAAACTATTGAAGAAGGCAATTTTAGGCAATTTTTGAGGGATGTGCTTCTTGGTCTCAAGAACAGAAAACAAAAGGAAAACAAAGCAACCAAGCCCTTGAAACAATCCTAGCTTTGAGCTAATATTTACAATGCCATTTTAACATTTTATAGAGTATAAACAACACCTTGATGCTATTGCTCTGCCAGAAGGGTTATTACGACAGAAGGCACTAATAGGCCACACATATGCCAAAGTCCAACTGCTACTTGGGGCTTGGTTTTTATAGAAGGACACATTTTCACATCCCTCTTTATTGACTCCCCCTGCACCCCTCCCTCTATGTGCTCTTAAAGGAATGCCAACATAAAACTGGCTAAAAATAAAGCCACTTCAGGCATATTTTTCATGTTATTGTAGGATAAATAAAGGTGTCTAAAGGAAGTATGCTACTAACCATGGATCATTGAGGGAAGCATGGCTCTTGCTTGGCTAGTGTTGAAATTTAAAAACCATTCTTTAACAACAATTCTAACCTTATTTTAGGAAATATGTATATATATATATATATATATATATATATATATATAAATATTTGTAAATGTATATAAATGTATATAAATATATATAAATATATATAGGCATATATATTATATCTATATATTAATATATATTAATATATTAATATATATTATATCTGCAATATATATATTATAGATCTTTTATATACATATAATTTTATTTCCAGATGCTTCCAGAAAAAAATAATCAATATAATATAAAAGAAAATTGATCTTAGATCCTGGACCTACATTTCTGGGAAAAAAAAATACTTGTTTTTGTAAACTGTTTTCTGAGCCTCCATCTGTCTCCCTTTGCCACTCCTGTTTTTTGTTTTCTTTCTTCTCATTAATAATATGACCCTGCTACTGGTACTTGAGGCATCCAACCAGACTCATAGAAGCAGATAAGAGGGAACAATGGATGTACAGGGTGAGGGTGAGAGAGAAACACAGGCACAGAAACTCCAATATGAAGGGCCATTGCAGCTGACACCCCTACACTCACCTTTAAAAAACCTCAAAAGAACCTCCTGGTTGGTTTTGGCACAGTGAGCATTAATCAGACCATAACAGCAGGAGCTGAGATGGCTTTGGGAAGATGGGGTAAGACTGGGGAATTTTGCTGAGATTCATGGTGTAGATGCTGTTGTCTTGCTTTCCAACTTTCCCAGACTTAGAGAGTGCTTTCACAGGACTGAGCTGCACACAAAAAGATAAACCCATTAGTGCATTTGGTGAGCAATTCAGGAGGAACTGGAGGCACTCATGGAACAAGTTTCCACACTAGATTTATGGCACTAAATCTGGGTGATTAAAACTTTTGTGCCATCTGGTTAGTGTTCCTGAACACTTATAGTTCATAGAATCAAAGAAAGGCTTGGACTGGAAGGGACCTTAACACCCTGCCATGGGCAGGGATGCCTTCCACTGTCTCAGGTTGCTCCAAGCCCCATCCAGCCTGGTCTGAAATACTCCCTGGGATGGGCCAGCCACAGCTTCACTGGGCAGCCTGTGCCTCACCACCCTCAGAGCGAAGAATTTTTTCTTTAAATCCAGATGTTTAAACCTCCTTTCTCTCAGTGTGAACCATTTCCTCTTGTCCTGTCACTGCTCCTATAAATAGTCCCTCTCCATCTCTCATGTAGGCTCCCTTCAGACACTGAAAGGCTGCAAACAGGTCCCCTGACCAACCAGAGCTGATGGAGAGCTTGGGCATTAGCCTTGTCCCTAGCAGGCTGTTCAATAGCCCATTGCCCTCACAGATCTCCAGGGACCACAAGAGTTGCTGATGCAGAGAACTGGTGCTATTTCAGAAGCTCTAGGATATCTTGCATGACCACCAAATGGCATTCCAGGATGGCCTGGGTGTGTGAATGTCATTTGAAATATGGTAATATAGCAATATAGAAATGTCTTGCAGATATCTAGCACACAATGAGACATCTAAAATAGTAATTGGAACCCGGATTTAATCAACTGAATAGCTTCTATATAGCTACATCTCAGTTATATGATACATAACTGAGATGTAGCTATTTTTATAACTAGACAACAAAACTTACTTTCCTGATTCTGGGCCTGAATCCTGCTTCTTATGCATGAGTTTATCCAGGGACAGAAGAATGGCACAAACCCAGCCAATAAATCCTTCAAACAGAGCTAAACTTAAATGGAAGCAGAAATCTGACATGGTGAAACCAACAAAAGAATGACAAAAATTATCAAGAAAAGTTCCAGATATAGGGCGTGATGATAAGAAGTCAAGGTGGAGCTCTTGAGGACTATACATTAACTGCTTTCCAATACAACATTTGTGCCCTTTCCACCTGAGGAAGGGAAGCCCTGAGTCCTGCTTAAGGCTGAGCCCCATCACATATATTTACTTCTTCAGACCAAGGCCACGACATAAATTTAAACAGCCACCAAGATAATACCTGTTTTTTACAGCAGCTTGAGAAGATTCAGAACAAAAGCCCTGAAAACTGAAACAGGCAGCATCTTGTTTGAACACCTCTTAAGAATAATTACAATTCTTCTCTCATTATGTAAAATTTTAATCCAAGATTTTACTCGCATAGAAAAATACAGAGAAATAAATGATTCTTCCAAATAGCATGCTTTATTCAAACTCTCAAGTCAGGCTCCTTCAGCATAATTCTTTAATCATCTTTGAGTACCTAAAAACTCAGGGTTTTATGGGCCTTTTCATAAGTGCTTTTTTGCTCAAAAAGGTTATTGCTGTTAAAATGCATTGCTCAAATTTTCTTGACAGGCATCCCAAAATACACTTATGTGATCAGAGAGATGAAGAGGTAGTGAAAATGCTCTGCTTCTAAAACACTCATAATTGCACTAAAACACAGTAATCATATTCTAAAAGCAAAATTTGCAGATATTAGATACACTCTAGTAACCGGAGTGTCTAAGTAAACATTGACTTCATTAATCATTAAGGTCTACAGACAAAGGGAATAACCCTTTACCCAAACCCCAACTGCTTTTGTTTGCTTTTGTTTTTCTTAAGCACATCTTTTCCTGAAAAATCTGCCTTTGGATGTGAAATTCTTGATCCTTTGATGATTTGCATAGTGACACACACACACAAAACAAATGCAAGTGATCAGGAAATACAAATTTTCATGCATGCTAAAAGTGGATTTTTTTTTCTTGCTAATTTGTACTATTTCACTGAGGGTCATATGAAATGTAAGGGATTTTTTTTTTCTATTTTTGTTTGTTTGGTTTGGTTTTTTGTGGCTTTTTTGGTGATTTTTTTGTTTATTTGTTTTTTGAGGGTTCTTTTTAGAAAATCACCTTCAGGAAGTTAATTAAAAAAACACCAAAAAAACTTAGGAAACTTATAGGGATTCATGTGTTAACTGTGGAATGTGAAAGTAAAATCTGCAAGAACGCTTAGAACCAAATAGCATTGAAGAAAAAAATCTAAGTTCAAGGTACTCTGATTTTTCTTTTTTTTTTTTAATCTGTGACTGTTAATAACTTCAGATGTTGAGAAGGGTCAAAAAAAATTCTCATATATAAGCAACATTTTTAGGGACTGTGGGCTCAGTCCATGCTGAGGGTGCTTCACTCAGATACCTTTGGTGTCATCGTCTATCTTGGTAGGGCTCTCCTCACCTAAATTTGATTATCTGAGTATTAGAAATGTAAGGCTGAGCCAGATGCCCCAGGCTGGGTTTGAAGTGAACAGAGAGAAATTGGCATACCCAGCAGGTGATTCATGCTTGATCTCTCAGGATGCAATGAATCACTCTCCGAACATGACTATTTTCCTCCACTGAATGTAAATGGACCTGAGGGATCTACTCACTGACTCCAAACACTTAACTTGTAACAGCTTAAGTAAAAGCAGACAAATCGTGCCTATTATCTCCGAGTTTGAGGAGGTGATGAGCAGCACAGGCTGCCTCCTCCTCTGCCCTGCTCTGTGATAAAGCCTTGCTGTATCTACAGGTGATAGACAGGAGCAGCCTCACTGCCTGTGTTGACACCTGAAGTAGGATTTTTCTGGTTTTATTTCTCAGTCTTTTTCTAAATTTATGCAGGTCTGGTGTAATTTTTTTTTTATGTGAGGAATCTGATTTTGCCAAAGCTCTCAATGTTCCCTATGGAGTGCAGAGGAAATTTTTTTCCCTCTTAATTTCCTACATTTTTGTTTGTAGAACCATAACATCACAGAATGATTTGGTTAAATGTCATCTCACTCAAAACCCTTGTTATGGGTAGGGCCACCTTCACTATCCCAGATTATTCCAAGCTTTGTCCAGCCTGGCCTTTGGGCACTTCCAGGGATCCAGGGGCAGCCACAGCTGCTCTGGGCACCCCGGGCCAGGGCCTCCTAACCCTGACACAGAGGAATTTTTTCCCAATATCACCTCTAACTCTGATGTCTGTCTGCTAAAGCCATTCCCCCTTCTTCTGTACATTTTTCCAAAGTGAGTTTAGCAGCAAAATTAGGCAGTGACTCCCATGTTCTCTCTTGAGGCTCCACTAATGCACTGCTGCTAAACTCACTGTCAGGGAACTTGTACCTATTATCAGTCCCTGTGAGGTTCTGTCATGACCTAGGATAAAACCAGTCTTGCAATACGAAATATTTATTCCAGCTGTTTTAACTAGCTGTATTAGACTCACAGAATGGTTTGTGCTGGAAGGAAATGTCAAGATCATCTCTAATTCCAACCCTCCTGCCATAGTCAGGGACATCTTCCATTGGAAGTGAAAGTGAGACAACCTCTGGAATATGGCATTCAGAATGGAGCATGAGAGATTCAGTGTTAATTTATAACAAGTTAAAGACCGTCTGTACTCACTGCTAGCCATCAATGTATTCCTGTCCTTTGAGAAATTTGTGGCACAGTAGTATTTTATGGTTCTGCAGGAACTCGATGGACAAAAACATTGACGAAAGAAACTTCCATCCATGAAATTAAAGATGAAGGTGAAATAAAAGTTCTTCAGTGTGTCCAGCAAAATTGTCATAAAAGGTGAGTCCGAGGTGAGACGATAATCAGAATTTTCCACATTCTA
The DNA here is from genome assembly GCF_047830755.1 of Zonotrichia albicollis. Classification (NCBI taxonomy): domain Eukaryota; kingdom Metazoa; phylum Chordata; class Aves; order Passeriformes; family Passerellidae; genus Zonotrichia; species Zonotrichia albicollis. Next base: position 9,954,250 of record NC_133860.1, read on the forward strand.
GTTTTTCTGTTGATGAGGCAGCTCTTGTACATGGTTGCCATTCACCTGTGACAACACAAAGCTGCTTCTGAAGCTTCACCAGGAGACACCAGAGAAGCACCACACAGGCACTGCCAGAGAAACTGGCTTGGTGATAATGCATATTATAACAAAGGCTCTAACTGTTGAGCTAAAAGTAAAGAAAATAGTCACCTAAAAAGCAGTAAAGACAAATAGATATTTACAATTACTCTTTTGACACAAGGAAACTACGTATTTTGCTCTGTGTTCCAGTTAATTGCAGGATTATGAAATAATTGATGAAACTGCAGTTAAAAAATAAAATTAAAAAAAAGACAATAATGGGAAGTGAAACTCAATTAAAATTTTTTTCTTCTTTTTGTTTTTGGAAAAGATTCTTCATTGTGCCATTTAAATGTTAAGTACACAGTGTCAGATTCTCTTATTTTTTTCATCACTGGTGTACAGATAGTGTACATATAGACCTCTCAGTCTGTTGTATCATGATGAGTTCGTCTCTGGCTATGTCTGCTCCTTGATGACAGAGGGTGATTAACATGTAGATAGCTTACACTAGAGCACTGATCCTGAAATTTGCATGATTAGCACTACAGCAAGTATATGAATTCCAAAACATTTGGGTTCATTTAAAAAAATTCAGATTTTTATTCACTCCAGTACTAGTACACTCAAAATTGCTCATTTCCCTGTTCCCTGGCTGCGTAACTCATGGTGTGATTGTTTTAGTAGTGGATTGTTGTGTTATGGAGAAAAAAGTGGAACAAAAAATAAGAGCAAAACTTTTAGTATTTCAGCAGCCAGTCCTGATTTCACAGCAAGGTCAAATAGGAAAAGAAAATAAAGTTCTTTAGATCCATGGTCAAAAACATTTCATTCTTATGACGTCTGAACAGCTTATCTCATCCTTGCGTGATTGGGCACCCACAGTTCAGAACATCTCTAACACTTATATAATAGGCTGGTGGCAAGGCTACCACAGCCATTAAAGATAAACACTTCTTGATAGCACGTTTGCAGAGGTTTATTCCAAGGAAAATATCCATCCAGCTGTTTCTGGAATTATTGGCCATGCTGATTATCCCAGTTGATCAAGGATACTCTCATTTGATGCAGAGCTGTACATCTAGACACTTTACTTCAATGCACAGACTGCTAGAGTTGACTATTACCATTCTAGTGGTTTCACGAATCACAACTAATTTAGTAAAGGACAGTTCCATGAAACTATGAAATTTAGGATTTTGGTTTTTTTGGTTGGCCTGTTTTTTTATTCTAAATTCTCAATCATCCTTGTGTATTCTTCTTAAGTGCCATGCAGCTCTGCCAAAAGAAATCTGGCCCTTAGATTTTTGTTCATTCCAGCAACTGCTTCCTGTTTTGGGGAGATTCTATTCAGTGAATAAATACAAACAGCACTCAAAGTAAATTTTTGTGGATTTTTGTCACACGATGAGAACTTAATGGATACATCAGCCAAATCATCTGTGGTAGAGGTAAATTTTGTGCAGTTGTAGATATCTACACTGCATCTGTCCACCAGTGATACAGTTAGTCCATGCTTGAATTCCAACAAATGACAATTAAGATCAAGAAACGTGAATACATGCAAAAGTTTCATTTTGAGATTGATTGTAGCTTTGGAAAAACCTTATGGAGGTCCTTAATCTTCTTCCAAGAGCTGTAGAAAAGACCATGCCAGAGATTTGCACGCAGTGAAAGAACAGAGCACACCAATTGCTAATTGCAACAGAGGATATTTCCACTGAATATTATAAAAATGCTTCCCAACACAGTGGTTCACAGCAGAGACAGAAATTCAGCAAAAAATCTGGGTTCCTGTGTGCAAAGGCATTTGCAGCACTCTTGACTGGACAAGTAACCAGGTCTTTTATTGAATTTAGCGTGCATTTAGGTAGGATTGTAGTAAAGTGATTTACACAGATCTCTTCACAACTAAATTTCCACATGTTCCCATGAATTTTATCCCTGATACAAGGACTTCGTGCCATTGAGTCTCCAATGTTGGCTCACTAGAAATGGAGCCAGTGAGCCATATTTATCTTTTGTCAGACTGATTTCAACCTTAATTCCTAGAGCAGCAGTAGATTATGTTTACAGACTTAAGTAATGGTCTTTCAAAATCTCTTATCATCACTGTTTATGAAAATATAGAATATATTATTAATTTTGTTTAACAGTTGCACAGTCATTTGCATTTATAACCACAAAAACTCCTGCTAGTGACTCGTACAGACTGAACAGCGCAAATTGAATTTTCAAAGTAGCACAAAAGAATCAGGAATAGAAATTGAAGAGAAAGTTAGGACATTCTAAATTTCCAGGCCTTGCAAAACTAACCACATATCGTATAAAATTATGGCTGAGTTTTGACCAGAATTTCATGCCTGTGCAGGTACTTTGCAGGTCCCTCAGAAATTTATTTCAGAGAATAATTCTGGATTGGCAGGTGGAGGGATTCCATGAGTTAGAGAACACCCATTATCTCTTATTCTCTAAGGAAAGACTCTGTACACGCATCTTTGGAAACTACAATGCATGTTCTGTTTAGTAACTGATGATATTGTTGATCATTCACCTAACATGATGAATCACAGTGAACAAGGGCATAATAACTTTCCTTTTTATCATCCTTCAGTGCTCAATGCTTTTCACTGGACAATTCTCAAGAAAACCTCTACTATTTTGCCTGTAGAGAAAAGGGGAAGTTTTATAGTAGCAGCAAGAACTATGTCCAAAAAGTAATGAACATCACTGGATTGCCCATCTCGTGAAAACCTGTTTAAACTAAATAACTAATAATGGGTGCCTGCAGCACTTAATGCTTTTCACTTGTAACCATTGGGATGAGGAATAAACGAAAAAATGCTTTATTACAAAAAGTGGAAGCAAAATGTCAAGTTTGGGGTAAAAAGAGCTTAACATGAATGAAAATCTCTAAATGTTCACAAACACACAACAGCAGTGTCATTGTCAAAGAATGGTAATGTGGATAATTGTGACAGATTCTAAATCAGAGATTAAATAGATCAGGAATTTTCTTCAAAAGGAGATTTATTAAGGGATTTAAAAAAAATTAAACAGAATTTATTGTTGACAAACGAAGCAAAGCTGTCAAGGAAACTGAATGAGTTTCTGCTGTTTATTACAGCATAAGAACATGATAAAATACCAGTAAGTATCTTACCAGCAAGGAAAGAAAATATATTAGAGAGTTGTTTGTTTTTTTTTTGTTGTGTTTTGTTTTGTTTTGTGTTGTTTTGGGGGTCTTTGGTTTGGTTCTTCATACAGGATGCAAACGTACTTGGGAATTGAGTATTGTAAAATGTTGTGGAGGAAAAAACCAGAAAAGACAAATTTTTGGAAAAACAGGCCCAGTATTCACAATAAAATTGTAGTGGGGATTATTTACCTAACAAAGGAACTTCTAACCAGAACTTTCCCCTAATGGAAGATAGTTCTGTACCATCTTTCTAGTAATTTGTGTCTGCATTAATTACTGACTTCTGTTGCAAATGGTTTCTGCCCAAGCAACATCTTAAATTGGTCAAACTAGGATCTTTTGTTCTTCACTTTTGCATATTTTCCATTATTTAGATTCTATTATTTTTAATATCAGTTCTAGAAAGACATCTTGCAGTATACTGAACACTTCATCGAATTGTTTATGCAGAGGAAAGGCAATATTTTTGCGATTTCTTTGTTAAATTGCATTGCTGATTAGACACTCATAGATCTTTGGAGGATTCCTAAAACCTTAGGGGATTTCAAAGCAAAAACTTGTAGACATGTAAAGTGTCTCTGTAGCTGTATTACTTTAATTCCACAGAGGACAGCAGAGATCCATACACTGATTCTTCAGGTTTATCATCAGGAAGCTTATTTGTAAGGAGTAGGCTCCCAAGCCAACATGAAATTGTGAAATTATTTAGTCAGAAATTGGTTGTCAGCCTTTCTTTAATCACCTCGTGGCAAAAGGTTTAGAGAAAAAGCAGTAATGACAAATTCTGTCTGGCTGTCAGATGTGTGAATACTGAAGCCCTTCTGGATCTGTATCCTGACGGGCTCTCATAATTTTCATTCACTTCATTCTCTTATGGAGAAAATTTTTTGTCATAACCTGATTCAGACCTCATTGTAGTCAATATAAAAAAATGCACCAATTACTGTAAAAATTGGCTCAAGCCCACAATAAAAGGCTTCCTAATTTAGTTCTTCAATTTTCATAGGAAGTTACTTTATAGCCATCTATATATGCAAATTAAAATTGTGAATGTTATGGATGCTGTTTATCCTGATGATTGTTTACTCCAGTTAGCTCTCAAATTTCTTTAATAATTTGTACTATTGCCCTCTAGAATTGCAGAGAGAAGTCTTTCATCTAATTGCTAGACTCTATATGCAAATACTGACAGATTTAATTAGTGTTTTCCCCCTTGAAATGATGAACAAAGCTCAAGAAATTTTAGATATATCACGTTCTAGAGATATTGCATAAGAAATCCAACAATGTTCCACAACAGATATTGCAGCTGCATCTCCCCAGAGTATTAATAAACATAGACTTGGCCTGTAATGAGTCTGTTGGTGCACACACTTCAAAATGTCACATCTGAATGGTACAGTGGAGATTACTGAAATCTGTATTAACATCCACCAGAATTGGTAGTCTACATGGTAAGACACAGAACTGTAATGAATTATGAGTTTAGCACCAGTGTCCTCAATAGGATAGTTCATGAGCAGAACTGATGCCAACAGATTATGTCAATATATAATTTATGTTTGTGCATATTTGTTTAAAATCTATCCTTAATACGTTCATACACATACCATGTGATCTATTTGTAAAACTTCAATTGGATTTTGCACCCTCTACCATAGGTTCCATTTTCAGCTTATAAGGGATGTCCAAAGTATGTACCATAAAATTATCTCTGCAAGTGCTCTGTTTTTTGGTATACTTAATGGGTTTAAACAGGAAAGAAGCTGAATATATTCTCACAGCATGCCAGGAAGAGATCAAAAATAAAAGTAAGGTGCTTCTCTTTCCTTCTAGACTGCCCACCATGGCATAAATCAGTCTTCCTTGACTAAAGAATGGGGCCTGACAGAAAAAGCTTCAAGTCCTTTCGTGGTCCCATGGTTTTCCTTTCTTCAATCCTTGTGTTGGCCCGTTACACACCTGTCTGTGCAGTCTCTCATGAGCAGCAAATTTGTGCCAAACCTCAGTGTTTCTTCTTTTGACAGGGTACTAAACAGGTATTTTCTTCCTCAAGAGAGGAATAAATCTAAAGGAACACTCAGCACACCTTCCAGTGATAGAAGGAACCAAGTAAACGTGTTAATTCTGTATTCCTAGATTTTATATGTTTTAAATCCAGTAAGACTCCTTCCAGCCAATCATTATATATTCAGATGTAGATTTGTTTTGAGTAACTCAAGTAGATTTGCTTTAAAGGTTGTATGCAAGCAGATGGAACACCAACTTCTTGCTGAGACTTAGTTGATAATGCCCTATGTTATATGCCAGTGTAATCCATGTCCTTATCCATTCTGTTCGTGACATTTTTCTCAACAGTGTCTTTTTCATTTACACTTCTCTTGAACTGGAATTGTGGTCTTTCACTGGGGTTGCAATCATTTAAGAAATCTGTCCTACAGATCCAGGTTAGTGACATAGTTACTTGATTTCAGGCACCAGTGAAATTTCTAATGTCCAAAGAGGAAGAGGATAAAATACAGTGACCTCAGCATGACTCCACTTTCAGAGTAAGCCCATAAAAACAGAATATTAACATTAGTCTATTAACATTGCCCTTTGCACAGGCTGGCAAATGCTTCTCAAAGAACCCATATCTGCAGAGGGATCATGGCTCCCAGTATAAAGAAGGCATCCTAGAAATTGTATTTATCCCACACAGCCATGGGAAGTGTGTCCGTATCACTTAGTTACACACACACTTGCAGTACTGATCGTAGTTTTCCAAACCTCAACTAGATAAACAAAACAAAAAGGAAAATAATTTTGTAGACCAGGGCTGTATGGAGGCAAAAAGATACCAAAATAAAAGCAAGGAATGATCCAGCCTGATTTAGAGTTGACTCCCTCAGGCTATTGCTCACTAACTCTGCTCCGTAAAGGAACAAAAAAATTCACTTGTTCATCCTGGAAAACGGTTTTATATTCCCATAACAAACTACTTTTCCAACAATCCAAGCACTTTCCTACTGGGAGACATTACCACCCGAAACAAATTTCGTTGCATGACTGTGAGTCAAACCTTCAAAGTTTTTCTTAGGTGACCCTGTAATGGGTTGAAAAAACAAAAGCTGACGGAGTAAGCAAGAAAGAACTCAACTTCCAGGTGAACAATCCACAAAAGGCATATAAAAGAGGCAGTAACTAAAGACAAAACTAACAAACACAGAACTGCTCACTCCAGACAGCCAAGGTTATTTTCAGGTGTTGTCTACACTGGAGAAATCAATTGGCTGTAATGTCCTTCAGCTGCTGGCAAGGGCTCTGGAGTCTGAACAGATTTGATTCAGTAAACTTTTCAGTGGCTATTGCTGATATTTCTCCCAGATTTGTGTGCCTGGGAGACTTCATTCCACTGCTGGGGCAGATAATGCACGTCCCACTGCTTTACCATCTGCAGCAGCAGAGTTAACCCATCTCTCATCTATTTTCTTTGCCTGGCCTGAAGCCATCAACCACAGCCACGAGCCATGGTATCTTGTGTTTTACAGAACCTACCTTGGGAGGTTTTTTTTTTCCTTTTTTCTCAATAAACAGTTTCTGGTACTGAAATGCCTTTTTTTTTTTTTCTTGGATTTTTTTATTTTTTTCCTTGTCAGAAGCTATTCCTTCCACCTCCTGGCGTACAAGACACCTCAACTGCTTTAAAAAATACTGGGTTTTTTTTTTTTCCTGCTGTGATTGGAAGTCAAAGGCTGAAGAGGCTTTGGAGACAAAGCTACAAATTTCTGAAAACTTAGGGAAGTTATAATGAAAAAGGTATCAGAGACCATCTGTTTTCAATCCTTGCCTGAAAATCCATGACTGCTTGAAATCACACCAGTAGTTCAACAGGCAGACAGCTTGTGATAACTGAAATGCAAAATTGAGAAGTTTGCATGTAACGAGTCCATTTACACAGATTTTTTTTTGTTTAATTAATTTAACCTTATTTAAGCTACCTCTGTGCATCCAGTCAGGAACTTTGCAGAATAAGATTTTTAAGAAATGTTCTTCTTACATTGTTTGTACCAGGCTCAAACAGAGGCTTGAATCTTCTCCTCATTTCCATGGTTTTACTGGGGTTAGGAAATGGACAGAGCAAATAATAGACTCATTGTCTATTTGTGCTCATTCTTCAGTCATGGCTACTTAAATTTTATAGGTGGCTGTAGAATAAATAGGACTAAGAGCTTTTGAATTGTCATCTAGTAAAATGGAAATATGTTAAAAAATTATTAAATTTAAAATTTCATTATTTTAGTCTTTCAAATGAACATCTGATTTTCTGATTTTTCATAGAATCACGGAAAAGCTTGGGTTGAAATGGAACTTAAAGCTTATCTGATTCCATTCCCTGCCATGCTCAGGGACACCTTCCACTATCCCAGGGTGCTCCAGTCCTGTCCAACCTGGTCTTGAATGAAAAATTCCAGGGATGGGGTATCCACAGCTTCTCTGGGCACGCTGTGACAGGGCCTCAACACCTTCACAATAAAGAATTTAATTCTAATATCTAATCTAAATTTATTCTCTTTCAATCCCCTCATGTCCAATCACTACAATAGCCTCTGCCCTTTTTTCTTTCTGGGCTCCTTTCAGGTATTGGATCGTTGGTAATTTTCACAATAATTGTGTGGAGCATATAGTCATTTCTGTATACGTTGAAGAATGACTGGAAACTGAAAAATATTTTATCCCTGTCTATGTAGTCTGCCTAGTGGCATTTTTCTGATGTCAGCAACACTAAATTCAGATGTATCTGCACGTGTTTTGATGGAAGATACAGTGGTGCCAATGCATAATCCTGGCACATCATCCTTTCTGTAAATGCCACTGCTGAATCTTTGCAGTGATCCCAGTGCAGTTTCCATGGGCAGCACAGTCCTCAGAACAATGCAATCATCATCAGCTTTTCCATGAGCGGAAAATGAAAACTGAAACTTTGCTTTTTCTCCATTCTCCTCAACATAACTTGAAAATCTTTAATCCTTGCCAGACATTTGTAATTGCGGTTTGAGATCTCTCATCTCAATATGAACTCAAGCTGTTTCCATTCCAACTTAATAGATTAACCTTGAGCTAGACCAAATGTAAAATGGGGTGGCATTCATGTACTTGTTAGTAATTTTTAGCTTTTCCTGGCCTCACTTTTAGGAAGATGAATAGAAACTTGTAGTTCATGAGGTTCAGGGTGGCCTGTGCTTCAACCATATGCAGTATCTAGTGTGTTGTAAATTCATACACTAATCTAACTTCTCCATGTAGACAAGCTGTGAAAGAAAAAACTTCTAGGAAAGTATATGTGCATATGGCAGCACTGAACTGGGGCCAGACTGGAGGCTCAGCACTTCAGGAAGCAGAGTACTTAAAAAATTTTAAGGTAGAGTACCTCAAAACCATTATGTATATACATACACACACACACACACACACACACACATATATAGAATATATATATAATATATATATAAATATAAATATATATATGTATATATATACGCACACACACTTTATATATATATTTGTGTACATATATACATATATACATATATATGAATATACATTTGTGTGTGCATATATATATATATATATATATGTATGTGTGTGTGTGTGTGTGTGTATGTGTATATATATATATATATGTATATATACAGTCAGTTCCCCTATTAGACACCACAGACACCAGGGTTCGAAAGCAAGAGACCCTCCCTAAGTAATAGCACCATGATTAAACTTAAATCCTACCCGTTTCTTTGGTTTTATTTTATCTGAATTTTTTTTTGATCCAAACCAAGTTCCTGTCATGTTAAACAGTATTTTTGTATCCAGGTAATACATTTGTAGGACAGACTTGAAGAAACAAAAATAAATTTAAATTGGGCCATGCTTCAGGCTCTGTGATTTTGCCCCAATAATATGGGTACTCTACAGAGAAGTGCTCATACTCTTTTTATGAGGGGTCCTCAGGCCCTTTATATGAGACATTAATTCACTGCACCTCTAAGACAGGTCAGCTTTCACATCTGAAGTTGTTTGTTTTCAGGCTTTCTGTATAAGGGAAGATTTGTCCCATGCATTCATGGTCAGCTACAGTCCAGGTCCTCCTTTTGGGGAAAAAAAGAAATTGATGTTTCGCCAATATGGTTTTCCACATTTCTAAAATCTGCAGGGACCAAATGATTTCCACATTAGTTATTCTTATTGAGAAGGGAAAAGTTTTGACTGTACCAAAGTCACCGTGATCTCTATTGGAAAAAACATATATTCCATATGCACAATTTTCCATCTACTTCTTTTCCTCAGCAGTTAGTCTTGGGTGCCCTCACTAAAAGAGTTGGTACTTTCATTCACATATAATATACATAATTTCCCAGAATTGCATTGACTTAAGGGAAATTTTTCAGGAATGTAGTTTAAAAAAAGTGAGCAACCTTTCCGAAAGGTCACAGGTTTCTGTATTTTTTTCTTTCCCTGTCTAGTGATGACTGTGGATAAGGGTTTTCTGTTGTTCAGACAAAATATTTGGCACAAAGTACGTAATTTTTTCCCTTGTTTTAAGAAATCTTCCCTCAGCCTTGATGTGTAAAATGACTTGTAGCATCTTCTTGACTCCAAGGCCAACGAGCCTGTGCTTTCTAAAAGAATGACCCTTGAAAGAAAAAATCACACCTTTTGATGGTTTGCTTCTTTTCTTTACCATTTGCCACTGACACAAAAGAGACTGAGCTGAAGAAATACATAAATGATCATTGTCATTGAAATCAAAAGCCCAGATAGCACAAATTAGCTTTCTTTAAATTGTTGTTTTGGGGAGCCAGACTTACCTATACATCCTGGGAACCTTTCACAGAGTTTAAATCAATAACACTGTTGATTTTCAGACACAGGTTTATTTCTGTCTTTTAACAGCTTAGATCCTAAATTCTTGTTTACTTTATTGAAGTAACAAGATGTTTATTTCCATGGGGTTTGGTGAAGAGTATTTGCCTGTGCATTTTCCTTCCAGAAATGCAACCTTCAAAAGCCATTTGAGAGGTGTAAATTAAGGTGGTGTGTTGCCATGCAGAAAAGCTCAGATGGTACTTGGATCTTATACCTCCAGAAGAACGTGTAAAAGGCAGAGAGAGGAGCTCCTTCCAAGACACTAACATGTGTCAGTGAGCAAAACAAAACAAACTTGATGTCGTTTCACATGAATTTAAAAAAAAATAAAATTATAAGACCAATTTTTTATTCTGTTGAGCCAGGAAAGAAGCAAAACACAAGCTGTCCCCTGTTCTTTGTCATTCTGGAGAGTGTTGGCAACACAGGTAGGAGTGGCTGAAGGAAATGAGCAGCTCCCCTGGTTGCCAAAAGCTGGGCTTGCTGCTGGTGTTGATAGAGCTGGTAGGTGCAGAAACAAACTTGATGTCTAGAGATTTAAAACCATGAGGTTGAATTCTGCCTTGGTTAAAATTACAGCGTTCTTTGTTACCAAATGGAGACACAGAATTTTTCCCACAAAAGTAGTTGACCACTCCTTTTCCTTGATGGGCTTGAAATATCCTTCCAAATGTAACCAGACATGTGGCAAATGTCTGTAATGGACCAGACCATCCTGGAAACCAGCCTGATCTCAGCTCAGCATTTCTGGGTTACACACGGGAGGATTAAAGATGATGAGTAGAAATTACCACTCAGCTTGTTCTCCATGTCCTCAGTTACTAAGTGCAGCAATTTCCATTATTAAAGGCTTTTCCTTTATCCAGTATTAAACGTATAAGCTTTGAGACTGCTCTCACCCACCCAATTAAATGAAATTTTCTGTACAATGAGCTGATAAGCTCCACTCAGACTGCAGTTTTGGGGTGTCATTTATCTATATTGCAGCTCTTCAGTTTCATCCTACCAGCTGTCCTTGTTACCATCTACCCTGTTTAACCACAGAGTGATGCATGCACCCTTCACAAAGGTTAACACAGAAAGGAGAAAGGAAATAAATTTGATTTGAGCAACTGGGATTACTCCTATTCCAGAGAAAGCTCTTCCACCATTGACAAACTCCTCCAGCCTCAATGTAATTCAGCATAAATAGAACATAACTCCAGTGAAGATAGGTAATTGTGGTTACTGATGGTTTTTATCCTCAGACCTGCTCTTGTTCAGCTTTAATTAGGTGTATAAATGGGTGTCTACCTTAAAGCAGGCACAGTGCAGGTGAGGACCCCATAGCCAACAGTGTTCGAGATGCTCAGCTGTTAGTGCACAGTTCCAATGAAGCACAGAACTGCTTGGTGAGATAAAAGCTAACATCAAAACTGCCAGGAATGGATGATTTCATTTCCCGTATAATTTCTAGGAAACTTTCATTCCATGAATCATTTTAAGATTTCATCTGTTTATCCAGTGCAGGATGAAAACACATGTGCAAACCCAGTGATTCTGGTCCTCCCCCATACTGTGTTTGTGAGCCAAACACGCCTCACAAACAGTTCTCCTAAACTTGAAGGAATTTGTACTGACTCTGGTGGGTTTTATCCAGATTTCAGGTGATGTAAATGAGGGCTAGTTTTGGCCCAATGGCTGAATCTGACCATCCATCAACAATTAATTATGCCAAACACATGAAAAGACATATTATCAATGGCGACTGACATTATTCACTTTTGATGCGAAAGATCTTTCACTAGGTTCTTTTAAGGCAAGCAATATGTTCTTATCTATTCTTTTCAACTCTTTCCTCATTATTTGTGCAGTGTCAGGTCTTCAGCAGCTCCCGTGACTTCTCATTTCACCCCTGTGACGTGGCAGTGACTTTCCAATGAGCAGAGTATTAGATGTTTCTCAGAGATCACAAACTGCTACATCTTTCCAAAGAGTTGTTCTGTTCTTTACTCCAACTCCTTTAACAGCAAACAAAGCAAGGTCTGCCCTCAGGAGCTGTCCCTGCAACCTTTCCTCATCTGGCTCTGAGGTGTTTCCTCCTGGGGCCAGTGTCTCTTGTATTGCAGATGGATCGAGCTACTTTTTCGGTCTCTGGAGGAAAAAAAAAATCAACAAAATGCTTTAAATATTTTGAATGTGATAGATTTTACATTTTGGGACTACAAGATATCGTTCCAGTGGGTGCTGACCATTTTTTGCAAAGATGTGGAGGAATTTCTTTGGATCAATGGTAATGACAAGATTTAATAATTCTCTTTGACCTGGAGAATTTTCAGTGTTTTAACAGCACAAAGGAGAAGGCTGGAGGCAAGCCATAGTGTGTCTCTTATGGGCCCATACAGGAGAGGTGAAGTCCTGAGATCTACTGAGAAAGAAGGATTGAAGGCAGGGATACACAGGGGACCCGTGGGAGCCTGGTCAGAAGAATTAAGGAAATAAGAATTAATTCTTATTGTCCTCAGGTTCCTGGCAACTTGCAGCAGAAAGTGGTCATAAAAGCACAGGTTTGAAGAGTGACTGAATGCCATCTACTTGGATTTGTGTAAAATATTTGACATTGTCCCACACCACAGACTCATCTCTAAATTGGAGAGCCAAGATTTGGCAGATGGTGAATAAGGAATTGGCTGGGTGGTCACACTGAAAGAGTGGGGACCAGTGCCTGCAGAAGGACTTTTCACCAGGGCATGAAGTGGTAGGACAGGGGAAGGGTTAGGTTGGGTATTAGAAATAAATTCTTGGCTGTGAGGCCGAGCCCAGAGAAGATGTGGCTGCCCCATTCCTGGGGGTTTTCAAAGCTCAGAGCTCTGCTCTAGTGGAAGGTGTCCTTGCCCGTGGCAGGGGGTTGGAATGAGATGAACTTTAAGGTTCCCCTGAACCAAACCATTCTGTGAGCCTGTGGTTCCATTTCCCTGATGTTTGTGGGCCCACTTTCAGTGTGTATGTACAACCAAGAATCATCGCATTTGTTCAGCAGCCCACCATTCCTAGGTTATCACACTTGAAGGAGTTCAGCAGCACACACCAACAGTGCCAATCATTAGAAAATCAGTATCTCATTTATGTATTTTTTTAGACACATGAAAGAAGTTTGCAAAGAATATGGAGTGAAAAAGAAAAGTACACAGGTTCAAAGTGCCATGCTAATTACTAGAATTAAATAAAGTTATTATTCAAAGGGATTTCACTAACTTATTTGCCAGCTTGAGTGAGAATTCATGTTTGAAAATTGAAAATTCTCCCCTTGTTTGAAAAAGACAAGAGAACAGATATGAACAACTTAGGGAACTTGGAATTCGTTGTAAAGAAGGTGTGGGATCATGAATTTGAGGCAGCTGTGGAATATTGTGCTCAGGTGACACATACCTAAGGGAAAAAAACCCAACATTGTAACATTGTTGACTTGAAATATTCAGGTGGATGCTCAGGTGAAGCAGAAAAGGGATTGTTGTATTATAGTCAGTGCAGCTTTTCAAATTCAGACTTCTTTGTCCACAGACTGTATTTACACTAATCATTTGATGGTCAGTCATATCACCTGTAAAGTGTAGGTGAATGAAATCTGAGCAGGACCAAATCAATCAAAGGTTTCTCTTAGAAAATATAGAAAATCACGACAACAACAAAAAACCTGGTTTTCTTGGCACTTTTTTCATCAGAGACAGACATATGGAATGGAACAAATTGCAGGGTGAAGGCAGAAGTCCTGGTCAACAAGCCTTGCCATTTGAAAGCAGGAAAAAAAAAGGGATCTGGCCAGAAGCATGGAAGAAGTTATTATACTGCAAAATACTGTCTAAATAGTAGTCTTGATTTCTACAGAGAGTGACACCAGCTCTCTACAGTCTTGGCACTTGGTGTCACCAGTTCTAAAGTTGATCCTTGCAGCTGTGACTTGCCATCCTTACTTGAGAGTTTAAAAATATGTTCTGAATGGTAGAGGCTCAGAGGGTGTCTCTGCTCTGTGCTGTATGTTGATTCACTGCTTTCTGAGGAGACAGGACAGTTCCTGTCATATCCTCTTGAAACAACTAAACATGATTTAGAGAAGAGTGGAAATTGAGCGCCTGTTGTAGTAGAGCGCAGAATCAGGCTTTGGATTGTTAAATTGGCAGTGAGGTTAAAAAAGGTGAAAAAAGCCTTTCTACCAGAACACTATCTCTGTTCTGGAATTTCACTCATGACATTAGAACCTCATCAGGCCATTCCCAAAAACTGCAATATTTGCCCTCTCCATGACTATTTCTAAATGCTGACTTGTTGGCCTTATTGAAGATTAGTGCTGAGCATAGAATTAATGAAGGAACATGGAATCAATGAAAAGATTGGTTTGGAAGGGACCTTAAAGCTCGTTCATTCCCAACTTCTACTGTCCCAGGCTGCTCCAGGCCCCATCCAGGCTGACCTGGGGCACTGCCAGGGATCCAGGGGCAGCCACAGCTGCTCTGGGCACCCTGGGCCAGGGACTTGCTACCATTTTGAATAAATTATTTTCTCCTAACATCTAACCTAAATCTCCTTTTTCAGTTTGAATCTTTCTATTCCCTTCTTGTCTAGCTCATAATGCAGAAACTGTTACTTATAGTGTGTTCACAGAAGTTGCATTTTTTTTTCTCTTTTCCAGTGTATGGAGTCTATTAATAGACAACACTTTCCTCCTTTCTTTTTTAACTTTAGGAAATAGTGAATCTTTTAATTCAGTAGAGAGAATAATGAACTGTAAATTATCAGAGAGGCTACCTCTGCAGGGAAACATAAAGAAATCTGAACAGCTCCTGTATGTGTAACAAAGCTGGTTTTCCTTATTGTCTCCAGGTGGGGTTGCATGTTTTGTCCATTCATGGTTTGTGAATTCTTCTATAACTGGTCATGCAATTACTTTTAATAGCAATTTTTTGCCACATTTCTGAAAGTTATTTTTAATGATGTTTTTTGGTGTTTTGTTTAGTTGTTTTGTTTTGGTTTTTTTTTTTTTCTCCACAGACCAGAGAGGACAATAGATCTCAAGAAGCCACTTGCTGAACTAATCAGATAAAAGGAAATCTTAAGATACAAATGTGATGAGCTTCCCATAGTGGAATTTATAAACCACATGATCAAAATGCAGCAATTATATTAATGACTAAGCAGTGTTTAGTATAGCACCTAGGATAAAGAATATAAATGGTAAAATGCAGTAAAAAATAATACCAAGAGCACTATACAAGAAAAGAAGGAAATTAAAGAGACTTTTAAAAAAAATTTGTATGAATAAGAAGGATAGTGAAAATACCCAAACAAAATAGAACATGAAACAAGCATCAGATAGAACTTATAATATACAATATAATATAGTTAATATATAATAAGATAATAAGCAAGGGGAAAAATTCAGGGAGCACAATAATGACAAAATTTTGTATTGTAGTTTAAATCAGCTTGTACCATGTTGATTCAGTAATGGTATTTATTATGATCTAATAAAAAATATTCTCATTTGCAGTATGTGAAAGTAGTTTCTCTGCTTGTTTGAACTTTTGCTAACCAGCTGAAAGCATGACAGAAGATAAGCAAGATTGATAACAACATCATGTATCTATCTCTGTTAAGAAACATAAATGAGATTTGTTTACAATAAGAGTACAAATTAGTCAATAAAAAGAAAATAAAAAAATTCCTGTGTAGGATTTATCAACAGTTCTCAGTCAATGGAAGAGCATGGGAAGTTGAGTTTTACCACTGAATTCCTGATATCAGTGATGTGTGTGGTGTAATAAAATCTGACTTCTAAAGTATTGGATCAGAGACAAGGGGGAAAATCTTGATGCATTTTGATGGAAGGAAAATTTATTCAAATTGACCCATATGTATTAGGAAAATATGTTGAAACACATCTAGATTGAAATACAGCGAAGAAAAACAACTGGTAACATCTTTTGGGAGGTATAATCTGTTATAAGATGGAAATGACAGGCTTAATAGAAGTTCAGTAGGACAGCATGAGGAGTTCATAGAGGACCACAAGCTAAACACCAGCCAATGATTTTGTATAGTTTTAGAGAACAAATATTGTATTAAGGTAAGTAACAAAGAATATAAGATGACCTCTTGAATTTTCCAACTCTGTATGGCAAAACGGAAGCAGAACCTAAATGGAACATTTGTGAAGACCTGATCAGGACATTGCAACATGGAAGCAGAACCTTAATAAAATATTTGTGAAGACCTATCAGGATCACACTCCAACAGAAAATGTATCTAATTAACAACTCATAACATAAACCATGAACTTTTAACACCAATTTTGTGAGACAGCAAGCAGGAGAGAGCAGAGGCAGTGAAGAGCTGCAGAATAAGCATCCATGTGAGAGTGAGTGAGCCAGGGACCAAATTTGAGGTGGGGTGGCATTGGAAGGAACACACTCAAGGCAAAGGAAAGGAGCTCTAATCAGTTAATGCTGCTGTGGAACCAAATTTTCATACCTGCATCAGGCCACTTAATTCACACACACCTCTTTTATGTCTGTATCAATTTCTCATAAGCCCATCTGTCAGTTTTAACCAAAAGAAACATCTGAGTTGCTATCACGGCCAGAAGATCCCTCAGCTTATTTTATTTTCCTTCACCCACACTCTTTTCCCTTCCTCTTTGTCTTTTATTTTCTTTTTTTTTTAAAATAAGATATCTTCACTCCAGCATTGTTGACATGTAAAAAATGTGAGCGTGCAAAGGAAGAGTCCATGGGGGAGTCATATCCTATAGAGCACTTTCTCTTATTGCCAACTTTTATGTAGGACATAGTGTTAAAATAAAAATGTAACAGCTCTCCTGTCGAGGCTCACACTGGTAACCACAGCCTGTTAAAGAAGGCAAGCAGCCATCAGATAAACATCCAAGTCTTTATGGGCAAGGGGTTGAGAGTACAAAGACAGCCCTTCGTGGAGGGTTTTTCTTTTTTTTTCAGTTGGTTGATGCTTTTATACATGTGAAAGGACAAATCAATATTCTTGGTTGAAAGCAGTTTAGATAGTCAAGCCTGAATTTTAAAGTAATTACCCATACTCAAATGTGTGTCTTGGTTTTTAAAGAACTTTAATTTTCAGCGTTAAGTGCAACACAACTGATCTCAGGGAACAAAAAAAAAAAATTGTCAGATGGGTTTATGAGCAAAGTTGTGTAAATTTTATGCATAACATAATTGTGCATCTCCATCAGTAAGCAGAAGTTAGATTTCTGGCTCATATCCAACAGCCTCTAGTATTCATGAGAGTTATTTTCTCTACTCACTGTGTCTGAAAAAGTACAGGTAGATTTTTAAGGTAGATTTTTTCAGCCACCACCATTATAAGAGTACTGGGAAGACAGGAGTTTAATGAAAATATCAGATCTTAGAATGGTAGAATAATTTGAGTTGGAAAAGGCCTCCAAGACCTTTGAGTCCATCCCCTGTGCCCAATGCCCACCTTGTCACCAGCCCAGAGCACTCAGTGCCCCATCCAGGCCTTCCCTGGGCACCTCCAGGGATGGGGACTCCAACACCTCCCTGGGCAGCCCCTTCCAGTGTTTAACCACCCTTTCCATGAATAAATCCTTCCTGATGTCCAGCCTGGACCTCCCCTGGCACAGCCTGAGGCCTTTCCCCTTTTTCTGCCCCTGTTTGCCTGTGAAAAGAGATTGACCTGGCTCCAACCTCCAGCCAGGGAGTTACAGAGAGTGATAAGGTCACTGCTGAGCCTTCTTTCCTCAAGGCTAAACAATCCCATCTCCCTCTGCTGTTCCTCATATAGGTGGCTTTTATATGGATTCTTTCTTTAATGATATATCTTTATTTATTTTATATATTCTAATTATGCATATATATTTTATCTGTTTATTTATTTAAATATATAGATTTTATGTTTATTTATTTAATATTTATTTTATAATATTTATTTTATACAGATTTTGGAATTAAACAGTGAGTGCATTTGTGATATATCCTTAAGATTCTTTCCCCAAAATCAAGACCATCTTGCCTTGCCTTGCCTTTCTACCCATGGTCTCACTCCTGTCCTTGCTTCCTGCAGAACCTCTCACATCATCTCATATTTCCAGGAGATCAGTTACAGAATCACAGAGTGGTTTGGATCTGAAGGGACCCTAAAGCTCATCTTGTTCCAGCCCCTGTCATGGACAGGGACACCTTCCACTATCCCAGGTTGCTCCAAGCCCCATCCAGCCTGGCCTTGGTCACTTCCAGGGATGGGGAATAAATATCAGCCGCTCTGAGATGCACCCATGGAAATTGACATCACCAATCTCTCCCTAGATGATTATGTAGCGCATAACTCAGTGTGGGTTTCATGTCCTCAGTTCAGAGGTTTCCAAAACAGTGGATGTGATTTCTTCTCTGGTTCCCAGAAAAAAAAAAAACAAAAACCAATAAAAAATTTGTTTGACTCTATGTGATGTAAGCAATTAATAATAGCATTAACCAAAGTCAGAAGCAAAATCATGGCTCCAGCTGTGCACAATTTATTACGTAATATTTCTCAGCATGAGTTTTATTGTATAGAAATATGTGGTACAATATTATTTGCATTTCTATCTTCTACACCCTGCACATAGGTATCTCAGTGCACGCTTCCACTTTATAAAAATGGAATGAAATATTTCCATGTTCCTGAGATCCTTGACATGTAATAATCCTGTGAGTCAAGATTTAGGCTGCTGTTTTCTGTTAACACGTAGAGCAAAAGAAATAAAATGATCCTCGTGCATGTTTCCTATGTATAAACTCCTTGTAGCTATTATTGAACCAGCAATTGGTTCTCCAATCTTCTATTAAAATATCAATAGTATTTTTCAGAGCTTAAATTGAGCAGTGATTTTATTTAAGGCTACACCTAGACACCACTTTTCTTCAAAGAAATCTCTTGTTGTTGCCAAAAATGAAAGCCATTCAAACGAGTGTGATTGAAACAGGGACAGGGAAAGGGAAAAAATCAATAGAACATTTTCCAGGGTACTATATCTGCTTTTGAAAAGAGACCATTAATAACATGCTTACAGTAAAAGCAGCTGCTTGTTCAAAGTGCATTCAAGGGTGAGCTGAAAGGATGGCTCTCTCCGCACAGCCTCCCTGGAGAGAGAGTTTGTAAAGACTTCAAAACCAGCCTCAGACTATGAACAAAAGCCTTTCCTAGGAATTTTAAACATTCTCATCTAATGTTAAATTGTTGGAATGAAACACCGCCTCATATTTTGCTCCTTACGAAAGGCAGTGTGGGTCAGTGAAGGAGCTATTGGTCTGAAAAGCACTTTGCAGAAAATGCACTGAAGGTCGTGTTCAGCTTCTGAGGATGGTGGGTGCCATGCTAATGACAATTGCTGCAGCCCCTAGCAGTGGTGGGACATTTGCTGCAGGTCCTGCTGAGCAGAGGGCTGGCTCAGTCCATTCAGAAAATTTTATAGAATCATAGAGTTTCCTGAGCTGGAAGGAACCCATGGGAATCATTTAGTACCATCTCTGATCCTGCACAGGAAAGCCCAAAAGTCACACCGTGTGCCTGAGAGTGCAGTCAAAACTCTTCTTGGATTCTGTCAGGCTTGGTGCTGTGCCCATTCCCTAGGGAGTCTGATCCAGTGCCCAAACACCCTCAGGGTGCAGAACCTTCTCCAGACAGCCAGCATAAACCTCCCTGACACAGCTTCCATTGCCTCAGGTCCTGCCACTGCTCACCAGAGAGGAGCCTGTCCTTCCCTTTCCCACCAGGAAAAAGCTGTAGACCACAAAGATGTTTTCCCTCAGTCTCCTCTTCTCTAGTAAACACTTATAGCACCATAAGGCAAATTAAAGTGTCAGGGTTGGACTGAATCTTGGATCACTGCCTAATTTGCTTCTTGTGTTATTTATTTCATGTGCTTAAAGGTGTAGGGTGTTTTTGTTTATGGTTTCAAATTCATGAAAGATGAACAGTGCAGGTCATCTCAAGAGAAGTGGTTAAGCAGACCTTATTTCTCTTGGGTGTATTTGTGTAACCTCTCACTCTCCTTGTCTAGACAGGTCAAGCAGATCTCTACATTTGGTTCAAGCAGATCTCTACATTTCAGGAACACTGGGGACAAAATACAAGGCACACCTGTAACAGTGAGCGTGCCACAAGTGTATGAGGACCTGAGCTTGTACTTGTAACAACTTACTATTTATAACTTACATACTATGTGTGTAACTGTCTGTGGAACAATATTGTCAGTGGAAGAGTGTATAAACTTCAGGTGTGTGAATGTTCTTATGTTTCTTGTACTGCTGATCAATCTGGATCTGTCCAATCGTCATGATCTTGTTTCCAGATTTTGGGTAGCTAGAACAGCTTTGGTACCTCTAATATACGACAGTAACAGCAAGGTTATTCACATCTCCCTCCACTGAGGCCCTCAGCAGCAATTTCTAAATTAAGCTACTGCTTGTCTTTGGTCTTCATTCACTGAAGAGTGAATGAGCCTACACACAGCACAAATCAGACCTTGGGTTGATTACCTGATCCTGCATTCTGTAAGGTTTTGATCAGAGGTGTCTGGAGGGAATATCAGACTAAGGAGTTACAGCTGCTCCTTTCTACCTTTGATTGTTTCTTCCTAAACTCATATTGGAGGAAGAAACATGTCTGGGTTAAAAATCTTCAATACTTGGAACTGCAATTACAGAAAAGTGAGATATTTGCCTTCAGAAACAGAGGGACAAAGCTCATCTTCCTGATCCCTCTCACATACAGACACTGTCCAAAAGCAGGTTGTGCCAGGTGAGAGAAAACAATGTGGAAAGGATGTGATAGATTCTGACCCTTTCTTTTTGGCCACTAAGGCTTCTGCAACATGAAAAAGCAGAACTTCCAAAACATACACTATAATGGCATATAGTACTCTGAAAACAGAGACCACCACCAAAATATTCAATCAATCCTTAGTGCCTTTGTTCCTGGTCTCAGCCCCGCTGACTACAATTCCATAGATTTTTGTGAAGCACTAATAATTTGGCATCCTTTATAGCAATGGATTCGTGTAGGCACTCAGCATGCCAGATCTCATTGATTATTACATCTCCAAGTTTCTATTCTAAGGAGATGCTACTCATATAATCTGCTGGGTTGATAGATGGGGAGTTAGCATTACTGCAACAGGCTGTCCACAGCCCCTTTTCATCATAGTTATAGCTACGGACTAGCAGGAGCCCCTCTGGAAATGAATGCTGGAAATCATAATGGCACTTTGTGTGGTGCAGTTTTATTTAGGGAAATACTATTCAAGAGCAGAAAATAAGGAGCTCCTGTAAAGAAAAAAAAAAAAAAAAAAGAAGGGAAAAGAAATAAACAACTGGATACTTTAATATGACGGTTTCAATAAGGGTCGTTGTTGTTTTCAGTAAGAATTCTGAGGGTCCTTTTGTATTCTAGATTTTTACATTCATTTGCTCCAATTTTGTCTAAAGATTAATATGAGATATTCACTTCAAAGAGAGAGATAACCACGGTGATTAAAATCTCTTTTGTTATGTGCAAGCAGAAGAAGAACTTATTAATATTGAGAAATATATTATGCATGTCTCCCTTCTGCTCTGACTTCTCATGGAAGATATGCTTATAAAAACAAAATAGGCTTTTCTGGAACACCATTATGAATAATTTCTATTTTCTACCACTAGCTTTGAAAATCATAATTTGCTAAGGTTTTCCTGATGGTCATTTTGTGTACAAAAATAGTATCCCATTTGGAAGAAAAGATCTCAGAATAAAAGGTTAGTAACACTTAACGATGAAGGGTTAGACCTCAGAGTTGATGACAGGACTTTGGCTGACTCAAAATGCCTACATAACATGCATTAATATTTAAAAATATTATTTATTCTATGAACTTCCATTCTCCCTCCTAGTAAGGGAAGTGCAGCTATCCCTATTTCATAAGGGGAGACTGAGACATTGAATTATTTAATGGTTATTCAAGGAAGAGAGGGAGACTGAAATTTTCAACTGGTCATTAAACACCTCCACCCTGTCTGATTTTCAAGTGAACTTATGCACTGAGGAACCCTGAAAATATTGCCACCTTTTTTAATGAATGAACAGGATATTAATTTGATTTAAAAAACCCTCAAACCTGCTGACGTATAACAGAGTTTGTTTTTCATTCAAGTCTGAGATTTTTCATTCAGCCCTTAAATTACACCCACTAGCCACTCAGTGGCTGCTGCTGATGGTGACCAAATACATCAACCATATGGACAAAATAATAATTTCGTGCACGCAATACAAATCAAATTAAATGAGGGTATACACCAGAACGAGCAAGGTTTCCATTCTGAGGTAAATTTTGACTATTTGGATTTTGAGCATGACCCAAAGTGAGTTTTAGATGTTGACATATCTTTAAGGTAGCTGTCCAGGACTCGCAACCTCGAGGAGTTTGGAATAAAGTATGAGAATCACAGAATGATTTTGGTTAAAAATGATCTTATATGTCATCCAGTCCAAGCCCCTGCAATGGGCAGGGACACCTTCCACTATCCCAGGTTGCTCCAAGCCCCATCCAGCCTGGCCTTGGACACTTCCAGGTGTGGTGGCCACAGCTGCTCTGGCCAACCTGTGCCTCACCACCCTCACAGGGAAGAATTTCTTCTTATGTGTTTTATGACTTGACACCATGACTAGAAACTTACAGCTGAAGACCCTTCAGGCTGTGCTCAGCAGATCAGCCAGAGGAAAAAGTGTACCAAAAAGCAGGATTCCTGTTTTTGTTCTTCTTCACAAGGAGTTTGCCCAGAGCAGCATACGGGATACAGAAAAAGTCTGAGAAACCCCAAATCTTTGAGCCAAAGCAGCTTGAATCACAGTGGCTTCAATACATCTCTAGTTGTCTATTTTTGACTAAATTTTGACTAAATTTTATAATTTAGTCAAATATTTACATAATCATAGGATCTTTTAGGTTAGAAAAGCCCTCCAAGATTGTTGAGTCCAGTCATTAACTCGGCTCTCCACTAATCATGTCTTCATTGCCACATCTACACATTTTTGGAATGCTTTGGAAACTCCATTGATTTTTAACCATCAGTCAGGAGAAGGCAAGGCACTAACTCTGATAGCAGGATGAGGTACATAGCTATATTAATTACCTAAGAAACATATAATCTGTGAAAATAATACTTTGTTTTACTGGAATGGTCATTCTGCAGCAAAAAATAAAAGAAAGGAAGTGTAAAACAAAGTGTGGATATTATCAATGTCAGATATGAGAAGAGAACCTAAAGGCTTGGGATGCAAGGAAAGAAAGAAAAAGTGGGAACCTTCTTTATAAAACATGTTAGCCTGAGAGAATATGTGGAGGAAAAGAGAAATGGATTCATTTAAAGGGTAAGAAAAAGTGAGGGAAATTGATGATATAAATGTAGAAGAGATTTAGACAAGAGGAAGAAAAGAAGGGTTAGAAGAAGAAAGGGAAAAGGAGTAAAAAGAATAGAAAACAGAAATCTTTCCTCTCCTTTGGAGGCTTTTGCACTTCTTCGCAGCTGTAATTAGTCTTCTCCAGTAACCACAACTAGGAATGTATGTCATCTATGTAACATCTAAATGCTTCACTGATGATGTCTCAGACAACTTTTCTTGAATGAACAGAGTGTGATGTGAATTCAACATGTGTATTTCACAAGCCATACAGTTTTCTTTATCTTTTGGATGGGTTTGGATTTCTCCAGTTGCTGCCTGCTGAACTGAATACATCACATTCAGTTTAAAACCACTTTATCTCACCAAGTTATTAAAGGAAGAAGAACTTCAGTACTCAGTAATCAGGATGCACACGATAGCATTCATCAAGTTAATTTCATTTAATTACCCCAGTGGTTTTTAAAGCAGACTCTACCTATTTCTATGCACATGCATGTGTTAAAAATTAAAACAATAACAACATAAACCAAAATCCTCAGTGGCGAAAAACTTCTTCATGTGAAAATTAATCAGGGTTATTTCATTGCCATGTATTTCTTCTCTAGTCTCAATTCCCTTGTGGAGAAACTGGGAAATGTTACTGACTGCTGCGGATTTATTCTGGAAAGTTTTCTCAGAGAAACAGGCATGTTTGTATGCATGTTTGTATGTATGATCCTATTTGGAAGGATCATTCAGGAGCATCCACTCAAAAAGCAGTTCTTTTTACTTTAGCAAATTTCTGTTTCTCTGATATTACAGAATGGGACACTCTTGTCTAAATCCGTAGCAGATCTGAAGGATAGAACAAAAAAAATGTTTGGAAAAGTCGAGGTAGTTCCACAGAGCAGAAGGAAGTGGGTAACAGATAGGCTCTTTCATAATACAACTTGTCAAACTTGCAAATATTCTGGGAAAAAAAATAATTCCACTAACTTTTAGGAAAGATGTTATTCTGTCAAGATGTATTTGAAGAACACAGTGTCCATTGCCTTAAAATGTGGAAAAGAGGAGTCTTGTATAAGTAGATGGAATGAGTCAATTAAATACCCTCTGTTTAATTCACCCTTCTAAACAGTCACACGAAAAATTGGAAAGATGTTAGAAAAAGCAACACTGAAAAAGCAAAACCCCCTCAGATTTAATCTTTAATTAACACATTGCACAGTCTTTTACCACTATAAACATTAAGGACTTTGCAAAATTTGAACAATTCACTACAAAATGTGAATATTCCCTACACCTTTGGCTCAGTAGCACCACGAATGAAAGATATTGTATATTCAGGTAACTTGAGCTTTTCTCCCTGTATGGAACCATTTCCAATGAACCTCCTGTTTCTGCACTTCATATTCTGGTTAAAATACTTTTGTCTATCAATCAGTGTGACACTTGCACTAGAATGTCACCAGACACACCCTGTTGTCAAACACCAACTTTGTTGGCAGCTTGAAAAAACATACCCTAGCTTCATTATCCTCTTATAAGAACTCTTGACACTAAATCTCCTTTATGACCTAGTGCCTAACATCTAGTGAATTTGCAGTGTTAATTGTTTGGATTGCATCCTTAAAAGGGATAATTTCCTTGTAAATAGAAAAACTTAATATTATTCTCCCTTATTAAAAATAAGGAAAAAAAAAAACAAAGAAAACCAAACAAAAAACCATTTTACCATCATCTTGCTAGCCATTTATCTGGCTTTTCAGTTTTAAATCCTCATTAGTGAGATGCTTGTAAATGAAAGCTTGGTCACAAATACATCATTCCCTCAGCTACAGCCATCACCAGATTTCCATCCGTGATATTTCAGACAATCACAGAATGGTTTGGGTTGGAAGGCATCTCAAAGTTCATCCTGTTCCACCTCCTTTAGCATGGGCATGTGTGCACAATAGTAAACATACACAAAATATTTTCTTCTCCAGCCAGAAGAAATGGGTGAGCTAGGAAAGGTTAGATGGTTGCTTCAATAAAACAATTCCAGACATAATAAAAAAATTGTATTTACCATATGCCAGAAGTCTAATACAAGGGTGGACACTGTTAAAACAGCTGACCACCAGAATAATGTATCAGATAATTTTTTTTCCTGCAAATCAAAAAAACGTCACTGAGTTCTGTAGAGGGTTATAATTTAGAGTGTGAACTATACAAGGTCCAACTAAAGGTGCTGCTAATCTTTACTGGACTGAGCATATGTCAATTAAACTCCTTGGAGCATATTACTTTATGCAAATGCTGATGACAATGGACTCCAAATAGGTTTTCAGTGACTACTCTGCTATTTCCTTCTAACACATTCCTCATAGGAAGCTGAGTCAAATGAAAACCAAAAAAATCTTTTTTTAAAAAATTAAATTCACCAACAGAATTCACTGACTGGTGAAGAAAACTAAATTTACTAATTCATGATAAAAATCACTTTTAAAAGGTACCGTAATATAATAATAATGAAACTACATAAATGGTCAGAGAACGTTTTTGAGATTTTGTTTTTTATGTAATCAGTCGGTTCCTCATGTAAGACTGAGGCTGCCTGTAAACAAACCCACACTTAGATGGGTGTGATTCAAAAGAAAAATTTGCAACAGCTGTTGTGTGAATAGCATCGTTCTGAGATTTGAGTTCCTAGGCTGATTGCAGGCGAACATCTGGAAAATTGAATTGAATCCAAATCTACTAAAAATTACTGTGCCTGTTAGTTTGTTGTGTTCACTTCAGGAAATGAGCAATTTCATCATAATTTAAGGAATTTCATTGCACAGTTGGTGGCATATACATTGAAAGAATGAAGTAATCTCTATTCCTCTGCTATGGAGAAAATAATCTTTACAAGAGGGGAAACTGTCCCGCTTCCATCTCCAGACATGGCTGTGAGATCCTTTCATGGATTCTGGGCAACCAAATGAAACCTGGGTTAATTGAAAAGTGAACTTATTTATGTGCCTAGATACTGATTTGTTTAGACCTTTAATGCAGTGAACTGAGTCCTCCTTCTGAAGCTAAGGTGGGCTGAAGCCCAGTCAGTGTACAAGGGACTCATTATTGCTCAAATTTGAGCACCAGTTTTTTGCATCATGGAGCAAGAGAAAAGCAACCTTTTGTTTTATTTTGAGTTTTTTTTTTTTTTGCTTGGATATTTTTTAAACTCATTGACCTCATCCAAAATTTTAAAAACTCAGACAACACTTGGGATAGTAGGTATTCAAAAAGCTTGGTCTGAAAAAATTATTAGTCATTGAGAAGGATATCCTATTTACTGGAGTTGTATCAGTGTCCTACGAAAAATGAGAATAAATTTGCACCTTTTTTCCCCAATTTAAAGTAGAATTTTAAATGAAGTTTAAACAAACTTTATTTAGTGCATAACAATATCAACTTCAAAACAGTCCTCACAACAGGGGTATGAGCCAAAAAATGTTGAACTGTACCATTTGTCCAGCTGTAGACATTTCCCTGAAGGTTTTGTGGAAGAATGGAAGGAAGAGGCGGAAGGAAGTGGCAGAAGGAAGTGGTGGAAGGGAAGTGGCGGAAGTGGCGGAAGTGGCGGAAGTGGCGGAAGTGGCGGAAGGAAGGAAGGAAGGAAGGAAGGAAGGAAGGAAGGAAGGAAGGAAGGAAGGAAGTGGCGGAAGGAAGGAAGGAAGGAAGTGGCGGAAGGAAGGAAGTGGCGGAAGGAAGGAAGTGGCGGAAGGAAGGAAGTGGCGGAAGGAAGGAAGTGGCGGAAGGAAGGAAGGAAGGAAGGAAGGAAGGAAGGAAGGAAGTGGCGGAAGGAAGGAAGGAAGGAAGGAAGGAAGGAAGGAAAAAGAAAAAAAGAAAAAAGGAAAAAGGAAAAAGAAAAAAGAAAAAAGAAAAAAGAAAAAAGAAAAAAGAAAAAAGAAAAAAGAAAAAGAAAAGAAAAAAGAAAAAATATAAAAAAAGAAAAAAGAAAACAGAAAAAAGAAAAAAGAAAAAAGAAAAAAGAAAAAAGAAAAAAAAAGAAAAAAGAAAAAAAAAGAAAAAAGAAAAAAAAGAAAAAAGAAAAAGGAAAAAAAAAGTCCTTGCTATTACAGCTTCAGCTTAGATGACAGAAATAAAATGCTGGCCCTGAGATCTGCATGGAGTCATTCAAATGGCTTAATAACACAGGGGATAAATCACTATTATTATTATGAAACAGGAGACTGGGTTCTTTGGGACCGGGAACTGTGCAGCTCAGCTCCAACTGCTGTTCAACATTCAGAACTACCAACTTCATTTCCTCCTAGCACGTAATAAATAACACATCTACCCAACATAAAAGCATTTTTATAATAGCAGTAAAGGAACTGCAGAGAGTGTGATTATCATGAGCTAATAACACCCCACAGAAGATATGCAGCACAGCTTGGAGATGACCTGGAAATGAGACAGCGGTTCAGGTGGCTGGTACCATACCTGACCAGACCTTGTCCTCCTTGGACCACGCTATCCCAAAGTGCTACCTCATTTTAGTGTTCCCTCCCTCTGTCGTGGTGATTCACACGGAATGAGCCCATTTATCATTGCTGGTTTCCTCTCTGAGCCATGGCTTCCAGCACAAGAGCTGAAAAGAATGCTGCTCTTGAATCCGTGGCGCTGCTCGTGCACCAGCTCGCGCTGCCTGTGGTATTTTCACAGCATCACACATCTCGAGGAAACAGAAGGGAAGCTCAGCTGGTCTCTTTTCAGTGATACTCTAGCTTTGCAGAGGTGATGACTGTACCCTCTAATGGGAGAGAAAGGGCTGCCTGGTGGTTAAAATATACAGCTGGCTATTAGCCAAATCGGATTTGCTCCGTGCATTTGCATAGACTTGTGGGACCAGTGGCTTCATGCTTCACTCGTGCTGCCTGTGGCGTGGATCCCATCTCATTCTGTGGCGTGTGTTTTACCAGGGGTCCCAGCACACATCCCAGTGCTGATGTTTGAATACCTGTTGTGGCAAGGGAAATTCTTCTGGGTGGGTGCTCCATGCATTGTCTCACAGGAGACATTTGCACATCCTGTGAAACAATGAAAAATCAGCCCAACAGCCCCACATCTGTCAGCTCTGGGAGAGAATGAATGGGGACACCAGAACTATCCTTTAATAAAAGTCCATCCCTCAATTACAGCCTCACATAATTTCCCTCAGACAAATTTTAGCAGCCTATGAAAAACTACATAATTTCAGATTTGAAAAGAGGCTGGGAAGGTTGTATTCCTATGGTTGAAGTACTCTTTAATTTTGTTCACCCTATAAATTATTTTATCTCCTCTATGATGGGTGTTTGATGACCAGAAAATAGCTGCAGTGATCCAGAGCAGTCTTGTCTGACAGGAGGTTTTAATCTTCAGATGAGGTTTGGTATCCCTATAACCTCGTGAATTGGCAGCTCTAATCTTAAAGTTTTTCAGTTTTAAATTCATCTTTTTTTATGGAATTTTACCAGATTTTGGGGACATTGTATAGTCTTATTATTGCAGATCTAAAATAATGCTGAGCAGAAGAAAGAAGCAGTCACAGAGGGAAGACCAGCCATACCTTGATGGAGAAAAAGACAAGTCTGAGCTCTGATCCTCCTCAGCCATTCATGGGCAGCTAGCAGCAGAGCAGTGAAGGTCCATTTATTAATCATAAAAATACCCTTCATCTTGCTTCATCTTGAGTTGGATTAAAAACTGGGAAAAAAAAAGGTGCTAAGTTGTTCAGAAAGATTTTTTCTTTTTAAAAATTTTCTCACTAAAAGAAAATAAAATACAGGGTCTGGTTTGCACATTTGTTCCACTTGAATTAGGAAGTTTGATTTTCGAGGGAGAGAGGTGACTTAAATTACCTAAAGTGCCTGTCAATCTCATTCTCCTGAAAGTTACAATTTGGGTCATTTTAGCACAATTTAAAAAATGGAGGGGTGCAATAAGCAATATATTTTCCTCACACCAAACTGTTTCTCATATTGTCTGTTTTGAATTGGAGCAAGCTGAATGCACATCAAAAGGATAAAAAGTTAGTAATCTTTTCTTTTGATGTGATTACACATTATAGAGACTATTGAGATATCCATCAAAAAGAATAGTGAATTTTCTTGGAAAGAGTGAAGAGACATAAGGCAAGGAAGAACTATGGTAAGCTGAGGACTCAGCTGAGCCTGAAAAGAAGCATGATACAATGTAAGAAAAAAAAAAAAAAGAGGGAAAGAGAAAGTAAAATTATATAATTCAGAGGTGCAAGGCAATCCCAAACTCACTGCAGAGGGAACAGATTGTCACTCCCTGAGGGAAGGAAGCAAAGGAAGCAACTATATGCAAATGAGCATGATCATTTATGCAAATTGTATTTACAATTGGTCACAGAATTTTTGTGGGCCCAGATGATTTCTGTGGGAAGCAAAACAGCAGGATCTGGGTTAAATTAATACACTAATCTTACTAATCTAGTCAGGGTTTTCATGGTTTTTTTCCCCCTCACAATATAGAGATGTAGGATACTGGATCAGGACAAATATTTATCAGGATGTTGTTTCCATAGTAGCTACAACAGATGCCCAGAAGAGTGTAAAAAAAAAAGCCTGGGGTGTGTGAAAAGGGCATTGTGATCCCCCTGGGACAACTTTCCAGCAGTGAGAATTACAGGGAGTGCTGAACTGGAGGCCACAGATGGGCTGCTGTGTTTAATAGCAGCTCGATCTGTGGACTTCCATGGATGTCTATTCTCTTTTTTGAACCTGTGGATAATTTTTTATTTTCTGGAAAATTCTGTGATAAAGCTTCCAAAACAAGAAAAAGAAACAAGCAAACAAAAAACCAAAAGCAAAGCAAAGCAAAATAAACAAAAATAACACCTACCTTTTAAGGTCTCTGTCTAACCATTTCCTTTGGAGTCTTGGAGATATTGTACTGTGAAAAAGTGAATTATTTCCCCTCCTTATTTTCTTCACACCATTCCTCATTCTGTAGTTCTCTGTTATATCCACTGTAACAGTTTATTTTCATTTTGTAGTGGGTGTTTTATGCCTTTACTTTTCTTTGTCACCTCTCTATGTCTTCCAGTTCTACTATATCCTTTGCAAGACAATGTGATAGTATATTCCATTCAGAATACGTAAATGAAATACAGTGATACTAATCTTATTTAGAGCCATCAATGGATATGCATAGTTAGGGTTATTTTTCCACATGTACGTTACTTTGCATTTGTAGAAATTAAATTTTCCCAACCATTTTATTACCCAGTTAGAGGATACCTCAAGGTAATTCTGTGACTCTTTGCAGTCTGTATTAGATTTGACTGCCATGTATAATTTTTAACACCTGCAAGTGCTGTTCCTTTTCCAGATTACATGTGGATATTGTGAAGAACAGTGGGCACAGTGTGGCTCATGGGGACACTGTCTGCTGAATTCTGCCCACTGCAAAACTAAATTATGTGCTCCCACTACTTTTTTCCTTATCTCTTAATCACTCCTAAGAGAAGAAATTTTCAGCCCATGATAATGTGCTCCACCACTGCCCTGGGCAGCCTGTGCCAGGGCTGGAAAATCTTTTTGTTGCAGAAAATATTCCCAATATCCAGAGTCTCAACCTCTCCTGGAGGGATTCCAAAGATGTGTCAATTTGGGGCCATGGTTTAGTGGTGGACCTGGCAGTGTTGGGTGGACTTGTCGACCTTAGAAGTTTTTTCCAACCCAAATTATTCTATGATCCTATGATCCCATGACTTCTGCTGCCCACAGCTAAGGTTAGTGAAGTTTGCCAACAGTCACCTTTTCATCCCATGGCCTTATTGTTTATTTACACACACTTGTTAATGCATGAGATAATCCCTCTCACCCAAATGTAACTGGGCATTGACACTGGACAGAAATTGATTACTCCTAGAAAGTTTCTGAAGTTGTGCTGGTTTTCAGCTGATAATGGTCAAGGTGTATTTGATACCTTGACATGAAATCAGTTTAAGTGAGGATGACTTTCAAGCCTCAAATTGCTCAAGCCTTCCAAGCCAGAAAACACATTTTCATACTTTGGGATGGTAGGAAGTGTTTAATATGGTGTTCCCTTTCTACCAGATTGACAGACTACCATCAGTTTTCTGAGAAAGCTGAAACTGCACTGCAGGATGCACAAATTTGTGTTGGTCATGAGGAAATCCCACTGCTTATCCCATTTGTAGGAGGGTCTGAGAACACGATAAGCTCTACCTGGCTTTGAGCACAGATGTCTTCACCTCAGCCACAGCACAAGCTAATCCTCCTAGCTGCAATCAGTACCAAGAGTCTCAGTGATTCACAAGAAGCATATTCTTATATCTTGAATTCCTTAATACAGCTACCCACTCTATTCCTTGCACTACTTTCACATTACTGTACTTAAAGAAAGATGCACTACATAGGGCTGCTTCCTCCTGATTTTCATCTAGATGGATATTTTTTCTCATTGAAAAACCAAAACCAAACAAACAAAAGCAAAAAACCCAATCTCTTATGGTAACAGTCACATGCTGGTGTAAGAGCAAGGAAAACAAGGCCAATATATATCCTTGGCTGTAATTTGCCCTCCCGGGAGAAATAATGTATTAGATCTTTACCATATGATGAACAGAGAGACAGCACCATGTTGACTGAAGCTACTCCTGATTTACACCAGGGAGGAGAGCAAACAGCTGCTCACAGAGCTGGCATGAAGAAAAGTAAAATACAAAGCTGACAACAGCAAGGCTTTGTTTCTGGTCAGCATCACCAGATAGTGACTGCTTCAGGCTGTGTTGTCCCTTTTTGAAGGAAACACAGAGAATCTGTCAGCTGCAACAAATCCCAGCCAGCTAAACAGAGCAGCAGCAGATCTTCTGGTCCCTCCCTTTGGTGGTTGCTGATCCATGAGTGCTGATTTTCCCATGGGTTAATTATGCCCATATTTCTGCATTCACCAGAAGCTCCTCATGTTTAATGTCTTTAAATCTGGCTTTGCATATTTTCCTTGGTCTGTTTTGTTTGTCTTTGCAAAGAAGGTGCTGCAGAATTCTCTTCTCTGCCTTTGTCATCTCAGGGACCAGTTAAGTGACATTTGTGCATTCTCTTGTTTTGCACCCATATTTAATCCCTATACCAGGTTTATGGCAGCAGGGACATACAACCATGCAGCTAAGCCAAATATAGTCTGTAAATGTTAGCTGAAAAAACTCACTAATAAAAAGGGTTTTTTACTAAAATTAGCAAAATCGACTGTACACAGAAGATGTTAGCTGTGGTTGAGCATATTCTGTGTTTAGGTTAAACAGTTACTTTCTTTGAAATTTCTGAAAAAATTATGGATGGGAGATTATGAAGGTATAGGGGATGGGACAAGACTTCTCAGATTTACGATTTATAAGTGCATTAGAACTCCATGTTAGTGGAGGATGAAACTGTTGTCCCCTCACCTCTTCTACCCTCAAAACTGGCAGTTTACATCCCTGGCAGCCTATTTATATCCCTTTTTCCAGGCATGACAAAATTTTGGTATTCTCCTCTAGCTGCAAAAGGATGCAGAAACATCCTTTTCCAGGATGGAAAGACAAAGGGT
The DNA here is from genome assembly GCF_047830755.1 of Zonotrichia albicollis. NCBI lineage: Eukaryota > Metazoa > Chordata > Aves > Passeriformes > Passerellidae > Zonotrichia > Zonotrichia albicollis. Next base: position 9,987,431 of record NC_133860.1, read on the forward strand.
TGTGTGATGCCCATACCCAAGATTAGAAAAGTGCTGTGGATAGTTTTTATTTCAATGACATTGTACTAATTTATCTTTTTTTTGTCAATTATAAATGAACTCATGGTGGAAATTTTAAAAGTGGGCTCCTAACTACCTGTCCTTTCCTTGTTCCAGCCTAATCTGCAAAAGAAGTTCTCTGAGCAAGAAAACAAAATCTAGCATTGTGGTCTGTGGGTTTTACACATTTCTTAACATCATTAAGCTTGGCTTACTGAATTGGTTTCAAATAAATTCATGGTAATGATGATGGCCTTTAAATCTGGAATAACCCATGGAAGTAACAGAGCAATTTCTGTAGAGATGTTATTAGCAGAGCTTTATCAAGAACTCATTATGTTGTGGAAGCCTGTGGTGGGAGAATTCCACCCAAAAGAGCCAAGGGAGAGGTTCCAACAGCTCTGAAGGAAAACATCCAATGAGTGTGCTGCCAGCCATTGCATAAGAGCAGGGGAAGGAATTGTAAAAAGATTTTTGCATTTCACTGGTGACTGTCAGAAGTGCAAGCTGGCTGAGACAGAGGAAGAATTTACTCAATTTCATAATTTACTTGTTAATAATTCATTAGCTATGACAGTGGCAATTAAGCCCCAGACTAGCTTTTCCTGTTCTTTCATCTCTCAGCCTGCAAAGATGGACTTTGGCTAATCCATTCCTAGAGATCTTCTATCTAATTTTCATTTCTCTTTTCTCCTTTCATCCTCTGCAGCTCTATTTCTGCTTCCAATTACATCCAATTCTTCACAGCTTCCTTTCCCAGCCACATACTGTTATTGCTCCTCTATTTTCTGATGGGATCCTCCTTCCACCTTCCTGACATTATCACCCACTTTGTTGCAAGAAGCCTGGCCCTTGCTCCATCATAGTCTTAATTGGCTTTTGACCTTCCCATAGCACTCTGCCCTGCCTGTTTGTAAGCCTGATCTCTTCCAGCTTTCACATTCTGCATTTTCTTTTCTTCAGTTGTTTTACTTAAAATATTGCCTTCTTGGAATCCCTGCTTCTCAGGTTAATCAAGGGTTTTTTTTTTTTTTTTTCTGTGTCCCTGTAGATGGCATCCATTCCACCTCTACTTTTCCAAGCTAAAAGAGAGCATTGTGCTGAAATGAAATGCAGTGTGTTTGCTGTGCTGCATTTTGGAGACTTTGTGTGGTAGTCTGTCCTTAGGTCTCAGACTAAAATCAGTTAATTTAGCTTAATACACGGTATTCTCTCAGAAGAGGATAATGTAACTTGTTGAAAGCATCAGTAAAACAAGGGAAACCATCAAGAGTGTAAAATATCTCTCAGCCTTTTTCGGAAACTCAGAAATAATACATGGATATCTTGCACACCATTTATTTTTTTCTTCTGTTTTCATTACTTACATGCAGACATGAAAGCTAATTTCACCTCTGCTGTGCTTTTTCTGTATCTCTTTATAACTAGAAATACAAAAAAGTTGTAGTTCTTCTCTTGACTGGATCACACAGAAAGCGTCTTGGCTGTTATACCCAGAACCAATGGCACAGAGATATATTTATTTATAACAGAGTTTTCTCTGACAGTGGGGAAAAAAATAACACTTACTCCTACTTCAAGCAAAACTGGACAATAACAGGTTCAGGAACTGCCTATTCTAATTTTCCAGGACAGGATCTTCCTGTCTGGGTATTTATACAGCAGCTACCACTGTGGTATCTAAACCCCCTATTGATTTATTAAAGCACATTCATAAAGCACTCTGTATTTTTTTTCCTTTCTCTGTTATTTTATGTGGTGTTATTGTGGGAAAGAGAGGTCAATGGAAGAATGTTTTACATTTTGTTCTGAAACTGCTGAGGTTTACAGTCGCTCTGATGTGTTCCAGAAGCAACTCTCACAACATGCACCAGTAACGAAAACACTTTTGTCTCCTTCTTTCCTGAGTTTCCTTCTGGATTTTTGTGAGGAGTGAAGCTTCCCTCTGCTATCTCTCTGATAACATGGATAAAGCAATATGGAATTTTTGGAAACTGGGGGAAAATTCTTGATTTCATGTAATAAGCCATCAGGGTCAGCTCAAATACAAGGTTACTTCCAGCTGTTCTGGAGACACATTGCTGTTTTCCATCAGAGTATGTTTTTTTTTTTTTTTTTAGTTTTATTTTTTAGGTTTTTTGATGCTTAATAGACACTTGATGAAATCACCAGTCAGGAGGTGTGGGTAGGCAGGCATGTCAGTATTTGGAGATGCAGCCAGATCTCACAAAATGAAGGGCAGTAGTAACATGGATGACTCTGAGACATTTTGGGTGCCCACAGTGCATGCAGGCAGCAAAAGGAAGCACATTCTCAATAGACATGTGAATAACAGCAGTAATCTTAAATGGAATGGGAACACCACTGGAAAGAAAGCACCACACCCACTTTTCTGAGCTGTATTAAAAAAATATATTCTTCAGTTATCAAGTTGTTTATTTGTGAAACCAAGAGACTAAAAAAATCTGGAGTATATTCTTATTCTGGGAATGGCAATATTTGAATGATGGGATCCAGGGCTAAAACCTGCTTGTGTGTTTCTGGCATTCTTGTCCATGATATCTCAGAATCTTCACTACAGGGGAGATGGACAGGATGAGGCTGACACCAGGGCCCAGAGGGAAGTGCACACAGTGGTAGCCTCAAATGAAAGGGGCAAAGAGTTGTTACAGGAAGGTGTGAGATAAGGCCAAGTTATGGTGTTACACCATCCATGGATGGATGGATGGATGGATGGATGATGGATGGATAACGGATGGATGGACGGACGGACGGACGGATGGATGGATGGATGGATGGATGGATGGATGATGGATGGATAACGGATGGATGGACGGATGGATGGATGGATGGATGGATGGATGATGGATGGATGGATGGATGGATGGATGGATGGATGGATGGATGATGGATGGATGGATGGATGGATGGATGGATGGATGGATGGATGTCAAGTCTGGTGCTTTTCAGCACCATTGTTAATAGAAATCTCCAACCACTACAGCACCACTTCAAAGATCTGCAGTAAAATCCCGACCCTGCCTGGCTCTGCAATAAGGGATCCCTGTCCATGGTGTGCTGGAGGAAGAGGAAGCATTGATCAATAACAGATATTTTCTGCAGTCATTCCTATCTGTCCTCAGAACCTCTAGAGTCCTGACTGACTGGTAAGCTCTCTGCCATGCTGGTAAGGATGGGAGAGGATGGGGAATCCGTAGGGAAGGTGGGCAGAGCTGGTTAGTATAGCATTGCAGAAAGGTTCTGAGGTATGTATGTGGACAAGCTAAAACAAACCTATTTTTGTAGACAGAAGCAGCTCTCAGAAAATTCTAGGACATCCAGAATATATTTGCCTGAAACTTCCATACATAAAAACTGAAGAAAACCAGGGATATTTGAAAACAATATCTATTTTTTGGCATTTTAAAGCAAATTCAAATGAAGTTGGTACCTGAAAAACCCAATATGTTGCAAATTAAAACCTCCATAAACGAAGACTATCAAAAACTATGAGACTATGCCATCCTTTTTTTGTTTTTTAATTAATATTTATTAAGTGCAGCCAGCACTTGTTCATCACTGTGCTGTGCTGATACTGGAAGAGACATAAATATAATCAAATCCAGGTTTCCTTTTTTTCTCTCCCCTTCATTTCCATTCTGACCAAAGGACTTTAATTCAGTCCATATGAATGAAGTTCAGCCATTAATTTTATATAACCTGATCTGTGCCACAGAATAAATAATACAATATTTGTTGCCAAATTAGAACACTCTAACTGAAATAGATATGTGCATTTAGTGAAGCCAAGCCATAATTTGCTTGAACCAATATTAGCAAGGCAGCCAACATATGGGATTTTAAACCCAAAGTACACTTGTAGATGAGCTTTTATAATGCAAATAGATATACATTTTTCCAAAGCAGTGTATATTCAATAAAACCCACCAGCTTCCTGAGTGTCAGCTGACACAGCAGTGGATAACATGCTATCTTTCCTCTTTTCAATTTCATCTTTATTGAACATTTTTCTATATTTGTTTAGTTTGATTTATTTTGTTTCTTATAGAAACACTTTCAAAAGCAGAATTCTTGCCTGTGATTCCAGGCAAATTCTTGGCTGCAATTTCTCAGTAACAGTAGTCCAATGTTATAAATTAATCTGGAAAGGAAGGCAACTTTCTAATATATACCTGTAATTATTTTGCAGTCCTATAGGTCTTTGACATATGTGTATGTAGTCATGGAATGGGACCACCCAAAGGAAAAGCTTTTAGAAAGGAGATGCTGAGACATTTCTACCCAACTGGTCTGAATGCATTAACTCATTCTGAGCACTGATTTGCACAATCAAAACTGTTATTATATTAGTTGAATATACTAATCCAGAAAAGTGCTTCTATCACTCACATTTTCAGCTGCTGAAAAGAGAGTTGTATTCATGCATCCCTTGAAGATTCTGCTACTAGATGAAAAAATTTGAAACTGTTTTGGTGCGGTTCACCAACACCAGGAATCTGTGCTTGATGGTAATTTTGGAGGAGTTGAGAATTAAAGTCTGTGATAATAAACTGTCTAACTGCATGGCTGCATAGTAAAATTGCTTCCTTGCTCCAGGTGTGTTTCACTTGCATCCCTGATGAGAATAAATAGCCAGCTCTCCCTTCATATGTATCACTGAGTCTGTAAAACCTGATCATCGTGCTTGAACAGACCTTTTGAGTTTCAGGCTTCTGGATGATTAGTAATAGACTAAAATAAACACAGAGCATTGGCCACCAAAGCCTTGGGCTGCCTGTGCTTCAGGACATTCCCCAAAAGTTCAGGGAAGGAAAATGTGAAGCCTCCAATGACTCCAACCAGCCTTGATGCCTGGCACGTGTCCCAGCAGAGGTGGCTCATGGATAGAAGAGACCCAACCCAACTGAGCAGCCTGAGATGTATTCCAGATAAACTATATTACAGTTTTACCTCACTTTTCAATGATGGGAATATTTAATTTAATTTCTAGGGTGTAAAACTTGCTGGATTCTCTCATTAATTTTGCTGTACAGAAATGCTGAAGAGGTTAATTTAACTTTGATTTTGACATAATAAAACAAAGGTTTGTTACAGGTGACCTTGGTGCGGTTGCAAGATTATTGCCTGCCTTTGCAGAGTTTGTTTGGAGGTAACTGCTGCTTTGACAGTAAATAAATCAGTACAATTATACACACAGAAAGGTGAAGAGAGGCTCTGTTGCAATAGGACAATGGGTAAGTTTTAACCTAAAGGAGAATAGAGTTAGGCTAGATTTTTTACATTGAGGGTGGTGAAATGCTGGCAGAGCTTGCACAGAGAGGGAGTGGATGTCCCATCCCTGGAAGCCTGGAAGGCCATTTTGTACAGGGCTCTGAACAACCTGATCCAGTTGATGTCCCTGATCATAGCAGGGGGATTGAACTAAAAGGTCTTTAATGTCCCTTCCAATCCCACCTGTGATTCCATTATTCTATGAAACTCCATCATGAATCTCTTCATCCATGTTCTCAAAGGATATTTAAATGCTGTTCTTCCACTTGAATTTTCCTATCATAATAATTGTTTTTACCCAAAACAACTGTGTACTTAGAGTACTGGGAGTTTTAATTGTACCCATCACAAGCTTAAACTGAGCACTGAACTGGAAAACAGCACAGAAGATCATTCCTTTATGTTTCATCTGCCCTTCATGGAAATCATTCCAGTTACCAAACCATACATGTTTGAATTGATGATCCTCTGACCTGCTTTCACATCTCTGCTCTACCAATGTCTGCATCTGAACATAAATATCTTAATTTTTACTGTAATCAGTGGAGGGAGCCAGTATGGATAATATGACTTAGAGATGCAGAATCACAGGATTTCTTTTAATGCAGGTGATCTTATCTAGTTTTATGATGAGAGGAGCCACATTTTCTTGACCATTAATTTGTCTCACAGTGTTCCTGAGAAATGTGATGAGTAAAGCAGGATAATCAGTACACTTGCTTGGAAAATTCAGGGTGAAATCCAGACCTCATGGAAGATTGAGGTGAGATTCATGCTGATTTTTGTTCCCAGACATTCCTTAGCTCTCAGGAAGCATCAGCCTTCTGACTGTTCCTGCTCAACAATGCTGCCCTGACACTGCTGGGGCTGTGCCAGTATCCTCACATCAGGGTTTGGCCCTGAATTGCCCATTTATGGCACGAGGACAAGCAGTAATAGTGCAGACCCACATTAAAGAAGGACATTTGTTTCCTACGAAATCAGTTAACAGACACAAAACCCACTTGAAATTAATAGAAACTAATTGAAAGTAATGGAGAATTACCTGAAAATGTAGCACAAGATGAAATTAATTGAAGATAATTGATAGTGACTGGAATTAATAAAAAATTGAAACAAATTGGGCTTAATTGAAATTTATTGAAAATGAATTAAACTCAATAACTCAAAACCTATTAAATTTAATAGAATCTAATTCATATTAAATTTATGCAATGTTTAATAGTAACATAACATTCTTAAAAGGGATTTTTATTGGATGTTTTATTTGTATAATACTTTTTCTAATATAAGGGTAAGAATAAATTTTAATGGGAAAAAAATGATGCAGAGCATAGAAACTTCAGAGTCTTTTTGGAATAGTATGGGAATAGTGTGTGATACTGATAACAAAAGTTCCTGACAGGATTTAGTAGGATTAAAATAAAGTCTTATGGATTTTATCTCATGGTTGAGACTTTTATTAGAGTTTAATGAGAACATTCTACCCATTAAGATGTTGGCTTTGATTTGATAAATAACTTTTTGACCAGATATGGAATCCAGCATCTGTCTTCTTCGTGAGTGTACTGTGAGAATCCTCATTTGTTTTCTTCAGTGATGAAACATTTTATGTCTTATGAACTTGCTTACAGATTTCCTTCTGTTATATCCCCAGTGTTTTTACTATTTCCACGTCCCTCAAAGTTTGACAGCTGAAAGAACTAAACACTTTCTTACATAATGCCATTAATAGATATATTCAGCTCAGTGTTTGAATTATACTCTTTGTGGATGTGTCCTCTTGCTGTAACATTCAGGAAGTTGAAGGAAAGTGTGAATTCTTTTTTTACTGAACTGGAACCAAGATCCCATTATTTCAAGAATGCAAAAGACAAAGAAACCAGAAAAAATGGTAAAAAACCCCAAACAAACAAAAAAACCTGAAACCCAGAACATAACATATGTTGAGTAAATCTCAAACTAATAAAAAAAACTTAAGGTATTTCTAACTGTTGTATTTCTAATTAAGAAGTATAATTGCTAATAATATATAAATTTACATGGAAGACCAATACCTCTTAGGAAACCTGGAAAAGCAGATGCTGCTTTTGAAAAACAAACATATGTCCCTGTTATAGTAAGAAAAAAAAAAAAGAAAAAATACTGATAGGTATTTTATAAATATTTATAAATGCTTAACAGAGGCCTGGAAGTATTGGTAGTAAAAAACAAATCCAGATTTCCTATTTTCACCTGTGCAAATCTCTACTGTTTGTAGATATCTGCCAATTTGCTAGAAAAGTTAGGCAAAAGTAGCAGCAATCCTTTACTTAATCTTTCTTCATGGCAGGTACACAATTCATGAAGTTTAATCCTAGTTTTAGGAGGGAAACAAGTTGGGATTCAACTGACAGTCTAGGATACAGAAAGGCTGAATGTAGGTTTTCACAAACATGCTTCGTGCATCATTTCCACTGTAGCCATTGGAGATCTAGCCAGTACAGCCAATGGAGACATTCAGCTGACTAAATGGAGATAGTTGCCTTTACATCAGGATCTACAGGGTACTTTTGGCCAGCTGGAGGTCACTCAGGATGCGTTAGGAATCTCAGAGAATATTCAGTTTTTGTGCCAGAGCAGCTGACTCATGTCCCTGTTCCAATGACAATGCACACACTGAGGTCACATTTAGTTATCTGCATGCCAATCTCTAAATTTATGTGCTTTAACCAACAGGTTGAATCACACCACTAGCTGAACGTGGTCATTAAAATCAGATTAGAGAGTACTCTGTGCACTCCAGAAAGAATTTTGTTTTGGGAAATATGTTTGTTTATGCTAAAGCGCAGGGATGCTTTCTGACAAGAAGGACAAATTAAAAAAAAATGTAAGAAGGAAGAGGAGACATAAAAAAAGAGTAAAGAAAAATTGGAGACAGAAGAAGGATAAACAAAAGAAGAGAGAAGGAATGAGAGCTGGACGAACAGACACTCTACAATTGCCACCCTGTCTGCACAAACAGGTTTCATGTGTTCCCAGACAAATTCCCAAGAATTTGCTGTGACATCTCTCACTGGTTGTGTATTGTGCTAGAGGTCTTATGCTGGCAGGAACCAGACAAAACTGCCTCCACGTTAAAGCTCCCAAAGCATAAATAGCTTTAGTAGCAGTTGTCAGGGAAGTTCTGATGGGAAACAAAGCACATTGTGAAGCTCTGGAGAGTACCGTGAAATGCACCTCAGGAATGAAACCTGAAACTAAAATCCATCTATCCCCATTTGTCACTGTGAGTAAGTTAATGGCCTGCTCTGCCCTGTGCAGCATAGGAGACAAAGCTTCTTTGATTTACTGATTATTTGAGTAATGTTTGAGCCACATGCACTGCTAGGTAACACTGTGTATTCTCCCTGCCCCCTACAGCCTATTTACCCACTTCTGGCTTCCTGCTGAGACATGATTTTCTTTGATTAAGCACTTCAGTTTAATTGTAAAATGGAAACATCAACATAAGACATGTAATCCTTTTGAGCTGTGGAAAAAAAAGCGCCAAGTAACTTTTGGGTGGGAAAGGGTCCATGAATTTATTTCCATGTCCTGTGTTCAACTAGAAGCATGTGGCATGGTAGAGGATACAAAGATAAATCGAATCCTTTGAGTATTTAAATGGGTCTGTGTAACCTCTCTCAGTGCTGCACTGCCTTCCCACTCCACAGTCTGTGCTTATCTTCTGATCTGTTCCTCCTGGAAAGAGTTTGGGAACATCATTTTGTTAATTCCCATCAACAGATGTTGGATCCTCTCTCAACATACATAAAGGTTGCCTATCTTGTTGCCCATCAGATTAGTCACTGGCTTGAACTTTTTTAGGCCTTCCATGAAATATAAAAATTTTTAAAAGCAGTGAATGGAGGATAATTGAATGGACCTCTGAATATAACACACACCAGAGATCTGGTTAATTATAATTTGCACAGAGACAAGGCAAACAGCCTGAAAAAAAAATACTAAACCAGATTCTGCTGACAGAAATGTTTTGTTTCCCCTCTTGCATTCTGTGAAGAGAAATAAAATAAAACAAAGCAGGTTTATCAGATCACAGAATCACAGGTTTGGGTTGGAAGGGACCTTGAAGTTCATCTCATTCCAACACGTTTCCATGGGCAGGGACACCTTCACTAGACCAGGCTGCTCCAATCCCCATCCAACCTGTCCCCAGGGATGGGGCAGCCACAGCTTCTCTGGGCAGCCTGTGCCAGCACCTCACAACCCTCACAGCCGAAAATGTCTTCCAAATACCTCTTGTAAACCAGCCCTCCCTCAGTTTAGGACCATTCCCCCTCGCCTGTCCCTCCCCAGCTCTCCTGGAGCCCCTGCAGGCCCTGGCAGGGGCTCTGAGGTGTCCCTGGAGCTTCTCTGGTGCAGCTGAGCAGCCCCAGCTGTGCCAAGCTGGCTCCAGAGCAGAGGGGCTCCAGCCCTGGCAGCATCTTTTGGATTTCCTCTGGACTTAATCCAGCAGCTCCATGTCCTTCTGGGTTTGGGGCCCGCAGAACTGGAGGCAGCTCTGGAGATGGGATTCTCATGGAATGGAGCAGAGGAGCAGGCTCCTCTCCCTATAACTGCTTCCCGCGCTCCTTTGGGTGCAGCTCAGGATGAGGTTGGTTTGTAGGATTCCATTAGCAGACCTATAAGAACATTCAGAAGAAGGGAAAAACCTTGACATAAGAAGTATGAATAATGAATCGCCTAGAAACATAAATTGAGATAGTTTTGTGAGCCATAAAAGCATATCGTATATTAATTGTATTTCTCAGTCCAGTCTGATTTTTTACCAAATGGCTTTGATTGGCCAAGGAAATTTCTGAAGAGATTGGTCAACTTCTCTGATTAGCTCTGCTCACTCAAAACTGCTGTTTAGATATTCCGAACTGCCACATTGCATCCTAGCATGAAAATACACTTTTGCCCTTTCCCATAAATCTTGAATTACATTATATGACAGCTCAACATTATTCAGTATCAGCTTCTTCCTCCTTGTTCTTCTTTTCGTTGTATTTATTTATTTATATCCTGATAATAACTTCCTTGGGGGCATTGCATAGGCAAGGCATGTATTTTGACCTCCTTCTCTCCCCAGGAGTGCAATTGCCTTGTGGTAATTATAAGACGTCGTCTGTTATTATGAAGGTGTCTTATTGCTCAAACACATCAGGGATATCTGATAATGTAATTACTTCACCTTATAAAGCTGTTATAAATCATGCATGGGGAACACTTTTTTTCATATTAAAGCTGTCTGAAGAATTATCACATTGCATGGAATGGGGGCATCATAGTAGGGCTAGCACTGTGCTTTGTAGGCCCGTGTTAGGCAACGGCAGTATTAAAATATTTAACAAGAAAAATTAAAGAAAACACATTTAGAAAGCATGGCTTCTTTATAAACATTTAGAAGAACAAATTATCATCTAAATGGTCATATTCCAGGTTATGCATGGAGGCATGAATAACTTCTGTGGATTTGTGTTTTTCTTTTTTTTTCCCTTGACTTTTCTCCTTCCTCCTCTAACTTCCCAGCTTCCCTGAGTGCAGTATAATTGTTATAAAAGCAAATCAATAAGCACTTGAAACATTGGCCATCATACAAAGAATTGTGCTTCTATTGGCCATCACTTTAATAACATCTAATGATTATTTCTCCCTCTTTCAGCTTCTGAGGTTTCCTGGCACTTTATTGATTAGAGCCCATGACAGAGTTCAGATTATAATTAAAAATCATCAATGAGAAAACAGAATGCAGTTCTACTTAGCAATCAACTGAACAGATAATCACTAGGTAAGGTGATGTGACCACAAAATATTTCCAATAGATCCAGGTAGAAAATAATTGAAAGTCACTTGGTGGGTCACAATTCAGAAAAGCTTCACTGAATCTCAGATAAAGGCTTTTGTATCCTAAGTAAATATAAAGTATTAAATAGGTAAGTACCCTAAGTAAATAGGTAGCTCTAAATCAAATCCTCTCATAACCATGGTTCTTGACTAGTAAAATCATGGAATGTTTCGGTTTGGAAGGTACCTTATAACTCATCCCATTGCACCCTTTGCCATGGACAGGGTCACTTTCTGGTGTCCCAGATTGCTCCAAACCCTGTCCAGCCTCACCTTAGATAATTTCATGTATGGACCGGTCACAGCTTCTCTGTGACAGATTTTCTTCCCAATGTTTAAGCTATATTTCTCCTCTTTCAGTTTAACCTCTTTAGTCCTTGTCCTGTCACTGCAATTCCTGATGAAGAATCCCTGTCCAGCTTCCTTGCAGCCCCCTCCAGATACTGGAAGGTGCTGTGAGTTCTTCACTTTCCTTCTCCTCTAGTCTGAACAGCTCCAACTTCCTCATCCTGTCTTCATAGAGGAGATGCTCTTGTCCTCTTATCAAATTCACAAGCAAGCAAGGTTTGCTCCAACAATTCCATGTCCTTCTTCCATTGGGGGCACCAGATCTGAACAGTACTCCAGGTGGGGTTTCCAAGGAGCAAAGTGGGAAAATTATCTCCTTATAGCAGCTGTCCACACTCCTTTGGATGCAGCCCAGGACACATTTGGCTTTCTGGGCTCTGAGTGCACACAGGTGGCTCATGAGTTTTTCATCAAGCATTATCCAGAAGTTTTCCTCTGAAGGGCTGTGCTCAATTAACCACTTGTGGTGGACCAAGTTTTGAGATTTTTGGCTTAAGGATGGCATTACAGTCCTCCAGGATCTGGTCAAAAAATGCAGGACTAGATCTATTAATGTGAGAGGAAAGGACACAAAAGCACTAAAAACAGGGAAAGAATTTCCTTTGGATGTTCCTGGCAGTGTGGGTGTGCTGCTAGAATTCTGACCTTGAGGACAGCCCAGCATTCACTTATTATCTGCACTCAGTTTGCATGTTACAGAAACAGAAGCTGTTTTCAGGAAGGGGCAAAGTGAAATGTCTACTATGAAATTCTCCTGTGGAGCTAGGATTGAGTCAGGGGAAACCAGGAAGAAAACTTACAAGCGTGTGGTTGGATAAGGAGGACAGGAATAAGCATCAGTTCAAGTACTTGGATTTGAAACATAAACACCTCAGAAATGTTCTGACCAAATTCAACTACAAATTTAGTTGGTAAACTGATATTTACACCACTAAGCATATGGAAGCAATCTAATTTAATGAGAAGGAGTAGATAAAGAGTCTAGAGACTTGAACTCTTTCACACCTGCTGCTTCATGATCTTTTTATCCTCTACCCATTACCTTTTTCCATAGTAAGTACCCACATCTGAAAGTTAAATCCTGGATAACACAATGTGTAGTACATCTTTTATACCAAACAGTTTTTTTTCTTACCTGTATTTCAAAGGCTGCATTTTAAAAGCTGGAAGCCCTAAGCATTGTCCACCCTTTTATCCAGCATTCCACACAAGCTGATTCATAAGGTGCACTGGGAATTGCTGAATGGCTTCAGCTTTGTCATAATATGCCAAAAATCTCATCTATAATTCCTTCCGGTTGTTAAACTTGCATCAAGCTAAATCGTTAAACAAATATGAGGGAAGATGGTGCTTTTAATTTTACGGCCTGCCTGTAGTACTCTGTGTCCTCTCCAGCTCAGAGGATATTCTAGGTAAATCTGTGGAATGGGACTGAGGGAATCCCATCTTTTTCATCCAATACATCCAACCCTTCTGGGAAATCATGCTGGGTGCCTTTATGTGAATCACTCTTCAAATCAGTCACTTTGCTGTGGGTCTAGTTTGTGCTTCATCTCAAAAACTGAACAAGATGTTTTCTCAAAAGGTAGGACAGTTATCTTTTATTGTGAGAAAATTTAATACATGTGACCCACTCTCAGTCTTCATATACTCCTTTTTGAGCTTGCATTAATTATTTACACACTCATTTTCAGGCACATTAAAGGAAGTCAGTAGCCCACTTAATTTTAACCTACTTTGTCCTTGCTGTTTACTATGCATTTTTTGGGGAATCTGACTTGATAACATTTTCAACATCCTTTTTCATTTCTACCTTTGGTGTGTCCAACGTGGAATGGCACAGCCAGGAGAGATCCTGTGCCATCATCCCAGCAACCAAACCTCCCTGTGCCATCATCCCAGCAACGAAACCTCCCTGTGCCATCATCCCAGCAGCAGAGCCTCCCTGACCTTCTAGGAGTCTCTACATGCTCAGACTGTAAATTGAAATGTTACTGTCCATCATTATCCTGTTCATCAATGAATGGATGAAAAATGTCCATGTAATGCAGACCTTACAGTAGGATACTTAGGCCTTTCAATTTCTATTTATATATTAAAAGGGTCCATTTAGTGTCTCTTTTCTCAGTTTCTGCATGATCATCTTCTTCCTTTTTTTTGTTTGTTTTTTCTTTTTTTTTTCTGATTTAGACTGATTAACACAATTAGGTAAGAAGAACAATTTTTTTTTCCTTTCTACAGCAGCCTTCTGAAAGTGTTTCACTGAGAAATTTCTAGTCCTGGTAACTGGCATGTCAGGGGCCTTCTCTTTGTCCAGGCACATGCTAAAAAGAGTAACATGCAAGACCTTCATCTCAAATGGTTGCTGCACTCTGCTGGTCGTCCCTGACGTGCCACAGAAACTTGTGTTTATTTGGAAAGTAAGACAGTAAGGATATGTGTGCAAATGCAAATGTAGGAATAAGAAGCACCTTTTCTTTCCAATATATATTACCACGAAGCATCAGTATCAAGTGAAAATTTTCTGTGAGGGTGTGGGGCTGAATTTGTGAGTCCATCTGATAATGTTATACCTTCTGTCCCATGGGGATAAAGGGGTGCCCAGTAAGCAATGCTTCAGACAGCCCATCACACTTGCAGCTATTCAAGATGAAATCACAGGCAGTGTCAGGAGAGGAGCACTCAGTGTGTGAGTGACCGTTTGATGAGCTGATCACAGAATCACAGAATGGGCAAGGCTGGAATTGACCCCACTGGGCTCATCTGATCTCACGTCCCTGCTCCAGCAGGGCCATCCCAGAGCACAGGGCACAGGATTGTGTCCAGACGGGTCTGGAATATCCCCAGTGAGGGATTCTCCATCCCCTCTCTGCACAATCTGTCCCAGGGCTCGGTCACTGCCCAGGACAGAAGTTCTCCCTCTTGTCCAGGGGGAATTTCCTGGACACAATTTTCCACCACTGCCTCTTCTCCTATTGTTGGGCACCATGGAGAAGAAGAGTCAGCAGAGTGGTCTCACAGGAGAAACTACCCCCTTGTTTAGATATCCGAAAAGAGGGAAACCCTGTGGGAGGAGAAAACACAAACCACAACATCCAATCTCTCATTTATTTTACCAGAATAAATTCTAGCTTAATATCTCCTACATTAGACACCTCCACATTTCTTCAGGTAATATTTAAGTGTTCGGAAAATTCTCCTTTTAGCTGAATCCGTGTCCTACTTATGTTACAGCTCAAGCTAGGAAATACCAGTTGCACACCCCTCATTGTACTTTTATTTTTTGTGGCAAAGCTATACATGTCTGATGCAGAATTTTACCAATAGCTGACACAGTGCTATCAATTAACATTTGCCGTGTCTATAGGCTCCTGCAGAGTTTAACATGTTGGCTGCTATGTTTGCTATGGAGCCACTTGTCTCCACTTTGAATGCATGTTGAGAGGAAAAAGTTAGAGCATAATGGGTCAGCAGTTGGTATTCCTCAACATTCTTCAAAATGCTGAGCAGGTTTAAGGCTCAACTATCCCTTTGCAACATTGTGTAGCCTTACACAGTGATAGTATACAACTGTGATCCACTGTCTGCACTGCTGGCTTTTCTAAAGGGGGCATTTTCCACCTATCTGCTCTTCCTGGGCTCTGAGAAGGTCAGGTGTGATCCTGAGCTGGTCCAAAATGAACAAAGATGTGCTATTCCTGCAGTAAAACTGAAGTGATGGGAAAAGCTAGACAGACACCAAGGATGACAGCTGATTGCCAATATCCTTCATCATTACCTTGAGACTTGCTTTGTGTTCATATTTCCACTCCCAAAATTCTGCTGCACACATGCCAGAATGGTACTTTGTCTCTTTTTTTCTAGAAATGGTGTTTTTCACGTTCCAGATCAGACCAGATGATGTTATCCATGTTGGTTTTACTAACACTGAGAGTGGTCTTTATGGGACAGCACAAAGCTGCAATTGTAAAGTGATGGGAGACATACAAAATATTGCTGTATTCAAGGCCATGAGTAACCCTTTGGGCTGCCAGACACCTCCAGAGATGCTTGCATCACATAGTCCTGTGCTTGCAGAGTTTTCACTTGAAGGCAAATCAACGGGATTCTTAGGTGTGGCCTTTGTTGTAGGGCAGTTTTATTTATTTCTTTAACAACATAATACACTTCCTTTGCATGTGTGTTCTCACTGGTGATTCCAGAATGCCTTTGAGGTGTGGCACTTGCTGATACATTCATAAAACTACAGAATCATACAAAGAGGTTGGAAGGGACCTCTAAAGGTTATTTACTCCATCCTCCATTGAGCAGGGACATTTTCAACATTGGTACTCTAGTGACACAGCCAGGTTCTGATCAGTTTGTTCCCTCTTGGGTTGCTCTAGTCAACATCTTGATCCTTCCCAGAGGAGTCTTATCCCTCTGGAGGAGTGAGGATTGTCACTATTTCCTGCACTGTTCACTAAATGTCCATAAGAATGCAAATATTCTCTGTTAAAAACTCAATAAGTAGCTGCAAATAAAGGAAAAAGAGTGTACACAGAGAAAGAAGTCAGGACAGAATCCATAAGTTTCATCCTGAAAATGTGCCTGGCCTGGAGTCCATGGGACTTGACAAGAAACTGCTCACACAAATTTCTGTGTGGCAAGAAACAAGAGTGACAAGAACATCCTGACCACACAACATAGAAAATCTGCAGTGCACGTTCTTTAGAGTCTCTTTTTCTGTTCTTATTATCTAGGTGGTGAAAAGGATTGGAGGTCTACAACATGAGTGCATTGTCACTACAAATACCAAGTGTTATTAGCAATGAGTATAACTCTGAATTCCCATGTTTGAAAGTCTGAACTGTTTTTTCCTTTTTTGCTTTTTTTTTTTCTCACTATCCTTGACATATTTAAGTCTTTGTGCAAATTTGGTGAAGAATATAAAATACATTTGAAACCCAGGATTCATCCAACTGGAAACTAACAGAACTGCAACTGATGTGAGATTTGGGACATCCTATTTTCCAGAAATCAGACAAATATTCAGCAGAACAAAGCACATTTTTGCTATAAAAGCAAGGTAGTTTAGTCTATATGCCTGTGTGTGTATGTCACTTGAAATTATAGGTGAGCCAAATTACCCATAAATAATCTGGCTGGTCAGTGAACCACAGGGGCTGGCATTTCCCAGATGCCATGAACATTTTCCCATTCACTTCACTTTCATTTTATTTAAAATAAACTACTTGACATCTAAAATGACTGAGGTTATTGCAGATGAAAAAACAAAATATACACTTAGAGTGTAAATCTTGTGCCTATTCTTTCTATTCATATCAGCCTAGTAAGGGACGTGCTCTGATTGATATAAACTATTATGACACAAGGAAAAAAAAGGCATTAGAGATTGAGCAAGGTGCATTGCTGCTGATTGTTCACCCATTACTCTAATATATTGAGCAAGCACGTCGCCTTGATATAATACTTTTAAGCCTGATATAATTCTACTGATATTGGTGTGAAATTTTTTATTTCCATGGTTGTTGGATCAGACCTTAATGAAATTGTAAAAGCTCCCCATTTGTTTAAGATATGCTCAGAAGCAAATCAAAGCAAGAGGCTTCCCTAAACCCTTTACAAAAGGCCTTATAAGCAGCATAGATGAAGTCAAAACTCTGCACAACCACTTCCCTTTGTGGTCTCTAATAATAATATATTTGTGAATAATCCGTAATTAAATGAGAAGAGCATAACATTAATTATTTCACTAGATTGTTAATCAGCAGGGTATTCTATGCCCCCCTCTTCCTAGTAGCTAACCTGTCAGGGTCTAATAATTGTTGCCATGAATGGGGTTGGGTTAAGGTCCCCAAGGAATGCCAATTCTCTTGTTCCATTAGTGAGAGCACATATAGATCATTTTCAGTACTAATCTAGGGCTAAAATCAATTATGTCTCTTGTATTTAAAAATTAAATTGACTCACCATGGGAGTAGGATAAAGGGAAAAAATACATTCCTCCTATTATGTGTAATTACAATTGTAAAACATTTTCCTTCAAAATGTAATTGCTGCCTATAGAGACTAAAGCTGGAGAGCTTAAACTGTTTAGCTGACACATTCAGTTGTCTTTCAGGTTTTTCCTTTGGATTATTTAACGTGCTGAAACAGTCTTATAGACTTCTTGACTTTTAAAGGCTCTCAGAAGGAGCTCAGGGTTTAAGGAAAACAAAAAGAAGACTGCACAATGATTTAATTCTATCATCTTATTACAAATGTGACGAGAGTAATTTATTCTTATATATATTCTTACTCTTTCAGGAAGAAAAATGATCAACTACCCATAGCCTAAGAGTTTCCATTTTCCCAAATACTGTATAGCTTGCTGCCTATGCCTGGCTTTTCTTTTCATTATTGGGTTCTTATGAGGCCTTCCAGAGTAGTTAATCAAATCTATGCAATATGTATGACCTGCCACTCAGGGACAAGGCTTTGAAGGTCACCAGAGAGTGTAACATTTGTCCTTTCCTGTGCTGGGCAGGAACACAGCAAGGATCATATCATTCTACAGGATGGCCATGTAAGATATTGCTCAGATACTCCAGTCTGGGATCAGGCTGCAATCCTACAACACTCTTTATTACCAGTTTTAGGTTTTCTGCAGTCTGTCTTGTTGGCCATTAGTAGCAGATCTATACATCCACCAGCTATATATGCTGCAGAATAAGTTCTTTATAGCATAAGGAAGTGCTGATGAGGAAACTTGTCTTCCTGTTTACAAGTATATATAGATCTCTGAAAGAGCCTTGAGTAGTAACAGTACGGAAATAATCTGCATCACTCGCCATGCTAACCACATCCTGATCTTATAAAAAAATTGTAAAATATCTGCACTTTACTTAAACAAGCTGAAAACCAGGAATATGCTCTTGAAGTGGACAGCACCCCTATCTTCATGGGAGATTTTCAAGCTCCCATTGGTTTTTTGCCAGCTTTAGAACCCCTAGACCAGTGAGATGAATGGTTTGCAGGAGTATGTTCAACAAATGTGTGTGTTTTACATTTTTGTTTCTTAATGTATTATTCATCAAGCCTAGTTATGTGCATATTATGGATATGAATGCCTTTCTATACAGTTGCAAGGATGATGCTTTCTGGACAGCTTATTATTCATGTAGTTTATCTGCCATGTTTAAAAGTACCCTATGACCTGTGGATTCTATAACGATTGATTAGTCATTTATTAAGACATCTAACAATCCATTATTCATTTTCCATAAATTATTTATAAATGTGCTTCTTATTTGATGCATGACTGCTATATTTAGAGTACATAAATAAGTCAGGAAAACCTAACTCCTGCAGAGTCCTAACATTGACAAAGATTGTATCAATAACCAAGTATCAATTTAATGGTAATTTTAGTTCAAATTAATATTTAGTATTAAAACAATGAAAAATTCCTCCTCTGTCATTGCAATTCAACCAGACAACTTATTTTGTTTTATAAAATATAGAAGTCCATCTTTTCTATCACCCTGAGTAGAAATAAACAGTAACTTTTGATTTGTGTGAAATTAATTCTGTTTTCCAGGCATTGACAAATTCTATTTCTCCACAAATTTTCTACACAGACATGGCAAGGTATTTACATTTTTTGTAGCTGTGTGAAAAGAGGGAACTGAATCACAAGCATGCTGAAAATCCATGGGTGGTTTGATTTCAGCCTGGTTTAATAAACTCAATTTTTTGAGGCTCATGAAGGATTAATGAATGTGAGATGGAAATGGCTGTGCCGGTGGGAAGCCAACAAACTTCTGGGCATTCATCTAATTTCTGTTCTGTCTTGTCATATCTTATCTTACCTTATTTTGAGTCATCATGTAGTGCCTGCATCAGAAAAACAACCTTATGTATTTTTCTGAGTTTTAGTCACACCATGTCAGGTAAAATAAAAAAAACAATCAAAACATTCCAGGTATTTTATTAATTTCTGTTTGATAAAAATATACCTCTTCCCATGATCTTTTCCAGAGCAGAGTAAATCTAAGACCCAAGAAGCAGTCTCTATACTTGAAGAAAAGGGTGGTCAGTACAGTTTTTTCTGAGGTCATTATTTTTATTTTAACTATTTCTTTAATTGAAGAAAGAGGTTGGGAAGTACTCACCATCACTCTTAGATAACATGGGACAGACTTTGAGAGATCACAAAAGTAGAGATCAGAGTACTGAACTACATTGCATATTGTGTGATAAGCCCACACAGAGAGCGTGGTGAACTCGCAGTTCTGACCTAACTGGAATCACTTTAAAAACTTGAGACAACTGGACACAGTGCAATAATTTATTTCAGCTTAGAATTAATTTACGAGAGTATGAAGTGATCGGACAAGGGGAAATGGCTTCAAACTGAGAGAGAATAGATTTAGACTGGATATCAGTAAGAAATCCTTCCCTGTGAGGGTGGTGAGGCCCTGTTACAGGTTTTCCACAGAAGCTGTGGCTGCCCCATCCCTGGAAATGTTCCAGGCCAGGTTGAGCAGGGCTTGGAGCACCCTGGTTTAGTGGAAGATGTCCCTGCCCATGGCAAGGGGGCAGAGTTGCATGGCTTCACAGGTTGCTTCCAACCTGAGCCTTTCTATGTTTTTATGAAGCATTATTCTGAATTTTCACAACTGGAAATTGTCAGAGGTGTTTCAAAGCTCAGGAGAAATTAGAAAGCCTCATTGCTTGAAAAATCTACATTTTATGCCAGGTAGACACTATAAGGCACAAAAGAACTGCATTTTGTGCTACGTTCCTTTGCCCATTAATGAGATACATTTTTTTAAAAATCAGGAGGAACAGAGAAGAGCCCAGATATAAAAAGGCCATGAAAAGAGAGATCTCCTCTCTTCCTTCACCCAGAGGTGGCCAGTCTGTTTGAAGTCTGACCCGGCTGGGCTTGCGAGACAGTGGGGAGTATTGCACTGCCTCTGCATCCTCTGCAGATAATCATCACTCTCCATTAATGTCAATATAGGTGCCAAAATAGATATTAGGCAAATATAAGCTTTAGAAATGCAGGCAGGCAGACAGCAAGAGTGAGACGCTCTCTCTGTCGGCAGGAAGCCATTTTAGAATTCACACAGTTTAAACAATTATTTTAAATCTCCTCTCGCTATAACTGGTGTATAGAATAATGAAAGTGAAAGAATAAGTGTACCTGGGTGTCTTTCATGGATTATTTGCTTTTGCTCACCCTCACCACAGAAATAAGAAGCAACATGTTCCAGTGACATCTGACTCCTTCGCTACCTGCAAATGCTTCCTCAGACAATACATTATTGTGTTTGTAACATCTTCCCTGTGGTTCCCACAGCAGCTTCAAAAACACTGCAGTTTGTTGGCAAAACAAATGAACCTGAGACATTGTGATGAAGGACACTTTTTCCCAGAGTTTTCATCCAGAAAGGATCACTGCAGTAGCCATAGATGAGTTTTTAAAGCAGAAGCAGAGGGAAAATAAGAAAGCTGGGCAATTTGATCGGCTGTACACGGGGACTCAGAATCTTATTTGACTGCAAAATATCTAATTGACCTTGGAGCTGAAACAACTTGTCAGGGGATCTGTTGCTTCAATTGCTCCCTGTCAGCTCCTCAGCTAGCTGTTTCTTCCTTTCAGATTTCATCTAAAAAACCCCAGGCTGGTGGAAGTGTGATAGCACCGGGCCAGGGTGAGAAGGACTGCATATTCAGACAGGAGAAAAGTGTATTCACAGTATTTGCTTTAATTTTTGCATTGCCTTTAATGCAACATCTAGTGACAGCTACTGAATCAAATGATATAAGAGGTTAAAAATACAATCTCACAAGAAATGCTGTGGCAAAAGGTGGTCAGGCCTGTTGTGCATGTATTTAAATGAATAAGCAATTAATACAAAGGCATTTATGACTATTGAACAATGCACAAAGCTAGAGGTAAGTTCAGAACAGAATCTGAGGTGTTATTTACAATATACAAGTTACTACTACATGAATTTTCTTGATGTCGTGAGATTTTTGTGTGTATATATGGCTGTGGGGTAAAAAAGTTTCTCCTTTTTTCTTTACAAAAATAGGAATACTCATATATCACTCCTGTGGTCTAAGTAGAACCCTGGTTTTAGCAATCTGGAACCCTTTTACCCTGGCCCAAGATTTTAACACAGGAAATGCCAAAATTTCTAAGATGCTCTCTTCCGTGGCATTTTTATCTTCACTGGTACAAGTTTCCATAACTCTCATTTTAATTTTTTTGCTGGAATTATGTGTTGACCTACCTGTCAGAGATGTCAAATATGCATAATTTCTTCTTCCTCAGCAGGGGTCTCAGGAAGGCTGAGGAAGAATATGTGGCCACTATCAGCATCACCCCCAGGATATCTTCTCTAGACTAAACAACCTGAATAACTTCAATCCCTCTGCTTGGGTCATTTTTCCAGACCCCCTCTGATATTCCCTCCTAGTTATGTTTTCTGAATACCCAGACCATGCTTTTTTTGAAGTGATATGTTCAAAATTCCTCAAGAGCCTGCAGATACTACAAAACATCCTATCAATATTAATATTTTTTAATTTTGATCTTTACAAAGTACCCTTATGACATAAAGAATTGTTAAATCTACTGCATAGAAGTTTCTTTATCCTTCCCCAAACCAAGCAAGCTGCTCAATGTCAAGCATTTCTTTCAACAGCAGAAATTCTTTTAATTTGAAATAAAAGATCAAGTCCATCCACTAAGGTATTCCTTCAAATCTGCTTAAAGTTTTTAAATGGTGCAACCACAGAGTAAATTGTCAAATTGCCTCTAGGGAGACTCTGAAGAATGGACTCAGCAGTGGATTTAGCTGTCTTTCAAATGTTTGAACGGAGGTAAGGTGAGATTTACCTTTAGCCACCACTTTTTGTTTTTTTCAGTGGTGCTGTGGACCACAGAAAATATCTGGGCACTTCCCTGTACCAAAACAAATTTTCTTACCTAACCCTCATCATTTGGCTTTCTCTAATGTTTTCACAAGAAACTCCAAGAGATGAAACTCATGTTTAAGTTACCATATCTTCATTATTACCACACGTCCTCAGCCCCAATCCAGAGTCTGAGCAACGTGGACTAGTAGAATTTGTCCCTGCTCATGACTGAGGGATTGGAATGAGAGGATCTTTTATGTCCTTTAAAACCCAAGCCATTCTGTGGTTCTGTGATCATATGATGGTACTCTTAACTGCTGTACATAAGAGGTAATTTGATTTACCACATATGTGAAGGCGTTGATCCCAGCTGAAGAACTTTAAATTTACTGATGTTAAGTCCTGCATATAAGATGTAGGAAACAAGTTTAAATTACAGAATGAAGATCCCTTAAACTGGAGAGATTTTGTCAAGAGCCTGAGATGAAAGAAGATTCTATATCCTGAAGTAATTCTTCCCCTGTGCTTTTGATTGTTTCAAGGAAACATAAAGATAACAGTTGACAATTGGCAAATTAATTTTGGTAATAAAAGTGGTTTGGTGTTAGTGGTTAGTCACAATAACTCCCACTTAATGACATCATTGCAGTGACATGTCTTTGTATTAAATTCAGATACCATCAAAGGGAGCATGGTCACCTACTTTTTTCTCATTAGGGTAAATTGTGGAGGCAATCAGGGCACAATAATCTCTGAAAGCTCATACAGTTTTCTAGACTAAACAGGGTGTCTGCCACCTAATCCTTACCTGATCACTTTTCAAACAGATATGGGGAATAGACTGCACCTTATATAATCAGAAGAAAATTACTTTTAATGAGAGATAGTGTTTGTAGTGAAAGAATAAGAAAACTTCTTTCTCCATCTGAAAGTAGTTAAAGAGATTTCCTTTGGGATGTCTAACCACCTGTCTCCAGATATGATGGTTCAGGTTTTCCTCTTGAAAATTTGATTGGTAAGAGATGGCCAACAACATATGATTAATGGCCTACAATTTTAAAGTTGTCTGATGGATTTTCAACTTTTAAAAATGTATAGAAATAAGAGGAAACACCCACCATTTCTACCATGCCCTGCTCTAGTCTGGCAGTCAGTGTCAGACCAAAAGGCAATTGCATTTGAGGAATACTCTTTTTTTTTTTTAAGGAGCTCTTATGGGGAACTTTAACAGAATGTTAAATTGTTCATGATCTAGCATGACCACTATTTCAGCACTGTATGTGTTTTACAAGAAATAAGTAACATGAGCATTGCATTTCAGAAAAATCCCATTCAGGAGCAGAGTTTTCTGTTCCAGTAGCGGAATAGAAACCATTGCTGGCTGTGGAGCATCGCAGCTGCAGTTATGGGATCAGAGCTTCTACTGCAAGCCTGTGGTATTTTAAAGGTGTGCCTGCATTGCAGTGGGCACATTTTGCCTCTGAAAGCCACAGAGACCCTCCCTGAGGAAAGGTCTGCTGAGATTTCTGAGTGTGAATTAATGCACAAATGTTATACAAAGGGACCAAGAGACTTTAGAAATATGAGCAGGAAACAGCGAGGAGAGATTCAGCCTGGAAGAGTGGAAAAAACCTATCATGGAATGCCTCTGGAGAGAGGTGTGTAAAGAGGTAATCTGAAGCAGACATTTGGCAAATGGAAGATGTGATATTTAGGTTGCAGCAGCGAAGGAAACCTGTGGGGTGACAACGAGCCATTTCTCTGCTAGTAAAACACAAGCAAAGGGAATAGCAGAGTGTGAATGTGCTTTTGGGGGAGTCCTTCCAGGGAACATGACATCATCATGGCTCAGAGAGGAGGCACAAGTAGCATCACACACCCATGTGGAATTATAATGATCCAAAAACATTGCTACAATAAAAAGAAGGAGGACAAATAGTTGTTTTAAGAAAAAAAAATAAAAAGAAAAAGCAGAAAGTGACTGGGGGAGAAGTGTCTGATCAGACAATCAAGAAGCAAGAGGGGGAATAATAATTTTCAGGACAGTGTGGAAAACTGTTGATATTGTGAAGGCAGGAGAGTTATTAAGGATGGTCTAGGGGGGCCAGGCAGAAAAAATAGAAGAAACTAAGCACACACCAAAAAAAAAAAAAAAAAAAAAAATTAGGCTGAATGAAGCAATTAACAGTTCTTAATAGAGAAGTCTATTAGACAAAGAAATGTTCTCCTAAGGGACACAGCTGTAAGCTCTTCAGCGCAGGCACCATGACTGCTTATATGTTTGCACTGCACCCAGCACAGCTGGGATCCTGATCTTTATTTGATCCTGGGGGTTCCACAGCAATAGAAATAACAAACAGCAATAATTACACACTGTGGTACTGCCACAGGGGATGCGTGCTGAGGCTGAGCTCTCCTCCTAGCTACACTCAGCTGAGGTCAATGGGATTGTTTGGATTCAGGCTGGTGGTGCTAACAGGACAATTTGGCCTGGTTCATCTGTAAAAATAGAATATGTGTGGTTTCTGCCCCGAAATCTACCTGATTGTTCTTTGCTGTAGAGCCATGCAGGCTGGACATTGTCCAGTTACACACCCAAAGAACTCATTTGCCAGGACTCACTGGTAAAGGTGCAGAGCCAGGGCCTGGAATGCCAGCAAATGCTTCTTCAGAGCAATAAAATTTCCTAGAAACTGCTAAGCAGAAATTAGCTCCTTCAGAACTGAGAGGGCATAGTCTTTCTTCCCCATCACCTATATTTCAGTGTCTGGTTCTTTCTCTAGGAGGGAATTAAGAGAGCAGATCCTGAGATCACTCCTGCAGAAGCAAGGATCCATGCAGTGTGATAAGTCAGGAGCAGTGGGTTGGAGGCATTTCTGTGGTAGGCTACATGGAGATGATAGCCTTCCCTGACAAGAACATGGTACTTTTCTCTCTAAAGTGCTCCCTTGTTTTTCTCTGGATGCATTATGGTTGTTGTTGTTTTTATTATTATTGTCATTACTGTTTTAATGGCTTAAAGCTAAGAAGAACTTGGGCTTGTCAGAAAACTGAGCAATTGATGAAATAGCAGTTGATGACAGCAGTCCAATTCTAATAATTTCCTGTCTTACTTTGTTGGTATCGGGGTGTATTTTAGCTAAATGACTACAATAAGTGATGCATTTTTCCGTCAGCTTTATCCCTGACTCGTGTGCATCTGAGAAAGACCCAGCAGTGGGTTTGGCAGATAAAGTGAAAAGCAAGTCAGGAACTACCATTATGAAATGCAGAAAGTCAATTTGAATGTCAACAGGAAAGGCATGGGATGCAAGCTTTAAAGAGCTCCACTTTGAGAAAATGAGGGCACCACATTGTGTATCCCTGACTAACTGCTCATGTTTCAAGCTGTAGAAGAATGCCGCGTTTAGATGTTTTTTTTTAATTTCACATTGATTGTTGTTATTTTAGACCACAGGACTCCTCAAGATTCTTGCCGATGCCTCATAAGTCAGAAGCGAAGTCTGCCCAAAACCATGAATTCTGTGAACATCCAAATTTTATTGCATAAGCTTTCTCATTTGTTTGGAAAAAAACCTGCATTCTGTCACTGTTAAAGGGGAGAAATCCCAGCTGTGATATAGTGTTACATAATGCTAATTTTAATTTTTTTTTTTTTAAGGGGAAGTTTCTGGGCAGAAATGAAAGAATTGTTATCTTTTTGAGGCTGTAAAGCAGTGAGTGAAGAGATGAAGTAACCTGCCTGGGTTATAGGAGCCATGGGACACTGCTTCAGCTTGGCTTCACTATTTTTGGTAAATCACCAGAAAGAAAAGAAAACATAATGAACAACAAATGGCATTAAAATTGATCACTAAACCCTGTGAAGTACCCTGTATCTCACTTAGCTCAAATAATGTTGTGATACTGGAGAGATGTATCATACATAATGATCTGCCTTAGGAGGAGGCAGATGCATGCAGGCCATTGATTAAACACAGTGTTTTTTGTCATTAATGCTGAAACCAATACCAAAGTGGCCACCTTCATTCCTGACTCAGAGACGATGCTCTGGCTCCTGGGTTTTCAAACCAGCTGCCATGTGACCATAAATAAGTATTTCTGTGGATTTTTCTGTCTCTGCTTACCTGTATGTCCCACAAATACCCTTCTCCTGCAGCGCTGACGCTCAGTAACTTCCAAGCTCTAATTTCCTTCCTGACATCAGCCCTGTGTTTCCATCATTTCCTCTCACTGCCTGCACAAAACAGACACTGTTGAGGCATGATTCATCCACATTTGAGATGTCTGTTTTAGGATGGGGTGAATCATGCTTGCTTCTCTCCAATCCCTATAAAGAGAGACAAGGGTGACTAATCGAGATGTAGATGTCTGTAGTGCAGACATCTAACATTAAATGAGATGAATGCCACTCTCAGAGCCAGCTCATGTCTGACAGAACTGGTGACAGCCAGCTGGGTCCACCAGAGCTTTGGCTCTGGCACAGCACTACATGAAAGAAAACTGCTTCCAAGGCTATTTCAAGACCAGATAACCCTCTTCTCATGGTGTTCAGAGCCCAAGTTAATTAGCACAGAGGATACAAGCCAGCCCCATGCAAAGCCAGGGTGTCTCTGCATGTTTCTCTTGAATTAAGTAGTTCTGGGGAGTCTGGTACAGGGACAAAGCATAGTGACTCAGGTTTAACATCATTTTTGTTCTCAACCATAGCACTGAGACCTTGCTGTGCTTGAGCTGGCTCTCTGCAGAGAATCTTGTGGGTGTCTTTCAATGTTTTAAAAGCAGCAGAGATGCTCAATGCATTTCCACAGCAAATAATCTCTAAAGTCACACTTGCTTCTTGAATCTGTAGAAAATTTATGGAAGCAGGTTTTGTGACAATATGCTGAAGTCTGGAGGCATTAATGTTTTTAATGCCTGTTTTCTCTGTTATTTATTTATATTATGACAGGCCTTATTTTATAAAACATCTGTCTGAAAAGGCTGAATGGTCCAGTTTTATAACCATTTCACTGGCAAGAAAGAAATACCATGGGTAGTTCAGCTAGTCATAATCAGCATATTACTTCCTACTTTTCTACAAGAAAACTGAAAGTAGATCATTTGGATCTGGAATAAAATCATTGAGTTTGTGTCATGGTTGAGAAATAGTCACATGTAATCTCTTCTTAGGATCCACAGACTCGCTAGCTGGACTAAAGGCTTGCAAAACATGATGGAAATTACCACAACCTAGTTTTTCTAATTGTGTAGCTACTGGGATAATGACTTTTCCATCTTACCTGTAGTACTGGAAGTGTGCAAGCTGAACTCTCAGGAATGCCAGCACATTGCTGAATTGTCTAAAGCAAATACCTCCTCCATTTCCAGAGAATATTATCTGGTTCCTGAAACTCCCTCTGCCATGACACCTCATCTTAATCAAGCCTTTGAAGGAACTGAGAAATTCACAGATATAATTTACAAGGAATAGAACCTCAACACCAAACATTAAAAAAAAAAAAAAATCCAATTCATTACAAATATACATCCTTATTCTCAGCAACAGTAAATGCCATTTTTTAAGAATGGAGGCTTTGGAGGCTGTTCACCTCCATACTTTTGAACAATGTTACTGTCCAAACATATAACTTGCCCAAGACCAAAAAGTGAATTTTAAATAATTGATAGAACCAAAATCTTCTTTGTGTATTTTGTCCTGAAAAATGTTAGTTGTACCATAAATGTGTCAGGAAATTTACAAAAAAATGCATGAATAATGCTTCATTTTTGCTGACATTTTTGTATGAGTCAGTCATTAAAAAACCCCAAGCTTAAAAAGTTTAATTTTGAGTATTTAACTGCTAAACAAACTTGGAGGAGATTGGTTTTATTTGAGAACTTAACTGCTAAACAAAGTTGGAGGAGATTGGTTTTATTTGGGTATTTAACTGCTAAACAAACTTGGAGTGGATTGGTCAGCTAAGCTACATCTTCTCGCCATCCCTTATTTGTTTAGCTTGTGAACAAAACAGGAATCAATTTATGTTTTCAATAAAAATGGGAGAATAAATATTTTACTTCCACAGACAACTCTTTGGGTTAAACACATTTTTCACCAAAGGCAACATTTCAAGTGAAAATGTACACAGAATAAATGTGTAGTTTACACAAAGTCTGAGCACAGGGTAAGATGAATTATTGCTTGGGTAGGGTGATGGGAAGAACCAACAAGGAGACCAGAATAGTAATTGATGGAAGTGATGACTAAACCAGTCTTATTTCCAGCAATAGAGGCAGAGGGAAAAACAAAGACACATTTAGGAGATATTAAACAGACTTAAGTGACAGGATTTGGAGTCTGAATGTGAAGTTCTTCTGTAAGAACACACTGGCTTTTGAATTAAGCCATCCATCAGTGTGGTGTCTTCATAAGGAAATGAAGCAAAACCTGCTTCATATGCATCTTCCCACTAACAAAATTATAGATCATTACAAGCCAGGAAACAGATCGTCGGCTGACAGATCAGCTGCAAGGAGAGTTCCCCACAGCACTGGCTACGGCCAAGGAAAGAATTAAAACATGTGCTAAAGTTCATCCATCCATCAGAGAAACAGAACTAAATAACCTCAGTGTGAGAGTAACTCAGTAGCTCCAAAGTTTTAATATATTTATCCTCTCCATTGTGCAGATGACAGCACCATCTATTATCCCTGATTTAAGAGAGGGAGCTTAAACACATTTAGAGCAGGCTTCTAGGTCTTTTCTTTTGAGGGTCTGGACAGTGAAGGGTCTGGAAAGTGCAGCATGGCACAGGGAGACCTGAACCACTCAGGTTAAGCCCTGTTTATGAGCAGGGCTTGTTAGTGTGGGCATAGCAGCATTCTGGTGCTGGGGGGATGCTGCCAGCCCTGAAACAGAACATCCTAAAGAACTCTGGGGCCATTTTTCTCATGGGCACACCACAAGATAACTTGAATTAGGAGAGCAACGGCATCCACAGCATAAATTTAAATATCTTTGGAGACATTTGGTCACTCATCACTCCTCCAGAATGCAGCAAAACTGAATCCAGCTTTATTGCTGCCTAAAATTAAAAGATAAAACTCTTGTGGCAGTGTTAAAATAGTAAGATAAAAAAAAAGGTGTTTATTTGGAACTTCCAGGTGACTCCATGGTGGTTACGGAGTTATGTAGAAATTAGATTTCTACAGTTTTTCTAAGTTTGACAACTTAGAAAATGTAAAATTATTGTCCAATTACAAGAGCAGATGCTTTGGTAATTTTCCCCTGGTTACTGCCCCATTGGAGTTGGTCCAGGGGCTTCTTTGTCCCATTTCTTGTTGTGTCCTCTCAGATCTTGTTTGGAAAAGAAAATGTCCTTTGTGGAGGTCCTCTAGAAAGTAAAATTAAACAGCATTTCAGGAATATGTTAGAAGACTAGCTTACTATTCTAAAATCTAAGAGAAAATGCAGAAAACTACCAGGAGTTGGTATAACCATGTATTGACAGTTTACAAAGTTACAAATATATGGAACAATTATAGAAAACAACAATCTTTAGGTATCATTATGACTTTAACAGTATTATCCCAATGGATGGGTGACTTGTCTCCAAAGAGCTGGATAGAAAATGCCTTTGGCTTTTACTGGATTATCCATATCTCTGATCAGAGTTGCATGTTCCCAGCTTTTTAGTGCAACTGGGGCTGAGACATGGAATCATGGAATATGCTGTGTTGGAAAGGACGACACATATCACCAAGTTGTTACTACAGGTAGGGATTCCTGGGAAACTGAAGAAATACTGAATAAAAAATTGCTAAACTTGTAGAAACACAGAAAATTCAATGATGCAAAACAAAGAACAAAAACAAGCAACCCCCTCCAACAAATAACAATAACAGCAACAAAACTACCACATTTTCTCTTCTCCTTTTTTTAATACATGTGATTAACTCTAGACACAAACTCTAGAAAGCCATTTCAGCTAACAGCAACACATTAGACAGGAGTCAAACTTTACATTGCAGCCCTTAGTGATCAACAACTGACTTGAGCATTAATGAACTAACTTTTCCATTAGGTAACAGCCAATAGATTGCTGCACTCTTATATTGTCTCTGTGTTCCAATGTCCTAGTTTTCTCCAACTGCTAATTTAAAATGCTGTTCACTATTGCAAAGAGCGTAGTTAACTGCTATAGAACAATTTTATTGCCCTAAAACAGTCATATATTTGCATTCATTACTATGAGTCTTAAAACCTATTACTGATATAAAAGTCAGGATAACAACATGAAGGGTTTGAAGGGCAGTAGATAATAGTCTGGAAAGAGCTCTGAAATGCCTGAAGTATCAGACATAAAAAAGCAATGATAAACAAGCTCATTATTTGTTAGTGATGGTTATGCTGGAAGGAACATTTTTTATATCATTTTTCTCCTTTTTAAAGTTTTATGGAGAATATATTTCAGTCCTAAGCTGAGTATAAATTAAACATGTTTTACCCAGCTGTTCTGTTAAGAAATAGCAAGAACTAATGAGCTGTATAGTGGCAAAGCTGTTAAGGCAATCTGAAAGGACTCTGTAGGGCAATCTCTGAAGTATAAAAGAGAGAAAAGTCCCCTCTCCATAGTCATTTACTCCTTTTCAGACATTTGGGTTGAGCTCAGCTCCACACCACCTTGAGCTATATGTGATCAGCAGAGACAATCCTGTCTTGTCTGCTTTGCCAACCATAAAGGAAAAAATATAACTGTAATGTGAAGGGACGTTCCTTAAATAAAAAGCAAACTTCTAAATACTTTGGGATGTCAATTTTTAGGTCAGTTTTCAGGGCCTGATTTTTAAAGTGCTCACAAGATATTACTCTCAGAAGCTTCTTTTAAGGGTAGAGGTGAGCTGCCCCTTTTCTCCAGAAATCAAGTCAGTGAGGGCATCTAGCCTGTTGAGAAGCCTGTATTTAAAGAAAGTATTTCCCTTGAAGTAGCTTTGCACATATTGGTAGGTTTGAGATCACATTTTATAGTCAAACACACCTTCTTCTTCCTTGTCTTGAAATTCTCTTCCTCACGTATTAGCTGCTTTGTTCTTTTAGCAATAACCACTCATGAAAGCTTGGGATTTTCACACAAACTCTTTTAGAGGTAAGAACCAACACAAAGGACAGCTTGCAGGTGGACATTTTCATTGCAGAATAGATGTTTTCATTGGTTTCTTTACTGATCCCAGTGCGAAAGGTTGAATTCCGCTCATTTTATTCTCTCTGGCAGTTAAGACTGAGCAGTTATCTAAGCTATTTCCTTTAACTGCTGTTCAGCAATACTTCTCAAATGGTTGCAGCTTCAAAGTCAGTATCACAACCAATCCTTACATATTCCCAGGTGTTGAAGCTGTAAATCCTGAACAACCCCAGCCTCCCAGCTCCCTCTGGGGAGAAGGTGAGAATGCAAGTTCACCAGAGCACCTCCTCTTGAAGGATGCTCTGTAGAGATGAGCAGGGGACTTTTGAATTACTCACCTCGAGATTACATACCAAGAGTTTCAACATTACAAACCTTAGTGGGACCAGTGGATTTATCAAATTATTGCAAGGATGTACTCCCCTTTATTTCCTTCCTGAAACATAAAGAAAAAGTTCACATCTTGTGTGTGTATAGGGTTGGTTTTACAAAATCTGATTTAGCTTTTCAAAATCTGATTTAGCTTACCATGTTTGATTAATCTTCAAAGTTTCTATGATACCTAACACAATCAGATCCAGACTGCATAAAATTATTAAATAGGTAGCACTGCATTTTCTCTTCATCCTTATCATCATTATCATTTTCATTATTGTCATTCATATTAATATTGTTGCAGTTGTCATTATGATTAAAGCATCCTCATTCCAAAACAAAGTTCCATCAGTATAAAAACCTTATTAGGAAAGGATAAATATGCACTTAGGTGGTGCTTGACCTAAATTTTAGGCTCTCTTTATGGCTGATGAAGAGAAATTCACCTGGCCTGATTTATAAATCCACTTTAGAATATGGTGAATTTGTCCCCAACAAGTTTGGAGACAGCAGTTTCCACTGCAGATGTTTCTGCTGGATGACACCTGCCAGTTGTAGGAGATGGTTAGTTTCCAAAGTGCTGAGGCGCCTTTTTTTTTTTAAACCCCACATAAAATACACCTAAGTATTTTTTATAGTGTTAGCAGAATGCAGAAACCTCTGTGATTTTGATTTCATAAACTGTATCTCACATGTTATTAGTCTGTCAGAGAATAACTCCATGAATCTGTAGTTCTACAATCAACAATGAAAAAAGGAAGCCATGAAGGACCTTCCTCTCCCATTGGAAAAATAGCCATGTAGTGAAGGATATTGAAAATTGGGGTGAATAAGACTAGACAGGTCAGAAAAAAGAAAAAAAAAAGAGTGAAGAAAAGGTGAAAAAGAAAAGAAAAACGGAAAAAAAAGAGAAAAGTGAGAAGGAAAGAGAGAGAAAGAGAAAGAGAAAGAGAAAAAGAAAGAGAAAGAGAAAGATGGAAAAAGGAAAAAGGTAAAGGAAAATAATAAAAGAGGAAAAACATAAATAAATTTCTGTGATTAATTTCCCCAATAGTTTTTATTCAGCTGTGCTGGAGTATCTGAACTCACCAATCCGCACTATATTTTGGACACCTGGGGGTTTGCTTTGGCTTTATACATATGTCAAGACTGCTTTTTAAAACAACATTGACAGGACAAAAGAAAGCTAATTAAATACAAGTAGATCAGAAAAAAAAACCAGCCCAAAGCTTGCGTAACTATTATTCAAAGTTTGTATTCCTTTAATGTTACAGTTGCTAGGGCATTTCTGTTTTCTTCAGATCTAGAACTGATCTATTTTATTTTAATTTTTTTTAACTGAAAATTAGTTTTGTTATTACACAATGCTAAAGGAACAGCAGCTGTGAAGGTATGAAACACCACAATTTTAACAGGAGCTGCGATGACCTCAGGTGAGTTGTCAGCTGATTCTTTTGTGTTAATCAATCTCACTACAGCAATGACCAGGTTCAAATCATTACCTAACTCCTCTAAAAGGATCAAGTGTATCAAAGGGATCCAAGCATTGCTGAGGGATCAGTCAGGCTCCCCAGACAGGGCACCAGGGGTTAAAGTGTGTGGGATGCAGCCATGCCATGTACCGTGGTGGGACTGAGGCTAACACAGCCATAGATGGATCACCCAGTCTGCACACTGTGATTCCTCATAAATCATTATGAAAAATAGACTGACTCTGCCAGTTCATAAATTCAAGGCAAGTGTCTATTTCCATAAGGCCCAAGCAGACAGGCAGTGTTAGGGATGCAAACATGCCACCACCACATGCAGTAGTTAATGTGTTAGCATTTTAACAAATCGAGCCACTTCACTGGCCTATTTATCAGTTCAAGCTATTTAGAAATGTTGCTACCATATGTTGTCCATTGAAATGAATGCTAAACACTGCATTTATAAATGGTAATTTATGACTCATAAACGTCTCAGCTATTAGAGTCATTCTGCCACTGTGACTGGAATTGATAGCAGTTTCTGCACTTCATGTTTTGTTTTTTTTTTTTTTTTCACTACCCTCATTTCAGGAATATCATTGATATTAAAGCTTTAGTGCCTCATAGAGGATGTTATTCAAAACACTGTGTTTATCAGAGAGAGGTTATTTCTGTGTGCTATCCGCCCCATAAATTGATTCCAGCTTTTGAGTAAACTTCTAGGATTAAATATTTTTAAAAAGTCCTCTGGATTATGGGAAGTGATCAGTTTTCAGTTATAATAAACTTGGTTTAAAAAACAAATAAGGCCTTTTTTACCTTCCCTGCAAAGTCTTTTCCCAATCTGCATTTACCTTGGGACAAAGGAGATGAGCATGAAGTTACACCCTCTTAAATCTCTCCCATTACAAAGTGCATGTTCTCAAGCAGATTTGATGTTGCTTAACCTTGAAATTAAGTTTTGGTGAAAATCCCTGATTGGATATTTTAAATATACATTATGAAAACATTGTCTATGTGTTTTCCTGTGAATGCTGTTTCCTACTGATAAAGAGCCATAGACAGTCTTGTTGAAAACTGAACTTGTCAGAAAGGGTCACTTTTACCAAGCAAGGTTGATTGCAGCTCCCAAGGTGTTTTTAAGGTTAAATTTTCAGAGAACCTTTGGAGTGCCACTCCAAAGTGGAAATACTTTGTAAGTTTCACATCCAGAAGTTTGGTATGTATAATTTTCTATCACAAAGAACATCTTGACAGGTCAGTTCATTCTGTTCAGCTCAGAGAGATCTTCACATGGCATGAATGTCTCTCAAGAGGGGACTAATGAAGAAGCCTTATGAGTTCATTCAGACCAAATACTTGATTTTTAAATAGGTCTAATTACACAGATGGAATTTCAGCTCTGGAAAACACTCATATATTTCTGATGCTTTTGTACAAATATCCAAAGGCATCCAAAGAAGCTAAGGAGGTCTACAAGGACTGTCTCAAGACTTGTCAACTGTCTGCAAATATAAATCTCATGCATGTGAACACAGACACACAGCTCACTTCTCTTTCTGCAAATTTTCCTGAATACAGAGATGATTTCTGTAGAGCTGCCTGTGTTAACTAGACTGATGAAATATGTATCATTGCATGTCACCAGTCAGATTTGAGACATCCCTGATGAAGACACACTGCGCTGATACAGACAGTTCTGGTTTAGTGCTCAAAGATGGATTTTGCACAGAATATAGTCCTCAGTCAACATGAGCCAAGCAATAACAATGCAAATCCTCCAACGAGCATCTTGATGTGGGAACATGATTTACACCTTGGTGTTAAATGTGTTTTGGGGACATTATCTGTTTAAAAACTTCTAAAGGGCTATTCATGCAAATCTTCATTTCTTTTCCTGGCTGATAGGCAGGTTGGGTAACAATGAGTTACAATAGATTTTACCTTTCTTCTGCTCCTTAAGTATGGCACATGTGACTACAGACAAGGCTTTTGGCCTGCCATATTTTATTCTTCTGTGGAATAGAGATAATTTATCCTTCGCAGAGGATTTGTAAAGGAAAAAACTATACTTGAGTGTAGCATACCCAAATGGTATGACTGTGATTCTCAAGGCAAAAGATGGAGAGAAAACCATTCAACATAAAATAATCAGAATTTTAGGTCAGATATTAATCTCAGTGAGAACCTAGTTCTCAGCTTGAGGAGTTTGATAGTATTGTCTGAAAAAACACCTACCTCAGGATCTTGAAATCTCTTTTCATGTCTAGAATAATACCTTCAAGTAGCCTCCATTATTACATCGAAATTAAAAAAAGATGATATCTGCTCTTTGGGGTTGCAAGTACAGAGGATGTTGAGAAACAGCCTTCATTAAAAACAGGATGTATGGAACAGATAACATGAAAAGCAGCTATTAAATGGATTTGTTATCAGTGGCAATAATACTAAAAAGTCCTATTACAATAGTTACAAGGAAACATATTTGAAATATCTCCTGCAAACATTAATTCAATCTAAAAATTAAACCTCTGCAAACCAAAAAAATATTTTATCAGTGGAATGCAAGGAAACAAAATCACTTGCTCGACACACTGACAGTCAGAATGCAAAATCCAGAGCAGAAGGCAAGGCTGGAGCTCCTTCTTGCCCAATTTTAACAAGCATTTTGGGATATTGTATGTTGAGTTTCTGGCTTGTGCTGTGAGTGTTATGGCTTTACTGACGTGAAGTCCTGTGTGGTCAGCAGATGAGTGAGAGTGTTGAAGGAAATAGATATGGTATCATGCAGTTTTATTTCCTCTTTTTAAACATTGTTAACTGTGCTGTGAAAATGCCAGTTTGGGGTTGTTTCTTCAGTTTTTTGGGAAACCTTTCTGTTTCTACCCTCATTTGGAAGTAAATAGATTTTTTTGAGCTCCAACAGGAAAAGTAAAATGTTGTGATTCCCATTGAAATGGTTCCTCTAGAGCCTATGTTTTATTTATTTTTTATTTCAAAACAACATCTGTTTGTTTGTTTGTTTTAATGCTTGTGAAATGACAAAACAATTCATCTATTTATTTTGCAAAGGCCAAATTAAATTCAGGCTTGAGAGCTTGACTTTCAGAAGTGCAGGTCACTTGGTGCTCTGGCTAAAGTTAAAATCACATTCATGAACTCAACACCTCTGACTCATGAAAATGTTACTTAGAAATGTTTGACTTTGCTTTAATAAGTCCATTAAAATATTTGCAACCAGGGACTGCAAAAACAAACAAAAAAAAAGTGCTTTGTAGAGAACAAGTTAGAATTCTGGTCTGTTGTGTATTGCTAAATTTGAACATCAATCCTTCACAGCAAGTGTCGTTTTCATTCAAAACCAATAAAAATTAAAACCAACAGATGGCAGATGTTAAAAAATGTTTTCTGGCAAAGAAATTGCTTTTTGGCTGAATAGAAAATTTGAGGAACTTATTTATTTTACTTTTAACTTGGATCTGATTTTAGCTTCTACTGCAACTACCTTTTCTGTGGTCCTACTATTCATGTGTGTGAGGACAAAAGATCCCTGCTGCATTATTGAAATGGAGTAAAACACTGAATTAGTAATAGTAATTCCAACAGTAATAGTAATAGTAATTCCAGTACAAATTGGGATTTTTTTTTTCTACTCAATATTTTATGCTTATTCTTCCAGGGATACTACCACGTAAAAAATACAGAGAATAAATTAGATTTTAGGTTTTCAAAGCACAGTTGTTTCATTCTGAGCAAAGTGTCAAGGGATTAAACACACACAGTTTGAGTATGCTACATTGACTTATGATGTCTAATAAAGTGAATGGGGAGAAGTGGGAATTTGAATAGAATGATTAATTTGATCCATCTTGAGTATCCTGAGACCATGAGGTGAGCAGTGTCCTAGTCTGACTGCTCCCAAACTGACAGCAAAGGGAGCCTAAGGTGTCTAACACAGCCATATGATCTGGAGTTTAATATTTTTCCTTTTGTATACTAAATCCTGGAAAGAAGGATTCACGTTCCACATCTTTGATGATTCTCACAATAGCCATAAGTAAAAGGAGTATCCAGGGAAACACTGAAAAAACCCCAGTCTTCATTTAGAATGATAAAAATCCATTAAATCTCAATCACATGATGGGAGAAAGGTTTGGGTTGGAAGGGATTTTAAAGATCACTCCATCCCAAACCCCTGCCATGGGCAGGGACACCTTCTCAGGTTTCTCTAAGCCCAGATCTGAACACTTTCATGGACGGGACATTCAGCTTCTCTGGAAAACCTGTCCCAGTGCCTTACCACCCTCACAGTAAAGAATCTGACCTTAAAATTCCTAAAATACAAATAAACAATAAAGTAAAAATTTACAACAAAAAGGAAAATGAAGTGGCATGAGTGGAATTCAAGTATCAGTGAGCTTTTCTTGAAATATTGCTCCCCAAGGAAATTATCTAACTGTTTTGTAGATAGGTATAAGCTTCAGGGCAACTGTTGTGGTAGAGCCATTCACAAAACTGCAAATAGTACAGTCAGCTCAGAAAAGAGGAGCCCACTCAAACCTCAAACTGTGTTGTAACAGCTTCTGAATTCTATTGCCAACTCCACAGGGAACCTCTGAGTTGTTGACAAATTTTAGGGTATATACACAGGCTTCTAAATATGGATTTATAAATTTAATTTTAGGGATTTTTTTTATCCTGTGTTTTGGATCCCAGCAGGATGATGATATATTATGGACTTCCTTTCCACAACCAACAGAATGAAGTATTTTTTATCCTTTATGTAATGAATTGACTAAAGAGCGATCGGTAAATATTTTCTATTATTAATGTTAATTTCCCAATATGATTATTCACTATAAGAGTCTTAATGAATGGCAAGCAACCATGGCAGCCAGAAAATGAGAGAACACATTGTTATATCTTTTCAAGATATGAAACTGTTTCTCAATGTTGTCTGATAGTGGAATGAGTGAAATTGTCAATTTTCAAAAGCTGTGGCCGTGTTCCAAGGTGACACAAAATCTCAAAAGCATGGAGGCAAAGATCTGTCCCACATCAGTTTGTCTCTGGGGCAAATACTGAATTTTCAGAAGCTTTTTGCATTCTCTTTGAAGCACCCCTTAACAGTCATGTGAATAATCATTCTATTCCATCTGGTCATTTTCACCAACAATTACTGCAAACCAGAAACCCAGGGATGAGCAACAAAACAAGGTAGAGACTTTCCTCAATGAAACAAATCCTGCAAGAAACAGAAACTTCAGTGCCTGGAGTTCTTTGAGCTAGGTATTTGTATTTAATAGAGAGACACTGCAGGACTTTGTGAAACCTAGTCTTCGGCTGATATCAGCCTGTAACACCCACAGCATCCCATGGCACTTTAAATAAGTGTTGTGCAAAGCTGAAATTGCTGTTTTTTCTCCAAAAGTCACCCTCTGACAGGGTGACCTTCTTTTAATACCAATAATTCTTGCATTATAAGATACTGTAGAAATCTTCCCATTCTTGCTTCTCCATGTCACAGTTTTACAGACCTCTGTCCTAGTTTCCCTCAACTGGAATTGTTCAGGCTGGAGATTCCAAAATATCTCCATCACTCCACATGGAAAGCCCCTTTTCCTCCTTCCACCTGTCTGACAACTGTTCTCTGACCATTCTTGATTGACACACTGAAAACAATGAGATTTTGGGACATAGAATCAATGTTGATAGTCCAGCCCAGTTCCTGGAGGTCTTTCTAGCCAGGTCAAGCTCTGTTAATCTATTCCTGATGGCTAACAGGATTTTCACTGCAGATATTTTCAGTTCAGGGATTTGCTATTACACTCACTGGAAAACTATTTCACAGATAAGTATGCCCCTGAATCAGAACTGGCTCCCTGAAAGTTCATTAATTTGTTTCACTTCAATAAGAAAAGCTGAGAAAGATGAAGGAAACAAAACTTATGAAATAAAATTGAAATCACCTTGTTAGTTATAGCCTTACCTCTCCATCAATGGGAGAATGAGAGACTGAATTGTTTCTTTCCACACTCAAGGTATGTGCTCTTTCTTGGGGTTTGAGGCCATACCAGATAAAAATGATGTCCTCAAGTCTTTCAGTTCTTTCTTGTTTGGCTAAGGAAAAATGGTTCTATCTCAGCCACAGTAGGGCATCTCCATTCTTAATCTTATTTTGATAGTTTAGTTTGCCTGCCAAATACAAAAACTGGTAACAGAGCAGCTTGTTGTGGTATAGAAACATTGGTGCTATGGTTCTCTACACTGGCAGATGGTTAGAGAACACACCAATGAATGCAGAGATAAAAGAGTGATTAATTTTGGCTCAGAAAATACAACAATGAAGGAGGTAAAAAAAATAGCTGGAGAGGTTTACATGGGGATGCATAATTTTCTTTATGATCCTTTGGTTTTCTTCGTTACTGTAAAGCCCACACAAACTTATGGGGCACAAATCATAGATTCAGAGGTGCCTGGAAGGGACTTCTGTAAGTCTTTAGTGCAAACCACCTCTCAAAGCACAGCCAATTAGATGAGGTTCCTCAGTACATTGTAAAGTCAAGCTTTGAACATCTCCAAAAAAGATTTCACCTGGATAACCTGATAAAATGCTTCACCACCCTCATCACTATCTAGATTTTTTCCCAAATATATAGCCAAAATTTTTCACCTCCAACTTGCACCAGAACTCCAGCTTTCTGAAACACAGGCAGCAGTAACATTCAGTTTATTCTTCTCTTAAAGTGAAACTTCCACCTTCTCCTTATGCCTCACAAGTTCTGTCCCCTGATCATCTCCTGCTGAATGATGCTGGCCACCTCCACTGCACGGGAACACTAGTGACTCCTGCTCAGCCTCTTGGCCATCAGAATTCCCACCTATTTTTTAGCAAAGCTGCATCCTGTTCGCTCAGCTCTCCCATCCTAGAAAAGAAATAAATTGGGAGAGTTTGATCCCGCAAGCAGATATTTTTTTTCTTCATAAACTGTAGAGGCAATCTAGAACAATTAGCTCAAGTGTAGTTATTGATCCTGAAAATACCCAAACTTCAAAATTTCTGCACTTTATTGACAAGAAGTATGATTCTGTGGAAAAGATGTTAATAATATTAAATTAGAATTATGGAGAGATTTCATAGAGGGATGTCAAGCAGCAAGAATACATAAAAACGTAAGGAAAGATTGCCCTCCTTCTTGGGCTCTTGCTTAGATTTCTCTATGAACGTTAAATTCCTTCCTAGGAACTTCACACAGGGCTGAGATTCCAAGAAGAATACATTATCTTGCCTGCTGTTTGACCATTTTATGCCAGGCTTGTAAATAAAACAAATTACACTTAGAATACATATAAATTCCTTACCAGAGATTTCTTTCTTATTCCTCTTACGAAACAAATGTTTATGTGACACTGACATCAAACTAAAAAGTGAAATACAGAGGTATAGTGAAACAATATTTTAATTTCCTTTCAACTTCAGTTTCCCCTCCCCATATTTCTGCATTTATTGCAAACTTCTTTCTTTTTTCCAGTTCTTGGCTATGAACCAAAGAGGAGTGAGCTGAGGAAAGACAGCCCACTTCCTATTGAAAGCAGCTGGTTTAAGAACAGTAAACAATTTGCTGTCATAAACATCCACCTGACACTTCTGTGAAGTTCATTTTGTTTCATTCAAAATCACTCTGTAATTTCACAGTGGTATAGTGATAATGGCAGAACAATACCCTTTTAAAATATTCAGCAGGTTCCTACCTAGTGAAAAACATCTTAAACATCAGTTAAAGAAATAGGCATATATTTTCTGTGAAAGATTTTTCCTCCATCTGTTCAGATGGTGCATTTTCCAACTAAACTATCACCAAGCTTGGTATCTTAGGGGAGAAAAAAACTGTATTCAAAAAAAGAAGTAAAAAACCCCCATCACTTTGTGACTTGCTGAACTGGGAAACAGATGATTCTGCTTAACACAAGAGGAGCTATGTGGGATGTGTCAGCTTCGCAACACAGTGGTCACTTCAGTTTGGATTAAGGCACATTTTTCTTACTTCTTAATGTAAAATGAGTACAGAAGTAATAGAGCTCACCCTTAGTCATGGCAAAATTACAGACCATGGAAACTTTTGCACAGTTTTGTTAGAGCAGGATGGATAAAAGGGACAGGCAGGAATGGAAACAAGGTCGCTAAGGAGTTGTCATTGTCACAGATTTGTTTGCTGCAGCAAGAGACCCAGTCCTAGGGTGAAGGGTGCAGGACATAAAACCCATTTTAGGATGATGTGCTACAGTCTGTAGGAATACTGCTCAGCAAACACCCCAAAGAGGGGATTGGGTGTTATCCACACAGCTTTGCCATTAGCTCAGTGGACACCTAGGAAAAGTAAGGGACAACAGCAAAAAGTCCATGACCCACAAATGTAACTAAACTCTGCATTGGTGGAGTGGTTTAGCAGCAGCAGGACCTCAATCTCCAACAAAAATATTTGGAGCTTTGGTGTTCAAAATCAAGTTTGTTATCTAATACTCATTCTATGAGCAGAAGAAAAAAAGGGGAAAACAAATGAAAATCTGTGTAAATGTTTTGTCTTGTTTAGAGACAGGCATATGGGATAGGTCAAATATGCCTATTGGCATATTGAGTCTCCTCAGCTGGATAAAAAGGGTCCAGCTCAGCAAATAGATCTAATTTGAGCAGCCTGGCCTAGTGCAAGGTGTCCCCGTCCATGGTAGGGGGTTGAAATGAGATGAAATTTAGGGGCCTTTCCAGTACAAACCATACTATGGTTCTGTGAAGCTATGGTGAAACTGACATGCAAATACTCAACTGGTTTACAGCAGCCAGAATCTTGATTTCCCTGAATCCCCTCATCCCAGAGGGTTGTGCAGCCCTTCCAAAGGGCCTGGACAGGCTGGGGAGATGGGCAGAGAGGAACCTGCTGGAATCCAACTGAGCAAAGGCAGGTCCTGCCCCTGGGGAGGAACAACCCCAGCTCCAGCAGAGGCTGGGGTGCCCTGCTGGAGCAGCTCTGAGGGGGTCCTGGTGGAGAACAGGGCGTCCATGAGCCAGCAGGGCCCTTGGGGCCAAGAAGGACAATGGAATCCTGGGGTACATTGGAAAGAGCATTCCCAGCAGGGCAGGGAGGGATCCTGCCCCTGTGCTCTGCCCTGTGAGGCACATCTGGAGTGCTGTGCCCAGGTCTGGCTCCTCAGGACAAGAGAGAGATGGAGCTCCTGCAGAGGGCCCAGAGGGCTACAGAGGTGAGGCAGGGCCCAGAGCATCTCCCTGCTGAGGAAAGGCTGAGGGAGCTGGAGAGGAGCCCCAGCTGAGAGGGAACCCCATCCCTGCGTGTCCTTGTGTGCAGGGAGGGGCAGAGCAGGGCCCAGGCTCTGCTCTGGGGCTCAGCAATGGGGCCAGAGCCACAGGCAGGGCCTGAGCCCAGGAAATTCCCCCTAGACATGAGGGAGAACTTCTGTCCTGGGCAGTGACCGAGCCCTGGGACAGATTGTGCAGAGAGGGGGTGGAGAATCCCTCACTGGGGATATTCCAGACCCCTCTGGACACAACCCTGTGCCCTGTGCCCTGTGCTCTGGGATGGCCCTGCTGGAGCAGGGAGGTGGGACCACATCATCCACTGTGATCCCTTGCACCCTGAGCCATTCTGTGATTCTGTGATACTGAAATTCTTGTGAGTGCTCTTGGTCTGTATTTGCTGAGACTTTGAGAGTGAACTGTTTCACAAAGGATAATTCCTAAGTATTTTGAGAAACTGCAAATTTCACCCATGGCTTAAATGACTGGATCAGACCACTGGGAGGAAATACTTCCTCCCTGTCCAGAAAATCAGAGAGATACAACACTTTATTCCTTATAGGGATCTGTACCTTGGTCATCTGCCTATTTAAATTTGTTTTTAGAGCTCTTCATAGTGACTCTAAGTCACCCACAGGAAATTAGTTAAGGTTTGGGCAGGGTGCTAATGCTGAGTATTCAATGAACGTGCATCTTCAGAGCAGTAAGAAATGGCTGCACAAACAGAATTATATTCTTTTTTCACCTCAGCTAGTCCATCCAGGGTTGGCTAAGTTACCATCATGTTATGTGCCTCTTTTGCTTTGTGCCTCCAGGAGCATAATCTCTTAAGATGTATTCTTAATGATGCCCCTGGCTTGGCATCTGGATTTTTTCGAAGCCTTGGTACTAATTGTATGTCTAAAACACAGCCTCTAACTCAAAATAATTTTTTTATTCTCAAATTTCCATTATTTTGAACAAACTTAGTGAATTTTTCTTTTCCTCTTTGCTGACAAACAAAATTATATATTTGTGAAAGGAGTTCCAAAAGAACTACTTTACTTTGTTTTGTGGTACATATTATTCTTTGCTGTTCATTTGACCTTTGCATTTCATTTCCCTCCTTAAACCTCTCTTTATCTTTCAGCCATGCCTCATACATATTACTTTCCTACCCCTCCCATTAGACCCCATCCTGAAACCCTCAAAGCTGAGCGGACAGCTTTAATTTCAATTTGCATTGATTTCCTTTTATAATAATAAACCACCCACAAACACAGGCAAACTTATGACTTGATTTAAAGCCAGCTTTCTGATGTGTCTCCAGCTTTGCCTTCTGACTTTCTGTCTGTGCAGATGTAAATTATTCAGCGAGGGGTGTTGTAGACATGCCTCCTTTATTAACATCAGTGGGACTTGTGAGGCTGAAGGAAAATCTACCCTCCCCACAGGCATCTCATGTTGGAAATTTACACTTTATGACTGTGTAGAGGGACCATATATCACCCCACTCTTCATAACTGTTGTTCACTCTCCGGAAGGGGAGGAAAATAAAAAGAGAAAAAAGGACAGAAAAAAGAGAGGAAAAAAAAAGACAACAAGAAGAGGAAACCTGTGGTGTTCTTTGCATTATACATGTCCTTTGCCACATTAAAAAGGAAAAAAAAAAAAAAGAACACAAAAATAAAATATGCTCTGCTAGTTTACTACTCAATATAGTCCAAATATAAAAGGCAAGTAAGTTCCCAAAAGTGGGTGTCATTTGTGATGCTGTAATTATTCACACATAGACTCTTACGGTCTGTGTAGTACTTACTGAGTGATTTTGTAAAACATGATTTGCCCAGATATG
This sequence comes from Zonotrichia albicollis, assembly GCF_047830755.1. Classification (NCBI taxonomy): domain Eukaryota; kingdom Metazoa; phylum Chordata; class Aves; order Passeriformes; family Passerellidae; genus Zonotrichia; species Zonotrichia albicollis. The sequence continues at coordinate 10,032,047 of NC_133860.1, forward strand.
ATCCAGTTGGTGCCTTGTAGCCTTCTCTAGATTTCACTGCAGAGTGGATTGTTAGTCAAGACACCAACAGCCCACCACTAGAATTTCGTGTGATCCACGCTGAAGCATTATTTGGCCCATGGGCAGAATAGTATCATCATTGTTGCAAAGCACAGAATAATAAGGCAGAGACATATACTAACAGTTTGGGATAGCCAGATTCATCTGATTCATTTTAATGAGCAACTAGGCCAGCAAAGCAAACCCAACCATCTGTGCTGCAAAGACACTGAATGCTGGAATTTTCTTCCCCCTTCATCGTCATATTGCTATATCAGCACATGTGTTAACTTCAAACCTTTCCCATAACACATGTGCTCCAATTGCAATCATTTGGATGCAATTTGGTTTATGCTTCCATTTCCCCCCTGTTGATACGAGCGGGGCGGTTGCTGTTGCCGTTGGAAATGCTTTGACATCTCTGTCTCCATTTCTTAATGTTTTTCTCTGTGACCTTGTCCAATCAAATCTAACAGGTACTGGCACAAGCTTTTGTGCCTTGATCTGAAAATACGCACAATTATGTGCTAGTTGTTTTGTGAATGGTAATTGATGGTGCTTAAAAAACACGCATAAATTTCCCAGCGAGGTAAACAAACAGGCAGGATCCTTGGTGCAGGATGTGAAAGTGCAGGAAAAGGCATCTTACATATTCTTTCATGGAATATTAAACTACCCAGCTTGAATTAAAGCCAGGTGACCTGCAAGAAAATACAAGTAAATAAAAAGGTCCTGGTCTCATAGAAGAAACCAACAGCAGCCCTAGAGCTGGCAGCTCTTTCAGTCATTATTGTCTTTTAATGGAAATTAAAAATTAAAAAAAACTCAGCTCATTTGCTGCTGTTCACCAGTTCAGGCTTTCAGTTTGTGTTGCTGTTCACCTCTGACTTCCTTTGCAGCTGTAAAGAGAGAAAAAGTCATTTAAAATCTCCAGTACACTGTCCTCTGTTCAAAACACTACAGCCTCTGCACACTGAGCTGTCCCTCCCTCTCCAATGGAAGGAACACGGGCTGATGGAGCTCCCTGTCCCACACCTCACTTAAAACCTTTATTTCTGCAAGATGTGTGCAGAGACACAAGCAGCCCATCAGAAATGCAACCAAAAGCAGGCCTAAGGGGGCAGATGGAACCCCTGACTAAGGGGGCAGACACGTTCCTTGGCAGTATGGGCAGGGTGACCTTTGGAGCTGGGCTCTCCGTGGCCACATCTGTGTGTCCTACCTGATGGAAACCTTTATTAATGCAGCTCCCCTGCATCAGAGGCATAAACAAGTGCTTGTGTGTGGCTTCTCACCCGCCTGAGTGGATGCATCAACTCATCTGACACTAATTCAGGGATTTCTCCAATTGCTTGGGGCAGCCATAACCCAATTATTAAAATTATTATTGGCTTAAAACGAGGCACACGGAGCAGTGTTGGATGCACTGATTCATGATAATTGTGATAACACCATTTCTCTCTGCCGAGCCAGAGGCATTTGGGAGCTGATATTTGTTCCATTAACAAGCAAGGATGTTACAATGCTACCAGGTGAAGCATATTACAGGTGTTAAATGACTTGAGTGAACAGAGAACAGTGTCAATAGTTGAATAATTTTGATTATTAGCTTGTTCAGTTGAAGGTGGCAGGATAATAAGCCTGTGTGAGGGAATTATATGGTGGGGGAAAGAGGAAACCTAGATAATGGACAAAATGTGGTCATGTTTAAAAATAATGGCTACATTATGTCTTTGTGCTCCTTCTGTGGTGAGAGGATTAGGCTGTAACATTCACATGGATATGGCAATGCTGTGTGAGAAGTTTAAGGGAATATCCATAATTTAATTCATGTTTTCAGAAGTCTCTCTACACTTATTCTGAATTTTTCTGCTAGCTTAATAACCTGCTGCCTCGGTTTCTGTTAGAAAAAACAGAGGTGCCTTCTGCATTTTTTGAATACTACTTGTGGTCTTGCATGCCTTCTAAGAGCCTCTTTCTTCACTTCTGTAAGGTGTTTTATTCTTGCCCCCCTGAAATATTAACTGAAAAATAATTGTTGCTGATTTTTGTTTTTGCAGAAAAGCATTGGTAACATTATAATGGTTAATAGATATTAGGGTATAACAACACTGAAAAAACTTTATAATCAATTTTCCTCTGTGCCATTAGCCTGGTAAGTTTTGGATAAAAATAAATTTTTTAAACAGAGAAGCCTGAAATGGAGTGTTCCAGGATAACCCTTTGTTCTCCCATCTAGACCTGGATGAAACCGCAGTGATAAAGTCCTCACCAATCCCCCCAAAACCAGCATATTTGAGTTAGCTTGTAAGGGAAAAAAAAAAAAAAGATGATTCTCAGAGAAACCCACAATATGTTGTTTTATTGAGACAATTGAAATATTTCATTTCACCACAACAGATTAGACACCTGAACAGAGATGTCTAAATTCATTTAAAAACGTTGGAGTGTCTGACATCTGCATGGGCGTGAAAGATGCAGCCCAGGAGCCACTGAGGACCAACACCTTTGCCAAGTGATGGCTGGAGGCTGGAGGCTGGAAGCCCAAAGCATGCAGGAGGATAGAAGAAACATCAAGATTTTGCAGCATAATAGCCCCCAGAGAATCAAGGTTCTTGGTTTCACAACACCCTTCTTATTTTTTGTTATTCTTTTTGTGGTTTTTTTTCCTGCACGATGAAGCCAATAGATAAAGAAAAATACAAAAAGTGAAAATTCACTGCATTTGAAGTCACTGAAAAATTCTGTCCTACTCAAGGGTATTTTGGGTTTTGGGCAGAAAAAATACTCCCATCTCTCCCTGCCTTCCAAAACCAAACAGAACTAAATATTTTCATTTCCTCTTCCCTACCCAAATATTTGCAGTTTATTTTTTTTTACTTTGGGACAAAATTGCCTAAGACCCTAAACATTGTTTAATGAACTTGTGGCAAAAAAAAAGTGACAAAACCACAGCAGAATAATTTAGTAATTTAGATGATTATGTGGGCGATAAAAATTAATCCCAATAAGGATTTATATAGCTACAATATTATTTAAAGCTTATAACTGTTTGCTAATTGGCATCATTAATGAAAATTAATGTGGGTATGCACTTAAGTATTTCACCCCTTAATGAGGAAATGGACAGTGATGTGAAATACTACTAATAATTAATACTAATATTTTCTAAGACAAATACCACATCCAAGGCTTTGCCAAGAGAAGAAAATGAAATTATCCAGCCTGTGTGTGGCGGCCATGAGTTAACATTCTAGCTAGAGCTGTTGAGAATAACCCTTGGTGATGCAGACACATGAGAAAGAGATCCCGTACCATGGAAAAGGCAGTAACAAGGCTGAGCCTGAGGCAGAAGTTTCTAATATGTCACGTTGGACATTTTAGTTTGCTATCTGTAATTCGCACTTGCATTTGCAAACCCAGATCTTATAATTTCCCCCTCACTGTGTGGTGGAAAACAAGCACAGAGGAATGAGGAAGAGGCCTTGGCAGAAGGACTGAGAAAAGGTGCAAGGGGCATTACGAGGACTGCAGGTCTTGTAGGTAGATCCATGTAGCAAATTCCTGTAGCAAAGCTGGAATTCCATGTCATCTACCCGGGATCATAATGCATTCAGGTCTGCTTCATATCAAAGGCATCCTACATTCTTGCTTGAGAAGCATGAAATACAAGAATACATTTTTGAGACCCCATAATTTTCTGAATCTCAGACACCTTGCTCAATATTTAGAATGTACCACAGCACTTCCTGGTTACAGTCCCAAATATTTCTCTGGAACATATTTATTTACGACAATTTTTTTTTTAAGGTTTTAGAAATCTTTTTCTGACATTCATATCAAATGTTTGTCATCCAAGAAAGTCCTAAGAAAATGAGTGGCCCAATTTTATTTGAATTCTTTTTTGTTATAATATTTTAAATGCCACCTCCATCTTCCCTAGGAGAGCATGATAACAAAAAGCATAAGACTGGAAATTTTATCAGTTGGATGAAATAAAGGATCAATAGTAAGAACTAGAGTCAGTTTCTAGCTGAATATTCAAGGACATACCCATTCACTCAGGTTTTATTCTTTTTCCTTGAATCCAATTAATCAAACTTTAATTCATGGCTATAAAACTTCAATTATTTCAGAGCAGAGAACATTTTTACCCCATTTGTAAAATAACACATAGAATACTTCCTTATTATGAATTAAGGAGGGCAGTTGCATGTTCCTGGTGCCCTGTTGAAGCTTTGTCATTTAGCACAAAAATTTTCAAGATTCCTCAGATGTAAGGAAGGAAAATAGATTAAATTCCTGCAGGGAGGAATTGAACATAGCTTTCCCAGTCCTGGAGGGCTTCTATAACCACGGTGTTACTGTTATAAAGACAGTTTCTATCATTACATTTTCAATCTCACTCTCTGGAGGGAAGCTAGATGAAAGACTTACAGAATGTAACTTGGATTCACTGTATGTACTCTTCTGAAATACAGCCATGAGATCCAGGGATTTTATTTTTTTCTTATTTATTTTGTTCTGGTCTACGAGTCCACCCACAGATTAAATTGCTTTTATCAATTATGTCTTGGGGTGACATAATGAAAATTAATTGTTATTTGTAAATTGCAGTGATTTTTGGCATAAATTCCACTGAATATGCAAGGTCTTTCATTGATGTAACTTGTTTGACCATTTTCAGGCATTACATGGAGTAACTGGAAGTTAACCCCCTTGGGAGTTAATTTACCTTTCCATTATCCAATACACCTTGCATTCAGAAAAGTATCTAACCAGGTTCCTCTTCTTGCTATGGTTTCTGCTCTTAAAATTGATTGAGAATTTATACATAGAATTGCTCAAGTTTCCTTACAAATCTCACAGCAAAGATTATCCAAGTGAAACATTGCATTTTTCATCGACTCTCCACCATTTCTGCTTTTACACCCAAAGCATTTTTAAGGAGCAAGTTTAAACATCGCTGTAGAGAGGTATGGCACCTTTTGCCTTGCCCTTGTTGTATATGATTAAATGAATGCAATGAAAGGAATTAATTCGCCCTGACTATGAAATGCCATCAAAAGACTAATTTTTTTCTATCTGTCTTCCTCTGCCTTTGTGTTCTGAGTTTTGCCCTTCTTCATGATGACTCACCCTGGTAGAATGTTTTCCCAAGGGATGTTTGTCTAGTAGGTAAGTGATTTTATTTCAGATCTTGGTTAGAAGGTCACCTTTTGCCTGTTTACTTTGCTTTGCAGAGGTTTTATTCATCTTTGTGCTCAAAAACCCTTTCCAGCATCCCTCCTATTATCTGTTATATCCTGCTATGTTATTATCAAAATAGGCTGACTTGTAATATTGTATTAATTACTTTTGAAAATCCAGCTTGTAGATGTTTCCACCTGGGCTCTTATAATAAGTTGTTTGGGTTTTTTTAAAACCATATTAAAACAAAACAAAAAAAACCAAAACAAAACAAAAAAAAAACCAAAAACAAACTCCTGCCAAAACTATAGAGAGAAATTTATAGAAGGAAAATTTATATTTAGGTTAAGCATAAATTTTTTGCCATGAGGGTAGTGAGACACAGTCATGAGTTTGGCTTTGACCGTCCCATCCCTAGAAATGCCCAGTCAGGTTGGATGGGGCTTGGAACAGCCTGGGATAGTGGAAGGTGTCCCTGCCCATGGCAGAGGGTTGGAGCTGGATAATCTTTAGGGTTCTTTCCAATCCAAACCATCTCATGATGTTATTTTTCTATGAAATAGGCAATTTTAGAGTGAAATTTAATTGGATAAAAGTGCATAATGTAGGACAAAGCAGTCACCCTTTAAAGCAATTTTTTTTTCCCAGAGAGAGACAGTGATGAGTACCTCAGACAGAGACATCTGTATTGTAACCATCCAAAGCTAAGGAAGATGAATCCCCTCCAGAAAAGAGAACTAGTAGTATTGTATCAAAGACCACAAGAATATATTTCCTTTCTCTACTCTTCAAGGCAGAGGGGAATGCAGTGGAGCTGGCCACTCATCACAAATAAGATAAAAGGCACAGCCAAAGTGAAGAGATTAGCACAAAGCCATATGCTGAACCTCCCAAAGCTGCTGACAAATAATGTTGAACTTCTAACAAAATTCTAAAATTCAAAGCCTATTAAAAAAAAATTTAAAAAAAATTATATATATACATATAAACATATAAATAAATCGTGAGGGTGGGTACATGAAGGAGAGGGGACTGGGGGGAAGACAAGTGATATTAATTTAGTAAATTGTTCAGTGAGAAGGGCTATAGCTTGTCCCTTGAGGTTGTTAAGTGTTCTGTATTCAGCAGAAGAGGAAAGGTTTTCATCACCCTTCCTATCACAGAGATATTTGGGCTGCCTTCTCTCCAACTTACTTAATATCCTCATTTACATCTAGATTTCTGACTTCTATAAAAATTGGGCTCCTACTCCACTGTCCTGCTACATGCTGCCATTCTCCTGTCCATCATTAAATTATTGACTTCTTCTCTTCCTCCTCCCTTCTTTTCTCTCCTTCCCCACCCTGCATCTCCCAGAGGTATTTGCATTTGTGTGGCAAATACACTGATTCTTTTCACATGGTTTGCTCCAGCATGACATGAACTATTTAATTGTAAATTATTAAGTCATCTGTACTTTCCTGAAATGATTCACAGTGGAATGACAGGAAATTATTCCTAGTGGAGTGACAGGATATGATATGATGAAATCACGATTCACATGTAAATTGGATGTCTGCTGATAGAAATCTGAAGTCCACTGAGAATTCACAAAAAGAAAATGCTGCAAGGCTTATCCATTGGCTAGATAATTTATTAATGGATAGCCCTTGTTTTAATACTATCTACTCTTAGTTGTTAAAACCCCAGGGGGATATTTTTTCCTTTCCTTAGTTACAGCTTGATGTGAAAATTTTAGATAAACAGCACCACTGCTAGTTTTTATACACACCCCTTTATACATATATAGGTATATGTATATATGAATATATATATATGTGTGGGTGTGTATATAAGATATACATGTATGTATATTGTCCCCTTAAGTATCTCAATTGTCAGCCAAACTCAAACACATTATTCATATGTAGATATAATATAAATATTAAATGCATGTTTAAAAAAAAAAAAAATATATATAAGATTGACCGCTAGCTGGCATAATTTACTGTATTTTATTACTTGGATGAAATCATGCCAGTTTTATCCATACTGATGTTCTGTAGACCACAGATTAAAGTGCACACAGACTCTGTCATGCATCTTTATTTTTGTTCCTTCTACAAAGCTGTCTGCACAAATAATCTCTTTTGCTTCCTCTGATTCACTTTAGAAGTGTTACGTTAATTTTAAATGTAAATTGCAATAATTAAATCTGACCTTATAAACTATCAGATGTGATGGGAATTTCCCTTCCTGATTTTTTTTAATCTTAAATTGGAAAGGAACCAGATCAAACAAGCAGGGAATTTCAAAGTCAAAACAAATACCATCCATGGCTAGGGACTCTGCTACAATAACAAAAAAGAAAACATATGTATGTATGTGTTTGTGTTGTGCGTGTATAATATAGATGTTAACCACAAAGTATCCAACATCTTTAAATTTGTTTGTAAGACTGGCAGTAGCTCATCTTTTGTTGTTATGGTGAAGAAAAAAAAAATCACCTCACAATCAAAGTGACCCACATAGATATATGTATTTTTTTTTCTTTCTTTAATAATGGATACTTTCAGATACCTCCTAAGGTCCTATTCCTCCTGTCATGTTTAAAGGGTTTATTGTTTCCAGAAAAGCTTTTGCTGCTCCCACTGGAGACTGAGCTGATCTAAGGTAATATTAATTCTGTGCCTCTCGCTTGTCGGAACTCGACTTCAAACGGAATAAATGAGATGAGAGCTGAAAGAGAGGTTATGCAAGCTGTCATCCTCCATTGTGTTGGAGGCATCAATGACTCTCAGAACAAATTAGGTGTCACTCTACTAAATCGCAGTCAGAAAGGCAAATCAGTTTATAGAAGACTTATTTGGTCTCCTGGAAAGCTCTTGCATTCAGAGCACAGTTAATCTTCTTTTTCTTTCAGTAAATTTAAAAATCCTCATTTTTTATTTCTTTTTAAATCAAGATGAAGCAGAATTTCCTCATGATGAGTCATAATGTTCCCCATACAATTTATGCTGATTAGCTCAGTCTAATTTCTCTTTCTTTAAAAGGAGAAAAAAAAAATAATCCCACAGAGGTTTGTTTCACTCCTAAAAGAGAAGTGACTACATGTGTTTTATTAGATTTCTTAATTTGGGGATTGTGGCTTGGGAAAGAGGTCTGTGGTGAAAAGAGCGTTTGAAGAAAGAAAGGAATATTTGTGAAGCTTGCCAAGTATGAATTATTCCAGTTTTGTAAATCTCACTGATTCTATTCATTCTTTATTAAGTGATTCAACTTATAGAAAAGGGATAACTACCTGTTTAATAGTTTCTCTGGCACTTGATTTAACACATTTTATTTTATTAATTTTCTTCCCCCAGTAAAGAGGCTAAAGGGATTTTGCAATATAGGTTGCACAAGAAACTTTTTTTTCTTTTACAATCAAGCAATGTGCTATCAGGTTTTAACAGCAAAAGGCATGCTCAGACAGTATTTGAGAGAAGAAAATTGCCATGTTTTGTGTTGGCAAGATCAGGACAACTATGGAATACAACTCACATAAACTGAGGTACCTATTCTAGTTCAAAAATTTGTCTGTGCAAGGAGCGAGTATGGTGCAAGAGGAGCAGCTCTGCAGAGTGAAACAGCTGCAGCTGAGGGCAATTTTGCATTTTAAAATTTTTTTTTCAGATCATATTTAGTCTACACCTATGAACTGGAATACAACAGGATCTGTAGAGCATCAAACATATTATTCAAGAAAAATTGTTAAACTTTAAATCAGTTTTGCCTGATATAAAAGATTTTGAGACTCCTCTATGTCCTCAAAAGTATGCTCTTTTGAGCATAAAGAAATGGGTGATTGGACATTAGTTTCTCATAAAGTTCAAAATAAATGGAAAGCACAGATTCCTAAAACTAAATTGGTTCTCAGGAGTCATTATGTCACTTTGTGATTGAAGTTGTGACTTGGGAATCCAGTGTAAAGTTTCCAATGACAAATCACATTTGATTTCCTGAATTTTAGAGAAGTCTTTAAAGTTTGTCAGAGCTACAGTTATTAGGCTTTCTGTGGAAGACACAAAGGGAGCTAAGTGATAAAAACGGGGTTTAGGGAAGGCCTGAAGCTTATGTAAGTGTTTCCTAAAGTTCCTAGTGGGAAATGCGGAAGAAAACCCAGAAATTAACTCCCCTTATCAATGGTTATCAAAATAGCTAATCTTCTCCTCAAGTGAAAAAAGACAACGCAAACAGAGAGGAAACAGAAACTCTCCTTCTCCATTGCAAATGACAAAAAACCATCTATGCACTCCATGGGTGAGGAGTTCTGTAACTGAAGGATCATTTTGCTTTGAAACACAGACTTAAAATCACTTCTCTTACCTTTTTAGCAATGTATACTGAGACCATACACAAATTGGATATTTGAAAATTAGGCTTTATGAAGCACTGCTGCTGAAATGTTTCTGCATCAGGAGATAAGCAGTGTGCTTTTGAACCTCCTCAGGCACAGGGGGGATCTGAGTTCCACGTGCTGGAAGGTGGATCTAAGACTTAAGACATAAAAACATAGTTAATTCCCTTCATTCCAACTTTAAAAATAATAATAATAATAATAAAGACTTTTGCCTGAGCTTGTTTGTTTGTTTTCATAAAGACAAGACAGATGGATTATGTTTGAACATCCCAAATGGAAGAATATTCCTCTTTACTGGCAATGTTAAGATGGAAAGATTTTGAAGTAAGAAGGATATTCCTCAGCATGACATAGAATAACAGAAGTTTGGAAGAGGCTTCTAAAGTCATTGAGTCCAACCTTTAGCCCAGCATTTCCAGGACCACCACTAACCCATATCCCCTGAGTCACGCCTGCATATTCTTTGAACACTTCCAAGCGAGATATTACCACCACTTCCTTGCAGATAGCCCCCCAAAAATTACTAATTCTCTACCTCCCCCTCACAAAATCCATTCTGTGTATCTTGCCACAGTCACTAGGAACCTAAAAAATTAAGCTGTGTGTTAAAAAATGGATCAGAATTAAAATGTTGTCTTATGAGAAGTCACATTCCCAGGGAACATCACAAGAACTCAATGCCTTAGTGTTTCTGGATTGTAAATTGCTATTGTAAAGTAAGATTTCCAAGATAAAAGGAGGAAGTCGGATCAATATCAGTGTCAGTTCTCTGATATTCCAGTGATGACATCTCCCTTTATTCTCAGTACATTGTGAAGCCTCCTGAGCAGAGGTTCTAAACAGGCAGCTAAACATTTTCTATAAACATTTCTTCCAAATAACAAACATGTTTGGTTTGACTGAACTCATACATCATTTATACTCCCTTTCTCTTGATATTTTGGCTATTTGGATAACTAGAAAGATTCTTTGCAGAACTAGCTCAATTTTAAGCTCATATTGCAAACTATTTGGAAAAAAAAATTCATACTAATTTTAGGGAGTACCCATAGTGTAGGAGTCACTTTGGTGAGTTTGATGTTCACAATAAAGCAGAGGAAGGAGCTTTCAGACCGTGAAGCAGCACAGGCCTGATCATCCAGAAGATAGTGAAGAGAGGGACATCCTTTCTAGCTGAAAGCTGTCTTATCTTATATTCTCCTCCTAAGATAGGGGTGAAAATCAAGGTTAATCTTTCATGCAAAAAAGATGTGCTTTCACATGTGCTGATGTTTCTGGAGATAGGAGTAAAGTTCTCACAAAGGCAAGTGATGAAATATCTTTGTATGTAGCTCCCTAACTACTCAGAGATAAAAATGACAAAATATCTTCCCATAGATAGAAATTTGAAAATTCCTGAAAATGTTGAACTGTGTACCTAACTATAAACATGTAGCTTTTGGGGGTTTTTTTGTTGTTTTTTTGTTTTTTTTTTCTCAGACAGCAACAAGGCTGATGTTTACCAAATGGAATTTCTAGAGATGTTTGAAAGTTAATATATAAATAAATCCCCCAAGAAAAAGGTATTTCTCGGACAAAGGGGAAAAAAACACACTGTGTTTACCACACAAATTGTATTCAAAGCAGTGAGAAAAGCTAGGCATGCTGACGCTGAACCACGCTTATGGTTTCACTTATTTGATGTGTTCATGGAGTGCATCAAACATGGGCTGGGAATCGGGGAAAGATGGGAAACAAAGGGAAGGAATAAATAGTCAGTGGCACAAGGTGAACAGTGGGATGCCTCACCTCATTGTTCTGCATTAGATCTCGTGTTTGAAATCTGTATTAATGATCTTGAAAGAGGGTAATACTGAGGTTAGCAAAACTTGCAGATGACACAAAGTTATTTAGCAAGCACAGACCAGAGAGATCCATGAGGAACTTCAAAGAGACTTAGCTAAACCATGTGGGGGCAAATGAAGTTCAATGCCAGTAAATGCAAAGTAAGGCATACTGAAGGGAAAAAAATAAATTAAACTACTTGTACATCTGACAGGGGTATACATTCACTGTCTCAACCCAGGAAAGGAATCTGGGTATCAATGAAGACAGATTTCTCTACCATATGCAGATGTAGTTTTAAGAAAAAAAATTCAAACAAGATGTGAGGCTTCATAAGAACTGAGATGGGGATTGATGCAGTAAATACTGCACAGCTAACCTATAAATCAAAATGTGGTCTCATCTGGAAAAATTTGTGAAGTGTCATTTCACTACTGTAAAAAAAAGAAAAGGAAAAAAAATGACAAATGAAAGTGATCCTTTGGGGAACAAAAAAAAAAAAAAAAAAAAAGAGGGAACAAATCTGTCATGTAGAATGATTGAAAAGATTGGGAAGAGTTACCTTAGAAAGGAGAGGGACAAAAGGACATAATGAAAGGATAAAAATAAATTACTGAGGGAAGATAAATTAGGTGCTTCTCTCCTCAGCTAGTGACAGGACAAGAGAATGTGCAATAAAATTAAGGAGGCTGGCAAGTTCAAAACAGATAAAAGGAACAGTGGCCTTTTATTTTTCCTATAAAGTGTGATTAAGCTGCAGAACCAGCTAATAACTAAAGGACAGTTCAAATAAATATTTAAACAGTTAACAAGAATTGCTAAAGTAGAAATAAAAAAGCCAAATATTTTTTGGGAAGTATCTGAAAGCTCTCTTTTTAAAAATAGGTTTCTTGATCTTTCCTTTGAAGAGCTCTTCTAGTTTTTTGTCCAAATCCCACAGATTTTGAGGAAAGAGAACTTGGGGACCCCATACTGGGGTTAGTTCACATAATGTGATTTCTGTATTTGAGCACACTGAGCATCAATCTTCATTCTCTGTACACAGAATGTTCCTTAAGCTTTGCACCTGATCTGAAAAATATCTGTTTCCAGACATTCAGCCAGGAAAAGTTCCTTGGCACCAGCATGACCATTTAGGAGGAACACTTAAGGGTCTGAGTGATGGCCCATGTTTACTGTTCCAAATTCTTTCATTCATGGTGCTCCCAAATCGTAGAGTGAGAGTCTGGGCTGCAGGGATTCAGGATCAGCCACATGAGAGCAACATGTGCCTTGCTCTGAACTGTGCACAGAGCCAGGCTGCCTGCACTGGTACAACATGTGATTATTTGTCCTCCCCCTCTCCTGGGCTGCTTGCTTCATCAAATCATCCATATTTATCTTCCAGACTCCAGGTTTGCCCACTGAAGGTGTGATGGATGCCCTTATGTTTGTAGGCTGTCAAACACAACAAGGTTCCCACCTCACTGAAGCCTTAGTTTGTGAAACACCAGAAACCTGAGGAAGTATCTGTCCATCTAGGGGAAGGAGCAAAGGAGACACGTTCCTCCCTTCAATCATGAATGCCAGCCTGGAGTACCCCAACATCTGACACTGTGAGTGGTGACCCAAACCTCTGCTGTCTGGCAGCTCTCTGACACTCCTCTTTACAGTCATTAAAATGGAAATGGCATCTGACAGACATGAACATCATTTCACCTCCAGCTCCCTCAATTATCTCCTCTTTCCACTGCCCTCCCACTCTCTGTGTGGTGAGAGAAATATGTTTTCAGAACTGTCATTTTAAAGAGTAAATACTTGAACCATCAATAACTGCATGCACTTTGCCCCAGCTGAATGAAAACCTCCTTTGTGAGCGCGGAAGCAAATGATGCACAGTTAAGTAGAAAGAAGCTACCTGAATGTACTTATTGCAGCTAACTATTTCTGTATTATGATAGCCTGTTTCCAGTAGATCAAAGAAACCTGGCAGTGTTGTTTTTTTCACACTGTGAGAAGCACAAACATCATTTAAATGCCCCCTCAAAATATTCATGCATCAAAAATCCGTTGAAGGCTCAGTCTATTCCCAAGCTGGCTTTCAGCCAACATTGTTATGTTGTTGCTGCATCATGATGGAAATAGCAGACAGTAGAAAACAACAAACAGCAGAGAAGACAAGTCTTTTAAAACAAATCCAAATAATTAAAAACAAAACAAAAAAAAATATTTTAGCACTGTTTAAAATTTCGGTGATAGCAGAACTCGATGATTGTTCTGTTATTGATTTAGTTTTACAAAATGAATTTTTAAATGCTGAATTTTAGGGTCCTGTATTCAGAGTTTTTCTAAATCTCATTCTGATGGTATTTATTTTGTTCTACAAAATATATATAGCACATGGATGCATTTCTCACTTGATGGAAGTGCTGTAGCTTCCCTGAAGCTGACAATTACCTCTTTCATAATGAAGGTCAAGTAAGTAAGGAGATTGAAGGTAAATGGAATTTCTCAGTGTCTGGTGAGCTTTTTCCAAGACAAAGGGTGAATCATCTTATGTCAAACCAATAATGTCTGCATGACCTCATATCTGAGAGAGCCGTGGATTCTCGAGTAGATGGAGAATCTAAGTTGTTCCAATGTTTAGCTGTCCTCAGCTAATCTTATATTAAAAAAAAAAAACAAAAACAAAAACAAAAAAACCTCTCATGGCAATCAGAGAAGACTTTTTGGAGAACACAAAGAGGAAATTTGTGTCACTGAGAGCAAAAAACACCCCTCAGTTAAAATGCCCTTTGCTTTGCCCACCCGGTCCTGTGTGGCTGTGGTCCTGGGCTTTACCTGCCTAACAGGGCTCCCATGTGCAGCCAGAGCACACACACTGACGTCTCTCACAAGCAGCAATGTCCAAATCTCTTTCTATTCATTCCATGAAATTCATCAAAACCTAGCATGTCATCATCCTCCCAGGAAGAAGTCCAGGCTGTGCTGAACCTGGACTGTCTCAAAGGTTTCTTGACAAAGATATTGGTAATCCCTGTCCTCTGTGTTGAAACTGAGGCACTGTGTATCCAGAGCTGCAGCAGGTACAGAGACCCTCAGAAGTGTAGCCTGATTAGATTTCAACTGCATGGATCTGCATCTGCTTTTCAACCCTCATTTAATAACATATATGTGTATATATATATGTATATATATATATATATATACACACATATATACTTTTATATATATATGCGCTTGTATATACATATATACACATATATATGCTTGTATATATATATATATAAGCATATATATTTTTTGCCTTACTATGGTATGGGTCTATGCACATGTATAATCTTAACTCTGGAGCAAGAAATAACATTCAGAATTACAATTGCAGATTCATCAGGGCTGGAAAAGACCTCCAAGGTCTTTAAGTCCAACCAGCTCAGTCTCAGATGGACTGTCAGTCTCAGATCAAGTCCAAGATGAATGGCACCATTCCCAAACCTGCTCCAGAGGACTGCTGGTGGAACGTATACACTGATTTCATAGAATATTGAAATATTTTATGTTGGAAGGGACCTTAAGGCTCATCTCATTCCACCCCATGCCAGGGCAGGGATACCTTCCACTATCCCAGCTTGCTCAGAGTCACATCCAACCTGGCCTTGGACACTGCCAGGAATATGGAATCTACAGCTTCTCTGGGCAACCTGTGCCAGGGCCTCACCACCCTCACAATTACAAAATTATTCTTAACATTTATTCTAAACTTGCTCTCATTTTGAAGCCATTGCCCCCTGTTCTATCATGATGTGGTTATGATCATTAATAGAAATGTTTACATAGAAATGTGTCTTTAGACTAGGAGGAAAAATGACTCATTAGTTTAGATGCCCATGAGTCCTGATGGTTGTGAAAATAACCCACCCGAAATCATTCAGACTTATGCAGATCAGATTTCATCAAGACTTTGAGGGATCTCCTTGGAAGTCTTGATTTCTCAGCTTCAGCTCTCCCGTTCACATTCTTCTCTGGTGACTTCCAACACCATTCTCTGACTTTTCTCCATTCTGTGCAGCCATGGTGCCCTGGAAAGCTCTGTGGTTGGAGTGCAGCACATGGGAACCATGCAAACAAAGGACCTTTGACAAATCCTTGCTGTGAGCAGGGCAGCCTGCCCCACTCCACTCTCTGCCCTTCAGCACTTTCGCCATCAGTTCTTTGGCTCCCTTGCAAATTCACGTGGAATTCATTGCTGGAGATCATCTCCCTGGTCCTGATGCCTTTTAGGCAAGGCAGGGCTGTCATTTCAGGCCTATGAGCTATATTTGCTGGTTGATGGATGCCTCCACATTGCCAACTGAAAATCATCCAGAAGTCAGCTATAGCAGATGTGCCATGTAATTACACTGTCAAAGAAGAATTCCAGACATTGGCCTGGTAATTTTAAGAATCCATTTCTGTCCATCAGAACATTTCCATTATTTTTTCCTAGATATTAAGCATTTCAGCTCTTTTCTTTATTTTTTCTTTTTCTTTTTTTTCTTCTTTTTTTGTTTTCATTGTGTTGAGATATGCATTTCAGCAGAATTTTAAGACAGAAAAGCCAAGATGGCTCTCATGTGATATTATGCCTATGGCTGACACATCTTGAGCTAGCAGCCTCATCACCCTAATCACCCTTCTTACCCTCCTTGAGGCATGTGAGACAGAGACTTGCTTGCCATCCTTGAGAACTGAGAAGGCACAACTCACCCACTGGAGTGGTAATGTTTTACATCTCCAGGTAAGGAAGCTCGCAGTTCAACTGGCCTCTAATTTGGGGGGCTTCATTTATGAGACTAAATGCAGGAGAGCTGAAGCCACAGACAGACAAGGAGGCCCATTTCTTTTTCTTTATTAGACCTCAGACGCAGCGTGAATGAAAGCACGAGGTGTCAGAGTGCCAATGTTATAGCATCTGATATAGTGTGCTTTGGGCACCCTCACATTCAGGACAGTTGCTTAGCAACTGGGATACAGGCTGAGGATGTAGAGTCTGGGATCTTTTCTCTGCCCAACACGATTAGCATGACTTGGATAAATTACTACACCTTTCTGTATTCCTCTTTCCCTTTATACATTTATTTATTCTGTCTCCTACCGAATGCTTCAGCAACTCCTTTGAAGATATCACAGCCTTCATGTAATGAAATTATTCATCTCCCATGAAGCTGCAGATCCTGGACAATGGCTCAGGTGTCACCTCCTTTTGCTACCTGTCTTTCACAGGTGATCACCTTCTCCTTAGCTGTGTTCGTCACCAACACAAAAGAGCTGCCACATTCACCACCTAGTAGTGGGAGCATTTCAGCGGGGAAGCGCTTTTTAGTCTGTGTATGAAAATTTCTGAGCTCAAACCATTTCCAAAAATCTAAGCTGGCACTTGGCAGAATGTCAGTAGACTTTATACAATAACACTATCCAAATAGACATATTAGGAGAACAGAATCTGCAAGACAGCATACTTTTGGCTCTGTCACATATTCATGCTACTGCCACAACCACCAGCACCAGAAAATAAAGACAGGTGGGAGGACAGTAGGGCTAACATTAGACCTTTGTGAAGGCATTCTTTGCTTGACTGATGGTTTGAAACTGCTCATCATGGACAGGGAGCTGCGAGGCTTTGTCGTCCAAGTTAGGAGCTCTGGCTGATCGGCAGATGAATGAAGAGTTGGCTCCAAAGTCTGTAACCCTTTGATTTCATGGTTGTTTTCCACATCCTGATCTCTCTGCAGCTGCCACCTCAAAGAACAGGGTGAGAGTAATTGTGTTGGCTTGCCTCCAAAGCCCGGAGGAGTAGTCACTTGCTACTCTCCCAGATTATCTGCCAGGCAAACAGAAAGGTTAATGATGTAGAGCTTGATTACTCTGGTAGAAAGAAAGCAGCCAGCTTGATCCAAAAATTTTTATTGTGTGTGTAAGGGAGATGCATCAAAAGGGCTCAGAGCTGGAATACGTTGTCTCCTCCATTCTGTCTTTGAACATGGGAGTATTTGCCTTCTGGCACATATGGTCTTGTAAGTAATAGCTTTTTGCTGCGCATACATCTTTTTGCCTGAAGCTTGTTGTTTAATTTTAAGACATTTACAATAGTTTTGTTGTTAAGAAAGCCAGTCTTCTTCAATACCAGCAGAATAAACATTTGAATGTATGCAACCCTGGAACAGATTGAACACCTTTAGTTGAAGTATGTACATATAAATACATGTTTTTATATAAAAATACATACATAAGTGTGTGCGTGAGACGCTGTCTGTGAGTATACATGTATGTGTATGCCATAAACACATGATTTTGGTGTTCATTTCTAAGATAAATGTAAATAAGGTGTATCAAGTGAAATGCATAAGCAATTCCAAAACCCCCCTGGAAAAAGAAAAACAAGAAAAGGAAAAAAGAACAACAAAGTAATGAGAAGCCAAAATAAAAGCAACCAGAATCTGCCATCTAAATAAATGAACGACAACAGAACTACAGGATTGGGAAGATAAAGGAGACCTAATCATGGCTGGAGACAGTAAGATTTGGTCAAATTTAGGTGTTTATAAACGTTGGCTTCCTTTAGTGATGAGATACTGCTTTGTGGAAATGTTTAATATTTAGAAAAGTAACAAAAAATTAACTTTATGAACCCATATAAATTGAAATCTTTCAGCCTTTGGTTGAAAACCAGAATATCTGGCCCAGAACTGAAATACTGAAGCCAAAGCCCAATATATTTTCTTCCACAGTGGTTTATGGACCTTATAATTCAGAAGCATTTTTCTTACATTATTCCATGAGGATTTGATTCTTTGGCAGAATCATATCTTGAATGATACTTAAAGAGGAAAAATTTTTTTGTCCTCCACACTTTACCCTACAATGTCTTCTGAAAAATTTAATTTTTTTCATGTGAAAGAAAATTATTTTTGAGATGGGCTCTACATTTTACCTACCCTATGGTGAAGGACCTGGAGGAAAAGAAGTGCATGATGATTTGTTATCTCTTTTCTCCTGCTGATTCATGATTACTCCAACACAGATTGTGATTTGCAGCTAGTTTAAATGACTTTATCTAAGAAGTTTCCACTTTGCCCTTTTACATTATTCATATTCCAAATAGAATTTAATGTAGTGATCTTTAAAATATAAACTCCAACAAATATGTTTTTTGTTGAGCTCTGGACAGATTTCTCGTTTCTGTTTAACACATTGTTTTAGACTAGATTCTAATGACACTTAATAATTTCAAATTGAGTTTATAATTCTGGTTTTTATGTCAGGTAAGGCTAGACCAGTGGTGCCTGCACTGTGCTCCTTGAGATAGCTGCAGGATCCAAGACCTGGGGACCCTGTCTCAGCCTCAGGATCGTGACTCCTGTCCTACTGTGTTGGCTGCTCATCTTTGTCCCCTTATGTTTTAAAATAAAATGCAATGAACACCTACAAGAGTGTTTCAAGCACGCTTGGGGAATAAAACTTTGTTTAAAAGAAACAAAACATGGGAAAAATCAACGGAGCCTTAATGGGGAAAAAATATGGTGCACTCGCAGCCACTGGGAAAGGAGGAAGATTCTGTAAGGCAAAGGCCTAAAAAATAAGATGAAAAGAGCTCTGTTCATAAGCAGGAGGGATAAAAGTGGGAAAAGAGCGAGGGAAGAAAGAATTCAAGACAAATGTCTCAAAGCAGCTATGGAAAAAGCTCTTCAAAAATACAGAAAATGTTTGGAAAAGCTGAAGGGAGAGGAAGGATGCCACCAAAGTTGCCTGGAAGTCACAAGCTGACAAGTCAAGGCAGGCTTTCAAAAACTAAAAAGTCAGGAAACGTCATTCTTCCTAAACATCTTCTGAGGCCCTGGGGCACAACAAAGGAAATCCACTACAGCTGCATGGCAATTGGTAAATTCTTGTTATCATGCTATGTGCCAAACTCCTTTCTCTTTGCTTCTCTAATTCATCTGTCAGTGTGTGGGGATAATCCAGACACTGAAGGGACTTGTGTGCAAAAATGTCAATTGGGAGACAACCCTCAGCCCTTGATGGGGAGATGTATTTATAAGAAAATCTCAAAATACAGAGTAGAGGAGCAAGGAGCTTGATTCTGGGAGAAAAAGGTGGCAGAGAGTGGGTGAAGAAATGAGGCCAGTTTTCCAAAACACAAGAGTTCAGTAATTAGCCCTAAAGCCATGGCTTTAAAGCAGACCTGAAATGAATTTAATCCTACCATTTTGAGTAAATAATGTTTCGAGTTTCTACAAAACAGAGGCTCTACAGGAAAACATTCATGACTCTAATTTTTGAAACATAAATGATGCGATGTGATGTGTGTTGAAGGAGGAGGATGAGTGTATGTGTGTGTGTGTGCATGAAAACTTAATCTTTTTATTTAACTGACAACGAATACTGTTTTGCTTGATCTCTAGAAGCCACAGAAGAGGATGTGTGGGCTTCCTGAGCTGGCTTAGAGGCCACTGAAGAAACATAGAGGAAAAGAAAAAAAACCAAGAAAAACTATCAGTTTGCTCCTTCTGCTCCATTACCTGCACATCTTCCTTTGCTTAGCAACCATCCTATGTCTGGAATAAGAAATAATCCTTTTCAAAACATTGTGTCTTGCTCTCAGCTGCTGAAAACCTTCCTGGTGGTCCAGGTAGGCCAGGGTTTAAGGCAAGCCAGGCTTGGAGCTGGTGCTGATGTGTGGATGGGGGAGCTGGGAGCAGCTGGCACGGGCACTGCTGAGAGCGAGGGATGCTGCCCAGGGACCCTCCTCTGCAGGAGCCCTCCAGGGGCTGAGCCCAGCAGATTTACAGGTGTTCTGAAGCCTCTTCCTTGTGCTTTCATGTCAGGCATACCTGCCTCCAGGGAGTAAGCCTTCCTTAAAGAGGGGGAGGAATTTGGTATTTGTATTCCCTCACTGTCTTTGTTAATATCCCTGCTAATTATGCCGCTGGAACAAAACTGAACAGAACATTAAACCACTTGTCCCTACAGGAGAAGGGATTTGGGTGAATTAACGTGCCCAAAAGATGTCTGCAAGGTACATTTAGGTACATTTCCTTCGGGAGAACATCTACTCTGTTCCCTTGACTAAAGGCAAATACAGAAGATCACCAAAGTGAATAGTTTTTAAATATCAGTTTCCATTGGTAGCATTTGATGAGACTAGAGCAGGTTAATTTAAGTCTTAAAATAAGATGATAAAACAATTACCTTTTCAAAGACTGACGTCAGTGATAATCTCTTTCTTTTCTTATTTTCATTTTCTCATTTTTAAAGGTGACAAATTTGATGCAGTATTTATTACTCCAAATGGAAATATGATGTGCTTGAGAACAACCTATGAAAACAGGGAATAAAAGGGAAAATACACATTCTTTTTCTCATAAAAATGGTGTTGGATAGAAGATTTTAAGATTACTGTTCCAGTGAGCCTGTTTCTTCTCTTATTTGTCTTTCCTCCATAAATTTACCACAGTGTCACTAAGTAGATGTTTAAATGTGCCTCCAGGCATTACTCTACACCTAATAATCCTAAAGTAAATATATTCTGTGATTGGTACAAGGAAGGAAAGAAAGACAGCATGCTTTTATTTAGAGTGGTATAAAAATCTCATGTAGATTTAAAAGGATAGAGCATTTCACTCCAGATGTCCACAGTTTCAATTATAGTAGTGTTATCAGTAGCAGGTGGAACATTCATGTACTAGAAACTTTAATAAGAAAAAGTTCACAAGATCGTCTTCAGATAAGAAGAGCAAAATAAAGATAATAAACCCAGTAATAGACTATAAGGCCTCTCACACACCTCTTCTAACAATAGTTTTCAGTTTCCTGAAAAACAAGTGATAATTCTTATGTCAGGTGTGCACATTTGGAGATGGAGGATGCTATTTTCACCAAATATCCCGAGCATTGTTTAAAACAAAGGACATAATTACAATGAAAAGCAAAGATTGCTCTCATTTTTCAGACCACAGCTCCCTTCCCTTGCTCAGGGTGGGTGCCAGCAGGTTCACCTTGACACTCTTGCTTGTTTAGGCTACTGCTTTATTTTTGCCAATAAAATAAGTCATTAAACCCATCTTGTTGTCTTCTCTGCTGCTTGGCATGAAGTGGGATGGCAGAGAAGACACTCAGTGCCCACAGTGCAGGTCACTAGAACAGGGTAACTGTGACCATGTTCACAGGGGTCTGAGGATGAGGGAAGAGACGAGGATCTGACTCCACGTTTCAGAAGGCTTTATTTATTATTTTATGATATCTATTACATTAAAACTATACTAAAAAAATAGAAAAAGTATTCTCCTCAGAAGGCTAGCTAAGATAAGAATAGAAAGGAATGATAACAAAGGTTTTTTCTTGGACAGAGAGTCTGAGCCAGTTCACTGTGACTGGCCACTAATTAGAAACAACCAACATGAGACCAATCACAGATGAATCTGTTGCATTCCGCAGCAGCAGATAATCAATGTTTACATTTTGGTCCTGAGGCCTCTCAGCTT
Organism: Zonotrichia albicollis; assembly: GCF_047830755.1. NCBI lineage: Eukaryota > Metazoa > Chordata > Aves > Passeriformes > Passerellidae > Zonotrichia > Zonotrichia albicollis. The sequence continues at coordinate 10,053,980 of NC_133860.1, forward strand.
CTCAAGAGGAAAAAAATCTCAAAGAAAGGATTCTCATAAAAAGCTGTCTGCGACAGGTGACAGAGGGCCACAAAACCAATTTCCAACCAATTCAGGTGTGAGCCAGCCCAGAAACCAGGTGAATCAAGGAGTGGTGGGAGGCTCTGGGGCAAAAAGGTTCCATGAGGGTGCTGAGAGACAAGAGGTTCAAGGAGAACCTCCTCCCTCTCTGCCACGGCCAGAAGAGGGGTTGAAGCCAGGTGGGGTGGTTGGTCATTTCTCCCAGGGAACAAGGGACAGGAGAAGGGAAAATTGCCATTTAATTGCACCAGGAGGCTTAGACTGGATCGGAGGGAAACTTTCCACACTGAAAGAGCAGCTGAGCATTGAAACAGCATCACCCATCCCATCAGCATCATCGTCCAGAAAAGTGTTCAAAATCTGAGTGGACATGGCATGTTGTGCTATGATTTAGTGGTCATGGTGTTATTGGTTGAAGGTTGGACTTGATGATGTTGGGGGTAATTTCCAACCTTTATGATCATATAATTCAATATAATTTTGCCTGAATTGAGGATAGGGGTAGGCAGGATTATAGCTGTATTGAAACAAGTCAGATATTGGTCTGGAAAATCTTTTCACTGCACCATTTCACTACTGATGAGCAATTAGATTTCCAGTAACTCTTTGGTTTTTTATTCACCTGCAGCTGAGTAATTTGTGATGAAAGCATTGATAAATCATTCACATTTTTAAATAAAATTATAAGAATGGTCTGCTGCCTGCTAGTCACAGGAGCCATATAGATTTCTAAGTAATGTTTTCCAAATTAAGGAGCATAATGTGTTTCTTTGGATGTTTAAGTGAGTAAAGATGACTGTTTATTAATTCTAGAGTTTTTGGCTTGGATGCTGTAAATTGTACCTTCCATACATACTATGATCCTGAAGCACTTGAAGTCAACCACATAAATATATGTGAAAATCTTCCCAAAGCTTCTAATCCAATCATTCTTCTATTGCATTGTCTGGTTTTATTTCTTTATTCTTGGTCTATGAGGTCAGGAATCCAATATTTGATTTCTTGAACTGAAAGTTTCTTTGGAAACCTTTCAAAACAAAAGAAAAAAAAAAAAACAAAAGGAAAATAAGAGAAAATAAAGGCAGGAAAAACAGAATGCTGGGCTTTAGCTGATAGACCATTAAAAAATACAACCCAAACCTATAATTTTACAGAAAACAACTAGCTGGGTGTGCTTCTCAATCCATAAAGAGAAACCCAAATCCTTCCACAGTAAGGAAATATTCCTGTGCTTGTTCTCCATAATAAGATTAGCCAGGCCTATAAAAGAACAATTACATCACTACAAAGCATTTTAGGTTTTAATCCTATGAATTCAACTACTGGAGTCACAAAAGACCATTAATTTCTTTTCTTGTGGGGTGTTTTTTTGGAGCCTTTTTTATGACATGTCCAATTTAGGATGATGAGAATGATATGTACCAAGTTTTAGTACACGTAGCATTCATTTGTCTCTGAAGTCTGAGAGCATGTGAGTCATCATAATGGCTTCAGGTTGTAAGAAACATCAATGATGAAAACATTAAACCACAAAAACAAGTTTGCCTTATAATGGTTCATTTACTCTGGAGAAAAATAAATAACTAGATGAATTCTCTTTTAATAACTAGGAAGATTATCATGGACTATTCATTTCATCTGGCAGACATTTGCAGGCTATCTCCTAGAAGATTTTTATTCCTACATCTTTATGAATGGCTGTATGTATTTATTACGCTTTTGTTTACAGCCATGCTATGATTCACTTCAAGATGAAAGGCAGGAAGATCTCTACACAAAAATTCTTGATATTTAACCATAGATGGATGGTGGGACAGAAATTAGAAGAAGATAAATAGCAAGAAGTTTTAAAACTGTATTCAAATCTGTTAAAAACACCAGAATAGCACATTACATTTTTTCCTTGGGGAATTAGACCTTGTTGATAACTGACTCTTGGAAGTTGGGTAGCTCTCGAGGTGACTAATAATCACTCTGGATGTGACTATTATTATTATTATTAATGATAATAATGATAATAATAATAATAACAATAATAATAATAATATTTCCAAACAGCCAGTTCAGAGGGCTTGTACTTTTTTGAAGCTGAGGTAATGTTTGCTGGAAACGGATCAATTTACAAAGAAGAAAGTGATCAAGAATGAAGGGAGGTTGGGCTCCAGCATGTGCCAGGGTATGGATGGCAATTACAAGGAGAGAATTCTTGGATTCAGCATATAATTCATTGATTGGAAACTTGCACATCTAATCTGGAACTGGAAATTTTGCTCCAAGAGACAGTTTCCTGGCTACAGCACTTCTGAGCCCTGTCTCTCAGAAACCCCTTTGGGCACATGCCACTTAGGATCATTTAGCAGCAAGTGCTGAAATAACAGAGAATTTAGGTTTTTCTTTCCCAACAGGGAAGCTGAGCTACAGAAATAGAAATACTTTGCTCTTTTGTCAGCAGTGGATAAAATAACATTTCAAGTGCAATGAGAAGTATTGTAAACAAACTGCAATTTTTATGCTATACTTTAAGATGAAAGTCAGTTTGGCTGTTTAATAACCTCACTCTAAAAAATCCATCATGAAAGACAAGTGAGTGCAGGTCTCATTAAGGAAGCCTATCTTTTAAAGTTGCTTTGGCAAATTCAGCTCTCCTTTTCAGGATTGTGATTCCTTCTGAATAGAAGTGGGATATTTGCTACATCCACAAAAAATGTAGTGCACACTATTAGGTAAAATGATAAAAAATCTTCTGTTGATTCTGGCAAGCATCATTTCTGGTCATCTTTTTTTAAAATGAATATTCACTGGTCACCTTCTTTCATTAATCATCCCATGAACATAAGATCATAGAATGGTTTTGGTTGGAAGGGACATTACAAAATTGTCTTCTATGGGCTGGGACACCTTCCATTATCCCAGGTTGCTTCAAGCCTCATCCAACCTGGTCTTGAGCACTTCCAGGGATGGGACATCCACAGCTTCTCCATTCCAGAGCCTTGATGTCTTCACATTTCAGAGTTTATTCCTAATATCCAGTCTAAGAATGTGTATCAGAGGGAAGAAGGGAAGAAGCAGCCTTGTGAGTCAGTGCAGGGAGAGGGCTCTGTGTCTGACATCTCATGGAGGACATAGGACACCTGTGTGAGTGGGGGATTAGCTGCAGCAAGAATCTGTTAGAGAAAGAGATGATGCTAAAATGAAGGCAATTTTGCAGAGACATCAAGTATTCATGGAAGGAGTCAGTCAGTGCTCAATGTTTGTTTGGTTGGTTTTTTTGGTGGGTTTTTTTTTTTTTTTTGTTAGCTTGATATTAAAATCTGAATGTAATGACATGATCTGCTATTTTAGTTTCTACAACACTTTAGAAAGCAGTCAGGACAACCTCTGCAGTAAAAATAATAACTCTTGGAAAAATGGGAACTACAGATGACTTAAAGGAGTAAAACCTAACAAACACCCTTGAAAGGAACAAAAAGAGGATTTTGGAAGATATAAACATTGATTTGTCAAAGAAATTGCAGAAAAAATTGCAAATTAAAAAAAATAAATTATTTTTCTGAATAGTAATGAGACTACAATTGTAGCAGGTTTGGGAAAGCATCAAATGACGTCCTTGTAGCTCATAGGTAGAGAGGGTGACAGATGTGAGGCACATTGATTTTAATATGTCTTTATACATGGTCTTTGTGACATTCTCACAAGTAAAAAAGAACAGTTCAAGCACAGTTTAGCTGCACAACCATTCTTCAACAATTGTATCCTTACAATCACCAACAGTAGAAAAGTGTCAGACTGAAGACATTGCATCCTGGAAGCTAATCAGAGTCCCTTCCAACAGAGGATTTAATATCATTATGAATCACTTCAGTGGATGGATGCCCATGTGGGTGGTGCAAGGAACTCTGTGGATAAATACAAAGCAAGTAGTCTACATGATAGGATAAGATTTCAAGCTGATCTTGAGAATTTGTAAAAATTATCTGAATTTAGATAACATTACTGGAGGAAAAATGCTGGAAGAAGGTTTTTAGCTTTAGAAAGAGAAGGTTAATAGTTTTTTTCAACAGCTAGAAAATATGCTGCTATTTTGTCTATGTAGCCTTTTAAAGAATCTATTCAGGTTAAGAGTAATGAATAAAATTATCTTAATTTCATAACTTTGTGTAGATTGAATAGGAACAGGATACAGGCTACTGCTCTTTCTGTGTTTTTGGATGCTTTTAAGAAAAAGTGAAAGCCTTTGGGAAAGATAGATTTGATCTTTTGCTTTGTTGGGGACAGAACACATTGGTCTCTTTTGGTCCCTTCAAGTTCTGTGTTCCTGTGACATTGTATTTTTAGGGAGAGTTTAGCAGCTCCCCATGTGCATGCTGAAGAAAACACACAGGGATTTCTGTGTCTGTAAGGAGTGGAGGAATATCAAGGGTAAAGAACAGATCCTAGGCCTGGCAAATGGAGAAACCTTATTGGAAAGGTGATGGGTGATAAGGAAAGTAGAACAGCCATGGATGATGTTCTGATTCTTTTTTTCCACTACAAAGTTAAAGCTGGTGGGGCCATATAAATTGGTATTCTTCATTTGTAAATTTCAGAATGAGGTATACAGAAAGATTACTGAAAATTTTGGAGTCAAGAGAGACAAATAAGAAGTAGAGGAGGTGACTTACATTTCTTGATTATTATGGGCGTGCTGGGTGACTGTTGCAAGTAATCCAGGCAAAGGATGGGAATGAAAAAGAAATAAACCAACAATGGGGAACACCTTGAAAAAAAAAAAGAGGATAAAGCTGTGTATCCCTTCTAATTCTATAAAAAAGTAAAGAATAGTTTTCCAAGTAATGCATGAATTGTTGTCATTATGCGCTGCACTGGAGAAACCCAAGGAAAGTGGAAAACATCTTGAACTTTTATTTAGTGAATAAGGCTGGAGCAAAGGTGCTGATCAGAGGGAATTCATGGTAGCTCATGTAAATGTAGAGTGCCAGTGAAGGAAACATTGAATTGTTCATCAAATGAAGAGAACAATGTTTGGATAGCTAAGGATGAACTGAGCTTTCAGCAGAGAGGCACAAGGCACCTCCTTATGGTCTGGACAAAACTTAAATACATAAGCCTTATAGAAAACTTCATACCCTGGCCTTTATGTGTGCACAGCATGAGGGATTGGGAGCACAATGAACTTCACAGAGAGAGTGAAACCACAAAATTAAATCTGAAGCAGCCAGCAGGACTCTCAAAACCACTGTGGAGGTGGCGCAGAGACTTGAGGAGGGGTACTTGGCTTAGAAAACATCTCATTACCTTGGATAATTTTACTGCCATGCAAAATCTGCTTTGTTGTCTCATTCTGTCTTGCATGAGGAGCATTAAATCAGTTTCCAACAGGTGCAGAACCTGCAAAATTAAGGTGATGTAATGTATTTACAATTTTTTGTAATGAAAACTATCTGAGTGATTGCTCACATCTTTCCTTTTTTTCTGGGAAGAGATAGGTCTCTCTGAAGTAAATATATAAAATATATATTTTATATATATTTTACATATGTTAAAAATATATTTTTATATATTCAAATGTATATAATATATATATTATGAGTATATGCATATTTATATCTTTATATAGTTATATCTTTATATCTTTATATCTTTATATCTTTATATATTTATATATTTATATATTTATATATTTATATATTTATATTTTAAATGTAAAATACTGTGCTTTAGTAACTGTCCGTGGAACTGTTGACTGAGCCTAATTTATTGTGCTGATTCAATGCCTTCTCTTCTGGAAAGGAAAAGAGCCATCACACATGGCAACGTATGTGTGCATAATCCTGTGTGTACACAGGTCTGTCCTGAGCTGAAAGGTGAGTGAAGAAGGTTGCAACGAGAAGAAATCCCAACAAAACACTATTTTCCAAAATAGTCTTATGTGTGATGAAGGTTTTGTCTGCAGCTGTTGGTGCTGGTCAGGCAGCACTGAGTGACACCAGCTGGACTGGTGGAGGCACAGGAACAACTCACAGAACCTGGTTCAGGGTCCCTGCTCTACCTGTGCATCGTAAATCAGAGATGGTATATTTTTAATACAAATTATCACAGGAAATCCTCACAGCCAGGTTGGTTTATTTTATACAAGTATTGTGCAATCCTACCCAGCTGAGCTGTACATAATGCAGGGGAGATTTTGGCTCTATCAATATTATTTTTATCCTTTTAAAATAAATTATTCTACATCTACATACAATGCTTACCTGCAGATTGCATGAAAATCACAGATTGAGTGACCAGTTTAGTTTGAAAATATTTACATGCTGTTCAGATAACCAGTCCTAAAAGCACAGGCTGAGCAGTCCTTTCTTTTCCTCTCCTGGAAACCACAGGCCTTTTCCATCCCTTGCCCCAAGGGTCTTGGTTAGCAGAATAGGATTTGTGAATATTTCCAGTCCAATTCAGAAAGGAGCGACCTGCTCCTACAAGCTGCCTGGTTTATTTGGTGTTACAAAGAATAGAGTCTTAACCTCAAAAGGAAACATCTCTATTATCATGCTTAGTCATCCATGTATGGTGATGGTTAATTATTTATATAAATTTATACCAATTAAAGAGAGAGCCCTTCAGCTAGCAGCAACCTGCCAAAGGATTTTGTTGTTTTTATTATCCCTAAATGAATATAACAAGTTTCATCTTCTGCTCTCTAAAAGAGTCTATATAGACAGGCTACAGGTAGAGGTAACACTAAATGCATTAACATCTGTTTTTGTTTTGATATTGCCACACACAATTATTTCAACAGAGTAAATTTTGGGGTTTTCTGTATATATCCAAGTGGAGCCAAGGTATTTTTTTCAATTGCATTTTTGGCACTTCTGTTGACTAAGGCAGTAATTTTATATGTAGTTTTTTGGGTTTCTTTTTAATGCAGAAGGAAAAGACGGGAAGCATTTCCTTCAAGGGAAAAATGCCTTTGCTTGGCCAGCACCCCAGGCAGAACAACACCTTATATTCCTCCAGGAATTATTAGAAAACTCTTTCTGCCACTGCTGCTCTTCTTTTCACCTCCTTGGCTGGCTGATGTTTCCCTAAATGCCAGCTGCCACTGAGAGGAATAACTTCTGATTTGGATGCTAAAATATGCTTTGATGTCCTTACACGTTCTGTGTAGGCTCCAAGTCCTTTATGCCTCTCAGCAAAATCACAGCCAAGCACTACGAATTATGGAAATGTGTGTCATTTTCTTCCTAATGTTCTCCTAGCATGATACTTTCTGTGACTATAACTTTTTTTCCCCATGTTCATTTTCTTTTTTCATTCTAATTAAGAATATGTTTTGGTCTGGTCTGGATGTGAGGTGCTATTGTGAGGTGATGTATTTTCTTTTGATTTTTCTTTTCCCAGTGGCACAAGAAGAAATTGGCTTCTTGCGTGTTCTTTTATCTAAAACATTTTAGAATAACATCTTTTAAAACCTGTTATTTTTGTTTTCTTTCCTAAAAATTAACTTATACACTGAACTGTTTTCAAGACCATATTTTTGGATCTATTAAGTTGGAATCTTACAATGTTGTTGGATTTGGATATACAATTACAAGCTTTGGATGAACACAATTCTTGTTGCCTGAGCTCCTGAGCTTCAAATCTTCCTTTGAATAGATTGCAACAAGATGAGAACTAAATATTTTCTCATTGCTACTTGGAGTTTAGAAAACCTTTCAAATCCTTTCTCCATTGAGAAGACAATTTTAGCATGTCCCAGCTTCCATCCACCTAAAAAACTCTAAGTTATGTATCCATACACAGAGACATTTCCCATTGAAGTCTCTCTGTACATGATCAAGTCTTTTTGAAAGCTTAGCACTATATCTAATTGCTTTGATAAAGGTTTCACTTCGAGCTTTAGCACCTTATTAAAAAAAAAAAAATGGCCCAAGAAGCTTTTGGCTGCCCAAGAGTAGAGACCCATAATCCTTATTTACACCAGTCCTTTCCTCATGAAAAACTTCTGCTACTGCTGTCAGACTGACAGCTCTGCACACTGGATCTAACTTTGTTGTGCAAGGTCTGTAGCTCTCAGTAGGCAACCACGCATCATCAACTCTGTCTTTTCCATGTTCTACTCTGGGGGAAAACTGATTATCATAAACACGTTGTTTGCAAGAGGTTGTTTTGACTTTTTTTATTTTCTCCAATGGCCTTCCACCATACAAATTATTCTTGGTCCTGTTATTGCATGCAGGAGGTTGCAGTGCTACTCTAAATATATAAGCACAGCAAATCCTTCCTTTCCTTTGCTTGGTGCTGGGTTGGCTGACACAAGAGTCATGTGGACAGAAATCATCATAGAATCCTGGAATGATTGTAAGCAACTTTAAAGTTGATCTCACTCCACACCCAGCCATGGACAGGGACACCTTCCACTGTCCCAGGTTGGTCCAAGCCCCATCCAACCTGGCCTGGGACACTGCCAGGGATGGGGCAGCCACAGTTTCTCCAGGAAACTCATTCCACTGATATAAGGCTATTTAATTGGCAGCTGCACATTAATCAAACTTAGATTAGTTTTAAATTCATTAAAAGATATTCCTTGATGCCTCAGAGATTGATTGGTTTGGTGTATACCTTTATTATTGCCTGGCTACAGTTTCCTGTGGGTGAGTTACAAATAATCTTTGGAAATTCTCTTTGCAAGAGATAAAAAGTCATGAGGCTTACCTAGGCCTGAGCATAAATACTGGTGTACATCAGAACTGTAGCAGGTGAAGGGGGCAAGACAAAATCCTTTGGTCATCACTGTAATACAAAATGTCACAGGCAGAAATGACTGGGGTCTATTTTCACTCATTTTGTGAGTAATGAATGTTTCAGTGGTTTTATACACACAGAATTACGCCTACAAATGGCTGTTTAATGACCTGCAGCTAATGAAAATTGAAGCAATGAGGATGTCATCCCTGATCCTTCCAAGCTTACATAGCACAAATGTTTTTCAATCCTATGCTGCTCCTTTGAAGGAATATGTTAGTGATTTCTCAGAGCCCAAGCAGGAAGCATTGATAAGGGCTATTCTCATGGGTGTGCTTCCTTGATCATCACTTTTACTGCACTGTTGGTTCATGCACTGCCCTAGAGGCTGGGGATGTCCTCAAGGGGGACAGCGTGAAATACTGCACCCTCCAACTGAGAGTGTTGGATGTATACATATCTACATATATATATATATATATATATATACATATATATATGTATATATATATATATACACACACATATAAAAATATTATTATTATTATTATTAGTATTATTAGTATTAGTATTATTAGTATTATCATCATCATCATTATCATTATTGTTATTATTATCATTTATTTTGAACTCCACAGCACCCCTGAAAAACAGGGAAGTGCTTTTATCACTACTTTATGCTTGAAGAACTAAAAGGCCAAGACTTAATCTAGAAAAGACATTGTACCTCCAGCCAGGGGATACATATTTGTGTGGAAAATCTCACGCTTTCTTCTCCACCATAAATTGAAAAATTGGGGATATAGGCACACAGGAATTAATTAGGTGACTTGTTTGACATTATCAGTGCTGTTTGAAGAGTGACTGGATGCAAGTGCAGACCTGACTAACACTGTCACCACAGGACCATTTTGGTCCCTCCTTTGGGCCTCCTTATCCCAAAACATAAAAGCTATTTTGTGCTCAGGTCATCCTTTGCCTTTGAAATTTTTTCTCCTAGTGACCATATCTAAGAGTCAAAGGACAAATTTCAATTTATGAATGAGTTCAAAGTGCTCCCACAGTGGTTATATCTGTTCCTGTAAGTGCAAGGGCACTACTGAATTCCTTTCTGCCAGGACTATGGCTTTGCTTTTTATTTTGCAGAGAGGACAATTTATAGCAGACATAATAAAAATAGTTAGAAGACAGGAGCACTCAAAAATGAATTTAAAACCAAAAAAAAGGGTCACAAAGGATGTTTGATATGGCTTGACAGCTGGAGTAGGAAGTGAAGGCAGCAAGGGGAAACTTATTCAAGGTATAAAGAAATCTGGACAGACACAGTAAGACAGAGACACGTGGTGAATTCAGCAATTACATCTGCCCAATGGAGATATGAAAATTCAGGTATCAAGGTTGCTTTGAGAGCCCTTTCAGTGGGGGAATATAGCAACAGAGTTAGTGAGACCGTTTGTCTCAGAAACATAATTGTCACTAAACTTGTAGGACTGTAACAGTCCACAAGGCTGGCAGCATCACTGCTGGAAATAACACGGGTTTTTTTTGCCTTCACTCAATGTCAGCATCCAGAAGGATGGAAGGAAGCCTGATTCCTTCAAAATACCATGGAGAAAAGCACCATGAACATGATATAGCCATGGTCAGGAAAAGTACAGAGTCTGCAGTGTACAGCACGTCTCAGGACACTCAGAGGTGCTTTGTGGAGGGAAATGATGCTCAGCAGCTTCACTCTTCCCCTACCCAGAGGAACACGGGCTTCAGGCTTCCTATATTTTGTAATGTACCTCATGTACCTCACCCAATCTGTAAATTTAAAGTGACATCAGGAGCGACACACCATTCTTTTGAAATCTGGATATCAACAAAGATTTGAAGCATTTTGTCTCTGTGGGACCAAAAAAAAAAAAAAACCTAACCCAAAATTTACCAATATGGCTAATATTGGGAAGGAAAATGGTTTTGCTTTCATCTTCATGCTCGATTCACACTTTACTGTTATAAAGTATAAATCGAGCATGAAGATGAAAGGAAAAACAAGAGGGTGGACTAAGGATTAGTGAGCTGGTGCAGTGTGTGTTGGGCAAGGAGTCTTTTTGCAGGTAAAACCCTTGTTTTTCAATATCTGCAACATCCTTGACAAGCATTACTACCAACAAAGGATGCTTTCAACCTGGTGTTCTTCAGGCTTGCTTGCTCTCTGCTTTGTTTGTGTTTGACTCTGCCTTCTATTAAAACTGTGGAGGGAAGAGTCTATGCTGCTGGCTGATTCTCTGTGAGCTCAGGGCTTTTGAATGCAATTTGTGTGATTATTTGGGTTTTTTGGAGTGAGCAATTTGGAAATAGGTGTTCTGTAACCTATGTTTATGAAATGGGCAATTTTCTAGGACACTAAAGGACACCTTGGCTTCTTATACTTTTCTTATGTTTGTGGAAAATTGATTGAATGAGACCGGGATCCAACACCCTTGCGCTTGCCACAGAATATGTGATGGACTATAAGTCAGATACTGTCTCAGATTATCTCTGTGTCCACACCAACACTGTAAAAATAAAGCATTTACTTCTGAGACTTTTGTATATTTCAATGAAGTCTTTCAAAACATTGCTTCCTGATTCAGTCCCACTCCAAACCATTAAAATATTTGAGGACTTGCAGTAATGGATATGTAAAGAATAATAAAATTATTTTAAAAATGGGGCCAAGACCAGGAACACTATCATGAACACTGAATTTTCAGAGGACTTATCTTCAAAACCACAGAGAACAAATATGAAAACCTCAGTGTCTAATGACTGTTCAGCACAGCCTTCCTGATGTTCCTTCAAGCAGCAGTTGCTAACACCTCAACACATTTGTGTTTTCTCATTCAGCTGGTTGCATGCATTAAAAGAACACTGAATGAAGAGAGTTACCACTCAAATGTTCTTATATTTTGGGAATTGTATTATTTCACTGCCCCTGAAAGATGAACAAAGGCAGTGATCTACAAGAGCTTCAATGGATTCAAATATTCTGGCCAGTAAAGGGTTATGGAAAAATCATTCAAGAAAAAGATGCACTGAAGTAAATGTCCTAGCAGCATCTCAACATCCTGAAATATGTCTATTTCCCTGGCAATTTCAACCTCAGTGTCTTGTTTACATTTGATGTGGCATTTTTTCTTTCCTGAAGAATTTAGGTGAGAATACTCTGGGCATCTCAAACAAGTCTCACTGGAGTTGGTGACGCTGCACACAACCAAAAGTAGCTCAGTAGTTTTATCTACTGGAGAATCATCCCCTGTCCTTGTTGTCCACAGGCCCCATGTCAAAATATCACTGAGCAGGGTCCCAGAAATTACAATACTGATATGTCTCTATGTTTAGTCAAATATAGGGAAGTTTTTTTCTTTATCCATGAGGTCTAACTGCTGCAATAGCATAGGAGATGTGTTGAAACCCTTCCTCTCCACAGAGGAGCCATAATGGAAAGGCCTTGGTAGTACCTCTTGCCTGGTGCAGAGGAAGAGACTGGTTACACAAATAGGCCTAATAGATCATGATAGCACAATAAAAGGGGGTTCATGCAGATGCTTAATGAACAGGGAAGATAAAAATTGTTAAATCACTAATATTTTAGTGATTTAGTATTTCAAGTAGTCACCCCACTTAATTTATTGCTAATGCAGAATTTAGTTATGCAGGAAAATGAGGTGTGGTGTTCTCAGCTCAAAACAGACATGAACCCTTTGGATCAAGCCCCAAGGAGGCCGCAGAGATGCTCCAGGGGATGGAGCTGTTGGAGACAGGCTGAGAAAGAAGGGGCCTTTTGGCCTGGAGAAGAGAAGGCTCCAAGGAGACCTTAAGGCCCCTTCCAGTCCCTAAAGGGGCTTAAAAAAAAGATGGAGAGTGACTTTTTACATAAGCACATAGTGTTGGGACAAAGGGAATGGTTTAGAAGTAACAAAGAAGAGATTTTTAGCAGATGTTAGGAACAAATTCTTCCTCCAGAGAGTGGTCAGTCCCTGGCACAGGGTTCCCAGAGAAGCTGTGGCTGCCCCATCCCTGGAAGTGTTCCAGGACAGATTGGAGGGCGGTTGGAGCAAGCTGAGAGAGTGGAAGGTGTCTCTGCCCATAGCATGGGACACAATAAGCTTTAGTGTCCCTTCCAACCCAAACCAGTCCACGATTCTATGAAATAAGCACTCCAGAATATGGTTAATTTCACTGAAGAATTGAGCTGCCATACATAAGTATCTCACTATCCATTTCCCATCCAAGCATTTGCCAGTGAGTGATATCTTCATTTAGGTTGTTCAGGTGAAAGTATAAGCATTGGCAAGATAAATGCTTTTTTTGTTTGTTTTGGCTTGATTTTTTTTTTTTGGTAATTTATTTTGGTTGGTTGGTTGGTTGGTTGGCTTTTGTTTTTTGGGTTTCTTTGTTAACATTTTTTTTTTTTTTTGTGGGGGGAGGAGGGTTAATGAAATTTCTTGTCTATCTCATTTTTTATTTTTAATGTCTTTCACTCTGTATTTTCACCATGCATTTTTTTGAGTTTCACAGTAGTGTCCCACAAAGACCAGCAGGGAAGACACTTGATTTTCCATACCCGAATGCATTCCCTAAATAAATTCACACTGGATTTGGCCTATAATGAACCTATTAGCTTCTTCAGATGGCAAATGCCATTAAACAGAGCACCACCCTTCACATCCCACAGGCTTGGTATCACATGGATGCAATCCAGTCTGTGCCATTTAGGTTAAGAACCAAGATAAAGATTAGGCACAACCAGCCTGGGCCAGACCCAGTTACTCTGGATTTTGGAGTCCCGTGTGGTAGCTTGTTGGAAAAGATGAAAGTTTGTCAAGAAAGTCTCACAGATATGTGTGCTTGGCAGAAAGATTTTTAAATGTGGAATCTGATGAAGGAAAAGAGATGGAAGCAAGTTTCAATACAGAAGAAAAGAATTGCTGAGCCAGTCTTGCTGGATAAGCAAGGAGGCAAAGGGTGTGTTAGTTAGAAGGGGTTTTTATGACTTACAGCAAAGGATAAAACCACCTCAAACAAGAAGATGTTTTTACCAAGCAGAAAGATAGCACAGGCAAACAAGTCAGCAAATGTGGCAAGTAGAAAAAAGGTGTCAGAATTTTCCACTGCAAGAAAACTGAAAAACAACTTCTAGCTTAAAGTGTAATGTACTGACTTTTAGTGATCGGAGAACAGTAACATGAATATGGTAATTATAGTAGTTATGATAGGCTATAGATAATAGTTAAGGTATAGATTGGTTCTACTACGTTAAGATGCTCAGCAAAGAAAAGGATATAATGCATTGTAACCAAAAGAAAAATATACAATGCATTGTAACCTAAACTCAGGGTCTCCAGGCCTGCCTGCAGCTGGAGCTGACAACTGTGGGCAAAGGCTCTGTCATCCACAACCCTGCACTGCTGTAACCTCTCAGATGGAATAAACTGCATTTTGGAGAGCAGCCTGGAGTCCATCTCTCATTTAGGCTCTTACAGTAACTCTTCTTTTCTGTATTTTTTGTGAGGAGAAGGAAGTAGGGGAAAATCAATAAATGAAGAAAAAGTTGAAGAAAATGTCCTGGTGTCAAGGGTTTTGAATTTACCTGCTGTATCTTATTAAGTCAACTTGTTATGTTCTTTCATTGCTGCCACAAGCAGATTTATTTGGATGAAAGAAAACCCAAGGTACTATTATCAGGCAAATCCCCCTGTGCTTATTTTTTAAAATAAAGATTAAACACATACAACTTTTAAACTTTAATGAGTTTGGGTCTGTTCTAGCTGGGTTGATTTGTTATCCCAAATCCTTGTGCCATCATATTAATGACTGCTTGCATCAAGGGGCACACAGGGTAATCCCCCATCTCTGGCAGTGTCAGCTCTGCAGTGATTGCTGTGTAATTAATCAGAGACTGCTGCTAGAATGAGGACATTGTAGTCTGATGCATAATGAAACTTATTAATGGTGTCCTGCATAATTTATGGGATCTAACTCTACTAATGTAGGTATAACATATAAACAGTTTTCTCTCATTAAGTCTATGAACTAGCATGCCACGAGAAACTGGGGGCTGGGATCTTTAATTTTTCCAGCTGTTGTTGAATTGGCCCATTTTAGCAGATGCACAGGAGTAATTGATTTCCTGTAAAACCCTAAAAGCAGCCACCCCTACAAGGAATATTTGTAAACGTTCTGTTCTATGCTATTTGCATTCCCATTGTTCTTTATCTAACCGAGGTTTGAAATCCTACTGGGACAAGCACTGCATAAACATCAGCAAAGACCAACTCCTACCCCAAGTACATGACATTTTATAAGGACAAAAAGAAGCCAGGGAAAGGAGACATTATTTTATCCCTCAGTCTCTTAAGTGAAGTTTTGAAGACAGGACCTGAAGAATGAAGAAATTAATAACCAGATGCAGAAAAATATTTATCCTGGTACCCTTCCTAGTTGACTATTTCTATTGAACTTCTCCATTTTTGGAGTTATACGTATACTTAATTATGTGACCAAAATGTAATATATGTGGCTAGGACTACAGAATAAAACAGAAGGAATAGGTAAACAGAAGAAATAGGATTTAAACTGGCATCTTTTTATTCCCAAAGTATTTACATTAGCAATAAACAAACAACTTTCTTTATAAGTGGTTTTCAAAATTAGCTTTTAAAACAGCAAAGTTAGATACAAATATGTGCCGACACAAGCAACCCCTGACCAGTTTGTTAAAGGAAAAAATACTCCAAACCAAGATCACACATGCCAAATTTCAGCTTTACTTTAATTTTTCTGGGTGTTGCTGTGAACACCTGAATATAGTGGTTTATAATGGCTCCTCTGACAGGCTGTTATAACTTCAATGGTACTAACAATACTACTATAATTAGTGACTTTTGTATTGTACTAACAAATGCCAGAGTGTGCTACCAGTCTTCCAGATGACTTATCCAGGTTTTAATTAGTGTCTATCTTTCTTTTCTTTGTGGAGACATACACTTACTAAAATGACTCAATGCTTTGCACCATGTACAGGTCAAAATATCCACCTGTCAAGTGGGTTTGGAGCTGCATGGAAGGAGGAAACGACTCGCGACGTTTTATTAATGGAACAGATTGCATATTTCTCTAAATAGAAATGGGGGGAATTGTGTGACAGATGGATCAAAACCTTCCTGTTTTTGAAAGCCAACAGAAGAGACAGACTTCTCTCTGTGGTACTAGCTGGTTAGCAAGATGCTGATTAACCAGACCTGAATGGATCTTCTGCCCTTTGGCTCGGAGCGTTCACAAGACACCCAAGCACGGGGTGATTTTTTCTGTATATTATTTTACATCTGAGCAATGTGCATGTGGTGTGGGGTATGTACATGTTTGCAGTTATATACATGTATAAATATCAATACAGGCACATGTTAAAGTAGCATTCTGAAAGAATTTCAATTTTCATAAGGAATTGTTTCATAATCAATGCTTAAGTTGGCTTTTACTGACACTGGAGTATGCTCAGTGTCAATACACGTGTGTATAAATAATATTGGATAATCTAGTAGGAAGTCCTCCCTATTAGACATTTAGAGCTTTCATTGCAAGGCTATCATCTTCATGTTGCTGAAAATAATTTACCAGTTTTTGAGATATTTCCCATGGCACAGTAGTTACTGCAGAGAGGGAGAAGAGCAGTCATGTCCAGTCAAACTGGAATAGCAGTATTCCTTTAAACAAGATGTTAGCCACACATTAATCATTACAGTTTCCATCCCACTAGGAGCTACACAGTGCCTCATCTACTGGATGTCATTATTAAGATGTGGGAATGCCACTCTTCACTGCTGTCCCCAAGAGTGCAGGAAGCTTTACCTGTTCCAACACATATCACAGATTTCAAAGGCACTGCTTCCATGGCCTAATGATAAAAGATGCTTTTAGATTTTTGGATTTTTACTTTTTTTAAAAAA
Organism: Zonotrichia albicollis; assembly: GCF_047830755.1. Lineage (NCBI taxonomy): Eukaryota > Metazoa > Chordata > Aves > Passeriformes > Passerellidae > Zonotrichia > Zonotrichia albicollis. The sequence continues at coordinate 10,070,755 of NC_133860.1, forward strand.
ACTTTTTAAGTATAAAATGCAGATGCCATCTATGAAGAGCTGTCATTTACTCATGAAAGAGCACATCAAGAATTTTGCTGTCGCTTAAATAGGAGAGGTTCAAAGAAGCTGCTGGTGCAATAATCTACATTCAGGAAGCAGTCATGAATGAAGGAGGACAGGCAGACAATCCCCCAGCCTTCAGGAGGAATCTGGCAGATGAATCTGAGCATGAGGATTGATCCCTAGATGTGCTCCCAGGAAGAGCAATAGGAGCGATAAAGGCACTGAAACAGTTCACACACTCTGCACTGGAAGATGAATTACATGCATAATGTGTGTTTTTAGCACAGTCAAGTTAAGGGCTTGACACTCTGCAAGAAACCAATGTCTTGTTACATAGAAGTCATAATGGCTCCTCCTGGTCCTAAAATCTCCACATTTGACATTTATTCCTACAGAACTAGTCTTATGGGACGTGTGTATGTATTTCTGTAATGGAGGGAAGGTGGTGAGGGAAAGAAGTTCATCACCACCCTGAGGGTTGGCAGGGCCATTTGCATAAACACAAATCAGAACCAGGAAGGCTTAAGCAGTTTTACTCTTCAGCTGACCATAGCAGAGCTCTTTGAAGGAGAAATGATGGAGGATTTATTAAACTTTACAACCTAGGAAATACTACCATGTTTAAATAAGATGCTCCCATGACTCACAAAATGCTGCGCTAGCTCAAATAATATTTGGGACTTTGCAAAATACTGCAAGACAACATCCATCCCTAGGATGATGAATCACATCTCAAACTATCTTTGTGTTGAGTTCTATCACAGTAATGTAGGGTTTTGTAGTAACTGGTTACAAGGCAATTCCTTGGACAAAAAAAAAAAAAAGGTTAATCCAATGGAAAATTGCAGATACATTAACAGGCACTAGCACAGCAATAACTCCTTCCTGTACTCCAAATTGTGTGAAGTAGTTTATGACCTCTAGGCTTTTCCTCTCCTTTTAACTTTGCAATGCTTAATAAAAGTAATACTCAAACTGCTACACTGACTTAGAAAATAAGAATTTAATTATGAACACCCCATTTAATGCTGGAGGAGTACAGTGTCCACAGTTTCTTTAAAGCATCAGTGAGGTAATTTCACTGCTGCCAGTTGAACAGTTATACAGAACACATCTAAATGTTCTCAGTCAATGAACCCTTGGAGTATTTCTGCTTCATTAACTGTTTACATGGTGACCTCAGTAGAAAGGCTTTATCCTGATGAAATGCCTGCTTTGCATACTGCTGTGGGCAGCAGCAGAGTATCTGTTCCTGTTTATTCATGATAAACTCAAAATTCAGGAGTAACTCATCAGCTTGCCCAATACTGCCCCATCAGCTCTTGCTGTGTTAATCCCTCAACATATTCTGTAAGGCTGTAACAAGCAATAATGTGCCCATCTCCCATGCCCTCCATCTTCCATGAAGCCAATCAGATATTTTCTTTGATGTTTCATGAGGATATTTCAAGTATTCTGAATCCCTGGACTTTGCATTTGAATGGGATAACTACTTCACTTGTTTTTAATGGTGCTGTTATTTGCTTCATGAATCACAATGCAAAGGAAGCCCATGATATTTAAATTTTATGGCACTGTCTTCCGAACAACTTTCTAACTCAGCACAAAGTGAAGAAGAACAATTTACCTTACATGAACTGCTATTTGGTTGACAAAAATAACCCCCAGAAGAACACTGACTATCCACATTATTATCTTGGATATCCCACCATGGGGCTGTGCAGAGCAAATAACACTCACTCATCTTCTGTTCATATACAATAATATGGATAAATAAATGGCATACGTTTAAATTTCATGGTAAGAAATAGCATTTGATAGATGCATTTCAGCTACCATGTAACTCACTGTAAGTCAGAAATCCTTCACAATATTGCAGTGGCTTTATTCTGCAATCTAAAGGCTAATGCATCTCTTTGTTGATGAGATAAAGCTTTCATGGTCTCAGAACACAATAATGGCATAACAATTAAGCCTATGTAGCTGACAAAGGCTCTCTCTTCCCCTTTTCCATTCAACTTTTATTTACTACCTCTTGAGGGGAAAAGTGATCTGTGTCTATTTTTCCATATGATTATATGTAAGATTATACAGGAAATTTCAACCCCCACATTCTCTGTAGGTAAGGAAAACTAGAATACACTGAATATCAGAAGGGAAACCTTGCTTTTGGCAGGCTTTATCAAACATGCATAATTATCTGAAAAAAAACCGAACAACTGAAAGCTCTAACTCAACACTTTATTTCAAGTTGCCCACTGCATACTGCAAATTTTATCCATTTCCCCCGAGACATTCTTGCTCTGGCAGCAGAGAAATTATGGGCTGTAACTGGAGAGGGAGATGTACTTTAGTCCTCAGCAAGAACACCATTGTTCCCCGGAGGACAGTTGCCAGTGATGTGTGCTGTCTGCTATTAAAAGCCTCCAGCCAGGGTCTTCTGATGCTTTTTAAAATGCAGCTTTGGTGCTGCAGGAGCAGGAGGAAGGTGCAGAGCAAGGCTGAACCACGAGGGCCATGTGCACAGCAGGGATTTTGCAGCGCCCTGCATGGACAAAGGCTCCTGGGCAGTCCTGCAGCGCATCTGCAGCAGTTTCAATGCACTCATGGAAAGCTCCTCTTTCCTGTAAGAGTCAGTTTTCCCTCCTCCAGAACCACATTTCTGTGGAAATCCACATCTCTGACAGCTTCTAGCAGCAAGTTCCCTGCAGTACTTCCAGCCCTGAGGCTGCTCAGGCTGCTGAGAGGAGGCTTTGCAATCCAGGACAAGAGAGTGAGGATGTGAGGACAAGCTGGACCAGATCTTTCGACGGTGAGAACTGACAAAGTTCCATTTATCCTGGTTCTGTAACATCAGACATTGCTGTCTGAGGGATCAGCCATGAAATAATAAAACTTTCCCTTTTGAAAAGAAAAGCTGTGGAAGGCAGGAATTTAAGCCCTATAAATTTGGTTCTAGTCAATAATATTCAAGAAACAACCACATTTTTGTTTAGGGCAGTTATTTTTTCAATAAATATTTATTTGCCATTTTAAGTATCAAGCTTTAGGCAGAATGTTAGGTTTTCATGGCTAAAATTTTAAAATATGTAATTTTTTCATAAATGTATAAATGCAGGAAAACTATATAGATATTTCTATGTCTTTTACTCTCTCCTTTAGTCATAAATAGGACTTCAACCTTCAGGGGTCTTCTATGAGTCACACAGCAGAATAAACCTAAAAGCTCTTAAATTCTGTGAAAACATTATACAAGAAGTAATGCAATTCCTAAAAATAAAAAAATAGCAAAAAAATTTCCTGTTGTTTGATACGGTCATGTGATATACTTACATACATAAATACCCTCTACACAAAGCATACAGGTGTAGATTATTAATTTGAGATTTTATTGTTCAAATCTCTCTATTATAGGGAAGTAAAAACATATAAATATGCTCATTTAGATGAAATATTTCCTTTTTCCTGAAATTGGATTTCTGTTCCATTAAATTCTGAGCAAAATGATTGGGTATTTTTTCAAACTGAAGTATATTTTGCCTTGATTTTTTCAAATTGTTTTTTTTTCCCAGTAATGCAAAAGATTTTCTAAAACCAGCCTAAATTAATTGATTGCAAATAGTAGCAAGTGCCACTTGTTAAAAAAAAAAAAAAAAAAAAGGAAAAATTAGTTTGAGAGAATATATTGCTACACTTCTGAGGCAGCATCACTTTGGTCACAGTTATTATATTACAGATGGCACTTTCCATCTATCCTCTGACAAAGTGAAAATGAAGAATGTTTCATTTAGGTCTGCCATGCAGATGAAAAGTCAACAAACAGATTTTTTTATTTTCCTTTAACTCTGAAAAATATAAACTGAAAGGGAGAGGAGAGGAGAGGAGAGGAGAGGAGAGGAGAGGAGAGGAGAGGAGAGGAGAGGAGAGGAGAGGAGAGGAGAGGAGAGGAGAGGAGAGGAGAGGAGAGGAGAGGAGAGGAGAGGAGAGGAGAGACCTGCTATTTTCTTATTTAAAAATTAAGGCACATAGTGAGGAAAGAACATTTACAGAGACTTTAAACTGCAGCAGCAGCAGTTTTGTAACCAAGGTAAGTGTTAGCATACATTTATTTGTCCATCTTTTGATTTGAAAATGTTCTCAAACAAGATTAGAAATGTTTGAGTTTTCATTTTCAGATGCTCTGAAAGTTGAGTTCTCATTTCCATCAACTGAAAGTCGTATAAATTCAATAATTGAGCTATTAGTCCCATCCTATGCAGGTATAAACAGAGCAGAAATAGAATAATAGTGGATGTCACTCTTTTCAAGGCATGAAACAAGAGGATGAGGTGGAAGTTTTGTCCCACCTTTTACCTGGCCCACTCTCCAGTACCAGAGGAGACCCAATTTCATTTCACTCCTGCTTTCCAAACCACATCAGCCTGGGTCTGAAGGCAACCAAGCCTTGCTCCCTGTAAGTGCAGACAAGTGAATGAACTTGTGTTATTCCCTTCATGAACATGTGAATCATTTCTATTTTGAGTTAGGAAAATTCAAAGCCCCATCCTGCCTATCCTCAAATGCACTCTTGGCTTTTACATAATTCATGGTCATGGGAACAATAAGAGCCTCTGTCTGGTGTAATTTTCTTCACTGTAGGCAGCACGGATGCCTTAAGACTGCTCAGTGACTGAACTCTTTAACTTGCTGAGGTTGCTATTATTAATAGTCCTGCACTGAAGCCCTGGTTGGTACCAAAAAATGGCATTTTCAAAGTTTTGTGACCTGTTACTATTGCAAATGCAATTAGGAAATACTAATAAGGAAGGCTGTGGTAGGATAAAAATTCAAATGGCAAAAGGAAAAATGTAGCAGAAGTTGTGCTATCAAAAAATGTAGTAGCTTTGTTTCCTGAAGAAACGAAAATATTAAAATCTAGCCATCAGAGACCAAACTTTAACCACATTTTCTGATAGGTATTTAATATTCTTGTTAGTGTTTACATCTAGTGGGGATTTCACTCTGATTAATTCAGATATATCTAAGGAACTGGAAATGTCTTTCAGATTTTTCCAGTATTCCCATGCACACAGATGCAATGAACAAAAAAAAAGAAAAAAAACCCAACTTAATCAGATAATCAAAATCTCGTGGCATTTGAAATTAATTTTAAATTAATATTATGATGGTTTTTAGGTCATAATATTAGGGATACATTGCTACAGTTGCCTTGTTTTTCTGTTGCAGTTTGTTCCCTCCTTATATCTACAAAATTGTATTAAAAATACCTCACTGATTTTATCACCTGTCTTCTTTCTTTAGACATAAAACCTTTTGAGAGCAGGACTATGTCCCAATTTAGGCTTGTGCAGTACCCAGTATACATCTCCATCCAAAGGCTGATTTTAATCACTCTCCTCTATAGTCATATAAATAGCAGTGATAGCATTGCAAACTACAACAGTCAAAATTATGTTTTCCATTTGTTCTTTTTTGAACAACCTAAAGATATATATTTATATCATCTATATCTATATCTATATCTATATCTATATCTATATCTATATCATCATCTATATCTATATCTATATCTATATTTATCTATACTAATATTCTGGCTTTATTTGTCAAAAAAGGCATGGAGTAATTTTTTTTAAATGAAATTTGTAGAACATAAGCATCTACTTATTACCCTGTCCATAGTGCTTGCACAAAATTATTTATGGGAAGAAACATAAGAAAAGGAGTCTTTTTTTTTTTTTTAACAATGGGGGGAAAAGATATGAATTTTGATGTACTGCCCCTGCCATTTAAATATTTATTCCTCTCATAAAAACACACAGATGTTAATAAAAAACCCATCCTTGCTAGAATTGGTGAATATGAGGTGCCTTTGATTTGGCCTTAGTCTAACTGTACTGAATTGTACCAACAGTGATGCAATCACCACAGCCAGTGCCTTTTGCATCATTATTTTGGCTTCTACAAACAATAAGGTTTTATGGGTCCCTGCAGTGATTATCCTATGAACTGATATGCAACCAAGAGTGTTTCCTATCTAGATATTGAAACTATTAATTGCCTTGATGCCATCGCAGTCATAATCTATCCCAGCAGAAGTGGCTCGGTATAATGTCCCAGTACTCCCCAGACACTTTAAAGCTTATTTTAAATGTGGATTAGTGCATCATATTTTCAGAGGTCAATGAAGATATGAGTATCAGGGAAAAAAAGATTTAAAATTGTAATCAAGGCTGAGAAGGTTACACGCAGGAGCGCAGTAAATAAGGATAATACTTAAAATTTTATAGGAATAATAATTGTCCCTAATTTTTTTTTCTATTTCTTTTTTCTCCCGAGGAAGTGTTCTGAAAACAACACAGTTGCAACAGGGTGTCTAACAGAGCACTGATAAAACCTCTGCTGCTGTCACAGGATAAAAATCTGTAGAAGGGCAAAAGTTGACTGTTTCCATCTCCAAACATTTTCCTATAGTCTCCAACACCTTCTTCAGCTCTCATGAATTGAGGACACACGGGGGAACATTCCCACACCCTTTCCTGTTGCTGAAACTCATGAGTTATGAATTACATCTGCTTCCCTCTGTCCCACAGCCTGTGTGTTGTGTATTGTCACACAACTCAGTTCTTTCCTCTCCATTACTTATTTGTTCTCTGAAACTGATGTGGGTGATTATAAAATGATCAGAAGTGTCCATAGCACTTTCACAGCAATAAAATTGACTGCATTAAACCCCAGCTTTCTTGTTTACTGTCTGAATGTATGTCAGAAAACATAGTTGAAGCATAACAGAAATCTGATAGTGACTGTATAACTTCCATAATTAATGCACAACATTCCTTGTGACCAAACAAATCTATCTGTATTAAGATCATTGTCTTCTGCCCTCTTGAAGTCTGCACTGAGACTGTATGTTCCAGACACCTAATTTGGGTTTCATACACCATTGATCCTGCATTACTGTGGGCAGAACAGATAAGATAGGAAACAGGTATGGTTCTTGCCCAAGGAGAATGAGTAGGGAGGGACAATCACTATTTCCATCACTGTTTCCATCATCTTCTTAGCTGGAACTCTGATCTTCACACTGCCCAACAAAAGCCTAGAAGTGCCTGCTAGCAGGGCTATTCCTGAAAATGCAAGAGTGAGAGTTATTTTTCCGTACATCACCCTGTTAGAAATCATAGGGCTAGGAGTTTAGAGGGCTTTTGGGTTTCTAGATCTCCTTATGTCTGAAGGAGAGATGCAGTCACCTCAAGAGTAGCCACAGCTGCTCTAGTGCCAGCTAGAAGGCAAAGTGTCTCTTTTTACCATTCTAAATCAAGGGGTTTCACATGTGAGAGCTTCTCTCTGGAGATATGTCTACTGTGATTCCATGATTCTACGACAAAACAAAAGGATTTTTTCTGATGCACATCTGGTCAGTGCAGACTCCCTTTATCAGTGAAGGGGAGCTATCTGGCACAGTCAGTGTGGATTAGAAATGTCACTTGCAATTGCATAGGGAGAGATGAGGCAGTGCCACCCAAGCCTGCTACAATCTTCTGCATCCAGGAATGAGGACAGAGGAATTGACATTTGTACCTACTGGTACAAATTTTGAAATGTATGCCAAGCACTGAAACATTGGTCCTAGCTGTAAGGTGAACTCACTTTGGCCGTAAAGCCTGGCTAAAATTTTCATCAGAATTTTCCACAGGGTTTTTTCTGTCTTCCACAAAGACTGTTTCTCCTTCCCATTGGTGCCCCTTCCCTGAAAGTGTCCAAGGCCAGGATGGATGGGGCTTTGAGCAACCTGGTCTGGTAGAAAGTATCCCTGCCTATGGCAGGGGTTGAAATTAAATGGTTTTTTAGATCCCTTCCAATCCAAACCTTTCTCTGATTCTACTGCAGTGACTAATCACCCTTGACTAGCAGGACTAGCAGTGACCACAGGGAGAGGGAAGCATTTTTAGATTTGGACAAGGATTAGAAGCACAGATGTAGAACACAACCAAGTGCAAAACCCATTTATTTGTCTGTCCTTCACAAAGCTCATTAAGATGGGTCTCCCAGCTCCACATATTCTGTGATTCTATAACTATTTTCACTGATTACCATATTTACCTCCTGGTGTTTCACCAATGCCTGTGTGTGCCAGCCAAGCCAACATGAACTAAAAAGTCTATTTACTCAAATGGTGGTGAGGTTAAAAGTAATAATAAAAAATATTCAAATCATAAATGTTCAAAATCATTCAGAGATAGCACCTGTGTGCTACAGAGATAAAATGCTAATGTAAGTGAAATATGTGGAGAAATTACAAAAAAACCCAACCATAAAACAAATAAAAAACTCCACAAAAACAAGAAAAAACCCACCAAAGAATCCCTCACCAACCAAACAAAGAAAAAAATGCCCCAAAAAAACCCCAATTCTAAACCAAACCGGGTTCAACTGGTTATCTTGTTAAAATTTTTTATCCAGAAACTTATGAGAAATGTGTCACTTAAGTCTTGGGAATGTATACATTATCAAGGTGAAAAAACATAGAATTACCCAAATACTCTTAAATTGTAATGCAGAATAATGCAGGGTTCCATAAGAGATCCATCTTTCATGTCAATAAATATTTGAGGGAAGAAGGGAAACACCAGTCAGAATTATTTTTAGGATATAATCTATAAGGTCCTCTGTTGTAACTTTTCAGTAGGTGTACTGGATGTGCTGCAGCCTGACCCTTTCATAAGTCAAGAAAATAATAATGATATTGATTATCATGGCATTTCCATGTCTGTTGATTTGCTCTCATAGAAGTGCTGATTCTTTGTAGGATTATAATAATGTGATGGATTCTGACCAGCCTCTGCTCTGAGACCTGGTTCAGTGTCTTTATTCAGGTTAAGTAATACTTTCTAAGACAAAACCGAGTTGCAAAAGGACAGGAAACCCAGTTGTTTCAACACAGAGTCCATAGGTTTCTGGAAAAGATTCAATCATTTTTCCAGTGCTTTTTTTTCACATCTCTTGGATTTTTTTATGCCTTGAATGACATCACATGTCGGGAGAGGGAGTGGCAGTTGTTTGAATTTCAGGCAGATAAAAGCAAATGCCTCATTTATTACTAGTTAAATTTGAAGTTTTCTAAGGTAGGGACATCCTTTTTTATTCTATTCTTGCACAGTAGCTGTCTGACTTCTGTTCTGACTTTCAGTAGTGAGGTGAGGCAATAATTATAAGGAGGAACAGAAATCTCTCCTAACATGTCAATACATGATCTACCTGTCCATCCACTGGTTCACAGTTTTAAATGATAACCCAAATTACTCCACTCTTAAACATCTTGTGGTACTGAGAAAAAAAAAATTCTTCCTATAGGACTCCCTTGATTTTGATGGGCTTTTGGCAGGCATAAACCTGGCCCTGCATGTCTAACCTATGTCTTGGACAGGCAGGAGAATTAGACAATTGAATAAATTACCTTTGCCTCCATTTGCAAACTGCGTAATAATCTGCACATTTAATTCTATTCTTTGTGTATTATTTTCTAAGTGAGGACACAATTGGATGCAGATATGACATCTTTGTGACAGAGAGTCTGCTGTAGCATTGAAAAGAAAGGGGGAAGGACCAGGGTCACGGAGAGGACAAAAGGAAAAAAATAGCTGTCTAAATCATATATCATTAAAGTGATGCTCATTGAATTACCTCTCTTAGGGCCTGTCAAAACATGTGGTGCCCTTGCAATATGATGTGAATTAAATGCCTTCTGGCCCCTGAAATATTGTTTTCAAGGCCAAATGTGTACTTCCACAGTTTCTCTGTAGTTACTGAGAAACACTTGAAACGCCCTGATTGACTCCTATGATTAGCAAAACCAACTCAGGAATACAGCAATGTGGGCAATGTGTGGCCACAGGATTTCCAGGGAGAATAAAAGTCATGTGGGTATTTGCAGGACTTTGGTGATGGTCACTGGGAGCTCCACCTACTGAGAAATTGGTCAACATCACTTAAAGTTCCCCCTGGGAGAGAAAATGTAAACGTCATAGGTTCATAGAATGATTTGGTTTAAAAGGGACATTAAAGACCATCTAATTCCAGCCCCCTGCCATGGGCAGGGACACCTTCCACTAGAGCAGGCTCCTGAACTGTTGCTGGATGGACATCAATAGCATTAACTGGCTTGATCCTTTTAGTAATTGTAATCTTATTTTGTCCCCTGTGAACAGGAAAGAGCTGTTACCGTTTTGAAAGACCCCAAGTAGACATCAGAGGACCCTGAAGATGGGAGCCACTCTTTCCTCACAGGTAGCAAGAGATGGGAGGAGAAAAAAAATGGTCTCAGGTTTCACCAGGGCAGGTTTATTCAGGATACTGGGAAAAAAATCTTCCCTGGAAAGGTGTTCAGGCACTGGAAGCAGCTGCCCAGGGCAGTGTTGGAGTCACTGCCGGTGGAGGTGCCCATAAAATGTGTGGATTGCCCTTGGACACATGGTTTGGTGGTGGAGCTGGGTTAAGAATTGAACTCCATGACCTCACAGGTCCTTTCCAGCAATTGTGGATGGGCAATATTCTATGATCCCTTTGGGTTCTACAGCCGCTGCCCTAGCAGGCATCACAGCACCACACCACCACAACAACTCCATGGAGTCTGGTTTCCTCTCAGCACTCAGACCATTGAGAACCAGAGGAATGGGTTTTTCCTCTTGCCTCCCACTGAATTTTGAGTTTTGGCTCATTCTGACAACTATGCGTTTTGCCCGAATTCACTGCTGGTTTTATGTGGTGAGGTTATTTGGTTCCGACCAGAGTGCCAGACCCATTCTGCATAATTAGATACAATTGTTACTTCTTTTAATTTGAAAATTCATCAGCTTTGTCCATCAAGAGGCAAGGTGGTTCTCTAATTACTGGAAGGTTGCAAGGTTGTATCCAGAAATTAGTGTCTGTAGGATCAGGACAAATATAGTTAATGTCTGAAGAGGTTGAAATCTCACATGAAATGATGTTCTGTCAAAATTATGACTTTGTGGAGAAAAATTGCACCATTATTCATCTTAGACAAGTATATTTGCAGGGGGAGCTGGAGGGTGACCTCAGTGCTAAATTGAGGTATTCAAAATTTGTAATAAAAATGTCCCTCCAAAGCATTCACATTTCACACATTTCACTTCAGATTTTTAATTTTTTTGGAGCCTGTATTTCACATATCTATTATGCATGTCAACTTTCCTCAAGATGATACTCATTAGAATTCTTCTTTTTTTAATCTGCTTCTCTTCCTGATTTTTAGGGAAAGTTTCAGGGAATAATATTTTTCTCATTCTTGAAACCACAGTTTTGAAGAAAATAAAAATATTGTGATACTTGTAACAGAAATGTTAAAATCAACATCACATTTATTCATGTTAATTATAACAGCTTCATGATTTCCAGAATAAGGATAGTTTTTCATGCCAGAATCATGGGATGAAAATCCATGTGTCACCATTATTTATAGAGGCCGCCTAAGAGTTCTGTAAATTATATATTGTAATTTTTGATTCCTTAAGAGGACTTAAATAAACTGAAAAATAGATAGATGGCACGAGTCTCCTCAGAAAATCCAGTGTATCAGTGACAGATAAAGATGCAGAGCTCAAATCAGTTGGAATCTATTGGTTTTCTCTGTCTGAAGTACCCAAGAATATTCCCCAAGGATCTCCTAGATGCCCAAACTTCACCAACACATACTGCAATTTTCTGTTTTAGTGAGATATTTTTCTTAGCACTACTGTAGGTTTGGTTTTGGTTTTGTTTGTTTTTTTTTTGTTTGCTGTTTAGTTACTTGTTTTTGGAGTTAGTCAGGTTTTCATTGGGTTTTCAGTGTTTTTTTTCTTTTGTGTACATTTTTGTGGGGTTTTTTTGGTGCTTTTTTATTTTTATTAGTTGGTTTGGGTTTTTGGTTTTTTTTGTTTCGGTTTTTTGGTGTTTGGGTTTTGATTTTTTTTTCATTTGGGTCAAAGTTATACACTGTATTTTAGGAAATGAGGGGCAATACTGACATCTTATGTTTTCTCTGAATCTTGCAAAGGTCGTGCTCAGGATATTGCGGACACATGACAGGGCCAGGACTTCTGGCACTTCTGAGGAAAATCTTTGCTATATACCACAACATCAGGGCAACATATGGAGAGGCTTCCACAAGAAAGAAGACTGATAACTGTTATTTTCTTACACTTTCATAATATCCCTCTAGTGGTTGACATAATTTTCAGGGCAGAATGGATTTCCTTAAATTCATCACCCCTTTATTTAGCAGTTACTAATGAGACTGACTGACACTGTATTCAGCATTTAGGAGCAACACCTGTAAGGAACCTTCTTGCTCATGAGCAGTTGCACTTAGAAGACAATCTGCGTAAAACTCTTTCTAATATTTCAGTTTTGGTAATAGAAATCCTACAGTAATTTTGTGGTGGAATATGCTTTTTTGCACAGAGAGGTTGAGGCTTAGCCCAGGTGTCTCTCAGGGGAACTCATTATTACATAATAATGAGTAGTAATAGCTAGGAAAAACTCTGGATAGTGGATAGCTACTAGGAACTCAGTTCTGCAGGTGTAACACCTGGCATCCTTATGCTTCATGTAGCCTTGATGCCAGCCCATAGAGCTGCCTTGGAAAGAGCAAGGGAGAAGATTCATTGGTATCCAGACTTTCAGACCTTGCTGAGTGGAAAGCATGACAGACACTCCTGACCCTTGTCCTAGGCCATAGACAAATCTGATAACAAACCCAGGAAAGGAGGAACAGAGATGTTCTGGCACCTGGGTTGTCCTTCTAGCCACTGCTTCTCACTGCCTCCAAAACAAAATGGTATTGCTTGGTTTTGGAAGGTAAGAGACTAAGCTTCCTTGGTGGAGCTCAATTTTTGGAGTGCTAACTCCATTCATGAGTCCTGTCTAGTTCCTGTAAGCACAGCAGCAAAAAATCTCATGTTTTCATCCAGAATGCCTGGGGTGTGTTCTGAAGTTGGTATCTCACCTCTCTTGTCTTCACGCTGTGATCAAACAGAGAGAGTGCTTGATTTTCCCATCTCCTGTAACTCTTTGTTATTTATCAGTGATTTCGAGGTGCTGAGCCCTTCTGTGAGATGCTGAGCACCCTGAAGTTTCAGTGATTGCCAATTAGAGGTGTGCAGCACCCTTCAAGACTGTGACTCGCAACAGAAATTGTGTTGAAAGGGAAAAGAAGTCTTGTCCTGTTAATTACAGGTTCAATTAGAACACAACCCACATCCAGAGTGCCACTCAAGAGGAAACTCAATGCACAGTACATTTGAAATGTATGAAACAAATAGCCCTTTTTATTAGTTTGAAGGTTAACGTGTTCATTAGATTACATCAGTTCATTATGCAATTGTGCCTGTTCCTGCACCGTGATATGTAGCAATCAACAGGAGCATTTCAGGGATAAAATAAAAGGGAAAAAACCCAATAGTTGTTGAGCTTGAACAGTTAAAAAGATGAACTAGACAGAAAGTTCATTTTTTCAGACATGGTAGGCCCATTTCATCAAGGCAAAAAAATAATTTTTTTGAGATGCAAATAAAATAGTAAAGCAAGCTGGCTTAGAAGGCACAGAGATGCAGATTTGGGTTGACAATGTTTATGATGACCACAGCTTTCCTTTTTTCCCCCTTTACCCTAACATAATTGCTTTTGACTGGGCAAATCATGTTGTGCTTGTTGTAATGTCATTGCGATTTATGATTCCATAAGGCACTTGAAAAGATTTTTTGTTTTTATACACTTTGCATTTCATTTTAATGCCATCTGAGGAAATTGCATACCTAAAGCTGTACGTGTTACTTTTCACTAAGCAGCAAATGGTATAATCCTTTTTTTTCCCCCTGCCCTGTTTCTTGATTACAATCAAGATGTATTTTAGATTTTATTACAGAATCACTTTCCTACTCAATTAGAGCCTTAAGGTTAATTTCCGCTTATACTTCCCACTAAATGTCAAGCTAAATGTAGATTTTACATGAATGTAGGGGAATACCCATCCCCAGCCTTGTGTGAAGATTTACTCACAGCACCAAAATAAAATTTCTGATCTGGTATGCAAGAAATAACACAGTCTGCATGAAGCCCATTGGGAGTTTCATAGCAACTTCAACTGAAGTGTACTCAGGTACTGTGAAAATATTAGAAGACTTTGCCATAAAAAATATAATATATAGATAAAGTGTAGTTGAGGTCTGGTCTGCCAACACCCAGTCTGTGTGGAATTAAATTAGTTGTGGAAATTAATATTTTATTGAAGAATTCCTCTGCCAGGTCATGGTTCCCTGCAACAAAAGGAGGCAACCTGAGGATTCCTCTTGGAGAATCAAAAGAAGTCGAAGGTCCCTGTTGCTCCCATAGATTTGAATAATTATTATTTCTCCCACTTTACATGCATTAAAAGTTTGATCATTTTCCAAATAAAAATACATTAAAGGCTCAAGGGTCTAAGGAAGAAAAAAATTTCAAAATGCCTACAATGTTAAAATTTCTCATTAATGTCTTTGTAATGAATTATTTATTCTACAAATTATAGCAGAGTGTAAATAAGAAAACATTGATGTAACAGTCATTTTCTGAGCACAAAGGCTTTGCCACATCCAAAATCTTACAGATTTGAGAAATGAATTTGTAACACCTCATGACAGCACAGGTTATTATCTCATGAAAGGTTTTGTGAAACTTCCAAATAGATTTTTTTTTTCCTATGGATATTTCTGGTTAAAAATCCATTTCTTTTTCTTTAGAAGATATTTTTTTAATGTCTTCTTTGACTTTTCTTGCAGAAATCTTTTTTTTTTATTCTCCTTTTCTTGCCCCTCTCTCCCTGACAAGAAAACTGAAAAAAAAAAAAAAAAAAAAAATCAGAGCCTCAAATTCCAAGTGTTTTCATTTAAATTTCAGTGAGTTCTACTAATAGGGGCCAAAAAATACTGCAATATATATCATATTTGAGGTGTACATTTTTAATATTTTCACTTTTTTGGGGGGAATTATTAACATAGAAATGCTCTCAATGTCTGCAACAGGAAGGGAGCTTTAGCCTTGTCTTTTTGAAAGGACATGGGAGGCTAATGTGCAAGATAGGTACTGAGGGATTAAAGTGCCAGCATGCAAGATTAAAACATATATAGAAAAAAAAAAATTACCACAGGCCTAATAATCTCTTAATGTATATCTTTATCTGTTGCAAGCAAAAGGTTCTGTAATAAAAAAGAGTATGCATGCACAACCCTACATAAATATATACACATAGAGTTATAAAATAATAATTTATATGTGTAACCCAATGGGAAACCAGCCTAGATATTCAGATTTAACTGACAAGCAGTAGCTGCAAAGCTTCTGATATATACCTAAGGGGCAACATTTTAGAAAAGAGATAACAAGAAGATATTATATTAATATTAATAAAGTTTTATTTCCAAAGGGAAAATATGATCAAGTACTTTGCTGTCTAGGCTGCCTTTTTTCCTTTTTTTTTTACATTTCTGCTAAAGTTGGAAACAAAATTATTCTAACTTAACCAATTGATCCTTTTTCATATAATCCTTTTAAATAATACATGAAAAAAATTAAGGGGTGTTGAGCAATGAGGTTAACAGAGCCATACTCCTCAGATGATGTATGATGAGCAAGGCTCAATGCCAAACATTTTTAGCCAAGTCAAGTCAGTCTATTCATGTTCATGTACCATAAAATTTGCTTTTACAAGGGTAACTATAACATTTGCATTAGAAAGGAACACATGAAATCCCAAAGTCTTTGCATATATCCTGAGTACTTCTATAGTGATATATAAAACGAGAATGCGAATTCCAGCTTTACATAAATCTTGGCTTCGTAGCTGATGAAATTTTATAATGGATTACAAATTCTCTGGAGACTAGGGAAGCCAAGATCTGTTTCCTTTTGTTAGCAACACCTTATTCAAGGGCGGCCTCACAGGGTCTTAGGCCAAGGACCAAATTTCACAGAATCACTGATTAGGCTGAGTTGGAAGAGATCCTCAAGGATCATTGAGTCCAACTCATGGCCCTGCAAGGATCATGCCCAAAAGTTACACCCTGTGCCCAAGGCTATTTGCCTAAATTTGGATGCTTTCTTTCCTTACTTTATCTTCATTTAATCAAGAGTAATTGAGGGTTTGAATTTATTTTAGGTCTGTTAATTTTCATCATATGAGAAGCTCCTTCTTATCAAGAAGACAAGGCTTCTTGAGATATGGTCAGATGAAAACCAGTTCGAAAACTTATTTAAATGTTGTGAACTAGATCCTTATCTCCTTTTACCTTCTCTTCTCCTTCTTTTTCTCGTTCTCCCTAACTTCATTCCAGAAGGAAAGATCCAGAAGCCAAGTATTTAGGAATTGAGAATTTTAGTTTTTTTTAAGGTGAGTTAAGCATTCCTAATATATACATTATTAAAATTTTATTTTTCTAGATCTCTTTATTTTAACTTGTATTTCAATTTCAGGAAAAAAAGTCAAACAGAGAAATTGAAATTTAAGAGAAAGAAGCAATTGCTCACACTAGGAATTTTCTGAATATAAGCTTTTTTAATTATTATTTCTTTTTTTGTACAAAATTTTGATTTAAGTCCACACAAAACCCCCCAAAAAATCTATCATAATGAGATGCAATGTGTAAGTTTCCCATTCCTCTCATTCCGTCTTTGAGTACCTAAAAACTTCAGCTAAGTAGAGATTTCATCTGCATCACAAAATTGAAATTACTGTGTGCTTGATGAGCACATTAACTCTGAAATATACAAGGCATATTGGTAAACTTGATAATGAAGCCTTAAAATAAGGGTAGTCAAGATGTTCCTGAATCTAAAAAAAAAAAATAAAAATAAGAGACACCTTGGAGGAACATTAGCATAGTTATCACAAAACAGCAAAGGGAGATTATCTGAATATGTGGAGATTGCAGAGATCTAAAGTGCATTTAACACCAGACCAGAGAATTTGGAATTGGAGAGCTGACACAGCACATGTCAGAGATGCCCACTGGGAAAGCTGGACACCACCAGAAAAGTCAGATTAATGCCTCCAGATCACAGTCCTGCTTGTTGAAATTCTGTCGGCTTTTCATGCCTCTCTTGATGTGTGGAGTCCAAAGCTGCATCAAATATTTCACTTTAATAATCCAGAAGTGTAGAGTAGATCAGAGTAATTATTTATGTTGCAGATGTCATTTCTCTTTGTATGTTACAAAATCATATGCCCCAATGACAATATCAAGAATATTTTTGTTATCCTCAATAACTCTCAGTTCTGTTTTAGCAGAAAATGGAGTTTTCTGTACCTGAGTTTTATTCTCAGTTACATTATTTTTCTGGTTTCTGTAACTGATTTTTATTCCCTGCTAGCTATTTCCAGATCTTGAGCTGAGGGATTCAGCATTTCCACCTGCAAATAGAAATTTACTTCTAGTAGCCCTTTTACAGAAATTAGTTTTTAGGTTTTTGGAGTAATTTTTATTGAGTAGCAGAAAATGTCATGCCTTGATCAGAGTTTTCAACACAAATATACCTTCATACATGCAGACATATGAACCTGTCTAGTCCTACCCAATATACTGCTTCATTGGCCACTGACACCTTCCATGAGTCAGCCAAATCCTCCCCTGCATGCTTTCTTTCTATATTATTAATTTCCCAACTCCCTCTATACAAACCTCTTGGGAGCAGAGGGTACAGATCTCCTGCAGCAAGTGCAGGCAGAGAGCCGGATAAAAGGATTTATTTTTGGGAGCATTCATTTTTACTCCATTCAAGGCAAGGAGAGCATCCTTGTAATTGTTGTTTTTCTTCAGAACTATGTAAAAATTGCTCCACATATTTTCCTCTGGCAATTGAAACAAGAGTAGTGGAACTCAGGTTGTCTTATTTGCTTGTGTTTACACATTTAAACACAAGCCATATTTTGCCTTCTTTTGCTGCTGCTGATATCACACTTACAGGTAATGAACAGGGCAGGTCAATTGTGTCTCTGAGGCCAAGAAAGCTTGCTTCCAGAAAAGAATAATTATCACTACTTAGAGAGGATAATTACTCATTCATTCAACTGCTGGTATACAGACTACTCTGAGACAAAATCTTTTGAAAAATTAAAATATGTAAAATATAAAGAGACCAATATTGTAATATTTTATTCTATACTGTATTTTTCATTGCAAAGAAACCCAAAGAATTTCATAAACAGCAAATACCAGAACCACACAGAAGATGGGTGTCTAATTTTAAATGTGATGCAACTGCTCATAAGGGATGTTTTATCTCAGATTTTTCAGCAAATACATTTACCTTCATTTACTCTAAATTATTGTGTACATCAAAACACAATTTTTCTGGTACTTACAGTTGACATGAATGTATAAACAAGATTGTCTGGACTTTGACAGATGACAACCATCTGTTGGCTGCACCCAGGAACTTCAGGACATGGGTTACAGTTTCTATGAAACAGAAATCTTCCCTATGATCTTTATATAGAGTGGGGTTGGTTGCATTGTGCTGAGACAGGAATAAAGTGTAGGAAATATGAGTTTAATTCAACAAGGGCTAGTGCTGGATTCTGCACCTGGGTTGGGGCATCCCTGGGTGTATGGACAGAGTGGGGAATGGATCCTGGAAAGCAGAGCCATGGAAAGGGACCTGGGTTCCTGGTCAGTGGCAAGTGGAACCTGAGTCAGCAGTGCCCTGGCAGCCAGGAGGGACATCCCTGCCCTGGGGACATCAGGCCCAGCATCACCAGCAGGGCAAGGGAGGGGATTGTCCCACTCTGCTCTGGGCTGGGGCTGCCTCACCCTGAACACTGTGAGCAGTTCTGGGTGCCTCAGCATAAGAAAGGTCTTAAGACATTTGAGACATTAAGACATTTGAGCCCCCAAAGGAGGGCAACAAGGATGGTGAAGAGCCCTGTGAGGAGGGGCTGAGGGCACTGGGTCTGTGCAGCTGCAGAGGAGGAGGCTGAGGGGAGACCCCAGGGCAGCTGCAGCTCCCTATGAGGAAGAGGAGGGGCAGGATTTGATCTCTGCTCTGTGACAGGGACAGGACCCCAGGGAACGGCCTGAAGCTGTGTCAGGGTTGGGTATCAGGAAAGGTTCTTCACCCAGAGGGTGTTTGGGCACTGGAACAGCTCCCCAGGCAATGGGCACAGCACCAATCCTGATGGAGTTCCAGAAATGTTTGGACAAAGCTCTCAGGGACAAGGTGGGATTGTTCGGAATGGTCTTGTGAAGTGCCAGGAGCTGTACTGAGTGATCCCTGTGAGTCTCCTGCAACTCAGAATATTCTGTGAAGTCTGAGTGCATTGTGTAGTTCTGACCTTGGCTGATTCACAAGAACTCTCTGTGGTCCTTTCTCCTTTTGTCTCACCTTTTGTTGTAATTTGTCAGCAGAGGAAATTATTTCTGGTAAAAGCTCAGAAGGAGAGAGGCCACTTGACAGGATTCTAACACAGCCAGTTAATGTTGTTCTTAAATAAATTATAGGTTTGTCGGTTGTTACAGGGAAATTTAAATGAAATAATATTTTGCACAGGAAGAAATGCAGAAAAAACAAGGAACAAACAGTGTCTGGTAAAACTAAGGATATTAAAAATCTCAAAAACTTTTGTCTTCTTCTCTTGTACCAGTCATTGAAGATAGAGAAGAGTTTGAACACGATGAACTAGGTTGATACAATATTCATGTGCAGATGGAGTACTCATAAGAAAAATGTTGTCTTTGGTCTATAAAGAATTTTTTTCTCTGGATGGAGCAATCACAAACTATTAGTGGCGAACAGACACATCTAATGGGATTAGACACAGAGCAAAATGCCTCTCGATTGCAGGAAAAATCTTTCAGATAAAAATCTTGGTAGCTGAATACATCTCACAGGAGGAGTCACAGAATATTTTCTTTGGATCCTTAAAACAAGCAGTCTCAGCATAGATATATATACAGCATATGGCTGTATATGTCAAGCTCCAGGAACTACTCTGCACTAATTTCCTCTATTATTTCAGTCATCAGTGATCCACAGTACCTGCACTAAAATTAACAAAGAGCTCTTTAAAAAGCAGAGGTTTTCAAAAGTGCTGAATGTTCAACAAGTTTTTGCTTATCTAATTGCATTCAGGAAGTTCTGGTTCCCAGGAAGACTCTGCAAAGGAGGAATCCAATATTTGCACCCTGAGATAAGGATTATTCCCTGGAGAAACCTTTGTACACACTCCTAGGGATTCTCATTACTGGGAATGGAAGTTATTTCCTTATGAAAACCAGACTGTCACTGTCAGTTGCTCAAATAAAACAGATTCTCCTGAATTGCCTCTGAAAAATGTAACATTTCAGCTATTGTTTTCCATCCAGAGCTACCTTACAAAGCATCAAAAAGAGTTTCTTTTTGTGTGCTAGGAAAAGTGTTGAGAAGCTGGAACTCTTTTTAATGAGATTAGCAGGTACTATTTAGAGCACCCTGCTTCACTTTATGTTATAATTCACTTGGATTAAACAAAACAATTGGTAAATAAAGAAATCTGAAAAGCAAGAAAATAAGAGTATAGCAATCTTGGAATGAATATAATGTGGTTTTAGCAAAGAGAAGAATAACAATGAAAGAAAGGGAGCAGGCAGGCTTCTGTCAGGTCTATTCTCCTACCTTTACTAAGCTTGCATAATACCTTACATTAAAGTAGTTCCTTTGCTTCTAATTGTACAGCAGACACTGCATTTAGGAAAATGCCTCATTGTTACCTGGGTTTGGATCCAGACATGGTGTATCTCAGAATTAAGTTTATTCAGTAGCAGATTGTACAGATTCCTTCATAAAATCTTACTTGAGATTTTTGATAATTAGTCTTTCACCACATCATTCAGAAAGGTCTTTTTAGTCTAAAAACTGCATGGTTAAAGTCACCCTGGAGTGGAATCCAACATTTCCAGCAAGGCGCATAGAGAAAAGGAAGAGCAAAAGAGAGGGATACAAACCAACCCCATTCAGATAACTGTTCAAAAAGAGAAAGATATGTTAATTTTTAAGGCAAAATGGAGTTTATCTACTTGCAATACAAAAATCATGGGCAACATTTTCAAGACTCCCTTTTGCAAGGGTCACATATTCTTCTCTTCTGTTTGAAGAATAGTCCCCAGAATGCAAGATCATGTCCTCTTTTAATTAAAAGCTCTGTACTAAGGATTAGCAAATGTGGCTTGATGAGGGAGAAGGGTACAACAAAGTTGTCATCTACCTCAGGCATGCCCTAAACATCAAGGTACAAAATTTTCTTGAGTACTCGAGATTTTATGGCTTTTTCCTTCCCCTGAGGCTGATCTGCTGTTCAAAACAGGATGCTTGGACCACAGAGCTGAACAAGGGGGAGTCTGGGTCTGGCCTTCTTTCTTACTGCTGTTTCCACAGATGGTTTCAAATTAAAAGGTTAAATATGAAGTTTTCCAAAAGAAGTGGACATTATTTAAAAAAAATAATAAAATAAAATAAAATAGAATAAAGTAAAATAAAATAAAATGAAATAAAATCTCAGAAAATACCCAATGCCTCTGAAATTAGATTGCAGTTCAGTAGACAAGTTCAGAAATATTGGTTTGGATTTAGACAACTAAATTCTACTCTATTTTCTATACAAGATTCTGACCATTCTGAACTGGTTTTAGTTCTTAGTCCCTAATCACAAAACTATGACATATCCACACGTAAACCGGTTGATAAATCCAGTTTCTAGCTTCTGGATTTTAAGAGCAGCCTATGGAAATACGATCATGTACTTGATAACTAATTCACTTATTTCCAAGACCAGTACTCATATTGTGCACATTTTTGCTTAGATATGACTTGAAAAAGAAACTTCATAACTGTACACAGAGTTTGTTAAACAAACACTTAATTAGTGTGAGCTCCCCCTCTTCATGATATTTTGGGTCATGTATTACCTTTGAAGGGGAAATGCAAAATTCCTTTAAGTTAATGTTCATATAATTTTTCACGTCAAAGTAAAGGTTTTTGCAATTTTTTTGGTAAATTTTATATTGATAATTTCCTCCTTCAGTCAAAAATTGTTTGGGAGTGGAGAACTTGTCAATAGCTCTTTGAATGTACTTTATAACATGTTCTGGTTTAAGTCTTACAGGGAAGGAGAGTGATACAGTAAAACAGTCCTTCAGGTTTAAAATCCACAAAAAAAAAAATCCTTGAATGGGAAATTCTGTAAGTTGTTAGAAAATTAATTCTAGAATGAAAATCAATGAAAATTTTTTTTCAGCACATATAAAAAGGGAGATAGAACAAAACACAGAAATTAGACAAATTAATAATTCTTAGTAATAATAAATATGATTTCAAGAAAGCATCATCTGGGTAAGTATTAAGGAATAAAACAAATACATAAATAAGATTGTAATTATATACATATGGAATCACAGATTTAAAACAAATACCTCCACACAATGTCTGACAGCAATTCATAAATAGGGGTTTTATCCAGGATATTCACAGTTGTACAAATCTAGGTCTTGGATGTCCAAAAGCTTTCAAAGGCCCCATAAAATCTTTCTAAAATGTAAACCTCATTTAAAGCAGCAGGATGAGGGATTTAAATAACTATTTAGCAAAAAAAAAAAAAAAAACCAAAAAAAACACTTGCGTTCTCGAAGAGTCTTTTAGCTTTTGCAGATTAAGGGATTTAGAGGTATACAGTATGTGCTGCAGTTGGGAGGGGAGCTAGAAAATTGTTGTTGGAACATCTATGGCATTGTGTGGAACAATGTTTTCTCCATCTTGCTTATACCTGAATTTGGGAGCTCCCTCAACCAATGGGATATTTTTCAGGAAAATATTTCATTTAATGAAATTTAGGAATTTTACACAAAATCTTGTACACTTATCAAAATCTAACTTTTTGTTTCATAGAAATGAGTATATATAAATTGGCTAAAATAAAAAATCTGTTATGTGAAACAACTTCTTTCTTCAAGTCAATGATTCAAAGGCCTCTTCCTGTGGAGAAATCAACCTCTATCAGGTCTTGTTTTGTAATAGTAATTTTCCTTTGGGTAAAAAAAAAAGACGATCCTGTATATTTTTTATCTGATGAAGATTCAAATATCGGTTATATATATTGAAGATCCACTTTTCATGGCTTTCTTTTGCATACTTGTTTATACAGGTTGAACCAAATCTCTCTAAAAATTCTCTCAGATAAATTAAATACTGAATCCCTTAAATCTATCAGATTTAGGCATGCTTTTTCCATTACCCAATTTTTTTAACGGTTTTCCAGCATTGTGTGACTTTATAAAAAAACACTTAAAGTGCGAAAATTTCATAATAATCCTCAGCGCTCATGCTCCCGCCCTTCAATTCTCCTCCTGTTCCCAGCCCAAGCTGGGAGTGACCCCATGGAATACCACAAATGTTCTTTCTTTCTTTCTTCCCTGGAGACCTTCCAAGAAGACTGCACCATCCTTGGAGGTTTAAGGCGCTGCAGGAAAAGGCCACGCTAAAAAAGGCTGTCACCGCTCACACCTTCCTCGTGTTCTCCTTGGTGAGAACAGAACCTAATCCCGCTTCCCTGCTCACACCTCCCTTCTGGCTCCACTCTTCCTGCCTCGGAGCTTCCTGCTAATCCCTCAGTTCCAGACAAGTGAAAGTCGGGGAGAAGGGAAAGTTGGTTTCTGCTGAGATATCAGTTCTGTCTCGGCGCTTCTTTGAACCGTCTTTTTCTCAGGTATCAAAAATGCTGGTTTGGCCCCTCAGATAAATCACGGCACTGGCAGAGTATAATGAAATGGTCTGAAGAGCTTGGTCTGGTGGAAGGTGTCCCTTTCCATGGTGTGGGGTTGAAACTAGATGATTTTAAGGTCCCTTCCAACCAAAACCATTCTAGGATTTTATATCCCCCTTAGCTGGACTATGATCTGTCTTGCAATGGCATCCTTGGTATCAACTTGATAACTGGTAGCTCTCCAAATTTGATTCATGATGTTTAACAGACTGCCTCAATCACAGATACGAAAATTATCAAAGCTGACCAAAATTACCGTCTGGAATTACTTAAAACTCTACAGAGTAGCCCTCAGGCCCAAATAATAATAACAATAGCAAAACCAACAATAATAGTAATAGTAATAATAATCATAATGATAATGTAAATTAATAAAAAAACTAGCCAAGTCAAATAATATGTATAGCCCAATCAGGAATTTTATGGCATGGCTCTATAAAAATATGCAAAAGTAACATCCCTTGAAATGTTACAAGATTCCTGTGCCATGTTCGACCCTGGATAGTCACTCCATCTTTCATATAAAAATGGGAGAGATGAAAACTTGTTCCTCAAAAATTGTACCTCAGAGGACGCATATCTTAGTGGAATTATAAAATAACTAGAAGGCATATCTGAACGCAAAAATTCTGATTTTTTTGCCTCTTGAGACCATCAGTTGCAGTAGTTCCTGAGTATGCTCTGAAAACAGGCTGTGTGTCTGTCCAGAGAAGAATGCATTTCAAATATCAATTCTTCAACAGATATAAAACACTAATATAGACTGACTTACAGCATTTTTTGAGAGCATTCTCTCTCTGTGTAAAATTGGGCCAATCAATCTGATGTGCAATTTTGCATTTTGTCTGATTGCCTTAGGGTTGTAAATATTTATTTTTCTGTTTGTTTGACTCAAATGTCTTATAGCTGAAGATATTCCTCTTAGGGCAATTTTGACTTTTAAGAGCAGGAATCCTTGACTTTGTCAATGTCTATTAAAGAATAGATCATCATGATCCTTCTCCTATAAGGGAAGGAATTTACTGTAAAACAACATGACAGCCATGACACCATGTATTGAACCCTCCTTATTATTGAAATATAAGCAACAAATTAGTTTAACTTGGCAATGTGTATCTCTTAAAAAAGTTCCACTTTCTTTCCCATGTTTTTGAGTAATTTAGGATTATTTATTCCTTTCATAGAAATTATTTATTCCTTTTTTGTAAACTTTAGCTATGAATCATGGCTGGGGACATCAACTTTTAAGGTCAAAACATCAGCAACTGCAAGTTTCTCTCCACTAAAATGTTCTTAGAAAATATTGCTAGTATCAAAATATTATTATTTGCTTCAGAATGGAAAAAGACAGTGGAAAGAGCAAAACATAAAATTCAAATATTTTATGCATGGAATATAAGATTTTTTCAGTAAGTTCTACCTAAAATGCATGGGGAAAAGGATAAACCTCGTGTCTACCATTACTCCAGAATATTTCAAACATGCAGTGAGATGGGAGGGAGATATCATCTTCACACCAGTGAGAGGCAACTGAGAACAGCATCCAGAAATACTTAGAGCCTTGAACTGAAGCTTACATAAAATGAATGTGCTTCTGAGCAATTCTGAAATTCTGAAAGCCCATCCTCTGGCACAACCTCACCAAGAGAAGTGTGGAGGACTTCTCATCCCTGAGATTTATCTGGATATGCCTCTCCTCATGACTAAGAAAAGCTTCTGCTGGAAGGGAGACGCAGTTATGCATCATTTCAGCCTGTGGAGAAAACTGCTCATTTCCTAGGAAAGTGCTCTGTGGACTGCATGTGAGGGAGTTGCCTTCATCTTCGTCTCTTGAGAGTTTATAAAGGAAGAAATTTGAAACACAATGAGAGCTTTCAAAGAAAAAAACACCCAAAACTTCTGGTGAAGGTTGGGATTCATGAAGCCATGAAACTGTTCCTGGTTCCTGCCTGAGAAAGATGTTTATCCAGCACCTAGCATCCTTGGGACATTTAAAGCTTCAGTTAGAGTGGCCCATAGAAACTTGGCTGCATTTAAAGGAGTCTGCACAAAACTGCAGAACCATTTAGGATTTACAATGTCTCAAGCTAGTCATTTCTATTTTCATTTCATTTCCATATGTGCTCGGAACAGAGCATCTTGTAACAAGTCACTTCTCAGAGAGCAATTTCCAAATCTCCTTAATTTATACAGAGGGTCTGGTCCAAGAAACACTTGTACATTTAATTGACTTCATGTGAGTAACATGGCAGTACAAAAGTCGAGTATAATTAAGAAAAACTGAAGACATGAATAATTGCAAACTTGATCTTGTGAGTTACAATATTAACTCATCTTTGAAATTTTATTTCCACATTTTGCTTTATAATGGCAAAGAATAAATAACCAGACAGAAGAGGAATCACAGATCACTCTGCTAAAAGTTGTTGACTAGATAAATGAAATTATTTTTCTTTCTAGAAACTCCAGCTGGTGTTATCTTGGCCTTCAGTATCCACTAATTAAATGGAAAAATGTTTGAGATAAAAAGTTAATTTACTAATTAAATGACAAGTATGCTTTATAAATTGTGTCTTTGGCTTATTGTGCATTTGGAGAATTAATTAAAAATACAATCAAGCTGCAGTTGTGAGATGCCAATATGGATGTGATTTGAAGATACTTTCACTTCTGTTTTCTGTATCAGTTTTTACAACAGCTGCACCGTAATGAAGATGCTTGACTCTTAATTTGTCTCTGTAAAATTAAAATGAGTTTGTGGTTTCTTGCTCACTGGGACTGCAGACAAAATGGTGCATTTAACAGCACACTTCTGATCAGTTGACACAGTCATGATGCTGCAGCAAGCTGCCATTGTTCTCTACAAATGAGGGCTAAAAAACCTGGCTTGGCATTAGGCTGTGTTGCTCTGGTGAAGTATTTTCAATGGAACATAACAATAAAAGTATAAATACAGTTTAATTGATATCTTCTTTTAAAATTCATGTTAAATACTTGCGATTTGTAAACAACATTATCAAGTGACAGCCTTATTTTAAATCTGCATCAATAGGACCTCTACATATGACTAAACAAACTAAAAAGTTTAGGAATTGCCAAAGCACAATGGATAAGTTTGACTTTGGAATGTCAGATACATGTAAACATTAAATTTCTCAAGCAGCCTGATTTATCTTGGGCTTGGCCCCTTTGAATGTGGAGGATTTGGCTGGTTTGGTTTTGTTTCCTAGTTGAAATTAAATACAAATATTAAGTCAAAGTCAAATCTAAAGTCAATCAGAATTTATTTCCTGCTGCAACTCCTCCAAAAAAACGAAAGGAGAAAAGGAAGAGAAGAGAAGAGAAGAGAAGAGAAGAGAAGAGAAGAGAAGAGAAGAGAAGAGAAGAGAAGAGAAGAGAAGAGAAGAGAAGAGAAGAGAAGAGAAGAGAAGAGAAGAGAAGAGAAGAGAAGAGAAGAAAGAAAAGAAAAGAAAAGAAAAGAAAAGAAAAGAAAAGAAAAGAAAAGAAAAGAAAAGAAAAGAAAAGAAAAGAAAAGAAAAGAAAAGAAAAGAAAAGAAAAAAGAAAAGAAAAAGAGCCACCTGGTCCTAATCAGATCTTTAGCCACTGAATAAAAAAGCTGGTTCCTCTCCACCAGCAGCCATAGATTTTTGTTTGATTGCCACTTTTTATATTCACAACTAATGCTAGTTCATCACACATTTTTATGTTGATATTTTTACAGCTTTTCTTTCATTAAACAGTTATTTTCACATTTTAGCAAAATTTAGTGTATGGTTAGGGATGTGTATACTATCGCGCTCTAAAGAAAGAAAACTGATTATTTTACATTCAATTTACTTTGATTTTTCTGTCTAGTCTGTTGGTGCCTATAGAAGAAAACAGTATTAAATCATTTATAAAATCAGCCCAATCCCTTCTACAGGGAAATACAGTGAGACAGACTGTCTCATAAATTGTTTAGAATAACACAGCTCTCCAGTGATTTAGCCTGATTTGTTTGTTTAAAAAAAATAAAAAAACCCACAAAACCTGCAGATGGTGATTCCTGTCTTTTATAAAAGAGGTAACAAAAGTGCTCACTTAAGGCAAAAAACAATGAGCCAAAGTACCTTTTAATGTTCTTGCAGACAATGTAGAAAACATCCCATTAGCAAACAGACCCTGGGCCAGTGAAATTAGGAGGCACAATGTATTGTGAAATGGAAGAAATGGGAATGAATTTTCTGTATTTATTGCAGATATTTAATTTGGGTCATATGGTCTGATCTTTCACTTAATAAGGGGGGAAAAAAGGGAAAATACTCTCCTCAAACCAACCCAGCATCACAAATCTTTGGTCTGTCTTGTTGTGTGGATCACTGACAGTGACAAAATGGTAGTGTGTGCTGGCAGCTTGATTTCTGGCATTTACTGGGCTGCATGAAAGACCACATCCCCAAACACTTCTGTCATATTCTCATCCAGATTGTGGTATATTAAACTGAGGAAATAAGCCTGTTTTTCTGGGGATCATAGATTCGTCAAAATTAAAGATGGAAAAGACCTGTTGGTGTAAATCACTTACATTATCCCTCATCCAAAGCAAGATTACTCCCTGTGGTGTGTTTTCCAGCACTTTTTTCAGTCCACTTTGAAATGACTCATGCAACAGTTTCCACTGTTTCTCTCTGGAGATCAGTCTCCACTCCAGTAGATCTCACGACCCTTATTTTCAGCCTAGATTTTCCATTACTCATTTAGACACTTATTTTTTTTATCCCCTGGCCATCTGGCAAGGCAGTCCATGGTGTCCCTCTTAACCCAAAAACTGAGCCTTTGGAGGCAAGTTAAGGGCCATCAGGAAGGTGGAAGGAAGGCACAAACTGGAAAGGACTTCAGCAAATTTTCTAGTTTTTTACTGCCCCTGATCTGTTGAGTTGTCAGTTAGGCGCAGAGAAGTACTCAAGTCTGACTTCTGGCCTGATGGTCTCTAATGATGTTTTTACAAGGGCAGGTAATGAAGGAAAAGGGGAGCAGAATTTCTTTATACTGAATAAGAGATATTAGGAAGAAATTCTATGTCATGATGGTGGTGAGACCCTGGCACAGAGAAGCTGTGGCTGTTCCATCCCTGGAAGTGTTCAAGGACAGCTTGGAGAGGGCTTGGAACAACCTGGGAGAGTGCAAGTTGTCCCTGCACATGGCAAAGGCTGTAATGGAATGATCTTTTAGGTCACTTCTAACCTAAACTATTCTATGATTGATTCTGTGTTCTAAAACCCTAATAGGAAAATGAAGTATTTTCTGATTAATACATACATAGGTATATCTCCTAGAGAGTTTGGGTATACATTGTACAAGATTTTCGCCCTTTTTGGGTCTGAACACAGTTAAAACACTGCAACAGCTAAAGGGGATCATTGCAGTGATGGAGCAAAGCCACAAAACTCTTTCTTCATAACCTAGCCTCACCTTTACATCCTGCAGATCAAAACCTACATCTGTGTCTAATAAACTCCAAAGTAATTTTCATTTTTGCCTTGAGCAATTCTCCAGCACAGTGGATGGAGCTCAGCCTGGCCTTGGATTATTTATCAGCTACATGCATGGGTGTGTACCCAGGTTGCTGCTTAAACTTCTGCCGTAGAGAATAAAGTCAGTGCCACGAGTTAAAGCATCAGCTTAGACAAAAACTGGCTGTGTGCAGGCTACACACAGACAAATGCGGTGGTTTGCAGCCCCTTAAAGCCAGGGCAAGGTGTATCCTTGTATTGCACCTTCCATTTGGGCTGGACTCTGCACTCCATCAAAGAGCCTGGCAGGGGGAGGCTGCAGCTGCAGCTTCAGAGCACCAACCTGCACTGACACCCCTGGTGCTGCTGCCTCGCCTTGCGGCACCTCTGAGCCCACAAAAACCCCATTTACCTGTGTAGCAAACCCTGTAAGCTCACAAGGGCTTCATTAAAGCCTTTACTGATAGTTTGATGTTTAGGAGGCAGAGCTAAAAGCAATCCTTGAACACAAAAAACCCCAAACAAACAAATAAAAACAAAAAAAACCCAAAAACCCAAAAAAAGCCCAAAACAAAAACCCAGACAAAGCAAACTCAAATGGAAGAATGTGCTTTAGCTTTAGTTCCTGGAATACAGGAATAAATTGATTTTTCCAAGGCAGAGAGTCTGTAACACTGTCAGTAATTAAATTAGCTGTTCCCAATTCAAGACTGGTATCCAAGCTGAATCTGTCCTAGTCTCAGCAGAAATTCTTTTTCCTTTTGATTGTTTCCCACTTCATTTTATACTCTCTTTTGAAAATTAGTTGCACTTTTTTCTTTTTCTTTTTTTTAATATATATAGTTAGGAGAGAAGTTTCTTCCTTGAAGACACCATCTGGAACAAAATTTTCTTTGGGAATACATGTATGGAAGGAGCATTTTGGTTCCTAAAGTTTAAAAATTGTCTCTGTTTTACAGAACTTGCTGGAGAAGGGACAAATATATTGTGAAAAATCAGCAACCTGTTCCTTGCTTGATTAAACAAGAAACCGTAATATTTAATAAAAAATTTTGAGATTCCAGGGAGTTTTAAATTTGTGAAAGAGAAACTAAGCAGACACAAACAGTTCCAACTTGGATTGCCCATGGGAATCATTAGATACAAGTTACTGGGGAGCAGAGAGAGGAACTAGGAAATTCATGTCCATCTTACAGCCTGAATAGTGATCAATAAAATTTGCCATAAATTGGCCTGCATTGATTTAAATTTTTCCTGAAATAATAAGTGTAAAAAATCCAGGCAAACAAGTGCTGTGAAAAGAATTGGAAAGGGTGTATTTTGCTGAATTGAGACACGCAACAGAAACTTCAATTTTATGGGCAAAGAGAAGCAACACTCCTAAAATAGGTGCATGGGATGTTGTTCAATTGGTGGAGAAGAGGCACCTCTGAAGTCCTGCAGTGGGAAATCCACCATGGCCAGGATAAAATGAATCTGCAACCAGCAGAATTTTCTGTTATATTTTAATTCTCTTTTGGTGGGATGGAGCTCATAGTATTTTACATATCCAGGAAGACAGAAGCACAGGAATCATTCCACAGTCTTCCCCTTCCTGGAGGAACATTTACTGGACACAGTTTGCATTTGTGGTTTGCATGCAGTTCTCGAAGATTTGGACAATGATGCCTAAAGGCACTGGAAGCCTTTCATGGTTCCTAATTTCAGATGTCAAATTTGAGTTTCTGTTAAGCCAGATATGAAAGACAAAGGCATTTTGTCACTTATATAATGACACTACATGTCATTATATAATGGAAAACATTTTTTTAATGCTCAGTGGCATTTTTTCCCATTGCTTTAACTGCTCTTTTCTGAGCTTTATTCCCACATCTATTTCCTCTCAGGTAGTTGCACAAAACTACATTGCCACACTTATTTTTCACCCTCAGGCACTTACCTATAGTTGCATACTCATAGTTTAAATAGTTTGAGCACACTTGACTTTGCCCAAATTCACTGACATCAAGAGAAAAATTAAAGGAAAAATTGCTGTGTCATTGAAGATAATAGTTGCTTTGACAATGCCTGTACTGGAATCCTGCATCATTTATTTATACTGCTTGCGCACACTCTGAGAGTTTTTTTGGCCGTGCTTCCTAATATTATTTGAGACACAATTTAGGGGAATTAGTACTTAAGGATAATTTCTAATGGGTTATGTGGCTAACACACAGACGTGCTTTTTGTTTATCTCTATATACTCCAACAGTTCTAAAATTATTTCCTGAGAGAACCATGCATGTGTTCATGCCACACCAAAATGCAAGGAACAAAACTTCTAAGTCTTTGCTGTTTCATGCATGTTTCTCACCATCCACTATTAAACTTTATACTGTCAAATATTTTGAGAAAAATTGTACAAAACCAAAATTATATGAAAGAGCCATGACGGTTGGTCCTATCCAGGACACAGATGAGATGTAATGAATTATTGCCTATACATAGCTTCAGCCAAACTTCATCATTTTACTTCAAGATTAGGAAAGATCCCTTGCCTTCCTTTGCTTAAAAAATATCACCCTAATTTTTGCTGGTTGGGAAAAACACATAAGGACACCAGTAGCCGATAATGTCTCCAACTATTTTAAAATAATAAAATTAAGGAATCATTATATGAAATTATGAATGCCCTTCAAGTTTATCTCACTTTAACTTAGCCACCTAAGAGAGATCTGCTTGCTCTAAATTAGTCATTTAGTCTTTCTTCAGCAGAAACCCTTCAGAGGGTGACTCATCTTAGACATCTATCTTTGGATGTGATGAATCGTGCTTTATGGCAGGGCTGGTCTCTCTGCAGCTGCTAATGAGGTAGTCTAGTCAACTAATTTCTTAGGATGAGTTCCTAGCTTTTAGATGATTAAAGACAAGTGATTTTAAATAATCTATCTTAAAAAATTCGCTTGCTGAAAAATCCAAAGCAGGTTGGTAGTGGTTGGGAGAGAAATTAATTTTTCTAAATAAGGTAGTAATATGTAAGTTACATTTTATATATTCTCTGACATCTTGAAAATTTGCTTGGGAATGTTAGATATGACCTGGAACAACAGAGACTCTTTCTTGAGGGTTTCCTGGAGGCCAGGTGGGCACATGATGGACTAGATTTTTGGCATAGGTAATTAGAGTTTTCCCATCAAACACATCTCTTTGAAAGAAATTTTCTCATTCCTTTTACTCAAATTATTTGAGTTGGGGTTTTACTTCCCCTCAAGTATGGGTTAACTGAATCCCTGCAACAAAATGTTATCCTAAAATTTAGCTTAAATAATTCCTATTGAGTCCTGTCTGACTAAAAAAGGGATCGATATGTCAGATGTGAGTAGCAAAGACTTCCTAAGCCACCCATCCTTTCATCTCCTGCTCTCATTTCCACTTCTGGAGCACAGCTTCTCCTGCATGTCCCTGGCTGTGGAGCTGGGAGTCAGGGGAGAGCATCTGAAGACTCCTGCTGTTCAGGCTCTTATCCTGGAGACAAGCTGACTCCATTCCCAGGAGACTGAGTCACACACACGACCTCCTCACAAGGGACCACATGGACATTCTGTGCTACTCAAAAATTTGTAAGGAAGTAAATGGAGGACATTAAATAGATACATAGATAAAATTCAGTAGCATTTGGCTTAGATCCCGAGTGGTATAAATGGTATTTCTTTATAAAATGTTGTTTTTTCCACTTGGGTAATTTGTGCCTGTGAGCCTCAGCATTCCTTTTCTCTCTTGTGCTCTCTGAATAACCTCAGCTGTCTGTCGCACCCAAACCACCACGACTTGCACATGGAATGAGCAAGAGGGCAAGGAGTTTGCATCCCTGTCTAATATTTAAAGGCAGTGGGAGTATGCTTAATGCCTTTCGGCCACCTACTAGGGAAATGGCAGTGCTGGTGTCACAAGTTTATCTAATTTCTATTGTTGCAGAGGTAGTGTCACATAAATTGGGGGCACAGGCTATTCGTTTTGCAGACGTCTTTTGCCTGGTGTATAATTATCATGGCTCATCTTTATTAAACACCAGCCTTATCTTTGTTTTGCTCTCTTTGTTGATAGATGTAACCTCAATACTGTTGCCATGGCTACAGTAACAGTAGCTGAGAAGATTTTGTTTGTTGTAAACAAACCGAGCTGTACAGGCGCAGATCCTAGCGGAGCGTTTCCAGCCCCCTGCCTTATATTATGCTGATTAACACTGCCATCTCCCTCCTGCTACCTATTTCTTATTTTAATTAGCATTAATTTAAGCTGTATCAAGGAGTGTTTCCCCTTTTGGTGCCGTGGCACCCCTTTCCTGACAGTTTTTTTTCCCCCTACAGCAACAGCCATAGGTTAGGACTGCAGCCCCGCTGAGAGCATCCTCACAGCAAAGCCCTGCTGGCACCAAAAATTAATCTCAATGTACACACTAGCTTAATGGCAAAAGATTGCTTTAATTTACTTCCTACATTCTCACCTCCAGGGGCAACTGAACTTGTTCTCATGTAGGAGCCATGGGGATCTGAAAATGTGTGAGTAATTCTGAAACTTATTTAGCTTCAAGCCAATTCCTCAAAATCAAGGACCAAGTTCAGCCTCTCACATAAGGAGATGCAACTCCTCAGTGAGAAACTGTACTGTAAATTCTTGTCTCTCTGTTGATTTAACCCATGATCTCCCATGTGCACATAAATGACTGGAATGGGTTCAGGAATAATCTAAACTTCCAACAGCACCAGCTCCTGTGTTAGTTTTATACCAGACCTTTCTGCAGCAGACATTTTTTCCTAATATTTAAGCTTGCCTCCTGAGTTTTACAATAATTTTTTTCACTATGTATACCAATGTTAACAATATCCAATCTATATCATATAATTTTGCTATTATTATTTTCATCTTGAAGTGTTTAGGAGCTATCCCTGAGGGAAATATGCCTGCCTGTTTCAAGGGACTAGTACTATGTTCTCTGTGAAGGGCTCAGTAGTTTTTTTATATATGTAATGAAATATATGTATACATATATACATATCACTGCTGTATTTTTTAAAATGCTATTGTGCCTAAATTCCTTCATTTTACCTAGATATAATTCAGGGTAAAGCACAATATATAAAAATATATAAACAGGGAGAGGGTTCCTGCCTTAGAAGCAGTGGGTTGGAAAGGGAGGACTAAGGCAGGTGAGATGTGTCTGCACTGCAGGAGGACTGCAATTCAAAATGATGGGACACTCCTGCAATATGACATTGTGTTATTATACTGCCCATGAAACCAGAGTTATTCCCTGTTTTGTGTGGTTCTGTGCTGGTTATGTGACCCTGTCATGCCTCTGCTAATGCCTCTCCTGCAGCTCCTTCACCTTGCCCCACCTGGAAGTGGTGATGCCTGGAAATCTTTGCTTGGCAAGGCACAGATGGAAAAAACATTTTGTTCCTCTTTACTCACCTCCTTCACAGCCTTCCCTGGCTGTGTCCTCCAGAATGGAGCAGACCTGCAAGCTCTGTATGAGGAGTCAGGCTGTCCTGACATCAAGGCAGCTTCTTGTAGAGTACTGGAAAAAAAAAGAGAGCACTGCCTGTGCTGCTCTGTGGCACTTCTAAATGTAACACCAGGAAGGACAAATTGCTCTGGGAACACTAATGTTAAATGGGGAAGAAAAACATCTTTCCCTTCACCCAAAACATCAAAAGACATTGTTGTTCCTGGACTTCCCAGTGTTGGATTAATGTTTGAAATTGATCTTACAGGTCATTTCCAAACCTGATGATTGTATGAGATGGGCAGAATACTAATTATATCACAACTTGCATTAAGGAAAATCTAAAAATGTTTTAGTGCTAGGCATAGTTAGCCTTCTGTGTGGAAACTACTCCATATAATTACTCATTGTGAGTGATGTGTTCACCAGGGATGCTGGTAGAGCATGAAGCAATTGAACATTGGTATCCTTGGTGCTTGTCACTATCACCATCCAGAGCAGCTGCGGCTGCCCCATCCCTGCCAATGTCCAAGGCCAGGTTGGGTAGGACTTGGATCACCCTGGGATAGTGGGAACTGTCTCTGCCCATGGCAGGATATTGGAATAAGATGATCTCTAAAGTCAATTTCAAACCAAACCAAGCTCTGTGGCTCTGTGGTCAACGCACTCCACACTTTCATTGCAATTTGACCTTGTTTATCCAACCCTTTGACATGTGAGAAAGCTGATGATATTACACTGCTCAGTATCTTTCAAGTTTAACCCTAAACCTTTTTTTTAAGATACCAAAACACAGTGTGGGTAGAGATGGGTCCTGTTTGAAGATGCTTGACAAAACTTTGTACACCAAAACAACATTGGATGATGAGGTTGAGTCAAATCAGAAATCACAACACTTGTGTGAATTTCCTGGGTTTCACATCTTTATATTTCAATTCTTCATGCTATTTTAATATAATTTTACACATTAATGATGAACAAGGTGAGGCATTGACTCTAGCAAACTTGATGAATGGGAAGAAAAACATTACCCCCTCATGTGAACTTATAGAATAGTTCACACTCATTTTCAGCTTGAAAAGCTGTTATCTGTTCATATAGCAGCTTTTAAAAGTGCAAATGGAAGCAATCCAACATGCAGAGGTGTGTAGTAGTTTACAAATACCTCCATAATATCTAAAAATCAACGTGAAATACTGGAATAGAATAAATGCTTGGTGGACCCAAACATCTCCTTGTTTAATTATATTTCACTGGAGTGATAGTGTAATTAAAAGGTGGAATTTGGCAGCCCAGTTAAGAGCATTTTCACAGCAGAGCCCCCTTTGCAGCTTGTAGTTCTTCTAGGACACAGAACTTGCAGTTCTTAAAATATTTTACCAGCACATCGAGTCAAAAGACTGCTGTGAAGTTTGGATCCTCTTTCCCAATGGACTAAAAAGCAGCTCTATCTTCAAATGAGTGAACACAGAAATGAAACCCTAGCCAGAAAGAAGCAGCACAACAGGGTACACTCTCTGTCTCACAGACAGCATGAGTGCCATGAAAAGAGGGATGCTTGATGTGGCTGGCAATTCAACCACCTGAGAAAAGTCTGAAGTTTGATATACCCCTGCGACACTGCAGTCTGGCATTTCCAGTTGACTTCTGTAGCTATATGTTCAGAAACCATAGAAAAAATGGTTTCTGCTCAGGAAAAAGGTTAATAGGAATATATGTGGA
Organism: Zonotrichia albicollis; assembly: GCF_047830755.1. NCBI lineage: Eukaryota > Metazoa > Chordata > Aves > Passeriformes > Passerellidae > Zonotrichia > Zonotrichia albicollis. The sequence goes on from NC_133860.1 coordinate 10,107,321, forward strand.
AGTTGAGGGAGAAAGAGTGCGTGGTTTATATTTCACATATTTGTTGAATAATGGATTCACAGGATAGTTTGAATTGGAAGGACCTCAAGGATCATCCAGTTTCACCTCTCTGCCATGGACAGGGACACCTTCCACTGCCCCCAGGTGCTCCAAATCCCATCCAGCCTGGCCTTGGACACTTCCAGAGATCCAGAGGCAGCCACAGCTTCTCTGGGCAACCTGTGCCAGGGTGTCCCCATCCTCACAGGGAAGAGCAGCTCCTTAATGTCTAATGTAATCACCACCCCCTTTTTCAATTTAATGCTTTTTGCCCCTGCCCTATTATGATTCATCCATTCCCCATGTTCCACATTAATTCTGTGGTAGAAATCTGAACAAAGCCACATGAATCTGGTGATTTGTCCACATGTCCTACAGTAGATATTTTCCTATGTCCTTTAGCTGCCCCCTGGTCTGTTTTTTGTTCTTACCAAACATTTTCATCTCTGGACTAAGTCTGGAATATTAGCAAACACAAGGAGAAGGAGAAGGAGAAGGAGAAGGAGAAGGAGAAGGAGAAGGAGAAGGAGAAGGAGAAGGAGAAGGAGGAGCACAGTAAGAAGTGACCTCAGCTTTGGTTGTAGTGGCTGGTGCTGAAGTCATAGGTAATTCACTCAAATTCCAGACATACAGACCATGGCAGAAACTACTCCCAGCAGAAAAGGTTTGGTGATATGGGTGCCTCCAGAAAGAATCCTCTTTCCTGAAGAGCCATGAAGGAGTTAAAGCCTGGATATTACTCACACTCCATTGCACACCAGAGAGGGAATTTAAACATAGATAATAAAGCATTGATAATAATGCATGTGCTTCCTCTCTGATATGATAAATTATATCTTCATGTCACTGCCTATATTGTCTATCAGTTCAATAAATACAAAGGCTAATTAAAGTTGGTTTACAAATAGGTACTGATGCCACCGACTAGCATATTAGTAAATTTTGCGTGCTGTTAGGAGATTTTTTTAGCTATGTGAGGCTGTGTATGAGAAAGATGCTTTGAAAATCTGACACTTTCTTGGACACAGTGCTAAAGAGGGATGAGATGAAAGACTGAGAAGTCAGACTGTATTCATCCTATCACTTGCAAAAATATTATTGCTTCTCACAGTGTTAATCTACTGTTAACTTGAAGCAGAGGCTATTCTATACCAAATGGAAGTTAAGGAAATTATTTTTCATGCCGGAATCAAGAGAGGTAAAGAGTGTGAAAAAAATGAGAAAAAATGTCCTGGTGACCTTGCATCCAGGCTTATTTAGAAAGATCAGTGGCACTGATTTATTGTGGTGATTCATGGCAATCCTCCCCAGCTCTGCTTCTGTTGAAATGAATGAAAGTTTATCCTTTACTTCAACGATAGACAAAAAAGACCTCAGTAAAATATTTTAATTTAAATTGTTTCCTCATTTAGTTAAATGTATTATACTCTCCAATTTCATTTTTAAGGAACTGTCTCATTGAACAGTGAAAGAATAATTTTACCTGTGTTTTGTCGAGGTGGTGGATGAATGATGAGAACAAAGGACAACACAGAAAATTTAACATTGTCATTTTCTTCTAAGCAAGCTTATCATGATCAGCAAGCTTGTCACTCACATTCATACTCCAGTGAGCTTATTTTATAATAAAGCATTCCTTAATATTGCAATAACCTAATTGGTTTGTGTGGTTAAAGGAAAATAAAATTCTCATATTTATTATGAGTTATTGCAATAAATCTCCTTACTAAAATAAAAACAAGCATTTATGCAATTCAAAAGGCACATGAACATCAATATTTGCTCTCTCTGATTATATCAGAATAGTGCTTCCAGTACTTCATGTTGTCTTGAGAGTATGGAGAAAAGCCTAAAATCCAAACTACCGTCAGTACAACTGCCTTCACATTTACTGGAGGACACTTGCATTCTTTTACCTGATTAATCCATTCACGCACACCTGCCATGCAGGGTTTTACAGTGAGAACCACTGCTGCAGCCCAAGGCTCCCTGAGAGGTGTGCTCACTTTGCTGGGTTTGTCTGCAGCTCCTCTTTAAGCAGGAGGCACACTGTCCTTCATGTTGTCTTGAGAGTGTGGAGAAAAACCTAAAATCCAAACCACTGTCAGTACAACTGCCTTCACATTTACTGGAGGACACTTGCATTCTTTTACCTGATTAATCCATTCACCCACACCTGCTGTGCGGGGTCTTACATGAGAACCACTGCTGCAGCCCAAGGCTGCCTGAGAGGTGTGCTCACACTGCTGGGTTTGTCTGCAGCTCCTCTTTAAGCAGGAGGCACACTGTCTCAGGCTTCCCAGGGGATGCCATTGGGATGTTTGAGCTGGGGTCCTGTCAGTCGTGACCTGCATGACTCTCCACTGATTGGACAGGGAGCCTGGGGACTGGGATCTCTTTATTATTTTGCCGTGAATCTATCAGATATGTTTTGAAGTCAGGCGTTTTGTGTTGCCATTTTGTCCCCGCTCACAAATGCTGCTTGCTGTTCCTCAACGATTGCTTTATCTTCCTTTTGAAAACTCTTATCGTGTTTGATATGAAGGCTTCCTGAAGCAGGGAAACCCACTGGGTGCGTGAGGGTTTCTGTTGTTGTTTCACTTTATTCAGTCCTTCTGGAGGGACTTTTTACAAGGATTTTTAGTGGTGGGACGAGGATGCCCTTAGCAGAAAAAGGATTAGAATAGGTATTAAGGGAAAAATTATATATTGTGAGGGTAGTCAGGCCCTGGAAGAGGGTGCCCAGAGAAACACCTGGGCACTTCCTATCCCTGGCAGTGTTCAAGACCAGGTTGGACAGGGCTTGGAGCAACCTGGGACAGTGGAAGGTGTCCCTGCCCATGGCAAGGTGATCTTCAAGGTCCTTTCTGATCCAATCCATTCTATGATTCTGTGAATTTCACATCTTAGCACTTTGCTTTTTTAAGATCAGGGCAGGAGCTTTAAAAGAATAAAATGCTGATCCAAACCATTCTATGATTCTATGAATTTCACATCTTAGCACTTTATTTTTTTAGGATCAGGGCAGGAGCTTTAAAAGAATAAAATGCATAAATGGAGTTGGTCTGCATTCTGAAGTTAAGTTTGGATTGTTCTTTAGGACATTCCTGAGGCTTTTCATTACAAAATTTCCTTGCTAACTTGAAAACAAAAATTCCTTTCTCTTCACTGTTGGATGGTCTTTCATGCAGGTAGGCCCAGATGCTGCTGTGGGAATAAAGCAACCTGTAACCAGACCTGTTCCAGATGAAGGTGATTATTCCAAGCATTGCATGTTACAGAAACTTTTTCTATCCCTTTTTATTATTTTTCACTCTCATCCAACCGAAAATCATATTTGCTTTTCCCGTGGCTGCCAAATAATGAACAGATATCGTAGTCAAACATTCCACGAGTTTCCAAATGTTTTAGATCCTCAGAGAATCCCGCAGCTTGAGAAACATATGAGAAGTTTAAAGTGCTTCTGTCTATGAGGATAACCCTGCTTGTATCCCAGTTGAATTCCATCTGTCATAAGGCAGCCCTACCTCCACAATATGTTGAAATTCACTGAAAAGTTCTACTGTCCTCCACAGTACTTAATAATATTAAAATGTGGGAGAAGACTATGGTACCAATATTAAGTATTTCCTAAATAAGAAATATTTTCAGACATAAGTACCGACCAAGTGAATTTTTCATATAAATTTATAAAAAACATGTGATTGCTGCATATAACACTGGGTATCTCTCCTCCTCTAGTGTTTTAATGTCATTTTAAATATACCATTCTTGGCTTATTTTGAGAGTGAAGTTTATTCAGTCAGGTTTTTATATAGATTAGAATACTTGGATTTTTTTAATGGAAAAAGTTTATTTTCCCCCCCTCCATTATGCACTCATTTACCTTCTTTTCTGTTAAAAAAAAAAAAAAATTATTTTGTCATTGAAAATGAAAATAATAGAAGTTTTTTTTCAAACCTGAATATGTCACTTTATCTAGAATGATTGTATTTGTGTTTCAAATAAATTCAACTAAATATTTGACTGTATTTTGGTCACAATATGTGAAAATATCCAGGAAAATATTTTTATATACTTTTTGTTCAGTAGAAATGTAATCTTTAATATCCTAAGTATATACTATTGCTCTTCTGTGGGAGACCTGTGGCTTCAGAAAAGGACACTGCTGCCAGCAGAAAGTGCAGAGCATAATAAATCCCCTTTTCACACAAAAATATCCATTAGTTTGCATTAGTTGGGCAAGAGATGTCAATCAGGAATTGAAAGTACTCAGGGATTCCTCAGTAGCTCGCAAAAATATCTCTACTATCTAGAATTTCAATTAAATTTAAATTTACATTTAATTGACTTTGTCTCCCTCATTTCCCTCTCTGTTCTCAGAAGTATGTATAATTGCATTTATTCTAATTAATATTTACTGAATTTTAATCTACAATCCTGCGCTGTCACTTAGCACAGTTATTTTTCTGAACAGTTCTCAAAAAGACTCTTAATAATCCTTTCTGAGAATCCACACAATATATGTTCCCTGAATTATCTTGAGATATTTTTTTTTCTGTTTTTTCTGGAAGTTTAAGAGACAGAGAGAGTTTAAGATTTAGGACTAACATTTTATTTTATGGAAATGCATGCATTTTGAGTCTATTAGGGTGCAGTTATCAGAGTCCCATGCTGTTTTGGTCGCAATTAGACTGTCAGGTTCCAGGAGAACAAAGACAATTACCATTGGCTTGTTGTGCACTAGGTATCCCCAAATTGCCTTTCCAGAAGAAACCTGGCTGCCTGGTCCTCAGGAATGTTGGATTGTGTCCATGCATTGACTCACCAGCCACCCAGCTGCCCTTTGGATAAGGAAATTTGGATGGTGGTTCTGCCCTTAGAGGAAGTGCTTCGAAAGAGCTTATCTTGCATCTCTAAATTCCCAAACATCTTCACAACTGAGTTTCTTAGAGATTCTCAATGGTTCCTGGGGCTGAGCTATCTAATCTTGAGTTAATTGGGTACCCACAGCAAATGTTTTTACAGTAGCTGTCTCTGCATGCACTTGGCAAGTACAAGGCAAGGCGATTTGTCTTAATCATCTTTGGTGATGCATTAAGCTATGCAAAATTACTTCATATTTTGCATAAACTAAGATTAAGCAATCAGACATTTACTCCAGATTGCTTGACACACAGTGAATTCTTAAACCACAAGAATGCTCAGATGTCTGATCCCATGGGCATTTACATGTCTCTTTAAGGGTGTACTTCCAGCATGCGGAGTTATCTCTGTCTGAATTTCCCAGCTAGCCACTAAACTCACAGAAATTTTTGTTTCCACAAGTCATAGCTGATATTATGCTGGTGTTTCTCCAGAATTTTTTTTTTCCTCAATTTTGGCCTGCTAGATTTGTTATCTGGATATTGCTGTGCCTGCAATACCACTTGGGGTTGATCACAGCATCATAGAATGGTTGGGGCTGGAAATTGGTTATCTAGTTCCACCCTCTGTCTCTCTGTTACTCTGGGTAAAGAAATGCAAGATCCTTGGTCATTCCCTTTCATGAAATCATCAGCTGGGAATTTCTTTTATGTGTAGGGTTGATTCATTCATGATGCAGGGAGCTTAATCAACCATGTCCAGAAATTATTTTCCCAATCTGGATCACTGCTGTCAATGGTTGGTTTTCCAGCCTGGAAATCTAAATACCTCTGCTGCAGAGCACCATTAATATCTTTTTCTTTTTAAATATTTTTTTTTGTGTATCACAGGAAATAAACACAGAGGGAAAACACAGATGTACAGACCTTTTCAGAGGTCTGTTCATCTACCTATAGAGACCTATAGAAGACACATATTATACAGCATAGAAAATTTTATACATCTATACAGTGTTCCTGATGTGGCAGAATGACTTTTCCATTTAAAAACATTAGTTTATTACTTTTAATAATTGAAAATTAGAAAGACCTAGACTTCAATCAATCACAAATTACTGAAACAAAATATGTTGATTGATTCAATGTACATTCTTCCAGCTTATCAGCATGAACATTTCCAGTATTTCAGTTTTGCCTCAAAAACACTTATGAGGCGAGAAAACTGGAGTGATAACTTTCCAAGAACATATCACATCTATCCATCTTCTGGGACTAGAAACCTCTGTGCTAGTTTTATGATATTTTCGGGTATAGTGAAATTACTTCATCTCACTTTGAAATATTTCCCATACATATGAGTTTATAAGCAGTGTTACTGGCAGGCTGAAAGCCTGAATGCTTATAAATAGAGAGCTGAAATGGGGATAAAAGTAGCCCTGTGATCATTAGAGGCTTCTTACTTTGAGTGAAGTAACAAATAATTCATGGCATCAAACAGGCCAAGAGTGATGAAAGTGGGCAAAGGTCACCCTGGTGCCAGAGTTCACAGCTCTGCCCTGATAAGCAGATGGCTCCTAAGCAGATAAGATGTTAATAGATACCAACAGTCTCTGGTGTTGGGGGTGGAAATAAAGCAATGCCAAAGCATTAGGTTCAAACTCTGAGCACCAGGGAGAGACAGATCTTGACATTGCAAAGGTGTTTTCTCCCAGATCTGCCTTCAGAGCCTTGAGTTAGCTGTATCCTAACATGGAGGATATCCAAACCTACTTATCTTGTACAATTATTTGTAGAAACCTCCACATTAAAGCTGGCTTAGGTAAAACAAGCATGATAAGAGAATCATGACCCGAAGAAGAGAAAACAAAAACCCGCTCTGTACATCTCCCAGCTATTCTTTGCACAGCACACTCACACAAGTGCACGCAGGTAGGCACAGCTGCCTGACAGCCGGCGACATCTGGTTATCTGCAATCTCCCTTACAAGAGCCTTGCTCTGTGCAATGCACCGGTGCCTCTGCTCTGTGTTAGATAAACATGGCAAACACAGATAGCAGCAAGGAGAGCATCACAGCCCCTGCTTGCCAGCAGCAGCTCCAGCAGCAGCAGTGGGGGCTCAGCAAACCCCCCCATGCCTGTTTGCTCACGGGCTCTGACAATCCAGGTGGGAAAGTTGCAAGGAGCAGGAATTTATTGCAGCCGTGGGGGCTGGCTGGAAAGTTCCTCTCTCTTTTTATTTTAACGGCCGCCTAAATTACTCCTGCAGACTTTGACAGAGCTTTGATTAGCGCACACAAATATCACCCGCAAATTCAGACTGGATCTTTCATCCCAATAAACGTGAGCCCAGACCTGCGTTTGGATCGTGGATGCTGCCTCTGGGTTCTCTCCAGATTTTCTGCCAAACACTGCCACCAAGTGTGAATCTTTGATGGTTTTACTAAACAATCAAAAGGAAAAGAGACCCACCTGCCAGATCCTGGCCCTGATGACCTCCACAGGCATTGGAGACACAAAGACACCCACAGAACCCCTTCCTCTCTATTTCCCCTGTTGAAAACAAGGCTGCAAAAACTGTCTGACACTCCTCTAACATTTTATTTCTGTCACAATAAACATCTAAAATCATGGACGTTGGTATAAATGATGAAGCCCAATCCTTAGTGTAAAAAAGACAAGTGTGGAGTGAGAGGGGCTGACTAATGCCTAAAACAAATAACACAAACAAAAAAAGTAAGAGAAAAATTGTTGCTCTAGATGATACAAATCCTCAGCTCCTGAGCCTCAGAATAATACTTGGAAACACAATCGCTTTTGGTTTCTTTAGTTTTGTACCATAATAATCAAAGTGACATGTGAAACTGAGATGAGGAGTAATATATTATCAGTTTTAGGGGGGGAAATATCCTCATTGCTGCTTCAAACCAGACAATCCTGAGAATTTGTCTGCTCAGCACTTGGAAAGGCAAAGATAATAAATAAGGAAAGGTAAATTGAAATATTTCTAAGCAAAGCTGATCAGAACTCTACATAAGTGACAACAGTTCAAACAGCCTAACTTATTGGAGTATGAACTTTAATTCAAAATCAAAGTGTTCAATCATCTATCTGGTTAACTTTACATTCTTTATATTAAAAGGAGTTAATTCTGTATACTTATCAGCTGTGCTTCTCTAAATGATCCCTATGAAAGTCACTTGTCAAAAGGGATGCTGAAAAAGAACAAAGCCCTGTAGGAAAAAGGAAATAATATGATTTTCAGCCTGGATCTGTTGCTCTTTGGTTGCAATGGGTTTGTAAAAAAGGCTGTGGGGTGCATCAGGATTCCTGGCCCTGGGCGAGGGGAGGCTGCAGTGAGGGCTGTTTCCACCTGCCGTGTTCCCTGAATTCAGTGAGAATAAGAATTTATAAGAATGCTATTTTATATAACTCTTGCAGGGTTTAGGCATAACCTCATGGTCCTGAGTTACAGCTCTGACCTTCAGCAAGTTTAAATTTATAAACACATGAGCTACAAGGACACACTCCAAGTGGCTCCCAACAGCAAGATTTCAAAAACATGGAAAACATGAAATTTTAAATAAGGATTAGGATTGCTCTAGACAGCAAACCTCAAGCTGCAGTTCTGAAAACTCCACTTTACTGGAAATATGCTCCTCAGGCCATAAAGATCTGGGTTTCTATATTACTCAAAAACTTGAAATGGTTCCAGGTGTGTTTAAATACTTCTGAGTTTGGATGCACATGCATCACTTCTCTTTGTTTAGCAGGTTCTGCCCATACATATCACAGAACTAAACTCAGCCTTGGGCATCCATCAGCAGTTCTTGTACCTGCACAACAAAGGATTAGTCAAATAGTACACGCTTTTCCTTAAGTAAATATGAGTACCTGTATAATTATTTCTCCTGCAGGTCTTAACAGCACCAGAGGAGCAGTTATCCTTTATCAGGTAAATCTGGTGCAGCTTTTAAATTGCTATGTGTGCCAGAGGAGTTATTCTTTTTTTATTTTTTATTCTAGGTGGTCTAGCCTCACATCACCCAGAAAGGATTTACAGAGGCAAAACACATTAACTTTATTTGAAATCAGGTCCATAAATCCCCTTATATTGATGAGAAACCAGACCCTTAAGTAGTAATTCTAATTCTAATAGAGATCTGAATGCTTGCTTGTCATAAATCACAGTGTTACAGAATGGGAAGAAGGTAAAAGCTGCATTAAAGGCACTTACAGAGCACTTCTTTCTGGGACAGACTGTAAACTTTTCAATTCTTCTTCCAGTCTGGTTTAGAATGTTTCAAGTACCAGATCTCCTGTCAATCCCCTGAGGAAAATATTCTGTGTCCCCACAGAGCAAGCATTGTTAAGGGTTCTTTCTAGACATTCAGTTCAATTATTCATTTATTCACTCCTAATTATGCTCACCTCAATAAAAAACTCTTCTCCTTAGAACCACACTCAGTTGGAGATACCTCCCCATGCCCCCTGCTATTATTTGGACAAAGTTAGTGATTCTATTATTCACTTGCCTCAAATGAAGCCTGTATGTCTGTCTTCGTGGGATTTCTCTGTGTTTCAATTCCCCAGCTCTACAATAAGTCTCACTTTCTCACATCCTTTATCTATTCTTCTAAAAGCTCTAACACAGGGTCAGTCTTTATTTGTGTACATTATCTACAAGCAATACTCAGGGAGCCCAAGATCAACTTCTCAAATATTCTGAGACAGGACAGGAAAACACTAATAAAAAAAGGAAAAGCTGCAGATTATGCTATCCATTTTTTTGACATCCAATTGCTGTTAGGGAATGATAACTGAAATAACTATCCCTTTATAAACCTTTCTGGTTATTTATGGCTCTAAATAAGTTTAGTTCCAAAAACAGACAGAGAGAATCCAACAGATAGGGATATAATCCTGTGTGTTAGAAAGTAGCCAAAGTAACATTTACAAAAATCCTATGAAAAATATCCACTTTGAAGCAGATATTTAAAAACAAAGGTTGAGTTTTTCATGCATGTTACTAGAGGTTTTCTTTCCTGAATGATGATTTACCATGTCAAATGCCAGACAATTTTAAATTTTAAATTTGGAATTGAACAATGTGTGTGTAGACCCAGAAAAAAAAAAAGTCACTATTTTTTTCAGGCTGGATAAGAGAAAAAAAAAATTCTTACACAACAATTTTTAACTCCTTTAATATATATGTTTTTATGATCCTTGGCTGCAGCAAATAACTAAAATTTCAAGGGAGCTTGAGCAATAATAAAGAGACCAAGATAACAATTGCAGATCTTCTTATCTGTTTTTTAGATTGAGTAGGTAGATTTCACCTTGCTGTTTCTTGCCTCAGTTCCTGCTTGTGATGTTCATTTCAACAGTGATGTGGAAGAGGAGTAGATGGCATTGTGTTTGTGTGGACCCTGACAACACAGACTCCTGGATTCAGCTGGGAACAGCAGGCACGAACAGTTCAATCATGGGTACCACTTTCACCTGAAATTACACAGAAAATGCATTATAATTCTTTTGGGCTTAGACAATAAAAAATTAAAGACATTTAAATTATTGTCAAGCTCAATTTGTTTCCTAAAATAATGTTATTTTACTACAAAGCTGTCTGGACAAATGTTGTGGCCCCAGTTGAAGCACACAAGAAGTAATAATTTTCTCCGTAAAGTCAGACCCTAGATGTCTCAATTGCCTTGCACTTTCATCTGTTCACCCTTCATTTTTCCCATTCTCATCCTATTTAAAGAGTATGCTTGTGTTCTGTGTAAACAGATGAGAAGGTTTCCATCAAGTTGTCTCTCTGAAACTCCAAGTTCCAGCCTAGACAATCACAATTATCATGTTCTGGAAGGAGCCTTATCCCTTGGCAGCAGGTAGGTACCAGCAGACACGGGGGTAAGAGCAAAATTTTTCTTTTTGGTGGTGCTTGGCCAACCCAGTAGCTCCCAAAACAAATTTTAGACCTGTAGGAGAGAGATTCATGTTCTTCCCCTGCAAGTGTCACGTTGCTTATATTCCTGCTATCGCCTTTTGGTGTTCATGTTGAATTTTTCCTTGGAAGTGAGGGTTAGGACACAGGGATAACTTGAAGGAGCATGTGTTCCCTATCGACCATGGAGTAAATGATGACTAAGATACTAAAGGACGATTGGACAAAGATATTTGTACCTGAAACTTCAGTATGGGTTCAAAATTTTATTTTTCTTCAAATTAAGGAAATGTTTCCTTACCCTGATGTTACCACTGTTGCTTAGGACAATACTTCAATGACTTCCAGCCCTCTGTGGACACAGAATATGAGATTTTAATTTGAAACTTGATCATATGTCTAGGTCCCCCTGGAAAACTTTATTAGCTCTTTTCTTCATAAATAACTTCTAGAGGATCAAAGGTCTGGGCATGAAACACCATGGCAAATTTGTCCCTGGATGATTTAGCAAAATCAATAGATTTATCAGAAATAAATTTTTCCTAATGTGTTTACCCATACATAAAAACTGTATGTGATCATCACATTTATTATGACATGACACAAGAAATCACAGCTATTCACAGTCTTCTTTGTCTGCCACACACTCCACAGCTAATTTTGTGTTACAGTGGAGAAAATAACTGCTAAATATCAGCAATCTCTTCTGCATATTCAGCACGAACCAGGGTCTGTCCTTGCACCTTAATCTGCTTCATTATGAGGCTGAGTCCTTAAAAAAAAAAAAATAAACTACACAGAACATTTTAAGTCTGATCTCAATATTTTATTTTTTTATTTTTAGAAGTCAGGACTATTAATTTAAGCAGCATTTGTCCTGATTTCCTAATAGTTTCTCCACACCATGGTAGCATGATACAGTCTTAATTTTCTGAGAACTGGAATGCTAGAAGTGCAAGATATGCTCAGCGCTGGAATGCCAGGGGAATGGTTTCCCTGGCAACAGCAAGCACATAAAAAGTATTCAGAGCAGTCCCTGATTCTCCTGTTTTAAGCCTCCATTGATAGGGGAATCAAATCTAGTTTGGATTTTTTTCGTTTAAGGTGAACTGCAGGGCAGAAACGTGGGGATGTGCTTTATTACGTTTTGCCACCGTGTGGAGAAAACCTGAAGGAAGGGAATTTAGAGGACCTGGCCATGGAGCCCCAGAGAGGGGCATGCGGTCGCTGGAGGTGAAAAGAGAACAACCAGCAATTAAAAGTGAAATTGGGGTTTATTTTCAAATGGTGAATTTTCTAAGTTAATTTTTTAAATGAGCCAGAGGGACTTCAGGGCTCAGCATAAGGTTTGGTTCTGGTACTGCAAGACACTTGGATGCACATTTACCTCTAATCTGAAGAGCAGATGCTGTGATTTGAAATTCAGATCCTCTGATTTTTAGGCATTTGGACAGTCCCAAAGAAATTAGACACAGGTTTCAATATCTCACTGAACCATGGCTTATGTGATGTTACTTCAAGATCATTCAGATTAATTTCTGTCTTTCCTAAAAGGAATCTCAGTTGGGCTCCCAGTGCAGAGTTGCCTTCAAGAGCATGAAACAAAACTGAAATTTGTCTTCAACTTACAAATGTTTTGCCTGCACTGACATATTCAAGTGTGGACACGTGAGTTTAATTTGTCTGCAGTTTGACATGTTTCACTAGTACTAGTTCTAGCTGTGGTTTTGCATACAGGGAATAAAACTTAAATCCTAGACTAAAAAAAGTTGAGGATATAATTGGTCTTTCATGAACTTTTGATACCTATAATTTTTTATAGAGGAGGAGATGGTGCTGAAATTTTTGGAGTTGTTACTGTGCAATTTCTCATGAAGCAGCCTAAAAATATGAATATGATAAAAATATGAATATGACTCATCCCCTGAACATTTTGACCCCTCTGATATAACAGACATAGATAATGTGGCAATGGAAAATAGTATACGGAAAAAATAAAAGCTCCAAATATTGAGTATTTGAGTTATTACTTAGGCCTATGAATTTTGGATTACTTGGAAAGTGGCAAAAATATTGTTAAAATACAGTACCCTACACACTCAGTGCTTTGACCAGAACAAATTACACATTAAAAAACCCAGAATTTGTATCTTTATTCACACAATTAATGTGACTTGAGTTTCTGTTCTTTTGCTTCCTTTTTCAATTCTAGAGTCTTTGTTATTTCAGTACCTTCCTTGTTTGTATGCTTGCTGAGTATTTATATTCCCCAAGTGAATGAGCTTTCCTTTATCCTAATTGAATCTTTTAAAAATGTTTTTCCACACTTTCTACAGTAGTTAATACTGGCCTAATAATTCTTATCCTTCTCCCCTGCCCCCTCACCAGTTTCTGTGCTACCTTCTCTTAAACTTTTCAATAGAGAAGAGAAAGGTGATATTTAGCACTTAGACAATATTTTAAAAATCCAGACCTGGACAACCTCTCATGACAAAAAAAAAAAAAAAATCACTATCTCTTGTTGGGAAAAATAAAAAAGAGAAAAGAGCAGAGGAAACCTAGTTTTTATAATAACATGATATCCTGAGTTTTACTGTCTCTCCCATAGCACATCTACCACAACACGACATTTGCAACTTTAAAAGGGAAGTCAGGACTTATGAAGTGCACAAAGAATAAAACCAAATAAATGTGGGATATATTTGCAACTTTTTCCTAGTCTTTTCTTGGTGAGGTTTCATTGTTTTTACAACTCATTAATAAACACTGCCTTGAGCCTCCACGCAAATGTTTGGACAATAATGCTGAGCATGTTATACCATCTGGGTGCTCCCTAAAAAGCTCTTCCCATTTGCAAACAAGCAATCAAGTGTGTAAGGAAGTGTGCTTTCCTGAAGGGAGAGAAGAAAACAAAATGAGGGAGGAAATTGGATAAGATACAATGACCTACTTACTGCTTTCACAAATTACAATAGCCATTTAAAGTTACCCTCACCGCGATAAGGCAACTTCAGGGATGCTGCCTGCTTTCTGTCCCTGTGAAAAGCCTCAGCTGGAGCTGTCACAGCTCAGGGCTCTGTTTCCATCTGCCAGCCATCAAGGCAATCAGATTTCTGCCACTCACCCACCTTGTGCCCCTAGAGTCACTCGTGCTTACCCTGCTGGCCCCAAAAGTCACCCCTGCTCTTCAGAAATTTCTGCTGTTCAGTGCTAAGCCAATCTGGTGCATTTTGGCTCCCACAAAAGTGTCCTTAAGTATGACAAAAAGTATGAATTCTCTGTGTCTCAAGTCAGCTGTTCCTTCCTTTCTGTTCCCACTCTTTCAGGTGTGAGCCATCATTCCCCACTCTGGGCTTCCTGGTGCCCCTCTCACCATCACTTTGGGCACATTTCTTCCACATCTCAGCTGGCAGATTTTGCCTGTTAGTTCTACAAAAGCAGCTGAACTATGATGCAGGTTTTTGGTTTTGTTTTGTTTTTTTTTGTTTTTTTTTTTTATTTATTTTTTTTATTTTTTGCCTTCTGATAGTACCTAATCAATTCTCTGTTTGCAGATTAGAGCCTTAATCCAGTGGTGCCTTTGAGTTGCTGCAGTGCTAAATGATCTCCTTCTGCACATCTCTGTCTCTCCCTCATGTCCTCTCCTACACAGCTTTCTCCCTCAATACACTTCCATGACTTTCATCCCACCAGCTTGATACACTGCTATTTAAAGCAAAACTATTGAGGATTTGGTATTTCAACAATATTAGTGCATTCACCATATCCAAGTGTACAGAATATGCTTACTCTGCCATCTGCTTCCGCTTATACACACACTCCTACTTCTGCCCTTGGGAAGATGAGAGAGCAAACACCTGACAGATGCTTAGTCACTCTGCTTAATACTTATGGAAAATATTCAGGTGCTGAGTTTAGAAACAGGAGAAAGGCAGTGCAGAATTTAGGCAAATTCCCTGCAAATCTGTCAGAATTTTCTATCTGCAGGAATTCTTGCAAAGGCTTGATGTGGGAAGGAAGCTCTCTATCTCTCTCCTTTTTCACACCACTCAGTTACCACTCAGCATCATTGAGAGTCAGTCTAGGTTTTATTCAAATAGTTATTGCATAATGGGATCTAAGACCTGAGGTATTTATGTATCCATTCCCATCTCTTCAGCATCTGAGCACCTTCCAGTACAATTTTAAGTGATATAATTAACATCTGTCAAGAGGGGCTCACTCTCCAGTGAGGGAAAGATTGCCTGTGGGTTTTCTTTTTTACAGCTGTGTCCAATGCCGTGTGTCTGCATCAACCAACACATTGAAAAAGGAAAAGTATAAAAAGGGACTTGGCACTTGGCACAAAGAGAAGAGAGCTGAGTAGTAAATCCTTTGCCAGTTTTTGAAGGTGGTACTTGCTCTGGTATTGACACAACTCAGCAACTCACACACTCGGAGAATCACAGAATGGGTGAGGTTGGAAAAGAAACCAAAACCACTAGGTCATCTGGTCCAGCCCCATCCCAGAGCACAGGACACAGGATTGTGTCCAGAGGGTTCTGGAATATCCGCAGTGAGGGAGAATCTACACCTTTTCTGGACAACATGTTCAGTCACATGAGCAGTAAAGAAATTCCTCCTCATGTTCAGGTGGAACTTCTGTGCATCAGTTTCTATCCTCAACTCCCAAACCTAGACCCCCACACTTAGCGTTCTGTTAATCCATCGATTTCAGGGACACATTATGACTTTGGATGACTTTTATAATCCCAATAGAGCTTTCACTGATGAACCCTTATGTGCTCTACATGGAAGGCAGGAGGTTCAGGACATTCAAATGTTCTGTTCTAACTTCTAATTTAGCTTCAATAGGAGCAACAAAACCCCTTTTTGAGCCCAGACAAAGTTTCCACCCTTTCCTGGAAAGCTATCACCTCCCTTTGGCTCTGTCTTGTTGTTTTCTTCCTCTGGAGGAGGCCAGCTAGTTGCAGAATATCCATTTACATCTTTGGGACGAACACACAACACGCACATGAACTCTCTTATAGAGTACCTCAAGTTTATTCTCATTCCTCTTTTCCTCAGCCCAGATCCCCTGGGACAGAGGAGCAGAGACATCACTTACCAAGGAGCTCAGACAGCCATTCAGGTCTGCTGTGCCCTGATATATGAGCACTTTGT
Organism: Zonotrichia albicollis; assembly: GCF_047830755.1. NCBI lineage: Eukaryota > Metazoa > Chordata > Aves > Passeriformes > Passerellidae > Zonotrichia > Zonotrichia albicollis. Next base: position 10,123,332 of record NC_133860.1, read on the forward strand.
AAATAGCCACTGAGGCCTTGAATATTCAGCATGATGGAATTTGTTTAGTCTAGAGGAGGGGAGAGTGAGGAGAGACATAAGTATCTTCAAACTTGTGAAAAATGGCTGCATAAAGGAAATGAATAAAGTGGTTTTTATTGTTCACTAAGGCCAGGGCATGCAGCAATGGTGTTAAATTCCAGTAAAGGAGATTTAGGTTTGCAATTAGGGAAAAATTCCTAACATAAGGATTTTTAAGGAAACACAGAGAGGTTGGAGATACCCCTTTGCTGGAGGTTTTTTAAAAATACCTTAGATATATATCTATCAAAAAACCCCTTAAAAATGTTTAGGTACAGTTGTAGCAGTCAAAGATCATCTGGCTCAGAATTGCCCTCTAGCCCTCCTACGTGTGCTGCTGTGGGAAGCTAACACACTCAGCAAGGGCTAAACCTGATATATGGAGGCACCTGAGTAGTGAGAAAGTGTTTGTCTGATCGTTGTCACCGGGGGGAATCAGATTCCATTTCCCACACACGTTTTTCTATCAAGAAATATCACAGCTTTTTACATTTTTCTTCTGCATTACAATTTTTATCACATTTTTTAAAAGCCCACATGTGGAACATTTATTTTTTGATGTTATATGGTAATTTCTCTTCAAGATCTGTGGGACTTCTCTCTCATTTTTTGAAAATTATGGTGACACTTCACTCCCAGAAATGTTTTAAAGGGGTTGCAAATGGCCTTTTCTTATGGCATCCTACTTTATTTCCTTCTGTCCTGCTGTCCTTCTGTCCTGCTGTCTGCTCTTCAATGTCTCTTTTAGAACTCAATTTGCCCTCATCAGTGTTACTTGTTTTTCAAAATTATTCAAATTGCATTCAGTTAGGATTTGAATAGCAGAAAGGTGAAACGACTTTGCTTTCTCTGTTAGGCTGTGAGCAATTGCTCTGATGTTGGTTATCTCACCAACAGAACATAACGTGCTGATCAAAATGTTTTTGGATTGACATCCTTTTCTGAGAAGTCAAAGTCCATGGATTTTGAATGCTTTTACACAGGAAGCTTAAAGGAGGGACCAAAAAAGCTTATTTCATTTTCTACAATCCTGTAGAGCCACAGTCCAGAATGGAAAACAGATCCACAAAGCCTTGGAGCTGCACTGTGTAGACCACAGATATTGCTCTGCATTTCCTACTCTCTGTAGGTCCTCTGGGCAAAATTCCATCCCATCTGAAGGTGTGAGTTGGAAGACAATGAAAGAACTGGGCAATGTCATCATTGGAGGAGGACAGAGAGCTTGGAAAAAAAGATTTTAAGCATTACTAAGCAGCAGTAATTAAAGAGGAGCCATGCTGAAGAGTTGAATTTTGTGTTTTGGCAACCTCACCAGGGATTGTAGTTACTTATTTGCAGTAATGGTTTCTCAGAGGTTTACTGTACATTGTCAAAGGTTCCTCACTTCTTTCAATCTCTTTCCATCTTTTGTATGGCAGTTGTGTCATCCAGGAGAAATCACAGAATATCTTGGCCATAAAATTTGTAAATGTCCATATTCAATTGCTTTTTCAATGTGAGATCAAAAAGATCACTCAATATGAGCTGGTAAAGGAGCAGAGAATGTAGAAGTAAATGGCTGCAGGGGTGCTATTACAGGACAAGGAAAAGCAAGTTACATCAGAAAAGTTTAGCTGCATCAGAAACAAAACTGTGCCTGCAAAAATGGATTTATGTAATATTGTCTCCACTAAATAAAAGGAGTAGAGAGTCTCATCTATCTGGATAACAGGACAGGTCGGCAGGGTATGGACTGATGAGAAATAGTTTAGCACAGTTCTATTTTCTTATAGAAAAACAGTCAAAGACTTTGAAATCAGTGTATGAGATCTCCTCAGTCCTGAGTGTGGATGTGACAGCTGGATGAGAGATAACCAAGTAACCTGCGGGCAATCACTTTAAAGAATTAGGTGGAGAGAACAACTTGGTAGACATACCTGTTGGATCCAGTCTTTGGGTGTTTCTTGTTTTTTCTTTTTTATTTTTTTCTTTTTTTTTTAACTGCTAACTCCCAGAAAATTCTTCTCCCATCATCACTTAAATGAAATTCTTGAAATAGTTTTATGAGAAATTTCCTATGTAATGTTTGTTTTTTAATATTGATTGCATGATCATACTGGGATCCTCCTAAATGGAATACATAGTGGCTTTAATTTTCTCCTTTAGTCCATTACTGAAATTTAATTGTAGAACACAGAGGGAGAAGCTTGTATCTACTTTGCTCCCTGAAAATTGTGGTAGCCAGTGTTTTGTTGATTCACATTACTGGAGCAGGACCAGTTGCCAGGGTTGCATTTCAGGCTTCAGCCACAGTGTAAATTTTCTTTAAAATAAACTCAGTTTCATTTTAGTCTCTTAATATGTATTCGCATGCAATGCTTGAGGAGTAGTATTCTGCATGAGATTAAATAGCCTAGATAGGGGTGTCAATATGTAGGTAGGGCTCATAATTCCCTCTATTCTCAGCCACAATATGTTTTATTTAAGGGTTATTTACTGCTCAAATATAAGGTATATAGCACCAAGTAGAGAATTTCAGGTTATTCCACACTGTTTCCATTCACCATCCCAGAAGTGTTGGGGATTTTTTTTCATCCCCATGTCACATCTACCAAACCTACAAGTGATGTCTTTATTTATCTAAAGTTTCTCTCATCTTCTTCATCAACAGGAATTTCTGTGTCAGTGTTTTAGTCTGGAGCTGCATCACCCCAGGTGCTGCAGAGCAGTATCAGTCTTTTAGGTGTCTCCATTATAATCCTTGATGGTAAAAATATTTTTTTCTTCCTTTTCTCTGCAAAAACTTTTGAATCACAGCAATGGATTTTCTGTTAGAAATAATAGCAACTGTTTACTTCTCATTATGGCATTCAGGATGAGAATTTTTCTAGTTTGATTCATCCTCTGCGAGTTACGTGCTGTTTTGTCCCAAATTTATCCCAAATGTTGTGATCTTTTGATGGTCCCATATGTTTTGTGCTGGGCTGCAGGCAGAAGGAAAACATACCAGTCCTGCTTTAGTATTTAGGTTGTGCTGGAATTTGGGATAGGAAACCTGATCCTGGCAGTTAACCCCTTTTTAGCCAAGAATTCTTCAGAGTGATTTCAGTAAACCCACATTTTCAGACTATGAGAGCAATGACATTTTCCTCCCCATTGCCTCCAGAGACCCTGCTGGTTCACCCACATGGTAACATTGCATTAGAAGAAGAAAGAAATTGCTTTTCTTAGATTAAATTCTGTTCAAACTCTACACAGGCAGTTCCATGGGCTGTGGGTATTGCCTTCATGGAGTTAATGTTTCCTTCAAGGACTTCCTATCCATGAAAAGCCAAAAGAAAAACTGTACTCAACACCCTTCCAGGCCCCAAAAAATGAAACCAAAAATCAAACCAAACCACACATTGAAAAAATACCCCAAAAAATGGTTTGTCTTTTTTTTTCCCTCCTCATTATAATGTTGAATTAATTAAAACACTGCTACTTTAAGGAATGCATACCTTCTTAGAAACCTAAGTATTTGTCTTGTTATAGTTCTTTATCCAGCTATTAATTTAACTTTTTGTCATAATCCTCTTTTAATCACTGTCTTTAATTTCTTCATTTCACTCAGATAATTTTCTTTCCACTTCTGCCCTGATGCTTTAATTCCACGGCACAGAACTCAGCAACTATTTGACTCTTAAAAAAAAAAAATAACACAAAACTATTAACCTTGGACAAAGTGTTTTGAAGCTTTTCAGTTGTGTGGAGCAAGGATGCCCTTTGTGGGAGAAAGAAAGAGAAGGAACCTCCAAAAGAAATACAAATCAGTATCTTAAATTACTCAAATGTACAATATGGCATCAGTAGCTGTTGCATATTTTTTTCTCTCCTTTTGAGATTCAAATACATATGCTCAGCAATTACTGTTACATTTGCATAATAGGACATTTTTTGATTAGCATATCTTGGACTTCTGTTTGCATTTTTAATTGTGGTTACTTTTATTCTCTAATTTGTCCTTATTCCCCCTTCATGTTCTGTTCTACCTGCTCATGTATTCCTTTGCTCTCTTTTTTTTTTGTTTTCCTGAGGGCTTGTTCTCTCCAAAGCTGTGTTTAGTGTTTGGTTTTGTAGTTAACATCACACAGTAATGGCATAGCAGGAAAGCAAGGCATATGACATATTAAAGTTTAATGAATAAATTGTGAAACCATGTGACAAAAGCCATACTTTCACAGGGGATGGCCAGGAAATAGTGATGCATTGCAAGATCCCAAAAAACCCTGCAATTTATTTTATAACATTTACTCATCCTTTCATGCTGTTCCAACTTTGTGTGCACTGAGGAAAATATCTTGTGGTTACCTCCGCTTTGTACATTTTATGAAATTTAAATACCCCAACTGCTACTTTAGCCATCACCAAAACAGGTTGGATCAGATTCTTGGTGTTAGCATTTTGGGTGAGGTTCTTTGATTGACCATTCTCTTTACCTGCTTTAGAGGAGAGAGGTAAGAGACTGCTTAGGTAGCTATTCAAATGTAAAAAAAAGAGCCTTCAGTACAACCAATTGGATTTTCTGTTGAGTAGAATTCTTAAACATTAAAAGCCTTCTTAAAATTCTTAAACATTTTTAAAATTCTTTTCAGCCAGAATACCCTGGTGGCCTTATTTATGACAAAATCCCCTCTGTTTTAAGGTAATCTGTTTTAAGGTGCCCCTATTTATAACATAGTCCCTTATTTGTAAAATAAATAAAATTAATTCAATTTTATTTATTTGTGAAATACTGAAAATACTTTGATGTCAGGGTAAAGATATGAGCAACTGTGCTACCATTGTTTCATTGTTCAGACCTCCAAAACTGAACAGATTCTCAGCACTGTCTCACTTGTAACGTCTTGAGATCTCAAATGAAACAGTGGCCAAGTCGAGTTGATCTCCCTGTTCATGGCTTTGCTCTGTGAATTCATTGATTTCTGTAATTAAATGAGTTGGAAGTAAATCCCAGCCCTTTACTGCATGCAACTCATCAGAGCTGATGGCTGAATCTTAATAAGCTGTTTAGTGTGATCTTGTGCCAGAGCAGCTAGGTGCTAACAGTTTCCCTAGTGCTGCAATTCCATGTAGCAATCTGTGGTTATAATTGACTCTGCCAGGACAAAAGAAAGAGGAGGTGGAATGGCATTAGATTAAAATGAAACAGTGCAGTGAAGAGTGGTTAGCTCATTGAATGCAAAATTCTCCCTTTTTTGTGCGTATGAGCTGAACTCAATGGTTACAATTTTCTTCCTTCTTTCAGATAAATTGCAGCGTTTTGATTTGGGTACCTGTCTGAAAAAAAAAAAAAAGGAAAATAAAAGAAAAAAATACCCCACCCCAATAAGAACTCTGAAATGAAAACATTAAGAAACTTAATTACTAAGGATGGTGGCAAAGCCTGTGTAGTTTTCACTGTATCCTACAGTGAATTGATGCCAGTCTTGTGTAGTCAACATGCTCTACACAAATACTAAAATAATGGCATTGTGCTACCCCTTGAGCTAAAAGAAATAAATAACAAAATGAAAAACAAACCTATAAAATTTAAAAACAAATCAAAACCAACCCAACCCAACTCAAAACAAACAAAGAAACTAAACAGACAAAATGCCTGAGGGCTGCTGCTTGTCTTAAAAAGGGTAAACCAGAACCAGCAAATGAAAGAACTCCACCCCATAAAAAGGGGAAATTATGAAATAAATTTTTCGGAAAAAAACCACAATAACACCTGAGTCATATAAGGGAGAATACTTAATACATGAAATAGTTCACAAAATTAAGAAGGACTCCCTATCTATTACATTCAAGTGGTCATTTTTTTTTTTTTTGGTAACATATGCTCTTTTATATAAATTTCAAAATTATTTTTAAAAGTTCAGAAAAGGGTGCAGCTGTCCCTGGAGGAAACCTGGCTTTTCCTTGGAACAGGAGGAGCCCACCAGTCTGCTTGGACAGTGCATGGGTTCCACTTGCTCAGGACACGAAGTAAAACACTCCAAAATGCGATAAGGACACCAAACGTTAAAGGAAAAATTGCTGTGATGAACTGCACATAGAGAGTGCTTTCTTCAAAGTGGCAAGTCAGAAATTCAGGAAATGCAAAGCAAAAATCTAGTGTTTTACAGGGGGAGAAATTATGTGGCTTTGGAAACAAGTTTTAGTGACTTGCAGGTTTTAAGTGCTGCAGAATTAGAGTCACAAAATGGTTTCTTTTGGAAGGGTTGTGAAGCTCATGCCATTTCACCTCCCTGCATGGGCAGGGACACCTTCCACCACACCAGGTTCTTCCAAGCTCCATCCAATCTGGCCTTGAACACTTCCAGGGATGGGGCAGCCACAGCTTCTCTGAGCAACCTTTGGCAGACGTAACTGAATAATATTTTCTTTTTTGTTTTTTTTTTTAATGGAAATTGGCAAATCCATGAATCATGAGAGACACTCTAATTAATCTCATTTTATTGCAAATATCTACAGGTTGGAATAGGCCTAGATGTCTTAGGGAGAGACTAAAAATGTCCTGATAACCCTCTTCTAGGGACCATTTATTATTGTGTGTAAGGTCTGGGTAAGGTGTAAAATTCTGCAGTTGAACTATGTTGATGTCAAGTTATGGCAAACATTTTGAACCTAACAGATACTGGGACAAACAAAACTTGTCTCCACACAGGCAAATTCTTCTCCTTACATGAAAATATGAGAATATTGTCAAAGCAAGAGTAGGAAAGCAAGGTACTAGTCAAGTGAAATTCAGGAGAATTATAAGATAGGAATAAACAAGCATAATTCTCAAATTCAGAAACAAAGGAATTTCTTTTAACGAGATTGAGGTAGAAAGCTTATTGAAGAGACTACATTGATAAAATTAACATTTTTATATATTGGTATGCTTTGCCTGAGTGGGATGTTGCATTTGGGCTGTAACAAGAACAGAAGGGATAAAGCTGGTAGATGGTTTGTGAGTGACACCTCAGAGGAACCCACTGCTTCAGTGAACTGATTGAACTTGCTACTTATCTTTTAGTAAAGATAGCTTTCAGGCCATGAAGTGGAGACAGAAAACAAGAGGAGATTTTTTTAAAGCACACATAAAATTATGTTACAGTGTATTCAGTGTAAGAGGCAAAGGCTGAGGGTTTCTCTTATGCTGTAAGGCACTGTTGTAAAAAAAAAACCAAACTATTTTCTATTTCAGATAGAAATCATCATTAAGAGTGGAGGGTTTTTCCTAAGAACTTCAAATAGGGAAAATAAATGCTGAATAGTACTTCATAAAATTTCTTTCTAGTAGGCCATTAGTTTAAATCAGAGAGAAATTATGAATACAATACATGAGGACTTTAACTGAATGGGCAAATAAATTAGCATAAATTAACTAAGAGTTTTCAGTGTTAGAGTTAGTTAGAAACAAAATCAGCTATCAAAGATCTTGATTATTCTGATAAATTCTCCTACATTTTGTGGTAAAGAATGAAACAAATAGAAATAAAATGTAACAAATGTTGTAAAGGAACAAAATGGAAAACAGAGGCAGCTTCCAAGTTATATTGATTTTTGAACTACAGAAAATGGGTGAGGTAATTTAAAACACCACAGGAAAAACTTCTGTGCATAGTGGTAAAGTAACTCAGAAAGATTTTAGTAATTTTGGGACATGCGACCATATGTAACCCTTAAAAATTATAGAAAATAAAATTTTTACTCCTCTCTGAAGCGTTTAGTGCCCACATCTCTCCTGCAATTAAAAATGCACAAGATTTTATGTTCTCTCATATAAGGATGATAAAACACATTAAACTCACCTACTGAGGTGTGAATATTATCATAAAATCACAGAATCATTTAGGTTGGAAAAAGGCTTTAAGATCATTGAGTCCAGCTGGTTCCCCAGCACTGCCAAGCCCATCATTCAACCAATCCCTTTAGGTGTTGTACCTACAAATCCTATATACCTCCAGGGATGGTGACTCCACCACTGCCCTGGGCAGTGTGCTCCAGTCCTTGAAAACCCTTTCTGGATTTTCTGGAATTTTTCCTAAGTTCCACTTGGGATTCCAGAGGGGATACACTCTCCTTGTTTCCCACAGGTTTCAGCCAACCCTCTTTTTGGACAGGCAAATCCCCTTTCCCACTTGCTAATCTTTTGGCATGTGGGGACTGCCTTGCCGATTCTTAACTTCTTTTTGCCAGGGTCAGGATTAAATGCTCAAGACAATATTTCTTGTTGGGACTCAGATGTTTATTAGTTATTATCTATGTTACAGTCTCACAAATCCTGAGTTTTACAGCATTTCTCTCTAACAAACTAAAAATGGAACCATGTCTCTCTGTCTCTCTAGAAGGCCTTTTAAGGATAAACTGTCCAATTAAGAAGTGACACCTAGATTATTTTTACTTTTAACACAATAATCAACCACTCATGCCCCACAATGTGGACTTTTTATCCAATTACATAATACCACCCAAACTCATGGAGAAGAAGGTGAAGAAGAAGGACCAGCAGGACCAGCCTTCACCCCAAAACCTCCATCATCCTCTCTATATATTGCTATATTCAAAAGCCTTAAACTCCAAGTTTTCCACCATTTGATATCACACTTATATTCAAACTCCACACCCATAATCCCAGTTCTATCATGCAATTTTGAAAACCTTCTCCACACCCTTATGTCAAATGCACTGTTCTGTTGGGGGCCAGTGCTTGTCAGCACAGAAAGTCTGAAATTCTCAGCAGCCAGGATTACAACATGCCTGATCTAAATTTTCCTTCCTGAGGAACATCCAGCTCTCCTGGACCTCACTTGCCACAAAGAGTTCCAGGGGAATCTGTCTCCTAAACCAGCCAACCTTCTGCTGACTTCTCTTGTTCCTTCCCCGACAATGGGAAAACCCATTTTGTGGTCAAGGAGCCCAAGACAGTCCTGAGCCACCACATCTCCTACCAGCCCTCCTCTCTTCACCATCAGCATCTCAGAGGCTCCTCCTCTGGCTGTCCCACTCACCAGATGAGTCAGAAAGGTTTGCTCCACACACCTCAGGAACCTCCTCAGCTCTTTGCTCTGTTTTATTTCCAGCAGACGCCTGCTACATTGGTGTACCCCATGAGAACCAAGGGGCAGTGATCATGAGATTTCTCCAAACTCCTTACAAGAATGTTCCTCCTGCCTCTTCATCCTGCTTGGGAGGGCTGTATCATCTATGATATTTAATTTAAAAGGGGAAAAAAAAGGAATAAAGCTGATCTATATGAATTCTGAAACGTCTGGACAAGCTCCCTGGCCTGTTGATGAAATGTTTTATTTAAGACTTTTGGACAATCAGGGATATTGTATGTGTTAAAATGCTAGGCACAATGATTTTATGGGAAAAAAATGTCAGTTCTAATCTGCTAAGAAAGCATTCAAACCTCTGCCTGGGCAGTGTGGAAACCTGACACAGTCAACCTTTTACATCTATACATGGTATATATGGAACCAGACTTGAAACATCACCTGACTCTTATTTCTGCTTTGCCACAATTTTATCCTAACACAGGACCTTGGTCTGCTGGATCAGGTTGTGAAAGAGAAGGAAACAGACAAGGAATCACCAAAAATATGAGTCAAAATGTAAAATGCAAAAGTCAAAAAATCACAGCTTTATAAAACAAGGATAAGATTTCCTTTTTGATTTGGAAGACTTTACCTCTGAACTTGCACCTTTGCAGCATCTCGAGATGGTTATGTAAATGTAATTGTTACATGAAAAATGGGGTAAGGAGGCAAGATAACAGAAAAAACAAATTTTATTAAACTGTGTGAGAAACCCACTTATCTGACCTGGAAAATTAAATATGATTTATGGTATAATGCATCAGAAAAATCAATAACAGGACATGTTAACATAAAATACAAATTGTAGCAAGTTAATGCAGATTTTTTGAATAACAGTATTGACTGAAGATTCTAATCAGCCAAATGCGTGAAGGTTAATCCAGAGCATGCTTAGGAATAAATGAATTCAATTTGAATGTATCACTAAAATTATTTTTTGATCTAATGGAGTGATAATTGAATTCTTTTTCTAATCTGAAGCAGGGGAGATAGTAGCACCACAACATAATTACTTGTCTGGTTAAATACATCGTCCTTTTTTTGTGGAAATAATTTGCTTTCAGATTCATGCTGAGAAGCTACCAGCTCCTCTTTATCATAATATAATTTAACAAAATGTAGCATTCCTTCTTCATCAAATTAAACCAATTTGTAAAATTGAAGAGTCTTTGGGTTTCAGCTCTTCAATCATCCTCCATTGTTATACTCAGATGAAAAAACAGGTCATTAAAAATAAAACCTTCAAATAGGAAACTGACTATCTTTGCTTATAAGTAAGATTTAGAGGAGAGGAAAATAAGGAGAAGATGCTCTTTAAGATGGGAATTACTCAAAGGATTTTATGTGAAGTACACAAATCCTCGGATTGCTAGAGCTCTGTTGCAGACACCTCAGGAATGCCTGAAACCAGAGCAGATTCCTCCAACAGAACTAGGGTAACATGCAACCATGAAAGTTGGAAAAATACCTCTGAGATTCTAGAGCCCATCTGTTAACTCAGCACCACTGTGCTGGCCCCTAAAACACATCCCAAAGTGCCATGCATGTGCCTTTTGAACACACTCAGGGGTGGTGACTCCACCACGGCCCCAGGCCCCCCTGTGCCAGGGCTTGAAAACTGTTTTGGGGAATGATTTTTTCCCAATATCCATTCTAAACCTTCCCTTGAGGCCATTTGCTCTCACCCTGTGAAGCCTTGGGCTGGGTAAGCATATCAGAGATATTGACCACAATCCCTCCAAGGCCTCCTCATGCATCAGAGCGGGGTAAAATTGATCCTGGGACTTGTTTTGGTTTTGTTATTGCTTGCAGCAAGTCCTGTTGTGAATAAGGGTATGGGCTTATTAGCTCACTAGTACGTGTTTTCTCACATCTCTCACTACTGGAAAAGAATAGGGCTGCTTGTTTATTTTGAAAGATTCCTGCTGTATCTCAGCATCAGGATTATCATCCGTGTAATGACACTGAAAAGTTGAGAATGGCTGATGCCACACTCATTTCAGTCCTCTGGTAGTGACTGTTGTCTCACAGGCTTTGACCATAGAGCTCATCCCTATTCAATATAGTTCATAAAATATCAGTTGTTGCAGTGTGTTTTAAACTTCCGGGTCCCTTACCTAGGTGTGCCAAAATCCTCCCTTCCCCCCTCGCCCCCTTGCTGAGTGAGTCCTGTCAACCAGGCTTAACATTCCAACAAGGCGTTGTGCCGTTGGGCAAGTTCAAAGGATGTCCCTCAGCCCAGAGGTCATTGGCCTGTCTAGGTGTCCCCCATTCCTTGAGACCCCACCCCCCCCCCACCTGGTTGGTGGCTCACCTGTCCCCTCCCCTCCCCCCCCCCCCCCCCCCGAGCTTAAAAGGTGAATCAGGCCTTGCGGTCGCCATTCTATTGGAGCTCTTCCTAAGATTCAGACCTGTGCCACCATGGAATAAACCTCTGGATATTAAACCCTCCAGCAGAATCCTCTTCTTTTTCTCTTCACCATCGTCTGAAGCCTTCTTCTTGAGGTAAACGGAGTTCCTAACAAGCCTGGACTTGTTTAGTGCCCAGCTGAAACCACCAGCAAGCTAAAGGTGTCTCTGGGGTGATACACCACAGATGCCGCCTTCGGCCTAGCAGCGAGGGTCAGACTGGCCCAGGCACAATCTAACTGGTAATATGGGGATTCATGTTCCAATAATCAGTAAGGTAGATGCAGCTGGTCCAATTCAGAGAATTACAGAATCACAGAACAGTTTGCATTGGAAGGGACCTTAGAGACCATCTCACTCCAGCTTCCTGTCATTGTTTCCCCGTCCAGAAGTTTCTCCAAGCTCCAGCCAGTCTTGAAACTTTCCAGAGACTGGGCAGCCACAACCTTCTCCAGACAACCCGTTCCCATGCTTCATCAATGTTTTACTCTAGCATGTCCTTAATTAGTTTTTCTCCTAATCAGATTTTCCTTCACAAGTCATCCACATTATAAGAATATTTCGCATGTTCCCCAAAAAATTGTGTAGTTTGAAAGCCTAGTCTCTGGGCCCTGCTATGCCTGGAGGAGCTGCACCCGGACTTTTAAAAGCTTTCTGTTCCCTACTGGTCACAGAAAAGTTGGGGAGATAAATGACGCCTGTTTTGGGGGCATATAACGTTTTTGGTCATTGTTTGTGCATTCAAGTCATTATCGACAAATAATACATGCTGGGGGAAGAATCCTACTTTTCTCTCTTTTCAAAATTATAACACTTCTGTCTGGATCAGTTGTTTTCTGATCCACAGCAACAGTGTGGAAGGCATCCCCAAGGCCTCACTCTTACATCCTGACAGTGGTTTGTTTTTATGTTTTGTTTTTAAATTCAGATCCAAAACTGGACTCTACCACTACTCAGTAAGAGTTGAAATTGAAGTGTTTCAGAGAAAGCCCAGGGGTGAACTCCAACATGACACTGGGTGAAACAATCAGGTTTGAGCCACCTTAAGGAATAAATACTCCTGTCCCTCCCCACCACAAACTTTCCCCGTACATTTGATGATGACAATATTTCCCCAATTAGCGTTGTATCAAAATCTGTGAATTTAAACTGGTAGCAGTTGGTAAACTGGTGGAAATAAAATTGTTCTGTATCTAAGACACTGGTAATTAAATAAATAGTAAAAGCGACAAGATTCCTTCAGGGTCTTTGTTTTAGGAAGAAAAAAAAAATCTGTGTCTTTAAGGACTCTTTTTTCATTTTTCCTTTTAAAAAAACCCAAACCAAACCAAATAAACCAATGAATAAATAAATTTATGTTATTTCAATATTTAGCCCAATTTTTAATTGTGGACCCATGGACACATTTTAACTTCAAATGAGAAGTCCTTTAATCCACAAGCAAAATTATTATTCAGCCGATGAATTTACAGCTGCAAAGGCCAAGATACATCTGTCTTTTACCATTTCTGCATGATGTCTGTGCACATTTGAAGGAAAGGAGATAGAAATAGAGTAAACAGCAAATGTAACATCATACAACTGGTCTGTTCCTCTACAAAGGCAGTTAAAGCCAAATGAAAATTTGTAAATTTAAAGGATGGAAATTCTAGCTAGACATTTTATTGCTGAAAGTAATTACCTTTTATCTCTGTTTCCCCCACTTCCCCAAGTCTGTGCTCACTCTTTAAAATAGATTGATGGATTGGTTAAGAATTCTCTCTGAGCTCCAGTGAGATTATATCAATTATTTAGAAGTGCTAAAATTTTGGCAGGGACATCCACCTTCTCACTTTGAAGACAATCTGGAGATTAATACAAACATGCATTAAGGGAAGAAATTCAGGCAGGGCAAAGCTACTGTGACAAAATGAACACTTGTACTCCACTATTGCAGCATGAGGAGGAGAATTAGCTGTCAGATGATAAACAGGATGAATTGCCTGCTTGTCATATCAAAAGCTTTTAGCTTTAATCTGAAGATAATGGATATATTGCAAGTTTTCCAGTGATAAAGTCGAATTTGGCTCATAGTGAGGAATTTAAAATGAAGTGCCCTGCCCTATGATAGAAGAATTACTGAATAGTTACTAATATTTTGTTTGTTTTCTATAATCGATGCAGATAGGGAACATGTCCCACTAATCCATACAAGGAAAGGTGTCATTTTGGCCAGATTATGAGTCTGTATAAAACAGTATGTATAAAGACATGCATAAATATTAATTGATGTGATATTTTTAATAGCATATGCTAGATAGTAAGGAGAGAGATAACCCTATTTTGAGACACATTAAGAATGTATTCAACACGAGGATATTGGGGCATAAATACACAATCCCTGCAAAAGCAGCTGTTGAGATTTAAGACTGCTGTTGGCCGCTATTAGTTCATTACTATCTTCCCAGCTGAGTCACAGTAACAGACCAAATGATTGCTTCTAATCAATTTTGGTGTGGTCAGTCAGCTTAATAGACCTTTAAATCAGAAAGGCTATGAATTTAAACCAGCCCATCTGACATTGCACTGAGGCAGACTAAGAATATTTGTACATTATGTTACCACACTTCAGCTCTGGGAATGGTAAGGGATTTGGAGCAATAATGAGCAAACTAGACAAAAGGTTTATAAGGTGCTCAATTTTGGTTTACAATAACAGGAATTTCTGTGCCCAAGCTTGGGTCAGTAATTAAAAATCAAATTTAAAAGGATATGTCTGAACATAAGTTTGGTTAGGGACAAAGTATCATAAGACTGAAAACAAATTCTGGCGTCTCCAGGCTATCATATGTATAACTATGCAGGTTGTACAAACACAAATAGTTAGTAATTTGCTTAAAATTTTCCTTATTCTGTGTATATTTTTTTGTTTGTTTGTTTGGGGTTTTTTTGGTTTTTTGGGGGGGGGCAGGGTTTTTGTGTGATTTTTTGGGTTTGTGGGTTTTTTTATTTTGTTCGGATTTTTTATTTTGTTTGGGTTTTTAATTTTGTTTTTTGTTTTGGTTTTTTTGGGGTTGTTTTGTTTTGTTTTTTGGTTTTGGGTTTTTTTCTGTAGTCTTGATACCAGGGACATCAAGCCATGATGGAGGAACATATTTGCTACTGTTGTCCTTGAAGTAATCTCACACTTTGTTCTTTTTAGGGAAAAATTGAACAGATTACGAGGTGAAAATTCCTTCTGCTGCTCTCAATACCCCTTTCCAGAAGGAAAGAAGGTTTAGGAAGCTGTGATGTTTCTGATGATCACTGTTATCCAGTTCCATGTCTTGTGCAAGTAATAGCAATTATTAGGCAAGTCTTAGACATCATCAAAGTATCAAAATTAAGGGGAAGTTGTGAGGTTTTTTTTTTTCTTGTGGTTTGATTTCTTTTACATGCTGTTTAAAACAATCAGGGTTTGGTTAAAAGTAAATCTTACTGGATTTGTTGGATACTCCTCATCTTTTTACTGCAATTCCTTCTTATTCCATGTCATTTGCTCCAGAAACATCCATGTCCTTTTATTCTCCATTGGTACTTCTGTCCTTCACAAATATATGCACGTGGTTAGTGGAATGGTTCAATAACAGCTTTGCATTCATTTTCAGAGACTGTAAAATTAGAGGACACATTGCGCTTCATCCAGATTTCTCTCTGTCCTGCCACATGTACCCCAATGGGACTTCAGTAACAGAGGTTGTTGCAAATCTTCCATCAGAAGCAGGAAAAAGCGCTTTTTTGCTATAATTTAGGAAGCTTCTGTGGCCAGGTTTAGCTTCTGGCAGGGGAAAAAAAAAATTGTTTTCCTGCTTCTGGCAGGAAAAAAAAAAAAAGAAATTTTAGAAGCTGACTTTAATTGGCAGAAAAAGTGCTCTCAAGAATTTTTGCTGATTTACAAATAGCAAAATATTCTAGTTAAGAGGTTATGTACATGTTTCATCAAGGAAAGGAGCAATGACCACCTGGTCTTCTGTGCCCAGAGTGATTATTTGAGCTGTGAGTACAGCAGGGCAGATAACTTTACCAAACCAAAGACAAAGGTTTTACCCATAATATTCCATAAGTGAAAAGCAGATGTACTTCTTCAGTCTTAAAATATCCAAATCATTAAAATTCTGATATTATTTCTTTAATTGTTGTCCTCTCTTTTGGAGGTGAATTATTGTGCAGCCTTTGTTTCAAAAAAAGTATTATTTTTTTCAGTAGTTCATCAATTGCTTGACAAGAGAACATGCTTATCAATAGTCTTTTCAACTGATATGTTATCTGGAAGAAATAATATGGTTTGAGAAACACTTAAAGATAATTTGTGTGTCGAAATGAATCTTTTATTTATAATTTTATTGAAACATTTACAAAAAGTGAAAAAAAAATATACAACAGCTTAAAATTTTGTCCTTAGAAATTTCTTTTTCCCTTTTTCAATCCGCTAGATTTGATTTTATTGTTCAAATGAATAGCAATAATCTTTCAAAATATTAATTTTCTGAGATCTTTTTAAAATATTCTGTACAATCTTGTCATAAAGACAATCTGTAATCATGTCATTAAGCCATAATAATTTGGCCACCAAAATCAAATTATAATGTTTTTTTTCCCCTGAATTTACCAATGTTCAGGTTGTTTTTAAACAGAAATCTACACTGTAGTATAATTATTTCATATTTTTAATAACAATAAATTTTATCTAGTTTGATAGCAAAGAAGTGCTTTCATTTCATTTTTTAAGAAAAGTTTATATGATTTAAACATTTTGATGGAAAATAACTGGGAAATAAGCAAGCCCATTAAACAATGTATACATTCCAATTTCAAAGTCTTATCTAAACATTCTTGTATTTATTCAACAGGAAAGTTGACACTCGTGGAATATCTGTGGTAAAATTAATATTGTGCTTGACCCATTTGGAATAAAAAACTAAGGATCAATCATATCACACTAGATTTAGTCTACAGGTATCAGAGAATGAACTTTAATCATCAAGGCTGATATTCTTCCATCTTTTTCCTCATTAATTTTCCCTTTTTCTAAAAAACATTTCTTTAAAATGTATGAAGCAGATGGCAAGACTGTTGTTATTTGTTTGTTGCTTTTAAGTTACATAAACATTTGAAAACAAGACTTTTTGTGTTTATTTTGTTTCTTTTGTTGATTTTTTAACATTTTAAGCTTGTCAGTCAAGATAGGCATCACATGAATCAAACCTAATAACTCCCAAATTTAGCTCATATTCTCTCAAAGTTTTCCCTGAAGTCTACTTGCCTAAAAGAGACCTGGGTATAAGACTCTTGGATCGCTCATATAAGAACTGAGATAGAACTATAACAGGGAGAAGCAGATTATACAGCATATGGGTTCCTTCACTGAGGAGTAAAGCAGTTGTATCACTTAAAAGAACAACAGGTGATCCAACAGAGACTAACTGCAGGAAATGCCAAAATAATGCTGAAAGAAAAAAAAAAAAAAAGAAACAAGTAAAAATGCAATAGCGTGATTAGATTCCAAATTTCTGTTCTAACAGCTGTGATGGGATATACTTAGATTTTCCTTGTATGAGATATTAACCCATATTTACCATCGTCCTCTACTGGATTATTTGCAATATAAATATAAATTTCAATATAAATTTCATCAATGATTTTAAATCGCTGGCTTATGACTTTGTCACTGAATATATACTATTATAATCATCTCCTCTTTAGCCATATTTTCTCTTGATCTTTGCAATTGGAAGCTTGATATAACTCTGCTTCACTGAATAGCTGTCTTTTAAGTCATAGATGTGGCATAAATGGAAATTCTATAGCAAAGCAATAGCTGGTTTAAACAGGATAATGGGTAGACAAAAAAGAAGACATTAAAAATACTCAAAGAATACAAAAGTACCTACAGAAAAGTTTCCTATCAAAATTACCTCTTTGCACGTGTCATTTCTGTATAAAATAATTGTTTCAATAAAAAGGGTGCTTGTTTTTCTCTCTCACACAGTATTTGTGATAGATTTAATATTACTAGATTCCTTTAAGGAAAGGAGAAAAGATTAAAAGAAGACCTTCAAGTTGAATATGAGGTGCTTGGTGGCCATTTTGCGTTTAAATATCTGGTTGACAAAAATTCTTACTCTAAACAGATTTTAGGGCAACTCATTAGGAAATCCCATAAATAAATTTTAATAGTGACAACTTGATAACAAGTTATATTATAACTTGTTATAACAAGATAAAATTATAACACCTTAATTTAAAATTATTTCAAAGGACTCCCTGGCATTTGTTTATTATGTCAGAAATTATCTTAGGAAAGCACAGAAGCAGATCAAAAACTTTACGCTGAATCTGGCATGTAATGGGGTCTGGATGATTTTTCCATAATGGTTACGATCAAGAAATATTTTGAAAACGCAGAAGTTGTTTGCAATAGTGTGGCTCTTCTGTTATGAGAACTTCAAAATAATAAGAGAAATAAATATCAAGACTGATTTATGAATGTAGCACTTCAAAACAGAAGACCAGAGATGACAGCCTCTGTGTTTCTGATTTGTTTCTGATGTTTTTTGTGATGTGAAGAAAGTTTAAAATGACCAGGTTTTTTGACTGTTGTGGTTTAACCTCCTCCAGCCCCCAGACCTTTGCACCCATTTGCTCACTCCTCATCAGTAGGATCAGAGAGAGAACTGGAAGGGTAAAAGCTGGAATACTCATGGGTTGAGATAAAGACAGCTTAATAGGCACAGCAAAAGCCATGAGTAAAGGCAGAGCAAAAAAGACTAATTAATAGTAATCACAATCATAATGACTTGCAATTTTCAAGCATTACAAAGCCTGAAAGGATGAGTAGAAGATAATAAGCCTTTAAAAATGGTACTTGTTTGTATTTGCTCTTGGTTGACATTAATCTGATACCTCCAATGGTGTTTTCCATCATATGAGTGGAGTAATTAAATCTCACACCAGCCTCCTCAAACTTAATGCATATTAGATTGACTAACACTGGTATGGATTTTCGTGGGAATGGTAGGAAGAGAAAAAATACTTGAGGAGATTAGGTTATAAATTATATATTCACCCAACTAGAAATTGCCTCATTAGGGTGTATCAACTGTATCTTTATAACTGTAAGCTATCTGAACTGAATTAAATTCCAAACTTCATTTGAATGAGGGAATCTTTGAATTTTGTTATCTTTGTGTCCTGATGACCATATTCTCTCATCTCATTGTGACAAGACTGTGGTATTGGGAGAAGGGAAAATGGCAATATATCATTCTCCAATTCAAGTTTTTAAATGAACACAGTTTTACTCACCCAGAAACTCATATTAAGGCAGCATGGAGCTTTTCACACCTTCCTAAAGGAATGACTGTATTTGGGAGCTGGAGACAGGACAAAGGAAAAATAATAAATTTTCATATAAATTGCTCCTCATATGTCCTTTTCTATAAGATGCCCAAAAAGGAGGAGAAAGGAGAAAGCCATCCCTTTACCTCTTGGACAAGCAATTTGAAAACTTTCTAGTTTAAAAAGAGTTCTTAGGGTGAGTTCTCCAGCAGGCTTCTTGCCTCATCAGGTGGTGTTACAGGGCAAGTGAGAGCCTGCAGCATCATTAGTTTCAGTCTGAGTCCTCAAAGGTTTTATTTTAGGGCAGAGTGGATAAAAAGAAACAATCAAAAAAGAATCTAGGATTTCTTTTGAGGAAACTTGTAATTAGATTAAATTAAATTTCCTGAGCTGCTTTTGTGTCAAAGACCATGGAACAGGAGATCTTACACCATCTTCTGAAATTCATTTACTGGATTTCATGTGCCACATGCAGTGCTGCAAAAGTCTACTAGATAGTTTAGGAGACATCATACCTCTTGTGAGCCCTTGTCAGAAGCTGCAGGTATCCTTTAGACTTTTTTTTTTTTTTTTTTAATTTAAGATATCCAGTCTAACTCAACACTTTTCAATTCATGAGTTCTATGTAAGAAAAGGCAGATTGTTCTGTTAGTTCTGAACTTTCTACAATACTACTTAAAATTTTTAGCTGAAAAAAGGTAAAAATGAAATAGAAATCACATTATTCACCCAGACTAATACAGAGCTTTTTCTTGTTTGATAGTAGGTGCCTGAGCTCATATATCTCTACAGCCCAGGAAGCTTCTGCCTCAAAATACCTTTCTTCCTTTTAAATCCAAATAGTTAAATGATGAGAGCTATATTTAAGGCTCCAATTTCCTGGAAGGGTAGACTTTCACTTTTGTTGGCTGCCTAATTAGTATGCTTTAAATTTAGATGGCTTGAATTAATTGCAGCAAGAATTTCTGGAGAGAATTGGTATTAAAATAAAGAGCACTAAATAGTGAGGTTTTCAGGCAAATGTTGGAGGTGTTCCACCAAGCCTTTCACCCATTTCTGTGACAGAAAAAGTGTAATGTATTATTTTCTTATTAATTTTCCATTTAAGAAAGTCTTATGAATAATAATACCATGGAACAAAAATAGCTAAATATAGTGGAAGATTCAGACTTTTTTTTTACCTCTGTTGCTTCTAACTACCAGATGCAAAGGAAAAGTTGTAGTGTATATTTTTCCTGGACAGTGCAACAGGAATTGTTGTCTCAAGCTGGCTGAGGGAAAATGGTCCCATGGAGGAAGGTTCATCCTACCTGCTGAAGAAATCTCAGGGGAATTTCACCATTCTGGCCTGTGACGGTGTTCACAGGGGTTTTTGAATCAGGGAAGATATGAGAATGTTGATTTCATATTTCAGAAGACTTATTATTTTATGATATATATTACGTTAAAACTATGCTAAACGAATAGAAAAACATGTTCTCATCAGAAGGCTAGCTAAGAATAGAAAAGAATGAATAACAAAGGCAGCTGTCCCAGACACTTTGTCCAAGCCAGCTGTGCTGTGATTGGCCATTAATTCCAAATATCCATGAGACCAATCACAGATGCACCTGCTGCATTCCACAGCAGCAGATAACCATTGTTTACATTTGTTCCTGAGGCCTCTCAGCTTCTCAGAAGGAAAAAATCCTAAGAAAGTATTTTTAATGAAAAGATATCTGTGACACTGGTCTACTATTATTGAAT
This sequence comes from Zonotrichia albicollis, assembly GCF_047830755.1. Classification (NCBI taxonomy): domain Eukaryota; kingdom Metazoa; phylum Chordata; class Aves; order Passeriformes; family Passerellidae; genus Zonotrichia; species Zonotrichia albicollis. The sequence goes on from NC_133860.1 coordinate 10,143,998, forward strand.
TGAAGTCATATTTGCAGGAATTGGATCAGAATTCAGGACTGAATAAAATATCCTAAGAAGACACCTACATTTTTCACTGCTGAGAAGAGAAGAAGCCTGGGGCATCCAGATGATTCAGTGAGGTATGGAAGTGGCATGTGGTGAATCCAGGGGTGTGCATATACCACAGCTTACACTTCCCCAAAAACACAATGCGTGCCAAAGAGAGCTTCCGAAAGTGGGAACTGGAGTTCTGAGTTTGTTCCCGGAAAGTCAATGCTTTGAGAAAGGAAAGGCACCATCATAAATTTCAGTATTTGTAATAACTACTGTCACATAAAAAGTCATAATTTTTGTTAAAAAAAGGACTTCCTTCCTAAAATTGGGATATGGTTTGAGGGGATTCTGGGCTGGAAAAGATGTGATGGAGAGGTGGGATCTGAGGGAGAAAAGCTGACAAGGGCAAGCAAAGGAAGATTGAAAGCCTATTGAAGTGAAAGAAAAAAAGATGAAGAAATTCTTTCACCAAGTGTCCGGTACACCCAGGGTTAGCCCTGTAGGCAGCTGCTCTATAAATAAAATATAACTATTAAAATGGGAATCTTGTGACTTTTGAAGGCAGATGAGACAAAAAGGTTTCATTTTCTGTCTGACTCTGCAGGAGCCATGCTGCGCTTATTTCGGACCTGGAGGTCACTCTTGCATAGTTTGCATGCTGCAGAGTTATTGAAAATCTTCCCTGGCCATATCAGCATTTTGGTCTTAAAAGAGAACATTAGGAGCAGCAGCAGAGTCGCCAGTGTCTTACTTGTTCAGAAAAATACAGATTGGTTCTTTAGTAATTCATTATCTAATTTATAATGCATGGTAAAAGGATAGGTACTCCAGGAAGATGCTGGGGCTTCCCAGCATTGCAGCCTTCATCTACCAACACTGGGAGTAATGAAGGGTAATAAAACAAATCGTACTGTAAATAATAAATAACCTCTTCATCCTATATTTAAAAACAGAAAGCATGAAAGTAGAAATTCTCAACATCTGAAATACTGCAATAACTTTCCTTAGTGCTAGTGGCACCAATTGCTGATCTCTGTTGGAAGGAGCCCAGTTACTACAGATTCATTTATAGAAAGAAACAACAGAAATCACAGAAAAATATGAAGAGAAAAAAATTAAAAGAAAAGTTGTCAAAATACCAGACTAAGAAGTAAGATAATAAAGCATTCATTTGATGAGGGACAGTGATTCATAGCATGTGGGAACCCCAAGGGAATGCAAGGGCACAGAGGAAGGAAAACTCAAGCAAACAGTCAGGAGAAAAAAAAGGGTAAAGCATTTAATAATAGTTAGAAATGTTTTTGCAGCTGGAGCAAAAAACTAGGGTTCCAACAACTTGTCATCATGGAAGATCTGTCCTTTTTCACAAGAAAGAATTTTATTCCCTAGGTGGTTTTTGCAGGAGTGGGTAGGGTAAGGAAGTGTACTTGCAGAGCTAAATTGCCCTGGGATTTTTCAGGAGAGAAATTTACTCTGTTATTCTCTTCCTGCCCCTTTCACTCTGTATCAGTACAGCTGCAATGCAAAAATAGCTGCCATGCTCTATTTCACTGGGACAACTCTTCACTGAGTGGGTAAATGTATTTTACAAACAGACCTGGGATATCTCAGGCTAGGAAGAGTATTTTCAACAGTTGGGTGGAGCAAAGTTTCAGAACACATAGCCATACATTGATTTCCAAGTTAATACTATTTTTGTCTCTTTGGGTTTAGTAACCTTGGTGTGTTTAGTTTCCACAATCAGGCTTCTGGTTCCAGAGGTGGTTCCAAATCCTGACGGAGATCCACAGGCTGGTCCTGAAGAAGGTTTTACAGAACCATGGAATCACAGATTGGTTGGGATTGGAAGGAGGGAGATCACAGAATGGTTGGGATTGGAAGGGTGGAGATGATCTAGTCTAACCCCTTTGCTAAAGCAGGTTCACCTAGAGAAGGTTGCACACAACTATGTCCAGGTGAGTTTTAAGAATCTACAATGAAGGCCACAAAGATGTGTTTCCCAGAGCAGCTGTGGCTGCTCTGTCCCTGGAAGTGTCCAAAACCAGGTTGGACAGGGCTTGGAGCACCCTGGGATAGTGGAAGGTGTCCCTGCCCAAAGCAGGGGATGGAACAAGCTGGTATTTATGGTCCTTTGCAAACTCTTCTATGATTATATGAAACACAGGGCCCTGTCAGGTAACCCCAGAAAATTTTGTGTTTCCAGTTTAAAATATTACTGCCTTTCTTTGTGTGACTTCACCAGGGATTATCTCACTCTGCCAGAGTCATCATTTCTCCTGGAAACAAATCAATCCATTAATCAGAAAAAAATCTGTTCTAGGTGTGATGCAGGACAGGAGAGCTGATGAGGAATGCTCATATTCTGAGCCAAGACTCTGCTACACAACACGATTATGAAGGTAACTGCTGTTTAATAATTATAAAAGGAATTTTCACAGGTTTTTTTGGATACTGTAGAAGCTTGCTTTTAGGAAACAGCAGCTGACACTTTTCCAGGTTTGAAAGCAAACCTTATCAGATAGATTTCTCAAGTTTGAAATCCAGAAGTCCTCTACTTCAAGAGAAATCCATGTAAGGGCCATGCCGTAACTTGGAAAATGTGGGCCATTGCATCCAAACAGCATTTCTCTTGCTCTGGTTTTAAAATGCAAAATAAGTGTAATATCTTAATGGCATTTGCAATCTCCTGCTCCCTCTCCCCAGCCCAGGAAACTAGGGACTGGCAAAGTGGTCATTATTTTTTCATGATACCTTCTCTACTGTCTAATTAGATGTACTAGTAAGAAGTGGTTCTGTACTTCACAGAAGGAAATAATATATCAGTTCCTGTTTAATTACAACTAAACTACTGCCACACACAGCATTGCCCCCCCAGAATAAAAAGTGATGAGATGTAAGGTTCTCGCTGGGGCTCTCTTTGTTAACCTTGGTTCAGCTGTATCTCAAAGGGCTCATCACTCAGTGGGTTTATCAACTCTGGATAAACTGAGAGTTTTGGAGTGCTGGAGTTTTGTAGAATTCTTAGCATAAACTGTGGTACAGCAATGAAAATTACCATTTCCAAAAGTCCAGCAATATCCTACATGTTACAATGAGTCATCACTTAACATGGAAGAGCTCTTTGTTTTGTAGCTCACATAGCATGCCGTAGAAAACTTCTTTTGTACTGAGAATTCAGACAGATGGGCAAGTCTATGAAAAAATTTGAGCTGATAGAAAACCAGGGCTGTCTTGAGCCAAACCTGTTTTCATACCTGAGGGATGTGGTGTTCACCCACCCATTTCCCAGTTATCTTTGTGATGTGCTCTACCTGCTCATTTCTAGCTGGGAGAAAGTTGGTACCACCAGGGATATCTGGGCTGAGAACCCGTCCACTGAAGGTAGAATCCAGAGTCTGAGAATCACCCAGCCCACATTAGGGCAGACAAATGGACCCTGAGACCCTAAGAATTAAACGAGCTGTCAGCATTGGCTAAAGTCTGATTTTTGGGAGCAAACTCACATGTAGACATCCAGGTGTTTTAGGTCTACTTTTATTTGTTTGTTTTTACCGACTTTTATTTGTCCAATTGCACAAGATAATTCCAACCCCAGTTTCTATTTATGTCCTCTCTCAGTAATTTTAGCACAGCTGTTTGCCTTCCTGGTACCCAGGGAATGGAATGGGAAGCACTCCAAAGAGCTGTGCATATGGCTAATATATATTTGTGTAAACAGATTAACTAGCTCTGCTTGTGGACTTCAGCTTTTGAAACGAGGTTAAATCCCATCTATTACCAGATAAATCTTGGATTACAAATCAAGCTATGGAACAAAGTATCTTATATCTAAAATCCTAGATAATATACTCAGAAAAAAAACCCTAACAAAATATGCTTAAAAGATTGACAGAATCATCTCTGTGAATCCAAAGACCACACCTGAGTAATGGATTTATGCAAAAGTCTGATCAAATCTCAGTCTCTAAGAGATCCACCAAAGCATTGGATTGCCTCAACTCACAGAATAAAAGGTATCTTTTATACTTTTTCATCTGCCAAGGTATTTTCCATATTAGTCAAGGTAATAGTATATACCATCAGTACTCAATTTTCCACTGTGATTATAAAAGTTACCACATTTGTACTCCAAACTTACTGTATCAGCAGTTTTCTATTGTGCTTTATTAACACTGTGCATTTCAATGGCTGGTTCTGCTAATGAGATTTGGAAGTTTTATATTAAGAGCACACGGAACAGAAATCATTAACTAGAAGAAGGTTTTTTTCTGAAATATTCATAAAATTACATGCTAATAAAATAGCAATATAATTTCAGTAGTTGCTAATAAAAATTGATTTTCTTATTAATAATTCCAGACTTGTATTATGGAAACAAAATTTAAGAGTCACTGTATTCATTCTGAGAAGTAAGGACAGATCTCTGGCATTCTTGCTTAATGACAGGAGTAAAAAATGGGTAATGATCCATGATGGTGACCTTAACTTTAGAAACGTTCACTTGTGTTTCTATATTTTACAATTTGTTCAGATGAGATCACCTCATGCAAGGAGGCAAAGTGGAAATTCTGGTCATTGTTTGTGGCCATGATCTGCCCAAGTGCTTTCCTGAGGGACTGAAGGGGATAATTCTGATAATCCTGATGTCCTGGCCTCTTCCTCAAAGTGGGGACCAACTCATTAAACAGCTTCACAATGTGCCAGGGACGTGAATTATTTCACCGTCTCTCACTGGAAACTCCTCAGTGTTGGAACAGGTTCCTGATGCATTACTGTAATCCAGTGCTGACATAAGTCCTTTCATGTAGATATAACAGACACTTGAGTGATTTCTGACAGGGACATACTTAAATACTTTTCACCAGGAATTGTTGATTCAATTAAATCAAAATATTTTGAGGGAATGTGTTAGATTTGTCAATAAAACTGATAAGAGTTTATTTAAGTATGCAGTTTCACAAAGGAATTAAATAGTTAAGCATGTGTCAGATAACACAAGCCTGAAATTTCTGCTTTTCATTCATGTTTAGACATGGCAGTTTTAAGACAAATGGACTTTATAAGTGATTTGAAAGATTTTCAGCTTCTGAAATGAAAATAATTTAAATTATTCCCCAGATACATTCTAATAAAATCTTTGTCAATTCACTAGTCAAGATTACATCCTTGTGACCCAATCCCCTCCTATCAGATATTTGGGATGCCCAAATTAGGTGTGCATCTGACCAGCCCATCTCTGTAGTCAGTGGAGAAATTCAGGTACCACAGTAGAGTGTTCCAAATCTTAGGGCATGTACTGGAAATGGGAATAGACATTGAACCAGGAATTAAAAGATTGGACAGTTAAATCTGGGCGAGTATATTGAAGGCTCTGGTGTTCTGCTCTTGCCTAGCCAAAAAAATACATTTTTCTATAAAGATGCACCAAAGTTTGCAAATCTTCTAGTAATAGAAGCTGTTTATAAACATGTGTTTCCCCAAACTTTTATTTAGACTAGAATCTACTTGTCACTCAGAGAGATGTAGCAGAAAATGCATTCACCTGAAAAGAAAAGAAAATATATATTCTATTCACCTGAAAAGAATAGAAGTGGTTTTGTTTGCTGTAATTAAAAGCTTTTAACACAAGGTCACTTTCTCTCTGGTCATCATTGGAGCAATCGGTCAGTCAGGTTGGGTGACCTTGGTGGTTACTCTGTGCTCATGAATCATCCTTTCAGTGGCAGATGGAGAGTTTTGTGCTTTCTTCCTCCTTAACACTGCTCAATAAGATGATGGACACTGTGTGACAGCACAAGACACAATTCAGGAAGCTAAGGTCAAAAATCAGACTCTGTTGAAGATATTGTTTTGCGTATTTTCTCTCACACCCATATTTTAAGAATTTATTTAGGAAATTTCTAAATAAATTAGAAAGTTACCCGCACACTCTTAGTATAATATTTTACCTTGTTTCTGCAGTGAGTATCTTATATAGTATCTTATCTTCTTGTTCTCTGAGGTATATCTTAGTGCCATGAACAACGTGCTAACACCAGCCAAGGAAACAGCTCACTATTTCCTTGACTCTACTCCCATCTGTTGGCAAAGGTGAAGATTGTCCTAGGGAAAACTGAAATCTCATAATACAAATATTTGGTTTGGGTTTCCTGAAAAGACAGACCAAAGAGTACAAATCCTGAACACCTGGAAAATTTTAGATTTTTCCCATAATCTGTAAAATTTTTTAATAGTAAAACTTATACCTTTTTAAACCTTTATTTAACTATTAACACAAAACAAGCATATTATTCTACAAATTCTCCATGCATAAGGAAGGACTTTCACAATTAAAAGCTGCCATGTTTCTCTCCCTAAATACATATACCGACATAATAAAAATCCAGATCTCCTTCCAAAAGAGGACCTTATTTCTTGAAACCCCTTATTTCTTGAAACCATCACAGCTGTAGAGCAATCCTGCTGTAAGCAGTTTCACAACATTCCTGTCTGCTGTCTGAGTTTTAGTCAAGAAGCTTTCATTGCATAAAAAAATATTACCTTTATACAGGATTATGGTCATAGCTGTATAAAGGTATTCTGCATCTGTTTATCACATTGATGCTAGTATATTAAAGGATTATTTTTACTTAACATTGTAGACATTACATTGATTAGCATGTTCTGATTAAACAAACAAAATCGCAATAGATAATCCAGTTTGTGACATCAGAAAATCCTAAATTTGGTTTAGCATGTTTGTCTTCTAATTTTAATGCTGTCTTCTTTAGGCATCTATTTCTCACACAGAGCTATTACTGCAGAGCACCAGCAGTGATTGAAGTTTGGACAAAACTCCAGACTTTTCACTGCCATTCTATTTGTACTTTCACAGACAATACTTACCCACTCCTCAGGAGCTCAGGTCAGACCTCAGACTCTTCATTCCCCTTTATCTGTTTCAGTGTTGCTTTTGATGCTGGAAGTTAAATTGCCTCTGGGTTTTGCCATATTGTGTTGACTTCCTTGTTTGTTTAGTCCCTAGAACATCTTTTCCTGTTGAAACAAAAGAAAAATTCATCTTATTGAACATAAGTTTCCCCTCAAAACTGTATGGAAATGTCTTTTTAACTTCTGCATCTTACTGTAGCTGATCTCATATCCTACCATGGCAAAACCTTTCCATAAAAGTCTATTTTTCTCATTCTGATGGCTTTTATATCTACAAGAGAACCCTTTAATTTCAGACTAAATAAAATATATTGTACACACTGAACCCCTTCAATCTTCTCCTAAATCATTTTCATCCTCATTAACCATGGGCATCACCACACAAGGCAGCTGGGGCCCTGGGCAAATGTCAGAGACTCTCTGCACCCATCACAGGGGTTAGAGGGACAGGTATGTTTTAGGTTAGCAAGGTTTTCAGTCTTGCATATATATCACTTGCAAACCACTCACAAAATACTGTGGTTTATTTGTCTGCAGTATTTCAGGGCTAAGCCATTTTCTTCTCAATATTGCTAAAGCTCTCTCACCCTCATCTTCTCTGCAAATTTCTTACTTGCCTGATAATCCATGCAGTTTTTGGTAGTCTTCTGTTCCCCACTGTCACTAGGGCTGTGAACTCTTATTCAAGTTACATCACATCCTATATGGAAAAAAAAACCACCAAAATTATTTCCTGTCCAATTTCAGAAAAATGAAATACAATTATTCGGAAACACAGCACACAACATTTTGTGTCATCAGACTTGCAAATAGACTGTGATTTAGAAAACAAATAGAAAAGCTTTGGTATATTTCCAAATTGTCTTGGAAAGATGAGGCCAGTGATCACTGGATCACATTTCAAATTATTTTCCTTACCGCATTTTTATGTGATTATTGTTTGGACATGATGGGCTGTTGTCTGGTGATGCTAACTATTTTGATCTTCTGGAGAGAGTATATTAAAAGCTGAAAGCTGTTCCTTCTATTTATTGTTTTCCTGAGATTAGGGAGCATTTACCAAAAAAAAAATTTTTTTGTAGAATTCGGAAATTGCGTCTGCTCTAATTGTGATTTAATTGCCACTGATGACTGCCAGCTGTCCAGTGTGAAAGCAAACTATTAGCAGGTCTGCCAAAAAAAAGGAAATTTCTGTCTGTGAAATGATGAGATTCACTTTCAGAGAATTTTCTTTTGCTCTTCAACAAAAAGAACAGACACATTTCATGCCTACCTCAACGGGTTCAGCTCCCTGTGATTGGAAACAGTGACTTAAATCTCAGTCTTTTCCCTTCATAAGAATGCTCTGAGGAATTCTGTTGCAAAGATAATTTTTGATCTTGACAAAACTGACTTTTCAACTGATGGATATTTTGGGACTTATATTGACACTGTGTGAATGAATACAGCTGAAATTAACTGGCATGGGCAGAATTCATAACCTCAGAGGACTCACCACAAAACGATTGCTATATCCTGACCTTTGAGAACATTTCAGAGGGCCAGGGTTCAGTCCCAGGGTGAAACACAGTAGGAGAAGACTGAGACTGTGAGCACTGTGATAAAACTCTTATTTCCAAAGTTTGCAGCCTCTTCAAATGGAACTCCAAGACACTTTGGACACTGTCTGAATGCAGACACTTTGGATTAAATTTGGATTTGGTCTATAAATGCTCAGTGGCAAAGTGGTCCAAACCCTAATCCATCTTTTGAATCCACAGCTAGTGAATAGGGCTGGCATACAGGAGACAAGAGCTATGAAATATTTGGTTTTTACCTCAGACTCATTTTATTCCCCAAAGTTCTATGTTCTCAATATGTTTTACCCTATGTATGTAAGCTTTACAGACAAAATATGACCTCTTCTCTATCTGCTTACATTCCTGGTCCAAATTATTAGCAGGCCTTACAACCAGAGAAGCAATGTTGCTAAACAGACCCAGATGGGGTCTTCCTAGAGTCAAAAGTTTATAGGCATGGAGAGCTGTTATTTATCATATCTGAGCAATGGTTTGTTTAAAGAGGGCAGGGGAATGTAGCTAATCAAAAGATAAGAGGGATAGAGAGTTCAGACTGACCTCTGCGCACCTCACTATTGGAGACACATTATGAGTTAAAATGAGAGGCCATGAATTACAAAGAGAGGCTGGTGCTACTGGTGTACCACAAGTGGAGTGAACACATGATTCTGGTTTATGCAAAAAAAATAATCCTCAAACCCTCTCTCAATCCTTTGTCCAGTCTCTAAATCAAAGCCACCATTCCTACCTAAGAACTGTTTGTCTCTTTTCAATTTTTTTTTATCCCCACAATACAACACCAGCTTTCAGAGTTGGTAGTTTTGTTTTTGGTTTGGTTTCATTTTTGTTTTTTGGGGTTTTGTCTTGGTATGTGTATCTTCTACCAGACTATTTTGGTGACCTTCTTAAGTCAATATCATTCCAAAATTTTTGGTAGGGTGAAGATTAGGATAGTGCTCTCATGGTGATGGATGTAGTTTTTAGCTTCAAGGGCAAGCCTCTGTCTTGTGGACTGCAGCACTCCTTCCCACTTCCTCTGAGAATGAAAAAACAAATTTGTTTTAAATTCCTAATCTGTATTTTTTTTTTATTCTTTCATCTGCAATGATTTATTAACTAAGTCCTAGGATAACCTACTCCACTATTCCCTGAATCCTTACAGAAATAATCCACATTTCTGGATTTCTCACATTTCCCTTTGCCATGAAATTCCTTGATAATTCCAACCTCCCTGTTAGTCTTTTGTGACAAACACTCAGTAAAAACAGAGCCAGGACATGTGGAGATTTTCTCATCTTATTTATTCTCAGATGCTGCTGATGCATCACAGATTTCTTTTATCACAGACAAATGCATTCCAGTTTCCCCTTCAGCAGCTGAGCTCAGAGGGGGTCTCAGTGGGTCCAACACTCCTACACAAGCAGGGCTGTCCATGAACACATTGCACAGGGTTGAATCTGGGCATTTCTGGAATGTCTCCAGTGAGGGAGACTCCCCAGCCTCTCTGTGCAATCTGCTCCTGGGTTTGCTCGCTGGACAGGAAAGTTCCTTACAAATTCTGTGATTCTGTGGTGGTACTGAGCTCCACTGTGTCCCAGAATTCACCCTGTCCTAGTGCAGGTCCCCAGCTGAGGTTATCAGCATGATTTATTCTTTCTCTAATACTCTAAAACTAGCCCACCTTTCCTTCTCTCCTTCTTTATCTTTTCCCACCCTGAACTCCTAAGCCAGTCCATGTTTGTAAGAGTTCCACTTCTTCATGACAAAGACACTTGGCAGCAAAGACCAAAATTTTCACCACACCTCACTAATATATGTGCCTACACATACACAATAACATCACAGAGCAGTAAAATCAAGGAAATGAAAAATCACAGAATCACAGAATCACAGAAATTCTAGGTTGGAAGAGACCTTTAAGATCATTGAGTCCAACCCAAAATATAGCTTTTAACTTTATATGGCTATTGTTTTATATAACACTTTTACACAGTTTTTGTGTATGAAATTTCATTCTTATCATGTAATTTCCTGCTAAAGAAATTCTTTCTCTTCATTCTCTTTTTCATGCCTTCTGAATTTTCCTTTTTTGTTTCCTTCCTGCAGGGAAAAAAAAAAAGCCTTAATTCCCCCCCAAAAAATACAAATTGTGTTCTCTTTTAAAACTTACTGCTCTTATTTGAATGCCAATATTAATTTGATTTAATGGTTGAAAAAAGACATGTAAGAGGTTCAAAACAGTGAAAATACCATTCCATTTCTCATTTCATTACATCTATTTATTTTTGTTTTTAATTGCTGACTTACTTTATTTGAGTTTCTAAGGAATATTACTAGTGATCTGTTAGAAATTATTAATAATTTTTTCAAGAGTAAAACTCACACATCTACTACAAAAACAGAAACAGACATGCACACACTAGATGGGAGAATTACCAGATGTTTTCATTTCAAATGAAAGTAGATTTGTAATTCCCAACAATTTATGTCTTATTTTTCTGGGGTCAAATCTAAACCCCATTTCATGTCATTCCTCAAATCCAGAAGGGTGCTTTGAAGCTGACTCCTTTTGGAAGAGGATAGGGCAGTGTGAAAAAGATAAAATTGCAACTCTGCTCCTGGAAGAAAGTCAATAATTTCATAAAATATTTGAATAAAGGAATGTATCAATAAAGTCTCAGAAAAGGAGAAATTAGGTCACCAAATCCATCTATTCCTAACTAGTTATAGACAATGTTGTAGACTTCCCATCCCTGGAAGTGTTCAAGGACAGGCTGGATGGGACTAGGAGCAACCTGGTCTAATGGAAGGTGGAATGAGGGGGGTGGAATGAGATGAGCTTCGGGGTCCTTTAAACCTTAACCACTCTGTGAATGCAGCACAGAGAGTTTCCCCATGGCACATGAGACTTCCCAGGAGGACTTCACCTGCAAGTTGCAGTAGACACAGTGTATGAAGCCCTGGAAAGAATCCAGAATTCAGGTTTTCCTGGTGATGAGGACACCATGCTGAAAGGAAAGCTCTGTTGAAGCTGCCAAATTAGACAGATTCTTCAGGTTTTATTTTTGCTCATGTTGGTGCCACTCTGCCCTACCACACAAATTCTTCTTCCATTCATCCCATAGCTTCAACCACCACGAAAAAGGGACAATCTCACACCTGGCCCTGGCTATTTTCTAAATTTTAAAGCTGTCACTGGCCTTTTTAGAGCATTTCTTCTTAGCATGCAGGAGAAAGATATCTAAGGAAGTGTTCCTCCAGGAGCAAGATGTGGAGTTAGCAGAAGCCAAAGAGAAGACCACCCCTCACTTCAGACCCCAAAGGCAGGCGTGTAATTGAAGGCAGCAGCACAGCTGTCTGCACTTTGTGCTCTCAGGGACAGCTCTGAAGCATGTGGGATGCATTTGCTGTTATGAAAACTCCCTGTATCAGAAGCCCTGATAAGAGCAGGATTGAATGTTCCTACTAGAATCCTGAATGTTCTGATTTTTTGAACTGGCAGGATTAAAAGATCTTCTGTGCCTGGGAAGTTGTGCGGGTGGGAAGGCAGAGCCAGATGTTTGTCAAACCTTAACTGATATTTTTCATCTATATTTTTATTAAAGTGGGAGCTGAAACAGCACACAATCTGAAAGCTTGGATCTGGATAATTTTACGGATGAGTTAAGCAACGTTTCTCTGGTTTATTATATTGTGAAGCTGTAGAAAGCTCTAGTTAATTAGAAGATGTAGATTGTCTCAGGATCTCTGATGCTTTAGAAGAAAAAATCTTAATAGCGCTCTTATAGCTCACTCCCCTCTTATATTGCAAGCATTGCTACCTGGTGATGAAAAATTAAACAAAATAATTTTTTTTTAACAAAAAATATTAATATATTTTTATAAATTATCATTTTATATTCTTTTTCTGTCTTTCAAAGGTACATTTTGAGAGCTTCTTTTGCCTCCTCTGTCTCCTCTGTGACCAGGATTATTCTGTATTCCACTGAGATGAAAATGTAACACTGTAGAAGACTTTGGAAGTGTAATATCTTCATTTTTTTGAGTTTGCTGTTAGAACCTTTCAGGTCTTTCACTGTATTGTATGCTTGGACATATGAAGGCCACCACTAGAATCAAACTCTGTCTCTTCCCAAGGCTACAGTGTTAGAAATCTTTCAGCCCAAATTTTTTTGGAGCAAGAGTTTTCTTTCTTTCCCTATTAGTCAGCTTCTGATATTCATTTATAACACAAAGGTTTGCTGTGATTTAGAGGTTCACTGGCTCTCCTCTTATGCGAATAAGGATGTTTGAGGGAAATTTACTGCAGTGTAAATTTCAGGACAGTGCAAGTGTTGGATTCAGTGATCTGTTCCAACCTAATGGACTGTGGTTCTATAACTACATGGGTAGGAAAATTATTCTTTTTATGGTGAAAAACATTAAGGGAATGACATTAGAAGTCAGATGCTTTATACACATGAATCCTACGAGTTTGGGGTTTATTCTGCCTGTCATACTTGATTTTGAAAAAAATAATTGTGGTTTTCTTTTTTTTGGGGAGGGGAGGGATTTGGTGTTTTTGTTTTGTTTTTGTGAAAGAAGAGATGTGTTAAAATGAAACACGGGAAGAAAACAGTCAGAGATGTTGCTAAGGTAGAGAGTGGAATTTTGAAAAAATCCTTTTTTTTTGTCACAAGGTTTTAAAATACTTTTTAAAATGCTTTATCCTAATAAGATGTTTCATTTCATCTAGGGCCAACTTTTCCTATTTAATTTCCAAACGTTATGGAAATAAATTAAAAATAGAAATGCAATTTCTGAGAAAACGTAATTTCAACTGATAATTAGAATATTTCACTTGAATATGCATGTCAAAGCAAAATTAGGATTCTTTTCAAAATAAAAAAATATAAAAAATATTTTTGCTTCAAAGAGTTCAGCAGAACAGATGTTTATTTCCCAAACATTTTGATCAACTGAAATATGCATTTCTATGTTTTTATTTTTTGGTAATAATGTTTTGGACAAAACCAAAAAGTGCCTGCTTTCAGCAATAAAACTTTTTTCTTCCTAATTTGCGGACAGATGGTGCATTTCATCTGTGCTCCATTTATACTTCACTTTTAAACAAATTTGCTTTTTTCTTTTTTTTCCCCTTGCGGAGTTTAATAAGTAGTGATACTCATCTTGGATTTTTCCTCCTGCTCTGATTAAGGCAGAGGCCCTTAGGAAAGGCTGTGGGTGCCAGAGTTCTAAGAGAAACACCTGCAGGTTTGGATGAGGCACACAGCCACCTGCAGACTGAGCTGACACACACACGGGAGGATTTTTTATTCTTTCCCTTTTTCTTTTTTCACTCACAGCATCTTTTGCAGTGTCTTTTGCCTCATTGGCTGTCGTTGTCTTTCATCTGCACCTTACCTTATTTATAAGCTCAGAGATAAAAGCTCCTGCCTTGGTGGTGGTCCTTGCTGCCGTGCTCAGTGCGAGCAGGGGTAAATCCTCCTCCTTGCACTCGAGCTCTTTGCACAGCCTGGCCAGATCTCTCAGCCCAGAGATGTTAATGGGATCCCACGAAGTTGCAGATTTGTGAAGAGAGGCACTGCAAGGCCTTGTTGCAAAGCACTCAGCACTGTGATGAATAGCAGTAATTCCCACACACGTCATTAATCCACAGAAAATTGTGCACCCCGCCTGGACCAGGCATTCATTCCATCCCACCAATTGCAACTGGACTTCAAAGGATACAGCAGGTGTACAGGAATTTATCCTGATGGCTGTAGAGAGATATTCTGGAGCATTCAGCATCCAAACTGTTGAAAGCTATTATGAAAACTGAACCAAAAAAACCCACTAAAACCTGCTGAAAAGCAAGACTCAGAAGAGACTCTTTATAAAATTCAGAATAACAAGTTTTTAAAAATTACATTATTAAAAACACTTTCTAAGGTCTATTTGCAGCATAAGCTATCCCAATGCTTCCAAAAAAAGTCTGCCTGTAGAAAATGCCTTTTTACTGATGTTGCTCTCTATGGCATTTGTAAATACACAGTAAATATTCACAGAGTTGTCATTTTGTACCCTATTTCATAATCGTGGTCAAAAGACTCCTAATATAGTGAATAAGATATAGAAATAGGATATATCTCGGGTTTTGGTTTTGGGGTATTCTGGGCTGGTTTGATTTGAGGCCTTGTTGTTGTTTTGGGTTTGTAGTTGCTTTTCGTTGTTGTAGTTTAGGTTCTGGTGGGTTTTTTTGTGAGGTTTGAGGGGCTATGATTTTGTTGGAGGATATTTAGGGGAAGATTTTTTGGGGTTTTGCTTAGTTTTTTTCTGTGTTTTTGTTTGTTTGTTGAGTTTTGTTTTTTTAGTTTTTAAGTGAATTTTGTTCATTTAAAACAAGGATTGAGATATGCACTCAGGCTGCATCTTACCCACTAAACCACAGGTTGGTGAAGCTCCCCAACATCATTTTTCAAGCAGCACAAACATGTTATGGTCAGAGACTGTGCAAGAGGAAGTGCAACCCAGGATTTCACTGATTTACCTGCAAAAGGAGCCACAGAGGTATTCATTCACTTATTGATCAAACTGTCCCCAAAGAAAAAACATGAAGATGGCAGGCAGAAAATCTGGCACATGAATCTCCTCCTACCCTGGGGGTCCCTCTGCAATTCTGGAGAAGATTCGTGCACTCACTCCTCATCAGTCTTGCTAAACCAGACTCAGGTTCTTTAATTACCTCCCTGAACACAACAGTGGCTTGCACAGCAATGAAATTCTCAGGGCACAGGCTGCTGAACAAAGAAAGGGCTGTGTCAGTCATCAGGACCTGTCAGGCTTGGCCCTGTGCCTCAATTTGAGAAATAACACTCATTTTCTGGCATTTCAGCTATTTGATTACAGAAAACTGGAAAAACTTCTATTCTTTTTTTTTTTTTAAATTTTTTTTAATAGGAGAGATTGCTACCTCTAAATATCTTGCTGGACTCTGAGCCCCAACATGGTTACATTTGCTTCATTTGCTTTGGCAGCTGACTGAATTTCTTTAATTGCCTTTGGCTGAATTCCAGTTCCTCAGCTACAGGTGGCTTTTTTTTGAGAGCAAGGCCTTCTGAAGAATGATAAAACCCTTCAGACTTCTAGGGTACAAAAAAGACGCCTCATGGGTAACTTGCAGATGTTTATCATGCCTCAGAATTTTTATGACTCTTAAGGTGGTTCAGAGTTTTTGAATTTTAATGAGAAGAAAAAATAAAGAAACAAAAAATAAAGAAAACCAAACATTTAAAAAACCCCAAAACTCCATCACTTCTGGTGACTTTTTGAGCATCTTGGTCAATCTTGCAACCTGACTCCATCTGAGACCTGCTTAAAAAGAGCTTTCTGAGAGACTGATCTGAATGGGCTCAGAAATGGGATCCCAACAGAGGCAGGCAGGCAGGCAGGCAGTGACTAAGAGTTCTGATAGCAGAAAGTAGAATTACTCCTTTTAGGTCAGAAATGTTGCTAGTAACAGATCAGAGGAATAGAAACTAATTGAGGTTATGAATGCAGATAGTATTTTCTGAAACTCAAAAAAAATTATAATGGTCTTATTGTTGATTTAAGAATAAAAAGAAATATCTGGTAAAGTGGATCTGTTGAAGCTTTTTCCTAGTTGTTTTTTATCTTTTAAGGAATTGCAAAGTGAAGTTGTTATCCTATATCAGCATGGCTGACCTAAGTTTGATGAAAATAAATCATAATAAAACTTATTGAAAAATATCATAGTGAGCCAGGTGGAAAACATGACACAAAATTCATAAAGTACAGTGCAAGAGAAATGTTTTGGGATGTATTTTGCAGTACTTTTTCCCCCAGGTGACATTTTTGGAAATGTGACTTTTTCTGTTTCCTACAGGCGAGGTTAAGATAAATATGGTAAATAATCCCTTCAGTTTTGGAAAGAAGGTGTGTTCACTCTGCCTCTTTACTTTTGGCTAATAGACCTGTGAATTCCTGCAGTAATTCCAGGAACTATTCAGAAAGGGACATACCTGAATTCAGTGTTTTGTGTTGGCCAGGATAATACTGAGTAGATTTGTTGACTCTTCCATAGACCTTTATGTCTTCTTCCAGGTTTAATCTCTGATCATTTCAAATGGGACATAGATTAGAGACTCTGACTCTCCTCTGTTTTATATATGAATGCACTGCAATTCCACATTAGAGAGAGACTCAGAGCAAGAGGTATTTATATAATAATTATTAGATAGTCACTATTAAATGCTATGGTTTCCCAGAAATTTCAGCTATGACTTATAGAATCACAGGATGGTTTGGTTGGAAGGGACCTAAAGTTCATCTTGTTCCATCTCCTTATCACAGGCAGGGAAATCTTCCACTGTCCAGGTTGCTCCAAGCCCCATCCAACTTGGCCTTGAACACTTCCAGGGATGGGGCAGCCACAGCTTCTCTGGGCAACCTGTGCCAGGGCCTCAGCACCCTCACAGTACAGAATTTCTTCCTAATATCTAATCTAAACCTCTCTCTGTCAGTTTAAAGCCATTTCCCCCTTCACTTACCACTCCTAGCCCTTTCAAAAGTCTCCTCCTGACTTTCTTGTAGCCCTTTCAGGTACTGGAAGGCCACAATTAGGTCACTCTGGAACCTTCTCCCCTCTCAACAATCCAAATTCTCTCAGCCTTTCCTCACAGCCACACAAATAATTTAATTCTCCTTTATACTTTCCCTTTTAATCTTAGTTCCCAGGAAGCAAAAAAGGCATAGCAGGTAGAAATCCTTGCTGCTCACCACTGCAGAACCCCACACTTTAGAGCTGTAGCTGCAAGATAAGAGGCAGTGGATGCTCTCAGTGAGAAAACCCGCTCTGCCACGGCGCTAAACTCTGCTGCGCTGACGTGCGTGTTATGAGTATGTATTTATGCATCCAGGAGCGTGGCTTTCTGCCCTGCAGAGAAATATAAATTGTCGTGAGCAAAAGTCCGTGAAATAACCTGCGAGATCAGGCACTTTTTTTTTTTTTTTTTTTTTTTGTTCAGCCTTCCCGGTGTTCCCTGGTTTCACCCCACTAGATGGCACCGAGCATCTGCTGCATCCTCCGTGCTGAGCCGCGCTCTCTGTGCCGGCTCGCCCTCCTTCCCCGAGGGGCAGTGCATCAACACAGACCCACTTTTGCACTCAGAAATAAACCTCACAAGCTCACTAATCTCAGCGAACGCCAGACAATCCTCTTCTCTTCCTCCATGTAACTAAAGGGCTCAGGAGCAGTGGGCAAGGGATTGTGGAGGCAGCCTCCGGGCTTGTCAACCCCTCTGGATCTGATCTGCAGAGATCAGGATTTGCCCCAGCTGAGCAGGCTCTGAAACAACACAGATGCGTTATCAGACTGCTCAGAAGAATGTTACATACAGGGATATGAGATAATACATAAAATATATACATAAGTATAAGCAGTAGGTAAAGGAAAATGATTCTCTCCTACCTCTGTTCCATAAGACCCTAGCTGGATAGCAGCACCAAGCTCTGAGGTTCCCATCACAAGAAGGGCATTGACCTGTCAGAGTGAGTCCAGAGGAGGCTACAAAGATTCCAGAGGGCTGGAGGCAGGTTGAGGGAATTGTGGCTGTTCACCCTGGAGAAGAGGAGGATACAGAGAGCTTAGAGACCCCTCCAGTATCTCAAGGGCCTCTAAAAGAGCTGGAAAGGTGCTTTTGACAGGAGGATGGAGTGATACAATAAAGGATAATGTCTTCAGACTGTAAAATGGTAGTATTAGATTAGATATTTGAAAGAAGTTCTTCACTCTGTGAGTGTCCAGCCACTGAGACAGCTGTCCTGGAGAAATTGTACATGTCCCACCCCTGGAAGTGTTTGGGAGGAGGTTGGATAGACCTTGGAGCAATCTGGTCTAGTGGAAAGTGCCTCTGTCTATGGCATCTCATTGAAATTAGATGATCTTTGGGGTCCATTTGGACCCAAACAACTCCATGAGTCCAGATTTCTAATTACACTTTCATTCACCTGCCCAGAAAGGTCTTCTGCTCTTTTCATAGAATCATAAAATGGCTCTTTTCCTCAAGATCAGTCACTGAGAGCCAGTAACTTTTCAGTAGTGATGTGGGAATATCTCAGCTTTGAAGCTGCTCCCTGGTAAGGGATGTCTGTTTTGCAGAGACCTTGTAAGATCAGTCCAATAGGACATGGTTGAGAGTACGACAGTAAGATTTTATCTGTACCAGCCCCTTGAGGATAGAGGAATGCTACTGATACCACCAAGTGAAGGGAATGTTTTGCCATGGAATAGTGGCAGATGTAATTATTGTTAAGAAAGTGCCATGGAATAGTGGCAGATGTAATCATTGTTAAGAAAGTGCAAAATTAAAATGGCTTGCATGAAGGTGCAGACATTTTCACCTTCTGATTTGCAAATCTGGCACTTGAAAACACCAGTATGTTTTTTACCTGAGACCGTGTTCACAGGGTTCATGGATGACGATCTGAGAGACGAGGATCTGACTCCATCTTTCAGAAGGCTTGACTTATTATTATATGATATATATTATATTAAAACTATACTAAAAGAATAGAAGAAATTATTTCTTCCGAAGGATAGTTAAGAATAGAATACCAAAGAAGAATAACAAAGGTTTGTGGCTCGGCTCTCTGTCCAAGCCAACTGGGCTGTGGTTGGCCATTAATTACAAACATCCAAGATGGGCCAATCACAGATCCACCTGTTGCATTCCACAGCAGCAGATAATAAATGTTTACATTTTGTTCCTGAAGCCTCTCAGCTTCTCAGGAGGAAAAAGGAATTTCATAAAAGATGTCTGCGACATTTACTTATGTTTTTACTTTGTATACAAGGCATAGAATCATAGAGGCCATAGAATCCTTTAGGTAGGAAAAGCCCTTTAACATGATTGAGTAGAACCAGTAACCTAAAAATGTCAAGTCCACCACTAAACGACATCAGTGTGAGAGGAATCCTATGATTCAAGACAAAGGTAAAATATTGCAGATGGAAAAATGAGGTAAAAATAAGTTAAAAATATTCCCCAGCTAAAATTTTGGTACTATATGGTCACAGATAACATGCTGTAAAAACAGTCTTCCAGTATTACGCGAGTAAAACAGGATAAAAAAATGTACTTAAATATGGGAATTGTCTGTGCTAAAGAGAGGTTCCATGTGAGGATAAGTGAATAAAATTAATGATTAACACTTCTTTTTCTAATACAGATTAACCAAAAAATCATAGCGTGATAGAATCACAGAATCACAGGATGGTTTGGATTGAAAGAGGCTCTAAGCACCTCCTCATTCCAATCCTCCCTGCCACTTTCAGGGACACCTTCCACTGTCCCACGTTTCTCCAAGCCCTGTCCAATAAGGCTTTGGGCATTACCAGGAGTGGAACACTTTCATCAGAATGTAGGCTCCATTTTGGAGATTAAGCTTATGACACTCTATTTTTTGCTTAGAATCTGTTTTGCTTCCCTCACAACCCTGCAGCTACAACCACTGCAGGCTGCTAATTATCCCAGAAAATCCTAATTGCAACCAACTTCTGTCAAGTAAAAAACTGGTGTTAATTTTGTACTGGATGAAACCATTTAATTCATATACAGAAAAAAAAAAAGGTACTCATTATATCTGCTTGTTCGTGTGAATCAGTCTTTAGGAACTTCCTTTGTGCAAAGTACTTAATGAAATTATTCTGCTTTCATGCCACAACAAACCTAACACCCACAACCAAACAAGAACAACAAAAATGAAAGCCAAACATAAAACCTGATTTCATATATCCACACATCCCTTTCTCTCTCTTTTTTTCTCTTTTCTTCTTTTTTTTTTCTTTTTTTTGAGTGAAACACCCAAATCTGTTCCTCATAGGCTTTAAACAAGCCTGTTCACAACAATAGCTGGGTTTCTTCCCAGAGTGCATTAAGCAGTATGACTGTACTGTCACACATAGTTCCTCTTTCATTCCCTTCCCCGAGGGAAAAGCATCGCATGCAATAGAGACTCATTTTTGCTCCAGTGTTCAGTACTAATTGGCTTTTCCTAAATAGTGAAGGCGTCATGCCCAGGAATATCATGTTCCTGTAGAGCAGCTGAGAAATGCCATGGACTACCTGTGGCCAGATAATTTTTTGTCAGGAGGGGAGAGAGTCTCCAGGCATTTTTAGTTTTTCACCTTAATCTCATGATGAAAGTTTAGATTATTGTAGTCAAAAGCAAGCACAAAATTTTGATTACTTTTAAATTGTTCTTTTCCTTTGTGGAATTATTCTGTGTACTCAAAGCCAGATCTGAAGTCCTTTCACAAATGCAATTCCCATGCAAGTGAATTTGTTACACATCACTTCAGTTCTATTATACTTGGCAGATGATCTTTTGCTCACTTTTAACTATAAATTCCTCAGGAATTTTACAGACAGTACTTGAAATGGTAATTCAGGCACTCTGAAATGAAGCTGGTAGTCAAATGCAAAGAGCTGGAATGATGTATCATTATAAACAGACCATTTCAGCAACAATTTGTGAGAAGAAAAACACAAAACTGGAGTGTCAATACAGTGTTTCTTTTGAAAAATATCCAATATCTTCCAAAAAACCATGACCCAATACTGTACTTGGTTGTACTTTTTCTGTAATCTGTTTTTTTTAAACATCTGATTTGGCTCCAGTGATATTGTTCCCAGATGTCTTACAGATATTTTACCTGTTAAATTGATGACATGTGATTGTCTTTTTCTTTCTCCCGTCCCTTGGACTTTCATATCATATCATATCATATCATATCATATCATATCATATCATATCATATCATGATAAGGTTTCTTGATTTTTGACCGGTATCTCAATTTTAAAAACAGAGATGGCCATTATTTTTTACTTCCTGTTCTGATCCAAACCCATCCCTGCTTATCAATCTGCTCTTTCCAGCCAGGAATGGATTAATTTTTCAGCTCTGTAAAGTGACAGACCTTTCACCCTTAATAGCTTGAAATGGCAGCATGAGAACTAAGCATTCTATGTAAATAAAATGGGCTCAAGGTCTCTCAGAAAAATAAGCAAGCATAATTTTGTGTCTGGTTTGAGGATCTAGAACAGACTCTCCATGCTGAAGGAAAAGAGGCAAAAAGCATGCAGAAGAATCAGGATATGAAGCCAGCTAAAAAGGTTGCAATATCTTCAGCAGCAAGCCTGATTCTCCACAGCTCCTTCATATATACAGAGTAGAAAATTACTCAGTGGTCTATTTTCTGCCCTGTGGTCTGTTCCCCTGGGATTTGAGCTAAACAAGGGGCACCAGAAGTATTGAAGGACCATTAAGCACAGCAAGAACACATCTATCTAAAGGGAAAAGAATCACTGCTGGCTTTTGTATAAAAAAAACAGACATCTTTCAGCTATGTGACAAGAAAAGTTTCTCTAGCAAGTTAGTAAAAGAAAAAATAATTTCAATATCAATCTTCCAACTTAAAAATAACAGCAAAATAGCTATTCTTTTTTGCCATGTTAAGTATGGTTTTCCTTTTCTGTAAATTTTTCATTACCTTGATTTACTTTTTTTGTGAAGAACAACAAAAAATCAACAGAACAAAAACCAATCAACCAACCAAACAAACAAAACCAACATCCCCCCCAAAAAAACACCCAAACCCAAACAAAAACAACAAAAAAAACCCCCATGAAAATCTTCCTGAATTACATATTTTTAGAATGCTGAAAGAAACATGCAGAATTTATAACACAGGAAGTCTGCCAGTTCATACCCTTAAATCTTACCCATTACAAAGGCCTTTAGGATATACTAATTACTACACACTGACCAAAACAGATGGGCAAAAGGTGTTGGAGAACACCTGTGTGACTGGAGTGGCCTTTTGCCTTTTACCAACTTTTAAAATCCTTTCCGCTCCTTTACAGGATATGAATACCTTGTGCTCAAAGGAGCCTTGGGAAATGTACCCAGAAGCAAAATGTGTCCAGAAGTAAGCAAGCTGTTGGAAATGGTGCTCACTCATCTGGAAGAGGAGCTGAGGACTCTCTACTAGTCTCTTTCTGTCAGCCTATATTGCAATCTATCTTCATGTGCTTGAATTCCATGTAAAAGCACAATTCATACTCTTCTAGTTAGTCACCAGACTAAACAGAGATACCCATCTGAATTAGTCACTCCACAATTCTGGTAAATGGACACTTCTCTGTGTGGTTAGTAGAGACTAGATGTGAATCATTTCATTCTAAAGTAAAAGATAAAAATAGGCCAAATGAGTCACTCCCAGAATTTCCTATTTCTCCACACAGACTAAAAATAAGGTCTTGGAAGACTAACTATGATTGAGACAACTTTTTTGTAGATCCTTAATAATGGATGAGATTGGTCCCATTGAGATGTCTGTCATTTCACTCAAAGCAGGTTCAAATTTAATCATCTTCTTGTCCACCCAGTGGAAACCTTACCTAGTATGTTCCACTCTAGCATCCCTGTAGTCTGCACACAGACACCTGAAATGCTGGCTCAAGGGAAGGGGGAAATAAAACAGGGATTTCTGCTTCTGCCTCCAGAAATTCTGATGTCCTGGCTTTGTGCAGGCTCACGGCAGCACCTACAAGCCCAAGTCATGTGCAGGGATTTTGGTCCTACTGCATTGTAAACAGAAAAAGGAAACCACAGAACCACAGAATGGTTTGGGTTGTGTGGTGGTTTGACCAGGAAGAAGTGGGAATTCTGGGAAGCTGTGGTCAAACCAATGAAGGTTTTGGGTTTGAGACTGGCACCTGGTGTAGCCAGTGGGGTTTGGACACACCTCCGAGAATACACAGGGGTTAAAAGCAGGGCCTCTGGCCTTGGGAGGCTCTTGGGACGTCGCGGCGAAGAGGTCAGATCACCCCCCCCCGTCCAGTCGCTGCTGCTGGGCGGGGGAGGAGCAGCCACGTGGTAGGCCCTGGGCCTGGACAGAGATGGGAGGTGAGGGGGCTTCGAGGATGGAAGGGTGGAAGATCCCAGGGAGTCAGCCCTCGGGCAGCCATTCCCCCCAGGAGAGAGAGAGAGAGAGAGAGAGAGAGCCGGCGACACCGAATGTGATAGCAGCCGGCCCAGGAGGAGAAGGGGGGAGGAAGAGTGCCCGGCCGGAGCGGCAGCGTGTGGGCAGCGTGTGTGGGAGTGCCGCTCCGGGACAGACAGAGACTGAAAGTTTTAACCCCTTTCTTTCATGATTGGGGCCTTGCAAAAAATGCTAATCCTCCTCGAAGCTGAATAAGAAGGGAGATGAGAGATGAGATGAGACAAGGACCTGGCCCGAAGAACGTGGAGATGATTGAATGGGAAGAGATGATTTGGAGTGGCCTTTTGGCTGGACTTTTCTTGTGGCCATGGACTCAGTTGTTCCTGTGACACAGAGACTGCATTTAGGGGGAAGCAGTGGCTCAAAACCAGGAGGGTTCTTCGTGAGGACCCCCCGGCCCCAGGGGGTTGGAAAAATATGGGGGGGACAGATGTCCCAAAGCAGAGACTGTGCCTTTTTGGAGTGAGACAAGGCATCCTTGAAAGACAACCCTAAAAGCAGCTCTGGCCATGCGTCAGTGGTGAGAGCACTGGGCATGGAAGGAAGATGTCACAAGCGGCAAAAGGACTTTTTTTCTGGGCGGTGCCGAAGTGACAGAGAAGCACACGAGGTTTCAGTGTGTTTCCAGGAGAAGCCTATGGAACAAGAAGGACTCCTTTCCTCTTCATGAACTGAAGTTTGAGTATACTAAAGTGTCGTGCCGGGCTGGGCAGTTGGTGTTTCGGGAGAATGTATCGGATTGGGAAAGTCAGGTAGTGGGGAGGAGGAAAGTGGTTTTTTTTGTAAGGTTTTCAATTTTTTTTTTCTTTTCCTTATAGTCTTTCCCTATTTTCCTGTAGTTTAGGTAATAAAGTGTTCTTTATGTTTAAGCTAAAGCCTGTTTTGCTTATTCCTGGTCACATCTCACAGCAGACACCAGGGTGAGGGCATTTTCATGGGGGGCACTGGCTCTGTGCCAGGCTCAAACCATGACACCCCTTTCTTTCATGATTGGGGCCTTGCAAAAATGCTAATCCTCCTCGAAGCTGAATAAGAAGGGAGATAAGAGATGAGATGAGACAAGGACCTGGCCCGAAGAACGTGGAGATGATTGAATGGGAAGAGATGATTTGGAGTGGCCTTTTGGCTGGACTTTTCTTGTGGCCATGGACTCAGTTGTTCCTGTGACACAGACTGCACTTAGGGGGAAGCAGTGGCTCAAAACCAGGAGGGTTCTTCGTGAGGACCCCCCGGCCCCAGGGGGTTGGAAAAATATGGGGGGGACAGATGTCCCAAAGCAGAGACTGTGCCTTTTTGGAGTGAGACAAGGCATCCTTGAAAGACAACCCTAAAAGCAGCTCTGGTCCATGCGTCAGTGGTGAGAGCACTGGGCATGGAAGGAAGATGTCACAAGCGGCAAAAGGACTTTTTCCGGGCGGTGCCGAAGTGACAGGGAAGCACACGAGGTTTCAGTGTGTTTCCAGGGGAAGCCTATGGAACAAGAAGGACTCCTTTCCTCTTCATGAACTGCAGTTTAAGTATACTAAAGTGTGGGGCCAAGGCTGGGCAGTTGATGATTTGGGAGAATGTATCGGATTGGGAAAGTCAGGTAGTGGGGAGGGGGAAAGTGGTTTTTGTAAGGTTTTCAGTTTTTTTTTCTTTTCCTTATAGTCTTTCCCTATTTTCCTGTAGTTTAGGTAATAAAGTGTTCTTTATGTTTAAGCTAAAGCCTGTTTTGCTTATTCCTGGTCACATCTCACAGCAGACACCAGGGTGAGGGCATTTTCATGGGGGGCCCTGGCTCTGTGCCAGGCTCAAACCATGACAGGTTGGAAGGGATCATAAAGACCATCCAGTCCAACTCCAACTGCCATGGGAAGGGACACCTTCCACCATCCCAGGTTGCTCCAAGCCCTGTCCAGCCTGGCCTTGGACACTTCCAGGGATGGCAGAGTCATGGCTGCTCTCAGGAAATAATTTCTCCCTAATATCAAAACTAGCCCTGCCCTCTGGCAGTGGGAAGCCATTCCCTTGTCCTGTCCCTACAGGCCCTCTCCAGCTCTCTTGGAGCCCTTTCAGGCCCCAGAGCCTTCTTTACTCCAGGCTGGGCACCCCCAGCTCTCTCAACCCATCTTCAGAACACAGTTGCCACAGCCCCCTTGATCTGCTCTCCAAAGAAATGAGCATGAAATTCCAGAAAAGTGCTAGAGAGCCTGGAAGTCCAAGAGCTGTAGAGTAGAAGTTATACTAGGAATGCTTTTCATTTCCCCATCTACTGATGGTCACAAATCAAAACAAAGTGGCTTAGATTCAGGGCATGTAAATTAGAAAAAACTAGAAAATTAAGTATTTTCATGACACGTTTTTTATTAAGCATAGTTATGTTAGTGATCAGATAGAAGATCTTCGCCTTGAAGCAGTGTTTCTCTGACATTTTATTCATATCCCTCCGATGTTCTCCCTTCTTAGCACATTTCAATCCTCACATCTACAAATCAAAAAATTAGGGCAAAAAATTGTCATGGGATTAAACATGATAGCATTCTACTAGATTTTTTTAACTTCTTTAAATCTCTGTTTCAGTATTAATACTTTTATTTTTTGTCAAATTTATAAAATTGTACTCCTTACATATCCCATGAAATATTCAAATTGCTATTTAAAAAAAATCACTAGATTGTAAGTTTTATAAAACTTTTTCTAAGTTATCAGTTTATTAAAGTACTTTGTTTCTTCTGTAACTGCTTCCCTGAAGTGTCTCATCTTTTACTTGAGGAACAACAAATTTTCCCCATTCCAGAGAGATAAAAAAACTGATGCCCAAAAAAATTTCAAAGGAAATACCTAAATAGTGGAAGAGTTGTAAAAATGATAAAGTATTTCATTATTTTTATGGCTCCATTTGACAGGTAGATTTTGCAGCGCTTGGACAGTGTCCTACATCATGAAACTATAATTTCATACCTCACAGAGAAGGGGAATCAGGCTGCTTAATAGAGCCCAGTTTTCTTTCCAAAAAGTTTCTGTCAAAGCTCCTTACAATGAAAATGTTAAAGGAAACAAGATTAGTAAATTAGTTGGTAGAGTCCTAACACTAATTGAAAGAGACTTGGAAGAGCAGAAGATCACATTTTGATAATGGTACTGCAGTATTTACCTGCAGGAAAGATGAAGGCTGCCTAAAGAACTACAGGAGGTGATAAGAATCAGTGGTAGAATGGGAGAAGAAAATGTTTGTTTCAAACAAGCATAAAGTGATTTGTGTGGGGAAACTAAACCACGATAGCCTAATCTTTATGTTAGAATAAATGCACTCTATGCTAATTATTACAGCTCAGAGATGAAACTGGAGTTTATAACAGACAGTCCATGAATCTAACAGTGCAATGTTCAGCAGCATCCAAAAAAATAAAAAACAGAAAGAAAAAATAAGTTAAGAAGAAGAAAAGAAGGAGAAAAAGAGCAAAAAACATTATTTGGAAAATTTTTAATTATATCTGTGTATGATACATCCTGAGCAGGTGGGATACTCAGTAGACAGGTAGGTGAAATATTCCAGGTCACAAATTAGTGAGCAACAAGACATGCAAGAAGGAAAAAAAATAGTGGTCTGTGGAAGGGGCAATAAGATTCACTTCAGATTGCTTTTCCAGTTAAATCACTGAAATGTCAGATGAACTTCATATGCAGGCAGTCTAAGATGAAGAAAATGGATGTGGTTATTCAAACAATCCATACTGAGGTGTGCTGAACAGTCCTGAGAGGTGCTCCAGTTTCTGGAGTCTGCCTTGGTTCAAGGGCAGGATGGACAAGACAATCCATGAAGGCTGTTAACACCACCTATGCCACTAGCAACATTTCTGGAAGTTCCCAAGCAACATGTGGAAGAGTATTCAGAAAAATTATCACTTTATATTTTTAGTGGGCGTGATTTTCCCCTCATGCATTGCTTTTGACCTCCTCCAGAAGCAGAGGTGGAAGCTTAACAGGGCAAGAGGACAGGGTCTCAAGTTGTGCCAGGTTTATATTTAATATACAGAGAATATTTATTCACTGAAAGGGCTGTCACGAATTGGAATATGTTGCCCAGGGCAATGATCGAATCAACATCCCTCAAAATGTTCAAACGGTGTAGATGTGGTGTTAGGGGCATGATATGATGGTGAACCTGGCAGTGCTGGGTTAATGGTTGGATTCAATGATGTTACAGGACTTTTCCAACCTTAATGATTCTGAAATTATATGAATATATGGATCTTTGGCCAAAATGAGTGGGGTCATTTCATGTTCTTTCTGTAAGCCCTCACCATCTGCTCATGTACCTCTCTAAGGCTAAAAAGTGGAAATGGGTCTTGCAGATGATACTGGCAGCCCAGGATGTAATTATTGAAAAATTTTCTTTAGCAACAATTCCAGATGGCACTGAGAAAAGTGAGAGGGAAGCAACCTGCGTCATGGGGACTTAGAACCATCACCAGGGGTCAAAGGAAGCAAATTTCTTCAATGGCCAAAATATATATATATATATATATATATATATATATATATATATATATATATACATATATATTTGTACAACTCACATCTTCAACAGCACAATCTGAACTAAACTGGCATGCTATTTATTTTTTTCTCATTATTGCAAATCAAAGTATTTCAACAAAAAATTATGCTATCTAGGGAAAAAAATACAGATTTTGTAGAAATTTCAGTTCTGGTAAAAGTATGTCCTTACCCTCTCTCCTTTAAAAAACCCAAAAATTTGCAGGTGGAAGTTCCCAATAAGTGCTCACTTGCAAGTTTGAGGGAGTTTAATTTAATACAGAGACCAAATCTCTGCTTTGGGTTCCTTATGGCACCCCATGGTCTGAGAACAAGGCTGACAGTTCCAGTTAGCTGATGGCTGCTGGGCTGCAAAAGCGCTGGAGGAAGAGCTGTGACTCCCTACATCTCTTGCATATGAAAACAGAATTTCACAGGGAATGTGGAAGGTGTGGGAATCACTGCATCATTCAGGTTAGAAAAGACCCCTGAGATCATTGAATCCAACCTTTAAATGATTGCCACCACACAAGAGCACTGAGTGCCACATCCAGTCATTAGTTGAATACTCCACCACCTCCCTGGGCAGTCCCTTCCAATAACTGGCAACAGTTTCAGAGAAGAAAATCTTTGTGATCCACAGCCTGAACTTCCTTTGGCCCAGTCTGAGGCTGTTCCTCCTGCTGTCCCTGTTCTCTGGGAGCACAGCCCGACCCCCCGGCTGTCCCCTCCTGTCAGGAGCTGTGCAGAGCCACAAGGGCCCCCTGAGCCTCCTTTGCTCCAGGCTCAGCCCCTTCCCAGCTCCCTCAGCCTCTCCTGGGGCTCCAGCCCCTTCCCAGCTCCGTTCCCTGCCCTGGACACGCTCCAGCCCCTCGGTGTCTCTCTTGTGCTGAGGACCCAGAGCTGTCCCCAGCACTGGAGCTGCCTCAGCAGTGCCAGCACAGGGACAGGCCCTGCCCTGGGGCTGTGTCACAGCCTGGCTCGGACAGCCCAGGGGACATTGGCCTCCTGCTCCCCTGGGCACCCTGGGCCCGTGTCCAGCCCCTGGCACCAGCACCCCCAGGGCCTTTCCCAAAGGGCCTTTCCAGCCCCTCTGCCCAGCCTGGCGCTGCAGGGAATGGTGAGACCCAAAGCAGGACCCAGCTCTTCTCCTTGGTGCCCCTCACACCATTGGCCTCAGGCCATGGATCCAGCCTGCCCTGACCCCTCTGCAGAGCCTTCCTGCCCCCAGCAGATCCACACTCCCACCCAGCCTGGGGTCCTCCATGAATTTACCATGGGTAGACTCCATCCCCTCATCCAGATCCCCAGTAAAGATTTTAAACAGGGCTGGCCCAGCATTGATCCCTGGGCACAGCATGGTGGGCAGCTCCCAGCTGGGTGTGGGCCCATCCCCAGCACCCTTGGGCCAGGCCCTCAGCCCAGAGAGGATGAAGCTGCCCCCAGTTCTCAGCCCAGAGAGGATGAAGCCGCCCCCAGTTTCCAGCCCAGAGAGGATGAACCTGCTCCCAGTTCCCAGCCCAGAGAGGATGAACCTGCCCAGGCCCTGAGCTGCAGCTTTTCCGGGAGATGCCCTGGGAGATGGAGCCAAAGGCTTTGCTGGAGTGCAGGACAGCCACAGCCTGTCCCTCACCCAGCAGGCAGGTCACTGCCCATCACAGACCAGGCTGTTCAGGCAGGACCTGCTTTTTCTAAACCCATGCTTGTTGAGTCTCATCCTTTGTTTGTCCTGTGTGTTGTATCATTCAAGTGATACAACTTGAGTGTATTGAATCACAGTCAAAATATTCCATAAAATATTTTTTTGCCAAGGAACAATAGGATGTGATATTCTCTCAGATAAAAAGGACCCATGGATCGCACCCAGTCCTTGTGCCAGCAATTGAACCATGATGGTTTAAGTAATCTACAGAATAAAAAGAATCTTTCTCAGGAGTACAAATTTGCCATTATGTTAGCCATATAATCTGTATTAAAATTCTCAAATTCCAGTTAATTTTGAATGCCTTTTCATGGAAAATGATTCCTCTCAGAAAAAAAAAAAAGCTAGGAAATAGCAAAAAGCCCTTCAAACACTGATATGCAAATAAATTACAACTAATGCCAAGTAAGCTGTTTTGAGAAAATTCCATCAAGCTACCTATTTTTTTCTGTCTTAAATTTGGATAAAATTTAATCAGAACTAATTCCAGAGCATTTATGAAGGATTTACATTTAGAAAAAAAAACTAGTGTGCAAAAGGTTTTAGACAAGATCTGCAGCTAATAGAATGTGATATCAATGTAATGAAAAATCCTGAAGATCTTCAGCTAATGAAATGTGACATCAATGTAATAAAGAAAAGTAAGCAAAAGACCATCTAGATGTTACTCAGCCCTTCAAAGTCACCTGTCTGGAATCATGAAAATTTCAACATGAAAGAAAGAAACCAATGTGAACATACCCAAAAAGAAGACAGAAAACAAGTTGGGGCTTTCTCAATGGATGAGGAATTAAGATGCATTTGCTACAGTCTGGATCTACTGAGGCATTTTTTATGAAGAATTATTGCAGTGCAGACATTTAAACAGAAGAGGTACTTAATGAGAGGATTATGGAAAGAAAAAAAAAAGAGCAAGTAAGGATCATTCTTGACGCCTGAGTTCTGGAGTGCTGCAGAATGAGGACTGATATCCCCAAGACAGTGTCTTGTGCTGTTTGCAGTTAAAGTGTTGTTTTGGAAGACATTTGCTTCTCCACTAATGGATTGAGACAAAAAGGAAGAGTGAACTTTAAGTACCATTTTGTAAATTATCTGTGCTGTAAATCCGTTGCCTTTGGGAGGGTTGATGTTCACAAACAGGTGGAAGGTCCATCCAGCAGCACCAGCAAGCTGAGAAGCAGACTAAAAGTACAGAGTTCAGGTCACTGTGGAATCAGGGGCAGTATAGAAAAAGTTTTGTCTCTGAATGCAGAATGTTTATCATTTTTAGAAATGCAAAAGCTGGTTTTCATTGTTGATTTTAAATCAAACACAGAAAACGTTGTCTGTCGCTGTTTTAAATTGTTTTGAATAGTAAAGTACCCTGGGACCTTTGCTGCATGAAAGATAGTACCTCAAAGTGCTTTATTGTTGTAATTTCCATGGAAATTAACATTTACTTGCACAGTTATCACACTTTCTGTGTAATGTAGGGTATAACCATCTAAATCCCTTTGAAATACAGTTGCTGAGGTATCATCAATCTGACTCAAGATTTGTTCTACTTTTCTGCTTGAGTTTGCTGAACACTTTTGCTTTTCCTCCTGGTGTTGAGCTATACAAGTTAATGCTGAAATGAACTTTAAAATTCAGCAGCCATTTGCTTTTGTTTGATTTTATTTCCCCATCTGTTCTATTCATTTACTTGTCTATCCCTCCTTCTGTGTCCACTGCAGAGAGTTAATAACTATATGCTCTTTGCAGCACCAGTGGAAAACCGCCAAATATAAATCCTTGGAGATTTTCACCTATGCTCCACACCCAGGCTGGCATTCATCTCAAGTTGCACAAGGGAGGCTTAGAATTGGTATTAGAGGGGGAAAAAGAAGCTGTCACAACCTGGAGCTGATTTCCCAGGGAGGCTGCAGAGTCATCTTCCCTAGAAGGATTTAAAAGACATGTGGCTGTAGCACTGAGACATGGTTGAGTGGTGGGCTTGGGCAGCACTCAGTCATTGAATTCATTAATCTTAGAGGTTCTTCCTAGCCTATATGATGTTATGATATTATTATCCAAGTTCAAGAATAAGTTATTTTATCACCTATCTTCCTCCCATCAAATTTTTTCAGTCCTTCCTTCCTTTTCTGTGCTGCACCCGTAAGCGTGTGCAACACACCCAATGTGGACCTATCCAAACACTGAATGGTAAAATTGAAATAATGCACCTATGTAAAATTATGTTTTAGACTAGATGACTTTTAAAATGATCACAGGACATTAGCTGATGTGCAGGAGCTGTGAAAAGAAGGCAGATACTGAGTGTGCAACTCAACACACCTTTTGCAAGTGCATGTGAGGGACTGAAGCACTCAAAGAGAGCGCTAATTTCTGCTCAAGTATCTCTTCACTGGGGACAAAATGGGAGGTATTTTCAGAGGCAAAGAGGAGGTAAAGAAAGAAGTTGTTGCATGTGTCTCTGGAGCTCCTTGGAACAGCAAACTGATGGTGTAAATTATCTCAGTAACTAATATACCTAGAACCAGAGTCACTGCTGGTAAGTCTAAGTTAAATGTTGCATTTCACTGTACTAGCTTTCCATAACTGATTGAATTTCTCTATTATTGCTTGATGGAAATGGATTCCTTTCTTTATCTTGCAGTAACAAAACCAATCTCTAGTTCCAGTGGGAACACTTTGTTTTCTATGCCTAGGATTACAGTCCAAACGGCTTCGTCTTTACAGAAGTGAAGATGGCACAAGAAAATGATGATATATGAGGAATACAAAATACAGCTGGAAGCTTCAAGGGAATTCATACAGCTGAGTTCCTGGTTATTAATTTTTCTTCTGTTGTTTATATTGTCTTCATCTAGAACTTTCCTTCTAAAATGCACTTTTTAAGAACATCCACACATACTCACTTTATCTTCCCTCTAAAAAGTAAGAACTATGATCCTTATGGAATGGCATGTTGTTTCAAAGTATTGCTGTAATTACTTTTATAACACACCAATAATCAACTTCACCAAGGACTAGAATTATTTTTTTTTAAATTAGTTCAATTTACTATTACTTAGTTGTCAGTGAAGGTGATATACCTACTTTCAAGGGGCATTATTTAATGCAAATATTTTGTCATTAAAGAAAAGTCATGGAAAAATAGGATGATATCCACATTGGACAAGATAAGGTTAAACAGCATTAGCAGCAGCCTTGCAGATAGACCAGAGCTAGGAGTTAGCAGCTCTAAAGTCTTCACATGGTCAATGACATGTGAGACCTTGGACAAGTCATGTCACCCTGGTGTACTTCAGTTTTATTGCCTGCAAACTGGGTGCTAATAATAAAAAGGCATAACAAGTCATGGTGGAAAGCATGTAGACATCCTCATTAGTGCCACAGAGAAATAATTTGACCAGAATCCTTTGTCTTAATGACTGTTTTTTCTATATAATGAATTCCAAAATTCCCTGACAGGAGGCGTTATAAGTGGCCTTACCTAGAGCTGCTTTATCCATCTATCAAAGCATCAAAGGAAGAAGAGAAAATGGTAGTTAAATTTCTGCTTATTTTCTCTGGTGTTCTACTCTAAGTTAGTGCTAATGTCAATTAGGTATATTCATCAGCTTTGACATTTTGTACTTGACAAATTGATGGAGGTTTAGAAATGTAGTACAATTCTTCTTATCAAATTTTTTTAAAGACTTTTAATTACTATGAATCTTAATCAATATGGGTTTTACTTCTGATTAAAGTAGCCATTGAAATCTTGACAATGCTTGACACACTCCATCTGAATTTAATTAACTTTTTTTCTTTCCTTCTTTCCTTTTTTTTATTAGATGCTGTGGAGGGAAAGAGAGTGGAGAAGCAAGAAAATTCAGCTTTATACAGAGTAATAGAAGCAGGTTGTAGCATAACAAAATTCTGATTTTATTTACTTAACGAGAATACCCAAGTTGATCAATACCTACTATTGAAGTCACAGTTGTTTTGTTTTGGTTTGGAGGGACCTTACAAATCATCAAATTTTGACTCCCTCCCACATGCAGGACGTCTTCCACTAGCCCAGGTTACTCCCAGCCTCATCCAACCTGGCCTGGGACACCTCCAGGGGTTGGGCAGCCAGCCACAGCTTCTCTGGGAAACCTGTGCAGGGCCTCACCACCCTCACAGCCAAGAATTCCCCCCAATGTATCCCGTCTAACCCTGCCCTCTGGCCGTGGGAAGACATTCCCCCTTCTCCTGTAACTCCAGGCCCTTTCCCAAAGTCCCTCTCCAGCTTTCCTGAAGTCTCTTTAGGTACTAGAAGGGGCTCTAAGGTCTCCCATGAAGACTTGTCAACAATCTTCTCTTCTGAACAATCCCAATTATCTCTCAATTTGATGATTATGGACATGGCAGGAGGAAATTTTTATGAAGTACAAATTGTTTGATTTCTGCTGGATATTTTTAAATGGTGAACTTGTTATTTTCAATTACCATGTTATTTCAGAGAATAAAAATAATCTGTCCTGTATTAAACAAGACCCATCAGAGAAATGCAGAATAATAATGTATATAACAATTCCTTTACAAATTCTCCATTATACCTACTTAACTTTTAAGTAAAAATTGCAGTTTTCAGAGAAAATATGGATTTCATAATCAAGAACCAGGAAACTTGTAATCTTCATTTGCATTTGTGTGTAGGGTTGTAGAATCTTGACAAAGCTGTGGTTGTATAGTATGGCAGCCCTCCAGGGTTTCATTATACCAAGTCATCATCAGTGAGGGACACACCCTAGAATGAATTTAAAAAATCTCTTTTTCCCTCTTTCCTCATCAATCCGAGATTCTAGAAATGAAATGTTACTTCAAATTTTGAGAAAGGGTCACAAACAGAAGTAGAACATATCTTACTGCTTCTAGCAGTCCATGTTTCCCAGCTTAATAGAATTATTCATGTTTGAACCTTAGCAGGTTTCTATTCCAGTCTTCTGCTTGAGGTAGGATTGCCCTGAATTCAGAAAAAGTTCCTGTCAGCTTTCACCAGTTCAGTGTCTCCCTGGGTGAAAGATTTCAGTGCTTTCTTAGACAACTGTTCTAATGCCTGAATATTCTTTCCTTGAGAAATATTTCTTTATGTCAAATTGTAACTATTCTCATTCTAATTTTCAACCATTTTCTTTTTTCCTCCTGCCACCAACCTCATTAAACACTCTCCACCTACTCAGAAACTCCTTGCAGGTATGGAAAGGATACCCTCTATGCCATTTCTGCTCATGGTCAGAATTCAAATTCCCAAATTCTCACAGGGAAAATGCTCTGGACCCAAATATTTTGTTGGCCCTTTCCAGACCCATTGCAATTTATCAATATATTTCTCATCTCAAAGTGTTCAAAAGTGGCTCATTGCACAGAGAAAAAAAAAAAAAAGAATCTTTATCTCTTTCTAAGGCAACTTAAACTAGTCTTGGCTACCTTCCTATAGCTCAGCACTTTGTAGAATTTCATCAATATATGATGAAGGGAAGTATTTCTAACTTGAATTTACTTAATTTTGGTGTAACAGCTGTTCTCTGATTAAAATCAACAAGTTTCATATTACTCAGGGATTAAGTCTAACACAGTTAAAATCTTTATCAAGCTCACAGCATATCAACTTTAATAGCAAAAGCCCACTAAGGTATCTCTGGAGATATTAGCAAACCCTATGCGTATGTTATATGATTCCTTATTTATATAAAATACATGAGAACAATTGCTTGTTAGATCTTGCCTTCATATGAAAGGTGAAACCTTGCTTCCTATCAACATCCATGGGAGATTTTCCATGAACTTCAGTGGGAGTCATAACTCCTCCAGAATGTACAAACAGTGTTTCTGTCTGAATATGAATTCAAGCATTAAGCTATTAATAATAAATGTAGAATTTGAATTGAAAAATAGGCAAATGTTTTATAAAATGTGATGCCTGAATCACTTAGACACTGTATGAGAGACACAGCTCAGGGTGACTTAAACAGCCATGAGCTACTTTATGACCTTCTCAATTTCTGTAGGATGCTGTCAGTCCTGAATTTAGCCGCCTCATCTTTATCTTTGGCTTTCACATTTTTTAACATCAATAGTAGTACTTCTGCAGTAATGAATGAGGATGTATATGATGTACACTGTTGATAGCTGCTTCTGATTTATACCTTATTTTCTCTTCCTAATTGCTTAGAACTATTAAAAATGCTGAGAGGAAAGACATGTGATTAAACCTTTATAAAGGAAAATCATTCAGAAAACTTCATGGAGGCCTGGAAATTTTGCAAAATCACATTAAAGTGAAACAAGGTTGCAAAAAATAGAGTAGATAGAAAAAAAAAAGCTGAAGTTTTACTGGAAGAAACAAACCCAGATATTTTCAATTCTCACATCCATTGATCTGTCCATTAATCAGGAGATGTGAAAGCTTTCATTCAACATTATTGTGCTGAATTTCCAAGAATCAACTACAAATACAATAGTAGTAGTAGTAGTAGTAGTAGTAGTAATAATAATAATAATAATAATAATAATAATAATAATCATCATCATCATCATCATCATCATCATCATCATCATCATCATCATCATATAAAACCAGTAGAAGTATCAGTACTGATTCTTGGAAAATAAAGCAGAAAACTGATTTTCTCTGGCAGTTCACTTCTGTTTGTACAAGACTCCCCAGCTTTGTGTCCCAGGCTCTGTTTTGTTTTATTTATTTCTTTGCACTAAATTTAGGATGCCTGCATCTCAGGCAGGTGCCTATTTATTTGATTTCATTCTTGCTCTTTCCTCTTTTTTGATTTCTTTCTGGATCTTTCCTCAAGGCATTGAGTCACAGATGTTCACCCATGAGAAGGTCTTGACTGTTCTTGAAATCAGTATATCTGCAGGGAAATAAAACATTCTCAGTGCCGTGCTCTCAGCAGAAGGCCAGTGCACAGAAGTGTGAATTTTTTCTTGAAATAATCCGCTAAGAAGAAAGCATAATAAAAGCTTTCTGGCTAATTTAAGGGTTCCTCAGAGGACTGATATGAACCTCCCAGCTCAGTTCCAAAAAAACAGAGGGCATGAAGCTGCTGAGTTGTCTCTACCGTGGAGAGCATGGCAAACCTTTGGCTCTGCAAGCTCTCTGGTGCTGTAGGAATCCCCCTGCTTTCTCAGGCAGAGAACTGTTCATCTCCACAGCTGGACTACACAGTTGCTGGACTACAGTTCAAAGGCAAATCTCAGCCTCAAGCTTACACAGAGCCACATTCCCAAATCCATCTGTACTTTTTCCTGTAACCAAAAGAAGTGTCTCTTTCTAGCCAGACACACTTTTAACAGCAGCTGAACAACAGAAGAAGGAAGATGCACCTCATTTGACAGCCTAGTTCATGTATCCCAGCTGTTCCCAGAAGCACCATAAAATGCCTTTCCTGTAGGAGCCAAATATTCCCTTCCATTAAAAGCACAGAACACAAGAAGTTGTGAGTAGTAATACTATACACTTTTTGCAAGCATGATGGAGTAGAGACATCAGGATAATGGGTAATAATGAAAAGGAAAACCAGCAAGCAAGTCTCTGTAGTCATATAGACCAAACTGACTGTGTGACATTTCAATTTTGAATAAATGTCATAAACCATAGAAAATACAGGTTTAATGAATATGCCTACATAAAAGCATAAACAAGACAAACCTTTTCACTGCGATGTTTATATTTACAGCACATAAGTTACAAATTAAATTTACTCTGGGATGTGCTTCTGATATGAATGACTTTTCTGTAGAGAAATATTACCCGTAATCATCAGATCACTGAGAGCAGGAAGGATCCATTAGTGATGTTGGGGATGATGAACTGAAGTAGTGTTTAGTGGGTTTTAATTATGCTAAAAGATTAAAGTGCTCAGGAAAGGGTGTAAGTCATACCAAAGGGAAGGAAAATGAACTGACTTTATTTAAGTAAGTAGACATGTTTATTTCAAACAATTTTAAGCTGATTGCTTATTACATTAATATGTTTTAAGAAGCTGATCTATTCCAGTACTTTGCAGTTACATTGTTTAATATCGGCAGTCAAAACATTGAAAAACTAGGAGTCTTGGCTATAAAGTTTTTAAATTATGAGATTAAAAAATATGTACAAGAATTTTTCATATTTTAGCTACAGAAATACACAAAATCCTCACTGCAATCAGAATATTATAGTTAGAATTTTTTTTCAAATGCAAGTTCCCTCAAAGACTCATGAGATCAGCCTTTAAAAATTATGCCAGGGGTGAAATACTGCCTTCAATGGGGTAAAGAGAAAATATACTCTTTGATTTCAAGCAGATTTCAATTTAAAAAAATCATAATAAAATTTTAGCATGTGGGTCCTCTACTGCCTGTAAATTAACAGCATCTCTCTGGTAACTCATTGCAGCCTGGAGTTTGATATGAAGCTGCTTAGAGCAGAGTGAATTCACAGAGACCCTGGGCCAAGGTCTTTCATCGCCCTGTACCCTTAAAACCTCCAGTAATTACATTAATGCAATTTTACAATGCCAGACAGAGCAAACTCATTCCTTGTCAGGTCA
Organism: Zonotrichia albicollis; assembly: GCF_047830755.1. NCBI lineage: Eukaryota > Metazoa > Chordata > Aves > Passeriformes > Passerellidae > Zonotrichia > Zonotrichia albicollis. The sequence continues at coordinate 10,182,378 of NC_133860.1, forward strand.
CCCTGAATCAATGTATTCCTCCAGCCTTCTTACAAAGACAGGGACACAACAGTTGCACAGCCCCAACACGGTCCCTAGGCCATACCAGTCACAAGACAACATGTAGCCACTACTAAGAGGGAGAAAGGAAGTGAGAAATATCATGTGTCTACCTCAGAATATTTTCTTCCTGCCCAAAGACTCCCAGATCTTCTCTGATAGCAGTGATGACAATTATTGCCAATGACAATTCACTTAATGACAATTCACATCATTGTCAACCTTTGTACGCACCAAAACTTCTAATTTACTTCCTGAAACATTCACAAACAAAACACCATTTCATTTTATTAATAATTCCATGAGGTCTTCTATGGATAGGAATGTATAATTACTTCTTGATACCAGCTCTGTTCCTGGAGAACAAACACGTCATTGCTACTTTCCACATTAGCTGAAGCTCTAACCTTGAGTTTTTTCCTTCCAAGGTGTCTCATGGTACTTATATCCAACAAATAATTTTTTGCTCCTGCTCATTTCATGCCTTAACCTCTGTTGAACAAAGCTGCAACCTATTCACAGCCTTCTACCACAACTCTAATCAATTTTCTTCCAATTTTTTAGGCCTGAACTCCCTCAGAAATGTAAATTACTAAGAAACTCTGTGCATGAAACTTGCCTTAGACAAAACCAGCCCTTTGGCTTGGATAACACAGTGGTCATCCCACTCTATTACTTATATCCATATACCAGACAGAATTATAGCTTGGACTTGTTTTGTTAAGTTAGCAGCTTCTAGCATTAATATGTTTTGTTTACTCTCTCATTACTAAAACCTCCCTTTAAAGGTTTCAGTGAAAGGACAGAGAATGCTTCTAATACATCAAAAGGTGTTTTAATGAAGGCTGTGTGAGCACAGATTTTTGCTTGGCCATTCATGCTAATTAATGCCTTAACAATATAAAATAATATAAAGAATAAAAATATGATGCCTGAAATACCTGCAAAATGGAGTGTCCACCCCTGGGCTGCTGAGTTATCATGACTCTAATAAGACAATTTTCTAATTGGACATTAAGCATCATTTTCCAGTCACCAACTAATTGAATTTCATTTAAGGCTTTTCAGTTGGGAAAAAACCCATATGTTTTCCCCAGAAAAGGCTCACCCTGCTTTCCTCCTACCTTTCAGCTTAACACCTCAGTGGGCTTTGTGGTCTGTAATATTGAATTTCTGATTACAGAGGAGATGTTTACAACACAGATGATAGTTATAAGTAGTGCATCTCAGAGCAAATTTAATTTGTTTCCACTGTGCTGTTAAAAAAATGGAAAAAGAAATATAAACCCTACCTTGTTTATAGTTTTATAAAGTTATATTCATTAAATCCACATGCTTGGCATTTCATGTAGTTTTCTCCATAAAAAATAAAAATGTTGGTTTTGTTTAAGGCTACTTCATGGCAGGGATTTACCTCCCAGTTGTTGCTCTTCATTACCAACAGTTACCCAGGACAGCTCCTAATACTCAGAGCTGTGGTCTGCTCAAATTCCTGTTGAATGTAAGGAAAAGGTTTTTAGCTGGAATAATACCAGCATGGTAACAGGGCGAGGGGACCTATCTTGTTTAATTGAACTGACGTACATAGTTTAATATTAAGACCTAGTCTAATCCTGCTAATGGAAAAATTTAATATTCTGATAGAATCACTTGATGAAATAGAATATTATATCCTGTGTTAAGAAAGACAGAAAAAAACTTTAATTTGCACAAGCTTGATAGTTCAGCATGTATTTTTTATTAGGAATCATATGATTCTAATCCTTAGCCCAGTGCCGATGTTTTCTTTTATATGGTGGTTTCAGATAAAGCATCAGAAAATCTTGTCTTAAAACAGAGTCGTATTTCACTTTGATATAGTAAATTAAATGAAGTTTTGTCTGATACTTGATGGCTTTGCTGGTCAAGATGGTGCTGCAGGCTCTTGTATTCATTGTGTGGTGTGGGGTTCAAACACAGAATCAATCACAGAATCCCAGAATCACAGAGTGGGTTGGGTTGGAAGAGATCTTAAAGACCATCCTGTTCCAAGCCCCTGCCATGGGCAGGGACACTTTCCACTACCCAAGGTCACTCCAAGTCCCATCCGACCTGGCTGTGGACACTTCCAGGGATGAGGCAGACACAACTGCTCTGGGCAGCCTGTGCCAGGGCTTCACCACCCTCACATACCTGCCCTGTCACAGCATAGTGAGTTAATTGTTGTGGGATCCTAAACTACCTTTATAGTAGCTTAATTCTGCTAGGAACATTATTCAGACGAGCTTCTGTCTACCCTAAAGGATCTGGTGAGTTCTCAATGTAAAAAAAATAAAGAACAAAGAACAAAGAAATAAATGCTATCCTCTGTTTGGGTTTGGGATGGTATCTAGCATTGCTCAGCAGGTGGTGAACAGTTGTATTGTGTATCACTTGTTTGTTTTTCCCTTTTTGTTGTCATCATTACTATTTACTACTATTATTATTAAATTTTGCTTTATTTTCAATTATTTAACTGTTCTTAACTTACAACTTTTTCTTTTGATTCTCCTGCCCATTCACTGGGGTGTGGGGGAAAAAGGGGCTGAGTGAGTTGCCAGCTGAGCTTGCACCATGACACCATCTCAGCATCCTTTGATCCTGGTGGCCAGTGTTTCCATGATCCCTTTATCCTTCTTTGTTTCAGCATAGAGACAAGTTGGTAGGATCCCACACAATATTGCAGACAGAGAAATAGAGGCTCTTATTCAAACTTGGGGAAATCTGTAATGTACATGAATGTCATAAGTGTCAGCTAAAATGCTGAAGAAGTGAATTTTTCTGTATTTTAGGAGATAGAAAAAGTCAAAGCATTCAATTTAAGAACTGTTGGCAGTGCTGGTAGTTTCTAGCTGGTGGGGACCACACAGGTGAGTGTAGGATGCAGCTCCAACATAGTTTTCTGTTCATGGTTTCTTTTGTGCTGGGGCATGCACTGTTTGTGATCATCCCAAAATAAGATTTTACTTATGTTTAAAGTTTTTTTGGGAATGGAGCCTCCATCACCAGGCAAAAATTGCCCATGAGCTCAGCCATAACGTGTTGGGATAGAAGTTTCAACCATCTGTACCCCACCTAACAGGACTTCATTACTCTCTCTTCTTGAGAAAGGAGTTTTATTACATTTCTTCCCATTAATGCTGCTGTAATTTTAGTGAATACCATTGGAACTAGGAATTGCTGGACAGAGGTAATTATCATCTGTCAGCAGAACATGATTAAAAAAAGGAAAGAAAAAAGGATACAATGATCGTGTCAGTGTTTTTCACATAAGTCCACAGGTTCTGATCATTTTGTGTTAAAAAACCTTAACTGAATATTGAGTCTCAAAGGAAATTCTCAAGTGCTTTCTTTTCCATACAAAAATTCCATTATCACACCATATTTTTACAGTTGAATGAATATTTCCTGTGAAAATGCCATTAAATTTAGTTTTCAAAGGCCCTGCATCCCACCTCATTCCTATCCTAATATATCTTGATCAAGTCTTTCATGTATACAGCTAAGTTGAGAATTCTAGCATACATATTCATAGACCAGTTATTACAGATACAGTAATTGCTGCTTTACATGCTCCACAAGGTTTTATAAAATATTAATTGGCTATTATTCCTATTGCAGGTGGAAACACTAGAAAGATGGCTCCCTCCTGCAATATAATAAACTCATTTTCAAGTTACTTTATTGCATTGTGAAGCAGAGATATGTGCACTGAAACCTAGCACAGTCTCAAGCTCCACGATGTTATTCCGAATTTCTATTGCCTCAAAGTTAAGATTTTGACAACTTTAAAGTTGTAAAAGTTTTAATAACAGTGAGATTTTACTCTTAAGTGTGTCTGGACTGTGAGATGGATACATGAGAACAGATTCCTCAGGCTGTATACAGATTTTCCAGAGGTCATGGTCATGTACATGTATTTTTTCCTATGGTAAAAATATACTTTTGCATGTTTTTCTGACATGTAACTAAGATATGTTCAGGGCTCATCCCTTTTGTATTGTGTTCACTTAAAAACCCACAAGGATTAAAAAAAGCCAGGGAATCCCCATGCTAAAGGATTTCATCCACATGGACTACACAGAGCACAGTGGCTTATAAAATGTGGAAATAAAAGACAAAGCTCATTCTAAAAGAGCCTGGAAAATGAACTGTTAGAAAAGGAAAGAAATGTTTGTGTCCTTATTTTTTGGTCATTACTTGAAAGAAGTGTTGGGAGGTTGAAGACTTTTGGAAGGAACATGGTGTTGTTGAGTAATTAGACTTTTGATGGGAAGTAATTTAATCGGTGGGAAAAAAAAAAAAAAAAGTGTTGACCTAACTGTTTTCAGCTGCACATAGACATCCAGGGCTTTGCATTGGACAGCATTATTCCACAGTAAAGATCCTCTAAAATGTGTGCAGCAAGAGTATCTGGTCTCCAGGACTGTGACGCCCTTCTTTCAGTCTTGTGAATGCATGAAAGCCTCATGGCACTGTCCTGGTGGAGATTCTTGTTTACACATTTTTAATTCTTACTGGAACAATACGAAAGGAGACCAACAATCTGATGATCTGATTGAAGTGTCATGTCCTGTGGGCTGGATTCATGTGCACATCAGCTGCAGAAGTGTCTGTGAAGGCAACTGTAGAGATCTCAGAAAAAGAGATTACACATTTCAGAATTATCAAGGAGCTTAAATATTAAAATGGATGTTGCTATCTGAAATAATAACCCCATTGAACAGGAAAGTCTTGCAATGCACTTCAGTGAGGTGTGGACATTCTTAATTACCCAATCTGGCTCTGGAGTTACCAGTTTAAGGAGTGTCTAAACACAGACACAGGGTCTTGTAAAGAAAGAAGACATGGTTTGTTCTCCTTAGGGTACAAGGTGGAGGCTTTCACAGATGAAGCACACTGATTGTCAGAACTTTACACTTGCATGCATTTCAGCAAACACAGAAATCAGAGTTGAGGGGCTACAAGTTACCTGGTTCTCTTATCTCTCTTATTAATTAATTAATTAATTATTATTTTAGTAGTAGTAGTAGTAATAATAATAATAATAATAATGATAATAATAATAATTGTTATTTTCATATTAATTAATAATTATTAAATTATTAATAATTAGTTAATTAATATATAATTAATATTCTACTTTCTACTGGTTAAAAATTCTCTCTTCTCATGCTGATTACTCTGCATGCTCAATCTTCCTCTTTTGAGTTGGGGGTTTCTTGGCTCAGAGGTGTTGATCTCCCCCTTGCAGGCTTGAGATGCAGTGAACTGGCTCTGATCCTTGCATCACACAGGGCAGGGGACCTGTGGTGCCAGCCAGGTGCCAGGGCACACAGCAGGAGCTGACACTCAGCATGAAAACCCCAGACTGCTCAATAAAACCCAGGTGGTCTTTTGTTCAAGACCCTGCCTTTGAAGCTCTGAGGTCTGCTTCACTGAAAGGCAAGAGCCTGTTTCACCTTCTCATTCTTTGTAAATCACCGGGGGAATTTTTAACTATTTCTTACCTTTGCAATGTCAGCATAGCTGGAAACAACACAATCACAGAAAAAATATCACAGAAAAATATTTCCAACCACAGAAAAGACATTTCCAGTTATGTGGAAAATAAAGATATAAATCCTCTCTTCTCCTGCAGTCACAATCACATGAACTGCAGTACACAATGACAGTGCAGAATTTAGGCAGTGCAAAATTAAACATTTCAGCATTAGAAAAATGAGTCTCAACAACACCAATAAAACAATATGAAAAATAACCTTTTATTATAATGTATATTTTATAAATTCTCTGGGAAGAACTTGAATAAAGCAGAAAAAACAGAAAATCCTGGCTATAATCCAAATTCATAGAAGAAAGTAAATATGTCATTATACAGGCTATAGGCATGAAAACAAATTCTGTTTTCTCATTTTTACTTGTAGGTCTGATATCCAAAATTAAATAAATGTTTAATTGTGCAAAACTTCTGAAAGTAATATCTCAAGTTACATACAAGTAATCTCTTGTGTAATGATTGATCTGCTGGTCAATAATGTTTATGAAAAATCAAAAGCTATAGAAGTAGCTGGAAAATTGTAGATAAGTTTGGGATTTATTAAATGTTTATGTGTATTCAAGGTTTCCAGAATCTAGAAAAACATCATAATGGAATTACTGAAGCAGCTATTGCTGTCTTCAGTTTTTGCATCCTTGATCTTTGGTGTATTCTTTGGTACAAATTACTGTAATCCAGCTGGCTTTGTTACCACAAGAGAGATGTTAATCTGTCAGTTACTGTATACGAGGTTTAAATATAATTAGCTGGAAAAGTTATGACCTTCCTTCAGGGAGGAGTTTCTACAATTTCTTTGTTAATGTGGAAGCGGACTTCAAGATTAGCAAATAGGGAAACGTGGATCTTCACTTTTTTCTCTATCACATGGAGGATTTTAGGAAGACATTTTTACTTACATGAAGTTAATTTGCCTAGATTTCATTCGGAAGTTTTGGGCCTATTCATTCTTCCACTAATTCAGGAAATTTCCTTTAGAATTTTGAGGGCTATTCAATTTTCTGTCAATTCAGTTGGTAGATTGTGCCTGACACATAGAAGCTGCCTCAACAAAGGGAAGATTTTGTGGGGTCTTTCTACAGTTCAGATTTTCCATTACTGTGATCTACCTAATCAGCTGTATTGATCTACTGCTTAGTTAGAATAGCTAGTAGTGCATTAGGGGCTCCAACATGGTTCTAAAGTGTACTCAAATTTAAGGCAATTTACATCACCCATCTACTCCTAATGGTAAAGGAATAATTCAACAAAATGCTACAAAGGCTGGGAGATGTAGCATTAAAAAAGGCTTTTCTGAAAATATATTCTCGGAACATCATGTAAATCTTGGACAACATGAGAAATCCTTTCCAAATTTGTGCCAAATGAACCTGTCAAATTACATGCTACCTATTTGAAAGTTAAATGAGACACTTTTCTCACAGGGAATATGTTCCTTGATTATCCCTATGAACGCAGCTCACTTCTGTTGGCAAGAAGTCTTTTAATAGGTTTTCTCACTGTCATCAAGCAGCAGAATTTGAAGTGTATAAGAGTTAAAAAAACTGTATATATTATGAACCAAAGACATGCACAAAGTAGAAGAAGAAACCCTGAATAATATGGTGCAGCAATTCAAGGAGAACTCAGAAATTTGCCTGGCATATATTTCCTTCATAATCACATTGCTCATCTATTTCTTCCTTCCCTGAGCTCTTTAAATTACATCATTGGTTATTCAGTCATAAAGAATAAAATTATGGGGGGCAAAGGCCAAGCAACTTTGGGACACATTTTATAAAGACTTTTAATAAAGTTTTATGCAAAGTTTTGGTTTTTTCTGGTATAAAATATGAAATCAATTCTACTTTTAAGCTTATGAAACAAAGTTTTCTTGTGACTACAAAAAGTACTGTCTTCTTAATTCTTCCTTTAGTAATGTTCTGTTTTAAAAAGTTGAAGTTCCCTTCTCTGTTGGAAACATGGTAAGTATTGCTGCCTTTTTGAAGCACATTTGTTGTGTTTATATTTTTATGAAGAAATATTTATCTGTCCCAGTCAGAGACTTAATGGCTGGCAAAAAGTAGAATAGCATATATTCTAATTTCTGCTTCTTACAAAATCTGGAATTTGGATTTGATCATAAGTATGAATATAATTTCTTTATTACAATAGAATGCAATAAGCATGACTATTGTCCTTCCCCACAATAAAATGGATTATTTTGTGTTCTCTCTGAGAAAGCAGCAACAGGAAGAAATAATGCTTAGCCAGCTCACTAGTCCTGCATTTCTAATACATGGCTCATGGCTAGAATCACCTAATCATAGCATTGTTAAGATTAAAAAACACCTCTAAGATCATTGAGTCCAACCAATAAACCAGCACCACTGTGTCCACCACCAAACCATATCCCCAAGTTCCACACCCACATGATCTTTTGAACATTTCCAATGATGATTTCATCACTTCCCTGAGCAACCTGTTTAAAGCTTTGCAATCCTTTTCATGAACAAATGTTCACATAATCAGAGAAGCATAGAATATCCTGCGTGGGAAGGGACCTACAAGGATGATCAAGTCCAACTGCCAGCCCTGCATGGACCCTCCAACAATCCCACCCTGTGCATCCCAGAGAGCACTGTCCAAAGGCTCCTGGAGCTCTGGCAGCCTCAGAGCTGTGCCCATCCCTGGGGAGCCTGGGCAGTACCCAAGCACCTTCTTGGGGAAAAACTTTATCTTAATATTTTAACTCCCACTTTGCTGGGGGGATACTCAGATTGTGTTTCTCTTCATCAGTAATTTGCAAGACAGCTCATTAGCCCGTTATAATATGGTAGAATACTTTTCCCTGTTCCAGTAGATGAACAAATTGTGATTATTCTCTGCTCTTTGAGAAGGTGTTTTCCATGCTCACTATGGACCAATGGATCTTTGCTGAAGCTCTTCCTCATTTTTCTCCACAGTAGAGTTAATGTCTTTTCTGCAACTATTTATAGTTTCAAGTCTGTCCTTTCCTATCTCCTTAAATATCATCCAGCGCATCCATTTATCTCTTTATTTTGTCTTTCTATCTCTTTCTGATTTTACCCATATCTGACTTCTATTTACCCTGGCAACACACTTTGGATCCAAAACCAAATAACAGCTCTTGCATGTTTTTTTTTTTTTTTTGTGCCTCAGTTGTTACTAAACACTATTCCTTTTTCTTCATTCCCAATTATGGAGCAAAAATACGCCTCCATCTTATGTTTAGTCATTTTGATATCCCTGTTATCTGATGTGTTCAATTTAGTTTGCCTTCCCTATATAAAAGCGATATAGAATAAAGAGAGGGGTGTTGTTAATAAAACCCACAACCAGCAAAACCAATATAAAATACCTCCCCATTCACTTACTAATTTCCTTCTTAATATTCCAAGGCATATAAAGAAAAATAGATAGGAACTGAATGTATTAAGATTCTGATCATGCGTGCTAATCTATTTTTTTAATACTAGGTAATTCCCAGATGCTTCTCATAATTACCTCTTATCATTTAGAAGTAGCACAGGAGAAAGCCTTGCAAATTTCCTTGTATTCACATGCAATTGGAACAAGGTCACTGGCTAGACCCAAGGACAACAGCTGACAGTAAAACCTTTCTTCATTTCACTTTTCTATTACTAGGAAAAAAATAATACTTACATTTTGGTCTTTGTGAGCAATAAGTGAAAACTAAGATATTCTATTATTTCAGGCCTTTGGCAGGATATTTAAAAACCTAGGAGGTTTGCTTTTATCCTTTTCATTTTTTCCCAAAGTCAGAGCGCTGTTTTCATAATCTTAATGTCAGAGGTAATTCTCTGTGTTGTTTGAGACTTGAACTCTACAAAGTAGGCCAAGTATGAAAAAACTGAAATACATCAACTCAGAAAATAAAACTAGAAAGTAAACCTTATTGTTTTAGAATGTACAAAGAGTAAACAGAGTTGCTGTGATTATTAACAAAAATAAAAATAACAAGAAAGGTAAATCACTTAAAGGTTGTGTCCCTGACATAGCTTTTGCAAGACATTCTGCCTTATTTCAGTAAAGAATTGGCCAATAAAATTATAAACTTTTAAATTTAGGATTTTTTTTTCTTTCATCGTTGTGTACACTTCTAACACAATGCTTTAAACAAAGGAGCTGTGCAGTTCATTAATTCCTGGAAATGATCATTCACATGGCTTATTATAAGAGATTGGAGGATATATGATCTTCTCTGTATTTGGAGATGTACAAGAATCAGCCTCATCAGGACTAATGGCAATTATGAAGGTATATATTATACACTCCCTGTTTTAACCTGGATGACACTAACAGCCCATTAATATTAATACATCAAAGGCAAGCACTGTGCAGATTAATGTAGATAGTTAATATGGAAAAACCGTGTCTGCCTTTTGACCTTAAAAGAATACTTAGCTTTAATGTACTTAGTAATTTAAATACTTTATATGGCCAGGATTTTGTGCAAAATGTTAGTTTAAATTCTTATTCATTCTTTATTGAAATCAATGAGATTCTGTAAATCTTTGGAGAGAAAGGTGTTTTGAGATCAGGAGAGGGAATTGGCATGGATAGTTCAGATAGATTCTAGAGAATGTCAAGGAGGAAAAATAAGAGTCAAAAGTGAGACTGAGTTGACAGGTGTACTCTAATGAATGTGTCATGTAGCACAAAGAAACTTACACAGGTTTGCGGAGTCCACAGCAGAGAGCAGATCTTGGTTTCAAAATTACCATGGGGATGAGGAAAACAAAAATTTAAGGAAAGACCAAGCGAGAGAAAAGGGAAAATATTTCCTTAAATTGGTGAGATTAATGAGAGGGTCCTTAGATGAGTATCATCATTTGTCTGCCCTCTGCAGTCTGGTAGTTGACCAGCCCAAATATTTTTCCTCACAGTACCTATCTAGTTTCCATCAGAACCTGCTCCTGTTAGCTGTTCCTGCTTGTGGTGCTATTAACACTGCTTGGACCACACTTGATCCGGTCCAGGTGTTGCACGATAACTGAGCATCCTTGTCTAGTGGAGGGTGTCCTCCCATGGCAGGGAGGTTGGAAATGGGTGATCTTTCAGGTCCCTTCCAACCCAAACCATTCATTAATTCCATGATTGTTTGTTGAGCTTTGCCTTCATATCATTCAATAATATTTAATGGGAATATATGTGACATTGGTGTCACATATGGTAGATTCTAACCTCATGAACTGTAAATTGCAGAGACTTTAATGCCACAATGCAAGGCATGAGGATATAAAAGGAAAAGAGCAGCACACACCAAAGTAGAAGTTACAGGTTGCAGAATTGAGGGCAGAGGGAGCCCTTGGCATGGCAGTGGTGAGGGCACCTGTGTCCTGCTCACCAGCATTGCCAATCCTGGGCTGTGTCACACCTGAGAGATGTGTCACCTGCTGGATGGCACTCTGAATGACCTTGCTGCCTGTAACATGATATCCCCACTGAGTTCTGCCTGTTTTCCTGATCCTTGCACAGCCACAGAAATACTGCTGCAAGAAAGGAATTCCTCCCTGGCTCCAAACAGCCAGCTGTATGTGGTATATTTTGGAAAACAAGCCTTGGTCAGTCTACCCATCAATGGGCAAGGTCTCATCTGGACAGTTTTTTACTCTAACATCATGCCATTAGGGCATCAACAGCATACATTATTGATTATTTGTATACATCAGCACATTCAGTATTTTCCTGAGCATCCCTTCTGAAGCTGATGCTCAGATTACAAACCCACTTGGAGTCTAAAGGTTTCAGAGAGTATGTTACCTTAATTCTGCCTACGTCTCTGCCCTGTTTGTCAGGACTCTGAGAAAAATGTGCCTTCATCTGCTGCTTAGGCTGCAGAGTCCTGCAGTCGATCTGCAAGACAAGAGGTGTTTAGATGTTTGCTTCCTTTGCACCTTGGAAAGTTGTCAATTTTCTATTCATATGCTGCAGCACCGTGTACCAAATGTCCCTGGGATTCACAGGTTTCACAACAGGTGAGCATTCATATGCAATGTGAAGCTCCTTTCCCACTGTGATACTGGCAAGTTCATAATGGTTCTTAGGACTATTTGAGAAATCAAAAGACATTAAATACAGTGTGCCCTTTTCCTGACCATACTCATCAAATTAGTACTCCTCTATTTCTTGCTCTCATTTTTCTTCTTATATCAAATAAAACATTTAAAATTCATGCATTACAGATTCAATTTACATGGAAATGGGTGATATAGAGCAGGGAGAGTCAGCTTTGTTCTCGTGCATCCTGAGCAGAAACCAAAGAAAATATACCTGCCATCAGTTTTGTTTGCTGTTTCTTTTCAATGTCCTTAAAAGCTCATGCAAGTTCCTGAATTATATTCCTGAATTGTATTCCTGAACTAACTCTTTTGCCACTGTTTCATCACTGATCTCCTTAGAGAATCTTGTAATGAATGTAGGAATATCTCTTCTTTGCAGGATTTATTTTCTTCTTCTTCAAGGGACCCATAAGGATTAATGGGAATTGGTGTAGTGTGATCCTGAGTCCCCACATGAGAGTTCTCCTCCAAATTCCATCTTTCTTTTGACTCACTATGAAATATTACCTTCTGAGCTGCTACAATGCTTGCGAATACTGCTCTCTCCTCCACCTCCCAGAGGAAGAAGCTATCATCACAGTTTTAGTATCAGTAATCATAATTTGCCTACACAGCTCTAAATATTTAAATCTAAAGGCATGTTTTATGCTGGATGTCTACACTGCATGACTGAGTGGTGCAGCAGTGCCTGAGCTGTGCTGTTTTCCACAAACCCATATTGGTTTTGGTGACTCCTTATTTTTCTTACCAGCTGTGGTGTTACTTGTATTCTAAAATGTGATTTCACTGTGGTTATGAGAACACATATATCTTACACCTATGGCTTATATCTCTCCACTTCTTCTGCTTAAAATGGTTACTGACTCTTTCTTTCTCTCCCAGGACAATTCAGGTGGCTTTGGGATTTGGATCAGGTTTTTCTTTTTTCTTTTCTTTTTCTTTTTCTTTTTTTATTTGTTTGGTCAGTTAGTTGTTTTGTTTTTCTTCCTTTTTTTTTTTTCCTCTTTTTCCTGGTTTTGATTAATTTTCTTACTGTTGTCTTTATGAACCAAATCTAGAAAAGCACCATTTCAAAAGTCTTGCCTTTCAATATTTTTCAATTACAAGTTCAAGCCAGTGTTTATAGTATGCCTTGAAATTCTTATCTCAACTTGTTAATAGCACCCTGACACCTTCCTCCACTATCCAGTCCGTTGCCTCTAATACAGAATTCTCCCTGTTCTTATCTAGGCTTTCCCAATGAGGTCTGATAAAAGTTTCATTCTTTTCTGCTCCCCTAAATGTAAATTTAGGTCAGTTGTAAATATAAATTATGTTCTTGCTTTCCTCTCTCCTGTTTGCATGTGTTTTGTTTACTTTAGAAATCCCATTTCCCCTATTACCTTAATCTGGCATGATGGTTTTGTTTCTATGTACAGCCTTCTTTTATGCACAATTCTACTTCCTGCTTTACTAAAAGTCTTGTGTAAATGATTAACTTTTACCAGATTAAGTGCACCTGCTAGTAGGTAGCAACACAAGATAACTCCATTACATCTAATTTGCACTTGCTCTTTGGTGAGATTTTGGTGAGGGAATTATTTCCAGAGAGGCTGCAGCCACAGATAGGAACCTAAGCATGCAGGAGGTGACTCACGTCTTACTGATGCCACTGGAAACTCTTCCCTGTGATATGTTCCCTCCTAGTGCTGAGTTTTACCACTTCCTTAGCCATTTCTTCTGAATTTCCGTCATAGCACCATCAAACAACTTGAAGGAAATGGTGGTGCAGATCCCGGCCACCCCTCACCTTTTAACGCCTTGAAATTCCATCTCCCATTCATGATCGTCGTGATTCATTCAACTGGGCAGATGCAGATGGCAGCAGAAGGTCGTGTGTGGGCAGGAGCAGCCTGAAGGGATAATTCGTGATTGGGATCTACAGGTGACCTTGCAGGCTGCCTTTTACCAACAGGGTTTTGGGTTTTTTTTAAATAAATAATTCACCCAATGCCCAGCGCTATAAACTAATGCAAAACATCACTTATTAAAATGACAAGCATGCTGGGATTAAGTGAGGATCATGTTGACATGCATTATTTCTTATGTGTTTTCACTCACAGATTTGAGATAGTGTTTACCCTGCTATAAGAAATATCAAATTTCCAAGGACAGACATAACATCATTTTCCTGTTTTCATCAGAATTAAATATCATTGAGTGCTTTTTCTTTCCCCAACATGAAAATAAATATTTAGCTGTATGGCAAAAAAATTGAAAACAAAATCCAAACCCAAACCTCAAACCAGAGCGACAACAATAATATACAAACAAAACCCATCACACCCTCAAAACCCAAACTAAACCACCATCAACAACAAAAAAACCCAAAACAATCTAACAAAAACCAGCACAAATCAACCTTTAAGAAAAATCCCTATTAACAGCTGAAGGCAATTGCATGTTTTCCAGGCACTGACCACAGCAAACTGAGCAAAGAAAATTAAAGACATTGGAATTGATGGTAATAACTGAATGGTTTCTCTACTACCCACATTATTCCTTAAAGTGAACAGGAAATGTGATTATAATGGATATATTCTCACTTCAATGAGCCAGGTAACAATATCAAACTAAGACTGCCTAACGCAAGCACTCCCAGGATCTTACAAATGTGGTAAATTGTTGAAATAATTTCATCTTCTGAAAAGCTCTGATTTGCAGAAACAGACAGACTGGCATAGAATGTTTGCAAGTGCATGAAGTTAGGCGCAAAGCAAATTTTTTAAAAGGTGTTATCCATGGGGCAAGGAAAAACTGGACTCTGAATAAGAACTGAATATTTCCTCCCTGCAAGAACACAGTTCCTGAGATTTTGTGTGATATTTGAGGTACTCTAGTGCAAGAAAAAGGATGTTTTGGGATAAGAAGTTCTACAAGAGCCTCCAAGAACGCCCCAAAGTTGTGCACAGACATCTGGAGGTGAGAAGCTCTGTAGTACCTCCTGTTTGTTGATAGTCAGTCTGATCTAGCAAAGACACAATGCAATCAAGAGAATCTGGAGAATCAGCCAGCTCTCCTTAGAGCAGAAACCTGGGTCTGTCTCCCTGAAGTGCTTCCTGTGCCCTACTGATCTGAATTCACATGTTTTAATCTGCTGCTCGGGATCCCATTCCCAATCCTGGCACTGGTCTACTGTGGCTGTGTCTCAGAACAGTGTTGACTGTCAGAGATATGTGATAACTGCATCAGTGGACATAGTAAATGGTAAGAAGCTGAAAGAAGATAAATGTCAGAGATTATGACTAATAAATCAAAAAACTCAGCCTAATATTCTTTAGAAAAGTCCCCAGTGGCTGCCAAAACCAAAAATTACAAAAGCACCTGTTGTTTCTTAACAGAGTTCACAAATATCAGCAAATGGGAAAAAAAACCAAGGAGAGATTTAACATAAAGAATTGATCCTAAATTAATCACCATCCCTTTTTGTGTGCTACCAGCATCTCTTCCACTCGGTCACAATTTGTGAAATTTCAGGAGGAAGACTCTCCATTTATGTGTGCTTTCCCAGAAACTCCTCAATAACTTCTGGGATCTCTTGTGCCACTGGCCTGGAAACCACATTTAAGGAGGAATTCATTAGCAAAAAACACAGAGATTTTTTTCACACAGGTGTTCTGGCTGAACATAAAACCAGAGCCTGAAAATTCCCTGAAAATGTAAGGACATAAAGGCATTCATGCATTTCTCAGATCTGACTCAACACAAACATGAAAGATTTATCTTAATTTTTTGTGGAAAAGGAGATGCAGGGTCATAAAAATTATATTTAGAATATTTAGTCCCAAGTTCACAGACCCTTTTATGCATTCTGGTGATCACTCAGCGCCTATCACTGTGTTCACATGCCAGGTTTCCTGAGGAATGCTAACCCTGTTTTATGGAGATCAGCTTTATAAATAATTCTTGTTGGGGTCTTTTTATTTTTATCAAAATGGATCTTGGAGAATAATGAGAATCACTGTCACATAACTGCCACAGGTTTAAGAAAAAAAGTTGTGCTTAAATAAGACCATGAAATATGACCATCAAACTAATTTCAATGGCTGTGCTGCTGGTTTTTAAAAAATTCTGCATGCAGGCCAAATGAATTGTATTTTAATGTAATTCAACAGACATCAACTGAAAAGATTATCTTGATTTCACATAGTGAAATACCTTTCCCAAAACTGTGGGAATATTTAAATTCTGTCACTTTTAGGATTTTAGACAGAAGCACTGTTACTATGGGGAAGGTGATGGATCACAACAGTCACCCCTCTCCATTTCTCACCCAGAGCATTCATTGCTTGGAGCTTTTCCTGAGTGATATCCCATATTGTTCCACATTTGCCATGAGGAACTGTGAGTTAAAAGTAAAGGCAGACACACAATGAACACAGATGGCAAACAAATTGTTTCCTGTGAAAACTTGTTTGTAATTTAAGAGAAAAAGTCTTTGGCTTCTTCACACTTTTCTTCCCACAGTCCGTATCATTGTTCCAATGTACTTTAATGTATAAATTGTTTTTATTTTTAAGCAATAGTAATTTTAAAATATTGGCTCAGTTTTCAGTTATCTTTGGAATTTTCTCTGTACATTTTCAACTTTTATGCCCTCTTCTCTAGGTTTTCATCATTTTAAGGCAGCTACATTTATAAAGACCTACTCTGCAGGCACTGAAGTTGTCCTTCATCTGCTTTTCCTTTTACCCATCATCTGAAGAGGCTAAGGATTATTTTATAGCTTTTCCTGATTTCTGGTTAGCAGCATTATAAGCCAGATATATCTGAGTAGCTGTAGATGCGGGTGGTTATTTGCTTTATGGAATCTCATTTGATTAATGTGCCTTTCTTGGGCTTAAAAATATGTGTATTTTATAATCATCTGCAAACAAGAAACCCTGGATGGCCATCTGCATTTGGTTTTCATCAGCATTCCCAGCCATTAGATTTCCCATGACATAGTCTCTGTGTGTGCTTTTATGGAGAGGCACAGAAAACCCACACCTTGTGAGAGTGGCGGGCAAATCCTCAGGCATGAAACCTGCTCTGCATTTCAGCTAATCTGGAATGAAATACTTTCATACGGGGCTGACTGCTGAATACACAGCCGTGGCTAAACGGAATTTTTAAATAAGGCAGAGAAGGAGAAGGCAAACAGAGCTTTTAATTGCACATTTCCACGCAGCCTTGCAAAAGGTTGCTTCGTGCATCAGTAAAGGCATGTGGGAAAGAGCATTTGGTGGTGGCAGAGGTGATGCCTCGCATACCTGCCAGCACAGGGATCACAACATCTGCTGTGCACTGTGAACTCGGGGCTCCATCTGCAAGCAAACACAGAAACTTTGCTGACTCTCCTGCACCTTAGGGCTCAAGGTCTATTTTTGCTCCCAGGCATGGAGTTGGAGGAATACAGTGAGTCCCAGTGGTAGTAAATGACTTTTCTGTAAATATTGTTTTCATTGTGTCTTGCTGATTTGAATAATAATTAAGAAAAACACCCCAAAACCTCAAAACATGCAGTTTCTTCTAGCCCAGCCCTATAAAAACATCACAAGTTCACAAAGACAACCAAAAAAAGGCCAAGAATTGTTTTCTTATATTGGGAGTTAGGGAAATGTTCATAGTGCAGGTTTTGTTTTGTGGTTTTGGTGTTTTTTTTTTTTTTTTAATTTATAGATCAGGGGAAAGAAGAAAATGCACAAATAAACACAGCTAAATCTGGCAAAGGTTTTTAAAAATTTTTACCCTGTGACAAGGCTTTTAATATTGTAGCCATCTGTGCCTGTCAGCCTAAGATTTTAGGTAGGTTTTTAGGTAGACCAGCTCTTTTAAGAAATATGGGTACTTTTATGTGTTTTAGAACACATAACAGCTCCCCCTCTTCACTGTCTCTCCCCCACCCCTTCCAAATTAAAAACAACCAAAAGCCACCAAGTGCAGACATGATTAATTCAGGACTAACATTACTGAAATAACTAATGTAGTCTTCAGATGAGATACATGTCAAGAGCATTATGATAATAAAGACTTATAAGCTCTGGAAAGGTTGAAGATATTTTCTTAAGATAATTTGCATAAATATTCCATTATCTCTGATCTTCATTAATTCACTTAATGACAATATTGAGATGTGGAAACTCTGACCAAAAAACTGATTAATAGTTATACATGCAGGCTCTTTTGACATTGTGGGACATATCTTCTAGGAACAGCCAACACTGCCATAGAAGATGCATAAAGTAATTTTTCTGGTGCATTTGGGGTTAGATTCTGTAGTGTTTATCTACTGTGCTGGATTTTCAAAAATTGAAAAGTCTGAAACAAATGGATTGTTTGGGTTTCCAGAAGTCAATCCTGCTAAAACCCTAGAAGGAAGAGCATGTTTTAGGCAGTGTGTTGAATTGTTCTTTAAGCATTTAACTCCTTTCTGCAAATCCTCCCTTTCCAGTGCCAAGGTAGCACTAGAAAGTTACCTTGACACTGTGAGCCAGACTTAGAGTCCAAATTACAATTATATTTATAAAAGGGAAGAAAATAAGAAGGTAAAATAGACAAAACCTTTGTTTCTGGGCAGTAGCTTGATTTGGAATCCTTTTCCTCTCACACAGCTCTTCTGTTTCCCTGCATGCCAACACAGCACAACACCCACCACTTTATTTGTCACAGCTCCTGTCTGCTGTAGAACACAAAGGTTTCCTTTTTATCTGAGCCTGTTGCTCTTTTTCACATGTGCCTGGCCCTTTTAATTTTGCATTTTGTGAAGCATTTCCAGCAACACAATCTCAGTGTGGGGTTTTGATTTGAGTGAGGTTGGATTTGCAGTGCACCTAATGGCACCTCAAAAAGCCAACAGCAAGCCGCTAAAGGGCTGCTGGTTTAGACCTAAATGCATAAATAAGGAGATGCCAGGAACTTCCATGCCTCCCATAGGGGTTTGACATTAAGGTCCCCTAGGAACACACAGCAGCTGCAGCCAGCAGTTAAAATCCTCACTGCTGGATATTCACAAGGCCATTTGCCTTTCCCTGGCAGCACTGAGCAAATAAACCCTGGATCCTGCTCAATTCTCATCAGGCAGGGGCCACTGAACCATGAATTCCTGATTTCTGCAGGAGCCTGGTGGCACCAACATAAGGAGACCACACCCACACTGTGATGGTGCTCACAGGAGCCTTAGGATGAGGGAAGAGATATAGATCTGACTCCATGTTACAGAAGCCTTGGTTAATTATTTTATGATACATATTACATTCAGCTGTACTAAAAAGAATAGAAGGAGAAGTTTCATCTCAGAAGGATAGCTAATCTAAGAACAGAAAAGAATGAATAACAAAGGCAGCTGCCTCAGACTCTCTGTCTGAGCCAGCTGACTGTGATTGGCCATTAATTCCAAACATCTACATGAGACCAATCACAGATGCACCTGTTGCATTCCACAGCAGCAGATAACCATTGCCTACATTTTGTTCCTGAAGCCTCTCGGCTTCTCAGCAGGAAAAAATCTTAAGGAAAGGTTTTTCATGAAAACATATCTGTGATGCCGCACCACAACTGGAGAAGGTGGGATCCTCCTTTCTTCCCCTTTGCTTACAATTTACCCCACATTCCAAGTTCTCACATGGCATTTGTAAGACCTAGAGACAAATCTGACTGACGACCTGGAAAAGCTGAGCCAGTGTTTTCTGCTCTTTTGTGGAGAGTGGGCTGAAAAGAGCTGAGTTTTGCTCAAATTGTAGCTGAAATTTGGATGAGAGCCAGTTTTGATTGTCTAGATGAGTGAATGTTAATACATCAGCTTAAAAACCTACATGTCTGCTGTCTTCACACATCCTTTACAGTGAGGGTGGCGAAACACTAGCACAGATTGTCCATGAGGAACTGGGGCTGCCCCATTCCTGGAATCAATCAGGGTTACTTTAGATGGGGCTCTGAGCAACCTTATCTAGCAGCTGTTCCCTGCTCATGGCAGGAAGTTGGACTGGATGACTCTAAAGGCCCAGCCCAAACTATTCTGTTAATTTTATGGCCTTTTATACATATTCTTCTATTTCTGCAAACAGCAGAACATCCCTCTTCTGCTTCATGATCAGGAGAGGACAAAGCTGCCTCCACTTCTCTTCCCACCATCTCAGGAAACACAGATGATGCAGCAGCATTGTGTTCTTCACACTTCCCAATGTCTCCACGGAACTCACTGTTAACAATCAAGAATAAAACTTCTAAACCTGAAAATGAATACTTTAGAATATTCAATTAAGAATAAAACATGAAATGAAACCCAGTGACCTGCAACTTCCCTGCAGTAATTTCATGATGTTATTAAGTTTGGCTTTTGTCAAACTTATCTGCCCTTCTGCAACTCAGTTATTGAAGTTGCCTGTTTTGGTTGTCTCCGTATGTCAGCAGACAGAGTAAATAAATAAATAAAGAATTATTTAAAAGTGGAAATAGATTAAAATCAAGATGGAAAAGGGTAAAAAAATGTTTTCCTATGCCACACACTACTGTGGCCCCTGTTACACCAGGTTCAGTTTGGTTTCCCTGAAAAGAAAATCTATGACCACATTCCAGGGTGGTGTTGAGTGTGGCCAAATGAGCTTCAAGAGCAGATGTTAAAATTGATACTGAAAAAGTATTTTCATTGTGTACTGACCCATGAGTCTCTATTCACACTCAGGGAACCAGGTGTCAGAGGTGAGCACTGGAGGGATTACATTTTATTGAATTTGTTTTTTGTCTTCCATCAGACTAGGAAACAGTTTGGGAACACAGCATAAGAGAAGGGAGGAAAGCTTTTTGGTCACTAGCAGCAGCCTGCAAATTCATATAGATTTCTTTGAACACCATATTTTGGGGCTAAGTAAGGTTTACAGAGACTTAAGTCAGGATTGTGAAACAAAACATAGCAAAAAACACTGCAAGTAAGGAGGGAGAATGTGTTCCTGCAGCTGCTGCTGATCCAAGAATCTATCCAGGAACACACTTACATAGATTTTGATTGCTGAATGTCTAGAGGAAAAAGCAGCAATACATCTATGGCATATGTTAACTGCTGTTACACTATACAAGAAACACAATTTTTTCTGCCCTGAAAGCAGGTTTTCATTTAAGAGGGAATAAATACTAATAGTATGGTGCCTGCTAGGAAGAACAGCTCCAATCCTCTGAATTAATTTAATTCTCTTGGGATTTACAGAGCATTAGAGGATTTTATTGCTATTGATTTCTTTTTTCAAACTGACTTAGAGCAGGACCTATAATTTTGAGGTATGGTTGTGCTGATGTGACCCTGTTAGGTACCTCTTTGTGTAGAGACATAGAGATAGACAAGCTGAGAGTGTAGGGGTTGTTCAGCC
This sequence comes from Zonotrichia albicollis, assembly GCF_047830755.1. Classification (NCBI taxonomy): domain Eukaryota; kingdom Metazoa; phylum Chordata; class Aves; order Passeriformes; family Passerellidae; genus Zonotrichia; species Zonotrichia albicollis. The sequence goes on from NC_133860.1 coordinate 10,203,458, forward strand.
TGGAGAAGAGAAGGCTCCAGAGAGACCTTAGACCCCATTCCAGTGCATAAAGCGAGAGAGCTGGAGAAGGACTTTGGAGAAGGGCCTGGAGTGACAGGATAAGGGAGGAAGGTTCTACATGACAGAGGACAGGGTTAGGTGGAATAGTGGGAAAAAATTCTTGACTGGCACAGGGTTCCCAGAGCAGCTGTGGCTGCCCCTGGATCCCTGGAACTGTCCCAGGACAGGCTGGATGGGGCTTGGAGCAGCCTGGGATAGTGGAAGGAGTCCCTGCCCATGACAGGGTTGGCACTCCATGATCTTTAAGGTCTCTTCCGACCCAAACCATTCAAGGAATCTGATGGCTGTCCCTGCCTGCAGACTGGTTTCAGTAAGGAAAGAGAGTAGCTCAGCATGGGCAGGTTAATTACCAATAACCAAGCTTAAGGGAGAGTTCAACTGCACCTCCTTTCTCAGGGTAGGAAGGACGTGTCATTTACAGCTCAGGAAATGTCTATGGAACGAGCTCTAATGCAGTCAAAGTCCTTTGTCATTTTCTTCCACCTTCTCTTTCCATTACTGATTCTAAAATAAAGGAATTGATTAGGATGAATCTTTACTGTGGTCACATCAAAGATGTGAGTGATTCTTTGTCACATAAGAGGGAGATTAATCATTCACTAAGCTGCATCCAAAATATATATGAATTCAGGAAATAAAGAAAATATTGGGTTTGTTGGAGAGGGAAGAAACAAATTTTCTGCCTCGGTCTCTTTCTCCCACTCACCAATAGATGGTGGCAAAACTCCTTTCTTATCATTGTCAATGGCTTGGGATTCTATCAAGGTGGTGTATCATGTTTCCTCCAGCACTTTCACCCTCAATCCTATTTTCTGAATATTGTAAAATCTTTTCCTCCCTAACACTAGTCCCAATTTTTTTTTTGAGTTTTTCTTAACAAAAGCTGTAGGAAATTTCAACTTCATTTTAATCTTCCTTGCATGTAGCTCTCTATCTTCATCTCCTTCTCAAGCAAAACAGGGGAAAGGAAGTGGTGATTAATCCCTTTAGAGTTCCCTACCTCTGAAACCTGCGGGGGATTAATCATTTCAACAACTGATGTAGGTATGTGGTAGATGGTTTGTGTCTTTAAGCAAATTTAAAAGATAAACTGCAGCTCAGGCAGACAACACAGCCATGCTTCAGGGATCAGGAACACTAATTCCTTGAGCTAAATACACCAGAAGTCAGGATGGATTATCTGAGTATCTGAAGGCCTCTTAACAAAAGTCTTCTTGGATAATAACTGTGTTCCTTTAAAAGGAAATAATTTTGAATATGTGGCTTGAGCACAAGCACATGTAAGAGTTTATCAAGATGACACAGCCCTTTTTTTTCTGCTGGAAGTTTTTTCACTGCAGTGGGAGACAGGCTATTAAAGGATGGTACTGGCATTAATAAGCACCATTTTATATTGTGCTCCAGCTATATCAAGCTGCTATAATTATAACAGATGAAAGTTTACTCAGGAAATTTTTCATAAAAAACACTGGCCTGTTTCCTAAAAAAACCCTAAACAAACAGGTCTTCAGTAAGTAAAGTTGTTCTATAAGAGTGCACATGAAATTATTTTTCTCTCAAACTGACTCCTTTGTGTAGAACAGAAGATTCATGAATCACTGTGCAAAGTTTTTCAGCCATCTGTTTGGAATATACCAATTTTTGTGTTTTCAGTTAGTCTCTTTTAATCTATTTCCCTTTGCCTTTAATCTCATTTTAATCTCATTGAACCAACATAGTGAAAAATAGCAAAAATTATTTTTCATTGTAGTGGCCCAACAAACAGTTGCTCTGTAAATTGTATTTGAAAATAAATATTTTAATTTTTTCTGTAATCTCGGTGTGTGAGCAGATCTCTCCCACATTTTGTCAAACCAAGAAACTGGAGAACAGAAGATCTGTGAATAAATGTTTGAGCAGCTGTAGTTAAATGCAGCCACTGGAAAGGAGTGAAGGATAGAAACAACAATAATGTTTTGATAAATGTATTACATGGAAATAGAGACACTGTCAATGAAATAGAGCCTCATTCCACCCCCTGCCATGGGCAAGGACACCTTCTACTAGCCCAGTTTGCTTGAAGCCCTGTCCAGCCTGGTCTTGGACACTGCCAGGGATCCAGGGGCAGCCACAGCTTCTTTGGGCACCCTGGGCCAGGGCTTCCTAATATCTAATCTAATTTCTTCCTAATACCTAATCTAAATCTCTCATCTTTCAGTTTAAAGACATCCGCTATTGTGCTATCACTGGCTGTGTATAAAGTCACTCACTCTGCTTTCTTATAAACCCTCTGTAAGTACCAGAGGCTGCTATAAATTTCCCCTAGAATCCTGCCCTTTTCCAGGTGAACACCCCCAGCTCTCCCAACCTGGCTCCTCAGCAAAGGGGTGGTGTTATCTGATTTCCAGAGTCCCATACTGTCACAATCATATTTCTAAAGTCCCGTACCTTCTTGGTGATATTCCTTGGGGGAAGTTCTTCTTTGTTGTCGTCTTTGTCGTCGTCGCCTTTGTCGTCGTCGCCTTTGTCGTCGTCGTCTTCATCAGGGCTCCTTCCAGGCTCTCCTTGACTGGCCAAGCCCACCCCCTTTTATCCCAGTTATCTTCACTAGCTACAGCGGCAGCCTAATTAAGGACATCGCAGCTGCAGCCCATCAAAAAACAACCAGGGCTTATCAAGGCAAGGCCTATATACAGATATTCAAATACAATACTGAGATTTTACTAGGACTGAGATTTTACTGAGATTTTACTAGGACTCTTACTATAAGGGCTCCAGCCCTCTGAGCATCCTTGTGGCCTCCCCTGGGCCCACTCCACAAGGTCCACAAGGTCCACTTTCTGTGCTGAGCCCACCACACCTAAAGGCTGCCCATGGCCATCTGCATGGATGAGAGGCAAACAGAGAGGCTGAGAGAACTCAATACTTCACTGAAACTTTAAATAAAACTCTCCCACCGCCAGCCTCATTGACAATTTGAAGGAGCACGTGCTGGCCAGACTCTCTGATGAGCTGACAATCGTCCAGACTTCTGGTCTCACTGAGTGCTGATCAATGGCTCCATGACTGTTTGGCAGCTGGTAAAAAGTGGAGCATGACAGGCATCAATACTTAGGCCAATACTGCTCAATAACATCATCAGTTGCCTTTATGCTGAGAATGTGATTCCTCAGCAAATTTCTGAATGATTCAAAGGGAGAGGGAGGTGGCAAATCAACAGCAGATCCTTATTTCCCTGAGACCTTGCTGAAATTAAAGACTGGATCATTAGAGAATCCTGGAAATTCAGCAAGAAAAGGTGCAAAGAGCTGCACAGGACAGAACAGACCTGCCTGTGAACTGGCATGGGCTAGAAACAAACAGTGAACTCTGCTGAAAAGTACCTGGAGTAACAGTGGGTGACAAAACACATACAAGCCAGCAGCATATATTTTTGGCAATAAGGGAAGCCACACACTGCGCTGCACTAGGAAAAACACAGCCATCAGATCAAGGGGAGTTATGGCCCCATTTTGCTTAGTGCTGGTGAGAAGATGACTTCTCAGCATGTTCTAAAGATAAAATATAGGTATAGCGAAATTAGGAGGTGGGCACCTCACAAATATCTTGTTTGAGCTTCTGGCTACTGTGTTTTCAAGTAATCTGCACTCTTGTCCCCTTAATAACATTTACAGAATGAGTGAGTGGGTATCTGGCTTGTCTCAGTGTCTTGCTACTGAAAGTTTATGCAGGGGGAAAAGGTCAATGTATTCAACTCTGAATCACAGCAGTGGAAAGGGAAAAAAACAAAAAAAAGAAAGAAGGGATTTTCTTGCATTGCTGGATTTACATATGTCCTTGGGGAGCAGACATCCATGTGCCAGCTGTAGAATTGTCTGCTGAAACCAGCTAGCTTTGCCTGCTCATACACGGCTTGCTCAGAGGAGAAGAAGGCGATTTGTATTAATTACACCTTATATTAATTGCATATCTGATGTTGCACAGTAGCCATCCAAAAGCACCTGGCCATAGCAGCAAAGGCTACATTTTGTAAAAATGAAACAGTATTCCAGGCAAAGGTAGTTATAATAAATACCATTTAAATTAATGCTGATGAGACATTAAATAATTATACTTTCAGTATTGCAACTACCTTTGTTTTGTTTAAGCACAGTTTATCTGAGAATCTCAAAGAGATTCAAATCCTTAATCACTTGAACTTCATAGAAGCTCTTATAATTTTCTTTTGTTTAAAATTGAAACTTATTGAAGGTTAAATTGAGGCAGAATTAGAAGAATTATTTATAATCCTTACTTCAGTACTTCCCATGGATCAGAAGTACATAATCCTGTACCCAGGACTGATACCCATTCTCATTTCTCTAGTTCTAACTGTATTTTGGCCACCATGGAGCAACTGAGAAGATCCAGAGGAACAAATGCAATCAGCAATAGTTTCCCACAAATACACAAAACCAGACCACTGAAGGAAAAAAAAACTAAAAACAAAGCAACCAAATAAAAAAACAGAAATGAAAATGAGACATTTGAGTCTCATTTATCTCATGCTGGTTTTATAATTAATATGAAACTTAAATTAAAAACAAACAAAGACTTTTCCTTGGGGTTGGTTGCATTCTGATTTTTTTTTTTAAGAAATTATTTTTCCCAGACCCTGATGAAGGAAACAAATGTACTAAGAATTGAATATTAATGCCAATCACTAAGCTAGGCTAAAACATTACCTATAACATGATTACATTTAATTGTTCCTCTGCCTTATAAATGCAGTAAAACTAACTTTGCAATCATGTTGTATAATTATTTTTGCAATACAGAAAGCTTTACATATGTAAATAGAAAGATTTACATATAAAATTAAAGATGCAATTTTTCTTGTAAATGAAAAAGTATTTTCAAGCAAGCTAGAAAAACATCAGATAGAGTGACTGAAAACTTTGTGAAATAATATGAATTTTGTACAGACTCACATATTTGATTTCCAAAATTCAGTATGATATGACCTCTGATATATCACAGGGCCCAGGATTTCATTCTGGACAACGAGCATAGGAATCTGTAACAGGTTTTTGGCTGGGACTATTTAATGTGAAGATAGACAAATCACCTTCTGAATTTTGTTCTAACTGTTAAATCTTTATGCTTTAATCTTAGCTTGAAATTATTCTGCCTTTTCCTCACAGTGGGGTTGTCTGGGATATTTTCAGCAAGACAGTTTAAGGTGGCAGTTCTGTCAATATGGAAGTAGGTCAGAAATTCTGATGGAACAAGTCCTGAAGTCCTATCTTTCTTATTTTTCCAATATAATGAAATGTAATTTAAAATTCCTTGGACTTTTAATAGAAATACAATACTTCAATAACTTCCTGTATAGGAATATGTTCTGACATCCATGTTTTGCTACAAAATATGGTAGCTGTGACAACTCTTGCTATATGTGCCTGATATACACTCAACATCTTCCTTCAGCTGCACGATTTTTGTCATTTTTTTGTCCTAGGGAAACCCCGCCCTACAAAAACAGCTCAATTTTTTTCATATAAAGGAACTTCCACTAGTTGGACCATCTCTTCTTTAATGATTAAAAAGTCAACTATTTCTTTAAAAGCCATAATTTTGGTTTCTATTGCAGTGAGCAGAGAATAGCAAGAGACCCTAAGGGTGACTTTTCTCATCTCTTTCTCGTCTCTAGCAGTATGAGCCTGGACAAGCTGTTTAGGAAAAACACACAACTGTAGAGGGATCCAGATGCTTGAACTGAGCCAGATGTTAATTCAATCTTGGGTATTTCTGATAGAAGATATTAGAAATCTCCTCATATCTTTAAGGGGTTTGCCTCCCTTTGCCCTCAAGATTTTTCCTTTGAAGATCTGTTTAATTGAATTCAAGCTTCAAGGACAAAGATAGTGGCAGGGAAAAAGAACAGTGTCTGTACCTGTAGGATCATTGCATCATACAGTAAATGCAATCTGGTTATTTTACTCACTTTACTTCTCCATCTGAATCAAGGCAGTACACACTGCTGGATATTAATAAACTAATGGCAGGCTACCAATTAAAAGCTGATAAATGTTGTTTGCTCTGTTCACTGCATCACACGGTCATTTTATCTGAAATTATTGACAGTTACCAAGTCCTTGACAAGACAGGCTTTTTATTCATCTAACATGCTGTCACTGTTGTCACATTTTGATTAAGCATGGGATGTTCTCCCATCTTGAAAAAATGTCTTTCCGCAGACATTGTGACAAACCATTTTTAAAAGTGAAGCTCCCAGACAAATTTGGCAAATGCCAGATTCCCTCATTACAACCAAATTATCTTAAAGATGTGGTGCAAGTAAAGCATCCTGTAGCCCCATCAGCAATGAAATGTGCCCACTGGTGGTTGACTGAAAGAACTGGAGTTTTTCCCTGTTTTCTTCATTCATTCATTTAGATGGGAGACAATAAGGAAGTTCACCCTCTGTCTTTGCATAGTTAGTAGAATGGTCAAGTTGATATTACAGTTTTACACCTAGATTACTAAAATGTTTTATGACCCTTTTCTTCTCTCCTGCATCATCATGGCTCACAAGTAAACTGTCATTCCAAATGTGAAAGGCACCAGAAGACAATAAACAAAAATTTCTAAACTCAGTGAAAATGGGTTAACTTTCATGGTTTGAAGTTGTTTAATCTGCCATTTTCTCTCTATCATTCTGATCCCACAGAAAGATGTAACTGCAGACCGAGGAGCAGGCTCCATCAATGAAATCAAATTCCAGACAGAGGAATACTGCAATGCACTTAAGCATATTCTGCACAAAGATGAGCTGAGGAGATGAGCAGGAGGCGTGAGTAACATGACCTAAATTTATAATGAAAGCCTGCAGATCTACAATGCTGAAAGCTTTCAGTGAGTGTGACATGAATTCTAGGGCAATGGATTACATCATTTCTCTGCACTGTGTTGTAGTAAGGCTTGATAAGTTTCCATTAAATGGAAGAAAATTAGTGCATTTTGTTCCTTCCTGGCAGCTACTGAAGTAACAGAGCAGCCTGAAAAACACTCAAAATGTTAAGTCAAATGCATACACAGGAATGGTCTGTAATGAAAAACTTTTAAGTGTGACTTGGGATGTCTGAAACCCTTATTTTTAAATATAAGGAGTGACTACAGTCACTCTTGTGTTTATGTGATTTTTTTGGTTATGGGCAACATTAGGAGTCACATTAAGACATTAATTCACTTAATTCTGTGCCAGTTTGCAACAAGTACAGAGTATCAAGAAGACCCAAAGGATGTATTTTTTTCCCTCTCCCTTGTTACCTAGATCTGGCTGGTTTGTCTCGCATGTCACTGAGACTGGTGGAGCAGCACAGTTCTTCTGCTCATTATTTGAGACAGGACACTGCTACTTTTGCACTGGCTCTGCATGTCTGAGAACTGAAATATTAGATTTTATTCTGAGCTTGCAGCAGGACTAGGTGCTGGGAATGTGTGTCTTTGCATCAGGCATTTGACTTCAAATTAGAACCCCATCTGTCTCAGTTTTTTTGTGTGTCAGTAATGCTGATATTTCCACCTCATGTAATTTTCTTTGAAGTATCAGTGAATAAGGAATGGAGTACACATGAGTAATGGAAAAGGATGTGAGAAGCACGACGAATTTTATTGCCACTGTTTTGGAATTAACACAAAACATTTACAGAGCTGCAGATAAGCCTGAAGAGTCAGATAAAGCTAGAAACAAACACAGAGAGCAAGATTCAATTAGCAGTAATTTGGAGTAGAAACTAATCTTCAGTTGTTACCATTAAACAAGTCTGGAGTGAATAGCAAGAATCCATTTAGCTTTTCTGAATTATTACCTGCAAAGTCAATAGATGTTTATTATCCTAGGGAGAACAGGCTTGTTATCAGTTCCCTTTCTTAACTCCTAATGGAGCCAGCTGTTTATTTTGGATAATGGTGCACTTCACAGCACATCCCAAACTTCACGCTGAGATGCAGTTACACAGATCACATGTTCCCTTGCTCATCCAAGAGCTCCGTTTGTTTAGATGTGCCGGATGATTTCACACACAGCCTCAGAAACCAGAAGCCAGTGGGTGATAAATAAGCTTTTTCTCAAACTTTACAACTGTCAAAGTAACAGGTTGTGAGGGTGGTTTTGTGCTGCATTTTTTTTTCTTTTTTTTATCTTGGAGAGCAAAAGGGTACACAATTTGAGTGAAGCATGGGTATGCTGAACATAAAGAGATAAGCTTTTTAGCAAGGGAATTATCTAATTAGTTGTCATACATCCACTTTTATTATCGTACATCCCAATTACAAGGGATATGCAAGATAGCTTATCAGGTTACCCCCTGGCCAACTTCCTCACGTGGTACAGCAGGAACTCCAGAGACCTGTTGAAAAATAGGGCAAATTTTTGACACTCCATCTAAAGACAGACAGTCACAGCTCCCTTATTCCCAGAGGAGAGCCTGAAATCCTCTGTGGAAGGTCCCTGTGGGGTCTGCAGTTCATGTCTGATGTCTCAGCAGTATACCCTCATCATTCTGGACCAGCTCCCACTTCACAGTTTCAGGATGCTCACCCAGAAAACGGGGACAAGTGAAGATGAACAGAATCTGAGATGATTTTCCTTATGCAATAACAGAAGAAAACAGCTCATTCCATAACAAAAGAAATTTCCAAAGTTAAAACAGGCGTGGACGTTTTTGCTCTTACACCATTGAGAAGAATTGCTATTGAAAGATGAAGGACAATGGTGTTTTCCCAATACATTTTTCATTTGTTTCAGTATTTTGTTTGTTTTTTTGGGCAATTTTTGGAGTTTTTGTTGTTTTTGTTGGTTTATGTTTGATTGTTCTTGTTTCAATTTTGTTTGGTTTCTGTTTGTTTTTCTTGGGATTTTTTGTTTGTTTTTTTGTTTTCATTTGGTTCCCAATACATTTTTCATTTGTTTCAGTTTTTTGTTTGGCTTTCAGAGATTTTTGTTTATTTGTTGTTTTTTGTTGGTTTTTGCTTGATTGTTTTTGTCTTAAGTTGATGTGGTTTCTGTTTGTTTTTCATGGGATTTTTTGTTTGTTTTTTATTTTTATTTGGTTCCGGTTCTGTTTTGTTTTGTGTTTTTGTTTATTTGTTTTGATAGATAAAATATTCAGAATGCATGAGTATAGTCTCAAGCTTTTCTCTTTTCTCCACAGACTATTTACTAATCTCAGGCAAGATGTTACTTTGAAGACTCTTTTTTCATAAACCTTACTTTGGAAACTAACAGTGCACAGGACGAACTAATAACTGAAGAGATAACTTCATCTTAAGGCTCTCATGGCAATGAAAGTAATCTTGTGTTCAGATTTCTCTCCCAAATCTCTTTCTGCATTTTATATTATTCAGCAGCAGAATCAGTAAAGTAAATGGGAGCCAGTGATATTAAGAAATTCCCTACTGGAAGTTCTGGACTGGTTCAAATCTTACATAAATTAAAACAAGTCTCAAGAAGAGCTTGGAAGTCTCCTTTGTTTTGATCCCAGCTGATCATACAGAATTTTTAATTCAGCGTTGTTAAGTAAATAGAATTGTTTATGCAAATTTGTTGCTTAGCTCATATTGTTAAGTATATTTCTTAAAAATAGAGTAAAGCAGCCAAGAGAATTACTGGAATTAAAATGAAATAGAAAAATACATAAACAAATTTGGATTATGCAACTCACATATCTGTGTCATTTAATTTTATTTAATGTGTTATCATTATAAAATTTTAATTTTATTAGATAACATAGTTAAACCGATATAAGATTCACTACAGCAACTGAAAATGTTCTGAAATATCAGATACTACAACTTCTAACTAGGGTGAAAGAAGTTGTCTAAAGCATCATAAATTTTGCAACCACTTCAACCAAGGACAAAAATAGCAGTTCATTAAAACATTCAAATGCATTTAAAAGTATGAATTCACTTACTTGTATTTTTCTAGAGGAATCAAAGTAATTAGAATACTTCCATGCTTGTACAGGACCTACTCTGAATTTACATTTTGAGAAGATAAAAACATTCAGTGTTTGGCTTACATTGCCCAGAACTCAGTTCAGTGTGAAAATTCTTTAAGTAGGTCCTTGCTGTCTGTTTGCAAAGATTGAAATTATTTAGAAAAATATTCTTGTGTGAATGCCTTTCATTATAAAGGGAAAATCTTAATCTCCTCTGTCTCTTTTGACCTGTTCAATCATCCAAGAAGTAATTGTAGAGCTCAGAGAGCTTAAAACATCTCTTGAGTGAGATTTCCAGAACAGAAACAACTTAGAGCTTATCTGAAAATCCTGAAGTTTAGCTAAAATCTCCATGTTTTTATAGGAATAGCAGTAACTGCTGTTCATTCTGTAGCTCAGATAGTAGAAACTATTCTCTTGTGGATTCTGATGTATTTGGGTCCAACTGTATGAGCTTTGAACATCAGTATGGGAACACCAGAAAGGGAAGACACTGCTTCATATACTTTCTAAGATGTTCTAACAGGTCACAGGTACCACCTTCCTTGTGATTTCTTCCCTGTGAGCATGGAGATGACCTAGCACAGGGTACCCAGAGCAGCTGGGGCTGCCCCTGGATCCCTGGCAGTGCCCAAGGCCAGGCTGGATGGGGCTGGGAGCAGCCTGGGACAGTGGGAGGTGTCCCTGCCCATGACAGGGGGTGGGACTGGACGAACTTTAGGGTCCCTTCCAACCCAAGCTGTTCTGCCATCCCGTGATTCTTCTCAAACCACAAAATCCAGAATTGAAGTGCTTGTAAACAGCATAACTGGGCGATGTCTAGTTGAACAAATGTGTAATTAGGAAAAACCCTGTGGTGCCACACCTGATCTAGATAAAAATGCTGCTGCTGCTGTCTGGACAGCGATTGGCCACCCCATTGGGAAGATTGCATACTTCAAGTCAACAATGCTCTGTGCTATGATCCCAAAAAATTATTTTTTTTTTTATGAAAGAGTTCTCATGAGTGCTTGTGCAACACCTGCACCTTCAGCATGAATCTTCACTCTCTGTTTGCTGCACTTTTACTGTCTGGTGGGCAAACAGAAGGTCCAGCTGGCTCCACAGCAAACCTGACGTGCACTTGGCACTTCCTTCTGGCCTGAGACCAAAGATGTGAGCACAGTCCTGCTTTAATATATCGTTGAACTTTCTGATAGGTTTCAGCACAGCAGAGTGAGATTTTTAAAAACATCTGCATGATTACCGACATACTTGGCATGCATTTTTACAAATGCCTTCTCACCAGCCATTTCTTACAGTGAAGCAGTTTCTATGGGTTATAACAAGAAATTTTGCACCATTAAATAAATATAATCACTTAAACTTGGTGGTCTCAATTTCTAATGGACTCTGGTAAAAAAAGTTGCGATGATCATCTTTTGTTGATGAAAATGGCATTTCTAGTAGCAATCATTTCAGCATTATAATATAAATATTACAATAAATTAAGTATGAGCACTCACAGCAAACTTTCAAAGTATGGTTTTTCATGAGGATAGAGGAATGATGAAATTTCATTTCATTCTGGCTGTATTATATGACTTGGTCATCAATCATCACATCAACTTAGCATGGGTTCTCCAAGACATCATTCATTATAAGGGAAAGCAAAGCTGCATACCTTAAACATTAAAAAAAAGAAAAAACCACAATCAACAAACAAACAAAATAAACCCCATGACATTTTTCTTTCCACAATGAAATACATTTGCAGATCACCTAGATTGCTGGTTATAATGTGACAACTCACATTAGACTTTCACTGTATGAAAAATATACTGCTTTGAAAATATTCTCCATCAAATCCCTGCATTATGAAATGTGTGTAACATCTACAGGGAATTCACTTTGTGTTCCGTGACTGCTCTCTGCTGGTGTCAAACACCTTGCTTTGGGCAGCTGGCTCTGAACTCCATGTGCAGATGAATTTCCATCCCATGCCATCATGGAAGGATTGGCTAAACATCATAAAAGGACTCAAAATAAAGAGGGGAAAAAAACCCATATTGACTGTGCAGTAACTGTGTTCTAGGGTTTTTTGAGATAGTCTGTAGGCATGGATTATTCAGATAAATCATATGCAAGGGTTTAGGGAGAGAAAAAACTGCAGAGAATTTATTATCATTCTGCCCTTAAGTCTTAAAAAAGATTGGCACAAGTGTACAGCTACTAATCAATATCAAAGTTGTGATGTATAAATGCACTGTGAGTGATTTGTTGTTTCTCAAATTATTTTGCCTACATGTTGTTATCAAACCCCTGGAAGAAGGGTTGGAACTAAATAATCTTTAAGGTTCAAGATAAACCAGTTTGTGGTTTTGCAATTCCATGATAACTAAGCAAATTTTCCCCCTAAATACACTATTAAATGAAAAATTCCTTGCCCAAAATCAAATTTTCTGTGTTCATTTTGTAGCACCAAACTTCACAGATCATCAAAAATCTTGAAAAATGTCTTCAAGAAACCTCTATATGGCTTTTTAAAGCTAAATCACTCCAAACATTATTCACATTTACAATACCAACAACCTCTAAAAATGCACGTCTTCAAGTCTGATTTTGAAAGCATACAGACCTGTAGGATTTTTTTTTTTTTTTTCAGAAATAGGAGACAGTGGAAGGCACCAAAAATCCCACCCTTGACCAGGTGAAAAGCTGCTTTTGCTATGAAGCTGACAGTGGGGAGCTGATCACTAGGCAGAAAGCAAGCTGTGGAGCAGTCTTTGGAAATTCATTTTCTTCTAACAGCTTTGCCTTTGATTGTGCACATCCCCTGACACCTTTAAGTGTATTTCTCAGATGCTACAGACAAGTAGAGAATAAATAGGCTTGCAGTATTTCTTTAAAACAGCATGCATGAATATAAGCATGAAGCAGCGCCATAAACATGCCTCTTGCAGTCCTCCCTGCTCAAGATAATTAATCAGAGACAATTCCATATTTATGAGAAACACCATCATTTCCTTCTTCTCTCATTTCACAGGACAGAATTTCAGAATGGTTTGTGTGGGAAGAGATGTAAAGACCATCTAGTTTCAACCCCTCTGACATCTGTAGGGTGACAGCCACAAGGTCAGCACTGAAAGCCCCATCCAACCTGGCCTTGAGAAATTCCAGGGATGCGAAATTCACAATCCCTCAGGGCAACATTTGCTCTAAGGACTCACCTAACTATGAAAAGGACTTTTCTCTCTCTTTCAGAGGTACATAGACATGTTCTCATATTTATTTGCCACATCTTCTCCAGACTACACGCCCTACCGACCTGGTTTATTGGTATGCATTCAGTATTGTGTCACAAATGCACACACAAACAGATTTACAGGACAAAATAAAGAAATTATCTGTGCATCAGCTTCTGCTTATAAATGAAACTGACTAGTGAGGAGCAATGCCACTCTTAATCAGAGCCTGGGCTTCACCCGGCTCTTTCATGGGGCACAGGAGCTCTGTTGCCTTGGAGCTCCTGCCTTATCACACCTGCAGCTTCCAGAGCTTTTCCTCCTTCAACCCAAAGGTGTGGGCAGCCCAATTTTGCCTCAGTGAGAAGGACAGCACATGTGCCCCATCAAACTGTGCTGCAGGGTGAGCGTGGGCTGTGGCTGGTCATGCGAGGCAGACCAAGGGCTCCCAGGGGAATTCCTGCTGGCCCAAAATGCATATATTATTATGCAATTATGGGGAACAGATGGGTCAGAAACAACCATCAAGTTTATGTCCTAATGTGATTTCAAGCAGGTATATGTGCTTCCCCATTTCTCCATAATTGCTAATATGAGTTGGGTTTTTTCCTCAAAATAAACAAAATCCAGATACTCTAAAATGTGGGATTTTATTATAGAGGCTCAGTGCAAATTTTTAAACAATGAATCACAAAAATGGGGATATATAATCAGAGCATTAATAATTGTTTCCTCAGTATTTGCATACTTTCCCCAAAGCAATTTACTATATTTATTTCTTGTAAATTCAAATTTTAAAATGTTCATGAATATTTATTTCCTTTTTTTTATCTATTGTCACAATTTATTTGAGTTATTTTTTTCTACCAACAGATAACTTGGCATTTAATTTTAGATTTTAACATCATGCAAAAACAAGCAACAATTCCTAAGCAATATGCTATTACATCATTAAAAACAAGAGAAAAATAATGAAATTAAATGAAAAAAAAAAAAACAATAAAACCTCAAAGGTGATGGCATACAAAGATCAATCAGTTTTAGATGGATTTAGTTTTGGATTTGTCCATTTGCCTGACACAATGGAAATTTTAAAAATCAGAAGAGTTGACCCCTGAACTCTTGGAAGAGGTCAAGTTTTACTTGCTGAGAACTTTCAGAAAGCTTGGAAAGAAAAGCGAGCTGAATGAAAATCCTAAATTTTTCTGGAGGGGAAAATTGCATTAAACAATACTAAACAATTCCTGCAGCATCCTATAAGTGTGCCATATTTATGCAGCCATTTAATAAAACATTATAGCTATGCTGAAAAGACTTGGAAACAGGAATGGAGAAATAGAGATTTCTCCAGCTCTTTCCCTTTTGGAAGTTAAGAGGAGTGTTCCCATGCTTGCATAGCTCTGAGAACACTCTCTCACCACGCTCTGCAACTACCTGCTCTGTCATAAACCCAAAAATGTTCTCCCTGTTCTCAAAAAGTCATTCCATATTTGTGGGAAGGCACATACAGAAATGAAGCTTGGCTCTCTTGAGTTCTCAGTCCTTTTGCAGAACCCCAGGTTGCAGTTAACTTTGGAGAAGGAAGTAACAACTTATGACAGCTACTGTTGAGTAAGGAATTTCTTAAACCTACACCTGCATCAGGAACCAGTAACTCCAGTTCTCCAGGCAACTGAAGAAACCTCCCCTGAAATTTGCCACAACTGTATTGTCAGGGAGAAATGGGATTGTATTTGTTGTCTTTGTGCAGCCTTTGGAATAAAAGGGTTCTCTGGTGTCTGGAGTTACTGCAGCTTTTGTTAAACTGCCAGGTGAGCCACAATGCACTCACGTGTAACAAACACACAGGAACAAAGATCAGGTATAAAGAGAGGAGACAGAATGATGGCAAAGGGAGACTCCACAGAATTTTAGAGCTTTCTAAAAATTAATATGAAATGAGACAATAATGCTCCCAATGGAAACTGTCCCTTTAACTGACAATAATTTGAAGAGAGTAGATATTCAAAGGTAGGAGAATTTAAGAAGCTTCTAGAAAATGTTCTCTCTCCCTTTCTCATCCCCCTGTATGTGTTTATTTTTCTCCATTCTTTTCCTCCTCTTCCCTTGGGAAATAAGATCTTTTTCTATCAGCCATGTGAAGTGTAACACTGACTTTGAGCTAAGAGGAATAAAGATACAGGAAAATAGAAAGAGACAAAAGAAACAAGGGATAAGCTTTGGGTGAAACACTGACTGACTTCTAGAGCTCCTTATTTCTCACCTTCATCTGTAATTAGCTAAGGTGACTAGCTCAAACATAAACAAATACAACACAGAGGTTTATGCTCAGTCAAGTGAATCCTCTTATGGCAAGCCATAGGGCTTAAATGTCAGCAAAAACACAACATCTGAAAAGGAAAAAAGCAGCTTACTGACATTTACGGTCTTGCTTTTTTAAAAATCGTAGCCATCCTTTTCAATTACAAGGAATCTCATTTTTATTTGCCAGCTATAACAACTGCACAAAAATTGACACCTTGCATAAATCTTGCTTTAGATGTTTGACTGGACATTTCCAGTGATAGCTGAGAAGGTTCAGAGGGGTTTGTGAATTGCAAAATGGAACAAAATATCCACATAAGTGGTAGGATCCTGAATGCAGCTTGAAGTATCCTGAGTGATCAGATATCCTCATTTTCAATCCCCTCATTTCTTATTCAGAAACTACTAGGGTAAAAAAAAAAAAATATGATGCTCAATTGTAACCTCAGAACTTAACACACTTAGGGATTTGGTTTGGGATTTTTGTTTGTTTGTTTTATTTGTTTGTTTGATGGTTTGTTTTATTTTTGTTTGCTCCAGAGAATGTTCAGAGCTCTCAATTAGGTTAAAGAAGAAGGTGGAAGAGCTGGACAATGGCTTGAGCACCAACTTTAGCTGTGCACATCAATTAACAATTAACACATTACCTTGCACAATTTTGGCCTGTTTCAATTGCCATTCTTCTGGAGAATCCCAAACATGATCAGGGACTAGACTGATCGTGTTCTGTTTCCAGTGAGCAATGTGGATAATTGCACTGTACTTTCCATGTGTTCCCCAAATGCACCCCAGTTTCCTTTTACCTCCTGAGACTTTACATAAGTCGCTTATTGAATTCAAATATTTCTTTTCCTTAAAATAAGTTCAAAAAGGAAAATGTGGTTTTACTGAAGGTGCAGCTTGGAAAAAGCCCAAACATTTCTGAGCCCAAAACTCTCAGGACTGCATTCAAGAGACAGCAAGCTGGTAGTTTTTGAATCTTTCCTCTTAATTAAAAAAAAAGGCATTTATTTCATTTTTCAATGAAAAATGAAAGGTTCCATTCTTAGACACTCTTTGTTTAATTTCCAAGTTTCCACCCGTTATACTCAATGTCCCGTTTTCCAAGCAGTGACATCTTTATCCATCCACTAAGCTGTCAGAGAAATTTTGAATTTTTCATCTCTGTAACTTCAACTGGTCATTTTGATTAAAAAAATATTCATTTTATGGACTAAATAAACCACTTCCTCTGTGTCATTTTGTTAAACAAACATTATCATCCTTTTCATAAATCCAGTATCTTGAAGACACCATTTGGAGCATTTTCTTTTTAACTTTTTTAAAATAGGAAATGTATTGTTCCTTTGTTCAACTCCAATTGCTAGGTGATAGTTGCCATGTAATGTAGTACTTAGGCTCTAAAATAAATAAGCAAAACCCTATACTTCCCTATTGATTGCCTGATCACATGGGAGGCACGAAGGAGGGCCAGAGTTTCAGCATGATCAAAGAGTAAACTGTTGAGCTTATAGGCCAATCAAGCTAAGAAAGCAAATATTTGAGGGCAATAAAAACACCTTTTATTAAGGTGCCAGAAATAATAACAATGAGGTGAATAAGATAAATTACACAAGGATAGTTGGTGCAGGCTTAGAAATACAGGCAGTTATAAAAGCTGTCCTATCCACAACGCACAGCATAACACTTAAATGAGATGAAGCTGTGCTGGTACCCCGTTTCTGTTTTAACAGGTGAGGGTCCTCAATGGCTCCCAGAATGCAGAATCACAATATGTATTAAAGAAAAGTCATCTTTTGGAAAGGAGACACCATTTCTCAGCAGGGCAAGTACATAAAATGTGCAGAAAATAGCGCAGGCACTAAGCGTAGTCACAAAGGGAATCTTTGTGATTCCAGCAGTTTGTTTCCTTTAGTAATAACACCAGCTTTTTGTTCCATCGTGAATAATTAGTCATAGAAGCATGGAAGCATGGAAGCATAGAGTCAGAGAATGGTTTAGGTTGAAGAAACCTTCAAGATCCTCTTTTTCCACCCCTGCCATGGGCAGAGATGTTTCCACTATCCATGACTGCTCCAAGCTCTGTCCAGCCTGGTTTTGAACACTTCCAGGGATGGGGCAGCCACTGCTTCTCTGGGAAGCCTATGCCAGGACCTCACCACCCTCCGAACCAAGAACTTTCTCCAATATCAAATCAAAATCTACTCTCTTTTAGTCTGCATCCCATCCGTGTCTCTATCTTGTCTCGTTAATTCGGTGCTCTCCAGAGTCTCTCACTTTGCTACTGCTGCAGATAACAGTATAAACTTGGATATAGAAATAAAGCCATATCTTAACGGTTGAATTTTTATTTAATGGCACAAACTTTTTTTTTTTTTATCCTGAATGCCTGAAATATTTCCTGAATTTTGATCCCTATTGAAGCCCACAGCTCTAGTAAATCAATCGTTTTACAAGACCAAGTACCAGGTCCGACACTTTGGCCACATCTCAGAGGTCTTTTCAACCTAAATGATTCTGTGATTTTGTGAATACTCTAGACTCCACACAGGACACCTTTAAAGAGTTAGTATTTAAGAATTATAAAGAACAAAGCAATGTCAAGGCTCTCTTCAGTCAAGTCATTTATGCAGTTTCATGCTCACATTTAATTTCTATTCAGACTCCCAATTTATTATTAATATTGTTCATAATATTGTGACTCGCAACACATTATACTCCTCTGTGTTTCAGTGAGTGCTGGTCTCAAAAAATTGTGCTCAATCAATTTAGGATTGTTGCTCACACATCACAGATATGTGTCTGATTTTCCAGGGCTTGTCCAGATGTCAATAGATTCCTGACAGCATCTAAATTTCTAGGAAGGCCTTACTGTACAGTCCTTCTCCAGACAACAGAAAAACCACAGAAGCTGCAAAACACAAGCTCAGGTGAAAACAACAGCATCACAAAATTCAGGGAACACTAAGGAACAACAATCTTCCTTCAACATACAGTGAATATCTTGTGAGCACAAGGACATTTTGGGGATGTAAACATGGAGAAAACTGCATCACACAAAGGTCAGACAACAAGGTGAAACACTTTCGTGTCTGTAGCCCTAGATGTCTGTTCTTTACACCATCCTTCCCTGAAATTTCTTAGTCTACAGAACACAGCAGAAAATCGAGAATAACTCATATAATTTTGAGTAGTGTTGTAGACCATGGAAATGCCATTCTTATCCATGTTTTTCAATGTTAGGGATGAGGTCATTTCGTATATCTATTTACTTTATTTCCCAAATCCAATAACTTAGTGTGAAGGGCTTCAAAGCACAAGATAAATGTGTCTGGGCCACAGAACTAATCATGTCAACTGGAAAATAACTCTACCTGCATCATTACCACTTAATGTGTTGGATAATTCTGAGTGCACCTGAAAGATAATAAAGAGGTGTCAGTATTATTCATATATTTTAATTGCTTCCATTAGCTTTTTTTTTTTTTTTTTTTTTTTTTTTTATTCCTGAGGGCAAAATAGTATTGCTTCATTGATTATACAGTGGATACAGGAGAAATAATAGTACAGAATCAAATATTCTTTTAACCACCCGTTGCCATCCTATAGCTATAAGCAAAAGCATAACTTGGCAATAAAACCTATTTACTGTTAAAATTAAAATTGCTTTTAACATTTTTATGGCATGCAAACAATTAAAATAATTCTATCAGGTAGCAGCTGTTCTTTCACACTTGTGGAAAAAGAATGAAGAGAAAAAGACTGTGGGAATAATTAAAGTCAGATAACTTGTTCAAAGAAATGCCAAGAAATGTGTCAGTTCTCTGTAAGGGGTGGTGGTAAGGATAATAGTGGTAGGGTTAATATAATGAGAGGGAGTTCAACTTGAGCATCCTTATGTATCTATTCCAACTGAAGACAGTTTATGATTCTAGACAATAATTAACTCCATTTTGTAATTAATGTATTTTTATCCTAGACAAATAAATCTTGTGGTATCACAAGATGGCTTCTGGGATTAAGTTATTAAGCAAAACAACTTCTGGATTTTCAGTTTTGTTGGTAACATGTCACCAATGTCTTACCTGTTGAGTCCAATTCATTTATTTATTGTGTCTGATGGCATTACCATTTTCACAACATAAAGCTGACTCCTAAGAATTCCAGCACAGGGCACAGGGCAAAACCAAAGCCCCATTTTCCTGACCCTCCCTGTCTGCCAGTGAACACAGGAACAGGATAAACATCAACTGTGTCCAATAACCTTGTTGTTGTGACAACCATATTGTTGGTGTTGCTATAACCAAAACACAAGGCACAAAGCAGCCTTCTCCTACTGAAGGATACCCATGAGCATTCAGTCTAATGGAGATAATAAAATACGAGAAGAACAAGAAGGATACTGGAAAAAATTAAATACTATAACTCTATAATGCTTAGAGAAATGACAAATTATAGAATCTTAGAATCCTGTAATGGTTTGGGCTGGAAGGAGCATTAAAACCATCTCATTCCAATGCCTTGCCATGGGCAGGGACACTTTCCACTGGAGCAGGTTGCTCAATGTCCTGTCCAACCTGGCCTTGAATTATTTCACCTGGCTTTACTTATTTTACCTGCTACTTGAAAATATGAAAATTAATAAGCATGTGTCAAACACTTTTAGAACAAAAGTGACAGTGCAATTCTAGATATTTCCAGTGCTCCTTATTTTTCCCTAAATGCCTAGGAAGAAACCAAATTGACCAACGACACTGATTAAACCTGAGCAGAGTTGTTATTCAAACAACTATTTGCCAGTCAGAGTTGATACACGTTTTCTGGTTTTTTCCACTCACTCCTTTGGAGAGGTCAGAGTCTGTATTTACGTATCCTAGGGTACTGTTCCCCAGGGAAGGCTTCACAGCCCAGGACTGACAGACTAAATAAAGATTTAGGACAACTCTCAGCACATGGTATCAGGGCTATTAGTGCTGTCCTGTGCAGGGCCAGGAGTTGGGAGTGATGACCCTTCTGTCTCCTGGTGTATCCTATGATTCCCTGTCCCTGCATTCCATTTTTGGATCTCAGCTCCGTTATCGCCACAAGTCCCCAGTTGCTGTTGGAGCCTCTCAGCTTTGTGCACAATAAAGGGAGAAATTGGTGTCCCTGTGTGTGTGGGAAGGGGCTGAGAGAGGCTGAACCTGTTGCTCAAAAATCTCAGGAAAGCTGTGAATGGGCTGGTCTGGCTCAAAACTGTATCAAACCACCAATTTCTTCTGCCCTCGATCTTCTGTCCTTGAGACAATTTGTTTTTGCTGATAAACTGGGCAAAAGCAATCTCTGTATAAGGCTGCAATTTGATCGGGTTTACTGGTATAGCATCTTTCACACTAATGTTGAATCAGTGCTCTCTGCTTTTAGTGATAAGCTACAGTAAGGGAGACTGAAATTCAGGATCAGTTTGAATCTGAGACTGTGACAAAATAACTCTTTTTTTCTTTTAGGCAAAACCCATCCCTAGGTATTGCTTGCATTGAATTGTCCACTCAGTCTGTCCTAACTACAAACCTGTTAAAACCAGGAAAATTCAAATTTCTTTGTTGTTTCATTAAGCTGATTGTCTTTACCTGACTCCATTTTAAAATTAATACCTACATATTACAGGGGTTTTTTTCCTTACACACAGTAGGGATGAAACAGTTTGAATTATGTAAAATAAATGTATGGTCATAAAATGTAACAATCCATTGCAAAACACTTCCATTTTTCATTTTATTACCATGTTCAAATAATTATCGACCTTTTTTTTTGCTAACCTGAACAAATAGACATTTATAGAAATATTGCATTCCCCTTGTATTATGATTGCAATAATGAAGAAGGGTAAATCAACTTCCCTATATTGTATTTGCATTAAATATTGCATTTACAGCAGATTAAAAATGAAACCAGAAACCCTATTTTTAATACCTCTATTTCTTAAATTATTGCACTTACCAGCAGGGAACTTCAGTTTTGGGGGCCATATGCTACAGCTATTTGGTGCTATTTTTGCATGTGACCAGCAGAAAAATAGTGCAATAAATGTGTGCTTCTTCAGAGATGCTTTGAGAAATGTAGACATTTGTTTAATGTCTACAAACCCAACATTTTCTGATTTCAAGCTATAAGATATGTCTGTGATTGATGCATGTATTAAAATGAGTTTCTTCAGATAATTTCTGGTTTTGTCTTCTGTTCTTTTCATTGTATTAGTTGGTTAATATCCCTTCAACCTCAGAAAACAAAATTTTTGGTGAACAACATTATCTTCCTTAGTGTAGCATCCTGAGGAGGAGAGTTTTTTATAGTACTGCAGCTAGATAAGTGTAATTGGTTTTATTTTTTCCAAGAGCTCTTGAAATGGGCATTTTACAGCAGCCCAATTTAGAAAACAGACACTTCTAAGCAAATTAAATTTCTACCTTTTGATGAAAATGCTGTCATAATAAAGAAAAGACACTCTGGGTTAGTTATTAGAGAATCCAGATGCAGAAAGGAGACAATATCAACTTTTTATTTTGTTATGCTCTGCAAGATAGTGCTGTCCTACGTACACTTCCTACATCTTAGCTGCCCTCTGTGATCATACATTAAAAATTAGAAGCATCACCCTAATTGTTCTCAGAATAAACAAGGACTAAACCAAAAGTATTTCTATATGTCAGAATAAATATCAAATATCTACTTTTCCCCAAAACTGATGGTGCCCGACAACAGACAACTGAGAAAAGGAAGAATATGGTGATTGCCTTTCCAATAACTTAGTCTCCCAAATTATGGAAAATCATGTTTGCTTTAATTCAATAACTGCATTACAAAGTAATTTCAGACTAGGCTAAACCTAAGTGTGTAGAAATACATAACATTGACTAGGGCCTCTAGCATGAAGTTTAACTTAAACCTATGTCTCGGTGCATTTCACTTTTGGTGTAATAAAATAAAATATTTTAATGTTTATTCATTGTTGTTACCAAGATATTTTCTTTTACACTGGTCTTAAATTATAAAGCTGGGTTCACATACAAGATTAAACCTGGCTATCCATATTTAATTTTTTTATTTTGTTACCTTAAAAAGTCCCATTATTTTATTTCACCCCAACAGAATGGACTTTTCACTCCTCTGATCTGCTCCTGTCTTTCCTGATCAGGGATGTACAAATTGTACTTACCAGTCCTTTGTGCAAAAGCTTTAATTCCTTTTCATTGGGAAGGTCTCCCCTGGGCCGTGGATCAACACTGCACAAGATTAACTGCTTGATTGGTTTAGAGTAAAAATCCTCTCTGTCAAAATTAATTAAAAAATAACTAGTGTCCTTAACCCTAACACATGTGCACAATGGCCATGACAGGCAGAGTTACAAACATAAAGCTTACAGTTAAAAAATCATCATCAGATTGAGGATGGTACTAGGATGGTAAACAGCTCAACAAAATTCTTCAAATTATACTGAATTTGGAATCATTGACAGTATTAACAAGAACTAAAAGGGAAAAATGCAGCATAAATAAGGCAAATTACCAATAAAGAAATAATATGATGAAATTAGGATTGAAAAAAAATATGTTGACAGACATAGGAACTGAAGAGAGGAAATACATGAATTCAAAGCTGTGGAGCAGGATTTAAGTTTTAATCCAATGGAAAAGTTTTTCCTTTTACACAACTATAATTGTGTATACAAATTGCACTATTCCAGCCTGAATATTTTGATTCCACCAATCCAATCTGAGATAAAATTGCTAAGTACAGAAATATCTTTCAGTATGCACTCATATTTTTTAGTATTTAAACAGGAACAGTCCTTCCATTAGGCTTTGTGGAAGTACCTTTACTGAAAGCCTACAGCAGTAGGATTTTTTTTGTATAGCAAGAGATGCAGGACCCACTGTGGAACTGCCTGAAGGACTGGGCCCTGTAGGAGGGCTGGAGCTGGGGAAGAGTGTGATGAGGAAGGAACAGCAGAGATAAATAAATGGGCTGAGCACAGCCCCATTCCCCATCCCACTGTGCTTCTGCTGGGGAGAAGGGAGGGAAATCAACGCTGAATTTGAGCCTGTGAGAAACACAGGGTGTTGGGGAAAGGTGCTTTAAGATTTGGGTACATTTATCATTGACTTGCTCTGATTTGGTTATATTTAAGTAAATTTATCTGGTTTGAGTCTGTTTTGCCTATGACAGTAATTGGTGACTGGTGTCTCCCTGCCCTTATCTCAACCCACCATTACATTTTCTCTCCCCTATCCAGCTGAAGAAAGGACTGACAGAGCAGCATGAGGAGGCACCTGGCATCCAGCCAGCGTCAGCCTGGCACAAGATGTCTTATTAAAGCCCCTGTGTAGTTCCAGTTGTTAGCAATAGCCTTACTCAGGTTCTAGAACTCTGAATACAGAAAAAAAAAAAAAGGTGGTTTGAAAGACTGGAGGCATTATCTCTATGTATAACCCCCACAAATGCCCTACTTTCGTCGAATGAAGCAACCAGATCTGAAATTTACCTGCTTCTCTTACCACAAATCTGAATTATGACTTCAGATTAGCATCCCTTCTGCTCAAACCTTGAAGTTCCCACAGTGTTCACTCTGGTGATCCTGCTTACAGCTGATGCAAAACACCTGCTTGGTGTTGGCAGCTGCAGTTCTCTTTTTGATGATATCTGACAGAAGGACAGAAAGTCAAGTTAATATTTATTCTAGTTTCTTTTCTTTTCCAGGAGAGGCTGATCAGCATTTATGTCCCTGTATTTCCCATTTTAAGTGTTTAGAGGGCCAAGAAGTACTTCTGATATGAGGATCATTATAAGGAGAAATTATATTCTATAACTGATTAATTCCTATTCCTATCATTTAGCTCTTCTGTATGATAGCAGAGTTTCTATGGCAGGTGTTTGAAACTAATGAATCAACAGAGCACAGAGGCTTTTTGCTGGTTTATTGGGATTTTTAAGTGTTTTTTGGGTTTGGGTTTGTTTTTAGAGGTATTCGTCTCTGAAAGAATTGCTGGAAGGTACCCAGAAAGAATTAAGCTTCTGAGGTTATAGAAAATAAAAAC
Organism: Zonotrichia albicollis; assembly: GCF_047830755.1. Lineage (NCBI taxonomy): Eukaryota > Metazoa > Chordata > Aves > Passeriformes > Passerellidae > Zonotrichia > Zonotrichia albicollis. The sequence continues at coordinate 10,228,085 of NC_133860.1, forward strand.
TTAAAAGAATAAGGATTGATTAGAACATTGTAATTAGGTTCAGCATGTCTTTCAAACTCACTAAATTGCCTGTCTCTTTAAACTAGCCCTTTCTCTACTGTAACAAAGGAGAAATATGCCTAGTTCTCTTTATCTTCTTTGTTTTATCATCCATTGCTGACAGGAATCATAAAATCACTGAGCTGATAGCAGTAGCAGAGCAAGGCTTGCACATCACTCAAAGTTAATGCTCATATAGCTCATACCACTTTGATGCAATTAATTACATATCATTTTTCTATAGTATTAATTGTAGGTTTTTCTGTCAAAAGATGTTCATCTGGGAAAAAAGGAAAAGAGTAAAGGAAGCTCTTCTGTCCCCTGAAATGAAATTATGTAGTCATGGAGAAGAATAAGAGTGCTGTCATTTCTGTCCATTAGGACTCTGTATGTTTTGATTTTTCATGTGACCTTTTCTATTCAAAATAAAATGGATCTTTCCTCTATATACAACAGACTTGATGAATGTAAATTACTTATATTAGTGATGCAAAGAAAGGCTTGCAAGTTGAGTAAATGAACTCTACAAGGCAAAGAAAAAATTTTAACTTATAAAATTATTTAAAGGCCTTAACCTCTTCTGTTCTAAAAATAATTAATAAATGTCTTTTAATACCAGGCTCTTTAGAAGAAGGCTTGCTCCATTTTGCTCTCTCTCAGATGATTTAGATAGGTTTCTTACATTAGTTTCATATTTCTAATTTCACCCTTAGCAACAGGAGTCATGAACTTTTCTAGAGGGATGCCATGCCTTCTTTCTGGTAGAAAAATGTTTATTAGCTGTCATCCATTAAATTAATTCAAGGTATTTTTAGTCTTCAGCTACTGATTGGGAACCTTACATTTAAATCTCTGCGTGTATTTGAAAGCTTTTTAAAAGTTGTTAATTCAGAACTTTGAGACACAGTCAGACCAGATTCATCTAAAGATGGGTGTTTTTAAGAATTACATTTCTAGATGCCTTTATGTTTAAAGATCTGAATCCTTCTACACTGCTGGTTTTCTTTTTGGATGTCTTTGGTGGTGTGTTTCTTTTCTTTTCTTTTCTTTTCTTTTCTTTTCTTTTCTTTTCTTTTCTTTTCTTTTCTTTTCTTTTCTTTTCTTTTCTTTTCTTTTCTTTTCTTTTCTTTTCTTTTCTGGTTTTCTTTTGTTCACTTCTTTCTTCTAACTTCTGGAAGGAAGAATATCCCCCTAAGATGTATTTGCCTGTTAATATAAGTTGAGAAATACTGGTCAGTTTGCTGTCAATTTTGGTCCATTAGCCCTGTTATGCCTCATCTATTGTAGGTAGATTAATACTTCATGCATTATTAAAAAGTTAATATTTTGTAGTAGGAAAACAAAAATAGAAGGTTTTCTTCCTCCTGACCTAATAGATATTTAAACTTTTTTTTTTATTTTATTTTTTTAAACTAACAAAACAGATTCCATTGATTTGATTTGAAATTTTGATACGGGTAACATGACAGAAGTTGCATTAGAAAAACTGCTAGGGTCTCCTTGAGGAAAGCATATGTTTCAATGCATTTTAGGATCTAACTTTTTAACTGAAAATGTTTTTGTAACATTTCTTAACATTTTAATCCATGAAAGTTGAGGATGGAAATAACTGTGATAAATGCCTCAAAATTTCCTTCATCTTTCAAGAAGCCAGACTCCTTCCAGAATACAAAGATGGACATTGACAGCAATAATAACTGAAACATAGCCTTATTTTCCTTACATTGTCCATTGACTGTTTTGTGACTATGGTTTAATTTTTTACTCATTTCCTATTTCATATAAAATACAGTGCAAAGGCTTATGGATATGATATATTGAATAAAAAATCTCCTGATGTGTGTATATTGTGAAATTAAAATGTGGCACCTTGGCATTTGTAAATCATCTGAGTTCTAATGTAAATACAGATCACTCACTTGTGAAAGGTCTGCTGGATAACCACAGCCATTACTCTTTGTATTCATCAGCCCATAAATTTAAATGTTTTTGATGTCAGATCTTCCAGTCAGAGTTGTGAGTTCTCTGGTTCCAGCAGTGGAGAAGAAGTTAATGACTTGCTGAATTAGTCATGGTGTATTTTAGATATTAAGGCCAAACAGCTTTACATAAGCACAGGCTGGTTTATTTCTATATTTTAAAAGATGACCTACATATGTCTTCCAAAAGTAATTAAATATTGCCTGTCTTCAACCACTTGAAGCTAAGGCCTCAGTTTTATTTGATTTAGCATAATAGATATTAAGGCCTTTTAAAGTCTAAGAGATTTAAAAGTAAATGGGATTAAGTCTTCCTGATTTACACCTAAATTAGGACTAATTAGAAATCCAGTCCCTGAGAAGCATATATCTAGGTTTTACTGACATATGTTTACATTTTATAAAGAAAATATTCTACTGTTTCAAGAAGTGACTCATATTTAGTTTTCTATGTGATAGAGGAATGCAGAGAATAAAGATCCAGGGTCTTTTCAGAAAAAAAAAAAAAAAAAAAAGGAAGAAATAAAGAATATTTCAATTAGATGTAAATTAAAAAAAAAATTAGCATGTACACTTACATGGACTCACAGAATCTATTTTGGAAGAGGTCAAAAATTTAACCAAACATAGCTCTGAGCAGTCCTTTGTAATAGTACCCACTCCTGGCAGCCTGCAGACCCTTCCAGCCTGTGGGATTTTGTGTTGCTGATGCCTTATCCACCTTAAAATCACAAGCCAAAAAAGATTAAAATGAAAAAAAAGAGCTTACCATTTATTATGACCAAGATACGATCATGAACGTCCTCCAGGTACAATTATGGTGGAATACACATGTGATATAGGAATTCAACAATTTTATAAATGTAGAAAATTGGCGTAATTGACAAGAATCCCAAGTTAGAAACACAGTTGATGAAGTAATTCCCCTCTTGGTTCAATCTCCTAGTGAAGGCTCCCCCTTTGCTTCTAGCCCCACATTGTTTATGTCTAAATTCATGGGAAAGTGACAAGGCCTTGTTTCACTGAAGAAGCAGGACTAGGATAAGATTCCAGGAATGTGTTTGCCTAAAAAAGTACTGAAGCTGGGTAAGAAACTACTTAATTATACAATAATAATCTACAGAGCTATGAATATATGCAAAAGCAAAAATCTCTTTCACATCAGTCAGTGGGAAGTTTCTCTATCAGTGAACTTCAGGTGCTGTGAGGGCCATGCCAGGGAAATACATGGTTACTATGGAATTGTCATGTTCCCTTGTTAACAATGCTTTTCTTCTGAGCCACTTGAAGGAAGATTATTTTGTCCTAACCCTAAATGTCCCTGCCTATTTGTTTTTTACCAAGTTTGATGTAGCAGAATTTAGAATGCTTTTCCCTTTGCCTTTCATTTCTGTGATGAGAACACAGACTGAAACACTTTTAAGAGGAGCCTATTCAAGAACAAGGAGATATAACTTCAGTTTACAGCCATGTTGCAAATGTGATGATGAATCCATTTTGCATTAAAACCAAGAATCTACAGCAACTTTAATTCCTTCAACTTTATTCCTTCTACTCTGAGCTTCTATTTTACTGTATCTAAGTAGGTTTGAACCTGTGACACTTAATTTTGTAAGCATCTCTGTTCATTTTGTACTATATGGATAAAAACAGATACACTCTAATAGCTCAAGGGATTTCAGAGTTATGCCTGACTTCACAAAGGAACTTTTTTTCTTATTCCCATTTGTTTATCAGGAGTATTCAATGCAGCCACAACTACGGAAAAAATGCATATATATTGCACCTAAATTGCTTCAGTCCATCATGTTTCAAAGCTGAGAAATGAACTGCATGACAAACTGCAGGAAAAAGGGGGGAAGGAGCAAGGAGGGAAATTGCAGCAGATTACAGCACTTTGATAGTTAAATGAATAGAGAAATTACAAAAGAGTATAGGATATGTATGTTAACTTTTTAACCTTGTTAAGAATAAAATCCAAAGAAAAATACATTTTATCCATGGCTATTCCCATGCCTCTTAAACTATCCTAAAAGATATGGAAAAATCTGGGACTGGAAGAAAAGCTTGGGTCATACCTTTTTCAAATTCCATGAACCAGCACCATTCCAAGATATGGTAGTTTTGAGCTATGGTCTGTGGTCTCCAATTCATGCATTTAATATCCTAATTATAATAATTTTAATAAAAATTCGTAAGTCATATCTAAAACACAAAATGGAAATTAAAATCTCTTAAGTAATGTAAAAATATAGGTTAAGTAATGCGGACTCATTTTTTGTCTGTATTTCTGTTGGTCTGTATTTGGGTTGATATTGACTGAAACCATCAAAGACCCCACAAACACCCCCAGACTCATTTCTGAGGCTTCCACCAGAGTACTGTGTACAATCAAAAGACAGTGGTTTTTTACTCCCCTCACCAGAGGAAGTTCTTGGACATTCCCACCTGAGTCTGAGCTTATCTACTGCATTTTGTGTTTTGTGAGATTCCCATCCCGACTCTCAATGGATCAAGATGTTTGATCATCACTTCGTCCAAAGGTGACAAGCAAGTCTTGTTCTAAATCCATGGGTGGTGATTGCACATATTGCTTCTCTTCTTCCATTCTTTCCCCTCTATCCCTTTATGAAGTGATATTTTATGCTTTCATGCTGTCATATTGCTACAGATAATAATAACTAAAATGGCTACACACCTGCTTTCCATTACACCAAATTCAAAAATAAACACAACAGATACATATATATTTACAAACCTCAATCATTCAGTTCCTTTTCACTCTAATCAGCCTCAAGGGATTAATTAACAAGAACCTGAATTACCCTTGAATCCAGGAGTGGGTCATGACACAGTTACTCTCATGGGCAGTACTGACTTGTCTTGGAGCATTCTCCATATCTCCTCAGGCTGCACAAAGATCACAGAAATGCTCATTAGGACTCAGCCCTGATGAGCAGCACCTTGGCTGGGCAGCACCACCCTCCTTGTTGGGCTCAGCCTTGGCCAGCAGCGCATCCATCTCAGAGCTGGACAGCACTGGATCCATCAGGAAAGCTTCCACCAGCTTCTCATAGCGGCCACCCTGTAGTCTCCCCTCACACCAAGACCTTGCCACGGGAACCCAATACAATTTGTCTTCACAACAGGAACCGAAATCCCCTTCCAGCTAGAACAGATGACAGATTTGCAAGGGTTTTGCTTTATTTTCTAGTTGTCAGCTCAAATTTAACTGTGTATGTAGCTATTTACAATGGTTAATGCATCTTTTCCTCATTTGAACTTGTACTCATATTTTTACCTTGCCCTATACATTTATTGGATATCAGCAGGCCTCATTAAAAATGACAGGTTATTAATAGGGCAAGATGGTGCAACATTCCATCACTACCCAGGGAATATGCACATTGACTTCAGCTTCCTTGTTTTTTCCAGATGCTATAATAATTACAAGGATCATTCACAAAACCCACTGTTTTTTAAAGACTGCTCGAAGTTTAGCAGCTAATTGTGGCAAAGACATAGGCTTTAACAACGGTTCAGTTGGGAGTGAAATATTATAAGCCAGGTTCTTAGCTGTGTTCTCTTTTCTGCCACTACCAGTGAGTGTCAAGAATCCAAACACCTTTATAAATTAAATGTGCTTTGGCCATACAACACAACCACTCCTGACCAGAAGTCACAGAGTTTTGGGTACATTTTCATGTACTCCTGACTCCAGCACAAAGTGACAATCCCTTTCCATCTACTCTAGCACTCTCCCCATTACAATGGTTTTGTACACTGGTTTTGAACACACATGCACTGGTATTTGTTGCATAGTGAGAGCTGATCAGTTAACAAACAAGCAAACAACAACAAAAAAAGTGAAATTATTGCTCTGGGCCACTGTATTGGGAACTCTTGGTAAGTCTCAGTCACAAGGGCAGCTCACTAAGGAAAGGGACATGCAGTGACACAGGATAGTTCTTGGGAGCTCTCTCTTTGGTTGGCAACTAAAACCAGCCAAACATTTCCTCCACGCCTGCAATGCAGTGTGTCTTTTTGCACGATTTTCTCAAAAAGTTTCATTTTCTGATTGAAAATTTCACCTTCTGAGGGGTGAATTTACTTTTCTCATTGCTTAAGACCAAATTGGTAGTGTAGATGTTTATTAGATGACAAAATATTTTAGCTACAGATTTGTGTGCATTTTACAGAATAAAATCTTTCTTGTTAAAAAAGGGTCTAATGGCCTTGCAGAGAGAAGGAGGGTGAAATTGGACATCTGTTATGTCATAAACTGAGCTTTTTGCCATAGCAGAAAAAAACATTTGTGATAGAGATTGCTGTGCTGGCATCTTGTAAAGGTGTCTGAAGTGGACAATGAAAGCAGAAAATTTTGCGTACTGGAATTTTGCTGATGCTGCACAGAAAGGAGAGAACAGCTCTGATAATAAAGGTCTCTAAACTTATCAGTTGCTTCTACAAACCATGATTTCAAACCCAATGTCCTGATTCGTGCTGCATAAGACAATATGCTATGTTCTAAGAGCAGGTTGCTTTTTTCCTGCTCCATTAAAAGAATTAAATTAAACCATCTCACCAATCACACTATGATCATGCCATGAGGACAAGTTGGTCAAAATTCTTGTTGCACAGAAGCTCTGTTGCACCAGGCTGGGGAAAGGAATCCCATCACAGGCCCTCAGAGCACGTCTGTACTGTAAATATTTGTTCTTAAGCTACTCCATTTTCTAATGATAATGAGAAGTCAGAGGGGCGCCAGGGGCCAAAGTTCAGCAAAAACCTTAGCAGAAAAGTAGAAAATAACTCACTTTTGTGTTGCAAATCAAATATCTCCCACAGGTCTGTCACAGTCACAACATTTCTATGCGCTGCTGAAGACAATTCTCTGTCTCCAGGAGCATAACCTTCATTTTTCTGAATTTTATGTAGCCCTGGACATGGCACCTTTCACAACCTGCTATTGTCAGCTTCCTGGCAGAGTTGCCATCCTACCAAAGACTGCTCTAATTCCTTGTCACTACAAGTTAGCACACATGGGTATGTTTCAGATTTTTCAAGTGGTGCAACTAAAATATCTGCCCTGAATTCTAATTTCCTCTTCTGTTCAACCTGATAATCAAAATCAATTGAGAATTAAAGAAAAGGTTTTGTGATACTCAGAGTGCTGAAAGAGTCTCCAAATCTCCCGAGAAAGCCTTCACAAAAGATACATCCTGTGTTCTGTAATAGTTAAAGCCAAAATAATAAAAAAATAACCCCCAAAGACCCCCAAGCTACATAAGTGTAGTTAGGTCCATGGACTTTGTTGAAACTTGAGAAATCTGTTGGAAAGGAATGGCCTATATTTGTTTGTAGAATCCTATTGTTGCACATGTGCTTCCAGACAGTGCTGGAAAACCTCTACAGCACAAACGTGATCCTAAAGATGGAAAGAACCTATGTTGGATGTTAAACTGTAAATGTAAACTGTAAATGTTTAACAGTACTGTAAATGTTTAACAAAACTGTAAATGTTTTGCCTGTGTGACAAATTGCCTCCTTCTGAGTCTCCAGCCCTGTCCTATATCAATAGGACAACAAGGTTCTAGGATTTGACAACTAGCAAGGAGACCAAAGGCAAGTTCAACGCTGTTGAATTGACACATTTTCCCTGATACTAAAATCATGAAGATCTAACAAGGATGCTTTGGGGTCAGAATATAATTTTTCCAAGGATCTCTCCTGTGAAGGGGTCAAGTTTGCATTGCAGTTACTACCCAAGGGCATTCCATCAAAAGTGGAGAGCATGCTATCTTTGGAATTTAAATTCCCCAGCAAATGCGATTCTGATCACCAAAAATAATTTGAGAAATTTCTTGGGTGAGCATGTAAGCAACTAGTCACACACAGGTAATAGGATTGTAGAAGGCTTATTTTCCTGGAAAAATCTTTCAAGTTATTTCAGAACCCCTACAGGCAAAATTGGTTTACTGAGCTACGTGAAAATGAAGTTTGGACTTCATGTGGATGGTGTGACTGAAGCCAGCAGCAAAACTCCATTGATTTTTTTTGAGAGTTAGCTACTTAAACTTTCTAGATGTTTTCATAAAAACTAGATGATTGATTGGATTTTTGGGACTCCATAATATACATATAGATTTTGCTTGGAAAACCTCTAGGTAGACACAAGTATTAGCCCACACTCTCTTAATTTTTGCAATTTCTGTCTTTATGTGGTTTTAGCTTTTCTGAAAGTTGTGGATCCCTGATATACAAACATTGCATCTCTTTCCCTCAGCTCCCTTCTTTCCAAATGAAGTTGTGAACCTTTTTGACATATAAATTAGAGCATCATAATTATATTTTTGCTAAGTAAATGACAGCTGATGAGCAACAAACAGGTGTACATTAGAAGATGCAGAAAATAAACCAACAGTGTGCTGTTGTTATTTTTAGCTGTGTAGATTGTGGGAGAAGAAGAAATGACTAATAATTAAGATAATAGTAAAGGATGATTCTACACCCCTGTTTAATAAGTTAATGAAAAACCTTGACATCAGTATCAAGGTGAGGAGAGAGAAATCTTTAAGCTCTGCAGAATCAAAATATATAAACTAAAGAAATCACTTAGAATTTATGAATCATCCCTAATCAAGCTTTTCTACTTCTAAATATTTTAGGAGGTTTTTTTGTGTTTACCATATACTTTCCTAAGTGCAGGATCAACAGGTTTGTGGATTTTCTAGAACCCCTACTTCCATGCCGAAGCATTAGAATTAAGTTTCCTAGTTCTTATATGCATTGCAGTAGTTTGGAAAAGTCTAATAGCTCTTTGGGGTGTGTTGGATGATTTTCAGAATAATCAGAAATTTCAGTAGAAGTGCAACAGGGACACTAAGGCAAATAGAAATATATTAAAGACTTTATACCTGACTGTGCCTGCAAACATGTGTAGGTGTGTTTCAAGATGATGAGGAGTCAACAGTGCAGCTGACTTCATTAGTCATGTGGGAGTAAGTCTACTTTCATAGAATTTTATTCCAAAGTCGTTCATGGAGTTAAACAACGGAAGACCACATATACCATAAATCACAGGGAGCAGCAGTGTGGAGACATTATATGGGGAACAAATTAAGGCATTCAGTCATACAGGCAATAACTTATGGAGACAAGAATTAAGAAGCAGTCAATAGGTTTCAAAAAGAGACGAGTAGAAAAAAGAAGTCAATGAGGCAGGATGCTCAATGAAGCCTCTTTTAGGTGATGAGTGCTAAGGAGAAGACTTCTACATTAACAGTCTGCAGAAGGGTAAAGAAGAGTTCCTTGTTAAAAAATGAAAAAAAAAAAAGGAAAAAAGAATAAAAAGAAATAAGGCCAGACCACTTAAATTTCTTGATAATACTCCTACTATATTTTGGCAACAAAGCATTTTACAGTACTTTCTTCTGGTATCTATCTAATATAGAATCAACATCCGTACCCTGTAGTGATACTCAGTTTATTTAGAACTGACCAACATGCCATGAGCAATCTATATTTTTCAGTAAATCTCTGCTAGAGTAATTTATCTTATCAGTTTGAAAAAAAATCTGGATGCGATAAAATATTATAGATTTGAGGGAAGCAAAAGAAAAAGGAATTACAAATGTTCAGCCCTGTGCTGTTGTGATGCTTCCAAAGGGAAGGGATTGTCATGGGAGAAATTATACAACAGTTCAAAAAATCAGGATAAGCCATTTTTTGGTGAACAGTTCCAGCTTGTTCTAGTCTGAGCAATCATGTGGTGCTAAGTTTTGGGTTTCATGTCCAGCCTGGAATCTTTCTCTATCAGCATGCCTCATTTACAGAGGACTTGCTCACCAGTCAGCTGAGCTGTGCTCCACTGTACATTGTAAATGGTCTATGTAAGTTGGTTATTTGGACAACACTTCTTTTAAGGCAAAATTTGCTATGCAGACAAGTTTTTTTTTAAGCATTTTGAAGGGTAGAGCAAATCTTCAGTAAAAATGCAGCCTGTTGCATCAAACAGGTGTCTTGAGAGATTTAATTTCCATTTCTTTTTCTGTTGAGCTGCTTTAACAAACTTGGTTAATTAGATTCTTTATTTTTTTTTCCCTTTTGTTGGAAAATAAATTATTTAATAAATTTATTTTGGAAAAAAAATTACTGAAATTGTCTTCCTGAGGCATTCTTTAAAAAAAAAAAATACAGAGAAATGTTAGGTAATATATTGCAGTGTGTCAAACTGGACCTAAAAGATTTTCATCTGTATTCTGACATCTGAAATGTCCACTGACACTACCATGTATTTATTCTAATCTGTAATTGTTAATATATTCTAAAACATTCTAACCTAATTTACTATTTTTGTCACCACCTTTCATTAGAAGACAGTGTTCATGACTTTTTTAACATTACTGAATTAATCATTCAATACCGTGTCTGGGTCATGAAGAATCAAGTAATTGCCTATTAAAAACTATACATTACACCTAAAAGACACAATGACACTGGCAAGGAAATTACTGGTAACCCATTTACAAGTGCATGTTGATTTAATTAGGAAATTAGTAGATTTTTTTTTATAATGCTTGTTTCTTAATTAAAGTCTTCACAGTGTTAGAGTGTTCATTAACTCTATTTTAAACGGATACACTGGCTACATTTTAGTATACATTTAAAATCACCTTCTTCCTCCTGTCCTTCCTCTTGCCTTCATTCATATTCATTATATAAATATTATATAAAATTCATTCAATTTCTTTCAGAATCCCATCTGAACAAAATGAATATTAAGTGAAGAGGTGTATGTCCTCCACAATAAGATATAGAGAAAGAAAAGAAAAAAACCTTTGCTGGCAATTGCTTTATGCTAATACCTATTTATCATCACTTTGCAAAGGTGTAGCCTGAACTCATTTTCAGATGAATGGGATTTCCATTGTTGCAGTTTCATGAGTGATGCAGGCAGTGGCTCTTGCATTGATTTAATCTTATTTCCTTGGATTTTGACTGAATAGACCTGTTTCCTGAGTAATTTTTTTGTTTGAACTAGGACAATATTTAGTCAAATATCTAGTTTTGAGTTTCAGATCAATTCCAAAACCAAAGAGACATACCGGAGAGATGCGGCTGCCTCTGTACGGCATTATTGTCATGGTTCTGTGCAAACATTAATCTTGTTCCAAGTTGCATGATTTTGGGTCATCATCTCAAAATCCATGCTTACCAAGTGAAAATAGCTGTCACAGCTAAATGTAGGTAGGATATTCCCTAAAAATGATGGAGAGTACAAAGTATTCTGTTTCTGACTTCTGAATCCCAGTAAATTAACATCTGGGTACTGAACTTCTTCAGGCTGAAAGATACGTAGAGCATATGGGAAGCCCAGATCATTATAAAATTATCTTCCACATTTAGGTTGCGATCAGGTCAATTTTTTTGTTTATTAGGCCAATAGTGGCTGAAATAAAGTGTTGGTGATAAATTACTGGTATTACACTGTGATAATGATAAAGTAAATTATTTTAGAAAACTAATTTAGTATTTTAATAGTAACATAACTGAGATTTATATGAACAATTTTTACATTCTTGCTCAGTAACCCTTTTATTGATGAGTTAATGGCCAGCTAGATAAATTAGGCTCTGTCAGCTTCACCCAATGCCTTATAACAACTCACATTGGATATTAACTGGTTGATTGGTAAAGTGTTTTATTATTGCTTTGGAAATATTACCTAAAATGAAGCACAGTAATTTCTGATCCTTTATCATTTTTATTTTGATGGTTTGACTTCTTTTAATCAAAAAATGCGATGCGTATCAAGAACCCAAAATCTAAGCTCATAATATGATTTAAACTGAAACCATCAAAGTTACTTCTCAAACACAGACATTTGCACTTGAAATAGTAGCCCACTTATGCCCTGTGAAAACATCAGGATCCACAGAGAGATTAAACCCGTTGCAAAGAATTCCACATGCACTCAGTTATAAAAATGGTTGGACACATTTCATAAGGTAGGGATTCTATGCAGTATTTTCGAATTAAGTTTTATGAAACTTTTTTTCTCAGTGCTCACACAAATGCTCTCAGGCAGATATTTTTTCTTTAACCATTTCAAAAGGTGTTTATCCAAGACACACAATGTATATACAGTGTGGCAGTTACCTCCTCAAACTTTTTTGATTTTTAAGGTAATATTTAACTTTAATGGGTGTTCACACATGCACCCTTTATTGCAGCCACATTAATGAGTCACAGAATATTTCTGTTCTTTGAAGTAAGTGAATATCTTACAGAGAGAAACATATATTGGCAATTAAGAGAGCTGCGGTGTGAATTTTCACAATGCATCATATGTTAATGATTTGTCAACAACCTTTCCTTAATTGTGTCAGTTGTCACCTCTTGCGGTCTATGATAAAACAAAATACTGTTTTAATCCCTAATTCATAAAAGTCATCTCTGTCTTATTAACTGTGAATGTTAACAGACACAATCTCTTTTTGTAGTTGGATAGAATCAAATGGACAGGAGAAGAGGCTGTAGGAAGCAACCAGAATTTTGAATTTCCAAAGTTATTATTATTATGTGAAAAGTAAGAATAAGAAGGTATCTACTAAAAATTGTTATTCTCTTCTGTGTGTGATGTGAATATTTCCCAATGAAGCATGATAATAGAACTTCAAAGATAATATCAGACTGTGACTAGAGGTAGCTAAGCTCAGCTGTCATTTCCCAGTCACAAACTTTTTTGTGTCTGGTGTCCCTTGAAGGGTGCAGCAGCACCTGCTAGAACTCATTAAGTCATGACTGTAGGAATTCTGCCTTCCTTGTGTTACATTAAATAGTGCCCATTACTAATTAAATATTTTTCATGCATCATTTGGGGTGATCTACAGTTCTTTACATGCTTTCCCTAAGGGCCTCTAGAGCTCTCATCACCATTCTGTTTGATCACTTCAAGCTTTACTACATCCACTCCCAGTGCAATTCCCACCAGCCAAAACAGAATTTGGGTGGTGGGCTGGTACTGCACAGGGAGCACCCTTAGCACTGTACCAGCTACTAGGAAGAAAATTAACTGTGTCCCAGATGAAACCAGGACAGTTAGGGATTTAATTTTCCTTTATCAGGAGTCTGACAGGAGAACAGTGGATTCCCTTGATTTCTCATCATTCCAGCTTGTGCTCAATCTCTTGAAAAGCCTTCAAGCATGAATGCACATCTATGAAAGATCAGATCTAGTTTCCAGGGGTATTCAGGAATGAGATTACTTTGTTATCTGCAAAGACACACGCAGGGAAAATTTGGTTATAAAAAGTCTTGGAGTGAGGAAACAAGGACAAATTTTTTTAAAAAGGCAACCAACTGAGCCTGTCCCATGGTTTAACCCCAGCTGTCAACCAAGCACCACACAGCTGCTTGTTCATTCTCCCACACCAATGGGATGAGGAAATTGAATTGGAAGGGCAATAGTGAGAAAACTCGTGTGTTAAGAAAAGAAATAATTTAATTATGACTATAAACATTATCATTTGCTATAATTATCTGTTGTTATTAATAACTGAAAAGGAAAATAGGAAAGACAAATAAAATCCAAGAAACACTGTGATGCATTTGTGAACAACTTGTTCATCAACAACCAGCCTGTGCCCAGTTTCTGAGCAGCATTGTCCCCACCAACCTTCTCCACAGATTGACTCCTGAGTGTGATGCCATATGGTCTGGAATATCCCTTTGGTCTCTTGGTGTCAGCTGTCCTGGCTGTGAAAGTGTTAAAATATGTCATCCAATCCAATCATCAGTGTGCAGAGCAGGTCTGAACAAAAGGCATTGCTCAAGGCCTTGGTCAAATAAATTCTTCATGTTAACAAGGAGGGAAATTCTCACAGGCTGTCTGGATCCCTGTTCCAATATTTAGCCGTTTTTTGCATTTAATATTGGCTTGGAGTCCTGGGTATTCATGGTTTCTGCAGAGATCTTGTTGATCTCCTTTTTGTCCACAATTTGATTCATCCTGGATGGTGTACAGTCTGCTTTTTGTGAAAGCTTCTTACCTGAGTGCCTGTCCTGGTTTGACACTGGCCCAACACCAGGCACACACGAAAGTTGGTTGCCCACCCTCCCCTGCCACAGCTGGGCAGAAGAGAGAAAAAAAAAGAAGGGATCCTGAGTTGAGATAAGGACTGGGAGAAAACACTGCAAGGGCAAAACAGGCTTAAAGGTACAGAGTTTATTACTAGCAGAGTCAGAGAAGGATAATGAGAAGCAAAATAAGCCCTTAAAACACCTTTTTCCTGCAACCCCTCCCTCCTTCCCACCAACAGTGCAGGGAGACAGGGTGTGGCGGTTTTGGGGTCAGTTCATCACCAAGATTTTCTTCCGCTGCTCCAGGAGTGGATGTGAGACCATGGGGAGCCTCCCACAGGAGACATTTCTCAGTGAACTCCTCCAGTGTGTGGGTGCACTGTCATGATGAGCAGTCAAACCTGACCTGCTGCAGTGTGAGTCCCTCCCATGGGCACACAGCCCTCCCAGACTGCTGTGGCATGGATCTCTCTTTCCACAGGGTGCAGTTCTCCAAGGAGAGGCTGCTCCAGCCTGGGAGCAGGGCCCTCTCTCTCCATGGAGTCTCCCACAGGAGCACATCCTCCTCCAAGCATCCACCTGCTCTGGCATGGGCACATCCCCCATGGGCTGTGGGTGGATCTCTGCATCCCTGTGGATCCCCGCATCCCTGTAGATCCCCATGGGCTGTGGGGGGATCTCTGCATCCCCCCTGGATCCCCAGTGGCTGTGGATGGATCAATCTCTGCATCCCTGTGGATCCCCATGGGCTGTGGGGGGATCTCTGCATCCCATGTGGGTCTCCAGGGGCTGTAGGTGGATGTCTACACAACCCCCTGGATCCCCAGGGGCTGTGAGTGGATCTCCACATCCCCCATGGATCCCCAGGAGCTCTGCATGGATCTGCATCCCATGTAGATCCCCACATGCTGTGAGTGGATCACTCCATCCCCCGTGGATCCCCAGGGGCTGTAGGTGGATCTCTGTATCCCCGTGAATCCCCATGGCTGAGGGTGGATCTCTGTATCCCCGTGGATCCCCATGCAGGGGCTCATCTGCTTCACCCTGGTCTCACCACGGCCTGCAGAGGAATCTCAGCTCTGGCCCCTGCAGCTGCTCCTGCCCCTCCTTCCCCACTGACCTCGGTGTCTCCATGTTTTTTCCCTCACACATTCTCACCTCCTCCTCTTCTCTGACAGAAAAAAGTTGCACAGGTCCACTTTGTTTTGATTTTCTTCTTAATTATGTCATCACAGAGACAGTGCCACCATCTCCCATTTGGCCAGCAGCACATCCATCTAGACAGCCATGAAGGATTGCCTCTGCCAGACTCAGTGGAAGCTTCCAGAAGCTTCTCACAGAAGCCATTTCTGTGTCCCCCCCACTACCAAAAATCAGGCTGGGCAAAACCAGCACAGCAGCTCAGCTAAAGGATGTGAGACCATCCCTAAATCCAACTCAGAGGAGGGGCAGCAGGCCCCTTGCTGATGACCTTTCAAAAATCACTTTGCCATGGAATGGCTCAGCTCCCCATCTGTAAGGTGGCAAAATATTTCTTATGACACAATAAGCACCCTCAAGATCTACTCACAAGAAGTGTTCACATTAGAACGTCAGTTAATACTTAGGCAACAACAACAGTACATAGCTTTAGGCAATAAACCAGATTCTTAAAAATGTTTAATTAAATGAGGAATAAGCACCCCATTCTGCTCAGCACTTGTTCAGACACACCAGCAATAAGATGTGTAGTTTTGGTCCTCCTCAGGTCATGGCAGACACTGAAAACCTGCCAGCGATGCAGTAGGAGGCCATCACAATGATTAAGGTGTTTGAGAAGTTAAAAAACAAAGAAATGTTGAGGGTCTTGACATCTTGCACAGCAGAATTGTCCCACAGGAACTCTTGGAAGAGGCCTCTGATGCCACAGCAGCTGTTGAAAGTGGTTTTTGTGTATGTTGAAGAATCTACATTCACAGCTAGGGAAGAGCCAATGCCTAGCTCCAGAAATAGTGGTATTTAAATCAAGGAGGAAAGTGGATTAATTTTCCTTAACTCTGTCCATCTCTATGGGTTTATTTGATTTTTTTTTCTCCTTACACACATAAGAATAATTATTCATCATTTCCCTTGGTTAAATGTCTAAAGACGTTATTTTTATCTAGTTCTTAGTTTTAGTTTGAATTATTAGTTTAGACTAGATGGCTTAGTGATACCCACAGATGGTAGAAAAAACTCAGTCTCAGATGGAATATCAGTAAACCCAGCAGAATCCAGCCCTAGATAGTGACTGGATATTAATATTTCTTTCCCAGGACAGTTTGCAGTGGCAAACACAAATGTCTTATATCTATGTAGATCCTAATGTTTTTTTTTCAGGTTAATGAAAGAGACCCTGAAAAATCAACATGGTTTATTGAGTGGGCTAGGAAATATGTTTATATGTAAGTAGGATTTTTTTGCTTCCTTTTTCTTTTTGCTACACTCATTAACTTAGAAAAATTGTATTCAGTAGTAGCTGACCTAAGGAGCACATTTATATTTGCTCAGGCAGCAAAAATGTAGACAAGAAAATGTCTTTTTCAGCAACATAAAGACAGATGAGGCATACGAGGAGAGTCTTTAGAATAATAATTATATAACTAACTTAATTAGTCTCTGCTTCAATCAAAAGACAAGCAAGTTGGTTTATATCCACAGAGGCTAAAATATTAAAAAAATACACAAAGGCTTCTCCAGGGTGCTGTGTTATGTTTATGATCCTTGGGAGACAACAGAATCCATCTAATTGGATAAAATAAAAAATTGTGGTTATATGTAAAGCAGAATTTTATAAAGCTGTTCAGAAATTGAACAGAAATATATCAACCAACTCCCCAAAATTAAGTGAAACACAATCATCAGGAAAGACACTGCTGTTGTTTCCATTGTAGCAGCGCTTGGACTGATACTAAGTCCCCTAAATATGAAGTGTTTTCAAAGCCCCAAGTGAATCCTCACAAACAGACAGACCAGATAAAGAAGAGGAGTAGTAAATAATGTCCTTATTTTATAAGTAGAGAAATGAAGCTTCTCCAAAGTGACACAGGGAATCTGTGAAGGCAGCCAACTGAAACTTGAGTCTGTCACTTTGCAATTCATTTTAAAAAAAGGATGGGAATGCAGGACAGATTTAATTTAAATGAGCATACAAAGGTCCTGTGGAAACCTCAGAAAAATGCAGGCGAGCATTCACAGCTGGCCACATAAATTGGTTAGCTCCTGTGACTATTGATTCTCTCACATTAGGCTGAGAAGGGGCACAGGAGCCACAGGAGTTTTTTGCATTTCTCTGCATGGTATGGGTTGTCACTGAGATAATTTCAAACTCACTCTGACTGGCCAGGGTATGCAATGTCTGGAGCTGCTTTTGCAAATTCAGACAAAAATATTACTACAGGCACCCTGGGATATTGGCAGACCCTCTGACAGTGAATGCACATAATCATGAAGTTAGCAGTGATGATGCTTTTGTTTTTATACTGTCACACCTTAGTGAATCAGTCTAAAATTCAGTGGAAAACTATTAAACACTACTTTGCTGGAAATGTCTATCTCTGCTGGAAATATCAGCAGAGGAATTGGAGGTATCTGCTGCACCAATGGTGCTAAGACTTGTAGACTGCATCTGCAGAAAACAAAATAAAGCTAACCATACATGCTAGAGGACTATATGAACAGAATTATCATCCCTTTAGGAATTAAAAAAAAAAAAAAAATTATTATTTAGCTCTAATGTTCCTTTCTCCTGATTCTTATTTTCCTTAGCTGTTTAAACTCTTCTAGATATTCTGAAAAAGAAAAGAAAGTTTCCTTTTATCCCTAAATATTTTAACATAGCTATTCTCTGACTGGGAACAACTGTGATATTTTTCCCCTGCCAACTCAGTGAGTTCCACCCACGCAGAGCTTAAAGGGTAATGAAATTAAAATTCTGTGGCATTCTTTTCTATGTCTTGCATAATGGAAGGGTGAAAATGGGAGCAAAAAGTAAAAAGATTGTGTCAGAATTAATCCTAACTTGTGATTAACTCAATAATGCAATTGTGTATTAAAAAAAAAAAAAAAATGAAGGTAAATTAAATAAAAGCAGTATTAGAATATAGCATATAGAAAAAGAAGAAACAATAGCACATTGTTTGACCTGCTTGAGTAATCAATGTGTTTCAAAACCAGTCCAGAGAGTGTAAAAAAGAAAGCAAGCCTTTTTCCCCTCTCTTTCTCTGTCACAGAGACCCACACAGGAGTAAAGAGTCAAGAAGTGTTTGAGGAAGAAAAAAAGTTCTTTCTAAAATTCTTTGGATAGACTGTGTCTTTTCTCCAGAAAATATGGTAAAGGAAAGAATGTAAGATGCTATATTAATATTTTTTCTTTCAACTTCCTTCTGCCCTTCCAAGGGCATCACTTGCAAAAAATATGCCACAGAGTTATATAGAAGGTGTTACTTGGATATTATCAGTGAAATCAAATTACGCTTTCATCTAGTAGTTGTTGTTTCACCAGATTCAAAGGTTAAACTTTAAATTTTCAGGTAAGATTTCATGTTTTCTACATGGAAGAGACAAAAAGGAAGTTTTCTTGTTGAATATAACATTTCTTAGTTATTGACAAAGGTTGATGCTTTGAAAGATCACAATTTTCTTTCCTTTTAAATATTAGAAGCTTGGAACACTTATTTCCAAAAAGAAAACAAACAAACAAAGAAACAAAAACAAAACCACAAAAAAATAAACAAATGAACTTAGAGCAACAAAAAACCCAAAAAACTCAACCCCCTCCAAAAAACCCAACAAACCACACATCAAACCTTCCCCCACAAACCCAAGTAACAAATACAGGGAGAAAAAAATGCCTATTTGCCACTATAAAATTCAGGCTTTATTTATAGATCATATCTTTTAAGTTGTTGGAAGCACACTATCATTTTATGTCTGAAGTTGCCAATATGGAAACCAGGAATTTGTCTTTAGCCTCATGCTTTAGCTAGCATGTTTCAAGGAGTGCAATTAGTTCACCTTTTATTTAAATATAATTAAGAACATGGAAAAATTATTGTTGTGATCACTCAGAATACCTGTGAAGTAAACAGGTGTGACTGTGTGAATTCCAAGATTTAGAGTTAATATGAGTCAAAAGAGATGCCATTGTTTTCTCACAATTAACTAATGCACAATTTCAAGGTCAATGCGTTAAATTTTGCAATCTAAAATTGTGAAATTTCTTCATAAATGTTAAGTTCAGCTCCTGTTTAGGACTTGAATACCCAACAAATAAGAAGATTCTTTTTAGGATCTGAACTGGAGAGAGATTTCCATTCCCAAAATTATACATTAGATCAGTTATACATTTGTAGAATTCTCAAAGAATGCCCAGATGAAACTTAATGAAGCAGTAGCAAGAAAATTCAATCCAAAATTACTTTAAATGATCCATACATCTACATGCTGAAATTCTTTAATTAACACTTTTCAGAAACCCTTGTTTATTTTTTTCATTGCCACTTATGTTTTCTTTCAAATCTTTGGCATTTAAATAATGTTAAACATTCAAAAAAGGGATAAAAAACCTCAAAATTTATTTCCCTTCCATCTGAAAAGCTTATTTTCAGTTTTGGTGATTGTACTGATACCAGAGGAAAATGTGGAAAGCAGAAAAATCCTCATGGGTTCCTTCTAACTTGAGATATTTTATGATAAGAAATCCCCCCAAGACTCAGGAGATTCCAACAAACAACTTTTTTGCTGAAAGTGCCCTGTAAGGCACTTTATTCTGGCTGGAATTCACTATTTTTTGTGAATTTCATCATCATTACAATTTGTTTTGATGCCACTGTTGGAAAATAGATAATAAAGCTAATTAATAAATAAAGAACTACATTACAAGCAGGAATGCTCTGTGACTCTCCATCCATAACAATTCTTCAAGTGGATGCAGGAACTTATTCAGAAACACCCTAGGTGGACTGCAGCTTTATTGCACTCTTGTGAGCACAACTGCACAATGAATCTTTCTTCAATTAACGAAACAGGACTCTTAAACTACAATGGCCTGATTTATTTGGCACTGGAAAATTTAATGTGTTTCAGAGATAGTGCACTAATGTAGTCCTCTGTATCAAGGCATCATCAACTATGCATTCTTTATATTTATTTTTATACATCAGCTTGCATATGTTAGCCACAAAGAGGAGCATAGTGCACACTTTTCCATTCATTTGCTCCAGATAAATGTTTTGCATTCTCTTGTTCATCATTTAATCATGTGAAAGACCAAAATTTGCTGGAAACAAGAACAGTCAGGAAAGTAGGTCAAGATCAGACAATAAACAGTGATCTTTGGGGTGTGTTGACATTTATAAGTGAGTAAGAGACAACAATACAAGTGTAATTTCTCCTTGTGGGTCATTAGACCATCTGTTTTTCAACCCATTTCTGCACGTGAGGAGCTAATTAAACATAAGACAGAACTCCATACAGGAGTAATTGTGTTAAGCATTTAGTTGCCAGTGCCATTCAAATAAGAAAACCAAGGAATTTATAGTGACACCAAACAAAGGACCAAAACATAAGGAATGTCTGCTTTTTTTTGGCTATACGATCACCTACCTCGAACATTGACGGTGTCCGTGCCTTTTTTCATGCTTTTTTAATATATTTTAAATTCAAAATCATTAATTTTATAAAATTACACCATAAAAAACCCGACTTCAGAGGGATCTTTGAAAGTTGATTCCAAATTCTTCACTCCCAAAACCCATTAAACCAGATGTTGGTATATGTACTTAAATCTCCTGCATGGTCTTGCCAGCTCTGTAATTGGGAGATTTTGACCTTGGAGACAAATTAAAACATTAGTTTTCATCAGTGCTCTAGTAACTTTACTTTTCAAAAGGCAGGATAGTTACTTGACTCAGTATGGCGAGGTAAAACCTAAATGAATAATTTCCTGTGATGTACCAATAAGGTAAAGACCACAATAATTCCCATTTAAAGACAAAACATTAACTGACTTGAGCAAATAGTATTTTTACATGGAGGAAAAAAAAAAAACCAAACAACTAATTCTGGGTATCATCAACACAAAAGGACACAGATGTAAAGGTTTTAAATATATATTAAAAAAAAAATTATAATCCTGGCCTAATTGTTATGCATGTGGGCACAGAGAGGTCAGTATAAAGAGCACAGAAATGTCTGTCTCTTGTGAAGAAATATTGTCTAGGGATGTCATTGGAAGGCATATGATTGCAGAGGAAGAAACCCAATAGCATGCAAAGATCTGAGGAATTGCTATGAAATAAAATTAGGGCATGAATGTATGCTTTCCTGTATGCTTTGCAAATTTCTAAATATTTCAAGTCCTCACCATTATCCTGTCTTATCAAGTGCTCCTTTTCTTCTCTGTGCCTCTTTGTGGGTACAAAATTTTTTCACACAGGATGTGAGGAATTGATCAGCTGTCAAATGTATTCAAAATGGCCAAATGTTAAGAATTTCAGATAGTCCCATTATTTCAACACGTCTATGCCTAAACTACAGTACTTACTAGGGTTTACTGGAGGTAGGATTGGGTATAGAAATATGTGACCGGTAGTTCCAGCACTGCCTAGTTCCATGCAGGGATGCTGAATAAATCCTGGGAAGCTTATTCTTAAAGAAGCATAATGCTAGTGGCTATGGAATGTTGAAAAGAGAATCAAAATGAAGAGTAGAGAAATAAATAAGTGGATATAGATTATGGAGGAAAAGCTGTGTCTTGAGTTGTGCCCTTCAATGCTATACTTCAACAACAAGTGCAAGGGAATATAGCCCTTTATCTAAGACACAAATATGAGTGTGCTAGTCTTATTTTATCATTATTTTGTTTTAATCCTAAGCAGATAAAAAACAATAGATAACAGTCAGACAGCAACTGTGGACAGAGAGTCTGTGTAGGTGATTCCAGTAGATCACTGATCAGTCTTGAATTTGTACAAAACATCTTTGACCTGAAAATGTCTCAGCTGCCCAAGTAAGCCTCTACAGGGTAAGAAGCTTTTCAACTTCACTTATAATTGTCAAATACCTTGCACATAGAACTTATTCCTCTTCAAGACACCTAAAAAGCAGCTAACTTTTTCTATATTCATTGAATTATAGGTTTTGTACTCTTTCAAGTGAACTGCTCTGAAAATACTGGCTTTTGAACTGTGCCTAATCCGTATTGTTGTTTCTGCTGTTTGGTTACCATCTGGGCAATTGTTCTGCTTCAAATTTTACCCCTTGTCATCCATCCACGTTCAGCTTGCGTGCCTTCCCCCTCCCATTCTGCACTAGTGCAGGTGTGATAATGCCATGGTGTGAGGTCTGAGATTGTACTAGGTCAGTGCTAAAAGCTTTACAACATTTTCCTTTCATATTTAGCAGTCTGTGAACTTCCTCCTGCAGTTCAGCTGGAGAATTTGATTTTTCCATTGAGCTGACAGAAGCTATTGATGGTTGGTGTGCATGCTATTCCACTGTCTGTTCGCAGAAGAGCTTTAAGTTGAATGAAATGACTGGTGATGTTTTGTGCACCATGAATAATTTTTGGGGGTTCCTGTCACACCTGAAAATAGGAGATAGATGAGTGATTACAGTAGCAGATGTGAATTGTGACGTCAATGCTATTTCTGGCCCACTTAATGGAATAATCTATCAGAGGGAGAGTGTAATGACAGGCAAGTGATGTATGAGCAAACAACTCTTGTGATGTCAGTCCAACTTCTCTTGGTCTGCACCAGGTAAAGGTTACCGTGTCAATGAATGAGTCACTTCTGTCCTGTCATTAGCCTCATTCAGGAGTGAAGGCTTCTTGAGTAGCTTCAAACCACATAGGCAGTCCTGACTGTCTTCTCAGATCTTGTACTTTATTCTTATGGGAAACTGTGTGATTTACATCATAATATCTTGAGAGGGTCTTATAAACTCCACCTGCAGTTCCTCTAGAATAAGAAGTCTAAGGGTATTTTGCATGACATATCTCTCCTGCAGGTGATCACTTTGTAGTTTAAAATTTTCCTTTAATACTATATTTTATTTTTTTTTTTAAGTTTTGGGTGAAGTTTCAGGGACCCATGTGTGGGTCCAGCTTGTTATCCTTAATTAGATGTTGTAGCAAGCAGCTTTAACTTTTTTGCCTGTTAGAAGAGGTTTTTATATTCCACACAATTGCTTTTACATCATCCATTTGGATGTCTGGCGAAGTAAGAGATTTCCTTTCTTCAGCATCTAATTTGTACCTCACACATACAAATTAAAATAATTCAAGTGGCCACCACTGAACATCACTGCATTCATGCAAGTACTACACTGTTGTATCAATGATTAATTCAAGTCTGCACACCACAAGGTGTGAAGGCCAGTGTGTGCGAGAAACAAATTTGATGACCTAATGTCACATTACATTGGCAGATTTTCACCATTAGGTTTTTTTTCATGTAGTGCCTGTTATGGCTTTATTTAAGTCCTTTAAATTAGCACAGGCATTGGCATGCAAGTGATGCCCATTTTTACTGCAGATTTCCACAGCTGAGATGAAGATAATTCTGTAAATTCCCTATTTTATTGTTGTTTATTAATATAGATATTTGTAGTATTCATTGCATTTTGAAGAAGACATTCAAGGTAAATCAGATAAGATGCCCAAAAAGCTCTCATTTATCTCTTCTGTTTACAAGGAAAGTCCAAGGTAATAGTACTTATATGACAAATGTTTTAGGTAATATGAAGTGAGCATTGTTTTGTGGGTCATTTCCAGTCATTTATGGTGAATTGCACTGGAACCTGATCAGAGGGACATATCTATCTCCTTATTGACATTCTAGGTTAGATTTTCAGCTCCTGGTCACTCAGCTTCTCTCAGTGAAAATGGCTGAGAATGGCTTTACATCAGCTCAGATTTCGTTATCGCGGGATTTCCACCCACCCAAGGGGTATTCTGTCATTTGAAGGTCTGAAAAGGGAGGATGCATGGCAGCAGTGTGTTCAGTGTCTGAGGAGTGTAACCTCCCTGAATGTCCCCTTCAGCAAACACATCTCTGCCTGGCACAGTGACACGTGCCAGGTAAGGATGTCAGACTCACACAGATGCAACCAGACAGAAAAACTGGATTCTGCTGTAACTGACAGCACAACTATAACAATTTGACATTGTTCTGTTCTGGTTTAATGGATCTACTTCTTGCTGCGTTTGAAATAAGGAAAATAAGTATACTGCCAAGAGCAAGCCAGAAAGGAAGAAAATTTTCACTTATCACTGACACTGCTTAACCGCTCTGACTGTTGTAAATGTTGCAACAACTTAAAACATTCACTTTGTCAGTTTATTAATATTTAATGTACGATTCAGAATATATTCAGACTTCAAACTGGTGGTCAGAATCATCTCACATAACTTGAGACACTCAGCTGAGCGATGCAAGCTGTTTCTTTATGCTTTCTCCATATCTGTTCATGAGGGAAAGAGAAAATACAGATGGAAACTTGGATGGAGTTAAAAGTTGGTCTTAGGTCATGGTCTGTCTGTCTTGATTATAAAATACAACTGTGATCCATGTTGTGATGAAACATCTAAGCCTCTATATTCATGGCACATTTCTGCACTAATAGTTTTAATTCTTTCCTTCAGCCAGAGGCTTTAGCGCACACCAACAGGATAGAGGTGTCTCTAGTAATCATAATATCTTAATAAGTATCTTAAAACTAGGTATGAGGGAAGGAGGAGAAGAAAAGGAAAAGGAAAAGGAAAAGGAAAAGGAAAAGGAAAAGGAAAAGGAAAAGGAAAAGGAAAAGGAAAAGGAAAAGGAAAAGGAAAAGGAAAAGGAAAAGGAAAAGGAAAAGGAAAAGGAAAAGGAAAAATCATGGCAAAAAATATACCAGTAGTTGCTGTCAAAGCATTTTGAATTCAAAGCTGCTAATTCCTTTGTCTGGTGGCTATAAATAATAAAGAAGTCCGGATACATGTATGAAATATTTTGTCTTCATCTTTTCATTCCTCTTTTGTGGCCTCACCTTTTGATATCAAATGCTGCAGATGCAAATTATTTTTAAAGTTCTGTGTGCAATCCAATGAGTGTACGTGTGCTTGTCTTTAGCACAAAACAATTTCCTGGTCATTCTTTTGTCTGTACTGGCCCAGACCTCCTTGCATGTAATGTGCTTCCTATTTTGGGTGCATGACTTCATCTCTTTTGTAGGTACTAGCCAATGGGGAAAATTATGCCAGGTCACATCCAGAATTTCTGCAACACATTGATAGAGTGCAGAAAATATGTGCATTCAACCAGAAAATTCCAAATCAAGCTGCTACTCCTGATTTAAGCATGAGTTTTGTGATGCCGTATAGAGTAAAAAACTTCTGAACTTATACGTGTTGATTTCTAAGCGTGTCAGTTGTGCTTAATTAAAATAATACTGTTCATCATATCAGCCCACACTGTTTAGATGATCTTGGTCAGGCTTTTTCAGTTTTGAAACAAAACCCTAGGAAAAAGAGCTTATAGGTGCTGTGCTTGTGCTGTAAACCACACAGTCTCAGATTTTGAAATTAGAAAAAAAGTAGTGACATTAAAACTTCTCTGCAATGTTGGAATGTTGACAAAACTTGCAGGTCTCAAAAATGCCCTTTTTTCATTCTTCATATCCCTAAAAAATGTTGTTTTGCAATGCTTCTCCTCTGAGATGTTTTGAAAAATATTACTTTCTTTTTTAAATAATATAGATAAATAATCTCAGATACTGTTTAATGTTCTAGTGCAGATCTCTCCAGTCAGTTCTGCACTCATCAAGGCAGCAGACAAGACTGCTTTCCCCACCAATGCCTCTACTTTCAGTACTGATTAATATAGTAACATATTAAAATCTTATCAGAAGATCATAACCTATTCCCTGCGTGTCTCTGATTCATAAAGCAAAATTATAATACCCCCCATCCCCAGCCCCTTTCTCAGGTTATGCAATCTTTGGCCAGGGATTTGAGAGTCAGCAGGCAGGAAATTCTTGGCCCTGATGTAGGCCTTTAGATCATATTAATTTGTGTTACATAAAATGCATATTTTCCCTTTCCTTAAAATCTTCAGGGCTATGGAGTGTTCTTCAACCCCCAAAACAAGCCTATGACATAAAAGTTTATTGATTTCAAAATATGCACTTGAAATCCTGAACTGAAAACCCAGACGATTAAACTAAATTTTGACAGTGCATTCAAAATAAATAATTCACTTCTTTACATTTACATCTCTATTTCTAAAGCTTTAACCTTAATATATTTGAAAAATACACATTTAAACATATATGGCTTAGTGGGTATTTTTTTACCAAAAGAGAGTGTAAATGTTATTTAGAGTTAAATGAAACACATATTTCTCAGATCAATAGAGAGTAGCAAACCTACATGGCATGCAAATGTTTTTGCTGCACTGACTCATTTGCAAAATCTTCACAGACCAAAATGAATATTCATGTTAAAAGTTAAAAAATTCTCTTTGTTTGACTTTTTTGACAAGGAAGAGCTTTCTATTATGAAAACATGCACTTATTTCATTTCAATGCTTGTTTTTTCTTTTATCCTTCACTCAATTCCTTCAGTGCCATTCCTGCTAGACATTGTGGAGAGTGAGCATTGGTTCCATAAGAGGAAAATGTCACCATTTCCTTAGAGAGTGTTAGACTTTTCTGTTTAAATTTTCCTTCACGTGCTCTCTTAGCAATTATTAGACAAGTTTGGAATGGCTACAGGACATATTGAAAAGTTGGCTTCATCCTCTTCTTCACTGCTCCATTTTCCTGCCATCTCTAAGCCATGCCACATTTCAGCAGCACGTTGCAATTTCTCATGCTTCTGATACTTGGGAAAGTAAAAACAAAAGTATAATAATAACAGCATGTTTACAAGAGTCCTAAAAAATGTCAGGAAATTACAAGTTTCCGTGTGAATAGTCAGTGAAAACATATTCAAGAAGACCTTAGCATTACGTGAGCCGTTCAATTATGTTGTTCATTGACTTTAAATGGATTACTGCCATGATGTGGTAAATAGAAACTGCATAAAGTATTTATATTTTATTTAAATGTCAGCTGCTTAATTTATTTTCTCATTATACATTAAAGTAATGATCATCCTGTTTATTAGTGTTACATATTTCATGGGGTTCACAACACTGTGTAACTTGGAACAAATTAATAGAGGTCACTTCGTTACCCATGGTGTGAGATGGCATCAGCGACAGTGACAGAGAGAAAATAGGAGTAAAGTCATCATGGAAAGGAAACACCAGGATGATATAATCTCTTTGAGGAACCACTGTGCTATACCTCAATGGCCTATTAAAAAAAAAAAGAATTGCACCATAATGATCATGACTTATATTTACAGACCATGCATCTAGAAATGTCTTAAAGCCATTTCCAAATGCATGTTCAACCTATATGCAGAATTAAAAAAAAAAAAATACTGTGTAATATCGAAATACAGATAACTCTGTGATGACGTGATAGCATTTTTAACAGAAAACACAAATGCTATACAGGAGTTTAGAAAAGAACAGTCATCTATGATGCAATATCACAAAGAAATATAGTCAGAAATTTTAAAATCTAAATTAAATATGAGCTGAGATTGAGAAAAAATAATCAGATTGAAAGCTAATATGCAGGCACAAGTAACCAACTCAAGTGCAAATTATCTCAGACTATCATGAAATTCCTGCTTTCAGGCAAATAAGATTTGCACAAGATATTTCAAATACAGTACTGAATTTTCAAGACCCACGATCTTTTCAATAGTTCTTTCAACTAGTTCAAAATGGAAACTGAAAAAGAGAAAAACACAATCAAAAAAAGTCACAAAAAATTTGTGAAGCACTTGATGAAACATTGATGGTCTCTAGCACTGTTTTAAGAGTACATTTTGTATGCAACTGAGAGCTAAACAAATCTTAATAACATGAACAGCTATTTTAATGAAATTAATCAGCAAAAATATACTGAGATTTTTACACCGATCTCCTGGAAGACTTTGATTTTCCTGATTGCTCTAGAGAAGTTACCCACTCATTGCAAGCATTTGAACTGAAAGGGATCTCACAGGTAATTGATTTAATTTCTTATTGTTATATGGTATTCCAGTGTTTCCCATTTTTACACACTTGTTCCAAGGCTGTTTGTAAAATAGACATGTTTTCTGGGTGATTAACTTTGTTTTTTTGCCTCCAGCATTTCAGTCACTCATACAGGGAAGCTACTATCATGGAGGAATAGGAATGGATAAAGCCCCAAATGCTGCTGTGTCAAAGACTGTGAAAATCTAGGGTGACATAGACATTTTGATTTTCACTCCAAATTATATTACTTTTAAGAGACAATTTCAATTTCATGAATGAAAACACAAACAAAGCTTTATGTCTGATATCTTGTGTTGGTGTCTTGGAAAGCTGGAGAAGGGGGTGAGTTAAATGCATCCGAAAGAGAAGGGAACATGCACCACATCCCTTCTCACAAGTTATGAGCTGAACTCTTCAAGATTTCCCTGTGTCTCTGCAAGCTCCCTTCCAAAAATTGTTCATCTTTTTCTTGATAAAAAACAATTAGGATTTTCTGTTAAAATGAGGATTGATAATCACTGCACCTGTTGTCTCCCTGCACTCAGTTCCTCCTCACCCATTTCTTCCTCTCCATTCTGTCATGGAAGAACTCACAGAGAGTGACAGCCATCAAATTGGGATTCAACAAATTTGTCGTGAGACACCAAATAAAATACCAGAAAAGGGGATATTGGAAGAATTTCTTAGCTGAACATCGGAAAAAGAGAAAAAAACTGGAAGGAGTATTAGAAATGCAAAGGAGATTGGCTCTCACTCTGCTGACTTGCTTTGCTTCTTCAGCATTGTACAGGTGGAGCACAGCAGTCAGCAACAATAGAAAACCTTGGCATTGCATCCCCAAACTTCAACTCTGACTCAGGGCTTTGAAACAATTTGTACACCCCATCGCTTTTCTCCTCTGAGTATTTGTAGGATGTGTAGTAAAAAATGACCAAAACAAAGTGTTCCCTCAGGACAGGAGAGACACTGAGGGGCCGGAGCGTGTCCAGGGCAGGGAACGGAGCTGGGAAGGGGCTGGAGCCCCAGGAGAGGCTGAGGGAGCTGGGAAGGGGCTGAGCCTGGAGCAAAGGAGGCTCAGGGGGCCCTTGTGGCTCTGCACAGCTCCTGACAGGAGGGGACAGCCGGGGGGTCGGGCTGTGCTCCCAGGGAACAGGGACAGGAGGAGGGGAAACAGCCTCAGGCTGGGCCAGAGGAGTTTAGACTGGATATTAGGGAAAATTTCTGCACTAGATGGGTGGTCAGACATTGAAATAATCTGCCCAGAGAACTGGTGGAATCACCATCCCCAAAACCGTTGAAAAAAGTTGCAGATGTAGCACACAAGGGTGTGGTTTAGTGCTGGACCCAGCAGTGTTAGGTCAATGGTTGGACTCAGTGACCTGGGACCTCTTTCCAGCCTTAATGATTCTATGATTCTAAACTGTAAAATGAGGCAATCCCAGACAGAATCCCTGATTTGCAGCCAGGTGTGCAACTAAAAGATGTACCTGGACTCCAATTAGAAGCTTCAGATTTTGGTTGTATCCAAGGCAAGCTAAGTAAAGCTCACCTGCTTGAAATGGAAAAGAAACGGCTTCTAACATCTAACAGGATGTTGTAAATATTTTCTCAGTGGAAAATATCACAGTTGTGTCTGATATGTCTGATAATATAAGCAGGAATTTGTGTAGGCCTGCAGAGTTTGCTTAGTGTGAGTTATAGTGTACAGAGTGCCACTTCATTTGTATCCAGGTCTTTTTCAAAGCCATTTAACTGATTAGATTTTCAGTCATGGTCACCCTTAATACAAATCTGATGTGACAAGGCAAAATGACAAACACATATTTAAAGGATCTTTTGAATTTTCCCCAGCTCAGAGTATTGCTACAGTTCTTTTTTTCTTAATTTTTAAAAATAGTTTCACCAGACAAAAAAGTCTTATTTATTTCTGTTTTGAGAGCAGAGTAATGATCTTTGCTACTAAACCTCCAGCTGAGAACTCCCAAGCATTGCCTTTGGGCTCCTGCAAGGATGTGTTGATTTTTACCAGGGATTCTTCTGGACAAAGCTTCTTGTGTAAACACCTGGTGAGTTTTAGATGTCATCTACAGGAGATGAGATGAATCATACTTTAGATTATAAAGGGAGCCTTGGTGGCTGTGCCAGGCTTCAATACCTGTGCTGCTGTCACAGTTTACTCGATTTCACACACATATTTCATTTCACACACCGTGGCCTCTGTGCTGCTGCAAAGCCAAGGGAGCACAGCCAGCTCGTTCTGATTATTTGGAACATGAGTTTCATGGGCTGCTTGAGCTGTATTTGTTGCACAGAATTTATTTATTGTCTGCAAAACAAGGGCAATCTCATCCCCTCAGACAAGAGCAATCTTTCCATGCATCAAGGTCCCTTGATACTCTTTTAATTGTCTACTACAGGTTATGCAGCACAAATAAATTTAGTTCAAGATAGTGGAATGGATGTTTTAAATTTCAAATGTTGTGATATTCTCTTGTCAGCTAAAGTAGATTTTTTTTTTTACTGTAGGCACTGATGATTTTATCCATATTCTAGTTATAAAAATAGATTAAATAAACTAATTATCTGAAGTTATAAACCAATAAACTCTAATGGGTTTTACCAGATGCCATCTCCTGACAACTCTCTTTCTTATACAGCTTGGAACAGATCTTTACCCTGAAAAATTCTCACAGGTACATTAAGTTATCTTTATTTGTAATTCAGTGTCAAGTATATTTTGCATAGATGAAGACAAACTGTTTGAAAATAGTGATAATTTAATAATTTCACATAATAAATCTTTTCCCTGTGGTGTTTAGATGTCATTGGACATCTCTATCTGTCAGTGGCAATTTCAACTGAGGTATTTAAAGTACTGGAGTATCAGTGCCTTGCAAAACAATCAAGTTTAACAAAAACACATGTTTTGAGAATACAGAATAGCCCTACTTCTGTTTTATGCCCCTGTCCAATTTCAAGGTGATAACAAGCCTGTGAAAAATTTAAAAACAGGAAAAAGTAAGAGCAATGACAAGAAAGACTATTAAATAAAAAGAGATTTTATTTTGTTTAGTTTTAACATGAACAATGACAGTAGATAAACAAAATAGTGCTACGCTTTGACACTGCTAATGGGGTGAACAAATTATACCATGTCCCCCCTAATTCAGAGCGTGTTGAATGATTAACTACAGAAGTGATAAAATAAGCACATTTTTTAAATGCAGAGAATAGTTTACTATGCACAGTCATTAGCAAGCAGGAGCTTGGTATCCCCTCTCAGCCACCACATTCCTGTCAGAAGTTATGAATGGCTGTTTGCAAGTGCCTGCTGTAAACACCCCAGGACAAATTAACTCTTAATTGGTTTTCATTTACATTCTAATATTAGAAATAACAAAAAGCTCACAATTTTTACCTGACTACCTAGCATGATTCTTCATTTTGGTTTTGGCGTCATTCTGAAACCAATACTGCTACCCTAAAAGACAACATTTTTTTTCTCTATAGTTTGCTTTTGATGTAAAATAATCTCCTTCCTCCTCACAGACTATACAGGTATGACCAGAAAATATAGCCTTTCCTTTGGAAAATGGTTTGTTTCAGTTAGTCCTGTCTTTGCTCGCCTTGTAAAGGATTCAAATCTGCTGGGTATGACTTTAGGAAACAGAAGATGCAGTCAATGTGCCAAGCATAACCAAGTTCTGTCAGGTTGTTTGTCTGGCCTTTTTCAGGAGCTTGCAACGCTGAAAATTTGCTACACACTCACGTTTGCACGCCTCTGTGAAAGACTGTCCCATTCAAATTTTCACAGGCTTAAGAGCCAGGACAGCTGTCAGTGGCTTAGCAGAGCCAGTTCATCCCACTGCCAGATCTCATCCGCTTGATGCTGGCCAGGTGTCTCTTCAATGTCACCTGAAACCTCTTCTTCTCCCCTTTCACGGGCTGTGGCTCACAGTCTGGCTTGCAGCACACAGGAGGAACCTGTCTTTTGCAGACTGACTCCCACGAAACCGCCTGCCTGCTCTTAAAAGGGGCGACTGAAGGTCTTGTGGTCTCCACGCTCTGCTGAATTTCACTGAAAGGGCTGGACAAGGTCCTTGCCAGAGATGTGGTCTTCTTCCTTTGGGACAGGAGGATTCTCAGCTCTTCAGAATCATGCTGAAAAAAGAGAGACTCTTTTCTCCTGGTGTTGGGGCTTTCTCCCAGTGTGAGAAACCCGTAGGGGGTAGTGAATCTGGAGAGGTGGGGCAAAGAGAAAGCAGCTCTTGTTGCCGGGTCACAATGATCTGCAGCTCTCTCCAGGTCTTCAGGGAAGGTAATTTGTTCTGTGAAGCACAGGGTTCCTCTTCTGTCCAGACTCTCTCCTTTGCACATTGTTTCTTTCCTGATGTAGGATTCAGATTTGCTTCTGGTAGTTCTGCGCTTCTGAACGATTTCATCAGAGACTCCTGTCTCGGGAGACTTCTCTGTGCTGTCTTCCTCTGGCTCCTGCTGGAAGGAAATGTGCTCTATGTCCAGAGAAGGGATGAAAAATTTAGGGATGCGATCAGGAGTCATGACAATATTGAAGATGTCCTTATTTTTCTGAGCAAGCTTTTCTTCAGGAGGTGCCTTACTGACTTTGAGACTTGTCCAAGTTATCAAGCTTTCTATAACACTTTTCAGGGACTGCTGGGATGAACCACCAGGCACCATTGTTTCAGCCAGCAGTGCTCTCTTAAAACACACAGTGCTGCCTGCTGACTGAATTCTCACAGCACTGATTGCAGGTGGGGGACTCATTCTGCTTATAAAACAAAGCAAATGACGTAATCTGATAGGTAGATGTCATCGGCATGGTAACCAAAGATAAGAAGGCTTTTACACTCCTACTTATATGCTTAAAGCCTGATTCATGCTGCATCCGTGCATTAAACAAGCTTAAAATTTTGATTTAATTATTTTTAAGTGCCACGTTTGGTGCTAGTGCCTGTTTCAGGAAAATAATGGCTACAAACATACCTGTAATTTTCAGGCTGTTTGGAATATATTCTCTGTGTTCTTATATGAAACATAATTATGCTTTTTTTTTTCTTTTAATTTTTTTTGTTATATGCCTGCAGGTGTAAAAAAAACATTGTTCTCTTAAGTTTTTTAGTTTAGTTTTCATCAAATCTTGTTGTTGGGTGCATTTTGAGTTACAAGCTATGAGAGGAAAGGGTATAAAATTAGTTATTAAACAATTATTGGACTAGCACATATGTATGTCTCCCAAGGGTAGATATGAGAACTGGGCAGTCAGTCCTCCAGAGAATGCTCAGATTGGATGTCTGTGGTTGAAGGCATTTCCTTGGGTACACACGGCAGCCTGCAACTGATGTGTGAATTTCTGCTGATCCTTGGTTTGCTGCTTAGGCTCCTGGTGAGAGCTCCCTCCCAGGGGCTGGGGGCAGTTAGCTGTCAGGAAAAAACAGGACAGTTCTGACCAGCATGTTGGTGGTTTCTCGTGAGTATCAGACCATAAAGTCCTTTATCTAACTATGCTGCAATGCCCATTTTCATGTGCTGCTCAGCTCCTTTCCTACTTGGGTCACAATTTCTATTCATCTCATATAGATGATACCAGGAATAAAGACCTGAATTAACATTTTATCTCTGTAGGCTGAGCAGTTCTGGGTTTGTTTCATGCCTAGGAACATGCCTAGGAGCCATGTTAGGGTTGGTGATATTGATAGCTTGTGCTACTGGGTACTTTGAAAGCATAAATGTTACCTGCAACAGTGTGAAGCTCACAAAGCCTGCTTTTGTATTTTATTTTAGTTTTGCACACTCCTATTTTTCTCTGTTAATTTTTTCCACTGCTCATAACTCCCTTTGCCTGTGTTTTAAAGATAGAAATTAAGTTAGTTCAGCCACACATTTGATTTATTCAAGAATCATAGGATCAAGGGATAGTTTATGTTGGAAGAGATCTTCAAGACCATGTAGTTCCAAGCCCCATGCCATGGGCAGGGACACTTTCCTTTAGGATGTTTTGATTTGAGGGAATCATATGACTTATCTGCATTCAGTTCTGCATTCATTTCCCTCTGGCTCTGGCTACAGAATTTGGCTGCTTGGTACACATCAGTATTTCAGAGCAGCACATTTCATTCTGGCTTTACTGAAGATGAAAAATTGCTGTGGAAAATTTTCATTGTTATTTTTGGGAGATACAGACTAAGTACCATACCCTTTTCAATGATGTTGCTCTTGCCTAAGGAAGACCAATCTCCACACAAAGTCGTCCTATAGGCACAAAACAATTGCAGAAAAAACCAAAGCAGACATTTCTGGTTTATATTGGATTTTGTATGAACTGGAAAAGTCAAAAAACACTCGGTTAGCAGAAAATCAATAATAAAAGCAAAAATATCTTGAAATTACCCATAAAATGGAGCACTTTTAGTTTTCTTCTGATTCTTTGAAGAAGAGTCAAAATGAAGGAAAGAACATTAATTGTTGAGAAGAAAATTCCCTGGGGCACTGGAATTTCACAAATGCTTAGTGATTTACATAGTACAATTGCTTCTTTGGCTGGAAAGTCTTCTAAAAAATTCCATTTCTCCTGATTGAGCCACATGTTAGAGACAGGGAAAATTCACAAATTTCAAAGTGCCTTGAGAATCTGCAATATGAGCATTGTTTGATATATCCCAGACTGGAATACAGAATTTACATCGCCATCATTTTAACCTTGTTTGATCCACAATAAGCCTAGTATTTATTTGCAAAGCTAGTGAAAATGAATGTATAGAGATGTTATTTTTTATCTAAAAAAGAAAAGTGTATAACTAAATGTCTTTGAGGGACAAATAAAAATCTTGATTCTTCCACTTGTTTTTGACCATAATTATGCAGCCTGTCACCAAAACCCATTAGCTCTGAATAATTATTATTATATTCACTAGTCAAGGCTTTCTATGGTTATATAGTTCAAGAACTTCGGGAACAGTGGACTGCCCACTCCCATGAGGCTGAAACAGCTCCTCATCCATTTCAAAGACATCAAAGCCAAATACCATTTGGAAAATTTGATAATAAAATTTCCTGTAAACTGTGAGGCAGAACAAGGATTAGAGACTATCCCTTAGTGCAACATTTGTATGCAGAAACAAAGACACCCAGGTATGTTTTATGGGTTTTGTCATATTTTTAAGTAAATTGAAGTTAAATTTTGGTATCAAAAACATTTATACAAATAAAAATAAAAATGTGCACATCTTTAAACCTAACATATTCATTTATGTCATACATCTTGTGTACAGTTTAAACATACACCCACATACACTCATATATATATCTCTGTAGGTGTATTTGTATATGTGTCTGAGCTTCATCTTCATATGTATGTCTAAATGTATATTTAAGCTTTATATATTTATATATATTTGTTTAGGTGCATGTATATGCAATCTGGTATCCTTGTCCTGATAATAAGCCAAATACACACTCCAGAGTAATTTCTGAAACAATAAAATATTGGAAGATGCATTCCCAGTCCATTTATTTTTGCACTGACAAAAACACATTTTATTGTGTTACAGTACAAAATTAGTTTGATGTTTTCTCCATCACTTCACACAGTGGTATAGTTTAGTATTTATATTTAATTCTGTAACTTCTTTTTGATTGTGAAAAATGTTCAAATACTCTCATTTTGCTCCTGGCAAAATATAGTTTTAATCACAAACTGCAATGAGTAAAATGTTACAATACCTACACTAAGGTTTAGATCAAGACCTATTACACAAAATGAAAAGTACGAAATAAGATAAATGGCAGAATCCTGGGGGAAAATATGAGGTATAAATATCTTAAGTATTCTTTGGACTATAAACTCCAAGTAGAACATTTTCCTCCCCTCATTTCCACTATAATCTCACTAAAGTACATAAGTCATCTTTCCTTTCTTCTCTCCTAGTGGAACCAGCAGGTTTTCAATGATTCCTACATCCAGGCTCCAAAACAAAAATAGGCTTTTAGGGTGTCTTATACAATATTTTCTCTAAATAGTTCAGCTACTAACAAGTAATTTTGCAGACTTTTTCTGTAATAAGGGTTTCACCTCTGGAAATTGGACACAGCTAGAAAACCTTTTAATGTTTCCTGCGGCGAATGCTTATTTCTGGTGTCTGTGAATACACAAATGCTTAGCACTTACGCTGAGCTTTCATCTTTGACATGCAACGAGAACATTAACTAATTAATCTTCACAACCCCCTGAGGGATAAGTAAGCATTATCCCTGTGATGTTTTCTGTGCACACAATAAGGAGAGAAGAATGAAAATTGCTTGTGTTCATGTTCAAAATGAAAAAAAAAATACTCGTAGACTTGAAGGACAGAATTCTGCACTTTTCTAGAGTGCAGAGTTACCTGTTTTAAAGCACCTACTCACTCTGTATGGCCTTTTACTTGGTTTTCCCATCACTGTACTGTTTTCCCATCCACAACTTCAAGACAAGACTGCAATTTAGGCATGTAGTTTTTTGTTTGGTTTTGTTGGGGTTTTTTTTAGAATGTTGCAGGAAAAAAGACTGTTCAGCAGTCCTTGGCAGTGGATTTTATCTGGGTACCAGATGCTAGAGCTGTGAATATCTCAGATGCTGTTTTTCTTCTTTTAGTATTAAAGCTTATGTTCTGTTAGATAGTACCTCCATTTTTCAGAATTTTCCTGAGGCTTAAATGCTTTCAGTTGCTGACAATTCTTTCCACTAAATCATGGTGACAGACAAAAGCTGCCCTTAGTGTCCAGCCTTGTTTGCTTTGAGATTGAGTAAGAGTAGCACAATTTATTGACAGCTCTTGTGCTACCTCTCCAGATTTCAGTCCCTCATATTCAGTTAAGGACACCTCCTGGTAATGGCATATTTTTGACAGTTTAACTGAGGTTAAAGTAAGTCACTGTCTTGTCATTTGAGGATTTGGCTCTGCTATCAACTTTTAAATAAATTACCTTATCCTACCAAACACAGGGAACCATATAAACATAGAGCATATCAGGTTGGAAGGGATCCATAAGAATCATTGAGTCCAGCTCCCTGAAATGCTTCCTAAATGCTTTCCATGAGAAAGTACATGGTTGATATACTCTATATGGTCATGCTAGTCAAGAGCAGGGAAGGAGTATATTCCTGCTTACTCAATTTATTTGGGATTTAAGAGTCAGCTGGAGAGACAATTCCCAGCCTGAGTGGCAGAGTCTAGCAGAAAAGTAACTGGGGATGAGTCAGAGCCCTTAGCTAAAATTTTCAAGCTGTATATAACAACTTCATACATCTCAGCTGCCTACAGAGACAGAACACAGAACTTCATCCAAGCTGCGGTCACTGGTTTTTGTAAATGCTACATAAGGACATAAATACTACAGAAAAATAGTTTAAATTTCTTTAAAGAAAATTTTACTATGCAATTTTAACCAAAGGCTATTTGTTCCACTCCTCTCACAGAATTATCTCTTGTTTCCTGACATAAGTGGCTAAGCCAAAAAGTGCTACTATATCCCATAGTGTATGTGTAGTTCCAGTGAAGCAATCTAACTGGCAGCAATTTTTCACATCCAAGTCATGTGTACTTAAAATCAGGATTACACAAAGTTTTAAAGAAATGTAAGGAATTAGTTTTCTTTACTGACTTAGAAGTAGATGAGAAAACTAGGGGGGGGAAAGTAATAAATTAATTTAGAGGATGAACTCCAGACCCCTATGATCAAAAACCTTGACTCACAGCTTGTGTTTTTACTATGGTAAACATCATCAACCAGTCAATTTTTACAGTAAACCTTTAGGCCTGTTGTTGGACAGATGACAATTCCAGCAATAGTAGTAGATAAGTATCCAACCAAGCACTCAGGTTAGGTGCTACTGGAGCTGTTTTCTTCTGTAGCTAGGTTTAACAGCACTCCTCAGCACAAGCAAAGAAGCCCAAAGCTGTGCAAAGGTGCTATTTAAACAGCCCTTGCTTTGTTGCTCCAAGTCATTTTCAGTCATTTCCAACTGTATATTTAATAGCAAGGAGACAGCAGACAGTAGCTTCCCTAAATTATTCATTTCAGCACTGCGAAATATCTCTCAAGATTTCAGGGCTTGTGTTTTGTGGTGTTAATAATTCAGAGCTGCTGGAGAAGCAAAGCTTGCCAATTTAGTGCTTATCTTTTGTTTCCTCAAAAATATTACACTTCTCTGTCTTGTCCTGATAGTTTATATGATCCAAACCTCAGCTTTCTCACATTCTTACCAACAGAAGTAGGTGACATTTGACAGAAAGAAATTCTTGCGTTCATTTGCACCCTTTTGGATTCAGCATCCAGAGTGTCCCCTTATTTCCAAATATCTTGGAAAATAAATAAATACTACCCTCTGGTGTTTTCCATTTGTAAATATTGTTATGGTATTTATGTTTATTTGCTTTCATCCCTAAGTGTTAAAATTCACCTATTGGTGAGGATTGTCAACTTTTATTCAATCTGGAAACAGAAGAGCAAGGACATAGAAACATGAACTGCAGCCTGCTGAATGCAAAGCATCTCAAATTCACACAAAAAACCCCACCCTTACTAAATGCAGTCATATTTTTAAACTGCTTTTAAATGTTGTGTATAAATAATATATTTATTTTGCAGTAATATTGTGTTAATTCTTCCATATTCGAAACATGTGGGGCTTCCACTGGTCACAGATATTGAAGGAATATGTTATGTGCTCATGTTCTCTGATTTGTCATGTGTAACATATATTGGAGCCTAATGTACTATTAAAAAGGGAAAATCTTGGCTCCCTTAGCACCACCCTATATAAATGTTGGATGAACCACTGAAAACAGTTCTCTGAAGAGTGGTTAACTAAGGGCTGGGTGATCAAACCTGTGTCTCAAACCACAGCCTTGTAACTGCAAGCAGAAAGAGTGGGGTTGCACACACGTGCATGTACAGGAGTGTAGCATTATCTTTTGTCTAACATTAAGGGTGTTTTGGTTTGTGTTTTTTTTCTTGTTTTTTTTTTTTTTAATTTATGACATGCAGTAGCACCTCTGTGCAGAGAGCTCTGAACTCATCAGCTGATAAAATCCAGTGGGAGCTGCTGATGTGTCTTTTCCCAACACCAGCAATGTGTACCTGATCTAAAGAACATCTTTCCAGAGGTGTATGAAATCTCACTCTAAAGACTCTGAGTGGAAATATCTGTATTCTTCTGTAGACAGTTAGTTCCACTTTTATTTGCCATCATGAAGAGGAAATTTTTTTCCTTTTTGATTGATGTCATTTTACCCTTCCAGCTTTTGAACTTTTGTGAACATAACTATCAAAACAGATTTTTTTCCTCCTGACAATCTCTTTTGTCATTGAAGATATTTAACAGAATTAACATATTTAACACAATTAACATGTGACTTTGATTTTTGATCATCACACTCAGCACACAGGGGGACACAAATGAAATAAGAAATGTAAAATAAAGCTAATTAGAGCAGAGTCTTTCTTGCTTGAGGTAGAATTTGATCAATATGTCAAAAATTTATAATGTCTTTTTCCCAGTAGGAAATTTGGACTTTATATTCCACTGATGTGAAGTTACCATTCTTTGTCTTGTGAAGTACAAACCCCAAGCTTTATTTACATCATCTCTACAGTGAAACATCAAAGATTCAGATTCCTTAAAAAGTCTTGAGAATAATTTGGAGAATAATGAGAAAAACTTCCTTATGATAAAATATTACCTTATTTATATTTGCTTAGCTTTCAGTTTCCAGATCCTCCATGTCCCTCTCTTGACTGTTTCCTGGTTGCCATGTTATTATATTTGTAAAATGCATTAAAAATAGTAGTATTCTGAATCTGGATTCTCATATTATTTTAAAGAAAAAACACATAAAATCATAAGATGCAAGAAAGATGTTAACATAAGGATGTTTTCCAGGCTTTCTCATCAAGGCATGTGTTGAAGACAGCTGGATTTAAGACTTGAACGAAAAAAGAAAAGAACAAAAGGAAACTGAATAAAAATACAGAACTTCCTCCCTTAAAACTAGATTATTTTTCCAAATTCTAATTTTAAAATTTTACGTGCCTTAAACCAGTTGTAAAATTAATTGAGACACATGCACAGATACGTAGTTTTCTCACACATTGCTTACATGCACGAAGCCTTTTCCACATGGCACAGCTGAAGTACGAAATCGTTTTCAGTACTATCACAACTAGACATGAGCACCAGAGACAGTCATGGGGAGTCATCAATTTTCCTCTCTCTTGATGTGTCTTGGTGACACTTTCAGGCTGCTAAATACATTTTAGGTAGATAAAGTAAGATGGATGACACTCCATGCAACTTCCCAAAAGGCAGCGTGTTGGAAGCAGTGGTAGGGAAGGGCCTGGGTTCCTCAGCATTTTCCCTCTCATCCTGTCAGCTCACATCCACACCAGGGATGTCTTCTGTCTGGCAAACCCTTGCTGTAGAGCTGGATGTTAGTTAGGTTTCGTATAGAGTCACCTAGGGAGAATGCAAATTCTGACAAGATGAAGAAAAAAGACCAGTGGAGAAGCAAACTCAGCTCCAACCTTTCAGCTACAGCTGTTCAGAAAATCTCATTTCAGTAGTTTTCTCCCTGGGCTGTGCATCTGGTCTGATGCCTCTAATTCATTCTCCCCATGCTGTCCCAGTCCTTACTGGAGTCATGGAGAGCATTCCCAGCAAATTTCAGCAGTGGGGCTCTGCTGGAATCAATCAGGCACCCTACATCTGAGGGGGATTTGTTGCATGTAAGATATGTATGTATGTCAGGGATAATGTAGGATGAGCAAAAGGCAAATTCATCTGCAGCCTTTTTTCTCCTTTTAAATTTATCTAAAGCATCTGTTTGTTTACTTGATGTTGTACACAATTAACTGTGTTTTGAAGGCTTCAGCAGTGCACAAAAGGGAAGGAGTTTCCACATTCACTCTGAATTTCTTTGTTGACTTTGTGTTTTACCTTTGCAGGAAAAAAATATTTAGGGCTTATTTCCAAATATTTAGGGCACAGTACGAGAAATTCCAAACCATGAAGCTGATAGTTCTGTGACAAAATCCCCAGGAGGTGTGGCAACTGTAGTCATTAACGTTTTTTTCATTCATTGAGTTATTTGAAAATGGAACTGTTTCCTCCTGGTTTTGCTACAGGAATATAGAAGAACAAGATACTTTAATTCCCTTCAAAGTGGGAGGACCAATTTTCACCAATTTTGGGTGAAGTGTCCAGTGCTAAAAATCATAGTATATATTCACAGATGTCATGGTAATGACCTTAGTTGTTCAGGAGGCTCAGATGACTCAGAAACACAAGGATTGACTTTTTCACAGTCTCAATTTCATTATTATTCAGAACATACCAATGTCTAGCATCATTTTCACCGCCTCTTTCCTTACAGACTTTCCAGACCTGTCACCAATATTGTCCACTTTCCTTTAGGGAGATAAACTTTATGACAGGTTTAGATTTCTAGATAAATTAACCAGAATATGGTTTTTAACTGCCTAATTTCCAACAATTGTCCAAAGAGAGCAATTCCTTTGCTTTCTGCTCCCAATGAAACTCAAACTTTATCTCAGAGTAGGTGAACATACAGCCCCATATCCTTCCCAACACCAGAATCTAATATAAAGTTTTACAGAGAAAGAAAAGTTTTTTTTCCATTTTGACAACCAAAATAAATATGATACAGGCTTTATTAAATTGCACAAATCCTGCAACTATAGTGAAATTAATGTAAATTTGTAAATTATTTAGTTTAATAAAATAAAATTGAATGGCATGGTTATGAGTCCAAAGGTAGGGAAATAAGGGAGTTGTCTCAGTTTCTCTTTTATTATTAGTTTTGGTGATGACTGAGAAGCTGAGAAGCACACTGGAGTTGACTCTGCTCAGTGCTGGCAAAGCTCCCACATTCAAACATTGTGAGATCATACACAAGAGTGAATTTTAAGCTACAGAAAAGTGTAGGTGGTGACAAGAAGGTTAATAGAGAAGGAAGGGTGAAAACACAAGCCAAATTATGGTTGAAAGAGGAAGTATTTAGCAAGAATTGGAGGATAGTTGTATAATAACATAATTAACCTGTGGAACTCCCCACCAAAGAGGAGAAATAGGATTAATTACATCCAAACAGTAATAGCTGGCATAATTTCACAGAAGAACAAACACATAGATTAAAATCAGAAATAGGTTGAAGCACTCAGTAGGCACTAGATGGGATAATGAAGGAATGTCTCTCTTATTATGACAGAACATCTAGACACGTTAACAAGAGAAAGGCTATTGTAAAGAACTTGACAAAGAAATTAATTTGACCCTTCTTAAAGAAAGATAAACTACTTTTAAAGAGTTGTGTGAACCACGCTGAAATGATTGGCCTTTGCAGAAAAATAGGGCAAATTGAAGTTAGCAATTTCTTCATTGCAACCTAGCTTTACTGTGGCTATAACATTCACTAGAGTGAGAACTGTGCTTACTGAGGTTGAAAATAAAAATAAAGAAATGACATTTTTATAAACTGTAATTTTAGACTCTTTGTAAGACCTAGTTTTAGTTAAGAATGCACTGTACAGTGAAGTTTCAGCACTATTATAACTATTGTTATATAAGAATGAGTGCTGAAATGTGTAGGAAAAAAGGTATTTTAATCACTCAGAAGAATTGCATTCTAATACATGGATCAGAGGTACCTAGAAAACTTTTATTTAAAGTGGATTAAAGAGGACACACATTTTTATAGAATTTTTCCTCAGTTTGGATAATGACTATTTCTGTCCTTACAAGTCCCTGCTAAACTAAACATTTCTGTTACCATTACAAAGTATAACTTCGTCTCTTATTTCCCCTTTAGTGAAGCCTGGGAGTTTATTTCTTTGGTATGGTTGATCCTGCCAGGAAAAGTAAAAGGTGTTAATTGGGCAGTATCTAATCTGCTGATCTAGAGCAAGATGTTTTAGAAAAATACAAGTTGCAGCTTAAGTCCTCCAAAGAATTTCCTGAAGTGTTTGATGTGAAAAATTATTTGAGAGTCTTTGCAAGAAGACATGTGAAGGACAAGGAACAAAGTCCATGTTCTGCAGCACAGCCTGATGTCACATCACAGAAAATGGATGTTGTCATGGCATAAGGGCAGTGCTGTATTTCATAATTCTGAAAATAGCTCTTTGTCATAAAAGTGGAATGGTTAAAAAAAACTGGAAG
The DNA here is from genome assembly GCF_047830755.1 of Zonotrichia albicollis. NCBI lineage: Eukaryota > Metazoa > Chordata > Aves > Passeriformes > Passerellidae > Zonotrichia > Zonotrichia albicollis. The sequence continues at coordinate 10,271,557 of NC_133860.1, forward strand.
AAGTTAAAAAAAAAAAAAAAAAAAAGAAGAAGAGATAAATGGTTCCTATTTTAGAGCCTTAGCAGAAAAACTGGAACCTGAGGAATGTTGACTTCTCTGTCTCCCCATTTCATTCCATAGCAGCTGGCAGCAGATTCCTGAGTGCACAGAGCCAGTACAGCAGTACCAACTTGTGTCTTTGGATGGCAGCAGCATCCTGAGGACATGATTCAACCCGAAATGCCCTGGCTTGTACCAATTTCACACTGCTTGGATGCTGCTGGCCTCTAGGCTGGCTGAGAACACACCCATCTGAAATTATGGTGGTGTTTGGGAGGCCTGGCAGGAACATGGGGACCTCATTTCATGGGATTCAGGGGGACAAGGAGCCAAGTCTTGTCCCGTTATCAGTCTGATTCCCAGAGCACAAAAACAGTTTTGTGGTGATTTATCTTCATAAGTGATTATCACTTTTGCAGCGATATCAGTATTAGGTCCCAATCAAAATATTCCTACCACCTTCAATTCTGCCTGGAGCATGAAATAAATGTTAATAATAAGATATTAAAAAAGCAAGAAGATCAATACTTCAAGCATTGTTAAAGAAACAAAAGTTATTGCCGTAATGTTACTAAAAAGGTGTTTTCAACAGTGCCTTTTTTTCCCCTTCCCTTGCTCAAATAATTGTTTTTGTAGCTTGTCTCCTTCAGGTCAAATCATAATATTTCTCCACTTCCACTTCACTTCTTACTTGGTGTGGACAAGAGCAGAGGTTTAAAAGGTCTTCACAAAATTAGTTCTGACCTGAGTTTAACAGGAGAATAACGATAAGCTTTTAACAGGCTTCAGGCACACCTTGAAGAAATTTGTGCCCTTGTATTTCAACACCTAGGGTTTATAAGCTAGCTGCAGATCTGATAAAAATCTAACTGTAAAATAAGCCTTAATAAAATAGGCTTACTCCAACACCAGGAAAATCTCAATGTTAAAACAAAGTTTGAAAGGTCTGTCTACTTCAAATAATACTAATAAAAAATATATGTATTTGTAATTTAATGTTTAATTGGAACTTTTATGAGCAGTACATGATGGCAATGTTCCTAAAGCCTACATTTTTCAGAAGCTATTTTCTGAAGAAAGCATTTCAATGCATCATTTTTATATAGCCAGAGTGTGTTGTGTCTCATTATGGCAGAATGGAGCTTTGCTTTCATGCATTTTTAAAAGAGTCTATAGTAAACATAAAGAAGTTACAAAAATATTTGTATTGGCTCTCTAAATCAAAACCAGGGTCCATCCATAAAACTAACTGAATTCTCTGCAGCCTTTGAAGCTCCTGCAGCTTCTGAGCTAAAGCTTCGTGGCAAATTCTTGCTATGTCCCACCGTGGGCTGACTCGACCAAGCAAACACAAATCTCTAAGAGGGATTATTTTATTCCTGTTAAGAACAAAATAGCTCACCTTGATGCCAATATCCCATCCACTGTATTAATACAGATCAAAAACAAGAAGGTCAAGATCTGAGGCTTTAAATCTCCCAGCAAAACAGGCTAAGAGCTCAAGGAAAAGTTCTCCCTCTGGCTCAGCCTAATGTCTTTTTGAAAACATTAAACTAGCAGCAAGAGGGAGACTATGAGGAAATAAGGACAAAAATTCCACTTTGAATTATGGTGAACTATGATAAAATGTTTCTTCACACATGGAAATAGGGCTGGCAACAGAACTTGCTGTTTTTACTGTAAGACAACACTCATTTCCTCAACTTAGAGACAACTGGAAGGACAGTAAATGCATTTAAACTTCAGATCACTGGTGTACAATGATTTCTCCGTTGCCATGGTGAGGAACAGATGACCTAAACAGAAGAACAAGTGGTGTCAGGCAACAACTTTCAAGTGAAAAAATTGAAAATTGCTGAAAGGATGCTTAAAGGCATTATCAGGAATGTTTGTGTTCTAGTGTTAATCACTGAATCTTGAATGATTTAATAGGAAATAAAGACTCCTTTAAAGACTTTTTAAACCAGATTTTGCAGAAGACAGTTTGCCTTTTGATCTTTCTTTTTTGAGAGAAATGTGAACCTACCCTTTTTAAAGCTGTTTGAATGCAATGCATGTCCATAGCTTTTACAAACTTGAGGGGATCATTAAGCTGGCATGTTAAAGTATATTAGGATAGGATTCAGAACTAGATTAGGAGGTAAAGACAGTCGTCTTCTTGAGAGGCATTCTTAGCTCCCAATGATTTAGTGGAGATACTTTTAATGCACACATAAATGTGCTGTAATTCCAAGGTTAATCTCATCCACCAGAGCTTGATTGAGCAGCCTCTGTGGAGAATCCCAGTGGGCTTCGAGAATAAAGAAACCCAGCAAATATTTGTGATTCTTTCAGAAGGAGGCAAGCAGGTTATCTGTAATACATCTCACTTCTGTTAGGTACACTGGACAATTTAAAACCCTCCTGGGAGTCCCCACAGCTTGGTGGGCAGATGCCCCACTGCTGTGGGGTGTGGAGCGTGAGGAAGTGATGCAGAGTTCATTGGTCCTGGCTTTGTGGCGTCCCAGCTCCCTTTTTGGGCTCAGGACCACTCACAATGGAACAATAAGAACACACCAGAAAGATGATCCAGTCCAAGGCATCAGGACCTGCTCTGCCACCACCTCTCTGTAAATCATAAATTCTTGCAATCATTTAGGTTGGAAAAGATGTCTAAGATTGAGCCCAACTATTAACCCAGCACTGCCAAGCCCACCATCAAACCACATCCCTATATCCACACATCTTTTAAATCCCTACAGGGGTGGGGACTCCATCACTGCCCTGGACAGCCAGAGCTTGACAGCACTTTGGGTGAAGGAATTTTCCCTAATACCTAACATAAACCCCTCCGGGCACAACTTGAGGACATTTCTTCTCATCCTACCCCTCTAAATAAGTGGTTGCCAGCTGGCACATAGAAGAAAGGAAAATTATCGATGCACATCTTTCTCTTTTCACACATGTACATTCATCCTTAAAAAAAAAAAACAAAAACCAAACCACAAAAAAAAAAATAAGCAAAAGGTAAACCAGAAACAAAAAAAAACAAACAAAAATCCCAACAAAACCACAAAAAAACCCATAAAAACCAAAGAAACAAACCCCCCCCCAAAAAAACAACAAAAACAACAACAAAAAAACAAACAAACAAAAAAAAAGCCCTAAAACCAGGCCCACCTCATACATTATTTTAGTCAGAGTAAACTTCTGGTCCAGTTTTATGGTCATACTTACAAATTTTGGAGCTACCTTTTTTGGTAGTTCAGGGTTTTTAAGAGGAATTCTTTGTTTCCACTAATCTTTTATTTATCAGAATTCCATCTGAAAGGTTCAACAGAAGATTAGACTGACAGTGAAACAATATAACTCAATCTGTATAAAAATATGTCAAACGTGTGAGAGGAGCAAACAAAAGAAATGGCTTTTTGAAAATATGATTTTCCCCTTGGGAGAAATCCATCACCCTTGCAGGTCCTTTAAGCAGTGAGGCAGAGTGTGGTTCAATAAAGCTTTTTGTTATAGTAACATTTACCATGCACTGATATTTAGTAAACTTTTTTGCTTTCCCTACAGGCAAACTGCTATTAATATGACAGCATTCATATGCAAATAAACATCAAATGTAGAAATAAAAATATATAAAAGTCTTCCCCTTTCCAAAGGTTTCTTAATAAAAATATTTTATTTGCACACCTCAATTTAATAGCATAATCTAAACACCATTTAACAGGTGAGAGTTTTGGTGGGTAAGGTCCAATTAAGTTCCTGTGTTATAAAAGTATTAATGTGCAGTGTTGAGTTGGAGACATCAAATTATATCCTGCATAACACTCTGCAACTTAAACATACCTCAGAACATCCTGGTGTTAGAAATATATTGCAGTCAGGGTTTGCTTGTTTCAATTTATTAGTAAATAGTGATCTTTTTCTTTGCTGACATCTGCCACAAGAGGGAGAGATGAACACAAAATAAGCCATTAAATCAATTCTACAAATTTGAGATATCTAAAATAAATGTTGTGATAGATTTAATTATAGGACATGGTGCTGCTTTGAAAGACTGACATTTACGAAAAATAAAAACCAAAAATGAAATACAACATTATGGCTCTGCAATGTAGTATGTAAGATGAGGATGTCAAGCATTATCTGAACTTGCCATGTCCCTCTAAAAAATAACGTGTTTTTTCTGAGGGCATGATAATTGCATTCTCACAGGGTGCAGGATTTAACTCAATGTCCTACCAGCACTGTTGTGGATTACACCACAGGAAACAGAGGCAAATAAATTTCTTCTCTCTCTTCCCCTGGAAATTAAAGAAGGTACAGCCCAGCATCTAAAGGGATGAAGCAAAGTCTTAATTGACTGCATCCTGGAAGAGAGAAGGGATTTGCTATTGCTGAAATATATGTACCCTTGGATACCCTGCCCCTAGATAAAACTTGAAATAAAATACTCTGAACTCTAAGGGTTCAGACTTTCTGAGTTAAAGGTCTAGATAATGTGAAAAAAGGTATTATTTTATCTAAGAAGAATTAATAAATAAAAACAATTTGTGAGAAGCTGCTGTGCTGTACTCTGCCCTCACCCTCACAGACTCGTTTCATATACAGTTTACTGCTGGGTAAGACCTTCTCTCGAGTTCTATGACTGAAAGTGGACAAAGCAGACTGCTCCGGAGGAGAAGAGCAGCCTTCTAAAAAGAGATAAAAATAACTCAGGATTGTGAGAAATTGTCTGACAGAGACAACAGGAGAATCTGATAGCGAGGTTTGCAAGGTAAGGCCATAGTTTATGACCAGGCTCATGATATCTGCCCATTATAAAGCAATTTTATTCACATTTATTCAGTTTTCTCCCAGCATCATGATTCTCATTCTACCTGTCTAAATCAAAGTTAATCTTTTCTTCAGCTTTAGAAGACACTGGGCTGAGCAACTAAAGATGGAGGCTAATTGTTATTTTTTGTTATTAATTCGACATGGTAACAACACTCAAAAGTGTTGATGAATGGTAACAACACTAAAAAAACACTCAAAAACTACTCCTATTCCAGGCTAAGAGCCCTGTAAATAGAAAGAGGGAACAGCTTCCAGGTTTTCTCCTGAGGACTATCATCATTCATGTAATTTGTCCAGAAATGAAGCCATGCCCTCCAGTATCCACTTTTTGACTGCAGTTATTGGTAAGCACTTTCCTAATGTGATAAACACTTTATTTGAGGAAAAAAAACCAAAAAAAACAAAAAAAAAAAAAAAAAAAACCAAAAAAACAAAAACAAAACAAAAAAAAAAAAAAAAAAACAAAAACAAAAACAAAAAACAAAACAAAAAAAAAACCAACCAAAAAAAACCAAACAAAAAACCAACCAACCAAACAAAAAACAACTAACAAAAACCCAACAGCTCCAAGTTCTCTCTTTCTAGCAAATTAATTAGTCCTGCTTTTCAGCACAAAAAGAGAGGTCTGGTCTAATTTTTGTTGTCTTTTTCGTCCCCATGGTTGGTGAAGTAAGGTGTGGCAGCATCAAGGATGCTATTCTGCTATTCTGCTTCATCTGTGGCAGAGCAAACTGGTAGATGGACGCAAAAAAGTTGTGATTTAGCCTCTCCTTCATCAGTCACCACCAAAAGTTCCATTTAAGGAAAAAAAAGACATTTTTCTCTAGTTTCCTATAATCCTTTTCCAATAATGAACATTTCCCTTCATATTTCCTGGTCACAACAGCTGTAATTTCCATGGGCTCTGATACATCTTTAAAGGAACAGTCTTACCAAATTTGTAGTTCTAAAATGCATTTTTGCTTACTGGGGCTGCTTTTAATTGGTATTCTGCTAAATAATTTTGTTATTTTGAATGCAAACCTCACACATATGTTGTCAAATTCTTGCCAATTGCTCTCTGTCTCTATTTTTCATCATCTTCAAATACACATTCTGCCATTTGCAGATTCCCTCCCAATCTTTTATGCTGCCATGAGACAGAGACTTTGTTTCCCTTGATATAATACTTTTTTTCTCCAGTAAGAATTTTTCATAATTGGCAGCAGTAGTTCAATAGTCATCAACTAAGTGATTTTTTCATCATTTTAAATAATCTTCAGTTTTCTACAATATGTTTTTTTTTAAATGGATTTAGCAAACAATTGTTAATGAGAATTTATGTTCTTGTTAAAACCAGAATCGCTTGAAACTACATTTTTTTGTCTATTCACAGCAGCTTCAAAGTCAGTCTAAGACCTTCAGTCTTTTGATAATTTCCATTCAGTACCTATCTTTAGAAGTCTATGAGTTGTCTATATAAATATGGAAGAGTTTAGGTGAATTCTTGTGGAAAAGGATTCAAAAATTGATTAAATACAGTGAATTATTTCTTTCCAAAGACTTATTGAGTTAATCAAATGCACTGTCTAATAAGAGGGTATGTAGGGGTTTTATCATAATACAGGATTACAGAATATTTTGAGTTGGAAGAGATCCCCAAGGATTCTTTCTCTCTTTTTTTGTTTTTTTTTTTTTGTTTCATTACAGTTTACTTAAACCCCCCATCCTATGAAATGGAGTTTGGAATATCTCTCTTTTCTACTTTACTTCCAATTCAATATTTACTACTAACATTTTGCTCTGATGGAGACAATAAAAAGACATGAAGGAAAGAAGTGAAAAATTACCTAGTACAGCAGTTGGGATTAGAAGATCATATAAAGAGAAATACATTTTGTATTACTGTTTACCCATGGGATTCATCTAAGTAGATGAGAAATAAAGCAGATTTTTTTTTTCAAATGAGCAAGGGACTCTGTTTTATATGTGTATCTTTATTTTTAATTTAAGCTGCATTGAGGAATTTCCTAGATATAGGAAGATTTTTAATAAATAGTTAAAGGTTTTAAATGAAGAAAAATAAAAAATAAATATTTTGCTAAAAATAAAGGTAAGAAGTGAAAACCTAGGACTGCTTTTTGGTATGAGCTTTTGTTTGGTTTTTTTTTGTTGCTTGGTTTGGTTTGGTTTGTAGTTGGATTTTTTTGTGAAGGAAATATAAGTTTAGAAGATTCATCATTTTAATTCATTGCATCAAAATCAGCAGAAATTTGTCCGACAGTGAGGTAAAGACATAGAAATGGATAAAGTAGGGTGGACAAGATCAACTGAACACAATGTCCTGCAAAATTTCCCATAATGCAACCATATGTTTTATTTTTCATTTTTGGTACTAGAGGAGTTTAGAAGTTGACCCATGGCAGTGGCTGAGCAGATTTTACTTTTTCGTGAAAGGCAGATGCTGAAGGGCTGTGCCACATTGTGAGCTTACCACAAAGTTTGCTGTTTGGTCCAATATCTCACAAAAAAACCCTCTTTTAACTCAGACACCCTGACTTAGACTGCATAGAGACTCCCCTGAGCCAGAAAAATAATATTAAAAATGCACAATAAGATCATCAAGCTGTAAAACATCCACTTTGAAACAATGTCTCTTATCTCCGCCAAATCTAAAGGTCTCACTTCAAAAAGGCAAAGTAGAGGTAAAGGGCAGCAGGGAGGGAGAAAATGTTTCTGTGGAAGAAGAACACTTCACCGAAGGAAATTAAATGGATGATGGAATGTCGCAGGGCAGTGTGGCCCTGGAGAAGAGCACAGATCAATGTTTCCAGATGTAAACCAGAAAGTTAGCTCCTAATAGGCGTGCATATCCAACTACAGTTTTGAGAGCTGCTCTTTATTCCTTTCTTTTTTTTTTATTTAAGCGTTTCAGCGACTGTGTGAGAAATGCGCCGGGCTTTGAAATAACATCCCTGTGCGAAGTAAATTTCAGCTCTGGTATTTGCATAATGGCTACTTTAAACATATTAATATGCCATGGAAATCAAACTGTCAAGTGAGAGAAAAAATAGCATACAGGTGACATAAAAAAGTGAACAGAGTGAACAGGAAAGATACTGAGATTTTCCCAACAAATTAATATTTAATAAGCTACTTACATTGATTATGAATGAGCTGCAAAATTTGCAATTTGCAAACTTACTTTTGTTTTCCAAATAAGCCAAGAAAAATTAAAGTTTTCATTGCGGGGTGACACAATGTCATGGAAGAAAAAGAAGTATCTTAATAAGGATAAAAATAATATCTATATCTTCAGCACACTAGCGTTTGACAAAATACTCATATTCTTGTATTTTCTTTGTTATAGATTGTGTGGAAATCTGCAGGAAATACTTTCTGAAAGAGAAGTATTATTGCAATTGCTGTATACGGGCCTTCCACGTTTGTTACAAGAGCTTTGAAAGGCTCACATAATTAGTGTTTGTAAATCATGTTAGTATAATCAGAATGCAATTACAGAATTGCAAAGTGCTATTATTACTATTAATATTATTATTGCTATCGCATCAACACATCCATTAAAGGCATACAAGATCACATTGTAATTAAATATGAATCTTTTTGACATATGAACAAACCAATTCAGCTTTTTATGTTGCAATTGATTATGAGAGCTGGGATGGACAATGAAAGGCCTTTTGGATTATTATGCTGCATATTTTTATGGAAACTTCTCACATATTGAGTGGAATAGTGCTTACAGTTTATTCATGCACTCTACTGATAGAAAAAAATGGTGCTATCTTCACAGTTTATGAAATAGAACTTTTATCCACACCTATTTTAAGAGTCAAAAGTACAAGTACAATCTTATCATCCTCATTTTATTTGTATATGTCCAATTATGTAAGTTTGTAGAAGATTATTTAACTGTGGCATTCTTAAGGACGTAGAATTTTGATGTGAGTGCCATGTCACAAAACAACCTGTTTCTTTACAACCTGCATTTTCCAGTCCTTGATCTTGAAAAAATCGGCTCTTTTGAAGAGATTATGTCTTTGGCCAGATTAAACTAACGGCAACATCAATATTCCAGCCCATCTCTGTTTGTGGTCACCAGCAGTAAAAGTCAACACAATGGGATATGCATGCATCAGTGCTTGAGGCACAGAATTGATTGATATGAGAGCTGCCCCCAGAGTATTTCCCTTCCCCAAGGCAAGATTGGCTATTTCTACATCATTTCTGATGGACATCTGTCTAATTTGTTTTTAAAGACACTTGATGTTGTGAAATCCAAACCCACTTTTTTATTCTGCAATCTATTTGGGATTCTTATTACTTATGATGATGTCGCCAATTATAAGAAAAAAAAAACTACTGTACTTAATACTGAAGTAAAGTTACCTTTGCTATAATTTAAGGTTGCAGCTACTTTCCTCCACCAAGGGTATTCTAAAATCTAGGGTTTTATCTACAGAGCTGCTGTTTAAGTCAGTCATGACCCATCTTCTACATATGGTGTCTTCTTCCCACCAGTTTTTATTGAACAGCATGGTGGGGTTTAGCATCAGTTTGGTAGCTGAATGCCATTATTCTCTTCTGACAGACTAACTTTTTAACTCAGTGTGATCATAACTATTATTATACAAACTTTGTCAGATGCATCAAGCATTTAGGCTTCCTGCACCCAAGGGAACCTTGAAGAATTTCTCAGAAGTAACATACATTTCTTTGACTTGCTTGTTTTCAATAAATCCTTGATGGATGCTGATCATCTCCTTATTCCTTTGTGGTTTTATGTGTCACTGCTTGTGTGCTCCATCATTTTCCTTAGAACTTAAATTACAGTGACTGACAATGCCCAGTTTACATGTATAAGAAAAAATACATTCTCAAATAAATAGGGGTACTTGTATTTATATTTCCAGACATTCTCAGACTTAATGACAGATTAGATTTCTTATAAAGACAGAAAGATTTCTTACATACTGTCTTAAATATATTTGCTTTGACTGAATAATTTAACTTTTTCTGTCCCTTGTATATTATTCCATTGACGCTTGAGAAATGTGTTTCCTACCATTTAATCAAAAAACTGAAAGTTTTTTTTCATAGCATCACAGAGCAACAGAATCATTAATGTTGCAAAAGAGCTCCAAGATCATTGAGTCCAACCTGTGACTGTATATCAGCTGGTCAACCTGACCAAAGCATTAAATGATATGCCAGGGGTTTCTTGAACACACCTAAGGATAGTGATTTCTACCTGGGCTGCCTGGGCAGCCCCTTTCTAACACTTAGCAACCATTTCTGTGAAGAAATTCTCATGCTGTACAACCTGAACTTCCCCTGGTGCAACTTAAGGCCATTTCCTCTTGTCCTGTTTCTAGTTTCCTGTGAGCAGACCCCAATCTCCACCTGGCTGCCCCTCCTGTCAGGAGTTGTGCAGGGACAGAAGCTCCCCCTGAACATCCTTTTCTCCAGGATGAGTCCACCCATCTCCCTCAGCCACTCCTTGTATTACTTGGTCTCTAGATCCTTCCCCAGCTACAGCCTCTCTTTTGAATAGTGAGAAGGCCAAAACTGAGCACAGGATTTGAGGTGTAGCCTCACCTGTGCCAACAATTGAGGTTCAATCACAGCCCTGGTCCTGCTGGACACTTTACTATGATAAGAGTCAGGAAGCAATTGGCCTCCTGCCCCCCTGGGCACCCTGGGCCCGTGTCCAGCCCCTGGCACCAGCACCCCCAGGGCCTTTCCCAAAGGGCCTTTCCAGCCCCTCTGCCCAGCCTGGTGCTGCAGGGAATGGTGAGACCCAAAGCAGGACCCAGCTCTTCTCCTTGGTGCCCCTCACGCCATTGGCCTCAGGCCATGGATCCAGCCTGCCCAGACCCCTCTGCAGAGCCTTCCTGCCCCCAGCAGATCCACACTCCCACCCAGCCTGGTGTCCTCCATGAATTTACCATGGGTAGACTCCATCCCCTCATCCAGATCCCCAGTAAAGATTTTAAACCGGGCTGACCCAGCACTGATCCCTGGGCACAGCATGGGGACAGCTCCCAGCTGGGTGTGGGCCCATCCCCAGCACCCTTGGGCCAGGCCCTCAGCCCAGAGAGGATGAAGCTGCCCCCAGTTCCCAGCCCAGAGAGGATGAAGCTGTCCCCAGTTCTCAGTCCAGAGAGGATGAACCTGCCCCCAGTTCCGAGCCCAGAGAGGATGAACCTGCCCCCAGTTCCCAGCCCAGAGAGGATGAAGCTGCCCCCAGTTCCCAGCCCAGAGAGGATGAAGCTGTCCCCAGTTCTCAGTCCAGAGAGGATGAACCTGCCCCCAGTTCCGAGCCCAGAGAGGATGAACCTGCCCCCAGTTCCCAGCCCAGAGAGGATGAAGCTGCCCCCAGTTCCCAGCCCAGAGAGGATGAACCTGCCCCCAGTTCCCACCCCAGAGAGGATGAACCTGCCCCCAGTTCCGAGCCCAGAGAGGATGAACCTGCCCAGGCCCTGAGCTGCAGCTTTTCCAGGAGATGCCCTGGGAGATGGAGCCAAAGGCTTTGCTGGGGTACAGGCACAGCCACAGCCTGTCCCTCACCCAGCAGGCAGGTCACTGCCCATCACAGATCAGGCTGCTCAGGCACGACCTGCTTTTTCTAAACGCATGTGAAACTTTTTGGCGAACATTTTTAATCAAGAATGACATATTGCGTCCTGGCTGTCTTCAGCTATCTGTAATTTCTTACCCTCCTTCAGAGGACTTCCTCTTGGTATACTGTCTGTAGCTCAATAATCAATTCATTTATTTTGCTTTTGTGTTTTCATTTATCTCCACACAGTCATTAAAGACCTCCATATTTGTTTCAACTTTGTTTCCGTTTTCTACATATTTTGTTTATTCTTATGGTTTAGGTTATTGATGAGCCAAATAGAATTTCAATTTTTTAATCATTCCTCAAATTTCATAGTAATATCTGAGTAAAAATTTATTATTCTTTATAAAAATTTCCTTACATTTACATATTTTCCTATTTTTTTAATCTCTCCCTATTTACAAAGTTTAACAAAATTCCACTTGAAAAAACCCCCAGAAATTCAGTTTCCTTTTAATTGTCTACCTCAAGTACAAATGTTTTAAATTTTCTATTACCACTAAGTATTTGGATGTTCTTGCCATTTACTTACAAAAGAAACCATGGATTGTTCAGTCTTTCTAAGCAAAAGGTGCTCAGCAAGAGGACACCTGTGTTTCCTCTCTCCTTCAGTCCCTAGCAATAAACCTTCAGCACTCTGTCACTCTCTCTAGATGAAGCTCAGGAAAATACCTCTGCTATGCACAGATAAAGCAATATCCTTAATGAAATGGTGGAAATAAGTGGATCTGGAGGATCTGCTCACTTAAAGATGAGCATGACGAAAAGTTTATGAACATTTCAACCTAAGTTCTAGTGTGATGGATCAGAAATATAAAATAAGAAAACTTCTGTGGCATAAGACAAAATTATAAGGAAATCCTCAACCTTCTTGTTGCTGGACAGGTCAGCTCCTGCCAATTTCATCTTCAATTCACCTACTTGCATTGATGTGCAGATTTGCTGTGAATTTGGGGTTTTCTATACAATGTATTGATCTGCAGACACTGGTCCTTCTCACTTTGGATCATCTTAGCCCACATATTCTAGAAGATGATCCCTGATTGTAGGAAAGAACTTATTTTTTCCTTTTAAAGAGATCTATTCAACCACAGGATGCACCAGTGAAGAATAAGAGAAACACTCACAGCCCTTCTAGCAAGAGAGGACAATGCCAAATGTCAAGGCTGAACAATGATGCAAGACTGGGATTTTAGTGACAACAGAACTCCTCACTCTATTAGTCACTCTTCTAGAGATTCATTGTCACTTTTGAGCTGCGTAATGCCATTTTTAATATTGCCAGCCACTCACAGAAATGTTGATTTGATGGGCTCCCTCCTGATGTCATCCCACCCTCCCACCTGAATCAGGACTATCATTCAACAAGTCCTCTGGGAAACATATTGCAGTGACACGCTTCCTGCTGCTAGTCAGAAAACTTTTCCACATGTTCAGCTTGAGCTTAATGAGCCCCTCCTTAATGCTGTTTGAGGTTGTTTTGCCATCTTTCCTATAAGAGAAGGGTTTGTCTCCACTGCCTCTGTAACTGTTTCTCAGCTATCTGCAGGTTCCGGTACGTGTTGGTTGTGACTCTGGAGTAGATATCTTTTCTCTCTCTCATTGATACTGAATCCTTAAAGGCAACCAGGACAATATTGTGGTTTTGATCTCAAATTCCTGCCTCCTTCAGGCTGGAACATTATCACTGGAGTATTCCCAGACCAGCTTCCTCTATGTTGTGTGCTTAATTCCTTTACTGATCTCACTCAAGAGAGTCTGGACCAGGCCACTCTGTACAGCAGGAAGCAGTAAGAGTGTTTAGTCATGGATGTAAGACAGGTATTTACCTTGTTTTCATGGCAGACTACAGATTATGATTCATTCTATTTACTAGCATATAGTAAAAAATGCCTGCTGAATCATCTTTGCTGAATATGCAGGTGGCTGAGAATTTGACATGCATTAAACCACCTTGAATGAAAAAAAAATGTTGGTGCCAGGCCAAATTCGCACAATTCAAATTTTTGTAATCTGAGCATGTTCTTTACAAGATGCTCCTGTCAATCAACTGGCATTTAAAGCAAATCAGCCTTAAAGCTTTATCAGTATTAATTACAAAATTCTGGAGGCACTAACTGCTACTACTCTTTGGATGTACATGCAGCAAATATTTAAGACATTTCCCATGTTTGCCTGGGCAGACACACTAAAAATAGCTAGATATCTTCCAGTGAAATTCCTAAATATACACTAAATGATAAAATTGTTAAATGAACTGTATGTATTGCTGATTTGTGGTCACCCTTTTCCTTTAAGGATGCAAGATGACACTCTGAGTCCAGAGAAGGTGAGTAAATCTGGTGAAGTCTCTAGAGGGTAAATCTGTGAGGAGCAGCAGAGGGAGCTGGGAGTTGTTCAATCTGGAGAAAAGGAGGCTCAGGGGGGAATTTCTGGCTCTCCACAACTCCCTGAAAAAGAGTGCAGCCAGGGGAGGATGGGTTCTGCTCCCAGGGAACAAGGGATCGGATGAGAGGACATAAACTCATTACACCACGGGAGATTCTGGTCGAGCACCGTGAGGAATTCCTTCACAGAAAGTGTTAATAGACACTGGAAGCTGCCCAGGGAGGTGATGGAGTCCCCCCATCCCTGGAAGTTTCCAGGGAATGGCTGGATGAGCCACTCAGTGCTCTGGTGTGGGTGACAAGACAGGGATTAGTCACAGGTTGGACTCTGATCTTGAAGATCTTTTCCAACATTAATGATTCAGTGATTCTGTGAAAAGTACAGTTTAGCCACCATTAATTATTGTCACAAAATAACAGCGTGATGTTCATTTTATATGTGTACATCAAAGACTCTTACAACATCATTATCAGAAAGTCTAATTATTAGTAAAACAGACATACCTTTATGGTGAAATAATGAGCCCTTTTACAGGGAAAATGATAATCTCTGTTAGCATTAATATCACTGAAGTACGCTAATGACTAAACATTTCAAACAAAATAGACTTTTATTTTCTCTTCTCCGCAAAATCATGTTCCTATTAATTTAACAAGGACAAAATTCAAAGACAATGATAATATTGCTGATATAGTCATAAAGTAATTGATGCAGACACACACAATTGGGCAAGATAATACAGAATGAAGAGAACAATTTGCTTATTATTTTCTGCATCAACTGTAAGCACTGAGAAAAATAAAGGAATAGATACCATCCACTAAACCTGCTGTCTTCACTGTGCATGGTTCATAAAATCATCTGTTTCAATGTGAACATATTTTTCCTGCTTTTAAAGGTGATAAAACAAAACAAACCAAAAAACTAAAGTGGTAATCTATATAAGGAATGAGATTTAAAAAATGCCAAACCCAACCTGAAATTTAAATGCTGTAATTGTGTAAACTGATGGCATATCAGCGGAGAAAATTACATGTTAAATTCCAAAATCGACATGGAATATAAACATTTGCAAGGCCTGTATTTGCCATTAGAACACTTTTAATGGGAAAGGAACCATTATGTATAATACTAGAAAAGTTAGTATTGCACGCAATGTTAGAGTGCTGAATGTTTCCTTTTAAAAAACCAAGAGTTTACCAAAAAAGCTGATCTTTAAACCCAATTCAAAACTAATCTGTCAATGTTTTTTAGATAGTGTTTATCGTCTTGGATAGCCACTTGGTTCCACTGGAGATGAACCCGAGGGATTTTCCTAGTGCAGTATAGAAATACATTTACAATTGTAATCAGCTTACAAGGGCCACCTTCAGAAAACTTAATGGTTTTATTGGAGCACCAGGTTTGATCCAGCAGAAGCATTTTTCTCTCTTTAGGAAGCCTGGATGTGTGGCTAAATCCCAAATAAATACCTAGTAATGTGAGTTTGGCTCTTACCTCAGTCATTGCTTTGCAATACACTTAGCAAATTAAACTGCCAAACATCTTTTAGGCAAAAGTATGTGTAAAATAGAGTAATAATTTTCTCAGTAGGAAATGTGAGAACAATTTTCTTTTTTTTTATTTGCAAGCTAATTAAAACTGTTTCAATGAAGTAATTATTGAAATAAAACTATCATGTTAAATGAAATGCTAAACTAATTTTTTATTTATTCTTAATCAGTTTTCCAATGTTGTACATAGAAATATTAAATTAATGAAATTTTGTTTGCTTTTTTAACAAATTCATTAAATAAAGGAGGAAAGGAGAATGATTTAACCTCAATAGACCTGGAGATTATGAAAATACATGCAGAAATCAAACAGTTCAAGTTAATTTTTATATTAATGCTATTAGACTGGCAGCAACTCTTGTTCATTTCTGTCATTTAATTTAAAAGTAATTTATTTTGCTTTCTAATCTGAAGAGAGAAGCAAATAAATACCTAGTTCTGCCAAATGAACTGAAGAGTTTGAATCAATACCATTTCGTTTGTTTCTGAAATCATTGAAGCATAAACTCATTTAGGTTGGAAGGGACCCCAAAGACCATCTCATTTCAACCCCATCCACCACGGGCAGGGACAGCTTCCACTATCCCTGGTTGTTCAGAGCCCCATCCAACCTGGCCTTGAACTCATTGTCTCTGGACAAACTTAAAATTGTAGATGCCACAATTAACCTTGTTTTAATAAAGCAATTCACCTAGACTCTTACAATTTCCACTCTAAGGGATGGAGCAGCCGCAGCTTCTCTGGGCACCCTGTGCCAGAGCCCCACCATCCCCACCCCAGATTACACCTGGGTTACCTTGCAGCATAGTTCTTGTACAAAGGAGCTCTTTTTTTGGTTTTTGTGGTGGTGTGGGTCACAGGCTGCCGCAGTTTCTAGGCATTATTACCAATCTACACCACCACCACCCTCCCTTATTTCCAAGAGAATGTGAAGGAGCTTCTTTTCATGCAACAGCACCAAGCCTAGTACTAAGCAGAAAGCTTACAAGAAAACACTGCAATTCCATCAAACAGTGTAACAGAAACTGACCACATTTATTATTTAGTTGATAAATACAGCATCTGAAGTAGAAATATAGTGCTTGAAGCAGTCTGGTTGATTTTGAGGTACAGCACAACCTCAGTATATTTCCATTTTTCTATATTTTCCAACAACTGTGATTTTTATTATAGGTAAGTGGACCTAACCCTCATGAAATGTGTCAGATTTACAGTACTGGAAATGAGAAGCTTTCAGTTTAATGCAGAGAAGTGCTGCAGAGAGGGGAGAGGCAGAAAGAACATTTTGATCCCTGAGGGATATGTCTCTGCTTCTTTCTTTTGTCTCTGGAAGAGGCAGCTCAGCACTGGGGCAGCCTCCTCTCTGTGACCATAGCAGATTGAATTCCATTGGATTTTACAGCTATGAGAAGAACAGCTGTGTGCACTCCGTTTCTGGTCTCTCCTCAAATATTTCCAAAGCTAAAACATGAATATCTTTGCTGAAATTTGTCCAGACTTTTCATTCACACTACTGGTTTATTTGGTGTCCCAGCACACTAAGGCTACTGAGCAAATCAATACTGTGACACTGAGTACTTCCCATGAAAACTTGTCTCCAGCTATATTCACCTCTCATAAAAGTTTCAAAGAGAGAGAAGTATTTATGAAGCACCCATGGGAGAAAAATGTAAAGTAAGAGGAGGAAACAGAAAGTACATCATCAGAAGTCTCATAACCTATTTTTAGTCGATTCTTCACTCACCATCTCAAATTACCATCTTTGTCTGAGGATACAATCATTCCAGGCTAAACTCAGATGTGACATTTAAGGGTTTTAAGCTTATACAAACTCTTATGCAGAGCACAGCCAATATTGGAAAAGGTGGCAGCAGTGTGACTCATAATAAAATTTACTTTCAATATCTCATGATATTGGTAAGTGTCTGAGTCAGAATGTACAGACTTTAGTCATTTAATATTAGGCTCATAACCCAAAAGGTGATACAAGCAATGCCACCTTTCCCATTTATTCAAATTATTGGCTCAGTTTGTTCCAATAATATAACCAGATCATAGATCATCTCTGGAAGGTTAAATGTGGTTATGAGAAACAATGTCAAGAAATCAGCATAGATATAAAAGTTGGAAACTTCCTCTTTTAACAAGAATCTTAAAAATCTCTCCAACTTTTTCTTGTTTAATAGAAATTGTATTTCTGAAACATCCATAGAGGCTAGCAGCAGCTAGGCTAATGACTGTGTTGGGAGCTAAAGATTCATAAAGTCATGGAATGGCCTTGGGTGGAACTGACCTCATGGATCATCCAGTTCCAACTCCCCTGCTGTAGTCAGGGACACCTCCCACTATCCCAGATCACTCAGATCCCTCTCCAGCCTGGCCTTGGACACTTCCAGGAGCTGGATAGCCACAGATTCTCTGGGCAATCTGTGCCAGTGCCTCACCACCCTCACAGGGAAGATTCCTTTTTTTTTTCCTAATATCCAATCTAAAAGATTCCCCTTCAGTTTGAAGCCATTCCCCCTTCTCCTGTCTCTGCATGCCTTTATAAATAGACTCTCTCCATCCTTCTTGTAGGCTCCCTTCAGGTACAGGAAGGACTGTGTTCATATAGTGTGGTGAAATTGTGATCCATTATTTCAACTTTTTCCTCTCATTTTTCTGTTTTTCTGATGGAAACATATCAGATTTGAGAAGCTGATCATTTTCCACTATATACATATACATATACATATACATATACATGTCAGATTATGCTTTTTTCTGATCTAGAGATGGAGCAATTGAGAGATGTTTTAAAAACTTTTATTCAATTTTCAGTCCCATGAGAAGGGTGAGAGAATAAAAATGTTATAATTCATGCCATCACCATCAGAAGCCAACTATTTCTTAATTACTATACACTATGTTACTTGGCCTCTCAGTTTTTGCCATATCATGCTGTAAATGTCTTAAAAACAATCACTTAAAACTACCCCATGTGGGTTCTACTACAACACATCTTTCATAGTTCTATTTCTCCAAAGTAGCTTGTCTTATTTGCAAGGTTAATCCTTCGAAACTTTTTCTAGCTCCATTTCTCTCTCAATGTCTGTCCTGTTCTCTGTAATTTCTAAGTCAGCATTTCTTATCTCAAAGTTTGCATACAAATGCACACTGTGTGGGCCATCTGTCAGGCCCTGAGAACTCTCTACAAATCCATTTCCCACATATCTATATTTTAAAATTAAAGAGAGCTCAATTACTGTTGAAGGGGAAAACAGAACAGGTTATGTGGTCTCCTGGCGCAGTGATCTCAGACATCTTCCCCAACACACACAATTTGACTGTATGAAACGTGTCCAAATGGAACCCATGGACTGTTCAGGAGTGGAATGCCAGCAAGCATCAGTGTTTCTGGCGTTGGGCAACCAAGCCTCCCCCTGTCACCCTCAAAACATTCACTGGGAAGGCCCCCACTGAAATTAGCAGGACCTGTGGAGTTGGGGGGTGGTTACTCCCCTCGAGCACCAACTCCCATTCTCCTTTCACCCTCCTTGAGCAGTGACATCCCCAGTCTGACAGCACAGGTGGGTGTTCTCTGGAAGATGGAGCTCTTTGGGATGTCTTGCTGGAAGATAAAGTTTCCATGGTGCCACGTGCACTGTAGGGCAAGCAGGATGGGAATCAGTTATGAAGGGCTGCAAATCACCTGCATTCTTTAGCATTCATGCAATTTTTATTTCCAGAAGGTATTAGATTGTCTCCCAGATTACATATTTACACCACTAAATAGGACTCCAACAAAGACCCTCTTCTTTATTTATCTCTCTGTGGAGAAAGCATAGCAGGCAGAAGAGATGGAAAGAGAATTCTCAGTTGTTTAAAAAATAAAAAAAAATCAATATAGAGTAATTGAATTTAAATAACTAAAGCAACTCTATTGTGATTAGTTCACCTATTTGTGTGTTTTAATCTCTGTACTGCAGTATTCCTTTTGTTTCTTTCTTGGTGATTTTCCCCCTCAGGTACTTAAATTATATCTGAATCTTTCTCTACTAGAGCCTCAAAGCATAAATATAAGATCACACCACCTCTGTTGTTCAGGGAAGTAGAAGTCACATCAATTTTGTCAGAAGGTAAGAAAAGCAAAGCCTTCATAGGAATTGTCCAAGGACTTGAAGCAAATTAACTAAACCCTTATTAAATTAATAATAGTTACTTGTCACAGCAACTTCTTATTCTGTACTCTGAAGCATTCTGAAGCAGAAGTTCAGAATCATGGTGCCAGCAGAATTCTCCCACCTCAAAGATGTAAAAATTTTTCAATAAATTACCAGGAGTAATTTTACTAGACAGCAGTATCCTATAAATATATGAAGGTATAGTTACATATTATAGACAATTTATTTTTAAATCCTTATATTTACTTATTTTTATGGATCTAAAATGAAAAGCTTTAAAAAATAATTAAAAATTTGGACAAGCTCTGTGGAGTGAAGGCTCTAAGCTGTTTGTTTTGGAACTAAACAGCAATAAATCTCACTGTAGAAGTTAACCTTCTAATTCTCACCACAATGCCCATTTCTAACAATTCAAGTAATTTTTGATACTTCATTTTCTATTTAAATTCTGTCCTGCTAAAAATGAGATTGGAAAAGAAGGTGACATGGTAGAGCCTTCAAGTAGCCATATGGAAATGCACATGTACTGAGCTGCAAATAGAAGTGCAAGATGGTCCAGGCTGGAGCTCAGGAACATGTGGGAGTCTGGGGATCAGGGCAGGTTTCTGATATCATTAATCAAAGCTCCTTCTATACATGCTGTTTGTATTCCTTACAGCTATAGTTGAAAACAGGATTGGTCAAAACAGATATCAGATTTGTTAGGAGCAGACAAACAGCAGCACAGCTCCGTGGTAACCGATGGAAATCTTTGCTATGTGCGTGAGGGAATGGCTGGAGCAGGGTCAGGGGAGGGTTAGGCTGGATATCAGGGAAAGGATATCAGAAAGCAACCCCAGAGGGGGCTGGCACTGCCCAGGCTCCCCAGGGATGGGCACAGCCCTGAGGCTGCCAAAGCTCTGGGAGTGCTTGGACAATGCTCTCAGGGATGCACAGGGTGGGATTGTTGGGGTGTCTGTGCAGGGCCAGGAGCTGAACTCAGTGATCTCTGTGGGTCAGTTCCAACTCAGGGTAGTCTGTGGTTCTATGAAATACAAAATGGTGATGCATATTCACAGAATGCATCTTTTAATGGTGACTACTTCCTGGTTGATCAGGTAGGTAAAAAACAACAAAAGCATATTTCTTTTCAGGCCTGCCTTTTTTATTTTGCTTATTTGCCATTCCATACTCATTGCAGTGGTTTTTCTGTACAGTGATCCTGGAATGATGCAACTGTACAAAGATGTGTCATGGACTGCTAAAACCCATTATTTAAATCACTGTCTCTGTAAGACCAACTTCCAAATGCAACTGTGAAGCAACCACTGCAATGTTAACTGGAGCAGCAGGAGACACAATTTCGGAGATGTTTTTAGCATTTCCTCTCAGGGGGCCTTGCAGTTCTGAGGGCCTGAGCATCATCTTTGTGTGCAGCGTGTGTCACAGGTCAACAAATGTTACCTGTTTGCCAAACCCCACACAGAGACAAATAGACTAGATATGCAGCTGACACCATTCTCTGTAGCTCTTTCAATAAAAGACATTTCAGAAAAGCCGCACCTCTTTTAAGCTGAAGTTTAATCTGATTATAGACTTTATAGAATGTACCTTTATTATTATCTAAATACGTACCTCACCGGAGATCAGAACAAAGTTTATTAACAACCTCATTTGAGCTTCAAAGGCTGTAATTTTAACTAAAGCTAAACACAAGGGTGATTTTTATCTCCCACATTCATTTAATTAAACATGGTTCATAAACTGCCATCATTAATACTAAATCACCATGAAAAATCTCTGTAACATTAAATTAACCTTTGATTCTACATTTTTCCTTTTATGTCACATTTGATAAAACTTGCAAGGGGATTTATGGATATTATTTAACTAGAGACAAACAACTATGCAAATTACAACAGGAAGTACAATTTCTTGCTGCATGAGTCAGAAAATAAAACTACAAATAAATTGCAGCTGCAAGCAGGAAGATGATTGTAAGATGTATATTGAACTTCTTATAGCATGCTATTTTGTGATGCTAAAATAATGGAATGCTATGACAAATTCTAGTTCAGACCAAGTAAACCCCTCAATGTTTAACTACGGATCATTTCATCTGTTTATCTCTGATCTATTCATTCTATGTCAACCATGTTTTCCTTCATCATTGATTGCTAATGATCACTGATAATTCTTGCACTTCAAGATGGAAATTTGTCTCAGTTTTAGAGTGAAATTCAGCCCTTTTTTTCCCTAGTCAGTATTTCTTGTTATGGCTCTGACAAATCAGAAAAAAATGCATTATGAACCATTGTCTCTGGACAAACTTACAAATTGCAGATGTCACTATTAACCTTGTTCTAACAAAGCAATTCACCTAGACTCTTAAAATTTCCACTCTAAGGTGTATTAGGTAGATGCCAAAGCAGCTTTTTCCTTATTTGTTTCATCACCAGTTTGTAAGTTCCTCTGTAAGGCACAAGCACATGAGCTCCATGCAATATTCCATGTTCCAATACTGCCACACCCAGTCCAAAAAATTCCACTTATATACTTACTGCTCACCTTCACTACCATCAATTTTTTTTTCACAAGAAGCTGTCAAATAAAATGAGAGACAGAATTTTCCTTCGGTCTGTTCCTCTTAGTACCTGATGCAAGTGCAGTATCTGGTAGATAACTGAGCCCTTATCATAGAATCACAGAGCTATAGAATTTTTAGGTTAGAGAAGAAATTTAAGATCATATAGTCAAACCATTAAACCAGCACTGATAACTCCACCTCCAAACCACGCCCCTAGGTATCAGCTGTAGGTGTCTTTTAAGTATTTTCACACATGGTGATTGCACGACTGCTCTGGGCAGCCAGTTTCAATTCCTGGACACGTCAGAGGTAAAGAAATTTTCTCTAATATCCAATCTACCCCCTCCCTCACACTATTTGAGGCCATTTCCCCTCATTCTATCCTTTGATGTCTGGAAGAAGGAATCCATGCCCACCTCACTGCAACTCCTAGGAAGGAGTTTCTCGAGAGTGAGAAGGACTTCCCTCTTCATGTGCCTTCCATCTTTTCTAGGAGTTTTGGGGGGTTTTTCCTGTAGCAATTCCTTTTCAAAACAGTGAACATGAAATAGTTCTATTGATTATTCGTGTATCACGGGATTACTTTTCATTAGCAAACACTTAAAAATTTTTCATCAGCAAACTCAGAATGCATTTAATTTTAATCCCATAGATACTTGTAATTTTTTTTTTAAATCACCTCCTCATCTGATGCAAGACATATGCCACACTAAAATGTGCATGTATTACATACAAGGAGCTACCTTTATCAACCAAATTTGTAGTCTTATCAAATAATGAAATCTAAACTATTTGACAAAACCTATTTTCCATAAAACCACATTGACTGGCATGAATTAGAGTTCCTCTCTCTGATTCTCTGTTAATGGAAAATTATATTGACTTTTTCATTATATTGTCTGAGTTTGATGTCTGGGTAACTGGCCTATAATTACTAGGACATTTTAGCTCATCCTTTTTGAATACCACTACCAGAGCTATACATTTTCAAAAATCCAGGTTTACTTAAAACTATTTTTTTTTCCTAAAGTGTGTCTATTTATTTATTTTATTTTTGTTTTAGTGGTCCATTCAAATGTTCCTGTATGCAATTCTTCTCACTATGCAGAGTTTATATTTTTTTATTTTGGATAGATGATGAACCTGATAATCAGTCTTTCAGGACACATACATGTCATTCTCTTCAGTGATAATGCTGAGGAAAAAAAATTGTCACTTTTAAAAATTTTTATTTTATTTCATGGTTTTGAGTTCTATATTCACCATCACTAAAACAGGATGGCTCTGTAAATAATAATTAAATTTTTTTATAGGGAAATTCACATTTTCTAAATATAAATTTAAGTAATATTTTTTCTTTTCATACTCTTTCTTGTCATCAATTTCACATGCAACCCTGCCATTTCTGTTTGTGTGTATGTCCATTCACTGCTAAATAATATAATAATGACAAAATTTTAGTTAGGAGGAACATTCTAAATTCTGGATATTCTTGCCAAATGTTACAAATGATAAACTGAGAACTGATATTTTTGTGACCATCTTGGGGCTACTATTTTTAATTTCATCATTAGTCTTCATGAGGAGAAAAACTTTTCATAGGATGAATCAGGAAATAGAAGTACACATCCTGATGGAATTAGACAGAGCAGGGGCTTGTCATATGGCTTGCAACTGTGCTGCCCATTTCTGTATCATTTTATTCAGAGAACTTGTTTAAACTGCAATGAGAAAATACAGATGTAAAACTTCTACACGTTAGATCTCATCTAAACTCAGTGCAAATGCACAGCTCATCTCTGAAAGCTCTCGTAATTGTCTCCTTTTCTTGAAAGAATAATTTATCTCATGTTTGTTAAATGGAAACACTGCATAAGTATGCAGTTACTATAACAACAACTGCATCATGATTTCATACCCTGATTTACCCTAGCAAGGTGCTTAATAGCCATCTTTTGTTACAGTAGACTGTAGATTATGACAGAATTTTCAGATGCCTGGAATGTGTGCGTTCCCAGACCATGCAGGGACACTGTTCCTGCATCTTGAAGAAGTAAGGTTGAGACTTTTTCTCCACTCTCCCTCAGTGTTTCCTGCAAAGAGGGCTTCCTGCCTCACCATCTGCCCCTTTCCATACCATGAATCCTTCACCATGTCAGGATCCATTGGCAAAGTCGTGTTCACCAAGGTGTTTGATGGCTGGTTTGTCACACTCAAAGATCATTTGCTTTATTTTCCTGCGTGGACCACTCACAACATCCCTGTGATTCCTCCTCACCTGCACAGCTGGGCTGAAGAGCTTTGCTTTTTCCCAGACCATTTGACCACACCCTTATACTTCACAGTCTGGTGTTTCCATGTTGCTGCTATCTCCATTTTCCCCTCTCAGATTTGCTTTCTCCTGGACCTGTTTTTTTTCCATCACCCTGAATCTTGGCAGTCAATGCAAGAGAAAGAAGTGCTGTCTGCTGCAGAGTTCTCCCGGCAAGGAGAAGGCTTTAAACAGAGGCGGTTGTCAATATTCACCGCAAAATATCCTATCTCAGGCACTTGCATTTTAAGGCGTGGCAACTCTGGTCTTTATTTCCCTGTGTCACCCTGTCCTAGATGCATCTCAGCTTTGTGGGATGGCAGATCAGGCTCAGCATCTGCATTTGGTACATGGAGCGGGTCCACAGGCACGGGAGCCAAGTTTCTTGTGAGGCAACCTAAGGTGGGAATGAGAGGCAAGCCTGGGAACACTTATTTCATGCATTTCAACACAGATTCTTCTTCTCTACACAGACAGATATTTTGGGGAGCCCTTATTTTTGTAGATTCAAGTTAAGTTGCTGAGTTATATGAATACAGGAGGGAAAAGTTTAGTCTTATTATTTCAAAAGGATCGTGGGTCAGCAGGGTAATAGATACAGTAACTGAGATACTGTAGGGAGCAGAGCTGTTCACTCTTGATCCAAGCATGCTGAGCAGAGAAAAAAATGTGGTCCAGAAAGCCCTGCCAAGCTCTGTTTTCACTCAATCTGTCATGAACACCCAAATGCCATTCCTGGGGCCCAACCTTGTTCTCACATCCCTGTATTTATCCTCCTCCCCTCACTATGATGCTCCTTCCCCTCTGACACAGAGTTTGTCACTTCGCAGTCCATCCTCTCATTTTCTGCTCTTCAGTCTCCCACCCCTCTCTCAGAAATTATACACATCTATTTCTCTGTTTTAACGCTCCTGTTGTGCTGAATTCCTGGTGTGCTCAGAGTAGAGCTCCCCAAAACCAGGAATCCTTTTCCCTGGACAGAGGTGAATTGTAGCATGTCACAAACTGGTGACAGAGCCTTACAAGAGCCAGTGGTGACCTGGCTTCAGCCATGCAGAGATAACACACAGACCTCCTCCTGGCTTGTCTGGCTTGAAAAGAGACTCACATCCTCAGCAAGTCTTTGCCTACATACCCTTTGTTTGCAAACCAAATCCCTATTTTTAGTCTCAGTTCCCCCAGAGGATACGAAATATACACATAACAGTAAGTCAACAGTAATAATGAGATAACTCCTTGAAGTATGAATCATGGCCACTATCAGGATTTGAACTGTGAATCAGATCTGGGCAAGGAGAAGTAGTTTGTCAACTTTTTTAAGCACTCTTTCAAGGGGGGGATAAAATCTTGGGATTTGGAGTGTTGTCCATACTCATTTCCCCATTCTACCCAAAGTCAAGCAAGCATTTTGATTTTGATATTTTTGATAGAAAATGGTTCTGAGTTTCAAATGCAGTTATAGGTGGAAGCTATATTTACCTAAGATAACTAGTCATGTTGCAACCACAAATATTGAGGGCAGGAATTGTTTCAGCAGAGGGCAAAAAGAGAAAAAATACCTGTTATTTTTAAAAATTCTGAAGTTTCTATAATATGGATTAGATCACAAACCAAATCTCACATGGTATTCTAATGCTGTAGAGTGTTTGCAAACAGCATGGTAAACCTCCCCCAATCACTGATTTCAGGCTGCTATAAATGATTAATTGTTCAACAATTCTTACTGGAATTGTAGTATCTTACATATAAATATGTAAGGTTTCTCAGCTGTGCCAGTTGTCAGTTCTGTTTAAGTATAAGACTAAGTTGAGAAATGGGTAAGATTCTTCCCCACAATCCTTTTTTCTGGTATTGACCCTTGTTTTGGTGTCCTTGCTCATCAACTTTGTCAATACTTGGGAAAAAAAAAAAAAAAATAGCAAAAAATTTTATGGAGGAACACTGTTAACCATTTATGAGACCAAACTCCTTATCCAGTTGTCCTATCCCAAAAACTAAAGTAATCATCCAGGATAACTTCAGGGGAAAATCCATGTACCTTTCTATTTTGTAAACCTCTTGAGCACTGGTAGTAAAAGTACAAGCAGGCACAGATCAAAACAGTGCTGGTGTGGTGGCAATTTTTAGCTTACATCCCTGAAGCATAAACACAAGGATTTTCACATGTAGATCTATGGGTAAAGAACCATTAATTTGGAAAAAATGGCATTAATGTGATTTTGCTGGAAACATTAGCAGTTATTTCATTCGTCACTCAAGTCCCAGCCAGGGTTATTGACCTTACTTGGTATCAGTGGGCTCCATGGTTCCTGAAGTTGCTTTGCATTTTCAAATGGTGTTAATTAGACATGGGTGAGCCCCTCATCCTCTTTTTCCCCACTCTTAACAGTGATAATCCTGAGATTTACACATTTAAATTCCCTTTATCTTATGTAGAGGGTACTTTTCTCTCTACCTGCATAATTTGAGCATCCTTGAAATATAATTTGAAAAATTTCTTAAATATCTTCAGGGTTGGGGAGAGTTCATGTTTTCCTGTTTTGTTAAGCACCCGAACTCCATCAAATCCCATATTTTTGGTTACTTATCCATTTTTCTTAGCCTGCTTTTACATTTCCATATTCTTTCATATTGCCATGATTTTACAATAGGCAATTATTTTATTTGCTTTGCATGCGTATTAACCTTCAGGCAGCAGCTTTGCATGTAATAAATGATTCTGTCAAAGAGAGGCTTGGAGAAAAAAAAGAGTTTTCTGGTAATATCCATTTCATCTAAAAAAGAATTACACAGCAAACAGACATTTATTCCATATCAAACTGCCTATTCATACAGTTCAGCAGACTGTCAGATTAACTGTAATGGTACCTTCTGGTGGCTGAATAATACAACAGTCTGTGCCCTCTCAGTGTTTCTTGCATATTTTTGTTTTAGTGTCTGTAAGAAGTGTGTCTGTGTTTGGGTTTTGAAAGTTAGGGGTTGCAGGATTGACCTCTGTTAGGAGAAGTTAAGATTTCTCCCTACTTAAATTTCTTTTAATTGTCAATAAAGTATGAAGTGATTTTGATGCAGCTGGACTGGCCAATTTGATTTAATCTGGAAAAGGAACACATCTTTATTTAATCTTTAAACTTTATTTAATCTGGAAAAGGGATTCATCTTTTCTTATTATAATACAGTGAGCAGCTGGATGGGCTGTGGTGTTAAGACACAGCTCTTGAAAAAGCAGTGATCTCTTTTCCTCCATACAGAGAAGTGAATTTAGTTAGTTCAGTTTAAAGTTAAACTCCAGGCCAGACCTACATTTCCAAATTATTTAAGTGAAAAGGCAAACAGAGAAATACCTTGTTCAAAGATACATATGGCTGTATAAACTGTGCACACACTTGAATGATACAAATGGATTTTATACATGACGCTTTTTGAGTGTAAGAGAATTTACCTTATAATTTTTAGATAAAAGAGAAACTTAGCTCTGTCATTAAATGATTTAAAAGGAAAAGGTAACAATTTAGACAGACAAAAGAGAATTGCCATACAACCCTTTACTGAATCACAGAATTATGAAATCAAAAAATTGTAATGTTAGGAAATAAGTCAAGTCCAACCTTTAACCAGTCACCAACACCTTGTTCATCACTAAACCTTGCCCCACATGTCATATTCAAGCCTGTTTTGAGCACTTCCAGAGTTGGTAGCTACATCACTTCCCTAGGCAGCCTGTTCCAATGCTTTACAACCCCTCCTGTGAAGAAATTTTCCCTGATATCCAACCTGAGTCTCCCCATGCCCAGCCTGAGGCCGTTCCCTCTGCTCCTGTCCCTGTTCCCTGGAGCACAGCCCGACCCCCCGGCTGTCCCCTCCTGTCAGGAGCTGTGCAGAGCCACAAGGGCCCCCTGAGCCCCCTTTGCTCCAGGCTCAGCCCTTTCCCAGCTCCCTCAGCCCCTCCTGGGGCTCCAGCCCCTTCCCAGCAAAGTTCCCTGCCCTGGACACGCTCCCAGACTGTCAATGCTTTTCCTGAACAGAATAAGAGGAAAGAAAAAGCAAAGTGAAAAACAAATCCAACCAGCCATGGTGCTCCCTGGTCTGTTCCACTGTGAAAAATTTCCCCTTCTAATTCTAATAATTCTTCTAACAATTATTTTCTATATAATTTGTCATTTGTTATTTCTTCTTCGGCTGAAAGGCAGAGAAAGCCTTTGCAAAAGCCTGTGCACCCTACAGTCCCTGAAAGTGCTTAACAGTGTTGGAAAAATCTTATCTTCAGTCCACAATAAAAATAAAACCACATTATTTGCTTGACAGGAAACAAGTTTCAGAAGAACACAAACAACTGAGGAGTTGAAGCTCCTATAGGCTTTAAATGAGATTTCATTTCTAACTAAAGTTGTATCTTGTTTATCTGCTGAAACATGTCCTAACCTGTACATTCAGATTAACTTGAGCAATTTGTGAATTCAAGACAATTTCAGCTAATTGCCTGAATCATAAAAAAAGAAAAGAAAGAATATTTCTCTACTGCTATTTCTAAATGGAAACAGTAACATTTTTTCAGCTCAAAATACTTTATAATTATTAAAGTAACTCACAATAAAAAAAATCTCATATATTTTTGGGTTAGCTTTTCCAATAACTTTCTTATGCTATATACTTGGCTTTGTACATTTGCATTCTCTTTCTGACTGTGGATTGGGGAGAAATTGGCTTTTGATTGCAAAAGTTTTTTTCCATGTAATTTATTTCCTCTTCACACTATTTATATGAACCATAAATATTAACATAAGCGTCATTTTAATTTTATCTAATGCAAAAGGTGATACAATTTTCCAATTAGAATCTTATTGCATTTTTATTTTCTCCTAGTGGTCAATTATAAAAAAATATATTTACTTCAATTAAAAAGCAGACATAATTTCTTTTGGAATTAAATTGTTGCGAACATTTATTTTAGATGTGTAAATCAACATTGTCCTATTGAAATCAGAGGAGTTTCCGCTGATTTTAGTAGAACAATTCTGATTAAACTGTTAAAAAGGCTCCAGCCTCTGGTTTCCAAATTCAAGAGTGATAGGTATTTATAGGAAAAGACAGTTTCCCAGCCTGCTGCAGATATGGAGTCTTATACATACATAAAACATAAAAACACACACCAGCGTGCCAATAGGTTTTTAATTATTTATCACACTCAGAAAACAGAGTGTGATAACATTTCTGAAGACACTTTTTCGTTTGTTATAGCAGATTTCCTTAATGAATGTTCAGCATTTGTTTGCAAAGCATGAATGTAAAATGGAACAAAATAAGATCCTTGTCAAAGACCATTTAAATGGTAATGCCAGTATTGCAAAAGGTGATAGTCTGTGTCCCTTGTATGGGATTTATTTCTGCTACCCCTGCATAGCCTGCTTGCAAAGCTGACTGATTTACCACCTGGTGATTTGGACTGACTGAGATTTTTTTAAATGTCTGTATATTTTAAGAGGTACATACACTAAAGGTGAGCTTGCACCAAGGTGTGCAAGCAGGGAGGGGGTCTTTTATAATTTAGGAGATGCCTGGTGTTTTGGTTCCTTCCTTTCAGAGAAGACAACTTCAGTAATTTCACTTTTACATATATCTGTGGTGCAAGACTCAGAGTTTTCAAACCCAAGATATGTAATAAGTGATGCTCAGTAAAATACTTCTTTTTGACAGTGAGTGTCTGTGAAATCACCCCAAGTTACAAAATAAGAGATTGCAAAATAAGAAATTACAAAATAAGAAATGAAAATAAGATGCATAAAATTTTCTTGTTCAATAGATACAATATTATATCAAAAATTCATGTATGTTTATTGCCTGATTCGACTACAGAAGTATATCTACAAAGGAGTTAATATTTAAGCTGAATTTTAAGTGCCTGAGTATAAAACACACCTTATTAAGCTCGCATTTGGTTGAAATCCCAGAGTACATAAGGGGAATCACTTTTCCAATGCCCCTCAGCCATCAGTCCCTTAAGTTGTTGAACACAGATGTACCAGCTGCAATGGTTATTGGGGAGTTTATATCAACTGTGTCTTTGAAATTATCAGGGATAAAGAAATAATCTTTTCTGGGATACAGTGGGATACAGAAAAAAGTTCTTTATAATCAGTGATTGTCACTTAAATAGGCTTATAATGGAGCTTCTTGACTATCTTTTTTTTTTTTTTTAATTTTTGGGATTAAAACTCAGGAACAATTGAGACTTCAAATGTTGGTTTCTGGTTGCACACAGAATTTTTTCCTGATAATGATAGCATTGATTATGTGTGGTTACTTTCATTTTAGCTGTTAGAGGGGGAGTGTAGTGTAAATTAGTCATTAGTGGAGTTCCTGGTACAATAGACAGATGACATTATTCTCTTAGAGAGGTCAAGTAGCTCCTTTCAAGGGTCTCTGACCAGCAGTATGATGCACCTTCCAAAAGAGTTTCTTAGCAGACTAGACAGAAAGCTCACACTGATTTTAGATTCCAAAGTTAGGTAAAATGTTCCACTAACTCCAGTGCCCTTTCTGTAATCTAGGGCCTTTCTGGATCAAAAAGTACCAGCATCCAAATCCAATATCACCTGTAAGTAACAAAAAGACTGCTTTTCCAATCAGTTGCCTCAATCTCATTCTTCTTGTTAAATTTTTTTTCATTTTATCTAGTTACTAGTTTGCCCTCTGGCCTTTTACTGCTTCTTACCACACTTCCATACTAGTCAGCTGCATAGCTCAATATTCATCTAATAAAGTTTTGAGCTTCTTCTCTGTACATATAAGGTGCAATATGGAGCTTTCAGTGAGAGCTCACAACCAATTATTTTCAAGCAAAAGGTTTTCACAAGGGGCACAGGAAAGAATGCTATCATCAGAAGAAGAATGGTTCTCAAATCCACAATAAATTTCTACAGTACTGAGAGACAGATCCACCTATCCTAGAATATATTTTTTATTATGGACAGAATATATCTGCATATCTTCCATTTTAAGACAGTGCTGGTTCTTAGTTCAGTTACTGCCTTTTTCCTTTGCAATTGTCCTTTTCCTCCTGACATTCAGTAAATTCATCACTGAATGCATTGAGACTCTTTTAACTTTGTATTTCAAAACAAATGTCAAAGCTATGGCTGGCTCCAGCAGAGACAAGGTGACTGAATCCACCATCTAATCACAAGGTGACTGGAACCACCACAGTTTATTGTTTACTGTAGCAGCTTCTCATTAGACTTGTTTTCAAGCTAAGACCACTCCTACATTCAGCTTCCTCTCCAGAGGTCAATCTCCCTGAAGCATTTTCTACTCTGTTTGAAGGCTAAAAAGGGCCACAAATACTTGTTCCTTCTCTGTGGTTTTGAGGATGTTCTGGTTCTGTCTTGACCAAATGGAAAAACTCAGCGGTAGTAGGGTACACTGAGGTATAGGAATGTCATTCTGAGTGCCATAAGCAAAAAAAAAAAAAAAAACAAAAAAAAAAAAAAAAAAAAAAACACCTTTTGGCATAGCTCAATGCCTCCTGCATTTTCCCATTCTAATATTGCTGCTTGACAGGGAACTGAGGCTAGCAGCACAATTCACATGGACAGAAGTGGGATTTTGGTCCCATGGAGCACGTGGAATTTTCTGTGTAACTGGTGCCTTTCTTCTGTACAGGGAGCACATGAAGAATGTCTGGATCTACCAACATCATGGTGCATCTATCATTCCTTCACATTTCTGGTAGCTGCCTGTAGAACACTCTTTCTTCACTTTTTCCAGGGCATCAGCAGCAGTGCATGCAGGATCAATTCCCAAATTTTCTCTCTCACTACATTTTTGAGAAATTACTCTATTCTTTCTCCTACCTTGTAGCTTTAAATTATGAAATGTATAAACCGGACACATTTTCAGAATCCATTTCCTTTCTGCTTTTATGAAGCCTTTCACTTTATTGTAATGTTTGCTTTTCCATCCTCGCTGTATGAACTTAGGGAAGAGA
Source organism: Zonotrichia albicollis (assembly GCF_047830755.1). Taxonomy (NCBI): domain Eukaryota; kingdom Metazoa; phylum Chordata; class Aves; order Passeriformes; family Passerellidae; genus Zonotrichia; species Zonotrichia albicollis. The sequence goes on from NC_133860.1 coordinate 10,304,010, forward strand.
AGGAACAAATCTTAATTTATTATCAAGTTCATCAATTTTACACAAGCAAGATTCTATGTCATGTTTCTTTCTGCATAATCTATTTCCAGAGGTCTCTAGTCAGGAAGGTAGCTCTCACTCCAAACTAATCTTTGCCTAGATATCAAAAATATTGCCTTAAATGAACTCTGACACTGTGAATAAATAATTTCTTTCGTTTTTGCAGGAGTCTATGTAGTTGAAAATTGCTACCAGCTCACTCTGCTGTTACTCCCCCAGTAAAGCATTTGCAAGCTGTTCAATCTCCTAGCAAATGTTTTCTGAAATTCTGCTTGCTTTCCTCTTGACTCCTTTCAGCTGTTCAACATTTCATTAGAAATTCAGGGGCTCAAAAAGGATGTACTTGCCTTCTCTTCTTAAGTTCCCTGGTTTGTTCCCAGTCTTGGATGTCTCCACAAAAGAGATGGTGCTGAAGTGAATTAACCCTGTTTGAGGTGAAGCTGAAGAGTTGTTTTTAAAGGTTGTCTCTTCTCTTATCTTTAGAATAAAAAAGACTACCTATGCATTCTAAAAGTTTGTTTTCCTTTACATAAGTAAAGAATGGCTTCTGCTTCAGATTTTCTGTTACTTGTACAAGAAGTTCCAGAGGTAGCTTTTTTTTTTAAATTAATATGATGTTTCTTATTATTTTAGAAAATTGTAAGATTTTTTTCTAATTACCTTGGAACTTAATATAATGATTCGATTGTTTGCCTTAGCCAAAATTTAACTAAGCCAAAGTGAAGAAACAAGTATTCATTTCTGGAGGGAACCTTGAAAATACTGTTCAGGAGAAAAACTGATGGCTTTTTGACGTATTTGTCTTAGATAAGATATTCAATATACTGTGCAGATCTAAGTTCTCCAAAGTAGAATTTCTGGCTAATAGTATGTTCAAATTTGAGATTTCTGGAATGAAGAGAAAAGTATTATTCCTGTAGGATCATGGGTGATGATTTCAATGTCTACTTCCAGCATAATTGTTAGAAGAAGAACTTATTTGTGACTGATTCTGGGTAGCATGTGTTTGTGGTGAGAATATATTAGGAGTATTGCAGGTTGTTCTTCAGAAATTCAGCTTATAAGCTATGGAAGTGTGCTGGGCAAGCAGGAGTATAAGAGAATAAATTATTTGGGAGAAAATGAAGAATTTAGAGTCAGATTGGAGGAAGGAGAAGGGATAGGAAAAGGAAAAGGAAAAAAACTTTGATGGTGATGGTAAATTAGGCATATTAGGCATCAGTATGAATCAGTCACTGTATACACAATTCTTGATAGTTTTAATTCTTACATGAAACACGAGTTTGGGAATTCTGTTTCTGAAGATGTCCAATTTCTCTATTTTCTGCACTGCTCCACATTACCAAATTCCAAATGGCTCTGGGGAAGCTTTCCCCTCTGAAAGGGGTCTGCTTCTCCCTGTTCTCTCCCAGAGGAAAAAACTCACTTCTCTGGACTGAAACTTACTCCATGAAGGATCTCAAATTCAGACTGGGATGGAATGAGGAGGGCAAAGGCAAGATGCACGTCCTTGGAGCAGGAGCATTGATTCTTCTGGGACAGCAATAATAGAACCTGCTCTGGTGGCTGAAATGGTTCAAATGTTTAAAAGATGCTGCTTCAGACTAGATTCATCTCCATGCTGTTTTCTCATTCAGCTGTTAACATTTCATGGAGATGAATTGGTCACTTCACACTTCTGTGAACCTCCTAAACTGCAGATGGATGTGGAGAGCCCTTTGTTTTCATCCCTCTTTTTAAAAGTCCCTTTTTCAATACTGGCAATGTCACTCTGAAAAAAGTGGTGTTTTGTGATTAATTTTATATTGTAGCACAGTGGTTAATAGACTTCCTAAAGTTAGGCTGAAGAATTTCTGTCTTCTGGGAATTTTGGAAGTGTTTTACAGGCTGGGTGACTGGCAGGATTGTTTAAAACTTGTTTTCTTTGGTAGCTATGCAACAAATTGTTAAGATTTTTGGGTAAGGGTTTCTGAAGCGCAGTCCTCCCAAAAGTCAAAGATATATACTCTATTATTACTTTGGGTGAGATGAAGGTGTAATCAGTGAGTTTAGATGCGTTCCAGGTAGTGTAATAACACCTGTGGTTGTTGTTTACTGCAGGCAGGCGCATGTGCCAACTCTGCTCATTTCACACATCTTCAAGGAAAGAGAAAAAACATTATCAGAGAACAACTGTTGGTGCATTGCTAAAACCCGTTCTGAATTTTACTCCTGGAAAAGGCAGAAATGTAGGGAAAAAAGCAAAATGTGAAACATTGTGTAGAAAGATTGTGCAAAAGATTGATTTGACAAGGTGGAAGAGAAGGAAGCAAGGTTACACTAATGTATTTGTTGTTTACAGTAATTACACTAAGCAGGAATGGAGGTGAAGGAAAAGAAGATATAAAGGTGCCAAGTGGGAGAAAGTGGAATAGGTTGGACGAGTAAGTCTTGGAAAAGAGATAGTAGGTTATCTGTTATGAGTCATAGAATGTGAGGGAAGCTTCCCAGCAGCACTTCCCTGTTTCATGATTTTTAGGATCTCCAGAAATGTAAGAAGGAAGGTGAGGAGAGTATCTAGAACTTCACAGGGAAGTTCCAGAAGTCCAATGATGCTTCACCTCCTGTTAGGGGAGACACAGAGCTTAGGCAAAGAATGACATTCTAAGTGGGGTTGAAAATTCCAAGAAATACAGGTAGGTAGAGGAAATGTCTTCTTCATTAATTCAAAAAGCAAAGCAAACATGTTTTGTTGAACAAGCTGACAATATTCTGTATCACAGCTCAAGGTAAAAAGCCAGGCCTGAAGATATGGGTGCTGGTTGGCCAGGAATTTTTTGAGCTGAAGATACATTATTTGCTTATAATCTAACAGCAGAAAAGCTGGTTATGATTACTTAGAGCAATGTAAATTTGCCACAGTGAAAATTTTACCAAAACCAGAAAGTGTATTAAATAAAGTAACAATTTTAAAAAATGTCTTGTAATTATATATGTAAAAATATGTTAATCATTTTATTGTGGGCTATTTCTGAAAGCTAAATTTTCCAAATTATGTCATTTAGTAGCATTCATAAAATATCTGTTTTAGAAAAAACTTCAAGGAAAATCTTTGTATGTGGAAGCAGCAGGAGTATGGAGTCTCTTTTTATTTAATTGTTAAAAAAATAAGTAAATGTTTTTCCTGGAATGTGCATGAAGTACGCAAAATACTCAATACCACATTCATGTCACTCAGGGAAATTTCACAATATGAGAATGATATACTGCAAGAAAAAACTTGAAATTCTGCTAATATGTTAAAGAAGATGGTTCTGTTAGGTTTTTCTTGTTTGTTTTGTGTTTGTTTTTTTTTATTAAGGTGTTTGTAATTCTTTGATACATTTCTTTTACATTAGCATAATGTCTAAAGTGCAGAATACTGGGAATCACTTGTCTTACATGTTGATTTCCCAAGGGGCATATCTCAAGTTTTCGTATGTGGTCACTGTAACTTTTTTTCTTTTTCTCCTCTCAGCGCAGATATATCAGCATTATTTTCAGTACATCTACGTTACCTAAGCTGTTATAATGTGAAATAAGCATTCTTTGCCCCGTTCAGCCATCAAGCTGAGATTAATCTGTGAGATAATTGTTTTATTAGGGTAGCATTGTTTGGTAGGTGTAAGTTTAGAGCAAATTCTTACTACCAAAAATTGAATAAAAAAAGGAGTGTTTTTTCAAATCACTTGTCTACCATTTCTTTAATTTCTTTACAAATAAACCCATTACTCCATTTATCTGAGCTACATCTTTATCTGGCACAGGACTGCTTACCACCCAAATCAACAAAGTTGTATCTCTTTTATCTTGACTGAAGAATGTTTTTTTCCTTTCTCTCCTCCTCCTGTAAGCCATTAAAATATTAGACAAATTTTGGTTTTGTTTATACCCTATACAGAGCTCAGGACACCTCAGTTTTGTGGTGGAGATTCAATGCACATTGACACGAAGAATTGTCTGCCTTCTACAGAGAGAAGAACACACTTCTGAACTGTTTGCCACCACATAAATGGGTCCTTTAGACTGTGTGACTTTTCTTCTAAAGATGTTGTAAGAATAACCTCATCTTCTCTCTCCATTCCCCTCCTCTATAAACTACAAACCCCCTATAAATGAAACTATACAAATAGTTTCATTTATATTTCTTCTGGTAAAGTAGAACAACCATGGTTTCAACAGGAACAATACATATTTTATAAAGTCATAAAATTGTTGGAGTTAAAAGGGACCATATGGATCTTCCAGTTCCGCCCCCTGCCTTGGGCAGGGACATCTTCCACTATCCCAGGTTGCTCCAAGCCTGTCCTTGGACACTTCCAGAGATGGGGCAGCCACAGCTGCTCTGGGCAACCTCTGCCAGGGCCTCACCACCCTCACAGGGAAGAATTTCTTCTTGGTATTTAATCTCAACAGTCTCTGTCTGTTTAAAGTCATCACCCCTTATTCTTTCTTACATACCCTTGTGAAAAGTCCTTCCCCACCTTTTCTGTGCCTCTTTAGGTACTGGAAGACCTCCAGAAGATTTCCCTGGTGCATCCTCTTTTCCTGGCTCAACAACCTCAAGCTTCTCAGCCTTTCTTAATAAGAGAGCTGATCCAGCCTTTTGATCACCCTTTTGACGTCACATTAATATTTATATTTTTTGAAGCAGACTAATAATTTTTCTCAGCTCTTACTGGAAGGCAGTGCCAGTCCATGAGTCACAATTCTTTACCTCTTTCCATCTTGTTTAATGGAGAAAAATAATTCTGTGGTGTTCTTGCTTTCTGTGCAGTTTTACTTAAAATAATAAGTTCCTCTTTTTCCTTTCTACTTGCTTGTCTGCAAAGGAGAGTGATATAGAATGACAGCTTCTCAAAGCCTGACCTCTGAACCAATGTTCAGGGAGATTAAGCAAGATAATTAGTAAAACCAGCACAGGTGACAGTATGTCTCAGCATGTATGAGGGAGAAGAAACACTCTGGTGTAAGCCCTAATGGTTTTGATGAATTTTAACAACCACTTCAAAACCTTGCCTAGACTCTCAAGACAACTTCTGTGTGATGAAAATTCTTGCATGATGAGTGTTTCTGTATAATGCAGACCGATTATGGTGGGGAGCTAGATTCTCCTTGAAAGACTCAGAAGATTTTTACCTGGTTATTTCTCTGGTGGCTTGGCCCTGGATGGAGTTTCCAACCAGCCACTCCATCACTCCCTTCCTCATCTATCCAGAGGGTAGAAAATACATTGGAAAAAAAACATGTGAGTCAAGTTAAAGGCAGTTTAATAAAACAGAAGCTACATGAGAAAGCAAAGGAAGACAAAAGATTTATTCTCTGCTTGCCTTCAGCAGGGAATGCTCAGCAACTTCCCAGGATTCAGCTTGCGTGGCAGCTACTCCAGACAACAAATGCTGTAATAAGGGATGCATCCTTATTCTCTTTTAAGAGAATAAACTTCCATTGCTGAGCTGAAACTGAGGGGTCTGTTGGGTCAGCATTCCTGACTTGAATCTCTGGAATTTTCTCCCAGGACCTTACCCACCTCCAGCCTGGTGGGAGAGGGAGGATGTTGGAGAGATGTCACTGCCAGCGCCGCTCAGAGTAGCCAAATCAATTCTGTGTCATCAATACCTTTCCAGTTACCAATGCACAGCACAGCACTGGGACGGCTGATATGGGGGAAATTGCCTCCATTTCAGACTGATGCCAAAAGCATTTTCTTAGCTAGTGGAAAAACACATTATTTATTTTCTTGGTTCTAGTGGGGTTTCTTGGCGTGTTGTCCTTGAATACTCAAGGCACCTTTCTAAGAGCTACTCAAAAGATGGAAAGAACAGACAACTTTTTGTTCACTCTCAAGGGGTCTGGGCCTCCCTGAGAATATTTGAGGACTGACAAACTGTCATAAAAATTGGATGGCCACTTCTTTAATTTATTAGATTCTAGCCAATGTAGACGAAATATATCTGTATTTAATTATCTGAAATTTTCAGTTTCATGACATCTTTTTAAAAGTGTGGCATTTTTTTTGCATTATTCATGGTTGACAGGCAATGTGACCCTGTGAATCATAGGCAATTTAGCTATGATGTAGGTTCTTTACTTAAGAGGTTTGCTTAGGTTTCAGTATATACAAAATGAAAATCTTTTCTCTTAAAATAGTTTGTAACTTAGTTTGCAGTAATTGGCAATTTTCTCTTAAAAATTCACATTTAGCATTTACCAGAATGGTTTTGTGCTTTAATTCCCTAAATCTGAGACTCAAATTCCTATACATAATTAAAGTTTTAGCATTCACAAGACAGCATGAGTGAAAATAGAGAAGTAGTTAGGTATAATTTTCTGATTCTGATTACATTAAGAAACCTGACCAACCATACCCCTGTGCCACATCTGCTCCACACGTAGATGTATAAACCTATCAGGACTTCTAAAACGAGAGACAGGTTCCAAAGGGTTGTTTAGAAACCACAGTATGAATTCATAGATTGCAAGGAATCAATCTGTGATGCATTTACGTTGGTTCCAAACGAGACTCTGGATACGGGCTAGGCTGTGAAATTATTCCTGTCACCAGATGCTGTTTGTCTGCTTCTGTGCTCTAATTGCTATCAATAATTAAACACAGGTCTCTGATTCATATGCACAGAGGCAGAGATTCTTAAATTAAACATTTTAAAGTCATTATAGTACATTTTATATGTTCAGCTAAACAGTGCACTCAGGCTGATTATGATTAAATACTCTGATACCAAATTACATATTGATTCCATAAATATCAACGGGTACCCAGAACAAATAAGATTCCTAGTAAATAGAAGGAACATTTTCATTTCAGATGACTAACAGAAAGTAGCTTATGTCCATTTATATATGATACATTATGTTGCACATTGAGGAAAAAGATGGCAACTCCCAACTGACCTGAAGAAAACACAAAATAATTTCCATCCGTTTAGAAAACATCAAATGAAAATGGTGGGGTACACTGAAGTTTGTGTGAGAGCCACTTGAAAATCCAAGTTTGAATCCAAGTGGAGCTTACACTTGTTAATCATTCTGTGTCAGGCACGATCTTTTCCAAAACTGTGTCCCCAAGGTCATTCTCCCTCTCTTTAAATAGAATACAATCTTCAGGAAGTGTGGAGGAAAAAAAAAAAAAAGTGTTCTTTGAAGCTGTGTTTACCCTTTGGCAGGCTGTACAAGGTGATAACATATTTTCTTATGATGATTGCCATTAGTCATGCTGCCATCCTGCACAAAGGTTTGGCACACTCTCAAACAGAGGGATTAGGATGATGATGATGATGATGATGATGATGATGATGATGATGATAAGCCATCTCTGGTGATTCACTCTCTCCACTCCAGCCACTGAGATCACTGTAGTATGACCACAAATATCACATTTTCAAAGTGCAGATCCTTTGATGCCCCTGTTCAGACATTACTCATTTGTTTGTTCCAGATCTTTGCAACTGTTTTCCTCTGTTTCCAGAATCCCTGGAGCTTTTTTCTGTGAATGCTGATCAGCATGAGAAGATTTCAAACCACTCAAATATTCCTTGGCTACAGTTTATTTCATTTGCAAGTACAAGCTAGGTTGTCCTTTTGTAATCTGCATCTAGAAGTGAGTCACTTTCAAATTCATAGTAACTTCATAAATGTGAGACAATTCCCTCACTGAGAAATCCTGTGCTTAATACTGTTCTCTCTTTCTTTTTTTGCTTTGATAAGCTGCCACTGAATCGCTCTGAGAAGGCACAAATTCGAAGGGGGTCTTGTTGGACAGAGGTTACTGAAAGAAAATTAGTTTTATTAGGCTTTAAAAGGCCCCATTCTGTTTGCAGAACAGATCTTAAAACTAGTTTATCTGTTGCTAATAGAGTCCCAGAAGTGCTAGCTCTAGGGAAGTATTTGGAAAAATAGTGTGCCTGAAGTATAGTGTGAGTCATGACATTTTATAGACACTTCACCACTGTACACTGTGGAAATCAGAAGGTGATTTTCAGTCTGAGACACTGGCAAAAAAACCTTATAAAAATACATCATTTAAAGTTCTTTTTCTCAACTCACACTTCCAACCACTTAGGTTCTCTTCCAAGGATTTTGTTATCAGAACAGCAAATGTCATTTTTTTGAAAAAATCAGTTCAGCTCCTAAGATGACCAGTGCAAATCAGCAGTTGTTTCTACAGTCAAATGCATTTCTGAAAGAAGCTGCTGTTGCTCAGGATATGAGATAATTTAACTTTATTGCTTGACACAATGTGGATAGTTAACCATAATTGTCAAATTGTCATTTGTCATTCTAGATGTACTAGAGGTTTATGTACCTATGCCTCCAGCTTCACTCCAAAAAAGCAGAGGTCTCTCCTAAGTGCTGTGTCATGCACATCTCAGATTTATAGGATGTTGAAAATGACATTTATGTTGAAGAAAGCTGACTCAGTGACACATCTTTATGTGTTGCTGGTAGAGTCCAGGGTTAATGTTCACAAAGTACTTGGAAAAGGAAAGTGCCCAAAGTGTTGCATGTGTCATCACACAGTTGATAAAACTAGAAATCTTCAATCAGATGTTGTTTGCTGTCAGCTTGAATTTCTGCATTGTTGTGCAATAGCTCTACTATACAAACAAACAAAATATTATCAGGAAAAATTTGCCAAATTAATTGCCACATTTTCTAATAAACTGAAATTATTATCCAGAATACCTTAATAACCTACTAAAAAGTTCATTTGACATTACTTTTTTAAGACCTTGTTCACAGCTGCTCACAACTTTACAAGCCCATAATTCTGTGGACAAGAAAACTTTATGTACATATGGTACTTTGTGCACAGACTATACACATAACTAGGGCACTCAAATATTGTTGAAGTTTTTTAGCCAAAACAGCTCACATGCCTCCTATTATAAGCAAGCTAGTGAAATAATATTCTGTTTTGTCCCCAGAAAACTCACAGTTGAAACCATAATAATGCAATCATTTTCTTTTCACATCTGTGTGTTGTAATACAGGCTGTGCATTTGGCAGGGATGTGGCCTTAGCAAACCAACTGAGCCACTTAAATTCAGTCCCTCCCTGGGCATTACTTAATGATGGAATTATGTACATGCATTCCCTATCTGTTCCAGAAAACTGATGTATCCTAGGGATCAGGCTCATGGAATAATGCAGATTGCTGTTAGTAGCATTCCACGTCAAAAGCTGAAAGGGGAATAAATAATGAACAAAGTACTACACTGAGAAGGAAAAAATACAATCTGGTAACATAAATGAAGTCCTGTTTGCGATGGATGGATAGACTGATGACTAATGTGCTTGTAAACAGAATTACTGAGGACTGTAAAGTGAACTCACATGCTTGTAGACCTGATGAAAAACAGGAGGAATAGATAGCATGAAAGCTTTGATAAACAGATTTCGTGCATATTGGACATACTCTTCGTGAGAACAAGTCCACTTGGGGCAAATCCTTTTCCTAATGTGCAATGAAGCACAAAATCTGTTCCCCTCCTCCTCCCGTGCTTAGGACATCTCTAGTGACAGCAAACAGGTGAATTTTCTGATTTCTGAAAATGGTAAGTTTATTATCTAGTTTTGTCCTCTGAGATCATCTGTCGGCCCTGCTGCCTCTCTCTGGCCACTCATTCTGGAGCTCCATTCTTATGAGTTAAAAGATATGACAAGCTAATAAAGATTTCTCCTTCAGAATGAAAGGCAGAACTTTTGTCTCCTCCTTCACAAAACCTTTGTCATTTCTTCCCTATGCACCCTTCTTGCCAGAGACAAGGAAGATATTTCTTTCTTCCCAAAACCTTCCTTAGATTTTTCCAAGTTCCTGTTTCTTTTTGGCCTGTCTCTTGGACAAGAGGCACTACAGGGAGTGCAGTGAGCGGGGTGATTGGTTATTTGCTTCTCAACCACTGAGTTGGTCAGGCAGAATGTGAATTGTTCAGCAGGCACATGTAATCCTTAGGCTGTATTTTTGTACATCCCAGCAGTGCTTACTTTAAAATATTTAAGATTTCTTCTCATCTCTCCAGTTTGGCTGATATTAGCCAGAGGGATCCAGAGTTATTGTGAGAAAGAGGACCAAGAGAAAGAATCAGTCACAGAGACAGAAGTGGTGCCATCACATCAGCTTTGCCCCCTTAGGAAATCAGACTAAAATGCTGGACACTTTTAGTATTAAGAAATTTGATTGCTGCCCCCGAGAATTTTCTCCCTGCATCTGCCACAGCTTTCTTATGTGATGGTGGATAAATCACTTCAATCATCTAAGTATGATTTCAAACACAAAAGGCAGTGGAGCTGAGCTCTGGCAACCAGGCTGAAGTAACTGGGGCTTGTGCTTTAAAAACGCATAAACTACAATATAGTACTAAGAACTCTGAAAACATGAGCCCTCTGGGACTGGTGTGGGACACTGAATTAAGGCAGACTCATGGCCTGAATTTTTCTGGCAGGCATTTAAGACAACATTTGGATTTTTGAAGTGACATTTGGGTGAAATTTAGAAGCGGAGGTGTAGGAAGACAGTTTTGAAAAAAATATATTTACCTTTAACTACTTGCTACCTTTGTGAGGTGGGGATCCTTAGTGAGATATTAGGAATTGACAGATTCTGAACATGTGCTTTGCTTTTTAGTTTCCAGTGATTTCTCAAAACAAAATACTTAATTAGTCCTCAAAGAAAACCATTCCATAGTTTGGTGGTAGGATGGACATGGTGTCAGTAGTATCACATCAGCCATAATGGTGTCAGATGGAGACTGGGACCTGCTGGTGTAACACTCACAACTGCATCCTTTCTGTTCTTACCACATCATAAAATCAAATTCTAAGTATAGTTTCACTCCTCTGTCTTCCTCATGTTCCTTGTCATGATTTTCACTCCTGTGACCTCTGTAAAGTTAATTCTGCCCTGTTAGTATTTATATCGTCTAGGAGTAGCAATCCATGGTCACATGCTTGCATTTAATTTATTCTAAGAATACTTTTTGTTTCAAGTTTCCTGTGGGTGTTCAAGTACTGCATGCTGCTGTCATATCCATCTCTGTAAGCAGACTTTACATTACACAGTTGTGCTGTCATTTTTCATTTATTTAACTGGATTGCCATTGCAAAGAAGAGATCGCTGAGGGAAAGACTTCCATTATGAGCAACAGGAAGTACATTTTTTGTGTCACGTTGTTTTCCAGAAAAATAGAGACAACCCAGTCTCTATTGAATTTCCTTAGGGAAACCATGCCAAGCTGAATTCATGTACAGATGGCCAATTAGGCAGAGAACAAACTTCCATTACTTTAATTGGAAAGCGAAGCTTTCCATGAAAGAGCCAAGCAAGTAAGATGAGGCTGGAGGGCCAAGGCTGATTTGTACTGATGTGCAATCCTCAATATGTGTCATATACTTAATTACAGCTTTTGATTGCTGTGTTTTCTATCATCATATTTTGTGCCTGTAATCAAAATGTCCACTGTGTTTTTTCAGCTAGTTCATTCCACTGAAATATTGGTCTTTTCTTAGAGTGTCAGTTTGTGGGACATCTTGCAGCACCTAGAACCATGAGCTGAACTTCCTGTGGGTTGATGTAACCTAATAAAGTACTTTGAAGGGTATAAACATGCACAAGACAGGAAAATCCAATACATAGATATTCCAGACTCCGGCATGTCTGAATATTGGGTACAGTAATGAGCAAGGTTTTCTAAGAGACTTCTGTGTACCTACTAGTTAAAGTCCAAGAGGAATATTAAAATTTTTCCTCATTAAATTTCATTAATATAGGATCTCTTTCTATTAATCCCATTGGAAATAATTCAGGGAACCTGGGTGAGCCTATAAATATTTCCAATTCTTATGATCTAATGAGAAAGTTCAAAAATATTATTTGTATTGTTATCTTCAATACTGAAAAACTTAGGAGAGTTTAAATCTCTCTAATCAAGATGTTAGTAACTGTCAGAATCATAAATTAGATGGCCCACTGAAACACTGAGCCTCATTTGAAGGCATAACAGTGGAAGATATTTTTAATCTGCTACCTATGAAAATAAAAAACAAATAATGTATACTTATTTCTTCTAATTCTGTTTTAATTAAATGAAGTGCATTGCTCTTTTTTCTAAAAATATGTCTTTGTATCTGAGATAATTACCTTCTTAACCCAAAATCTTGTGAGAAAATATTGGAAAATAGCTTTGATTATAATTTTCAGCAATTCAACCTCTGTCTAGATTTCAAGATAAAATGTGTGGAGTGTTCCTTTCCTATTTTGTCTGTCTTCCTCTTTTTAGTTTCTTTTTTCATTATTACAGTAGTTGGCTCCTTTAAACTTTTCTGCATGACGTGAAAGCTGTATCAAGGACTCTTCATGTTCTCAAGAATCCCTAACTAAAGCAGCTCTTGAGTTGTGATGCATACCATATTGAACAGAAATTCAGTGGAGCAGAATTGTAGTCCTAGATTCCTCTCTTGTCAGCCTCTTGCATCACTACATTATTAATTTTTTCATCCTTGCTGTGCTACAGAGCTGAACAACCTCTTTTCCTCCTTTCTTTCCTTCTCCCCACCTCCTTGTGTTCTGCTTTTGAATTAGTTTGCAGTGAAATTTTTCCAATTTCAGGCTTCAGATTTTATCATAGTCACATTTCAGAGAATTCTACAGATGTATTGAACAGTAAATCCTCATTTCTATCTGTTACTGGTTAGTATGTGAATGATTTGTACCCATCAGTCTACGGGATGTACTGTGGGAAGAAACAGAGACATAAAGAGACATATGGGAGTAGGTTTCTTTCTTTCTTTCTTTCTTTCTTTCTTTCTCTTTCTTTCTTTCTTTCTTTCTTTCTTTCTTTCTTTCTTTCTTTCTTTCTTTCTTTCTTTCTTTCTTTCTTTCTTTCTTTCTTTCTTTCTTTCTTTTCTTTTCTTTTCTTTTCTTTTCTTTTCTTTTCTTTTCTTTTCTTTCTTTCCTTTTTTCTTTCTTTTTTTCTTTCCTTCCTTCTTTCACTTTCTTCCAGCAAGGAAGAATTGAACCCCTCATCGTTTGGCAGATTCATATGGATTAAAAACAAAAAGCTCCAAGATGATCACTTGAGCTCATATACTTCAATCCTCATAGCACTGATGTAGAAATAATTTGGCTCAGAAATCCTAATGCTATATTTAGTTAAATGAAAGTACTTCTCATAAATGCTTTCATCTGGATGGTGCACTTGGTTTTCATCTACAATTTCCATTTGTTTCTGTAGTGGTTCCAGAAGCCCCACCCTACCTTAAAAAATTTAGATTTTACTGACACTGTTTTTCAATTTTTTACTTGATGTGTTTCTCTTCCCCAAAGAGCACACACTGTGTCAGGGAAACATCACTTGGAGTAGAGTGCAATATGTAACAGTATGGTATCAGATTTTCAATGAATTTTGGGAGTATTTGATCTTTAAAAACTAAGCTCCACACATTGAAATATTGAGGTATGTTAGCTTTAAGAACTTCAGTCAGAGCTTTCACATCTGATGAAGACACACACTAAGTGCTTAATATTTGGGATCAAATATTTACTTGTAGATATGGATTTTTACAGGGTTTTTAAAGATAAAATCCCTCTTTCTTCTTCCCTTCCTCTCCTTTTTTGCTGTGACTCCAGTTTCCTGTGTCTTGTGAGTGTTTCATCTGTGCAGAATAGTAAGCATTGCAGCATTTCCACAATTAAACTCTGTAGATGTTAACAGCAATACTTTTGCTGAATCGCACCATGTAATCCTTGAAGCCAAGACAAAGACCAGTCTTAAGAGTGAAATTGGTGCAAATTGCATTAGTTGCCCCTGCTAAATCCCCTCTGTATTGCAGAGCCTTTATTCTGAGTTTTCAGAGAATTTCTCCAATGTTTGAGCTTTTAAAAATTGAACCTTCTGCCAGAGAGAAGCATTTGCACATGTAATATTCAGCTGCCATTGGTGCTATGAGAGGGAACTGCTTGGAATGAAGATGAGAAAATGCATCTCCATCCTTAGAGGGTTGATCTAAGCCCTGTGTTCATGTGTTCATGCTGCATATTTATTTTCTGACCCAGTATATTATTACATTGGAAAAATGTCATTAGGTATGTTTCTAGTTTTAAGAGAGTTTTTCAGTATATTTCCACAAGAAATAGGAGCACATGAAAGATTTGAACCTGGTCATGGTGGAATGCTCCAGTCTCTGATGTCCTAGAAGGAAAGGGGGCTCTCTGGCTGCCTTTTTTTCTGGTGCCTGCTCCATCAGTCATGTCTGAGGAATGGATGCAAAACAAGTGCTAAGAAAGGAACTACTTGCCTCACTTCTTCACATACCAGGGCAAGCATTTTTGAGCATGGCCAGAAAAGAAAACATCTTACAGGAAGTCCTTTTTATTATTCTAAGGCTTTGTAAGAGTTTCACAGTCTTAAACATAAGTCCATCAGAGACATGAAGGTTTGAATTTCATATTAAAATTCATAAAACTGGAGTTAGGTGAGATTTAGGCCTTAAACACCTGGGTTTGCATAGTTTTCAGTCCTTATATTTATTAATTAAATTTAAAAAAAACCATAAAAGGCCTGTTTTTAACTAAGGATGAAATTTCTAAAGAGATCTGAATGAATTAGGTAAGAACTTAAAATTAATTTGAGCCTTCTAATACCATAATACTTCTCTAAAATCTCAGCCTATCCTTCTCTAGTAAAACCTTTTTTCTTGATTTGTGTTATACTCCAACTGCTAAGTAACAGGCAAAAGAGATCCATGACAATAATAAGATTCTGATTCTGCCTCCTATTTTCAGCACTGTTGTTATCAAAACCTTTACTTGAAGAGGAAATGAAATTTTCTTTTCCTCTGCAGGCAGAGGTTACTAATATGAAAGAGTATTCTATCTGCTGAGGTATTTATAGACCTGGCTGAAAGTGTGAGTTGTTCTGACTCACCTAGACTGCAGAGCCTATGAAATAGATACAGGCACAGTAGTTTTACCAGCTCACATATGAACCCTAACACATTAAAACTAGCAGAATCTAGCTGTTAACAAAGTGAAACTGTCAATTGACATGATATATTTCCTGGAAAAAGTGTCTTGAAAATAAAAAAAATATAAAGTAAGAAATGTCATAGAAGTTATTAGTAGCTGCTGCCTCCAAAACCAAGGTGTGCTTCTTGACACCTTGTAACACAAATGTGCCAGTAACACCCAGAGACCTGATTTAGAGGCATTTTGGAAAGACTATGAGTTCCAGCATGTATGGATTGAAACCAATCTAAAAAAAATTAATGGCAACAGTAAGAGTTTTTTTTTTTCCCTTTCTTCATCCAACATGTAGAAGTGCAGACATTTCTTAAAATTAAAAAAAAAAAAAAAAAAGAAAACAAAATAAATTTTGTTGTATGCTCAGCAAAACATTGTTCAAGCTGCCCCAGTTCTGAAGTCTTGGAAATACTGCTTTTCCATGGAAGAGCCTTGTCAAAAAATCAATAACTAATGTTGCTTCCTCAATATAAAAATCACTCTTAAATGATTGAAATTATATCCTTCACTCAGTCTTACAAATTCTACCAAGACACTGGTCTACACAGTGCCATTATAGAGAAGAAAAATACTTGGTTTGTTTTATTTCTAATGAGAAAATGCAACTATAGACTCCTCACATAGCCTTAGGAATGGAGGTCAGACCTAAAACTATCATTTCAAACTTCATCCAATCTGGCATTGAAGACTTCCAGGTTTGAGGTATCCACAACTTCCCCGGGCAATCTGCTCCACTCCAGTGATTCCTGAGGCATGACTGAATTTCTCACTGAAAGCATTAATGTACACTTCTACACATCTGTGAATGAGCTAGAGGATTGCCTCAGCTGCTTAAATGACACAGTATAATGAAATTTGAGGCAGGCTGTCTAGACCAACCATTGCCATTGTAGCAGGCACCTCTACCCCACCTTCTGCTGCTTCTCCAGGCCTCTAGCAGTGTCCTGCTCATCTTTGTATTCACCAGTTCTCTGTGAAAGCTTAGGGCTTTTAGTTGACTCTAGACCTGTGTCCAGAAGCAATTAAACCAAGTCCCAGAGAAGGAAAAGTTCATCTCTAGATTTATAGTCCTGAAATTCAGTGGATGTGCTAGAGTATGATTCAGTTACCAAAATCCATAACTCTAGTGCCATTTCAGAATCTCTGTGGTATCTGGTGTAGGCATATGGGACTGGAAAATACAACCCAGGAAATGTACACCATCCTGCAGCAGAGACTGGAACCATGCTCAAGTATTTCACTGTAGCTCTGAACATTAAAATGCACGAAGATTAATTCAGTAACAACCTAGGGAAATATGTTATAGGGCCAAATAGGCAGCAAGGTGAGTTTTCAGGTGATAAGTCCAGGGCTGTGTGTGTGCGGCACTCAAAAAGTCGCCTTTAGGCATTTAAGAAGTGTCAAATGTTGAGAGATGAGACAGGGAGAGGTGCTAGTCCCTTTCTACTGTCTAATTGTGGAGCTAGCTGAAGTGGAAATTAAGGAGAGTATGACTACCTAAATCCTTTGTAGTTCCATTTGAAGTTGTTTGACTTTCAGAGTGTTGAATGCTCTTCACTTCCCAAAACCAGGGACTGGTGTTGGTATTCTTGCTGAGGTTTTATTTTGTAAGCATGGCTGGAGGGCTTGATTTTCATAGGTGCTGAATAGTATTAATTAATGTCTGTAGTTTGGCACCTGGCAACTGCAGAACTCAAAATTATATGCTATTTTTGAAAATGTGAAACTGTCTTTAAGCTCCAGGGAAGCACTCTACAGAGATGGGAAAGGGCTACTTTCCCAGTTTCACCTCATACACATGAATTTCTGAGTTTTATTTTTAAGTGTTGGTTGACTTTGAGGGGACGGGAGGGACTGGGGAGAGGCTTGTTTAAAATAACTTGGGTATTTTTTTCTTTGTTAAATTGAAAGGATTCTGTTTTCTTCACACATAGGTGTGGGGACCTGAAAAATAGTGACAATTAATTTGCAGGTGGGGGGGAACCTTTTCCAGCCCTATGTGTGTGTTTGGGGACTCTCTGCTTTGGGAAGTGTACAATCTCTGTCACTTAGCAACCACACTCCTTCTTCTTGGAGTAGCAGGAGGATGCTCTGCGCATGCATGTGCTCCAGTAATCTGGTTTTCAGACCACAGAAGGTCCTGTTGTGATACAGCCAGCCAGATCACATACTGTGATATTTTCCAGATAATCAATCATTCTGATTCTGTGCAGGAAAAATCTCATTCAGCTCCTTTTACTGTTCTGTCTCTGAGCTGGAAGTTTTTGAGATCATTGTTTACAGGAGAAAGGAAGGGAATTTTACCTGAGCAGTGAGTTCCTAGCCTGAGTTTTTACTGAAGAGCCTGTTGCAAACTGTGTGAAGGGAGTATACACAAGGCTGCCTTAGAACAGAGGGAAATGTGAAGAACTTACAGCTGCAGAAATGAGGAGTCATTACTGTTTTTCAGGACAGAAATGCCATAATTTAATTGGTTAAGAAACACACAGGGTTCATGTGATTTTCTCTCTGGACGCCTGCCAGAAGTGCAATGAATCAGCAGTGGGCTGGTTATGTGTGCTTGTGCTTGTAGCACCTACAGGGGAGCAGGTTCATCATCCAGTGCTGATGGCTCTGAGACGTACACTAGATGGTGCTTGCACAACGCAGGCAGCAAACGTGTGTCTGTCTCGAGATGTGTCAGCAGCTCAGTGCTCCACCTCCCCCTCAAGTATTTTCCGTGATCAACCCTCTGTTCTATTAAGTGGAATCTTGTATTAAATACAGAAGGTTCATGTGTGCCGTAAAAAAAAAAAATTATTTGCTATTTTGCTGACCAAAGCAATGAAGATATAAAATTACTTTTTTTTTCATATCTGTAGATATGTTTACCCGTGCTTCTCTATATACACAGTCTTGGCAGCTCCAAGTTTCTAAAGACAGAGACTTGCTGTCATGAAACCTTTTTTACGTTACCTTTATTAAAGTGATACACATGCACAAAACTGCAATGGAAGGAAAGGCTCTCTACTCTATGTTTGCACAGCACAAAACACCACTCAAGTTTTTACTGGTATCTAAAAACCTACCACGAGCTGTCATGAATTTCTGAAAAGAATAAAAAAAAAGAAATAAAAGGACACATATCTTCCCCATTTCATCAGCATTGTCCCAGAAAAGAAAAAGAAAAAATAAAACACTGAATGTTAAAGGGAATTATCCCTGTGAATTCCTAAAATAAATTACATATTGTGTAAAAGCTTTTTATATATCCCTGGGATGTATGAGAAACTAAACAGAAGAAAACCAGAATCAATCATTTTTATAATTCCGTGTGGTCTCTAAATGATGTATATTTCAACAAAGGAAATCTTGGGGTTTGCTGAAAAAAAAAAAAAAAACCAAAAAAAAGGAAAAATAAAAAGCTTCAATAATCACTGACAACAATTCAAGTGTCAAAATAATATTTATGCTCAGCCTATCCCAGCTCATGTAGGATAAATGCACTACCCAGATATACTATATATTGATTCTCAGTCTTTTGTTTTTGAAGTCCAGACATAGTAATTTACAATAATACAATAATCCAGTTATATGTGTTTTACTCCAAATTTTTTTTAGGATTTTGTTTATTTCAGTCAAGTCTGGAGGTTCATATACTTGAAATGTTGCCTAAAATCAAATGTGATTGCTTTCAGTGTCTACACATTTTGGGCAAGTTTAGATTTCGGATTCTAGATTTGTGCCAACACATGAATCCAAAGATTCTAAATCAAATTGAGCTGCCAAAGCACACCAAAAAGGAGCTCTTCAACAGTTTCTTCAGTCTTTTTATACCCAAATTCATTGTATTCCAGGTGCTTGTAAGAGGAACAGCGATGGCAAGCTGTAGTCTGCACTTTATTAAAAGGACTGGGATCTAATGATGATTAGGGGGGTAGTGGGTGCAGCTGTTCCTGCAAGATTTTTGGATCTTTATAGAGGCCCAGTTGCTGAAGGTATAGCAGAAGCAGATAAACAAAAGCAGTATTAACCAATGGATTCTCAAGACCCAGGATACGTCAGGCACTTAATTCAACTGTGCTTTTACACCAGCTTGCCATGTTGACTGGAAGGGAAGCTAAGTTTGCCAATGATACTAAGCTAAGGGAGGAGCTTTTGACTTCCTCAAGGGCAGAGAGGCCCTGAAGAGAGACTTTGACAAATGACAGAGATGGGAAATCACCAGCTGTATGAAGTTCAGCAAGGGAAAGTGCCAGATTTGCACCCATGACAGGGCAGCTCTGGGTGTATAGAGAAAGCTGGGAATGAGAGTTGGGAAAGTAGTGCCACGGAAAGGGACCTGGGGGTCCTGGTCAGTGGCAAGTGGAACCTGAGTCAGCAGTGCCCTGGCAGCCAGGAGGGACATCCCTGTCCTGGGGACATCAGGCCCAGCATCACCAGCCGGGCAAGGGAGGGGATTGTCCCACTCTGCTCTGGGCTGGGGCTGCATCATGCTGAACACTCTGAGCAGTTCTGGACACAGTATAGGGAAGAGATAAAGGTCTTACATGGTGTGCAAAGGAGGGCTATGAGGATGGTGGAGGATCCAGAGGTGAATCACTGTGAGAAGTGGTTGAGGGGCCTTGGTGTGTTCAGCTGGAAAAGGGAAGGCTGAGGGGGAACATCATCACTGTACACAGCTGTATATATATTATGTATGTTTCTCATGAGAAGCAGCAGAGGGGCTGGTACTGATCTCTTCTCTCTGGTGAGCAGTGACAGGACTTGAGGGAATGGCCTGAAGCTCAGTCATGGACATTTACACTGGTTTTTGTAAAAGGCTCTTCTCCTAAATAGTGATTGGGCACTGCAACAGGCTCCTCAGGGCAGTAGTGACAGAACCAAACCTGTCAGAGTTCAAGAAGCATTTTGACAATGCTTTCAGGTACACAGTGGCATTCTTGGGGTGTTCTTCACAGAGCCAGGAGTTGGACTTTGATCATCCTTACAGGTCCCTTCAAACTCAAGATATTCTATGATTCCATTATCTTCTGACTTAGGTTTTTCTGAAATCCCAGGAGCTTCACTGACTTCACTGAGAAGGAAGAATGTGCTTTGAAATGGGGCAAGACAAACTAGCTTGCAAGTGGCTGACCATGGAGTCAGGTCATGCCAGACAATGTCTGCATCTGGATTTTATTATTTAGAGAAGCAACAACACCTGTTTCCCATTTATGCAGAAGAATTAGCTCCAAACCTGGCTGCTGTACTTCCATTTGAATCCAGGAGGAGTCAGATGCCAGGTGCTGGCTTTTGCAGCTCTGTTTGACAAGGAGTTAGCTTGGTTTATTATACACTGTAGATATTCTAGTTATAGGCAGCCCTGCTTTCGTGTCCTGCTCCCCCCACATTTCTCCTCTATGCCA
This sequence comes from Zonotrichia albicollis, assembly GCF_047830755.1. Lineage (NCBI taxonomy): Eukaryota > Metazoa > Chordata > Aves > Passeriformes > Passerellidae > Zonotrichia > Zonotrichia albicollis. The sequence continues at coordinate 10,324,491 of NC_133860.1, forward strand.
CACTTTCCCTGTCTCCCCACCACATTCTCAGTTCACACTGGGAAATGAGACATCTAATCCAGTAAAATCTAGAAGTAAAGTCATCTCTTTCCCAGACCTGCAGGAAAATCAAGAGGATTTCCAAACTGGGGGCTGAATGCTTATGTGGGGGTAGATGTTGGGAGGAAGCAGGGAGGAGGCACAGGGACAAGTCACATCCGGAGTTTTCGTGACTCAAATTCAGTAAATTCATAACGTCAGTCATAGGAAAATCCTGTGCCCTGCAGCTGGAGCCAAGGTGTCTGGACTCTCTCAGGTTGGCAACTCTTTCACGTTGTGGTTGTAACATGCACAGCTGATAGTTAATTAAGCAAATGAATACATCTTTCACTGGCAAAAGGGGCACACCCATGTCTTTCAGAGGGTGCTCTGAATCACAGACATTGCCATCTCACTGTCTGTGTCCGGTGGAGGGGTGTGTGGGGGAGCTCATAACCTGCAGCAAGGCAGTTAAAATAATCGATGAGTGCGTGTTCAATCCCAAGACAGGGACGGGGAGAGGGGGAGGAGGAGGGGGTAGGAAGGGAGAGAGAGAGACAGAGAGGAAGGGAGGGAGGGTGTGGTGGCTAGGGAGGGGGGGAGGGAGGCGGGAAAGGTGCTGATTTCAGCCCTGTAGCGTCAGGATTGCGTCAATTTGGGTTTCAACCACGTACTCAGTCTCAGAGCGGAGCTACTCAGAAGAGCCAAAACAGGAAGGGGGTTGCAAATCAGTGTGCAAAGGGGAGGACCGAAGGTTCCCCTCCCCCCTCTCCTCCAGTCCCGTCGCAGCCTCCTCCTCCACTGTCCCCACTGCTCGTGTCTCCGGGTTTTGGGTGGTTTTTGTTGTTGTTTCTTTTTTTCCTCTCTATGTAATTTTTTTTTTTTTTTTTAACTGCGCTGGCAAAGACTGTTACCCGGGCGCCGTGAGAGCCCAGAGCCAGGGGACAGCAGGGCAGCGAGCTCAGCGCCCCGGGCGGGTCGCTTGGCATCCGGGGAGGCGGCTCCCGCATCCCGGACAGCGGCGCCAGCACCGCGGACAGCGGCTCCAGCACCGCGGACAGCGGCTCCAGCCCCGCGGACATCACTCGCCGGGAACATGGCTCCGATAGCGGACAGCCGCCAGCAGTTCGGTAAGCGCGTCCCGGCTCCTCGCACCCGAGGCCGGGCGATGCTCCCCCTCCCCGGGAGAAGAGCAGCCTCTGCCGAGCCTCCCGGTGCCTCCCAGCACGCAGCTTGTTGGGAGGGACCTGGTTTTCCTCCCAGTTCTCTTCAGGTCTCAGAAGTTGTGTGAATTTGCTTTCTTTCCCTAATCTCTCTTCTTTCCTCCCTGCCCGTTCCTCTTCCCTGGTAAAGTACCGGAAGAGATAAAGAGATTTTTGTAGGTGCGGTTTTGAATGAGAGGGGTTTGGTGCTGTTTTCCGTGTCTCTGTTAAAGTAATGTGCATCAAGAATTACATGATGCAAATGCCTCAGAGAAAATCTTTGTTCAAGTCATTCTTGAAATAATTGTCATTCCTTTTATTCTTATTGCAGGTCAATCATTAGTTAAAGGGCATTGCTAGGAAGAAGAAAATACAGGATTTCAGTGTTTTTAGCTGAACAGCTGCATCTTAACCAACCCGGTTTCAATGAGAATAACAAAGATGACAATGAACTTTTCAGTTTTGTCATTTCTATGCCCTGGATGCAGTGAGGTATCAGAAGTTTCAGAAGCAGTCATGTCTGTGCACTTATAAAATGCATGCATAAGTTGCTTTAGTGAGAAAAACAGTAAGAGGGAACATTTCTGAACTCTGCTTTAGAAATATTGACTCTAAACCACATTAGGCTTGCTTTAGCAGTGGTTTGATTCAGAGATCATTCCAATGACTTAGTGACGAGACTCCAGATTTATATCAAATAACCAGAATAATAACTTCTCCCAGAACTAGTAGGTGATGTTTTCTATTAATGCACTGCCTTGAATGTTAACCAACTGATTATGACAAAAGCAAAAAATTCATTTTGTGACACAATTAGTTGTAAATATAAAACCATTTTAGTTACCATTTCATCTTCTTTCCTGTTCCACCCATTTGAGGTTTCTAACCACACTTGTGACATCATGCTCTTGTCTAATTACTTATTTAAGAAAGACAATTAATATTTTAAACATCAAATTGATTCTTCCACTACTTTCAGTAGTTGTAGAATTAAAGAAGTTTATAATAGCCATTACTATAAAACATATATTATCTCATGAAAAAGTATTGTAAATGTCCAAACCATTCTTAGAAGATATTAAAGTATTCAGATTACTTTTCAAATACTTTTAGATTTCTATTTATACCATGTATGTTTAAATTTATGCAGCCCGGGGAATTCTTGAAACTCAAAACCATGTGCTTAAGTTAGGAAAAATACTTTTTGCTCACAAATATGGTTGTCAGTCATTTCATTAAGTTCCTGCAATTAAGTGCATAGACTAGTACAGCTTGTAGTCATCAGGAAAGTTGTCATAAAAAATTAACAGCCAGGCCTGATCCTTTCTGAGCTGGAACATTATGTCCTACTTTGCTCTGATAGTATTGTTGTGGGTTTTTTTTTCTGAATCATCACACTAAAAAGCAAAGGTGTATTGGCAGCACATTTATCTGCTCAGCTTTTGACCGCATGAAACTGATTTACTAATACAGGGGGATAGCTCCTCTTTACTCCTCCAGAATGACCAGAGAGAAACAGAATTGTTACATAATTGCCTTTATGCATAAACAATGTCACGACATTAATATTCCATTGTATGCCCAGTGTTGCAGGGAATAAAGGTTAAGCTCTGATTGTTACATTGTGGGTGGTTTAAACTCATTTAGTGATGTTACTTATGGGCAAAATTGGATTTCTAATTAGTTGTGCTCATTTACCCTTCCATGCGTGCTTTGAAGGGCTAATGATACTCCATATGTAAATAATATATCCACTTGGCGAAGGAGGTTATAACACTGCCCAGGTTTCTCTTTATTCAGCTTAAGTGTAGAATTCATATTAAACTGTGGAGGAATTATTTTTTTCTTATCTACTCCTAAGAAGTGCTAACCCTTTCTGCAAACTCCCCATAAGCTTTGCTTCAGTGTCTTAAATGCTTAGTGGTTAACATAGATAAACTTAACAAGATTTTTTCAGTTTTGAACCCATATGTGCTACCTAATATCACATCCATCTTGCTATAAGACACTTGCTATATAATTATCCCAAATTTTCTATATAGATTTCCTCCTGCAAAATATTGAAAATCCCAGTGAAACTGTTGAGTGCTATAACCTCCAATTAAGCTCACTTCTTTCAAGAGATACCTACAGGAAATTATGGGAACAGACCATAAAAAATAGCTAATTGAGCACACAAAGTATTCTAGGACACACTATGGAAAGCAGATGATATATATAAAAGTAATATGTATTTCAGAGTGTGTTTTAGCTAACCAAGAAACCTCCATAAACTCAAAGCTGAAAACAGCTGAGAGCTGGTATTATTCACAGACATATAAGCTCAGAAACTACACACAGAAGGTTAAGACAGTGTAGAAATTATGAACAGAGATTATTATTAGGATGGGAATAGTATTCTCCTCCCTAACTCTGCGTGTATGGAAAAATACTAGCATAACAAGCGTGCCTTGGAGTGGGACTGCACACTGGTGCCTGCAGGTGGCAGAACACTTCCAGTCTGTCAGTCCTGCTGATATCACCGTCTCCTATCAGTTTGTTTTACCTAAATTATTGCTTTATGAAATATCATGCAGAATTCAAGGTACTGCTGCTTATGTGCTTGTTGCTATTTATTTGACTTTCAGATGAAATTCCTACTGTGGTTGGAATCTTTAGTGCATTTGGCCTTGTCTTCTCTGTCTCCCTCTTTGCTTGGATCTGCTGCCAGCGCAAATCTTCCAAGTCCAATAAGACCCCTCCATACAAGTTTGTCCATGTTCTGAAGGGGGTTGATATCTACCCTGAGAATCTCAACAGCAAGAAGAAGTTTGGAGCAGATGATAAAAGTGAAGCAAAGAACAAATCAGCAATGCCAAAGAACTCTCTCCATCTTGACCTGGAGAAAAGAGATCTAAATGGCAATTTCCCTAAAACAACCACAAAAATGCAGGGCTCTCCAGATCTTGAAAATTCATCTCCTAAGCATTTTGCAGAAAGGAAGAAAGATTCAGTATCTCCTGATAGCTTAAAATCCATCACTTCTCTATCATCTGAAGATAAACAAGACAAGCTAGGAACTCTCTTTTTCTCCTTAGAGTACAACTTTGAGAAGAAAGCATTTGTAGTGAACATCAAAGAAGCTCGTGGGCTGCCAGCAATGGATGAACAGTCAATGACTTCTGATCCCTACATCAAAATGACAATCCTGCCTGAGAAAAAGCACAAGGTGAAAACCAGAGTGTTGAGAAAAACCTTAGATCCAGCTTTTGATGAGACTTTCACATTTTATGGGATCCCCTACAGCCAAATTCAAGACTTAACACTTCACTTCATGATCTTGAGCTTTGACAGATTTTCCAGAGATGATGTCATTGGAGAAGTCCTCATCCCCCTTGCTGGAATTGAACTCTCGGAAGGAAGGCTGCTAATGGACAGAGAGATCATCAAAAGAAATGTTAGGGTAACATCTTTTTTACTCAAAGTTTGAAAGTGCTGTGATAGGGTTAGCTATGATTCTTGTGTAATGCTGCTGCCATCTTGGAGAGAAAAGCCAAAAAGCTCACGATGCAATTCCTGAGATGCTTTCCTAATGGCAGTGTGAGGAAGTCATTACACAAATGCAATAGAAAAAAACCATTACAACAAGGATGATGAAAGAAATTGCTAATGCCCTAAGCTCTAATTTCTTATTCAGCCGGTTTGAGTGGACCAATTCCGGTTAGCTCAAGCTGACTCAAACCCCACTGATTTGCTTTTAATTGCTTTTAAATGAAAGAATAAAAAAATATTTAAGCATTATTCCCTTTCTCCTCCATCCCCTTTTATATTTGACATCATTCTTTCTTAAATCTTACTGAAGTCAATTGAAATATCACCTGCATGGGTTGTGTAGCACATTCTTAAGGAAGGTGGGTGGTCTTTAGTTAGGGAAGTGGGATTTGCTAGAGACTATATGGTTGATGTTGCAGCATGTTCTTGCATGGTGGTGCTGTCATCACCTTGCCTCATGAGCTGCAGCTTTACTAAAGGTAGTAAAGATGGAGCCACAGACTTTGTGGAGTTACCAGCAAAACTTCCTGTCTTTATTGGTACAAAAATATTTAATGCTGTGTTCTCAGTGTCTCAGTTCAGAACGCAAAGGTCATTTATAACCATTCCAGCTGAACCACAGAAATGCACAGGCATCAAACACACACACTCTTAAAGCTCTGCTAAGGAAGTGGAATGTGTACTGACCTCACCATGACTGGTTTCAAATGACAAGCATACTGCCTAATAAAATAAATGTCTAATAGGCAATATACCTATAGCTAATACTGTCATTTTGCAATTCTATCACTATATGACAACAAATATAAGTATGTCACAGGATTTTGTTGATAACTTATTGTATTTTCTGGTATATAAGGTACTATCTGCTCTTGTCTCCCTTGCCTTCCTTCTCCATTTGAAATACACTACTTCTCCAAATTCAAATCAGATAATGATAGAGAAAATCTTTCATCTCACCTTTATTTCATGTATAATGTACTGCTTTAGAGAGTGTTAAGGGATAAGATTTTACTGATAGCTTGAATCCTTCCTGTTTAAAACACTTTACCAAATATTTTTTCTTTACTTGTATTACATTTTTTCTCCTAATTATATCTACATGTAATTTTGCTTTGTTTAAGATAAGTTTCTTTTTTTAACTGTGATTTTTTTTTCCTCAGGATTTTATTTGTACTGTCCAAAGATCGTAATGTCATGTCAACTTACATTGTCCATTTATTTTTTGATTTTATTCAGTCTGAAAACCAATAATAGGAAAAGTTATATAACTAATATAGAGGGAAATTATAATCACTATGTAAATCAGAATAGCTATATATCGTATGTCCTTTTATACAGCTTCAGAGCATTTACTTCTGTGACATTCCATAAACCCTTTTAACTCTGGTTTAAAGCTTGGTCAATATAAATGCTTATCAACAGTTTTATTACTTTTTTTTTGTTTTTCCTTTAATTTCCTCAGAAATCATCTGGTCGTGGAGAATTACTGGTCTCTCTCTGTTATCAATCTACAACAAACACACTCACTGTCGTTGTTCTAAAAGCCAGGCATCTACCTAAATCTGATGTGTCAGGATTATCAGGTAATGGTTTTAATAATGAATATGCCTCAAGAATATAAAACAGATGACAAAAGACAGCTGAAAGGTGGCATTTCAAAGACTGAAAATATTCCATACATGCAGAAATGGTGTTTCTATTATTTACAACCTATTCATTTCATTCATATCTAGGTCCGTGCTTTATTTCCAGGGTATGTATTTTACAAATTTGTTCTTCAATCACATCAAAAAAAGGTGACATCTGCTAGCAGTGGAAACCAATGAGTTTTATGATTGTCTTGAACAGAGCCCATCTGCCATAAGCGTGGGATGTTGTTTGCAGATACCAAAAGCTTTTATTTATGACAAAAAAATGAGTTTATTTGTAGAAGATCAGTATTGAGTGAGATCATCATATAATTTATCTCAGAAGAAAACCAGCATCTTACCTCTGTGTTGAATTTGAGCACTAACATTTTTTGGCAAGGTGAGAAGGTGAGCTGTGCCAATGCTGGGAGGATGCTGCAGCATGACACACGTGCTTTATCATGAGCCAGATTTGGGGTGCACTAAGAGGGATCAGGTTTTATCTTCTCTTCTCCTTGTCTGCTGCCATTTCTCATTCAGTGGAACCTGGAATTGCACATAGAAGACACATTAAGGCTATATAACATAACAACAGTGTAAAATTTAATGTCCTGAATATAAGACTGCCTCACAAAAACAGCAGTACACAAGAAAGGGCTATAGTACCACATCTGCTGCTGCTTCTCTGTAGAACTTATAGTCTTTCATTTCACTCAATATTATGAAAGAAGAAGAAAAGGAAGTAGTTTTAGGAAACACTGAATAATTATCACTGCAGCTAAAAATACAGTTTTTCTGTTTATCATACTGCAATTCACCTGGAAAGTTAGCCTAGCTTGAATCCAATGCAACAAACCTATAGGCAACTCTCATCAAGTTCCATTTAAATCTTCCTTTTGATCTAAATTTTGTTCACATATCAGAAGGAGAAAAGATGTATATTGAGCCTAATAATTTACTTGACTAAAAGAGAGGATATGTATTTTTAAAATCTACCCCAAAGTCACAGGAGATAGAGGTGGTTTCATGAAGACAGCATGACAACAAGCTGATCTCAACAGACCTGCCTGATGTTTACCCAGATGGGAAAATAACTTGATAAAAAAAGCCCTTCTAGTCACAGCATCTACCTGGACCCTATGGAACACCATTTTTTTACTGCAGCTCTTACAAGTAAAGCTGTAAAATTTGTTTGTATTTCCAGCCTCCCCTGGGAGAGCCTTGCTGACTATAATAGGAATGCACTACTTCTGCAGGCAGCCAGGTTGCACTTGGACTCCTACTCCATTTAAACAGTTTTCCATTATTTTCTGTTCGTCAATAAGGCCAGGTGCAATAGATATTTGGATTTCAGTAGCATACTGCACTCAGGACACTCAAATTTTCCTCTGTGACTTTCCCCTCATCCCAACATTAATCTCGGAAAAAGAGAAGAGTGAAGTGGTGTTTCTATGGAATAAAATAAACAATTCCACAATTCAACCTCCTGGAGAAGAGGAGAATTTTTTTATACTCTGAAACCTTTCCAATTTCACATCTCCTTGATTTCCTTATTCACTGGTGCTGAGTGACCTTTGTTAGCCTAATAAAGTCAAGTGGAAATCTCTAGCTTTATCTAGTAGCTGGTCAAAAGTAACAGAAAACTTCCTCTAAAACTAAATGGAAACCACTGATTGATATTGATTTTGATGTTTCTAATGCTTGTATGGCATACAATTTTTCAAAGCCAGTGAGTGTTTTTATTAACCTCTGGTTTTGAAATGTTCATTATGGTGATACAATATGAAAGTGAAGAGGTACCCCATTACACCCCACTTATTGTAGACCATTGTCAGTTCAAGGAAAAACAAAATTTTTACTTATCCAACCCTTTCAGTCTGATAACTGTGACATAAAATATGCAAATACTGTTCAGTTTCAGTATTTCTTATTTTTAAAAAGTATGCAGGAGTTCTTGATGATTAACTTGGTTAATTGTTTACATAAACTATCATGTTTGACTGGGTTCAGTAGAAAAGATTTTGTACTACATCACTGCACCATGAGAACCTGGAAACAGGCCCACACTTCACTGAATAAATGCCAAGGTAATTGAAAGGGTTGACTTTTAAAATGTCTCCTCTGAAAGAATAAATATGGCCATTATTGAAGACAATAGCAAGAGAACCTCACAGCAATTAAATAATTCTGATGAATGCAAACACTCAAAGTTGGTTGGCAGCTAAAAATATGGACATTTTTCCTTCCTATATTCAACACTAGCAACGCAGGTGTAAAGACAGATACACATTCCAACAGCAAATATATCCTTTCATTTAAAGTTTAACATAAAATTTATTCAATAACAATTGGTGGCCTCAATTTAGTCAGGTGAATTGACTTCTATAGGACCCCAGCAGAAATATCACATCCATTCTCTCAGCCCAAGTTTATTCACTCCTTTCTGAAAATTTTCTTTTCATGGGTTTGATTAGTGCTGATGATTATACCCCAGCAGAATGTGTGAAAAGCCAATTTCTGTCACACTTAAATGTGCAATGTTCCATATTTTTCAGAAACCTTTAGAATTTTGTGCACTTCCAGACCATCTTTGAATGTGGTAGAGGTGTTTTTGGTTTCATGGACTGCAGGACACAAATTATCTCATGAAGGAAACATCTGTATTTAGTAGCAGTCTAAACTTCACTACCTGCCTTGAACACAATTTTGGTGACCATAAAGGAAAATTAAAAGGGCTAATTCAGATGTATAGAAAAAAAATTAAAAATTGGATGAGAGGAATCAAATTTAATAACTTGACAGAGCTACTCGTTGTGATGTAAATACATTGGATAATTGGGGAATTTACCATAAATTACATGAAGGAATTTCAACCACTGTACAATAGCTGATCTGTGCTCTTTCTTTTCATTGCAGACCCTTATGTCAAAGTGAACCTGTACCATGCCAAGAAGAGAATTTCTAAAAAGAAAACCCATGTGAAGAAGTGCACTCCCAATGCAGTGTTCAATGAATTGTTTGTCTTTGACATTCCTTGTGAGGGCCTTGATGATATCAGCATTGAATTTCTGGTTTTAGATTCAGATAGGGGGTCAAGGAATGAGGTCATTGGCCGGTTAACCTTGGGATCTTCAGCAGAAGGAACAGGTGGAGAGCACTGGAAAGAAATTTGTGAATATCCAAGGAGACAAATTGCCAAGTGGCATATGTTATGTGATGGTTAGCAGGTTAGAGAGGAGTTGGATATTAAAAAACTATATATATTTCCATAGGCAAGGAGCAGGTTTTTTTCTTTGCTATGTATAATTACAAGCTTTTAACCACAAAACTTTTTTTTCTTCTTTTTTTTTTTCAAGGGGGGAGGGATGTTTGAAATAAACTTGAATTGAATTATCAGAACAGAAGGTGACTTAATTTTCACAGTAAATAATGGAATTTTTATTTCATCAATCTTTAACATAATTAGTTCAGATTAATATTCTTCTAGAGTTTAAGTGGCCTGTAAATTCTGAAGCACTGTAAACCTCAAGAAGAACAAACTATGTTTTGAAAGAGTCACTTATTAGTGACTCATATATAGAAGAAAAAACCTTACTACAATATATCCAAAAAAACCCCCACCTGTGGCTTATTAGGCAAGGGGATGGATCTATAAAAGCCATGGGGATTGAGGGTGAGTAGGGGGGGAAATTCCTTCTGCCCCTCCACCAAAAACTTTCTTTTATGAAAATTTAATCATTTTTTGTAAGTTTTGGTTACTTATACTTTGATCATCCCAAAGAATTAACATGTATTCAATATTTTGCTTTACATATCACATTGTGTAAAACTATTTTTTTTAAGTGTTGAAATATTATATAATTGATTACGCTTGGACTTTTTTAGTAAGTTTATATATATAATTTTTTTATCACAGTGACCAAAATAGATACGTACTTCAAACTAATGATAAGTTCACATGCTTTTTTTTGTTAAAAGGGCTCCTTTACGGGTGACTGTACACGTTACAGTATGGTAGAATTTGGGGTTAGATATGGCTTGCATTTTTTTCCTCTAGGTAGGATTACACCTTAAACATTTCAAGCCATATAAAAGAATTTCTGTTGAGATGAGGTAACATACAGGATATTACAATCAATTACTTTTCACCAATTATATTTTAATGTTTCATTAGTGCTAAAAAGAAGTTGATGGTTTTTTTTTTTTTTATTTTTTTAGCTTCATTAAAGAATAAACAAATAGTGAGACAAAGAAGAAAACCTTATTCTGCTGTTTAGTGTTTAACCTCCTGGACTGTAAAGAAGCCATTACAGTCAGTACCAATATACAAACTCCAGCGCATTTTTTAAATTTTGCAAGAGAGGAAACCAAATTCACTTTATAATTTCTCCAATATTCTATAGACAAAGTACTTGGATAGTAATTTGGTTATATGAATTAATGCACATTACTGACTGTACTGAAAATGGTGGTGGTAAAGGAAAACAGCATCCTGATTTAATGTCAGTGTGACACATGTCCATTTAAAATTAAATTGTGTCAGGCTGAGGAAGTGTCGTGTAACAATAACAAGTGTACAAATAAAGCATTTAGACCTGTGAAATTTAGTCTTGGTCAAACCAGATAGGTATTTAGGCTGTCAGAACTATAGCACAACTATATCAAATTATTTCCTAAAGTTTGTGCACTAACTTCTGATACAGAATTGTTTGCAAGTATTAGTCCTACTTCATTTTCAAGTACAATATATATAAAGAAGAAGATAGTGATGTTCGTTGTTGACATAAGAAGGGTTAAAAAAGTGGAAGACCATTTTCAGTATTTTTGCATATGTCATTTGTCACGTGTAATCCCATTGAAGCGAACAAGACTACTTGGGAATTGAGGCACTGCTCATTGTGAGTAAAGGTAGCAAAATGGGCATGCCAGTTAGAACAAACCAAACATACATTGAATGTCAATCTACTTTCATTAAACAACAGACCTAGGTCCTACTTAAAACTGTTGGGGATTTGTTGTCTACTTTACCTGTTCTCATATGGCCAAATTATGTTTGCAGGAAAGGACACTGAAATATGAAATATGCAAGTAGACAAATAGTACTGGAAGAATTCCATTGAGGCTCTTCCAGGTTTTGTGTCAGTATTTTCTCCAGTTTTTGAGAATGTGTTTGATACAACAGTGTTTATAGATTTCTGTAAAAATACATTTTCAAAATAACATAAACATGCTTTTTATGATAATGCTAAATGTAAAAATATTGCGTATTGTATGTATAAAGGAGAGGAATCTTTTTTGATTATTTCTTTAGAAAGCTGATTAACTGCTTAAGGGCTAGAGTTTACCAGCCACATTCAAGCAGAACTAATCCAAAGCCACCAAATGAAAGATGTCCACAGGCTTCAGTGGGGTTTGAAATGCAGAGAGAAAAACTCTCCTTAGTCAACCCAGAAATATCACTGGGACCATGGATATGGGGAAACATTGTTTTATCCAATGGAGACTGGGAGAGTTTAGGTCAGTATGACACAATCAGAGTTTTAACAATTTCTGAAAAGGAAAGAACTGAGCTGGAAATTGTTTAATCACAGAGAGTGTGGCATCTTGCAAATAAAAAATATGGAGGTTTTGTAAGCTGGCCCATAAGTAGTTCCTTATCTCTAAAAATCAGATGACAGGCATCATCTGTCTCCAATGAACACAATATATGACATTAGGGGATAACAATTAATCTTTTTGAATTAATGCTGGGCTGTGATGATCATCTTTCATTTTGCATCCAACAAGTCGTCACAAATTTCTTTTTTTATTTTTTAGTTTTTATAGCGGCTTGAGGGTCAATATTTCTAAAATTGCCAAGTGGCAATTTTTGTTGGGAGTAGGGGAGCTGGAATTGGAAAGGGAAGCAAAGACATTTTTATCAAATCTAACAAAACCCTGTAAATAGCATTTTTTTTTTTCATTTAAAGCAATTCTCAGTTTGAAAAGTTGAGTAAAGACGACTTGTAACACATTTTAATTCAGAAAGAGGCAGGAGAGCGAATGTTGGCCTGTACTGAGGTGAGAAATTCTGCTGTTTTATAAAGTGTTCAATTCTCATTGTGAATATCTTGAACTCTGTTAAGGATACTGTACTGTATTAAACATGTAAAAAAAAATGATGTTTGTCTAAGTAGCTTACAAAAATAATAACTCCTTGAATGGGAGGCTATCCATGTCTGGAGATCTGTCGTAACTAAATACCCGATTCGTTATGGTGTTGTAACTTAATAGAAGCTATTCAAGAGAAAGCATGGTGTATGAGACTTTGTAAGTTATTTGTGCTGGTTCTGTATGTTGTGCCATGTGTGTAAGACAAGAATAAACTTCTGCTTTTGTTCATCCCATCCCACCTACTATCCCACCTATGTATCTTTTTTTCCCCCAAAGATTTCTGCTATTTTTTGTGTTCATGGTCTACTCTCTCATGCTTCTATCAGAAAGCATTTTACTTGGAAAGTCTTCCTATTCTCAAAGAGGTGAATTAGATTTGTTCTGACAAATACCTACCAGGCACACCACATGCTCTTTATTCCTGGATGCTTGTTGAATATGAGTCCTGAATTGTAATCTGCACTCAGGCTGAAGCCAGAAACACGGCCCATGACAGAAGATATGAGTCTTATAGGAACAGATATACAGATGCAAACAAGAGTGAATTCTAATATATTAGCTAGAAGGAGAAATATTAAAGTCAAATTATCCTACTGGGCTTCTAGTGTTATTTAATCTGGCCAATCATGCTGCAGCACTTCCTTGTAGACAAGGAAGTCATGTCAGGCTCCAGCTTGTCAGGTGAGTTTGGAAGTTGAGGTAGAGAAAACATTCATTTAAGTGCTATACCCAAATACAAACTTTACTGTAGTGCTCTCTAAGGTTATCAGAGTATTTACTGGCACAGAATCAGAAGCCAAGGAAAGAGGAAGGGAGCTGCAGCTGGGATACATGCTGCCATTTAATGACTCCCATTGTGAGCTCCAGCACCTGGAATGATTCCCTGATCCTTGTAGCAGAAATCAATTGCAGGATTCACCAGCCAGATGCACAAAGTACAACACCTTCCACAGTTATAAGCTGGTATATTCTCTCTGACAAGTCTCCTGTCCACAGGAGACAGGTATCAAATGTAAGACTGCTCTACTCCATCCCATGCAGGCACTTCTTTTTTCTTCCTTGCATTGTACAGTTCTCCTAAAACAATGGTTATTCACATGGATCACATTCCAGCCCCACTTCTGCAGGACGGAGATCAAGAATATCTTTATGTTTTGATCAAGAATGTCTTTATGTTTTCCAAATATGATGCAGATGAGCCTCAAGGGGAGTCTCAAAGCTAATGTTCTGATTACTATTTGTACCTCAAATTGCTGCAACAGACCACTGAGAGAGCCCTTGCAGATGTTCTCTTTACAGGACAAATCCCCAAGGTCTAACACTATTCTGGAAGCCTGTTGTATTTTATGGCATCATGGACAAAAACATACTTAACACATGGTAAAAATACATAACCACAGATGGTCACACACAACACTTTTTTTTATTCCTAAAACAAGATTCAAATATGTTCTATGTAAGTTGCTATATTTCATGATGTCTCCTGGAGGTGTTGAATAATTGACGGCACTATTGCAGCTGCTGTAACTGGCACTGACTCTTTGCTTTGTTGATGCTGACTCCTGAGAAATTATCTTAATTCAAAAAGTCCTACCCAGTTCTCACAGTTTTTTTCCATGTATTTAACCCTCCATAACTGAACAACTGTTGTAACACAACTTTGGTATAGAAGCAGCACTGTAGTACTGCTAAGAGTTGCAGCATGGAAGAACTTTATAGTTAGATAGAACCAAAGAACCAAAGTCAGTAAAAGGGGAAATTAAAGAAGTTAAATGCTTTACTATGCCTGCATTGTTATGCCAGTTTTGCCATTGAGTTCTTTCTTACACAACCAGAGAACATCCTGCAGTCACAAGTGTTATTTGCTCTGGTCGCACCACCAGCAACAGAATCAGGTTGAGATCTGTCGAATTCTGCTTGAGCCTTTCAGTTCCAGTTGCAGCACTCAGGCGCCTCACCCTATCCCCAGGGATCTGCAGTCACCCTTAACATGCTCTGGATAAACCATGGCAGTCCTGTCCATGCCCAGATGGAAGAGCTGCAATGCTCCAAGGGCTGGAAAAACTTTGGCAACAACCTGGGTCTGGGTCTCATTGCAAGGACCAGCCTTCCCAAGATATCACCAGGGCAGGTTGGCAGATTGGGCATTCCTCCCCATGAGGATGGTATCTCCAGTATCTCCCACCCTCCTTTTCTTCTCTGTGAACACCCTGCTGCTGAAGGTGCAGCAGCCCCAGCCATGTAACTCCCACATATTTCAGAGTTTCTGTAATTGTATAACTGCCTCTCTTTGGAAAAGCAGCATGTCATTCACCCTGGAGATCCTGGGGGATTTCTTGCTGTGAATCTTTCTGACAGCAACATGCTCTTCGGTCAGTAAAGGACAGGTTGGGTCAGCCTGGAAAAAGCTCAGGCTCCTCTCATCCTGATGAAGGAAATTTCCCTCATTGCAGAATATTTTTCTTCCCTCTTGGACAGTCTCTCAAGAAAGTTTTTTATAGATGACTGAGCTGTAAGAAGACATGGTTTTGCATTTTTGTAAGTGGATGTTGAGGCGTGGAATTTGGGTTTAAGTGAAACATGCAGGAATGTCAGGTCCCACTGGGTGACAGGTAAGTGCTGTGCTACTGAAAACAGCTTCACTGGGGCCAAGCTCACATACAGGGCTGAGGGAGCAGTCATGTGCAGGATTTCTGAGTCATAGCATTTTGGACTGTGACTTAAACTAGAACAGATTGCTTGCAATATAAGTTAATGTTGCAAAAAGGTCCCTGTCTTTCTTCCATGTAAGAAATACTGTGTTATGAAAGGCTCTAGTTCTAAAAAAAAAAAAAAAAAGGCCAAAAAATAAACCAAGAAAAAGAAGGACAAAATCTAAGATGCAAAATTCAAAATGCACAATGAAACACTTTAAAACTGTTTTCTTTAGAAATTGCAGGTAAAAAAGTATCATTGTAAAACAATATCATGGCTCTTACAGCTCTTTTTTCTAACCAGCTAAGCGTGCTGTATGGTGACTGTGATATTTAATTTCACAGTCTTGAAGACAACCCCAGGGATAACCATGAATTTTCTCTGACAGATGCTGTAAATATTTTACATGGCTCAGAAAACACAACTGTTTTTATGGAAACAAGTATTTCACTGTATCACTTGCCATATTGATTGCATCTCCATAATACCCTCTCAATGAAATAGCCTTTAGGATTGTGTGAATGAAAGTTCCTACTTGAAGAGGGAAACCTCTGCATGCTTGCATCTGAAGTGCCTCTGTACATTGATTTGTGGGGCAAATAAACAGTATTCTAGCCTCAATTTTCCTTTCAGTATCATGGGATAAAGCTTAACAACATCAAGAGCAGATACTAACTTCATGACTTTGGTTCTGAATTATTATTTTTGCTGTTCTCCAGGGTTGTAATGTTGATCTGGGGACTGCGTTTGCTTGAGATAAATCCCTCAGAGCTGTATGCTGCAATGGATATATATGGACAAGAAAGTAGATGTGAATCACAAAAATGCATGTAACAAAAGAGAATTTTGCCAGGCTAAAATCATAAGTTATATTAAACAGCAATATAAGGTACAGATAAGTAAATCAGTTTGAAGTGCAGATGAGTAGAAGAGAAGTGCAGATGTTGTCAGAAGAGAAGAGGAGGTAGAAATCTGATACTTTTACAGAACAAGCATAACCAAGGTGCAGTTTGCCCCGATGCACATTTGTAAGTCCTGTGAGGAGCACCTGAGGGAGCTGGGAAGGGGCTGAGCCTGGAGCAAAGGAGGCTCAGGGGGCCCTTGTGGCTCTGCACAGCTCCTGACAGGAGGGGACAGCCGGGGAACAGGGCTGTGCTCCAGGGAACAGGGACAGGAGCAGAGGGAACGGCCTCAGGCTGGACATAGGAAGAATTTCCTCATAGAAAAGATTGTTAAACATGGGAAGGGGCTGTCCAGGGAGGCAGTGGAGTCACCACTCCTTGGAGGTCTTCAAGACCTAACTTGAAGCGCTCAAGTGCTCTCATCTGGGTGACAAAGTGGGGATCAGTCACAGGTTGGACATGATGGGTATTGGGGACCTTTTCCAGCCTCAGTGATTCTGTGATCTGCTTGGTTGCTTTACACCTCATTCACTCAGTGAACACAGCATATCCTTAATTTAGCCTACCTTGATACATACTATGTGTGTGATTGGTGGTGCCTTTCCTTTGAACAAAGTCTGCAAGGGTTGAGTACTGAATGTCTTTGTTTATAGAAAAATTGCATAAGGAACTGTCAAAGTTTCACTGTTGGGAGGTGCTGGGCCAAGGCTGATGCTGTCAGGTCTGGACTGGTATAGTGATCAGGAAGCTCTGTTTGTTTCAGGTGCTCCTCTAGTAGCCAGGAAAATACTTTTTCTTCAATTCTCTGTTAGGAGACTCAAAGAGAAAAATTTTGATCAGAGATATGTTCAGAACAAAAGATTTGGTTTACTGCTCGGTGTGACAGTGTTCACAGGAGTTTTCAGGTGAGAGGAGACAAAAATGTTGACTCCATGTTCAGAAGGCTTGATTTATTATTTTATGATATATATTACATTAAAACTATACTAAAAAGAATAGAAGGAAAGATTTATTCTCAGGAGGGTAGCTAAGCTAAGAATAGAAAGGAATGATAATACAAGGCAGCTGTCTCAGACTCTGTCCTAGATAGTTCGGCCTTGATTGGCCATTAATTATAAACATCCAAGATGGGCCAATCAAAAATCCACCTGATGCATTCCACAGCAGCAGATAACCATTGTTTACATTTTGTTCCTGGAGCCTCTCAGCTTCTCAGGAAGTAAAAATCCTAAGAAAGGATTTTCAAAGGATTTTACAAAAAGATGTCTGCAACAGCTCTGCTCCGGGCTTTTTGAAACACTGCATTACTTTCTACTTTTTTTTAGTAGCTACTAAGACTACCTTAGCTTTGCTGCCCTGATATGTCCTATTCATAGGTGTGAACTGATCAAGAGCAGCCCTGCCAAGAAGGACTTGGGGTGCTGGTGGATGAGAGGCTGGACCTGACCTGGCCACAGCACTCACAGCCCAGAAAATCATATCCCAGGCTGCCTCCAGAGCATCATGGAGCTGTTTTTGTTTCTCTGCTTTCATGAGACTCCACCTTGAATGCGTCCTGCACTGGGGTTCTCAGCACAAAAATAGACATCAACCTGTTGGATTAAGTCCAGAGAAATGCCATCAGGATGATCAGAGAGATGGAGCACCTTGACTATGAGGATAGGCTGAGAAAAATGGGATTGTTCAAGTTGGAGGAGAAAAGGCTTCAGCGTGATCTAGTTGCAGCCTTTCAGTACCTGAAGGGAGCCTGAGAGAAAGTTGGACAGAGACTATTTATGAAGGAATGTTGTGAAAGAATGAGAGGGAATGATTTTGAACTGAAACAGGAGGAGAAGAGCAGGTTTAGAATAGATATCAGGAAAAAATTATTTACTTTGAGGGTAATGAGGCCCTGGAACAAGTTTCCCAGAGAAACTGTGCCTGCCCAAGCCCTGGAAGTGTTCAAGGCCAGGCTGGATGAAGCTCTGAGCAATCTAATGTAGTGGAAGTTGTCCCTGGCCATGAGAGAGGAGTTGGAATGAGATGATCTTTAAAGTCCCTTCCAACCCACACATTCTCTTATTCACCCAAACAGACATCCTACATTTGTTACTCCCCCTGCACCCATTTCTCACAGTCATGGTTCTGCTATATCCATAGCCAAATTTTTAATTTCTGATCCAGTTACCTAGGTAACCAGATCCTCACAGGCTTTCACTGAGACCTTTCCTTGGACATGGCTGGCACTGCCAAACCTCACTCCCACAAAAATCTCCAGTGTTTCTCTGTGAAAGGACACCTTTCCTGGCTATGATTATCCCTCAATCATTTGTGATAGCCAGCCCTCCCCATAATACTTTCTGCGAATTCTTTGCATCTTCTCACATTACAGCTGGTCACACTGAGCAATTGCTTAAATCAGGCTCAGTAGTTTTCTTGTTAAGTTGGCTAAACATCAAGGCTATGTCTAGTCACTGGTTATTTCTCTGTGGTCTCTTAACTGCCATGTTCCTCACGTGTGGAACAAGCTTCAAGACCTAGACTTGGACCGTTGCTGTCCAGTATAACCAATAAAAAATTAGTTTTTTTGTTTTACCTTTGTACCAGTGCGTGATATTTTAGCTCTGGTCTAAATCATTGAGTTGTGCAGCACTGTGAGACCTCATAACAGTTCATTTAGGTGAGTCAAACTGTGCCTCTCTTGAATCTCTCTTAAGCCTTTCCTTGTTGAATCATGTGTGTTCCTTTATTTCTAGCTTGGATGAACTCTGTTGTCTCACAGTTAACACACAGATTCTGAAAAAAATACACCCCTTACTGTAATACAGCTAAATGAAAATTTCTATTTTCTCCCTTTCTCCCTATAGCCAACATTACAAAGCCGGAGACTGAGATAGAAAGGATCCTTCAATACTCTGTGGAAAATCCTGATGCATAGCTCTGAGGTTTCACAAACTGAAGTTTATTCATCTCTGATAAAACCCCAAAAAAATGCAATTAAGGTGGAAGCAGATTTGTGCCTAATCCAAAGTAAGGCAGGTTTAAATGACCCATGAATGATATTATAAGACTATTCTTCAGGGAAAGGCAATACCTTGGCCATCAGTTTTGTTATGGACTTAATGTTTCAATTGATATTTTTTTGTTATTCACATTTATGCAGGATGCAAGGATCTTGTCACATGTTCTCCTTCCCTGCTGGACTTGCATCTCTCCCAAGAGGTTACTTTTTTTGCCCCTGAAGATAATCTTCTGAGTGGAAATTGTTACCAAATCTACCTGAAGCTCAGAAAATATATTCTAGGGACAGAATTTCTATTGTGATTGGTGTTTTTTCCTGTTTAGAAGATCAGTATAGATTTTGGAAAGGAAATCGTTTTCACAAACCATTCATGAGCTATAACAGATAGTTATTTAGACGTAAATTGAAGCTGGAAAGTTAGTATTTTAATGTCTGTTACATTAATTGAATCATTAATGCCTCTATGACTTGAAGAACGCTGGTCCAAGTTGTCACTCTGCCTTAGTTTCAGGTAAATGTTCTACCTCTGAGATCACTGGGTACTTAGACATCTCTTTAGATCACCTCCTTTTTAAGACTAACAATAATTAATTAAAAATAGAAGCAGGCATAGATATGACTATTGGGGAGAATGTTAATCATGGACTTGGCAGTGCTGGGGTAATGGCTGGACCTGATGATCTTAAAGACCTTTCCAAGGTAAATTGTTCTATGATTCTGAAATGAATGTTCTGGTGAAGAAAATAAATTGTTGCTGTGAGCTAAGAAAATAGTTAATTCACAGCAAATAAAAAAAGCCAAACAAGCAACTAATCAAACCCAACCAAGACAAAACAAGAAAAGTCCCATAAAAACAAACAAACAAGACCCCAAACCAGTAAGTCCCACAAAACCTATGAAAAAACCCCTACAAAATGTAGGTCCTGGTTTGACTGACAGGAAGTAGGTTTTTTTTGGATATGCTGTGGTGACCAATAGGTGTTCAGATTTAAACATTGGCACCTGGGGTAGCCACTGAGGTTTGGACACACCTCTGAGAACACACAGGGGTTAAAAACCAGAGCTGCTGCTCTGGGAGCTGTCTCGGGACTTGGAGGCAAAGAGGTCAGATCTCCCTCCCTCCGTTCAGCTGCTGCTGCTGGGCGGAGGAGGGGCAGCCATGCGGTAGGCCCGGGCCTGGACACAGACGGGGGGTGAGGAGGCCCTTGAGGATGGAAGGGTGGAAGAGCACCAAGAGATATAGGGCAGCCAGCCCCCACCACCCCAGGGGGTGGAGAGAGAGGGAGAGCCGGCGTCTGAATTTGATAGCGGCCGCCCAAGAAGGGGAAGGCGCGGGTGCGGCGAGAAGGTGCTGAGGTGCCCGGCTGGGCAGTGTGGGAGTGCTGGAGCTCCGGAGAGGCAGAGACTGCGATATTTAACCCTTTTCCTGCATGATAGAAACCTTGCAAATGCTGATCCTCCTGGAGCTGAATAAGAAGGGAGATAAGAGATGAGATAACAAGGACCATGCCCGTGGGAAGTGGAGAAGACTGGCTGAGTGCGGAGAGATGATGGAGTGGCCTTCTGGCTGGACTTTTCTTGTGTGGCCATAGACGGAAACATTTTTTTTTCCTGTGACACAGAGACTGCATTAGGGGGAGGCAGTGCCTCAGAACCTGGAGGGTTCAGTGTGGGGACCCCTCGGCCCCAGGGGTGAAAAAATGGGGGGGCACAGATGTCCCAAAGCAGAGACTGTGCCTTTTTGGAGTGAGACAAGGCATCCTTAAAAGACAACCCTAGCAGAAGGTCTGCTCCATGCACAGTGGTGAGAGCACTGGGCATGGAAGGAAGATGTCACCATGGCAAAAGGACTTTCCGGGGCGGTGCTGAGTGACATGGAAGCACACGAGGTTTCAGCGTGTTTCCAGGGGAAGCCTGTGGTGCAAGAAGGACTCCTCTCCTCTTCATGAACTGAAGTGTGAGTATTCTAAAGGGTGGTGCCGGACTGAGAGTTGGTGGTTTGGGGGAATGTATTGCATTGGGAAATTTGGTGAGGGGTGGAGGAGGAAAATGCTTTTGTAAGGTTTTCATTTTCCTTGTGGTTTTTTTTTCCCCTTCTTTTCTTGTAATTTAGTTAATAAAGTCTTCTTTATTTCTAAGTAGGAGCCTGCCTTGCTTGTTCCTGGTCGCATCTCAGAGCAGACACCAGGGAGAGGATATTCTCATAGGGGCACTGGCACAAACCATGACATATGGATAAATGAAGGTAATGGAAAATGTAATCTTGTCCCCCAATGAGTTGCATCTTTTCACCTGTCATATTTTTCCTTTGTAGATCAAAGAGTATAATTGAGGATTGCTTCAGTATAGCAAACATTACTCTCCAGTAGAGGAAATATAAAGATACTGTCCATCTTTTGTGCTCGTCTTCTGTTTATTTTTCTTGTGATATAGACAAAGGTCGATTGCCTTTTCCTTTGATTCTGCTTGATTTACGGAAAACCAAAGTGGACTGATGTAAACTTTTTAGGTGTCATGCTGTTCCTTTTCCTTGTAAATTTTTTCTATGCTATTAGAACACCAGAATCATTTTTCAACTTTTCTTTCTGTTAGTGTGAATTTTAGTAATTAAGAATTGTGATTTTAGTAATTAAGAATTGTGTATTTGACACAACTGATTTGACTACTTCATAGGGTGTATAAAGACCACAACCACCAAATTGTGACTTGCATTTTTCTCCACTGTTCATTTTAGGTTCAACAGTTAACTGAGACACTAAATATTGTCTCAGGTGAGAAGGACCAGTTGTTAGCTGAAAGACAAGACGTAGTCACTCTTTACAACTTGAAGAACAAATCTCATTAGTCAGCCGTGGAAAAGATGAGCTACAAAAACTCCTTTGGGATGTCAGGTCTGAGCAGGACCAGTTGAAGACAGAATTGCAAAGAAATTCTGAGATGTTCATTTTAGGTTCAACAGTTAACTGAGGCACTAAATATTGTCTCATGTGAGAAGGACCAGTTGTTAGCTGAAAGACCTAGTCACTCTTTACAACCTAAAGAACAAATCTCATTAGTCAGCCGTGGAAAAGATGAACTACAAGAACTCCTTTGGGATGTCAGGTCTGAGCAGGACCAGTTGAAGACAGAATTGCAAAGGAATTCTGAGATGGTGAGTTGTTGTCTTATATATTACAACAGTTCTATTATCATTATATGTTGTCTTATACATCATGAGTTCTGTTGTCTTATATATCACGAGTTCTTTTATCATAATGTTGCAAGGGTTCCTCAGAGTTTCATACCTTCTCAATGTTTCTCGTAGGTACCTCCTCTAGGCACTGACTGTTCCTGCTCCTTGCAGCAGCCATCTGACTCCTCTGACTTCAGGTCCCACTAATCTACTCTATTATACCACTTGTTCTTATTGACTACAGGTGTGGCCTGTAAAGGTCAGGCCTGTTCCTAATCTTTAGTAGCTGGTTCCAGCTGCACCTTGTTGGGGGATAAGATTACATTCTATATTACATTCATTTACCCATGCTGTGTCCCCCTACAACAAAATAACGCAATGAAAAAACCAAACCACACAAAAAAGAAATAGCCCCACAACCCAAAACCCTCAAGCATCTTTCTTAGTTCAGAATGGAGAGAAAAATCACATTATGTTCAAGATTGTCACTACACTCTTAAAAAATCAGACCAACAAAAATATCACTATGGCTTTGGAGTTTCTTGTTTAGAAAATGGAATATCTGATCTTTTGAAAGTAGAGGTGACATGAAGGAGCTGTTATTAATGTGTTATGTAGCCTGTAAATTAACAGATGATGCATCTCCAGGGTCAAGAATTATACTCACCCAAAATATAAAATACGGTGTGCTTGGTTACATTTAGGAGAATGCTTAATCCTCGGGGAAAAGAGGACAAGGAAACAGTGGGGACTTATCCACAGCACTCACATGTGGGCAGAGTGCGTGTATCTGATGATTTCTACTTTTTTCTGACCATAGCTAGCTGTTTTCATGAGAGATGATGGGTCAATCTGCTCTCAACAGGAAGGAGATGTTAATGCTTTATACTCTTCAGGGTGATTTTAAACCTCAGTGAAAGCACATTTGCAAACCCTATGTAGATGAGTATCGCTAAGAATTGTTGTGAAAGTGATCAAGTCAGAGCTTGTGCTTGCCTGGCATTTTTTGCCCTCTCAATGATAATTTGCAACTCAGAAATGTAAGAGAGTTATGATACCCAGAGCTAAGAAATATCTGCAAAAAGATTATACTGTCAGCCAACACCAATTATTATGATTAAAATCTGATGCAATAATAATGCCTGTCTTACAATCCCCTTGACAATAACTTTGTTATATACACATGGCATTGCAAAATAGCACTCACACAGACACTTAACTGAATTTGCCCTTTGCATAAATCTACAATATATAGCACCTATATAAAGCAGGCAATATTTGATATGAATCCCCTCTGAAATATGGTTCATAAAACTGATACAAAACAAGACAAAGTCAATGCAACTAAAATATTTACAGTAAGTTATTTCGGTCTATAATATGAATTTTCTTTTTTTTTTTTTTTCCCCTTCATACTTTTGTGTTAAATGCCAAAACTGGCCTCTAAGGGTGAATGAATGAGAGAATTGTTATATGGTATACAGCAATCATGTCACTTTTATTCTGTGCAATAAATTTAAATGAAATACAAATTATTTGAAGAGGTGTTTGCGATCTGAGCTGAAAACATTCTCTGACAATCTCCATCTTATATTACCCCAATTGTGCTTCACACTTGTAGTTTTTTTTCCTCACTTCTAATTAAAGACATCTAAAAATTTTGTCTTTCACAGCCACTTCTGGAACCACATTGATCAGCCTGTATTCCTAGTTCCTGGTGGCTTCAGGGTACAGGAATTGCTCTGAACCCAAGAAAACCTGGGGAAAGATAGCACCCTCTAAAGCAGCCACACACGTGTCAGACCATGAATTGGGAAGTTAAATGTTGCCCATTGCAACCATTGCCCAGGACAGGTGCTGCTGCTCATTTTCTGAATAAACGCAAAAAGAGTCATGTTCAGCCAGAGCACAGAGTTAGCAGGTGAAGACACTGGAGCACAGGTCTGATGAGGAGCAGCTGAGGGAGCTGAGAAGGGGCTGGAGCCCCAGGAGAGGCTGAGGGAGCTGGGAAGGGGCTGAGCCTGGAGCAAAGGAGGCTCAGGGGGCCCTTGTGGCTCTGCACAGCTCCTGACAGGAGGGGACAGCCGGGGAACAGGGCTGTGCTCCAGGGAACAGGGACAGGAGCAGAGGGAACGGCCTCAGGCTGGGCCAGAGGAGGGTCAGGCTGCATATTAGGGAAAATTTCTTCACAAAACAGGGTGTAAAGCATTGGGAACAGGCTGTCCAGGGAGGTGGTGGAATCACTATCCTGAAAGAGTTTGAGAGCTGAATGTGGCACTAATTTGATTTGGTTGACAAGGTGGTGGTGATCAGTCAAAGGCTGTTGAATTTGATGATCTTGGAAGCTTTTTCCAGCCTAATTGATTCTATTATTCTCCTTTAACAGTATGTGTGTGTATCTTTGGGCCATCATTTCTGTCTGTATAGTGGCAATATCTCTGACCAGTGCAGCAAACTCATATGCTGTTACACGTTGGTGTAATATGATTGTGGAGTGCTCTCCCCTGTGTTTTGTTAGTTTTGGTCATTGGTTTTGTTTGCAGATTAAAGTTTGGGTTTGTTTCCTGCATGCACCTCCAAGACAGCCTTTTGCAGTGACCTGGAGGTGATTTGTGCTCAGAGACTGTTGAGCATCTCTGAAGAATGCCAGAGAAAGGATCTCCCATCATCATTGTGCTGTCTGAGAGAGTGGGAGCAGGAACACCTTACATTCTTTCTTGAAAAGCTTAATTATGCCAGAATCCATCTATGGAGCTAGTCAAAACAAGTAGTGATGAGATTCTGTCAGGTGAAAAGGAAAAATAAATATTTTTTGAGAAACAATTCATTCTACTATGAAGACATTTTCAAAAGTGAATTTTTTTTTAAGTATTGTTGAAACTATTTTGTTTGTTAAAAATGAAAATTGTCTGAGGCAGTATCAGTGTTTGACTATGGCCTTGTGGCTTTTATTCATTTATTAAAGTTTTACTCCATTTTCAATGTTGCATTTGCATGCCACAGTAAGTAGGAAATAAACCTTGATATATTGTCACTATAAAAGCCTTGGTTCAGAGATTCTGAATAAAATTACTATGTATTTGTCTTATCAATGATGCAGAGGCAAAGATTTGAAAATTTGGGTGGTTTTCCAGTTTCAAATTATAACAGTTTTGAATAATGTTTTTCCTGTAAAATTGGAGTTATATTTTCTGAATAACTGTTGCTAGGAATTTGTTTCTGCAACTTTAACACACTTAAAGTGAGACAGATTAACTGCAACCTGCAGGAATTAACTAGACTAGAAACATTTAGCTTCCAGGGCTTTCTCAAGAGCATTTGTTTCATGTTAATGCATTCTACCCTGTTGTAGAAGGGAACAAAACAGCATCCAAATTTTATCTGTTGTATGGCATGTAGTGAAAACAGCAATACAGAATTTGTGGATAAGTTCAAGTCTTTTAAGGTGTACAGCCCTATCCTTCACAGACCTCTCTTTTAATGGGTGTGTTTCCTAGGGGCACACAGAGATGTCTTGCAGGGTCCAGAGATGGAACTCTGCTATTTAGTTGTGTCTTTGAACTCCAGCTTTTCCACTGTGTTTAAGAAACTTAAGTGTGCCTCTATTCCTTCAGCACAAAGGGGATTGAGACATGATGTATTCCTCAAAGTTTTCAGGGATGTCTGAGCACAAGCTCTTCTCTGTTTGAAGTCCAGTGGTTTAACAAAGAGATTTACAGTGCTCTCCTGTTCAGCCCAGTGATGAAATAGGACTCTGAGCCTCAGGGATTGCTAGATAAGAGTCAACATGAAATTGTTACACAACTTTCCTCAATATAATAGAGCTGTGTAATACATGTCCATTTCCAGTAATATATCATAAAGGAGATGATTAGAAGCCAGCAGAGCTATAGCAGGTGGGTATCCAAAAAAATAACTGCAAACTTTCCAGCTGATGCTTTTGGATTTTCAAGAGAGTTCTACCTTTTAGAGTCCAAAATGAAGGACTGTGGTTCATTTTCTCAGAATTGCACTTTAACAATGTAGTGTGTGTTATCTCCAGTTGCCAGGAAGAAACACTGTGCACACGGGATTAAGCTGTTACTTCTGATAAAACTGGATTCCTAGATTGCTGCCTCAATGTTTTTGAGTTTGCACAATATTCCAGATTTTATACAATGTGGAAAATATAAGGAGTCTTGATTGCCATGATTAAAGGTTTGATAATGTGAGCTGAATAGAAGAAAGGAAATATCTTGCAGAACAACCTAAGAAAAGTAAACAGTGTTTATGCCTGAACACTTTAAACTTTATTAGACCTTTTTTATTAAAAGGCAACATCAGTGAATTTTACCACAAAAAAATGGGCGCTCCTCTCCCTTACTATGGTCACAACAAATCCTCAGAAAGAATAATTCATTTACCATAAAGTTATTGTATATTAGAGGCAAATAGTGCAAGAAATCTCCTATATTTATAAACTTAAAAAAATGATTGGGATACAGTTACTCACTTTTGTAGCTCATTGTCAATTAAGCACAAAGACCATATCAAAATAAACTTTCAAACTTCTCATCAACTTCCTCTGCTGATTTTCTTCCTGAATATTATGAAGTCTCTATATTCCAAGTGTTCCCAGTAGTCACAGAGGACTAAGCCAATGCCTTTGTGCAAACAAAGTTCTCTTTACAAACTCATTCATTCTTTTCCCCCTGCTCAGAGAAGGAATTTGGCTATAACCCAGTCTCCAGCATAACCCAGACAGAATAGTCAGGGTACTTGTTTACCTAATGAATCAGAAAAGATAAAATTGGATCACTTTTACATCACTTTTACACCTTTCTCATTTGCTATATAGATAATGTGCACTGGGTGACCTTCAGAAAGAAAAATAACACTTTTTTGCTTTAATTAAATAAAAAACAACTTTTCCCTGACTTTAAAAAATAGCTATTATTAATATCTAAAAACAGTATTACATTAAATTTCAAGAATAATATATTGAAAAGAAAATTAAGGACAGCATTAAAAAAGACAAAAACCAATAAAAACTATGATATTCTAAGCTATCATTGTTTCTAAGAACAGTGCAAATTTTTTCTACCATGAAAATAAATAATGTAGAAAACAAGGTCTGTTTGAAGTGGTATTCTGGCGAAGAGAAGGTTGAAAGAAAAAAAGTTTTATTGATATTATTGTTGTTATGATCAAGTGAATCTCTGTAAAGCTCCCCAAACTAAAAAACTGTTAATTCAGGGAAAATATAGGAATTGGAGGAGTTATTTTTAAAAATATCTAATAAGTACAATGAGGATGATTTTGGAATATGGGAACATGTTATAGAGTGATAATTTACATCTTAAAATTAATATAGTATTGATATTAAAAGAGCGAATAATGTCATTGGAACGTTTATATTCTTATGGAAATATATTTTTATCTAAGACATTGTGTAATAAAGGGAAGGGCCTTATTTAGAAGTTTTTGGTTTCCTTTTAATGAGCATGTGCTCTGGATCCCCTTTAAGGATTATCTTTATCAAGTTTCTGTTTTTTATAGAAGGATGATGAGAGATTTTACAAGTACATGCTTAACCCGCTTCCTCTTAGCAGGGAGGGGACATTACAGTCATTTATGAAGTAGAAACTTGGTTTTCCTTGGGGTTCTCCTTTCAGTGTGACTGTGGAACATATAGGTATCTGGTACTAGAAGACAAAACTATTGAGGAAAATCTGATAAAGAAAGTTTTAATGGAAATGCTGCTAACTAATATTTTAATCAGAGAGGTGTGTGGCTAACTCTTTTTGTGTCTTCCTGTGGACTAGCCAAGATATCATTTTTCCAGGTCAGTTGTGTCCAACTTTCATGGCATTGCTCAGTGACCTGTGATAGGAAATATTAAAAAGCGCCTTTTTTTCCACTCTGGTTTTGCTGGAAAGCAAAAAGGGGTACTGCAGTAGCACCAGTTTACAGATGTGAATCAGTTGCCTTTTGTTAACAAAGGAGCACGTTGGCTCAGAACAGCCTGCACTCTCCTGAGCATGAGTAAATGCTGTTTTTGTGAGTACAGCTGGGATGAAAAAGGAAAAGCTGGAGTTAAAGATTTACTCTCATATAATTGTCTGTCATTTTTTTCCACTGGACAAGGCCTGTCCCTACTTCTACCCTTGAGTTGCTCCCCCTCAAGCTGCCCAAGTTGGATGAAATACCAGTAAAAACAGTGCTTGAAGGTTCTCAAGTTTAAAAGGAGGGGCATTCAGAAATTAGGGAGCAATAAAAGTTGTCCCATGTGCTCTCCAGGAGTCTGACAGGTAATCAGGATTTCAGCAGATAAAAGTAAGCTGTGTAAAAGTGATAACCTATATTTACCCATAACCTAAAATTATATTAGAGTTCCCTGCTTTGAGCAGTCACTGAGCTTCCCACTTGCACTGCATATTTAGTTGTGATAAAATTAAAGGCAAAAGGCAGAACCTGGATGCCTTTCATGGGAAGAGATATTTAATGACTGATGTCCTTTTTTCCAGAGGATCAAAGAAGATGTAATTAAAATATATTTTGTCTAGAGAAATTATTCTCAAAAATGAAACAGGAAAGTTGTTATTATCTGAAATGTAATAATAATTTTAATATACTAATTAATTTTTCCTACAGATATTTAGTGATATGTATTAAATTGGCACTAAAAATACATGTCAATAATAAAATTAGGAAATCTGAATTAGCTTAACTTATATAGGTTCACTGAAAATAATATGTTCAAAATGGCTTAGTTATAGTAGCAATTTGATTTGCAAGAAACTACCTTCAGAGGGTGATAGCCAAAGATTTCTGTAACAAATGCAAGTCTTCTAAGTCTTGTCTTTACTTCACTTTATTCTACTTTACTTACTTATGGGTCTACCTTACCATCACCACCCCGCAAAGAAAAAAAATCATTCCTTTTCACTTATAGTTACCAGACTGCAACTAAAGGCATGAATGTAACCTGAAGAAAATCTCAGTGGTCTCTAGATAGCAATGGAATTGGTACTAGGATGACCTTTAGAGGGAAATCTGAGAGGCTGTATAATCTGATTGTAAGACTTTACTGCAAGATTAGAGGCTCATTGTATATACTCAAGCAGGTGTTCTTGTACTGATCTGAGGTATTCATCTATGCCATTACTAAGAAATAATTGTAACAAAAAAAAAAAAAAAAAAAAAAGAAAAACTAACCTAAACTGACAATGGGCAAAAGGAAAATACAGGACTGGGAAAGTCTAAATTGTTCAAAAATTCATTTTAAGGTGGAGAGAGAAAATATTTCGCTAACTTTATACATTGGTGCCAGTTTTTTAGTGGTTTTTATTGTGTACCATTAGTGTATGCTCCAGGGCTAAAAAGCCCCACCAATAACAAAAAGTCCATTTTGAAGCCATAATTGTGCATTTTAAGGGCAGAGGTGAGTATCAGAATTGTATAGAGAAATATTTTCTCTCCTAATTAACTACATTGAGAGCAACATTTTTGGTTTTAACTGTCATGGAGCTGCAATGTTCCTCTGCATAACAGCCAAGCAAATCATTGGAATGGCAAAGAGGAGCAATGTTAAATTCAAATGGAAATATAAACTGTAAAACGACTTAAACTGTGCCTGGCACCAAATGAGCACATTACAGATTATGTGCTTGGCCCAATGCCATCCTCTCCACTTGGATAGATGAACAAACACGGGAAGACTTTCAATAGAGGATATTTCTGAATGGTTTTAATGTTTGTAAATAAAGAACTATGAAGGCTACAATCCTACACAACTGATTGGGAAAAACGTGACACAAATGTGTTCCTTGTAGCTGGATAGACACTCTGCCATAGCTGTTAATGATTCAACTGCAATTTTCTGAGTAAACAGCCCCAAACCCAGTGTTGTGCCTGAGAGTTGCGTCTTTGCTGCTTGTCTCACCTAGGCTGAATCAACAACAGAGTTCTAGGAGGTTCCCAGTGCAATGTCTCACATATTGGCTAAGCAAGGTAGTATTGTTTTCCTGCTTTAGTGCAGTTTCATTTAAGTGTTTGATGTTTTCTCTAATTGTGTGTTGAACTGCACAAAATAAACATATTTTTGGAGAAAAACAGTGATTCAGAGCTTTCAGCAGTTTTCTAGTCAAATCTCTGTTTTCTCTATAGAATCAATCAATAGCCCAAGTTCAATCAGTTTAGTTACACTCAAACAACCTCTAACTAGAAAGAATGCACCTGAATATTTCTTAATTGTTATTATCTGAATTATTTAGCTGTTATTATCTGAAATGTAATAATAATTTTGATATAATTAATTTCTCCTACAGATATTTAGCAGTATGTATTAAATTGGCACTAAAAATTCATGTCAATAATAAAATTAGGAAATCTGAATTAGCTGTATTTATATAGGTTCACTGAAAATCATATGTTCAAAATGTCCCTTTGATCCCTTTGCCCCTTTTTAGTGTCCCTTTGGTCCATCCTTCCCCTTAAGGGTAGTCCATTTTTCCCTCCCCATTTTTATTTAGAATAAGTAAGAAAATATTGAGTACACACTTTTTAATTCTCTTAGGACTCGCACTGTGGCCTTGCCTATCTCATTGCAATAATCTTTTATTTTTTCCACAAAATAAAAACTGGTGTTCAAAAATTTTGTATGGGATTCTTCTCTTCTGTACAAGGAAGTGGGACATAGTTTTTCCTTTCCTCTTCATGGCACATCAGCTGTAGTAGAGGAATAGGTGCAGAGAAAACTTTGGCAGTTCCCTCCCTTGTACAAAAAAATCAACATTCACTCTTGTACACTCAAATGACTTCCAAGTTTCTGAGTGGTCAGGACTTTATATTAAAACTTAAATTTTCTCATATTGAAGCATCAGACATCCTTAATGTCTAGAAATGGTCTAGAAATAATAAAAAACATGAGAAACAGAGATTGTGTTGACAAGATTCTTGCTTAAGAGTCAAAGAAAAGTGATGCACAACTAAATGACTGAAAATCACTGCTCACAGCCTAGAGGCTTTAATAGACAAGAAAACAGCACCAAATTTAGCAATTTACTGGCTTTCAACATATTATCTGTAAGCGTGTTGGGGAGAATGGACAATACTAAATAAGAAAGGGATGCAAGTTACTTTCTGATTCTTTTCTTCATCTTAGTTCCTGCAACAACTTTTTCTAGAGGAAGAAATACAAATCATGCTTTTCCAGGTAAGCATCGCAGCTGGGGAGCCAACAAAAGCTGCACTTGCTCAGTTGTTCGTAACTTCATGAAACTTTCAGGCTTCAGGCTACAATTTTATAGCCTTAGCTTAACCCCTATGGATTTTATATCAAAAGCTAAATATAGTGAAGAAAACTCTTCTCCTACTTTCATTATTTTGGCATTGTGAGGACCTCCAGGACACAGCAAACACATTCCTCACTAGGAGGAGAGTTATGGATCACGGAGGTGATCTGCATCTTACCTATCCCCTCAAAACAGGAATCCATTGTACATGCACATATCACACACCAGACACAGCCACACCACCACAAATAACTACATTCAACAACAGGACATGTATGCCTTTGATTCCTTCTCTCTCACCGATCATTTTCTCTCTGAAAGACATTTATTGCCATTTTTAAAACGAAAAGGTATATTTGTAACTGACAAGGTGTAATTAATGCAAACCAATGTCCTGTAAAGTTTTTTGTCTCAGAAAAAAATTCAGATTTTTCTTCTTCTTATACTTTCTCATGGTTTCTCAGAATTTTTTCATAGTGTATATGTACCTATTTGTCATCATTAAAATGAAGCAGCCAGGCCAGGTGAACTGGAACAAGATGATATTTAAGATCTCTTGCAACCCAAACCATCCTTTTATTCTAGACTCTGTGATTTTAAAATTGTCTATACAAGGTCATTAACATTTTGAAGAAGCACAATGACTCTTTCCTACACACCAGAAACATAATGATTTCACAAAAGCCCTTTACCCCCTCCAATTACATGAGGATTTATAAGGTGTGTACTGTATTGAACTATAAATTCTTTGCTCTAGGTGCTATAACAACCTGTAATCTGCTGGCACACCTTGTAGACTGTTAAGATATTTATTATTATAGTCAACAATAGTGGTAAGAAATAAGTCATACATTTCATTAATATGTAATTATTACTGATCATTTGAATACCAGAAGGTTTAGCAGGCTGAACAAGTACAGGAGATATAGTCCAAGCAAAGAAATTATGAGTGCAGAATGCAAGCCCGATTAATGTTGTCCAGTCAAATTAACTAAATGGGATGACACTGGGCTTTTCTTGAATTTATGAATTAATACCTTTATCTCTCTCTTTCCAAGGGCCTGATCCCACAAGGAAGTCTTTATTATAGCATTCCCACCATGATGAGAAACATAATCTTAACCTATTCACTTAAGTACCAGTAGAACTTGAACAGATTTTTTTATTTGTTAAGCTGAGCTCCTGCTTTGCCTCTGTAGAAATTAGCACGGCAGGCTCTGAGTCACCAGAATGCCATGATCTACAGTCAGAAATGGGGCTGTGATTCCTCTCTAATGGTAGAGCTTAAGAATGTGGAATACCTAGTGACAGCTGCTATGTGAAAATAATCAGCCTTAAATCAGTGGGAATGATCTCGCAGCAGGCTTCTATTGTTTGATAGCAAATGTTTAGAATAACAATTTTATTGGTGCAGAAAGGAAAAAGAATTAAGCAATAAATAGTTTGTCAGAAACCCCACAGCAACTTTGATTAGGGTTACACTGTTACTAAGATACTCTAGGGACAGAGAATCATGTTTGGGATTTTTTCATCCAAGACTCGAACATGTTGCTGTTCCTGTTGATTTCATTGTTCCTTCTTTCTTTGTAAATGCTTAATAATAGGAAATGAATTATTTATGAAAATACAGACTTGAAATGCTGACCTGCAGCTTCAATGTAGCATTAAAAACCAGCGATTTTACCGCCTACAACCAACAAGCTCTTGTGGTTTCACTGAAAGTCACAGAGTTCTGTTTCTGAGAGTTGCTCATGCCTCTGTATCATCAAACCTTAGCCACTGCAGTGGGTTCAACAGAGGCCACAATAATAATAATAATAATAATAATAATAATAATAATAATAATAATAATAATAATAATATAAGCTCAACAACACAACTGATGACACAGAACTGGACATTTTCAACACATGAGATTGCAATACTCTTAGAGTACAGTCATCCTGAACCAAAATTGTAGTTATTGTAACAATATTACATTTTGAGTGCCTGAAAAGAGCACAGAGCAGAAGTTAGATCCAGTGGTGCAGCTCTCTGAGCTTGTGATATATGCTTAGAAGAATAATCTTTTAATAAATAGGGAGGATTTCCAACCTTATCTGAAAATGAGAAGAAAATTAGTACCTTACAGGTGGTGCAGTTTTATTGCTCATTTGCCCAGGTAGTTGGTCTGGAAAGGGTGGGTGTGAAGACATAAATTCACTGCATTTCTTACTACAATTTCAGACTGTGATTGCATTAACAGTGGCAAACAAAGAATCAAATAATTAAAAGAAAGGTTTTTACCTCCTTCTTTCAGTTCTCTTTTAGTAACCCTCCAGAAGTGTTCATTTAGACTCTCTAATTTCTCTGGTCCCAGGACACACAGAGGCCTCATTAGGCCTCATTTCTGTGCGCCAAAGAGACCTGCCACTCATAAACACTAAAATGTATTTTGGGAAAACAAGTCACTGATTTAAATATCCTGTTTGGAGAACACCACTGAACACTTTAGTAGAACTGAGACTATATGTGATCCAAGGGATTTTCCTGGAACATATCCCATATTCACATGACACACACATAACGATTTAAATATATTTAGACCAAAGAGACAGTGGCTTTGATTGATTATTTTAAGAAAGAAATAAAATCCTTCCAAATGGAACTTTTTTTTTTTTTAATGGTACACACTCTTTTGGAGTTTGTCTCAGTAGCTTTGTCTTATGTCAGCAAGAAACCCATGCTCTGGAAATTGCATTGGTTGCTTTTGTCTTGATTGACTCTAGGCAAGAACAAAAGTAGTCAGGCTCAAACACAGAGACTGATTTTGAAGTTAGATGGTGTTTAGTGAATCACTTCATTGCAGATATGGGATTTAACAAAAATGGAGTTGAAAATAAAAGTTATTGCCTTCATAAACTTTATAATATCTCTTTTATAAAAGCTATTCAAACATAGCTTTATTTCAGGTGAGAAAAGGCTGTATCTGTGATATTGTTCTAAGTGTTTCACTGATGTATTTTTTTTTATTTAACTCTGCTAATTTTTTATCTACAGCTATTCCTCAAATGGAAGAGATTTGGATGCCACTCAGGAAGGACATGGACCAGAGCATTTGGTTACAAAACACATTAGTACATCATTCTGTTCCTTATTTCACATGATGAGCTGCCTGAAGGAGGATAAATGGCTCATAAAGTTCTCAATGGCCTAAAAGCAGGACCATCTGTTGAAGTCATCAGTGACTTTGTGTCTGAGCTTAGCAGCTGGGAAACCTTCAATTCATCAGCTCTTCCTTAATCAGCTAGGTATCTCTGAAGTCAGTGGGAATTATTGTAATAGATTCTGGAAGAGCTTAGACAATGGTGAGAGATTTCCCCATTTTGAGATGATGTCCATATTTCAGCTCATTTCAGTACACAGATTTTTGGCTGTTCAGGTACCTGGCCCACTCATGCTAAAACTGCTCCACATCTGTTCACATTGCTCAGAGAGATTTGTCAGAGAAATAGAAAGTGATAAAGATCTACTGGACCCTTACATCTTATACTGCTGGTAAATTTGAGTACTCAAATTCACATATGTGCATCTAATGAATCCTTGCTTGTGAATGCAATCATCCTTGGGAAGAGAAACCATGAAATGCCAAACCAAAGGGAAGAAGCAAGTGGTTTTCATGGCCTCTGAAAGATCAGGAAATTCTGTTATCCTTTGCTATTTAATCCACGTGTTCATGTGCAGGTAGATTAATACTTTCAAATTGATTACAGACCTGAAGTAACCTTTAAAGTCATTAGCTGAGGAAAGGAAATCAAACACACAGCAATGGATACTGAGGGTTGATTGTTTAACCGTATCCTAGGGGAACAGTGGAGATAAGAGTGAACCTTAAATCTACATTCTCAGAGAGGAGTATTTTTTTGAATTTTGATGTTGCACATTCCCAGTGGAATTCTCAAAATGTAGCAAAATTATCTTTGAAACTTATTCCAGGAAACTGTGTGAAAAGAGGGATGCTGGTAATTCTTGGAAAAGACCTCAGCTCTCTTTTCCCTGGCTTTAGAGATTAAATTATTATTTATTACAGTTATTTTAAAATAATAAAAAATAAAATCCAACCCTTCCCCTGACAGGATTTAAATATGGAACTCATATTTCCTTAGTCTTGGTGTTATATAAAAATGAAAACAGTTTGTAAGTATTTTTCCCTTCATTTTTGTCAAAAATATATGGTAAATCGAAGAGTCTGTATGTTACCTGTGTCTCATTTACCAGGAATACTGCACAAATCCCCATCAAAGCATTGGCACAGAAGTTTCAAAGGTCTTACTAAGAAGGAAAATTTTTATACTCTTATGGACTGATAATGTTATTGTGTTCACCTAAGTGAAAGGCCTTCATATAAATATTGGAGCACAAAGTAATTTGCTTTTCCTACTTGCAAAGTATGACTTAGAAGTAATTTGCTTTTTATAACATGCAAATCCAAACCCTATTAATGGGTAATATGCAATCTACTTATCAGAACTGAAGGAGAGGAAATCCTGCAGAAATTCTTTATCTTTCTGGAAAAAATAAACAAACAAAATCCCCTAAACAAACAAACAAGCCAAAAAAGCAAAGAAGCAACCAACCAGCCAGCCAACCAAAAAACCTGACCCAACCCAAACCAAACAAAAAACAAACAACCTAACTAACTAACTAACTAACTAACTAACTAACTAACTAACAGACCCACAAAGAACTAGATTTATTTTCATATGCAGGATAAGAGCTAATATTATGCAATATGTGTTGATTGTAATATTTTTTAAGATTACAGTAGAGAGGAAATAGCTATTAAATACAAAATATTTCACATTAAGTTGGGTTGGGATTTTCATAATTCTCTGCTTATTATGCATCGTTTCAGCCCAGGAATGGTCAACAATTATGAGAAATAGATATATTTGTCTTTTGTTTTAACACATAAACATAGATCTTCAATTTGTCTACCTTGAGAAATAAAAGATAAAGTAAAAATAGTATAAAATTATAACAATCTCATGCTACTTTTTTCTTCCTGAATTCTCTTGAACTTGAGGGTAAAAGTGTTCATCTGGACTATGAAACCATTCTTTTTTGTATTATTATCTCAGGACATATTTTTCACCTTTCAGCATGCAGAAAATAACTAGAAAAGTATTGGAAATGCACAGTCTCATGATTAACAGCCAGTGGGGGGAAAAATAAGTAGAAATTAAATTACCTAATGATTTCAAGTAGCCTGTAATTGTAGCTTCCACATCCTTCATTTGTTCATAGAGCAAAAATATCTCAAAGACCTGAACAAAGTGGATATCCACTGGACAATGAGGACAATTTGATTATTTACTCTCCTATTGTGATTCACAATATCAGGATGAAATTTGTTTAATGTTCTTTAATGCTGTACACTTAATCTTTTTAAACTTCTGCATGAATGCAACTAAATAAAAAAGTCATCTGTTGGTGGGTAAAATTATGTGATATGTTCAGCAGCAGCAGCCACAGCAGCAGCAAACATATTAGAAAATGCTGCATGCTTCAAACCCATCTTGTGGGATACCTTGGTTTGAAACAACCATCATTCAGAGTGTGAGATTTAAAAAGTCACAGAATTTTTTCATATGTACAGACAGTCAACAGATCTGACTGCCCAAGTGGTGGGAGTATCTTATTATCAAGAGAAGACCTGAAAAATTAACTTTATGGAGGGGTTTTTCTCCACTTTTTTCCATTCTACTGAGAAAGTTAGAGGTTGTTGTTTTTTCTTGTCAACTGCTGGTTTTTGGGTTTATGGGGTTTTTTTGTGATTATTTGGTAGAAAGAAGCCTTGAAGCAAAAGAATTCCCCTTGCAGTCAGCAATATCACACATAAGCCTTAACAGGAGGGTTAACTGAGTGCTGAAGTTGTCAGGGTGAGTCACTGATAATTTCAGCTTCCTTTTCTCACTCAAAAAGAGCAATCTACTGTGAGGGATGGACACCCTGAGATTTGTGAACAAGGAAAATTATCGAGGTAATGTAAAAAGTGTTGGGAGAATCACAGGGATAAAATTTGCACCCACTCCATGGAGTAATGGAAGCACTTCCTGTCGAAGAGGCCACTATCTTGAACAAAAATCACAGTGCATTGCACATTTCCAAGGTGTCAGTCACTGAGCTTTGAGATTCCTCCACAGTTGCACGTGGCAGAAATCCCTCAGAGATTAGTCAAAAAAATGCAACCAATGCAGCAACAGTTAAGCAGCTGTTTTGAAGTGGGTTGTTTTTCTGACATGCATTAATATCTCACCCACCCATTGCTGTAGGACTCTTGTGCTACAACTTCAGTGAAAGAATGGTGAGAACCAGTCAAAAGAATCCAGTTTGGTATGCCCCTCTCTCTTACAGGTTCCTTGATGTCAGTATTCCTCTGCCTTCTAAACTCAGTGGTCTCCACGCTGGCAGACCTCCAAAATACCCTTTTTTCTTTTTCTATACA
Organism: Zonotrichia albicollis; assembly: GCF_047830755.1. Classification (NCBI taxonomy): domain Eukaryota; kingdom Metazoa; phylum Chordata; class Aves; order Passeriformes; family Passerellidae; genus Zonotrichia; species Zonotrichia albicollis. The sequence continues at coordinate 10,362,557 of NC_133860.1, forward strand.
GTATTCCCTCCTGCCCAAGACATATTTTTTCTTCTGACAGCAATGCCCAATCCTTCTCCACTGCACTTTCAACTCTTAGAACTCAATAACTCCCAAGAATTGCGCTATACAGCTTGCCAGTCAATTAGAGAGTCAGAAAGTCAGGCTTTCCTGTTAGCCAGTGCTGTGTGGTCCCATTCCCTGCTGCATGGCTGGCTCCTGCCATCTGTGACCCTTGGCTGCTGACTGTTCAACCAAGATACAGGAGCAGGGGTACCATGGACAGCTGCCCAGCCTGCCAGGAAAGATGTGATTTTTTTGGTGGGATTTACCCTGCACCGTTGGACTGGACTGGTTAAGTCATCCCGCATGTAAAGGGCATTGAATCACCAGAGGATGGTTCTCAGTGGATTGCTTGGAAGACCACCTAGTGTTGGAAAAAGAAATTAAATTTAGCAAAATGTTTTATTACAGTTTAGTTATGAGTTGTGTGTGTGAATTGGTTTGTTAAAAACAGTTTTGTAGCCGTTGATAGTATGTGTTGAGTTCTGTGTGTAACTTAGCAGGTAGTCTTAGGAACTTAAATAAACATTTAAACCAGGGTAGGAAAGTAAAGAAGACTAACTGGTTTGGGGGGGGTAGCATACAATAAGACAAGCAGAAGATTTATGATTTTGCTTGTGAACTAAGGAATGTATTACAAGGAGTATGTTGCTTGGCAAAGGGAGCTGTTTCTTGGAGACTTTGTTATGAATTGCATGTATATAAAAGGAAAACACCTGTACGTGAAATTTGGGGCTCTGATTTGGGGACGCTAGTCCGCAGGCTCCCGGGCCCTTTAATAAAACACCGCACAAAACTTATCCAAGTTTTGTGTCCTTTAGCTATCGGGCAACACTAGCACGTCAAGGACCAGCAGAATGCAATAACTTCATGAAGCAGAATTGTGGCTTTGTCTTGTATTTAAAAAAATAACTACTTTTGAAGGTCTTCAATTGAAAGGTTGTTCTGCAGCTGACAAATATGATGAAATTGGAAATAATCAGAGTGCCCGAGGCAAAGATTGGCAGGACCACTCTAGATTTGGCAAACTTTCCATAAACTGACTCTTTTATTACTGAGTCCATGTATAAACCCTATATAAGTCTTTTAAGGACTTTTTTTTAGTGTCCTGTGGAGCTTTTTGAACTCTCATCTCTGTCTGTGAGAAACTTGCTAGGAAGAAGGAGGTGACTGTAAGTATCAGGGCACTTAGAAGTGTCTGGGTCTGACATGGGATTTGAAGATTTTTGTCTTTTCCTAAAGACAGAAGTAAAGAGAAAGAAAAAGACAGTCCTGGAGGCACAGTTTTGAGGATAAGCTAGAAATTGTTTAGATTCTATAACATAGATAATTACTCAAGGATCTGGTTAGTATGACTATGTATCTTTTTCCCTCAAAATATTCCAAAACTTGTTGGTTGAGTTAAATAAACTGGACTTGTTTCAAATTATTTGGGTCTATTCCAGGTGATTAAACTCTATCACTGCTTGAAATGAATGATATTCTATGTTGTTACATTTGGAAGAGCCAAGTCCTCATTAAAAAAAGGGGGGGAAATCAGTATTATCGCATGGTTTGGAAAAGACATTGTTTTTTCTTTACTGCAGAATAGGATGTCAGTGTAACTTCATAAAGTGAGATGATATCTTGACTTACCAAGCTAGGTGCTGGCTTGCTTGTTTATGACAGCTCTTTTTCTCCCTTTCCCTAGCAACCAAGGAACACAATGTTATCAGGCTGAGTGAAGTAGGCTCTACTCAACAGGAATTAATCTCTCTTTGCAGTACAGGAACAGATTTTCTTGGCATCTTTGTGCCTCTTAAGTCCACTTACACCCACGAAGACACCTACAAGCCTTGAGGTATAGATGAGGCTGTTTTATCCCACTTTAAAATCAAACCCTTAGGGATGACCAGAAGAAAGCTGGTGCAAAATGGGAACACATTCTTATCTCTTTTCAGATTTCTGTGCATTTTTTCCTTGAGCCATAGGGCTTTCTTTCTCCCTGATATTTTTCTTTGTTTCCTGCCTTCTACATTTCTGTGTAATTCTGAAGTTAAGGCAATTCAGGAAATAATATTTTTTTGCATTATAATCTAGGAGAGCAGCAAATCTGTTTCTGCATTTTCTGTCAAAATACCTGTTTAAAATAACTTTGAAAACCTAGTAACAACAGTCATGTTATCAGGTATTGCACTAGGATACAGTTTTCTTAGTTTTATTCTGAAATTAAGGATTTATCTTTCCTAAATAAGCTAAATATTATCTATTATAATGAAGACATGAATTTACAGTTTAATATTGTGTTTACTCTGCATTAATATCAAAGGGTACATTTGCTTTTGCATCTTCACATACATGGTATCACAGCAGGAAATATTTGTGGGTTTGGACAAGTTTTGAAAGTGTTACTTTTAGCAAGACAACATTAATCATTCTGCAGAGTATGGTTCAGATTCCTCATGGCTTTTGGGCTGACGTTATCACATTTTATCCTTATAAAACAAAGATTATTCAAGCAATTAACTATTTTCCCTGTGTTTCCAATTCTGGACTTTTGATGAATCTTAGTAACATGATTTTTGAACAAGACTTTACCAGTTCTCATTGATTGTGGAGCTCAGTTGATCTTCTGAAAAACAGACTTTCAATAGAGGATCAACCATTGCTTAGCAGGTAGATTAATTCTGATTTCTTTCTGCTGGTGTTATTGCAAGCAGTATTATAACTTAACCACCAGGTAGGTTCTAACTTCAGCTATGCATGATCAGAGGGCTAAAAACACCTTTTTTAAAAAAAATTTGGACCTTCTGTTGAGTGGAGAAAACAAGTAAAGCTTGTAGTAAAACCAAATATTCCCAGCTTTCATTTGCATTTAAAATTTCTTAAAGTCTGAAGATGGAAAAAACAGTTCATACTAAGATCATCCAAAAGGTAAAAAGAACTGTTGTGATGCAAAATTAAGGAAGAAGACAAACCCTACTTTCTACCCCTCTCACAAAATTTTCTTCCTTATTGCCATTGATAAAGTGACTGTTTTATCCTACCTTGATCAATTCTTAGTAATCAGGGAGACATAGAGAGAATTGTATTTCACCTAAAAGAGTGTTAGTGAGGAAAATGTACAACTGGGTTTTTTTCCAAATCAAAAGGAAAAAGATGTGTTTCTGATATCAGAAAGCACTATCAAACCTTATTTTACAGTTGATATAATATTTGGGACATACAATTTTTTTTTGTTAAACATTAAACATGCTTGTTCATGTGAGAAGCAATGATGTGAATAATACCATCAGAAAATATTGCAACGTGATGTGTCAGAAAAAAAAAGTCCAAAACATATCCCCCAAAATCTTTGACATATCCCTTGCTTTGAAAAAAAATTAGACTACAACCTATCTTTTGAGAGGTTTTGCATTAGTTATTATGGGCAAATTCTAAGGACTTACCTGCCTATTATCAGAAGCTTATTAACTCCTCCTCTCACATGACACAGTTTTCTTTTCCAACATCTGGCTTGCACTGCAGTAGTGACACTGACAGGATTAATATGTGTGTCTTTGCCACTCCTTCTTGGTGGGAATTCCTAAACTTAGACACATAAACCATTCAGAGTGTCATGACTTAAGAAAATGAGCTTTTGGGTATCTTACCAATAAGGTTAGAGTACAAAAACTGCTTCTTTGGATACAATATTTAAACAGAACACATAACAAATCAAATTTAAATTTAACTCAAGGATTTAAATTCCTTGAGTTTCTGTGCTAATAGGTCACTGGTACAACTTAAATGACAGTAAATGGCATGATATGAAACAGATAAAATATGATCATTACCAAAATCACAGAAAAGAGAAAAAAAAAATATGAACAAAGGAAAATCTTGGAGTTTTTCTTCTTCTGATTCTTGAAGGTATTTCTTCGAGTTTGCCAGCAGAAAAGGACCACTGTAGTGTTAGCCAAGGTGTAAATTGTGGCATTATATGAATAGGAACTATCATCTTATAAATGTCTACTGCAGTTTTATAAATTTCTCAACAAATGAGTGTGCCCAAGAGGATTTGTAGACATTTTAAACTGCAGCACAAAAAAATTTAGATTGCATCTTGAATGGGTTTGTGTGAGAAAAAAAAATCTCAATAGACAGCAGGGAAAAGAGTGTAGGAATTGTGGGATGACAATGGTAGCATCGATCTGTGAGTGCGAGGAAATACTAAAGACTGGTGAAGACTCTGGATACAGGTAAAAAAGGGTTTTTTAAATTTTTTTTTTCCCCCTGAAATGCAGAATTTCCCTCTGTTTATATGCCAGCAGTAGGAAAAACTTCAACTGGCATAAAGTCTACCTCAGAGACTGAGGTTCCAGAGTAAGAGCTGGAATCCAGCTAAATCAAATTGGGCAGTCTGAATAGTGATTATTGTGCTCACACTGTGGTCAGTGAGCACGGGGGATATCTGATCTGCCTGGTCCTTCAGTCTTGAAGTGGGAGGGATGAGACATCAGCAATTGTCCATTTTGTCTTGTTTGACCAATTTGTCCAGTTTGATTTGTGCCATGCCCCAAAAAAGACAAAGAATGATTCCTTGTCTAGTTCCTAGTCAGGGAACTAGAGGTTTGTTAGTTTCAACTAATTTCCAGGCTCATGAAAGACAGGAAAGTGACTGAGAGCATCTACCATGGCTTTACCAGGCTTAAATTGCTCTAGACCAGTGTAGTAGAAATTATAAGATCTATTGACAGCAGATAGATGAAGAAAATGGCTCACCTTGACACCAGCAAGGCTTTTAGCAGTCTGGCATCTCTCTACTTGGAATGCCAAGAATTAGAGTGGTGAGTTAGGAGCTGGGCTGGGGACTGGCAGGACCAGTGAGCCTAAAGGGGTAGGTCACTGATGGAGTTTGACTGGCCGTGGGGTGTGAGCAACATTCCTCAGGGGATGAGGATCAGGAGGATGCTCAAAGGGAGTTCAGCTGACTGGAGGAGGGCGCTGATACCAAACTGAGAGATTTCAACATCAAAGATCCTGTGTTGGTTACAGAAATATGACACAGCAGCCCCACGTCTCCTCATGCCTTGATGTGAGAACTTTGACAAGACACTCTTGTAATGAGAGGTGAGGAGGAGGGAAGAAGAGACAGCTTTCTTTGTCTAATAATAAAATAATTTTTAAAAAGCAAAACAGAAGATCATCATCCGAGACTATTTTTTAGAGAAAAAGACAAGCTTATTTCTCTTGCATTTACTGATATTTGTAAGGCTGAAAAGTATTGGCAGGCACCTCAAATCCTTGACTCTCAGCTACTTCTAAGGAAAAATATAATGCATTTCTGAATAATTACTTGTCATCCACAAGCATATAGATGGCTAAGTGATTCCTGAAAAAGTTTTCGAGTCTAGAGGGTTGGCAAATTTCAGGCTATTTGCTGCTCCAGTGGTTGGTGTCAGAAGCATTTTAATACTACAGTCAGAATTTTGTGATTCTTCGCAGGATTGTTATCCATGCAAGCAAAGAATAGTCCATTCACGAACTTTGGCAATAAAGCCTAGAAAAGGATTGTTTTTAGGGTTAAATTACTAGAAAGAGCTCATGGGTGTTAGAACTTTAATTGTGCTATCAGTGTGAAGCATATTTTGCTTCAGATTATAAATAAAACAGGACGTAATTCTAGCCCGTTGTAAGAAAGAATTACAAGACTCCATGGATGTGAAACACTGGTCTGTTAAATCTCCTCTTGTATTAACAGTTATAGTCAGATTCTTGCCTCTTGCCTATCACTGAGGTGGTAAAGTTATATAAATATTTTAACAGGCATTTCTGTTATGCCTGGAGAAATTGCTGATTGAAATGCTTAAAGTGAACTCGTGGGGAGTCCATCAGACTGAATATAATACATAGTGGTTTGAATCACAAGAATAAGAAACAATAAAAGTTTGGTAGAGCTTTTCTAAGAGATGAAAATGCAGCTTTAAACAGTTTTTCACTCTGACTTGCTGTAGAGCTACTCGACCAAGGAATGTTTATTATAATTTTATGTATAGAGAAATAATGTGCAAGGATTTGTAAGGCTCTAAGGCCCTTACAGGAGCTGTTAGAGCTCATGACTTCACATAGCTAAATTCTGACAATTCAGCAGCTTTAAATGACTTAAATGAGTTTAGTTACACTATCATGTTGACATATAAACGTGGCACTGAGATTAAAGACCTCAGGTAGTCACACAGCAAATATTAAATTATTATAGGCTTGATTAAAGTCAAACATTTGAAAAACATACAGAAGTTTTGTTTTGTGGGTGTGATACCTAACAATGCTACATTTAGTGTAGGAGAATAGCAGCAGTGATATTAAGATGCTATGCAGGAGGTCTGTGACAGAAACACAGATTCTGAGTGCCAGTACTTCAAACATCCTTCTGTGGGTACCACAAATGCTGTTCAGTTGTGCTGATAGCAAAGGTTCACAGGTCTCTGAACCTCAGCTGGATATTTATGATTATAGACACAGGTACTGTTAAAGTACAAAACACATCCTTCTAAAGGCAATTTGGTTTTGTTTTATTCCTAAATTATACAACATTATTTTATCATAGTCCTCTTTCAAGAGATGGTATAAAATGGAAGACATGAATTGTTAAAAGAGACAAAACCTTCCAGACATAGTAGGATCTTATACAGAGAAAATGAGCTTTCTCAAAAATGTCTAATGTAGATTAAATCAGGAAAAAATTATGGTGGAAAAACAGTCCTGCAAGATGGCTAATCAACTTCCACATTATCATTGAAGCCCTACTTTATCTTTGAAAATAAAGGAAAAAAACAAGAAAAACAGGGGAACAAATGAAAACCAGGAGAATTATGAAAAGTCTTTAATATGTTGACCAACAAACTGAGAAGCCAGAATAAAAAATTGATTTCTGCTATATTTTAATAAATACCACCTCCACATTCCTTTTCTTCTTTTATTGGATGTATTTGTCACCTTAGAACTGTTAAATTTTTGAACTACTTTCTTTAAATATTTAAGTATATTTGGATGGGAGATATATTTCCCCTTAAAAAAAATTGTGTGAAAGACAATTTTTACTTACGAAAATCTCATCAGCATCAGCAAAAATACCAAACCCAAATTTATACAAATTGAAGGAAAGTTAATCCTCAATTTGGACTATGTGCTTTTGAACCCAGGCTGTAGATTGCCTGAGTTCATAGGTGTAATTTTTTGCTATGTTATTCTTTCCTTTTCTTTATTATTTTTTATTATTTTCTTCTTTTATCTCTTTTATAATAATTTCCAAATTATTGCATAGGCAAAAGTATTTTAAAAAACCCAGACAGAGATTCTTACTGCATTAATTGGATAAATGAAACTTACTCGATATACAAAGAGTATTCTCAGAATTAAATGCACAGAAGGGAAGAAACCATGGGAAAAAATAGCTGAGTGTCAATAGGCAACAATAACTGCTGGAATAAAACATGAGCTCAATTTCATCTTGCATCTTAGAAAAGCAAGTTCTTCAGTGTTATCACACTTTTTTGAGAAAACTCTGCAAAATAGTTGTGTTCATGCATGCAGTTAGAATGGCCAGCAAAAGTGCTGGGCTACTTAGGTAGAAATAAACATAAAAATAAAATTAGTCAAATAAAATTTGGGAAATATAAATGTTGCAAAGTTTACATGACAATGAAATAATGTGGAAACACCTCAAGGCTCCAGGTATATTTTCCAGAGGAAAATTGATGAAACCTCTGGACAAATTCAAATTCAACTCTGAGCCAACAGCATTGTAAGAACTTAAGGTAAAACTGCTAAAGAACAGTTTGAAAGTTTCAGTTGTACTCCTGGACTTTATATGAACTTTTTTGTGGTTATTTATTAAGTAGTGCTCACAAGGGATCTGATTGAAGTGATACATGGAAGATATAAGTGAAATAGTTCAATAGAAGATTTAAAAAAAAAAAAAAGCTCTATGATTTTTTAAAAAAAATTTAACTGTCATTTCTTCCTATCAAAATGCAATAAGGTCCCTATTTATTAACTGAATCTATTTAAAATAAATGGGAAAACCTTCAGCCAATATAATATTTAGTGATTTTTTTAACAACAAAATGCTGTAGAATAAAATTAGAAGGTAATAATTGGAGTTTAGGAAGGGTAGACTGAGTTTACCACTTCAAGAAAGAAGAGGTAAATCTGTGTTTACTAAAAAGCAGAGGGAGTAGCATTCTTATTGTAAAGAAAGGTAGACATCCCCTGATTTGCTATGAACCACTGAACAGCAGAATAATCTGTGTCTATCTCTTGGGAAGACTGATGGTGCTCTGCTGCTCGTTAATACCAAGTCCTTTTTCATCGTGAGAGTTGTCTTTGTGACGGCTCTACAACTTTCCAAGGTTACTGCATTTATGATCGGTAATAATTTGTCAGTTCTGCTTCTGTTGCTTGAAGTAACAGTCTTTCTACCCTAAATTACAAATTAATGGCCATCAGTATTTAGTGGGGATACTTCTAACTCATAGAAGTAGACTGGGAGCGGGGGATTCTTCCAAAGGTAACTTAAATTTGATAATTTGGTAACAGCAGGCTCCCATAGAGCTGACAAACACAAATGCAAAATATATGCTTATTAGAGAAACAATTTCCAAATGATTGCAAAAGTTAAAAAGAAAACAGAAAACAAAAAATACCTCACAAAAATCAAGCTTTGATTCTTCTCATTTCTGTGTTCAGCACATAACAATTTGGTCTGTATTTTTGTCGTTGGCCACCTACAGAGTGTATCGTAGCTAAATCTGCTTTTGGCAACTATGGTCATGAGCCAACTGAAGCCGATAAGAAATTATTCATTATTGTCATCTCTCTTTCAAGGTAGAAACATTATATAGAAGCCTAGAAAGGATGAAGGGATTATTGTGTGTCTCAAACAGCAATAGCCAGATGGATGTTGAGCCAGCTATGGATGGTTGGTAACAACAGGCTGTGAGTAGGGACAGGACGTGGCTGCAGAAGGAGCCATGCGGAAGAAGAATGTAATTTCTTTGATATAAATATCCTTGTTTTGGCTTCTGGAGACAAGCACAACACAGTACAGAGACAGTGCAGGAGCGAGATCAAGAAGAAGGCATGGGCTGTAGGGATCAAGGCCACCCAAGACCCCAAACTCCACTGACCCATTTCCAGAAAGGTCTAGAGCAGGACTGTGCAAGATAAATTATTTGCCAAGAAGTCAAGAAAATTATCTTCATGACAGGGAAACATTTTCCATGAAAGGTGTCCCACCAAGCCCTGATGCATGCTCCCAAGACTCTGGGTATCCCACCAGCTGGACTGATGCTGGAGCCAGGAGTGGTGACCTCTTCCTTTCTTTTGCCTCTCTCTCTCCCCCTCTTTAATCCATCTCACTCCCTGTCCCCTTTCACCCCATCCCTTTATTCAAACTTGCTGCTGTGCACTGATACTGGAGGTCAGGGACTACCACGCCAATTTCCATGTCAAGTGTGAAATTTACTAATGAAATTTATTTAAGATTTTTTTTTTTTTATCTTTTTAAGATTTTTAAGGTTTTGCGAATCCTTTGACTTTTATCATTCCTTTCAATCATGATCACCTACGAGTCTTGCCTGTTCCTTTCCCCTTAAGGGTGGGGTGTCACAGACTATAAACAAAATGTCTGGATAGGAATATTGATCAAAGTTTATAGTTGTCCTTCTCTGTTTCTCAGCCTTGATCCATGGAAGATCAAGGGGCTTTACTCATTAGAAGGCAGCAATTTTCATGGGTTGAAAAATACATCTGTATTTCTGATCTATAACTACCAAGTTAGACTTGTTCTTCCCAAGATGTTTTCTATCTATCTATCTATCTATCTGTCTGTCTATCTATCTATCTATCTATCTATCTATCTATCTATCTATCCATCTATCCATCTATCCATCTATCCATCTATCCATCTATCCATGTATCTATCTATTTTCAGCAATGTTATACCAGAATCCCTCACACACAGTTCTCTGGTCATGTAAAATACTGAAGATCATTTCAACATCCAACTTGTATATTTTTTTTTTTTTAACCAGAGGATGATAATTTTATTTTTGGGCACAATAGTGCCAATGGCTTTAGATCATCTCGTTACAAGTGGATTTTGAATCTAGGACAAATTATCTTATGACTAGGGCTCTTATTTGCAAAAAATTATGTCCAGAGAATTTTTTGTCTATCCAGTTTTACATAGCATATTATTATTAAAAAACCTCTTTCAGGGTACTTCCAAGTAGTAATTTCCATAGGACATGAAGAAATTATGTGCTATAAATGTTCCACTTGTCAAAAAGACATATTTTTATGTAATTCTTAAGAACAGTATACAAATACTATCTGACTTCTGAATCAGAATTTTCTTTCAGAAAGGGGGAGGAGTTTGATTATCAAAGTTCAGTAAGTACAGCATTATTTTCTAATTGTAAAACATTGCACAAAAATGCTTGATAGTTCTACCAATGTTATTATAGTTAGAAGTTAAGTTGTTTTTTTTTTAAATTTATTTATTAGTGATCCATCATAGTAAAATACAACTCCTTTGTCCCTCAATTTAAGCCAGTAGTAAAATTCAAGGTTAGATGCTCAGTTTATCTTGAACTGATGTTTTGCATTCTCATTTTTTATTTTTAAAATCTCAGCTAAACTTGAAAAAGCAAAAAAGTCTGGAATTAACATTTATTTGTTAGATTTTAATCATTTATAGTGGCCTGAGGGAATATAAATTAACACAAGGTAAGTGATAGAAGGCTAAAATCACTGACTGGGCACTTACTCCTTCCATAGTCTTTCTTTTTATTTGTGTTTTTGTATACTTTTTAAAGAAACAGAAAAGAATTCATGACCTGTGATTTATCCCCTCTGTTTTGCTTAGAATATCTTTATACATAAATTCTGTTTGTCAATGTTATCAGAGATGAATGTCAGCATTTTGTAAAGATTTTCTTTCCATATCCAGCAGACACCAAAAGCAATCCATACTTCAGCTTTGTCAAAAAGGTATTTTAAAGCAGAGCTAACTGATAATCTCCCTAACAAGAAGCTAAACAAACAAAAAAAATTAAATCCTTAACATCAGATGCACTGATAATGGGATGAAGTCATATAAGGTTATCATAAAGATGTAAACTAAGGCTGAATGCAAGAATTTGGAACACATGTTTCTTCTAGTACGCTAAAAATGTTTGTGACTGTGCCATTTATCATGGAAAAAATATTAGTTTTGGACAGTCTGAAGGTGCTTACAGAATTCAGCTATTCTTACATGAATACTGGTAAAAATTGCACTGTTCCTGTGATTTGTAGATTTGGCCATCAAACTAAAAAACCCAAGCTATTCATGCAGACATGTTTTTGTCACTGCTGAGAGGTAAATGTTGTTAGCTAAGGAAGCACTGTAACTGTGTATAGTATTTTCCAAGTTTATTTTTCTGTAAATGACAGTTTTTTATTTAGAATAATTGAACACAGCCTTCCCTCATTGTCACAGCTTTCTCTGTTGTAATGTTTGGGATGACTGGGCTATGTTTTTTCTGCAACATCCACTGCTGCTAGACTTCAGTTGCTTTTGTGTTTATTAATGTATGAGATTATTCTCCTCATGGTTTATATCATTATAACCCTCTCTGTGAGGAACATACCTGGGCAATAGGGATCCATTGACTGATTGTCAGATTTAAGTACGCCAACTGTTATTCATTAAAAATCTTCCTGGTTTCAGAGATTTAGCAAACTGAACTTGGGTGAAATTTGGGCTGTTTTCATCATAATTTACTTACATAGAGAAACAGAGAAAAATAAAAGGAAAAAAAGAGGAAATTATTGATCATTTAAAACTCTAAAAATTCCTATTCAGTTTAAATAAAATATAGCATTTTCTGGTTTGGAGGGTTTTTTTTTTAAATTTTGTCTAGAACAAAAGAAAAACGTGGGGTTTCCTAAGTGCAGTTTACAGATGATTCTGGACTGAGTTTCAGCAAATACAGGTGCTTTGTCTGTGCAAAAGTTATCTTGCTTAAGCTCATCTTTTCAGGGCAAAGAGGTTGTTGACATTTTTAAGAAAATCTATAGCAAGCCGAAGTCCATGAGGGAATCATAGCTTTAATTTGAAGCAGCTGGATAGCCAGAAAGAAAAATAAAAATCTATTTGATTTAACAAAGGACAGAAAAATATGCTAATACTAAGGCATAAGGCTTGACATGGGGTGCTGAAATCCTACAGCGGTTTATAATCCAAGCGTGATGCAAAAAATCAATGACTTAGTCCAAAGTGTTCAAGTCAGTGTGTATGGGTATTAGTCACATGAATCCTGGCAGTCAATAAGATTTCCATATATCTCCAAACTGTGCTTTGAGAATGCAGTTCTTATCCAGGAGACTGAAGCTGATGGAAGAAAAAAATTCCTCTTGATTTCACCATGCAGTGAACAGGCCATTTGTGAAGAGCATATCTTTTCCAGGCAGCACCCCTGAAAAATCCGTTTAGGACACAGGCATTTGCCACACAGGCATAAGGAAAGAAGGATTAGAGAGTTTAAAAGTAAAGAGATGGGTGCTTCTTCTTGACAAAGAAGGAAGAGTTTTGTAGATTAAAATGTGTTTGCTCAGCCAATGCAAAAGTTGTAATGAACATTTACCAGTAACAAGTACCATATATAAGGCAACTTAATCATAATATAAAAATTGCTATATCTTTTAAAGCTTCTTTTTATTATTAGATATCAAGAAAAAGAACCAATTATTTCCATTTATGTCAATGCAAAATTCCCTTTTGAAAGGAAATCTCTGTTTTGGCAAATTGAATTCTGCCAGTGTGGTTTGTTTTTTTGGTTTTGGTTTTGGTGGTTTTTTTCTGTTGTTTTTCTAGGGAAAAAAAAACAAAAACAAAACACCCACATTATTTATTTATTTATGTTTCTGTGACTTTAATTTCTTGTTAAAAAAAAATCCTATAAAACACAACAAAACTCAAGAGATATCCAAAACACACAAATTAACACCCTCCTCCCTAAATTTACATGAAAATACTTCATTCTTAGATGTTTTTAATGGGTTTTGGTTCCATTTACAGAATGGCAGATTTTTCATAGCTCATTGGATTATTCCTTGGTAGAGTTGGTAGGAAGGTACTGTGTGTGAAGGATGTCTCTGTAAACATTATTCAGGGAAGCTGACAAGACAAAAGGTTTGCCATGCCTCTGTGCTTTTCCTTCATATATCATGATTACAAGCAACCCCAGCTCTGTAGATTTGCAATTCCTAAGTTGGTGTTCAAAAATAAAAATCAAAATCAGCTGCCCAACCATTAAAGACCTGAGCATGTAATTTAGTGAACCTTGATTTATTTTTCATAGATCAATTATTGCCTTATTAAACATCACTAGGATTGTTCAATAAATTGAATGCAACAACATCAATATATAGGTTACAGTTTTCTCCACCAGCGTTTGGAACCATTGTAGATTTATTCCTTCTAACTGAAACAGGTACAGATGCCACTTAAATAGCAAGCAGCAATTTGAAAGTTAGGGACACTCTCAGTGAGTGCTTATTGCTAACAGTGAATAAATTCTCAAATAAGATGAAGTATTCACCACTAGACATGTATTAGGATCCATTTGGCAAAGTTGCATTTGAAGTCACAGGGAAAAAAATGCTATGAACCTTAAAATAAGGCATAGGGGAATGTTTCTTTTATTGTGTAAATATCTAAAGGAGTTTGTCCCTTGGTCTCCTTTTATAATCTAAAATTGGGAAAGAGGAATCAGGAGGCTTCTTCGTAAGGTAGTGTTTCAGAGCACTGCTGTCCATGTGGGAACCATCTCTAAATTTCATTATGAAAACAAAACCAAAGTGTAAGCAAATGCATGTCCTCTGTTACTTCCAGCTTTGCTTTGCCTGCTTTTGCTCTTCTGGAAGGAAAGGCCGTGAAACTCTCTCATCTCTAAATGAAATGAGGACTCTAAATCTCTGCAGTTATTGTTTATTGTGGAGCTGCTGTACAGAAAATAAGTGTGTTTGTCAGGCACTGAAAGATGCTGCCATGATGGTTTACAAGCACAGACTCAAGATTCTGCTGGGCTTTTGGTTCGTATTAATTAGGAATTCAGATTTACAGGAGAAAGTAAAGATCCACTTCCACTAACATTTAGTACCAGTCATGTCTCTTGGGCAATAACAGCCATTACTTGCTTTATGTGCATATTGTTGTGCTTTGCTATGGGACATTTTTCTTCATTTGTACACTTTGAAGCTAATTCTGTCTACAATTCCCATGGTAATCCATCAGCTCTGCACCTATACATGGAGCAGTATTTTATTCTTATCTTTTAAGCAGCTGGATCCTTTATACATCTCATGTTTCTTGTATATATACTTTTCCAAGTGTATCAAATGCAACAACAACAGTGAGCAACCACTTAAAGTTCTTGTAAAGCATTTTGTGTTCCATTTCTCTTGTTTAGATTTTTGGGGCAGATAATCTAAGGATGCTAAGAATATCTGTGAGGCATTGAACTGAGAATTTTGCAGTGATCATTTCCCTATGTGCATTCTCTACCATTTCCAATTCTTTAAACACAAAGGCACAGTAAAAAGAGATCTGTGCTTGGGAGGATTGGGGCAGAAAATGGGAGCACATTTATATATCTGTGTCCTAAAAAGAGTTTCACAGGCTTAGTTTAAGACACAACGGAATGAACATGCCCAGAGCAAGCATGAAAGGGCACAGTAAGAACATGCAAGTAGAACTGGGAAGACAAAGGCAGAAATTATCCATCCTGCAAACCTTTTTGCAGCATCTAGTTTAGATTGTGGTGGTTGTCTTGTGTGAACATCCAGGCAAAAATGTGCTGAAGTACTAATTCACTTAGGGAGTAAATTTGGAGAAGAGCCCATCATGTTATTGATTCTGTTATTTGCTCAGAGCTGCAGTCAGAATTTATTGCCTAAGTATCTGCTGAAGTGCATGTTGTTGTTTTGGCTTGTTGTTTTAGCTTGATGTTACTAAAAATGATACATAGGGAGAGCTGGAAGTCACAGGAATGGATGCTGACCCAGGCATCAGTGGATGCCAACAATCTGGGATCTCATGATTTTTGATATTTTAAGCCTGAACTGAGACCTGAATTTTTGAAAAGATTTTTGTACCAAATCACAAACCATTTGGTGAGGGTAGTAACCTACTGAATATTCACTTTATATTTCATAAAATCATAGAATGGTTTGGGTTGGAAGGGACCTTAAAACTCACCTATTTCCAACCCCCTGCCATGCTGAGTGACATCTTCCACTCGACCAGGCTGCTCAGAGCCCAATTCCACTTGGCCTAGAACAAAATTTATTAAGAAAGAATTTTATTTTCTTAAATAACTACAGTGATTCAGTATCACAGAATTCAGAATCATAGAAGAGCCTGTTTCCTTCATGGCTGTAAGAATGTTCTATCTCTCAGCTGGTTAAGTGTAATCCATTTATTTTGCTGGAATGCCAATCACTGAACCCTTTTTGCCACAATTGCACGTTGCATTTTGTGCCTTCTATCATGTTATTTAATGTATGTTATCCACTCAAGGAAATGATGCTGAACATGATGTCCAGCTTATCACATCTGTATCACTCATATCCATGCTACTAGTGATAATAAAAATCTAAACTTCCTGACAACTGTATGTTATCTCAGGAAAATAAGGGATGAGAAGCTGGAGATGAGTAAGCAGCAGATTTAAGTTCAGTATCTTTATGCTTATCTGAAATGCTTGTAGTGAGTGTAAATGTGTTTTTTGATGCAGTGCAGGTAGAAAAGCATGAATCTGTAACTAGAGCTATATAGACCCAGGAAAATACTGTATCTGGAGTGGTAATTATTTCTACAGAAGTTACAGAAATATTCCTCGTGCATGCAGTATGAGGACTGGGTGAAGATTTTGGAGTTTTGCTGAAATGAGAATGAATTTACATGCTGACAAGGTTAGATGGCAGATGGCTGAAGTATTATCCCATTTTAGTAGACATTCTCATTCTGCCAGTTCATGGTAAGATTCTGTAACTTCTAATACTACTAATGTGAATTCTTTAGAAACCTGGAACTAGGTTTCTAAACTAGGGCTCATTCTTAGCTTAAGGTCCCAACAAACAGGATGAAAGTGAGTTCTCCAGAATACTGTCCTAATAGTGCCATTTGTCTGCACAGTGGTGAAGTCAAAATAAGACAAATGAAACCTGCCTTGGCAGCCAATAATCACTATTTTAATATGTTCCACTGCAAGATTTGAGTTACATAATTATGTTCCTCAATTCTTTAAAGAGCCTTATGGAGCAGGAATGGCGCTGCTGGCTCTTCTCCTGCATTTTTGGGTGGTATAGAGTGCTGGCAAAATAAGTGGAAATCCATCTCTTTTTGGTGAAACGGACTGAGAGTGAAGTGTTTCTCCTGTGGTACAGGAAATGTGATTTCACAAAAGTTTGAAATCATAGTGGAAAAAAATGTTCTTTATATGAAATGAGTTGTAGCTATAATGACATTTTTTCACACTTTCTTGTGTGTTATAGACCGATTTTAAGCAGACTGATTGAATCGAGAAACTGAAGAGAAATATCTGGTGAAGCAAAAATGTGGAGTTTCAGATTACCTTGTAGTCCCTGCCACAGCATTTAAGGGCATGATAAGTGCTTGGGGAAACATCTGAACAGGCCATGACAGAAATTACTTTCCTCATCTTTTCCTTAATAAAACTACACACTCATTCTGTCAGGTAAAGTTGGAATTGTGAGATTTCTTCTGCCACTTCTGAGATACTTGGAGGATCTGTTGCCACTCACATTGCAGCTGGTTAGGAAGCACAGTAGTAACTCTAATATCTTTTACTATGTTTCTTCCACAAGGAGCTCCCAAATTCCATTGCAAATTGTAGTTATTATCACTACTACAGTAGTGTTGATTAATAGACATAAACACAGGCTCCTATGCCCAACCAAAGTGGCAGTGAAACATTATAGGAGTGCTGCTATAGGGCTTTCTTCTAGGCCCTGGAGGAATGTTATTTAAAATCGGGGCTTATCATACATTATGTTAGGCCCATATGCTCTAGCTGCTCTGTGGGTTCTGCTCAGCGTTGGTGCATAGCCTCCAGTGTCAGATGCAAAATGAAACTCCTGTTTGAAATCTATACCTGTCATGTTCTCATATTTTTTGGGTCCCTGAGCACTTCAGGTAATTCCAGAGACACCTGTTGGCAAGAAATTCTTAAAAACTGCTCAGACTTTGAAAGCATTACACGGGCATATGATTTATGGACTTGTCTGACTCTTGTCTTTATTAGAAGTTTTTAATTACATGATGTAAACATGGTATAAATTTGGAACTAAGTGTGTGTGGAAACTGTGAGGTAGTTCCAGAAGATGGATATGACTGCAAAGTGTTTATGATTTCCTCCTGTAATAGTGGCTTGTATTGTTTTATCTGGTCTTATTCCAAAACAAGATTAAAGGGTAAAAGTGGTTTTATACTAGCTTAAGGTCTGTCCAGATTTCTCTGAGCTTTTCCGACTGCTTTTCTGAAGTAGATTTCTGCACTCTGAGGGTTTTAGTAAAATACAATACTTCTTAAAGACTTCTGACACAAGGTCAGGCAGCCATGGATCAATGCAAGAGTCAAGAAAAACCTACATGGTTTTTACTCTCCTTGAGACCAAAAAAACATTGGTATTACTAGCGGACTCACAACCAATTTCTTGGTAAAATTTTATTGGTAAAAGATATTCCACTGGAGTTTATTTTTGGATTTGGACAGCTTTAGATGAGGTATACAGATATTAAAGCTGCATTACAGGTTTAGTCTCAAAGCACATGGAAAATGCTGTTACTCAAATAGGCCTTGTGACATTTTTGTGAAGTAGAAAGGGTCTTTCCTTTTACACTCAACATGGAACATGGGAAATCAGGTGTTAAAATCTTGAAGGGAAGCAAAAAGTAAGCTTTTTTTAAAAAAAATTGTGTTTGCTATCATCAGTCACATTGCAGTTCTCTGTCTCTCTTCTTTCAGGAAGAATTCTTTTAATACTCCTTGTTTTAAGCCAATATTACAGAAAGTATTTTTGCTATTTCTATATTTTTCTTTTTTTTTTGGTAGAAAATAAAGTCTTCTTTTTCTAGAGACTGAACTATTCCTTTATCAACACTTTTCAAGGCCCCAGTGAAACTTTTGTACCCTGAGACTGACATTCCTACACATAGGCTCAGTTATATCTTAACACTTTTTCCTGTTTTGTTCAATATTTGAGTCTGCTAATCCTTAGAAATTTATGAAGTGAGATAACGCAAAAGTTGCAGTGAGAAAAATAAACAAAAAAAAACCCCAAACTACCAATTATATTTTACCTTCAGAAAACCCACTGCACTTCCCTGACCTTTCCTACTCCTTGTTTTTCAGCTGCCAGCAGTGACACTAGGCAGAAACATTGCTAATGAGCATGTATCCCAGAAGAATGGATCTTCAGAGTGAATCATTCCAAACATCTTTGCTGAATGCGTCACTGAGGCCAGCCAGGAGGTTTTATTCAAGAACACATTCCTAGTCCCAACTGGCATGTTAGTCTGGATTCACCTGTAAAGACTTTAGAATAAAATAGATTATTTCAGTCGTAAGGAACCTACAGTAGTCATTCAGTCCAGCTGTCTGACCAATTCAGTGCTGACCAAATGTTAAAGTATACAGTCCAAATTCCCTTAAGCACTGACAGATTTGGCACATTGACCACTTCTCTGGGCAGGCTGGCCAGGTGTTTGACCACCACCTTGGTGAAGAACATTCTCCTGATCTAAATCTCCCTGGTCCAACTTTACTCTGTTCCCACATGCCATATCACAAGAAGAAGAGCCCAACATCTCCCTCTCTGCTTCTCCTCCTCAGGAAGCTGCAAGGAGCAATGAGATCTCCCTTTGTTGGAGATTTTTTCAGAAATGGCTTGGAAGGCAGCTGTGGGGGACAGGTTCTCACAGCCTGTTTCTGTAAGCAGTAGAAGTTCTCAGGTTGTTTTTAATTACAAGTAAAAGTGACAAACATGAAGGCCTTGAGAACCTTGCATACCAGAGTTCTCAGGAGGCTTTCTCATAACAAGTAGATATTCTATCTTTGGCTGTTTTGGGAAAGCAAAAATAAGTTTTGAGAACCCAAATCTTGGTATTGGAAACATGAGGAGGGGTTGGTGTGTTATCTCTGACCTATTGTGACCTCGGGTTTGCAATATGCATGAACGTAATTAACACTGTTATAAAAAGTGCCTAGTTGATGAATAAATCGGAGTCGATGCTGATCAAGGAAAGATGGGTCTTCTCCCTCCAACTTCAATATCCCTTCATCCCCTTTTCTCCAATCTAGACAAGCCCAGAGTCCTCAGCCACCACAGATATTCCTCCCAGCCCTTTAATCAGTTCTGTTGCCCTTCTCCTTCTCTTTGCTCCAGCCAAAGTGGCAAAGGGAAAAATAAAGGAAGTTCAGAGCAGTGTGCAGTTCATAATAGGCTGCCAAAAAGGGTGCCATTCAAACCAGACCCTTGTTAGTACAGGACAACTTCAGTTTGGGTAAAAATAAGCATAAAAATAAAACAGGAAAATTATCATTCTTAAAAATAAGATGCGTTTTCAGAAAAGCCCTATCTAGGGGCTTTTCTGGAAGGAAAGGAAATTACTGAGGAGCTTCCTTTCTGAAAGGAAATTACTTGAGGAACCACTCTCATCTTTTTGCATGCTAGGGATATGTGCATGAACACAGAGGCACAGACAGACACACCCCTCACATAGTAATGCTGTCAAAGAGCATAGTGGGATAACATTGGAGCAAAAGTCTCCTGTGATTATGAACGATTTTAAGGAAGCAGCACGATGCCAGTGATTGTTCTGGAGCTGATTAAATCCTCAGACTTTTGTTATCTTTTACTATTCATCAATTTGAGCATGAGTAGGTAGATGGGAGAAGCCCACATGGTTTGAAGAACAGCATAATTCAGACTTCATTTCATTTTTCCCAGTTTATGATTATTCTTATTTCACATGAACCAAATACAAAGTCCTGGGAAAAAAAAAAAAAAAAAAATACAGCGCCCAAAAAAACATCTGCACCTTTACAACTGCAATCTATGTGACTGACTAATCCTGACAAAGATTTGGGGAAGCAATAAGGAACAGGCAAATTATCATGTATTCTTCTGCTACATGTTTCTGTGATTTATGTGCAAATAAATAACAGGGTAGTAGTTGAAATAAAGATGCAGTTTCAGTCATGAACTGGATGGGATTCTGTTCATGAAACATTAGAAAGATTTCTCATAGAAATTTATAATTATTATATATGTTACCCACATAAAGTACAATAAAAGAAAAGAAAATATGTATAGCTGCAGAATTATACATGAATGACAAAACATGGCAAGTCATAATATTGCGAATATTGCCAGAGGAACAGAAAAGAAAATAAAAGCCCACCTTAAAAAAACAAAAGTGGTAGGAAAATATCTATTTGGCATTATTGTATTTGGTACAACAGGATGTGTGCATTGATAAGCAAATTGTGATTAATTGGACAGCCTTTGACAGTATCCATCTTAATTGTCTGCCTTTAATTTGAGGTTTCCAAAATTCAAATCTCTAAAAAATCAAATCTCCTTAAGTTCCAGTGGGCTGTCAATTAAATTTGACTGATTATGCTCACCATTATCCTATAAAAATAATCCACAATTAATTGCTGCACTGTGCAAATTGCAGCAGGACAAGAATAGTTTACAGGCTTAGGGAAATGTATGGTAATGTGCACCCATGCTCTCCAGACACCTGAATCTCAATTTTAATATTCCCAATGTCCTTCCAATGTCAGACTCAGTGATTTTTATGGGACTCATTATAGAGCATTTCTGCTGCAATTGGAAGATTCTTTAGCATGGTTCATGGCCCATACCTGCCAGATGAATTGCTATTGCATATACATGAGGAGAGAAAGAAATTCAGGCTGGCAAAGTCAGTATTCCAGATTTGCTTTGGGAATGTTTTCTCCAAGATTCTGAGGGCTTAGGGCAAGAACTTGCTCTGAAGGCCTTTCTCAACTCTATGCAAACCTAGCCATTAAAACTTCTTTTTTTTTTTTAGAATAAAGTTGTGTAACACCTGTTGGAATAGGATTTACAGGAAGATTTAAATGAGATGATCCTGTCATATTTTTTAAGATATATGAATGCTGACATGGAACACAAATAATAAAAAATAATAATAAAAAAAGCTGGTGAACATTCAGCACTTAAGCAGCAGTGACATTCTGCAGAATTAAGTGTTAGAGAAAGTCCCACTGGAGATTCTAAGAAATGGGTCAGAGAAGTCACATTTTTCACTAAAAATTTGGGAGGGCAAAGATATTTTAAAAATCAAGGCCAGATTTGTGGTGATACTTTTTTCAGATGCCTATTCATTACTGTGAGTCAAAACTAATATGATTTTAAAAAATCATCAAACATATTTTGACTCATTGTTTGATAACACAGCCATTGCCAGGGTCATGTTCTACATGACCACATAAATGTTACTAATAGCCAAATTAAAAGGAATGTTTAAAGGTAATTTAAAAATTGCTAAGCTATGTCACTTGTTATGTAGCAATAATCATAATAATAACTGTAAAGAAATAATCTTTCTTACCTACCTGTAATCATATTTAGAGTCTCTCAAATCCACCTTTAAGTCAATGAATCCTTATCATGGTCTTTTGCTTTCCTTTTCTTTTCAGTTTTTGCTAACTTGCAGCATTTTTCCAAGTCAGTATTTCACAAAGAAATATCACTTAATACATGGAAGAATTTAACTGTATTTAATGAGGTGCATGATAAATCTAGACACCATTTACTTCAGGCAAACTTGGAACTAAGCTGCATGCTGAAAGAACAGAACATCTATTCCTTTCTGTAAAAAAAAAGTGAAACTTTTTTTTTAGTTATGGTAGCTATGGTCTTAATCTCAAAAGAGGAGTTGATTTAATAAAGAATGTGAGAATATTCTCTTCAGGGCAGAGGAAAATCTGTTTTCAGGATAATCAAATGGAGTGCTGTGGCATTAGAGAAGTTGCCTTTTTCACTTCTCTGTTAAAAAAAGAACAAAAAAAAAAAGGAAAGAGAACTGTGCTTCTCATTTAAAATTTATGCAATTGTGCAGATTTTCCTTTCAAAGACAATGCGCTCCTTAATTTTTCTGGAGCAGGAGAGGTTTAAATGCTGTGAAGAATATTGACAACTGTCAGGCACCGGTTATGTCAAAACCATTGTCTGATGCTCATCTGGCATAGCTAAGATGCTGAGAGAGATTTTTTGGCAGCACTGCTCCAAAAACAAGCATTTAAGTGAGGACAAGAGTTACTGTACTGTTATTGGGGTGTAAATCCTTGTTTTGTGTTTGCATGTGCAGGTTTTGGTAGTGGGGGTGTTACAGGGGCGGCTTCTGTGAGAAGTTGCTGAAAGTTTCCCTTTGTCCAGCAGAGCCAGGGCCAGCTGGATCCAGGATGGGCCCTCACTGGGGAAAGCTGAGCTCCTCAGTGATGGTGATAATGCCTCTGGGATAACACATATGAGAAGGAAAAATTAAAAAATTATTGCACAGATTTAATTGCAGACTGAGAAGAGAGAAATGAGGCCATGTGAGAGGAGCATCCGTGCAGGCAGGCAGGGCAGTGCAGCAGGAGGGGCAGGAGCTGTCCAGGCTCTGGAGCTCAGATTCCCCTGCAGCCCCTGGAGCAGCCCAGGGAGGGCACGGGGGAGCAGAGATCCAACTCAGCCCCTGGGAGAGACCCATGCCAGAGCAAGGGGATGCCCAAAAGAGGGCTCTGAAAAGTAAAAATTAGGATCAGGATGCTGACAGGAACCTGCAGAGAGAGGAGCCCAGGCTGGAGCAGGTTTGCTGGCAGGTTTGTAACCCCATGGAGGACACTGCAGCAGGCTGTTCCTGAAGAACTCACCCTGTGGAGAAGAGTCCCACATTAGAGCAGCTTGTGGACAACTGCTGCCTGTGGGATGGACTCACACTGGAGAAGTTAATGGAGAATTTCCCTTCACTGGAGCTGGGGTAGGACAGACAGGCTCTGCCCCTTCTCCCTAAGCAGCAGCAGGAACACGTCATGCACTGACCATAATTCCCATCCCTTGTCTCATTGTGCTGCTGTGGCAGGAGAAAGAGCCTGGGAAGGAGGGAGAGGTGGTGGGAAGATCTATGTTAAGATTTAAGATTTATTTTGCTGCTCATTATCCTGCTCTGATTTTGTTAGTAATACCTTGAGCTCACATCCCCAAGTTGAGTCAGTTCTGTTCATCATAGTAATCAGCTTTTGATATCTCCCAGTCCTATCTCAGCTCATTAATCTTTTCTGATATTCTTTCCTCCGTCCAGTTGAGAAGGAGAGTGTCAGGCAAGACAAGGCCAACCCACTTAAATGCTCCACTAAAACCTGAAGCAATACAGTTAGAAGCCATTGTTTGAGGAAAAAGAATTATCTTAGTGTGTTTTTGAGGAACTTTCAGAAAAAAAAAAAAAAAAAAAGTTGCAATGCAGAAAGAGAAGGATCTTTCCAGGTATGGTGGTAAAGAGGAACAGTTAATTCTAATACTATTAGAAGGTGTACATTCTAACGTCATTTAAGCATGAATAAAAAGTGTTCCTTTTCATTCACACTTGAGGACCTGAAAGATCTTTCCACAGGGGATAAAAAAAACCCTTTAGATTCACAGGAAATATGCCCAAAATTTGAATTAAATCCACATGGAAGTAAAGGATAGCACAGAAAACAGTCAAAGCAAGAACTAGACTTGCTTGTATTTTCAAAATTAAATTGTTTATCCTTCTTGCCCCAAAGATTGGAGGATAAATATAGAAAATAGAAACACAGTGCAGACCCAATATTTGTAAAATAAAGATATTACAGCGGCTGTCCTAAGATGGTGCTCAGCTAATAAAGGATTCCTGAAATCAACTTAAGGTCCTGGAAGAGCTGTGTCTTTCATCTGGTGTGTATCAGGGGCTTGGCTGGTTGCCACTATTCAAGAATTCTTTACTGTTTATAGTTAATAGGAGGAACATAATTCATTTGATCTCTTTGTTGGCCTCTGTCTAACATGGTATTTGTGTGCTCCCTCCTATTAAAGTTCCATTATTGTCTCAGCCTTTGGCTTTTGTTATATTGTCAGGCTCCATCCACAGCAAACAGCAACAGCAAAAGTAAGGAGAATAAATTCTGCAGCCTACCCCTCTTCATGTGCTCATGCTTTGCAGGTACATCAGTATCCAGAGACTGCAAAAAGTAACAAAAATTGTCATATGGTCACAGACAGAATTATATTGCTTTGCAAACTTGAGTCTAACACAGGTGTTCTGATCCTCAGGGTTTTTTGTGGCAGAACTCTGAACATGATCCTATGGAAGGAAAATGTGCCTAACACTCAAATTTGTTTGTTTGTCATGGGAAAATAATAATATTTTAATAAAAAAATTGTTTTCACTACCTTTGCTTCTTACAGACAACAAATTAAAGCTAAATAATATAATTCTCACCTCCTGGAGCCCCGCAACATCATAGCCACTAGGAAAATAGTGAAACTTCTCATCAGTGGAACGGGGGTTTGGAAATGTTGTTTCAGGGTAGCATTTTAAATCCTAAAGAGTGCTGTTTGAGTTATATTGTCCATATATATGTTATAAGAGTTTATATGTATGTATATACATTTTATTCCAGATTTAATAATAATAATAATAATAATAAAAAAAATGTATTAGCAGAGATTTGTGGACATAATAGAGTGAAATTTGGAAGGTGGGTGTATTTTTTAGCATTTTAATTGCAGTTGACATCAAGATTAGTACATAGTAAACATTTATTATCTACAGGGAAATATAGCTCTTTATCCCAGAACTCTGGGCTTTAAAGAATTTTGAAAATTAATTTATTTTTAGAACAATGAAAACTGCACCTGATATGAAAACTGACACTAAAGCATGGAGTACTAGATTAATCTAATACCAAATATTTTCTCTTGGGGTTCTTTGAGAGATTTGACTCCAGTAAGACATCTAAGGCATTTCAATACAAAGAACCAGGATTCTGATTTTGAATCTTTTTTTTTTTTTTATGTTAAAGCTGAGCTTGTTATGGTCAAACAATTAGTGATACAATAAACAGTGATAGATTTTTTCAATCATGGTTAATTAACAACATTATAAAATTACTGCACTGCTTTGCTTTTCATGCTATACAGAGGTTAGATTAGCACTTTTCCTAACACGTAAGCTTATTGATCTTACAGTATTTTGTAAGAATAGCATATTTAAACTGATTAACAGACTAACTAGAGACAGACTGCAGTGTCTGGTGTCTTTGGTAGAAGCAAATCTCAAATCAATTGCAGTGGGAGTGACGAGTGGGATATTTGTAATCTTTTACAACACAGCTCTGTAGGAACTTTCCAAATAAATGCACTTGCATACTTGTCTAGCTCGTTATCCACTTGGCAGTGTTTAAATGAGAGTTTATTTCAGATTTGTAAAACATAGTGATATCTTTCTTTCAGATTTCCCAGTGTTTCCAGTTTTTATTTTTACACACGGTACTGGTTACTTTAAATAGATTGAATGCCATCAAAATAAGTTGTTTGATCAGAAATCAAGCACAGATATGCACAGAATGGCAACAGAAACTTTTAGTCATGAGGTGATTGCACTGCTGGTATGACAACAGCAGTATATATATTTACTTTTGTCTTGTTTCTTGTAAAGCATTTCTCAGCCCATTATGTTGATTCGTCTGTTGCTCCAAAGTTTGCTCAATGCTCCTCTTTTAAACATGGGAAACAACATGTCCAGTTGGAGGTTTAGCTAGCCAAATCCAAGAATTTTCTCAAAAAAGCATTTCACTAATGATTTTAAAGGAACTGGCTTTGTGTTTCTTACCATTGTTTAGCAAAATTATGCACTAAGTTCTGATTATTTTTAATCACTATAGATTTAGGAGCTAATGTACTCCCTTCTGTTCAACTTACAGAATACCAATAAACAACTCAATTTCTAGAAAAAAAAAATCGCAATGGAAAATAATCCATGACATTAAAAAATGTTTAAGTCACAGAAATTGAAATTTATTGTGTTTGATGTTTCCCTGGTGAAGCGAGAACTAATCTTACATTTACACAGTGTATACAGTGAAGTGGAAAGCATATGAATGACTGATCACAGATGAAATTCAAGAGCCTATCTACTCGCTTTCTCTTTTCTCTCTTTTTTTTTTTTGTGTGTGTGGTTTTTTGTTTGTTTTCTTTTTTTGTTTTGTTTTTGTTTGTTTGTTTGGTTTGGTTTGGTTTTTCTTTGTTTGTTTGTTTTGTTTTGTTTAACCGATACACTATTACATGGTTCAGAGTGAAAATCCGCATCCTTAAAGTGAAGTTCAGGAAGTAATTTCCAAGTAGAAGGACTTAGGGGATGCAGGCATTATCATCTTTGTCGACAATCTTCCATGAAATTTTTTTGAAATGCAAGAATGTTGGTTTTTTTTTTTTAGCAGTCCAAATTGAAATTGAAAGGATCCCTTTTTTGTTTTTTTCTAGAGACCAATATTACAAGAATGTTTGAAAAGGAAATTCTGACAATCCCAGTAGACTGGGATCTGTCCCTGGAGGAATTCAAATAAAATCAGAATATAAAAGAAAAAATGTGTCTGTTATTGTTATTATTATTGTTGACTGCCTGTGTTTATTGTGACTCTATCAGGCTTGACATGCACTGGTAGTAGGTGTAAATCCAAATTGTGTGAAGTCTTGAAACACTAATATGGACAGATTTGGGACCAACACTTCAAGACAAGCAGCGGATAATCTTTGGGAGCACAAGTAGCATTAAAGGTCAATAAATGACCTGTGGAGCAGAATTCATAGAGTAACTTTTCTGGTGAAAAATAGGAAACCTGAGAGAAAAAGTAGAGACAGGAATGCTGAGAAGAACAACATTCTCCACACTTGCAAAGTTTGTTTGATTCACTAGCCAGATATTTGAGTATGTGCTTAGCACATTCGCTATGCCTTTTCATAGTACCAGCAGTAAATAGGATGAAAAGCAATAATCTTACTGTGTAATAAAGACATTTGAGTTTCAGATATGTTTCTAATGGGATAGTGAGGCAATTTATTTCAGAAACTGAGTAATTTCTCACTCTGGAAGACTTTAATGTAAGGCTAAGTAAATATTGTTCAATTTACTTGCATGGATTTGTGGTGTGGGGAAGGGATAAAAAAGATGACCTCTTCAAAGCTCTTCTAATGCTATTTATATGGTATTTTTTATTATAGTCATGCTTATCATTTTCTTCCTAACAAAAGTACTAGAAGGTGTATCAATTTAAAATAAGCCGACATTCATTCTCACAGGAAACATGTTCATATGGAGCAAGGCTTTAAGATCTCTAAGATTCTCACATTCTGAATATCAGTCTTGCATTTTAAAGTGTAGAAGCCTTATCTGTGGGTGTAATTAAAATTCAACAGAAATCTATAAATGGCCCAGAATCATTAGTATTTCTAGACAGTTAGGATCATAAATCATTTGTGAAAATTTATTGGAAACCCAGAGAAAAAAGCTTTTCCCTTTGAAATAGTCTAAGACGTGACCTTCAATGTTTCTGTTCTGTATGGAGTTAGAGTAATCACTTGTAGGAATTTTAAAGTTACTATCGTATGAGTGCTCTCAAGAATGTGACAAACTGCCCTATTTCTCAAGCCTTTTTACAGCAGGCACAGCTTTAGTTGTGTTGTTTGACCTGGGATAACCAAAGGGTGACTGTTTTCTGTGACAAACTTTTCTCTGACAAGACCAAAACCAAAATGCTGCTTTATTCTCTGGACTCTGAAGTAGTTTCACATTTTCAGCTAACAGTCAGCCTTGCATCTTTCCTCCTACCATTTGCTTTTTCTTCATGACACTCTGATAAGTCCTAGATTAAAATGCATTTCAGTTGGGGCAGAGCTGAAATGTGCCTGACACGAGGGACAGCAACAAGAATTTCAGAACAAAAGGCATCTATTTAACAGCTGAGGACCCATCTTCAAGGTGTGAGGTTGACAAGTGTCCCCTCAGCTACACCACGTGTGACACAAGGAATCATCCCACAGATGAGCAATTTGCAGAACAGAAAAGGGATGGGGATTATTGGAGGAAGTCAGGGTGCCTGTGGCAGGTGAGTGATAGAACCACTGGGTATTTCCAGTAGGAATCTGAATTCCAAAACCACAGAGATGCTTCTGTAGTCTGTTGGAGGTCCCTTGGCGACACGATTCAGAGGTGTTCAGCATATTTGAGACTGAATATATTAAACATACTAATGTAAAATTTAGGTTTAAAATTTTTCTTTTATGTCCCCCAGCAATTACTTTATTATGCTAGCTTTTCTCAGAATTGATCAAGTTAAGCTGGTGTGCCAAATGTTTTTGGTTTTTTTTCCTCAGGAGCAGGTTGAATCAGTTCTCCAGTTCTGTGCAATGATTTCTGCATTAGCACTCTTTCTTGTCATAGCAGCACTTCAGCAATACAGCAGGTTGGCCTTATATGCCTTTTTATGAAGGATGGGGTTTTTTTTACATTTTCTCCCTCTGCTGTATCTAATGTGAAAACATGAGGGACAAAAGATTGGTCAGTGTTTCCATAATGGCATGGACCTCCATGAGCTCATGTATATTCACTATTATTAGACGGTTCATATGCCTTTAACCCATCGCTTAATGGAGCACAAATCAGTCAAGATTTGCATTTTGCTTGCTATTCAAGTTTTCAAACTCATGAGCTCCCTGCCTAATGACAGGAATATTTATCCAGGTTAATTGATAAAATCTCCTCAACATAAAGTGCTCTAGGAAACAATTTCAGAACACTTACATGTTGTATTAACATCTCATTATTTTATTCAACAACCCCAGAGCAAGGGGGGATGTAGGATGAATGATGTGTGTTTCCTAATGGCATTTTCTCTAGAAAAAAGCTCATCTTTTTTAAGATATCTGTATACTCTTTTCTTAAGATCCAAGTGTCCTTAAGATCTTTTTAGCCTTAACTAAAAAAATATGAATTCAAACAAAGCAGTTGCTAGAGTTTGAATACTGAATGGTTTGATTGCTTGCTGTATATTATAGTGAATTTTAATAGAATATTTAAAAAAAAAGAAGGAGAAAAATCGGCAGAATTGCCATAAAGTCATAAGCAATATGTAAACAGGAATAGACTAACTAAATTTATTGAATAAATGATTCATTACAAGCTAGTACTCCAAGATTTTTTTTCCCACCTTTGCACTTACTTTTTTTTTGGTTTTTTTTTTTTTGCCTAAGGACAGCTTTCTATGAATTTGCATCATGATAAATGTGTCTTTAAAGCAGTGAAGCAGAGATAAAATAGATGGTCGGAATTTGCTGTGGAATGTCACACACTGTAAAAACTCCAGTACCTCAGGTTAAATACTTGTACAGATTTAGTACAAAAAAGATTTAGTACAGTTTATTCCTGTTATCTGTAAAATATTTATGTTGCTGATTTCCCCCCTTTATTAATAAATGTTTCAGGCCAGGTAATTTCAAATCATCTCAGTATTAATTTTTATTGGCATCAGACTGAAAGTAAACCCTTGTACTTTGGTGCTCTGGTGGGAGAAGGAAGACTAATTGATGTTATTGTAAATGGAAATAAAGCTAAATACTTCTCCTCCGCTGCTGAATTGAATGAAATTAAGGCAGAGGCAGCTGTTTGTCAATAGCAAGTTACGATGAAAACCAATTAGAACAAGTCCTGTGTTATAAATAGGAATGCAGTATCACCTTTTCAATCTATGGACAAATCTCTGGAATTTAGGAGGATATGTCTGTAAAATATGTTTGTTTATATAATATAATAACAATTATTATACTGCTAAATATTATACTGCTAAATATAAAGTTAAATAAACATGTATGTGTCTATAAAGCAAATATTTTAAGTGTTTAATTCTCATCAACATATACTTAATTCTGTTCTTTCAGACAAGAAAGTGCTGTCAATTTTTTCTTGTTCTTTTTTAAAAGATGAGGAATTGGTTTTCCATTTGGTTGCCTTAATCATCTTCACATTCTAACATAATTCCGTTTTGTAGCCTCTTCCATTTTACAAATTCCTCCCCCATATTCCATCTCTAAACAAAAGAAAAAATGAACTTGACACTTTTCTATGGCAAGCAGCTGGAACAGCTGGAAAAAAAAATCTGACTAATCTTTGTCTATTATGTATACATTATGTTCACTAATATTTTTATACATAAATATATTTTGTTTAGGTTGCCTCTTATGCCATGCCTGTAGCCACTTACTTTCCTGACATTTTAATGTCAGCCAAATGTACCTGCCAGGTATGGGAACAAAAGCTCCTCAGGAGAAGTTTGCTGTGTTGATGGGAGTTTACCAGAAAAACCCAGCTGTTCTAAGCAGTGGCTTTGACATCATTACTAGTTTCATCCACTGTATCAATAATGACCACACAAGAATGGTTTTAATGAAAATTAAATTCTAATCGCAACGGTGTTTAACTGACCTACCTGCCTGCTCCTGCTGAAATTCAATATTTAGATACCATAATATCATAGGCAGCATTTTCTGTTTATGTCCTACTTTATGGGCTGGTGAGCAAACCGTTCTGAGTTCTGGGGTTGCCATCCAGACACAAATACAGGCACCCTGCCCTGGCACCACAGAGTCACTCACAGCAGGGCTGGCTCACAACTCCCTCAGGACAGGAGCAGGTCCTGGTTTCTCAGAGCACAGTGATTCTGTCCCTGCCCTCTTTTGCTGCCTGGCTGAAAGCAGACCATCATACCTGGATTTCTCTCTGTTTTTCCAGCATCTGCTCGTGTGAGTATCCCTTAAGCAAGAGGTGGTGATTTTAATAGACCATTACAGAGTTAATATTACTCTGTATTTAAATTTTTTTTTCATTACAAGATCAGTTATACTGCCCATGTTTCAAGCATCAAAATTTCAAAATTTTCCTACTTAAGTTGTTACTTTTCAAAAGGTTTTTTTGGGTTTGTGTTTTTTGTTTTTTTTTTTTTTTTTTTTTGTTTGTTTGTTTTTTTTTTTGACTGGGCTGCTTTCTGTTCCATCCATGGTTTCCTAAGTTTTTATTAGGAAGAAAAACAAGTATTCATGTTCTGTTCACCTTCTCCATTCTAATTATTATTATCATCATACCTCTGTTCTTTTTTAATAAAGTATTTTCTTAGCCCATTAAGTTACCTTTCTAAACTATATATGCTCTTCTACACCTTTTCCTCTACTTAATTTTCTTTAAATCGTGCCCTTCATCAGTCTATGGTTTTTTTTTTTCATTTCTCTTTCCATTTTTAATTCTAAGTAATACCGTATGTTTACTCTCTGTGAAATCATTGGAAGGGTGGATAGATGAAGGTGTCTGACTTCCAAAATACTTCATTAGCTGCTTCTCCTGCTTCCATTTCCATGTCTCCTTAATAGTTACCTCTGTCATGAAAGCCCAGCACTTCCGAAGGAGTACAAGTTTTGCTTTGCACTCGTTTTGCAGTAGATGCTTTTTGGTCCCCAAAAATACCAAATAACAGTTAAAGCTGGGCAAATATCTTATTATTTATCATGTTCTTTAAATAGACTAGATGTTCTAAGAACAAAGCCATAAATCAATGAAAAGCTGTTGTGTTTTGTTGTTAGTTTTCACTGAATAATTTCAGTGAGAGATTTTCACACTGAATGTCATTCACCAGCTTGGTAAGATAAATCACTTGAGATTAGTATGAAATAAATTTTAAAAGTTGGTTTTTCTTTACACCTTTTCTGAATGAACAAATATATTCCCCTGCCTTCAGTCCCTGTCTCCTTGAGCAAATGTATGGAGAAAGGAGGGAAACAACAAGTAAAGTTGTTCGTTTCTTCCCCCACAGTATCTGGTTTATTAATGCAAATAATTGATGCAAATGAACTGAAATGGGGGACAAATCTAGCCCTAGAAAACTTCTGTGTTTTGCAGCAAAACATGAAAAAAAGGGCTGTTTAAAGTTGTTACTTGTTTCACTTCTAATAATATTAAGTGTAAAACTAGCAGACTTGATGATTTTAGGATGCATATTTACCTCCAAGGTGAGAAGAAGGTTGTCTAGTTTGTTTTAAGATTCAAGCAACTACTGCACAGAATAACAAGCTTCATAATTAAGAAATTTGATCCATTTCATTTTGCTGAAGTATCTGATCCATTTGTTCAGTGACGCTGCAGCCCCAGAGGTACCAGACCTCTTAAGCTTCACAAAACTGCTGCTGTCCAGGAAGAGAAACAGAGAACGATACAGAGCAGGGAGGGGGCAGAGAGAGATTTTTATTGGAAGCTGTTAAAGTGGTTGCTATGAGACCTTCTCCAGCTAACAGAGGCACAGCAGTGTGTGAGGCTGTTAAATCATAGCTCTTGCATTATACCTTCCTTTCTTGCCTTTTTTTTTTTTTTTTCCGTAACGCAGCTTTTATAGTTGTTTAAGATCAGAGAAAACACCTGCCAGTTGCTTTTTCTTCAGTTTCAGTCCCTTCTGCTGCTTCGTGCAAGATGGAGCTAGAAAATGCAATGATCAGCTCCTCGAGCAGCTCTTCAGCAGGCTCCAGAGAGTACAAGGTGGTGATGCTGGGAGCAGGGGGAGTTGGCAAAAGCGGTAAGTTTCAGCAACAATATTTTGGGAGAGAAGGGGTGAACTGGGAGCGTAAAGTTCACCGGGGGAGGATATTCTTTAATGAGGGGTTTCGTCCCTCTTTCTCTTGCACATGGCTTGGATAAAAGACTATAGTTCGTGGCTGGGGCAATGAGTCAGCTTGATTTGTTTCAGGCTGGAATGCTGCGAGCCGTTTTAATTGGTTATTTGTGTAGGGCTGACCTTGGGTGTGATGTGTGTGGGGAGGGAGCAGCCAGGCTGCTGCTGTGACTTTAGCAAGTGCCCGAGTCACTCTCCCACTTGCTGAGGGCTGCTGGTTTGCTGGACAGCGTGGATGTAACTTGTTGGCCTGAGGGTCCTGGTGCTCAGGCAGAAATAAAACTAGCTGCAAAGTCAGCTGTACACTGCAGAGTGTGGGGAATGCCTGCAGTGGCTCTGTTTTCTATATTTTTTAAATTTTTAAATTTATTTTATTTTTCTTTCTGAGTGTCATTGTGGCTCAGCTGAGTTTAGTCTCCTCTCTGCTTTGGACAGGTACAGCACGCCTGTCTGAGTCTCACTCCAGGCTTTGAGGCAGATTTGCAGCATATTTTAATATCCCTGTCTACAGCTGGCAAGATATGCTAGTGTCTGACAATGATATCTCTTCAGAGGAGTCATTATTTTCCCTGGACAGTGTTTTCTTTTTCCCAGATATTATCAGCTTTGATTTATTCTCGCTGAAACCAGCATTCTGTGTTCTTACAAAGACTTTGCTGAACACGCAGAGTTTGTCTCAGAAGTCAGTATATTGAGCTGGCCACACAACAAGAATTTGATTACATCTCCTGGAAATTCAAAAGAACAACAGAAACAAAATTGCAAAAAGCAGGATAATATAATATAATGCATCCCAGCTAGATTCTAAGGAATTTTCAGGATAAATAGCTGTGACACTAAACTGTAATAACTCTGTGTATCAAAAAAGTTTTATTTATATTCAAGCAGTAAGATGAAGTAGAGGTGCAAAAAGTTAAAAATTGTGAGTGAACTTAATTTTCTTTCTGTATCCATAATCTTTGTGGTTTTGTTGTACTTGGCTTCAACTTCAGTGGCACATCTTTCAGTGAAAGCTATTTCCCACCAGTATTACTTAACCAAGCAAACAGTTCTTGCACAGATGTTACTATATAATCACCATATAAAATGGGAAAGAACAACATATTGGTGATCTCGGGGTAAATTTCTGCAAATTCAGATTATCTTTTCCATAGGAAAGCAGGTATCCAGGATGTGCCAGCTGGAACTTTCAGTAATTTTTTTTCCTTATTTATGTATCTTTAGTTTCTTTTTTTTTTTCTTTTCCCTGAGTGTATCCAAAAGATGGCAGCAATTTCCCCCACCCCCAAACATATGTTTGTAGGAATAATGCAATTTTGAAAACTTGTTCACCACAAAGTATTACAAACTATACAACATTCATAGCATGATTGAATCATTACAATCAAAATTTACATGTAAGCAGAGAAATTTCTGAGTTTCCATTTACTATTAGATAAAAGTTGAAATTACAAATTTAGTTAATTAAAATTTCTGTCTTCCGAAAATGTTAGCTATTAATTTAATTAGAACAAAGCCTTTATATCTGTAGATTGAACAAGATATGATACATCTCCAAAGCTGAGAAACATAATTAACAAGTAGAATTGTGAGGTCTAAAGAAACTAAAATGGGATTAAGTGCAAATTTATGAAATTTGATAGGATTATTGAAAACTTTCTCTTGTTATCATGAAAGTGAAACTCCTGAGAGAAAAAAAAAATACCCCAGCAACTGAGTATTATTAAGAGTTCATAAGAAAAGAGGTGGGCAGTTCAACATTTACTGGGTATGAACTTCTGATGTGTAATGGACCTGAAATATTTCAGCAGAATGCTGAAAGATAGTCCAACTGATAGAATTCAGAGAGAGATAAAAAGGAAAAATAGATGTCATCCTACAAATCATTAATTCAGTCTGACTGTTACATAAACAGGATTAATTTACACTGGATTAAAAACAGAAAAAGGCCTTAATGACTATTTTCATTGTACAAGATGAGCTCTGCCTTCCCCTAGTGACCTAGATTCAATGTGTCCAGAAAATTATGAATTTAGCCATTAAAGCAAATAAGAGTAGAATAAGGATGAAAAAAATAAAAGAAAGTTCAGCTTCCAATTTTGATTTTGAGAAATCAGTGATACGTGGTTTGATACATTGATAACATCCTGCCTTCTTTTTCCCATCTTCTCCCTCTTTCTTTGCTTTTAAGTCTTGATAAAAACAGTAACAGCTGGGATTAAATTACTGAGTGGGAAACCTCTCTCGGATGAAAGCCTTTCCATCCCTCAATTCATTCAAACATTAAATAATTCAGGTTTGGAATGAATTTTCCATAGGAACGAAGCTGCAAAAATGTTAGATTTCTTTTTACCCTGGATGTAGTTCACTTCCAGATGTCCCCTGGGCATTTTGGTCTTGTGGTTCCAACCCTCCCCTGCTCTCTACCTGTGACACTTGTGCATGGGGGGGAATGAGGAGGAGGAGACCAAAAATGGTTGTTCTTTTGGCATTGGATTTAATCAGGACTGCTCAAAGATGGCAGACAGTCCAGGAGGACAGCCAACATCCTTTTATTTTTCCTGTTCAGTGTTGAGTAAATTTCACAGGAGCTGGTAAAAGATAAACTCTGTGTATCCCAGTCTGACACCCATCACATGCAGAGCAATAATGTGTAAACTGCAAATGGTCTGAGAGTTGTTACTTAAGGATTCTCCCATTTCAAAATCAATTCTGGAAAATGAACACTAATTTAAAAAGAAATTTAAAAAAATCTGACATAACTTTGTAGGAGGGAAAAAAACACCACCTCAAAACCCAGCCCTAGAAGAAACAGGTAATAGTTGTGTCTAATGAAAATGTATGAAGCTAGCTGTAAATTTTCATTGGAGTTGATTTCTGTACTGTAGTTATGGAATATAGATTCCCTAGAATGAGTTGTTTCTTCTAAGACATATGAAAACAGAATTATTTTTGTTTGCAGAGCAACGTGTTGATTTCATGTGTTGTGTAAGTTGTGCTCGTCATCAAGAACATCATGGACAAGCTGATGCAAGTTGAGACCAAAAATATGCTAGAACCAATAATTAAATTGAAATTAAACTGAAGTGAATAAAGTAAATTTTGTATTGACTCTCATTCAATTGCAGTTCATATCAAAATTATGTACTTCTAATTTTAGTTATATTTCAATTAAGAATGTGAATTTGGCATCTGTTCTTCTCTGCTCTGATGACAAATATCAGGCCACCTCAGTGCCACTCAAACTTACATAATGTTACCTGACATAGACCTCAAACCCTGAGAACCTTGGAGATTCTGAAACCCATTTTGCTCACAAACACCTTTAGAGAGCAGTAAACAAGGCGCTGTCATGGTCCTTGCTTGATGCAGATCAGACCTCTGGGGTTAGCTCTGTTTTTCAGTGTTACAAACAAAAAACATGCACAAAAGAGCCCTTCAATCCCATTGCTGCTTTATATTTGGCAAAACTGTTACACTGATAACAATACTTAACTGCAGCACATTCTTCAAAACATTAGTGATGATTGCAAAGTGACTGTTAAAATGAATAAATTGATGTTCCTGTGCAACTGAATAAAATAAAAAACCTCCCTCTGATGAAAAATTATTACCTAAGCAATCTCCAAACAATGATCAGGTTGCACTGTAACCCACCTTTATGAGCATCTTCTTGGCTGAATAAAAATATTGTTTTAGTGTTTTCTTGTTTTTTTGTTTGATTGTTTTTTCCCTAACCCTGGTTAACAATGATTTATTTAAGGCTGAACATGATCTACAGTTATTCCAGGCAAATAAAATTAGATGTTTATGCATAGCATAGGCTTATCATAGGTGTAAATTGAATTTCTATTTAGCTGTCTTATGGAAGTTTATTTCTCAGACAGATTGCCAGATGATCTGTTGCCACCATACAATATTTGAAGATATTTTTAAATAATTGCCTAAAGACTTTTGTAAAACTAATATGTTTCCTGTTTAATTGTATATTGGAAAGTAATTAGAAATGTATTTTCAGGCTTCAATCTTAAAAAGAATAAAAAAAAAGTGGAAGAGAAGAAATTGAGAAAAGATTCTCTCAAGGATATTGGAGGAATAGTGTGAGGAAATGTATTCTCAGACTGGGCTGTCTAAAGGAGGCATTCCTACCCATTGATTTCCCTGATTTTTGTTTTGTTTTGTTTTGCTTGTTTTTTCCAGTGTGGCATAAAGGCTGTGTTTCTACAGATGCAGGTGACTCATCCAATTAATTTCAAGATCATGTGTACACAATAAGTTCCAAAATGTGTGAAAACAATTATGTTCTCTGTGATGTGGGAACTTCAGTATGAGGAATTAGATTAAATCTGCAATTTTCTTTCATTTATGTGCTCAACTGCCTTTTTTCTCTGGACCGGTTTTGCCTCTTATTCTGCCTTGATAAAGCAAATGATGTGCCTATTATTTTCAAGCACGTCCTCATAACAAGAGTCCCCAGTAAATAGAGCACCATGGAGTGTTTGCTGTTGAGCTGGCCCACTGCAGCTGTTTGCAAATTCCCTGGAGGAAAATTAATGTATGATCCAGGTTACACTGAAAAGGATGAAGGGCAAGGGAAGAGATTCCACTGGTATTAAAAGTGCTGAGCTTGAAAAGCACCACTTGGGCCTGCTGATGCTGTTCTTACCCCCACCACTGGGCTTGGTGTCACAGAGCACTCTCCAGACATTGATCAAACACCTCAGCAGCCTTTTATGTTTTAATTCTTTTTTTTTTTTTTAGGGGGTTGGTTTAGATTCAGTTTCTCATTTTCCCCAGGAATATTCTCAGGTATAGCTGTGCTTCCCTAAATGCCTGGTAAATGAATCAAAGGAAAGGGTCTGGCCTTCTCTCATGTCCTGAGACAAGCCAATCACCAGGATGAAGGTGTTGGGTTTAGTTACTGCTCAGTACAAGTCAAGGTGAAAAAAGTTCCCTTTCAAGTGCTTGGGCATGCTGTGCATTAGAGTTAAGGCAAACTAAGGCCCTTTTTTACCCCTCAAAGTCAACACAAGTGTAGTTTTTGCTGTCTTGATTTTTCCTTCTTCTCTTCTAACTGCAAAAAATGACAATTTTTATTTAAGTGGAGAAAAAAATGGAAATATTTATTAAGAAAGACACAGATCTGTATGCCGTCTGAATATAATTGGTTGTTCCCTTATCATTCTCTGTCTGAAAAGCAAACAAACAAATGAAAAAAAGCAATTCAGATTTTTATTTCCTCAGGTGTTTCAGGGAAATTATTCAACTTACTCAGATTTAAAAGAAATAGAAAAGGAAGGATGAAAAGAAAAATTTTTTTTTACTAGATGCAATCTTCCTTCTTGGTAACAGTTATGAAAGGGTAAGGGTACTGACCATTCAAAATGACATATATAAATTTCTCTGGTCACTTCATGGTGCTGCCTGCACAGTTCTAATGCAGAACTACAGGTGATTCATGCTGTCATGGTTTGACACTGGCACAATGCCAGTGCCCCCGTGAGAATACCCTCTCCCTGGTGTCTGCTCTGAGATGTGACCAGGAACAAGCAAAGCAGGCCTTCATTAAGAAATAGGGAAAACTTTATTAACTAAACTACAAGTAAAAAGAAACACAGAAGGAAAATGAAAACTTCACAAATACATCTCCTCCTCCTCGCCACCAAATTCCCAATACAATACATTCCCCCAAATCACCGACTCTCGGTCCAGCACCATATTTCAAATCAATCCTCAGTTCATCAAGAGGAGAAAGAGTCATTCTTGTGGCATGGGGATCTCTTCCTTCCTGTCCAGTGCTCTCACCACTGTGCACGGACCAGAGCTGCTTCTAGGATTGTCTTTTAAGGATGCCTTGTCTCACTCCAAAAGAGGCACAGTCTCTCCTTCGGGACCATCTGTCCCCCCCACATTTTTTCACCCCCTGGGGCCGAGGGGTAGCCACACTGAACCCTCCTGGTCCTGAGGCCTTGCCTCCCCCTAAATGCAGTCTCTGTATCACAGGCAAACAGTCCATGGCTATACAAAAAAAAGAGTCCAGCAAACATGCCACTCCATCTTCTCCATTTCTCCAACATCTCTCTCACTTGCCCAGACCTTCACCACTTGCCCATTTCCTTATTCATCCTCTACTCTTATCTCTCTTCTAGGAAGGGCCAATGTTCCATAAGGTTTTCATTACAAGCAGCTGGGCTCTTTCTCAGTGCACCCCCCTTCGCTGCAGGCCGTGCTGTGCCGGCAGCGCATGATATCAAATTCCAAGATAACAGTCCCTGGCTATCTCTCTCTCTCCCTCTCTCTCTCTCTCTCTCTCTCTCTCCCAGAGAAGGCTGCCCAATGCCTCCCAGTACTTCTGTCTTCCACCCTTCCATCCTCAGGGCCAGGCCTACCTCTCCCAGGCCCCATGGTTTTCCCCTCCCCTGGCCCACCCAGCAGCTGGGCCACGGGAGACATCCAAACACTTTTCCTGACAGAAATCCAAAAAGAGCCTCCCACGGGGGAGCCCTGCTTTTAACCCCGTGTTCTCAGAGGCAGATCCAATCCCCAGTGGCCAAACCAGGTGCCAATATAAAAATTTGAGCACCCATTGGCCTGACCACAGCATCCCAGAAAACACATTTCCTGTCAAACTACTACACATGCAAAATAATGGTGGTGCACGTTGTATTTTTTGCCATGATAAGTAAAGAAATACCTTGTAGAGAAGGGCCACCAATGCCGGACAATCACGCCCCCAGGTATGGGTAGATTCCAGTTTTCTCATAAACCCGATTAAGCTCTAGAGAGTGTACAAAAGCAGAGCTCGTTGTAGGTTTGTGATCTTTGATAACAAAACCGTCCATGTGTTTTAGTTTCTTTCACAGGTAGATACTTGAATTTGCTTCAAGCTTGATTTCATGTAATTCCAACTTCTAAACATATTATCCTATCTCATTGCTAACAACTTTGAAAAAATCTGTGTTTTCTGTCAGTACTTGTAGATAATCATGAGTTCACACCTTGATCTTTCACTGCAATACACTGAATATGTGAAACCTCACTTCTAGGACCTTATTTTCCTGCTCAGAGCATCTTGTATGCTTTAATTATAGAGCCCTAATATTTCCACATCAACTTTCTGAGTATGAATTCCAAATAATTGACATGGTCTTCTATTGGTGGCCTTATTAGAAGAAAGATTGCCTGCTAGTTTCCTCTGTGGAGTTATTTTTGCTCCTCAGAGAATAATGAATTCTTTTATTCAGGTAGAGTTCAGAGAGGTCACATACAGAGAAATATCTGTAGTAACTTGAAGCTATTTTTTCTTTCCCCCAGTGCAGTCACCTGTGCTATCACATCTCTCATGATGACCTAAATTCTGCATTTTCCTGTGTGTTATCTTATTTGGGACCATTAAATCCGAGAATTCAAATTATTCTGGGCCCTTTTCTGATATTCTTCATTTATCTTTAGTGTGTATGTTATCCACTTAAAAGGATTAAATATATTATTTATTAATCAATTTCTTTTGCCTATGGGCAGACCTTGTGGACAGAATTGTATGCCTCAGGGAAATGAGTAAAAGATGTTCTCATTATTTTGGCAGTTCACATACTTCAGTGGTTATAGGGGTGGAGGATTCAATTATGCCCTCTGTATTTAATGTGGGGGATTTCTGCATGTGAGATACCAATTCAGTGCTGAGAAATCTGACTGGAGTCCTGGATTCTTCAGCACTAGAACATGCCTGATAAATAGGACAGAGTTCAAAGAAAACCAACAGAGATGATAAAAGGAGCGACACATTTTGATTTATGTTGACAAACGACTATGACTATATTAAAATAGCTGCTGTAGACAGTAATTCATGATTCTTTATTGTGCAACTTGCATATGTATACAGAGATTCAATGTAAATGGATGCAGCTATGATGTGAATGGGTTGATTTATCCAGCTTCTCCCATCATAACACCCAGATGATATATGTCAACCTGGATAAGGCAAATGAGCTGGTCACTTCCACGCTCCCTTGGAACAGGGGATGGGGAACTCACAATATTTAAAAGTAATGAATATCAAGAGAAGAACACATATATTCCAAAATTTGGGGAGGAAAACAGCCAGAATTGCTTCATGGAGAGTAACAAGTAACAAGATGAAATTGCAGTTAGAACATGCATTATTAGAGGCGTACAAGGTCTTCAAGACAAACTTCTTTTGGTCAATAGCAGGGGCATAGGCCCTTAACGATTTGCTTAAAAACAAGGTGGAGCAGATTGTGCAAGAGTCTTTGAAAGGAACAGGCTGGGGAAAGTTTTGCTAGTCTGAGTGGTTCACATTAGGACAGAGCGCATTACAGAGATTGAACTTTACAGAGCAAATATACCAGAAAATTTAGAGCTGTCAAGTTCTCTTACACAAGAGAAGGACAGCTGTCATCCTCAAAATTATGAGATCTGTTAATAGGCATCAGGACTTTTGCTGATGTGGCACTAATAATGGAGACATCCAGCAGTTTTCTTTGGGTTCAGATTGCTAAACAGAGATGCTTAGGCTAGTCTCGAGATTGATTTGCTTGTTGTGTACAAAAAAAAAGTCATTTATGTTGCTTTAAACAGAACTAAAATGTGTCCTGACTATAAAGGCTCCAGTAGAACTGCAAGCATGCTGAGATAGCAGCCTGAAAGTATGGGCCACCTCATGTGTGTGTTGGGTAGTGGTGCACAGATGGAAGGCATACAGATTTTTTAGCTCACCTCCTGCTGTTCTCTGTTCCATGGGTGGAAATGGAATTTAATGATTCAGGTTCTTCACCTACCCTGCCTCTATGTGAACAATGAAGGACCCAAGGGAATGGCCTGAAGCTGAGCTGGGGGAAGTTTAGTTTGGATATCAGGAGAAAGTTCTTCCCCAAGGGGGTGTTTGGGCAGTAACAGGCTCCCCAGGGAAT
Organism: Zonotrichia albicollis; assembly: GCF_047830755.1. Classification (NCBI taxonomy): domain Eukaryota; kingdom Metazoa; phylum Chordata; class Aves; order Passeriformes; family Passerellidae; genus Zonotrichia; species Zonotrichia albicollis. The sequence continues at coordinate 10,404,380 of NC_133860.1, forward strand.
GGTCACAGCACCAGACTGACACAGACCAAGGAACATTTGAGCAATGCTCTCAGGCATGGGGTGGGATTCCTGGGGATGGCCCTGCTGAGGGCCAAGAGATGGATTTGATGATCCTTGTAAGCCCCTTCCAAGCCAGGGTATTCTATCATTCAAAGTGATTGGTACTCACAGAAGGTTATATTAATGAATCTGCTTTTAATGGTGTTTCATTAAAGCAGAGCTTCACTTAGAGTGAGGATTTCAGTGACTTCAGCCCTGCTCAGCTTTTCCCATTCACAGTGCTTGCTATAAAGAGACAGAAAACCTTCCGGGCTATTCCACAGCAACAGGAATTGGACTATCAAGGACTCTCCTAGTTTCAGCCACACACAAATCTGCCATTTGAAATGCCCAGATTGAAGTCTCAAACAAGGGAACAAGCTCTGTTTCATGACAATGGCTGGGCACTGTCGGTATCTTTGCTGTAAACAATCTGTTGAGGCAGCCACAGGAACCGCTTCCCTTCCAAGCCGTCCCTGCTGCTGAGCCCAGCCATCTGCACCATTTTTGGCATGTGCTATCTGCTAGAATTTGGATGAGATTAATTCCATTAGGGACACTCTTGAAAGCGCAATTAAGAAAGTTTTTTTCTTCTTCTTCTTCTGCTGCTGCTTTCATCCCTTCTCTTTCTGTACTTTCCATTTTATTCCCTTCCATTCCTCTGGCAATCCTTTTCCACTTTTAATTTGTTCTTTGACTTTAGTTAGTCTCCCTTTATGCCTGCAAGCCTGTCTAATTTTCTTTCCTAGAAGCTGGAAGTCTCATCATGCTCGCACAACTCCAGTGACAGGAATTGGATGTTAGCAGAGTGTTGTGCAGGGTCCCAGTTTCAGAGGAATTGTGTTGGGAAGACATTGCTCTTCAAGCCCTAGAAATCTGCTAAAGCATTACCTGCCCACTAAGCAGTGGAGACACTGGCTAAAATAAAATCACTTTGTTTCGATATAGGTGAGGAAAATCTAAAAGATGAGGGTGTCAATGTGTGCATAAAAGACTATCTCAGGAGATGCCAAGTTGTGTATTGTTACCAAAGTCTCCAAAAAGTTGTTTTCAACACATGTAATCAGTATTTTATCTTTTCATTAAAACCCTAGAACTAAACTAGCTATTTCAGGGGTCCCAAAGTTGGCCTCACAAATGTTTTTAAGTTTTAAAAATTAATTTCATAAGCTTTGGCAAAGTAAGAGCTGTAATCAGCTGAGAGACTGATGCACGTAGTTCTTCGTAGTTTACACTGACTACAGTTATGAAAGGAGCTGTTGTGTAATTTCTTTCCATGCAATCTCCTTGAAGTGCTAATGTAATTCTGTAATTCTTGTCCATTTTCACATGCCCAAAATAAATGAGTCCTAGCTGAAAGTCATTTTCTCTTTCAAATCTTGATTCCTTTACTAACTTGATTGCTCTGCCAGATTTTGTGATTCCTTCAGTGACTTTCCTGGCTGACTACCTGCAGGACAGCTTGTTGTGTTACACTGCACTTTTCTCTGTTGAACAGGATCTTCAGTGTCTTCACAAAAATGTCTCTTTACAGCTTGCAAAATATGTACAGTTATTTTAGATTTTAATTCCAGATATTCAAAACTAAGCCCAAGTGTTGTCAAATTCTCAGTTGTTTCAAAACCAGCAGCTTCTTAAGTCATCCAGAATGCCTGGCAAGCTTTAAAAATCCCCCTTCTCTAAATTTTTTCTAGACTTTCTAACATAAAAATTATGTTCTCAATTTGATTAAAAGCAGTCATTAGACGTTTCCTTCACAGTGAATAATCTTGCTTGGGCTGCCTGGTGGCATGATCATTTGATCACTCATCACACACAGCAAGCCAGAGCTCTGCTCTGTGCCGTATCTGACACTGGGCACAGCCCAAGGATGAGTTCCTGGGCTTCATGAGGGTTCCACATGTTTGTAGATAAGCTCTAGAAACATATTATTTCTGTCCTAGGAGTCGAGGAGAAAAAGAACAATCTAATACCTCACACAAGTATAAGATGTATAATATATGAGCTCCAGAAACCCATGAGCTCCAGAAGCCAGGTTCTTGTGTCTTTCTTCCTCTTAGAGCAGTTTCAATGTATTTCCCAGAGTGAAAAAAAAAGCAAATTTGCAACACAGTCTCTCTCTTAGTGCACACTCTGTTTACCAGTCCATTCCTGTAAAAGTGGACTTCAAAAGCCCCATTTTTCAAATCTTTCCCAAGATACTTAAAAGTTATTAAATGCCTGACATAACAAGGAGTGCATCGCATAAGTTTCTTATTTTATTTTTTTTTCTTTTTTCCCCCAGGTAATATGCTCAAAATGACAATTGGCATCTGAATTGGCCTCTGATATTTGATGATGAGGAAGGGGTTAGGAAAAAATCAAAAGAGAAGATATAAAAGAAGCAATCCAAGCTCTTTGCAAAGGGAAATGTTATCAGGCATCAGCAATTAAGAATAGAAAAATAGAAAAAACATAAAAACATAGAAAAAGATTCAGAAAAAAGAAAATTAGAAACAGATGAGTTAAGGAATTATAAAGGAGTAAAGGAATAGAAGGAAAATGCAGAAATTTGTACTTCAAAGAGCATTGGTTTCAGATGCTGTCTTTGCATTGCCGTTTTCCTGCGAGGTGCTAATAGTCCATGGTCATATCCCATATATGCTGCACATACTGGTAGCCAAAATGCACACAGAGGTCATGTTAGGGTATTGGAATAAGAATCCCAATATTACCAGTTAGATGGTGCCTGGACCAGTTCTGACCCTCGCTGCTGGGCCAAAGGCAGCACTGTAGTGTAATTCACCCCAGAGATACCTTGGCTGCTGGAGATTGCAGCAGGGCACTGAACAAGTCCAGGCTTGTCAGGGACTCCGTTTACCTCAGGAGAGAGAGCTTCTGGCGATGGTGAAGAGAAAAGGAGAGGATTCTGCTGGAGGGTTATATCCAGATGTTTATTCCATGGTTACAGAGGTCTGAACCGGGGCAACTGCTCCAACCAGAATCCGGCCACATGGTCTGATTAACCTTTTAAGCCCAGAAACAGGGGAAGGGGAGGGGACAGGTGAGCTACCAACCAGGTGGAAGGGGCAGGGTCTCAAGGGAGGATGACACTTAGACAGGCCAATGACCTCTGGGCATAGGAGCATCCTTTGAATTTGACTAACCACACGACGCCTTGCTGGAATCTTAAGCCTGATTGACAGGACTCACTCAGCAAGGGGGCGAGGGGGAAGGGAGAGAGGTATAAGCACACCTGGGGAAGGGACTCGGAAGCTAAAAACACACCACAACACTAGGGGATCATCCTCCTGCCTCTGATCTTCTTAACCGATGTTCTTAACTCAGTGGCTCTCTGGAGTAGGGAGATGGAGAGGCATCATCTCAGCTGTAGACTGGCATGGGTCAATGTCTTCTGCCAGGTAACAAGCCATAGGATAAGAGAAAATGGCCTCAAGTTGTGCCAGAGGAGGTTTAGGTTAAAAACTAGAAAGTGTTTCTTCAGAGAAAGGACGCTCAGGCATTGCAAAAGGCTATCCAGGATACTGGTGGATTCACCATTTCTTGAGGTGTTACCAGAGCTTGTGTATGTGGATGGAGGTTAGGGATGTGGTTTTGTGGCGATCCTGTCAATGCTGAGCTTGATGATCTTAGGGCACTTTTCCAACCTTAATTTTTCTATGGTTCTGTGATTCTAAGTCTTCTGAGCATGGGCCTTTTTTTTCTCTCCTCAGCCATGTACAAAGCTGTGTAAATCCAACATTAATATAAATTTATGGGGTGCTAGGCAAAGCGATGCTTCTCATGTCTGGTGTTCTGACAGCCGTCCAGAATGGAGAGGAGTCTGTGGGTCCCAGCCTCAGCAGTATGTAACACCCTGTGAAATCAGTGGGAGGCACAGCATTTATCAGGCTCTTCTGTGTTCTTTGAAGAGATAGATTCCTCCTCACACAAAAATCTTCAGCAGAATTATGAATCACAGTGATGCTAGAGGGATATCTCCATTGGTACTCAGAAATAAAATTCTGTTTTCCCCCAATCTGGGAAAAAAGGGGCAAGATGCAAAACAAATATATGTTTTCTTTTATTCTTTGTGGCCCAGCTCTTACCCTTGCTCTCACTCCCCAGCTTTTACTGCTCATAACAATATAAACAAACAGCTACTTCACTATAATAAATTTTGAACAAGTGGCAGTAGGAGGAAAAATCTAAACAAAATGCCAGTGACTATAAACAGATTTAAATACACATATCCCTGAAACATGCTCATGAAAGGTTTATTTACTGTAAAGTAACACGCATTTTCACTCTTTAAGGAAAATAGTTGTTAGTGCCAAAGTGTTATTCAAAGAATTTATAGAAAGCTGTGCAAAACCCAGTGAGATAACAACTTGGGCTGATTGACAGTGACAGCATATTTCAAAAATAGGATTACTTGGTGATTGAAGGTTTATTTTCTTTATTTTCATTTACCTAAAAATAACTATGGATCAAATTGTTTTGCAAAGCTATGTATCATGTTTCATGGTTCTAAAGCATCACTGTACATATTGAATGAGTTTTAGTACAAGTTTTTAGCAATGCTCAAACCAATTTTGTGTGTTGGGATACTTTAGGATGATGTAATTCAAATGCATTTTCAAGCCTGTGAATAAAATGCATTTCTGATTGGCTGCAAGTAGGAAAAATGTGGAAAATTGAAATTTTTATTCCAGTAAATTGTTATTTTTTTCATTTCTGACCTAAAGCATTGCAAATAAAGTTAGTAAAAATCATAAACAGTGAGTATTTTACAGGGCTGGAACACTTGGGAATATCTTTAGCACTTGGGAATATCTTTAACACCACTGATGTTAATTTAGTCACAACAAAAAGCAGGATGTGGAGTGGGAACAGATGAGATACGCTGTAGTAGACATGATTGCTCAGGAAATGACCTAGGCAGACACAATACCAGTTTGTACTGTGATGAAAGTTTCTGAGGGAATCAAATAATTCCCTGGCTCACAGTCAAAGTTCAATGCCATAGACAAATACCATGAATAATTCTTTTCAGGTTTAGTGTATAACAAGCTGCTAAAAAGATCATTAAGATGTTGGTGATAGAATTACTTGCCTCTGAGTATTAATTCCTTTTACCCACTATTATCTCTTTTCTTCTTGCAAGGTTTCCCTTTAAGTATATGACAGAATTTATTAGAGAAGTAGGAAATGTAAAATATCACCTGTTTGTGTTAGTCAATTGTGCAGAGCCCATGCTATCTTTCAAAATTCTTTTTTTTTTCTCCATAAAGTTACTGTAAGTGTATTTCCTACCAATAAAATATTTTACCAGGAAAATAGCAACCTGGAAGAGCTTAGATTTACATCTATTTGGAACAGGTTTTTCTGTTCCCATTTTATTTTATTTATATGTCTAGTTTATTTCTGTATTTGTGTTAATCTCAGGATGTTTAACATACGATGAATTTCTCACAATGGCACAGTGTTTAAAAGTTACCTATCTTCAGAACCCTCTTAGCTAAACTGACAACCAAATACATATTTGTTTACTTGGTGGAAAACCAAGATAGGATGGGCCTTATTTGTTCTGTCAGTGTCTTGTGTGTCATATCTGTTCAGCTCAGTGATTACTGTCAGTATTGTGGCATTTAAAAGAAGACCTGAAGAGAGTGGAAATGCGATTTGTGTTCTGTGCTGCCTCACACATCACAAAGAAAACTGGCAGCTTGACCTTAGCAGCAGAGCAGAAAGAATACAACTCTTTTTTTTGTACACTGAGAGTTCCAGCCAAATGAATGCATCTTAATGGGGAAGTCACTCTTGCCAGAGTAGGTGGGGAGGGGAGGGAAACAGGGAAATATTGTGCATCTGAAGAAAAAAACCAGTGTTTGTTCCTGACTCTCTCTTTGAAATTACCATAGAATGCCTTGACCCCCATATCTGCCCTACCCACTGAAATATGTGAATTAAAGTGGTTAAAGCAGTGCGTGGTTAAGTGGGATGGAGCAGAGAGAGGGAAAGATGAAGGAATTGCCTTTGTAATTTCTGTAGGATTGGAGAGAAGCATCAGAGAGTATTGTGTCCAACTAATATTAGAACACAGTTTATAAGAGCATTTAAAAAGCAATGAGCCTCAGGAGTGTTTTGTGTTTGACACATTAGGGAAGAGAACTGCTAACAGGATTAATATTTCTGGGCTACAGGAGAGTTTCTAAAGTTTAAAACTAAACTTTTGGTTAAAGAATTACAGTGGATTGATTACAACCAACATCCAAAAGCAATTATGGTGGATCAATATAGCTACTTGCTCACTTCCCAGTCCTACAGGAAAGAAAGAAACAGGAAGGAAGGAAGTGGCGGAAGGAAGTGGCGGAAGTGGCGGAAGGAAGGAAGTGGCGGAAGTGGCGGAAGTGGCGGAAGTGGCGGAAGGAAGGAAGGAAGGAAGGAAGGAAGGAAGGAAGGAAGGAAGGAAGGAAGGAAGGGCTTGTGGCTTGAGATAACAGTTTAACAACTGAAGCAAAAGCTGTGAATACAAGCGAATTTAAGATTTTATTTACTAATTCTCACTACAGGCAGATTTTTAGCCAATTTCTGAAAAGCAGGGCCTTGGTTCACATAATAGCTAGTGGCTGTTTAGGAATACACATGCCATAACCATTAATGATTCTGCTGCTTCCTGCTTTCCTTGAGCTTTTGTTCCTGAGTACAATGCCGTTTGATATTAATATCTCTCTAACCGGTTCAGATCAACTGTCTCAGCTGTGTATCCCCACAGGTTCTTGACTATTCCTCCTGGAGACACACTGGGAAAAAGGTAGAGCCTTGATGTGGTGCAGAACAGTTCATCAATGACCAAAACATTGGTGAATTATCAACACTGGTTAAGTCACAGAACCAAAACCTACCACCATATGGGCTGTTGTGAAGAAAATTAACTTCACCACAGCCTTACCTCCAGTACAGACAGTTATAGCATGAAAAGGAGTGAAAGGAATGTGGGACTTTTTTGTTGTTTGTCTCTATAACAACATAACTAACTGTATATTAGTACTGACATGCTCTTCTGTTTTGTTGAAAAGTTGGAGGCCACAAATCCTATGGGAACAAGAATTATTTTCCTTCTTTTCCCTCCTTGTTTATAACCTGACTGGTTGACTGGTTTCTTTTTTTTCTCTCTTTTTTTTTTTTTTTTTTTGTAGAAACATGATAGTTTGTAACTGACTGCTGTTGGCATGGAGGTATTTGTGCTGTGCACTTTGCATGTGTATGGTTTTCCTGAAGGCCATCTAAAATATTCCCTGTCCAGCTGTGTTTCTGGGGAACACCACCACTGAAGCCAGCTGAGTATTTTGGTCAGGTGATGAGGTATTTAAATTAGTGCTTGAATTTTTTTTCCACACAGGAGGAAGCTTATGGCACAGCACTTTTTCTGAAGCTGAAATGAGGTTAGCACATTTGAGCATAATTAAATCATCATTGCCAAGTGGTGGGTCAGCAACACCAACTTTTTTTTGCCATTTCTAAAGTACCTATAATTCCAAAGAAACTTAAATCTGTTAGATTCTGTTCGTGGGAGGAATCTCTCAAAGCAAATAGTGACCAGTATTGCAGTCATCCTCCACAGCAGGCCTTTAATTTCAGTTCCTCCATACAGCACAGTATTCCCAGGTCAGTCTGAGAGGCCAAGCTGCTTTTGAAGCGGGGGAATGTTCAGTCAAGCTGTTCTGTAGCAGCTGAGGAGGTTTGGGGCAGCATCAACCATGTGCAGGAGCCAGACACGAAGCAGTGGGGTCAGTGGAAGGGGCCAGCAGTATTTCCCCTGCAAAGCTGGTGCCACGAGGGACAGATCCCTCTACAGCAGCGCTGTTGCTCTCATCATCTCTGTGACACTAAATGGACATTGTCCAAGCAGGTTTTTTTTGTTTTTTATTTTTTTTCAAGGCCTGGTCATTTCTTGGCCTTGTCAGCATTTTTGGCAAATTCTTAGATCCACGCAGTGGCAGGGAATGGTGATTAAGAACCGCAGTAGTCACTGCTGAAGAATACAATGGACAATGCTGATAGTTGCTAAAGACAGATGAGGTTTTGTGTGACTGTGTTTACAGGGGTTCTTGGATGAGGGAAGAGATGAGGATCTGGCTCCATGTTTCCAAAGGCTTGACTTATTATTTTATTTATATATTACATTAAAACTATACTAAAAGAATAGAAGAAAGGATTTCATCAGAAGGCTAGCTAAGAATAGAATAGCAAAGAATGATACAAAGGTTTGTGGCTCGGCTCTCTGTCCGAGCCAGCTGACTGTGATTGGCCATTAATTACAAACATCCAACATGGACCAATCACAGATGCACCTGTTGCATTCCACAGCAGCAGATAATCAATGTTTACATTTTGTTCCTGAGGCCTCCCAGCTTCTCAGGAAGAAAAATCCTAAGGAAAGGATTTTTTTATAACAGATGTCTGCGACAGTTTTTTCTCTCTTTCTTTCAATTAAAATAATTTAATATAAATGACACAAAAAATATGTATAAAAATAAGCCCTCCTTATTTTCTTCCCTATTTCATCTGATCTAATATAGTTCCTAAAACTGGTTTGTGGGTGTATATTTCTATATTGTTTCCCCTGGCGCTATCTTGGGCCATACTTATTTTTGAAAAATGCATATGCATTTGTTAATTTTTGGACATAAAAAAGATGCAGAAAGTTCAAGTGAAGTCCTGTCTAATAGTCCGTAGACTGCCATAAATCTTTGCTTAGATTCTAATTTTCAGTTTCATAAATGTGCCTGATTAATAAACTCATCATTGACTTATAAATAAAAAGAAATTTAAGTTGCATCATGTGTAGCAATTAAATCACTGGTATTGCAGCAGCTGGTGTATATGCTGGTTGAATTGAGAAAGCTATTGCAAAGACAATTAATGAGTAAATGTAAATATCTTTCTGGTATAAGCTTCCCAGTATCCTGACACTGCAGCTTGGGGCCACTCTGCTCTGGTTATCTGATGGCAAAGCTTGTATTGAAAGACAGAATCTTTACCTTTTCTGTCATTTGTATATTTTGTCTTATTTTGTGTTCTAGTGTCTGTTTCTCATCTGTTCCTGTTTTCTCATCACCGTATTTGTCCTCCTTTGTATGCAAGAAGCTGTCTGAACTTCACATGCAAAATACCTTTTTAAAGCTGTTAAGTGTTAAATCTTTGCAGATGTTTCAGCCACAAGCTGCCATCATGCACAGCATATTTCCATAACTGGTACCAGGTGACAAGTTCTTTGAAATCTCTCCAGAAATGCCACCTCAATAATCAAACTAAGAGATAACCCTAAACATAAGATAAATTCTGTAAAGGTGATACAACTAGGCATAGTGGCTCAAGGTCAGAGAATTTACAATACTGTCTGGTAAATTAAACAATCTGTAAAATCAGTATGTATCTCTTCAAAGAGAGCATTGCAGATAAAACACAGGTTTAGATGAGATGTTAGGCAGATATTCCTGTGAGGGTGGTCAGGCACTGACACAGACCAGTTGTGGTTGTCCCATCCCTGGAAGTGTCCAAGACCAGGTTTGGGACCAACCTGGGATAGTCAAAGGTCCCTGTCCATGGCAGGGGTGGTCTCTTCCAACCCAAACTATTCTTTGATTCTATAATATTTAGTTGCTGAAACTGCTGGATTGTTGAGCAGATGTGGAGGCACATCCAGCTCCTTCTTGTCCATGTTTTGGGCAGGATCCAGCTTTGTTCCACTTCCCTGAGATTTGCTCCCAAACAGAAACTCCAGGAGACAAAATAATAGTTTATTTCAAACTGTGATGGACTTAAATGTGGCACATCTCTTTAAGACTTCAAGACTCAGGCAGATGTGGGATTTGCCAGAAAGAAGCATTTGATGAATTCTATGGGGAGAAATTTGGATACTAAAGCTAAGTAATCCAGATAATATTCTGAATCCAGATGTCTGGGCTCTCTGAAGTTCATGGATTGAGGAGGGCAGTGTAAGACACTCAGTGGTTTCTATTGCTTGACACAAACCTGGGTTAGTGAGCAACTGGGATGAAAAACTGTTAAAGGGTAGGTGGGAATAGACATAATTCAGCTCTGGGCAAGGGTGATTGGTGTAATTGATGCCAAAATTTTTTGAAAATTATGAATTGTAGCATTCAGTAGCAGTTCCTATTAATGCAAAGTTTAACAGTGTTTCGTCTTATTTGTATAGGAGGTATCTGATAGAATAACTAAATTTTTTTTTAATACATCTTTCCTCTATTAAAACCATCCATAGCTGTGGTGAAAAGAATGGCCTTGTTTAAATAGAAAATATATAGTGTAGCCATCAGTGTGATGTGTATCCTCCTTGGACCTTAATCCATTAAAATGTAAGATTTTTCAGTCCCTAGCCTAAAGAGCTAGTTTCTTTTAGCTCCTGCAGACCGATGAATTTAACTTTGGAGTTCCCTAATACAGAAATCTTCAACATGCCCACAGGCAAAGATCCCAGTTACATTCCACTTTTATTAAAGCAAGTTAGATTTATGAATTTTTTATTTTCAGCAAGGCAAGCAGTAAGCACTGGCTGTCCTACTGCAATCTTCTTTTCATATATTTTGCAAGGGAAACAATTTAGCTTTTACATATAGACGAAAAGGGGAATCGCTTATTTAGACAGTCTTAATTTTGTTTGCCTCAAGTACCCTAGATTTTTGTAGATATTTCACAAAATGTGTGTTACAGTGAATAGATTTAGGGATCTCTTAAGAAAGAAGCAACATCACAAAGTACATCTTTTCAAAGAACATTTTTAATCTTAGAGTAGCTAGGTTTTCCAGAATTGCCGGATTGAAGGCAGCTGACAGCTCGCAAGACTTTGCTTTGCTTGCACTCAGGCTGACAATTCCTCCTAGACAGTCACTTGATATTCATAGTTTCACTGAAGCAAGTTAAGTCAACAGTTTCCAAACGGTATCACCCATATTTAGAGAGTTTGGTGGTGAACGATGAGTCAGAGCTTTGTGGAGCAGACATCTCTCCTGACATCGATATCACTTTGTCTGTCGCGCCTCGCGCTCTCGCCGGCACTTGTTCCTGATTGATCTCTTGTTCTGCACCACTTGATTCATCACGGTCAGCCATCCACGGGCATGAAAAATTCATCCCGAGACAACAAATACTCTGTAGCCTATGATATTTCTTTCCCTTGGGTTTCAAGACAATTAATTCCTCCAGAGAGCAGAAAACAGGGATAATAGCAATTCTGGCGTTTCTGTGGTGAGAGAAAGCGCAATTGTGTGTCTCCATTCCCTCGCACAAGAGTAAAGATAGCGTGTTACAAAGGTGAATCATCTCAATAATCAACAAGTAATTCAACTGAGTGGGCATGCAAAGGAATTTATTTCCTTCTTTATGCTAAGTACTACTTAATACTGTGTACTAAATTTTCAGAAAGTTGTATAGATCTATATCAGCAGCAATTTTTTTGTAAAGAGAGTTCCTTTTTTAAACGACGTATTTTATTAGATAAATAAATTCCAATATGTCTTGGTGTTGCTATACCTTTACTTGTAAAATGCCTACTTGTCTGGGTCAAATTCAGCCTCTCACAAACATAATAGCCCTGTAAAGTGCACTTCTCTCTAAACTTGCAGTTGACATCAGCTTTTTCACTACAAAAAGCTTTTCCAACTAAAAGAGCTGGGATAATATTCTGCCTCTAGATACTATGGAAAATCGGAAATGAAAACTATGAAATCAGACATTATTAGGTCCAAGAGGTGAATAGAGAGCTCTTAAGTCACAGACCAAAGTCTTATTCCTGAGATTAACTTTCTTCTTTCAGAATGGAAGTCAAATTTACAAATCATTAGACCTGGAAAATGTGATATTTGATAAATGCTGTCTGATGCCTTTTAGGTTGTTTCCTGTAAGACAAAGTGGCATCTGAAACAATCAAAGAGACAAATGAAGAGAGAACTTTGCATAAGAGACAGATGATATGTAATTTAAGCTATGTAGTGGCTGACTACAGTAATTGAGTTGAATAAATTGCTCTCCTCCACAAGCAGTGGAGTTTTCTGGTGTAATATGTGTAAACAGCTCTTGAACATGGGGTGGGGCTGGGTATGACTGAGGTGAGGGGGCCCAAATCATGCACCTGCTTGTGCCTAGGCTCTCACCACCTCACCCCTTTGCTTGTGCTTCTCTCTGTCACAATATATTCAGTTTAAACAGATATCTACTTTATATCTTTACTATATGTATAGTCAATTTCTTTTTTTCTCTTTTGGAAAAAGGTATTTTTTCTTTACATTTGAAGTGCTGTATTACAATTACAATTACAATTACATTTCAAGTCGTATTACAATCACTGTGTCACTGCAATGTAGGGCATCTCTTCTGTTTTATTTTGCCTAATACTAAATCTCTAATATTTCCTGAGAAGTGACATAAGCCTGATGAGAGCAATTTATTGGAAAACATTCTTTACAGTTGCTTTGTGCGTGTTCAGAGATGCAGCAGCTCCATTAGTGAACACTGCAGGTCAATTCCAGTCGCCCCTGACCAGTGCTGTGGTTGTAATGAGCTGCATTCCATTAAAATGTCAAAAGACATTGAGCAGGAACACGTGTTCAGATCTAGCTGGGTAATTCTTCAGGTGACTAGATTTCCAAAAGCAGAATGATATTATGTCACTTTCTTATATGTGGTAGCCTCCATGAAAGGAATTTCCTTGGCCATACCATTAAAATGGGTCTTATAGATAGAGGTTCATATCAGATGATGTGTATTGGAAAGTTTGCCTCTATCTGAAGATATTCTTTGTTTGAATTCTGTTTCTGTCAGGTCATTGTTTGATTGAGTAAATTAATTTTCAGACTGTTTTTCATGCAGTGCAGGACATGGTTTGTTCTTTTGGCTGCCAGATCTCACTGCTGGCTCATGCTGGACTTGCTTTTTCACCAGCACCCGAAGTTCCATTTCCCAGGGTTGCTACTTGTCCACTCATCCCCAAGCTTATGCTTATGTCCAGCATTACTCTGTCCCAGATGCAGAATCTTTCATTTGCTCTTGTTGAATTCCACAGAAGTGATGTTTGCCCAATGCTCTTGTCTATGTAGATCCCTCTGCAAAGGGCTCTCACCCCTTAAGAAAGTCAGCCAAGAGGGATCTTCTAAGAATTCAGCTTCTGTTTCTCCTCTAGACCTCATTTTGAAAGTCATTCATAACATTTAAATAGATTTTAGTAACAGTTTGCTGAATATCTTGCTCTCCAGCAGCTATTGGACAAACCCCATGGATTTCTCTGACTTTTTTCTGTATCTCTTTCTGGCCAACTGTATCAGAACATTCAATGCACAGCCAGACCTTAGGAGTAAACAAGGGAAAGCTGAGGCCCTCTGGAATGAAAGAAGCATTAGGAAAAACATCAGCATTTCTTTTTGACCCTTGTCACCACATAAAGCTACTTAGTAGAAAACAACCCTGGAATTAGATCAGGTGTTCAACAGTTTCTATATATGGCTTTCCAGAAGGCTCCAGAGGAGAGAAATGCAATCCACCCAGCCCTTGCCAGATTCAAAAGGATGGAACCTATGTCAAATCCCATTTAATAGCACATCAATACAGCTACAAGTCTCGTGGAGAAGATTACAGAAAACAACGTCCCTTTATGAGAGAAATTACTACTGTCAAGGGTCTTGAAATATATAAAAATAAGCTAAAGCCCAATCTCTGTTAAATATTGTACTTTTCAAAACTGATGTGCAGTTACTTCAAAAACAGCTCTTTACAAAAATCGATTTAGTAATTGCAAAATAGTAAAAAACACGCTGTGCACCTGCCTTTTCATTATCCACTTGAGGATAACAGGCTGCCAAAGGAAGGTAAAAAGAAACAAATTCTGGGAGTAATTTTATTCAACAATAATCTAAGGAACCAATGATATAATACTCCATGTTAAAAAAATAAATGGAAAAGGTGACTCACTTCTTCTGGATATTCTGTGAGTGGCTGGATCAGTCTGAGTGAACTTGTGGTTGATTTTTCTTTCTGGTGCATAAGGTTGTGGTTAATATGGTCCTTCAAAGCCAGCTGGAGATCATGACAAGGTTTATGTTGACTTCATTGTGCTGTGAACAGAGGTGAAATCACCTCTCTGTATTTAACTGCACCAAAAGTTTTACTCTTCCCATCTAGTTTTTCCCATCTAGTGATAAATGCACAGCAGAAATTTTATAGATTTTTTTCTACACTGACATCAGATAGAAGTTGAGTTTCAGTTTTATGTGAAATTCAGCGTTATTCAAAATGCTTTTTTTTTTTTTGGTTGTACAAAAATGTTGAAGAATCTCAGATTTTTATAAGTACTTTTAAGCAGTAAGAATAAAATTTGACCAGTTTGAGAATACAGAAACACAGCAAAATGCCAAATCAGTCACTGAGAATTAATTTTGATGTCTTATGTGATGGAAACCCACTTAATACTTTCAAAAAGTTTTAGGCTCAGGTACAGAAGTCTTTTCCTACTTAGAAATGGACAGGTCTCTATCTAACATTGATTTATCAAACAAACTTCTCACTTGTGATATTTGGAGGGTGGAGGGGAGAGAGCAAGTCCCACATTTCATACATGCAAGATCTTGCTCTTGGGTTTGGGTACAAAATTAAGCAGTTCATTTGAAGGAAGCCATTAAGGGTGCAGTTGAGCAGTTACTGTCTTGGGATAAAAGAGATGATCCTTGTCCAATACCTAAATCAGTGGTTGTCCTTGTATCAGCAAAAAGTCCTGGAAAGCCCTCTTTATTTGCAGAATATAACCAAGGCCAGCAATTCCATGGAGAAAAAGAAATTAAATAGGTATTTAAACAATATGTCAATGGATAAATTAAATTGCATTCTAATATCTGGGGTTTTTTTTTTAACCTTTCTATAAACTAACGAGCCTCGTGTGTTCAAAAGAGCAATTAAAGAGCTCAGCTACAGAATAGTTCAATGACCTCCCACACTGAGAGGTTATTTGATATTAATTTTTTTTTCTTCTTCATCTTAAAATGCAGATTTATTTAATGGAGAATAAGGTTATTTACCAAAGTGCTGGGAAAATGTCTCAAGCAGCATATAAAGAGAGCGGATCATATATGATTCCATCTATTTTATTCTGATTTTGCCACTTGGTTATTTATTATACAGTAAAATAAAAAGTTAAACCATGGTGAGTATTTAAAAGAATAAAATGCCTAAATTATTTAGAGGAAGCAAAAACAGACCATTGTTCTAAAAGCTCTGGTCTTCTTTTGTATGAACATACACTTCTAATAATTTCCATAAAACAAAAAATAAAACATGAAAAAAACAAACAAAAAAAAAAAAAGAAAGAAAAGAGGCAGAGGGAGGAAAGACTAAACTAAATGGCAGCAGTAAGGAATAGTCCATGGAGAGTTCACTGCCATTTATATTCCAGGTACATTTACATGTATTTATTTGCAATGCTCTCAACTGACCCCTGTGTTTTTCATACATAGCTAAGCCAAATAAAGTATGAGAAAGGAAAGGACTAACACACTTAAGGTTTCTGCTGACAAGAAGCAACTTCTCATAGTTCTCCTAAGTACTAACCTGCTTCTCTCTGTGTAAAACTGTTCTTCAGACAGTTTCAAGTGACTTTATACTGACAAAAAAAATGTACTAAGTTAGAATGCGAACACCTGAAGAATCTTGAGTTATTGGGGAATGTCAAGGCTGTCCTAGGTGAAGAGATTTAGGTTGAGTAAATTTTAATGATTTCATTTCCTGAATGTTTTTTGAGTGGTTCTTCAGTGTACACTGAGTGTAAATTGTGGCTCTGACCCATTTGGAGCAATGGAGCTGCGCAAAAATGAAGAGTCTCAAGAGGCATTTTACTCAGGTAGAAACAGTACCTACTGTTGAATCCTCCACTTGAGAGGTCTGAATCTAAGAACTTGAAATCAGACCAAAAAATTCTTTTATTTTCAAGAGATTTTGTAATTTTTTAAAAGAGAACTGCTGCACTGCTACATTCTTCTTATGCATTTTCAGAGTTGACAAATAAGGCTTCTACAATCATTCCTGAACAGCTCTTTTGCTGAGGTATGTTGAGTTTATGAATCGCCAAAGAATTTAGATTATAGTAAATTTCAGATCAAGTTACTTCAGAGAAGGTCCAGAAACAGATGTTTAAATAGATATATCACAAGGAAAACTGAATGGAAAAATCTTCACACGTTGGTAATGGATGTTTCTCCAGGGAGGTGAGGGTTTGGAGAGTTATAATTTGGGGCACAGAAAAAGTGGCATTCAGGTGTAGATTCTCTGAAAATCAAGGTGGGTTAAACTCCTGTTTAAGTTTATACTCATGCTTTCTGGAAAAAATGTATGAGCCTTTAGGCTGTTTTAGAAACATTCTCTCCATAGGAAAACATGTTTCTGCACAGCTTGTACGTATACTGAGAATTAATAATCAGGCCAAGAACTCAAAAAAACCAACAACTGAAATAATAAATAATTTATAGCCCTTTGATCTGATGCTCAATATAATAAACTGAGGTGATTCCATAGACTTAAATGAATATGGAGTAGATCTTATGCTAGGGAAAGGCTTCAGACAGGGCAGCCATCATTAAAAATGATGGGATTGGTGAAAACTTCTTTGTTAGACAGCTCAGCATCTAAACTGAGGAAAAATGGAACTCTCTGTTTGAATAAAATGATAACTGGGCAAGTACATACAACAGAAAGTGAAAAGATACTTCCCACACTTCAACACAATAAATGGAAATAAAATCAAGCAAGATAAACTTTAGCTTTTCTGGATGATAACCTCTTTTACAGAATATTCTCCAGAGGAATGCTTGACAGCTGATTTTTACATGAATACTTTGCCTTTGTGTTGCAAGGTAAGGGATAAGCATAAGCTAATCAAAGCCACATTTAACAAGCAATTATTTTAAAAAATTGAATCATTTTTTTACAAATGAAATGGTCAGTGATAGCTATTAGGATGCTCTCAGGACAAGCCTGTCTTTCTTAAAAATGAATCTGCTCTTTGTGAGCCAGGAACAATCATTATTTTCTGCTGATTTCAAGCCTCTGCTGGAGAGAGAGCACTTTTAACACTCCATAGAGACATTGCAGAAGAAAAGGCTTTAATTAACAAAAAAACCTACAGTTAAACTGAAACTACATTAATTGACAGTGAGCAACCTTTGAAATATAGGGAAAACAGTAATTTCTTTTCTTATGATTTACTCTAGCTTTTCTTCCTACTCAAACATGCCATGGTCTCATTCTCATCCTTTGATTCAGCCTTATCAAAGATGCAAATGACTCCTGTAAAAATCAAGAATTTGCTAATTGCCTTTCCACGATGCATTATCTTTTTTATTTTAACAGCGTGGCAGAAGCTCAGACCCACTGTAAAACTTCAGTTTTTCATTAGGGACATGAAACCATTTCTTGCTTTGTTTTTTAGGCGCAAAGAGGGTGATATTGCACTTCCCACTCACTCTTTTGTCTCCTCATTGATAATTTAGCTTGCTGACAGGAACGCATTGCCTTCTGTCAGGAGTAAGGGGCACAGAGCTCATTAACCTGGTGGCTGGTACCTGGCACCCTTTGGCCCTGAGCATGGACAGCTGCAAGCTCCTGGTGCCTGAGAGCAGCTCTGCAGATCCTGTTCTTTGCTGCTGAAGATTTCAGTGATGCTTTTTTTCAGCGTGCAGATCTATTGAAACAGTGTCTGAGCAGCATCTGTTGTCTTCGGGCTCCTAAATTGTTTATGCGTCTTGTTAATTACGTTTTTCTTTTGAAATGTCTTGTCTTTATATGTGATGTAGAAGTGAGTACCTTTAGCTGGCAACAGTTAAATGTGGTTTTAACTTTCCCAGAGTCATTACTTCTCCAACTTTGTTTGCCAGCTATACCCTGTGTAACTGCAAGTCATTTGTAACAGGAATTATCACAATATTTGTTAAAGGGACACACCTACAAGAGTCTAGAGCAATACTTGGGAACTAGACTGCGTGATTTGTAATCAGATGTCCATAAAGTGGGTATAATTATAAAATGACACTGTTTTGAGCAGTATTCTGATCTTGAATTCTTCTGATGCATTTTCCAAAGAGAATAATGAATGCACAATTCTAAATATTTCCTGAATAAGCTATACAGATCCAGATATCTGCTATATCATATCCAAAAACTTCCAAGGAGTCTTCAGGAGTTGAGGTTGTCTTAGTCAGTAGGTTTGTTGCTATAAAATCATCTGTGATCATAAAACCACAGAATCACAGAATGGCCTGGGTTGGAAGAGAACTTAAAGATCATGCAGGTCCTACTCCCCTGCCATGGGCAGGGACACCTTTTACTAGACCAGGGTGCTCTGCTTGGATTTACTACTTAGAGTGAAGATTCCTAACCTATTTATTAACAATTAAAAAAAATGCTACTTGCCTTCTTGTAGGAGAGAAAGAAAAAGGAAGGTATATCAAGGAAAACTTGTCTGTTGATTTTACAGCTCTCAAGAGAAATGTGCTGTTTATCTTCACAGTAGACTTCTAGGAAGGAACTGGGAAAAAATCTTACAATAGTCCTTAAATGATCTTTTAACTCTCACTTGTGCACTAAATAGCAAATATATTTATTTATTTAAAATAAAATGTGCCTTTTACAAATGTTCTTTGCAGATTAATTTTTGAAAGATATGTACATTTTTAAAATTATATGATACTGCAGATGAGTCAAAATCTCCATTTTGAGTCATTTAACCTCTCATCCTCATAATCAGTGAAATCCTTGTATTGCAGAAACTGGCATATTTTTGGTATGCTATTATGGTTTTAGCTTCTTGTGATGTGTATGGAGGTATTTGCTCATATTTTCAAGTCTTGGCCACTAAAACTACAATTATCCTCAGCTTGTGTAGCTCAATGGGATTGAAGATTTCACTTTGATGTTGCATAGCTTGCCTTGTAAAAAAAATGCAGTAATGCAGTTTCTAATTGCATTGCACTTTGCAAAAATCAGATCAAAACCTAGAAGGAGAAGGCAGGAATAATTTTGTAAAATTGTCTCTCTGTAATCTCATGAATTTTTCACACTATTTTCTTCCTTCTGAGGAATTCTGAAGGAGCAACACCTACCCAGACTAATAACATGCTAAGACAGGGACAGACTATAATTACACAGTGAGGAATACCTGGGCAGAAAATGAAAAGTAAATCAGCTTACAGGGAGTAGTGTTCTTTGCTGAGCACAGAAGGGATGTGTCTGTTTTGTCCACTCAGAAAGGTGAAAATCTTCCATTCTTGAGGAAGAGAGAGGAAAGGAATCTCAGCTGTGTGCAGCACACTGAACAGGGCTGATATTCCCTAGCCCAGATCCTGCTTTGCCTGATCTAGCAGCCAACAGCCTGGTCTTGCAACCTTTCCCAAACAGATCATTAGGAACAGTAACCATTATTTGTGCTGCAGTGCATTTGCACGCCATAACTCTTATTTCTTCATTTACTTCTTGCACTTTGCTGTTTATGCTGTGAGAAATCTAGAGTGTCATATTTTCAGCTTGGGCACTTATCCAAGACACATGCCATCTATCTTTGCATATGCTGAGCTGCTATTACAGAGGGAAAGCATTCCCTTGGTTTGTTTGTGAATTGCTTTATTTTCCAGTTTGGTATTGTCCTCCCAGTACGGCACACCATGTTCACTGTAATTCAGACAGCCCTGGGGTGCAATCACACTGATAGCACACACAATAAAACAGACAGGCAGAAAAATGTTGACCCATCAAACACAACATGGTCAACGATTCTGGATATGCCAATCAATTGGATCAATGTGAAATGGTTCTATAAATATTTTTTTTTTTTTTTAATTTTCCATTGACTGGTGTGCTACATCATGGGAGAGTTATGATGGAGGGTAAAGTGAATTTTCATTGGCATATGTCATCTTGCATTGTTATTTTGAATATTGAGGATATCTGTCAAAAGACATGCCTTGTTGTCACAGATTTTGTCATTTATTTATCACTGATGATCTTAAAGGCAAATTTCAAATCGGAACATAATTTTCACAATGAGGTTTATGGCCACAAGATCTTGCACATGAACTTTGATACATAAAACTCAGGGATACCCTGGATTTATGATGTATGATACAATATGGTTTGTATTAAAAATATGTTATTTCCTCATTGTTTCCATCTGAAATCCAGCCTATTACTTGAAATTCTCTCTGTGTTTTTGTATTTTGTGGTAGTAGGCTTCCTGAAGAAGAAAGCAGGTTTGATTTTAAAACTCTGTTCAAGAGAGGTCATCTGACAGTTTTAGAGTTATCTAATCCTTTTCCTGGACAGCAACTGCTTTTAATGAAGAAGGATCATATAAACAACATACACATTTGCACAGTCATGAAATCAGCAGGCAGTAAAAATGTGTATTTCACTATAATCTTCATGAAGCCCACTGGAAAGCCATTCCTGGTATGTGGATGAACACATTCCAATGTCTGTTCTGCATGAGACATCATTCATCTACCTCACAGCATTTAAATATTCCCATGTGTTCCTTGAATTGTCAGAAACCACTGGTCCAGCCATTCTACTGAAATGATGAAGTGCTGCATGGCATTAAACAGGTAAATTACAACATTGCAGAGATCTGTGTACTCTGGAGTGTATTTCCTACCAATATTAAGTCACCCCTCCAAGTTCACCATCTGATCAAATGGCCAATAAACCAATAATATGTCAGTATTCTTCTTTACCTGTGAATTTGTGCAGCATGATATCCAGCATTTCTGAAGTGGGTTCACCATGAAAATTATTGTACACGTGTGAAATAATAGTCTTGTAAGCATCCACGTTACGATTACTTTAGAAATAAGAACAAAATAGCATGCAGGGATATAATTTCTTAATTCACTGAGTTTTTTATTTTAAAATGTGTTTCAGTGTTAATGAGAGCATGAATAAACTGAAGTAGGAAAAGCAATCACTCTCAGGATCACGCACCTATCTTCTATAAATGCTTCAAGAGGCACAGTGCTATCAGATCTGATGATGCCAAGTATTCTTTCTGAAATTACATCTTGTTATTTAATTCATATGTCATGCTGAGTAAAATGGCATCATTTAGTAATGGGAGCTAAGAAAAGATTTATCTAGAAAATTAGTGCATGTTTCCTCAAAATACTGCGGCAATGAAAAAAGAGTAAAATGTTCCCATGAAAAAAAAATTAAATACCAAGTTCACCCTTCACTGTACACATCTTCAAATCTTCTCCAGTTCAGTATTTAATACTTGAAAATTATGACCTTAAAATAAAGTTTACTATGATCATTTCTCAGTGATTCAAAACAGCCTTGCAAATTTTCTTATGGGATGAATTCTCCACAAGTCAGAGCAGATACTCCAAAGACATTTAACTATAACTGTATGCTTAAATCCTACTGAAAAAAAATTCTTAAATATGTACTTGAACACTTCCATAAATAAACTATTTTACAGTTTAACTGAATAACATCTGTACTAGAGATTCTTAGTAGGATTAGGTCTTGCCAACATACAGAATTGATTCAAAATTGAATCAGTTTATTCCACAGGTTCACGCCAAACTTGCTTAAGTCTGAGGAAAAATCATTTAATTACTTCAGCAAGAATGAGAGAGACAAATATCTAAAATGTATTTTTTCCCAAAGCTTCAGTTTTGTGTTGACAGCTTCTAACTCATTTTTTCCATTAAGATTCTCCTCACTTTTAACAGTTTTTGTCCTTTTCATCTTAAACACATCCATTAGTGCTGGCAACAGCTGTAACTCTATTTTGCAGAAAACAATTTGATAGAGTTAAAATTCTGACTCATTTCACTACTATTAGCTCTAAGACTTCCATCATAATGTAGAATTTATAATTCTTTTAAATTAATATTGGTGGTTACATATACCATAATACATATATGAACATTTCCTTCGTTTGTTTCTTTGGGGTCTGGGGTTTCTTTTGGTTTGTTTCTCCTTTTCCAATTTCCTCAGATGATAAAAAGCCTCTCTAAAGATAAATATTTATAGCAAATTTTGTCTAGGACAAGTCTTCCTAAATAGCCTAAATAATGGAGAAGGCTTAACAAATGAATGAAGGAGGAATAAGACAAAAAGGAGAATTTAGGGCTAAGCTTAATAAACAGTGGTGATATTCCAACAGGCATCTGTTACACTTAGGTAATTTTTTGGGCTGACAATATGGGAATATTGCAAATGTTAAGAATTTAAATAAACAGGATATATGGCTTTTTGAACAGGATTTTTCCTATGTGAAATTCACCCAACTTAAACACGTAAAACATAGTTGTTTACAGCTAGTGTAATCTAAAGGCCTTTACACCCACTGAATAGAGTAGAAACTCCAAGACATGATTCAGCAATTGTTGAATAACGTAACTATGGAATCTTTTATTTTGTGACAGATATAAAGACTGTTGTCAATTATTTTTAATATATATTTTTAATATGTTTATATATGAAATATTTTTATATGTTTATATATGTCACTGCAGCAGCAGTCTCCTCCAAGTTTAAGAAAATCTCTTCTGCCCATCTGTCTTGTACTATAAATTCAGCAAAGATTTCCAGAATGCTTCCTAGTCATTGGTGAATAAACCAAAAGTTTGGAGCACTTCTATGGAGAGAGGCTCAGAGCTGGCGTCCTTCATCTTCAAGAGCTGAAGACTCTGGGAAGACATTTTTGAGGCTTTTCTTAAAGGAGATTTATAGGAAAAGACAGAGAGAGAATTTTCACTGAGCCTGTAGCTAAAGGATGAGGACTACCAGTTTGTAACAGAAAGAGTTAATTCGGAGCAGTACTTTCAAATAATTATTTTTACATTGAGTATGCTGGGGCACTTGCACAGGGTGCCCAGAGCAGCTGTGGCTGTGCCATCCCTGGAAGTGGCCAAGACAGTGCTCAGAGCATCCTGGGATAGTGGAAGGCAGTGTCAGGATGTGGAACTCCTTGAGCTTTAAGGTCCCTTCCCACCAAAACCATTCTATGAGGCTTTGATTCTATGAAACTTAATGGTGCACAAGCTGTGAAATCACAACTGCCGCTGTTTATAGTGATTACTGCCATGAAACATCACTCAAAGAAAATAAATCACATTGACTTAGAGGTTTTTATTATTTGCTAGCAGCAAGCCACATTGGCAAGTCCTGTAATTTCAGATTTAAGAAATTTCCTTTATTCTTTGGCTGCTGACATACACAGTTATATTGGTGTCACCAGTAAAACAAAGCAGAATTACAAACAACTCACCTGCACTGCGCTTGGGGCTGAAATAAAAGTGATATGTCACTTTTCAAGGCCTAAAGTACTAAAAATATGTCTACTTTAAATATGAAGAGTAGTGTCTTGAAGCCTTTTAAATTAGTTTCACAAAGGACCCATGAAAAAAGACTTCAGAGCACCCCTTGTATGAATATGAACTAATGGCAGTCTGTGGATTATGCAGAGGATATTTCATATCAGCAGATGGTATTTGACTGTCAGATTTACATCCTTGTGTATTAGGTGAAATTTTGGGATTAATTAATATATTCTACCCAAACCTCTGTAAATATTTCAAATACAAGAGTCTTTAATTTGATCTAATTCACCACATTTTCAGGTTACATACTATGCTTCACAGTAACCAACATATTTCCGATATAAATATTGCCAGAAGCTAAAATGTTAATTTTACACTTTCCCAGTTAATCAGGAAAAAGAAAATAAAACATTTCTACTTGATTTAACTTGAAATGTAATTTCATAATCTTTGACTTTTTCCTCATATTTTTCCTCAAACCTTGTATTTTTTAATCAGGAAATATAATAAGTAAATTAAATTTTTGCATGTGATTTACCTGCTGCCTACTTAACAGAAAAAGAGTGTGTTACACAAATTATAATGGACTTCTGGTTGCATTCAGTGTACAATTTGTATGTTCTACAGAATCATAAAAGAAGATGTGTTTGTTTACCTGTGGTGCCTCAATAAATATATTTTTAACATTACTTTTAAGCACACAGTATAGATTTTTTAAGCAGTAATGTCACTAAACAAAGACAAGTTTGTGTTTTTTAAGTTGTGCACGAACAGATTTTCATTGTGTCCTTTTGATCCAACCTGAATATCACACGTTAAATGATGCTGAGGGATAGAGGTTCAAATAGGGCATTATGGCAGTGCAGAAATAAATTATCTGCATCTAAGAATATAAATGTACATGTGTGAGTGTTTATATGTTCATGTGTGTCTCTACAAACAATTATGTGCATGACTGTGTATATAATAATCATTTTTCACCCTGTGTTTAACATTTCTGTACGAAATGCAAAATTGGGCAGGTAAAACAATGATTTATTGTTGGATGATGCCACTAGCTGCTTATTCAGTATTCATCATTGCACACAGTGCAAATTCAACCACAAGATTTATGCTAAGGAAAAACTTCAGATAATTAATGGAATGCTTAGTTTTGTCTACATTTCTCTAATGTAAAAAAAAACCAAAAACATAAAGAAAAGATAAACTCCTTTTCTTTCAGTCACTTTTATGCAATGTTCCTCTCACATAGTTATTTTAGCAATAGTTATGTTAAAAGCAGTTAAAATAAGTGAAGTTTTTTCATTTGATTCTGTGAGAAACTCAAGCTGTTGTCACCCAAAGTTCCATGACAACTTTTAGGAAGCATGGAATTGTGGTAAGGGGTAAGAAATAAGAGTTGTCTCCCACTTGCCGTCTTCCTCTTTTGTCTAAATGGCCATTTTATGTGCCCTGAGCATTACATTGGTAAAACTGGGGCAAAAATACAGCTCTTGTGAAGAACTGTGAGACGGCATTAATTCCTAAGTAAGCAGTGGAAATTCAGCTCCTTGCTGGTGTCTAGGATGCAGTTCCTTTGCGATTTTTTCAAGGCATTAAAAAAATCACAAGAGAATATGGTTAAAATGAAAGGGAAGTGTGATGAAATCATCAGATAAAATGAGTGACAAAATTCTGAATTAAATTTTATCCACAGAAGAAGCCTGAGTAGACTTTTGAGCAATTAGTTTGGGTAAAGGTGAGGATCAGTGCAGGATTAGTGGCTTAATGTTTTTGTAACCCCTGAGTCAGTGCACAATCACCACAAGTTTATTATAATGAGAGACATGAATTTTATTGCCTGAGCTCAATCTGTAAATTGTTTCTTCCCAGAAATGGCCCAGCCATTGGTGCTGGGCCAGATGGTGATTCTCAGTTTTTGGCAGGGCTCTGAGCTTCAGGGTGTTGCTGTAATGTTTGCTGTGCTCAGATGGCTCATGCAACTAAATTCTAAATAT
This sequence comes from Zonotrichia albicollis, assembly GCF_047830755.1. Classification (NCBI taxonomy): domain Eukaryota; kingdom Metazoa; phylum Chordata; class Aves; order Passeriformes; family Passerellidae; genus Zonotrichia; species Zonotrichia albicollis. The sequence goes on from NC_133860.1 coordinate 10,429,776, forward strand.
TGTGTATAAGCTGCTGCACCTGCTCTAAAGGTGAAGTTACCTGCTGCAGATTCTCCTGTCAAAACCTTGCACTTGCAGGCAGCCATGACATTTGGGATGTTCATTCTGCCTAACTTGGGCACAAATATCTGCCTTATCAAACATCTGCACCTGAGCTGCTAAAATGAATGTTCATTTTAGGGCTGTGGATATGACCCAAGGACAACTTTAAACTGGCTTCAGTGAACATCAGATGGAGACCAGAAGACAGAAAACAAATTTGAGAGTCATTCAGCTCTAGGACTGAACACAGATGTCTATATGTAGGCAAAAACTAGAATTGCAAGGTCTCTCCCTAGTATAAGCATGAATTTCAGTGTGACAATAAATATTTTGGAAAAAATAGGAAAAAGGGGCCATAAAGAACTCATAAAGCTGTACCAACTCACCCATTGAAACATTTGCATTTGTATGTAGTAGATTCATAATATTGCACTACATCATGACATTTTGAACTTTTGACTTTTATGCAAACAGACCTCAAAAATCATCAGATTTCCCTCTTAGTAAGCCAAATGTCAGCCTCAAACTGCTATGCTGTACATATTTGGAGTGTACTGTATACATGGTTTGCCTAATTTTGCTTTTATTTATAGCTGGGAAATTAGACTCAAGCTGTAATTTAAAAGAACAGGTAGGGTGGCAGCAAAGATACACCCACCTAAAATAAATAAATCCCCCGCTGTAGCTTGGAATATCATTACTTCAGCATTTCAGTGGCCTACAAGTCTTTATTAAAGAGTTTGGCCAGATCCTTCCCACCTCCCTAAGACTCAGGAGTTTTATCATCAAAGCCAAGGAGTGCAGAAACAGAACCTCCCTTTCAGAGAAACAACTTCAAAATTCCTAATGGCTATTGCTGACCCTGCTGTTTATGAAGGAAACGTGCCTTTGCTTGCTGCCCCTAAATGATTTTCTATCTGACTAATAGCAGCTTCAGCTTTTTTAGAAATAAGAAGAAATTACTGTGGATGATAGCAGGGAAGCGTGCAGGTCTATTAGGAAGGAAAATCCTGGAGGGAAAGGTGACAGCTTTACGGCGCCAGCCCCTGTGTTATTTACAGTAACTCATTTTGTATCCTGTGTTTCATATTGCTGAAGCCAAGGGCTGGGGCAGTTTGTTATTTACGCCAACCCCATCAGGGGGATGGGGGTATCCAAGGGGACAGAAAATAGGTCTGCTGATTAGAACAGTAAATTAGGGGAAGGCAGGAAGACAAAGGAGAATAACTGGATTCCACCGACATGCATAAACATTTCATGTTCTTTGCTACTTGTTACTTGGCTTCCCTATAAACCGTGAGCCACAAGTCTTTAAGGTAATAATAAAGCTTCCCTCTTCATCCCACTCCCTGGTTATTTATCTCTCTGGTTTGTCAGACCTTCTGTTTGTCTGACCTTTGCCATGGTTAGAAAACAAGGAGCTGTTTAGTTGAGAGTGTTGAAACTGCCAAGGAGGCAAAACTATCCTCTGTACAGCTGCATAAGCACTTGTTTTTGACCTAGGTGAAAAGGAAGCCCATATGTGGGAGGTAAATTTATCTTTTCCTTCTGCCATCCTGGATTTAGCCCTTCAAAAAGTGCCCTGAGGGATCACTGGTCTGCACATAGTTCGGAGACCATCACAGAGCAGTCTTCCTGAGCTGTAAGTTCTCAGGGGGTTTTACAAAGCTCTGTTTTCTTTTATGATGTATCTTACCCATATTGCTTCAACATCAATAAAAAAAAGTTTAAAAAGTGAGGGTGTCAACTCTACCAACATATTACCCAATTACCAAGATGACATGCAAGTCTTGTAGCATATTCAGTTTCTTCAACAGTTTTGTTTCTCAAACTATTTAATTATTTCACATATAAATATCTTAAAAGTCACAAATTTATTTCACAGATTTCACTATTTATTTTTTAAATATTTAGTTTTTATAACAGTGTCTCTAAATATCTAAATCTCTCCAGAATAGTTTTTGGTTTGGCTTGATTTGGATTTTCAATCTTACACTTTTCTGCTAACTTAAAATTATACTAAGAGAATTCACTGAGGATTGCTAAATTTTGCAAATTAGCAGATTATACCCAATTTTGGTAATTCACATGAGCATAATTTTGTCTTTAAACATACAAATAGCCTCATTGCCTTTAAAGTAAAGTAAGTGCTCCAGTTTTGACTTCAAAAGCATATATTATTAGAGGTAGAACATTCCCTATGAAATTATACATTTTGATGTTCAAATGGTAACTAGAATTTTGCTTAATTCACTTCTATTATTTGCTCTTTTTGCATTTTTTCTGCTTCCTTGACTTTTTGTGCCTGTTTTACGGACCTCTTTGACAATTTAAAAAGTGCTTAAAGATCTCACATGAAGTTATTTTTCAAAAGTTGTATCAGAGCAAGGAGAAAAATTTGCAAAATGCTTTTGAAGAGGTAAATTTATCACACAGAAAATAAGGCAAATTCACATGAGCTGCCACTGGTGCTGTGACCACTCTCCTTAGCTCCTACAGGGTGAGTTTCATCCCTCTGATGAGAAACTGAAATGTGAAACCATTTTGTAGGTATCTTTTCTTTTTTTCCCCAGAAAATACTGGTGCATCCTTCTCTTTCTTTTTCTTTCTCTCTCTCTCACCTCACCTTCTCTCTGTATGTATTTATCCACCTCTCTCTATATATATTTGTATCAATTCTCTCTTTATTAGAAAACTTCTGAGGAATAATCAAATCTACTGAATGAAATAGCATATCTGAGAATAAAGACCTCTCAAATACCACTGACAGCTCTTGCTGTTTGGTCATGAAGTGAAATCAGTCAATTTGCAATTGGCAGGAAATCATTTGAACATAGTCCATATACTCTATATTTGCTTGAGTTCTACCTATGCACAGATTTGAAGATCCTGTACAGTTGTAGCTCTTTTTTTATGCCTTGGTTAAAAGAATTAGATGAGTTCTAGATCTGAGTGTTAAAAAAATGTCTTTCTTTGCAAAAAAAGATATTTTTCGATTTATAAAATAATCAGGAGTGATTTTTTTTTTACTAAAAAAAAATCAAACAGAAAGCTGTGTTTAATATCTCTTCTTCCCTCCTTTATTAAAACATCAATATTTTGAACTATAAAATCATACATGCACCAAAGGAAAGTTATATGTGATAAGTGTATTTATTTGCAAAATGTAAAGGGAAATAACCACAGTTATATGTAGATAAAAGAGAAATTTCAGCCTAAATAGAAAGGTTTGCCACTGATTTCAGAGTCACAATTTCACTCATTATGGTTTATTTTGAAGATATTTAAATACTCCTGCTGAAGGACATTGTGCAAAGAGCATTGCACAAGTAAAAAACTTACAAGAAATGCCAGCTAATATCACTGGACAAAGTCACAGTAATTTCTGTGTATCTTGGTTTAAGATACTTTTAGGCAAGGATGTCCCAAAGGAAGAGGTTCCAAGCCCTACCATGCATGCATGTAAAACTGAAGTAAAACCTCTAGTGAAAGACAAACTGCAAAAGAAAAACTACATTTTCACAAGAAAATGGACAGAGATTATTCATTCTGTGCTTAGGTGAGTGTTGCAGAATATATATTTTCTGAATCAGAAACAGAGAGAATTGCAAAAAGCAGATTGTTCAACAGATTTGATTTGACACTAAGTGGTGTTGAGATTGTGGAATGCAGTGACCTCATAGTCAGATGTTAAAAACCAGGCTTAATATCCAGATCTTTTATGCTTACTTCCTTTTGATTGAGTGACTTTATTTTCCAGTTATAAATACTTGCCGTTCAGCCAAAGACTTTGCTGACTCAAACACTGATGACGGATGAGTCATTCTGTCACATCTATATCACTGTACCTTTGAAAAAGACCTGATTCTCCTCTTTTCTGGTAACTGAGCTGAGTCATTTCTGAATCAGCATAGCACAATGTCCTCACACTGTGAGCATGCAGAGTACTTCAATATCATCTTACTCACTGGGCCCCTAAATGCCTTTTTTTTAATACATAAATATATATACACTTAAGGGAACATTTCCAGTTGTTGCAACCTGAAGATATGTGGGTTTTTTGTGCTTAAGGTAGTCATAAGCTTATCAAGGTCTTAAAAATTTTCTCTGTGGTTTTCAGCTGCCAAGTTATGATTTTTAGGGAGCTGAGTTATGATGCCTCTCCACCACCAGTACAAAATTTCAGTGTTATAATTACTGTAGAGAATGGGAAAACATAAAGCCTAGTCCTACAATGGAGCAGATGAAGCAAATCTGACCATGGGGCAAAATTATTTTTGTTAAGATGATCTGATTATAGAGCAAATTTCCACAGTAATTAGGAAAATCTATAAACAGCCACATATATCTGTCTTTTATGGCGTTTTATGAACAAAAAAGTTAATTTTAATTCTAAGGAATTTTTTTTCAAAGTTCAAAAAAGTTTTCATTCATCTATCTCACCCCAATATGTTTTGTGTTCCAAATCAAATTTCAGAAATCCTGAGTAGAATTTTGTCTCTAATGTAAATTTCAAGACTTATGTAAAGACACCATGTTTGTCTGGGGAGAGTGGGGAGATTTGGAAGGTTGTTTCAGTTTGGCTTGGTCACTCAGTGGTATGGTTGGGGTTTTTTACCTGCTGCTGGTTTTTGATGGAAAGGTCCAGTGTCACCAAATAGGGCTTCTGTCAGCCATCAAGTGAAGGTGATGTATAGCACCATAAACCCCTGAGACAGCTGGTTCACATCAGAATAAATGACACCAAGGGCAGAGAGCGCATTACGAAACACACAAAAGTAAGTTTAGCCCAGAAGAATGAAAGACTGAGACTCAGCCTATTCTGGGGTCTAAGTGTTCCTGGGTCATGAGTCATCTCCTTCCAGCTCCAGGAAAAAAACCCAACCTTGTCAAGCCTTTCCATGTTGTTCATATTGAGAGCTTCAACATTTCTTATTCACACTGAGGATACAAGACTGAATAGGATAATGTAGGTTTTCTATGTGAAATTACAATGAACCCTCTAAAACTTTTTGTATGTGTTTTGCTGTTTTCTGACCTTTTCAGTGGCTCACTAATGCTGTAATAAATCACATCTTTTAGTGCCTGAAGTTCTACCTTTCACCCCCAAACATGTCTGGCAACTGTGCCTGCTGTTAATATATCACCATAAAATGTAGCATGTGCATGTGTCAAGCCATATGAATGTGCTTTTGGCAGATGTCAACTTCCAGCCAAGTTTGTACTGAGAGAGCAGGAAGAGGATGAGAGGCCTCATTTCACTTTTTTTGTAGTTGTTCTTTGTAGTCTTTTGATCTCTGTCACTGACTTGAATGTCTTGTGAAAAATGCTTCACCTCATGACTCCTTTCCTCCACATAATTTCATGCTGAAAAGATTGGTTAAGTTTGTTCTTAAAAATTTCTTAGTTTTACTAACTTGGTTTTAGATGAACGGTTAAGGAATGAATTCACAGCAAAATCTTATGTGGCAATCCCCTAAATCTCAGATCTTTCTGTCCACGTTGGTGTTGCCTTGGTTTTCTTGAAAGTTTGGAAACTGAAGCAGAAAAGATGCTGGTGATAATCAAAGCACAGAGAGCTAGTAGCAGTGTCAAAAGCTCAAAACACATCTCCCAGATTCACACAATCACGTAAGACTTCCTCAGGAGTTCTCAGTGATTACTATGAAGAGTGAAAGTAACAGAAAGCGCAAGGGTTGGTATTGTCCTCTGAGATAGCTCATTGTTTCCCATTGGTTTGTCTCCAAATTACCTGCTGTTTTCTGGATCTAGAAACACTCTTCTTCCCGATTAACTACAGCCTCTGAAGTATTTCGGTGTTAAGATATTATATTCCTTTCCAAGTCCTTAAAATGTTAAAGCTACTGTTTAGAACTGTAGGATGTCTATTACAGCAAGTCTAAAATTCCAGGGCCAGCTTGGATGGGACTTTGAGATACCTGACCTAATGGGAGATGTCCCTGCTCAGAGCAGGGGGTTGATCTTTGAAGCCAGCTTTTTTTCTCTGAACTCTCTAAATATTGTTGTTATCTTTGTGATTTTTATTTTCCCTGCATAGCCACATTCTAAGTTACAACAGAGAAGTTCTCCTCCATCCGGAAGGTCTCATTTTCCTCTTTTCATGGCTTTCTCAATAGTTTGATTCATTTTTTGGGTAACAGGCTTTTAGATTTGGATGTGTTCATTTGTGGATGCAGGGGGAATAAACTGAAGAACCTCACCTTTCTCTGATCTAACGAAAACATGTTCAGTGCAGTAGCAAAGACATTAAGAACTCGTGTTGGTGCAAGAGTTAATGTAGCAGGTTTGGCTTTGTTGTGAAGTGTTGCCTAATTAGCCAAGAGAGAAAACATCTGAGATATGACAAGTAAAATATGTTGAGTGCAAAGTCACCTACTTCTCCACTCAAATAATGCAGGTTTGGCTCCACTGGGTTAAATAACTCCACTGAGAGAAATATAAATTGAAATATATGTGCAGAAAATAAATTTAGAGGACAACATTCTGGGAAGAATCAAATATTTTTGAGGAATTAAAATACTTGTTGGGATTTTGTTAATATTCTGCAGTCAATTTTCTGACTTAAGATGTATCTTCAGAAATGCTTCCTTCTTTGTTAGTCTACTTCCTTTACATATGATTTGACTACCATGCTTATTAAAGGAAAAGCGTGTCAGATATTGAAAGAAAGGATGAGAGAATTTCTGATAAAAATACAATGTTTTAGATTTTGTTTATATTTTTATTGAAAAGGAAAGCCATCATATTAAGCTACATTAATAAACAGAAATGAAAACATAACTATGAAAGTGATAAATAATTATCTATAAATCATGTTAATTTATAGTAGAAGGGTAAATATATGCAATTTATTGTAAAATATATACCAGTAGTGTTATTAAATCAGTTTCATACTTTAAAAATGTTGATGCTATCAATCCAAACCAGTAAATTTTCCTTTATTTGGTACAGTTTCCTGTCTCAAATTTCATCATAAGCCAATTTTCTTACAGTATTTTAATTTCAATGGAAGTTATATCAGCAGCAGGAAAAAAGATCATAATTTTAATCATCAACAACACTCATCACTCTCTACAACTGCCTTGAGGAGAGGTTGGAACCTGGTGGAAGTCAATATCTTCTCCCAGGTAACAAGAAGAAATGGATTGGAGTTGAGCCAGAGTAGGCTTAGATTGAATATTAGGAAAAAATTTCTTTGCTAAAAGGCTTGCAAAGCATTTGCAGGCTTTACAAACAGGCTGCCCAAGGCAGTGCTGGAGTCCTCATCCCTGGAGGATCTAAAAGCCTTGAGGATGTGGCACTTGGGGACAAAGGCTGGTGGACAAATGGTTGGGCCTGGAAGTCCTTTCCAACCTAAAGGATTCCCTGCTTCTATAAACTTTCAAAAAGATACCTGAGTGTTTGAGAGAGGCACAAAACATTATAGTTCAGTTCGCCATGGGCAGATAAACACCTAAAGCCTGTTTAGTCAAAGGGAATTAGCTCCTAGCTGTATCTGTGAATCTGCATCTTATCCTCAGTTCCTCGCAACTGATACATTGAGAAAACCCAGCATTGGAAAGAAAAGAATGAATAAAAACCTCATCTCCACTTTAACCCTGCATAAGATTTCTGAGAGGATTTAAATGGAAGAGCTGTGTCTTCCTCTTTGACGTGCCATCAATTTTCCAAACCGTAGGTTTGATGCTCAGAAAAGTTGGTACCACGTTAGAGAACAGCAGCTACTCTCTCCCACTCACAGGAAAATACAGCTGCTGTCACAGCCAATTCCTCACTGCCTGATGCATGGGGTGTAATTTCACGTGGAAGGAAGCAAGGAGCTAACCACTGGTTTATGTTAGCAAAGCTGCAAACAACCTCAATTTGGCACTACCTGAAACAGGAGCAAAGCAAGCCTGGGCGTCTCAAGTTGTCATTACAGGGAAACGTGTCAACAGGTAATAAAAAGAATGGGAGAGAAATAAATGGGGTTGCTGAGAGGTTTTTTTTTTTTTTTCCATTGAATGAAATGGCTTTATCCTTTTTTAGAAGTGTTTTTCTCAGTGAAGTTAAGATACTTGAGGCTGGTAGCAGCAAGCCCGAGTCCCCTTGTACGAAGAGTGACCCTATATTTCTCTTGTTTTCGGTATTCCCTTTGTAAAAGTTAGTATTATCCATTGACTTTAATTGAAACGTGTCTATCTGAAATGGTTCAAGATCAGCTCTATTCTTCTCCTAAATAATATGTGAAAATTGAGTCTTTCTAGCTTTATTTAATGTATTCCGCTTTAAAAATCACATTATCCTGGAGCCTGCTTTAAAACCTATTTATGTCATTATGTTTTGGATTGCTCACTAATGGAAGGTTTAAGTTGACATTGGATTTGCTAACTGAAGAACAGTAGAAGACACATTAAATTTTCTCTCTGATTTTAACTTGATGGAAGAAACACGGTGGGAAAATGCGCTAATGGTAGCATTTACCAGCAGTAATTTCTGTTTATTAAGGCACCTTGTCAAGTCACATAAGCTAAGAAGGGTAGGGAATGTTCAGTATTTTTGCGGGAGAATTTCTGGGAAGGGATCAGGGATGCACTGTGGGGGAAATGGTTTGTAAGTGGTAGTAATCTACCTTATCATTATCATTAATTTGTATCACATTATGATGATGTCTCTTATGCAGGCAATAAATGCAACTTTCATCCACTTCCTTGTTTCCTTAACCACTAAATGGAAGTTTGAACACAAATTTTACAATGCAGTGTTTTCTGCCTTCTGACCTGGAACTGAGTCTGGATGTAGATATTAACTGGGATTTAGAAGTCTTCAGTACAGCTGTTTTTCACTAGACTGCTGATTCAGAAGACATGAAACTTTTCTGACATGAGGGCACTTTTCCTACATGGTGTTTTCCTACAAGTTTCTCATGTTTAGGATTAATTTTTTGCACATTTTCTTCCTTCATCCTTCAGTCCACGCTGGAAAACTGTAACCACTGCCTAGTATTTATCATTTTTCTACCTTAAAGGAAAACAATGAGAATTCATATCTCTACATCTAATGTTTATAGAAAAGACCAGGGTGAGAACTGCTCTCTAGGTAGTGATTTTTATCTATTCATTCAAGATCATGAAAAACAAAGGATGCTTTTCTATCTTTTTTTTCCACTCACCTTGTTCCTAATTATTTATTTTTACTCATTGTCTCAACATATAGGTTTCTGCATTGAGTCCTTTATTTCATTCTGATGCAAGAGGACCAATTAAAGACTATTTTCCAAAGAAAGCATCTGCCTTTCTCTGTTACCACCAGCTCCACCTCAACATATTTTGATTACAGCCTACTCTTACTTTACAGTGGCAAGTTACAAAGTTACAGTGAATTAGGAAGAGTTCCTTGTTTCTGCTCCAGCTGCCCTAGTAACTTGATTTTATATTTAAAATCTGCATGGAGCTTTGTGTGTTTAATTTTCATTCTAATAATGCAAATTAGATTTAAAAGACTTTTGATTTTAAGACTATTCCTTTCTGCTGCCTGATATTCTTTTCAGTGGACTTCTGCTTATATAGGTGAAAAAAAACACCCACAAATTTAGCAAAAAAAAAAAAAAGGTATAAAAATCCAGTGCTGTAGCAGCATCCCAGCTTAGGCAGGAGATTTTGTTACAAAAATCTTCTGTATTTTTCTAGTATACCAGAATATGCTTAACACAGAAATAAAATTCCGCTTACCTTCATTTCAGAGCTAATGCTCAATAAATAATACACTATAACACCTAAAAGATTAATAATTGCAACGTGCAGATCTTGCAGCATTCACTCCTGAAACAAGTGGTAAAGCTTTTGGCCAATTCCTCAAAGGGTTTGGCAATATAAAAATGGGTGTATTGGGCCACAACAAAGGTGTCTTGAGACTGTTCTCTCAGTGCATCTAGTCTGTAGTAGAGTTTGGGGAAGAACAGAGTAAAAGACATTAAAACTTGTGCTTAGAAATCCTCACATCCTCTGACACTGTGAAGATAAAAGTGCATTTTTTGTGGGGTGAGGTCTTTGAGTTTACTGCAACCAGTTTTAAAAAAATGAAAGTTTTTGATCTAGATATACACTCTACCATTCACCGTGTCATGGGGCAATCATACAAATAACTCTAATCAACCTACAAAAATACCTGATTGCTAGAAATTATGCTCTGTATCTCTAGGTACCTGCCGCCCTGTACTCTTTAAATTTCATGAAGTACAATAAAAAATATGATGTATTAGACATCAGTCTTCTTCTCACATATCTTTTTCACCCAAATAAAACCTCCTCAGACCCCACCACTCCCTTTGTTTTGTTCAGGGAACTAAACCTATCAGTTTTTTATTCATAAACATACTGTAATATATATGCAGCATGTGTTGATAAAATAAATGCAAATAAAACCAAAGGAAATATCTTACATATTCAAATCAAATAGTCCTTTGAGAAACCTTCACCCAGCCAATAGAAAAAAGTGTTCTTAGGAAATTGCAAGGAAACAAACTCAGGAATGCAACATAATTTGTTCAAAACCATAAAGGCTGCAGATGGGCTGGCTGTGACTTCATTAATTGTATATTAAACTCCTTCAGGTTCTTCTGCTAACCCTCCCACCCCAAGAAGATAATAAATCTAGGGCCATTTAAATTATCCTTGTGTTTTAGAAAACAATGCCTTCCATATGAAAGTTTCTTCCTGGAAAGCAAAAAGTTTTGTAAAGTTTTTGAAAACTAAAGCATGTAATATTTTAGGAAACCAAAACTTCATTTCCAGAACTGATATTAGTTGTGTATCTGATTCTAGATGTCATCCTTATTAAAATGCTATACATAAAATTAACATTTTCCCTACCTCAAACTGAGAATAGAGGGGGAAAAAATCTCCAAAAGAATGTAGTTTTTCACTGATTCAATCCTTTCACTCAAAAAAAGTCTTAAAAGTCTTTTAAATCAAAGAAGTTTTTTCCATTTTCCATCATTGAATCTTGTTCCAGAAGATCCCTCATGTGATGTCTAAAAATACTTCCTGTTCCATAGCCTAAATTAGTTCCTAGCTAATATTTCTCATTTGTTTCATAACAATTTTTTTTTTGTTTCATTTTAATACTTTTTGCTTTTCTCAGTCTTTCTAACCTTGAGTCATTAAACTTTCAGAAACTGAACACAGATGAAATCTCTCTCAGGTTGCATTTAGAGAATGTTGAAATTTTTTTTCTCTTCCTAGTATACTTCATAATTATTGTTGTCTCCAGCAACTCAAACTTACTGTGAGTGTTAATGTCATTCATAGAGCTTATTAGATTAATGAAAAAAAAAATTTTTCACCTCCTACTATTCATAGAATAAAGGAATGAAAATGTGTTCTGAGTTGGAAGGGAAGCCATAAGGATCTCTGAGTTCAACTCCTGGTCCTGCACAGGACCACGCCCAACAATCCCACCTCGTCCCTGAGAGTTTTGTCCAAACATTTCTGGAACTCCATCAGGATTGGTGCTGTGCCCATTGCCTGGGGAGCTGTTCCAGTGCCCAAACACCCTCTGGGTGAAGAATCTTTCCTGATACCCAACCTAAACCTCCCCTGACACAACTTCAGGCCGTTCCCTGGGGTCCTGTCCCTGTCACAGAGCAGAGATCAGATCCTGCCCCTCCTCTTCCTTACAGGGAGCTGGGGCTGCCCTGGGGTCTCCCCTCAGCCTCCTCCTCTGCAGCTGCACAGACCCAGGGCCCTCAGCCCCTCCTCACAAGGCTTCCCCCAGGGCTCTTCACCACCTTCATGGCCTCCCTTGGATCCTCCTAATAGTTTGATTCTTTCTTATATAGAGAAAGGCAGCCAGAACTGCTCACAGTGTTCAGCGTGAGGCAGCCCCGGCCCAGAGCAGAGTGGGACAATCCCCTCCCTTGCCCTGCTGGTGATGCTGGGCCTGATGTCCCCAGGACAGGGATGTCCCTCCTGGCTGCCAGGGCACTGCTGACTCAGGTTCCACTTGCCACTGACCAGGAACCCGGGTCCCTATCCATGGCTCTGCTTTCCAGGATCCATTCCCCACTCTGTCCATATACCCAGGGATGCCCCAACCCAGGTGCAGAACCCACCACTTGCCCTTGTTGAACCTCGCTAGTTTGGTGTCTGTTGGTTAAAATTCGGTGGGTAGAGGAATAATTGCAAATGATGATTTATCTAACATGCCAATTTAAAAATTCTTATTTAGTTATAGGGATGTTTGTATCTTTTTCAAGCTAACAAAATAGAAGTGAACATTGCAGTCTTCAGGCATGAACTTTTGAAAAGGCAATACATTTTAGAAGATGATTCCTAAGGCCTTGTGGATATGAAACCACCAGACCAGAATTGTTCAAACTCTTTAGTATTTCAGAAATAAAACAGTAGCAATATAGCTCTTGCCTAGTTATTGAAACAGTCAAATTTTCATAAAATATAATTTGTATATATTTAATAATAATCAAATTCTTTATTAAATAATAAAATAAGGTATGTCCAGCTTGCCCTGACCATGTTTTAGAAAGTTTTTAATGTTCCATATAGACAGAGCCAAGGTTGCATATTAAATTTTAAAATAAAACATATTTATTTATTCTTTTTCCATGACAATGTCTCTTATCATGCTGCACTGTTTTTGGACTCTGTAGTTTCTTTGACACCTTCTCTCTTGTAATGATACCTATGTGCTTTCTTCTTTTTTCATGAACATCATGAAGTAATTCTCAAATCCACTCACTTTACCATATTATATTTTTTTTAATGTCCATCTTCTACACTGGTCTCATTGAAACCTCAATGTTTATAGAAAACATGAGTCAAGGATCCACTGGAAGGGTGGATCTAAATTAAAATTATGTGTATCTACCCTGTGCAATCACTGGTCTCTGAGATGCAACTACTGTGGTAATTTTGTTAGAGTGTTTAAAATGTGGGATTTGTGATGAGGGTAAAGATTCTGTTGGAAACAGATTTATTTTACAATCACTCCATCACCCAGGAGAATGTCAATATGTGGAAGCTCTTGGGTGAATAAAGAGGGACAGGAAGAATGAAATATTCACATCAGGGATACTATTAGCATAACAAATATTGTGTAAGCTTGCAACGTACTCTCCAACCTTGAAAAATAAGTGTAGGACTGCTTTCAAAGATTTTGGTATAAATAAAATTTAGAAAAAATTAGGAGAAGAGAGTGATTCTATTCTATCTGCTTTCACAGCTGTAGGAGTATCAAAACATTTTTCCTATTGGCTTGTGAGCCCACTCACACATATATACTTTTAAGATTAATTCCTTCTTTAGATGAATTTTATTTTTGCTGTACTGGTCGAAAGGATGCTTCAGAGTAAATATGTGACCTCAGCCTTTTTCTAAGCATGGCATTTTTTTTATTCAGTGGAAAATAAAATAATTTTAAGAGGGATTTAAAATTACATTGAAAGTAGAAGACAGGACTAAGTTTATTATTTAAAGAAAACCTATATATTTCTATGCCAGCACAGGTGTAATTTACAGCCTTTTAAATAGTTAATGAACACGGTATGAGCATGTTTGCAAAAAAAAGAGAAAAAATGTAAAGGATTTGATCTGAAGGATTTGAACCCCTTTCTTGTTTTAAAAAGACAGGAAAACTTTAAAGCTGCATAGTTACTCATGCATGTCAGGCTTACATTTGCTCAGCTGGGGCAACCTGCATTTGCTTAGCCACAGATGGATATAAAGAAGATGCTATTCATCTGAAACAATGATCCTTTTACTTATCATAGCTTCTGTGTGATGTACATGTCCCATTTAAATGAAATTATCTCCACAGTGTCATAAAATATTCATTAAAAATTTTCAGGCAACTTGCAATTCAAAATGTTTCACAATATCAGCTATGGATTAAAAGGGTTTTGCTTGGTTTGATTTGGTTTCTTAACCATTTCTTAACCAATATTGTTTTTACATGTATATGTATTTATTCAACAATCAGTTCTAGGCATTTATTCTATTTTCAAATCCTGCTTTAAAGCCACATTTTGCACTTTGTTTGGGGCATAAATCAGAATCAAGGGTCCCTAATTAATAGACCTGCAAAAATTTGGTGTAGTATAATTTGGATTTCCAAAGGAGAAATTCACAAAATATTCAATGACAGTTTGAATTTGTTAGGTGTGAGTGTTAATTTATATGGGGAGAAAAAAAAGGTAATGGATGTGGAAAACCATGGGACCAAGGAGAATATTTTCAATACACAGCATGAAATACCAATACCATTTTTCTGTTAGTTTTCAAAATTAATTCCCTCTGGAAAATGAGTTTGGGGCTGATGTTAGTAGCAATGAAGAAGCTGAAATATTCCAGCTGAGGCAGGTGTCCTGCTGGGAAGCCCAGACAGGGCAGGTCTAATTCCCGAGGCTCCAACTGAGCTTCTTGGTTTTATGCCAGTGGTGATTGAAGGTCCTTTTCCTTTGGGAGGCACTCCACCAACCTTCAGCCATCATTCAGAGCTAATTTCTGCACATCCAGCAGCCAGGTCTGTGGAATGCCTGGTAGAACCGGACAAAGCTGTTGTTGCGCATCAAATGTTTGGAGACTTTTTCCTTTGTTCTCCTGCTATAAAGAACTTTTTTTTTTTGTAGCTACAAATCAGTTATGGCTTTCCCTTAGATGAAATGACCAGCTATGCCTGCTCTGAAAACACTTTCTGATGTTGCATAGAGCAGAAAATGCAAATTCTTCTCTTTAGGAACACACAGAGGAAGATGGATTGCAATTCCCACTACCTGTGCACCAACTCCCTTATCTTGCATTGTGTTTCAGTGATTAAAAAGATCAGTGTACCTCAATTCCTTCTGTGCCCTCTTCCTGTGAGAGAGTGCTAAATCCCTGGATGAGAGGTGACAAAGACTAAAGAGGCCAAAGAATTTCCTTCCCCTGGTGATTAGGAGGAGCCTGTGACAAAGGGCTGTCAGGGAAGAAACTGTGGGACAAAATGTATAAAGAGAGGAGCTTTTATTCATCATTTTCCTGACGAGATTAACTTAAGGCATTCTCACTTCATTACTTCGAGCGTTTCTCTTGACACCTTTCTCAAATTCTGTACCTCTCCAGATTCTTTTTATATACAGTCATAGAAACACAGAACATTCAGATTGGAGGAGATCTCTGAGATCCTCAAGTCCAGCACTGCAAAGGCCTCCACTAAACCATGTCCTCACATTCACATTCCTTCGGAACACTTCCACTTTTGCATGCCACAATAATAAATTTGATATTTAATACAACATGATTCTTTCAGTCATTATTATTTCAGTCCTCTTGAATCTTGTGAATTTGATGAGGATATAAATGATGTATTGACTCATGACTGTCTCAGGCGAGAGGAAAAACATTTACCATGAGTTCTGCCTGTCCTCTGAGAATTTTTATTTCAATTATAACTACAGATTTTGTGACGCAGGCATAGCTCCAGAAGAAACAGAATGAGATCAGATGCAGAATAGTTTGGGGTGTTTTTTAAAGAAAAAAAAAAAAAGCTTGGCAAGAAAAAGTAGCAGGTAGTGAAGCAAATTGAATTAATTTGTGGTATAGGGCCTCAGGAAGCTGGAAATGTGTAGGCATAAACCATATGAGCAGCATCTCTGCTAGCTGCCTCAGCTCCTAAGAGCAAACTAGGCAGGTCACATCAGGCATGAATTTGTTCTTCATGAACCACTAACAGCAATCAGAACAAAGATGGCTAAAACTCTGTCACGATTAAAAAAAAAAAAAACAAACAACAAAACAGGCATCTCTCCTGGAAATAAAAGTGTCAAACGTGTACAGTGCTTAAAAGTAATGCATCTGAAAACATATAATACAGAAGACATGAGTGTGACTGTAGATAGATTTATTGCTCTATAATATATATGAACTGAATGAGATTTTTTTTTACACAGTTACCCTCTCTGGGTATCTATGAATTTATAATGCTGCTTCTTAGCATTTATATTTGTCTACACTAAAGATGCAATAATTTATTAACATGCTAATAAATGTTTAATACTTCTCCTCTTTATCATTTTATAAAACTTTCTCCCTAGCCTCTGTTTCTTGAAAATATGAGAAGGGCAAGCATGAAACTAAAACAATGCTGTTTGAGAAGTCGATGTATTTATATGCAGATTTTTAAAATATCTCTCATCTTGCTCATAAACTCTGTTGTGTATGTTGTTGAAAGCAGCTGAGATGTTCAAGACATGAGGCAAAATCTGATGTTAGATTTCTTGTTTTGTGACTGATAGTTATGTTTCAGGTAGGCTACCTTTTTAAACAACTACCTATATAGTAGCTGTAGATGAATTTTAATGCCAGAAAAAAAATAGAAAGAAAATATTTTAAAAATCAGGCATTATTTTTTAAATTCTCTTTGACTCTTTTTTCCCTTTCTATTTAATTAGAATTCACATATTTAACTTTTGAAAGGTTTTTATTTACAACTGTCATTGTTTGGGAGATTCAAATAATTTGAAATTCAAACTTATGAGGAAAAAACAACAATGAAAATGTAACTTCCCAAGTTCTTCTAATTGCTATGATGTTTCAGTAGTCACTGAATACTTAAGTTTACTTTCGTGGCTTTTCAAGGCCAATGAAATTCAGATGTCATGATGGACAGGACATGAAAGTTTATGTGCTTCTACATAAATTGGAATTTCACTTCCAATTCATAACTTTCCACCTATTTCACTTTCCACTTTCATAGCTTGCCACCTATTCCAAAAGGCAGAATGCAGTTTTCCTGAAGTCTCATGTAACTTTCCTAAAAGCAGTTAATATTCAGTCATGAAACAGTCTCTTCAGAAGAAAGGTTCTCTGGGTGGTTAAGAGGAGACTTCATCTGTTGCATCAAATTTAATGAATTAGGTATTGCTAAATACACCAGAAATCAAATTAGGCACTCCAATAACTGCCACTTTGTAGCACTGTGAAGACCTTTATGAATCAGTCTTGTAAGTCTTGTTTTATGTTTTTGTCGTGGCAATTTTAATCTGAATGCAATATCAGATTAACAGTATTTTCCAAGTGTTAAAAACTTTGTACACAGGAGTGTACACAAAGAAGTTGAAATTAAGACAATTAAAGAGGTTTAATACATATTTTTCTTCATTTATCACCTCTGAGTTATCAATGTAGAGCCATGCATTGTGGCAGAGGTAGACATATAACAAAATTGTGCTCACAATCTGAATTGATACTTGCGTGAGTGACTTACCCATGTGTTCTGGCTGTTTCTATTTAATGGTGGTGATATGATTATTTTTTCTTCCCTCTCTTTCCTCTGCAGCAATGACAATGCAGTTCATTAGCCATCGATTCCCTGACTACCATGACCCAACTATAGGTGAGTACAGGCTTTTCCCCCCTTCATCCCTTTCAGTTTCTCTGTGTGAGACTGTGAGATATTGTATTTGCTGGGGAAGGCAGAAGTGATGAATTTGACTCTCTGTACTCAGAAGATTAATTTATTACTTTATAATACTATATTATATTAAAGAATACTATATTATACTGAAGAAAACAGAAAACACTTACTGAATGCTAAAAACTCATGGTTCTTTCCAGAGTCACAACACAGCTTGGCCCTGATTGGCCAAAGAGTCAAAATAATCCACACCAGAATCCAATAAAACAATCACTTGTAATTAAACAATCTCCAAACACATTCCACATGTGAGCACAACACAAGAGAAGCAAATGAGGTAAACATTGTTTTCCTTTTCTCTGAAGCCTCTCAGCTTCCCAGGAGAAAAATCCTGGGCAAAGAGACTTTTTCAGAAAATGTGAATGCTACAGTGAGACAATGAGAAGCTGCTTCTAAAAAGTCATTAGATAGAAGCAAGACTTGCAAACTTTAGATTACACCTTAATTTTGTGATGACAACTGCATTGTGTCATGGCCTTACCATAGATATTTCTTCCTGATGCTCTTTATGCAAAATCTCTTTCAAAAACAGGGTTCTGCCATTCATGCATTGTAACTATTAATGTTGTGCATTTATAACTACAGAATATGGAAAAAATTGCTAAAGAATATGAAAAATCCAATCTGGAGTGGGATATGTTTGTTTGCTTTTTAAAGTTTTGTTATTTTAGTGCTATTTCCTGTATTAAAGTCTTAGCTGACCTTCTCTAAAAACATCAAATGACTATTCAATTGAAAAGAGTTGTGCTCTGGGATTACAAACTCTGCTAACTTTGTTTGGTTTACCTACTGTATAAACTTGTGAATATAGAAATTTACTAATATCTATTTTACACTTTATGACAATACATGTTTTTATCTGAAATAATCTTTAAATGCTAAGTGACTGTCAGAACTGCATGTTTATTCATTTAAGAGTGCCTTTATTACTTAGATTTACTTATACTTACATTTATACACACTATCCATGTGCAATATTTAATTACAACAAGAGAATTATGGCAGAACTGGGTCCAATAAGTGGAAATTGCACTAAAATCATCTGTATTTCCAAAGACTTTGGGGGGAAAAAGGAGAAAACAGTTCCTCTCAGACAAAAAATTTTTGGTTTTCTTTGAAATTTTCAAGTATTTCAAACTCATCTTTAACTTCTATAAAATTATTGTATTGCTCTACAGAGCAGACAATGACAGTTTTAATTTTTATTTGTTATTTCTATAATATTCAACATTTCCTGGATTTTAAGTCTTGGTAAATGATTGTAACTTAAATAATGAAAAAATATGTAAATTCATGTCACTAGTAATTTTATAGCTGTTAAAAAAATAGCGAAACCCCAACGGGATGTGTCATCTCTAAAGAAGGCAAAACTACTGTGGAATTGGTACAAATTTTTTTGTTCTTCTCAGAAAAAAAATGAAATCATTAAATCTAATTGGAAAAGAGGAACATTATTAGTTATCAACATCACTAACTTAGTTACCTACATCCATCTTTATTGTTAGCTATTCACCTGCCATCAGTATTTATTCCAATATTGCATCTCATCATAATCTTAATTTATTGGTCTCTGGACACCACCACAATGTGAATACTAGATAATCATAAAGAGAAGGAAAGCTTATGGTACATTCAAAGTACAAACTGCAGGAAAGCCTTGAGGCCTTGATCAGGATGAAGGTCTCCTTGGGTGAGAAAGTGTTTCTACTCAGTAAAACCAACACTAAAGAGGAGGAGAGAGGCTAAAAGTGAACAGGGAATTATTGAATTCCATCTCACCCAGCTGGCTAGACACAGAATGGAAGTACAAGTTTTTCTCTTCAGCACTTCTCTTTCTCAGAGCATGATGAGGACATCCTGAAAAATTCTTATTACTATCTGGGCTCTAAAACACATACTAAACAGAAGAGAATGATCTTGGCTAAATATTTATATTTTTCCTTAGGTAAATTTGTGTATGACCCCTTAAAATTATACATAAACCAAAAAAAAAAAAAAAAAAAAACAAGCAGAAGGAATTACTTGCTGCCACATCTATAATAACAAACACATAATTTTCAAACAACAGCCCACTGAAAAAGTTTATACTCTTGACATTGTTTTTTACTACTTTTAAGCTACTGGTCTCAACTCACAGAATTAATCTCATGTTTGGTTACACATCCAGTAGTAGAATATTTTTACTATTTAGCCCATCAGCCTAAAGAAAATAAGGGAATCCAAAATGAGCACTTCCAGGACCAAGACTATCCTGATTTCAGGGGAAAAGGTTGTTCCTCTAAAGTCATGAGGAGATAGACACAGATGCTTTGTGTCATGGGGAAGTTACCATCTAAGATCAGTGATATTTCCAGCCAGAGTTTTTTTTCTCGTTGTAACCCAGCAGATGATGCAGAAATTACAAACGGGCCACATATGAAATCTATATTCAAGCTGGCTGAGTGACAAAGCAAAAAATTAAATACAATTTTTCTTCTCTCTCTGAGATCCCTATCTCTCTGGATATCAATTTATGGCCTTTGCCTTGTACCACACATTCCAGGCCCCTTCCACTCCTCAGCTATTTTTATCTTGTTTATGGAACCTATGTGCTGTCCTGAACTTTTATAGGCACCTGGCCTCACTTTTTTTGGGATACTTCTTTGGAAATAAATAGTTCTGTGTACCTGCAATTTTATTTTTCTGGGCATTTTTAAGGAAGAGAGGTTCCTGTCGAGGTCATTGAAGGGGTGATCCTGTCCAGAAAAAAAATTCTATAGTGTGTTTAAATGATAATCCACAGATTTCCAGTGTTAACCAAAGTATTGAGACTACAGCTCTTCAGTTGAGCATTAAGATAAGGTGCACTGTCTCATTTGCTTGACATGTACAAAAGACTCTAATAAATACCCACCTAATTTTTTCTGATGCTCTTTCACTACCTATTACATTCTCTTTATTTTCTATTATATGACATTGTGGTGGCAGTGACCATGATGCTTAACTGTGCAAATTTCGCCAAAATTTAAAGATGTAGTGCAAACCAAATTGATGTTGTTCCTCCTTGCACCTGATGGGACTTTTTTTTAATTAATTGTCCTATAACAAATAGATGGTAGTGAAATAGAGGCGCCATTCTGAACAGCATCATTGTCCCTGAAATCCCAGAAATGTATCACTTCCAGTTTCAAGGGCAAGTTGTTGATGACCATGGGGCAACCAAAATATTGATAATCACTTTATAATTTAAAACTTTTCAGTGCCCATTTTAGGCATTGACATGGAAGTAGAATAATAATTTCAGCTGGTTTTAATTTCCGTGGATTCCTGTGAAATAGTTTGTTATACATACATATACTTCAAATGTGTTAATTTTGATCTTGAAAGGGCTATGCAAATAGGTTTAGAATTATTTACATGTCTTTTCTCTCAATATTTATGATTTATGTAGACTTTTGAAGAATTTAACGGATGTTGTAAGCATACACATAAATACAGAACTAGATGTGTCAGTATTCATTTAAAATATAGAGTAAACATTGATTAAAAAGTTAAAGGCTACCTGAATTGCTAATTTTAATGCTGTCGCTTTGAGTTTAATGCCACTTCAAGATCAAATGTGTATAGTGGCCATATTTTAGATTTGCTACAAGCATTGCAGCTCAAAATTTTGAGACAAATATATTACTTTTGTAAGTAAAGGGGGAGAGGAAGGGTAAAATTTGTATTAGACTGTATATAAGAAAAACATCAGAGCTTAGCACTTTGTGAAAATTAAATTATTTTAGAGCGCATTTAATATTTAATTGTAGTCAACAATGGGCATAAATTCCAAATGGCGGTGGATGTGATAATTTTCTGGAACAAATGGCTAAGAGCAATTTACAGTCTGCACCGTCTTTGGCAACATCACAGAGAGTTAATGCAAGTGGAGTGTCAGGAAAGGAAACACGACACAGAGCAGCAAACTGGACAGGCTCCAAGATGCTCATTAACCATGTGACTAATCTTAAAATGAATACATAATGCAAACGAGATGCGAGAGCAGCTTCCTGTTTTGGTGAGATATCACTGCATGAGATTGTGTCAAATGAGCAGTTGAGGGCATTAAGGCTGTGTCAATGTCAAACTCTAATTGAAATGGGTGTGGGATGGAAAGCACTCTAGCATTAAGCACATGAATTTCCATGAGGTTCCCTAACGAAGTGCTGCGTTCACCAATGCATCAAATAAAATGCATTTACTCATCTTTAATAAGATGTTGGAAGTGCGGGGGTGAATTTCAGACAAAAAAAAAAAAAAAGGAAAATGGAGCTGGAAATATTCTAGGTTTATTTAATGAGCACCAAAAAATGTGATATAAAGATTGTATCGGTTTTGAAGGTACAATAATGAAAAAGTATAAAGCAAGGGAAATACAAACTCATTAACAATTAAAGAGGACAAAGGTGGGACACATCTGCTAGATCTGAGGAGAGGCATCTTGCCACAAATGTTCTATTCACATTTATATTTAGGGTACAAAAAGTTTCCAGAACATTTCTGCTCTTATATAAAATGTGAATGCATGTGTAGACCATCCCTAAATTAATTCTCATGCTCTTTCTTTATATAGAAAATAAATGTTTGATTGGACTGAGCACATCACAACTAGATTTGAGTCCCAAAATTGGTTTTTCCTTTTTTTTTTTCCTTTTTTTTCTTTCCTTCATCATTCTCCATATATTTATTGGCCTTATCTGAGGTGGCATGAAAAATTCATATAAAATGATCAATTTGTCTCCAAGGACTGTCTCCCAAGGGTATTCACACTGATTATGTAGATGTAGCAATATTGCCTCTATTTTCCATATTCATCATTGTTCAAAACAAGAAATGAAGAATGTACAAGAATACTGGTGCCTGCCTTTGAACCATATTCTTAAATTTGTGCTTTTATTTTTCATTTTGCTGTCCGTTGGTGTTATCTGCATTATTAAGAGATTGGTAATCACTTTTGATGCAAGGCATTTAGACTTTGGTATATCAAAAAGAGCAGAGCTTATGAACAATCTGTTTGAATAAGGCTCACATTTAGACTTCCAAATTATAAATTCTGCGCATGAATCTTGTATCTTGGTGAGATTCAGGGATATTTAGGAGTGGAGATTCAGTTCTTTGCTCACTTCCTTCGTCATAGTTTGTGGGAGCCATTTGAGTTCCTCTGGAGCATGTCCAGAGAAGGGAACAGCGATGGGGAAGGGTCTGGAGCACAAGTCTGGTGAGAAGTGACCAAGGGAGATGTGGGGGCTGAGCCTGGAGCAAAGGAGGCTCAGGGGGGCCCTTGTGGCTCTGAACAGCTCCTGACAGGAGGGGACAGCTGAGGGGAGGGTTGAGCTCTGTTCCCAGGGAACAGGGACAGAACAAAAGGAAAAGGCCTCAACTTGCTCCGGAGAAGGTTTACATTGGATAAATATGTTTTTTTCCCCCTGAAAGGGTATTAAGCAGTGGCACAGGCTGCCAGGGCAGTGATGGTCCCTGTAGGTGTGGCACCTGGGGACATGGGTTGGTGGTGGGTTTGACAGGGCTGGGTTAACAGCTGGACTCAGTGATCTCAGGGCTCTTTTCCAACCTAAAGGGTTCAGTGAAGGATTCTGTGCCCTGCAGTCCTGCTTTGGTTCAGGATCCTCACCCAGAAGGCTGTAGATCTTCCAGAGGTCCTGTGTGGCTGATATCTGTCCCCCTGTGAGTGTGACATGGGATCTATGGATCACCAGAGCCCTTCTAGTCCAGTGAATGAAAACCAGAAACATTCCCAAGAGTATAACAAGCATCCAGACTCCAGTATGGACAACTAGATAGCATCCACACTTCAGGGTAAGGATATTTTAGCTACTTACCTTGCATATAGACAAATACTCTCTAGGTTTCTAAATCTAGATGCCTGAAGATGAATTGTGGTGCATTCTCTGACGGCTCTAACAGAACAAGGACCTTCACAAATCATTGTGATACCTCTCAGAGTGTCTGGATAGAGGAAAATGAAGAGCGAGATGAGCTGTGCACCATCCTTGCTAAGGTGGCAAAAGAAAGGAGAACATTGTCATGCGTCTGGCAGTGTACCTTCTCCCACAGTAAGAGAAAAATAAGCCATGCATAGAAAAACAGGGAGTAGCATCAAGAAATTAAGAATGAAAAAAGTGCCCAAACTGCTCAATTAGTTTAGATTTCAAGGAGGCTATTGCCTTCTGCTTAGTGTTACTATTTCATCCCACTATGAAAGGAAATACAAATTATTTGAAAGCACAGAGAGGGGAGACTGGAAAATCACAGCAGATTTTTCTCTCTCTGATGGGAACAATTTGACTTGAAAGCCAAAAATAATCCTATTTCTCTTTGAGATATTTCTTTTTAAAATGCAGTATTTTTTTCTTTTAAGTGCACATTAACGATAGTGGGATAATCTCTCAACATTTCAGTATGAGATATGTTTGTCTTAGACGAAGTCTCACATC
This sequence comes from Zonotrichia albicollis, assembly GCF_047830755.1. Taxonomy (NCBI): domain Eukaryota; kingdom Metazoa; phylum Chordata; class Aves; order Passeriformes; family Passerellidae; genus Zonotrichia; species Zonotrichia albicollis. The sequence goes on from NC_133860.1 coordinate 10,453,760, forward strand.
ATGATGAAACTTGATTCTTTCTGTTGAGAACTTCAGTATTTTTCTTGTTAAAGGACTAGTCAGGTCCTATTCTAAACATGCTGTGTTACTGTATATATACTGTATATATACTGTATATATGTATATATCATATACTGCTATATGATCTCCTGCTCTAATGTTAAACTTTCCTTCTTTGTATTTTGATTTCACGAGGCAGCTGTCCAGTCCTAAATTGTTTTCAGACTTCATACAAAAAACTATCAAACAAGAAGTTGCATTTTTCTGTCTATACTCAAGGGGAATCTCCCCAGAACTCCTGGTCATAATTTTGATGTCCAAACTTCAGGTTTTCTTACACATATGACTCATGGAATTACTTTTAGGGCTGTTTTCATCAGGTGACATCTCTTTTTCGATTAACATTTTCAAACACCAGGGAAACGTTGATTAATCTAATAATTTTCTTTTGGTAACATCTCTGATACAAGCAATATCAGAGAAGCAAATGTAGCCAGTGTCTTTTTAGAGAGTGGGTACCCCAGAGGGCTGATTCTCCAGTCATCATCTCCCCTCTGAAGCCACCAAACAACTCCTCAAAATTTGGAATATTGGTCAGAACACCTTGAAGAGAATTTTGGCCTGCACTTCAGCCTTGGCAGTGCAGTGGTGTGTGTCTGTCTCACATGCCCTAAGAAAACTGAACACAGCAGCTGTGCTGGCAGATTCACTTCGGGCACAGCAGTGAAAGCAGCCACAGCTGTGGGCCCCTGCTTCACCATGCTGTGAAGAGGAGGAAATAGTGTAGAGATCAAGTGTAGAGCCACCTATCTGGTGCTATTAATATTATAATATATTAATATACAAAGATATTAGTATCTCCATGTAGATATTAATACCTGGAGCTATTCTTTACCCTAAAGCATGAGCAAGGATTGATGCATGAGCTGTCACCTGCTAGGAGCAGACGCTGGAGACTCTGAAACATTCTGTACTTTTGTGACGTGAAATAAGCCAAATCTTAAAACTCATTTGTGAAGAAAAAGAGGAAATCCCACTCTTCATCTCTGCCCTTTTCCCAGCCTCACTGGCTCTCTGGCATTCATTGAACAGTTTTTCAAGCTGATTCAGTAGTATTCCAAAAGAAAATTAGGGCACCCCAACAAGGAATAGCTGCCTGAAAGGTTACTGAGTTAAAAATTTTGATTAAAAAAATAGTTCTCAAAGCTCAAATAGTCAGAAGGGATCATGCAGAAACAAATATGTGGAAAAGAAGGTATAAGTGGGAATGAAAGAGATCAGAAATGGTTTTATTTCTGGGACAGGCGAGGTGTAAAAACCCAGTCAAGCATCACATGCATTCACTCTCAGACACCATTCCATGAGCCAAAATTCTTTCACATGTTGATCCTTGTTGTCAAAAATAGCAATGGCAATTACGTGTGCCATGGTGTGAGATTCCTTGGGCTATTGAACATCTCCAAATGAGGAAAACTGGTTAAATGGCCTTGTGACCTTTCATGGCTCTATATATCCTCAGTTGGAGCATTTATCTAATCAGAATTACCTTAAATGATATTCTGGCTGGTGATATGACTTCCCTTTCTCCATTGTTTTAGAAATTATGGAAATGAACAAATGGCTCTGTTATGAGTAAAACCTGGCAGGTGGTGAGTGGTGGTCAGCAGAGTTAAATCCATTGGTAGACAGCTATGAGGGGTGCTATGATTATATTATTCTATTTATCCAAAATCTCTGCTCAAAAAATGCTTACTATGGCTGGAAAAGGACAGAAAAGTGTTTACCCTGTGTGCTGTCAGGAGAGATCTATACTTGCCTCATGTTCACATGCAAAAAAGCACAATACCCCTTAGCTGATAATGGTTCATATTTATTATTTTCCATACTCCATTAATTTTCTTTGTGCTGGAAGTAAAATATATTCCTGCCTTGGCCATCTTCTCTTCACTGAAAAGGGTCAGTGGAGGATCAAAGTATGGTATATTACCCTTCTATTTCTTCTGGAAACCTCAGATTAATTGTGTGTCTGCTAAATACAAAAATAATATATAAATAACTAAAAGCTTTATAGAAATGTGACTTGGTGGTTGTTCTTCTTAAGCACTGATCAGATTAAAACAGAGGGAGGAAGAAAAAAGCCTTTTGCCCTTTCTTATAAATGTGACAATACAAAAGAATTTCTGTGGTATTTTTTTATGATAATAGCAATAGTAAAAATAATTATAATAATGAAATATTTTTATTAAAATTATTTTATAGTATCTTCTCTATTCATAGTGTAGAAAGATTCAGTCAGGAATAGAAATCCTTATTGACTTTTTTTTGTATGTTCTACACAAAGCAGTCAATTTTTTTTCTTCATGTCAGCTTTGTACAGGGCAGAAGACCTCCAATTCAGCAATGGGGGTGGTTTTGGTTTTACTCCATCAAAAAATCTTTGCTTCCCCTGTTCTGATCCAGCAAGTCTCTGATTGATAAATTTAGTAGTTTGAAGCAGAAAAAGAGATTAAATGGCTCTTCTAACGGAAGAGAATATTCTCAGAGCTGAGATCTTCAGGTCTCTTCTCAGACCTACAATTATACCCTAATATAACCTAAAAAAGTAAACTGGGGCAATGCTTCCTCCTTAGGTTCTTCTCTTCTCCCTTGTAGTAGATTTTCTCTGGCACACTTTCATTGGGGTGAGCCCCTCATATGATCTGTGGAATTCAGCTCTGAACCTTTAGATCCTGACTGATTCTGGCTGCAGGAAAGATCTGCATCTGGATGGTGACATCAAAAACAGGAGAGTTTATATTTTTACCCAGAACTGCTATCCACAGTGAAGCCACACACATATTGTAGTTTCTGATTAGCAGTGTAAGCATGCAAAGTGATAAAACATGATTATCTCAACGTAACCTCTGCATCTCATGTTAGTTAGATGAAGAATTCTTTGAAATATGAAATACAATGAAGAAAGCCTAGGTTCCTGGGGCTAAAGTGGGGTGGAGTGTCGTGTTTTATGGCAGATGAGGATGCCCAATGTCCTCAGAATTACATGGCTGAAGCTGGAGTGAACACCAAACTCACTCTGTGGCCTTAGCCCCGTGGGTTCTGCTGTGGGTGTGAAAACCCTCATTTGGTGATTGCAATTACCATTAATTACCTGTAATTACCACTAGGGTCATGAACTTAGAAGGACCTGGAGAGAGAGTTACAGCCCATGAATAGGGAAAACTTGCTTACCTGTGTCCTGTATATTGTCATTAGCAAAATTGTCCCACAAATGATTTCTGAAATTGAAAGAGACGCCCACTCCACAGTTTTCTAGAGGCGGATGATTTATCACGCTCAATTCAAAATTCCTCATCACAGGACAAATGTTTCCATTAACCTTTCTTTCATGGAAGCCAGCAGCCATCTACACCTTACTAAATCCAAGGCACCATCCGTGCTAATAACCATGCAGTTGTAGCAACTTGCTAATTACTTCCCCTGAAATGACAAGAAGTGAATTCCTAGCCCTCAGATTCTCCCACTCAGTAGCACAAGCACTGACTTGAAAGAGTGGGGAAATTGCTACCTGCTATTCTTGTTCCCCGAGATAAGGGTACTTGGACTCCTGTTAATTATCATGTTTTGATTAAACAGGAGTGCTTTGTTCACTTTGTTCATGCATGCCTTTGAATAAAATGAAATTTTTCTGGAAGCAGAGGAAATAATGATATGCTTTTAATAAATATTAGTAGCATTATCTACATTGCAAGCAGTTCCTAACAGCAAGTGCAATGGTTTGCCTGAGTTATCTTTAACCTTAAGTTGTAAAATTGCTAACTTTTGCAGAGAAATTGTAATTTGTAATAGTTTTATTCACTCAGGTGGGGGACACAACAATTAAAACAGTCTGTTTGGAGGACTACACTGTAAGTTCTGATGAAGACCTAAGCAAGTTTTCTAGGCAACAAACTTTGTCCTACACAATAATTAACACAAAATTGGTCACGTATGTGTATATTTGCAGGTTAAAATCATAAATGGTGGCTTTGTTGATAACAGCATTTGCATCGTAACCAAAAGCTTCTTCACTGGACCAAATTATTCAGATCAACTGTATCGTCTTTTACTTAAATCCAGGCTATGTCTCAGCAGAAAGTTATCATTTAAAAGAGGTGACTAAACCCAGAAGAATTCTGTGTTTCACAATGTGTTGCTATGTAAGAATGGAATTGGTTTCTCCATCCATGTGCTTGGGGAAATGAAGGAAGAGGGGTGCAGAGGGTTGTTTTCGAGACTTCATCTTGGTTATAAAAATTGTAAAATAAATTTGACCTTGATCAGAATTTGTAACTACTGTGACCTTCTGAAAAAACATTTTGCTTTAATTAATAATAATTTTATTTTGGAGGGGAAAAGTCTTATCTGCAACTAGAAAATAAAATGTTGCAAAGAGTAAAAAATAACACATAGTATAGTTTTATAAAAATACTGTTTCTGTAGAAGGAGATATTTGCATTGGAGTTTCTTGTGCTTAATTTTCAATCTGCTAATGGTCCTAATATTTTTCTCTGGACTGGATAGTCACATATACTGTTATGCTCACATATCCTGCTGTAATTCATAAACTTTGGGCCCTGATGACAGAGATCTGACTGAGTGCAAGGTGCTGCAAGGCCAGAAAAGATAGCAAGGGGTTTTTGCCTTGCTGGCCACCAAGGTGCATATTTTTACCTCCTTTGTCTGGAAGGAGGTGTCTTACCTTGAATTTTCTATTGTACATTGTGCTTTGTATCCTTGTTGATTACTCCATATAGAAGAAATTCACCCCCATGCAAAACTGTTCAGCACAATCATTCCCAATTTTAGTTGTTCTTGAAAGCTGAGCAGGACATTGCCTCCTTTTCCAGCTGCTTTGTTAATAAACCTAATGATCATGAGAACCCAAAGGGAGAAGTGAAACTAAATTTAACTGGCTCAAAGTTAAATTTCCTCAGATTTCTTATCACACAAAACATTTTAGAGCACAGATAATGCTGTTGTTTTTGTATTTTCTTTTTTTTTATTTTTTTACTTACCATAGGCTAAGTGAGATTAAGCTGCTTTTGCTTCCAGTGCTTTTCAGCAAAGAATGAAAGGGCACCACAGTAATGAAGCAGCAAGCTGACATTCAAGAAGAGGTTCTTGTACACATCTATAGGTAAAACTGAAAAAGGGAAAAAAGATAGAAGATGGATTGTGCAATGGATAACCCATTTCCCAATTTAAAAGGCACTGAGTGCATTTCAGGTCACCAAGAAAACTGGCATGTACTTAGCCAAAACTGAAAATCAATCAGGCTGCTTCAGCAGCTCAGTGTTATCAGTCCTGCCCTGCCGAGCACAGCTCTGAAACATTAGGCAGCCCAACAAGAGGGAGAAAGTTAATTTGAGAGCAGCTGTTTTAAGACAGATACATAATGGCATTAGGAGAGGAGCACTGTGGTGAGGTGAGAGCTGAACAGAAATGCCCATTAGGCTGAGGAAGCTTTTAGGTGAATTATTGGAAGCAGATGCAGCCAAAGCCTGAGGTAAAGGAGTCAGAGAAGAGTATGATAAAGGTGGATGCTAAAAACGACTAATAATGAATAGTGAGGCTGCATGAGACTTACTGGACCTAAATTGAAGTTTTTATTCTGCTACCACGGTTCTGGATGCTCATAAGGTTGCCAGAAGTGTTCAAGGGAACTGAACATCCCTGGAAGTATTCAAGGTTGGGCAGGGTTTTGAGCAACTTTAGTCTGGTGGAAGGTGTCCCCTCCCATGGCAAGGGGAGTTACAATGAGATTCTTTTAGGTGCCTCCCAAATCAAACAGTTCTGTGATTCTGTGGTTCTATGCACTGTGCCACTCTAAGCATTTAGACTCCACTTTTCATTGATTAGGATTAAATGAAGAGGTTTGTTTGAGGATCTGGATGTAATCTAGTTGTGCTTCTGCTTTCCATTGAAGTTATTAGCAGTTCCTATATTAGGAGGACAAAATCAACTACAAGATGTTCTGCTCTTTTGTTTTCAAACATAGAAAATAGAATCATTACCTTTTTTGTTTGTTTGTTTTTGATTTGTTTTATTTGCGTCTTCACTCCTTGAAATTATGAACTGCATAATCACGAAAACATTTTCATTGGAAGGGGCTACAAATATCATTCATTCCAGCTGCTCTGCCATGGATAGGTACACCTTCCACTGGACCAGGTTTCTCCAAACCCTGTCCAACCTGCCCTTGAGCGCTCTCAGGGATGGGGCAGCCACAGCTCCTCTGGGGAACCTGTGCCATTTAGAACTCAGGGATAATATTTATGTACCATTGAAGGAACAGAAGCCTCTAAAACAAAACACAGAAATTAGTTAAAAGCATGTTATGACACTGAACAAAGGCTAAGTAAAGGAAATACTGTTTTTTCAATTGAAACTAGGGAGAGATGGAATCTGCAGCAGTGATATGCATTTGAATTCAGCAAGGCCATTTGAAAACATTACAGAGGATTTTCTGTACATGGCCAAAGCTTTGGCTCAGTATCTTATCTGTAAATATGTTTATGGCAATTTGAATGCTAAAATGAAAACAGGGATATAGAGATTTTGGTATTTATTATCATGAAACTAAATGTACAATGAATAAATTAATGAATTCCTTTTATGATAAGCACTTAACATGAATAATGCTTTATTTTTTCTCAGATTATTTTAATTTTCTCAGGTCCTACACTATTGGTTTTTTTATGGGCTAGCAGAGAAGCAATATCTACATTAAATGCTGCATTACTTACAAACATCTCTTTAATAGAAGAAGCTGAGGTGTTCAGAACATGTGGTTACTGAAGGAAGTGTTTTTGGCTGTGGATTTAGAAAGGAAAAGGTATTTTTTTTCTCCCTTCTGCAAATCATCATCAAGATTCTTCAGCCTGGAATAATATTGTCTGTTACCATCACTTTTGTAGGCTGGTAACAGGCAACGTGTGCTGTTAACATGAAACTGATTGAAACCTGAAGGATCTGATAAAGACATGACAACACTGAAAAAATGACAAATGGCAAATACAGCTCAATGCTGAGAAACAAAAAATCATCATCACTGGGAAGAAAAGTGTGATTACAGATATAAAAATTGATTGCAGAAAATAGAATCACAGAATAAGCTGAGCTGGGAGGGACCTACAAGAATCAAGTTGGCTCAAGTCCCACTCCTGGCCCTGCACAGGACACCACACATAATGATGTAACAGAGCTGGAACTGGAATATTTAAATAATCTAGTTAATAGCCCAGTACTAATATCCCTATTTGCATTATATTAAAGGATACTGCTATCCATGTGAGTATTTACAAAATACAAGGCAATCAAATCTGTCAGTCTGCTCCTCTAAACCACCCATTGCTTATCATGTGTGCAGAGCTTATAGGAAGGCAACCTCTGTGACTTGGTGTCCTTGTCTGCAGAATGCTGATAGCAACGCTCACCCAAATTGTAAAACACTCATAGTCCAGGAAAATAATTATTTGCTGAGGGAGGTTTTAATAGCAATGTATTTTGATGGATAATTCCTACGACATGCGTATTCTTATCTCAAAGAGGAGGAATTTATGTGTAGTATTTGGTGCAGTGGTTTATGTCTCTGTTCATCCAGTCTTTTCATTTAAAAATTCCTTGCTGTAAATAGAAACAACACTCATGCAGGCAAAGACTCATGACCACCCTGCATTCAGGAGCGCTGCTAAATTAAAATGCATTTGTGGCAGATAATCTAAGCACACCAAGACCTGTTTCTCCTGCCTTTGATTTGGCACACAGGGAGAACAAGAGGCAGAATTCCAGGTGTGGCTGACTGAGCTTGGATCCCTTCTGCTGGCTTGACACCTCCTCAGTCAAGTAAAGTGTCTTTTGGCTCACCTATATATGTGAATCTGATAATTTTTGACTGCAATTGGTATTGTACAAGAAAGAGAAGAGGGGCTTTATTTAGAAGGCATAGAAACAGAATTAACAAATGGAAGAAAGAAGCATCTGACCTAAATTTCAGGGACTGGAACATGTCTGGAATGCAGACAAAAAGTCCAATACAGCTCCCCTTTAAATTGTACACCATTCAAATCTATTTATCATGAAGCAGTTACCTGCTCAAAACTGAAAAAGTACAGATATATATTCTTAATGAGTTCAGATTCTCCAAGATAACCGGTCATAACACAACCTTGCATTAATTACTGTATTTCTGTCTCCAGAATTATGTCCTATAAAAAAAGAAATCTGAAAAAATTATCATGCATTAATTTCAAACAAACACACCAAAAAAAAACCCCAGAAAAACAGAAGCCAGAAAACATAAAACTTAAGCAATTTTTTTCTTTAATTTTCAAACACTGCAAAGGACAATTAAAAATGAGAAAAAAAAATTTAAAAAAAACCCAAAACACTTAGATATTCAAAAAGGAGGAAAGAATTTAAAATTAAAAAGAAATAGGTACCATTTAGAAAACAGTTGGATCTTTTTTTTTGCTCCACCCTGCAATATATTAAACAGTCAGTTTTCATTGAAGCCATATGATATAATCCTCTGAGAATAATTTTGTATCTATTTTCATTTTTATTTTTAATCTTTGTAGGAAATAAGATTCTAAAAAAAACATTATATGTAGGAAAAAAAAGATTTCACAGTACAATTCATGTATCCACGCATTGTTCAGATTACAAGGATGTGGGAGTTTTGTTTTCTTTTTGGTACTCTAAAAAGTGCTCATTCTTACAGTCAGTGTTTGAAATACAATTAGCAATGTCAGTAAATTCCATCCACAGATTTTTTCATGCAATGACCCTCTCTTCTGCAGAATTTTACCCAAACCAAAAGCTGAGACTTTATGATTAACCTCACAGAAAAAAAAATAATCCTGAGCTTAATCTGAACAATATAGTTATGGTCTGATTTATTGCCTGATGTCTGATTATCATTCATGCCTATTCTGTATGTTCTTTTAATGCTTCACTGAAATAGCAGCTGGATTTTGGCCTTTTATTAAATACCACTCTTTAGAGCTGTAGGGTGTAAAGCATTAATACATGTGGTTTAGCAGCCCCCAAATTAGTTTTATAGGGAAAATTATATTCATATTATAAATTAATTAGGTGAAAGAAAGTTTAGCATTCTCAAACACCGGGAGGAGTGTAAATACAGCAGACACCATTTGTAATGCAGATAATTTTTAAACAGGGGATATTGGAGTGCGAGTTTGTTGGTGTTCCTGATGAAGATTTTCCCACTTTGTTTCCCACATTTACATTTAGGTGCCGTTTCAGAGGAGCATTTTCATTTCTGTCCTCTGTCCACATGTGAGCAGCTTCTTCCTGCTCTTTACAGCAAGGTTTCAGAACTTCCCTTACATTTACCATAAATTGTACCATGCTGCTTGGACCACACAGTAGCCCCTTCTGAAATCCTTTGGGAAACATATAAAAATACCAGGATTTCTGCTTAACCTCACAGCCACCAATGAACCAAAAAATATAGGTCCAAGATACAGATTTTTCCACCTCTTGACTTCTAGGAGGAGTTTTCTTTCCAGGTTAATCCCTCTGCATTTAGTTTTAAATAAAAGAAAGATGTTTACCCATGTAATGGACAGAAGATAGAATTAAAACTCTATTTACATTACTTTCTAAGACAAAATCCCAGCTTAAAAGTATTAATTGTAGAGCAGAACTAAGTGGTATAGCTCTTCTTCTTGGTCCTTATGACGTGATATGAGAAACAGAGGTTTCAATTTATGCATCTGGCTTCTGCCTACTGCCTTGGAAGGCATGAAATGCCCAGGATATCAGTGAATCCACAGGAAAATGGAAAGGCAATGCCCCTCGTAAGACTGGATGTGTTTGAGCATTAAGGAGGTGATTAAGAAGGTGAAGCTCATAAGTGGTGCTATGATTTGCTCTCTGGTATGAGGGTGTGTTGGCTCAGGACAATGATTTCTTTGGAAGGTGTGCACTTAAGGACTTCCTCTTAAATGTGTGCCTGAAGAAAATCAGGGGTTAAAACTACCACCTATTTTCCATCTACATGCAGGTTGAAAATACCCCTGCTTATCACACCCCAACTGAGGACATTTTTAGGCTTTTCTCTTTATTGTCTGTACTATCTGTGCTTTTTGCATGTAGGCAGAGAGAATATTACAAAGGAAACTCATATCTCCTTCCTGTTTCATCTCTACATTTCTTGGGGCAAAATAAAATCTTACATGAGAAAAGCATTTGCCTAGAAAACTGTTTAGATTCATGTACCTGGTCAAAGCATATCAAAACATGTTCCTCTACCACCAACAGAAGACATCAGCATACATCAAGAAGGAAAATGGGACAGTGATGCTAACATTCCTTTGTGAAATGTTTTAAGGTCAGTAGTTAGGGAAAGCAAAAATAAATGAAAATGCCTTTGTACAATCAGTGTTATGTCTACAAAGTAAAAATATTATAAAGATAGTCTAGATCCTGCTTTTAACAGCTGAAACTTTACTGATGACAGTGACATTATATCAGGGTACACCTGGAGTAGCTCAGCAGGATAGATATCTAAAAGCCATGACTTATATTCAGAGGCAAGTGGGTCTTTTATTTATAACATGTAAACTTTAAACTTTTAACTTGTAAATCTTTTCCTAGGAAAAAAAAAAAAAAAAGAAAGAAAAACCAAGACAGGATTTAGTTTCATTTTTATCCAAGCAAAATTTAAGTAGGAATTATTTTTTCAACATTAACTGTTTTAAATCTCCTGCATAAAGATTCATGTTGGTCTAAGTGAAAAGGGAAGTAGGACTGCTGGGTTTAGAGAATCCAAATGCAGAGCCAAGAATTGGAACTAAATTTGTGGAAGTCATATGTAGTTATGTGTGCAGTAATGTAATGCAAGTGGACACCCACCTGCATGGAAGTATATTAATAATACTTGATAGTATCAATAGAATTTATGTGAAGGAAATATCATGTTTGATTTTTAAATATTTTGCCATTTTGTTTTTAATTTTTGTTTAACAGAAAAGAAGGAAAAAAAAAAGAAAAAAGACAATCTACTGCAGGTAGATTACATTGCCATGCAATAATAAATTACTTAAACTGCAAGTAGTCCAATGCCTTTTATATGGCCCCACTTTACCACACAGTTTCTTGTTCAGCAATCCCTACAAAAGGATCTATTAACCAAAACATATGGTGGTTGAAGTGCTATGGTTTTCTTAGCAAGGCAATATATCATACAATTAATTAAGCCTCTGGGCCATCTTGATATCAATGGGACTAAGTATTTGTTTAAAGAAAGTCATGTGCCTATTTGCTGAATTGAGGCCTAAAATTAAGGGGGAAATACTGTGTGTGATTATGTCATAAAAGACAGCAATCCTCCGGCTGGACAGGAGGGACCTGAGTTAAGGATATACAGACTTGTATCCAAATGCTTTCATTTTTTCCCTCTGCTGACAGAAAGCAGATTTTCCCACACTTTTATAAAGCGTTGTACAATGCAACATATATATTATGGCACAAACTGGAAGGTCCCAAGTATTCTCACTACCTGCCATATTATCCCATATTATAATCTCAATATTATTTCAGCAGAGCTGGAGGGCGTCTGCTAGGACAGGCTCTTAGGACAGGCCCAGCCTGCTCACTTGGTTAATGACATTTCTCAGGTTCAACAAATGCACTTGTCTTGTCTTCATGCCTCAGTGCACTTCCAGTGTCAGTCACAAAAGCCACTCAGGCTGCTCTGCATGACTGTGCAATTAAAGAGCACAGATAATTTCCAAGACTATTTCAAGTATAAACACGGGCCAGTATCTAAGCGCCTTTTAATCTAACGAAGAAAATACAAATGTTGAGAGGAGAATGAAATTATAATGTGAGAAAAATAGCTTGTGCAAATAGTAGTTCACCCTTTCTTTGTTCTTGTTGTTCTAAATTTAGTTGACAAAATTATGAACTAAGAAAGGAGTCCAAAAAGCAGAGTTTCTCCTCCTCTGCCTGCATTTATGATGAGTATAAAGACAGATTACAGAATTCATTTTTAAAAAGTTTATGCTCAGCTTTTCTGAAGATATACAGAAGTTTAAATAGTAGCTCTGAGCCAGGATCCTGTAGCCACAGGGAATCTATCCTAATAATTTAGACAATCTTTAAAATGAAGCTATTTGCTAGACAATCTCTTTGAATGTGTCATTGTGGTAGATAAAAAATCATTCTGTTGCACAGCACCAGCACAACAGCTCTGAATCTTTGTGGCCTAAGTGACATCTGGGGACTGTGCTTAAAGAAAGGGAAATGTTTCCCTTTTAAAGAAAGGAAAATTTAATTTTTGTATTTTGAGGCAGTGTAATGGAAGAGACCCTCTTTGCTAATACTTTGTAGTGACAAAAGGATTTCAAAAAGGAACTTTTGAAATAAAATAATGTTAGGTCAGATTGGAGAACTTATGAAAAGCCTACTCCAAACTAGCAAAGCTGCTTCATTTTCCATTCTCTGAGCAAATCACATGCTTAAGCAAACTGCACTGTGTTTTTCAGAGGATGCCTATAAAACTCAAGTCCGAATTGATGATGAACCAGCCTATTTGGACATTCTAGACACTGCTGGACAGGTGAGTAATTTTCCAATGAGAGTCACTCAATCAGAGATAAACTCAAAGATTTTAACCTCAGAGATGTGGGTCACAGTGCTTAAGTTCCCTAGTCAAGCATAAAGGAAGCAGTGGCGGAATAATATAGAGGAATTAACAAAGGGGAAGATTAAAGTGCTGCAGCATAGAAAGGTATAACTTCCAAATCTCATCAGAGGAGACAGACGGGCTCAAATGAACAATAGATAATAAGATGTTTGTTTCTTTTCCTCTTGTATGCAGGAACATCTATCACAATAATGAAATTAATAAATACTATGCTGTTTGTCTTATATTTTTCTCATTCCTCCCTCTCTATATGTATTACAGGAATTTTCTGGTCTACGTGTAGACTAACTATTTTGTTACATTTTGTCTTCTCCCCACATTATATCTAAATATCAAATGCTCACCTGTAAGAAAAATATTTCTATGCCAAAAGTGTTACATATACAGGTTTTCCAGAGAAGCTGTGGCTGTTCCATCCCTGGCAGTGTCCAAGGCCAGGTTGGATGGGGCTTTTGAACAACCTGGGGTAGTGGAAGGCATCCCTGTCCATGGCAAAGGGATTGGAATGAGATGAAATTGAAAGTTCCTTCCAACCCAAATTCTATGACAGCATATCTGTTGTCAGGGAATTAAGCTTCATATGCAGTGACGAAGAGGAAAATGTTAAATACAATAATTTCTTCTACTCAGTTCATTTCCTTTCCACCTCAAGATAATTTTACTATTTAATTAAAGTGCTGCCATTTACTGATCTTTTCCTCAGGTGTGTCTCAGGGTCTCTTTGAAGGCTTTTTTCTTGAGTTTCCATAGTGTGTGTGCACCTCGTGCAAATCAAAGCAACCGAAAAGGAACTTGGACACACTTAAATAAACAGGGAAGAATTTGGGAAGAAAAAGACTGGTAACCTTGTTCTCAGCTTCCTAGAGGTCTGAATGCACCTAAGCTAGGCACTGAAAATGGTGGGGAATGCAGTCTGCTGCCAGAAATTCAGCTATTGTCAGTCATTTCCACATATATGCAATTTTTTCATTATTTAAAAAATTTTTGATCACATGAAAAGGCTAGAACTATACCTCACCCTTAATTTATGGGAGGAGGATATGATTATCAAGGTTGTGAATTTTGTCAGAATAAACAAAACATAGTGGTAAGGAAAGAATAACAGAATAAACAAAATAAAGTGGTAAGGAAAGAAAAATCAGAATAACTCAGTCAAAGAAAGGTGGTGAGCACAATAGTACAAAAAAGCTGGAGTTTTGTCTCTAAGTTATATCTCTATTAGGAAGCAAAAATTCCATATTATTAGATGTTCATGGTATGTAGTGACCAAGTAATGAAATGTTGTGCAGATATTTCATGGAATCACAGAATTTTAAAAGTTGTAAAATATCTTTAAGATCGTTGAGTCCAACCATTAACCCAGCACTTCCAAGGCCACCACTGAACCACGTCTCCAGGTGCCACAATGTGCTTTTTAAATCCCTCAAGGAATGTTGACTCCACCAGTTCCCAAACATCCTGGGCCAGGGCTTAATAATCTTTTCAGGAAAGAATTTTTTCCTCATTTCCAATCTAAACCTCCCCTTTTTTTCTCATCCTTTTCTCTTTGCAGCAAGCAGAGGCGTGTGCAGAAGAACCACACTCAGCAGATTTATCATCCCAGGCCATTTTACAGCCTGGGCATAGCCATTGTACTTCTGCTGAAATGTTGAAATGAATCAACCAAGTTGATTTGATATGAGAAAATCTCTGTTTTAAATTCCCCTGATTGTCATCATTGAAAGACATTTCCAGCATAACTAGGAAGTTCTTCCCACTTTCCCTCCCACGATTTTTCAGGAGCTGTCCATTCTAAGTGTCCTGGATTTAGCTGCTTGTCTTTGTAGATGTCTTTGGATTTGTTGCCTCTCTATCTTCGCTACACAGCTCCAGAATAAATCAAGACCTAATCCAACTCCCATTGAAGTCAGCAGCTGAAATAGGCTCTTTCTTCACAGAGCTCTTAATGGTGCTCTCACTGAAGCTCACACAAATTCTGCTCTGACTTTGGTGACTCAGGGTAAAAATCCAAAGGACCCATTTGTGCTGCTGATGTGTGCCTTGGTGGTGCCTAGTTGTTTTTATTTCCCTTGGTTTTATGTCAAATTGGAGATGGTGTTACAGCTTCTAAATCAGGCAGTGGAAAATGGAAAACTCATTTGTCTGGGTGTCCTCACAGTCATAAATACTTCGTCATCAACTTTGAATAATGACTTTAATCACTTCAGGAGATCAAGGAGCCAAAATTGTGATTCATCCTTATTTGGGAAATACAAGAAATCAATAGTGAAACTGACTGAATTTAATCTATTTTGTTGTTGCGCTGGAGGACATTTCAACAAATATGTTTCTCCTTTCCCTTCTGTACCTATGAACTAATTAAGAATTTCAACACTGACCAAATTAACTACAAATAATTAACACAATTTTTAATAGTCAAATCTAGACTTAAAAACCCACGTGTGATTTCATACCTGCATTGCAAAAAATATCTTCAATACTTTAACTGCTAGATCCAGTTTGATGACTGCAAAACATAAATGGTGCTTCAAAAATACATTTATGTTCTCAATTTTCTGAAGTTAAAAGAAAAAACAACCCAACATTCAAACAATGGGAAAACAAGAAACATTGATTAACTTGCTCATCTAGTTACTGATTTTTCTCATGTGCATGTACACAAACGCTATATCATAGACCAATTGCTCATCTCAGGAAATAAACTGATGTTCACTGGATTCTGGATACATATTTTATACACCATCATCTGTCCTTTGGTGCTCTTCCAATACTGTTTTTCCACTGAAAGCACAACAAGAGGCATTTTCTTAAAGAATGTAAGGGTTGGTGCAAGTAGTTATGCTACACTGAACTCACTACACCTTTTTTTCACCACCCTCTACACCTGCCAGCTGGGCAGCCTGCGTTTGCTCAGCCCATTTAACTTCAGAGAGAACATGTTTGCCTTAGAGAGTTTCAGATCAGAAGAAGGCATTGATGTAGCTCCTGGTAGCTGGATTGTCATAAACAGACCTAACATGAGCTAATCCTACCAAAAAAAGCTTGAAAATATGGTATACTGCAAGGAAATGAACAAAAAAAAATGATGCTGGTATTCTTTTTCAGTGGCTCATCTGAATCTAGAAGAAGCTGTCAGTAAATCCTTTGGTTATTTATACATGATGCCTTTGGGTCTTTAACTAAAAGTATTTTTTTCATCCCAAAACTTTGCATTTTGCACCTACACTTCAATTAAAACAAAAATAATTAAAAAAAAAAGAGAAGCAAATAAAGCCAAACACATTAAATGTGAGATTGAGGTCATATTTATAAAACTGAGGAAGTTTATTTTTTTAGCTTTTAACTCCCAAGGCTAGCTACAATATGGCATGTGGAATATATAGGACAAACTTCATGGAAATCTGAAAATGCAAATTAGTATCCATAAAGATAGCTTGAATTTCCTTTTTCATCAATATGTGACATTTTTTGAGTGACTTTCCCTTGAAATTCATCCATGTCCACTGAGTTTGGAAGTGGTGTTGCTGGAGGTGATTCTGGGATTTCCCTTTTCTTAACTAACGCACCATAAAAATAATGTGCTTTTACATGCATTTAATCCAAATTGATGCAAACTCTTTCATTTCCAGCAAACTTGCAGGTGCAAACAAAAGGACATTCAGCCCTCAAGCACTCTATTCTGCATTCAGCTCCCCTCACAATGATTCTCAGAGAGTGACAACCCCCAACTGCTCAAACCGCGCACAAAAAACCTCCACACGGAGTTATAGAAACCTTCTGTTCGCTCATTTGCGCTTTCTCACCTTCTCTTCTAGCTTAAAAATATGTTGCTACTTCTGGAGCCCAGAAGTATGCTCCTCATGGAGCACACACAGCAGTTATCTCTCCTGCTGTATTTATAGACTGTTGACTGACACAGGAGCTTTTATTCCTGCCACAGCTTTCCCCTGTATGACACATTACCCAATCTCTCCGTGCAGACCTCACGCCGAACACTAAAAGAGCAGCAGAGTTTCCTTCACGGGAAAACAATCTGATCTGACATGTAAAAGAGGCAGAAATTGTTTTCAGATACAAAGCAGGCAAGTATGTGGAAAAATGGGTTTCTGTACCTGTCAGTGAGACAATACATTCCGAGATTATTGCACCAATTTTTGTTTGCTAAAACGTGAGCTTTTTATGATAAACTTAGTGCACCAGTATATTTCCCAGGTGTGAGTCAGAGACGTGAAAAATGGGCCCTAAAATGTGATGGCATGCCATTTCAGGGAGATTTTCCTTTGTCTGGAGTTGTGTGCGCATGAATTCATTTCCAGGCAGACACTTTTCAACCTGACAACAGCAGTGCGCTCTGTACCGAAATCCATCTCTCAAATTGCCAGCAAATCACAGGACATGTTTATCCTGCCAACCTGCAGGACTATGATTCTTGCCCCCTGCTTCAAGCTTTGAAGAGGAACCATATTAGTCCCAAGAGCCCTTCAGATAAACACACTTTCTCAGACTAAACACTATAGTCTGATGATTCACTCAGGCTGTTATCTGAGACCCCTCTGCTTATTATCTAAACATGCTGCTCTAATCCTGAATCAATGGAAGTGAAATCTCAAAGTACACTAGTGCAGCTTATCTCAAGGAAATGTAAAATGCCTTTTTGGCAGCAATTATGTCTTAATGGGCCTCTACAGCATGTTCTTATAAGGAGAAAATAATTTTATTGCACTTTCTGCTAGGTACTGTAGTGCATAAATGAAATCCATTTTATTTTTAAAGCATAGGGATATTGAAGCAAGTAGCAACTATTAGTTGCACAGTGTATTGGGTGAGAAGAGCATTAGTTTTATTTCCTTTGTACGTTGTTCCACAGGCTGTTGAAAACATACTTAGAAAGTGTAAAATCATAACGCTGAAATTTTCCTGGGGTCTTGAGACAAGTTGTTCTGTACTTTCTGGGAAGAGCTAAAATGTCTCCCTTGACCTAGTAGTTTAATTGCCAATGGACAGATTGTGGAGAAACAATTATTTGGCACAGATACAGAGTGGAATAAACAGTTGCAGTAAATCACAGATGAAATTGTGGACCTGACACCAGTTTCCTTCAGATCACTGGCAAAATATTCCTTGACTTCAGTAGGAAAAGATCTAGGCATATGCTGATAAAAATGAGTCTATAACAAAAGGAAGAGCAGGGAACTGGCAGCCAAGATTCCCAACTTCCTTTTTCATCCCTGTCCATGAGTGAATCATGATGCAATAAAGGGTGGATCAGTTTGTATTTCTAGGCCTGCATTTATCTTCCTGTCAAACAGGTGCAATAAAATGTTGCAGGGAACAAGCATTTAGGGCGAGCATCAGCATTTATTGAGTCTGACAATCCCGATTGCCTGCCCATTGCTACCATTCCTCTTCAGCAAAGTCAGAGTTAGTGGTTCCATACTGCAGGTGGTGGAAAACTTTCCAGTGTTTTCTGTTCTTGTCCAACAATTTTTTATTTTTTTTCACTTGAAATGCTTTCCCTCTCACTGCTCTTCATCTTTCTCTACCTTGCAACTTTAAAAACCAGATAAATACAGAGTGATGCTGCTGAAAGATTTTTTTTCTCTTTTTAATAAAATAAGGACGTATAAGAGAAGAAAATATATTATTACAATTTTTGAAAAAGAATTGGAAAATCTTTTATTCTTGTTTCCAAGCCTGTTTTTGTAGTATTTTCCTGTGGGGTTTTGGTTTTGTTGTTGTTGGGGTGGTTTCTGGTTTTTATTATTTTATCGAATTTGACTTTGAGGTAGTTTTCGTTTGTTAGTTGGTTTTGTCTTAGTGTACATTGTATGGAATACACCTATATAAACACATTCCTTATGAGAAAACTTCATCCAGGTCTTCCACAAGATTATGATAATGTAATTTTTTTCTTTTCTCCCATCACTGGAAAATATTCTGCACTTTTTCTTTACACTAGTGAATGGTACTGAAGTACTTTGAAGTTCCAGTAGACACTGCACCTATTCTAAGTGTGTCCTGATTTCTTTATATATATGTGTGACTGTCCTAGATAATCTCACTAGGAATTCTATTTTACAGAGGTTTTCTATCAAAATCTGCTTATTACCAAGCAGCTGTACACAAACCAGGGACACCAGCGAGCAGAAAACTGAATTCTACCTCCATCAGTTTTCACAAAGCTCACATCATAATGATATTTCCAGGACAAAAAAAAATTGGCTTGAATGCTGAAAAAACAAGCACATATTACAGCACCACATGGTGCCCATTTCCCCTGAACAAATGACCAAGAAATGGTTCTTTTTGCAGAGCAGGGCTTTAATACTTCATAGGAGAAGTAGGTTGTCCCCTAAAAACAAGATTTTCAAAATTAAATGTCTTTTATGTAATTCTGAAGCTTTAAATGGCAGTGTCTCCAGACAAAGAGAATAAAATGAAAAAGTTATATAGTGCTATCAGAATCATCTAAGCATTTCACTTGCTAAACCACATAAGAAGGAAAAAGCTGGAAAAAGTTTTCTAAAGATGTAATTTTTATTTCCTGCTAGCAGGAAGGGGAATGGGAAAACCGAAAGCTGAGTAATACCTTTTAAGTTGGAGTTTCAAGAGTTTTGCTCTCAGACCTGGAAGTGAAATTCCCTCCAACCACGCAAACAAAAACTCCTAATAAACAAACAAAAAAACCCAGAAAAGTAAACTTCAGCAAATTTTGACCTCCATTGCTTGTTACCTTTATAATTTGAGAAATGTTATTCCATAAATCCAGATTCTTCAAAGTGGGGATGAGAAACAAAGTAGAAACTCAATAAAATAATTAGTGAAAATATGAAATATTTTCTTGTTTTTTTTTTTTTTTTTTAGCAAGCTATATTTTTGGATATATATTTTTCTCACTTCCATAGACGAAAGCTTGCACAGCTTGCATAGATTTTTGTGCCTGTTTTTTAATTTGTGCCTGTTGGATGAGGAGAATAAATTTTGCTCATGAGTGTTCCATGTCATTATCAGAGCCATGGGATGATGTGAGACAAACCATGCCAGGGAAGAATCTTATCTTTTAATAAGACAAAAACTCAAAAGCTTAGCAGTGGTTGCATTGATTATGTCAGAAATCAGCGTGGTACCTGACTTAGGCCTTGGACAAAGCTAAAAGAGACAGACTCCTCCAACTTTTGGACGTGCAGATGAGCTTTGGCCCTTTGGAGGAAAGTATTGGCATATCTCAGAAGCTACTCAGTGTCTCTCAGGATCATAAAATCATGGAAGGCTTTCAATTGGAAGTGACTGTAAAACCCCTGCCGTGGACAGGGACAGCTTCCACTATCCCAGGTAGCTCCAAGCCCCGTCCAGCCTGGCCTTAGACACTTCCATGGATGGGGCAGCCACAGCTTCTCTGGGCAAGCTGTGTATACTGGATTGACTATATGGTGCTTTTATCCCAAATTGTCTCATTCTGTTTATGTTGAATAATAAGTTTTGCATGTTTAAGAGTGTTCCAGAGAGTGAAGTGGGGGAGACAAGAAGCACACAGTTTGTTTTCAGACACTGCACTCACTCCTCCACATTCCTGCTCCTGGACTGTGTTGGCTGCGGATGGACAGACAGCAGGACAGAGCTCTTCTTTTGCTTTTTAGTGTTAGCTAGCTGAGGCAAAGAAGTTCCCTGGACTGTGTTTTTTTCCCTTTTCTTTGGACCTCTTGAAACTACTCTGGATTGAACACCCAGGAGAGCACCGGCAGCTGCAGCTGTGGCCCACCGGGCCGGGCCTGGCCTGCGACAATTCCAGCACTGAGGGACTGATCAGAGACTGAGTGAGCTGCAACCCAGGGATGGGGTTTTCTCAGTTTGTCATCTCTTTTAGAGTGGCAAGGGGTCTCATTGTTTGATATTGTTTTGGTTTCATTTTTTAATAAACAGGTTTTTTCCACCTTTCTCCAAGGAGGTATTTTTTCCTCCTGGACGCAGTTGGGGGGAGGGGCCAATTGGATCTGCTTTCCCCACCGGAGCTCCTTTGGGGGATTCTTTCCCAAATTTGCTCTAAACCTGGACATTGTGACAGGGCCTTACCCCCCCCACAGGGATGAATTTCTTCCCAATATCCCATCCAACCCTGCCTTCCATCAATTTAAAGCCATTCCTCCTCCTCCTGTCACTCCATGCCCTGTTCCCAAATCCCTCTCCAGTGCTTTTGTAGCCACTCCTGGAAAGTGCTCCAAGGTCTACCTGAATCCTCCACTTTCTCTGTTGGATCTGCTGGTCCAACCAAGATACCCCATGACTTATTTTTTAGAGCTCTGTTTTTGTCCTTATGTGTTTTGGTTTTTGTTTTTGTTTTTTTTTTTTTTTTTTTTTTGCTTTTTTCCTAATGCAATAAAAATTATTCAGAAATATTTTTGCACATGGAAATGAAAAAGCGTGTTGGGAAGTCACAGGGACATGGCAACTCAGTCCTTTCATATCACAAGTTCAATTTGTAAGCAAATACAAAATCCATGCAGGATTGTATCACAGGTATTTTGCATTCACTTTGGTGGTGATTTATGTAGTCCCCAGGGAACACACCCCTCAGATAAACACTGAGCTAAATTTCAGTTGCAGAAATGAGTGCACTATTGATTAAATGTTGCAAAAATCTAAAATAGCCACTCTGCAGATTGCTTGCTTTTTTCCTTTCCCCCCTTTTCAGGTTCTCAGATTAAATTATATCTCTGCTGACGAGCAGGGCACAGGGGAGGGAAAAAACCTGTATGGTGGAATTTTTAAGGTCAGCACACTTGTTAGGGAAGTCATCGTGAGAGAGCATATATGCAAGCCAGGATATAATTTGCAGTCATTTATCAGAGCAATGAGGTGTCTGACTCCACAGCCTCCTGGTTTACTTCTGCAAGGCTGCACAAGGCCTCTCTGGGGATGGTGGCAAGCCTGTGATGACCACAGAAGCTGACAAGAACATGTCTGAATCCCTGCAAAGCCCTTGCTTGCAGCTGCAGGCATTGCCTCTTCACTAGTGGGTTGTTGTCCTTTTTTATTTTCTTTTAATCTCCGCTGCTCACTAAAATGTAATTACCAAGGTATTAATTTTTCCCTTTAACCATTTATGATGCATTTGTGATAAAAGGTGAAAACTGGCTCTTTTTTGCATATCAATGAGAATGGGGGAGAAGTATTATGTGGTGCATGATAAACGAAATGCATATGGGGGTTTTAGAGGTAGTTAACAATGAAGATTGCTTCAGTGCCTGCATTTAGAAGAAAATTGCTAAGGTGTTTATCCCTCAGAGAGAGACCATTAGCATGAATATGAAAGAAAAAGTCAGTTTTCTGAGTTAGGGAGTGTAGCACTGAGGAATTTTTACTGGCATTGTGGAGAATTGATACGGTGATTTCATCCATATTTAGGGGTGAATAAAAAGTAGATATCATCTCCCACGCAGGTGATGGACTGCATCGTTTCATTATTGCACATGACAAACCATCTTGGGAAGAGCAGGATTAATAAAGTTAACAAAAGCACAGTTGCAGAAAACTGGCAAATATATTATCACGTGGAAGCAGGAGGGCAATTAGCATGGGAACACTTGGAATCTTAGTGAAAAGAAGCTGTATCTAGAGGGAGAGTGTGCAGGTTATTTACTATTTCCTCAGTAAGAAAGAATGGTCACTCAGTGATGCTATATTTTGTAGTCCTGAGTTATTTTGTTGGAAGTTGCTCAAATCTGTCGTTTTCTCTGCCTTATTTATTTCCCTTTACTTACTTTTTTTCCCACCAGGCTGGTGTGGCTCAATCTTTTTGCATAAGTCATGGTTCAAGGCAGGTGAATACAGAATAGTGAGTGCATATAAAGTGCTCTGCAGTTGGGGAAGGGGCAGTGAAATTGTCACCCATCAGTGCTCAGGATGCAAAGGAATACTGACACCTGTTTTTCACAAGGCTTAGTCCTGCACAGTCTGTGACTGAGAGCAGTGCCAGATAGCACAGGAAGCAGCATCACAGCTGAAAAGGGAAGGGGAACCTGAATCTATAAGCCCACTTGTGGGAAACAACATGGTTTCACTGATGGTGAAAATAGATCGTGTCTAACAATGATTTAAAGTCAATAAAAAAATAACGTCACAAATCCATTATTTTCAGACAGGGTGAAAGCTTAACATACCAGTTCAGAGCCTCAGACTCATTTGGATGAAGATGAGAGCAATGTCATCATGAATTACCCTGACTGAGCAATCCATATTAAGAAACTGCTATCTTTATTTTTAATTAATTTCTCTTTACATTCAGAACATTAGTTGTGCATAAAGTCTCTTCTGTATTCAGAGATAAGCGATGTATTAACCAGTGGGAAGGAATCCATCTCTTTCCATGAGAATACATTAGTTTTTAGAAAGAATCCTGAACTGAGGTATAATGCAGCATCATCTCTTTTCTGGGACTGAAGATCCATTTCTGTAGTAAGCAGGTTTCTGTTGAAGAACACAAGTATAGGGGAAATCAGGAGGGGAAAATAATTTTAGAAAGTTTTCAGCCAAATTTTGTGAAAATCATGAATGCAAATCTATGCTTGAATTTCATAATCAGTGCATGCCTAATTGTGTTTCTTAAGTTGCTGATCATCCATTCAGTTGACTACTCAGCTTGGACAATCTTCTTGCCCATAGACAAGGTCTTGAGGTGCTGTCAATCGCTCTGCCCAGGTGAGTTTACCTGGAAAACCCCTAAGAATCAGCAGCTAAAATAAAATGCTGCTATTTGTCACAGAAATGGATATCATACCTGTGTCTTCCAGAAGGAACACCTGTCATGAATACTCTTCTTCTTCTGTTTACCTTTCCAGGTAAATAAATCATCTTAAACAGGGAGTTGCCAGTTGTCTTCTAAACTACAGACTAATTTCAGAGCCAGTCTGAGCTTCATCCATTCCCAGAGCTAAGAAAAGACTACTGATTTTGTCCAAAGTGGTGTTTGTAATATTGCCCTGGAAGGCAGTCAGATAAAGCTCAGAAAGTCATTAGTCTTCAGAGAGTTTGGACTGAATCTTTTTTATCTTCATACTTCTCCCACCATCAGTGATGTGCATTTCGTCCCCAGTACAAATTCACAGAAGAAAAGGAATATTGCTGTTTTACAACAGAAGCAAGGATTCTTTCCTGTAATTACAAG
The DNA here is from genome assembly GCF_047830755.1 of Zonotrichia albicollis. NCBI lineage: Eukaryota > Metazoa > Chordata > Aves > Passeriformes > Passerellidae > Zonotrichia > Zonotrichia albicollis. Next base: position 10,477,636 of record NC_133860.1, read on the forward strand.
GCGTGAGACACTGACTGATCATTAATCAAGGGACTGATTATTATAATAATCCACTGCAAGCTCATGGTCTAATTCTCATTTATACTAATCCCACTTTGAACTGCTCCTGAATCATTACTAGAATGGGCCAAAGGGGTTGTGAGAGATGGGTTTGATGCTCAACCAGAGCAGTGTAGAGAATTGAAGAGGAAAAGAATCCATCTCTGCTCTCCCGTGTTTAAGCCAGAGCCCGTGCATTTTCTTTGGTCTGTCTCTGAGCTGTTACTCAGCTCCCTTCCTTCCTTCCTCCCATGATGTGGCAGATGGTTTGGGCTGGCACAGGTTGCTGAGTACCACCTGCTGCAAATTTTTCGCTCTCTTTTTCCGTGTAACTCCTTTTGCTGTTGTTGTTGTTGTTATTGTCATTTGCAAAGGGTGGCTGGAAATAAGACGGAGGCAAGAAGAAAGTGTGAAGTGATGTTGATAATGTTCTGTGCTTTCTTGTTTTTCTGCTGTGTCATTGCCGGGGACCTGTAGCTGGTGCAGGCAGGGCTCCTGCAAGGAAAAGCAGCAGGTTGGGAACTTTGGCTTCTGTGGTGGAAAAAGTGCACCTTTATTATCTCATAATGTTACCCAACTGTCCTGGTTTAGGGCAAATTTGTTAAAGAATCTGCAAAGGAGGGCCCCTCCAGAAACCGAAACCCCCACGGCCCCTCCCCGAACCGGTTCGGGAAAAAATTCCTTGGAGAGAGGTGGAAAGAACCTGTTTATTTGGCAGACACAGCACCCCCCAGCACACAAAATGAACAATATCAGATGACACCGCTCTGAGAAAGATGACAATATCAGAAAGTCTGTTTCGGGGGTGGTTGCTCTGTTCTCAGTCCCTCCGGCACTGGGCCAGCCGCTGCAGCCGAACCTTCGGTGTTCCTGGGTCCCAGTCCGGAGCAGGTTCGAGATGGTCACAGAAACAGGAGAGGAGAAACAGTTCGGGAAGGAATGTGGACTGTTAGCTAGAACTAGCTAATAAGCAGAGGCAGAAAGCAGAGCAGAAGCAAGAGCAGAAAAAGGGAGCAAGCAAAAACAGCAAGCTGAAGCAAGAAGAGAAAAAACAGCCCTATGTATTGCTCGTCTCTGTGTCCCTGATAAGAGAAACCCAAACAAAACTTTCACTCTTCAGAGCCGGTCTTAAAGGCACAGAACAGATGAATGGGGATACAAGCATCATAATGTCACCCCAGGACACCAACACATGCTGAGGAGCAGCATTTCCCACTGCTGAGCGTTGTGAAGGAAAAAATCCTCTATTGGCTTTAGGCATTAGATGCTACATTATCTTGATCTTTTCACTCCACTGGAAACGAAACAGCCTTGCAGAAGCTAAATGAAAAGTCTAAAACGGAGAGGAGGAGTAGCCTTATCATTCAAATGCATGGAGGATATGACTGGGCAGGGCCTGGCTGAAATTGTGGACATCAGAGGCAGGGCTCTCCATTTGGTCTCTGTCAAGGCAGTCAGAGAGGCACAAAAGAAAAGCACCCCTGGCAACTTAAACACTTCCCTGAGGATGGGCTGAGTTACTCTCTGGAGTCAATCATATCTCTTTAATGACTATAGAGAGAGGGAGTTGAAAATTAAATAAAGAGATGATTCTAAATTTGGAATACCTGACTACCTCTTCAGGAGGCAGAAACCACACTTAATAAAGTCTTTTGCATCTAGATTAATACTGGTATTATAATGTTTATACGATATCATATCCAGCTAACTTCTTACCTGGATATTTTCTTATTTGAAATGTAACTGCTGCAGGTTTCTTGCGGCTTGCTATTGCAGGTAAGTTTTTAAAGAAATATTTGTTTTTCCCTTCCTCTGCTCACAAAAAAACACACTAAAAAAGTCCATGAAAACCAGATAATTATCACAGCACTTCTCACCAGTGTGCTTTCATTAGGTAAATCTATTTCAAGAGGTAAAAGAAAAGCGCACTTTATGACAAGCAGTGCCAGGTGGATGATATGTAATCCTGACAAAGTCAACTGTGGTGCTTATGTGTGTAAGAGAACTTACTTACAGAGAGATATGGAAGGTTTGCATTTTGGCTTTAAAAAAGATTTGCTGTTAAAAAGTAATATTGTACCATAACGGCAGGAAATATTTCTGGAGACCACAGAAATTTTCAACTTACTTTTAATAGGAAAATTTTGAGTGAACAATGAAGTTTCACATATTTTTATTGTTTTAAGTTTTTCTTCTCTCAGTATTTGAAGATTTTTCCCCTTCTCCTGTCTCCTTTTTGTATTTTGCCATAGATGAATAATATCCTGCCTGTTTGCAAGAATATATCCCACCCCTCAAGTGTTCACTATAAATATGAAAAAAACCCAGTTTATAATAAGAATGACCCCTGTGGTAATCAGGGAGACAGTTTTGATTAAGAACATCTGTTAGCATATTCCTGGTTCTAAAGTCAAGCAGAACACAAGACAAGAAGATATAGAAAGTGACATTCTTCAAACTGTGAGGCTGGCCTCCCTGGGGAGGCTCTGACCTCTTCCAGAGATACAAGCCAAGATCATAAAAAAAAAACAGAACAGACATCAAAATGTGTGGAGTGTGTGTGTAGTTTGAAAAACATGACACTTTTGCTTCGGAGGTGCCGCATCTCTAAATTTCTAAGCACCACCCTTGTGAGGAGTGTGGGGAAGGACTGCACTTGCAAGCTGTGTTTACTGCTCAAACACATCACCACACAATGAAAAAAGAGGGGCAGGAATGGTGACCCTCTGCTCATTGCCTTGTCCATTTTTTTTTTGTTGCTGTTGTTCTTCTTCTTTTATCCTTTTTGGGGCTGGCAAGGCCATCTCTTAGCTATGGGCAACACGGGGATCTGGGAGAAATGGCTTCACTTTAGAGCTCTGCTGGGGTAAAGTGGTGATGTGGGAGATGCTGCCTCTAAACAACTTCTGTTCTGAGCTGCATAAAAGCTTTTCTAACCCAGCACTCATTCTCCAGCATCGTTCAGGAGGAAATACTTAGGAAACAGCAAAGAATAAACTGGCTTTGTGTGAACTTTATATACATCATTCCAGACTCTTTTAGACACTGAGGCAGGGCTGTCCTGAGCTGAACATGAGACCCAGACTAATGTTTGGTGATAATACATAGACCAACCTTTCCTAAGGATCTGGGTATCTAAGTATAGTGTGACTTTACTGCTCAATGACTTTGTTTCCTCTTCTGGACACATTAAGATACTGATCTTATTTGGAAAAGATTCTGATTTCTAATGAAAAAAACCCCAACATATAAGTTCTATTTACATTTCCATGATAACAGTATGAATTTTAAAATTAATAAAAAATACTGCTTTCCATGAAAAAATTTCTCTTGCTCATTACGAAATGTGAGATAAAAGAGTATCAATCAAGATGAAGGAGAGAAAACAGAGGTTAGGCATATTCTTTTTGCTAAGTTCTTGCTTAAAAGCTGCTGGAAAAAGCAAGACTATACAGGACGACAAAATGTGGAAATAGGAACGCTCTCCCAAGTGTAGGTATGGAAGTATTTCTTCAGTGTGAATGGATTGGATTATAAAAGAAAAAGTGTTGGTAGAATTGAGACTTTTTAAAGATTAAAAGGCAATGGGATAGGTTTTTACAGGTACACTGGCAATTGCACATAGGTCAGGAGAAATGTGGGGTTGCCTCTGGAAAAAGTGAGTGTCCTAATGATGAGGGAAAATGTACAAATGCACTCAAGGCTTCCTCTCTCCCCATCTTCAGGAACAAGCTCTGCTCTTATGCCTCCCAGGAGAGTTAGAGGAAGAGGGATTAGAGGGGGATAAATTAGGGAGAAGGGAACCAAGGTGGGTGTAGGCATGGATCCATGCTTGGATAAGACATATCCAAGCACGTTGAGGAAGCTGATCAACATCATTGTGAGTCTGTTCTGACACCTGTGAAAAATCATGTCAAATGCCTGATCACTGAAGAAAGGCAAATGTGACATCTCTCTAGGAGCAACCTAACCATCAAGAGACTTTCCTGTCAGCATTCTTCAACAACAGGTAGAAATATATAGTCTTATGAGGATTAGTGGATTTAATTTTTTTCTGCATTCAATTATACTGGAAAAAGAAAAGGAAAAAGTTATGCTCCTTTCTTTCAACTTTTAGAAAAATTTGTTTTGTTTCTGTCCAAACTTGATGCTTGTTCTCAAGTATCACATCTCCTAAGAATAATGATGATTTGGTTTCAAAAGAGTTTTTACCACACTTTTCAGTTAAGCCTTAGTCATAATACACAGGAGAGTATTCAAGATTGATGTCAAGCTGCAAAGTGCTGTAAGCATGACAAATCTTCACTTTAATTTTCAGAATTGATTTCCTTTTGAGGGGGTGTGATTTCCTTCTGTCTTTACCCCTTGGCATTTAATGACTTGGGAATGTTTTGTATTTTCCCTTTATTGAGTAGAAATTTGTATCCAGTACTATTCCTGACTGATTTTTAAGAGGTCCTTTTTACAGCAGGAAAAAATTAAAGAAGATTTTAGTGTGACAGATGCACAGCCTCTTTTATAGGGGATAAAATATAATAATAAAACTACTTAAAAATCTGTAAAACCTTGGGTTTTGTCTCTACATCTGAACATTCACAAAATCCAGGTCAACTTGAGTTTCAGTTCTGTTTGCTGTAGATAAACATGAAAAAAGTCGAATCTGAAGTAAGACTTGAACTTAAAAATTAACAAAGAGATGTAATTTCTTCTTATTCCTTTGTCCTTTTTGTATAATATGCATACAGATTTGCAAAGATTTTAGTGTATTTATTAATAAATAAATTTATTCTTTCTCTTAGTATATATTATTATGTTGAAATTCCTAGTGAAGAGGTAAAAAAAAAACAAAACACTTCTTTTGAAATAAAAAACCAGGCTCATTCATGTTTGATCTTGGAGTCCTTGACTTTGTACTGAGCAATTGTACCAAGGGAAAAAAGCTGAGAAATGAATGTCAACATCAAAAAATTGCAATGGAAATTACTAGCTGAGTTAACAACAGAAAGCCAATTCTATGTCCTCATCCAGTTTGCACAGAATATTTAATGCCTCTGAAAATGGATCATTTCAAAAATGACACTAAAGTATTTTGCCTGTTTAGTCTAATTTATCAGCGGTAATAACGTGTCATAATAAAAAATTGCATAGGTAAACTCATTCTTATCCTGAAAGTTTTAACTGTGCCCTGGCATGAACCAGAATGTGTAGGTAGATGATTCTGACTCAAAAGTGTCAGTCCTAAATGCTGAGAACTTTGTCCCTTTGGAATGATTCCGTGTGTGAAATTAGGAATCCAGGGCCTCCTGTCAGTCAGGGAAAGCCATTAAGCATCCCTGGGGAGTGATCCTGGGAGTACTCGTGCTCCAGAACATCACTTACTGTGAGCAACTTAAACAGGGATGTGTGACCTAATTCCTTCTTGGTTTGCCATAAATGGCTATAAATGAGTGTACAAAGCTCTGAGCACTTCCTAGAGGTGGATCACCTCACTTAAACAGAGCTCATTCTTTGTAAAAGGTTGTGCAGGGCTGTCATGCAGTGGTACAGTAGTTGATTTATGGAATTTCTAACTCAAGGAGACAGGTCATCTGGGCTGGGCGTTGGGTTCCACATGAAAGCATGTACTTTTAGCTATCAGCTCCACTCAGTTGTACAAACCCTCTAAAAATAAATATTAGTTGCAAAAAATGGCTAATCAGATAACTAATGGTATAACTATTTTCCAGCATTAAAAGCGGCCTGTAATCCATTAATGGCATTGAATTGTTTACCATCTTTTACAAGGACAGCTTAGACAGTGGACTGCAGCTGCATCACCAGCTACATTCAAAAACCTAATCCACAAATTTAACTTCTCTGGAGGGTTCCATTGTCTGCTCAGCCTGAAGGAATCTGGACTAGTTCTGTTCCTCCTATAAAGGAGACCACCCTCCTAAAAATGGTGTAGAAGAGTTCTAAGGTGTAGCTATGATATTTTCTGAAACACTTTTTCCTTAAGATTTTTTCTCCTGAGAAGCTGGAGGCCTCAGGAACAAAATGTAAACAATGGTTATCTGCTGCTGTGGAATGCACAAGGTGCATCTGTGATTGGTCTCATGTGGTTGTTTGTAATTAATGGCCAATCACAGTCAGCTGGCTCGGACTCACTGTCTGAGACTCAAATCTTTGTTATCATTCTCTCTTTTTCTATTCTTAGCTAGCTTTCTGATGAAATCCTTTCTTCTATTCGTTTTAGTATAGTTTTTATATAATATGTATCATAAAATAATAAATCAAGCCTTCTGAAACATGGAGTCAGATCCTCGTTTCTTCCCTCTTCCTCAGACCCCGGTGAACGCTGTCACACTAAGGGACTGATGCAAAGAGGAGAAAATCAGGGTCACATGGGATGGGGGCTGCAGTGAGATCTTTGTTCTGGTGTGAAAGCCTGGGGTCTGAGGGCAGATAATGGATTTAATGACTGTGTTTAATTATTAGCACTCCCTTCTCTCAACATGGAGGCTTTGAATGTTATGCATAGTTTTTTATTGCGTCATTTATTAATCCAGTAGCTATCTAATGTAGATGTCTGGAAGAGACCTGGGAACAGAGACACAGCTCTGTTCAGTGTCTTGTCCAAACCATAGAGTGTGGAATCCTTTCTGTTTGATATCTTCAGTGTTCAGCTGCCCCACTGCTTGCATATCCGCTTTCCAGAGGATAGGGTACGTTATGACCTGACCTACTCTGTCTTGTAGCTTTGTAGTTAATAAACACTCCTGGGGTTCTATGGGGTGATAATTCAGAGATTTTCAAATTCTGAGTAAGTCTCAAAGCAGAATCCTACCCTTAAATTGCCTATTAGTCTGCCATTTTGAAGCTTAGTTGGATGAACTTATTCCTGCAGCAGGTGGAATGTTTTGGATGATATATAAAGCCCTTGGGTAAAAGATACATCATAAATAAATGATAATGGTCAACATGAAAGTCTATTCACAGCAAGTATTGTCAATCAACATGAGCAAGTATTGAGAGAGATTTAAGGTTGAGACTTTTAAAAGAGCATAAGAAACCTATTTCCCTTCAATTTTCAGCAAAGGCTGAGGATATATATATGTAAACTAAACTGTTTTAAAAAATCCTAAATTCTCAATAGAGTAAAAAATACAGGATTTTATGCTGCATGCTGCTGCTCATAGAAATGGTCCAATGTTGATATGTGCATTCCTTTTTTATCAGACCTTCCTGCATCTTAATATCTCTGGAGAACTGATTCTGTCAGGAGGATTCTGATCCTGACCGACTGTTGCCATGGTATTGGGTTATTCTGGGCTGTGATCAAGAAAAACAAACAAACTTGAGAAAGATACTGTCTTTAAAACATATTCTCAAGCAACAGTGCCTAAGATGAGTTTTTGAAAACTAAATCTTGATTTTTTGTACAATGTGGCAGTAATTAAAAGCTTCTGAAAAAAACCATACCAGTAACAAGAAGCACTGCTGTGACAATAAACATAAAATGATAAAAATGCAGGAGGAGGAAATGGGGCCAATTCTTGCACTGTTTAAAATTGTTCATTCTCATTTAATGACATTACCACACACTGAAGTGAAACCTCCGTCTTTTCTGAGACCCTTTAAAAAAGTAGAACTTTTTACAGATCGGATCCCTGTTGTCTTTTTGATGTTACTGAGCTTTTGAATTGAGTGCATAATAAGGAATTTGTACCTGTTTCCAATTCCTAGGTAGTAATATAGTTTCTTCTACACCCGTTAATATTCATTCTGTGGCAAGTCACCTGTTTGTACTGGCAGCACTGAAGAAATTTCTGATAATACATGAAATAGTATTTTCTGTATGCAGGCACTTGCATAATAAGTTCATATTTTTAGAGGACAGAGCTCCTTTGATGGGAAGAGAAAAAGTCCTAAGAGAAATCCTTATTATTGGGGTTGATGAACCCGGAAGGATGCACAAATTCCAGCAAGGAGTGTTTACAAGGGTAATACAAGCAATATGAATTTATGTAGGGAACCGGGGAAGTTTTCTGCAAGTTTGTTATTTACAGATGGATAATTTTGTTTGCCAAATTACTGAGCGTGTTCTTCCTGCTCTGCAGGCAGAATTCACAGCCATGAGGGACCAGTACATGCGAGGTGGAGAAGGCTTCATTATCTGCTATTCCATCACAGACCGCCAATCCTTTCAGGAGGCAGCTGAGTTTAAGGAGCTCATTTATCGTGTCCGGCACACCTACGACATCCCCGTGGTGCTGGTGGGAAACAAAATAGACCTCGAGGAGTTCAGACAGGTAAGAGGCTTCTCTGCTGGTTCTGGCTTGGCTTTGCTTGGCTGCCTCAGGGGTTTCTGCAGCATATGTTGTGCAGGGCTACTGAGAATTATCAGTGCAAGAAGAGGTTTAATCAGAGAGCAACAAATTTGTAATGAATTAAAGTCTTTGTGGTGTCTTTCATTCATATATTGGGTAACTTGAAGCAGCCTTGGCAAATCAAATCTAAATTTTCTGGTTTTACTCGAAAAACTTTGAGTACCATTGTCAAAAGATTTATATATATTCCATGAATATATATATATGAATATGTTGAATATAACATAGAAAGAAGTTCAACCAGGACCTTTGTAAAAAAATACCTTTGGTTTCTTTGACATTGTCAGCCGTTAAACAGAGGTTTGTTTTTTTCCCCAAACATAATAGATTTGATTAAATGTTTTTCAACCTCAGATTGAAAAAAAAAAAAGTTAAAAAAAAGAAATATATGAGAGACCACATTTGCCTGAAGACCCAGTGACTGTGCCAGCAGAGTGTTCAGCTAAAAAGGGGACATGCAAGACTTGAATTCACTTTGATTCTTTTACAAGATTTCAGCTACCACCACCTAAAGAGCAACCGAATTTTTTCAACTACAAGGTCAATGACTGTGGCTCTCTCAATGTCTTTAATAATCTTTGCTTACTTTTTTCTTTTTGCTTCCTCTTTATTGCTTCTTCTTTCTTTCTACTTCTTCTTAATTGTTTTTGCTGGTGAGCTAGACAGAGATCACATTAGAATGGCTTGGTGTACTGAACAGAAAATATCTATGACTAGAACTGCTTTAAAATATCTGACTTCTGTGCAGGCATATGTAGCACTTAAATAAAATGGTGTTCTTTTGGTTCATTAGCATCTGTGCTCACCAATCCTGTCTGCTCTTTTCCACTTATCCTGTCACTCTTCTCCCCATTTGGTTGTCTTCTTATTGTACCTGAAGAAAATCCAAGACAACAGTGAGCTTGAAATTAGTCTTAAAGATCTGATTATGTACATTTAAAACATCACATGTGTTTTCCAGATCATTGGCTTCCTCCCCAAATCAGGCTGTGACAAATCCCTGGTGGTGACAATCCAGCTGCAGTTTAACAGGGGCTACAAACACGGATGCCAGAACAGAAGGGGAGGGATGAGGTTTTGGAGAAGGATGTGGATTTAGTTGTTTCCTGAGAGAACTGGACATTCACTTGACCCCAAAGCAGGATATAACTGATTATCAACAGCTACCCCTAGATGAGGTTTCAGCAGTGCTCTATCTCCTAATTGGTATGAAGACTCTTGCATCAATCTTTGGCACTATCTCTTTCTGATGTCAACTTTTGTTGAACTTTTATATTTTAATCTCTGTCAGCACATATAAAAATATATGCTGCATTTAAATACTTTTACATGGTCCTTTGTGATCTTGTCTGGTCTCACAAACAGGAAAATTACTGCTCATGAATGTCTGGATTGGATTTCACCTGCAGCATTTTACCTAAAGGGGCATGGGGGGCTTTTGGGCATAATATTGTAAACTAAGCCTGTGAGATGTGATAAACACACTAAAAAGTGTTCTATGAAGTCACCACTGATGATCCTGCCTGAATATGTGAACAAGGAAAATTCAAATTGTGGCCCTAAATTTTTAAAAGTTTTCAATGAAACAGAATTTAGGCCTTCAGAATGTTTTCCTCCACAAGCCCTCTACTAATGCCAACACATTTGGCAGTGTCAGAAGGGTTTTCTCAAATACAGCAATCCAGACTTTGACACTTAGTAAGGTAGTGTAAAGCAGATATCTTCCTTTAAAAAAAACCTTTGAATATGACTATGTGTTCATTAGCAAGTATTATGAACCAACAGTAGAGAAAAGCAACTTTTTATGGAGTCCATATTTTTATTTTTGTGTATTATTTTGAAATTTTGACTGTCTCTACTCCATGGCCGTTGTCTGCATATTTAGTTGGTGCTGAGGTGTATAAGTCGTGCTCCTAGAATGTATCTTCACTTTAATTTCATCCATTTCAGATTTCACTCCACAGTTCAAAGCAAATCCTGGTTAAGTGTGGGTGAAGAGCAGATACTGCCCTGAGAACCTTCCTGACCTAAACTGTGTGGGATGACACTTCTGTGCCCGGCTTTAAGCACATATTAATGCTTTCCAGTGTTTCATTATTTCAGAACTGGGAGATGAGGCTGTGCTCTATGTTTAACAAATACTGAAATAAGTTTTATCTGTGCTCCCTGGTAAGGTTAAGCTATATCTAAGGAACTGGACAAGCTCTGGGAAGGCAGATTGAAAGGGTTCTCTTCAAGGTCGTGCACTGTGGTTACAGCTTCATTAAAAGCATTTGGATGGTGGAGAGTGACAGCCAGCTAACTCTGGAGTGACAGGCAGCAATGAGCTGGTGATGTAGGGCATTAACATATCAATGAACAAACAGGGAGGTACACAAGCACATCAAATTCAAAGAGCTGAAAAATAGTAGGTGTCAGAATGCAATCAGCCAGGTTGGAATTTGACCAGGGCACCAGGGATAATATTATTGCTTTGTTTAATGACATTTTTCTTCTACGAGTTTCATTAAAACAACTGTATTGTTATTAATGTTATTTCAGGACATAACACTGAGTTCAACATTCGTGAGCATCATTTGCATTTAATGACAATTCTGCAACAATTAGATGGGCTGTAGTGGCTTGGCCAGACAGAGCTGTTGTCTGAAATGTGAATCCCTACACAGTACAGTTAATGATGTATGCTGCTTTCTTCAAATCTATCAACAAGAGTACTAGAAAAAATTATTCTGCAATTAAAATTGTGATTTAAGAGAAACACTGCTGAAAACCAAAACCCAATGAGTTTATTATTTTTAAATTATATTTTCATTTTATGATGGCTTCAGTGAAATTATAGTTTTTATCTGTGCATGTGATGTCTAACGTTCTGTGCTTCTTCTTAAAGCAAGTTTTGGTTATATTCACCAGCCCAAAGAATAAACACTTTCAATTTTCTCTGAACAAGATGGGAAAAATGGGAAAAATTGTGCAAAAACTAGATAGAAAAGAGAGTAAATCATTATCTTGATGTTTATGTGGTGACAACATGCCCTCCATCCCCCTCCAAACAGGCATGAATTTTTTAGGCATTCACAGAATCATGGAATGGTTTGTGTTGGAAGTGACTTCAAAGCTCATGTCATCCCAAGCCCTCTGCCATGGCTGAGAGCACCTTTCACCAGACCAGGTTGGTCCAAGTCCCATCCAACCTGGTATGGAACATTTATCCATGTCCATTCCCTGATTTTTCAGCCATTGCTCAAAGAAACACTTAATTATTATATGCATTCTATTCCATAGCTATTTGATAGAAAAATACAGAACTAAATTATTAGGTAACATTTTAATTTCAGTGTTTTCAAACAGCAAAGTCATTAGATCAGTAAATGTATGCTTGTATGTCTTTAATTATCATCAGGTTTCCAGAAACATGTAGGACCAGCTGTTCAAAAATGCTGATACTTTCACTTTAGATAATGATGATACTTTCACCTTGTCTCTTTACTCCAGATGAACACCTGATTCACACTGTTTAAAACATGTGTAACAGAGAAGTATCTAATTAGAACATATTCATCTTTAAAAAATACATTAAAGCTATTCAAGCCCATGCCATACTAACGTTAATTTGCAGCCATACTAACGTTAATTTGCAGATTTATATAAAAAATTAATAGTTAGGACCAGTGGCATTACTGAAATGTTGTTTAGAAAATATACAAAAATGTTAACCTACTAATCACTCCAAAATATTAATTATATTGAGAAATTTAGAGGGGAACTAACTACTCCAGATCCTTTTAATAATGTACTGTAAGTCTGAGCTGAAAAACATTATTTCTATAAGCTGTTTTGAACTCTTAATGTAGATGTTAAAGCCCCTGTGGAAATTCTAGCCATGAAGAAATATCACAGCCTTCATGGAGCAGTTTTTCCTAGATTTGGTTTTTTTTTGACCCCAGAGGAATTGGCTGTGGGCTCAGTTGAGTCCATGGATAATATGCTGATGTCCATTTTCTCTGAAGTTAGGAGGGCAGCTCATGTTTCTTCCAGCTCCTGGCCTCTCTGGGAAGCCTGTCATCAAAGCTATTAGTTTTTCCAGTATGGTTTTTCTCCTGAAAAGAATTATGCAGTTGTTTACCTTTCCACCCATAAGTTGTCCTACTGGTTTCAAGCAAAACTCTGAGAGCAACAGTGCCTTTGAAAGCATTTCCCTCTACAACCCCCTCCTTTAGTAGGAAATAAAAAATCAACATGAGATCTGCCTTTTCCATCCAGAAGTGTAGTGGTGGAACAAGGGGAGTGTGTTCAAAGTGAAAAAGAGTAGGTTTAGATCAGATGTTAGGGGGAAATTCTTCCCTGTGAGCGTGGTGAGGTCCTGGCACAGGTTGTCCCATCCTTGGGAGTATTTAGGGCCAGGCTGGACATGGCTTGGAGCACCCTGGAGCACTGGAAGGTGTCCGTGCCCAATGGGAAATGGGAAAATGGGGGTCTTTAATGTCCCCTCCAACCCAAACCATTCTGTGGTTTTGTGATTCTATGATTTAACAGAGAGCAATGTATTACTTGGAGTGCAAATGTATTACAGAGCTTTCATTGTAATCTTTCCCCCGAAGTTTTATTATACCAGAAGTTAATTTTTAAACCAGGATTACAGTGAGTTTTTGTGATCAGAACCAGCTGAATATTCTCACTTCAATGAGATTTTACTCTGTATTTTGCTCAAGACAGGGCGACTGGTTATCAGACAGTGTGAATGTCAACTTTTAGGTTTTCATTTTGACAGTTGCTCTATTTTCACGCTTCTCAAACCTTGAAATATCATTTGAGTCTGAGACAGACAAAAGTTTTTGTTTTGTTTTGTTTTGCTTTGCTTTGTTTTTGTTTAGCTTTATTTTCTTAAAAATTTGTTTTGGTTTGGTTTCTTCTGCGTGACTAACTTTTTGGTATATATATCAAAAAATTGTCAGTTTGTACCTTCTGGTGCCTGGTTGAGACACCGAAAATACTTCAAGTATATGATATTATATTTTCCTTTTATTTTTATTTTTCAGTGCATGACTATGAAACACTGTTTACTAGATGCTCCCTTACTCATATTATGAATCATGAATCTGTAGTATTACGAATTTCTTACCTTAGCATCAGGCTGAATTCTCTTTCTTTTGGGATTAAAACTCCTTCGAAATTTGTAACTGTACTTTATCACCAACAGTTCCACTTTCTCTTGAAAATATTAAGTGTAAGGTAGGTAGAAGTGTCTGTACTGAGGAAAGATTCTTGTTTCCCATTATTCAGACCAATGTCCTACACAAAGAATGAATGGTTTCAATTTTCCTTCTGAACTTGAACTGCAAGTCAAGGAAAATTAATTTTTTGCTGCTTATTAACAATGAATAGTATACATTTGAGTTAATTACAGACATTGTAAATTGTGAGATTAAATGACTTGGCTAGACTCTCTATAAAATCCATGTAGAAAACCAGGATTTATCACATATCATAGAAGTGTCCCATAAAATGAGATGTATCTGCCTGGGAAGAAGTCTGTCTTGCTGCTGACAGCAGAGGGAGGCTCAGACAGCCATCTTCTTTGCCTTTTTGTGGTGGTGTTTCAGTGAGATGAAAACTTATAAAATTCTTTCTGACACATTTTCAGTTCAGAATCCAAACCTACTGATTCATTCTGTTATTGCTGCTGCTAACTACAGACTGTACTTCTGAACCATACACTCATTTTTTCTTTGATTTTTGAATAAACAAAATCCTAGACAACAACTACAAAACCATAATGGAAGTTTAGCACCTGAGGAGAATATCCCTGGAGGGATTTAAAACCTCTGTGGATGTGGCACTTAGGACATGGGGCAGCGGTGGCCTTGGCAGGGATGGGGGAATGGTTGGATCAATGGCCTTAGAGGGCTTTTCCAGCCTCAGTGATTCTAGGGATCTCTTTATTTGAAATTTTTATTGCATTTTTAATTCATTCTTTCATCCATTTTTATTCCATTTGATCGTTCACTTCCCATGGATATTCATGTAATTCCATTTTCCATCAGTGTCTGATGAAAATCCATTGCATTTGTAAGGAGCTGCCATCATCAGTTACATGCACTTGCCTACATATTTCTTTCTCACATGATATCACATCATATTCTTTGTTTGAGCTTCAAAGTCTGTACAATATAAGCAATTTTTTCTGTTTTGATGGAGCTATGACAGTTGTCTGAATATTTGGAATTAAAACTACTGAAGTTGTCATGGTGTTTTATAATCCTAGAAAACTGTCAGACCTTTGAATAATCACTTTCTTGCATTATCAAAATGCCTATCTGGATTCTGTAAAGTTCTTCTATGACTCTAAATTCTATTTACTTTTAATTGGTTTTGATTTTTCAACATTTCTTTTACGCTTGTCATTGTCCTAAGTAGTCTTTCTCATACAGTTTTTAAAAAAGAATCTTTATAGCATTTTTCCTTCTGAGAAAGAAAGAAAGAAATAAAGAGAAAAAGAGGGAAAGAGAAAGAAAGAAAGAAAGAAAGAAAGAAAGAAAGAAAGAAAGAAAGAAAGAAAGAAAGAAAGAAAGAAAGAAAGAAAGAAAGAAAGAAAGAAAGAGAGAAAGAGAAGGAAAGAAAAAGAAAAAGAAAAAGAAAAAGAAAAAGAAAAAGAAAAAGAAAAAGAAAAAGAAAAAGAAAAAGAAAAAGAAAAAGAAAAAGAAAAAGAAAAAGAAAAAGAAAAAGAAAAAGAAAAAGAAAATGTGGTTTTTCACGTCAATGCAGTTGTAGTAGAAAATTTGGCAGCTGTAATCTTTTGTAAGGAAATTCTATCATTATCAAGAGTCCTTAGCAAATATTAATTTGTACAGAGTTTACCTACCTCCTGTCATTACAATGCTTTCATGTTTCCACAACCTCCCCCAAACCACAGCTTCACATTACCCAGGCTGCAGTAAATGCCATCAGACACACAGACAATTGTAATGAAACTGTTGGCTCATTTCTCAATTTATAATTGTGTTAACCTCTAGTGAACCACTCAGTAAGTCCTGTAATTCCTTCACCATGGAGCAGAAGACATTTGAAGGGGACTAAGATGCAGATAACAAGCTGCTCTGTAGGAGAAGAAACAACAGCAAAACAATAGCTGCACTGCAGATAATAAAATGTTTATAATGTAAAACCTGGATATTCAGAGATAAAACCAAAGACAGCTAATTGCTTGTAGGTGAAGCAGGACAAAGCAGGATGTGTAGCCAGGGGTATACACAGGGGAGGGTGTTGCAAGGTCACTTCACTGCTAGGGATATTAAACAGCAGCACAATTTATATTGTTTTGGAAGGCTCACAATACTTCTTATCTCTACCTGCTTTCACTTCACCATCCACCTCAGAGATTTTTGTTCTCCCCATGTGCTGAATCCTGACTTGGCATGACCGTGTGTGACTTCAGTGGGAGAGCACCTTGGGGGAGAGGTGTGAAGGCACAGGGAGCCTCTCCCACCTCCTGCCTTACTGACAGAGGCTGCTCCCCAAGGTGAACTTGGGCTGAGATTTGTCTGCTTGTCCTACAAATTAACCAGATTGACTCTTGTGAAGGTTTTCATGTGTATTCATGCCAGCAGGACCTTTCTTTGTAACTAAAGCAAGCAAGTCATGTTATAAAACTTCCACACAAAACTCCTGAGGGGCTGGAGGAGGGTTGGGCTTGATTGCAAGAAAATTCAGAGTGCTGCAGCTTTCCTTAGGGTCCCTCAGAGGGAAAGATGTTTGTTACACAATGACCACACAGAGAAGTGCAGCTTGCAAGGGAAAACACAGTGGCATCATTTGTTGGGTGGCTAGTGTTCAATCAGGAGCCCGTACAGATGCCTGTGCTGGATATTTGTTGTGGTTTAACTCCAGCATTCAGCTAGTCATTCATTCCCCTCTGCTGCTGGTGGGGAGGAAAATTTGAAAGCAAACAAAAAAAAAGTAAACACTTTAACAAAAAAAAAAGAGAACTTTAAAAAATTATATGAATGATAATAATAATGGAAAGGAGAGAGAGGAAGGAACAAAGATGGAGAGAAACAAGAGATGTTCACCGCCCACTGATTGATGTTCAGTGTGTCCCCAAGCAGAAATAGGCAGCTCCTGGCCAAATCCCCCCAGTTTATGTCCTGGGCAGGACATTCCATGGTATGGAGTACCCCTTGGGCCAGTTTGGGGCAGCTCTCCTGGCCATGCTTTCCCTTTACTTTTTGTGCACCTGCTCAGGGGCAGAACATTGTACATTAAAAAGCCCTTGCCTGCACTCAGCATTGCAGAGCAACAACTAAATTTCACTGTGTTGTCAACATTATTCTCATTCTAGATCCAAAACACAGCACTCTGCCTGCTACTAAAAGGAAAATTATCTCTATCCTAGATGAAACCAGGACAAAAGAAAACTTGGGAGAAAGCTCATCATCCCTGGAGGAGTCCCATAGCTCATTTTTCACCAGCATAGGAAGGTGTAAGGAAAGAGCTGCAGGTGGCTCTCACTCCACTTCTTTCCCTGCTCCAGGGCTGAGTGCAAAATGACATTTTAATAATCTTCCATGTATTTGCCAAAGCCTTAATTTCCCTGTGAATCTTGCTCTTGAGCAGTGTATACAAGCCAGGCATCAACAGAGGAGGAAGAATCAGTCCAAGCTTACTGATTCATTCTGTTATTGCTGCTGCTAACTACAGACTGCAATTCTTAACCATGCACTCATCTTTTCTTTGATTTTTGAATAAACAAAATCCTGGGACCTCACCACAGAAGGCAGAGCAGACTAGGGCACAGCTCTGCCCCTCCACCCTTCAGGCTGGAAGAAACACAACTGCAGAATTTATCCTGACATTTTCCCCACTGGGGCACACATGTAAAGGATCCAACCTTTACATACTTGTTGCTGTTTTTACAGCAGCAAAATCAAGGTTTCAGCCCAACCCTTACATGTTTAGAACAGTTCCATTTCAAGAAACTGTTTGAGCATATGCTTAATTAGGGTGGAAATAATGCAAGTTTTTCAAAAATGAACAGATTTTTTCAATTTAATCTGTACTTGAGTGAAGACATCCTGAAAGTGAGACAGTAAAAAACAACTTTGTAAAAATAAAAATACCCTTCCAAAGTGTCATATTAATATAGACAGGCAAAAAGTTGGTTTTTTGTACAAAAATGTGAATTTCTGGGAACGAGGATAGCTTCCTATGTGTTTTTTGCAGTAGGAGGTCAAACCACTTGAAAGTAGAAACTTTGCCAGAATTTAATTACAGCTCATTATGGTATTATTAATAATAAGAGCATGACCTAGCATTTAAAGAAATGAAGATTAATCAGTTTAATCATCTTTGATTTTTTCAGATGTGCTTGTATTATCGTCTTAATGACTCACTTTTTTTTTCCCAGATGAGTTAGGAAGTTAGAGAGATTTGTTTTTAATCATATCTAACAACTTGCCTAAGACTAGTAACTTTAGTTTAACACAGTGTGACATTGTTTAAGTTGCAGTCATAAAAACAAAAATTAAAAATGTCCCTTATCCCTCTCACCTCCCAAAAACACAGTATAAAAAAATAAATTAAGGGGAAAACATGTGTTAATACCACATCCATGATATCCAAATTTTACTATATAAAATCTATGGAAAAATGGCAGCTTCAAAACCTCTGAGTAAATTGTTTGATATAACATAGTTATTTAAAGAAGATCCAGGAAATCACCAATTTTAAAATTACATTAAAGCACATTATTGCACTTGAAACTCAAGATGTTAAATGTCTACAAAACATCAAAATTTGGGATTCACTGTTAGTCATTTACATTACTAATCAGATATTTTTGTGGATCAGAACCTCAGAGACTCTCTGGGTATTTGGGTATGGTGCATTGTTTATTTGAAATTAATCTGTATTGGGTTTGATACAGCTCAGCTTTCTCATCCACCTTCTCCTGATGAGTATTGCTTCTAAATCAAGAAAAGGATGGACCTCCATTCTACCACTACTGTATTTATTTCCTCTGTCACTCAGGAAATGTTCTTACTCTCTATTTCCATCTATGTCATTTTTTCCACTGACTACAATTAAAAATGTTAATAAGGAGAAAAATATGTCTTATCAATTTTTTTTAGTAATCTGGTACAAGCCCTGACACACATATGCAGTTTTCTGTGTGCTTGTGTCTGTCTGTGTGTTTTAACACAATAATTTATCACCAACATTGTGCTCAGTACAGGATATTCATCAGCACCACGGGCCACCCCTGGGGTATTCCTGTCATAAATAGTTCAACACTGAAACTTTGAATTCACTTTGCATTTTCTCTGAGGTGGTGGTAGTAACACATAATGATGCGACTAATATAATGTCTTGGTAAAAAAAAGTAAAATTTGCCTTGGTTCCCTAGATTCCATTCATTTCTACATCTTACAATTTCTTAGATTTTATAACCTGAGGAAGCATGAGGTGGTTGTTTTGTTGGGTTTTCCACCCAGCCTGTCCTAAAATCAGAGTGATATTATGTCAGATGTGCTTAGTCTGGGGCGACCTAAACTGCAGACCAAACCTTGTGACCTTCCTATCATTGTTTAAAATCTTCCTAGCAACTTATTTAAACCTCACAACAGCTACTGTCACCAAGTCCTGGAGTATTTTCCTCTGATGCCAAACCCCAGGATTATTCTGGGTGCAGGTGGTCAGACTGAGAGGAATGCTCAAATCTGCAGAGTTATCCAGGCATTTTCACTTCATTCTGAATTGATGCAGGAATGTGGGAGTCAGGGGGCTTCCCTCTGATCTGTTTTGCTCTCTTTCTCTCTTTCTTCTTGTATGAAGAAAACTGTGTGGATTAGATCCACTAAATTAAAAAAAAATATAGATCTTTTTCCCTAATTGTTTTCATGAATCAGTTAATTGTTAGAGGTCAGGGGGAGATTGAAGGTGTTTGTGTAGTCAAAGAAGGAAATAGAAGAGGAGGCTGAAAGTGGAGATGATTTATGTTTTCCTTGGAGTGAAAGGAGCACTTTGAGCACTCTCCAGACCTGTGGCCTCTGGCTTGGACTGGGGTACAGACCCATGAGGCTCATTTCCCAGTGCCATCCACTGGAAAAATGCTGCTCACGGAGAAGCTGTATTCCCTTTATACCCCATTTTCTATCCCATCTGAAGTGAGTCAGATGTTTTCACTGATGATTGCCTGTGACTACAAGATGACTGGTGATGGCAGGTAAACTTTTCGAGATTATAATGCTCTCAAAACCAGAGGGAGTTAGACCTTGAGAATTGTTTGATTTTATTTGGAGGATCTGCAATGCTGAGAATCCCTGAGATCTGCCAGGAAACAAACAAGCCCCCAGCAAAACCAAAACAAAACAGTGAAACAAAACCAGAATAAAATAAAAAGGAAATCCAAAACAAACAAAGAAACAAAAAAATGGTAGAGTTAAAAAGATCATAGATGGGTCAGTAACCCTTGGTGATCAATGACACTGAAGCCTGGAAGTCCTTTGGGAAACAATCACCACTTCAGACATGGTGACATCTGCAAAAAATTCTGGAGTGCCCAAGTGTAATATAACAATTTTAAAAATTTCATGTTAATATATTCCTGTATTTTGAGACAGAGAGTATGTCACTGTCAGATATCTCTGTTCTTGCTGGGGTTTTAACCTTATTTGATAATAATTTGTGAAGAGAAAGAATATTTTATAGGTTTACATGTAGCAGTTCATTAATTATTGCTTTTCTTTGTTTAAAGCATACACCTCAGCCCTTTGTTTTGTTAGGAGGGAATTTTTGTGTAAGATAATCATATCTTAAAGATATCGTTACACATTTTTGTGTAACGATAATTCCTAGACTAAAAATTTCCATTGAGCTTACTAAATTTCTGGGGAAGAATTTTCTTGTATTCAGTGTTACTTGTTCTTCACTCACTGTGGAATCTGGAGCACAAAGCCATGGCTAGATGGGGCATAATGGTAAAAGTGCCTTTTTACTCTATTCTGAAAATCTTTCCTGACATTCTTAGTAACAGGAGTGAAGAAACTCACATTAATAATCTCTGAATTTTTCTTTATGCCAAAATATGTCCATCTAAGGCACAATTAATTTTTCAGAACTTGCTGGAGAGCCTCCCACTGTTTGTACCATTGTTCTGTGAACAGAGAGACTGACATACTTTCCACTGCTGTCAACCTGGCAACTTTTATTTCATTTAAATTTAACTCACACACACACAAAATACTGCTTTGACTAATTTTAAATCCCTATAATATAAAAATAATTTTATATTTGTCCCGATTGCCTGACATTTTCAATATGGAACGTCTGTAAAAGAGAAATTGGTTTTTATGGAGCACAGGTAAAAAGGCCATGTGGGAAACTGAAGACAATTAATGAAAAAAAACCCTCATAAAAACAGTGGAATAGTTCCAATGGGAATCTGTTTCATTCTACTTGTGCAATAAAGTTAAAGGCTTGTTGTTATGCCAAAATTACACAATAGTGCAGAAATCTTTCTTTTTATAATCAGCAAATTCCTTAACCTTGTGACTAGATAGTCTGCTCTTCTTCAGAAGTGTTCCTCACTAAAGCAAGATAGGATTGGAATGGCTGTTTTCCTTCAAAAATTAAAAATATAAAGAAACAGCAAACTTTCATAGTATTGAAATCTCCAGCAGAAAATATTTCTGTAAAAAAATGTGGTATTTACACAGAAAATTAACACAATGCAATGAATAAAATGTAATGAAAAAAACCTACCCTACTACCTGAAATTAAGTACTGAGCTGTTATTCAGAAACCCCATAAGGCCATTATCCACTTAAATGTATTAAGCCTTCAGCTTCTTCAATGCACGGTTTTATTTGTCTAGGTAGTAAATGAAAATGGATAATTTAGGTTATCTCCACTTTTCTATAGTGGTGGAGGTATCAAAAGTGCCTATATTATATCCCTTTCCCTCCTGTGTCTGTTTCTCATTGAAATTCTACAGTCTGAGCAAAGTCAGACCTTAATGTTCTGCCTTTACCTGCTTCAATATCTGTGGTTTTATCTTGATGAATAATGCACCTAAATGACAGGATTTTGTGGTATTTTATTCTGAACAATCACAGGAAAGACAGAGAATGCTGAGGTGACTTCAAATGACAGAAATGTGGGTACTTGATACTAAAAAATGGTGTAATGAAATAAAGTTTAGTTCATTATTTACATCAACGTAGGAGTAATTGGTATAAAGGTCTGCAGTCAGAACATAAGCTACCCAAAATTTGGAATTAGGACTTTAGGTTTGAGGGTTCTTTAGGAGGCTTTCTAAATTCAATACTTGGGCAGCTTATAAAAATGCTAGAAAGGAGAGGTTTTGCAACTAACTGATGATATATCTGCTAACAAATCATCAGGAACAGATGGTATTCACCCAAGAGTTCCAAAAGAGTTCAAGTATAAAATTGCTGAACTATTAACTGTGCTTAAATTGGAATCAGCAACAGGGAAATGGAAGATGGCACGTGCAGAAGAGTCCAGGGAGCTGCAGAGCAGTAAATCTGAGTTCTACTGAGCAAATTCATACCTACTACAAGAAAGAGTAGGAATAACAAATATATCAATAAACATGAATAAATAGGAATAACAAATATGTGAATAAATATAATTTTACAGGCAGAACTTGTAGTGGCTTTCAGAAAGGTAATTTGTGCCTGAAAAATTAAGTCAACAAACATACGAGGAACAGGATTATGGCAATAAGTTTCATAAACTTCCAAAGAGTTTTATGTGAATTAAAAAAAAAACAAAATTGAAGGAAAATATGTCAAATATCAAATATCAAAAAGAAGAACTAACAAAGGTAGGAATAAATGGTGAAAAACGAAAAGTTATAACCTTTTTAAGTCCAGATAGATAGAGATATTCTTTTTTGAAATAGAACCATCAATGTCTGTAGAAAAAGGTGATAGACTTTCTATTTAACTCTTTTGGTTGGTATTTAACTCTACTTTGGGTGGTAAAAATTACAGCTAAACATGATGAGGTTTAAGAACAATTTTCAACATATTTCAAAGTTTAAGATTAATTCTCAGTATTTTTAATATAAAGAATATACATTGTTCTTAACAGTACAAGATTGGGGGAGAATTAATTGATTAAGCATATTATATGTTTAAAAATGAAAATGCTTTGCTACAGAGTGCACAACTAAACTATGTAACTCATAGCTGTAGGAATCACAAGCTCATAGCTGTAGGACTTTTTAATGGGTTAAAAAAGCAATTCAACCGTTTATGCGAGGAATTTTAAAGGGAAACATGACATTCCTAATTCAGGAAGTGCCTGAGCCTTAGATTCCCCAAAAATGCAAGGAGACAGCAGTAGTATTTTATGTGTTTCATCTGCTTTCATGTCCTGTCTGTGAGCAAGTTGCTGCTGTTGATGATAGCATGGAGGGACAAGACAGAGCTGTGGTCTAATTTATTCAGTGTCACGGCTGTTCTGCTATAACACGTATATAAAATGAACCATAACAACTGAATTTGAGAGGGCAAACACACAGAAGTCTCATGAAAACATTCATTTACATAAGTATTTACATTTCCATGTGCTCATATATAAGACATTAATGTGTACAGCAGTATTAACACAGTGTTAATATAGAGTAATCGCTGTAGTTATATTATGATCGTATGATTATTATATAATCATTGATATTATATGATAATTACTGCTAATGATGGTTGGTATAGGTTTCCTCTGGGATTCTTTCTGGTTATTTTCCTTGTCTCTATTTCTGAGGTACTCTATTTTCCAAGCAAATGTTAGCTTGGAAGCAGATGTTCAGTCTGCACTATAAAACAGTCCAAAACACTGGTCCCAAGAGTTCTCCCTTTTCAAAAGTCTATGAATGTTTTAATACTCTTTAACTTTTCTAAGTTCAGGGAGATTGTTAGCAGTAGTCATATTTATTAGAATAATTTCTGGCAAGGGAAATAAAAAAGTCATTAGATAACAAAGCCAATTCAATTAAAACTAAAGATTTCCAGAAACTTTTCTTACATCTGTGTTCTCTAAGCTAAAGTACATTTTAAATACACACATAAGACAAGAATCAGGAATGGTTTTAGAGACAGCCCAGGAACCTGACTTCTGCTCCTAAAATCAAACATCAGATAACCTTGTTTCCCTCATGCATGATTATGTGCATTGTCTAATTTCAAAGCAGAAAATAACCAGTAGTAAGGGGTGGAGAAATTCACTGATGCAAGCTCCAAAGCCTAAGGCTGACATTGCTTTTCAAAACAATTTTGGCTATGAGTGCTTACAAACAGATGTCAGGCTGGGGAAAAAACTGATCAGCAGTGCCACTAATTTGATGTCTTCAATGCTTCACTAGCTGGATGATTTCCCATCCTGGACTACTGGCCCATTAAACCTGTCTTTTATTACACAGCCATAAAGCAGAATGACAGAAAATACATAATTAAGACTAGTCAAATAGAAAGCAAAGGATCTGTGTTGATCCCATTTGTCTGAGATAGTGAGGGACAAATTGGAATCTAAGGGCTAATATAGAGCAACATTAAAGTGTTTGCTTTGTGTAACACAGAGCTGAGATCTTTACAGCCATGTGGGGAAAACTCTAGGTGTATGGACAGAGCTATTATCCCAGTTATCTGACATGCTGGGAATAAAAAAAATCAAACTCATTTCCTAAGGTATTTGTGTTACACTAAGTTTTGTCCTAGGATGAGGAGTCTGGATAAGTTCTTTGTCAGTGACATGGGCAGTGCAATCAAAAGCACCCTCAGTAATCTTAGTAATGACACCAAGCTCTGTAGTGCAGTCACATGCTGGAGGCAAGGGATGCCACCCAGAGGGACCTGCACAGGCTGGAAAGGTGGAACTGTCCGAAAATTTTAAAGTTCCAGGTCCTGCAGTGAGTCAGGGCCACCTCAAGCACAAGTAGAGGCTGGGCAGAGAATGGCTTGAGAGCAAACCTGGGAAGAGGGACTTGGGGTGTTGCTGAGAAGATCCACGTGGCCCAGCCATGGCAGTGGCAGCCCAGAAAGCCCCAGCTCTGTCCTGGGCTGCATCAGAAGAAGTGTGGCCACCAGGTCCAGCTGGGGAGGGATTCTGCCTCTGTGCTCCTCCCTGTGAGGCCCCACCTGCAGGGCTGCATCCAGCTCTGGGGTCCCCAGGGACCACATGGACCTGCAGGGCTGCATCCTGCTCTGGGGAAGGTTGAGGAGCTCCTGGAGGAAGTCCCAAGGAGGCCACAGAGATGCTTTCAGGGCTGAGGGACCTCTCCTCTGGAGAGAGCCTGGGGAGTTGGGGATGTTCAGCCTGGAGAGGAGAAGGATCCAGAGAGACCTTAGAGCCCCAACGAGTGCCTGAAGGGAATCACTGGAGAGGAACTTTGGGCCCAGGCCTGGAATGACAGGACAAAGGAGAGTGACTTTAAAGTGAAAAAAGGGGAAGTTCAAAATAAGTATAAGGAAGAAATTTTTCCCTGTGAGGGTGGTAAAGACCTGGCACAGGTAGCCCAGAGGAGCTGTGGCTGCCCCATCCCTGGAAGTGTCCCAGACCAGGTGGGACAGGGCTTGGAGCAACCTGGGATAGCGAAAAGTATCCCTGCCCCTGGCAGGGGCTCAGAATGAAATTAACCTTACAGTCCCTGACACCTTTAAGGCAGAAGTTACTCAACTTGTTTGCTACAACTTCGTTGCTCCTTCAGTCAGGAAGAATGATGAAAAGATCACTAGAACTGAATGTTCAGCATCATAATACACATTGGATCAGGGCAAATTAAAGCTGCCAAATTAAGACTCAAATGTTTGGTTGCCTTTGAGCTGAACTTTTGACTGCAGAGACACATTAGAGATGGTTGGGAATTGCCACTTTGTTCTCATTTCCCAAAGCTGTAAACACCACCTTTACATTCAATTGTTCAGGAAGAGTCTGTATGATTGTAGTCATTATCTTG
This sequence comes from Zonotrichia albicollis, assembly GCF_047830755.1. Classification (NCBI taxonomy): domain Eukaryota; kingdom Metazoa; phylum Chordata; class Aves; order Passeriformes; family Passerellidae; genus Zonotrichia; species Zonotrichia albicollis. Next base: position 10,503,016 of record NC_133860.1, read on the forward strand.
GTGTAAAATGCTTCATCTGTAAAAGCAGACTACTTCTACTGAATCAATATTAATATTTCAGGCAAATTTGAGATTCGTGTTCTACTCTAACTGTCTCTTTCTTTATGCAGTTTGTTTTCCTAATATTTGCCATCTTGTAAAGTTTTTATCAGGAAAATTCCAAATATATATATATATATATATATATGTATGTATATATATATATATATATGTATATTGCAGTGTTTATTTGTTTTTTTAAATCCCATATGAATTTCTGAAGTTGCCAGTCATACTAAACAACTTCAGGTATTCACAGGATGTATTGTCATGTATTATAATATACCATGTCTCATTATTCTTTGCTCAAATTCTTGAAGTAAAGACTGGAACTCTCGACCAAGATTAATGACTTGAGCCTAAAAAAATCAGTCAAATCTAATAACTTTGAATTTTAATAGCTTTTGAGTTTAATACAGCTGTTGCCTCACTCCTGTTTTACTCAGACTTGTGGGTAGTGTGGCTTTTTCCATGACAGATCTGCAGGTTTTGCTTTTGCGGCCTGCCTGCTAATCAATTCTGAGAATCAGTAAATATCTCTGTGTCTTTCACTGAAAAAGATATTCTAAAAGAGCCTTCAGCAACAATAGACCATTAATGTGGAGACTGATAAACCTTGTCTGCAATTTCTATTAACAGTTTCTAGTTTCTCCCTTTCATTTCTTCTGCTAATTCTTTATCTTTAAGCTTTGTCTTGTTTTTCTTCACAGAAGCATCATTAAGGGGCAAACCCTGTGAAAAAAAATCAGATTATTTGTTTTTAATAGAAAAGAAGATTAATTTGTTGTTCTGAATACAAAAGAACATTTTAATGATGATTAGGGGTGTATAAATAGTTTTCAATAAGAGAGATTAATGCAGTTTTGATAACCATTATAGTAAAATATTGAGGGCAAACTGCTAATACATTGGCATCACTGATTTTATGAACTCATTTTATTTCAATTCCTGCTGTCATACAAAACAGTGTCTTTGAATGTTGGAGAAGCATATATAAATATAATTTTCTAAGCAAAATAGAATGGGTAGGAATATTCAGCAAAAAATATCTGAGCAATTATGTAAATTGTTATGACTGTTGGAAATCAGAATGTAACTAAGCATTTACGTTTTACTGCAATATTTTTATTATTATTATTTCACCTTTAATAGAGGCTATTTTGTGTGTGGGTGAACCAGAAGATTATGTTGTAGCTAGCAAGAATGTTAACATAATTTTTGGTACACTGCGTTAATAAAACAAGTGTAATGAGCCATAGTGGTGTGCAATATCAGGTCAATGTGAGAATTAAACTGCAAGTAATTATAATACTAAGATTGGTTGTATTCTAATTATCCTATGGCTAATATTACAGAGTCGATTGTCTGAAACCAAAATTATTTGGGCTGGAGTTGTTTTAGTATAGATGAATATTAGCTGATGCATTGTCATTGAAGTGATATTGCCATTTGTTTTTTCATAATAAAATATCCCTTGAAGAAGCAGTAAGAATTTTCTTCTAAATGGAAATGTAAAATGTGCTGGATTGTGAGGAGCAGTGATACTAGCTCCCTGCATTTATTCTGGTTTTTATGGTGTAAGTAATGTTAAGTAAATTTGTATTCCACGTATCTCATAATGCAAGAACATGACTGTAAAAATGGTGTCTATAAAACTACTAATTACCGGGGAGAAGCAGTAGATGGATATAGTTATATTCTGAGCACAAATTGGACACTAGTCCTGAGTGAAAATTCACTTCATGCACAAGCTGCTTGAATTTAATCTTATTCTTAAGTGAGAAGCTCAGGAAAATTTCCAGTCGTACAGAAAAAAATGGTAGGGAAGGAGTCGGAGTTTGCTGCAGTAGTACATCAATATCAGCATAAAAGGTATTGTTAGAAGTATACCTTCACTGGGTAGGATTCCCCTCATCTGCCAAATCTAAAAAATCTGTGATTCAATTATCCAAATTTGATCTTTTCACCCAGTCCATCACTGTTTAATGGGAGCAACAAATGTTCTGTGCAATCTTATAATCATCTGTCCTATGTAAAGATAATTCCTTGCTATGTAGTGAATATCTGTCTGCACTGAATCTCTCTTTTTGGTGTTATTAGCTGTGAAGGGGGACTGATATTTGGGAAAAAAGTATGTTCTACAAAGTATATGGGTTTAGCTAACAAAATAGTTTGGCTTGGTGAATTTTGGCCCAAAGCAAATGGTTCCTAAAAGAAGAATTCTGCAAAGATCCCAGCCCTACCCCCAGCAATTAACAGAGCTTGTCTTTCTATTTTAATTGTTGCTTCAACAGTATGCAAATTTACCTTACATAGAACTTTCATAACAAATAATATTCTCTCATAACAGTTTTTATCAACAGTATGATTTTCAGCAAATTTATCCCTGTTTCTCTTTGTGATTGATCACGGAATATGCTTTTCCTTGCATGAATCTTTTTATCTTTCACAAGATAAGAATACACTTTATTTTAGAGATTATTCATCAATTTGCTCCAAAAGACTACTGCAAAGAATACTGGCTCATCATAATTTACAATTCTTGCTTCTTAATGGATTGCATCACCCACAAGCTTCTGGTTCTGCTTCTTTTTATTTCCCCAGTAAGAGGCCCTGAAACAGGAGCCGAAGGAGGAGCAGACTGGCATGTCCCCACTGCTGGGACCTGGGGAGATGTTGTCCTGCTAGACTCCTTTCTCATTTTGAGAAGCCTCACATTGGAGATTATGAGCCAATTCCCCTCATTTTCTAAGCTGATGAGAATTCAGGTAATAAGTTTTCTACACGCAAGGAAAGTATTCACCCATGAACGAATTCTTGTTATTGAAGTAAATGAAAGATCATTACATACATCAGTGACTTCAGTGTAAAAATCAGCACTGGGCTAGTTACTGCTAGACAGCTGCAAGGGCTGGGTGCTCTGTAAAGGCAGGAACACCAGGAATCAGTAGTGAGGAGCTGCACTTTATCACAAGGCTGAGGTTTAGACAACTGTTGTAGTTTAACCCCATCCAAACCCCAAGTTCCCCACAACCTCTTTCTCCTGCCCAACCAGCAGGAGCAGGGAGAAAACTGGAAGGGTAAAAGATGGAAAACACATGGGTTGAGGAAAGACAGTTTAATAGCTAAATAAAAAGCCTTTCACACCAGCAGAGCAAAAGGGGGAATTAATTTCCTGCTTGCCATGGGCAGGTGGGTGTTCAGTCACCTCCAGAGAGCCAGAACCCACCACATGTAACAGTGGCTTGGGAAAACAATCACCATCACTCCAAACATTCCCCCTTCCTCCTCCTTCCCCCCACTTTACACACTGAGCACGATGTCACACAGTCTGGAGCATCCCTTTGGTCACTTGGGGTCACCTGTCCTGGCAGTGTCACCTCCCAAACTCTCAATCACCCCCATCCCCTCCCCAGCCTGGCAGTGCAAAAAGCAGCAAAGGCCTTGGCTCTGTGCAAACCCTGCTCAGCAACGACAGAAACAGCTCTGTGTCATCCACCCTGTGCTCAGCACAAACCCAAAACACAGCTCCTGGGAAAATCTAAGTCTACCCCAGCCAAATCCAGCAGACCAGCAATAGGTAGTCCTGCACCATCCAGCTCAGGTGAGTAGAGTCCAGATCCTCAGATAAGCCTATGCTGAAGAGGCACATCCAAGAAGAAGACAGAAGTAAGAGCTCTGAAAACAGGGTCTGGATCATGTCTGACAACAACCAGCAGCAACCACTGTCCAGAGATCATCAAGCAAAGCCACAGAGCTGACGCTATTTCATTTATGAAAAAAGAACACGTTGTGTCAGGATGTCGAGGGTATCTTACAGATTAAACAATATTCTAAAGAGGAATGTAGCAACCGCAGTGTTGTCATCAGTTTTTTAAGTTCTCAAGCTCTGTAAAGAGTATAAAATCAGTGTTAGATTTTTGCATCGGAGTCTGCTTGCATCCACTTAATTTTCAGATTTTCAGTCTGCAGGTGGTACCATGAGGAAGGTTCTCAGAGCACCTCGTAACCAGAATGATTGTGGTTATGTTTCAAAAAGGCTAGTGAAGCGGACAACAGGATCTCAGAATTCGGATGTCAAATCATCTTTCCTTCCTCTGTTTTCAAACTTAACACCCTAGAATGGTAAAGATCCACATTGTTACACTAAACTATAGTAAACAGTAATCTCTAGTAAACTATAGTAATCACTGTGTGCTTTGGGACACTGCATTGAATACTAAGCAGGTCTATGCCTATACTTTGCATACTTTTAGTGATTCTGACAGCTCCCTTTTTTTAGTAGCAATTAAACTATGTGTATATCAAAATATTTGCAAAGAAGATGTAATTTCTGTTGCATGTAGTAATTTTATTTTCATTCTCTATCACAGACTGGTAACATAACTAAAATGATGAAAAAAACTTGCAGAAAGGATTTTCACCTCTGTCTTCACTTCCCTCTTTCCAAGTTTCCTTCACTGTTATGTCTTGTTGATTAACACAGAGCAGACAGCATCAATATTCATACTTTAAGGACAGCTATTGAGATCTATGCGTCTCTGGCTCAGTAATATGCAGATTCTGAGGGACTATTCTTTTTAGGACAGCAGAAATAGAATTTAGAAAGTGATTATTAATAACTAATAACATTGGCTACACAGTTTCATTGCTTTGCAATTACCTCAGAAGAGACTCCATTAGACCTGTAGGTACATCCTGTTTAACAAAGGCTCAGAGGAATATAGCCCTTCTCCAGAAGGAGAGTCAATTTTCAAATCATTTAAGAATGAAAACAAAAGAAAAGTATAAAGAAAATTCTGCAGTCTATATTGCTCTGCAAAGGCTTTTCATCTCAGTAAAACCAGCAGTTTGTCACATAAAACTCAATTCAAGTTAGTGATATTAATATTTGAGAGATTATATCAGGAAATTGGTAGGAAAGAGCCATTTGGTTTTATCACAGCACAGAAGATCTTCGCTATTTCAACAAAAGAGGTCTAGGTCTGGCTTCTCTCTCTCACCAACCTCTGTTCTATACATATTCAAGAGAATTGAAAATGTGTAAGGCTAGAGTAATGTATTCAGCTAGAGTAATGTATTTATTTATGTATGCGTCAAGCAATGGAATTTCTACCATTTTCTAAATTATGATTAGCAAGGATTTTCCCTCTCTCATTTTGAATGCTAACAAATTAAGACACCATAGAAAACTGTGATTTCAAACAAACAGAGCTGACTTTGGCTCATTGCAAGATATCCAGACAAAAGCTCTTGTCTGAGTTTTGCATAATTACATTTATACAATGCCATGCCCTGGTCTGTTCACATCTGCATTTAGATTTCAGGAGAATCTTTATTCCTCCCTGAATATCTGTGTCTGGCAGTATATAGAAGAAAGCTGATGTCTGCCTGATCAGACATAGCCCTTTTACGCTGCTCACAGGGTCAGATCTTAAATTCACAACCCTTAACATCATTAGGGTTGGGAAAAATCTCTGCTATCTTTGGAAATCTAAAATGTGGAGCTCTACAGCAGGATGAGTGGCACTCTAAAGAGTATCTCTGGGTGAGCCATATGTGGGAATGCTGATTTCCTTTCACTGATAAAGAGAAAATGGGGTCAAGATGACTAGCTCAGATGGAAGGTTATTATGTTTTATTTTCTTAGAAACTCACAGAATCATAGAATACTTTGGGTTAGAAGGGACTTTAAAAAGCCATCTAGTTAAGTCCCTCTACAGTAATCAGGGACATCTTCAAACAGATCCAGTTGCTCAGAGTTGCATTCAACCTGACCCTGAATCTTTAATGTGTTGGGTCATCTACCAGCTCTCTGGGCAGCCTGTTCTGGGGTTTTACCACCCTTTTTGTTAAGAACTTCTTTCTTGCATTTTATTATCTTATAATAAAAGTGGATCCTCCTTCAGCTTTACGCCATTACCTCTTGCCCTATTGCCACAGGTGCCCATAATAAGTTTGTCCCCACCTTTCTTACTGGCCCCCTTCAAGTACTGAAAATCCTGTCTGCCCTAACTAATCTTAAAAACTAGGATAAAACCATATCAAATCCCAGTGAAAATGAAATTTACAGCAGCCCATCTGTCAGAGCCTACAGGTAAAAACTACTGCATTATTCCTCCTGAGATTTTGTGTTTGTAATTTAGTGTGGTATGTGTGGCGTGCTTAAATTAAACAATTGTAAGAGCACAGCACAATAGGTGTGTACTCAAGAGCACCTGTAATAGACAGAGAAAAATTAGGGAGGCTCTGAATGAGTCTCAGAAACCATCTGTTAAACAGGATCAGAAATAATAAAACAATACAGTGGAAATCCTCTGTGGCTGATTTCAGGTGCACTTATGGTTTGAGAAGGACAGTGATGAAAATGCTATTCATTAATTGCTTCCTGCAAAACCTCCTTGCAGAATCAATCACCACCTGGAGACAGAATTAGGTTTTACAAAAAGTTCCACAAATATGAATAATGGCAATAATAACAGCGCATACTTATATCAAGTGTAACATTTGGGAATCACAAGAACTTTGTAAATAGATTGAAAACATTTAAAACTACAATGAGGAAGTTATATAATAGAACTAGAAAGTCCTATGGGCCAAAGAGAAAACAAGATCAGGTTTTTATCTTAATATTTAAAGTGACTCCTGAACAGTCTGTGGTTTGCATGGGCTTCTAATTTAAAGGTATTAATCTGAAAAAAAAAGCCTCCATTCTGAAGAAGAGTTTGCTCTTCTCTGAACTGTTTGTGATGCTGTGCAAGAAACAATATTTTTTTATATTCAGTGCCCAGATTGAAGGCGAATAAATTATTCAGAGTGACTTCAAACTAATGCATTGTTTCAAGATCAAATTCAACAAAACCTGTATATTAAAGATACAATCTAACCAAAGTGAAAACTTTTTTATAGCACTCCGAAAATTGTACAAGCTGTGAAGACATCAGTGTTGTATCAAACTCCCACTTACCTACTTTGTTGCTGGTAGTCATCAGATCACTGTACAAAACATAGATTATCTGTATGAAGGGGTTTTTTTGTTTTTGTTTTTCTGTTTGTTTGATTTTTGGTTTTGTTTTTGTTTTGTTTTTTCCTTAAATCAGAAGACATCCTCAAAATTTCACCATTTTCACGGGGGAAAAAGGTTACAGGCTTTGATCTTTTACCAGGATATATCCTGAGCCTCGTGATAAGCCTCATAACAACTATTTTAGGAATTTGAAGATTTACATGCCTTTCAGTACTAATAGGAAATGGAGTTCTTCCATTAGAATTTGCTTATTTAATTTATTAAGTTATTTAATGTAACTCTCACTCATGCATTGTCTGAGTGGTTTCCTGCAGTACAATAAGCAAAATGTTCACCATCCGCCTCATGTGGCTCATTCTCAGCATAAGAGAAGCAATATATGATCAGTTAAATGCTTTGTTTTGTCAATGTTCACTTTTCTCTTATTTTTTAAATAGAATCTGTTTTATTTTTATTGTAGAAAAAGTAGTTTAAGGAGAAATAATCTTAGTCTTGGGATGCAACATGAGATTTCAATTTTAGATCCTCAAAAAGGTTATTCCTGAGAAGCTCCAAAAAGGGGATTTTTTGGATAAGGTTTGTTGTACCTGGAGAGAAACTTAAGGGTGGTTTAAAAATCCTTACTGCATTTAAGAGTTAAAATTATCAACTACAGTTGTTATTCAGACTTATGATATTTCAGAAATTATAAATCTCTATCATAAGTGGCATAAATGTAGCTGGGTACAATGTCAGAGGTTGAGGATATCTGAGAAGGTGATGTCAAGGGCTAGGAAGCAGGTCCAGCACAATCTCTGTTAGAAGAAAAACTCTCACACATCAGAGCATGACATTTGATGGCTTCATGCTAAAGTTTACTGCATCATAAGCATGAAATGGGAACATGAGTTCTGGCTCTAAAAGCCTGTCACTGACTTCCCCGATGAGGCCTGTGCATGGCCCATCAGAAACTGCAAAAGTTTGTTTAACAAGTAGGTTAATCTTCCAAATGTAGCACAGGAGATGGGTTGTGAAGCCTTTGAAGCTGTCACAGATGATCACAGCCCAGAAGTGGTGGGTCACCACTTCTGTCTTGGGCAGAAAAATCCCTGAGACTCAGCTGCAGCTGGAAAATTGAGGTAGCTGCTAGGAAAAGAAGTTCATGCCTTCACCAGTGAGAGGCTAAATAAGCATATGTGGTCTGAGAGTCTCTGCCAGGCTTTGCCATCAGACATATGGGTTAACTGGCTCCTCAGAAATATCTCAGTACTCACAGAGTGAAACCAGAAATGTAGCTGGCTGAAAGAGGTGGGGAAAGCTTGGTATTCGTTCAGGTTCAAAAAAGAAGTGGGAGAGATCACCTGGGGCAGGGGAAGCAAGAGATAATCCTATTTAAAAATTAATTAATAATGAGGATCTATTGTCAAGAAGCAAATAGAAGAATAACTGACAAAATCCATATTTTTGTCTGCCTTAAAAAAAATAAATCAACATAAACAGTGCAAAAATAATAATCTAAGATAATTGAGAAAAAAGATGAAAGGACGGACTGGGATCCATCATTCTGAAAGACTGGGTGACACAACATGTTGCCAAACTGCGGTCCCAAAGCGAAAATTTACTTTGCTCATGTTTTAAAGGAATTTGTGTTGAACATGAGAAATGTGTAGGAGTTGATGGAGTGAAAATGAAAGTTGCCATAGTCAAGCTCAGAACTAAATCTCCAAAGTAAAACACCCTATCAGACAAGTTTGACAACTTATATCATAGAATTCAAAATTAAGTGGAAGATGGAATAGCTGGCTTTAAGTGTTTTTTAGCAAATATCTTTAAACAGATATCAAATGTTCTCTGTACTTAAGGAAAAGAGACTAGGGAGAAGCTTCTGCTTGAGCAATCATTGTATGTATATAAAGTAAAACAAAATATTTTTGCATTCTTAAAATTAGTTGACTAAAGCTACATTATTTGACAATCTAGAAAACAAAGTTACCAAAATTTCTTTTTTCAGTTTTGTGATAACTTCAGGCTGCACAAGGAAGTAATGAGTACGATCCTCTGGGGAAATGCTTTTGAAGGTGCTGTGATGACCTCAAAATGGCACAGGAGCAAGCAATTCCCAAATGCTGGAAGTCAGTCAGACAAGGCAGAAGGCTAACTTGGATGAGCAGAAATTTATTTTTGGAGCCAAGGCAAAGTGTGTGCTCTAAAGAAGCAAAGTCAGGTGACGTGGAAGAAACACAGAGATGCCTCTTGCCACTGCAGGCAGAAAATCTCTGTGGCCAATGTGCAACTGGAGATGAAGCTGACCAGAAATAAACTGGGTGAATGGGGAAAAAATTGTTTTTAACGTACATTCTTGGACACCTTCTCTCTTGGAAGGTGCCAGGATTCGGACTCAGTAATTGTCATGGGTTGCTTGTAACTCAGGATATTCTTTGATTCTGGAAATCTGTGAAAATACAGAAAAAAATTTGGATATTGTGGAAGAAAATACTTTTTCTGATTTTCTTTTTTCTTTTATTTGCATAAACCTTGATTTAATTACAGCATTAAACTCGTTACACCAGGAGTCCATTAAAGATTTAGTTACCTTCTGTGGTGAATGTTAAGAAGTTATTGTTTAAAAGTCTATTTAAAAAGTTAAAAAATAATTAAAATATATAGGCAAGATCATTACACATCATGAAATAATTTTCTAAGGAAAATGGTAGATTGTTAAAGATTGTCTAAGGTTTTAGTTCTGGGCTCAATAATTCAGAGGTGAGTGGGGTTTTGTTGATTTATCATTTGTTACCAGCACTTTGCCCCAGACAGAGGAAGCTGCAGTACTGTGTCTAGACTCATTTAATGGTTTTTTGTTTTGTTTTGTTGTTGATTTGTTTTTGAATTTGCCTTTTTTTTTGGCGGGGGGGGGCATTTATTTGTTTTGGATTTTTGCTTTCTGGAGGTTGGTTGCTTTGTGGAGGGGGCTTGTGGAGTTTTTTTGTTGTTTTTAATTAATTTTTTCCTACTTAAACTTGAAATAAAAGTAATAACTAATCTCCTAAACTGACCCATGCTCCAAGCACAGATGAGTTTTCTTCTCAAATCAAATAAACAGGGGTTTTTTTTCCATCCTTCTAATAATTTCAGGATCTCAGTTTTGCAAACTTGTGCAGCGGTTTCACATTACAAGATTTTATAGTTAGCATTTTTGTTGTTGCTGTTATTCGAGGTGTTTCTAATTGAATTTTTATAGCTGAAGATATTGGTATTCATTTCTTTGCTTAAGGCATTTTTGAGCAGATCTAGATGTGGGAAAAAAATAATCTGTAATTAAGGTTCACCATACTCTCATGAGTTTTTTCCAAGAGTTGTTAAGTTTTAAGAGCTCAATACATCTGAATCAAAAATAAAAAAATTGTGAAATACAGATCCACAAATATTCACAGATTGTAATTAAAAAATATAAAATCTGTGAATTGAGATAAAAAATTACACAACAGGAAATATTTAGAGTTACATAGTTATATTTATTATTTATTATTATTATTTGAACATAGTTCTATGGCAATGTCTGGCAGATGTTATCTCACTATTCTTATTTCACCCATATCAAAAATAATGATATAAACCTCTAGGCAGGTTTTGGCTTTGTATCACAATTTGCATAATAATTTCCACAAAAAGAGAGAGCCACTGGGAATTCAAGACCATATCTTATAATTTTGGCAAAGTGATTTCTTTTTTTTTTTTTTTTTTAGTAGGGTTTTAATTTTCACTAATAAATATCATCTCATTCTATTTTAAGCTAATATATTCAACCCTCATCTGGGTACTCTTACTGTTTTTGAATCTCAAGTATAGTTTCATCTTTTTATTAGTCAGCCCTATAGACAGGGTTTCATTTTAGAGCTTTTTCCCTCCCTCAATCAGCTGGTGAACAGTTTTCAAAATAATCACTCATGTTCACTTTGCTAGTCTTAAGAGCACTATTTGCTTTATGTGGCTGCTGTGAATATTATTTTTCTAAACATATAACAATTTTTAATGGACGCACTGGCGCTGCTCACTGTGTGCTGAGACACCAGGCAACAGTCTCAGCGCAGGAATTCCAGGTGGCACAGCCAGGGATTTGGTCCAACATTGGGCCACGGACACGTCGGTTTTCCAAGACAGGTTTCTTGGGTAGCAAAGAATAAGACAACTGTAAACTGTAAAAAAATGGGGATGCAACTCCACTCTTTTTGCTTTTTGTGATGGTAGTGACGTTCAGGGGCTCACTGCACATGGCAGAGGTTTCCATGCTATTCCATGAGCAGTGTTGCTAATGTTACTCTGCAACAGCAACCAAAATAGCGCCTCTTTCATCTCTCTCTTATCATATAATCATGGGATGATTTGAGTTGGAAGGACCTTACAGATCATCTCATCCCTCCCTCCTGTAATAGGTAGGGACATTTCACTCTAGACCAAGCTCCAAGCTCCATCCAGCCTTTGAGCACTTCCAGGTATGGGGCAGACACAGATCCTCTGGATAAAATCTACCATGCCTTACCACCCTCGTAGACAAGACTTTTTTCCTAATATCTTATTCAAACCTCTGCTTTGTCTGTGTGAAGCTTTTCCCGCTCGTTCTGTCTCTCCAGGTCCATGCACAGCGTATCTCTTTTTCTCTCTCTTTCTTTCTTTCTTTCTTTCTTTCTTTCTTTCTTTCTTTCTTTCTTTCTTTCTTTCTTTCTTTCTTTCTTTCTTTCTTTCTTTCTTTCTTTCTTTCTTTCTTTCTTTCTTTCTTTCTTTCTTTCTTTCTTTCTTTCTTTCTTTCTTTCTTTCTTTCTTTTTCTTCTTTCTCTGTTTCTTTCTCTTCCTTCCTTCCTTCCTTCCTTCCTTCCTTCCTTCCTTCCTTCCTTCCTTCCTTCCTTCCTTCCTTCCTTCCACCACTTCTGCCACTTCCGCCACTTCCTTCCACCACTTCCTTCCTTCCTCTTATCTATCTATCTATCTATCTATCTATCTATCTATCTATCTTTCTATCTTTCTATCTTTCTATCTTTTCTATCATCTTTGCCATGTCTGTCTCATTTCAAAACTAACTTTTCTTTTGTGGCTTAGCCAGGACTCTAATGGAAGATGGCCATGCATGACAGGGATGCCATTTCAGTAGGGTGATATGCACCCCGTGTTTGATAGAATAACTCACAGTTAAAGGGTTTTTTTAGCACCTTTTTCACCTGTAGGTGTTTATTTGTTTCAGACCTGCTGTTTAACGAGGTGTAAGGTGCAGTGCATTTTTGCAAAGATGCGAAAGCACTTTCTTCTGAGAAGTACCAACATTTACTGTCAGCCTCTGTCCTTTAGCCCAAAGGATATCATCTCACTTGTTTTCGCACTTTACCATACATGTACAACCTTTGGCAACTAAAAAGCATATCAATGCTACAAAAAAAACCAAAAAAACAAACAAAAAAAAAAAAAAACAAACCCAAAAACAAACAAACAAACAAACAGAAACCTCAAAAACCACCCAAAAAAACCAAAAATAAAAACCAAAGCAAAACAAAAAAACCCTTTGTGACACAGAATTCCCTGGTCCTCAGAAATCAGGCAATAGCAGCGTTTCTTCTTCCTTATTTTTCCATATTTGTGAATAGCTGCTGTTTGCATGAATAGCCTGGACGTTTAGCCCTATGGGTAATGATATGGGTTAGCTGTTCTGAAATGTTCAGGCAGATTCCAACTATTCTTCCGTTTGAATAAAAAAGAATAATGGGAAAGAACAGAAAAGAAATACTAAATAAAGAGGCTTTCCTTCTCTTAGAAATGTAATCAGCATACAGGGAGCAAAAGAAATTCCAATTACTGCATTCGTGATAACAGTAGAAAGACTCAAATAATTAAATGATTATTGTATACAGGGTTTTCAATGGGACTTGTAAGTCACAAAACTTTTTTTCAATTATTCAAATTCCTAAGGTGAAAAAAGCAAAAATTGAAAAGCAGATTGAAAATCCCATTAAGCACTCCTGCTATCTTTGCACCTACACAGGCACATGACTGGATTCCTTTGCAGCTGCAGAGGTTCTGAGACAAAAGGACATCTGTAGAGAGTGACTGCCCGAAAAACACTGTGGTCTGTTCATGTGAAATAGGCCAGGAAATTAGTAAAAAGCTCAGGGATCACTGTAAAAGCTATCTAACCCTACAACTAATGTTCCCTTGTCTATTAAAAGTTCACCTGGGACCATATCCTGTCAATATATTTATTTTATATTTTGCTGCCTATTGGAATGGGTAGCTATGGTTTGAATTTTTCTACTTAAGCTGGTTTTTTTTACAAGTAAGATTTGCATTATTTTTTTTAAGACTTTTCCCCTCCTTTCACAATATTAACACAAAAGTTTCCATCAGAAAGTGAAAATAGTTCCCTTTATAGTAGTTGGGGAAATTGGATTTTCAATTAATAACATTTACCAAAAACATTGCTTTGGTAATTTGTTTGGAAATTAAATATATTCTGGCCAGCTATACTTATGACTGAGTCATGCAATTTCAAACACTGTAAATATTATGAACCTGACAGAAAGCTCATCAAAGTAAATGAAAGGAATTCCAGTGACTTTCATCACACCCTGTGTCTGGCAGTAAAAAACTTCAGAGTCAAGCTTGAGTATGTTATAACAATCAGTTAATTATGCCATGATCTATGGAGCCTATTGTGATGAGATGCTTTTTCCACCATTTCGGGTTTAGACTGAAATCTATAATGTCCTTTCAAAGGGCCCTTTGAGATCACGGAAATCTGTAATACCACAGGAAATAATCTAACACTGCTTCATTAACCAACATGAAACAGGATGATAAAAGTGAAAATAATTCTGTTCATAGTTTTTTGAGGAACTGATTTTTCTGTGAACAGATTTTACTAGAAAAAACCATTGCTTTGGAAATTTATTTGGAAACCAAAGGTATATATCCTGTAGTATGGTTTAAATAAAACATTTAGTAATATATTTAAATAGTTTACTATTTTATTTTATAATAAGTAATATATTTTTAGACAGAGCTGTAGAGAAGTTACCCTTCCAAGTTCATGTGTCCCCTGAGAATCTAAGAGACCAGAGACTTGAAAACAAAGAGAGAGATAAAGAGCAAAGTTATTCAGCAAATATTCACTGACCTGCAGCACTGAAAAACTTAAAGAAAGGGGGAAAATTCCACTGGATATGATATACTGGCACAAAATTTGAAGGGCTCGATCCTTTTCTCAGGAATTCTTGGGAACCCATCCACAGACTTTGGTGGAACAAAAGCTAATGGGAGATTATTATGGAAAGAAAAAAATCAGCTTACAGCTTTCATCATTACTTAATTGTTAAAACACACAAAAGAGAAACGGCTCTTTTAAAAAATAATAAAATGAGCTACTGAAAGCACCTAAAGTCTCTTGGCAAGGTTTATCAAAAACCTTCATATGGAGTGAAAGCAATCATCTATTTCATAGTTTCACAAAAATTATATCCTGGCTGATTGGCTTTTATGATGACTTGAGTTTGCTTCTTTCAGTCCTAAGACTAATTATATTTTAGACAGGGACATTGATTAGATAATGCCACCCAAGCACCAGTTCTTAATGATGCAAAACGTGAGCCTCAGGACTAAATTGTGTTTTCAAAAATTACTGTGCCTCTACACTCTGTCAGTCCCAGCTTTTGCAGCTTGAGGCAATAGTGTTGTTTTTTAATCCTAATATGGAGGAAAAAGGAATGGAAAAACAGAGGGATTATTCCCACTGTATTTAAAGGAAAAGATTGTAAAGGGATTTTGAAGAAAAGAAGTAGAGATAAGTATTAATAGAAAAAAAAATACTGTTCAGAGAAACTGTGGTATTTTGGTTCATCATTTAGAGCAGTTATAGTCTCATTTCTACTTTCTCACCTGCTCAGCAGACCCAGGACTTTTTCCCCCCCACCCCTCTCTCACAACTTCAAATTCATAACAATTATTTATTTCCCCACATGTTAAATAACTTAATAAAGATTGAAATAACATGCAGAGCATATTAGATGTGTTTAGAGAACACAAAGTAATAAAAAGGCTGGGCTTGGGCTAGGGCCAGAAAAAGCACTTGCAGCTAGGTTTAATTATTAAAAGTTTCAGATATTGGCAGTTCTCCAGTTCCTTCATTCATTGTGGGTTATTTCCTTCTGGATGTTTTTAACTCAGTGTATTTTGTGAAAATATAATACTCATTGGAGTGGTTTTGCTCATGCTGAGAAGGAGCTACCAATTCACACAGAATCCTGTAATGGCTTGGGTTGGAAGGGACCTCCAAGATCATCTCATGCCATCACCTTGCCATGGGCAGGGACACCTTCCACCCTCCCAGGCTGCTCCAAGCCCTGTCCAGTCTGGCCCTGGACACTTCCAGGGATGGGGCAGCTGCTCTGGGCAACCTGTGCCTGGGCATCACCACCTTCAGAGGGCATCCCCTGTGAGGGGCCACACTACCCCTGCCCCCTGTCAGTTTCAATCCATTACATTCAAGCCACTGAAGACAGCATTAATAAAACCATAATTCTTCAATTTGAAAAGCAAAGCTGCAAGAGGGGCTGAATTTTTAGGGAAAATGTGGTGGTGGTCTACCTCAGAACTCAGAACCCTTTAGAAGTGATGGTGGTAAGGGGATTTGAACTTATACAGAATAAATGCATTCTTCTTTCTTCTTCTGTTGAGAACTATTTCTTTTGTCTTCAAAGTGCATGATTGTAATAGTCCACATCATCCTTCTTTGAAATGCAAAGTAAAAGAGCCTTGCTCTAAGGGAAAATGAAACCAAAAGTATGCACTCTTACTCAATGGTAAATTTTTTTTCAGTGACTGATATTTATTTTTTTGCCACCATTTCTTGTTCACGTAGAGAAGATTGATTCACAAAACAAAAAACAAAATTATGGAACTCAAGTTATGGCTTGGCAAAATACATGACTGAATTTATTGCAGTTTAACAGGATGTCCTTGTTTCCTTTATGAGGAATTACAGAGTCAAGAAAGTAATGAATATAATGCTGAATTATAACTAATTCCATAATTGGAGAAGCAACAATTTTTATCTCATATCAGCCTTAGTCATATTAATTAATCATTAAGCACTAATTAATTAATGAAAAAAACCTTTCAGCAAAGAAAATATATATGATGAATAAATATATCACTGGATCACAAACCTTAGTAGAAAACAATTTTAAAAAATCCATTCCCTAAAAATGATGATATGGGTTATTCAGCCAGTCCATTAAAAATAAATGAATGCCAATTCTGCTGAAATGAAAGGGATCCATTTTTGGTTGGATGAATAGTTTGACTCATGCTGCAAATATGAAAGTACATCTGAAAAATGTTTTATACATAAGATGACAGTTTTAGTTAATGCAGCTTGGAAACTTGCCTGAAGAAGGATATACACAAGAAAATGCTAAGTGTACATATACTGTAAAATATATAGATACACAATTTTGAATTAATTCCTTCTTCATTTATTTTAAGTATTGGTAGAAAAAAAAGAAAAATATCATAGCCAGGATACTGTATGCATCTCTCCATGGTATACTAAAGAGATCCCAGACCTCACATAAAATCACAGAAATTGTGCAGATGAGAAGTATGAGGATCATTTGTAGTCCAGAAACTGTTTCACCTCCTCTGTAAGATGCTGCTCAAAGCACTAATTAGTCTTGCTTAACTACACTGTGCCCAGAACTGTGTTGATAGAGCCATATTCTTTCCAGCTTTGGAGGAAACTTTCCAGCTTTGGAGGATGGTTGTTTCTGCATTGCAAGACGTGACTCTATGTCAGACCTT
Organism: Zonotrichia albicollis; assembly: GCF_047830755.1. Lineage (NCBI taxonomy): Eukaryota > Metazoa > Chordata > Aves > Passeriformes > Passerellidae > Zonotrichia > Zonotrichia albicollis. Next base: position 10,519,901 of record NC_133860.1, read on the forward strand.
GGCAGCCACTTCTCCTTGTGGCACAGCCTGGGTGATGTGACCTTGCAGAGCCCTGCAGTGCCCACCAGCACCGCCCAGGGACATCAGCAAAACAGATAATGACCTTGCTTTCAGGACAAATCTAATCCTCAAACAGCTTCTGGCCAGAAGTTAACTTTTCTGCATGTACCAGTCCTCAGTGAATTTTTCTCATTCAAACTCTTTCTAGGTTAAAGCGATGCTCTTACATAATAATTATCCTAGTTTAATTTGTTGTTTTCTATTTGTCTTTTGAAAGTGAGAAGTTGTTCTTGTTTCATCTTGTTCTTCTTACCACTCATATTTGTATAAATTTCTGTCTGTGATAGCATCAAATGAACTTAAGTGTTCATAAAACAAAGCAAAGAGTTCAGATAATAAAAGCTGTATCATTGCCTTTGCAAATGATCAGGCTTTTCAGAAATGTCTTCTTTAGGGCCACTTATGATTTATGAAAAAATTTTAGGTTCCATATTTCTCAGAAACAAGCAAAAAATATATAATGTTCATGGTATACTAAATAACAAGCTATGCAGTGCAAGGATGTCATTGAAGGTTAGTCATGTATGAGAAAAGAAGAAATCACAACCAGCTTCCTGCAGACTGTGTCAGGAAAATCTAGAAAAAAATTCATCTAGCAATAAATGAAGTATTTCATGATAGAATACTTTTTCCCAGTGCTCTGTCTCATAGTTGAGAAATAGAGAAATTAAAAAGAATATATTACAATGTATTACTTGCTGTTACAGAGACGTGATGAAGTGTAAGTAGCAGTTGAAATATGAAGCTCTGGGCTGCAGGCTACTGGAATCCTTTTTCTTTTCTGCATATTTCAGTCTTTCTGATCCCGCTTGTTATTCCAGCTTTATTTTTCCTCCTGTTTTTACAGCCTTATTTTTCACATCAGCTTTTTTTTTTTTTTTTTTTTTTTGTACTGCCTGCTTCCAAACACATTTTCCCATGGTTTCCAACTTCCATCGTATTCTTCTTTGCTACTCTTTGTCCAATAAGGAGAATTATTTCATTCTCCTTATTGCTGCTTTGCCACTAATCTTCTCCTGCCATTTCTTTTGTATTGCTTCCTCTGCCTTTTTTTTTGTGCTTTTTTTACTCATATCCATACATCCTCCCAGATAAAGACACCTGTTTAACTGGATGTGAAAGGCAGTTTGGGAGACTGCTCACCTCCTCTGAGCGCTCCAGCTCTGCAGAGAGTGGGAGACCTTTTCCTGTGGTTTCCATTCAGAAGTTTCCTGCACATAGCACAGTAGATACCAAATCATTTCTATTCTTTCCTGAAAAGGGACAAGCCAGGGAACAGATCTCACTACTGACACCACACAAGAGAAGAGAATGACATATATTGTGAGAGAAAATAATCCTCAGTGTAAGAGGATCTCACTTTCATTCAAAATAACCGGTGCAGGGCTTTTTCCTTGAAAACCTATTTTAACTCAAATCTGTAAACATGTGTTCCTATGCCACAATGGGAAGCATTCATTCTGATCCTCTGAGGAGATCGAAATGTGTTATTGGTGTTTTAATGCACAGAAGGTTAGCTTTTCATTTCTTATTGTCCTTCATACTCTGTCATGCTTCATCACAGAACGTGCTGTCAATAGGCATAGTGACAAAAGACAAGCTGATGTGGTTTGACAGGATGGGCAGACGTCACTTTGATACTACATCATGTCACTTTCCAGAAATGTGCCAGAAATGCCATAGTCTTAGTAATTTTTAAGCTTTCTGTTGCCATATAATTTTATGTAGCTGAGCCACCTCTTCATCCCAAAACCTTTGTGAAAAGCTCTGTACTATTTCGCTCTGTTCTCCCGAGGTGTGTCAGGCACTTAGGCCTTCTTGTTTACAGAGGAAAAAGGTGCAAAAGCCCCTCTAGTCATTTGAGAGCCCCCGTGAGAGTCTTTGAATGCTGTATGCAGCAAAGCTGTCAGAAACAGCCTTATTTCAACAGCATTTTGTATGGCTTCTCGCAAATATATGAAGAATTTGCATTATTCATATCTGTTGATTTCCAGCATATTTATTTCCATCATCTACCCAGTATTAGGACCTGGCTATAGGCATTTGGATCATGGCACAGTATTTTTTTAAAAATGAGTGTGACTAATTCCCTTATTTTCTTGTTACCTTGCAGTCCATTATTCAATGTATCATGTGCTCTGTACCTACAGTATCTACATAAAATGGGGAGAAGTTATCTGTTTATGACAGCTGAGCATATGTGGGTTTAGTGAGTTATAAACTCTAAAATAAATCAGGTTTCTTTAAAGGGGAAATAACTGTTAGGCAGTGGTTCAATTATGCATTTAAATTCAATGGAATTCTGCATTGCTCTTCTGCTCAGTGGAAATAGACAGTAGCTGGGTGGACAATTTGAGATTTTTCTTTTTATTCATTTTTAGTTACTGTTGTCTAGTAATGCTGCTGGAAAGCTATTCAAGAATAATTTTTTTTTAAAAAGTAAATAAATCAAAAAGTCAAGAAGGCAACCAAGGAGAAACGTCTGTTTGCAGCTGTATAGTCATTGCAAGAATGAGTTAATTCTGGTCTAGTTTTTCTCTTTCTAGTTACAATCTATGTCAAGTGAATAGATGAATTTTTCCCATTTTCACTTCTCATTACAGGGTTTGTCATGAAAAGTGAGTTATCACAGGACTTTATTGCCTGATATATTTGGTGAATTATGACTGTGCAGAGGACATTTAACCTCTTTCAATAGTGTGTGACTTGTTTGACTGTTCCTGGGATGCAAAGAAGTGCACAGGAATTCAGTGTGATATTTCCTTGCATACAAAAACAAATATGACTCTTTTCAATGAAGCAAAGAACAAAGTTAGAACATGTTTAAGTGCACATTGTGATCCGGCAATGCTACCCCTAAGCAGTAATCTTGAAAAATTAAGGAAAAAACTAATGCTGCAAGTCATGCTTACAGAAGTGTTTACCAGAATTAAAACATTTGGCCTGTACAAGTGTTTGCTTTTACTTTGCCTGAGTTCTGACCTCCAGGCTAATTTTTCTCTACAAAACATTTGGTCCTTGCATTGAAAATGTTAACAAATAAAGGGAGTATTACTCCTTGAGAGAAACACTGTCATTTGAAAGTTTTCAGATAATGTCATGTGTTGTGAGGGCCATCACCTCCCTTTTTTCTTCTATTACCAGGATTCTTCCCAGAACATTATCCAATTACAGTAATTAGGAAGATCAACAGAAGAAAGGAGATAGAACATTTTAATAGTCTGTATACTTTGGCTTCCCCCTATCACTTATCTGCAGCTAGGCACATATATTTGATCTGTGGAAAGTAGGGAAGGGAGGGTTGATTTTACCTCATAAATGCTCAAGAAACACATATTTTCTTATGTCACATATTACAGACATTATCAGATAATGCCCTCTCATGGTACTGTCGCATTTTATCATAATGTCCTTTACACTGAAGATCTCAATTTAATCTAAGTTATAAATATCCACTACCTGTTTCTAATAACTAAGTTCGTGGACAGATGGGAGGAATGTTGTCCTGGTAAAAATGAAGACACACTGAAATTGCAGAGTCACAGAAGAGTAATGGAAGCACGCTACAGCAGTCAGTGCCAACAGAGGAGATCACAGCCTTGGCTCTTCAGCAAACCCACACCTGGAACTTTGCTATTGATTTTATTGAGGACTCTGCCAATGCTTGGAGGATGATAAGATCATCTTTATCTGACTTGGCAAGTATACATAAAAAAACATGCAGAACCTTCTTGTCTGAGGATCTGCAAGATGCTATTTAAACACAAAACATATGCATACACATGTAGTATATATAGAGATACCTGCATATACGGATATATAAAATTAAATTTTAGGTAATAGAATAGTTGAGGCCACGCTGTAATGTAATGCTGTGGAATGAACAGGGCATTTCAGTGCTGGAAGCATGAACTTTCACAGTGAGGGATGAAGAATGAGGCTAGACCAGGAAAGAAAAGGCCACATGGTCTGTTCACTGGCTCCAAGGAAAATTGCCATTGTTCAAGCAAACATGTTCCTTTTAGAGCTACCATCAAATGAGTGTGTTACTCTCACACAAATCTCTGCTATTTTTTTTCTGGAGAGAGTAAACTCAGTTCCTACCCTGTCTGAGGCTGCTCATGGAAGCAGTGTGAGAATGATCATGGAAGCCTGTCTGAGGCTGCTCATGGAAGTCCTGTTGGCTTTCCAGGACTAAGTTCTGTTACATTGAGTAAAAGTCACAGAACTGATGTTTGTAAATTGTGGACAAATTGTGGTCAAATTCATATGGTTGTTCCAAAGAGAACCACCTGTAATTAAGCTTATATCCATACCCAAGAAAGCACACCATAATCTCTTTAATCAATCCCAGGTAATAGCACACACAGAAAATTTAATGTGTTTAAATGAAAGACCACAATCATCCAAGGATGATGCTATCAGTCACCCACAATTCTGCCTGCCAATTGTGCACTGTGTTGAGATACAAACAAATCATGTGCCAAAGCCACTAACATATTTATCATGGACTCAGGAATAAAGGCAGATTTATGTGTAGCCAAACCGTAATTCCTTACAACACAATGCATTAGCTGTGCATAAACATCTTTAAGCAGTTTGGACAATGTGCGTCACGGTGGAAGAGACCACAGCACTACCCCAGGGTAAAATGATTCAGAGGCTGGTGTCAGTCTGAGCTTCACAGATGTGAACTGACTATTCATAATATCAAATTTATCATGGGAAAGCCAAAGGAAGGGGGGGTGATCATGAAAGTTGTTGTCACATTTGAAATCCAAGTACAACCAAAGTTGCCATATTCTGGAATCCAAGTACATCTGTTCCGACCAGGTGGGAGGAAAAAGGTAATTTTTTTTAGTTTTGTTTGACATTGAAACATTGTAACTCTTATTCCGTAGCAGGCAACTTGTCCAGCTGACGTTCTTGGAACCACACCGGTGGATCAACCTTCACCAGTTTGAATATGGAATATGTTATCAATATAACGAAAGAATCAGGGTAATATGTTCTGGGCATCCAAAGGGATGGGATCTAAAATCAGTATTAGCAATAGCATTGTAATTTTATTTATAGTATTTTTTGTGGTGATTTGGCTATTTGAATAGGTTAAATTCTTCTAAAAATTAACTTTTGAGGGGTCAAAAGGGTTTATATTCTTTTGACTTAAAGTAGTGCATCTACTCTGAATCACCTAAGATCCTTTTGAGACAATGTACATGAGACTTCCAAAAGGTCCATTGCCCAGACTGTCTTATTTCTAAAACAGTACATCTGTCATTTCTGCAGGAAAAGCTTCTTAATCCAGCTCTAAATTTCCAAAATCATAATCCTTCTATGTGAATACTTTTGGTTACTATTTTTCATTCGGATGAACCATACATTTAGGAGTGAATCCTAGGGAGGATCACAAGAAATAGCTAAATACTGCCTGTGCAAAAGTTTGTGTACTGTCTATAAAAAACACGTTCTGGGGATAATTTTCATCAGTCTTCTTAGACTGTAGGAGGAGGAGTGCATATGTGTAAAGCTGTGGTAAATTATGTTTCATATTACATAGCTGACTGACTGCTGTCTCTCAGTGAATCTAAATTAGACTGAAAAAATTCAAAATCAGGAATACTTTCTGAAATATCATGTGCAACTCCAAATGACTGCTCATGACTGATTCACTAGCAGTTATCAGGGAGAAACATTAACTTGTTTTGCACCCTTGAGTCTTCATCAAGGGCCAGATTCAAGATTTTTGGATTCCATTAAAAAAAAGTTCCTTCATCAGGTATTTTACTGCAGTTTGTTTCAGACATATGAAATTGTATATCACCCATCAACAGGAATTTCAAAATCTCAACAAAGGCTCTCAGTCTCAAGGACTTGCTTCTTTCTTTTCTATTGTCCTGGCAAAGAACCATTTTGATCTGACTCTGACCTCAAAACTGCTGACAGGAGCATGTCTATTTTCACAAGCACTAAGACAATATTTGTAGATGTTCTTCAGGAATGTTGGCAGTTCAGAGGCCAATAACCTGGAACTGCACTGGAGCTGGTCACTAAGCAGCCATACTGTAATCAGGTCACTTAAGTCGGTTTTATGGGAAGGATTTAAAAGAGAATGATGATGTAGTATACTGTGGAAAAAGCTCAAATCCCAAACTTTGACGAATCCTGATTGGTATATTGGCAACCTAAAGTATAAAAGTAATAACTTTTCCCCCACTTCTTGGACAACTGCTTGCCAGACTGCAATGTTTATTGATCACCATCCTTTATCACTTTCCACTGACCATTTATGTCTGTAGTTATGCATAAGGACTATTGATTGGGCAGTAATTACTCTCTAATGTAGGTCAGCTGAGGTCACCAGTACCAACTTGCCCTTCTTGATTTTTGTTAATTTAGTTTATTGGGATTTTGTTTTCCTCATTTTCAGTTTTGGAATTGATTTCCTTTTTTGTGCCTTTTTACATGCCATGCAATATTTAAGTTGTTTACAACCTGCGAAGAAACTTCAGCTATGTAAGTTCTTTCAGGAATATTTATTTCCACTGCTACTACATGCTGGTCTTCAAGAATCCAATATACATTTTCTGTGTAAAATCTAAAGTGAAAAAAGAAAAGAAAGAAAATTATTGTAAAAAATATGAGAAACTCAAAAATATTGTTTTTATATTTGCTCTCCTTTGGGACAACTGACAGGCTGTAACTCAGATTACATCTCTCATAAAAGAATGCATAATGAATTCACCTTCTTGAAGATGCTACTGAAGTGGGAGTAGGGTGGGATTGTACTTGAACATGTGGGTCAGAATTTTAATTCTAGTCTCATAGTCACAAGAGCTGAGCCAGCACAGGGTGTGGGAGTATTAATTTACTACTGAAATGTGGGTCCACAATGAATTATTGCACTTTGCACGCAAAAAATTAGAGATAAAATCATGAGATGGGGATATTATTTGTTATACTTGTCTGCTATGTCTGAAATTGAATCTTGAGTACTTCCAAGGAGAGGTCATATGTTCCAATTCACTTTCCAATGAACCAAACACACGAGGGACCTGATCATCACCAAGTTTGTCTTTGAGATGACACAGCCACAGAAGTTATAATAAGCAGTAATAGAGTTTATTCAACCATTGAATTGCAACTAAAAGGGGTGACATACAGCCCTGGGCTGAGGGGCTGCAGGAAATGGGGGCTGGGGATCTGCTTGTGTAATAAGCTTGGCACTAGGTGCAAAAGTTGGGGTTTTTTGGGGTTTTTTTTGGGCAGGAGAGGGTGGTTGTTTGATTCTTAGTTTTTTTCAGCGTGCCCTGGTGGCCAAGAAGGCCAATGGCACCCTGGCCTGTATCAGGAACAGTCATTCTGTTCTATCAGGAGGTCATTCTACCCCTGTACTCAGCACTGCTGAGGGCACACCTCGAGTGTTGTGTCCAGTTCTGGCCCCTCAGTCTGGGAAGGACATTGGGATGCTTGAGCACATCCAGAGGAGGACAATGAGGCTGGAGAGGGGCTTGGAATACAAGCCCTATGAGGAACAACTGAGGGAGCTGGGGGTGTTCAGCCTGGAGAAAAGGAGACTCAGAGGTGACCTTATCACTCTCTACAACTCTGTGAAATGTGGCTGTGGTCAGGTGGGGTTGTTCTCTTTTACCATGCAACAACTGACAGAACCAGAGGGCACAATCTTGAGCTGCACCAAGGGAAGTTTAGGTTGGACGTCAGGAAAAAATTCTTCACTGAAAGAGTGACTGGGCAATGGAATCATCTGCCCAGGGAGGTGGTGGAGTCACCATCCCTGGATGTGCTTTTCAAAGCCTGGAATGTGGCACTCAGTGCCATGGTTTATTTGATGAGGAGGTGCTATGTCATAAGTTGGACTTGGTCTCAAAAGGTCTGTTCCAACCTAGTTCATTCTGTGATTCTGTGACAATTTTGGAGGCAAAAAAGCTAATCAGAGATTATTTTGCTTTTTATAGACTTCTGTGTTAAAGTGAATTTTTGTGACCTTACATACAAAGGATATTTACATTCCATGGCACACAGATATCTGAATATAGATAACTAAAACTGCCCGAATTTCCCCAAACAAGTTTTTTTCTTCACATGAAACAATAAAAAAATTTATTCTCTGGATTATTTTTTTTCTAACTCTATGCTATGAATATGTTCACACATTCCACAGAAAATGGTTTCCAGTTGTCTCCTTCTCCAGACAGTTCAGAACAGTATTATTGATGGCTTAAAGAGTGACTAAGCAGTTGGGACATGTTTGTGAGAACACTGAAGCCTTCTCTGTGAGTTAGAATCATTGTAGAAGATATCTGACTTATGCATAGAAAAGAATTGAGCAGATAAAAGAATAGTTTTATCTGTAAGGCTATTTTGACCTAAAGTGCCACAAGTGATGCAAACAAAAAAAAAAATTGCAGAAAATATATTGAAACGTTTTTCTCTTGACTCTTTGCTAAGTATAAAACAGGTTTCATAAAGCGTTTCATTCATTTCAGGCTGTCCAGACATCAGAACTACTGGCTGTAGTGCTTTGTCTTTGGAAGGCTGGAATTCCCCATGGCTGTTGTTCACACTGACCTTTACATTGGCTCATTGTCCATACTTGACATGGGTCAGGCAAACAAAAGCTGCTTTCCTCCTATCAGTCAAACTGAGTCCTTTCTAATTTGTCCTTTAAGGCCATGCCATGCTTTTTGTGAATCTTTTGGACATGACAAATCATATGAGAATGTGTTTCTTCAGGAAGGGCAAAGTGTCATACTCTTTCTTATAAAAACTGCGAAAATCCCTTCAAGCATTTACTCCTGTTCCTGTGTACCAAGTGAAGTTTAAAAAAAAAAAGAAAAAATCAAGACACATTAGAGATTCACATAAGTCTCTAGGATAACTAGGTTATCCTAATCTTAACTTCTGCCTTTTGAGTTGCCAGTGTTAAGAAAGCTTTTCCATGAAACAGCTACACATGAGGAGCCACTTCCCTGATCCCCTGGGAGGGCAGCTATAGAGTCAGACATGGACAGACAATTTTAGCTGGTACAAAACAGCACAACTCTTCTTTGAAGAGCACATTAACTTGAAATTTTGCCCACAGCTACATGTTTCCTGGACCAGAACTGATGCTAGTCTTGCTTTTGCAAAGAAAGAGCAGAATTAGTGCATGACTCCTTTCATTAGCTATCTGAATATGCCTTCTCTGCTGTTACGCAACAGCCTCCTGTGGAATCTAAATATGCCTGTGGGATATTTTGCAGAAAATAAAATGATTTCTGGTGCTAAATACATGGGCCAGAGGTAACACATTGTTCACTGTGGCATGGTAAAATCAGGCTTTTTATTCTGTCCAACAGTCAGTTGCTGCTACTTACATTTAGTTTCAGGACTCGATGAGCTCTAGTTACAGTGATTAACCCTCAGAACAAAACAAAACAAAGCAAAACAAGGCAAAACAAAACCAACCAACCAAACAAACAAAAATAAAAGGAAAGCAAAAATTTTTGAATGTAGACTACAAAATATAGAAGGGGGACATAAATTAATAAGCACATTAAGAAAGCTACTTAAGAAAAGGAAATATCTTCTATAAAATAAAACAGATTGTAATGCTCTGAAAATACCCTCGAGTTATTTTGATTTATTTCCCTTAAATATGATGCCAGCTGATTTCCTGGCTGCAGAAATTTTTGAAAGGAGCTGAGTATGAGCCAATGTGGCTGAGGTCAGCAGATAGCAACTTCTCTTAGGATTAGGGCAGAGCTACAAAGCAAAAATGTGTCTCTAAGTGGTTTAGAAAAAAATCAGATGGCCCATTCTTTGGACCCTTGAAAATGGATTTTCACTGCATTATTTTACAGCATCTTAAATTATCTTACAGTTCTGTCTTGTCAGGAAAGCAATATTAAAATACCCATATTGGAATTCATGCTGCTACATTTAAGAAGGTTAAAAATAACTTTCTAAGCAAATCTTTTGTTTGAAGATCCTTTCTGCAATCAATAGAGACAAACACTTTCACAGAATAACACAACCATTCCAAAATTACAGATTCCAAAAGCAGCAACAGGTGGTGCACATGGCCCTGTTGCATCTAGCTCCTCTCCTAAGTGTAAAAGGAACCTAGAGTAGGAGTCAAGAATTGGTTCTGAATTTCCAGGTGGACAGACTTAAAAGATATCATTCAGTTTGCAAGGTGTTTTTAAAGTACTCACACCTATAACCCTGAACTTATTCAGACAGTCTTTCATGCAGCCTCTTGCTGCAGGTATGAAATTGAGTCTTGTTCCTTTTAGGACATTATATCCGATTATCCTGGTCACACATACGAAGATATAGATTTTGTTTAGTAAATATAGCAATGCTGACTTAACTATAAGTTTCATATTTTTCAGTACTGAAGAGTGTGAAAAATCCCATATGCCTAGAACTCAAGAACTGCCATTGATTTACAAGCACTTTTGGAAGAAAAGAATCATCGAATCACAGAATGGTTTGGGGAGGAAGAGAGCTTAAAGATCATCTCATTCCCTGCCATGTGCAGGATCACCTTCCCTATCCCAGGTTGCTCCAAGCCCTGTCCAACCTGGCCTTGGAGACTCCCAGGTATGAGGCAGCCACAGCTGCTTTGGGCAGCCTATGCCAGGACCTCAGCACCCTCAGAAAGGAGAATTTCTTGCTTATCATTTACACCTAATCCCTCTGAGTTTAAAGCCACTGCCCCAAAATGAAGCACCAGACCCTATTTTGGGTTCATTAAACTCTGTTGATCTGAAAGGAATACTGCATCGAGCCTAGTCTCTTCCTAGTTGCATTTATGATGGAATAAGGTCACCTAGGGGACTTTCACCTCATCAGCTCATTCAGCAATATTAAGTGAACTTTGTTTTATGTTCAGACAGTTTAGCAGTGATGCCTTTTATATGACTAATTTATGTCAAACATGTCAAGATTGTTTTTTCAGAAGTACTGCATCCAATATGGCACCAGCCATTCAATACACAGCTGCATACCTAAACAACCAAAGCATCAAACATATATCTTTTCTACTTAGAAAAGATGCCAGATATGTTAGAAATAAAAATATGGCAGAATTTCAATATGTAAAGTAAATTTTCTTGAGAACTTACTGTAATTTCTTGTTTATGAGAACCCTTTTTTAAAATTTTCTTTTAGAGTACAATAACAAATAATTTCAATTCATTTTGTCCTAGTCAGGACGAGGACAAAATCCAGTCAGAATTTTTAATATATCAGGAAAAGAACGTGCGCAGGCTTATAAGATAGCTGTCATATGGCATTGACAATGTTGTTGTCATTGCCATGGAGTACAGTGTTGTATCCAAATGAAAAGTTACTACTAAGATGTAATTTATTTCACTTGGACTGTGGCCACGTTTTTTGGCCGTGGTTAATATCTGTAAGAATGTCAAAGTAATCTAAATGCTTCAGCACTTCTAAAAAAATTTCATCCAGCAAGACTGACTCCCAGCTGAGAGTTTTTCAAATGGTAGGTATTTATTTCTATGACTAGAAATATGTATGCAAGCTTGAAGTTGTTTGTTTGTTCTTTCTTTTAAATAAATGTTCATGTTAGGTTCTTAATCCATGTTGAGACCCTTCTCATCCACTATGGAAAGATCATTTCTGTAACACCCTCAGAATGCACACAGGAAACGAAAAGAAGGAAATTTATTTTTTTTTAGGTCTTTTGATGCCTTCATAGAACACTGAATGACCTGACTGTGAGTGTAGTCCTACATACCAAAACATGCAATAAAACCACGTTGTTGAAACAAGACCTGTGGAATATCAGGTCAGTTTGGAGTGCACTGCCTTGGAGACATCCCCAGTATTTGAAGTCCCATATCATTCTCCAAGAGCATCTGCTCTCCTATCTGCCTCTGTGCTGAACACAGTCCAGGTAAATTCAGCACTGGCTTCAAATTACACCTTCCATTCTTCTCCTTTTAAGACACTGCATTCAATAAATATATTATTATAAGAAGATGCCTCACTTCCAAATTGAATAAAATGTTTCTCTTCAGGGAGGCTTTGGCTGTTACAGTATTGAAGAGAAGACACGAATGTAGATTACATATTTACTGATGTCATGACTCCTTGAGACTGGAAATATTTCAGATGCAAAAGGATTAAAATAGGACAGATTTCATCATGTGTTTGTGAGTCGTGATAGGTGTTATTGATCCTATTTACTTACCTTAGATTCAGTCTCTAAATTAGGAACTCGGTGTGCTGAAACTGGCAATTTTTCTTCTTAAAGAGAGTATCAAGTAAAAGAAAATATTTTGGAGTAGAATTGCAATTCCCTTTGAAGCAATTTCCATATCACATAAAGCTTTTGCATTAATTTGCAATTAAAGCAAGAGCTACTACTAGATACACACACAAAAAAAAGTAATTTTAAAATTTTCACCTATTTTTCATTCATGCTTGGGAAATTTTTTCTATATCTAATGAAAGATCAGTCCTGCTTGCTTTCTTACTTTGCTTTTGTTTTAGGTTTTTTTTGTTTTATTTTTCCTGAAATTATATAACTGCAGCCAAACTGCAGCCAATGTTGAAAAAACATTGCTTTTTAAATTCTGGAAATTATTTTACAGCAGGAGAGAGACTGGTCCTGGAATTTTTTGTCCCAATTCCTTCTTTATCTTTGAAGCTACTGTATTTGTTCTATATATTTTTGGGGTAATTCAAGTGAAGCAAAGAGGTATTTAAAACTAATATCTATAGACTGAATATTTGGCCAAGAAATGTACTGACAGAAAATACAACAAAACTCAAAACCCAGGCATAGTTTTGCAGGTCCTACAGTTTCAGTTCTAGGGATTTCAGTCTAGCTCTTTCAGCAAGACCTTTTGAAAAAAATGTAAACTGAGAAATTTGTTATGATCCTTGAAGCACAAAGTTTGATTAGAAATATAATTACCTCCCATAACTTCCCTTTTCCTGGGAAAAATACCCAGGAAAAAGAAAAAACGGGGTTAAAAGAACCTGTGAGAGACACTGAAAATCCTTAGAACTGGGGGAAAAAAGAAGAAAAGACAAAATGTTTTCCAGTTTTAAGTTGGGCACAGCATTTGATGTAAAGGAAGTCCTGACTTTTAGTTTTTGTTGGAGGAGACTGAATAAAGCTACATTTCCTACCATGGCATTCACTAGAAATAATAGAAATTTCTTTTCAGTCTCTATTACATAAAGCAAGTAGAGCTTGCCAATTCCTTCCCCAGAGAGCAAAGTGGTTCATATGAGGAACAGTCTGGAAATAAGTTTGGAACAAACCTATATCCCCACTACTCAGTGTAAAGAACTTGAGTTGCTCAGTGTGTGCAGGATGGGTAAAACAATTTAATATTGTTGTAGATGACCAGCAAATTACAACTGCTTAAAGCAAGGAAGAAACAGGAAAGGTGTTATGATTTAGATGTGAAATGATACTTCCAGAGGCTACTGCTGTCCAAATGCTACTCATACATCAACCCTTGCTCTGGGCTGGATGTGAAGTCAAAACAAGAAGCCACTAAAAGCTGAATTCATGGGGAGAAATCGCAACCCCACTGAAATCAGTGAAAAGAGACCCACTGTCTTAAACTGAACCCATCTTCCACATCTGGTATTTGCACAGTGTGATGAGAAGTTCCTGTTCCAAGTATTGAATGGGCTTAAAGTAGCGCAGACAGCCTGCTGAAACAGCAATGTACCCTATTCATAAAAATTACAGCCCTGCGGTTATGTGATGCTCTTCAGGTTTTTGGTTTTCTTCTTTTTCTTGTGTAGTCTTCTGGCTTATTAAAAAATTAAAAAATATTTAGAGTGCTGTTAGGATGAGGTCAGGCTCAGAAAGTAATTTAATATGAATATCATTATTAAAATCCCACTGCTTCAAATTATTTTTTTCAGATTAATAATTCTGCCAAGATATAAAATTATCTGATTTATAACTATGCATTAGTGGAGCTGAAATGTCAGGTATTATCTCCTTATTTAATACTTTGATTGTTATATAATTTTATGCAGCTTCTAGAATATGTTCAAAAGGAAGAGAAATAGGAACTTTTCTAGGTACAATGTCAATTAGGTTGCCACACAAGGGAGTAGCACTCAGAGTTAAATTTTCTGTGATTAACATAATCTGAAATAAGATATCATAGTGTTAGTAATTGGCATTGTAAACAGCTTCATTGTTTAATGGAAATCCAGGAACTGGGTACTTCACAAATAATTTACAGTACAGTTATATTGTTTCAGCAATATTCTTAGTCATTGTGGTGACTACTCTGGTAATAAATAAACTGAAAACTGTGTGTTGTCCATAAAAGAGCACAAAGATATTAATCTTACAGGTTGTACATTAGGTAAAAATCTTTTGTGGATAAGAACAATATCTTGACCGGACTCTGAGCAGTTAGAAAAAAGTCACTGGCAACTTTTTTCCATAGGTGATGAATTGCAGAGCTAGTAAGTGCTGAAGTTGTAGGCCTCTTTATTCAGCATAAAAGTCAGGAATTTGTCTCTTACTGCTAGAGATCTTTTCGCACTGAGAATAAGCAGAAAAAAAGCTCTTCTGTGCTAGTTAATTCATAATTTACAAAATTTGGCAACTGACTTTATTGGAGCCCTGAATTTATCCTATTCTTGACACAATGCCTTATTTTAGATCTCATTTCCTTTGGTGAAAGTTTTCTCATTTAGTACCTGTCCTGTTTCTCTCTAAAATATAGTGCAATGGGAATGCAGACCTTGTGCATAAAATAGATGAAATCCTGATGGGTTTCTATGCGCAAATTTATTAGAAAAGTAGAATGTGATTCTGCAAACCAGGACTGTTCTGTGCTGAAAATTTGTTTTGTCCTGTACCAGCACCACTGGGGTTTCCACATCCAGTTCTAGATGAATAACACAAAGGTTTCTTTATCCTACTGTCTCTCTCTAATGGCTTGGGACATTCCCTGAGGGGAACACTTCAAAAGATGATTTTTATAAGTCTTCCCACCCCACACATACAGAGTACAGTTACCTTTAAATAAAAATTAAGTAAAAGAAGTACAGTTACATTTAAGTAAAAATTTTAATTTTGAAGAGAAAGCAAAACAAAAAGCACAACACAAGGGAATAACGAACCAAGCCTTAGGGCCTTTCTCTGGAAGAAAAGTGCACCCATAGAGCTGCTGCAGTTAGCAAAACTGACTGTGGAGCTAGCAGGGACTCTCATTTAGCTGAGAAACCAGCATCTGGCAACGACTGATATAAAAAGCCTAGCTCACACTTCACCTTGTGTCAGTTGCTTTTTTTGGATAAGCACATGATATTAGCACAGCTAGGAAAACATAAATCTCAACGTTAAATGTTATAAACCACCTTTACTCCCTGAGAATTTCTGGAGCTGAAACTATGTAGAAGGTTTTCTGTAGCTGTTAAGGCCTAGGAAAATATCCAAATTTGCTCATAATTCAGGCCCCATTTCAAATCACAGAGCCATCAGAGACAGAATCCATGAGTTTGGGGTTCAGGTTCAACCTCAGACATTTAGTTGTAAATGTTCTGCCCATGTACAGTTCATTTTACATCTTCCATAATAAAACTAGTAAAAAAATCTCTTCCAGTCACCCCCTCTGCTCATTTCATAGGAACGGCTAGAGCTATTCCCATTCTTTTTATATCATATGCATTTCATATTAATGTTCTCCTGGTCTCCAAAATCACTGGAGGAATTTTTATATTCTTGCACAGAACACCATTACTCTCTCTGCAGCAGGCCTGGGCTGACACATCTGAGCTCCCAAGTCTCAGAGCTGTGCCATGAAAAGTTGTCTGGATGGCCAAAGCCAAGGAGTGGTGGTGACCAGAATTTCATTCAGCTCGTGGCTGGTTACTGTGGTGTTACCCAGGTCTCAGTACTGGAGATGGTCCTGTTTAATGTCTTTGTCTATGATCTGGACAAGGGCAGTGAATGCACCCTCAGTCAGTTTGCACATGATACCAGGCTGGGTGGGAGTGTGGATCTGCTGGGGGCAGGAGGGCTCTGCAGAGGGGTCAGGGCAGGCTGGATCCATGGCCTGAGGCCAATGGTGTGAGGGGCACCAAGGAGAAGAGCTGGGTCCTGCTTTGGGTCTCACCATTCCCTGCAGCTCCAGGCTGGGCAGAGGGGCTGGAAAGGCCCTTTGGGAAAGGCCCTGGGGGTGCTGGTGCCAGGGGCTGGACATGGGCCCAGGGTGCCCAGGGGGGCAGGAGGCCAATGGCCCCTGGGCTGTCCCAGCCAGGCTGTGACACAGCCCCAGGGCAGGGCCTGTCCCTGTGCCGGCACTGCTGAGGCACCTCCAGTGCTGGGGACAGCTCTGGGCTGTTGTCATTACATTACATATGTTCTATTATCATTACATTGCAAAGGTTCCATATTGCTAGAGTTTCATACCACCTCAATGTTTCTTGTAGGAATCTCCTCTAGGCACTGCCTCTTCCCTTTCCTCACAGCAGCCAACCAACTCCACTTCCCCCAACAATCTACCAATCAACTCTTTTATAACTCTCTTCTGATTGGCTACAGGTGTGGCCTGTTAATATCAGGCCTACTCCTAATCCTTAATAATTAACCCAGCTGCAACTCTTTAGGGGATAAGATGACTTTCTATAATACCTTTATTTACTTATGTTCCATCCCCCCCTACCCTGGGCCCTCAGCACAAGAGAGACACTGAGGGGCTGGAGCGTGTCCAGGGCAGGGAACAGAGCTGGGAAGGGGCTGGAGCCCCAGGAGAGGCTGAGGGAGCTGGGAAGGGGCTGAGCCTGGAGCAAAGGAGGCTCAGGGGGCCCTTGTGGCTCTGCACAGCTCCTGACAGGAGGGGACAGCCGGGGGGTCGGGCTGTGCTCCAGGGAACAGGGACAGGAGGAGAGTCAGAAGGATGAGAAGGGGTAGTTTAAAGTCACATCAAAGGAGATTTATATTGGATCTGAGGGAATATTTCTCCACTGAAGGGGCTGTCAGTCTTTGGGAGAGGCTGTCCAGAGCAGTTGTGGAGTCTCCATTCTTGGGGAGACTTGGATGATCTGTAGATGTGACTCTTAGGAGCAGGTGTTGGTAGTGTACCTGGCAGTGATGAATTCAATAATCTTAGAGGTCTTTTTCAGTCATAAGGAATCTATTTCTATGGATTTGGTATAGAACTAAAAGTCTATTTTTTTTCTACTTCACCACAGTCTACCAAAAATATTTTAATCATCTATTGTATGTTTATTGTAACAATGAACCTCATGTCTGAAGAAATTATCTGGACTTGAATAAAAATAAACAAAACAAAACAACCAAAAAACCCTCTCTAAAACTATAGCACCTTCATTCTCACATATAACACTTTTCAGAATTTTACTAATTTTTGAGTTCCTAGGACTGAATCATTAGTAGCACTTCTGTAAAATTTACAGGACAACTGCTCTCCTCTAGGTTTTCAATGCAGCAAGAGTTATGTCGTTTGGAAAAAGCATTTACACTTCTCAGCTGAGATTTAAAAATCACTCTGAGGAAAATCAGAAGTGATATTAAATGGGTACTGATATTGCAATTGGACAACAAGCTCCTGTTAATCTTCTCTAAAAAGCAGATGAAACATAATTCCTCACATAAAGCTAATTCTGTGGTTTCCTGGTTCCTGTGGGCTGTACTAGCAGATGGTATCAGCAGCATTCCTTCAGCTTTGGCTAAGACTCAGCTTTTCATTTCAATTTGTCTCTTTTTAATTTCAACCATGGGCACTATATACAGTAGCTGCTTGACTTAGTCAAATAATTATTGCAAAACACCATTTGTGGTGAAATTTAATGTCTACCTACTGAACAAGAGCTTGCAGATAACATTTTTTTTTTAATTTCTTGGCAGCCAGAGTTAGAGAGAGTCCAAATGACCTTTTTTCATAAGGCACAAAGGCAGATCCATGGATCAGTCTTGGAATGTCACAGGGCGTTCTCCCCTTTTAACATTTTGGGTCTCTTTTGCTGTGTCACTTTTCAAGTGTCTTTCCATATCAGTTTTAAGCCCAGCTGGCAGTACAAAGAACCTCAGATCCTCAGCAGAGCCTGGGACTGTGGTAGAATAATTTGGTGCTACATACCTCATTGGTAGACATGGCTCTCCAAATGGGAGAAGTCTTGTCAAGTATCGTTAACAAAATTTTAGAAGGTAAGAAAGTATTAGTAATTCAGATGAGAAAGTGTTACTGATCTGGATAATGAGGATGAATGGGCAGATAAATGGGCAGAATTAAGACATCATGGAAAAAAATCCTATATAATTATATACAAAAAGTGGACATATGAGAAATTAGCATTTTATTAATATTTTACTTAAGAATATGCCTTGTAAAATTCTTCATATTACATTCCTAAAATCAAACATAATTGATGAGACCATGAAAAAAGGGAACATAACCTTAGTGGAATACCTGAATATGAGCCATTTTCAAAGGATTAATATTTTATATTTTAATTAATGTTATTGATCTCTTGTTGAAATCTTTAAGCTTATTCTTCATTAACTGTATTCACTCATTTTTTTAAACTGATGTGATTGTAATCTGTGATAATTGTTTTTAAAATAATTTTCATCTACAAATAATGACTGTTAGCAAGTAACAAGGTCTCTTATGTAAATAACAGAGCCTTGTGTGCTGCAGGGAAAAACGTTCATTTTGAAATTAAAAAGAAAGTTCCAATTTCTCTTATTTTTACTACTTTTTTATCAGGACAGAAATAGTTTATTAGTAAAATTCGGCCTCTAGTCTTATGATAAACTAATGCCACAAAAAACTCTTATAATGAGATTATGAAGAATATTTATTACCTCCATCATTTTAAATGTCATTAAAGTTCCCAGTGAGATTAAAATAACAGCATTTTCCTTCCTGATGAAAGAGCATGAATTTAGTAATGTACAACTGTTTTTGTAAACATTTCCTAGGGTACCCCTTAATACCTTTTATACCGTAGAAGATTTGTGGCTGGGTAAAAAAAATCCTACAACTTTCTTTTACTGATTTTAAAACTCTTTGAAATGTAACTCTGCCCTTGATGACATTCATCAAATATTTACCAAATGTGTCCTTCCACATCATCTTAGTATGTAAGTAATGAAACATTTAAAAGCTGTCAACAGTGGCATATTTATAAGTTTGACTGCAAAATCATTACTTTGCCTATAAATGTTGCCATGATGCACTAAATCTGTGAAGAAAAAACCCAAGAGAATGCCCCTCTGGTAATTTCTGGGCAGACATTGTGGATTTTTGAGTTAAAAATTTGTATTTACTTGTGCAATGTGTCTTCTTCACCCACTAAAGTGTTGGCGTGGTGCTGGTGAATGCTGGATAAGAGGGTCATTGGCACTGTGTGATTTCATTTCTTTAATGAGGAGAGGCACAAAAACAATGTCCTTTAATTAATGAAATAAAATTAATTTATAGATATATAGAACAAAATACCAGAAAACTTAATATCACCTTATTATTAAGGAATATAAAGAGTGTGCCTTAACATTTATAAGTGTTTATCTGCTTTGCTGGATCCAAACTATATTTGTTAAATGTGATCCTGTTAAGAGGATAAGGACAGAGAGAAGGTTAGGTCAGCACGAGAGGAGGTGATGTGCAGTGGTCAGCTGTGACAATGAATGATCACTTAAAGCAGGCAGATAGATAAAATGAGTTAATGAGTGAGAGGATGAAACCAAGAAAAATAAAGATTAAGCAGCGGGAATAAAGTTCCTAGCACCAAAGTCTATTAGTGTATGAAATTATCTGCTGCAGAAAATGATAGATATCCTATTTTTTGACTCACTGCACACTAGATAGGATAAGTTATTCATAAACAGACAATAGTAGGGGAAGAAAAAGCTCTATTCTTAAAAGCAGAAAGGCAACAAAATACACTTAACAAGAGTTTCCAATTTTGCAATTTCCTTGGGACTACTTACCTGACTTAGTGGCAGATAACTGCAGAGCAGTCTGTCTGTCTGACTTTTAATAGGTTGTTTTAATAAGCCTTTCTTGTGATTTGTGTTTCTGATACAAACAGCAATTACCCAGCCAAGTAATGAGACTCTAATGAACATGTCTTTCCTAGATTACTTTAGAAGTTCATCAGAGAAGCTAATAGCATTATAAAACTAAAATCTCCCTTTTTTTCCCCCCCCCTGTCAAGACACATCTGATTGTTCTTCTAAGTGCCTTTATATAAAAACAGTGGAGAGAAAAATAAATATATATAGGTCTGTGCACATGTGTGTGACCATGAAATACATGTGTTTTTATCTACAGTATGATATAGAATGAAGAAAATAAAGTTGTTTCTGTATTTTCTGATCACATGTGTACATCAGTGTATTTATTTTTACTGCAGGTTTCATGCCAAAGTGTACAGAAGGAATATTTCTAATATTTTGGAAATGTTAGCTATTTAGTATTTCTCAGAAAATAAATTAAAAATTTAAAAAATCAGAGGGCAGGAAGAAAGTTATGAGCTGCAGTTCAAAGCAGAGCCATAAAGGATGGCACTGTACAATGAAGAAGGGAAATTGGGGTGATGGTTTAAATCTGCTTGCAGAGGCATGAGCAATCCCCCCAATTTCACTGAGCTGAATGACCAACATTGCTGTACTACCAAGGGTTGCAAATCATCTGACTTGTAACTTGGAGACATAAAAGGTTATAGAGGAATTTTTTAAGTATTTGCCTGGCAAAAAAAGTATAGTATTACAAATTCACTTCTTTAAGTGATTTAGATGAGTATTTTATGATGGGATTAAACCCATCCTAAAAGGGCTGATTTCCCCTCTCTTATTGTGCATAGAACCTTGTAAAACTAACTCTACTCTTTAGTTCCCTATTAAATAAATGTTTGAACAGAAGAATCTCACCATGAAAAATAATTCCTGAATAATGTGACTTAAAAATATTCATGGCAGTAAGGCCTCTTTGAAGCTATGGGACAAGTTTGTTTTGAAAGGGTAATTAATGTATGCAGGAACCTCATGACTTCAGATGTCCAAGATTGACCTTGAGTTCTGCAGCAAAATAATACTGTGAATTGTTTTGCTGGAATGGGTTTAAAAGCAATTTCAATTTTTAGACATTTTGATAAGGTGATGTGTCTGGTTTGTTTGCATTTCTTTCCCTAGGTGATTTTATTTACTGATGTGTTTGCTTGTTTTGATAGATATTTTCTTCTCACAGTGTGTCCTTCTAGAAAGAAGAGAAAGCACAACAGATTGTTATATCACTACTTGGAAATAATTATTTCTAAATAATCATACCTAAATGCTTCCCATACAGATTTTCTTTGTAGGAAATTAATAGCAATGTAGTGAACTCCAGGTGGATGCTTTTCCAGTTCAGGAATTCCAGTTCCAGTTTCAGGCTTTAAAAGCTTTTAATGTGTTGATTTTAAATGTTTATTCTCTTAAGATCAAAGAGGAAAAATAAATGTTCAAAGAATAGGAAGTTTTATTTTCCTACATTTAGTCAATAGAAAAGCAAAAAAAACCCAAGTATTGTTAATTTTTAGGTAATTATCTTGACACTCCTAAAAAAAAAATCACTGATAATTTATGTCAAGCAAGATTCAGTGAAAAATTATTAGTTCAGTTCTGTCATCTTGACTAAGAAGAAATATGAATAGTAACAGCAAAAAAGTTTTGTTATCCCAGAGAGCGACCTGAAATGCAGATTCCAAGCCCAAGGACCTCAGAACTTTTCCTCCTAGAATTCAGATTTTTTTCCTGCAGGTTAGAAATTACAATCCTTGAATTCAAAGTGTGTAATTGGTGCGATAAACAATTCAGGAACAAACCTTGCCTTGCAAATTGATGGCTGCAGATTGCCGGTGTACAATGACAAATGATGACTCTGCTTGGGATGTGTTTGCAAGCAGAGAAGTAGAGGATGGGCTACGTGCATCAAACACAAATTACACTGAATAATGTGACTGGTCCTAGTCAATAGTAAGTGGAAAACATCAGAAAACAAACAGTGATTTCACAGGGTAGAAAAACTGGCACATTATGAGAGACAGAAGGGCTGTAAGGTTTGGGAGGTTTCTGCAGAGGTAAAGGTTTGAAACATTCACAAAGGAAGAAGAAGAATATAATGAGGGATAGAACAGAGGAGGTGGAAGGAGAGTCACAACTACAGATTTTAATGAGAAGTTATGCAGTCTGTGTCTTCATCAAAGCGGTGATCATTGGAATGGCATAAAAATACTTAAGTTCAGTCAATGGACCTTCCTAGCAGACATCTGGTGCCACAAAACTAAATCTTTCAATAAAATCCCATATTTGGATTTGAAATTTACTCTTGGAACCATGTAACTTAGGTCAGTACCTTCCATCACCATGCATGTCCACCTGTGAGTGTACAGCCTCAAGCAACCGACTGAGCGCTGAACACAGAAAATTAAAACTCTTAGGTGCACAGAAAATATAAAGGGAGGGGAATATTAAGAAAAAAAAATATAGTTTTAACAGCTAAACATTCATGTATTTGGATACTGACCAAAATACATTTAAATCTTCCCTTCCCTTCCCTTCCCTTCCCTTCCCTTCCCTTCCCTTCCCTTCCCTTCCCTTCCCTTCCCTTCCCTTCCCTTCCCTTCCCTTCCCTTCCCTTCCCTTCCCTTCCCTTCCCTTCCCTTCCCTTCCCTTCCCTTCCCTTCCCTTCCCTTCCCTTCCCTTCCCTTCCCTTCCCTTCCCTTCCCTTCCCTTCCCTTCCCTTCCCTTCCCTTCCCTTCCCTTCCCTTCCCTTCCCTTCCCTTCCCTTCCCTTCCCTTCCCTTCCCTTCCCTTCCCTTCCCTTCCCTTCCCTTCCCTTTCTTCCTTTTCCTTCCTTTTCTTTCCCTTTCTTTTTCTTCTTTTCTTTTTTTTTTTTTCTTTTCTTTTCTTCTTTTCTTTTCTTTTCTTTTCTTTTCTTTTCTTTTCTTTTCTTTTCTTTTCTTTTCTTTTCTTTTCTTTTCTTTTCTTTTCTTTTCTTTTCTTTTCTTTTCTTTTCTTTTCTTTTCTTTCCTTTCCTTTCCTTTCCTTTCCTTTCCTTTCCTTTCCTTTCCTTTCCTTTCCTTTCCTTTCCTTTCCTTTCCTTTCCTTTCCTTTCCTTTCCTTTCCTTTCCTTTCCTTTCCTTTCCTTTCCTTTCCTTTCCTTTCCTTTCCTTTCCTTTCCTTTCCTTTCCTTTCCCTTCCTTTCCTTTTCCTTTTCTTTCCTTTTCCTTTTCTTTTCCTTTTCTTTTCCTTTTCTTTTCCTTTTCTTTTCCTTTTTTTCTCTTATTTTTTTCCTTTTTTCTTGTCTTTTTTCTTTCTTTTCTCTTTTGTTTTTTATGAAAAGAACATATCCTCTCTTGCTTAATTTGACAACTGAATGCACTAAACACAGAATTCTAAAAATCATTTATAACTTCTTGGTTTTGTTTTTTTTTTTTTTTATATGTAGCTTATATGGTAGCAAATACTTCATAAGTACTTAAAAAACATTAAACAATTGTAATTTTACAAAATTATATGTTAATCTATTTTTGTAATACCCTGAAAGTTTTGCGTTGCTTCATGGAAAACAAATGACTAGAAAAATGTCATTGCTAGAGAATAGGACTAATCTATATCCCTCATTTATGAAAAATAAAGGGTGAAGACAGTTTTAGAGAGTGAACTCAAAAGTCATACATAATAGAAAAAATGTTTCAGAATTGATTGAGGTAAAGGGTGTCATCACTCACAGAATGCAGAGAGGGAAGTGGATTACCTAAGATAAAAGCAATAACAAATATATTCTTATTGAATAAACATTTTTTTGTTCATCTCAATATTTTCTCTGTCAGTGATAACAGTGAAAAAGAACAGGAAAGCCTGTGCAACAGACCTTTGGAAATGTCAGGGCCTTGTGTACAGTTACTTAAATGTTTTCTTCATCTCACTTTCTGTTTGACCCTTGGGAAATCACTCCGTGTAAATTCCCAAGGGAAGAGACATTGGTTTGTCTCTACCTTGGCCAGCACTGGGTGGAAAACTCAGGCAAATTGTGCAGCTGAACATTGCTGTTAACTCTTCCTCAGTAATCATGAAACAAACACATTTTAATTTCAGAGAAAACATCTTTTGACATGTGCCTATCCTATTTGGATTGAGGTCCCTGGGATTTTTTCCAGGATTTTTGCACATATGTTGCTGAAAAGCAGATTATCTTCTATAACTTGTACATTTGTGTGACTGCTGTGTTTAAGTCACTGTTCATATGTGAGCCATGATTTTCTTTTATACAAGCAAATTAAACTGGATCTGCCAAAGCCATACATCCCTGTATTCCCTGTAGAAATGAACCAAGATGCATGACACTTGCTAGTGCAGTAAATTAACAAAAATTAATGGGAGATTTCCTCTTACCTTGTGAACCCAAAAATCCATCTCTTTGTTCACACTAGATTAGTTTTACTCTTTGCAAGTGGCCCATCCCTAATTTTACATTCTTCAAAGATAATGAATAATTCCAGACTGTAAATTTCCAGTACAGCACTTGAGCAGGATGCTCTCTGGGATTTTGATTTCAAATCCACCCTGAGACTTGAAAAGTTATTTTCATCGAAGACATATTGGTCACTGGTTCTGCACATATTTATCCAGTGTCTTCAAATTCATGACATATTTACTCTGCAAAAATATCTCCATATAAATAAAACACAGAACATGGGAATCATCATAGCACAGGAGGCGTGAATATTGTTGTCACTGTGGAAAAATTATTGGCTTTTTTGTGTCCAGATACAATTGGAGCACACTGTTTTCAGCTGGCATAAAAAATAAAATATGAAGCTTTATCTTTGGCCAGTTATCCTTGCAGTGATCTACTACTTTGGGTGTACAGAATTGTTCTAAAAAGTATGATAGCATTGTAGAACGTGTTTCTTTCTGAACAGGTGACTAATTTAATATATTTTTTTATTTTATTCATAGAATCACAGAGTCACTACTTAGGGCTTCTAGGGACCTCTCATGATCATCAAGACCAGTATCCACATTCAAAGCAGATTCAGCTGCAGCAGACTGCTCAGGGTGGTGTCCAGTTTTGGATACTTCCAAAGAGAGAGAATACACAACTTTTCTGGGCGATTTTTCCCGCTGTCTGACCACCCTCACAGTAAAGCAGCATAGAATCACAAGGGTTGAAAAAGATCTGCAACATCATCAAGTCCATTTCATCCTGCCCCTAACTAGAAGTTCTTCAGATTCAGATAAATAAATAATGTGCTCAAGTGCAGCCAAAAGTATAAGAAATCTAGGTTTTCAGCAGTCAGGTTTTTAGAGGTAGCAACTTTGATAATTTTTTTCTTTCATCGCTCCATGCTGTAATTTCAATTTGTTCTAGAATGATATTGCAAAGGTGATAGGATAAGAAATCCATATTTATTCTTTATGTAAAACCCATGCAAAATCCTTACTGTAAAAACCAGGTGGAAATTCAATCAAGTTTAGGTTCTATATTTGCTTTGGGTAACAACCATGTCAGAAAGAACTTGAAAGTTAGCAACAGTTCCAATATATGAGAAAACTATGAATGTGTGTGGCAGAAGCATAAATATGAGCAGATCAATAGAAATCTAACTTCAAAGGGGCAAGAAAGATGTATTTGCGCTCTTTTATGGGTGTAGAACAGCCCCCACAATAAAAGTGCATCCCAGAAGATCAGTAGAATACATTTAAAACCTGTTTCATTTGGAAAAAGAATCTCCAATAAAACTGCAAAGTGCATTTCTAGTAAACTTCTAGTGTAATGTATTCTGATACAGGTCAAGATTCTTGCATATATTATTTTAACTTTTTCTATTATTTAAATAGCCCCAGAAGTGTATTTGTGTTTCTTTTTTCTCAAATATTACAAGATCTATTCCCTTTTTCCTAGGGCTGGATGGTTGGATGAAGCATATTAAGTGCTAATTATAAAAGAAAAGGGAAGATTGGAACCATAAAAATAAAGAAAGTCATATACTTGGTTTTCAATATGAATTTCTGAGTAGAATAAGGACATTAAAAATACATACAATAGAAATGGTGAATAAAACCCCCTAAGCTATCTTTTAAAAAAATCTATTTTCTCCTATCTTTTTCTTTTCCATTTTTCTTTCTTCTTTCTTTCATTTTTTCCTCTTTTTCCCTTTTTGCCCTTCCCTTCCCTCCCTTCCTTCCCTTTCCCTTCCCTTCCATGCTCCCCATCTACTTAATTAGATATATTCTAGCAATGTGAGCAAAGCACCCCATTTTTAGATACAATAACCTGAGAAATGCAAATCCACTTATTTGCACCTAGATGAAGAAATTTGATTTAAAATTTCAGGATGCAACAATATGACAGTTGTTATTTTCATGAGTGTTCATAAAGATACAAATAGAGATGAACTCCAGCCTAGATTAAATAATTTCTTAGATAATTAAAATATTATATGCAATTAAGAATGAAGTCACTGCGGTTTACAAACCTGTACAAGGGTAGCCTGGGTCCTTAAAAGAGCAATTCAGGTGTAAGGTGAATTCACTGTTCTGTTCTTAACAGATACAGGCAGCCAGAATTGATTATGCCATTAAATTACTTAAGTCCTGAAAGGTCATGGGATCAAAACAAATATTTGCATTCTTTATGTGTTCTGGAACAAGGATATTCTCAATATAGGGACCCCAGCTGAAATAATCTAAGTATTCTATATCTCACAAGGCCTCTGTGGCTCAATTCATGGTCAGCTCTACAGTACAGAAATAACCTTGCATGCATAAAGCAGAAATATGGAAGTTTAAGTGAAAAATGTTAAATGACATCTGAAAGACAGAGGAAAATGAAATAATGAAGCACATTAAAATTTAAGTACTTAAATACCAGGCGAAGGATCCAGAAATTGTAATTGTTTTTTCCTTCATTATCCAAGTCTTTTTTATTCAATATATTAAATTAAAGGTAATGAAACCTTCATGAACTCTTACTTTCTTACAAAGATATAGGTACATTTTTGCTGAGGTTTTTTTTCCTCCTTTCTGCTGTACTGCAGTCTTGATGACAATAGATAATATTTTTTTAGTTCTCGGTTATCCTGCAGAGAAAAGAATCCGTATAATAGCATTACAGCCCAAAGTGGTCCCAAGCCTGTAATAAGATTCTAATGTTGTTTTTGTGCTTTCAGGTCATAGAGCTTTTTTTGTAGGGGTAAATTGTAAGGATCATCTTGTGCTTTGGGGAACTCAAGTTATCTTCAGTATGATTTGAAAATTACCACTAAACAAGGTAGAGGAAGCTAATTCTTGCACTCTGTTTGGATACTGTGGAAACAATCAGCAGATACAAATCACAACTTCCAGCATTTCAGCAAGACCCAAATTGCTTTCTGTTTAGTTACTTTTCCATTGCCTTGCTTTTCAGCTTAATTTGCTCTCCCTTCCTCGCTACTCCTTAAAGTGTGTGTGTATGTAAGAACATTTGAAAAATTATATATATTGCATATTTGCAATAAAGAGGTTGCAAAAGTTCTTAGAGTGAATTTCATATTAGGCTATGGACAAATTGCCTGTTTAAGACTACCAATATCTGAATGTTTTCCAGATACTCCAAATCAGATTCTAAATGTACATTTTTATTGATGTGCTTCATGTTTCATTTGTTTAAGAATTTTACTCATTTGAATATGAACATGAATAAGTGAAATAGTATTTTTTATTATTTAGGTACTAAAAAGTCACGTATAATTTGATTAAACATCCAGAATAAGGTTCTCACTTGGGTTTCCTGTATTTCTTTTAGACAAAAATAGGGGGGGACGCATTCAAATCCCTGTAATCTGTGAAGTAAACCTTTTTTTTCTTTATTTTGCTGTTCTTTTGTTGTTGTTGTTGGTTTTGGGTTTCTTGTTTTGGCCGTTTTTTTTTTGTTGGTGGTTTGGTTTGGTTTGGTTTGGTTTGGTTTGGTTTGGTTTGGTTTGGTTTGGCTTGGTTTTTTTTTTGTTTGGTTTGGTTTTGGGTTTGTGTGTTTGTTAGTTTGTTTGGTTTGTTTTGTTTTCCTTTTTTTTTTTCCTGATGTGGAGAAAAAGCCCTTCCCAAGCACTGTGCAGACTCTAAGAGACATGTAAGTGCAAATGCATTGAGAGGAGACGCAGTTTTGTGGCACACAGCAGCATCTGGTGTGGCTTCTGCCTATTGAAGCCTTCAAAAATTATTAGACTACACAGCCACCTCCTAACTCATCTTTGCTTAGCTTTTATTGGCTACCTAACACAAGCAGGTATATTGAACTCTATGGTTTTAACGTTGTGTTTGGTATTAGACTCATGCAGTGCTGTGTCCACGTCTGGCTCCGCAGGACAAGAGAGAGATGGAGCTCCTGCAGTGGGCCCAGAGGGCTACAGAGGTGAGGCAGGGCCCGGAGCATCTCCCTGCTGAGGAAAGGCTGAGGGAGCTGGAGAGGAGCCCCAGCTGAGAGGGAACCCCATCCCTGTGTGTCCCTGTGTGCAGGGAGGGGCAGAGCAGGGCCCAGGCTCTGCTCTGGGGCCCAGCAATGGCACCAGAGCCACGGGCAGGGCCTGAGCCCAGGAAATTCCCCCTGGACATGAGGGAGAACTTCTGTCCTGGGCAGTGACCGAGCCCTGGGACAGATTGTGCAGAGAGGGGATGGAGAATCCCTCACTGGGGATATTCCAGACCCCTCTGGACACAACCCTGTGCCCTGTGCTCTGGGATGACTCTGCTTGAGAAGAGAGGTGAGATCAGAATGTTCCTACTGTTGTTCCTTCCAACCCAAATCACTCTCTGTTTCTGTGAGCTTGAGCTTGAGCTTTAAGCTGGTATTTGTCCACCCATATCATTTTGCTCCCAATAAGCAAAGGACCTTCTGCATCATGGTATTGCTGCAGCATATGTCTTCCTAGGAGAAATCATCAAGGTGCCATATTTTCACAACATATCATTTGTAAATTGCTTGACAGTTATTTCTCCCATTATTATATATCATGCTTCACTCCTCATAAACTGGAAAAAAAGGGGTTTACTTTCTGGTTAACAGGGTCTTAGAAGAAGATGTCTCTTGATAAATGAGAGGATATGAATCAGGGTATATTGCACATTGTGAAACATTTGCCATAGTAAAAGTGCAACAAATAATAATTCTACCAGTTTTATTGGATATTGGTTGTTCAGTCTCATATATTAAATGGATCTGGTACAGCAACTATCAAATCTAGTATAGCTGTAAAATGCACATTACTAAGCTTTCAGTACCTGTTTTTATAGTAAATGTAGGGATAAGACAAAAATACTTTAAGAAGGCAGGGGAAACACCTGATTATGCATACCAAGAGTGAGGAAAAGTGCCAGAGATTTAAAGTAAGGATGTGCTTCATAATTGCAGATTGCAGGCACTGGTATAGACTTTGATTTCCCTGGCAGAAATAAAGTCTATAGTAGTGTCCACAGTTAATTCCACAAAAGGGGCTGCCTCTGCTTTTAACTAAATAAATGAGCAATAATAATAACAACAGCAATAGCAATAATAATACATTAAAGCAATCATACTAGTACAAGGTCTCCTGAGTGGAAGACACTCTTGAGAACTTCTCAGGGATCTTGCCTGGATTGATTAGTGAGTCTGCACATCACCATGAGCCATCCCTGTGCCTGCAGCTCTCCTCTGTCCCCTCTCCTCCAAAACAGCCCTGAGCAGCAATAAAGCAACAAATTACAGTAAATCCACCCAAACACCTTCCACAAAAATCCAAGGCTTTCCATGGCACACAGAAACAATCATGCATAGGAAAACAATTCTCAAAAGGATGTCCATGGGATATTTAAAAGAGCACAAGGCTACAGGCTACCTCAGAGAGGTATCATAGAAAATATTTGGGGTATCATTGGGGTACAGGGGAAGTTTATCTACATAAATCTAGGGTTAGAGAATAGTCTCTGGTCTATTTTATTTATTGAGATAGATTTAGATGGGATAAGTAATTTCTCAAACAAAAATCTCTACCTGACAGACTGCATAGGACAAAAAATGGGTAACATAGTTTGTTCCCTGCCTCGGGGGCTGCTTGATGTAGTCACAGGATGTAACTTTTGTGGCCACACATTAGCAGTAAAATGTTGCCATTCTTGTCATTTAAAAGATTTTGATAATGGGGATATTGCCCACTACAAGCAATTTCATGAAGTGCCCTGCACCAGCTCACCAAGCAGCTGGAGTTGGCAGATATTTTACAGAACAGTTATTACTGCTGGGAAAAAAATGAATTCATTTTTTACCCAAAAGCTGTTTTCCCACACCTCAGTGGTTGGGAAGGATTTGGACAGGAAACTAAAGGAAGAAAATCTCCAGTATACACATCAGAAGCAATGTGTATTTAGCACATTACATAGAAAAATGAAGAAAAACCTCAGCTTACAAATTGTGCTGTAATGCAGCCAGTGTATTTATTGTCCTCTTCTGGTGTCAGCTGGCTACTACTGCAGACAAGATACTGGCCTTGGTGAAAAAGGATAGTCGATCACCACTGCTCCTTCTGTGATTTCCTCATTCATGCTCCAGAGAAATGCAGGGAATATGGCCAAGACCGAAGGCAGCAGCTCAGAGAGCAAAATCAGACACGTGCTCTAGAAAAACCCAAAGGGCCATATGCCAGCACAGTGACTGAGATAAAGAGATCTTAATCTCAGGCAACACTGTTTATAGAACACAGTCACAAATTAATTTAAAACAATATGGAAGCCCGTGGAGCACTCCACAATGAGTCAGGAGAACATTTTTAAAATTTTCTGCCTTCATATAGACCTTTTTCTGTGAATTAAGTGGACAGGTTTTTCTCTTTGTGTCTTGTTCTTGCTCATCTTTCTTTTCTCTGGCCTCTGAAGACCAAATTGTCTGATCTCAAGGCTGTGTCTTGTTATGGAGTATGAAATCCTAGCACTGGTACAGTCTCCAGACACTACAGCAGTAAGAGATCTACCTGTCTTCACACTGTGCTTTGATTTGGAATTGAGTTGTCCTTACTTCAGTTTTTCCAGTCCTACTCTGGAAAGTAGTGCTGGAGAAGTATTTTTTTGACTTCTAGAATAGTTTCTACATCACACTGCATTGAACTAGAATGGGTCAAAAAAAAAAAAAAGTTCTTTTTCCATTTAATAAAATATATATCATCATCCCAGGGACAAGGCCTGCAGGAACACACATTACCATGAGACACTTAAAAGAGCTCAGTCTGTTTGCCTTATTAAGCAGAAGCTTGGGGGGTAGCTTGCTTTCTGAGTTTAAATCCCCCAGGGGAAATAGAGACGAGGGCAAAGTCTTTGCTACATCCAGCACTGAAGCAAGCAGCAATGCCTGGAAGCTGAATTAAATTGCAGCTGAAGCCCATTCGAACTTGAGAAGAGGCTCAGCCTTTTCTGCTGTGCTTGACCACTGCAGCGTGACACCCCAGAAACTTCAAAAATTCTTCCTTCTTTTTAAAGTGCTGAGATCAAACTGTAGAAATGAAAGTGTAGAGCTTTTGTGTTACTCTAAAAGAGGTCTAATTAGTTAATTGTGCTTTAAAGCCTGAAAATATTATATATTATGATGTCCATATACAATGTGCATTTGAGACTCTGTTAATGAGAAAAACACTGAAGCGGATTATAAATTTGTTGGCACCCCTATTTAATACTTGACTAGAGGAACCCATAGTAAATAAATAGGTTCAATCTGAGGCTTAATGAGTCCAAAAGAGAAAAGTGTCTCAGTGGAAAGGGCTACTTACTGGGATCATTATTGTTATTGCTGTAAGCACAGTCATAGAGGTCAAAATTTACCACATTTTTCTTTGTGGGAGAGAGGCTTTTGCTTTGAGGGTGATTTCTGCAAGTCTTAGAAAGCAGATCTACAGACTGTTAAGAAACTTACTCTGACAGGCTATATAAAATGGATAATTCTGATTTTTTTTTCAGCAAGAAAGGAACAGCTTACTTTCTATAAGCACAATGGTTCATAAAACACCTTTTGATGACTGCTTTGTCTGATAGCCACAATTACTGGCAATGGGAAATGGAGTGTGACATGTTTATATGTAAGGACAACTAAGCAGAGCCAGATATGATCTACATTACCTCTAAAATACTCTACTTCTCTTTTTTTTCCTAGTGCTGCAAGCCACCAAATATCTAAAAAGGAGTGGGGAGGACAATCAGCCTGTAAAAACTAAAATTATTTTAAAATAATTTAGCTTAATGCATCACAAAGACCACATAAAATAGAGAGAAAATATGGTAAAGGTTAAACCTTTTCTAATAAAAGACTTAAAATTGCTACTTGATAATTTCTTTGTATTACTTTTTTCAACAGTATGCATGACACAACACAGCCAAATAAATTCAGCTGTCTTTTTGACCTTTGGCTAGTTAGGTTTTCTGTCCATGACTGATGGCTGTCATTGATTTTAAAGTGATTCTGATGACGGTGTATGTGTGATATGTGGTTTGATTTTCAAAAACACCTCTTGTTGGCCTCGGTTTTAAGTACTACAGGTCAATAACACAATTGTAGTGGGAGTAAAGTTAAGTTGCTGATGAGTAAATGAGGGGAAAAAATCCATGCACAATAGATTTTGAGATTCTTTTTTCAGGGAATACTTAGAAACCACCTTCTATCTAGAACAGGCAGTTGAACCTGACCTTTGAAAATTAAGACCAGTCAGAGGTTCACCAGTATAACAATTTGAGATACTCAAAATAGTAACTTTTGAAAGTACTGACCAAGACATTGGAAAAAAATTGAAAAAACAATATAACACTCTGAAAATGCCGGTTAAATTTTGCTTCAGTAATGAGAAGCAATTGCAGTTATATTCTCACAGAGCTGAACTCACCTTGTGTGAATTTCAGGGAAGGTACATTATTCAGAAGCCATG
This sequence comes from Zonotrichia albicollis, assembly GCF_047830755.1. Lineage (NCBI taxonomy): Eukaryota > Metazoa > Chordata > Aves > Passeriformes > Passerellidae > Zonotrichia > Zonotrichia albicollis. The sequence goes on from NC_133860.1 coordinate 10,552,906, forward strand.
GTATTCTGAAGAATGGCTAGGCTTGATAATTATTTTAGCAATATACTACTTTCTAGTGCAAAATATAAGGAATTATGTTACTGAGACTATATTAGATAGTGTGGTCAATCAGTAGATTTATGGATCTCTGGGCACCATGGAACAACACTGTGCAGCAAGGACTGCCAAGGAGGTTACACTGCTTGGGTGATGACTTTTAAATTCACCTTTCAAAAGATGTGATTCTATTTAGGCATCACAGAAGCACTGGAACTCACTGAACCATCCCAAGCATACCCCAGCATAGTTTGTAGAAATGCTGTGAAAACATCCTGATTTAGAGCCTTGTATATTCCAGCCCTGACCTCATTATAATTCCTGTATTCCCTCCAACAAAAACCACCCAGCTTTGCCAAATTCTGCCAGCTCAATGTAGCTTTGTTGTAGAAACCCAGATGAAATGCCAAGTTTATTCCCTTGGGTGACCCAGGCAAAGCAAGGTTTGAAGGTGAAGGAAATACTCCAATGCCCCACTTGGTACATGGAAGGGTAGATAGGACATCCAACCCAAGGGATAAATATAAAGATGGGGATTCCATTAACTCTGCAGGTCAACAAGTGTGACATTGTACTCTGCTTCACTCTGGTGGTCACCACTGCAGCTGGAATGCTCAATTTAATACAGCTAATTTTTTTTTTTTAAGGACCACTGTATAGATCAATAATTATTTTATTTCCTTCTATCTAATGCTCATTATCCAAATATGCTTTGGTTACGCATAATTAGATTTGACAGGCATTATAAGACTATCTCATGCAACAGGTTGATATAAAACTACAGAATGCTCCGAACTTGAAAGGAGGTGTGCCATACTACATATTCTATGTGGTGTATGGAAGGGTTCTAGAACAAAAAAAACACTCTTGGAATTTGCTCACAACTTTTTGTGACTTCAAGGACAGCCTGTACATTCTTAAATATACCTTAAAAAGACAAAAAAAGCATCAGCACTTAGTTTCAGAAAACAAACGTACACATTATTTATCTGTCCTATGTCTTAGTAAAAAAGAAGTATAGCCAAATACTGGCCCAAATATGGCTGATAATGTGTCAAAAAGTGGGAAAATCATATATTTAAATAACTTAGCCATAATTGTTGGATTTATTTGTTGGTACTCTTTACTTCATTTATTGCATAATGGAATTCAATGTAGTGTCATTAGAACAACATTACAACTGTGTTGCCAGAAGCAAACAAACATGGTAGAGATGCTTAAGGGAGATAAAGAAAATGCTAATATTTTATTAATATTTTTAAAAAATTTAAAAATGGCAGGATAGGAGTGGTGTTCACGGATTTTGTTTCTATGTTAAATGAGTGCTTCTCACACATATGGGGTAGTCACAGCTTTAAACATATAGATTTTATTTCCATGGGTTTTAGTGCTGGAAAATGTGACATAGTTGTTTCTGACAGATTGCCCTGAGCTTATATCTGATCTTTCCAACTGCTGCCTCTACGGTTCACTGAGAGGAGATCAGAAGGCCTGGGGTTGGCAGGTGGCAATGCAGAGCACACAAACCACAGGGTTGTCTTTCATGACTTTTATTTTTTTTCTAAATCCTTTTTTTTTTTTTTCCCCCCCACCCTTGCCTTATCGCTGACTTTCAACAGTTTGGCCTCTCCATCTCCCCATCTGCTCCATCCCCATCTCCAAAAAATGGCAAGCCTGTGCAGTTAATCCTCAGAGAAGCCTGAAGGCGTTGGATTATTGGAATTAAAGCTGTGCTGCCGACCAGCCTGGGTCTTGAACCAGGCCCCCCATAGTGCTGGGAGCCAAATGGAGGGCTATTCTCAGAGTGGGGTGTCTGGAACAACACAGCTTTGTGGCTCCTTGCCACGGAGCATTTAGTCTCTGTCAGCTTGGTATTTTCACATGGAAAGCAATGCCGTTGGACTATTTTCACTCAGTGTAGCTGGGAAGTTATAATCACACATTAATAAAAATAGGGAGAGTCATCCAGCATTTCATAAATCAGCTTTTTCTCCACTGTGTTCTGCACAACCGTAACAGATGGGTTAGTTGAGATGGGCCAACAGAAATGGGTGATTTACTGGCAAAAAAATTATGACAGCTGGATTGCACTCATATAAAAACCACACACACTCTTAAATTTAAGTAATGCTTTAGAAGGAGAGGATTTGGTTCTGACCCCACAAGTTGGAACTGGATCTAGCACTAGGGATATTTGGCATTACCCTTCAATTTTGCTGATCTTTAACTTTTTCATTAATGACCTAGGCATAAAAATGCAGGAGGTTCTGACACAATTTGCTGATAACACAAAGTGAGAACATTTTCTATCTAGAAGAGACAGGATTATTGAAGAGGAAAAGCTGTGTGACCCAGAGGAGTGATAGAAGTGGAATTAAATGCAATTGTAAAAAGTGCAAGGCCATGTCCTTAAGGACTAATAGCAAGGCTGTTTACTATAACACATCAGTTTGGAGGCAGGAGAGAAATCTTGGATATATCAGCCACATGCTGGGTGATTATAAACTACAAACATCATGAAATTCTGCATAAAATAAATGCCATTTCAGAAGAGGCATTTGGAGTGATTTGTTTATCAGGGACATGGAAGCACTGAAGGTATTATAAAATATACTACTGAAAACTCAGTTAAGATTAAGTGTAGTTGTTTATTGATGATGATGGCAAATTCAAATTGGAACAGATGCAGAACGTGTATCAGGCAGGTCCTATCAGAGAAAATACAGAAAGTTCAATTTCTTTAGTAGGTAAATGAAAGTAGAAGTGTGATAAAAGCACACGCATATGCTGGTAAGAAGTGAAGGAACATAAGAATTGTAAGGAAGAACCATTTAAAACAAAGGACAATGATGGAACAATATCTAGTGGCAGCTTACTGGCAAGGAACACATTCTGCCTAGAAGTTAGGTGATGATTACTGACTGAATCATGACAGTACAGAAGCTCCAGAACACTTGTTCACTGAGAAATATATGGAGCACAAACCTCTCTCCTCTCCTCTCCTCTCCTCTCTCCTCTCCTCTCCTCTCCTCTCCTCTCCTCTCCTCTCCTCTCCTCTCCTCTCCTCTCCTCTCCTCTCCTCTCCTCTCCTCTCCTCTCCTCTCCTCTCCTCTCCTCTCCTCTCCTCTCCTCTCCTCTCCTCTCCTCTCCTCTCCTCTCCTCTCCTCTCCTCTCCTCTCCTCTCCTCTCCTCTCCTCTCCTCTCCTCTCCTCTCCTCTCCTCTCCTCTCCTCTCCTCTCCTCTCCTCTCCTCTCCTCTCCTCTCCTCTCCTCTCCTCTCCTCTCCTCTCCTCTCCTCTCCTCTCCTCTCCTCTCCTCTCCTCTCCTCTCCCTGATATTCATCTCTCACTCCCCTGTTATTAGTGTATTTGACTTGCTGACCAGGTCAGAAATTCTGAATCAGCTCAGAAATTCTTTTTTGGGCTGTACTTAAGACAGCTCAAAAGATCCTTATCCAATACAAGAAAACTTGTACAACTGCTGGGCAGAATTAAACATTTGTATTTTCTATGGGTAACCTCATTGATTTCACAGCACTGCATGGCTTACAAATGCAGAGAACACTAGCAACTGAAAAGGATGTGAGGCAACATCCTCAGATACCTAATCCCTAGAAGACCAAAGAAATTGAAAACTGTTAAATCCTATTGTTGATGAGCTGTAGTGTAATTTTCATTTAAGCTATTTACTCATCCCATAGATAAAGATTTTCTGCTGTAGGCAGTGTGTCCCACCATCACATTATGGAGCCCAAAGTTTATTGTATGTTCCACAGTAAAAATAGTATTGAAGGGTGGATATAGATCAAAATCATTCATCTTTCACCAGAGACATCAGAGAAAAAAACAACCATTGCCATAAATGTCAGATGTACATAGGAAAACAAGGGCAAATCAACCCTTTTAACGTGGGTAAAGCTTAGTAGCCAGAGCTGTATATGATGAAAAGGTGCAGTCATTCTGGACATAAAACAAATTTTCTCTTAGATCATCTTACACCATCTGTGCTCAAAGCTCTTCCTTGCTTCACTGTGTCCCTGCTCCTACCTATTTTTATTTGTTATGGGCAGGTATAACATCTCCTCAGAGATGGGTCATTGCTTGTTACCACACTGCTTCTTTAAGGTCTGAATTAAGGTGAAACAGCATTTGTTTTCCATTTGCTTCAGTAATTTTGCTTTATTTGTTCATGTCCATATGGAAGGAAAGTTGAGTACTTCTACTCTTATTTTCTGTGTCTCACGTTATGAGGCCTTCTTTCTCATGCCTTCCTTGGCAACATGCAATCTACTTTGAATTTGCACTCATTTTGATTAAAAATCTATTAAGAAAAAAGGGTTTGAAGTACCTAATCAAGTTTTTAAAGTGTGATATATAGTTAGAAAAACAAAGCAAAGCAAAACAAAACAAAAACAAGCCAAAAAATCCATAAAGGGATAAAGCAGAAATCCAGCAGGCACAAAAAATCAGATTGTGGTCCAAAATCTTTAATTTGTACAAACTTTTGCTTGTATTTACTTACATTGGACAGAGGTATCCCTTGTTATGCTCATCTTGACTCATCAGTTACATTTTCATATACATTCTTTGAGCATCCTGGAAAGAAGCTTCAGTGAGGTTGAAGTGAAGGATCTCAGCTGGAGAGTCTAGACTCAGTTTACCTGTTAGAGCTAAAGAAATTATTCTGGTTTTCAGTATCTTTTGCCTCCAGAAGAAATGGATGCTGTGTTTATGAACAAACCCTTCCAAAACACCATGTCCAGGCAGATATGGATAAGAAAGTGCCTGGGAACATCTAAAACATGGATTTAAAAAAGGAAAATCTTGTCTGAGAACCTGAGTTCTGTGATGGTCTTCATGACCAGACAACTGGCTCTGCAGATGAAATGAATGAATTATGTCTCCCCTCCATCTAAGAAGGCTTTCAAATCAGTCTCATACAGTGTTATTGTAGCCAAAGAAGTGTATCTGAAGTACTGTGCCTGCTTAGGGGTTTACAGTACCCGAAATAACTTGACATAGTGAAGTGAGTTCAGCAGAAATCCCCAAGATGGTCTTGTGGTAGAGCCTAAAAGAGAAACAGAAAAATCTGAGACATCTGAGCTTGTAGATTGAAGGGAATATCATTCATTTTAGAATGAAGACAAAGCCAATGGAGATGGGCAGTGAAATGACAAGAAAAGAAAAAAAAAATATTTTCAGAACAAAAAAAATATGATTAATTAAAAGATTTGATTTTTGGCATTTTTTTGGGCCTTTTTTTTTCACAGGAGTGGTCAGCTAGTGAAACAAACCTCCAAATTGTCTGTGAGATTTCCTTCCTTAAAAAAAGAAGCTCAAAACTTGGTTGAATATTACATGAGTGATTTGTCCCAGGTGGGCCCACTATGACCAAGAGTTTGCATCAGGTGACCTACAGAGTTCAGTTCCATATGAAACTATACTGTAATTCTGATTTCTATACATCTTTCAGCACAAAATATTTAATTACATCTTGAAAAATATGTATCACCCAGAGCAACTGTGTCTTCTTTCTGAAACGGGGTCTACGTTTACTTTTCCACATTTGTTTCCCAAGGATATTATATCTGTCCTCCTACTAATATCCCTTTCACCACATAAAACAAAACTTTACCAGGCAGTTGTCATTTTCCAATCAATTTAGTAACATTCATCTCATTTCTACCGGTAGAAAAATAGTGGGGTGATAGCATGTCCTGAATTGCTGGTGACAGTCAGTAACTGTTAACCCTTCAAGTGTTTAGTGTTTTTCACCAGCTGTTGCTTTTAGCACCAGCTATTTTGTTCCCCCAAATCTACTCTTATTTATGCATTTAAGAAAATTAGAGAAAAGGAGTCATTGGGGAAAAGTAAGCAAGCTTGTTGAAAAACAAAACAAAACAAAACAACAAATGTGTTGTTATCTGTCTGTCTGTCTATATGTGTCGCTGTCACAAGTTTGCTGATGGCACCGAGCTGAGCAGTGCGGTCACACTGGAGGGAAGGGATGCCACCCAAAGGGATCTGGACAGGCTGCAGAGGTGGGACCATGTGAACCTCATGGAGCTCAATAGAGCCGAGTGCCAGGGCTAATCCAACACAGAAATACAGGCAAAGCAGAGAATGGTTTGAGAGCAGTTCTGGGGAGAAGGACTTGGGGGTGATGGTTGGTGAGAAGCTCAATATGACCCAGCCACATGCACTGGCAGCCCAGAAAGCCCAAATGTGTCTTGGACTGTATCAAAAATGTGTGAGAGCCTTGGAGCAACTTGGTCTACTGGAAGGTGTCTTGTTCTTCTTGCCCAGGGGATTGGAACAAGATGATTTTTTTCAGTCCCTTCCAATCCAGACCATTCTATGATGATTCTTTGATATCTATTCCATAGCCTGAGCTCTGGTGTTGCTCACTCAGGCATTCAAGTAAACCTGCAAGCGTTCCAGATTTATGCTGGAGCCACTGGGATTATCAGTGATTGAATAATGATAATATTTAACCAGCCAGATACTCGTGTGAAACTATATCTTTCTTCTCCCCTCTTATATCTTTCTTCTCCCCACACTATTGTTTTAATGTATTATTTGACTATGTAACCTAATGTATTATTTTCATAGTATTATTTATCATATTTTCTGTGTTATCTGTTTCCTGTCTTTCATTTTCAACATTTTTTTTCTCATTTTCACTTTTTTGTCTATGGAGGGATGCAGAAGAAGTCATTCCCTTGGCTGGTTTCAGCCCACCATTTTTTCCTTTACAAAAAATTCCAAAAAACCTTTAGAAAAGGGCATCCTGGCTTGCAGCATATACACTTTCTGAAATGTTTTTCTCCACATTCTGAAAGGTGTTTTTCACCTTTTCACAGCCATTTCCAGAGCCTTTCCAGACTGAAACCTTGAAATGAATCAGTTGCATGAAACATGGGAAATAAATAAATGTCAGAAACCATTTCTAATCTGCAGCAGAGCTAATGCTGAATGCCTCCCAGTGCTGAAGGGACTCTTTAGAATGGTGTTTTGTCAGAATGCACACTGAGGTTTTGCTGTAAGGCCAACCTTTTCTGCCAGGTTTAATGGAAAGGTTCAACCTGATCCCAGCAGCATTTGTGGTCTGTTTGTGTTTGTGTGTACAGATGCATATTCACAAGTGCTGCTGGGTAAACTGAGCTACAGCTTTATCAGTGGTGGGCTGAAAAGTCTATTGCTCTGGGTGAGAATATGAGTTTATCAGTTATAATCATGATTTGGGCTCACAGGGTGTATTAGCATACTAGTTTTTATATATCAAGAGTATCTGCATAATTGGAAGGATACATCACAGATAGAAGAGGTTAAACAGATGCTTCTAGCAAGGAATTTCTTCCATTTTGTTTGTTAAGACTCTATTTTCTTATTCTACCCTCAAGCTAGCATAATAAAGATGTAATCTGTCTTCCTCCCCGCCACCATCCTTCCACCTTCACTCTTCTGATTCTCTCTTTGCTTTATATCCTTTCTTTGGCGCAATAAGTAAGGAGAAGAATTCTTAGTTTGGCTTCAGAAAAAAAGAAAAAATATAGGAAAAAACTCTACTCATTAACCCTCAAGCATCACCACTGCTCAAGTGTCTGTTAGTAAAGAATCCAACATCTCTTGGGGATGTAAGCAAGAAATTTTGGTGCTATATTGCACAAAGATTCTGCCAGCTGTCAGCTGCCAGTTTGGTTACTTTAGGGTTCTCAGTTTTATTACAAATCAAAACTCATGGGCAGGAACCATGGAAGGGATATCCAAAGAAAATTTCCCCTGAACAGGGAGCTTGCCAACAGGACAGGTTAACCACAGATACATGAGCAAGTTACCATGGACACCATCCAACTCCGTGATCTTAACCTGCTGCAAAAGCGAGGTAATTTAAGCAAAGTTAGCAATAAGAGAACTTGTTGTGTCTAATTAACTAAATGTGTTCTTACAGCTCTTTGTACCCACCATTTAAGATTTTTAATTTTTCTCTCTGCACATTCATTTCTCCTTTTTAGCCCCTCTATGTGCAGTTCCCCAGGCTCAAGTTTTGTTATGCATTGTCCACATGGCAGGTCTCATCACATGATGGAGCTTAATGCTCCTTGTTCAGCTGTCACTCCTGGTTTGACATTCCTGTATCATGAGTCTCTCTCTTCAAATGTTCCCCTGACCACAAAAAAACCCACTCTTCCTTTCCATGAAGCTCTCCTTTCATCACACAGGAAAGGATCGGAAAAAGAAAGCCTCAATAAAGCTCCCATAATTTTTTCAATCAATTCATATTCTGCAAAAGTGTAAAATTTTCCCTGAATTAGTATTGACATGTGGAAGATCAATGCCATTAGTTTAATAAAGATACTCTGCAATATTTCCTGTAATGAGATTGTTTGACAGACCTTCCTAATAAACTTCAAAATTACTAAAGCCTCAAAATTAATTACACATTCCAGGACAAACAAACACAATGATTCACCACTCCCATTTTCCGACAGTTCCATCCCATCTCACTGCATTCAGTAACTTTTTCTTTTAAAAGAAACTCAAGTAAATCTTCATCTCACTGCATTGATTAATTTTATTCTTTAAAAAACAGCTCAAGTAAAATGTGGAAGAGCAAAACATTATTCTGTAAACTATGCATAAGACACTTTGATACCTCATATATTTTAGCATGTGCTTGCTTCAGTAAATGATTTCTTAAAAATAAAATCTATTTCAGTCCAAATATTTATACATCTATTATAAATTCTTCCTCTGCCTCCCTCCTGTCAAACCCTTCAGCAGCCCGGACAGAATCCCTGAATCCCAGCAGACCACAACTGAGTGGAAATGAAAGGAGGAAGGAGAGTTTCTTACAAGTTTCTTTTCACTGCCAGAAACTTAAGATGGTGTTCCCTGTCTGCCTGCAGTCCAGATCTGAGAGTTGTTTAGATGTGAAAACTCTATACTAGAACATATGTGTGCAGCACTCAAAAGTGATGGGAAGCAGTGTGTGCTGTTAAAACAAACACTCTTTACTGCATAATTTTTGTGACCCTTTTATTCCAGTGTTGTAAACTCATATCCAGCTCAGACAAAATGTTCAGAACTTAATTCCAGTAGTCCGTCCATGTGTCTAAAAATGAGACATTTAGCTAAACACAAGCTTTTGTTACTTTGGTTGAAAAGATTTTTCTACTTCTGTGAATTGCTAATACTTTGGTTGAGGGGTGTTTTTGTTGGTTTTTTGTTCCTTAATTTAAACTTCTTGTTTGCAGCCATATATATAAACATGCTCAAATAAATATACAACTCTTTCTGCCTCTTTCTTGATTTGCATTTAGGTGTCCTGATTCCTTTCTGGTTCCCTTAAAATTTGTTGAATCACATTTCTCAGTTTTCAGCAGACTGAGGAAAATAGAACACTGAAAGCAGACCCCTGATCTTCTCTCCTTACTGATTCCTTCTTTATTGTCTCATCTTTTCATGTCAATTGAGGGCTTTCAGGACAAAATATTGCTGTTAGAGAGACAAAGTTATATAATACCTGAGAGATTTGCAAAGGTTACCAGGAATTAAGTTTATTTACTCAGTCTGCAGTGTGCTTAGTGCTTGAGTCCTGGTGAAAAACTGGAGTGGAAATTTAATGCCTAACACATAACTGAAAATGAGTTTACATATAGATAAAGGATATGGAGGCTGTCTCTACTGGGCTGATAGTCAACTTGTGCTCACAAAGAAATAGAAACCATTTTAACAGTGTTGAAATAAGAGCTGAATACCACTAATTTTCTATTTGTCTGAAAAGAAGTACAACATGCACATTTGCACCTCCTTTTATATGTACTTTTTTTAAACAACCGTCTGCTGGTAGCAGATGATAATTGACTTTTTTGTTGCTTAAAAAATTTGAAAAAAATCCTTTCTTGTGAAAATAGCACTGTAGTTCCTAGATTTTTTCCCCTACTAAAACCAGCAGATGTCCATGTGAAACTGATGCAGAAATCTTTTTGCAACCATCTTATGGCCATCTATGTCTTCAGCTGAGCATTGCAATCAAAGAACCTTTAAAGATGATGGACAATTTAGAAAATTGTCAGATCTCTGAAAAATGCTTTGAGCAATTGACCTGAACTTATTCATCTTCAAGACAGGTGCTGAGGATTTAACACTTCCACATTCTCTTCAAATTAGACCCAGAGCTATTGCTGACTGATGCAGGATCATGTGGCTTTGAGTATCCAATTCAGTCAGATCCTGAGGCCATCTCTTTAGAAACACTTCCTGATGTAAAGATGCTTTAACCACTCATCAATCATGATTTTGACAAGTTAAAGTCAAAAGGGAACAGTCTGTAGTAGAGAAGAATATCGTCAAAGTCTAACCTGCAGACAGCACCCTGATTTTGCAGTGGTTTTTGCATGAAATGAGATGTTGATTCAGTTATTTAGCATTGTATCTGTGAAATAATGAAACAACATCGTAATAAGTTGGAAATGATAGATGAAAACTTGTGCTTTGCTAGATTTGCAGCTAAGCAACTGCATTGAGTATGTTTATCCTTATTTCAAAATTTTGCCCAAAGCAGGAATGAAATTACCTGGAGAAGTAGCTCCTATGTCACAACAATATCCTGGATCCAAATGGTGGGAAAATAATAAAATTCCAAAAATAAGAGAAAGACTAGACAGACACTAGTAATCTTCATCATAAAAGATGCTAAAAATAAGCAGAAACTATTCAAGTGTAAATGGAATGTAGAATTTTTTATGTATAAAAATGCATGAGAGATATATTTAAATGAAATAGGTGGTGTTAGCTTAGAGTTTTCTTGCAGGAGTGTAGACATTACTAAAACAGAGAAAGTGTCAGTCTAATCTAACAGGGGTTAATAGTAAATTGCATAAGAAAAATTGTTCAGTGATGCTTCATCAGATTTCTTTCAAAATCCCTTAACAATTTGGTGTTCCCTTGGATCAAATAGAAACATGTTTTTTCCGTGCTCAGAATAGACTTCAAGTGCTGTTTCTTGTCACACCTTTGTGACTAACCACCTTTGTGAGAAGTACATTATTTAGAACAGATGATCTCTCTGGTTTTGTCTAAAAATTTATTTTTTGTCAAGACTATTAAATGGCTTTCCTTCAGAAAAATGATCAATAAATTTTACCATTCCACACTTTCCACTCTTCAGCCACTAAAAATAATGCACAAAGATCATTAGAGAAGAGCTGGACAATTCTAATATTTTCTTCATTGCTAAAGCTGCATTTTCCTTCCTGTCCATTCCTTCCTCCCTAAAGCAGAGCCCAAGTTACAGGAAGGGAAGGAATATCTGAGCCTTTGTAATGTGAATTTCTTCAAAGGCTGGAGCAGCTGAGGATAAGATGTGCATTGCTGGGCCCTGTGCTATTTCCATAATAATAATAATAACTTGTGCCTCCCTCTTCAGGGCACAAGTATACACAAAACTTCATCTTCTCCTTGGCCCAGTCTGCTAATCTTGCCTCCACCCATGGCCATTCAAAGACCCCATTCTGGTCACCAAACATGTCCTAGTGGGAAGCCAGAAAGAAAGCATTGTAGAGTGACAAGGCCAAAAGGAAAACTCTTGCATGACACATCACTCTAGAGAGGGAGAAGGAGGAACAGAACTAATTGCAACACCTTCATGATAATCAATAATTCTTCATGATAATAATTAATTTGGTCTAGGATGCTGGCAAAGCTGAGCTTGCAGAATTGCCTCCATGAAGTCAGGGTGAGTTTTTTCATGAAACCTTTGATATGAAATTATCCTTTAAAGTTTCTCTACCGTGTTATGCATTAACTGTGCAGGCTCCTGAAAAGAGAATTGCTTACCCAGGACTAAGGGGAAAAAGTAAGGTGCACTTGCTTGGTTTAATGAAAAATGCTGTTTTGTGACAGCAGAAACTAGTTGTGAGCTGCAGGGGATTCATGGCCAAATCAAATGGTTAACTGCAGTGCTTGCATTTGGGAAGGGGAAGATGCATGAAAGTTAAAATGTCTATGTTTTCAGAAGAAAAAGTTTCAGCATTATACTTCTAAGCAGCAATTCAATTTAAAAGTTAAAATTCTGCAAGAAAGCAAAACGTTTGACATTGAGGGAGATAGAAACAAGAGATTTTAATGACAAGGATTATTTTGATTTAACTTTTGAATTTTCTGTGCACATATTTAGACCTGAAACATAGTCATATTGAATGTCTGGCCACAAAAGGTCACGCTGGTTCCACACAAACTCTAGTCTTCAACATTTTTTTCAGACTAAATTGATTTTGAATTGATCTTGGTTTTCCCCCTTCTTTCAGAAACATCATTGCTCAGTGGTGAGAGTATGATAGGCAGTTTATAAGTGCAAAGATCTGAAGAAAGGTAAAATGCCTTGGAATACTTCTTTCATTTTCTTTTAAAAAGATATTTCATGACATGCATTATGTGAACAAATAACAACAGTGCTGCTTGTCTTAAGAAGACAGAAAGATTGATTTTTCTTGGGTTTTTTTATGTTTCTGCTCATGTTTTAAGCCCCAGACACTGCTGTAATAACCAAGTGTTTGAGCTTTGACCTGAACAATAGCATTTCACACTTGGAAAGATCCCTATTCCAGCCTGTAGGAAGTCTCTGCCACCATGGCTCTTGATACTTGTCCAAAGGAGAAAAATAATAACTGTCAAAACTGACGTAGGTATAATGGACCTGCTCTTTGGTTATTGGTTTGCACCACACATTTCTCAAGACACAATTCAAATATTTACGGTGAATGCCTTTGGCTGTAAGAAAGGCAGGTGGCAATATAGAGGCAGCCAGCTCAGCCTTAGCTGGACACATTCCTACCCATAGAAATAAAGAGCTTTTCCCTGTTCCAGGCAACAAGCAGTAGTATGGGAGGAAAAGGCTTCAACTTAACCAGAGAAGGCTTGCATTGGATGTTAGTAAAAATATCTTCACTGAAAAGGTTGTCAGGCATTGGAACAGGCTTCCCAGGACAGTGGTGGACTCACTGCTCCTGTAGATGTTCAGAAGGCAGGGTAGAAGTGGCCCTTCAGATCGTGGTTTAGTGGTGGGTTTCACACTATCGCATTAACAAGTGAATTTGATGTTAGAGATTTTTTTTCAACCTAAATGACTTTGTGATTGCATTGATTAATGAGAAAACACCATTTTCCCGTGTTCTGTTCAAGGCATAAAATTGGTGGTCAGTGCTAGGATTAAAAAAATCACTGCTCATGTCAGTCAACACTGATTCTTTCCCATTTTGTTGTCCAGGATGGCACTCTTTTTCGAGACCCATAAGATTGATATTCTCTTTTTCTTTTGTCAAAGTTACTTATTAGAGACTGAGGAAAAATGAGAACACTTTTGATCTCCGCAGCTCTTTCCTCTAATATGTTATGGGTTTACACCTGTACCAAAAGCTAATTGTATTTGTTCTGATATGCCAATGGAATGGGATGTGAAGGGGAGGGACCCAAACATGTGTGTGAACTCTTTCTGGTTGCCTGCCTATCTCTAAACTGATATCCAGGTGCTAATAAACCACTTGGCACCTGGTTCTTCTTTTCTAAGATGGGACTTATTGAGAAACAGAAAAAAAATCCACCAGACATGAAGGGGAAGGATGTCGATCTTTCTGGGACATTACTCAGAATTTTTTCTTCTCCAGTTCATGACTTTGTCTATTCCTTTTATTATTTACTGTTTACTGGTGCAAGCAAGGATGCTCAATATGCCTCTGCCATTCTTATTATTTTTCCTTACAACTCTCATAAATTATTTACTGTCAAAAATGCAAATCTTGATCAAAACCAACAGAAATTCCTCCTATTTCCCTCAGTGGGATTTAGATGAGCACTCTGTTGAGCAACACGTGTACCCTTCGTCTCTGATTTAGACCATGTGCCTTCAGTGAAAAAAAAAAAACATTCACAGAACAAGGTTTTTGGATATAAAATTATCCAGAATTATATAACTGAGTTATATGATGACAACCAGGGTAGAAGTCTGTAACAAAAATTTAGGCGAATCCTTGCAATGCTTAGCACTCCACCTGCAGATCCCAGATTTCTCCACAGCAATCCGGAGGTTCCAGTTATGAGGGGAAAACTACAAAAGCCATCTGAAGTAGACAGTGCTGCTTCATGGATGCAGGGATGAAATGCACAAGTGGAAATGCATTGCTTCCCTGCCTGAAATTCCTCATTTACTCACCCAGAGTCAAGCTGCTGACTCTGATAGCAAATCTCCATCAGTGAAATCCACTTTGGGATCCTTCTCATGCTGCCATGACCAAAGGAGGCAACAAAGCTGAACACAAAATAATCTGATTCTGATGGAGATTTTCCAGCACGTGACAGTCCAAGGGCAGAGGAAGACTATTGATCTGTTTAATTTCTGTGCATTTTCCATCTCAGATACAAGTATTCAGGTATTTTTGTGTGCCCATGGGTGCCAATGATTGCCAGTGCCTGCCCACCCACCCCCCAGCCCAGGTGGTTTTGTGCAGGAGCTGACCTTAGTGGGGAGCTGGCTGTCATAAAGATGGCAGCTCATCCATCACAGCTTTCTCAGCTTGTCAGCATTGCATTTAATAGCACTTGTAATTTTCCAGGGGAGGTTTGCAAAAGCCACAAACAGAATTCTAATGTATATAATGAGGTTTGCAGCCAATGCTTCCCCTCAGGAGGAAGCTGGGCTGTGTTTTAGCTACCCTCAGCTATGCAGAGATGGGAAATTTCCAAGCCAGCCTACAGTCCTGTGTGCTGTTCATGTGCTGTTGGAATGGGTATATCTTGTCTAGACAAGATTCAGTTTTATGTTGTCACTGGTATATCTTTCTTATCAACTCACATGCACTGTCAGAAAAGGACACTAAGAATCCTGCACTTTAGAAAAGAAGAATTTTTCAGCCTCTAACATGTTGTATCCATGAGGCTTCTTTCCCTTTTTATGGATTTGGGAGGTCTTGCTCATTGACTTGAAGATGCAAGCTTCAAGCCCTTCTGTAAATGCTGATCAAAACCCCACCCAGACAATCACAGTTTTTAAAAGTTTGAACCAAATGCAGGAAGCTTCTGTCAGCTCTGAAATTTTCATTTTTCATTATGTTCACTACACCTATCTTCCACCTTCATTCCCTTCTTGAGGTTTAGCAGCACAGAAATGAGCTAAGTTGGAATCAATATGACCAGAATTATACTCTTGCAAACAATGCCAGATTCAATCAAGAGGGGTTACCCTAAGGATGAGATATAAAGCTCTGCTTCCCAGATATATATTCAATGGAATGACCTCTCTCCCTGACCTGTCTGTCTGTGCCATGCTGACAGATCATATCTTCCACTGATACAGACCCATGGAAGCTGCAATTTGTCAACAAGTCCCTGGGCTCTGCAGATCTGGAATGGATTTCTACAATGCAGTTTCTCTTCTGGCAATAAGATGGGAACAGGCTAAATCCCTGGAATTATGTGGGCCTCAGTCACCTCATCAAGCTTTATCCCTTGTTTCTCATTCCATAGGTGTCTAGCCTCTTGACCGAATGATGAACCAAGAGAAAAATGTGTGTTTTTTTCTCTAGACATCTCTTTATATTTACAGATTCTTCAGCAAACATATTAGCTAAATTACTATAGTTGTATTCATTGGTGCTGAAAGCAGTAATGATAATTATTACAATGTTATATTTTAAAAAACTATGTTTTCAGCCTTGCAGCTGAAAAACATCAGCTAATCATCCTGAAATTGTTTGTGCCAGGTGTCGTCCTCCTCCTGAATTAGCTCTTAAAATTTCGCCAAAGCAGTTAATCAGTTCCTGAGGGCAAGACTTAAGAAAAATGCCATGCTTTGAAATGAACTATCACCATTAATAACTTTAATGTTCCCTCTGTAATTTGGCAGGCAACTGGAGTCCAAAACCAAACTTTTCTTGCTTTTTAAAGAAAGTTAGCTAAGTTTGGCCAAGTTGCTAACCTCCAGCCACAAAGATATGGGGAGAAAGTTTTTCTGCATGATTTAATTCTCCTGAGTATTATCCATTTCTCACAGCTCTTAGCAGTCTTGTTTCATTGCAGAGCATAGAATGTCTTCCCTGCAGTTATTCTTCCTTGTAGGATGGAGAAAACATATTTTTAGTCTTAGAAAAGAAAAAAAAGAAAGAAAGAAAAAGTCAAAGCAGGAGCAAAGTGGGGTAAAGACTAGAAATTCACATAGAAAAATAATGGGCAATTTTTATATTGGATTATTATTGTGCTGACACCCTAATGGTATTTACAAGCTTGCCATTATTCAACATAAGGATATGTTGTTTCATGTGGATTTTTACTTCCTTTTAGGTAATGAATGTATGAAATCTTCATTGAAATGCATCTCTGTGCAATCATTTGCTTAGAACCGCAGCATCTTTAACAAAATAAAAAAAAATCCTCCTTTAGCTCAAATAAGGCATAGCAAGGAGAAAAACCTTCATAGTAAGATCCAAAATAAACCAAAATAGTCTTCTATCCAGACAATCAATTTCTCAATGGTGCCCAATAGACATATTGAATCATGCATTTTGCTTGCACAGCTGCCCAGAGAAAAACAAGGACCATATTGCTACCCATCTCTTTTTGCAAAAGGTTGGCAATTATAGCACTTGGAAAGTGGTAACCATCTTTTATTTTGTCAGGTAGTGTTATCCAGGTTGGCCTAGAACCTCCCTGCTTACCCTCACAAAAATCTTAATTAAATTAAGATTGTACCTGGAGCATAGAGTCCTGATCCTTGCAAATGCTACAAAGTTTGTGGCTCGATGCAAAGGGGGTGATGAGAAATTCTGAGGTCTGTGTTATGTAGGTGCATGCTTGCTGCAGATTTACCTCCAGGCTGGAATGAACGAATTTTCTGTTTTATCCCAAATCCTGTTTCTTACCATTTCCAGCCTTACAGAGGAATAAATGCAATAAATAAGTGGAATAAATGCAATGAGGTGGAGTCATAATTTAATCATAAAGGGCATTTTCTTCATGGCAGGTATGAGAGAGCGTTCTTGTATCTTGAGCCACAAGGCTTTATTTCCCTAATAAGGATAAATGGCATTTTGGGTGCATGAAGCTAGAAATAAGAAAAAAAACCAAAACAACAAACCTAACTAAAAGAAAACACCCAGATAAGTCTTGTGGTAGACAGTAGCAATTGAGACTTCCCATAGCCTATTATGTAGCCTTTCACAAGGCCATCTCAAAATATTTATTTGACTTTTCATAAGGATGTTTGGAAAGTTACTTGAATAAATCATGAAATGCAAATGTAAATAAAAACAAAGCCTGGGATTTCTGACCTAGAATTTGAATATACACCATACATGAAATTTATATAATTCATTTATTCAGATTTATGTCCAATTTCTAAAAGAAAGGACAGTCTGTTGGGTGGGAAGCTGGGTTAACATTTAGAAGCTCACAGAGTTTGTTCTTTGTTTTTCTGTGGACCTCCTGCATGTTATTGGATGAACTTTCAAAGTATAAAAAGTACCTTAATTGTCAGGCAGTGGCAGCCCTTACAGTAAGAATTTAAGCTCTATTTGATGCACACATTAATTAGCATGCTGAGCACCCTTCCATTTAGCAGGCTGGCAGGACAAATGCCAAGGGATAGCCAATATGGAAATTTCAGAAAAAATGATCCCTGCTCATTGAACTCAGTGAAAAGAGCTGTGTTGTTTTCCTCTAGGCTCGTCAGTTCCACAAAATACAGACACATTTCCCACACATTCTACAAGAACAGTAAGTACACAAAGCCACTTAGGGAAGATGAGCTGAAAAACAAATAGATTTTGGATCTTCATACAGCTCAGGTAAGAGCTCAGTGATAGGATTACAGGCCTGCAAAGACCAAACCACTCCAAGGCATGCTCAGAAATTAATGTGACTGAAAAATATTAGGGTATGAAAGCTGGTGAGCTTAAAGAGTCAAGTTGCTTCCAGGATTAGGTTAATGCTCAACAAGGATTTTCTAGGGCCTTAATTCTGTGTAAGTCTTTCTAGTCATCCATTCCAGCCTATAGAATAAAAGTACCAGCACTGTCAAACCAAGGATTACTGTAATAAAGAGAGGAAATACATGGAAAAAAATTGATGCATCAGAATTAAGGCCATAATATACCTGAGCAAATGAATACTGCCAGTCTGCTCTGTTCAAACACCTCATGAATTCAGCCTGATCCTTTCACCCCTGAATCTCTTCTGTTGGATGCTGTCAGATTATTTTCCTGGTCAGTGATTTGAAGGATCTAAGAAGTCAGGCTATATATATTGTAATGTTCTCATGTTGATTAATGTTTTGTGCATTAGGCAATATTTGTGGAATTTTCTTTTCTTTCCAGGTCTCAACTGAAGAAGGAATGAGCTTAGCCAGAGAATATTCCTGCTCCTTTTTTGAGACTTCAGCTGCGCTCCGCTTCTACATTGATGATGTCTTTCATGGACTAGTGAGGGAGATTCGAAGGAAAGAATCCTCACTGTCCATGATAGAGAAGAAGATGAAGAGGAAGGACAGTCTGTGGCGGAAACTGAAGGGATCCCTGAAGAAAAAAAAGGAAAGTACAACCTGATGGCAATTCTCTCTGAACCGCTCATCAGGAGCTGACCACAGTAACCTGTAATAATTCAAAAAGGCAGCATTGACACAGCATCTTCCAGGCCAGGGCCTGGAGCTCCTCCCCTTCAGCTCTCATGCAGAAGTTGTTCCTTGAAGGCCTAATTAATGGTTTCCCTGTGACTCTTCTGTTCTGTAGTGTCATTTAGCATACCCTCTCATACCTTTTCTGCAACTCTGAGTGGAGAAAATACTGTGTTTTTTAACGTGTGCTCCATGGCTGGTCTTCAAATGCTATGAGTTACGCCAGCATCCAAGGCTGAACCAGCTTCCACCAGCTCTAGGACTATGGATACACTTATTGCCTCCTCCTCTGCATGCACAGGTCATTTCACCATCCCAGAAATGAATGACATTGATTTCAATGGACATTTTGACTGTTTAAGGACTCTTGGGGTGGGACCTTCAGCTTTGCGTTCATAGGTTTAGGGTTAGCGTGTCTCGGCCTGCACGCCCGTGTCTGTGTGTGACCGTGTCTGTGAGCCAGGCCCAAAAGGACCCTGGGCACTCCAATCTTGATCCCGTGGTGCCCCATCCCCACTGTGCCCTGCCCAGACAGCAGGCAGCTTTACAAGCAGGGTACAAGTCATGCACCAGCTCTGCAGAGACTGCAGGGGCTCTGCTCTGTCTCCTCTTGCCAGGGCTGGCTGGCAGAGCTGCCATGTTCCGCAGACATGCTGTGCATTAAAGTCATACAAGAGTTTGTGTTGGAAAGGAACTTTTAAAGGTGATTTGGTCCAAACTTCTGCAATGGATGTGGAGACCTTCAACTTGATCAGGTTTCTCAGAGTCCTGCTCAGCCTGACCTTGGATGTTTCCAAGGATGGGGCATCCACCACCAATCTGGGCCTCCTGTGCCAGTGTTTCACCACCAGCCACACTCCCTTGTCCCATCAAGGAGCTCACAAGTGCTCTGTCTGTCCAATGAGTCCCAGAGCCCTCCCTGGAGCAGTGCAGCTCTGTCCCAGCATGTTATAGCATCTGTGATGTAGCATCCAGCCCTTGACTTACTAGAGAATTGCATCAGCACAAATCACCATTGCTCACAGTCCTTGACCATCCAACTGAATCACTTGATTAAGCAGTTGGATAAGTCTTTTTAAATATTCCTTTTAAAACCCGGCATGAAGTAGAGTATATGCTCTTAAACATTTTTTCCCCCTGGAGTTCCTTTAATGTTGTTGCTATTTATAAATTTTATAGATAGAATATGCATAAGTTTTGTCAAAAATAAAGATTGTGATTTCCATGGAGCCATACTAGTAGTCAGTGTCATTTGTGTCTGTCCTGGAGTGATAATTGATATAACAAAAAATATGTATCTTTATTAAATGCTACTTTTTCACTTTTCTTCTGTGATGATTTTGTAGAGTTTCAACCAATAATATTTTGCATACTCTGTGTGGGAGTATTTTTTTTTTCCCCTCTGTAAAATTTGGAAGGGTTATGGTATTGTGATGCTTTGTTTTCCTCTCTCCCTTCCTTTCAAGGGAATCCCGAGATGTTTTGTGACTTGTCAAAAATCCTTCATCAAAAGTAATGGTTTGTTGTACATTTTTAGATATATGTAGTATATTTCTATGTGAGAAATTTATTTTGGAGGAATACATATACATGTACCCATTCTAGGTGAATTTTCTGTGTCCTGTCTCTGAAAGCTGAAGTCTGCATTTACACCATTGTAATTACCATTATTATTTTATCTGTATTGCCACAGAGATTTTAGGTCAAGTGTCCTAGAGACAAAAGGATGTGCTTGTCCAAAGAGTTTATGAGCTAAGTATTAGTGGAGGGACAACAAGAGGCTGCACTGGACAGATGGCAGCTCTGAGACAATAAATAACAAGGGGAAACATCTGTGTCTGTTCCAATCCTGCACGCTGCATAGGGGGGAACGAAGCAGTCATTCCCTGTGCAAGAGAGCATAGAAATTACCACCCTGAGAAACCTTGAGGGATGGTCCTTGTCTTTTTCAGGCAGATGCCTGAGTTTTGAGTCAATTGAAAATCATTTAGTGTTGGTTATGTCATTTCACACCCCTCACTAAGGGACATATAATATCAACATGAACTTGGGTCTGCATTTTTAGGAGTACCTTGGTTCAAGTCAATTTGCAAGACAAAGAAAGGTTGCAGAAAACAACATAGATACAACCTACAGTTAAGTTTTAAATGGATTAATTTGACTAAATATAATATTAATATAATAAATATTCACCGTCATTAAGGTCATCTGGCACAGAGCAACATCTTTCCATATTGTTAAAAAAAATTTAGCCTTCACAGCAGAGTTACCACACACAACCTGCTCTTGGAAGTAATTCCTGGACTGTGCCAGGTTCTGCACCATGCTGATCAAGGGATCAAAAAAGTGCTGCTCTTCTGTGGTCTGAAACCAAGATAGGCATCATTCCAACATTTTGGCACTAAGGATGTGCTCAGGTGTCTCCTGAGATATGTTCAAATTAGTGGCACAGACACAGGTTGCACCATATTTTCAGATCCAACAAGCCCATGAGAAGAGCAGGTTCTGTGTGTCTTCAAAACCATTTTGAAATGCTCATTTTGAAAGGCATTTGATACCGGGTTAGTCTCTCAGGAAGAATGAGGCCTCATACCCTCTGAGGATATTCTGTTACACCTTCTATGAGTAATTTCAGGCATTGAATACATCTTAGGCAGAAAATTCTGTATTTATCTCACTCCACTTTGATCATGTAGACTTGAGGATGACATGCAATCATTCAAATCCTGTCTTTGGTTAATACAGAGAGAGATGTTGGTGATTTTTCTCTTATGGCATGAATGGTTAGCATTTGGTGAATCCCTCCTGAACTGGCTATTTCCAGTGACTCCATTTCCCTCCACAAAAAGCAGTCCAGTCTCCCAGCTAACATTTTGATGTCTAAATTCATGAGGGATAACCCCCATCCGTAAAGATTTTTCCACCCTGTATCAACAGCAGAGAATAGCTCTGCAAACGCTAGGCATTGAGCCTTGTCTCTGAAACACCTCACCATCCGTTACATCCAAATTGGGAAAGTAATTCTGATTTACCATGACCCAATTCCTCAATAATCTATAATGCTTAACCTCAGTTAATTGAGCAGAGCTGATGTAGGTTAGAGTCAGTGAGGATAACCTAAGTCATAACTGCACAAGAGGCTGGGTGCAGCTCCTTTACCTAATTAATCACTTTGATTCCATCACAGAATATTGTATTTAGCTGTCAGAGCTAGCTGAGAGAATTAAAAAAAACAGCAGCTCTGTGTCTGAAGACTTTTCTGTGTCTGACTATTCTCTCATCTAATCGTGTCTGGAGGATTTGAAGAAGGAAACAGATCACTTTATTTTGCTGCATTGCCTACAGCCCCATGAAGGTAGCAGCTATAACTTATTCCACCGTCAGGCCGTGTTGCAATTGAACTATAATTCAGGTTCCTACAGGAATATAATTAAAGCCAGCTAATAAATAAAATAAAGTAATAACAATTTGCAAAAGTATCCTCGGTGTCTCTCACAAATACATAATATATGGCAGTTAATTACCCTTCTTCACAGCTGTGGCAGATCACATGTTGCCTCTAGTTGAGAAGTGATCTGGGGAAGGCTGTAAGTCAAGGTGGAATATTTCAGAACTAAGGTTTTCCTTTATACATGGCTCTTGCACACCTTAGAACTTTTCTGCAGTACCCTCCTCTGTTCCCTCAGACTGGCAGTTCCTAACTTGTTAGCAATCTGATGTCTTTACTAATGATTGAAAATATGTTCTTTACACACCCAAAAATGTCACTTTTAAGACTGAGATGTAAGAATGCATAGCTAGAATGAAAAGAATTAAATATCTTTATTTTGTCCACTAAATATGTAATATATATAAATATATAGGCAATATACACACAATTTTATAGGCAGTATACATACATACATACGCTAAAATATATATAGTTTCTGAATGTCTCTTATTTGTGGGCTTAGATATTAAGCCCTCTCTTGATCATGATAAATAGTAAAAGAAAACCAACAAAAAAACAAAAAAAAAAAACATGTAGAAAGCAAAGCTTAGTCTCATAGTGAAGATTTAGACTTCACAATTGTGTCAAATTCCTCTCCCACGTTGAACGTTTGTCTTGGTGGACTAGGTGTGAAATTCCTGATAAGTAAAATAGCTGTGAGTGGGTCTTCTTATAGAAAGAGTAACCAAAGGCACCTGCTGCGGCCACCTCAGATAGAGACATTCAAATAATGGTGAGTATTAAACTTAAAACTGTCCATGTATTTCATATAAATCACAAAAAAGTTTGTGGTTAGCTCCTAGAGCTAACTATACTCACTAGTGTTGGCCTGAATTTGTACTAAAAATCAAAATCTGGGTGTCTAACCTGGACAATTATGCTAATATAACTCAATTAAGTACACTTACAGCAGTTAGCCATATTTAGACATTCCCTTTAGGGACTCTTATTTATGCAAGTGTGCATCAAACACTGCTCTGCATCAAACATTGCTTATGGCTCTGAAAAACATCCCTGAAAATTACCAGAGGAATGGTAAAATCTTTAATGAAATATGAAAATTACTGTTCTCAAAACTTTTAATAGCAGTTGAATGGAATAGTGACTTAGACCAGATCAAGCTCCCTCATAGTGCTATTTCTAGGTTGATCTGTCCCTGCAAGAACGTGGAGTTAGGATGTCTGCCTGGCACAATGATTTGTAATGGGGATGGCATTGTCTCACAGACACTGTGAAAGTCACCCCAAGAGGCATTGCCCTGCACCTCTAGCCTGATTTATCACTCCCTGATGCTCTTGGTTCTAAACCTCCTCAATTTGAGCTCTCTAATTTCGTTACATTGTGCTGAATTATGGGGTTGTTTTGTGATGAGGACAAATGTCCACTCAAGAGCACCAAACTCATTTCATGATCTGAACTCTTTCCCCAAGAGGTAATAAAGACAAGAACATCCAAAGCCATTGCATCACCTGCTGTATATCTTCTGTCAATAGATAATTAATGTGACAATTAGATTTTCCCATTCTCGTACTTTGTCATGCATCATTTTTTTACAGCCCTTTTGGACTTGCAACTATTTCAAAAACTGCATGAACAATCTAGAAAGCCATCATTTTTCATGGTGTTCCTGGAGCAGAAGTCCAGTAAAAACATAATTTTAGGAGGGTAAAGTAAATCAGATCCTATAATTATATTATATTGCCTTTGTTGTATAAAAAAGCCTGATATCTTTTTACCTTATAGATTAGGTAAAATCAATAGAAGAGAAAGGCAATCTATCTCACATCTGTGAAATTCACCAGAGAAAAATCTTATATATTTATGCTCTTCCTGTATTCAAACAATAGTTTGAAATAATTTTTCCTGGAAAGAGGAAATCAGGATAGAACTAATAAATTAAATAACTAATAGATTAAATAATTTTTAAAAACTGATGCATGGCAAAGTACTGTAAACCATGGTGGTGACTCCATTTAGCCCATTTCAAAAGTTTATTATGCAGCTCCTTGCAATTTTCTCTCTGCAATTCCAAAACACTGAGTAACCAATCTGTTTTCAGCTCTACCAAGATAAGCTCACTCTTTTTCATTTTACACGTGTATGAAAGTGACAGAACAGGGGGAAATGTATTTAAATTAAAGAGAGTAGGTTTATAATAGATTTAGGTACAGGAAGAAATTCTTTTCTTTTCCACAAGGGTGTTGAGGTTCTGGAATAGGTTCCCAAGCAAGCTGTGGCTGCCCCATCCCTGGAAATGTTCAAAGCCAGGGTGGATGGGTGGATGGGTCTTGGAGCAACCTGGTCTAGTGGAAGGTGTTGTCCCTGCCCATGGCAGGTGTGTGGAATGAGATGAGCTTTAAGGTCAATTCCAACCCAAACCATTTTATAGTCCTATAATTGTATTTCTTTTGTTCTCTTGCATCAACCCCAGCTGTTTAAAAGGCAGCCTCAAATGTTTTTGACAAACCAAACAGAGCCTTTTGCCTTCTTCATAAATTTCTCATTAATGCTCACACTGAGGAGAAAGAGCAATGTTTTCCCCGGTAAACTTTTGCAAAGTCACTCAGCTTTCTGAATAAAAACTGAATTTGCCTCTACAGCTAGACACTGCTGACTAATCACAGATGCCTCTTTATGTAGGACATTGACTGAATAAGTTTGAGCACATAAAGTATTCAGCCAGCATAAGTGGGTAGCGCCTCTGAAGGCAGTGGAAAATCTGATGGTTGATTCACATCTGTCTCCAGAACAAAACTGCACATTACACCATGATAATGAATATACTTCAATCACACAGAGGAAGATGAGGTTTCTGTCACTGAAAACTTACAAAATCCATAACACAAAGCAAGCCAATTAAAGGAAGACAGAATAAACAGACTATTAGTAATGACAGGGATAGGCAGAAGGAGGAGAGGAGAATAAAGCATAAGTAAATGTATGAAAATCGTAAAATCATGGAATGGTTTGGGTTGGAAGGCACTATTAAAGGTCATCTAGTTCAGCCCTCCCTGCTGTAAAAAGGGATAACTTCAACCAGATTACTTTTCACAGAGTCCTGTTCAACCTGACCTTGAATTTGTCCATCTACCACCTCAGTGAGCAACATGTGCCTCTACTGAGCTTGGAAAGCCTTGCAGATTCTCCACTTTTGGTGAGCCTTAACACCTTTTAGAATGGGATCAAGAGCAGATAAAATGAAAAAAATATGTAAGGCAAGCTCCAGAGATTTGGCTCAAGTACACCCACCATAGGAGGTTGGTGGAGGATATTAAGATGAGATGAGTGATACTAAGAGAACAGAAACTGATGATGATTTGCTTCATCCTTCATGTGGATCATGATATTTGGTTGGCTTAGAAAATGAAGGGGAGAGATCACAGAGGTTACAACTGCTATGAGTATGCAAGACGGTTTAGGAACTTTTTAATGTAAATCAAATAAAAAGAACATAGAAAAGAATGGAAAATTGAGCAAGAGGGAAAAATACCAAAACTCAGTAAAGTGAATGGGAAGTTTTTATTTCCTCTCTCATCAGGTTTGTAATGACAATCTGCTTGAACCTGACTATGGAATAAGTTGGCCCTTCACTGAAACCTCTTTAGCACTTAGAAAACAAATCTCTCTATGGTCTTTGCTGTGTCCCCTTGCTTTAGGAACTAAAAGTAACCTTTCCAACAGAACAGCTGGGGGAGAAGTAGGATGCTCAGCTTTGTACTTCTGGAAGGATAGCAGCAAAACCCTCATTTGTATGCCTCATAACTAATATAAAAGATGGCATGATAGCTCCCTGCTGAAGATTTTAAATGATACTTCAAATATATAGTTTCATCTGGGAGAGCAGCTACCAGTTTGCAACCAGTGCATGCAGATCTTTCGCTGTTGGCTTTTTCCCTCCCACTGTGCTCAGACCAGATGTTAGTGAAAAATGTAGGAACCTTTTTCTGCTCTCCTGTTTAGTTAATAGGGTGTTCACTGAATACTCCTAAGTCTTTATCTAGCAAAGCTGGATGAAATCCAAGTTATCAGAGAATACAGCAGGGATGTCTTTAAGGAGGCAGATGTTCAAAGGAGTACTTTGAAAAATTTTTTGACCTGTGAGGAGTTGATTACCATGATGTGGATGAAAGATGAGAAGAAAAATAGATGAAACCATGAAGCCTAAGAGAATATGCTATACCTGCCAACAAAGAACTTCAGAAAGACTTAAGTTATATAAGCTGTAAAATACTGCTGTGATGAAAGTTCTGAGCAAGGATAGACCTTCAGGGACTGCAGAGAAATTTGAGAACACTCATTACCATCTCTGCTCTTCCTCCTGACAGATTTTTCAATCCACTTGTCACCGAGTAATAAAAATCCTTACAGGGAATCACAGGTCCAAAGAGATGGGACAGGAGAAGCTGTGTCACAAAAAGATCTTCACTTATAGTGAATAAGGAGGCCTGAGTAGTTTGAAGATTGCTCACCATGAGTTAGATTTTGTAAACTAAGAGCAAGCTTGAAGACCGCTATTAGAAGCCCTCAGTTCACCCTGGACATAAATCAGTGTCAATTATTTCACTGATATACAAGTGACTGTGCTGTTTGTCAGCCTGGTTCTGAAGCAGCCTGTCCTCCTTGGCCAGCATCTTCCAGACACTGCACGGAACCTGCAACTCCACGTATTTTTTCTGTTGTGTCCAGGTTTAGAGCAAATTTGGGAAAGAATCCTCCAAAGGAGCTCCGGTGGGAAAAGCAGATGCAATCGGCCCCTCCCCCCAACTGGTCCGGAAGGGAAAAATACCTCCTTGGAGAAAGGTGGAAAAAACCTGTTTATTAAACAATAAAACCAAACCAATATCAAACAATGAGACCCCTTGCCACTCTAAAAGAGATGACAAACTGAGAAAACCCCAGGTTGCAGCTCAGCTCACTCAGTCTCTGATCAGTCCCTCAGTGCTGAAATTGTCGCAGGCCAGGCCCGGCCCGGTGGGCCACAGCTGCAGCTGCCGGTGCTCTCCTGGATGTTCAGTCCAGAGCAGTTTCAAGAGGTCCAAAGAAAAAGGGAAAAAAACAGTCCAGGGAACTTCTTTGCCTCAGCTAGCTAACACTAACTAAAAAGCAAAAGAAGAGCTCTGTCCTGCTGTCTGTCCATCTACAGACAACACGGTCCAGGAGCAGGAATGTGGAGGAGTGAGTGCAGTGTCTGAAAACAAACTGCGCGCTTCTTCTCTCCCCACCTTCACTCTGTAACACTCTTAAAGGTGCAAAATTTATTATTCAACATAAACAGAATGAGATGATTTGGGATAAAAGCATCATATAGTCAACCCAGGACATGTTGCCAAATGGTTCACCAGCAGTGAGTAATGCTGAACCTCTGCCTCACAAACCTGCTGTGGGCCACCTGTGGGTCTCAGCAATGCAGAGCCTGGAGGAGGAATCTCATCCATCACAACACTCTGGGCTGCAGCAGGTCCTTTCCCCTGGGGTGGGTGTGAGCTGGAGCAGGAGAACCATCACCCCTTGGGAGGAACCTGAAGGCAGATGCCCTTTCCAACCATCAGCTGTACTGATCAAACAGGCAGCAACGGCTCTTCTTGACTTATTTTCTTCCCCTTCAGAAAGTCTTAGAATGGTAGAGTTAAATAAAATTTACCATTTTCTTACCACTTTAGAACTGTATGTGTTCTTTTTATCTTGCAGGGCAGGGCAGGCACTATGTGACTGCTTTGTCACTGGAAAATATGCACCCCAATATTCTCAGAGACACAAACGTATACAAATACACACTGTATTCCAACCCCCGAATTTTATCTGTGCCCATTTGTCATGAAGCCTGCACCTGAAATAAAATAGTAAAATAAGGGAGAATTTTTTTCACATCTTTGTATTACCAGAGGGAAAAAAAAATGGATCATATGCTTCATAATTTTACTGATAACACCCATACCATCTATTTTCTATGAGGTCCATTGGGTATCTTTCAGTCACTATTTTCCTAAACATAGAAATCATATTTCTCTTCTTTTCACTGCAAAGAAATCCAGAAAAAGTTGCTTAAATTAAATGTATCATTTTAATGTGAGCATATTTGCCTAAAATAAGTACTAAATTTGTTCAAGTGCATCAAATTTGCGTTGTAATAATTCATGGTGAAGATGAGAAAGATATTGGCACTTAGTGGAGTACTTGCATGTGACTTATTTTAGGTATTTTTAATCTCTGTAAAAAATTTATGCCAGTGAGAGAGCAGAGTCTGCTGGGATGACTTTGGGTATGTACATTAATCAGCACTAGCACAAAAAAGTAAATAGAGGTTCAATATTTGGCTAACTTCCAACAGTTGAGACACATTAAATGGTAGGCAAGGTTTGCAAGAGAACAGGTAAAGGCCTTTACATTTAGGTCACCTATATTTAGACAAGATAAAGCACTATGTCTTGTCCTACTAAGAACTGTCCCAGATTAATAGATCATTTCTCTCCCCAGCTTTCGCATTTCTGCAGAGGACTGCTGTGCTGCTGCCTACAAAACAATTCCTGGATTTGAAATAAGTTTGAGTATGATTTAACCAAAAAATAAATTGCATTTATCTTTAGAAAATGATAAGTTGAAAAGGATAGGGGTTTACTTTACTTCGACCAGCTCGCAGTATATTTTGTGGTGTATTTTTTTTGTTTAGTTTCTGGGTTTAAGCACTTGTAATGATTAGGTAATACCAGTATCATTTACCATGGGTTTTCCTCTTAAAGGATGAGATTTTCTGTAGATGCTCATTTTGGAATATTTCACAATCTCTTACCTTAATTAAAGGTTTATAAAACAGCAAAACTTATGCTTCATACTGCATCCAACTAAATGCTGAAACCAAAGCAGAATTCCCAGAAAGCAGATGAAAAGACATTCAGGCATGAAATGAAAACATTCAGGCATGTTTTCTATCATCCTTCAAACACTGTTCAGTAGAAACCACCTGAGTCAGAAGTCATATCTGAGAAATCAGCGATCCTCAATTGAGAATCTTTCACAAAATTGTTCTGGAACTTGTTTTTGGCATCCAAGCAAAAGGCTAAACCTTTTGTATCCAGTTAAGTTTTGCACAACACCCTCCTGAGAAACCTTGAGAAACACAAATTATTTCCCTCTTTTTAACCAATTGCAGAATGGACACAAGTGTCATATAAGTTCACAAATTTCTCTACAGATAACAGCATTTGGACCTCTAGAGCTTGATTTCCATAGCATTCTTGTTTCTTGAGGGACAGAGGTCTTTCCATAGAAGAAGCCATAAGCTCTACACAGCACCCTGGGGCATCCCAATGGGATTCTTGGGCAGGTAGGTACATGTGAGAACACAGGAGACAAACAAAACCCCAACATATGAAGGGGTTTCATTCTGTCCTGCTTGCATGGGATGGTTCCTGACCCACGTCAATGTCCAAACAGTGCCAAACCTTCAAAACCCTGAGAGGAGTTAGATCACAGAATCCTGGAGTGGTTTGGGTTGGAAGGGAGATTAACAGTCCTCTTATTTTAACCCCCTGCCATGGGCAGGGACACTTTCCACTACACCAGGTTGCTCAGACACCCAAGCTGGCCTGGAATGTTTTCAGGGATGGGGTAGCCACAGCTTCCCTGGGCATCTGTGCCAGAACCTCATGATCCTCACAGACAGAGCCATATATATCCACTCACTCTGTGCCATGGGCCATATACTCTAACCCTCTAAAACAATCAGTATCAAAAACCCCCAAACTGTTGTTTTTCCCACTGCAAAGGGAATAAGTTATCTCACATTTCTCACAGCAGTTTCTTGAATAAACTTTGAGTGCTTGTGTGACATGTGTGCAGGACCAGTGCAGCCACAAAGTCATTACTGACATATTTCCAAGTCACTATACCATGGCAAAGATGTTTATATGTCTTTCGTTGCCTTGTAAATACAAAATAAATTTGAGAGAACTGTGGCAGCTGCTCTGAGATGTGATAGAGGTTCAGCTTCTATGGACCATCAGGAAGAAAAACGAGAAGCCTTTGAGTTTGCAATTTGAAAATAAACACTACTACAGAGCCTAGAAGAAGCACTGCATTGAGCAAGATCATTAAGAAACAAAAAAAAAAAAAGGCCTTCTCCAATGGGGAAAAACATTTAAAGCAGCTACTCATTTACTTGAATTAATCTTGAGGTCCTGCTCCACACTGGCTTTGGATCACTCTTCATGTTGTTCTCCAGTTATTTTTAAACTTTTATTAACTTACAAACTTAGTTTATTTAAAACTAAGGTTTATTTTACCTTAGTTCTAATTGCCTCATCTAAGCATTGAAATCAAAAACGTAGCATTACCTGTGTGGGTTGTATAATCCAAACTTCAGGGGTATTTAGAAATTCTCTCCAAACTCTGCTTTCTAGGACTTTTTGAAAGTCAGGTATAAAATTATCAGGAAATTCATTGTAATGGTCACTTTTTATAGAATCATGGGATTGCAGAATTGTTTGGATTGGGAGAAGCCTTAAAGACCATGAAGTTCCAACTTCTTTCCATGAACAGGGACATCTCCCACAAGACCAGGTTGTTACTGGAAGGTGTCCTTTTCTCAGAGTCAAGAGTCTAATAAGGTCACTGTTCAATAAAATAAAAATGTACTCTGCTATTTATCCCCAAAGTACCTTAAAATCCCCCAAACATGTAAACAAAATAAATATACATCAGAGTCATAAAATAGCAAGAAGTTTTGGGGTTTTTTTACGAAACAGGAATGAAGCTAGGATATTCAGGTTTAGTCAGTTCTTGATTCTGGAACCACTTCAATCCTTTATGAAAAATGAGGGAGGATGCTAAAATTAATTTCAGTATTGGTTTGTTGAAGATTTTTTGTTACAATACCCTGTTCAGTGAGAATTTTCCTTTGTTTTAATATAGAACGCATTAATTTTGCATTCTGACATTATGATTTTAAGAACACGATTTTTGCAGATCAGATATAAAAATTAAAAATTTCAAATTATATATGTATGAAATCAATATATCAACTAGAAACATGTTACTTTTTTACTTAAAATATTAATTTTGGAGGGGTTTTTTTATTATAAGAAATACTTTGCATGTTTTTCTTGTGTCCAGTTCAAGTTTTATCTAGTAAACACTGAAGAATTTTAGTTTTAGTGTTCTATTGAAAGTAGAACATTCTAGAACATTCACAGGGATGGGGCAGCCACATCTTATCTGAGTAACCTATGCCAGGGCCTCACCACCCTGGTAGGTAAGAATTTCTTCTTAATGTCCAATGTAAACCTTTCTCTCTCAGCGTGAGGCTATTCCAGTTTTACTCCCAGTCTGCTAAATCTGTTGTCCAAAGTGGGTTTCTAAACTTTAATCAAAGCATTAAAAGGGCTGGGAGATGAACCATGGGACTTAAAGTCCTGAAAAATGATTGAACTAGTCCACAGAAAACAGCTCAATGAGAGTGTATGAGATCCTGCTCATTTCATATTTTAGGGGATTGTTTAAAACTGTGAGTTAAGCACCTGTATTAGGCTTGTGCCTTCTGTTGTACTTAATCACCTAAAAGTGTTTATTCTTTCTTGAAATGGACTGAGAAGGGCAAATGGAGATCACTCTTGATTCTGGGCCTCTAAGACAGAGAGTTCGTTCAACCACAAGCCCAGACTCTGAGATGCATCTGAGATGGCTCCAGACCTCTGCTGTGCTCAAAGCCTGGGCATACACCAAACTAAGACAACTGTGAAAGTTATTAAAACACAATACAAACAAAGGAGTTGGGCAAGCATTTTGATGCATGAATTTATATTTCTAAATTTCAAGGGAGAAATGGGATATTTGCTACCCTCCAATTCACATGCCTTGATTTGGAGCATGGTAGTTCCATTCTGCAAAATGGAACTGTCAAAGTTTCAAAAGACATTACCTGTCTGAGCATCCTCCTAAAGAGAAAACCATGAACAGTTAGATCTGAAAATGAAGATTAGAAGCATTTTTTTAAGGATGCTGCTGCCTGTTATAAAAACGTGTTTCATTTTTATCAGGCCTCTGCTGTAATTAAGGGACTGACCAGTACTAGCAGTTACATAAAACCACTATCTCACTGGAGCAGTAGAAATAATTTTGCCAAGGTGATTCTGGTTTTTGTGATATTCTAAACATATGGTGAGACAAAAACACTGTAATACAAAGGCTTAAATCTTGCTGGGCACAAAGGCTTCATTTCAACTCTCAACTGAGAAACTGGGACTTTCATTACTATGATAATTCCAGGTAAGAGGGCCAAAAATAGTTGATTTTCCTGCAGACTTAAAAATTAAAATTCTTGAACAACCTGGAATATCTTAGTACAGCAGCAGGTTTTTATGGAGATAGTGTTCATTAACATACTTGCATTACTGTATGTTTCAGTTAAAAAAAAAAGATAAAAATTCCAAGTTATGTTGGATTCAGATCAAATCATCCAGGCAAGCTTCCAGAGAGTGGGCTGTTTCCCAAATGACAGTAATTTTATTAGTATACTTCCTGCAGCTCATCCAACATGCTAAACCAAGCACTTGGTAGTAGGTGATGTTGTCTAAATATTTTGTGCTCCTATAACAAGGGTTTGATAAGTGATTTAACTCTGTTGTCACCAAACTAAATAGGTGATTTCATCTTGACACCAGTATGAAAGGAATCAAGGCAGGTACTTTATGCAACTGCAAGTTATGAAGCTTCCTCTGACTGGGTATATCTTGAGGTTGTTTTTTATTCATCACTTCTTTTTGAAGGGGAGGAGAGCAGCCAAAAGTGGACACTGGACAGGGCTAACACAGCTTTAAAAGAGTAAAAAAAAAAAAAAAGCTTAAAAGAATCCTAGATTTTATTTATGGGCCAGAGAAAATAAGGACTATGTTAAGAAAATTAGGAGCTGGGAAAAATTATGTGAGGAAGGTTCACTTAAAGATGTTGGCAAATTTTCACATCCTGTTGCAACGTGGGAAGCTTTGTGTCTGAAAAGGTCAGAAAACTGTGCAAAGAGGTCTTTATATAACCCTATCCATTTCTTGTCTATTTCAGCCTAAATTCTTTACTGCAAGTTCAACCTTTATTCTAAATTTACCAGTTCTGCCTCCAAGTCTTTCTTGTTAATTTTCCTCTTTGGAGTAAAACAAGTGAACCCTGATCAAGAGCATCAGTGCTTCATTGTAAACAATGACATTATTATCTTTATTTCCTTAAATTCTTTGTGAGTTCATAATTATTTCTTTTCCTGCCTCCAGCTCTACCTGATGACCGAGGAACAGTTTTATTATGGGATTTTGCATGATGGGGTTCAGTTGTGCACCCAAATGTGTTTGTGCACCTCTGCTCTGGAGAGCGTTTAAATGTGAGAACATGAAAGAGACTTTTGAGAGGAAAAGAGATGAGTCTCAGCATGCCTTTTGTCATTGCAAACAATCTTTCACAAGTGATCTATGTGCTTTACAAGCCTTAGCTGCTGAATATCCACTGGTAAATCTGCCCTCATGCATTGTAAGATGAGGGAGCAGAAAGGCAAAATAATAATGATCTTAGGCCATAGATTCTCCATCACATGAAGTGCAATAAATCTTTCCTAAATAGTTCTATTATTTTCCTCTGTGAAGCACTTCTGCAAATTTTTTAATAAATTATTACAGAAAATTGGCGTCCATTTCGAAATTCTGAGTGTCAGTACAATTTATAGAGCAAAACTTCTTTGTAATTAACAAGAAATCGAAAAATGCCGAGAAAATTCAGCTTTCTCATCACCTTAGCCAAGCATACTATGGTTCTATAATCCAAAACCACTCTAATATGTATTTTATTATCTTCAATGCTGATACAAATAATTATGTGGAGTCAGATCTCTTAGGACTTCCAAATTTCAGCCTCATTTTGTTGAGTCCGAAATGTTCAATAACCTTGATTAAATGCCAGCAAGGGATCTGAGTCTGAGACATCACATAATAAAGCTGAGTCAAATATTAGTTCTGTGCAATCCTGGCTCACTTTGCAAAACCTTTGGGAATGTTTTAAACTATTGCTGTTCAGTGATTTCTGCAGCATTGCTAAGACCACTCCACTAGCATATTTCCAAAACTGGATCACTAGGATTGTGGAGAATGTGCAAAAGTTTCTGATTTGCATTTTATTTTCAGGAGAGCAGTTCAGTTCCATTGGCACAGAGTTTAAATTCTGAGTATGTCTGGTCACAATCCATTACAGTTATTTTTTTCCCATCAGCAAACCCAGGCTTCAAAGGAGGGGAAGGAAATGCAATCTCCTTGTCCATGAAGGATTGTCACAGTGGTGGCAGGAATGTCAAATCTTTCTTGTTTTCCTAACACCTGTTTTGGAGGTGTTTTTTTTCCTCCCTATCATCCTAATTTAGTCCTTTTCATTACAGCTAACAAAACCCATCATAAGCAAGCAAAATGCCATCAAGATAAGTAAATGTTAGATTAAGTTAAAATATTTTAATATGCATTGTCTGTGTCTAGAATAGAAACTGAGATGAGATGGGAAATATTCATGGGCACTGAAATGTGGTTTTCTATGCTACTGATCTGACAAAATATTTACCAACTTGCTTATTCCAAACACCTTCCCTGAGTAACTCTCAGACATCATTTGGTAATTAGAAGAGTTAAGGAGTCCTTTTTCTGTAAACAATTAACATGCTGCCTCCCTGCTTTCAAAGTTTGATCAATTTCCTGGCATAGGGATGGGGTATTTGGTTCCTGTTGACCTCCATGTCCTAGAATATTCTCATGCACACTCAATACATGGTATTGGATTGACCTGAAATTCTTTTATTCTGGATCCTCCTTGATTTCAGCTCTTCACATCCACTTACAAAGCAAAACAAAATGTCTTTCTCTGAAGCAAGGAGGCTTGCTGCCTTGTCAATTTACTTTCTGTCATTGTTTGATGTTGGTAATTAATCTCTTAATTTCTTCCAGGGCAAAAATGAATGAATGAGTGAATGAAAAATTTCATTGCATATAGACAATATTTTAGAGGTGTTCCTTGTGTGCAGTGTCAGGTGTCAATGAAAAGCTGAGCTTAAAGTGTAGCTAAACCTCAGCTAGAATACTGGCAGGCTTTCTCTCTTCTTCCTGCCAACTTAATTTGATGAATCTTGTTAAAATTTCTGTATCTAAAGTACCCATTCTTTCGTCAAATATGGCTGCAATTTGGCAAATTGATTTATAAGTTATTAAAGCTGCAGGTAAATCAACAAAGACATAGACACGTGTGCAGTCGTGCAGAGCTGGGCCACACAATAATTGTTTTAATTAGAAAATCTAGCAAATGACAAATCCTCTTACAGGTCTTATTATCTAACTTATTCAGAGTCTTTTATTACAAGACAATAACACCAGAGATTTCATTAGCTGTTCAAAAAAAAAAAAAAAATTAACCTATTACCAGTCAATTGAAATGGCATCTTTTATCTTATGGTTCATACAGAAAAAAAATAAATTAAAAATTAAAAAAAAGTAGTCAAAAAAACCTTATCCTGTTACATATTTTTCTATGGAGGTTCCATAAATAAATCTCACAAACATCTTCACCTTCTAGTTCTGGAGAGAATCTCTGAAGCTTAGAGATGTAGAATATAATATAGTATATAAATAAGTTCAATATTCTGGCGCACTGTTCACATCCTATCTTTATAAAGATTTCACTTGCTCTGGGACAGCAGTGTTAACAAGAGTCATTTCAGCTTTTTGAAATTACATCTGCTTTTCTGGTGCCCTCCTAACTGGTGAAACCATAGGGGAAGATGCCAAAATAGGATGACAGCTAACATTTCAACTTGAACATAAAATTTCAGAAGTTTCATGAGATCAGACATAAAGAGCAGCAGAAATAAATTCACGAGTAATCTCCACCATCACATGGATTTATATATAGCAAGACTGGAAACCCAAGGATTTTTATAAAGTATTTTATAAACATTAATTAATCACATCTTGCTTGAACAATTTTGTGGACTATGAATTATTAACCTAAGGTTTACACACAGGCAAACAGGCACTTCACTTTAATTTCTCTCCTCTGTGGCAAATCATGCTTGTGTTCCAGTATATTCTGAATTATCTGGAAGGCTTCAACAAACCACTACAAGAGTGCTCTCACTCTTTTTTGGTTTGGTATTTTTTTGCTGTTTTCTGTTTTTTATTGGTTTTTGTTGCATATTGGTTTTTTTTCAGTACACCCCCACTCCTCCTCCCTTTCCATCATATCTGCAGTTTAGAAATTGGTTTACTGTTTTTCAAAGTTTTGCATGCAAATTCTGCTTTTTCAAGTCATTCAGTTACGTGCCTCTGATTCTCTGATAGAATTTTACCACAGCTGTGGTTGTCTATCTCTGCCTGTGGACTAACTGTGTAAAACAGAAAATGCTCTGTAAAATATTTGTAATAGCCTTTATCTTTTTTTTAAGGAAGGGATGAAGTAAAACATGTCAGAGAAAATGAAAGAAAATAACTTCATTACAAGAAAAAGGTTAACACAACACTTCTGCTCCAATAAAAAAAACAGTTTGGTATTGTTACCAGACAGATTTGTTGCATTTTTTTAATTCTTGAGAAAGTTAAAAGTTTTAGCTTTTAAAAGACTGAGAAATAGTGGTGAAGACATTCTAGTTTCTAACCTACTTTCATCTGCTTAAGTAACCCAGAAAAAGTAAATTTAATTCTTATTATTTCAATTTTCTGAACATTTTTGAGGGGGAAAGTTAGGGTTTTGGTTTTTTTCTTTTTAATTACAAAAATAAATCTACTGAAAGGAGTCTATCCTTTGTTCATTGGTCTGCTGGTTTATATTAACCTTAACTTCTCCATTTTCAGTCCTATGCATATGTGATATCACTGTCACAGCGAGCCTAGGACAAAATCTTTGAGATCACTGTGTTATGGTAATAGATAAAGGGTTCAAAACAGCAAAACCTTGGAGGCTGAATACCAACAGAAATTTCAGTGGAAGCTTCTGACACCCAAAGCTGCCTGAATGAAAGCCAGGAAGATCAGAAAGGAGCTGTATTTGTGCTTTGTCAGGGTCTTGGTCAGGTATGTCCTGTCAAGGGACTGCACATGGTATCTTCAAATATCTCCTGACCCACATGCACCACTTTTAGCCCCAAAAACAAATGTGTGCTCATTCTTGGGATGCTCAGTGAGCCCAGTGGTGTGCAGCTGCAGGACATTTGCCTCCAGCCTCCTCTGTTTGTGCTCATCCATGACTCACAGATCATTCGTTCTGCAAGTCTGACACCCCCCAGATGTGTCAGGCTAACTGTGAATGTGTAGAGCTCTTTTCCACACATGTTGGGCATATGTCCAAGATTCCTACATATCTGGCAGCCGCATTGAATAAATTTTTTCTCACAGAGAAAAAGTATCCAGTCAAACAATAGAATTTCTATTTATGCCAGTCAGCTTTTTCAGGTAGAGGAAGAAAAAAAAAAAAAAAAAGACCAAACATAAAAACAGGCTGCTGGAAAATTCACATCTTTGCTGACTTTTTTGTTCCTCATCTTCAACATAGCCTAAAACCCTTCTGGAGCTCATTGGTCAATATTGCTGTTCAGGGCAGTGTGCTCCTGTGTGTCTTTATCATCTGGCTTATATTTAGCAGAGATACCGTGAACTGCCTTATTTTTCAGTTTTTGCTGTAATATGTCACAAAAAAGAACAGTTCTAAAAAGAAGAGAAGTGCAATGAATGTCACTCTGTCCTTTATCCCAGATGCGGATGAGCTGAGATGTCCTGGGACTAATCATTAATACATCCTGGACAAATGAACAAGAGGTGCCAAACTGTCTGCAAAGCCCAAATAGATCTACTCATATCATCCAGTAATACCAGCTGCTGGTGGGTATTAATCATTGAAATGATCCACAAAATCTGGGCCAAGGCACCTCGGGGGACTTGTGACAATAATTGATATTTTTGGCTGACCTCCATCTGTTCCTTTAAACTCAAAATTTGAAAGACTTTCCTTCACCCTTGCTTACTAGCAGTTGATTTTGGCCACACACGACAGTGAACTTTTGCACTGATGGATCAAAAACCTTCTGGCATAATGGTATACTTGTCATTTCTCCTAGGTAGCTTCTATCCAGAGTCCTAATGTGTCTCCCCTTTGTCATTTTCTGCTGCTGGGTCAAATTTGGGCAATTTTCAAACCCCACTGGGATGGTCACAATGAAGATCACTGCCTGTTCGATTATGCATTTTTTGGCACACACACTGTGCCAGCATTAAACAATTCTAGAAAATATGCACTATAGACTTGACAATTATTGTATCTCAGCGTGTGGCTGTCTGTGGTTTTTATGGTTTCCAAACAATGGCATGTGGGCCAGATTGCATGAATAGCCTAGTGTTGTTGAGCAGCAGTAATGAGGATGTCAGTTGAGAGCATTAAATAAGCTTCCCTTAGTCATTTAAAGGATTTATGTAAGTATCTGGTCGTTTGTCAGCTTCACATTACATGAAACAACTACCCCATATTTTTGTATCAATGGGTCATACTTGCATGTTCAAACAGGAGGAGAGGCAGAAAATATCACTGGGTTCCAGCCATGTTCTTCTTAAAGTCCTTGTTGCAAACAGTACAACAAAAAACTAGATTAACTTATGGATAAGGCAGTATCTGTAACTAATACTACTTGTTTTCTATCCACAATTATCCAAATTTCATGTACTCTGTGCTCCACTGCTGCTACTGCAGTAACTATAAAACAACCAAACTCCCCATGTAGCATCTAATCACATATACCACAAGCTATGCTGATGCATATTTATGCATTTAGTAAGTGCTGAGTCCAAAACACAAACAAAAATACACAGCTTTTTGCCTTTTCAAAGGATGTTTGTTTAGAATTTTTTATTTATTCAGCCAAATGAGATGTTGCTGAGTGCAAAATGCTTCATACAGCCACGACCAAAAGACATATTCCTTAAAGGCTTCACACCGTCTCACACCTGCAGCTGTTAAAACTGAGTCAGAGCCCAGAAACCAGAAAAATCCAGGATCAGAACTGCAGTAAGGACAAGAATTTCTTGTCTTTAACCACTTGATTCCCTGAGTATATTTAAGCACTAAAGTTTCAGTCAAACACTTTTTGGTTAGCCACTAGGAAAACAAAAAATCTTAAAATGTGTTATTTGCTATTTTGATCATAAAGGTAATTTTAAAGCAGGTTTCTTAGAATAGAACCTTAGAATGGTTTGGGTTGGAAGGGGCCCCAAAGACCATCAGGTTCCAACCCCCTGCCATGGGCAGGGACACCTTCCACCATCCCAGGTTGCTCCAAGCCCTGTCCATCCTGTGCCAGGGATGAGGCAGCCACAGCTTCTCTGGGCAACCTGTGCCAGGACCCCAGCACCCTCACAGCCAAGAATTTCTTGTGTATGTATAACCTTAATTTCCCCTCACTGTGTTTGAATATATTCCTCCTTGTGCTGTCAACGCAGTTCCTTGTGAAGGGTCCCTCTCCAGCTTTCCTGTAACCCCCTTCAGATACTGAAATATTGCTGCAGTGCTCCCCTGAAGCCTTCCCTTCTCCAGGCTCAACAGCCAAAAATTTCCCAGCCTTTCTTTCACACAGGAGGTAGATCAGTCCCTTTTTCATCTTTTCCTCAGGATGTGCCCCAACAGTTCCATGTCCTCATGTTGGGAGCCCTAGAGCTGGAGGCATCACTGGAGGAGAAGGGGAGAATTCCATCTCTACCCTCCAGTGTGTGACTTCCCCACCCAGCTCTGTGTCCTCTGTGCAGTTTTCCGAGTCAGTTTCTATGGATTTCTCTCTCACAGAACAAAAGGAATGTGAGGAAAAGATTCACATTCCTTCTTAGGTCGGTTTGGGAAATTCAGATTTCAGGATGTCATTTTCAGTTTTCATTTCAACTTCAGACAAATTGAGCTCTGCACCATAAGTTGAGACCCTCTTGGACGGATGATGACTCATCTCTTAACCTTTTACTTCTTACCTGAGTGCCACAATCAGGTAAAAGCAAACATAGCAAACACAGCAGTAAAAAACCCATGAGACAAAGGTAGGGAAGGGAGTACAAAAAAAAAAATCTCTGGCACATAAAATATATTTTTATTTTATTTTCTCTCTCTCTAGGGGAAGAAAAAGGAAAATGAAGTTTTCCAATAAAGAAAAGCTGTATTTCAAGGTGTATTTGAAGATCAACCAGAACAGATCATCTCTCAAAAAAGTTCATTATTTTCTTCTCATCCTATGAAAAATACTAAATCCACTTTTCCCAACATGATGTAGTTATTATCACCAACTTCTGATGCAAAACTAAAGCGCAGAGAGATTATAATTCTAGCCCAATGTCACAGTGAAGATTTCTTTCTTTGCAAATCCTCTCTCAGAAAACGATTGCAAAGACCTTCACTGTGGCCAGAATACATCAGACAACCTTCTGATGGCTTTGTCCTTGTTTGTCTCTCTTTCTTGATATAAAAAATGGGGTCAATCTGGCATGTGGATCTTAAAATGCCTCCAGTATATTTCCCCACCTGCAGGTATTATGGGGTCAGGAGACCGAGGCTATATTTATCACTATTTCTGGAAACTTGCATTATTCACTTTAAATATTTCAGGAATGATCTCACTGAAATGTGAATATCATAGTGAAGTGACTTGCTCCTTAAATATTAATGAAAAAGAAAGCTGAAGGTAACAATGCTGCATAGAAATCACAAGCTGGGTAAAAGGGACTCTTTATTAACATGCACCCGTGCTCCTGTGGCTGGTATAGAAATAATCCCATGTTTAGAAAACGTTAAAATGACACCCATAGAAGCAAGCTCTCCATCCAGCAGCCTGGTTACAAAATGGCTGATTTGATAGCCACATAACAGTCTTGACTTTCATTTTCTTAGATCATCCTTAAAACAGTGATTTTAGTTTTCTCAGCTAATTTTGCATTTAATATAGTAATAATACAGTATTATTTTCTGGTTTGTTTTCTCTATCCAATATGGTTTAAATCCAGTTAGAATCAGTCCCTTTAAGTCATGCTTTTCTGTTGAGTTCTCAGTTAAATATGTGGAAATTAACGAGTTGGATATAAATAAAGCAAGTATTAAAAATATATTTGAGGGGAAAATATGTGTTGATAGACTTCAAATGCTTTCTGTTCTGCAACAGAACCATTTGGAAGAGTTGTGAGGAAACCAATTCCCATTTAATATTTCTCCCCTCCTCCAATCTGTCTCAGGACTGTTGTAGGAGCTGTCAAATTTGCTATGAGGAATGAGGGTTAGAGACCTGAATCTATCCATAACAGCTAATAGCCCAACCATTCACCTGCCATGTCAGAGAGATATTTTACATTTCTTTTCTCCTTTTTACAGATCAAAGCCTTGAACCTTCTGATGTGTGGTATCAACCTCTAAATATGAACTACTATACAAAGATGTTTCTAACCCTCCTACACGAAATATTCCCATTTTGTCCAAGCAGCTAAATACTATTTAAATCGGAAACTAAGCCAGATGCCTACATGAAATAAGGTTCAAAAATTATTCCAAGATAATTTTTTTTATTTTGTAGCCCAATTCCATTGAGAACATAAAATGTCAAACCATAAAATATTATTCCAATGGGTGCCTGATGGTTTGCAGACTGTAGTTCTGACCTTTTCACTGTGTGTGTCAGTGTCTGTAGGAGTAGACCTCCCCAAAATGTGTTTGTATGACAGATACGCACGCTTTGCCCATTTTTGACTCAGTTAAAATTATCCTTGTCCTGTTGATTCAGATGCCCCAAGGCACTTGAAGCACCCTCCAGGAGATTCAGCATCTCTGATGTTCAGGCCCTGAGAGCCATCTGCCTCAACTCTCTGAGAATCAGCACAGAACAGGAAAAATATCACACAAGGTGTCAGGAGGCAGGAGCTGGGAGGACAGCCCTTTGAGAATCAGCATTTTCACAAGCAAACCAAGCCATTTCAGGGTGATTAATTTTTGCATGAGCCTTTTCGTAGGTGGAGGTCTGAGAACGTATTGTCTGCGGAGAGATTTTTACGAGGTCACATTTCCATCTGGAGCCATAAAAAGGCGCTCCTAATCTAACACAGGAGCTCACAAAATGGAACAAATGGTGCTTTAATGCCTTGTTTATTTGAGACCCAACCTGTCCCCTTCATTCTGTGTTTGTTTTCTTTAGCCCTAAAGCACCGGCAGTGGAAAAGGTGGCATCTCCCAGCACATAGGGGCTGCTAATCTCAACCTCCTTCTGTGCAAAAAATGGCTTAGATTGACTTAATTATTTAATATGCCTTCGTTGACACAGGCTAGTGAAAAAAAGATCAGCATGTTAATGCTCCTTTCTAGCACTTTCTTCCCAAAAGCCTTTAAGAAACTCATGAATATTTAATGCCTCTCAGTCAGTGCCGAGGAGATGGCACCATTAAGGATGGAACCAAATGCCAGGCGCTGTGTGTGCATCCCAGAGCTGCCCAAAACCTTCCAGCGAGGCCTCCTCAAATGGCTCTACCCTCCCAGCTCAGCCTTTATGACCAAGCAGTAAAGGATAGAGTTTTCCTTATTTTCTCTTTTCCTCTTTTCCCGGTGTTTTTCCCCCCCCCACTGGAGAAGGAAATGGATCACTTAATGAAAAAATAAACCCCTGGCCATGTGTATTATTTTTGAGCCTGACATCTGTTCAAAACCATGTAAATGGGACTGTGTTAATGCATAAAAAGTATAAAAAAGTATTCAGGCTTAAACACACGGAAATTATGTTCATTCACTAGGGAAGAGCAAGTGTAGTTGACATTTTTTTCCTGTACACATTATGAAAAAAATACATCTTTTTGCCTTATATTCTGTATGAATTTACTAAAGTAGCAGTTGTTGATTTTTTTTTATGTCTGTGGCTAATGCACACTATATGTATGTGCTTTAGATATTGCTTTTCTTGATTTTTGCTTAAAATTAAATAAGTAGAATATTCATATGCTTAAGTGGGTCAAAGTTTTCTGTAAAGTAATAAGTGTTCATATTAGATTCTGTAAAAAAGAAAATACAAATGCTTGTCTCTATGGTTTTTGGATAGAAAATTACTTTTATTAATTTTATTTTTCAATTTCAAATGTCTGTGATGCAAAATATCATTTTGCTATCCCAGATGGTTTTGTTTTAAATAAAGCCCCAGTAAACTGGCTGAAGACTGAAGGTGGCAAATGTATTAAAAAAAAATTGCATTGCATTATGGAAATAGTTTTCTTGTTTCTTGTCTTCCATGTCTTCTGAGTGTACTGTCTGTTGAGAAGTGCATGCTCAAGGAAATACATTGTCTAATCTACCCTTATTTTCCTCACTTCTCTAAAGGGGTAAAATAATGGAAATTATTATTTGATAAGACAGTCTGGTTCATAATTGTGATATAAGCATAAGACTTCAAATTACATCAGGTTGCACAAAAGACTTTCAAACAAATAATGGAGTTGGTCAGACATTTGCAAATGCTATCTCAATTTTTCAAAGTTAATCCTAAACCTGTTTGAAGATGAATCAACATTATTATGAGTTTCCTCATTTTTTCATTAAAATATTAAGGTTCTTTTAAATCCGTGCATCCAGATCTTAATTAAAAAGCTGTTTTCAAAATGATAGACTATGTTTTTAATCTTTCCTTTCAATTCTGACTAATCCTCCTAGAGGACAGGACCCAGGTGAGTTAATTTTTCTCATGAAAATTGCAGACTGAAGTTTGCAAAATGGCTGCTGTAAAATTAGAGAATAGGCAAGCTCACTTCAAATGAGGTTCCCATGAAAACCCTCTCTTGGTTCTGTGTTTGATTTTAACAATAAAGCAATAATATAATAATATATTTATTTTCAATGACAAAAATATAATATAATAGTATATTGATAATGTACTTTGGTTCCAACAAACGCTGTTGTCATTATTTGATAGCAGATGATATAAACAACAATCTCCAAAGTTCAGAGCTTGTGAAAGAATCTGAAATATTCACAGCATTTGTGGTGAGATTAAACTAACTGAAGGCTGTGAGGTATTTAGGTACATCAGAACACAAGAAGCTAAAGTAGCCCACCCACTGCCTCCTTTCCTGTTACAGGGCTTGCAAGAGTTTTTCAGGGGTGAAGAGATAGATGAGAATGTTGACCTCATGTTCAGAAGGCTTGATTTACTATTTTATGCTATATATTACATTATTACTATGCTAACAGGAATAAAGTTCTCAGAAGCTTACTATGCTAAGAATAGAATAGGAATCCATCACAAAGTTCTGTGTCCAGGCAGAAAGCAAGAACAGCTCTGCCGTGAGTGGTCAGTAAATCCAAATATTCACCCAAGACCGATCACAGATGCGCCTGTTGCATTCCACAGCAGCAGATAACCATTGTTTACATTTGTTGCTGAGGCCACAGCTTCTGAGAAAGGGGAAAAATCCTAAAGAAAGGATTTTTCACAGAAGATGTCTGTGACACTTCCCCACAAACAAAAGTGAAATGAAACAATATAGAGGCACAACAAGCAAAAACGGGAACACCACTCAAAAACACCTATTGTGGGCTGGTGACCAGATAGAAAAGAAGGTGATCCTAGCAGATTTTTCTTTATTCCTGACAGCTTTGTGCAGCCAACAGTGCTTTCCTAATCCACGTGAACAGGACTGCTGGTGCTGCCTCCTGGGTCCTGGGGTATGCTTTTGATCTAGCAAGGCAGTGCCGTTATGAGAAAGGCTGCGGTGTAACCACCACGTCGTTGCATACTGTCAATTCAGTTTTGCATGAGCCCCTT
This sequence comes from Zonotrichia albicollis, assembly GCF_047830755.1. Classification (NCBI taxonomy): domain Eukaryota; kingdom Metazoa; phylum Chordata; class Aves; order Passeriformes; family Passerellidae; genus Zonotrichia; species Zonotrichia albicollis. The sequence goes on from NC_133860.1 coordinate 10,597,895, forward strand.
GGCTCGTGACACTCTAAATTTAATACTGCTCTACAGATAAACCAGAATAAATATTGTAAGAACAAAGCTGTCACAGAAACACACTCGGAGTGTTTCGACCCCATTCAAAGGCCCTTCACTATAATTGTCTCTGACAGAAGGCTCCTGTACAGTAAGTACTTTAGTTGCCAATGACCTTAAACACGATTATCATTAGCCTTCTTGTAATACTGCCTCTCCCTTGAACTCAAATTACTGTGCTCCTCAGATGGCTTTGCAAAGTGAGCTCAGTGTTGCAGTTAGCATAATTCAAGCTGTTTTAATCAACGCTGTGTCCTTTGTAAATAAAGCTGCATTCTGAGATGCACGCCGTAATAATTACATCCATAATTTGTTAGAGTTATTGAAATAATTTTGACTATACTAATTTGACTTGCAGCTGCAAACAAGCAGTAAGGAAATAAGCAGATAATAAAATGTATATTAGCATCAAGCCTAAAGTTGGCATTTGTTTAAGCCAAGAATCTGAATAATTTAACCATTTTTCAGAGGTGGTAAATCTGCCTTGATTGAAAGTGAAACTCATCTATGATCTCTAAACCTTATTAATCTTGAAAGAAAATAAAAACACGTGCCTTTTTTCCTGCCTCCACTGGAAGTACTCAAAGTTGATGTCTTGCCAAGGGCTGACCAGACACAGCAAATGAGCAGAAATCCCATCAGCCATAGGATGCCTCTGTGGAAATTAATTTCCGGCAGTGTGGGGAGCATGTTAATTACCAGTAAAACTTCTCATGGTGTAATTCAGTAAGTAAAAGTCTTCTAAAATAAGACTCTTTAGGCACATTTTAGAACTCTGTAATTGTAAGACACAGAGACATTAAAAATAATGAGAAGCAAAAGATTGCCTCAAAACCAGTTTTCCAACAGCCATCTCATATAATCCCTTTCACAAACAAATCACCTCTTTAAATGGGGTATATTTATCTTCTTGATATCCTAACCATTCAACTCTTTCCTGAATCTCCCTTGTTCTATTGCTAGAAACATTGTAATTTTCGGTCTAGATAAGTTCATTTATTATTATTTATATTCAAGTTATCATTCTCATTTTTGCCTAAACCTTTCATTGCCTTTCTTCATTTGTTCACAGGTATGTTTTTATGACCCAGGACCCACAGGTGGTAAAGGCTGTAATTGACATATTTTGGAATTTTTAAAAAAATTTTTCGTTAAAGAATTAATTGTTATTAATTAACTTATTAATTGGGAAAAAAATTAAAAGGAGATCCAATCCAGACTTTGCACTTATAGGCTACTAGAAAGACACTGTGCTGTGTCTTCATCATATATTGTTAATTTGACCTTATATCAAATTTTAATATAAAGAATAAAAAAAAACCAAATAGAAGGCACCATCAATGCCTGAATGGAATAGTCTTAGAGAAAAACCATTAATAAATCTTCTCTAGTAATACAGTTCAGCTTTCAAAAAGATAATGGGTGTCTAGGTAGCCAGCATCTTATCCATAGTGCAATTATAATATTCATTCCTTTCTTCCTAAATATCACTGGTATTTCCTATGCATACCATATCAAATGTTTCACTGAAGTCCAAACAAATGAGGTCTAATATATTCCCCAGACAAAATCAATTATCTTCTCAGTGAAAGGTACCCCACTAGTTCAGCTTGGTTCAAATCTGGTGTTAACTATTATAGCAAGGCTTCTCCTATGACCTTATTTGTTAAATCTCTGAGGGCAAGCTCCCAGGCCTGTGGTCCACTGCAAAAAATTGGAGCTTTTTCCTTTTTCTGAGATATTGTGCTGTGTATTCTGGCCAAGGCATACTCTGCCATCTGTACATTAGTAGGGCACTGCATTTTTCTTTCTTAAACTTAGCTATATATGCAAAAGATTGACCTTTTTTACTGCTTGGCTCATTTGCACACTGATTTAGTATTTCAGACCCCATCACCAACAATTTTAATGGAGATTTGATCCAGTTATGGTTTTTATATTTTCTCCCTAAAAATTAAAGTCTGTTTCACACAGGAGTCAACTAATTGAAAATATTCAGTCCTAGTTAATATGGAGGTGTGCAGATGGCTATAATTTTCTGTATCTATATCTTGTAAGCCTGGCATTTTAGTTTTTGCTGTGACCATTAAGGTTTTGCTGCATCAGAATTCAACAGGGACATCCAATGTTAAAAAAAAAGATACTTTGAGGACATTTAAAGATAGACATCCAAAATATCTTTGGATAGTCAAAGCTGGTTGGGTTTTGGGGTTGGTATTTATTTATTTGTCTGTTTTGGAAATTTTTTCTTCTGTTTCTTTGACTGAAGTTTTGATTTTGTTTTTTTTTTTTTCTTTTTTAAGAACTTGGTGATAAACTTCATGGTCTTTAGATTTAAAATGTCATGGTAACACAATTTCCAGTCATTATTCTTAGCACTACAACATCCGGAAGGTCAAAATGGATGAGAAAGACCCCTGTTCTGAAAGGAGAGAGTTCATGGAACTGTTGGATGGAGACCAGTGTGATAATATTGATTGTCTTCTTTTCTCCTTCACACCCTTCTCCTGTATTGCCTAAATTTAGAAGAAAACTGGGATAAAGTATTCTGGGCCAAAAAAAACCCCAAAACCAAAACCCCAAAAACAAACAAAACCCACAAAACCCAATCAACTAGACAAACCCCAAAACAAAACAACAAACAACAAAATAAGCAAAACCCAAAAGTACAAACAACAAAAGGGAACAAAATAAAGCCAAAACCTCCCTCACACCCCCAGCATGCAAAACACTATTTGTGGAAGAAGAACTTGTTATTTCAGACCTTTTTAATCTTAGCATATACACAAGAAACTAATGATAGGAATCACTCTGCCACGTGGCCTGAAGCATCCAATTTGCACCAAGCCAGCCAAAACCCAAGTGGTGAAATTGTAGAGCAGCAAATCTGTTTTATCAGCCATTTGTGTTCTCATCCCAGCTCTCACTGGAATGGCTCTCCATGAAGCTGATAGGTGGTACCTACCTTCTAAAGGGGATAGCAAGGAGAATTTTCTTATAATGAGGGTTGTGATGGAAACAAAAAAAGCCAATCATCAATTGCCATAAAACAGCAGGAGCTAAAATTTATGATTTCTGGACTCATAATGTCACTCAGTTGCCCTCAGGGAATGTTTCTTCCCTCCCAGCCAGTTTCTCAGGAGTTCAGTCTCATGGTTTTGCTCCCTGAAGTGACAGAGGAGCCACAACTTCGCTCAGCAAGGCAAGAATCTGCATCAAAGCTCTTCAATCAGGAGAACAAGTTCCTAAATATTTATTAGAGCAGGGAGTGCTGCATTCTTTCATTGCATCTCCCTCAAACTGAAGAATTCCACAGGGAAACAGAGAAAGCTTAAATTGTGCTCATTGCTTGTGATCCCTCTACTGCTGTCCCTTTCCAGCAAGGATTTATGACCACTCAGCCTCACAAAAAGTAAGGAAGAGAGAATAATGTTTGGAAAGAGGGTAGTACACCTTCTAATGAAAGAGGGGACAAAAGGCTCTTCTGCTTACACAAAGTGAGCAAATTCCTTACATGAAAACAGCAAGTGTGACCGTGTTCACAGGGGTCTCAGGTGGAGGGAAGAGATGAGGATATCTGACTCCATGTTTCAGAAGGCTAGATTTATTATTTTATGATATATATTACACTAAATCTATAGTAAAAGAATAGAAGAAAGGATTTCATCAGAAGCCTAGCTAAGAATAGAATAGGAAGGAATGATAGCAAGGGCTCTGTCTAAGACTCTCTATCTGAGCCAGCTGGGCTGTGATTGGCCATTAATTAGAAACATCCAACATGGGCCAATCACAGATGCACCTGTTGCATTCCACAGCAGCAGATAATCAATGTTTGCATTTTGTTCCTGAGGCCTCTCAGCTTCTCAGGAAGAAAAATCCTAAGAAAAGGATTTTTCATAAAAGATATCTGCGACAAGCAAGCTCTTCTGCCTCCCCAGCTTTGCAGGCACAGGGCTTTAACAATCTCTTACAGGATTTCCAAGTTTCCCTGTTCCACCCTCAGGTCATGAAGGCATTTACAGCCTCACTCTATTCATCTGAATACATGAAAATGTAAAAGTTGGGGTTGTCTTGCTCTCAGACTGTGTCAGTCTGACTGGTCTGTGTGGACAGACGTCACTGCCAACCTTTCCTCTGGTGTGCTCCATATGGACATCAAGAGTCAGAGCCTTTGTGTTAAGACCAAGGAGCTCTTTCTTTTCTAGCCCCCAGATATGGAATGGCACACATTGGGGTTTCCCAAGAACCTCTAATTAAACAAAACACATCAGGGTAAACAGGAGTTTTTTTCCCTCGTGTTACAGTCCAAAAACTCTTTTAAAACTTTTGACCTTAGGGTGTTGCTTCAACCTGACAGATCAGCAGGTGTGGCCCCATGGAAGGGATTGGAAGTAGATGATCTTTAAGGTCCCATCCTATTCAAACCATTATGTGATTCCATGAAAAACCCTCTTATATTTTGTTTCTGACCATTGCAGAAACCACTAGAAGCTCACAGGGGAGAAACCAAGTGCCAGAAAGAAAACTGAGTAGCAAATCTGTCACTGCCGGTCACTGAGGAAGAGGAAAGAACCCAGTAACTCAAATGTGAGCAGAAAAATAGGTCTGGGAAAGGACAGAAGGTTATGGACAGCAATTAGAGGGGCTCATTCTTAACCAATTTTGCATTTCTTGACTGTAACCTTCTTAAAAATTAATGGGAGTGGCTTCAAATAGTATACTTGAAATTATACAGCACAGAATTGCAGAAAATCTATTACTATGTTTCTTACTATTATTATTATTATAATTAGCTTTGCCTAAAGTGCAGAAAAAGAGAGGGTAGTTGACACCAGAATTTTAAATGACACATATTGAGCAAAAAGACACCACTTGAAGGGGTTACCTGGGACTTTTCAAGACAATTGCCTCCGTCAGCTCAGCATACAGCTGCTGAAATCTCAGTTCTCTGCATCAGCAGGGGTTTTAAGATGGCTTCAAGGAGGTTAATGAAGTGTCTCAGCAAATATTCATTATATTGAGATTTTCCTATGTGTGCAAGGCAGCGTGAGAAAAATGTCCAACCTCAAAGTAGCTTATTTAAAACATCTGAGAGTAAGAATGTATAATGGAAAGGAAAATTTTATTGAAAGCTGAAATGATTTCCTTATTATTTTCCTCTCTAGGATCAGAATTCTTTAGAAATACACTATCACAAATCTGTGAACATAAAGCATATTTCCTAGCTCTCTTTAACTAATACTTTCAATGAGGAGGACTTTTTATTGCTCAGGTTTTCTATGGCAACTCCACAGAGAGGAAATTGATGGTTCCTATTCAACTTTCTGTTCACTAGAACCCCGAATTCCTTCACTGCAGAGAAAAGTAATTCCCAGGCTCAGGACTTTGCATTTCCCTTTGCTGAACATCACAAGATTCCCACGGGTGAATTTTTCCAGGTTTCTGAGGCCTCTCCAAAGGGAAATGCAATCATTTTATGTGTCAGCCCCTCCAGCCAGCACTGCACCATCGTGCCCATGCATTTCATCTCTGGAAGAATTCTTCAGCTACCCCAAAGAACCAGAACTTGAATTTCTGAAGTGACAGATTTTAGCCTGGTTTCCTGAAGGGAAAGGTTTCCTGCAGTTATGGTCTCATTCTGCCTGTCCAACTGTCAGTAAATTTAACTTCCTCTAATATCCTTTAATGTTCTTGTCAGATTCAATGAAATTTGAGAGAAAGACAGAATTCTGAAAGGCATCAAGTTCCTATACATCTGGGTGAGGAAAATATTGGATGCTACTACTTGAGAAAAGGTAGAAAACCCTCAGCCCTCATCCATTTAAATTTGGGTCGTAATAGCAGATCTGCATATTTGCTGATTGCTTGAAAATCTTTCCCAGGTATAAACCAAAAAATGTATGCACAGAGAAGAAGGAAAGAGTTTAGGTATTAGGAGGAGAAATTAGGCAGAGTTATGTATGGTACTTGTTTATGAATAAGCTTAGGAGTACTGAGGGAAATGGAAAACTGGGAATCACTGGAAAGAGGGGAAGAGCTCAGGGTTTCTGCCAGAAAAGTGGCCAAGGAGATGAATGACATAAAAAACACTAGGTACTTTAATTACATTCTTTACTCACAAATCAACTTGTAATTGTTGTCTTACCTATTTGATAATAAGCATTTCTGGTTTATTGCAAGTTTCTCTTTTTCTACCATGACAAATTATGGCATAAGTATGCAATTTAACTTGAAGATGGAAAAAGGGCTGACAGGAAGAAGAAGAAATACTAAAGCAAAAAAGAAAAATGAACAAGTTAAAAATATGTGAAAAAATGTAAACACCCACTTAGATGTAATCAAGTGATATAAATAATGGTATGCTAAAAATTAATTTGTTTAAGTGAGAAAAGATCACTGGATGAGAGATTTTACTCCTGTACCTATGGTCCATGCATCTTCATTATTTATTGAGTCAAGAATTTTTCCTTGTGCTGAGTAGAGTTCTTGAGCTGAAGTATTTTATTTGCAAATACATATTTTGTATTGGATTTTTACTGTTATAATTAAAAACAAATAAAATGAAACATGATTATCCTTGGTAGGGAGTTTGAGTTAGTGCAATATTAAATGTAGGGGATAGTTTTACCAAGATGGATGTGGAGATTTAGGTTACAGACATGGAAAAATATTGCTTTTACCTACCAGGATGTGTTCTTTGCTTCCATACTTAAAAGGAGAAGGTGTCAGAAGTAGAATAATGCTGCTGTGTTCTTCACTAGAATCCAGATCAAATCAGTAAATCTAAGGAGCCTTTGGCGATGCTAACTTCTTCTTTTAGGTTTTTGGTTTATTTAAATTTTCCTTTTCCAAAACTTTTCACAACTGTTGGAAAACCATTCACACCATTCTTTTTCTTCTTAGGATTCCCCACATGAGAAATAGTCACTGTTATAAAAAAGCCATTTTTCTCTGGATTCTGGATCATTATGAAAGGGCGGTGCTACACGGACATGTTTTTTGCAATGATGAGTTCAACATTATTGTCATGTTCTGGTCTCCTGTCCTCAGTTGCTCCTGCTCTTTATTGTATCATATCCTTCACAGAGACTCTACAATGTGCATAACTTGTCTTTTCTACTCTTCAGTGTTATTCTTTTGCTGGGAAATCACATGGTTTCAATCATTGTCAGTTTGAAATGCCTCCCTTGGGCTCTGAACCAGTCCCTGTTGACTAGCAAAATGCAGGTTCTTTCTGTAAAAATCCTCCTTTCTAACAGTTCAGACACCCCCTCTTTCCATTTACCATCCACCCAAATCCAGTTCTTTTTTATGGAGCTCTTACTGATTGAACAATTTTTTTTTTCCCACTTTTTTTACCCATAATACAACCAGTGGTGTGGGCTGCATTGAAGCAGCCGTTTCCTGAGAGCTGATCAAACCTCTAATGACACACAGAACATAATGCTTTCCTAATGTTTCTTTCCTCTACACCTACATTCAATATTGTGATGGCCCTCTCTTGTCTCTTTCTACCCAGTTCCCTGTTTACAACATCTGCAGCACCTTTTATCTCTTTGCCACTTCTTTTTCTGCTTCTCTCTTCCTGCAGAAATCTCACTAGCCTGCCTTCTTTGTCTTTTTGAGGCATTGTTATGACTTTATTTTTTAAAAAATTCAGCTGCATATCCATTTTTAACAAATTTTTCTTGACAATTTACAGCATCTTTTCCTCTGGGCTGTGTGTGGCACCAGTACAAGGGAACTATCTGCTCTGATATGGTCCTTTTCTGTGTATTTATATAATTTGTGGGTTTGCATCACCATTTCTCACTTGTCTTTATTCCACTGGCAATTTTACTTAATAAATCAAAAAATGCGTGGACAAATCAGCTATATATATTTCTAGTCTGACATGAGTCTGGATTGCCAACCATCTGGCTTAACTTACAGAGAACAATTTTTTTTTTCCCTTTTTTTTTTTTTAATTCAGTATGCCTGATGGAACCAGCTGCTGGTCCAATCCAATTTCATTTCTACTTCAAAACCTTGTTTTGCAAAAGAATGGAAAATACATCCTGTAAATCTTCAGTGACTGCATAGCAGGCTTGAAGGATTTGAAGGATCTTTACTTCCTTTCGGAAGTGTTCAGCAGCCACCAGATCTTGCAGCCACCCTATGGCAGCAAATTCTCTGCTGTGCTCAACACCAGCCCTGAAATTTCTTGCATGTCAGCTGAACTCTGATACATTGACTAAAATGTGCCACTATTTTTCCATATTCTGGACTTATCTTAGGCAAAATTTGAGCAGTTGGAGTAGTAAATCCATGCAAAATTACTGGATGCAGTTCCAATCCATAATCATACAGTGGAAAATCAGGCACATTAATCATGTCATAAAATCACAGACAATCACTACTTGGTAATTAGTGCTGCTCTGTATTAGAGGGTCAGTGGACACAGTAAAGAACTCCTGGTATGGGCAGGCTGAGTGAGTAAATTGTGCATATTTGGTTATGCCATTTATACATAAAATTATAGGAAGTTTTGTGTAAACATCATCCACCTCCAACCCATCCATGGACAGGGACACCTTCCACTACCCCAGGCTTATCCAAACTCCCATCCCACCTGGACTTGGACACTTCCAGGGATGGGGCAGCCACAGTTTCTCTGGGCAGCCTGTGCCAGGGCCTCATCATCCTCACAGGGCAGAATTCCTTTAGGCACTGGAAGGGGCTCAAAGTTCTCCCTGGTCCTTGAATCTTTTGCTTTTTTCCAACACTAATGGCTATAAACTTTTTTTTTTTTTTTGCTTTGCACTTCTCAAGAACAAGTTTTCACCAGGAAAAAAAGAATTTTTTTTATTTGTAGTTTTATTTACATCTATGAAATCAAAGTGCATAATAACTGTTCTCTAACTTTAACAATAGTTTAAGACAAAATATAGAAGCTATGGATGGTATGCAGATAGAGAAGTTGTGGTTACTGTGCTTTTATTCAGGACCTTTAAATTATTATGGATGGTCACGGCAATTAAAAAGACGGTAGGAAATTTTTTTCATCCAGAAAAAATTTTTACCCATGGAATCCTGAAAAAGAATCCATATATTGAAATTATTTATTCATTTAAAAGACAATTTAAAAGTTTTGTTCTTTAATTTCTATAGTCCTTTATTAGTTTTTATTCTTTAAGGCAAACTATTTGGACAGTTGACACTTTACAAAACAGTTTGCACTTAGCTGTCAAAATCTCTTTAAAATGGAAGATAAAAAGCTTTCCTGTGAAATTCCCATTTGCCATGTGCTCTACTCTGTGTAAGCTGGGATGACTCTATCAGTCTCTTCCTGTGGATCCAGGGGGATATCTGTCTCCTGATTTAGGTACAACAAGAAAGTTTTTATACATTTTTACATATCCTGCTTCGCAATCATGCCGTTACTGCCCTGCCTTCCACTACATGGGAATATATTGTTTTTTACAAACCCTTGGTTTCAGCTGCCAAACACAGCACAGTGCTTTATTATAGATTCCAGCCAAACACACATTTCATCTTTCCAGATCACTCACCAGCACCTTTTCCTTCAGTTTTGGTTCAGCAGCACCACGGCTCCCCTGTCCACGTTGCACTCAGCTCTGTTTTCTGGGCAATCACTGTCACACCACGTCCCAAAAGCCTGTAGTGAGGAGCAGCTCCCTCCTCCCCTCAGTCCTGCCGTGCTCCTCCATGCCCCAGGTCACTGATTTCTCATCTGGAAGGAAAACTCTCTGCCAAGGCTCTGGGTTTGGCCTGCTGTCTGTCTGTTATTTCCATTCAATCGCTCTGTTTTACTGGGGATGATGAATGATCCCTTCTTATCATACCCAAGGGTTATTAATCTGAGGAAAACCAACAGGAGCAGTAATAAATACAGCAGAACTTGAGTCTTTATTCAAAGGTGGGATCAGATTTCCTGGAATTCTTTGCTAGCAAAGTAGAAAGACAGGCACAGTTTCTAACAATCTGCCTTCTAAACCTTACACAAGAGACATAAAGAGGAAAAAATAATAGACGGGCTAGAGCATGAAAAAGCAATGAACAAGAGATAATGAAAATATCTCTGTTGGTACCCCTACATCACCAGAGCTATTATCAGTTGTTGAGTCACTTTGTGAAGAACTGACAAAGCTCACAATCCCCCACAACAGTGGGGATGGATCCAGATGTTCTTTAAACATCCTTCTAACCTAAACCATTCTATGGTTCTACAAACGCAAGGTTTGAGGCAAGGAAGAGAGGAGGTGGAATTGCTTTCCAGAAGGATGAAAATACCTTGTATTTCAATTTGAGGGTGGTTAAACTCTGTTAAATATAAATATCTTAAATTGATATAAGTTCTTTAGGTGAGCCTCTCTGTGCAACTACTGCATCCAGTAGGTGCACCTACTTAATTATTAACTTAGTTTGAAGCAGGTGCTTTGATTTTTCTCTATAGTCAGCCATGCTGTCAATTCGCTTGATTTTTAGAGGACTAAAGTTAAGTGAGAAAACCTTCACCTGTTTTAGAGAATCAGCCTGATTAATTCTTCAGGAGCCCTTAGTGAGAGAGCTGGATGAAGGTTCTTTCAATATAGAGCGTATTGGATCCATTTTGGCTTTTTTTGCTTGACTTTTCTTGTTTTGAAAGATCTTAAGGCTTTTTCTTTTCTTGTTTGGAAAGGCCTTAAGGAACTAAGTAATACTTAGAACTAAGATTGAAAGTAGGGCCCTGACTCCCAAAACATGACCAAGAGCAACTGCCCTCTGCCTCCTTCTCCAAGTGGCACAGGAGTACAATCCAGAGTTTTCATGATCTAGTCCTCAGCCAACAGAAAACAGCATGACTGTGCTAAAACTAATGGAAATTCTGCTTTGTGGCCAGAAATAAAGATCTGGGCCTCCAGTCATGAGCATTTATTGTAGTTTTATTGGCCTGTAAAGGGAGCCTGAGTATTTTTTTTTCCTTCTTGAAGGTATGGGCCCTTTGTATTTTAAAAAGTTATTGGCGCATTAAGTTTAATTGAATGAACAACTTAATTACTGTGAGCCTCTCAGACCAGAACACATGCTGTGCACTTGAAGTCTGATACATCTGCAGCCACACAACTTTGCAGGGATGCTGCTGCTCAGGGGTGAGTGGTCGTCTCTGCCGAGACAGGCAATTCTCACACCTCCTTCCATCTTCTCCCAGTAAATCTGCTCTTAGGACCTCTCAGTTATGATTTTCTGGGTGGGATGCTCTTATTTTTGTCCTACAGATATTCACAATTCTCATGCAGAACATATGCCAAATTTATACTAGAGAAATATCAGCCAATATATTTACCAAGTAGGAAGTAAGAGTAGTTGCAGCTGACCTTGTTTTTGGCACAGAGAAAATATAGTCCCTTTAAAAAAATCTTTTGATGTATCATGAAGATATCTGCCTATGAAAGAGAAAAGTGCTATTGCACCTGAAAATCCCTTCCTGGACTTGCAGAATTGGAGTTAGCAAGTGACAATTCATCATCCCAGAAATACAATGACAGAGACGCCATCATATTCTCTCTTCAACAACAGAGGAAAAATGTGGCAAAAAGAAATGGGAGGGAAATTTTGACACATGTGAAATACATCTGTAGCTTGCACAGTTACACAGAGCATCCATAAATTCCCACCACCCAGTTGTAACTGCATTTATTAAGGAATGTTTCCCACTGTGCCTTCATACCACAGTCTTTAACTGGACTGACAGACATCAAAGGAGCAGTGGAGGCTCCGTGCTAATGCAGGGAAACATTGCTCTGCTACAAATGCAGAAGGCATTTAACAGGTACTGCCAGAGTCCAGTTTGACATTTTCAAGTATATTTTTTTTCCTGTTTTTTGCTTTTCCCCCTCTCTCTTCCATACATCCTTCACCGCTGCTGATCTTCCCAATCACAAGAAAATATGACATCCAAGCCAAGGAAACATGGTGTCTGCATTAATTTATTCTCATCTCTGCATGAGAATTAAGCCGAGCTGAAGGGTTTCCAACAGCCTCTCTCCCTCCCTAACTTGTCTTTTTCTCCCTGTTTTTTTCCAGACACTGAATTTACAGGAACAGCTCAAAAAGCAATGGCTGGAAGGTTCCCAGAGCTGAACCCATTACTGCCAACTGATCGTATTCACCTGAACAGAAGCTATAACATTGATATATGGTGTCAGCAATAAATATGTTAAGAACAAAAAAGTGTTGAAGAAAAAGGTTTAACACGGCTTGAAATTTTTTTGCCATCTGTCCACTGTGATAAGGTCATGTCCCTTAGAGCTGGTTGTCTCCACATTGCAGTGGCTCTGATTAACATTAAATGAACAGTTTAAGACTGTGGTTGCTGCATACTTGTGATTGTGGGGATTTAAGATTTTCAAAAAAACTGTGTTTAACCAAAAAATGTTTATGTTGTGGGTCAATGGAGTTAAAAATATGCCTAAACTTCATCCTAATTAGACAAAAAAATTTCAAGTCCTAGGCATCATAAAAGACATGCAATTAAAAATACTTTCCTCCCAGAATCACATTTTCAAAATTCCATCCTTGCTGAAAAGGTTCCTGTCACAGTGGTTTTTCTACTAGGCTTTTGCTTATCACAAGCAAAATCAAGACATGTTCAAATATCATTCTTTACAATTAAAATAATGAAAACATATATGGAGTCTTCAATAATTCTTGACTTTAATTCTAAGCAAATGAAATAATTTCTTCTACCGTCATTTTAACTAATCAGGTTTGGTGTATCTAGACTCCTTGGCAAGCTAAGAATTATTAAGTCACCAAAAGAAAAAAAGACTAATTTCTTCATATTTTCAAGAAGATGACATTGAGCAACATAAAGTGCAAAGAATAATTTTAATTTCTAGCTCTTCTATGTACCTTTATTCAGTAACATAAGAATTATGTGTGGGTTTGATGCTTTTTCTTGCACTTGATTTTGACTGTACAGTTTTCTGTATCCTTAAAGTTATGATATATATATATATATATATATATATATATATATATATACTTTAAAGCCAGTGGCAGGCAGGTTTTATACCTTTTTGTCAAGCTACATCCATTCTTAAGAAATTATTTCATTCCTGGAAATTACTGTCTAGTCGAATAAACACCAATGAAGTTACAAAATCTTTGCACCTTTGTCCAAGATCATAACAGAAATAATCTTGGGAGCGTCAAGAAAACACAACTTTATTCTCCTCTGTGCCCAAATGCACCATAAAGGGAGATTTATCTGGATGCTAATGATGTCTATTATGTGCTTTAGGAAAGCAACCAGAGAAAGCAAGCTGCTCATTCAGGGAGACATTATCACTACTGGCATTCTGACACCTTCGATAAAAAACAGCAGCCACATCACTATAAAATCTTCTTTAAAATCATCAAGTTCCTATCAGCAGTTAGCAGGAGAAAGCCATAGGCATTCATCTTGCAGGACCTTGCTGGCACTTCTGATTTCTTCTGAGAGGTTTTAATTGAGGTCATCAGGTGCCATTAAATTTAGCATAAATACAGGTTAGAAGAATTCTCTATTTGAGAATTACAAAGCTAGCAGAATTGACTGGGGCCCTTTCAGCCCTGACAGACCTTTGGTTCATTCAGGGTCCTGGCAAAGTTAGACGCAATAATGTTGCTCTGTAATTGATGGCAAACTCTGCTTCATCCTATATCAGCTCATCAATTAAATATGACTTTACAATCTTGAAGAAGGCCTGCACAGCTTGAAACTGTGATTTCTGACATTTCTTTTTCTGCCACTACCTCTGCAGCTTTAGATTAGTTCCCGAACTTTTTCCATCCCAATTTCCCCAGCTGTTAAGCAGGAATAATCACATTTTGTCTGTCCATTTATATAATACATTCTGAGTGCACACCACTTACTGCATTAATTTTCAGTGTTTGGAACAAGCAGGAAGCAATGACACATCGGAGAAGTGGTGGGGACAGGACACAAACAAGCACAGAGCGTGAAATGTAGAGCAATGTTCCCTGCTTGGAGGACTTCAAAGTGAATAAAATGCGAACAAGAGGCAACTGCACTCAGGATTTCAGGACAAAATTGCACTTGGATGATGCATACAGCCCTGGATGATACTAGCTGCCGGGTGCTGGGTGAAGTGCTCACCAGGAAAAGCTCAAAACTTTGTATGAGTTCTTTGTGTTTCAAGTCAGCTTCTGGAACCTGAAAGTTGGTTGAGCCATTATCCAGATCTCAGAATCACAGGATCTTAGAATATCCTGGGCTGGAATGGACACACAAGGATCACTCCAGCACCTGCACAGGACAGCCCTGAAATCAAACTGTTTGCCTGAGGATGTTGTTAAAACACTTCAGGTTGCTGCTGTGACCACTTCCCTGGAGAGCCTGTTCCAATGTTCAACTGCCCTCTTAACATCCAACCTAGATGTAGATGACAACATGGGATAGAAAGCTGTTTTGCTGAGGCAGATTTATTTCTTTACTCTAAAATTGAAACAATCTTCACCAAAGTGGAAATGCTAACGAAATATTCCCAAAATCGTAAACTACTCCAAAGCAGCTTGGTAAACTACAATGTTTTAACAGTCTAGCAGCAAATCCTCTATACACTGAGCTATAAAATTCATTATGACTGCAAAGACCGTGGGGGGATTCCTGTAATTCTGTGGGCTGGGAAGGGAGGGAGTGTTTTCTGCTGAAGCTAAGAAAGCTTCAACTACAACAAATTATTTTATGCATCAAAAACACCCAGCCTTTGTTTCGATATAGAATATTGATAAAGACTAGACTATAACCAGGACTTTGAAGCATAAATTGGGAAACAAGTGCTTCAAGTCTGCTTTTAATAGGCTAGTTGGTCATCAGCCTGGGCTATCCAAAATTACGATCTGTAGGTGGAAACTTAAAATGTAGCCCATTCTTTGGAATTTTGAATGTGTGGTAATTCAAAAACTCACAGAATGATTTAGACAGCACCTTAAATCTCTGCCAGCTCCAACCCCGTGCCAGGGGCAGGGACGCCTTCCTGGTGTCCCCTTCCAGGGACATCCCAAGTTCCAAGCCCTGTCCTACCTGGCCTTGGACACTTCTAGGGATGGGGCAGCCATCCCTGAGCAAACTGTTCCAGGGCCTCAGATTCATCCCAGTCCATAACTGATTTTAAAAGACCTTAACTTCTCTGAATTGGAAATGTGAAAACTGGAAAGCAAGACTGAAGCTGTATTTTCAGCATCACAGCTAAGTAGAAACATCACAAAACCCATCACTGCTTCTACACCACACTGGCAATTACAGAAGTCACAGAGTGAAGTTGTATGTTGAAACATTTTAGCCATGCACTTCATTTTACTTCAAAAATACAAAAAATGTAATTATATTAGAATCTCACTCCAGGTTAGCATCAAGTTGTATGTGTTTTGCAACATCCTTTCCACCTCTTTTCCTAAATCAAAACCCCAAATCATGTATCAAGAGCTGCTGCTTACTGAGCAAACATTGTTACTTCACATCAGGCCTTGATATTGTGATACACATAACTCTGTATCCTAGCCTACAGCTGAGACTATTCACTGGTTTTCCAGTTCAGAATGCACTCTTCTGTGTAAAAAAGGTGACTCTCTTACACAATCAGAAATGATTTTGGCAAAAATTATGAAGGTCTTCTTGGCCCATCAGTAACTCTCATGCAGGTGTGGAAATCAGGATCTGCCCTGCAAGTTACACAGGCCTACAAGGCTTGCAGCTTTCCACAGAGCATAATTCATGAAACTACCCCAGCCTCATACAGTTCTTAACACCTCAATAAGGAATATCACCGCAACATGCCTGTGCTAAGCACAGTTGCTGAATTTCGTGAGGAATACATCACTTGTTGTGTTAAGCCTAATTTAACTTTTCACATGCCTTTCAAATTTCCAAAGTCGAAGGATTCTAGTGTGGACTGGGTCTGATTTTATTTCATGAAGTCTCACGGTCCAGTCTCACAGACTCACCATGGAGTTTAATAGAAAACTCTCACGAAAGATGAGAACCTGCATGAATTCCAGATAAATGATTTCTTGCCAGCAGGCAGGGAAGACCTTCAGTTCAGTGAAAAGCAAAAGAGCTGCTAAACTGTGTGAATCTCCAGATGAAGCACTGGGACATTACAGGGGTTTGATGCTCCCGGTTTCACCAAGCTGAAGGGAGGCTGCCTCACCGCCTCCTTCCTGGCGCAAGGATATCCTGACAAACTCTGTTTGTGACAACAGCGAGAAACCCCAGGGTAAGGGGCTTATTGTCAGCTTAAAACAAGGTGCAAACACAAGGCTCCACTCTTGAGGTCCCTCTCTAGGTATCATTCTCTTTTCTCTCTGTGCTGCAGTGATTTACAGCCTGGGCAGCACCCTGCATGAGGCAGCAGGGAGGCAACGGAGCCAAGGCCTCACCTTTCCCCCTCACAGCCTCAGAGTGTGAGAGTGATGTGACACATGTGAGATGTGATATGACACATCTCCTCCCTCTTCCAGGAGCAGGAAATCTGTGCAACAGCCCAGCCCTTAAAGGATGATTCACCCAGGTGAGACTACTGATGCACACAGAGGCTGCTTGCAGAAATTCTCTCTCCTGCCATTACATTTTTCTGAGGATATTGCCCTGGCAGAATTATTCACATGCAGAACCTCCCTGAGTGCCTAGGCATTGCTCTTTCAATCACAAGCTCACTTTGTGTTGTGGTGTTCCCCTAGTGAACTTCGCCAGCCCATTGTGGCACATTTTTTGAGACTGGCTTTATTTCTAGCTGTATTTGTAAAAAGTGAGAAAATAGTTTTGCTCAGTATCTGGGTCTTAGATTTTTTCACCTCAAGTTCTGAAAAAATTATTTTGCTTTTCTCCATCTTCTGTGAAATAAGGGAAAATATGCCCTGAAAAAAAAACAGACAGAAGAGACCTGACTTCTACCATTAGCTTATGAAGACATCTGAAATAAGAGTTCTGTGAGCTAAGATCACTATTTTAAAGATCTAATCTCAAATTAATAGTCAGAAAACCACAAATTACTTTTATTCATGGATTTTTTTAATATCAAAATACCCTTCATATTACATAGAAGGGAAATTTATGTCACAACAGTTTATCTTTTAACATTGCCAAGCTGAATCCCCCGCCCACCCTTCTTAATGATAGAGGAGAATTTACTCACAGCAAAGCTAGCTGGAAATATCTTCAAAACATCTTATCTGTGAAGTTATCAAAGCTTTAAAAGAAGGATAAAAATATACATGTACTCACAAACATACATACATATACATAAACATGCACATATATATAAAAATATATGCATATGTATATATGTATGTATGTATGTATGTATGTATGTATGTATATATGACATCCCCTTAAAAACCTGAAGTGCTTTGACAACATCAAAAAATGATATCTCTTCCAGGTTTTATTTCCTTTCTTTACATTAACGTCAGACGTACTGAACTGATTAACACCTCTCTTCCATGCAACCCTATAAAAACTCTGTTATTTTATATAAACTGCATCTCTCCCTGCCATGGAATTGAGCAGATTCTGAATTTGGGGCCTGGGAATTCACAGGAGTAGGCACAGACCTGGTGTGGGTGTTTCTGCTGCACGCCAGGTCTGAAAGGAGGAAAGAGCCCATCAGTATGGGAGCTGTAAATGAAGTTTATTTACCCAGATCCAAGCACTCAGAGAAACCTTCATCTGGAATAAATAACAAATTTATATTAAATTGCCATCTATCTGCAAGATGCCAATAAATGGAACAGGAACATACTATTGCACAGCACAATAAAAATAAATACTATTCAATATGCAATATATCAGAAGAGATAATTACACATACCCCCAAGGCAAGCAGAATTTAGCAAAAAGACTGTTTGATACTATTCATAGCATTGCTAGATGGGCTCTTTGGAAGAGCCATAAATCCTCTGTTTTCCTGGCAGATGGAAATAAAGCCAAAGTGATGCATCAGTTAGCCTCAAAATAAGTCCACTGATATTCAGCAAAAATGTGAGATAACGACCCCAAATTCTATATTCACCAGGGAAATTCAGTGCACTCTGTGCTTAATTTTCAATGCTTAGTTATGTAGTCTTCCTTGTGCTATCTGCATCCATTGTTAGTTTGACATGATGAATTGCCTCCTCGGGTCTCAGCAAGGATAATTATTCTCTGAGCAGCTCACACAGCCGCCCTCGTCGCACACAGAGAGAATGCAAAAGTCAGGAGAGTTTGGCAAACTAGGGGAAAAAAAAAAAGAAAAGAAAAAAGATACAAAAGCTACAAAGGAAAATAACAAGAAAAATTCAGAGTGCTTCAGTTCAGCTGGTGATTGAAGTCCAGTGGAGCAGATAAACCCAGCAGGGTTGGAACTAGATGATCTTTAAGATCCTTTCCAATACAATGCAAACCATTTACACACCAAGTGTCTGCCTGCCCCTCCACCCCTGTTTTATGGCAGTAGTAACAGGATATTTGACTACAGGCTCACCTCCACTTCTCCCATAAGCATGAATCTGACATTTTAAATTCTTCATGGCAGAGGCTGAGAATATGATCGCCTTACAGACTAGTTGGAGGGATTGCTCCTCTCTGCTCCCCAAAGCAGGATGGCATTTTGGTATAAGAATTGTGTGCATCATAACATACCCAGGGACACTTGTACGTAACACTATTCACTTAACATTTTGCATTTTTGCCCTCAACATTCTAACAAGAATCTAAAACTTGCTGCTTCAACAAACTACACTATTTGTGAATCTGTGTTCATAAAAGTTCCTATTGAACTTGGCCAGACTTAGACTTTCAAATTGGTAAACTATATTAATTGGGAATTTGTGATCATGATTGTGACCAGAATAACAGTGTAAGCCACGTTATTGCTGCATCTAGGATTTATTGAACATAACCAGACTTAAAGTACAGAATTGGGTCTAATCAGAAATGAAAACCCAGCCACACCCAAGCCTTCTAATCTCTGAGAATCATCTGGAAAGCAAAGGGGTTTATTTTTTCCCAAATTTCTATGCTCTTAACATAACAACATCTCATCAGGGTACACAGTAGCTGCAGTAAAAGGGGGAAATCTCACTCTCTGGGCACCTTGTTGCCAGGTGAAATGGGTTCCCTTCCTCAGCCAAGCCAAATTAGGGGCAATGCTAATGCTCACAGCATGTAGGAGATGAACTTGAAGCCTGCATGAGAGAAGGAGTGAAAAGGAGAAAAGCCAGCAAGGGCAGGGAGAGATAACACCACTGTTATTGATTTTTTTGTGTGAAAACTGTTCAGATATTGTGATAGGATGGTAATGTAAAAAAACCGACACAGATGAACAGGCAGATACATTAGAACACATTGATTTTTCACTTTCATTTTCCTTAAATATATTAGTGGGTTTTAACAGTCAAAAAATATCAAGAAACTCTCTAGTCAGGCAGCTTTCCCGCCTCACCCTTCATTAATAACTGTACTACAGTTCACCAAGGACCTCTGACACTGGAATTGGCACAATTTACAAAATACCATTTCACCCTTGATAAGAAGCTCAGTCTAAGAGCTTTTATATATATATATATATATATATATATATGATATGGGCAACAAAAAGTGTGGGAGTAATGACAGATCTTATTTCTATCAATAGGGGAAAGGAGGCGCAGAAAATTATTTTCTCAACCTGTGGAAGCATTGAGACCAAAACACCTCAATGTCTTCCCTCTGTGACATGGAAGGGAAGGAGATATGCTCTGACAGGGACAGGCACACTAGAGACCTGGAAGATCTTGGCTTGTGAAAGAATTAAGTTGATTATTTTTGTTGTTTTTCCATGCTGAGAGGGAGCTGGATCTCTGGAACCTTTGAGAGTCTGAGGCCAAGGTTACAAACCCACTCCTTCCTGGAGGGCAAGCAGAAAGATGGGATTCAGTCAATAAGAAGTTATCAGCTGAAACCTTGCTTTGCAGGGTAAATGATCTGCAGAGCCATTTCTCTAGAAATCTACATGAAGCTTTATTCTTCAAAATGCTTTAGGCTAAAAGCAAACAAATATCCTAAGCCTGTCCCTTCACGTGCATCCACTCACCACCTCCTCACAGTCATTTTTAGAGGAGTCCTTTGTGTTTTCTTTGTATTTTTCTTCATTTGCTTCAACCTTTGACAAGTCTGTGTTCTCACAGTCACATGGCAGCTGCACCATAATTGTTCGGAATAAATATAATGCAAGCTGCTGCTGTGCTCTTTTCTTGCATGCCATGTAAAACTGGAACATGTACAAGACACCTAAAATAGCTAATCCTTTGTAAGGAGCCACAAAAGATAATGATGCCAAAGAAATAGTAGGTGATTGCCCTGGCCTACGCAATTATGGTACCAAAATATTGATAACAGCAGTTTTGGCAGAGTGAAGTCCCCAATAACTTTCTTTTAAATTGCATAAGTGGGCCAGGATTAAAGATTTGCATTTTGCACACTGTAAAGAACATAGAACAGAGAAAATATTAAAAATATTCAAAGAGATACTTTGATATTTTACCTATTTATGTTCAGACTTTTCTTCTTGTTTGGTTGGGTTTATGTTGTTTGGGGTTTTTCCTACTGAAGCATACTCTCTATTTCCTTACAGTTCTCAGAGCCTTCCAATCTTTCTGCTGTCTACAGGAGATCAGACTGTTCAGAGATCTATTAATCTAACACTTGTTTTGATGTCCTTTCCTTATTTTACTCCCTTGCCCTCCTTTAGCATCCACTACAGAAAATACTTTTGTCATAGGCCACAGGAAAATGTGATGATAAGCATTTGATTACTGACTTCTCTCTAGCAATAATGCATTTAGTGTGAAGTATTTATTAGAAGGAAATGAAAGATTCAGGCTTTTTGAGGAACGGTAGCCAGCTTTCAAGATTAACTGACAAGAAAATATATTGTACACTACTAATGGGAGATGTGTCCCATACTGCTGCTATCGAAGCTGCCACACAAAATAATGAAATATTCTGCAAAACATGCCTACAAGGTAATTTATACAGAACCAACACTTGTCATACTGTTGGAAGTGAGTGACCTATGCTGTTCTGCTTTGCTCCACGACCTCATTAGTTATGGTGGCTGTGGGGAGCTCTATGGACAGGTGTCCTGGGACTCTGTGATGGAGAGGAGAGAGGTCACAAAGCCAGACCCGTGCTGACTGCTGTCCAAGGCTATTGCAGGGCACATTTTTAAAGTTCCATGAAAGTTCCCATATATAATTGCCTCAGTTAACACGCAATCCCCGCTCCGAAGGCTGGCCCCAGCCAAGATGTGAAGGGGAATGACCTGTGCTGCATCTCACAGGCTGAGCAGGTCCCTGCAGTGGCAGTGGAGGACAAACCCAGAGCTACTGGGATGTGTCAGTGTATTGCTCCCCTTTCCCTTCCAGCCAGGAACTGAATGGGTACAGCCATGCCCCTCTTTATATCCTCATTTCCATGTCAATACTAGCCTGAAAACGGCTCACCCGGCAGAACAAAGGACCCTGTCTCTGTCACAGAAGAATTTTCTCACTCCCTTTTTCCCTCTCTTTGATGTTGAATGGCAAAAGGAGGATATGATAAGCTGAGGACGGGGAACCTACCTTGTGACAGGCACTACATCACAGGGGACAGTGTACTGCCACCAACAGTCAACATCTAAGCACTAAGCAGGAAATTTCTAAATCTAATCCTAACTTTTCTGTTACTCACCATTTACTTATCTCTCCCAGTGCTTGTAATCTCCAAAAGCATGCTGGTTGCCAGCAGCTTGAGACCAAGGACGGGAAAATAAAGAAAATTTAGCAGGAAGAAAGCTTTGATGAAATGGAAATAAAATCAAGTCCAAATCAACTTTAATCTATCATTAGAGAAGTACAGGATTAAATTTAGAGATTATGGAAACACTCGTGAGAACACACTGGACTGAACAATTGCTATAAATAAAACCCTCTCTTTCTTCTCTTAGCACGTTGGCAAACAACTTGATAAAGAAAAATGCAGTACTGATCAAAGTACATGTGTAACTAATTACCTGGTTTTACATCCTTCCTCCCCTCTGTGCAGGCATTAATGATGAGCATGAAATACAGGAGTGAGAGCAGATCAAAAGAACATTACTTGAATGCGCATGAATCTCTTATATCCTCCCTTTCCTCCCAAGACTACACTTCTCTTCTGATTTTACTCTACACTCTCTTCTGATTGTAGATGCTATTTCACATCTGTTATTCTTTTTTGTCTCCTTTTGGTTTGACAGGACTGCACTGCACATATTGGGGACGAGAACCAATGATTATTTCAGTGTGACACATTCACTTGATTTTAGCTATCCAAGCTTGCAAAATTTGACCAGCAAGTCTACATTTCATTCAAAACGAGGACCAAGTTTTCTGTTAGATTGCAATTCAAGACCTCTATCTCAGTTTGAATCTGGCAGCCTCGTGAGCCTAGGAGATATTGGAATGACTTTCTGATCCTGTGTGGGTTTTTTCCTTCCCTTTGTGCAAGCAGCAGAACTCTCATGAGAATATCCATCTTTATGACAATGTCTCTATCTCTTCCTGTAACACTGTTAAAGAATGATTTTTCTTGTGGGATTTCAGCTTCTTTCAAACTGTAATCAACAACAACCCACTTCCCCTATCAAAAACCCACATAAAACACACAATAAGAAAAAGCATGTGGTGCATATTCCTTAAATTCATGATGGAAATAATATAAAATCTCTCATGCTGCCTAACATCAGCATGTGCTCTCCCAGTTTATTTCACTTTCTCCTGCTATTTTCCTCTCTCTCTGCCTGCTAGATAGACCAGTCAGTCTTTTAGGCAGCATATTATCCACAGGGCACACCCAAGGGCCACTCAGCTCAGCATTTAAAGCACTTGCTCATTCTGAAAAACCCTGAAACTCCTCTTTTCTAGGCACTCCAAACCAAGCTCCCTACTCGTTTTTTTTTCAGTCCATACAGCTTCGTTTCCAGAACCTTCCTAATGCCGCTGCTGTTGTTTGGATTTAGCTTTTCCAAACACAAATCTGTGCTTTGGTTCCTGCACAGAGCCCCTTTGTTTCTGTTAATCCCAGCACAATTGCTCTAATACATTTGTTTTTACCACAGAACCTCCCTGCAACAGAAGATCCTGGTCGTGTTGCCTCTATTAACTAAGAATAACTGTTGATGAAATTACATCCTCAAGGCCTCTTTCATTAGTTTCTTTTGAACTTCTGAATGCTTTCCCAGGGATTTGATTGCTTTTAGACTGGCACTTCCTAACAAGGCTTTTGATGTAAACTTACATGCCACTGTTACTATGACAATGGTGTTATGCTGCAGCAGCATTAATTGGAATTTTGATTATTTCCTTGGCTCGGAACACTCTGTGTTTTAATAACTGGTTCAGCTGTGCTTCAGATCCATGCTGCAAGGCAATGCTGAAATCTTTGAGTCAAGAGAGCTACTGAAGAGGAATAAATGGAAAATGGAAGTGACATCATAACACCAACAATATTCCTCTCTATTGTTTATGTGATTCATGAAAATTAGTCATTGTATAGAAAAGATGCACATTTTCTCCCAGGCTAGGAAATTATTACATAACTCTCCCTATTCTTATACCCAGATTAGTTTTCTTTCAGATGTTGGAAATGATGAAAAAGTGTAAATGTGAATTCCCCTAAAACACAGTATAATATGTTCATGTTTGAACAGGAGTGTGCAGGGGGGGCTTTGCAAAGGCATTCTTCATTCCTCAGAATTTCAAGGTGCAGCATATAACAAGGCAAGACATAAATGTTTGATGAGAAATATTTAACTTTTCCAGTCCCAGCTTTGCATCAAATCCCAATTAAATATTGTCAAGGGACAGAAATTAAATGTATCACAAAATTAATTAATCAAGGGACAGAAATGAAATGTATCACAAAATTAATTAATCTCATTCAATGCTCTTTATTACTAGTCCCTAGTTTTACCTCTCAACAATTCATCATATTTTGGCTACAGGTATGTGTGTGTCCATATGTACACATACATCCTTCTTTATTGAAGCCAACCTGTGCAGCTTTTAGGTCTAATCCAGCACCTTTTAAATTCATAGCATACAAGTTTTCAATTCCTTCTGTTATTTATTTATTTATTTATTTTTATTCCCATATTTCAGCCAATATCTGACAAGAAATTTCAGTCTAATTCCTGAAGAGGAAATGCATCTGGACCAGAAAGAAGTTATTTCCCCTCGAAGGTTTTCAGCCAAATTGCATGGGCTTTATTTTTTGTTTGTTGTTTTCTGTTTGTTTGTTTGGGGTTAATTTCTGGTTGTGTGATTTTTTCTTTTTTTAATAATGGAAAATCTCAATGAGAAATTCTTAAATTTTTTACATTTTTTCATCTCTGATAAAGAGAAAGGAAAGCTTTAAAGCCTGTTTTCCCAATTCAGCTCAGCCTTGCACCATTACAATAACAGGTTGGCCTTTGGAAGCTTGTCTCAGAGACATAAAACCAATCTTCTAAACTCCCCACCTACAGAACCTATGGCCACTATTCTGTTCAGTGCTTTTTTAACCACAATTAAAAAGCTCTTAGCAGCCCAGTCACCAGAACTTATCGATGTCAACACGACCAATAAAACAAACCACAACACAAAAATATAATGTTATAAAATCTTTTACCTCCTAAGCGAAATCTAAATACATGGGATTTTATTTCCTCTTTCTTTTTTTTTTTTTCTTTTTTCTTTGTGTTGCACAGCACATTCCTATATTACTACAGACATGTAAGGATGCATATCTCCAAGAAATCGATGGGAGCTGTCTTGAGTGGTTTGATCAATGACTGCCCCCGCCCATTTCAGCCTGGACATTCATCTCCTGTTGTTCTTCAGACAGTTTACAGATTAATAATGAAGCATAAAACCAAGTTAGTGGTAACATATGAGGGGGGGGGAGATGCAAAGCTGAATATCTCACATTAAGGGCACTCTACGCCACCCATCCATCAGACTGGCTTGCAATGCAACATTTGTGTAGTTTCTGGTGTCTCCTCACAAACACCCACAAATAAAGAAATACAGCTGCTTCATAAGAATCCCTCTATTTTACTTATGAAAATGAAACCACTGGCCTTTTAAAGTGCAAATGCAATTGGTCTGATTCTCCCATCAATCAGACAAAGTAAATCAGAAGTCGCTATATCGAATCAAGAATCTATGATGATTTACATTGGTTATTAAAAGTAATTATTCTATGTCAAATATAAAACAGCTTTTTTTTTTGCTTTTTTTTTCTTTCCAGTTTTTAGCTTTTGAGGCTTTTTCCAAGACACCAGATCAATAACACTACTGGGAAGAAAGCAGATTATTCAGGGTGGTGAGATAAAAACCCTGCTAAGATCACCTGTATTAATTCTATGAATATGGTATGACCTCATCTGGGACAATAAATTTAAAATTTATTCTGTGAAGTCTCAGGCTATCCTAGCTAGATGGCCCCCTATTTTACTTTATTAATTGATTTCACCTTGAAAAAGGTCTAGAAACTGTAAGATAAGCCCTGTTTTTTTCTCCTTAAAATAAAAATAGAGAGAAGCTACCAATCTGTGACTCCTTTAACTTCCATATTATCTTTGTGTTCCCACATCAGCTGTTTGTTTTGGCTATCAAATTCACAAGTTTTGCAAGCAAGGTCATGTGTGCCAAGCCTTCCTCAAAAGCAGCTGAAATACTATAGCCACACAGCAGATGATAATGAAGACAAGAATAAACATTTAGGAATTCTGCGTTTCACCTCCAAAATCAAAATTAGAAATAGGAAAACTGAGGAGGTCACTAACATCAGCAAATTATTTTAAGACTTTTTTCAGAAGAGCTACTCATTCTTTTTAATATACACAATTCATATGAAAAAAATATGGTTTGAGTCTTAAGCAAAAAAGATAAAATCAATCTAGCAGCATTAAAAAAATTAAAAATACTTAGAAATCTCCATTTTTGCATATTCTGTTGCCTGCTAAGGTTATATTTTTGTTTAATTTGAAATTGTTGCCATGGTAAAGGTATTCCAGGTTATGCAGTAAAAGGAATATGGACAGTTTTCCAGTTATCTACAAATAAACCAATTATCCTAACTTATTTTTACATATTTTATTTTATTTCCCAAAAATTCACTAAAATCTGTGGGTATTGACAAGTGGGAGAGGGAAAGAAGAAACAGACATTTTCTCTTAAAAAAAAATGTGCTTGAGCTTGGTGCTTAATTTGCCTTGCCTTTTCATCTACTTGACAAAGTTAATAAACTTCAGTAAGAATTCATAAGTGAATCAGAATTTGTTAAACATGTGCAAACAACCAAGGCAAAGGTGGGCACCAAGAATCCCCCCAAAAAGTTGTGGAAATAGCCAGAGCAAAACACAGCAGCCCACAGCGAACAACCCAAGAAAGACTTAATCCCCTCAAACCCGTGAATTGATCCCCCTTAAAGATTCTGAGATGCAAATTGTGGTTATTTAGGGGATTATATACAGATTTTGGCTCAGTGTTTATGTTGGCATCCTTGTTTCAATAATGCAGAGTGAATGTCATCAGCAAAATTCGCAGTCAAATGCAGACATAATAATTGCAAAGAGGCTTTTGACAAGATTAGCTGCCTTGCAGGACCTCTGTGGGAGATTCACCATCCTGTCAAGTCCAGCCTTTCACCAATCTCCAGGCTGCCAACCAGACCAGAGCACTGCTGCCATAAAAAAATCTGTGCTGTCTCTCTACAGGGACTGTGTTGGAGGAATTTCGGCTTAAAACCAAATAAAATAAAAAGAAAGAGAAAAAAGATAACACCCTCTGTTCCAAAAGGATGAAGGGGGGAAATAGGCCAGGCTGCATAGGGAAAGGTGATATCAAAGATTTCAAATTTTTATGAAGTATGTGATCATAGAAAAATGGAATAGCAATACTATGTGTTTTGAAGATTAAATAATTTCTATTTGTCATTTTGGTTAAATATCTTGAGTTACTAGTTCTGCATCCTGTTGTGGGTGTTATAAATGCCCCCAGGTAGTTTGTGGTTACTGAACAGTGGAGAGCAGAGTGAGTTGTTTGTTTGGGGTTATTTCCTTGTGTTTTGGTGTTTTTTAGAAGTAATGGAAAATCAGAATCATGATCAGAACCATGCCTTTCCATAGCATGGTGTTCTGGCCATGCTTCATTGCACTTCACAAAGTTTTGGGATGCTTTTGTAGCACAAAGACACAACTTCTCCCCTTTGCTTAACAGCAACAGCATTTAAACAACCATTATCAAAACCAAAGGTAACCGAAAATAAACAGCTATCAGTTTAAAACCTTTGAAACTTTGATATATAAATCATACTATCATTTACTGGTTTAACTTAAGAAAAAAAATGCCTTATAGAGAATTAAATATAGACACACCTGCTGAGAAATCCTATTGCAGTACCCAGCAGAGCTAGTCCAAATGTGATTTCATGAGATTGTCCATCAAAAGAAGTTAAGATCACAATCCAAAACCATGTGTGAATGGTCAACAACATCAATGAGAAATTAACAAGGAAGAATCCTCACATATCTCTGTATTTTCAGCTGAATTGTCTGATTTTAATTTTTTTTTTTTTAATTTGTAAATTTGAGTTGGAACCCCAAGTAGAAACTGGTATTTCCCCAGTTCATAACAGGAAGTGTTTTGACTGAAATTTTTTATTGTATTCTGGCTTTTCTTGTCAGCCACATGTTCCCTTTTGTAGAGGGGAAAAAAAAAAGAAAAGGACCTAATTAAATGGATATTTAAGAGTGTGATTTTTGAAGTTGTGCAAAGTGATGTGAATATGTCAAGACTACAGAAGAATCTGCTTCCTATCCTGGGTAAAGTTAGGAAGAAATATGCCATAGGAAAGAAAAATTCTGCATCCCAGAGCTTTTATAATTCTGTGAAGTCTCATGGAAGAGAATTGGATTGAGAATGCTGTTTTCTGTCATTTGGATTTACAGACCAAAGGGAAGAAAATAATCCCCTGGTTGTTTTATCCTTTCTTTTCACTGAATTGAATAAAAACATAGCATTTTTCTTTCTGTAGCTGCCAAATCAGTTCTACCATGCTTTATATATATAAACTTTTTCCTATTTTTGCTCCTGTTGAATGTCTGTGAGACATATTCCAAAGAGACTGATGGAGATTGGAGGAAATATCTGGCTTGTGATCCTAACTGCAGCTATATGAAAGATATAAGAATCACCAGTAAGACAAAATAGCACCAACCATTCAGAAATATCTGAAGATAATCAAAGGGGACTGATAAAATTGAGTCCACAGCTGAGAAATGTACTAGAATTGTTCAATATGTTAATCTTCAAATCAGTACAAGCAAGAAAAGGTTGCAGAAAATTCCTTAAATTTCAGGAAAGAACTTACTACAAGTTTCCACAGTTTTCACATTGCAGATCTGAAATGGAAATAGGTAAATTTAGAGAAAACAAAAAGAAATTAAGGTGGGGGGAAAAGAAGGGTAATTAAAACAATATGCAAATTAAATTGAGAGAGTTGCACTTTTGTTAGGTGCATTTTTTTCTTGAAGACTGCTTTTTTTTTCAGAAAATCTGAAACTTTTTAGTATTGCTAGTTTACATCTGATACAATCAGATACATCATTAAGTGTTTTCTATATCTGGTACTGTTGTGGGTTTTGTACAAAGCAGCATCTTAGAATGCTTAGAAAAATAGATCTCCGTCTTCCAATAAATGGAAACAGTTCAGACTACATTGGAAACCTTTGTCTGTAAAATTCAGAGTCAGTTGGAGTGTGCTGCACCAGCAGCTTTACTGTCTTGTTAGTGCTTTGTTCACCAGTCAGTGTTATTGGGAATGAAGGGTGAATTCCTGGAGTGCCACTGCCAGGTCAGGAGAAGACTCCTCAAGGCTACTGAACCATAAAGACCCAATTCCAATATTTGGCAGCTGCTGTTGTTGGTCTTTATGGTTTAGAAACTGAGTCTAAATATGTTTTTCTTCAAACTTGTTTTGTTCCTTTCCCTCTTGTTTTTGGTTCATTAATATTACAGAGGATGAGTTATTAGGGAAATACTTCTGAGAAGTTCTGGCTTCTCCAAACCATTACTTCTCCATCTATTTTTCTAATAGTTATTAATTTTGCTGAATTTGTACAGGTTGTACAAAGTGTAAAACACTCCTTGGATTGTGATGGCATAGGAAAATTCAAATAAATAATGGAGACAACTTATAAGAGGCAATCATGGCTTTTTTTCTTATCTATTACCATGGTTTACCTTGTATCAGGCTGTAGATTATTGCAACTATTTACCAGGGCAGATAGTAAACTTTGACTCTAATAGCACCTGACTTACAGTACATCACATGAATTGGTTTCTGTTATCTGATGTTTTATATTTATGGAGGAGGTAAAGCAGAACAGATGTCTAACTCCACCATTTTTCTGTGTATAATACACTACATATATTTTTGTTCTCTCATGTTCCCAATGGAAAAAAAAAAAAAAAAAAACTAAAAAACTAAACGTCTTCATGGAAATATAACCAAATTTTCAACACTGAATATAAGTTAAATTGCTTAAAATATGTTTGGTCTGTCTAGTCTGGTCTGTGTCTAGTCTAGCACAATTTCTGGGCTTATTTTAACAAGCTGGCTTTGGTTAACAGAGTTTTTCAATTCACCATAATTTATTAAGAGTCCCAATAAACTTGGTTCTGTTCTTGATTATCTCTCTGAAAATGCTAGCTTAAATTTAGCCTTGTTTAAATAGCACTAAATCAATGAGAGATCAATGTTGAATATAGCACTGCCTCTTGGAGAGACTTTGATCAATGGAGCATTTGGTTGGTTTTATCTGATTGAGACTTGGTCTGAGACTAGACAATTACAGGAAAATAACTCCTTGAAAGTTAATATATTTTCCTTTTCCTTTACTGTGTGTTCTGACTACAGTGCAAGGGACTTGTGACAAATGCTGTATAATATATGTTATAAAATACTTGCAAAATATACGGTCGCTGATTGTTTCCATAGGCTGCAACATATTTCTTTTTCAGGGCCCACATCAATATATCTCTGTGTCTGGGAGGATAGAGGAAACTGGGAATGTTAATGCTATCCCTGGCTGGTTTTTTGCCATATCTTGACTAGGGGAGCCCTGTCAGCTATTAAATTGCCCTGCGGGCCCCAAATGTCAGCATATGAAACCCACAATTTCTATGTCTAAAAAAAAAAAAATATTTAAAAAGGTAACTGAGTATGCCCTTATAAGCTACATATTCTATAAAAGCAGTACTTCTCCTGGATATTTAGAGATTGATTGGCATCTCTTTGAGCTCCTGTGTCTACATGAGCACTTTAGGGGCATTCAAGCAAAGAGAGGTGCTGTCAGAGACCAGGGCTTCATAGGCCATGGAGGTGGGGAAGGGTCTAGAGCGTAAATTCTATGATCTGCAGCTGAGGGAGCTGGGAAGGGGCTGAGCCTGGAGCAAAGGAGGCTCAGGGGGGCCCTTGTGGCTCTGCACAGCTCCTGACAGGAGGGGACAGCCGGGGAGGTCAGGCTGTGCTCCCTAGGAACAAAGCAGAGAACAAGGGGAAACAGCCTCAGGCTGCACCAGGGAAGATTCAGGCTGGAAATCAGGAGGAATCCCTTCATGGAAAGGGTGGTTGAACACTGCAGGAGGCTGCCCAGGTGCTGGATTCCACATCCTTGGGGGTGTCCAAGGAATGACTGCACGTGGCACTCAGTGCTGTGGGCAAAGTGACAAGGTGGGGAGCAGTCACAGGTTGGACTCAATGGTCTCAGAGTTCTTTTCCTACCCAAATGATTCTGGGATTCTGTATTGACAGAAAGCTTCTTTCTCCCTGGAGATTTCCACTCCCATAATTCATGGGAAATTGAATATCCAATCTACAATCCAGCAGCACACAGCTGAAGGAATCCTCACAAGGACATAAAGAGCATTAATTTAAACCATATTTGTTTTGGGGTTTTGTCACACACCCTACCTAATCCATGTGGTCCTAGTCCTTTGTGTAGCTGTACTGAAGAAACAGCTACTTACAATTTATGGCAGACAGTTTAGAAATAATTCTTCAGGGCAGGCTGTAGTTACACAAACTCCAGATTAGCCACTGTGAAGAACAACTCCCCTGCTAGGTCTCAAAAGGGTAATCCTTGCTTATCCCACTTCCATGGGAGTCATTCCACAGGAATGACAGCATTGCCTGAGGCAGTCATGGACTCATTAAGGTTGGAAAAGTTCTGTAATATCGTTGAGTACAACCATTAACCCAGCACTGCCAAGGCCACCAGTAAACCATTTCCCAAGAGCTACATCCATCTTTTCCAGGGCCCACATCAATATATCTCTGTGTCTGTGAGGATGGAGGAAACTGGGAATGTTAATGCTATCCCTGGCTGTAGTTTTTGCCATGTCTTGACTAGGGGACCCTACACATCCACAGGACTTTTAAATACCTCCAAGGATAGTGATTCCTCAACTGCCCTGGGTAACCTGCTCCAATGCTTGACAAAATTTTCAGTGAGAAAAATTTTACAGGTATGCAATCAAAACCTATCCTGATGCAGCTCGAGGCCATTTCCTCTCGTCCTGTCCCTGTTCCCTGGGATCAGAACCTGACCCCCACCTGATTGCACCCTCCTGTCAGGGAGTTGCGCAGAGCCAGAAGGTCCCACCTGAGCCTCCTTTTCTCCAGGATAAACAATCCCAGTTCCTTAAACTGCTCCTCATCAGACCTGTGCTCCAGGCCCTTCTCTGGACATGCTCCAGGAACTCCATGTCTTTTGTGCAGTGAGTGACCCAAAACTGAACACAGGATTCAAGAAGTGATTACTTTTGCATCAGACAGAGAATGAACTACTAATCAGATTTCCATACTGCAGTTTTGCAGGATCCTATACTGTGCATTTTCCATAGCTCCACTGTGGTGAGGCGTTGAGCTTACTGTCAGCAGGAATCTCAGAGCTCCTGTAAAACCACTGAGTTCCCTTTCTGGAAATAGCCTATATTTTTTTCTTGTCTGTGAAATATCTTCTACATTTTTAGCATTGTTTCATAATTTCAGGCTCTCTCTGCACGTTCAATTACCAATTTATCCCTTATGAAACGGTGGAATCCTCATTATCCATGCAAGATTTTCAGAAATTCACTCTAGAAGTCAGTAGTCCTTTTATCTGCATCTGCATTCTTCCAGTTCTATCCCAACAATTCTAGTGTTAGATCATTGTAATGTAAACATTTTTCTTCATTTCCTGGTGTCCACTCTTAAGTACTTTGAGGATACCGCTTGCATTCTCCATGGAAAAAAAATCTTAAAAGGTAACCTTAAAAAGTACAATTTAGTGCATTCTCCACTGAAAAAAAACTCAAAAGGTAACTTTAAAAAGTACAATTTATTGTATTTAAAAAATACAAATATGGTGAAAAACCACAGAAAAATCCCAAAAGTGACTCCCAAAAGCTCTTCTGTGAATAGACATCCTGGTGTAATTGACAGCAGGAAAATTTAAGGTTGTTTAATAAACTTCATTCCTCCAGTCGTGCTCAGCCCAGAAGTCAACACAGACTTTGCTTGCAAGGATCAGCTCATGGTGAGCAGTTAACCCTTGGAGCCTGCAGAGCTCGGCACTGTCCTGAAACGCTCCCCTTCCCTGTGTGACAATCTGTTATAGCCTGGTGCCATCACCAGCTGGCAGGTAATTTTCCTGTGGAAGACTTTTTCTTCCCAGTGTGTACTGTCATGGTAATATTCCACCCCAGCCATGTAGTTAAAAGAAATTGAAAGGAATAGTCATTTCCCGAGGATGCCTCAACTCACCCAGAGACAGGCGGGCAAGAGGGGATAAATCGCTTTTGGAGGCACTTTCATCTCTTTGCCAATTAGAAATTAGACTACACACCAGACTTTTATGTGCATAAAGCTTGTTGGGATAAATCTCACTCCAAACATTTGAGTTCTGCGACAGGCAATTCCACTAACAATAACTATAAGGTTTCCTGAGATAGAGATACATTGGGAAACCAGATATTGTTGCTCACAGATTATGGGGAAAGAAAGAGAGGAACACGGCCAGATTTAACTTTTACACATAATGAACTTACAGAAGGAAAGACAGGAGAATCAAACTCTCATTTAGGATTAAGGAACAAAGACACAGCTTGAATCTCCAGGATGTGGACAGACAAAGTGTAACACCATTGATCAAACAAGTTGTGTAGCTGGCCATGGGTATTTAGAGTAAATCCCCAGACACCATCATCCCACCTTTTAGAATAGCCTAGCTGGTATCCGGTGGAAGGCATTATCTGTGGGTTTAATTTTACTGCTGCATCAGGAGCTTTTGAAAAATATGCTTTCAACAGCCCTACAATTCATTGTAGATCATGAAGAAAAAAAAAAAAAAGGAAGTTTCAAATGAAAAAAACAGGACAGACTCTAACAAAAATAGCAATGAATTCTCTTCCACACAAAGGAAAAAAAATTAAATTGTTGAATGTTTCGTGAAATGCCTTGTGGCAAAATACCAGACATTACCATTAGTAAGTAAATTCTAACCTTTACCTTGTCCTAGTTTTGCCCATAGAGTATTTGGATGTCAATCCATATGCATGGGACCAAAAGAAGGTAGTGTTTCCTTTCCTGTGACTGTTGTCAGGCATGGAGTCTTCCATTTTAAACCTTATTTCAGGTTAAAATTCTTATATTGATGTATGTGTATATTTAGTTACAATGTAGATGCTTATATATAAGTCTGCTTCAGTTCAAAGCTCAGGTTCTGAATTTATGGTGATTAATTATTCATGTTACTTCACTCTAATTATCTATTTCAGTTACAATGTAACTAAGATGACTGCTGTGTATTTAAGTCGTCTTGAAATCCCCCTGGGATCCTGATTTGGTTTGTTCCATTTCCTTAACTTTTCTCTTCTCCAGAGATGTTGTTTCTCATTGACCAGCTGGAATACCGCTGGATTCCTTAGGAGAGAGCTCTTTCCTCAAATCTTGCCCTGTTTTCAGCCACCTTTGAAGCTGATTACAGCTGTGGCCCGTTGTACCAAGGTCAGAGCACAATGCTTGCTTGGCTCCAACTCAAGGAAAGATGAAAAATATGTCTGAGCAAAATAAGAATTAGTCTTAAATAACTATTGCATACAATGAATGCTGCTTCCAGACAGCATCATTAGTCCACACAAGGAGTGGAAGAGATGTAGCTGACAAACAAACACATTTATCTGCCTTGGTTATAAGACTACCTTTCCTATTTTTAATTAGTATGAGACCTCCACCTCTGCAGTTCATCAAGGTGCACTGTGGTTGATTCATGCTTTTTGTCCATTCTCACAATAAGGAGAGAATTATGTTCATAATGATTTTGCATTTGACAAGGACCATGAAAGTCTAGCTGGGTATTGACTATATCAAGACAGTTGTGCTGTTCACACTTGCTTATACGCCAACATTTTCATTGGAAATATTATTTATATTTCATATAAATAACATTTTTTCAGTGTTCACTTTTGCAGTCCTCATGTCTCATCCAAGGAAAAGGAAAGAGCAATTAATTCTTTTCATGGTTAATTATAAGTTTCTAAAATTTGCAGCATGAATACTGTGGGACATGTTGGAAATGCCTTATTCTACCAAAAAAATTTTACCAAAGAAATTTTCCCAAGGTGCTGCAGGAGGTGATGCACTATATACACAATGAAACTCATTAAATGTCACATTTTGCTGCAGAAGTCCGTTCATTAAAATGTCCTGGTTTAGATATGAGATTTAATGGAATTTCTCTATAAACCTCAGCCTCCTTATCTTTTTCCTGTTAGTTTCTGACGTGCTTCATTGTCAGTTAGAAGAAGGTAAATACATAAGCGATGATGTGACAATTTCAGGACAATGCACTGAGTTTATTATCACAGTTTTGAGGAAATCTGCTTTGAGTGTAGGACAAAGAAGCCACTTTTGTTTCATTCACAACACAGAAAATGCAAAACTTACAGATTATAAAGGCTATAGATGATGATAAGCAAGAAAACTAAGATAACAGCTTGAAAAGCATGGGGGAAAACTAAAAAGTGGGATTAATTGCATTATTCTGCAATAGGTGCAGAGCAGTCAGATTCTCTTCTCACAGTTAGGTCTTGTTCTCACTAAGGTACCAGTAATTTGGCCTAAGCAATGAAGGCTTTAATATTAAGCACTGGCACTTCATCTTATAGTCAAGTAGCAAAGAAAAATCATTGTCTTCCTGTCAAGCACACTGGGGAAAAAAGGATTAAGAGCTATAGTTTAAATGATAAGATTGAAATAGTCTTGAAAATGCAAACATTTGCTGGCAGAAAGACAGATGTAAAGCAAACAGTCCATGATCTCTGTCTGATTTTAGAGGTTTGACAACATTTTATGGAAGACAAGTACTCCATTCTTTACCGTGTAATGTCTCAATAATTCCTGCTTTGTTTTTCTTAGTATAAAACTCTATCATTTACTGCCCTGGCTTCAAAACCACAAAGTTTGGCTAAAACTTTTTCTTCAGGTTTGATTCACAGATGTCTAAACATTTTTCTGCTGGAATTATTGTTTTGAAGGGGAACAAAACACAAGTAGGAGACAAAAACTGAATGTTTAATTTTCATTGTGACTACAATTTCAGTGTTCAACATTTTTTACTGCTGTTTTAAGTGCTGAAATTGGCTGAAAGCAAATGTTCATGTGCCATTGAACATACAAAATATTCAAGGTATTAAATATGAATTCACATGGAACTATGAAAACAATATTTCCTTCCTCTTTTTCATGTTGTAACTGCAGAAGAGGAATTCCTTTTGGAGTGTTATTAGCATAAAAATGTCCCTTATTAAAAAAATATTAAGAAACAGAGAAATGAATATCAAGCAGTATCAGCCTGAAAACAAAATGAAAGCAGCTGTGTCAACTCTGAAGGTCTGACTGAGTTAGTACATGACATTTTATATCTTATTTCATACTGACTGGAGTATACGCCTTGGGAATACACAAAATTAGAGCCTTGTTTTAGCAGTCTTATTAGGGCAAAATTACCTTTTGAAATTGAGTAAAGAGAGAGATAAGATTTACAGGGCCCAGACTTGAAAAAAAAAGGAATCAGATGTGTAAGGATTGATTTATAGTATCCAAACTCATAGTATTATCTTGTCAGCAGACACCAAAACCAGTTCCAACAGGGACAGCATTAGAACTCAAGGGGAAGGACTGGAATAATTGATCCCATCTGTTAGCATCCCAACCACTAGCAATGATCAGCTCAGGGCTGTCTTGAACAGATCAAATAGTTTTTCAAATAGTGACTATTAACAGCAATCTGTTTAGAGAGATGTAAAAAATTAGGTCCATTGGAGATATCTTGTACTTCCAGCACTCTGTAAAACCAGAACAAAAGGTTTAAAACTTATCTCAATGCTCCCATGTGTTACTTACATTGCCCAGAACTTCAAAGCTGCAGTACAAGGAGCCTGGCAGATGGTCAGTACATGAAAATAAAAGTGTTAAATTTTACTCAAGCAAAACAAAAGTAACACATTTCCATTCCTAATCCAGGAAGAATTATCATGCATATGGGAAACAATTATTAGGTTTGATAAAGAAATTGTATCAGCTTCCCAGATAATCTCACTGCACGTGTTTTTTTATTTGGGTTTTTAAAGAAAGGAATTTAAGAATGACGGGTTTGTTGGACACTGGGCACATTGGGCTCATCTGGTCTCACCTCCCTGCTCCAGCAGGGCCATCCCAGAGCACAGGGCCCAGGATTGTTTCCAGAGGGGTCTGGAATATCCCCAGTGAGGGGTTCTCCATCCCCTCTCTGCACAATCTGTTCTAGTGCTCGGTCACTGCCCAGGACAGAAGTTCTCCCTCATGTCCAGGGGGAATTTCCTGGGCTCAGGCCCTGCCCATGGCTCTGGTGCCATTGCTGGGCCCCGGAGCAGAGCCTGGGCCCTGCTCTGCCCCTCCCTGCACACAGGGAACGTGCAAGGATGGGGTTCTCTCTCAGCTGGGGCTCCTCTCCAGGCTGAGCAGCCCCAGCTCCCTCAGCACTCCTGGATGCATCTCATAAGGGGAAATGGACTTGTGGGTGTTGTGTTTGCCTGGGTGCTCCCTGATCCAGTCCTCCTTGACCTAGGGAAGATCTTCCTCCCAAGATTCCTTTGCCCTGGTCTCCTGTGCCAGAGATTCCTGGGGCCTGCTCTTGTCAGTGAAGACCAATCTCTGCTTTTTCTGCCCCCTCTCTTACCAGAGTACCCTCTCCATTTACTAATGGTCCCACATTACACTTTGTTTTGTTTTTGTTATTGATGTATTTAGAAACCCTTTGGAGTTATCCTTGACAGCCTTGGCCAGATTTAATTCTTTTTGGGCCTTGGCTCATCTAGACGGAGAGCTGGGAACACTAGTGCTAGTGCTAGTGTATGCAAATCTGACAAAAAGAATTTAAGCAGTACAGTGCTTAAAAAATAAGGGCATGAACTTAAGTAACAGGAAAGCTGGGGTCCCAGAGAGTTTTGCAGAGAAAATTCTAGGCATAGAAGATAAGTTATATCCTAAGAGGGACTGTGACAAAGACTTTCCTGAAACTGCCTGATAGCAACTACTCACTACAAGTGAAATGAAGGTGCAGAAGGATCACAGAATTGTTTAGGCTAGTGTCATAGGTTGACAAGGAAGTGAATTTTTTGGGAAGTTATAGACAAACCAATCAGTGGTCAGGTTTCTCTGGCAAACCTTTGGCCCTAGGGGACCAAAGTTCTCTAAGTTCATCAAGCCCAGCCATTAACTCAGCATCACTGTGCTCACCATCCCTAGGTGCCACATCCATATCTTTAAATTCCTCCAGGGATGGTGACTTCACCATTACTCAGATCAGCCTGTTCCAATGCTGGACAATCTTCTCCATGAATATTTTTTTCCCCCTAATATCATAATTAAAGCTCCCCTGACACACCTTGAGGTAATTTGCTCTTATTAGACAGAGACAGGGAAAACAGAAGCCTGGGTTTTATTGGTATAAATACCATTCCTGTGCTTAAGTTAATATTGCCATTTTGTAGCAACTACAACATCACCTAAAAGTCCAAACTCCAGGTTACATGCAGGACTAAATTCTCATGAAGACACATGACAACTTTATGCTTCCATACACCTTTGTGCATTCATAGGAGAAGTTATAAATGTTAAATAACCATCTGACCCATTCGAAAAGTAAAACTATCAATCATCAGAATTCCTCCTGGCTGCAGGGTCTCCTTCAGAGCTCCATGAAGCTGAGGACACAAGTGCCATGTGTGCTCCCTGGGGCCATAAAGAGCATCACAATCTCATCATGAAAGCAAAACTCTTCCTCATTAGGTTACATCTCTGTCACAACACACTGATCAATCTTTCAGTGTGACACTTTCAGCCAGCACAGAACAAAGACTACAAATGTCATCAAAACTCAACATAGAGCAGCAAAAACCTTTGTTTTGGGGACAAATATCTGCAAAGTGACCAGAAAAACCCCACAGCAAGAAAACAGACAACCATCAGTGCCATCCCCTCCTGCACCCCTTGCCCTGTTCTGGTGTTCACACACACAAAGATGATCACAGGCTGTTTAAATTTTAACCTATGGTTTAAATCAGATAGTTTTGCACATCTCAGTTGCCAGATTTGCTCTCCCAAAATTGCCAATTCTAATGAGTAGACTTGAAAATTATTTTATCTGGAATAACTGCCCTGTAGAGGAGGGAAACAGAGGGGTACTTCAGCTGTCCTTAGGGTGAAACCTTGGTGAAATCCTCTTACTTGATTAAACGCCCCCACTCATGGAACAGGAATAATCAGCATGTCTAATGATGTGCTATTTCATGCAGATCTTCCAAATTCATGTTTCTAACATTTTGCAAATTTTTACCTTTGTTTTTTAACTCCCTGGCTGGATGTACAACAGACTGATAACAAAAAAACAAATTAAAAAAAAAATTAAAAAAAAAAGAAAAAACTGAAAAAGATAAAAAAACCCAACAAAACACAAACAAAAAACCCAAGAAAAAAGAAGTAGATGAGAGATTGTCTTTTATGCTGCAGAAACTCATTGCTATAGAACATACCATACCTGCTTCTAAATGCATCGATTTTGACCTACC
This sequence comes from Zonotrichia albicollis, assembly GCF_047830755.1. NCBI lineage: Eukaryota > Metazoa > Chordata > Aves > Passeriformes > Passerellidae > Zonotrichia > Zonotrichia albicollis. Next base: position 10,637,174 of record NC_133860.1, read on the forward strand.
TAATTATTGAACAAACTGGGCCATTGGCATTGCTGAGCAAAAAAAAACCCAGGGAAACTCCAGTCCTGTGAGGGCAGAGGTGTTTTGCTTTGTCCACATTTCCTGCTGAGCATCCCAGACAAGGAGCCTGGCAGATGCTCAGAGCTGTCCACCCTGGCATTCCTTGCCAGCTCTGCTCAGCACATCCCCTTTGTGGGCTGCTCCCTTTGGGGTCGCTGATCCATCACTGTGCACAGAGCAGGAATCCAAGGGTAGGATTTGTCTTATGTCATTTGAGCTATCTAAAGGTTAGAGATCTAAATCTGAGCTGGTCACCCTGGGCACTTTTGTTTTTTTGTCAGTGGAGAGAAATAGGACAGAGGGATGAGTCTCTGGAGATGTTTATCTCCTAGTGGTGTGAATCACCATTTATATAAAGCCTCTTCTGTGATGTTAGAGATCAAGTTTATGCACTGTTGTGTTATAGCTAATTCTCATACCGAAGCACCTAATAAGTCTCAGGCATGACCTGTGACCATGGTATGACTAAAGCTCTGCTTTATTCAAAGTGGATCCTTTGTAGTTTCTCTTGATGGAAACTTCCTGTGTTTTTAACATGAATTTGAGTCCAAGACAGAGAAATGGTCACTATTTATATTTCAAATGATATTTTCTAAGGCTTACTTATTAAAAAAAAAATATTTTAAACATTTCAGAATTTCATATTTCCACACAAACTTCGCATATAAAAAATTGAGACATTCTAGAGACTCAAAAGAAATAATTTTAAAATAAAAAACAGAGTTGATCAATAAAATGTATCCTATTTCTTTTGTATTCTTCTTTCTTAGGCAGTTTTTCAATACAGAAATTTCTTCTATAATGTTTTGAATGGGATAAAAGAGGTTAAAAACCAAAGCAAAGTAAAATCTCACAATATTAAATTCTAATGAATGCAAAGACCTTGAAAACATCAGTGGCTCTGCAAGCCAAGTGCTGATCCCTTTGATAGAATATGCAGGAATAAAATGGTTAGTAGCTGAAATGCTGTGGCACAGTAATAATTGCTTTGCACCTGTAATTCTATCTCTCATTTCCCTATTTACTGTTTGATGCTTTTGTTTATCACAGTCATATTCCAGTCTCTTCATTTGTAGTCCATTTCTGCAAAATAAAGCATGCTGAATCCTGAAAGACACAAAAGACCATGATGATAAATTAAACAATATTTCTTTCCCAGACTATTTTTTTTTCTAAGCAGAAAAGCATTTTCTCTTCTTTGTCTTTCTTTTCCTTTTTTTTTTTTTTTTTTTTTAATTAATTCCTGTGTGGAATCCCAGGGTTTGTTCCTATCTCATTATATAAAAGCTTGACAACTTTTGGCAATTGTTAACATTATTATTTTACCATCACTGCTATTATTTTGCCATCACTGTTATTATTAGGATTCAAATCAAATTTTGTAAATTAATAAGCTTGTATGGAACTTATCTGAATGCAAACCAAATTATAATTAAGGTTTGGAAAATTTGCATTTCTGCTCTGCATGACAGGAAAGCAGTTTTTCCACACAGGTCATGAACAGAAATTGTTATGGAGAACAAAGGGAGATGTCAGCAACTGTTCTTAGTGAGGACTAAATTTTGACTGAACCAGTAAAGTTAAAGGTCCAAAAAATTGGTGGGTCTAGGAAACAAAAGAAGGTTGAAGAAGAAAAGGGAAAAATTTCACACCTCCAGACTAAGTGCACATTCAGATTTTCATGGACAGATGAAAATCAGACTTAAATTAAGGCATCTGAGCCTGTTGTCCTGAATGCTTATGATCTTTGCTGGTCATTATAGCTCACAGTCAAAAGCTATAAATATTTTTTATAAAACATTTATAACTTCAGGGGACCCTGGTCATGACCTGCGGACAGGACCCTGTTGGAGGCAAATTTGTCACCAAGAAGACAAGAAAGGGGAAACAAAGGGAAGGTTGGAGCAAGTGACAAAAGGAGAAAGAAAAGACAATTTGGAGATGTTTCAGCCAGCAGGTATCCTCTGTGCTGCTGACAAAAGGCAGGAGGAGGGGGAGGATGAAGAGGACAAGGAGGAGGAAGATGAGGAGGGGGAAGAGGAGGATGAAGCTGCCATTGACGATGAACATCCTAGCAGCAGAGCAACAGTGGGATGACTGCTCATCTTCTGCTGAGAAGAATCACACAATGTCAATTAGTGACCACTTTATGATGGTTTCTTACACACTGATTACACTCAGGGCCAGTAATGGGAAATTTAGGCTGTGTCTTTAATGAAGGATGTTCCTTCATCATGAAGAAAAACATCTCAGCCTTCACTTCACCATATTATCTTCTGATGCTGTTATTTATACTTCACATATCTAACATGTTGATAGTTAATTTTTTTGTCTTCAAATTACTGAAAATGTTTCCATGTGATCAGCACTGCTTAGGCAAATTATAGGTGTACTCCTTTTGCACTTAATATTTCAGGCAACCAAGTTCACACTGTTTTCTGCATTTTTTCTTCCATTTGCCCCTACTTTTCAGCAAACTTCTTCACTTTAATCTGTGATTTAAAAATAAATAGCTTGTTCTCTTTTCTACCAAAATATAATGTTGATAGATCAGCATTCCCAAATCATTTACAGCCATCAGTGTCACTCCTAAAGTGGTTGCAAGAGTTATTGAAAAGTCTTCTCCTGCAGTAACTGTAGAGCTCCCATCTGACTATTCAGATGATGACTGAAAGAATTAAATTTTAGTTTCTTCAATCACTGAATTTAACATTAAACTCTGTCACATGAGACAGTATGAGCTACACAGCACTTTTCATGATGAAATAAAGGCTTAATGTTGTTGGTAAAATGTATACACACTCAAAGAAGCAGAGAAAACAAACTCAGAGAAGCCCAGTGAAGAGGGCTTACAGAAAAGGTTATGAGACAAGGAGAAAGAGCACATTAATTAGATGGGGAGCAATAAAAAAAAGAAAAAATAGTAAAGAATAAGAGACAAAGTGCGGTGCAAATATTTTTGAGCATCGTTACAGCCAGCACACACAGAGACAGGAAGAAAGAGCTACCACAATTTCCAAATATTTACTCTGGGTAGGTCAACCACCAAGCATATCCCAGGCCACCCTTAAATGGTGAAGATCATTAGCACTGTGTAATGACTCCCTCTTCCAGGAGACCCCCTGATAGTGTTATAACACTTAAGCATTGTACCACTGAGATGCCAATTTAACTCATCTTCAGAAAGAACAAAAATAATTTTTTATTTTATTTTTCAGAAATCTTTGATAGAAATTTTCTGGAGCCTTTTCTCTTCTTGCTTTTGTTCACCTGGATGTTAAAATCAATAATCGACTCAGTAATAGAGAACAAAGTTAAGTAATTTGTGCCTAACTTTTTGTAAATAAGGCAGAATTGCTATAGTAACAGCAGAAGGCACTCAGTCACTGTGACAAAAATGTGGCAACCCGATAGCAGAGGCTAATGAAGGTGTTCAATTTCAGCTTCATTTCATTAAACTCAGCTTCTCCCCACAGCAAGACAGGAGGGAGGGAGGGAAGAGAAAGGGAGGAGTGGCCGCTCAGGCAAAGACTAGCCTAATATTCACCTTAATTTAGAAGTGAAATTTGTCTGAAAAAGATAGGAAGGGCTAAAAAATGTGAGAAGAACACAGCAAACAACAAAACAAAACAAAGACAAAAGTGTTTTTGTATTGTGGCTTGTTGAAAACAAGAGAAGTCCCATGCCTAAACTATAATTTCCTTCAATTCCTCCGTATCTTCTTTCTGATGAAATGACTGGGATTTATTATCATCAGAAATGGACTCTTAAATCAGGAAAAGGCTTAGAGGACTGTGTTTGGAGTCCATAATTATTGAAAATAACACTGCTGAGGTAAAGGGGCCCATATGCACTTCATAGAGTGAGGAGCACCAGGCTCCTCAAAGGAGGAGGAGGAGGACACGTTGTTCATCTTGGAGACATCCTTGAAGGCATTCCCCTGACAATGCCTTGGAAGTCCTTCTGAAAATCAGGCTGATTTGCAAGCAATAATAATAATAATAATGAGGTTTAGGTGTGTGAGCTGGAGCACTGAGGTTTGTCACTTTGGGCATAAAGAGCTTTGGGAGAGGATTATACACAAAAGCAGTCAAAAGTGCTTTGTTGTCTCCAGCTGTAAAATGCTTAAAAGAAACAAAGTGTTGCCATTAAGAATGCATTTTCTTTGACCACTGTTGAAGTAGAGGAAAAGAAATAACAGTCCAAGCCACCCTGTTGCAATTACCTGGGCGATGTGCTTTAAAACCCACTCGAGGTGTGTCCTGTTCCTAGAGCTGCTGAAAGTGGGAGGTTGTCACCTGGATTTATGAGCCTGCCTATTACAAAACATTTATGGGTAACCATAACTGATGGTCCCTAAAGAAAGTTAAAAGTGATATTTAGCTTAAGTAGTCTGTCCCTGCTCTCTGTTGAAATGCAAGCATTGCTTTGTAGTTTCAGGCCATGAAAGAATAGAAATATATGACATGGAAAGTTCCTATTCACCCTTTTTGGTTTTTTTTCTTCTTTCTTTGTCTGTTCTTTTTTTTTTTTGTATTCTTAGGAGAATTCATCTTTCAGTCATGCTCAGTGTCATTTTTCACAACTGAGTAGCTTTAGACTAGTTATAAGAAATGCTCTTTTTGGCTATAAAAATGAGAGATACTTCAGGGATTATTCTTTTTTCTTGGGTGAAGAGGAGGGGTGGGAATAGAATCTCAGCCCTCTGCTATCACCTAAGGTTGAAGGTCAGGTGTAATTTGTACATTTTAGATTTTTAGCCAAAAAAAAGTTGTTTTTCCAAGAAGTTGGAATGAAAAATTAGAAGAAAACTATTGCTGTATTGAAAGATATAAAGTCACAAATAATGTTTGTGGAGAAAAAAAAGAATCTTTTATATTTAGATGGGTTTTGTTTCTATCTTTGAAACTCTTTGTAAATACCACATGAACTATTCAATGAAAAAAAATTAAATACCAATTCAGACTATGAAATAATGTCCTATTTTAAAATATGATCAGCCGTTACTTTAGAGGGTAAGATAACAGAAATCTAGAAAAACAGTGTTTTTCTAAAGAGGAGCTGTGAGAGCTTGGGGGCTGGATGGGACTAAAAGACAACACCTATTCTTCTAGAGTTATGAGAAATCATGTTCAGTTAGGGCTGTGTATAAATACTTCAGTTTCTCATTCAAATGTATTTTTCCATTGACTTCAGGCTAAGAAGGGAAACAACATATGTTTTCACAGAGGATCATTTATGAGTAAGAAAATGCCTGAATCAGGAGGTTTCAGCTTTCTGATGTTGTCAGTCACATCATGGAGATAAGTTAATGACAAAACTGCTCACTCTGTACTCCTTGGGCAACACGAGGATCATTGGACCTGGTCTGAATATGATTCAGGTGTTTTAGGATCTGGAATCATTCCCCTCTTGTATCCACTGTAAAAAGTCCTTTGGGCTATTAAAGCAGGAAGATTAAAGTTAAGGAAGATCAATCATGAATGAGCTAATATTGATTCTAAATTGGCTCTAGTTTTATCTTCGACAAAGTGGCAAGAACAGAGTTCTTGCACAGCTTTCCCTGTTTAGAGGCTGGTTTGTGGTGTTCAGATTGACACCTTGTTTGGATTTGGGTTTTTATTTCCTATTCAGGATTTTTTTTGTCTGTTTGTTTCATTTTAGTGAGCACAAAGGAAATTCAAGGCTCTTGATTGCTGGATACTCCCTTTACCCTGGGGAGCCCTCCTATGAATGAGGAAATTCATTATTGCTAAAAGGGTTGCTGTTGTAAACACTCCATCACCATAATGAGGGATGTACAGCCTCCTCCCCAGCACTTCCTACACAAGCTTAGATAGCACTAAAGATGTGTTTTATAGTAGTAGTTGGTGTAATGCAAGGGAGAAAATGTACTTCATCCTATGATGTGACATCAGGTGCCCCCAGTGACCTTGGGTGAATACCTTGGGACCTGGCACTGGTACCTTTCCCTGAGACCCAGTTAGTGCCCTGGGTTTCAGCTCAGGTGGAAAATAAAATCACAGGTAGGGACAAAGGTTTGTGCCCCCAGCTCTGCCACAGGGCAGAATACTGGTATTTCAAAGTGTCTGTATGCACCATCCCTTATTGGTAAGGTACAGCTGAGGGAAAGTCCTGTGTCTGCTGTTGGAGTATCCCTGGTGTGCAATAAAGTACTTGTAAAACACAATAAAGTAATTGAAAGAGTATTTTCAATGCCTATATTTCAGGGAATCATGGAATCATTAAGGTTGGAAAAAACCTCTAAGATTATCAAGTCCAACTCTTAACCCAGCACTGTAAAATCCACCACTAAACCGTGTCCTGAAGTGTAACATCCAAGCTACAGTGAACATTTTAGGGATGATGATTCCACCACTGCCCTGGGCAGCCTGTCCCAGTGCTTCATAACCCAAATGAAGAAATTTTCCCTAATATCCAATCTAAACCTCTCTGGGTGACCCTTGAGTCCATTCCCTCTCCTCCTGTCTCTGTTCCCTGGAGCACAGCCCGACCTCCCGGCTGTCCCCTCCTGTCAGGAGCTGTGCAGAGCCACAAGGGCCCCCCTGAGCCTCCTCTGCTCCAGGCTCAGCCCCTTCCCAGCTCCCTCAGCCTCTCCTGGGGCTCCAGCCCCTTCCCAGCTCCGTTCCCTGCCCTGGACACACTCCAGCCCCTTGGTGTCTCTCTTGTGCTGAGGGCCCAGAGCTGTCCCCAGCACTGGAGGTGCCTCAGCAGTGCCAGCACAGGGACAGACCCTGCCCTGGGGCTGTGTCACAGCCTGGCTGGGACAGCCCATGGGCCATTGGCCTCCTGCCCCCCTGGGCACCCTGGGCCCGTGTCCAGCCCCTGGCACCAGCACCCCCAGGGCCATTGGTGGGACACAAACTCAGCCATGAGGAAGATGATGATCCACAGCTCCTCCTCTCTTTCAGGGATCTGGGAGATTGATTTGATTTGATCTCATCTGATTTTTTTATTGTTACCATCCCCTCTTTGCCCTGCCCATCCCTTTAGCCCAATTTGGTCAGTGTCTCACTTCCTCTGCACTTTCAATTATTGACACAGAAAGACCATTCCACACAAGGAAGTGAGGTGGTCTTTTGTCATGGTTTGAGCCTGGCACAGAGCCAGTGCCCCCATGAAAATGCCTTCACCCTGGTGTCTGCTGTGAGATGTGACCAGGAATAAGCAAAACAGGCTCCAGCTTAAACATAAAAAACACTTTATTACCTAAACTACAGGAAAATAGGAAAAAAAACTATAAGGAAAAGAAAAAAAATTGAAAACCGTACAAAAAACACTTTCCTCCTCCCCACCACCAGAATTTCCCAATCCGATACATTCTCCCAAATCGCCAACTGCCCAGCCTGGCCCCACACTTTAGTATACTCAAACTTCAGTCCATGAAGAGGAGAGGAGTCCTTCTTGTTCCATAGGCTTCCCCTGGAAACATGCTGAAACCTCGTGTGCTTCCAATGTCACTCGGCACCGCCCGGAAAAGTCCTTTTGCCGCTTGTGACATCTTCCTTCCATGCCCAGTGCTCTCACCACTGTGCATGGACCAGAGCTGCTTCTAGGGCTATCTTTTAAGGATGCCTTGTCTCACTCCAAAAAGGCACAGTCTCTGCTTTGGGACATCTGTCCCCCCCATATTTTTCCAACCCCCTGGGGCCGAGGGGTCCCCACGATGAACCCTCCTGGTTCTGAGGCCCTGCTTCCCCCCAAGTGCAGTCTCTGTGTCACAGGAACAAACTGAGTCCATGGCCACAAGAAAAGTCCAGCCAAAAGGCCACTCCAATCATCTCTCCCCACTCAGTCATCTCCACATTCTTCGGGCCAGGTCCTTGTCTCATCTCATCTCCTATCTCCCTTCTTATTCAGCTCCGAGGAGGATCAGCATTTTTGCAAGGCCCCAATCATGTAAGAAAGGGGTTAAAACTTCCAGTCTCTGTCTGTCCCAGGATGCCGATACTCCCACATGTGCTGCTTCTGCGGCTGGCCGGGCTGCACCCTTCTCCCCCCTTTCTCCTCCTTGGCCGGCTGCTATCACATTCAGACGCTGACTCTCTCTCTCTCTCCCTCCTGGGGGAGGGCATGGCTGCCCGAGGGCTGTCTCTTGGGGCTGCTCCTCCACCCTTCCATCCTCGAGGGCCCTCTCACCCCCATCTCTGTCCAGGCCCCGGCCTACCGAATGGCTGCCCCTCCCCCACCCAGCAGCAGCGGCTGGTCAGGGGAGGGAGATCTGACCTCTTCGCCGCGACGTCCCAAGAAGCCTCTCAGGGCCGAAGCTCTGCTTTTTAACCCCTGTGTATTCTCGGAGGTGTGTCCAAACTGCACTGGTCACACCAGGTGCCAATATCAAACTCTGAGCATCCATTGGTTTGACCACAACCTCCCAAAATTCCCACTTCTTCCTGGTCAAACCACCACATCTTTAAACCACAGCTACAGAAAGATGTTACAAGGCCTGCTGACAAAGGAAAGCTGACAGGAACAGCAGTTTCAACAGGCAGAGATGCCTTCCTGATGGCGTTGTAAGCAAGAGTGAAAATATCTCATGGTGAATGATAACAGAAAAAGAAGATGAAGAAATAACAGGGAGTTTATAGTGTTATGTGTAACCACTTGATTTTGCTTCCAACAGAAAGGATTGCTCCTCTGGTTTTGTTTTCAGATCTGATGATAATGACTGTCACTATTACGCAGTGTCCCATTTTCTTTAATAACTGCAAAAACATAAAGAGATTTATTTTACAGCATTGATAAATCCTTGAGAAAATGAAAACACAATTAACCTGAGCTGGTTAATCTCTTATACATCTTAATTCAGTAAATTTTCCTTCCTCAGAATGAGCTTGACCCCTGCATAATAGCCAGTGATTGCAAGGCCTGTGATGAAGAGATAGACAGATACTTTCAGAGAGAGATAAGTGAATCCTGGAGAGCTGGAGAATTTGTAAATTCAGTTCAACACTGAACCTTTCACCTACAGCTCAAAAACCCTCCTGTTAATGTAAAAAATTATTCTCACAAACAAATGAGAATGTACACCCCTAAAAAATCCAGCATATTTTTAGCTAGAAATAAACAGAAGCACAGCCTGTCTCCAGCTCTCATTCACAGCTTCTTTATTCTGCCTTAATGTAAATGACAATCAGGTCTTAGGCATTTATCTTCCATGCAGCTCATGCTGTGTCTCTTTTTTTTTTTTCCCTCTTCCCCTCTTTTTAACCTTGTTTCTAATGGATTTTCTTTACCCTTTTATGCACTGGTGGAGATAAATCAGGTCTGAACTTGGACCTGGTCTTCTTCTGTATAGATGATGATTTGTATCATGCAAACTGGACAAAATCCCTTGGAGAAATAGGTAATGTCAGTCAGGAATATAAATAGGAATTTTCTCCAGAAGGTGACTGGACTAAGACTATAATTTTCCAAATAGTGTGCTTGTCCTGAAACAGAATATGTATAATCAGATCATGAAACATAATAGCTTTTATAAGATCATTTTAATGGTTTTTTGTTTGTATGATTTGAGATGTGCACTCCTAAAAACCGCTCTGAGAAAGGAAATAATAAAAGGTATTATTAGAAATGTATTGCTGCAAGTGCTTCCTGCAAGATATATCCAGATAATTTATTTTATAAACCCATGAAATTTTGTAGTACTGTAGTTACATTAATCAAAATTAACAGAATAGCAGTTTAAAAGTGTATATAACACAGAATCACACACAAAATGGGTCAGGCTGGAAGGGACCCATTGGATCATCTGGTCCCACCTCCCTGATCCAGCAGGGTCATCCCAGAGTACAGGACTGTATCCAGACGGTTCTGGAATATCTCCTGTGAGGAAGACTCGACAGTCTCTGGTCTCTGCTCCTTCTGTGGCCACCCACACATTAAAGATATTTTCTCTCATATTCAGGTGAATTGTCCTTTCTAATAAAAGCATTTAAACTTGTGCTTGCCCCTAACACGGGTACTTAAATGTTTTTGTGGAGTAACAAAAATCTGACTTTTGGATCTTTTCTCCAGTCTGGCCCACAGCTTCCCAGCTTCCCTCTAAAGCTTCTGGAATACAAATTGCATCATACACTTAAAATACTTCAGCTGATGCAGTTTGGGTGTCTACTGTAGTGTTTGTCTGGAACAAAACTACAGCTTTCAAATCCTCATGTAAAATGAAGGATGGCTTAGATAGACTGAAAAGCATGGGCACAATTCCAGCCTCCTGTGGTGTGGTACCTTTCTAAGAGCTTCAAATGAGATCTTATGAGAGGCTTAGAGAAGCTGGAAGTGCAGGTGCTTAAATATATATGTAACATACCACAGAGTCATAAAATATTCTGATTTGAAAGGGACACACAGAGACCACTGAAGTCCAGCTCCTCGTTCTGCACAGGACCACCCCAAGAACACATCTATAGATGTGTTTGTGGGTGTGTGCATAGATAGGTAGACAGATAGATAGATAGATAGATGGATGATAGATAGATATGTGTATGTATAGAGAGACAGAGAGAGAGAGAGAGAGACAGAGAGAGAGAGAGAGAGAAATATATAGATATGTATAGATATGTATTTTAGGTTCCAGGGCTAAGAAATGATAATTTGAGGGAAAATTTCTCCTTTTGGAAGCATAGGTTTGACTTGCAGATGTAATAGTCTACATCTATAGATGTTCAGCAACAGTAACACAGTCTACAAAATATTTGCTGCAACCCTCAGGCTTTCCAAGTTCTCCCTACAGCTATTTCCTTATTCCCTTTTGTCTGGTCTAATCTTCTTCTTTTCCATAAACGTGAGGTGCAGACATTGCCTTAATCCTCATGCCTCCCTCAGAATAATCCATTTTTACGCCCCCAGCTTGTATTGGTAGTGACCCAGACCTGGGGAACACTTGAGATCTCGAATGAAATCTTGATTGTTTTTTGTCAAGGCTGAGAATTGCCTTGTTCAAACAGGCACTGGACTAAGAGGTGATAGGGAAAAAAAAATCTAGAATCTGTGATTCAGGCACTGGGCTAGGAGGTGATGGGAAAAAATCTAAGCTGGAGAGGGGTTTAACCACCAATGTTATGAGAATTGCCTCAGTTTTGGAGGCACATCCATGGTGGGGAGGAGGCTCTTGGTGTTTCCCCTGACCTTGCATTGACAACCCATGTTTCTGTCAAAGAAGTAATCCCACAGCTGCCCATCTTCTGCAGAGCAGGTTGAAATGCTGTTTTATGCTCTGCTGTTGACGGGAAGGGATGGCCCCAGCTGAGTGATGGGTGTCACTGGGGTCTGCACGGGGTCCCCAGGCCTGGGCTGCCTGTCACTGCGCTGGGCTCAATGGCAGAGTGACAGGCGCTTAACAAGAACAACTACAGCAGGCAGCAGTCTAATAAAAGTAATCCTATTTACAGCCTGCCTTGAGATGTTCCTGCGAGTTGAAAAGTTCACCTCTGGCAGTTTCCTGGGCCTGTCACCTTTCCTGCCATTTCCTTTGCATGTAGCTCAAAGGCGCGGGGGTTTATTGAATGGGAAATAGAAATGATAAATGAAAAAAAAAAAAATACAAACTAAAGCACGTTCCTGAGTATGGCAGGAGTCCCATCTCCAGGAGTTCAGCGGCAGCACATTTTTGTCTCCCTGTCAGAGAGACAAAGCCATTCTTATAAGCCTAATCTACAATATCACATATCCTTTTTATGTGGCTGATATTATTATCTCCTATCCATGGGCATTCAATCCTAACTTAATTAACTTGGCAAGCAGAAGCATTGTGCTGTCTCACAGTCAGTGTCTGTTATGCTCTCAAACCATCCTACCCAGCTGGGTATCAAGACTTTTTACCTGCCTGCACTTACTTTTGATCTGTGTGGCACACAATAAATCCAGTCAGCAACCCCAGAGAGCCTTGCTCTATATCATCACTTTGAGGAATGGACAGATCACCTTTTTTTCAGTTTTTTTCTTCATTCTTTTCTGTAAAATTAAAAGCCTTCTGTGCTCACCAGATGAACTCGAATAAAGTCTTATTTTTTCACTCTTTGACTGAACACCCCCTTAGAAGATCATAACTTAGGGACTATGAATAACTGCTGGAATGGCACATTAATATTCACACAGCAGTAGATTCAAGTTTCAATTATGTAGCAGTAAAAAATAGAAAAAGAAAAAGAGAAGAATCTGGTCTGACATAGTTTGGCACTCTAATGTGAATGTGAAAGACATTGGGATGGATTGACAAGATTTTTAATTATAGAATATAGGCACCCTGACCCTGACCTTCTTTTTGAAGATTGAATGATTTCCAAGAAACAGCATCTTCTCTGCTCCCTTTCCATCAGTGTTTGTTCATCCATGTTGTATTCTGATCTGTCACATTTTAAATGGAGAGAGAGAAGTGCTAAAGTATTACAAGTATCCTAGTCGGGAAGACTAAAATAATAAAAAGTGGAGCCTTCTAGGCTATAGCAATTTAAGGAAAGACCCTTGATAGATTAACAAACCTTGTTACTAAATCACTTTATATTTTTAGTTGATAAATTTCCACTAAATTTTTGGATATTTTTAAAAAACTCTAATGGAAAAATCGTTCCGTTCTCTCCCACCCCCAGTCAAAAACCAAAACCAAAACCAAAAAAAAAAAAAACCACAATCCCACCCCCCCTCAAAAAAAACAAATAAACAAAAAAAACCCCAAAAAATCTTCACTGAAGACATTTAAGCAACCAAAATTTGGCAATGGTTGTTTAAAGTAAAAATTTTCAATTGCAATACCTGCCACTATTACCATACATAAAAATTACAGCCAAAATAAATACTATATAAAATTTAGATGGTTTGCTTCAGAAAAATTGATTATTTTTGCTATAAAATTAAAAATAATAAAAAATTTTCAATTTTTAATTAGTAATGTACTTGTGGCTATATAAACATACATCAAAGTATTGTCATCAGAATCCCTTCAATAGCAGCACAAAGAACCAATGACATGATCTTCCTTGTGGCATCTCTCTTGAATTGTCACTACTTACACCTGAAGCTCTTATTTCAGGAAAGAAAGAGGAAGGGCTGGAGAAATCTCAACAGCTGTCAAGAGAGAGGGGAAGAATTTATATCAAAATTTTCTGTGGGGTTTTGTTAGGGGACAAATTAAAATCAATACTTTTCATTCTCTGTAGGTAATGATAGCTTTGCCTCACAGATTAATTAACATTAAAAAACAAGAGCCACTTTTCTTTTTAGTCATTTTTGCAGGAAACGTGTATTGAATTTTAAGTGAAAATGAAGGGCTATGTTTAGATACAGAGCTACTTAGAGATGTTAAGTTGTGCTTGGTAAATCTACATCTAATTGTGGGAAGCAGAAGAGAAAAGTCAGTCTGTCTTCCTAAGAGCTCATTATAAAAATTGCTCTTTAAACTTTTAACACCACAACAGTTTTCCAAACTGAACTTAACTTTTATGTGTTCAGAATTTGACACAAAGATGTACATGTAACCTTTCAAATTATAACCACTAATTCCTGAAATGGAATAATTTGATTTTAAGCTCAAAGAAAATTTCAGATATTGCAATACCCATCTGATGTAAGCCAGGCATTTCTTTAAGGTTCTTCCAGTGTCAGTTAGAGCTACAAGTTCTTCTAAATATTAAAAACAAGAGTGGTCTTGTGAAGAATTGGAGAACTCTCATTTTGTTGAATGACTAAAATAGGGCACATGTGTGCTAAAAGCATAAAAAAATGTGATTGAAATAGTGTATTCAAAACTGGTCTATTCTAATAAAAATGAATTTGAACCAAACTCCAGGCAAAAAGCCATTCACACATCTGTCACTTTAAAATCTATGTATTACAAATGCAGATGATCAAACTGTCCTGATAGCAACAAATTTATGTAAAGAGACACTTGCCAACTTCTAAGAGACCTTTATCTTTGTTACAGCACCTATTGGCTGAAAACTGCAGATTGGGATGTGTGTTGTGAGTTCACTGGGGATCTTGCCACTCACGTCCTCCACCTAAACTGGGATGAACTGGGAATATACCCAGACAACAATGCTATAACTGAAACTGGTGAAGCTGGTCCTTTTTAATTTTACCCTTCTGAAAAATTCACTTATTCCTGAAATTTATTATTTCAGAAACACATGCATTTTTTTAATTGTTTGAAACTAAGGGCCAAATAATCTTGATTGTATTTACGTCAAGGTGTTCAGACAAAGCAGTTAGGTTTCTTTCAGTAGTGGATGCTGAAATATAAATGTTGTCAAACTCACTTCCTCCTATTCTAATATATATGTCTGAGGCCTCAAGAAACACCCTGAAGGTCCTGGTAAGCTCTCATTTGAGGGTGCTCAGAACCTGAGTAGTGACCTTCAGTCACATTTAAAGGGTGGCTCAGTGCATGTCTGTGTTCACAGCAAGCTCTGCAAGTGTCCATTTCCCTCTTCAGGTTTTGGGGGTTTTTGTGATAACAGCTGTGTTGCTCCTGCCAGCTATGTCTAATCCAGAAGTTTTGTCAAATGATGCTAAGCACGAATCTATGAAAGAGTAAATCCTGCTCTCATAGTAGGATTTACTTCATATCTCTTGAAGATATTGTTGAAACCTCCCCCCTTCTTTAACCTTCAGGTGAGGTGATTCTTATGTAGATGTACAAGTTAGGTGAGGAAGGCAATAATCTGTACAAGCTTTTAGTTGGAATCCTTCATGTGTGCCTAATTTGGAGGATGGGAGCAGGACAGAGGCTCCCCTAACCAGATGAATGAAGGAATTTTTTTTTTTTTTCACCTAAATCCCTCAGCTGGAGTAAGTTGCCTTTTCAGTTAACTTGGTTTAGCTTGTAGCCTGAAGAGAAAAGACAAGTAGTTCAATAAAGCTGCTCCTTTCCATTCAGCCCACCTGAAACCCAATCCCACACCCAATTCCTGCAGATTTCTCCCCAGATCTGTGTTGTACTGGGATGTCACAGCTGTTTCAGCTCATATCTCTGCAGCAGGTACAGGGACAGCTGGACTGGGTCATCACAGACCTGGAACTAGAGGCAATTTCCAAACACACCAGGCAGTTCCACCACACTCCCTGCTCTAAGCTGAACCAAACTGCAGGCAAAAAGCCATTCTGCTCCAATGAATTAGCTCATGCACATGTGCATGAGCTTCTGGGGGTGCACAGGTTGTGCAGTTGTGAGATGCTTCCCTCTCTTTGACTTGCCCTGTGATAAAGACCTGCCCCTGGGATCTTGGAAATGTTCATCACACCACAACTCACCATGCTGCCTACACCTGAGAAAGCCCAGAGAGTGCTGGATTAGGGCCCAGCAGCCAGCAGGGAAGCCCTGAATTTGACTATCATTGCCTCATACCAGTGGGGACATGCTAAGGCTGACAGCTGATTTCCTACAGCATTCTGCATTTAATTTTTTTTTCCTAGTAAGAAACAAAGCCAAAAATACTCCCTATTTGTTCACATTCCCCCAAACAATAGCTGGCAGGGTTTTCTTTGGCTCACAGATTTCTCCTTACAGCCACAGTTTTCACCCACACAAAACTTTAGAAGTGAAAAGAAGAAAATGTAAAGAAGGAAACTCAACTCTGCTGCATCTAATACAGTAATGATCTAGTCTCTCCCTCGCTGCACTGGAGAAAATTAGTGTCATGGTGATGAAATCCAGCTATATCACAATTTCAAGTGATGCACTAGTAACCATGGCAACAAGGTATTCCCTTCCAGTAAATGCCTGTAATGGTGCTTTTAAGATTGTACATCAAAGCCAAAGCATGGCGTTGAATCACCCTGGAGCAAGTACTGACTTCAAAGCAAAGAGGTCAGAACAATGGGTTATCCATAAACAGAAAATAATTCTTTTCCAATTTGCAAGTTTTCTTTATGAGACGCTCTGAAATAAAAGCTGGAGCAATTTAGTGGATTTTGCACTATATTTGTGTGCTCTGGGATTACTACAGCAGCTCCTACGGTCTCCTGGCTTCCTACACAGCTTCTGCTGCTCTCCACGGGCTGGTGATCATTGCTGAGTCTCTGAGCTCTGCAGCAGGCAACGTGAATTCCTCTGAAAAGGAGGCATGCCAAACTTACAGGAATGAAGACTTCTAGTTGGGTTAGGTATTCTGCTGCACTAGTGAAATTTCGGCAGCAAATTGGAAAGCTAGGTGGTAAAAATAGATGTAGAAGAGAGAAACCAGTCCTTAAAATGGCTTTGAAATAAAAAAAAAAATATAGTCGTGCCTGAGGAATATTAATGTGTTTCAAGGAATATTAAAGCTATTACTAATGAATCATGGAACCATTAAGGTCGGAAAAGACCTCTAAGTCTCCAACCACCAACCCAGAACTGCTAAGCTGACCACTAAACCATGTCCCCTAGTGCCACATCTTTTAAATACCTCCAGAAAAGGTGATTCTACCCTGCTCTGTTCCAGTGCTTGACCACACTAACAAGAAAGGAATTTTACCTGTTATCCAACCTTAACCTCCCTTGGCCCAGCCTGAGGCCGTTCCCTCTGCTCCTGTCCCTGTTCCCTGGAGCACAGCCCGACCCCCCGGCTGTCCCCTCCTGTCAGGAGCTGTGCAGAGCCACAAGGGCCCCCTGAGCCTCCTTTGCTCCAGGCTCAGCTCCTTCCCAGCTCCCTCAGCCACTTTTCAGACCTGTGCTCCAGAGCTTTCCCCAGCTTTGTTACCCTCCTCTGGACATGTTACCCTGCTCCACCCATCAGTGAGGCCAGCTATCTTTCCTAAAACCTGGAGCTCTATGTTTCACCTTTGTAAGATGATTTCTATTAAATACCACTTCAAAACTTTATTTTCACTGAAATGTTTTATTTTCACTCCTATATGTTTACAACGGAGTGTCATTTACTATGTGGTGAGTGTTATGTCCAGGTCAGGACACTGATGCTTAGGAGGATTTTAATTAGCAGTAGCCATGGAGAATGTAATGTGCTCACATTTGTTAACATTTGGCTGAATATCTGCAATGCCTTACTAAGAGGTCAGAGCTTCTTTAAATTATTGAATTCCTTATGTGGTAGATTGTGCAAATACAGAGATTTTTCCTATAGGTCTGTGCATATCTCTGTGCATGTGTGTATATGTGTGTGTAAGAGAAAACAACACAACTCAGAGTTGGGGGCATTTGAGTAATTGAAGGACTTTCTAATTTATTAAAAAAATTTGTTATAATGCCTTGAGCATGAATTTTAACATTTCTTCCAATGCTGATAAAAAGAAATGAAATAATTTTTTGAAAATCTATAATTGTGTAGTAATAAAGGCTACTATGCTATGGACTAGGCTACTATACTCTTGGTTTCTTGTCGGTCTGCTGAAGAAAGAAATTCTAAACTAGTTATGTCTTGGTAAAGACTGTTTTCTTTCTTTGTGTTGATCATGACACTATTCAGACCAAAGAAGGCATGATATTGAGATTTGACACATGTAGGAAAGTAGTCAAAAGTCATACACACAAAAAAAAGGTCAAACAAAAAAAAAAGACAGTAGCAACAACAGACCTGAACATAAATCTAGATGACGAATTTAGATTAGGAAAGCATTTAAAATTAAGTTAGAATGGTGTACACCTTGTTGATGAACGTGAGATGGAACTCTCTAACAGGTACATCTTGTACAATCTCAGAAGGTCTTGAAAGTCAATGAATTCAGATGAAGTGACATGAGAAACCTGCAGCTCAAAATACGTGAAGAACAAGTGCTAGGCGTTATCTATTCATTGGTCATGTCAAGCTACTGAAATCTTTCCCTTCAGCTTTTCAGTGACATTCTTTCCTTATTTAGCTCCACTCTCATCTCTCCTTGCCACAGCCCATCTACTGCATTGCACCGATGCCAAAAGCTCAGAGTGAGGGTCCTGTTCACTGACTAATTCTATCAGGTTTCTGTGCAGTTTTTCTTGCATGTGTGTGTTTTTCTTAACTAGATGAGATGAGATGGCAATTGATTTTTTCCAGAGGTTAATACTTCTCACCGCTAAGTCGCCAAACCTATTTAAACAAAAATAAAAATAATGCGCCACTCAAACCATTCAACCAATCTTTTTCCAGGTGGTAAATTACACAGTGGCTACACAGAAATTCATCTTTGTAAAGCTTTCATTCAAAGCCTATAGTGTGTTGCTCAGTACTACTCAAAATTGTTCTTGTTTTGACCATAAGAAGGCTGATAACTGTGGTCCAATAATTGTGCACTTATGTTGCTGTTTGCTTCTCATTTGAGAAACGCAGCTTAATTAGAATTCCAATTTGTTTCACAGAAAAAGCTGCCAAGCGCAAGATCTGACATTCAAAACAAAATCAATACTTTTGTAGAGCATTTAAGCATCTTGGGTAATATCACAGGACTGGAGTAATTCATGTCGTGCAGTAAAGCTCTAATTAAAGATGCGTCAGGAGTAAGAATTGTATTTCTTCATTATTTAGCCTGTGCTTCACTGCTGGGTTCATACAAGGGTATTGATTAAATGTTCATGTTTATTATGGCTCCCCCCTCCAATCATGAGTGTGAGAAATGAAAGTTAGGGTAGATGAAAAATATTCTCTGCTTGTCAGGTATCAGAGACACTCAAGGTCAGATGCAGATAAGGAGAAGCAAGGAAATGGAAGGGTTTTGTTTAGTTAGTGGTGAGCTACAGATTAATCTCTAAGTTTTTTTCTCTTTTTTCCAATAAATATGTCTGAGTCAAGGGAATAAAGTATCAGTGCATTTCTTATTTGTTTAAAAAATGTTAGATCTGATGAGCTTGTAATATCTCTGTCTAAAAGTTTCTTTAGCCTATGAATTGACTCCTTAAATTCAAATTATGAAAGTTCATATGGATGCCGAGATACTTGACTCTAGATGTAAATCTATTTATCTCAGAGAAGTAATTAATGATTTAAGCCTTAATTTCATATTAACTAAAGGCAGAGACTTACAAAAGCATCATATTTGCCATGTCTCTGCCTTGACAAGGATATCTGCCAAAACTTAAGCACTACCACTGCAGGAGACCTTTTCAGTAACATCCTTGAAGCTCCAGCAATTAATTTGTTGCTAAAAACAGTTTTCTTGTGTTTTCTGATTGTTATTTAAATCTTATTTCTCATATATTCTACCTTGGACATGGGGTGTTTACTATTCCTTTTCTCACTACAGCATTTTTTAACATGTTGGAAGCCAATTAACCTGTTCTTATCAAGTACTTGCTGGAGTCTTTCTCTCAGTCCTGAGTTAATACCCCTTGAGAATCTGAGCTCTATATGTTAGAGAGATCTAGATGAGATCTATAAGTTGCCAAATAGATGTAGGTAAACTCATGACAAAAAAAAAAAAAACAAGTTTTGAATATGAAGTGTAATTAAGGGAAGATGGATGAAGCTGGGTTTAAGTGTTTTGTTTCAGAAAGCTTTAAAGCCTTTATTCCATGTGACAATAAAATTCTGAAGGGGCAGAGGTAGAAATAATGCAGAAAGTAGAGTCACATAGGTCATCTTCTGGTTGTCTGTGACTGAAAGACAAGAAATGAACAAGTAAGCCCTGGGGCTTCTTAAGTAATTTTAAAGAGGTCAGGTATCAACTTTGGAGATAAGACCATTTGATTCAAAAGGAACTGAACGGCTATTTCAGTGGGAAGAATTGAAGAGGATAAATACACTGTCAGCAGTAAAAGAGAGAAAAACCCCCTCAGTTTCTTTCCTGGGATTTCAACAGAATTGAGAGGCTGAAGTCTTACCACCTCTGGTAAATGTGGAAGAATATTGAGAGAAATAACTACAGGACAATTAGTCCTCTGCTCACTGTCTTCTACCTGTCTACAGTCACATCAGAAAATAAAAAGCTGTGTCTTAATTGTAAATAATTAAGGACTTCATTAATGAGCCTTCACCCTGATGTCTTCTAGAATAGAACTGCATGCAGTATTCCAGGTGGGAATACTGATAATACCAAAGAGAGGAGGAGAATCCCCTCCCTCAATCAGCTGCTGATCAAAGGTCCTCTGAGATCAGCCAATTCTCTCTCTACATTTGAGATACCTGAGAATACCTCAAATGTCCTCAAGTCCCCTAAGCGTGGGCAACAAAAGGAAATCTTAAGCCAGAAATCTTAAAATCTCTGCATGCTTGAGGAGATGCCCACAGGAGAGTCAAAGGCCTGGGGAGGAGGTTAAGGTCTAATTCCAAAAGCAGGGCAGCTGTATTGGCATAACTATACAAGGATAATTGATCTTAGCTTGCAGTTACCTCTGGGTTCCTCCACTGGGGTGGACACGCAGATGGTAAGGCAGAGATGTCAAAGAAGACTTGACAGAAATATCTAGGAACATATTTGGGATACTTGGAACAAGGAAATCTCTGGAACACATATTTATACACGCCCTAATGATGTTTAAAGACATGGAATACTTCAGAGTTGAATCTGTACCAGTGCTAAAATAAGAGTCCTTCAAAATTCAGAAATATTACTTAAAAAAATTGCACTGAAGATTTCAATAATTTCATTTTTCTGGAATTCCATTATATTTCCTGTGTCATTTGCTCTGGAGTGGCACTGCATAAGCTGGAAATTTGGACCAGGTGAGACCATTGTGGTGTCTTCCAACCTGACCCATTCTGTGATTCTGGCTTTCAGCAAAGTTCTGGGATCTTAATGCAAGGTTCACATGCATATTTTTTGTTCTGCAGACTCAGTGGGACAAATCTTCCTAAGCTGTTTCCACAGCTCCTTGTTCAGTGGTGTTCTACTTCAGCATGATTTTTTCCCTAATTGGATTGCAATAAAAATGCTGAACCCAAGTATTTACACAGCTTCCATTCCATCATGGATCTTGTTTTCTTAAAATTTCCTTTTAAATATAATGATAATAAAGAGCCTAGATGAAATTTTCTTTAATATCCTTAAAGAAAGTATCCTTAATAGCTGTGTATTTAGGGAAAGTGCAGTTTTTAAGAAAGGTGCTCTATCAAAAGAGGTATCTCAGAAAAAGACAAATTTGCTTCTAAAGATAACTGGGCAAATGGTTAATAAAGACTGCTATTCTCTCAAACGAAGAAAGAATAAAAAGTGGAATAACACTAAGATTTTCCTGCTGGAAGAGATAGCATTTAGTAATAAAATCACAGAATATGGAGCTTTGGCAGTTTGATTTTAGGTGGGTTTTTTTGCAAAATATGAAATTATATAAGACTGAATAATACAGAACAGCTTTCTGGAATACATTTGCTGATAATGGAAATAAGACTGACCTATTCACTGAGGTTACACACTGAGCAGTTCTTTGCTGTATTAAAAATTACTGAGTCTTTCAGAAGTAAGCTAGTGTAGTGTATGTAGGCATTCAGGTTCTGTTAGCCATTAAACTAAATAGAATACTATTTCATGCATGATTTAGCTCAGTTAGATGGAGAATGCAGCAGTGGGCTTGAAGAGGTAAAAGGTAACAGTGGAAGTTTATATAAATAAATGATTCATTTTTGTTGTGTGGCATTTATCTGTGATTGCAGATGCCTCATTAAGAGATCTTCATAGATTCCCCACTGATGTGTTCCAAAAATGTTAACAGATTGATCTGCCCTCAACGTTGATAACACAGCTATTTGCAGCCCTGCTGGGAGGAAAGAAACAGTTATTAATTGGCCACTGATGAATGCAAATTCTTTCTTAAGTGAATTCATTGTTTCCCTGAAAACACTTGATTGGGACATCCAGACTGACAATGCAATGCATCAAATAAAAAATGTGTTTTACTTGAAGTCAGCTGTCATGTCTGAATGTCATTGATATCTCTTTTCCTTACTGATATCTCTGGAGTGTGGGATTCATTGAATGCAGGTGTAATGGGGCTGATTTGATGCTACAGGAAGGGGAAAACTAGTGCTGAACCACCTTGTGGATCTGCATGAAGCCTACTAGTTATAGGGTGAATTACCATAGATTTTATGCCCCTCACCTAGATTGTGATTTTCCTCTTTATTCCAGATGCTTCCCTTCTCTAACACTGAGCTCAAGAGCATACCTGTTCTGCTCAATGGTTATGGAATAATACATTATTATTATGGAATAATACATTAGTAACTTGCCGTGAAGAAATTCCTAAATTTCATTCAACTTCCATGCCTAATTATTTCCTTCAGTCAGTATTCCTTATTATTTTCCTCTCTTCTGGTTAAAAAAAAAAAAAAAAAAAAAAACCCAAAAAAAAAAACCCACAAAACCACCCTTTGGATCTCTAAGTATACATGTGTTGCTTATGAATTTATGTTCATATTTAGGAGTAATTCGAACACATTCCACTTTTTTTTCTGATGGTCATGAGCTTCCATAGATGCTATGAGTGATCATAGCCTCCCCAGCAGTTATCCTGCAAGGGGAAGGAAGCACAGTTTTTAAGACATTTTTGCACTCTCAGCTCTGCTACAGCTATTGCATCAAGAGCAGTTTGTAAAGATAGAACATATTTAAATTTAAAGTAGCTATAGGCTGGCATGTAACTCAGCAGGTCAGCTGCCAGAAACTCCCCAGACTGATGAATTGAGGGGTTTAGTGTCAAGTGAGCTGTGCTACGTCCCTTTTTCTGGCATCAATATCTAAGTTAATGGCTTAGAGTAAGGTTAGAAACACCCATGTGAATTGCACAGGCAGTTTCTGGAGGGTTAGGGACATTCAGCTGAGCCTGGGGATTTTAGTGAAAATTATGCCATGCTAATTCATTCTTTAGGGTCAGGCAAGGAGGTGAGTCAAATCCACATGTAGCAATTGCTCTAAATACTCACAGGAAATCACTCCTGTGTTGAACAGCCTGGCTGCAATTTTAAAAGCACAAATAACTTTCTGGAGTTACATTCAAATAAGGCATATTGATGTTCAGCAGCAGTAAAAAGGGCTTAGCAGGAACACACTTAGAATTTCATGTGACTGACTTTGTATTATAACAGTTTTAAATCATCTCAGGAAAGGAATTTTGAAGTATACTATAAAGAATCCTTAACAAGAAAGCTTTAATGTATAATACATTTGATGGTTTTAAAAGTAAGCTCCAGTGTCTTTCCTTGAAAGTTTAGAATATCCCAGAGAAATATTCAACATATTATGTCACCTAAAAGTTTCTCAAAGTATATCAAAACTAAGAAGCATCACAATTAACACAAATATCTCTCTTCACTATCTGACTCAGAGACTTTTTTTTCCATTTTATAACTATTTTTACAATAGAAATCTTTATCTGAACCCTATGTCTTCTGTAGCATAAAACTCCATGAGTGTTTATATAAATCTCTTCTTAACCCTTGAAGAACTTTTCTAGTGATACATTTCTGCCCAATTTATCCTGATGCACTCCAATAGACATTGGAAATGGAAATGCCTGTGGAGAAATTGGTGTCCAATGCATCTCTTGTGTGGTTGTACAAGACTGTGTTGCTGAAATTTGTCAGCATCTTCAATATTTGTCTTTTTTTTTTTAATTCATGGATATACTTAGCTGTATTTACAGCAAAACCCTTTCCATTCCCTTGAAAAGCTTGGCCCAGAAGCACTTTATCTTTGCATACATTGCATAATTTATTGCTTATTGGGGTTGGCAAAGGTTTGCCCTCATTTCCTTTTGTACTTGAGGCATTAACCAATCATTTAAACCAAACTCCCATCCAGCATTCATGCACCTTGCAAAGCAGCAATGCATTTCAAGGTAGTCCTACAAAGTGGAAGGAAATATGATCAGTTGGTCTTGAGAGTACATTTAAATGAGAAAAAATGAGATGTTTTTTATTTCTTTAGAGAGGCCAATCTACAAATAAATGACCGCAAAAAGAGAGAAAATATTCAGTGTGTGGTTTCTGGGTAGTTGCTTGAATATGTATGAACTGTCAGCATAAGATCACTCTGTGATGGCTGAAGGAGAATGAGAAAGACAATAAGACAAGAAGAAAATGAATTTCAGAGTTCATTGAATGGCAACACCCAGAACTGTGGTGGTCCTGCAATACTGGCTTTCTTATACTCCTTACAGATCTGTGTGAGAGTTGTGTAGGAATGGGAGATAAATTTAAATCCATTAAGAAATGTGCTCTGGAAAATGAGGAAGACCAGACTAGCAGGGCATTTAAAGATCATCTATTAATCTTAATCCCTGCTACAAAGAAGAACCACTTCTGAGGCAGCAGCCTTTTATAAGGAGAGGGAAGTTTTCCAGACATCAGTAGGAGCAGATGACTGGAGACTGGATTCTGAGCAGGTGCAAATATCTAAAATATTCTCTAGACATGTTAGATGAAAAATAAATTAGTTCCAAAAAAATCAGTAAAGTAGTACAATTATTTTTAATGCTGATCACTTTGCATTCTCACAAAGGTTGCTTAAATACTTAAAGAGTATTTATTATCTGATAAATCAGTTTCATTCCCCGTCTGTATTTCTGATACCATGTCTCCTTCCTTTTTTACTCACCAAAATGCCTATAGTAACCTTTTACTGTTGTTCTTGTAAATTTCTGGGCAGAGAACACTGTGCTCCTCAGAGCTGAGCAGTGTCTGTTACCAGAGGGCAGGGTAGCTGCTCTGATGTTTTCTTCCCACTGCCTGCATACCTGCTTAGGAAAAATGAAAAATGAAAATGCCTCATGTGTAGATCTAAGAGCTTACTGTTGAAGTATCAACAGCCTAATGTGAAATCTTAGTAGTCCAGGAGTGATTATAGCAGAAAGGAATAATAATAACAATGTAAAATTAGTCCTAATATGAATAAAAGTACCTTTTCCATAGCAGCAGTATGATGTTCAACAAGGGCAAGTGCTGGGTTCTGCACCTGGGTTGGGGCAACCCTGGGTGTGCAGACAGAGTGGGGAATGGATCCTGGAAAGCAGAGCCATGGAAAGGGACCTGGGTTCCTGGTCAGTGGCAAGTGGAACCTGAGTCAGCAGTGCCCTGGCAGCCAGGAGGGACATCCCTGTCCTGGGGACATCAGGCCCAGCATCACCAGCAGGGCAAGGGAGGGGATTGTCCCACTCTGCTCTGGGCTGGGGCTGCCTCACGCTGAACACTGTGAGCAGTTCTGGGTGCGTCAGCATAAGAAAGGTCTTAAGAATTTAAAGAGCCCCCAAAGGAGGGCAACAAGGATGGTGAAGAGCCCTGGGGGGAAGCCTTTTGAAGAGGGGCTGAGGGCAATGGGTCTGTGCAGCTGCAGAAGAGGAGGCTGAGGGGAGACCCCATGGCAGCTGCAGCTCCCTGTGAGGAAGAGGAGGGGCAGGATCTGATCTCTGCTCTGTGACAGGGACAGGACCCCAGGGAACGGCCTGAAGCTGTGTCAGGGGAGGTTTAGGTTGGGTATCAGGAAAGGTTCTTCACCCAGAGGGTGTTTGGGCACTGGAACAGCTCCCCAGGCAATGGGCACAGCACCAATCCTGATGGAGTTCCAGAAATATTGGGACAAAGCTCTCAGGGACCAGGTGGGATTGCTGGGGATTCCTGCACAGGACTGGGATTTGGACTCAATTATCTCTGTGGGTCTCTTCCAACTCAGGAAATTCTATCATTCTATGATTCCATGATCTAGCTAAAAAAACCCTACAACTGCAGCTCACAAATACAAAATAAAACAAATTAGACAGTGGCCTGTTGTTAGGAAGCACTCTTTTAGCCTAAGTACCTAAGACAAAGCCTCAGGCAAGAGAACACGAATTCAGACAAAGTGAGCCAGACCAGCCTTGCTCCTGAGGTTCTGCAAACCCACTACAGAGCCTCTTACGAGCAGTAGCAATATTGTGTTCACTGGGCTACAGTGCTTCAAAGTGATATTCACAGTAACAACTCCATGAGCTACTTTATTAGATCCAGGTTGCAGGAGGACAGCCACAAAAATTGCAGTCCAAAGTTGAAACATTTATATGACTTCTGAAGGAGACATGAAAAAGCCTGGCAACACTTATCTGTGAGATGAAAGAAAGCTAAAACTGGAGCCACATAACCCAATAAAGCTGACCTGATCAAGGAGGTTTTTCACTGCTATCCTATGGTCAGTTTTTTCTGGGGCAGGATTTCTTCTTTGGACAATGGCTCCTTTGCATGTGATTGCTTGCAGCATCTTCTTCCAGGCTTTTGCCTAGAGGTTTCTGTTCTTGGGCAGCTTTTTCCATGCAGCTGTTGCCTCAGGGATACTGTGAGGATAAGTTTATTAAGGCTTGTGAAGCATTCAGGTGGTATAGTAAGAAAGGCCAGATAAAGGCCTCATCAAACAATGCAAGCAGGATACATCAGGCCTATGGAATCATCGTCCACAAATACACTTGTGAGACAGGGCTAGTGTTTCCCTGAACTGCTCAGCATTAAAATTTGCCACTGTATAATCAGTTGGGCACACTGAGAACTGAGTAGCTAAATGCTTTGGGGAGGGCATCGTAACTAACCAGTGAATCACTTATTTACAAATAGTTTCTTCCTCTTGAGCAGCTGCAACGTTGATTGATCTGAGACTCTCCATCAGACAGAGAGATAAACCTACAATCATTATATGTTGCTCCAAAGCCTATCAAAGCCAATGAATCTCTTAATTGACTTCCTTGGGCTTTGGAACAGCCTCCACTTGTGTAATCTCTAGAAGCTGTCCAGAGGCACACCTTGGAACTTTTTCTGGCCTCTATTACTCATCAACAAGAGAGAGGACAATCACTGAGAAACCTTTTATTTTTCATGGTACACCAACCCAAGTGAGATGCAATGTTGCCTGGGGAATGCTGGAGACAGAAGTGGTGATGAAAACATGACAATGGCAGGACAGTTCCACTGGGAATTTTCAAAGATGGAGCCGACTTGGTGAAGCTGAAGAGCAAATAATTTTAAAGAAAAACATGTGTAACTTTAGATGGTCAAACAGTAAATCCAGATGTGACACAAAGGATGCTGCACAAAGAGTTTGAAAGACTGACTTTTCAAATTAATTATCTTTTCCTGATTTAATAATGTCAAAAAAGGTTATTTCTGTCTCTGTATCCTCTCATTGCTTTGCTTTGAGCTATATTTTTTCCTTTTCTTTTAAGTTTTTTTTTTTTTATTTATTTTTGTTTGGTTTTTTGTAGCTATCATAATTTTTCCACATTTTTCTGAAGGTTTGTAGGCATTTCTCCTCATGAAACAGGGACTTTCCAAAAGAAATGACTACTTGATATTAAACTACCTGAATAATAAAAGATGTTTACAGAATATCGCAGCAAGATATGAAAATATTACATAGGAAAATATAAATTTAAAAAAAAGAAAAATTATCCTGGGAATGATGCAGCTTATAAAAAGTTGTATCCTTTGGAAATCAAGTAGAATTATGCAGAATTACTGGATCAGGGCCATGCTGGAAAATTTATTTTCTGAAAAAGAAAGAAGCTTAGATGTATAGATAATCTTTAACCTCATAGACCTTGAAAGAACATTTTGAAACCTCATTTCCTTCCTCCTTTGTATTCATAGGATGTTTGAAGAGGCTATTCAGTGCTGATCACTGTTTTATTCTTTGAAATTAAACCTTATGTTTTCAATATTACTTGTCATTATTGGACAAGATAGACCTTCTCAGGACTTATACAGGTGATGGTTGAAGTCTAAAATTTTTCCAGGTGTGGAAGAAATTAACCCTGTGAGCTATTTTATAACTTCCCAGGGATTCTGCTCATGGATCTCACTTGATACAAATAAGAAGGAATAATTTTATTTTTTTTTCACTAAACCTCATGGAATGTGCTGCTGGCAGACCTGGCAGACATTAGTGGTGAAAAGAAGGAGAAATTATCTAAGACATTAGGTGCTTATTAGTCTTGGAACAGTAAGATCCAGCTATATTAACTCCTGCTGGTGACCACTACTAATTATGTTATTGCCTGATTCCAGTAGCACCACGGCAACTGCTCCCATCTGGCATTTTCTGATATGCAGGGTGGTGAACTGTTTATTTAAGTTGATTAATAATAAGCCATTCAGAGCAGTTTCAGTTTTAATTTTAGTTGGTCATGTCTAATCATTACTAGACTTAATAAAAGATGGACTTTGTAATGGGGAAAAAAAGGCTTTGAAAATTGCAACCTCAATTTAAAAAAAAAATCAGTATAATTAGGTCAACTTATGAATCTTCAGTGATAATTGAAGTGTTCTAAAGTTAACAGTGCTAAAACAGTGTGAGGAAGAAGACAGTGCAGGAAAAGGGGCTCTCTGAACTTCTTTAATGTATTAATAGATCTTTTGTGGGGATGGCTGAGGAGGAGGCAGAAAGCATCAATCAAAACCCTTGTATTTTGAGGTTATGGAGATCAAATAAAATGAAATCAAGTGATACTTCAAAAAGAGATGCCTTGGGTTAAGGAGCTCCCGGCAAAGCACTATTTCTTAATAACTATTTGCGATGTTGCAGACAAGATAGGCCCCACCCCCAGCTTTTTTAGATTGTTTGGTTTTGACCAGCTACTCAATCATGCAGTCTAGACACAGCTCTGCTGGCATGAGAAATACTCCCTTTCATGTTGCACCAATTGATTTATTCATAATAATTTGCTCATACCTTAATAGTCCAGAAAGAACTGAGATGTGCAAGATCTGAAGGAATTATTTTATTTTTGCCCCCCCTTCCCCCAGGAAGTTACAAACTGAAGCATGCAAGACTCATCCTCATATTTCATACTTCTTTTGCATGTATACCTAAATCTTTCCATCTAAAAGGAAGGTGTAAAATTAATTGAAATGCTGTTGCTATGTGCATCCAAACAAAGGGTTTGCAACTGTTTTGTATTTAGTACTCAGTAATTATGGAATTATTCTGTATTCAGTGCCTTTATTATTCTGTTGTTTGTGAGTGCACATTGTTGTTTAAATCCAGTCTGTCTTAGAAGGTGCAAGTTCAATGATACTGTTGGCTTTGGAGAAAATGTCTCTGTTCAGCACTTGAAGGGAAATATCTCCACAGCTTAAGGTTCTCAGCTCCCACACAGGTTGTTTACTTCATGTGCTCTCAAATAATTTGTCAAAAGATTTGAGCAAACAATTCATTGCACGATCTCCTATTTAAGTGGGAAAGTAGGCTAATTATGAGTTGCTGACTTTTAATTAGCTTAATCTGAGTACATTCTCCAGCCCTTATTCCATACCATTTATGTCATGCTCAGGCTCCATGCCAGCCAATACATCCTCATTAACCACAGGGTCCCCTTCCCATCCTTTGATGTAATCCACAGGTATCCTTCCACACGTCCTGAAAAATACCCATAAAATGTTCACTGAGTTTGTTTAGTGTTTAGTTCTTGATTTAGGCCTCCATCTGTCACAGTGGTCACTCAGGACAGGAGGTGGGGTGTGTTGTGTGTGGCTCAGGCTCAGCCTGGGTCACTGCTGCACTGCTTAAATTAAAGCTTCACCCCCACTGATTTGGGTGCTTGTGTTACAGCATTTCTTAACACACACAGCTCAAATACCGGGTTACAACAATTTAAATGTGTTTCCATGACAATCTCCACCCCACATCCCTTTGGACCAGACCATCTGGTTTAACACTCCGACGATCTCTCCCTTTAACCCTGAACTAATCCACAGACTGCAGACCCTTAAGGCTGTTCTTGCTCCAAGCAGGGTCTTATTTATGAGCCACAGCCTCATCAGGGGTTTACCTGAGGCTCACCTGTTCCAGAGTGTCACCATCCATGGACCACAGGATGGTCTGAGGTGTCCTGCTCCCACCTGGCTCACCCACAGGTCGCAGCACTCCCACTCGAGTTCATGCTCATGAGCACGCTAACAACAATTCTGTCCTTCAATCCAAGCCTTCTCAACACCCCTCAAGAGCTATTCCCTGTCATTCTAGCCACAAAAGTCCTGCTCTTATCAGCAGGGTTCCTATGAATCTGTGCTTCTTACCCACGATTCCGATACCGATAGATTCCGATACAGGATAGAAGTGGAGCTCTATCCTGTCCAGCACTGACACAGCAGAATTGCTGGTCCAGCCTGGGCACATCCCCACTGCTGCTACCAGAGCATTCTCAGGCACAGCAGAGAAAGGGGGTGAGCAGCACAGCTCTACAAAGAGCAGAAATCAGCCAGACAAGCATGAGACCCTGGCAAACAGGGGAGAAGATGCATGGCAAGCACAGGAGCCCACCAACTGATCCCTAAACAGCATAACAGATATAAATTATATCCAGCACTTCCCAAGCACATCTGTCATCACCTCAAACACTTAAGGGCACCAAAAAGAGCTGTCATGGTTTAACCACAGCCAGTAACTCAACACCACATGGCTTTTGCTCCTTTCCTGCTTCAAATGGGAAGGGGGTAAAAAAAAATAAAATTGTGGGATGAGATAAAGGCAGTTTAACAGGACAGAAAAGGAAGGGATAATGATAATAATAAAAAAAATTAAAAAAATAAAATAAAATAAAATAAAATAAAATAAAATAAAATAAAATAAAATAAAATAAAATAAAATAAAATAAAATAAAAACACCCACACAAAACAAATTACGCACAATGCACTTCCTTACCAACTGCAGATCAATGTCCAGCCATCATTCCCTGATCAGCTTCCCCCCCAGTTTATACCCTGAGCACGATGCCGCAGAGTATGGAGCATGTCTCTGCCC
Organism: Zonotrichia albicollis; assembly: GCF_047830755.1. Taxonomy (NCBI): domain Eukaryota; kingdom Metazoa; phylum Chordata; class Aves; order Passeriformes; family Passerellidae; genus Zonotrichia; species Zonotrichia albicollis. The sequence goes on from NC_133860.1 coordinate 10,667,844, forward strand.
AGCTTGGGACAGCTGTCCCATCTGTGTCCCTTTCCAACTCTTTGTGCCCTCTCAGCCTCCTCGCAGGAGGGGCAGGATGAGAAACTGAAGAATTCTTGACTACTGCTTAACAAAACTTAAAACCAATGTGTTATCAACATTATCTTCATCCCAAATCCAAACCACAGCACTGTGCCAGCTGCTGGGAAGAAAATTAACTCTATCTCAGCTCAAACCAAGACACCAGTTTCCCTCTTGCTAGGATAAGAGGATTTCTAGGGTCTTTCTTAGCATTTCTAGGATACAATTCATCAAGCTTGAGATGATTTGTTCACTCATATTACCTATCTCTGAAAACCTATTTCATGGTTTATTTACATGACAAAACTAAACTGATTCTCCAAAATTCATAAGGCAAATAAATTCCTTTCAAGCTAATATAATGACTTATTAAGAGCTGTTAAAAGTATTTTTAAAAGAATTGAGATTAAACAGTTGTGATATGGAGTTACTTGTGACGCTAAGAAACTGATTTGCATTTTCACATAAACCCACATTGTATCAGAACTTCCTCATGAAAACCCATTTATCTGTCTCCTGTCACTTTCTCTTATGCCTTACACTTCAGAATCTCAAGGGCAAGATTGCCATTTGTCTTACCACAATACCCTTGTGATTTAAAACTTCCCCTGGTGTCATCGTCCAAATAATGACACCTCAAGAAGTCATAATCCCTGAAAATTTTTCTGGTTTCGGTTTCCCTTTCTTTATTTCTTGCAACTAAAGCTAAATCTATACTTTTACACATGATAATTTATTCATATCTCATGCATTTTCGATATTACATAGCCCGCACTCCTTCCTTTTCCTTTTTTTTTTTTTTTTATGATGACAATGACAAAGGCTGTGAATAGAAAGTTGTAAAGGAGCTGGTGTGATAAAAGGCAAACATTCCTGCAGCCTAGGTGGGGAGGAAACAATTCCTCCTTTCTCTGGCAAACCGCATTAGCTTTTCTCCCCCTTAATGCTGCAACACCACTGAGCAGGTCCCTGACACAAAGGCTGCATTACCCACTGATGGAAGAAGCAGCTATTACTGGTCCTTGCTGCTGCCCAGGGGCAGCTGTAATTCCACCCTGAGTGTGTTTCACCTGCAGCCCCTCCGAGGGGCTCATCTGTATGCAGCCAGGCTGGGAGCCCACCCGGCTCACATCCTGCCCCCGTGCACGGCGTGTCACGGTGCCAGCACCTAGGAAAGGCATTAATATTCATGGAGAGCCAGCACAAAGGAATCAAAGCATCTCTGTCTGCCTTTCGACCTATCCCGCTCCTCGTAAATTTAATTTCGGAGGAACTTTTGGGGAGGGGCAAAAACCCTGCACCAGTTACAGCAAGGCAGGAATGCACATGTGGGATGTTCAATTGTAATTGAGAAAAAAAATCATGCTGATTTTTCCTGCAGTGAATTTTGGATTCCCTCCACCTTTTCAAAATTTAACACATTTTCACTTTTTTTTCTAATTAAAAAACCCCCAAACATTTAATAAATGTTTTTTTCCTCATTAAGCATCTCTCTTTATTAATGAGGAGGTAAAAGTCCCTTCCAAAGTCCAGAGATCAGTTGTGCACAACCAGGTTATCAAAATACACGTTTGTAGTGCCACTTCCACACATGAAACCATCCCAGAGCTTCACAGTGAATCATTATTTCCTCCTTCCCACACCAAGTACAGAATGAACAAGAGCTTTGTGTTAGTGCTCAGGATTCTTCCTCCTCCCTCTTAACTCTGAGGGCTCTGCAGAAGAGCCTGGAGTTGTTTCCTGTGGGTAAATGGAATTAATTCAATTCCCAGGGTAGGATGTCTGAGCCACAATCTAACAATTGAGCCCTGTGGTGCTGTAGTTTACCTACCTCAGGCCTTCCAAGTCCTATTTTTTTGATATTGTTGTTGTGTTGGTTTTTTAGGTTTTTTTTTTTTTTTTTGTAAATTAATGTAAACTTTTTGGTTTTTGTTTTTGGTAAACTAATGCACCATTAAGGCTGTGACCACCCTGTGCTCTGGGGGTTCTGAGTGGTTAATGAATCAACAAAACCCTTAAGGTGAATCACCAAAACCCTGAAGATGAACAGTCCGCTGTAGGCAGCTGTACTGCTACATCAGGAACAGTGACATTTCCTGAAAATAAAGATTTGCTCACCCAGCCAGCACAGTGAGGTTTTAGAAATTGGGTTCAAGTCCTTTGCCCCATCTCTGTGTCCCTGAGTCCCTGTCCGCCCTGTGTCTAATGAGTGGCACATTCTGTGAAACAAGGATTTTCTTTGCCTCGTGATGGCCATAGTGCATAAAAGACTTTTAAAAAATGATTAATTTTGTTTGTTGTAAGGCCATTGCAAAGGTGTGCTCTGTCTGTCAGCAAATAAAGGCAAACAGGCAGGATTCTTTTCCCCTAAACGTGGTCATCTCCTCACACTGGGTGTCATAATGAGGCATGTGGCCTGCACTGCATCTTGTGGTGGCAACTCCTTTATCCCACTGTAGTTTTTTGTAGGAAGGGAATGGGCAAAGCTGGATATGCCACAGACATAATGCTAGTTGCCATGTAGAGTGGAAAACTCACAGTGGTTCGGAGTATTAGAAAATAACCTGGCCAGGAAGGCAGAGCTGTGGTAAGGACCAGGAACTGGGGACAAGTCCCTGCTTCTCTGTCCAAACCATAAAAACTTATTTCAAGAGTTTCATGGTTAGGAACTCTTTTGAAGACCTGTCAGGGGAGGTTCAGAATGGACATTAAGAAGCACTTCTCTACAAAAAAAAGGCTGGTCAAAGACTGCAACAGACTTCCCAGAGAGGTGGTCAGTGACCTAAACCTGTCAGTGCTTAAGAGGCACCTGGACAACGCCTTCAGGAACATGCCCTACCCTGGTCAGATCTGAATTGGTCAAGCTGTTGGATTACACGATCATTGTAGGCACCTTCCAACTGAAAATATTCTATTCTTCCCTTCCTTCTCTCCTTTGTTAAAGCATTCAGTTATTCCCAAGGTCCCATAAGGGCTTAGGCAAAGGCAAAGGTTTTTCTGCTTTCTGTATGAAAAGTCTCAGCTTTCAGCCCAGATACTTCCAGGGTATCCCCAGAGCTGCAAATCTCTTCCAAGTCAAACCACCTGTGCAAACCATAGGATTATTAAAAAGGGGATTTGCCTGATTCACAAAGAGCTCAGCCCTTGACTGTCTGTCAAGGCTTACCATGAAAACAAAAGGCTCAGAAACCTTTTGGTTCTAGAGCTGTTAGCCCCAAATCCCCTGAGCTGCTTGACTTCACCTAAGAAATTTCTCATTTAACATGTGCATGCACATCACTCCTTCAACTCCTTTCCCAGGCTCTGGGTCTCAGACTGGCTCCCATTTGTGACATAGTTTACCATTTCAGCTGTAAAAATCCTTCTTGAAATGTTTTCAGCTCAGTAACAGAACTACAGCCCTTCATGCTAAAAGGACAGAAAATTTATAAACACAATTCTCCCCTCATGTATGTAACAAACCTGAATGACTAATAGTTTCCAATTATGCGCTGGCATATTTTAAATTATTTTATAATGGTTTGTTTCTTCTTTTCTGATGGTTTCTAATGCCTTGGAGGAAGAAAGGAAAGGCAAACCAGCCAATCTGTTTAGGGAAAGGTCCCCTTTCATACCAGTAGACATTGACAAGGATCATGAAGTCTTGATTTTGCCAGTGCTCACAATATCTGGTTTATCATTTGGCAGCCCCTCTGATACCCTTGATCATACCTCTTGATACCCAAAATCATATTTGACAATATGGTTTAGTGGCCATGACAGTGTTTTTTTTGAAGGTAGGACTTGATGATCTTGGAGGTCTCTTCTAACCTTAACAATTCCGTTATTCTATTTTATTCTGTTTACTTCTCCAGCTAAATATAAAGACTGTTGACCAAGAGCTCTGCTGGAAGCAAGAGTGAGCTGACTCCGGGTTTGTTTCCATGAAGTCAAAGGTTTGGAGCAAAGATCTGCATGTAGTTATGTATTTTAACTATGGATAGCACCTGATGACATGAACCCTGCTTTTAATTTGCTACCATCACAGGAATAAGTATTTTATAGTGATACTGTCAGCAGCAATTTGAGCACATATGCCCATGGAATAAAAAGTTGGTTCATCCTTTTTTGGGGACCCTGGTTCATTGTTCTCTAATATTGTCAGCTTTACTCCCCAAAAATCCATCTTCCCTAAAAACAGACTCTGTCTATCATTTTAGAAGGATAATAAAACATGAAACCAGTGCCACAGCTTCTATGATGATTTAATTCTGGGCTACTTATATACCAACAAATTTTCTTTTTTTCTAAACAAAGTATTACAAATGCATTATGGCTTGGCATAACACTTGGTAGCCCTGGGCAATAGACATTTTACTTGTTTACCACGTGAAATTGCTTTGTTTTCTCTACCTTTTTCCTAATTTAAGGCAGTAAACATACCAAAATTTAGTATAGAAACAAGCTTACTTCAATTTGCAAATCCAGGCACTGGAAGAAAAGGCTTAAAAAAATTAAAAGCCAGTTAATTCCATTGCTCCCTTTCCTGCTGTAGCAATAAACTGTAAACCTTCATGAAAGTTAACATTTACTCTAGCTAGGTAGTAAAAGAGCAATATCATATTTGCTAGATTAGTCATACATTTTCTCCCTTGGAGGGAAAAGTCTGAAATTGCCCTCAACAAATTGAAAAATACAAGAAAGATAATTAATGAAAATATTTATAAGAGTGATAACTCATAAAAATATAGACAAAGTAAGTTTGAACTCAGATAAATGTTGATTAATCTGGAACCCACATCAGAAAACCATTGTGTGTTTACACATTTGACAGCATGTGCTTCAAAGAGACACTTGAGATTAATTGAGCGTGGAAAGGGTACAAGCTTCTCAAAACAGTGTTCTCCAGTCAAAATCTGACATGTCCTGATAAAGCCAAAATCAGCATCAACTACATATAAGTGCACCTTATCCTAGAAGCAGACAGTGATTTAAACCTTAAAAAAAACTGCTTGCAATTACTGCTAATTATCAATAATATAATTCTGGTATTAATTCTGTTTATTCAGGAAAAAAATCCAAAAAATCTGACAGGTATTCACCTGTAAAAGATGGTTTTGGATCTATATTTGCTTGCACTGCATAGTCATTTTCACTTGTGCTTGCTTTAACAATGGAGTCCAAACAAGGAAATAAATCCCTAAGTATAATTTATCCCCAGAAAATACCAAAGGAATAATGACACAAATCTACATGTATATATATGTTTTTCCTAATTTACAATCAGGAAATCACTATGATTATTTGAGAAGCAGATTTTCTTGTGGACAAGGAAGGGATGGCCAATGGTTAGTGGAAAATTATTGTAGTAACGGAAAACCAGCCACTTTTTGGAAAGGCTTGGAGACATTCCTCTTTCTTTTTTTGAATGGATTGTGCCGACAAGGATCACCCAGGTATAACTCAGTTTTTTGCACAGGACAGCCCCAACAATCAGCCGTCTGCCAGAGTAAGCTGTCTCGCCACAGACGTTGTGAGAACTCAGATTTATATTTCCAGATGCTCAGTCCTGGAAATCCTACTGCCTTTGATGACAGCAAATTGTAGATGAAGGAAAATGAACCTGGAAAGGACAGGTTTAAATAATATTTCTTCTCATTATTGCATGGGTTTCGGAGGTACTTGAGGGATGGCAAGTAGTCAGCCAAGAAGTCCTGGAGTCCTCACACTGACAGTCATGCCATCTTGATCAGCTGCCACTTTTTAAGGAATAGGAAAAGAAAATTATCAGGAAAACAGCTTGACATCCAGAAAGTCCTTTGGGTAATTTTCTTTTCCTGTTTTGTTGTTTTTATTTGTTTGTTTGCTTGTTTGTTTGTTTGTTTTTAAGTACTGCAATTTCTTAAGCTGAATTCAGAAGGGCAGAGTCTTGGAAAAGTACACCCAGGCCAGAAAGGGAGGGTTTCAGTTGCCTAGGTATGGGTGTGTGCTGCTGTTTTACACCGGTGAAATACTTCAATCATCACTTGCTGCAGCTCTAGAGGGCCTGGGTTTCCTCTCATTCTGTTAAATAAATTACACATATGCAAAAATCTTGACTGCTATCTGGCCTCTCTATTGGTACAAGGCATGCATTTACCTGTCTGGGATTCCGTTCTCTAGCACTCACAGACATTTTTACTTTTGTGTAGCTGTATCAGCAGTGGACAGATTTATCACATTATTTTACACATCCATGGAAAGACATATTTTAACCAAACTGTAAATAACTTCACCAAGCCAATGAGATCCGCTAACGGCTTGCTTTCTGTATGCATGTTCACACACTGCTTTGCATAATTATTTCATGAAAATTTTGTCTCTAATGCCTTAAGAATCCTCAGCTCTCCTTAGCTGCTAACAATGCTGCCTGCCTATATCTTTGATAAGTGCAGTAATATCAAACAGATGATCTGTGTAACAGGACATGACAGCAGCCTCGAAAAGGCAGAAAGAAAAGCAAATAAAGACCAAGCATTCTCCCACCTTTCAGTCCCAATTTCTGATCCTGGGGTTTAGCTTTGTTATTTCTTCTAATCTGTTTGAAGAAACCACTCCTGGGCAGGGCATCCTTATTGCAAGGATCATTAATTTGAAGAGAGGCGAACGAAAAATAGGGAATTTGTATTTCAGTCACAAAATGGATCAAAGGAAACTTTCCTAGGGCAAGGTGCTGTTGTCAAGATTGTCCCGAAGAAAGGAAAATCATTACAGAGGATTATCTATAACAGTGTTCTCAACCTTTCTTTCAGCTTCTCTAGCCCAAGGCAGAAATACAGTGTGACTGATTATGATTACCACACACGCACACAAGGACTCACTCTTCCACAGTTACATTTTTGCATGTGTCTTTAGTGTGACGTTATTCCCAAAAATAAACCTGCCACATACACATGCCCTCACATATGCTCAAACTTAATATTATGGTGATTACTTTTATAATAATTACAGTAGTAGTAATAATAGTAGCAACAACAACAAAACAACAACAGTAATCATCATCATAATTTTTTTTGAGGTCTCAGTGTGACACAAAACACAGGAAAAAATAAATGCTCTGTTTGCAGGATTATGTGGCAGGAGATTTGTTCCATATTTCTTCCTCAGTTACTGCTCACTGAAGCTTCTCAAAGGTCACCATTTTAAGTTGATTTTTTCTGGTGAAACATTGATCTTTTCACTACCAATTATCCCTAGATGAGACATGACTGGTGAAAACACATCTTTTATTAACTTGGAGCAGATTTGGAGCTTGCTTGGGTAGTGGGACCCTACCAACACCTACAGTGCCCAATGATGGGCCCCATTCTCAAGGCTCCATAACTCTGCAGTTTGCACCTGTGAAACTAAATCTGCTTTCTCCCCTGAGACCCACATGGCCTGACACTTGCTGCCCACTGGGAACAGTGTTTTGTCATGCTGCATGTGAATTCCTGGGATAAATTGTCGTGGAATAAAGACATGCAGGAAGCATGCCATTAATTGACTACTGTGATTTAAACACAATTGAATGCACCACAGTACTCTGGACTATATTGTGATCCTGTTTAGATTCTAGGATTTGTGCAGCTCCTGGGACAGAGCATCTTGTTAAGATGATGGAAAAAAGGTGCTTCTATGGTCTTGCCCTTTGTGGCAGGTGTAAAAATCCTATTATTATAATAATGAGATTGACCACTGCCCAATTTGAGGTGCAAATAAGAAGACCACAACAGAAATTTTACAAAGAAAATATTTCATTGCAGAGGATTCAGGATTTGTTTTCATAGCATGTCAGCCTCAACTCAAAAGATGTTGGAGGGGATGTTATGGTCATCCATAACAATAATCTCATGCACTGATCTCAATGTTAGACATGAAAGAGATGAAATCACATGTAGGACAGGAAAAGAGAAGTCTTATTTCTTATTTTCCATCCTGTGCACCAGGTTTGGTGCAGGAGGGCAGCAAAGGGTTTTTCCTTACTTATTTTTCAATTATTAGCATTGGCATAATGGTACCTTCCTCAGAGTCATTATATAAATATGTTACCTATACATTAATTTTATCTCCTTTGCTAGATGTTTTGAGTGATAGGGAAGAGTTTTTTTATGGCACATTTTTATGACATGTCTTAAATAGATCCTAGGTCACACTCCCGAAAAAAGAATTTCCTCCTAAAATTATCATCAAGAAGAAATGCAAAGAAAAGTGAAGGTTATCAACTTCCAGGCTCACTAGGAAAAGGAAAAAATTGCTAACAAAAAAATCAAGTGACAAAAATACAAGGATATATAACACAAAAAATTGCATTAGAATCAGAGAGCTGCAATGTGTTTCCTGTGAAGAAAGGCTGAGAGAGTTGGAGTTGTTCAGCCTGAGGAAGACAAAGCTCTGGGAAGACCTTGTAGTGGTCTTTTAATAATTAAAGGAGCATTATAAGAAGGCTGGGCAGAGACATTTTAGCAAGGCCTAAAGTAATTAAACAAGGGGAAGTGGTTCTGAACTAAAAGAAGGGATGTATATATTGCATGTATATTGGATATATAGTGGATATATTTTGGATATGTATTGGATATATACTGGATATAAGTAAAAAATTCTTGACAGTGAGGCTGATGATGCTCTGGCACAGGCTGCCCAGAGAAGTTCTGGATTCTCCATCCCTGTAAGTGTTCAGGGCCAGGTTGGACAGGGCCAGGAGCAACCTGGGATAGTGGAAGGTGTCCCTGCCCATGGCAGGGGTGGAACAAGGTGATCCCACCCAACTCAAACTGGGAATTCTGTGATTCTGTAAACCCTAGCACGACACAGCATAATATAAATGCATTTTCCCAGACAAACACAAACAGAAGTTTTACACTATCGAATATTACAACTGGATCACAGAAACGCTGAGAATTGTTTGTGTTCTGCTGTGGGTCAGGGAGTTCTGTGTTTAGGGCAGTGCTTAGAATACCTCTCTTGCTTTTCCGTGGTACGAATCCCCTCTGGAGAGGTGCTATCCTCGAGATGAAAAAAGGCAGAATGAAATGAAGTTGCCATCACAGCATGCTTGAGAGAGCTCGGTTCACTGGGATTACAGACGTGACACACTTGTGTGTTTCTCTTGGAAGGCAGACAGCTGCGCATTGCCATAGAGGCACAGCAGATGCCAAATGCCAATTGTTAAACCCTAGTGGTTACTTTAATTGCCCCTCTTCCACCAATCTGAGATTTTGCAATGGTAGGAAAGCCACAGAGGTTGCTGTCACTCAAGTTCTCTGAACGTACAGCTCTGAGAGGAAAAGAATAAAAAATGAATGTAATAATAAAGGATGCAAAAAAAAAAAAAAAAAAAAAAAACAAGAAAAAACCCAAATAAACAAACAGAAGTCCACAGGCTTGTGACAAGCTCGTAAACAAGAATATAAAGGGAAGGGAGAAAAGGAGCTGATTCAGTTGAAGATTTGAGGTTTTACCTGAAAGTTTCATAAGGTAAGTATGAGTGTTTTAAGAGAGACAGGATCCTCAGCAGCGAAGTTACAGCATGATGGACTCTGACATTTTGCAAAACTGTAAAATGTGTCAGTAGCTTTAACAAGCAGGAATGCTTTGACCTCCTGAGGTTCCTGTCCAATTTAGCCATTGAAACTCTTCGATTCCTACAATTAATGGTTACATTCAGCTGAGGGAGGGAGGGAAAAAGGTGACAGGAAATGTCGCCTTAAAGCCAAGACAGAATTCTTTTTCTGTTTTTTTTTCTGCTCTAGCTCCATTTTCAGATTTTCCCTCCTAATTCTTCATTGTGTGTTAGATATTTTCACTGCTTTAATTTTCCCTTGGCACCTTTATTTGCAAGTCCCTTGCTCTGTAAATATGCATTAATAGAATAATTCCAAGGGATTCTGATCCTTTGACTAAACAATCATAAGGTTATTTTGCAGACTTTTTATATTACATATGCTAGCACTAACACGGCACCCACACTAGACAGGTTGTTTTCTTATTTCTTCCATTTTGAGGATAATCCTGCTCTATCTGCAATTTAGGGATCACTGCTTTTCTCCAGAGGAAAAAAAGTCACTTTGAGACCTTGCACATCCAAAAGCAAGAGCAAACACATGGGGAGCTTAAGCCATGCTCAGAGGATGAGTATTGCCAGCTTTTAGTAAGAAGGTGCCAATTTAAGAGAGCACTACAGGGTCATTTATTTTCCTCACATTGATACAAAACAGACAAGACATTATAAAAACAAAGGAATGCTCATTTCCGTGAGATCGGGAGAGGAAAAGCTCCCCAAGAGGCTTCAAGTTTTAGAAGAGAGCCTGTTGGTTAAACCAACCCCTCATACAGAGCTTCACTCCTGTTCAGTTATGTGAAAGAAAATGGAGCTCTCACCTAGGGATCAAAATAAGATTTACCAACCAGATTTTCCCCCTGGCAGCGCAGGATACCACACATTTGTTCCAGATTTGTCCCAAATACAAAGGCAATTATTAATCTTGTATTTGCTGCTCCAGTGTGCTCCTAATGCACATTTTTCCTGGGGTTTTCAGGGTATAAGCAGAAAGATTCAGCAGTGGAATTCCCTTCCCTGGGATGCTGTAAATGTAAAAAGCTGGCAATGAATCAGGAGGAGACTGGAAAAGTTTGCAAGAAGAAGATATGAGCCAAACAGTAAATGTAAGGAAAGAATTCCTGTCTTAGAAAGGTTCAGTATCCTGTTAATAAATATCTGGAAGAGAGATCTGGGCTAGAATAACACACACACAAATCTGACACTTCACTTTTTCATTGGCATCCAGATTTGACTGGTGTTGGAGATATTATAAGGAGCTCTTGGACTCACTGCAGCTGGTCTCACATATTTATTTCTCAGAGATCCTTAAACGTGCTCTTTCAAAAAGTCTCTCTCCTTTCCCTAAGTAAGGACTGGAGGCAGGTAGAGAGTGGAGATGCCCCTGAGAGTGCTTCAGGTGTCATGACAGGGAAGAGGAATTGCATGGGGAAAATTAAGAGCAGAAAAAAATAAGATTAAAAACACATTAAAAGCCTGGGAAAGGAGCAAAAGAATTAAGAGGGGAGATGTAAATGAAGGCACATGGAACTTGTAGCTGAGCACAAGTTCTAGAAAGAAAGGAAATCAGTCTAATGTCAAATGTCAGGCTTATACTTCCAGATTCACTTAAATTATTGTTTCCCAAAACATTCACAGATATATATCCTTTACTTTGAAGGGTCCTCATAACTCAGTGAGATAGATTAGAAGATCATAAATGCTTGGAGGATGGGGCTGTACCTCCCAGTTTGCTCATAGAAGAGCTAGCAATAGGGATCATTTCTCAATGTGAGCAATTCCTAGTACACACATTATTACACCTTTTTGTCATGTTCTTCTGTCAGCCTTGCAGGTACTTTCCTCTCAGAAAATCTGCACATTAACACCTTCCATATCCTATCCTGTAAGACAAAACAGTAGCAAAAATATCCCTTAAAAAATTCCACTCTTTCTTTTACCTGAATATGGATGCTAAAACTCAGTTCATTTCTCATCTGTGGGTCTCCATCTCTGCACAGAAAGTGATTCTTGGGGCCAGACTGCATTTATTCAAATATATATAGGTGGCAACTAGAGATGAGGTTGACTCCAGTATTCACTCAGTCACTGCAAGAAAACAATTTTTCAACGTCTTGGAGTAAAATGCCTTACCTGTGAGTCTTCACACCAATTCTATTTTCTCAGAATAAATATGTGAGAAAATAGTTATTTCATTTTTCCTTCCAGCTTGTCACTGATCATGAAATCTTTCTACTGCCACAGAGTAGTGCTGGTTAATTTTCAGCAGTTTGGTATAAATATCATATGAATAGAACTACAGGATGAACAAGATGCTGACAGCTGAAATCCTTCTATTTTGTCCATTTCTGTCCAATTACAAAGAAATCGATATCCTTCTTCTCAGAGCTGGAGAGTAGTTTCAGAATATAATATATAAATAATTAAAATTATACCTAAAAATGGTGGGGGGTTGTTTAATGTATTGTGTTTTTTTTCAATATATGAATTGGTATTTATTCTTTACTAGTTCATGCTATTCCACAAAAGGAAGCCCCAGAAATATGACTGCATTAATAATTTACAATATATTTTATTTTTGTCTCCCTTACAAGGCATATTAAAGGCAAATGCTAGGAGTTATGAAATAACCCTTGCAAGAGAAATAAGTATCACAGCACTGATCCCACAGATGGGGAAATTAGATTATGAAGGATATATGGTCTATATTGTAGGGACATAAATTGCTCTGTGTCACACACCCTGGACAAACTCTCTGAAGGAGGTATTTGAAGCTCTAGGGTTTCTGGCATGGCACCTGACTGAAATTTGGATGGTCTGCACATATCCCAAACCACTTCCTCAAAATCCTGAGAGGAATCCAAGGTACAGTTTGCCAAGATGTATGTTTTTAACCAGTGGGAATGCTAGGAAAGTGTTTCCCATTTAGAAACCTAAAACAATTCCTGAATATTGCATGTATCGCATGAATTTTATAGTTTGGGCTTATTTTTATACTTTCCCTAGGTTATTACTAGGTACATAGAAATTTGACAATTCTCCCTTTCTGTCTCCTGATTAATCTTTCCATGTGACACTCACAGAGCTGTGCCTGTCTTGTGTCCTCTTTCACAGACAGCAGGTGGATCCTAACAGGGAATTGTTCCTTTCAGGTTTACAAAGAAAAAAATATATATTTACATATATAATTAGGTTTGCAATGCTGTTTCTTTCAGCTGAGATTCACCTTTCCTAACTCAGTCATATAAAAATTAGTTATTTCATTAAGGTAGTCGCCTAAATTTCCTCTCTAATGAAAGGAGAGGAAAACGGTCTCTGCAGAGAATGATTCATCTTTCATTCATCACATGTTAAACATCTATTTTAGGGCAGGATTAATTCCTCTCTGGTGATACCATGCTCTCTCCCATGACTGTGGAAACAGTTTAAATAATGGGTTATGACCAGAAACACATAGTTTTAACAGGACAGAGTTGGACAAGATAAACACTGGTCAATTTTCTTTTTTTAAATTTTTTCATCATTGTGTGAAGAAATATATGAGCTTAGTTGAAAACAAAGCTATAATTTTACATTTGTTACAAAACAAATACCACAAAAAGCATGACTTATTTGCACAGGAAGAATTGGTGATGCAGTATAAGTGTGTCTCTCAGGAATCAATGAATTTTGTATTCTGAATTTTAAAGACCTAGGAAAAAAATGCCATAATATTGTCAACTGAAGTTTAATAGGAAGAAACTTCTTCCTTTTCTCATTCTTCGTGGACTCAAAAGGAAGTAATTGTTGGCAGGGGATGAAATGCTAAGAATTTGTCCCTCATCCTTACTTACTTCATACTTTAAAATCCACCTTTCTCTTAAACTTTCTGAAGGCCATGGGTTTCACGTGCACTTTCCATGTAATGTTACTAACAAAGGAGAAGTCTCTGTTTTGATTGCCTACAGGCATCCTGACATTTGAAGTCAGCTATCCAGCTCTGTCATTCAGGTTTATACATATCCACAAACTGCAGCGTTTCAGAAAAAAAAATAATAAATAGGTTGCACACCATGAGAACAATAGGGGGGAGGAAAAAAGATAACACTCATGTGAAGCTTTAATTAATGTTAAGCCAAGGCTGGCTTGTAGGAAATGTCAAGTTCCACTGGATAAATCAGGGCTGCTTCTTGGTTTTGCAACTCATCATGTTCTGTGTTCAATAAGATGCCAGGCTGCTTATTTTGAGTGTCATTTATGTGCAGTGTTTTTCATGTGGTCTTAGAATAAGGTGCCAAAGTTGTCTGGTTCCCCACTTTATTCTACGATTAATAATGCATTAGCCTAGCAAAATATTTGCTCCTGTTATTACTCTTGAGGTTATGAAATTAAATATATATAACTGAAAAATACAGTAAATATATAGGAAATAAATCTTTCTCTGGTCTTCCCTTCCCTGTATTCATTCACAAGGCAGCTCCTTTAGTTATAAGAACAGCTCTTGACTTTTAAAATGCATACACCAAAAAAAGACTTCATTAAACTTGCTCAGCTTGATTTGCCTGCCTCTGTGAGCTTAAAAGCCCATCACTGCATAAACCTTTAGGTTTATTCTGTTCCTCACTCTGATAGTGCAGCTTTGTACCAAAAGAGCTCTGCTGAATTCAACACTTACATCAGAAGCTTTGTGTTATTAGCAATATTTTTATTTTATTATATAAATTTTAGGTTATAACTTCAACATAGAGAGATATAGAAGCCCAGATTTTTCTTTTTCAGGAGAGAGAGCTTGGGGAAAATAACTTTGAACCAGGATTCAGACTTGATAACTGCCCATGACAAGCATTGTGCTGCCGGGTTTGCCAACATGCTTGCTAGGGGAGGCCCTCACATAGTGTGCTGTTGTGTTATTGCAAACCCTTACAGCACATTTGGTTCATTTTTTTCTTTCCCCTCCTCATTTCTGAGTTCTGTTTTCGCCCAGATCCTTTTTTCCAAATCCTTGGGAAGTCCCCTGTGATCATTCTCCAGTGATGGAGCAGCTGAGGAGAAAGGCAGACCCAGATGTGGATGCTGACAGAGAAGAGCTCAGAAAACACTGAAAACACTGGAAACTCAGCAAACACTGGAATTGTGGATTCTATCAGTCTTTCTCAACTTCACAGATGTTACAGGATGAGCTTATCTGCCCTCAAGCAGTCTCTCACCTGTGTCAGTATGAGGCACAAAGGCTTTGCTTGTTCCAGGTGTTTAGAAAGTTGTGGGAATGACTAATCATTTGGTTCATCACGTAGGCACAAAGGCTTGGAATTAATAACAATAATAAAAAAGACCTAGACATTTTTGCAATATTTCCCACATTGTTTTTCTTTTGTAATTGGAAAGAATGAAAAAAAAACTTCCATACTTAAGAAGTCTTGTTCTGTACAATATACGAATATATACATATATATATATATATATATATATACACACATATATATTATAATTATATATTATTATATATAAGAATAGATATAATTATTATATAAAATTATTATTATTGATTTTATATAATTAATACTTAGAATCAATAAATTGCAAATATTAACTATGTGCAATTTCTTTTCTAAACTGCCTATTTTGACAGTTTTCTGAATAAATACCTGCATTTTGAAATATAGAAGTGGCATCCTCAAGAAAATTTTTGCTTCATTTTCCTATTCATAATCTTTGAAAAATTAGACTGATGATCTTCAAGCTGCCAGAAAATCAGCTGAAAATATTTTTAAAACAAATATTTCTCTTATTTATATCTGAAACCCTTTTTTCTGTGCTAACCAAATCCTAGAGTCTCACAAAATTCAGAACATTATTATTTTAGATGGAATTGCCTGAATTTCCTTAAGATAGGGTAGACATTCTGTAACCTTAATTTTTCACTATGGTACCACCATAAATTTTTGATGCCCTCTATTTTCAAGCTGTGTAATTTTAATTCAATTTATTTTGTATTATTATTATTTAAATTTTATAAAGCTAAACTTCAATGAAATGCAAGGTTCACAAACAAATAGGACAAGGTTATTTTATATGTCCCACTCAGGAGTCAAATTTCTAGAGTCCTGATTTTACAGATATCTTACAGGTTTTATGTCATTCTGCTAAGCCAAAATAAAGAGAGGTCTCAAAATATTCTCAAAATATCTTCAAGGGATATTTTGTCCAGTAAATATTCTGGATGTGAAATTAATATTAAAAAGGTCCATCTGATCTCAGTTGGCCCACCTTATTCTTGAAATATCTTCTCACACATGTGTTAGAGCCCAGTGTTTGGGAGGAATTAAATTATTTACATTATTGAGAACAACCTCAGAAATTTAGCAGAGACATTTAAATTTATAGGCATTTCTCAAAGGGAAAGAAATCCCCACACAGTGACATTGGAACTGGCATCATGCTTCTGAAGGTAAACAAAGTCCTCAGTGTGTGACTTTGTAGATAAAACAGTGAAGATGATTGCCATGCTTAAATAATAATGAGAAAGCTTCAGATTTGGTTTTCTGCATATCATATTAGACCTGCAGATTTAACATGAGATGCAAGAGTGAATTTTCTCTAGAGAAACCAAGCTTCCTTTGTGGTTTATCATAATGGTTAAAGTATGACTAGAGGTAGACAATGTTGTCAAACAGCTGTCAAGGTCCTGGAAACACTAGCAATTAGAAATCTGAAAAGTGAATTAAAAATATGGGAAGCAAAAGATCACCTTCTTGCTAAAAATTAATACTTTTCTCGTTGTAAGAATAGAGAATAATTCAAGGGAAATAATGCTGATTTGCATCTAAAGCAGAAAAAGTGGTTAAAGGCTTAGAGTGGGGGAAAAAGAGACAAACGAAAAAAAATATTTTAAGAATTAATATAAATACACAAAGGAGAAATATAAAGGCATGTGAAAGCAGAAATAAGGAGTGAAAAATAAAAGGATAAAATGAATGTCTTTTATTCTCTCTATGACCCAAGCAAACAACCCCAATAAATGCTACAGAGATTGCGAAAGTGGCAGAATTGCCAAAACACTTAAAAAGTACTGGAAGCTAAATTATATTGCCATGAAAACACACAGAAAGTCTAGGGTAGAAGTACACCAGGAAGCCAGTAAAATCCTACACAGGACCTCAGCTTTTTTAAGATAAAACAAAGAAGAGGCAGCACACTGACATGGGGGAAAAGCTGCCAAAATCCCATCTCCTGAGGAACCATCACCTTTCAATAAAAAATTCAGTTCCAGCCTTCAGACTTATGCCTTGAACTGGGAAAATAAACACCATGAAATCATTACATGTAGAAAAGTTTCTGTTCTAATTTCATTAGAAATTTCATTCTGCTCTAATTCCATTCTGTTCTGATTTTTCTTTTTTTTTTTTTTTTCCTGATGTTGCACTATAAGATAGTCTCTATTGTTCTAGTCTTTAAGAGGTTTTTGGTCCACAGGCATTGATCAGTTTCACAAATTGGTGGAGTAAGACTTGCGTTATACCTCCATACCACACTTTCCCTCATGCAACATGGAGGCCTAGGGTTTATTTACCTCAAACTATCCAAACCCTCCACAACTTTTCAGCTCTTTATGGCTGACTCTTCCATAATGACCATCACTGCAGCATCCAGATGTGCAGCAGACAGGCACTAACCTCTGCAACCCTTCTGTGAGACAGGGCAGCATCTCCCATTCTCTTTGAAAATGATATTGAGATGAGCCACTGGGTGTTATTAGTATGTGCAGTGAAAATTCAAGAGCTTGTTTCTGACAGAAGGAAATCCAAAGAGCTTCTCTGTTAACTTAATTGGGCTTTGAGTCACTCTTTGTATTGAGAAATTCTCATTGTTTGTTTTACATCAGCTCAGAGTACATCTGGGCTGGCCACTGGAATACCAATTCTATCACTTCATGCTGTACAATACTTACAGTAATGCTGTCTGTAATAATAAAGCCTGACTGCTCTAAAATCCCCCTTGAGCTTGAGATGTGCTTTGGCACAGACAGGGCAGTGAGGGGCTGTTTCCCAGCCTGCATGCAGCCACCCTGTTCTGGAGCCTAAGAGGAATTCCTGTCCTCTCTGTGTGGTCCAGACCTGTGAGGACACCACCTAAAGAGAAAAAAAAATAAAGCCATCCAAAAAAAAAAAACCCAAAAAACCCCAAAAAACCGAAAAAAACACCCACCCACAAAAAGCAAAGAGCAAAACCCCACAAAAACAAAACCCAAAAAAACCAATGAACAAAAAACAAACAAAACCCCCCCCAAAAAAAAATCAAAACCCAAAACCACCCAAAAACCAAATAAACAAAAAAAAGGAAAAAACAAAACCAAACCCCCAAAAAAACTCAAAAAACAAATAAACAAAAAAAAACAAGAAAAAGGAAAAAACAAACCCAAAAACAAACAAACAAAAAAACACCTAAAAACAAATTAAAAAACCCCAAAAACATCCAAACCAAACAAACAAACCAACAACAAAACAACAACAAATAAACAAAAACCCAACCAAAGCTCAGGACAGCTGCATCAAATCCCCCTAAGTCTGCATTTCCCTGCAGGAGTGATGGCTCACAGTGATGCACCTGGCTGCACGTGGCTGGGCTGTGTGTCACACAACAAGTGGAAATGGTTTCAGTGAGCAGGCAGGGCTGGAAGCTCTCTGTCTGAGCCAGGCCAGGTGTCTGGGCTCTCTCAGTTGTTACACAGAACACTGGCACCAGAACAGAGATCCACCTTCCTGGCTGAGAGGGTCACTGAGCACTGGCACAGGCTGTGCAGGGAGTGTATAGAGCATCCTGCTCTAGAGATAGCCAAGGAACACCTGAATTTCTGCATCCTGTGCACCCTGCTTTACTGGGCAGTTGGATAAGATAATCTGCAGAGATCCCTTTTTACCTGAGCTGCTCCATGGACTCATCTGAAGTGAGCTTCGTCTCATCCTCCATCACCATTTCCCTTAGAACGGATTATGGGACACCATTCTATTATATAGAATACTGATATATATGGAGTTATATAGATATATATAGTTATATAGAATACTGATACATTGCTGCAGAGCACAGTTTTGACCATTCCCATTAAAAGCTCTTTGCCTTTTAAATGACATTTTCTTTGCTGCTGATATAAATAGCAAAACAAACAAATTAGCAAAAGCTGCGTGCAGTTGCGGGAAACATCATTCCTTGTTTTGATTAGGGACTGTTTTAATACCCTAATGTACCCCGCAGCTGTTGCTAAACATTCTGTGGATTCTGCTGTCTTTAAGGAACCTGGAATTTAGCATGGGCATGGCTTGCACTTCTGGTTAGGGGAGTGATCAGAGTTTAATTTACATGTCTTAAAATAGTTAATATACAGTGCCATTCAAGCTGAGGGTGATCATCCACAGTCTGCCCATCCAAACAATACAAGTGAAAAATGTGTCACTTAATGAGCCTGAATCAAACACCAGTTAAATCAATGTACAACATATGCAAACAACTGTCCTCGACATTAATAGGGTTACCTTGGATTTACCACTGCCACAACTGATTGGGATCTGTCCCATTACCTTGCATTAATTATGCATTGCTGTTACAATCTAATTATCCCCCTGACTGTCTTCTGACCATTACAGATGTGTGTGTACACCCAACACCAATCCTCCTTTATCTCATTAATATCAGATAGCAGGGGAACACCAGGGTGAGCCTGCAGCACCCAGCAGCAACTCATCAAACCAAACTTCTCTCTTCAGTCATGAGTAAGTGTCTGGGAAGAAATTGAACAGGTTAAATATGCTTGATAGAGAAAGGCATCAACAGAGAAGGAAATTCAGGCAATTCCATCTAAAATAATAATGTTCTGAATTTTGTGAGACTCTAGGATTTGGTTAGCACAGAAAAAAGGGTTTCAGGTATAAATAACAAAAATATTTGTTTTATAATAAATATTTGTTTTAAAAATAAAAAGAAAAAATAATTAATTTCTACTCTATTTAGCAAAATTTGGAGGAATTCAGCCTTCAAGCCAAGCACTGAACCTTTGTCCTCTCTCCTCCCCACATTGCTTGCTCAACTCCACATTGCTGACTTGAATTGCTTCCAAATAGGCTGGGAAATTTACAGCTGCTATTACAGGTCATGTAATACAGGTTAAACCTGTGTTTACAGCCCAATAATTTCCCTGTGCCTTTAAACGAGCTATGAAGTATTTTGTAATGCAGATTGTCTGGTTTTTTTATTTGCCCGTAAAAGCGGTGAAGGGAAGCTACAAAAACTCTGTGCTCCCTTGTCACTGAGGACAGCCCTGGTGCTGGGCTGCACTGAGCCTGGAGAGCCAGGACTATTAAATTATTACAAACTCCAAGGAGCTGCAGCTGCCAGAATTAGCAGAGGAGGTATCTAACTACCCTGAGTGGGCCAGAAAAAGGCAAATGAACAGTAATTCAGGATTTTTAGGCAAATTTGCCATTGTCTAAGTCAGGGGAAACAACCTTTAAGTTTAACCTTTAACCTCTTCTCTTCTGATCTTGGGGATAAGCAGAATTAAATTTCCCTCAACACACCATCAGTCTTGCTGCTACACTTTCATTATATTATTATTATAGTCATATATGAGAATAATCTGATGACCATTGAGATTTCCTGGTTCTCGAAGCAGAGAAAGGAGTATGCCACAGAAATCATATGTGCTCATATTTCTTTGTGCCAAAATAAATGCAAGAGGAGTAAAGCATGAAAGGATAAATGTGCAAAGAAATTTTGGAGCTGAAAAGGAGAAATGTCAACACGGCTTTGTAAACATTGTAATGTTCAGAGATGGGGCAGGTAATCTGTTTTGCCTGGATGCTTATCCTAGTTCGGATGTGATTCATTGCCTTTGATTTCTCATGGATTTGATTTAACAGGCAAGAAGTCACTTGGGACGGGGTCTGTCCTGTGTTTGTACCAACACACCCTGGAATCCCAGCTGTGGACCAGGACCCTGTTATGAGAACTTCTGTGCAAACATAATGATAAAAATATTTATGGCAACTATTATTCAAATCAAGGAAGATAAGTGATTGGTGAGTTGTATCTGATCCAAATATTAAGGATCTTTTTTACTAGTTCATGTTCAGAAACACATGAATGACATCAGATTTTTGACTTCAGAGTTAAGCAATGCAAATGCTAAACATGTGAATTACTTTTAGCCTATTTATTTAATATATTTTCTTTGGTTTCAGTTTGTAAAGAATCTTGACCTGGAGGAATCGTAAATTGAAAGATTATCACCATAATTATTTGGACCCCAGCAGTGATTATAAAATGAGCTCATGAAATAATCATTTGCAAGCATTTATGAGCCATGATGTATTTCCTTTGTCAATTTTGTAACCATGCTCTGTAGCATTTGGAAATGCTACAGTTTGCAAATAACTCCTTGCTGGATTTTCTTTTTAGCTTTGTGAAAAAAGAAAGCTCAAATGAGCCACTTCATTATGACTTCAATAACGCACAGTCAGCAAAGCTTTCATGTATCTTGATTGTTGATAGCCACTGATGAAAGAGGAAGAGACAAAGTTTTTCAGGTGGAAATCTGTACAGGCACAAGGCACTGCAGCTAAGCAGCACGTCTGTGCACATTTGAGTCTCAGGCAGAAAAGGCAGTTGGGAGGAAGGGAATCAACACCTATTAAATTTGGATGGGGACAGAAAGAGTGGCCTTTGTTGACTGACAGACAAGGTTATGTGGCTGAACAATAATTTGAAGGCCTGAATTATTCATGTCCACTTCAAGGTAAAAGGGTTTAACCTGGTGATATCATCATGTTGCAGTATTTCACTAAGGCAAGAAGGGTTATTCCTAACTTTTATTTTACTTCATTCATGTCTTACACATGAAATTAGAGAAGGGATTGAGAATAATGGCTAATTTTTAGAGAAAAAAATATATGTGCATATATTAAGGTCCAAGAACAATTTGTAATTTAAAATTAAAGAGCAAACTGCTTACAAAAGGCCCTGACATCTGAAATTCAGACTTCTCTTTTACCATGCCCTACTCATCAGAAATGTCCTTGTGTGTAAATTTTAAATAGAGAGGGTAAAGGTTGGTATACTACTGGGACTCCAGCCTTTATTTGAAAATAAAAGTTAGTGTTTCTTGGTTTTTTTTTTTTTTCTTTTAATAAAAGTTGTATTTCTTTGCTGTCAACAAATATAAACACAATACAATCCTGGTCTATTCTGCCGTGGAGTAGTCTCACCTCGAGTCCTAAGAGCAGTTTTGGGCACCACGATATAAAAACTGACATAAAGCTGTTAGAGAGGGTCCAAAGGAGGCCAGGAGGATGGTGAAGGATCTGGAAGGGAAGCTGTGTGAGGAGTGGCTGGGGTCAGCCTGGAGAAGAGGAGATGAGGGGAGACCTCAGATGTCTTCAACATCCTCATGAGGGGAAGAGGAGGGGCAGGCTCTGATCTCCTCACTCTGGTGACCAGCGACAGGACCCAAGAGAATGGCCTGAGGCTGAGTCAGGGGAGGTTCAGGTTGAATTTCAGGTAAAGGTTTTTCACCCAGAGGGTGCTTGGGCACTGAACAGGCTCCCCAGGGTGGTGGTCACAGCACCCAGCCAGTCTGAAATCAAGAAGTGTTAGGACAATGCTCTCAGAACCATGGGGTGACTCTTGGGGATGGTCCTGTGCTGGGCCAGGAGCTGGACTGGCTGATCCTGATGGTTCCCTTCCAACTCAGAACATTCTATGATTCTGTAATTCTGTGTGTCCTACCATCTGTTACAGCTTCCTGATTTGGCCTTCTAAAGTGTTCATTGATTGTGATGAAGAGCTCATGGGCTATCCAAAATCATCACACAGCTAATTGCTACAGAAAGGATCAATGAAACAGCCTACACATGGAGATACATACAGATAACAATGCACTTTAGAGTGCCCAGCCCTGGTCAAGATCCTTTTTTTTTTTCTGTTAGCATCAAACAATTAATTGATTAATTAAATTAAATTGGGATGATATTCATTCACTCCTAATTCTGGGTAAAGGGACCTTAGAGAATGAACTTAATTGGAGATGCTGGCATGGAACTGTAGCCTTAGACAAAACCTGAAGATTTCTTACTAAATCATCTTCCTCCCCTTATGAAGTGCATTAAACTCCATTTTCTGTTAGGAAATCCTTTACTAGTTCCATTTTCCCTTTAGTTCACAGTATTCTGGGTTATTAATGTCACAGGGAGTGTTGGTACCCCTGAAGCAGGAGTCAACTGTTGGATGTATCTGTTTCTGTATTGTGGATCCTTTTCTTTGAATTTCTGGTCCCATTGGGGCTCCAAGGGGCTTTGTGGTGCCTCAAGGGGTTGAGTTATGGACATATTTAAGGACATGTAAGAATTGTCTGGGGCAGGGGCCATTTACAGCAGCCATCAACTGTCACAGACATCTTTTTATGAAAATCCTTTCCTTAAGATTTTTTCCTCCTGAGAAGCTGAGAAGCTTCAGGAACAAAATGTAAACAACTATTATCTGCTGCTGTGGAATTCAACAGGTGCATCTGTGATTGGTCTCATGTGCTTGTTTGTAATTAATGACCAATCACAGCAGAGCTGACTCGGACAGAGAGTCTGAGGCAGCTGCCTTTGTTATCATTCTTTCTGATTCTATTCTTAGCTTAGCTAGCCTTTGGAGATGAAACTTTTCCTTCTATTTTTTAGTGTAGTTTTAATGTAATATATATCATAAAATAATAAATCAAGCCTTCTGTAACATGGAGTCAGATCTCTTCCCTCATCCTAAGACCCCTGTGACCACTGTCACAATCAACCCTCATTTCCTTTCATCTATTTTAATAAGATAATTCTCTCATATGCCCACCTTTAAGATCCCCTTAAATTTGGCCACATGGGCCACTAGCTTCCTGATTTTTCTTTCGTGGGCCTGTAACTTGCAGATTTTTATCCATGTGGCTGCTATCCATCCCTACAGCTTTCCAAGAGTTAACCTCCATCTCCCTGCACATCAGGTGTAACTAAGGCAGATCTTTTCAGGAACAGGAGGACTGCAGTTACTTTTCTGATGTGTTTTATCCACCCAGTGACATCCCCCAAGGAGATTTCAGAGTAATTACCTGTAGTTATTAATCAGTGCTTGCTCACTCCTTACAAGCAGGCTGTGCAGGGACATACACGAGTCCTGAGCTTTGCTCTGCCTAAGGAAGAGTTCCATGTCTCCTATCCTTCTTTGTTGGCTTTAACACCATCCCTCTGTGTTTTCAGAACCTCCTCTTCAGGACACTGTGGGAAAAGATTCAAAAAATAAATGCATTGCTTTGACCAGAAGGATTGCTTTTTTTGGTGTGATGGATCTAAATTTTTTTTCTCAGCTTTGAAACATCCAAGTGATTTGAGAGAGTGTATCGTGGTCAAATGAACACATTTTCAGTGTAATTTGCTGGATTTATTTATTGCAGAAAAAGACAGCTACTTTAGGGAGATAATTCCTTTTCCCTCACACAAAAGCAAGAAGAAAAACTAATATCAGTGTAATTTGCAATATCATTTTTGGGTGTAAGGGGTAACTCAGTCGTACTGAAATACTCATAACTGAGAGACCTTTTTCATCACCTAAATGATTTAAATTGAATAGAAACTGGAGCACTACCTGAGAAATCTGAGTCACCAACACACTCTGGACATTATGTCCACAGAGAAACTATTCAATATAAAAATAACATTCCTTTGCGAGCACACTAAAGAGGAAAAATCCAATCTGAATGCAAAAACCCAAAGCATAGTGACTACTGACAGGGAGGACTGCCCTAAGAAGGAATGTTTCTTTTCCAATTTTCACTTGGGACTGAGCTTAAAAAAAACACAAAAAAAATAAAACAACTACCTATTTGCTGCTGTCTTTATCCAAAGATGGTTCAAGAGTTTTTACTCTTTCATCATCTCCTTGGGGCATTTTGTCTACTTCTGTGTCTTGTAATGCATCACTCACTAAATAATTAATTTACTCAAGTAAGCAAGATCTCTTGGGGTTTACAGAGTTTCTGCATGAGGAGAGATGACAGCTAAGAAGCAAGGAAGAAAAACCCAAGTTGTTATTTTAACTTCTTTGATTTATTTTTTTTTAATTGTCATTACAGTCATCAAAATCATTCTTTCTTGCCTAACTTCTCCCATTAGGAAGATTAGATATCATTTCTCTGGTGTTGTCTTAATAAGAAGGGCTGGCAAGTGGGATTGAGAGCCAAGTCAATCTCCCTTTATCATCAATTGCAGCACCATGGGAACAGGAAGAAAAAAAAGAAGTAAGAACTTTTTTTTTTCATTGTACTGACAACCTTAAAATTCACATTTTTTTTCAGCAGGTTTGCAGAGAACAGCCAGCATTTCAGCAAGTCTGCGCAGGAATGAATGACACATGGCTGAAAGTATGGAAAAGGCTGGGGCTGGTGAGTCTGCAAAGACACTTTGATGGATTCACCTCATAAATTTTTTTGTATAAACACACACCCGCACACAATTACATGTATGTAATTGCAGCGGGTTTTTTTCCTCCAACCATGAAAATTATGGGTGTGATTAGTTTTTAATATCTATGGAAAGCACCATATCTTCTACCTCCTAATTTATCTGTGAACGACACAGCCACCTCAGAGCTTTCCACCAGAAACATATGTCACCCTCATTCCCATGTGTGGACCACTCATGTGTGTGTGGTTTCTCCTTCTGTTCAGTCTTAATTTAGACCTAATAATTATCAAATAATTAAGTCCTCATATCTGTTTCCTTTTAGTTAAAAAATATCTAATTTAAAATCAAGCATCCTCCATACAACTTTAAAATTAATTTATCTTCTCCATTTGAAATAACTCAGATTAAGCAGAAAATTTCCAAATTGTCTCCCATTTTATCTTAATTCCTAAAAAATCACAGAAAATTTTCTGGGCAAAATTTCCAAAGGAGACCAGAGAACTAGGGAATGTTGCTTTTCCTTAAGTTTTCTATAGAAGAGCTGCTCTATGTGAAGACTTGCAGATGTATGACTTATGAGCTTTGAGAGCCTTCTTTTATCTTATAATAGCTTGAATTTTGCAAGCAAGACACGTGCAGTTTCTGCCATTTAACGTGAAACAGAGTAAATATATTTGAATTTTTAAAGGCAATTCTAAGAGAATTTTGTTCCCACTGGATATTTCCTCAGCCTTTTCCAAAACCATACTGTAACTTCAAAACAGAGACAATGTTTAGGGTGAAGCACTGCCTCTGTAGTCTGGTTTCTCCAGTTTGAGGTCTCTGAGCTGGCAGAGGACTCTGAGGCCAATGATCAAGGCCTTGAGGGTCTGTGTGGCTTTCCCAACTCTGGTGGTGAAGAGGAAGAACCTGAGTGGGAGCAGAAGGATCTTGATTTTCAACAACTGGTTGGTGTGAATGATGTTGGCAACAGGGATTGTGTTTTATGACCGCAGGATTCCTGCAGGATTGAGGAACACCGTGAAGAGACAATTAGGTGGGAAAAAACCGTCAGCAGGCTGGGTGACCTGGTAAGGAGAACTTTCAATTTAGATACAACAAGACAGTGGATAACCCACAGTCAAACAATGAGGGGGTGGACTGGCTTGCCAAGTAAATCATGCAGAGTGATGTGGACAAGGGATGTCTAAATGAAAAAACTAAGCCTGAAAAGGTTTCTTAAGGAAATGCCTGTGGGATAACATTATGGGGAAGTTACTCCTATCTCCCCTGGGAAATCAGCAGGACTGAGTGCATCCCTGCAGGATCTCTATACTGCTGCATGGGCTTTGGGAATAAGCAGGAGAAACAAGAGATTCCTATGCAGATGCAGGACTATGATCATTACAGGTGTCTGCTCCAGGCTGCCCAATCCTTGTGAGACCACTCTGAATTACCTTTGGCAGTAGAAATGCTCCTGATGACTGGAAGTAAGAAAAGGTCACTGCAGGCTTTAAGAATGACAATTCAGAGAATTAGACGCAGACCAGGCTCCCTTTGGTGGGTGGGAAGCTGATGGAGCAAATAATCCTGGTAACCATTTTCAGGCATATGAAGAACATATGAAGGTGATTGGGAGTAGTCATTGTGGATTTGCAAAAAGGAAATTGCTCCTGACCAACCAGACAGTCTCCTATGATAAAATGTGTATCTCAGCAGACTGGGTGAAAACCACAGACATTCTCTTTGCAGGTTTCCACAAGACTCTGATACCATGTTCCACAACATCCTCATAAACAAACCCGTGGGCTGCTGGTATGGATGTTGGTGTGGATTGGGAACTGTGTGCTGGGATTGCAAGGCTGTGATCAGTGGCCTGATCATCTGCAGGCCCATCTGCAGGCCACTCACTGGTCTCCTGGGCCTGGTCTTGAGAATATTTAAACCTTCAATAATGTCCTGGGTGGCGGGACAAACTGCACCCTCAGCAGAGTACAGACAATGCAAAACTGGCAGGAGTAGCTGATACACCTGAGCTCTGCTGTCATCCAAAGGGCATTTGACCAGCTGGAGAACTGGGCCCATGGGAATCTTCTCAAGTTCAACAAAAGGAAGAACCAAGTCCTGCCCGTGGGGAAGAGTCTCCTCCCAGGCTCTGGTGTTTTGCGATAAAATTAGAGCAGCACAAAGGTAGATAAATATTTTCATTTTTGCTGGCTGTGCTCCATCTGTTCAGTGAATCAGTATGCCACAACATTTTATTTTTGCTGAGGGCCAGGTGCCTTTTACAGCAGAAATTTAAAGTCTACCAAAATAGGGATCAGGAAAATTCCACAGAACTTGAAGAGTGGAATAACAAAAGGAATTATGGTGGGGAGAAAGGAGGATGATTACATAGTTTTGCTTGTTACTAAATTATATGGGGTTATGTATTCCAGGCCTGTGAACAGCTGAGCTGTGAGAGAAACACTTCTTGGGAGAGGCAATGAGAGTGTTAATCCAGTGACTTGATGCAAACGGATACAAAGACATCTTTACCTCATTACTGAGGTGAATTGACTGGAAAATTCACTTAACTAATTTAGGAGGAAGTTAATAAGTTTGTTGGGCTTTTGGGGTTTTTTTTTCCATCTTGAAATAATGCATTTTAAAATGTTTGAATTTTAAAAAAATGTTAATGTAGGTTTCTAGTTTGTCATTTTGAACTGGGTGCTATATTCAGCTGTAACTCTCACTTTATATCTGCTGTGTAATTAGTAAACATTAGTAAATATATTTTAAAAGACATAAAGTTATTTTCTTCATTATGCAGGATAATTGAATGTATTTAATTTTAGGAAGTGATTTTCAACTGGTATAAGCTTGCTACTTGGAACATTTTATTTTGTAAAAAGTAAATGTCTGCTTAAAGGCAGATTCAGGGATAGCACTATTATAAAACTTCTGCTATACACTCACATGAGGATTGAAGTTGTCTAATTTAAGCTACCAGAATTCCTGCTACAGTAACTATATTTACCAGAACCAATTCTAATTATCACATGTTTTGCTTAGAAGGTGGAAATATTCACTCTGAAGATGAGTATTCCCATTTAATATTATTCAGAGTAATAGCTACTCACACGAATAATGATTTCAGGTTTAGATAGTTTAGAATTTCAAGATCCTCAGGGGCCCAATGCCATTAAATATGATATATCTTTGGTATTCTTTGTAGATAATCCCATTCAATATTATAGATCCCAAGAAAATCCCATGTCTAAACTGAAACCCAGCACTCAGCTAAAATGCCCATACTTCTGCTGCTGGCTAACTGAAGTGCTTGTAGGCGTGGTTCATGGTGCTGTGCATGTCAGCAGAGAATGTGTAATTCTTTCCTGAACTCAAATCTACATTTCAAATTTAGCCTCTGTGCTCATCAGTCTTTAAAACACACACACTGAAATGCTGAACATGATTTTGGATTTTAACGTTTTACATTCCTGCATTGAAACAAGCTTAAAGTCCAAGCAATTTTAATTATGTATTTGAAGTAGAAAATGAAAAAAGTCAGGGCTTTTATGAGGGTCTAATATGCAATGTGGATGTCAAGAGAGAGTGTTGTGATGTACAGTGAGTACATCCATGATAACAGTTCTGCTCACAGCTTTCATGTTGTTGTTTCTGATGTGACAAAAGCTCCTGTATGTTAGTGCTGGGGATTGTGACCCAAGATCCTCTGTGTCTCTTGCTGAACTTAAATCCTGTTCTGGAACAACCTCATCTGCATTGGATACCCACATCTCCAGTCATATTACATGTCATTTTGTTCTCATCTATACAGCAGGCTAACAAGGAGAGACAGACATTGATCCATTTATCTCTGAACAGAGGGATTATTATTAGTCTCGAGCAGAACTAGTAAGGAGGCACTAATGAAGCCAGACCTTATTATCCTGTCTCATTTATTTTCAGTCATCTATCAGTCTGAACTTGCTGTTTCTCCTGTATGAGAGAGCACTAGCATGCCCTCTCTTGTCTTGCCATTTCATCTCTTGAAAAACATACAAATATATTTATTTCATCCCCTTCTGCCTCTCTTCCTATTTTATTCTAATTAGGCTGCACATAAAAATTTCTTATCTGAAGCAGGAGTAGACAATCAGAAATGTATTGTGGTCACATAAACCACAGTTTCTCAGAAAGCACACAAAAGAAAATGAACAGAATGTGGACAGAAGAAAGACGTAGGGGAATTAAAAGGCTTTGGAAGAAATTGTAGATTCTTGCACTACTTGCTCATGGCAGATGGAGTCTATAAAAAAGGAGAGCCATTGGCAGCAAAATAGATTTATTGTCTGTGTTGCTTTTATGATCGAGATTATTATTGTTATTATTGTTTTTGTCCTTTCTGTGTTCTTTTTAATATATTGTCATTAACTAAAGTAGCAAAGAGGGAAAAAGAAGATATTGCTTGTTTCACAATTACTTTGGAATGTTGCTTTGATAATTAGTTCACAGAAGGTGTCATCCTGGTCAATACTCTCTTCCCTGCTGAAGACAGCATTACTGTCTGATTTATGTTTTGGCTCATCCCCTTGTCCCCTCACGTTAATCGTCTGTTGTTGATAGCTATTTAATTAAATGTGTCTGGGGAAGTAGGGTGAATAACAGTAATGGGCAAGACAAGGATTAGAAGCAATACCCATAAAGCAGAGTAGATTCTGCACATGCAAATGGAAGATGAGCCAGCTAGCCCTTACGAAGAAAAAGCTTCTGTCTTCCTGAACACTACATAAGATATAGATAGATAGATAGATAGATAGATAGATAGATAGATAGATAGATATAGATAGATAGATAGATAGATAGATAGATAGATAGATAGATAGATAGATATAGATAGATAGATAGAAAGATGATAGAGATAGAGATAGAGAGATAGATACATAGATAGACAGACAGATAGATAGATAGATAGACAGATACAGAGATAGATAGATAGATAGATAGATAGATAGATAGAGATAGAGATGGAGAGATAGATAGATAGATAGATAGATAGATAGATAGATAGATAGATAGACAGATAGATAGATAGACAGATAAAAAGATAGATGATAGATAATAGACAGATGGATGTTTGGATGTAAATGAATCATAATATGCTCAGAAGCCAGGAGCACTTCTGCTCTGGAGACAGGCAGAGTTGGGGGGTTTCAGCTCTGTGAAGACCACAGAGCCCCTTCCAGTGCCTAAAGGGGCTCCAAGAGGGCTGGAGAGGGACATTTGACAATGTCAAATGATGGAGTGACAGGTCAAGGAGTAATGGCTTGAACTAAAAAAGGATAAGTTTAGATGAGATGTTAGCAAGAAATTCTTAGGTGTGAGTGTGGTGGGGCCCTTGCAGAGGTTGCCCAGAGAAGCTGTGGCTGATCCTGGGAGTGTCCAAAGTCAAGCTGGATGAGGCTTGGAGCCATCTGGGATAGTGGAAGCTGTCCCTGCCCAGGGCAGTGGGTTGGAACTGGATCAGCTTTAAGGTCACTTCCCACCCAACCATTCTGCAATCTTATATATAAATCTGCACACACACACATAATTATATATTTTTTTAAATATATATAAAATGTGTGTGTACTTGTGTCATTTCATGTGTACATACATGAACTTTAAACATTATTAAATTATCATTGGTGTATTATTTATGGATTGGCAGAAAATAATAAAAAACATAAAACCCGAGCTAAAGAAACTGCACTACTGTCTTTAAGAAAGGTTGACTGTTAATTCAGCTGTGACATCAGAAATTTCCTATGTGATCATTTTGCTGCCATCTACTAATTTTTATTTCCTCTTAAAATCTGCTGTGTCATCTGGTCTCTAGGTTCTACCAAAGACTTCTGGCAGTGGGAAAGAGTGCCGTCCTAGACCAATGATTTAGTTTTTTAATTAAATAATTCATCATTGGAAAACAAAATTTTGTGGTTTTTTGGTTTTTGGGTGGGTTTTTTGTTGTTGTTTCATTTGGTTTGGTTTGGTTTTTCTCAGATTCTTTTGTTGTTGTTTTCTTTTGTTTTGTTCTTTATTTTTTCCTGTTTGTTTTGGTTTGCACTTTTTTCTGTGGTTTTTTGTCATTTTGTCAATCGGGCTGATTGGGTTGGTTGTGGGTTCTTCAGCACAAGATGTCTAGTCCTCCTTTTTATTCCTTCCAGGTTTTGTTTGTTGTTGTTTTTGCTTGTTGTTTTTTCTTTCCCTCAAAGAGCATAGCAGGCTTTTATTTTTAGGGGTTTTTTTGCATCAATATTTAGGGATTTCGGTGAAAAAAATCCAGAGAAACCACATCATAGATACGTAGACCAGGAGAAGATCTGGCGATATTCAGAACAATTTTCACTATGGCAAGGTTTAATATACTTTGTTGCCCCTAAGGAGAACTTGATTTAGAAGTGATACATTTTGCTGGTTTAACCAGGAAGAAGTGAGAATTCTGGGATGCTGTGGTCAAATCAATGGTTTCTCGGATTTTGATATTGGCACCTGGTGTAGCCAGTGGGGTTTGGACACACCTCCGAGAATACACAGGGGTTAAAAAGCAGAGCTTCGGCCCCAGGAGGCTCTCTTGGGACTTCGAGGGAAGGAGGTCCGATCTCCCTCCCCTGTCCAGCCGCTGCTGCTGGGCGGGAGAGGGGCAGCCATGTGGTGGGCCTGGGCCTGGGCCTGGGTCTGGACAGACATCCTTGAGGATGGAAGGGTGGAGGAGCCCCAAGAGACATCAGGCAACCACCCCCAGCAGAGAGAGATGGAGAGCCAGCGAGGGAAGGTGATAACAGCCGGCCGAGGAGGGGAAGGGGGAGTGCAGTGAGAAGGTGCTGAGGTGCCCGGCAGGGCAGTGTGGGAGTGCCGGAGCTCTGGTACAGACAGAGACTGAAATTTTTAACCCTTTTCTTAATGATTGAGACCTTGCAAAAATGCTGATCCTCCTCGGAGCTGAATAAGAAGGGAGATAAGAGATGAGATAACAAGGACCATGCCCGAGGGAAGTGGAGAAGACTGGCTGAGTGGGGAGAGATGATTGGAGTGGCCTTTTGGCTGGACTTTTCTTGTCTAGACTGAACCAGTTTTATTCCTGTGACACAGAGATTGCATTAGGGGGAGGCAGTGCCTCAGAACCTGGAGGGTTCATTGTGGGGACCCCTCGGCCCCAGGGGGTGGAAAATTTAGGGGGGACAGATGTCCCAAAGCAGAGACTGTGCCTTTTTGGAGTGAGACAAGGCATCCTTAAAAGACAGCCCTAGAAGCAGCTCTGGTCCATGCACAGTGGTGAGAGCACTGGGCATGGAAGGAAGATGTCACCATGGCAAAAGGACTTTCCAGGGGGTGCTGAGTGACATGGAAGCACACGAGGTTTCAGCGTGTTTCTAGGGGAAGCCTATGGTGCCAGAAGGACTCCTCTCCTCTTCATGAACTGAAGTTTGAGTATTCTAAAGGTGGTGCTGGACTGAGAGTTGGTGATTTAGGGGAATGTATTACATTGGGACATTTTGGTGGGGAGCAGGAGGAAAGTGCTTTTTGTAAGGTTTTCAATTTTTCCCTTAAAGTTTTTTCCCTTCTTTTCTTGTAGTTTAGTTAATAAAGTTTTCTTTATTTCTAAGCTGGAGCCTGCTTTGCTTATTCCTGGTCACATCTCAGAGCAGACACCAGGGAGAGGGTATTCTCATGGGGGCGCTGGCTCTGTGCCAGGCCAAAACCATGACATACATGCTGCTAAAGTTCGGGAGCTTCATGATCCAAAGACTCTGCATTTGGCACATCCTTCAGCCAAATGATAAAAGGGCTCTGAAGAGTTCTGTCAAACACAGCATCCTCATTACTTTGAGAAGGGAAAGGTTTTATGTCAAGTCTTAATGATGAAAGAGAAAAAAAGCATGTATTCTCCAGGTACACTTGGCACCATGACCATATTATAAAAATAAAATATTTTCTTGTTAGGTGAATATATTAATTCCTTTTTTCCAATGAAAATTAGAATTTTCTCTGTGAAGTGAATTTTCTGACTACTTTGAATCACAGTAAATAAATTCTATAATGATTCACATATACTTTAACACCTATAATGAAGAAATAGCCTTGGGAAACAAAAAAAACCGAAACCTTGTTTTTCCTTTTTTTCACTTAATTCCTTTTCCTTAAAGAAACGTTGTATTCTGGAAAGCTGTTCAAAGCAACAGAATTCATGTAGGCTCTTTAGTCTTTCTACATTAATTATAATTTTAAAGCAGATTGTTTCTGGTTTTTAATCTCGCCTTCTGTTCTATATATCAATTTGAAATATGCCTTCAGGGCAACTTTAGGCCATAATGGGTAAACACTCAGCATATTTAGTATCTCAGCCTCCTTGGATATTGGGCCAAAATTATGTGCAGCCCTTCAAAACTCATCTCCAAACATTTGGATCTGCAAAGTTAGCTGGACACATCCAGAAAATTTACTGCAAAAATCTTTAGTAATGACATAAATAGCACAGAGCAGACCCTTTCATCACCACTTCTTTCTTGTTTCTGTAATATGAAAGCCAAAAAAATGCAAGAACTTAAATTAATTTAATCAGCTGTTGGTCTTATTTGAGCTGAATCAATATTGAAATTTGTGTATCTGGGTTTGAAAGCACCTGCCCTATGACTTTTAAGCAGAAGTTTTTTCAAAGTCATGCAGTGCTTATGGTAACCCCATCTTTTCTTCTTGCTGGCTTTCAGTTCCCCTAGAAAAGATTCAGGTTTACCTATGCCTTTGCTTATCCTCATTTGCTACAGGCACTGATGGAGATAGATATTTGTAAGAGCTGAATTTTCTAGTCCCTGTGCTTGATAAAATGACCCTTGTAAAAGCTCATGACATTTAAGAATCCTGTATAATACCTCTGCCATTTTGTCAGTGTACAGGGGTATTGTAAAATCAGGCAACCCCAGCTCTAGGAATGATTGGCATCTGACTCCATGGCTTTGGAATGCTCTCTCTTTATTAAAACTATATTATATTACATTACAACCATATTAAAGAGATAAATACTGTACTACATCACGCTTACTTCTAACTAAGTACTGAAAACTTGTGACTGTCTGCCAACAGCCCTGACACCCACACATGGATCCAATTGGTCAATTTATCTAAACACCATCATCCCTTCAGGTAAATAATCTTCCAATGCATTCTAGATGTTCAAAAACACAGGAGCAGCAAATGAGATAAGAATTGTTTTGATCATTCTTTTCCCTGCTGCTCTCACAATTTCTGTTCAGAGGGCATGTGAATACCACACAGGGGAGATGTTGAGAACTTCACATCTAAATTCACTGATGTTTTAGCTGGGGAAAAATTATAAAGGAAAAGAAACGTCACCAGTGAAATGAATAGTCTTATGAGAAAAATCCATTACAGGCTTAGCAGAATGTTCTGTTAAAATTTTAAGCGCACCTTTCAAAGCCATGTTCCAGTTTGAAACACTGTGAGGGATGACAAGTTGAAATGCTTCAGTCACAAAGGACTCAACTTTTTCTACCTGCCCCTAGTTTCTAACTGAAACTAGGTTTTAAACATCAAAACAGAGACACTTTTCTCATGACAGTTTCCCACAAAAATATTTGACTTCTTTACATATATCTAACTATTCACCACCATGCAGGTGTGCTAAGCACCTGCTCTTTGCACATACTGCACTTTGTGCACTTTGCACATATTATTTATCACAATGAGTTTTGGCCAATAATGTGCACAAGAATATCCATCCATCCATATGTACACCTGGACATAATGCAAAGCTACATTCCACAGCAAGGTAGGAATTTTGCCCTTCATCAGGCACAGAAATGTATGCATTCTCTAAAATTTACATTAAAACCTCTCTAGAACAGAATAGACATATAAAATTATAGAACTGTTTCAACTGGTTGTAGTCTACAAAGTTTTTAATCACAGACTTCTTCAGTAAAAACTTACAAGCATATATCTCCAGTATATATACCAAAGTTTGTTTATTTATTAATAATCCATTATTTATTAATTGTGGATTTTTTCTGCTGAAGTTCTCAAATTCTCTTCCTGGGAACAAATGGTTTGTCTTGCTCTTTTTTAGAGACCACTGGAATAGAGAGCCTATTTCTTTTCTATAACTTTTCTGAAACAGAGAAAGGAATCAGATGGGTGTTAGAGGCAGAACCAACTCATTTAAGGAAGTGATGCTTAATTTTTAAAAGTAGCTATATTGCAGCCAGTGAAAGCTGGGTTCCCTTCTCTATGCCATCATGCTACAGGAATACTTAACTGTTAAAACTCATAGTTTTTGTTCAAATAACTGGTTCCAGTTAAGTAGGAGCAAAACCAATTTCATGCAGGCTTTTTGGGACAAGTCTATTACGCAGTGAAATGGTATAGAAAATAATTTGGTTTGCTCTAAGCTTTTGATGTACAAGAGAATATGTTTATTGTGACAGTCATATTTCTAACTTTTCTAAGTAACCCACAGAGGCCTTGCAGTTTTGCTCCCCATGGTGCACATGGCAACAGTCTGACAATTAGAGGTGGAATGAGCACAAGAAAAAGTAATATTTTTAAATGGAAAATTTTGAAGCTCTTCCATTTCAATTTACTACACTTTGCTCAAAACATAAATACCCAAGTACTTGAGAGATCTTAACTGTCTAATAAATGAAAAGCAATATAAAATTAAATATTAAGTATCTTTATGTGGAAATGTAATAAAATGCAGTTCTTGTGGATGAGAGATTTAGATTAAACATTTCCAAAGAGCTGCAAAAGGGTTTTGGTGGTGGTGGTGGTGATTGTTTGGTTTTGGCTTTTTTTTGAGAAAAATAAGGTGGGCAAGTCACCTTTTTCATTAAAGATGAAAGACTTAGGACTTAATTGAAATATCATTAAAAAGATGCAAACTAACAAAAAAGCACAAAAGAAAATAAAACAACAAACGAACAAAAAAACCCCAACTCTGCCATCTCCAGGTTAAGGTACATTTTCATATTTGCCAGAAAAACAGCAAAGTGCACTGGGGAAAGCAGAGAACACATTAAAATGTATGGACTATCTTCTTTCTTGGTCCATTAAACATAATTCAGACACCTGGCATGCCACAGGAGTTCATCACAGACTGGAAGTGAAAGAAAGGTAAAAAATCCTGATTACAGTCTGTGTTGACTTGGAGCTACCTGTATTCTTCAACTCATCTCCATCCAGTCATGTCTAACAGCAATTCAGAGTTACAGCTTGGTCCATAAAACTTCAGAATACAGAGATCTTCCTGACGTTCCAAGAAAAAAAAATAAATGAGCATCTACCTCATCTTAGGTGTCTGGCACATCAGGAGTACTTCCTCCACATAAAAGCTCATGTGCTTAGGGCCTCTTGGAATTTTCCTTGGAAGGAAGGAGAAAGAGGTGTTCTCACTCAGCTGTAGGAAAATCCCCTGTTGACACTTTTTATCCTTATGGACCCTTTGTTGGTTCATAATATTGTAAGAATTGTGTGGGTTCTTGCTTTTGGGACTTTAATGACTTCTGTTACTGTACACAGAGTTCATGAGACTATCAGTTACTATCAAAAAATTTAGAAGATTAATTTGCTTTGATATATAAATTTTCCTTTAATTTGCTTTTGGGAATATACGTATCTAACCTGTGAGCAAATTAGAAAAAATGCTTGCTGTTTCACCTGTAGAAAAACATTTTCCTTCAATTCTTGTTGACTTGGCCAGTCAATGAGAGCCTGGGAAATTATAATCCAGTTTGTGCTTCCTCCTTGCATTATAGATCCTTTTGAATTGGCAGAAAAGCTCAGAAGATTTTTTTTTTAATCTCTTCTATACGGAGGATTTGTTATGAATAAAAATGAACCTCTGCTTTGCTGATAAGTACAAAAACATGACCTATAACAATCTTTATATCTCTCCTTTCACTCTATTGACAAACTTTGGGGCATCCCATCTGCTGTGAAACAGGAATTTGCATGAATCAGAAGGTGGAGGGTAATGCTTTCCTTTTTGCTATTCCTACAAATTAAACATCTACAAATAAGCTCCAAACCCTACTATAATCCAGAGAGGTGATCAATGATCAAAAAGATATTAAAATTAAGGCATCCTTGGCCTTATGTAGTCCTGGGCAGTAGTAGCATCAATTCTGTTAATTTATTTATTTATATTGGGGGGGGGGGTGGAGGCTGGGGGGGAAGGGGGTTTCTGTAGGATGCAATTTTGTTTGCTGAATTTAAAATAGGGATTTAAATTCAAAATACAAAACTACCAAATCTAGGAATACAGTTTTCATTCCAATTATGCTTTAGTTTTCTTTTCCATAAGCCTTTATATAACTGAGCATAATCTACAAACCCTTTTTGAAAATTGCTACAGACTTTAATGAGAGCAAAAATAATACTTTTCTGTAGAAGTGTAAGACTTCCATAATAAAAACAAAGAAAAGCCAACCCATTTAAAGTCTATAAAATTTAGTAGCAAATTAAACCTTTCTGTATTTAATGGATCTTTTTATCTCTTTAATAACATTCTTCACCTATACTTACAAAATTAATATCATTCTTCTTTACTTTATTGAAGCATTATTTTATTATAATTAAAACATCTTAAATTAGACACAAAACTATGAGGTAGTGTTTTTCCTTAGAGAAAAACAGGTAGTCCATGTGAAAAGTATTGCAGTCAGATACTGAACTATAACATTTTTGAATTAAGAGGAAAAAAATCTACAATAGGAGTTTATTACTTTTATTACACTCTGTGGCTTCATAATTTTATACACAATTTGAGTTCCATATTCTCATTTATAATAAAGTTCCTACAGGTATTTCATAGTGTTACAGCAAAGGTTTTTGGTGTACTGCAAAAGTTATGAAAGTATGCTTAATGCAAATCAGATAACTATTTCAGGATGTCTTTCAACGGGACCCTATGGATTTCACTCTTCTAAAGTTACCTGCAATATTTTTATGTGAAGGAGAGGATGCACTATATTTGCTGCTACCATCTCACAAAACAGAGGTGACTATGGTGCAGGTACAGAAAACACATTAAAGAATTTGCCCCCCATTTTGATGGTTAACTGTGGTAGTGTGCCTTTTTCTGTTGTCGGTTTAAAGATTGTCCCCCATGTAGACGTTGGTCTACCCCAGAGTTGTACCCTCCCATTTCCCTGTCCATCTCTCTAAAGACCAACCCTTTATTCTGGATCCTTCCCTGTCATTAAATGAAACCCTGCCCTCTTCTAGAACCTTCTGTTTCTGTCTTGTGTCTCTCAGAACCCCATGGGTACATTTAAACTACTCTCCTCCCCTGTTGCCCCCCATTGGTTGTCACAATGTATTCCCTGCCTTACGCTCTTCCCCAAGTGTTCTGCAATTGGCTGTTTGTATCTTCCCCTTGTTCCCTCCCCTGTACTTAAAACTGTTGAAATGCTGCATTTGTTGTCACCTTTCCCTGGACCCTCTCAGGAGATAAAACCTCTTGGGAACCCGCACAAGTGATCTCTCTTTCCTTTACTCTGGATTTCTTGACTTGGGATACCAACAGCAGCCACACAGAGCAGCCTTGTGCTTTGGGGAATTAAGCAGCCCTGCTCGTACTGCTACCCAGACCGGCCTGAGCAGCAGATAGCAAGTGGCCACTCTTGGCACAGGCCAGGAGATTGGACTAGCTGCAGACATCTCCAAGCAGCCATCATGTCAGCTGGTGCCCAACATGGGACCCCTCTCCCACTCGAGGGACCTCACTAGAAAGGCTGTCCCCCAGACCAGAGTGCTCAGAGTTGTAAACCCTCTTGGAAAATCAATGCCCCTGTGTGAGCACGCTGCGTTTTAGTCAGTGGTGCTCCCAGGGAGGCAGGAGAAAATCCTTCTCCAGGTGGCCAGGAAGACCTTGTCCAGAACCAGGGACCTTCTCTGCGATCTTCTGTTCCAGGGGTCATCAGTGTGGTGAGTACCCTGGTGGCAGGGTTGGAGCTGGTCGGAGACTCAAGTGTTGGGTAGGTGCACTCCCGAGGCAGGGGAGGCACAGTGCACAGTGTCATCACCCCCAGAAATTCCCTGGGCCCTTTTGCTTTTTCCAAAGGCTCCTTGAGATTTTTAATGGTGATCAGTGAGGAGCGCCCTGCCCAGAAGGTAAATTGGCTAACAAATACTGGTGGTCTGGGTAGAATAGTGGCCGCTGAACAAACAGAAATTAAGTGCACTCACCCAAATAATGGAGCAACAATTGGATAAAGGAAACAACGTTGAAACAAATAGGCCTTGGAAATCCCCAGTGTTTATCATCCAAAAGCTGGGGAAGGACAAGTGGCACCTCCTCCATGATTTGCAGAAAATAAATTATGTCATCAAGCACATGGGTCTCTTCAGGGATGCCATCCCCACCAATGCTCTCCAAAAATTGGAATCTGACCGTAACTTACATAAGAGATTTCTTTTTCCAAATTTCTCTTCACCCAGCTGATGCTCCACGTTTTGCTTTCTCTGTATCCTCTATCAACAGAGAGGCTCCCATGAAGAGCTACCACTGGCAAGTCCTTCCCCAGGAAATAAAAAACAGTCCTACCATTTGCCAATGGTTATGTTGCTAAAATTCCATCCCCAGTGCACACCATAATTTTCATTATTATTTCATCTTTCCCTTACAGTACGTAGTCTCTTATCATTCCAATGGTGCCTTTTCTATTGCCTATAGTGGGACAAGTAAATGCTTTAGTTGGGTGTGGAGAGTAGCTTTGTTATTCCAGATCATGTCGATTGGGCTAGGGTTTGGCATCAAGACGATCTGGTATTAGCAGACATCTTTCAGGTGTTAGCTGAATGCTTTTGTTTAAGCTCCGTCTTGGTAGCCTAAGTGCACCTTCCGGTACACTTTCCTTGTTACGACTTACCTCATCTTTAGCTGCATAGCTTATTAATTAATTCCAGAGTGGAGGAATATGTCATTTTACATTATATGGATGATGTACTTGTGTGTGCCCCTGATGACAATGTGCTTAATTCTGTTTTAGAGGACACTATTACTGTCTTGACAGCGGTCACATTTGAGTTACAATGAGAGAAAGTGCAGAGGCTGCCGCCTTGGAGGTACTTAGGCCTTGAGATGGCCAACAAAACCATCACACCACAAAAGCTGGTGATCAATAATAAGCGTGACACCTTGAGGGATCTCCATCAACTGTGTGGATCATTGAACTGGGGCCCTGGCTGGGGCTTACCACAGGGGATCTGTCCCCTCTCTTCAATTTGTTAAAGAGGGGAGAAGAGCTGGATTATCTGAGGGCCCAGACTCAGGAGGCTGAGCTGGCTCTCAACAAGGTTCAGTTGGCATTGGCAGACTGGCAAGCCACCATTGCTGGCTTGACCTTTCAGTTTCATCATCTTAGTAAGTTGGTGCACCTCCACAGGCTCATCTTCCAATGGGACAGGGACCAAAATGAGCCCCTCTTGATCATAGAGAGGGTATTCCTTGGTCACCAGCTGTACAAAAGTATTGCTCAGCCACAGGAGCTGATGCCCAGCTCATCTATAAGGCTAGAGTTCAGATGCAATTGTTGGTGGGGTGTGATTTTGCATGCATTCATATTGTCATCGTGAGATTAACTAATGAGACTTTGGAGCAAGTGCTCCCTGATAAAGAGAACCTGCAGTTCACTCTGGATAGCTATCCAGGAAAAAATTTGATTCACCATCCTGGCTGTAAATTGTTTAACACAGAATTCAATTTGATCCAAAAAGACAAAGTTGTAGGCCCCTTAAAGCCTTGACAGTTTTCATCGACACATCTGGAGAGTCCCACAAGTCTGTGATGACTTGGAAAGATCCTCAGACTCAACACTGGGAAGCTGATGTTAAGATCATTGAGTGCTCCTCTCAAGTGGCTGAGTTGGACACAGTTATCAGGGCTTTCAAAAAGTTCCCTGGGCCAATTAACATCATTATTGATTTGGCCTATGTAGCTATCCATCTAGTTTCCCACCAAGAGCAATAGTTTTATGTGATGCATGTGAGGTCACACACTGAACTTCTCGGTTTCATTGGTGAAGGTAACAGTAGAGCAGATGCCCTAGCCACTCCATTGCAAGTGGCTGGCCAACCTATCTTCCAGCAGGCCAAAATAAGCCATCAGAATTCCACAAGAATGTTCCTGGTCAGATCAACCAATTCCACCTGAGGCATGATCAGGCCACGGCAATTGTTGCCACATGCCTGGATTGCCAGGAGTCCTCCCTACCATCCTTGGGTTCAGGAGTGAACCCGAGAGGACTCCACAGCTGTGAGGTGCGGCAAATGGATGTCACACACATCCAAGGTTTTGGAAGTTTCAAATATGTTCATGCATCGGTGGATACCTTCTTGGGAGCAGTCCATGCCTCAGTCCATGC
Source organism: Zonotrichia albicollis (assembly GCF_047830755.1). Taxonomy (NCBI): domain Eukaryota; kingdom Metazoa; phylum Chordata; class Aves; order Passeriformes; family Passerellidae; genus Zonotrichia; species Zonotrichia albicollis. Next base: position 10,709,303 of record NC_133860.1, read on the forward strand.
AGGGGAGAAGGCCTCTGACACCCAAAAACCTCTGCTGCAGGCCTTCGCCACACTAAGGATTCCCAGGGTAAGTAGAACTGACAATGGCCCAGCCTATACCTCCAAGGCATTTGGCAATTTCCTGCAAGAATGGGGTTTGAATATCGAAAGGGTATTCCACCCTCCCCCACCAGCCAGGCAGTAATGGAAAGGATGCACCAAACCCTCAAGAAAGTCCTCAATCACCAAAGGGACGATGTCTGGGTCAGCCCTCACAATTAAGATTTTGTAGAGCATTGTTTATGGTTAACCACCCAAAAATAAGGTGTGAGAAAAATCTCCAGAGTTCAGATGCCTGTGTGTAAGATAGATGGTTAATTTCCCATAATAGTATTTATTTTACTTATTAACAGTACAAGATTATTATCTTCACACACCCTAATGAATTCTCTTGACCACCTCCCGGGTTGGATGTTAAACACAATTGGTGGAAAGAGGGATGTCCGACCTCTAGTTGCCGATTTATAAGTGCAAGTCACCCTTAGGTCCTTATGCAGTGCCTGTCAGCATCAGGCATGTCTCTTGGGTATTTGCATGTATCTATTAAAAAACATGACAAAGGAAATTAGCAAAATTGGCATTGCTGAAGAAAACAAAAATCCTTTGTTTTGGTGGAAGGATGCATTGTTTTATTTTCCTAAGTATTTAAAGACTGCAACAATGTAAATCCGCACACCCTCCAGCAGCCAGGGAGATACACCTGTACATTGCCCAGGAATATAATTCAGATTCAGAGAGAGAGATGGCCATTCAGGGAGAGTGTTAGCAATGTTAACAAGGACAATAGGTTGCACTGCTGTTTTCCTCAAGGACAGATTACCATAGATTATCTCATGTCTGTCAGTGCAATTTTTTCTTCTCATAAGAAAGCCCAGAAAAAAAGGTATCAACACAGAAAAACAGAGATAGAAAATGTTTGAAAAAAGCAGCTATTTTTTTTTAAACAACCAAAAAAACCCAATCCCCCAAACAAGCAAAAGATAAACACACAAAGAGTGAACACATAATTGTCTCCATCTCGCCAAAAACCAACCAAACTAACAGAAAAAACCAACCAACCAAAAAAAAAAAACCCACAAACAAAAAACTCCACACAAGAAAAAAACAAACAAACAAACAGAAACAAAAAAATTACTCCCATCTTAAGAAAAACACCAGAGGAAATCTTAGGGAAGAAAATTATCCCTGGACTACACCAAATATTGAAAGGGAGAGAAGAAATAACACCTGTCTATCTGTGACCATTAAGACTATGAGATGCTGAGGTTTGCTCCTGCCTATTAAGGAATTCCAAACCTTTGTGCTATTGTTTGTCTTGGAAATCATCTTTAGCCACATGTAATGAAAACTGAATTTCCTCACTTGTCTTGGTTTCAGACCTGCAGTTTCATAAAGCAACTGAATCCCTAACAAAACCCAGGGAATACTGCAGTCTTTTCCAACCTGAGCCATGTAATTTTTCTCTCGGCTACACTGCTGATCAGCTGAAAAAGCCATGATAGGGCACTCTGTCTAAAAGTGGCTATTTACTCTCAGTAATTAACCCCTAATTCAGAGGCTGGACAGATAAAGATAATCAAAGTATAAAACACCTGGTGTAATTGGAGCTTAAAAATGTCTTCTACCACCTGTATATATTTTGCAGTATATGCATTTTCTTTCATCTCCATGCCACAAATCCTTGCTCAAAGGGGTAATTTGTCTGCATGAAAAGCTGTGGTTAAATCTCTTTTTTCTTTTTTTTTTCCCTACCTCTCTCAGCTTGTATCTGTACACAGCATCTTCACAGAACAACTGTTTACACTTACTTTCTGTAAGAGATACGACTTATAATTTTAAATGCTGAAATAGTAGGATTTTCACCTCTAATTGCATTTTGTATCTTTCCATGAAAAGAAAATGTAGGTAAGGAAAACACCTGAAAGTCTTTAGGTGATTTTAAAAAAATAGAAAGTCTCAATGCAAATCAGTGGGACACAGGGAAAATTACGCATGCCAAATATTTAAAAGGTTCCCACTCAGAGAAACTAAGCCATAGTTTTTATTGTGGAAAATGCTCAGATGAACCTGCAGAGCAATGATTCTAATTTTTGCATCAGGTTCCATGGCTCTAATTCACTGTTTGCTGACAAACACCTTTTGATGACAACCATAGGATCAAGTGTAGCTGGCAAGAAATGTGCTGCTTCCATTAGTGAAAAATACTGGCTTTATTCAGAGATTAAGAGATTCTTTCAGCAAGGGGCTGGACACAGTCAGAGGGTGTTGTGCTATTGGCACTCAGTAAACAAAAATCAGGTTGACAGCTGTGACATATGAGAAGAAAAGAGGTGAGTCCAAGCAAACAGGTGTAAAATGGTGGGGTTCCAGACTCTCCAGGAAAGGGAAATCAGCAAAGTGGGAATATCTTTGGAGGTCCATGGCCCAGTTGTCTGACACTGGACTGATGACGCATGTCCTCATCCATGGACTCTTTGTAGAATAAAACAGAAGATTTTATATATTTCATAATTTTATAGGGAAGGGAATTTGTACCACAAGCCTGGAAGAGACTTCCTGGATCACAGATCATAGGAAAGCAGGCAAATTTTGTTTATTCCAAAATAACCAACAGAATACTAATGCTTTCTGGTCCACCATGAATCTAAAATTAAATCAAAATCACACAATTATCTCTATAATCCAAATCAAGAATAAAGAATGAACTCACTCTTATTTTTCACTAATTTATTTAATGTTAGTGCAATTTGGCTTCTTCAACATCCCATTTTCAAGTATACGGAAGTGGAGCTCTTTGGAAAACTTGGCAGTGGTCTACATCTCTTTACCAGTACTTCTAGCTGATTTATCAATTTGAAAATGTATTGTAATCTGCATAAAAATGGAGTCTGCTAACTGATTTGGAATAATCAGGTCTGACTGTAATTCCTTTTGGTATCCTCATTTGAACAGCACATAAATCATGATGACCTCTTTTGATAATAATGTTACCGTAATATCTAATTTCATATTAATTCCATTGTAATTTACTGGGCATTCATTCTAACAGTAATTCCTATGGAATTGCATCTGACATCCCCATGAATACCAAAATAACTCAATATGATAAATGTTATTACACTGAATACCAAAGGAGGAGATAATGATTTGCCATTTATAATAAAATGTTGCCTGCAAAATATTAGTGGACATTACTGCCTAGCATTAAGGATGTTCCTGTGTAAATCTGTTCACATCCAACCACATCCAGAATGTCTCCCTGTGTGCCAACATGAGCTTGAGGAGAGTTGCTCAGACACCTTCTTTCCAGACTCAAGATACCTGTGATTTATTATCCTCCACCGAACCCATTCTATTAGGGATCCCACAGTGAATCCCACACGCCAAATCTCAGCAGCCTGTCAATAGGAAAAGCTTGGAAGAGCTCAGAGATTGTTTCCAGCAGCGGTTGTGCCAAGATGTTTCCTGATATCCTCATTTCTCATTAGTGTTAAATTAGTCTCTCCATGCAATAGTGAGAGGCACTTGGCTCTTTGGCAGCTCTGCCTGTCAGGTGAGGCAGAGATATGAGCTCTGGTTCAATATGCACATATACATAAAAACATTTATATATTTTAATGTATTCATATATATTAAAATACGCTAATATGTAAAAGTATATCTGTGCCCAGTGCCTATACATCTCAGTTGACATATATATAGCTTACAGAGGCTGAGTGGGTGGGAAAGGTGGTTGCCAGCATGAACTTGCAGAACAAATGAGGCATAATTTGTTCTCAGCTTTCAGACACACCATCATTCTTGAGGAAATAAGCCTGGCTGAACCAGAGTACAGGTATCCCTCACTTGTCTGGATAATAGCCCTAGGTCATTGGGGGGCGACTTCCAGGGTTCATGACACCATAAGACTGAGATTACAGAGAAACTGGTGCCTCAGGCTTTGCAAAGCTTCATGCCTTCTGTGCCTACAATACCTTCTTGTGAGACTCACTGCAGCCTGGGAAGGCAAACAGCAGAAAACTTGGTATGTGTTCTGTAGCCAGCATTTACACAACTAACAACTGGCAGATGTATGATATGGGAGGTATATGAAGAACACAACGTTGTGTGCATTTCTGTTGAAGAAGTACCAATTAAGCCTAAGGTTCAGATGAATTAATTTTTGCCATTATTTACTGTGGCCCCATCAGGAATGCTGCAGGAAGTCCAAATACTTGGGAGGTGTTTCTGCAGCACAGTGTTCAGTCTGGGCACTCCAGCAGCAGCAGGATTTGTAGGTCTAAATCTCCTAAATTTGTAGGTCTAAATCTCCTACAGATCCTACAATCAGCAGTGTGGGCTCAGTATCACCTCCATCAATCAAGACAGCAATGGCTAAAGACATGGAGACAGGAAACAATAATGCTTTTTTTTTTTTTCTGTTAAGCACCAGAATCTGTTTCCAGGTATTCTGGATATTTAGTTGACTAAGAGATTCATATTTGCATGGCTGTATCTGAACTGCAACGTGATCTCTCCTTTTCCTGCAATTTCTATGCAGCTGAGTGGAAATAAAAACAATAGACAATCCCTTCCCATTTAATTCTTGCAAAAGTCCACTTTCATGCACATTTTGTATGCATTTATTAGTCTCATTGAGAGTGAGCATACGAAGAAAACAGAAGAAAAAAGAAAATACCACAAAAAGAACCCTGAGTTTTCCCCCCTCCTTCAGACAGCTATAGCCTTCATTTGTCTCTCCAACTGGGAATTCCCTTCTCCAACCAGCAGTCACCATGTGATGCACCTTAAGGAACAGCCTATTCATGAAGACACCAATGTCATTCTGAGGTATTTAACTCAGTTTTAAAAAATGGCAAAGGGAGCAGGTCCCTGGAGTAACCCCAAGAAGGAGCCTGCAGAGATAGAAGCAATTCGATCAATGCAGCATTGAAGGTGTTCAAGCCTTAAACAGCCTTTGTTTGAAAGCCAACAGTGTGGAAAGGGAAAAGATGTGGGCCAGGGATGCTGCCAGAGCCACGGCTTGCCAAGCTCATAAACTGTGTCAGCACATATAAATAAGAACAATGTGTACAAACTTGTGCTAGGCTTTTGTGCCCAGCTGACACAGCATACAGTCTTCATCTCAGACTGCTGAAGTATTTCAGGTGTTTTTCCAAAAGCAAAGCAGTCAGATTCTTCCACTCACTTCAGACCTTCTTTCAGTTTAACTGATATTAAACAGGCCATTAAAATGGAGGTATCTCAGATTTTGGTTAATAATTGCTATAATGAAACATAATATTCCACTGCCAAGCAAGTACCAGCACCAAACACAGACAGATTGGCATATACTTGTTTGTTTCACAATATTCTAAGGACATAACCCTAAAGGAAATTCTAAAGCTCCTTATCAGATGGTGATTCAGCACATTAAATGCTGCTTAGAATCATGTCACCAAAAGCCTTCCAATCAGTAAAGATAACTTACAAATTTCTTTTAAAGTACATAGCTGCATATTTCACCTCAAAATCACAACTTTTTTTTTTATTTTATCTGCAGAAATGCTGTATTCTTTCTGTTTTCTGCAATTCAGCTGGGTTTTTTTCTGTTGGCTGCAAACTGAATTTTTTTAAAATAATTTTAAAATTAATTTTGTAATTAATTGAACTTAAAATATTTTAATATTTCTTTTAATGAAGATATTAATGTACACAGAGAAAATGATCAGACCCAGAGGAACTTACCATGATTTTGATCAATGCAAACAGAACCACCCTGTGTTCAGCAATGAAGTGTGGCTCATAATAACGCTGATGAGTGTACAGAAATGGGTTCAAACAGCCAGAGAAGGGCTGAAAGTTGCAAAATCCAGTCTGTGAGCACATTCTGGCACTAAATTGGCATGCCTTTTTATTCTGTGTAGCCCACGGCTGGGTTTTGTGCTTGTGTGCACCATTTGACTTGCACATGAACCTAAGAAGTGAATCTGAACTGTTAATAATGCTTCCACTATGTTCAAGACTTTTTTTTTTAGCTCTTTCTCACAGTGGTGGTCGGCACTTCTTGCGTAGAATTAAGCACTGTTGGCTGTAAATTAGCAAGCTAGCACACAATTCAGCTGTAAAGCATGCAGGAGAATGAACATAGATCAGTCAAGTCAGCTATTTACAGAGTTTTTGCCTTAGAGATATATTTTACTGTCTGTGCTGTGGAGATACAGAGTACAAATGATTTTTATTCTTGACAGTCTAAAAGTACGGTAGACTGCAATTATGGCAACATTTCAGAGAAGTCCAAACTCTGGTCTCTGTCCTATACATACAGGCTGAATAAACCTTTCCTAACTCACTGAAATTCTTTCTTTTGTTCAGAGTATAAAGTAAAAGTGAATGCCCTCTTGATAAAACCTGGCAAGTGCAATTAATAAAGGAGTACAGGAAATTATGAACACTACTGCAGCACTGGAAAACTGAGTCATATATTCAGATGACGACCACATAATTTAATTTTTTTTTCCAAATAATTCAGTAGCTGCCCACAATAGGTTTTTGCCCTTCCTGACAGTTGTAGACACACACTAAGAAACAAAGCAGACAACAGACAGAATACTTTTTCACTGTGTGCATATAGGTATGTCTTGAATTAAAAAGTATCTTACAATACTGAATGTAAAACATCCTGATGCTGTACCAGTGTGTCTATTCAAGACCTTGGCAAATGTCCTGTGATTCCCAATAGGCAATGGCCTGATAGGTGCACTGTTACTTCCATTTCCCTAATCTAAAAATCATAGAATTATATGCAATGTGATTTGGGTGGTATTGTTATTATTATTATCATTATTTCTCCCACTACTACAACTGTTGTTGCATCCAAAGCAATGTGACCACATGGCTGAGGAAGGTGCTGTGATATCAGCTGTCCTAAAAGGTTTGAACCATCTGCTAACATTGATAAAGATGACAGTAAAATTCCTGAAAACCCAGATATGTAACATGAGCTCTGTGAAGATCATGACACTTAGGGGCCCAACGCCCACAAATGCAGACCCACTGCTCTGGAATAGCCTCCAGAGCCTCCCTTTACAAAGTAGGAAGCTCCCACAAACCCTTGTCAAATACAAAATCATGTGATTTGACTCGGGGATGCTTTGCCCCTTGAGATCCCGTGCAGTGAGATGGGATCACCTCCCTTGGAGCTGTGCCCTGTGCTTGTAGGATGCTCTCCTTGGAGCTTTGACCTCCAGTTTGAAACAAGTCACAGGGGGGCCACTGTTCAAGACAAGGAGACTTCTCTGCCACCTCTTTGTGTAACATGTCTGTGCAGCACCAGGAGCTTGATCCAAGTGGTATCTGGGAATCAGGGAGCCCACCTGCACGGTGGACACCTGGATGTATTTCAAGAGGAGAAAGAGCAAAGTCCAGTGGCTACAGGGCTAAGAACTGAAGGAACAGGGCACCATGTTGGCAAGGGACTGGAAGAAGGGTGAAATATTGGAAAGGAGTTCCAGATACCACACAAGCCACTGAATACCAACTGTTGCATGGAAATGATGTGAGCTGTGCAAAGGGCGTGACACTCAGAGTTCTATCGAAGAAAAGAAGCAGCACTATAGAAGAGAAGACAGGAATGAGCTCAGTGCTGTTGCATCTGCATCTGGACAAAAGGTGCAGCAGCAAATGACGCTGCTGATACGGCAGCCTGGCAGCCCACATGCCCAGCTGGGTGGCATCAGATCCCTGGAAAGGGCACAGGCAGCCTTGTCACTGTGCCACTCCACGGGTCCAACTCAAGAGACCCCAGCTCGCTCTGGCACAGCAGAAGGCGGGGGACACCCTCCCATTCCACAGGAGGCCGGGAGGGCAGCTAAGGCTTTCGGCCTTGCACGGGCGGGACATTGATGACAAAGGCAGAAGAAAGGAGCTGACTCCTATCAGGGATTAAGTCCAGGTTTATTGGAGATGGCTTCAAGGAAGTTCGCAACCCAGGGGAATCAGATGACAGACCAGGAGCTGAGTTGTGCAATAATATATAAATGAGGGCGGAAACAGAGGAGGGGTTTGCCCATCCACCAATGGGAGCACTTTGGGGTGCAGGGACTGGGGATACACACATTTCTAGGGGACCAATAGAGGCATTTCAGGGGAGGGACCACAGTGCCTGGACCTATCACTCAACAGCCCTGGTAGGGGGCTCTAGAAAGAAGGAATGGGCAGCTGAGTGATGGACAGAACACTGTGGAGGGAGCAAGGGAATGACTAAGCATTTTTCAGGGTGCAGGGGGTGGAGCCAAGGAGATTAAGAGGGGGAAGGAGGGAGGAGGCAATAGGTGCAGAACCACTACTGCAGGGGAGAATTGGAACAGACCAAAGAAACAAACCATTGCAACTGAGCATACAAAAACACAATATAGCATCTCCCCCTATTTTTGTTTAAACAAAAACAAAAGGAAGAGGGGAAAGTAAAACCTCTAAAATGAAGAAAATTCTTTCTGGTTATTGAACTCAATGTCTGTGTAAATGTCACCAAACCATGGCTGCTGGGGTGAAAGCCCACCAACTTTCCTCAGTTGTCTTCGAAATAGTTGCTTGGTTCACGCTATGTGGTGAGAAAGCATTGTTCAGCAGCCATGTTATCATGAGCCAAATCACACTGGAGGTTACATGAACTGACACAATAACAAAGAGAACTAAAAGTCCAGTTCTCAAAACAGACTTGGCCCAGCCTGGAAAACCCCACCCAGAGAAAATGTCCCCCAGCCAGTCTGAAGTTTCCCTTTTTATGTCCTTAACCATAAATTGAATCTTACTGATTACTTTCCACACGTCCTTAGCTTTTCAGCTTTGGTGGTTAAATTCAGACAAGGCAGATCTTCGAACTCATCGCAGCAGTGGTTGTGGAGAAGGAGTAGAAAGTTAATGGCAGCCCTGTTTTGCAGACTCCCCTGCCTTATTATCCTCTCGTCTGATAGGAGGTCTGAGAGTGTGGCTAAGATTTGCCTGTTTAGTTACCCAGCATTCTAGGTGCGCCAATTCACCTAGAGCTTTGGCCTCAGACAGTCATGGCAAAAAAAAAGGTGATTGCAACTACATTTGAGCTTGGACCAATGGATTATCTCTGAGTCACAATTTGGGCTTAATTCTCTCAAATCTTTCTTTTGGCAGGTCAATTCTTTGGTGTTATTTTTGGCTAGCCAATCAGAAATTTGGGTTCTGCTAGCGGTAAACAGGTTCAGTTGGCCAAGGACGCACGGGCCTCCAATCAGGCGAAAGGAGATGCCTGCCCACACTCTGTCACCACAAATGAAGAAAATTCCTCTAAGGAGGGCTCGTGCTTTTTGATAGGGGTGACCTTGTGTGACCTTGTGTGGCCTATCACACCAATTCTTTACTTGATATATCTCTGTATATAACTGAGCTTGGTAATCAGTTTCAAACAAGAATGGAACACAATAGAAAGCGTAGGATGAACCAAGTAAATCAAATTCCTGGGGTTCTTTTTCCAAAACAGCTAATTTTCTTGCTACATCTCTCCATGGGGTTAACGGGTTGAATACAGGGAGCAAGGGGGTAACTAAAATGGAAGGAAAGCCATTGTCTCTAAGAGAGATCCCCACAAGGCAGGTTGCCGTAGGGTTTGCTGCAGATGTGGTGGAATGGCAGATGTGGTCTTGGCCGAGGACTTGTGCGAGGGTCTTCCAAATGCTGGCCTTTGGCTGGGGAACAATCCACGGGTCAACAAGGTGGAGAAGGCACCACAGGACGACTAGAGGGACGGCTCTCAACAGTCTGATCAGGGCCATTGGGCTTGGGTCACTAGAAACACAACAGGTTAGAAGAGTAACTCAAAAAAATGGGTCCTGCAACAACTCAGAGGGATCGAGTTTTGCGCCTCCTTCTCCTCCAACAAGCCTCTTTCCCTTGCGCCACAACTTTATTGTCATTTTGTACCTTAGGGATATAAGGTTTGACCCATTCGGAGGGAATCCACCTTAGCCCTAAGGGGGTGGACATGCAAGCGTGTCCCCTCCCCCAGGTCATAAGGCCCCTCGGTCTTCTAAGTGGCTGGATCTTTTATTAGAACCGCAGTCCATTTCAGTGGCTACCACCCAAAAAACCTGGGGAGTCTTGGGTAGGTCAGCTGGCCCCCTACTGGGCCATGAGGTCTTTCCCCCTCTGGGCTCTGCATAGTCTAAAATGAATGGATGTATTGACACCAATTGTCCATCCGGTCCATCAGTCTGAATGGCGCTCTTGGATAATTTTGCTAATTGAATGCCATCCTTGCACACAATCAGCCAGTTTTGCAGCTCCCAATGTGATTGCCACTCCCAGGAGGGTACGATCACCACATCTGCTCTCATGTCTAGAAGTCCGTTCAAAAATTTGCTTTCCCCACCTTTCTGCATCCTGCACACTATGCAAGGATTATCCTTTCCCAGCACCTGACCCCATGAGACTGTGGGATGGGTCTTCTGTCTAAGCGCATTGGTTTGTTCCTGGCTCTAAAACAGCTCACGCACTGGTATGGCTTGTGCTATAACTTGATCTTTTGGAAGGTATGTAGGTAGGCGGACACAGTACAGCCCGAGAAAAAATTGTCCTGCGTTCAATGACAAGAGGCCCAGAACAATGTTGATTTCTTGCGGTGTACATTTGATGTCCCCCATGATGACATACTCACAACAGATCCGGTTCCAAGCAACTGATGACACCATGCATACTGATATGAAATGGAAGTCTGAATTCCGTAGGTGAAGTGGCTCCGTTAGCTGTAATCTAAAAGATTCACAATTGAAACAGGTGATTAAAATGGGTCTGGTGTTAGGATAAAACCCTGTTTGTTTTGTCTTATCCAGTAATTTTCTGTTTTGCTCAGGTAGGCTTTCTTTTATTACTGCTTTTCCTTTGGCCCCCCACCCATGGTGTTAAAGAGCCCACCTCATTTATATCATGGCACAGGGTGGGACTGCGCTCTTTTTCTAGTTTTTGACTGAGCCTCCATAGGAGGTCTCTGCCTCCTTTTAAAGTCTAAAAATTGCTGTCTTAAAGGACAGTCAAGCATCCAGTGTCCAGTCTTGCCACATAGGTGGCATGACCTATCGGTGTTGATGGGTTTTCTGGGAGGTTCTGCGGTGCAAGATGAGTGATCACTGGGTGACGGCACTGGGTTGTCAGTGGCATTGGCAATGGAAACCCTCCGAGGTGGCCGAGTCTTTGTGTCCTGCTTCTCCAGGGCAGCAGTGACCTTTCTGGCACAAACTTCCAACATATTTTGCAGTGTCAGAGGAGGATCCAGGGGCAGGCTCAAGATGGCGGCTCTGCACTTAGAATTTGCATTGGCCACTGCCACTTCCTTGAGGACTTCCTGCCGAGTGTCCTCACTCCACACCTGCAGCTCAGTTGCCCTGTGGAGCTTCTCAACATATGTTAAAAAGGATTCTGATGGTAACTGAGTGATTTTAACATAGCTATGAACTGGGGCCTTGGGCCCCAAGGTAAAAAAACCTTTTGTGCTGCCTTTGCGCTTTCCCTCAGTACCTCCCAGGGGATGGCTTGGGTCTGTCCAGCACCCTCTGCCTGTTCTCCTTGCCCACACAGGTGATCGATGGAGATTGTGTTTTCATCGCCATCTGAGGCCACATGAGGATTATCTCATGACTGATGGAAGGATCCCCTGAAATTCTTTTTTCCACGCTGCTTCCCACAGAAGGAATTCTTTGGGTGAAAGGAAGCAGGAAAACAACAGCCTCAAATCTGCTGGAGTGACATCAGAGACTGATAAAAGTTGCCTTCAACAGCCCTCGGAAATACTCGCTTTCCCGAGAAAACTCCTTTTGGGCCTTACAAAGCTCTTTTGTGATGTGGTAGGGAAAAGGGGACCACTGGGCCTGCACCCTTCCTTTCCTCTCTGCGTTGTAAGTGAGAGGGGCGGCTGAAAATGTGTGAATGGGCCCCTGATTGTGGTTCCTAGGCTCATCCCTCCCGGATACTGAAGTGTGGGAACTAGAAGGTAGGGTGTGGGAACAGGAAGTCGGGAGGAAGGAAGGTTGGCTGGGAAACTGGGCACGGCCACTTAAAGGGCAGGTCCCTGACTTAGGGGCATATTCAGTGGATGGGTCTTGGGAGGAGATGGGAGGAGCTGAAGGAGGGGGAGGGACATGGGAAGTGGAGGGTTCGTGGGATGGGTTTAGGGATAGGAAGAGGTTCGTGGGTGAGCAAAAGGGATTGTGGGATGCAGAAGAGCTGGTGGTGGGAAAACCCATGTGGCCTCCACCATCTTGAGCTACTGGGAAGACATTTTGAGGAGAATCAGGGTCAGAGAGATTAAACTTAACTGAGAGTTTTTGGGATGAGATTTTGCAAACTGAGTGAACAGGGGAAAAGGAAAGGTCCCAAGAAGTCAGACCCTGACTCTTCAGGTGTGGGGTTTGGGAGGCTTGAGGGAAACTGGTGGCAACCCTGTGCTGAGCAGTGAGATGCTCCTCTCAAGATCCCAGCTTGAGGGGTAGTGGGAAAGCGGAGAGGGCTAGGACAAGGAGAACTGGGAGAACTAGGGAACAGGCTGTCCAAAACTCTTCTAATTTGCAGACTCCAAAATGTGAATTTAGATAAGGATGAGTCCCCTGATTTGCCCAATTCCATTAACTTCCTTCTGACCCTATCCCAAAATTGTAGATCATAAATTTGCTCAGGGGACACTTCAGGGAAGTGAGAAAACAGCCACTTGACAAGCTGTTGGATTTCCTTTTTAGAATAATGTTCCCCCATCCCCACAAGGATTCCCACAACTTGGTTAAAAGCTCCTTTTTGAGCTGCTGACAGCTGGGCACCCATGGCTGAGATGGAAAGTTGAGCAGTCCAACAAGCCCACCATCCCAGAAAAGAAGAAGAAAGAAAGCAAAAACCCCACTGCTGGTTCCCTGCCAAGAAAAGAGAAAAGCTGTGCAACAAAAGGTTTCTGCCTCAAGGGCAGGGAAAAAGGGAGAGAGGTCTCAAGGACGGATTCCCTTAGTGAAAGGAACTTATAAAATAGCAGAAAAAGAAAGAACGAAAGAGCCCCACCTCACAAAAAGGAGAACAGAAAGAGGATTTCTTGTCTTCTGGCAAGTGAGAAAATGTGCAGGGACAATCACTTCCAACGGGGAACAACTCCTGTGGTGCCCTCAGGAGCTATCGTTCCCTTCCCCCAGGAATACCGTCCTATAAAACAGGGTCTGCTCCCACTGGGGGTAGCTTGATATCCAAGAAACTTTTGAGGGCACTCCACTGAGTAAATCCAGGGAAATGTCCAAAGTCTCACCCATGGTGTCTGGTGCTGACCTCAGGCCCCACACTGGGCACCAAGAGTGTGCATGGTGTTGGACACACTCCGTGTGTCCAACTCAGAGACCCTGGCTTGCTCCGACACAGCAAATGATGGGGGACACCTTCCCGTTCCACAGGAGGCCAGGAGAGCGGCTAAGTCTGGTCCAGTCTGCAGCTGGCCCGACTCTAATTTGATGGGAATGTGGATGCAGTCAAAGTCACAACCTGCCAACTCCCTGATCCTCGATCTCGCTTTTCTGATCAGTTCTGCCACCGGCTCTGATGGCTGTGTCATCCTATTGGACCTGTGGTGGCTGAGGAAAACCAACTCTATGATCAAGAGGGAGTCCCCTGAGCCTTGGTCCTTGCCCTTGGTAGAGTCATCCCACTGAAAAGTCACCCCATGGAGGTGTGGCAACTTTCCCAAGATAATATATCTGAACAGCAGGCCCGGTTGGTATCTGTGGGCCTGCCTGGCTGAAATGAACTGCTGGATTTTTTCCAGTGCTGCCTAAGCCTCTGGGGTAAGTGACCTGGGAGAACTGAGCTCCTCTCCCCTTATCAAGAAATTTAAAAGGGGGGCTAGGTTGTTGGTCGAAATCCTTAGCCAAGGCTTCACCCATTTTAAAGACCCACACAGCTGACGGACATCTGCGAAGATCTTGATGTTCGTATGAATCGCCAATTTTTGCAGCACAATGGTCCACTTATTTATCTCCAAACCCAGATACTTCCAGGGCAGCATCCATTGAATCTTGTCCTGCTGAAACTCGAACCCTGCAGCAACCAACACATTGATTGTCAGGTCAAGCGCATGGGCAAGTATGTCTGTCGGAGCACAAACGAGGATGTCGTCCATATAATGATAGATTATTGCACCCTTGGCGGCTGCACGTACGGGGGACAGCAAGGAAGCGACATACCATTGGCAGATAACAGGGCTGTTCTTCATTCCCTGCAGAAAAGCATGCCAATGGCAGCGCTTGCTTGGGGCTTCACGGTTGATGGCAGGAACCTTGAAGGCAAAACATGGGGCATCATCCGGGTGAAGGGGAATTTGGAAGAAACAGTCCTTGATGTCAATGACTGCCAGATTCCAATCTGGGGGGAGCATCGTCGGGGATGGCATCCCTGGTTGGAGGAGACCCATATCTTCAATAATATTATTAATTTGGCGGAAGTCGTGAAAGAGCTGCCACTTATATTTGTTCGGTTTCTTAATGACAAACATTAAGAGGGGAGTTCCACTCTGACATGGTCTCCACCAGGTTGCCTTTGAGTAGCTGCTCCTTGATGAGCTCACTGAGCGCCTTCAATTTTTGTTTATTGAGCGGCCACTGCACTACCTGTACTGGTTTATCCGATTTCCAATTCAGCTTCCAGGTAGGGTGCTCTTCAGTGACCGCTGCCCAAAAAACCTGGGGAGCTGCTGTCAAGTCAATTCGGGCTCCACACTGGGCAGAAAGGTCCCTCCCCCACAAGGGTTCTGTATAGTCAAACACGAATGGGCATACAGACGCCAATTGCCCATCTGGCCCCTTAATTTGTACAGTGCTCCTAGATTGTCATGCCAATTGTAAACCTCCAACACCACGGACGTGACCAGCCACATCCTGCAATTCCCAATGAGACAGCTATTCCCGAGAGGGAATGATCATCATATCTGCCCCTGTGTCCAAAAGACCCTTAAGGGGTACCTATCTCCTCCCTTCATGAGTTCACAAGTGATCTTTGGTTTCTCCTGCCCAAGGACCTGAGCCCAGACCACTGTGGGATGTTCATCTGATGTTGGCATGGAGGGCAGTCCTGGGTCCCATGGTAGCTCAAGCACTGGAATGGCCTGAGCGATAATCTGACCCTTGGGCAGGAAGAGGGGAGGGCGGACACAGTACAGCCACATCGAGAATTCCCCGGGTCTGATATCAAGAGACCCGGGAAATGTTCACCTCTGACGGTGTGAACTTTGTGTCTCCGACCACTACATACCCACTGATCTGTCCCCAGTCACCTGGGCACTCTGGGCAGACAGTCACAAGATGGAAGTTGGAGTTCCTCAGATGGAGAGGCTCCGTCAGCTGCAGCCTGAAAGGTTCAAATTTAGAAGACATTGTTAAAATGGGCATTGGTCGAAGGCATAACAAACTAGACAACGTCTGGTGAAAAAATGTCGCTTTCGGTTGAGGCGGCAGGCAGTTCTCCCTTTTTCCCTTCCCCGCATGATGTTACTAAACCCGCCTTATTTGTGTCTTTGTGCAGGGGGGTACTACGCTCAGCTCCTAGTTTTCTTGAGGAGGAGGATTCCCCCGAAGTCCTTTCACCTTTTTATATTCCGATAATTCCTTTCGAAACGGACAATCAGGCATCCAGTGTCCCACTTTCCCACACAGATGACAGGGAGAGGTGCCCTTGTGAACCAGCCCAGGGGTGTTTGGCCTAGGCTGGTAGTCTGTTGAGGGAGAAGCAGGGTCAGAGTCCACTGGGATAGCTCTTGGGACGTCAGCTGCAGCAACATGGTGGGGCGGTGGCCTGGCCCAATGGTCGAGGTCTCCAGAGGGTATGGTGACTTTGCGCAAACAGATCTTTATCATGCATTGCAGGGGGATAGGTGGATCCATAGGCAGGCTCAGGATAGCGTCCCTGCACACTGGGTTGGCATTGGTGGTGGCTACTTCTCGCAGGAGCTGCTTCCTGGCCTCTTCCCCCTGGACCTGTGCCTCGATCGCCTTCCGGAGACACTCTACAAAAAGGATGAATGGCTTGTCTGGTTGCTGCAAGATCTTAGAATAGGAGATCTGGTGAACGGTGGCGGGAAGTCTATGAAATGCCCTCTCTGCTGCGTTCCGGCTGTCTCTAAGGGTCACAGGTGGGATAATCCTCGCCTTGATGTGCCCATCTGCTAGGTCTCCCTTCCCACACAGGTATTCATTTGAGATGGTGTCTCCTGGGGTGGGAAGGGACAAATAACATACCAGTGTTCTTTCTGATCCTTCTTTTGCTGTGGACTTGTTTCAAAAAATCTTTTTTGTTGTCCCTCTCAGCACTGGCCAGCTGGAACTCTGCAAGAGTTTTGGGCTCACAAATATTCGCCCCACTGTGGTGAATAGTACCTGTGTAGTCCTCCTGTGTCACCAGTTCTTGCCTCCAGTGGCCCCACATTTTTCTTTGGTGCCTGAATTCTAAAAGAAGATTGCTGCTCAGCCAAGTCATTTTTCTGCCCAGCTTGCTATTGCCTATGCTTGTTCTCTCAGGAGATGGCTCTTCCAAGGTGCCCAGCATTCATCCTATAGGCTGATTCCTGGGGTACATTATCCCCCTTAAAGCTAATACTCGAAATAAGATATTAGCATGTACTTTTTTTTTTTTTTTTTTGCACAGGCATTCTATTATTGCAAATTTTTCATAGATGTGTCTGTCCCTTACAATGTGTTTATACAGCGTGGAGCACGGTGGGACCTTGATCTTTGCTGGGGTGCTTTAGCATGAATCAACAGAAATAATTAATGCAGAACTTCTTCATTATCCTTTGCTTATAGTGCTTCCAGTCTTTCAGGCTGAGAGCAGGGGAAAAAGAAAAGGAAAAAAAATAGAAAATAGTTTGTCTTGGTAGTCTCCCCTGAGTTACAGTAGAAAAAGTATCTTCAGCAGCTGCCATATTAATATGAATTAATTATGGAATTCTGGTAGTAATATTTCACATCCTTTACCATGTTCAGTCTGGGGTAAAAAAGGGTTATTTTTATTTTTGCTTGTGCTCTATTTTTGCATTCTCTAAGGATATACTGCATTTGAGCCACCAAGTGTTCACCTGAAGCAGAAGAAAATACCAAAACCAGGTAAGCATAGCAGATTCCAGTTCATCTCCATGGGAAAAAAGCAAAGCCTAGTTTTCCTTTATTCTCCATCAGTCTTGGGAAAGACCAAATACAGGTTTCATCTTCAGCTGTTTCTGGAACCTTCATCTGAAAATTCTTTACAGATGAACAAGCTGGAAAAAGAATTATTACCCTTTTTTGCCACATTATGTATCTGGACTATTATGTTAAAACAATCTAGGATTGTTCTCTTTCTAAAACCAGCTGGAATAGGACCATCTGCTTCCGTCCTACAAACCTCCATTACTCTCCAAACAAGTCTAAACTCAGAGAATCACAGAATGATTTGGTTTGGAAGAGTTCTTAAAGACCCTATATTTGAAACCCCTGCCATGGGTAGGGATATTTTCCATTGGACAAGGTTACTGAAAGCCCTGTTCAGCCTGGCCTTGAAACTTCCAGGGTTGGGGCAGCCACAGCTTAACCTGTGCCAGGGAAGAATTTCTTCATAATGGCAAATCTAAATATGCTCTCTTTCAGCTTAAAAACATTTCGCCTCATCCTTTCAAAGATGCTTATTAAAAACACACACTGGCTTGTCCTAGATTGCAAACTGTATCCACAATTTCTGTAGCAGAGTGTGGGTTGTACCAGGGGCTCTTCCAACCATTTAACAACTGGGATGTCTCTGCTCTGGACATTGGCACTTCCCTGTCCCAGTTCAATAGGGTAAGTGTCACCACTGTGGGCAGAAGTGGTCCTTACATTCAAATGGGTGAATATTGGAACATTAGGCAAGCGATCAATCTCCAGGTGGAATGTCTGAAGCCTTAAATCACTATTCTGAAATAGGGAATGATCTTCCCACTTTCTTTCATCCCTTCTGCTCTGCACATTGCAAAGCCTGTGTTAGCAGAAATAGAGATAATAGATCTATCTTCCTTTTAAAGTATCCATTCTACCTGTGAGCTGTGCCATTCTTAACCACCACAAATTGCACCCTGACAGATGGATCTACACTACATTGAAGTGGTTGCAGTGTGTCCTTAAAATATCCTTTAGCCTAGAAAATAAATTCTGGTGGCGTCTCCTGCATCCCTACCACCACAGCCATAAGCTCTTTTGCAAACCAAACATGCTTGCTGCCATTCCTTCACATCTGTAACATTTAACTTTAATGCCTCTGCCCCTGAGGAGCTGCAGAGTAGCATTTCAATTCACCATCCACGGGTTTGTCCTGAAGAATTAGAGACATGTCAGCTTATCAGTCTGTGACCTTTTCTATTAACATTGTCTTCAGGTTGACTTGGCAGCACACAAGGAAAATAAATCTTGTTACCCAAGGCTGGTCTGGCTCAAATCTGTTGAATTTTTAAATTGCAAACATTACTATGACTACATGAAATCTATTAAATGGTAGAATAATCTCTGTTAAGGGGTGCAGAGGAAAGCAATGGAATAGAAACCATAAAAATAGTTATGAAGGAGGGTTTTGGGTTTTTTTTTTCAAAGCCTGGCAAGTTTTATTGTTTGTCTTATTTACAACCTGGCCTGACACTCTAAGTATAACACAAATGGAGTTTTCATGTTTCAGACTTCAGAAGATCTATGTGGACACTTTTCCGAATAAGCTGCATGTGCCTTATCACCTGCTCCTAGGCTTTTTCAACACTTTTTTCTTTTGTGTTCTTTTAATGATAAAGGTGTGAGGGGAGCATGATGACCTTAGAATGTGATGCCATGAATAATTCTTCTGAGATGAACCTGCTCAGGCATTATAACCCCTGCATTTCCCACTGCTCTGATTTTCTGTGACATCCTGGCATGGAGCAGTGTGTGCACTTCTCCAGGATGTTGGTATAAGGGTATTTAGTGCTCAGAACAGCTGGCTGAACACCCAGTGTTTTTTGAGATACACAAGGTGTTTGAGATGCTCACAGGGAACTTGCAGGTTTGATATAGGAGTTATTCCTCCTCAGCTGGTCAGGAGGCAAAGCTGAGCTATCTCAAAGTACTTGATATCTGGTGAGGATGCTGGCTTGATGGTTGGACTTGATGGTCATAGAACCAATATCATTGAATCATAGAATCCAATCATGCATATTTGGAAGAGCCCTGACAGCTTACCCAGTTCTATCCCCCTGCCATGGGCAGGGACACCTTCCATTATCCCAGGTTGTTCCAAGCCCTGTCCATCCTGGCCTTGAACTTCAGAGCAGCATCCTGGCCAAGGATGAGGCAGCCACAACTTTTCTCAACAACCTGTACCAGGGCCACAACACCCTCACAGCCAAAAATTTCTTCCTAATAGCCAATCTAAACCTACCCGTTTTCAGTTTAGAACAATGGTCTTAGAGGCCTTTACTAACTGTAACAATTCTATAATTCTAAGATGCTGACAAATAAATTGAGCTCCAATAGTAGGATTCAGCTGCAGATTTAGACACTTTAATTAGTGCCTGGATTCAGTTAGGTTCTGAAGTCCCACTGGAGTTGATGGAGACCAAGTTACTGAATGTATTAGAGCCCAGGAAGGGAGCTGAAACCACCATAAAGCAGGGATATATTTCTGTCCATAGGTCTAGTGTCAGCAGGAATTATATTGCAACAGGTGACTGCTGTGGCAGCTCAGACATCCAAATTAATTTAGATGTGTATATAAGGGCAGAAAGATGTTTGTTGGTTTTTTTTTTTTTTTTGTTTTGGGCTTTTAAAATGAGTTTAAACCATCACTGCTGCATTTTCCAGGACATAACAGTGAACCTCCAACAAAAACAAAACCAAACAAACCCCCCACCCCCTAAAAAAAAGCCTTAAAAACAAAAAAAGAGTAGGAAACAAACAAACCTAAAAGAGTAGGAAAGGCTGTTTCCTATGATTGTTAGGAAACTATGATTGTTAACTTAGGGAGACAATATGATTTTTTTTTTCTTCTACTTTTTAGATGTAATATTGGCCAGGTTTTCTACTTTTAAGTAACACTTTTTTCTCAGGCTATTCCAGATGCTTGTACAAGTGTCTGATCTCTTCTGCTGTACTTAAGTTCCATCATAGCTGTAAAATAACATAGTTCATGCATAACAAAGAGTTCTACTGTGAAAAGTAAATCTACCTAAAAATATTTCTGATTTCTATGTTTTCAACCTCAGGAAAAAACAAATTACTAAAATTAAGTTTTTATTTTAAAAAATTATTTCTACCAACATAAACCAACAAAAATAATAGTGTGATCTAGGAATTCTTGTTGTGTTTCTGTTGCTCCTACTTTTTGTTGTTGTCCAAATCAGATGTTCAATTTTATCCTACACAGTGCATAATATTTCCCTTACTATGTAAAAAGAAATGATGTCTGTTAAATAACTGGTATAGTGATGCATGATGTCAGAGGCTATACAAAATAAAAAGGGGAGAAAACATGTGTGCCAGCCACAGATCTGCATCTTTTGCCGTTCCTGAAAGCACTTTCCTTCAAAAAACTCATTTCTTGTTCCAGTTATTTTGTAATTCTTTTTGATTATAGTGGTTTTTTGGAATTGAAGCTGTTGCTTAGCATTTTGACACAAGTTGAAAATTTTATTTTTATTCTGTTCGTTTGGGAGACTGCATAACTTCTACTGTATTAGGGAAATTAATAGAGAAAAATTCTATTAAAAAAAAAAAACCAAAACCAAACCAATCGCACAAAAACAAAGCAAACAAAACCCCCCAAATAGCAAAACAAACAAACAAATGAATAAGCAAAAACCCACACATGAAAACCCAGGGTCAGGAATTCACTGCAGAGCAGATTTCCAGAAGCTCCAAATGAGACTAATTTTTACCATCTTTTCCTAAATGTTTGTTCCTGGCCACTGTCAAGTGCAGGTTTTTTTTAGGTTAGATTTTTAACGTAAACGTTTCTGATCTGGTTCTAAGTGTCTGAAACAAGATGATAATGAAATGAAAACAAATTTCACCATGAATGAGTAATCCCCTTTTCTGGAAGGCATTTGGAGCTTTCCTTGAAGGTGTCCTAGGCAAGTGCTGGGCTGCACTGGCCAAATCATCTTGTGATGGGAAAAATTCCCAAGTGACAACAGAACATGAACCTCTCTTCAGAAAAGTTGCTTGGTCCCAGGCATTCCCATGCATTTATGTCTCTTTCAATGGTCTTAAATCATTTGCATCCTTAATGCTAAGGGTGAAGATCTTAGGATGTTTTCACCCTAAGCCTAAAAACCAAGTCATAGTGAATTACAGTAATATTTAATACCACATCTCAAATTGCAGCTGATGAAATTTAGGTCTCTTAATCATGATCTCTAAAACATGAAGCTCCTGAAATCAAATGCTGAGAAGAAAATCTCAGCCATGGATGGATTTTTTTGGCCTTGTACTGAGAGGAGCATGGACCTCTACCAGACTGACACTTAAGCATCTCAAGGAAAAAGGGGCCTTTTATGTTAAAGAACAGATTTGTAAGTCAAAGTCACATCTTACTCAGTGCTTGTCTTGTACCTTTTGATGGTACTAGCTGGTAAGAGTCTCCCTAGAAAATTAGATAAATGCAGAACTGTAACATGGATTAGGATATTCTGCACCTTTTTGCACAGATAATGTGTCAGAGTGTCTTAAATACTTTTTACAAGTGTTGACTGAGTGAAACAGACAACATTTCATTGAAATTATTAAAACATTGCTGATTAGGTTTCCACTAAATAATTACCTGGTTTATGAACTGTGTGAGAGTAAAGGGTTCCCACATTTCTGAAGGAGTTTGACAGAGTGCATTATTTTCAAATCTTACATGAGGCAAAGTAACACTAAGTTTGGTTCTTTAGGCTTATCTTCACAGCCTCTCACCTTCTCATGCATTGTGCAGAATTTGGGCAGGCTTGAATGAAGAGATAAAAGGATGCTTTCTAAGGCACAGGGTTTGCATTACATCTCATCATCCTTCTCTTGATGTGTTCCATGTGTTTAATCTCCTTTCCTGCTCTCAGGGTGTCTGCAAATGGATAGTTAGACATTTTGCGTGTGTTCATCAAATACATGGTTCAATTCATACTCAGTACATCAAATATGTTTTTAAAGGTATATTAATAAGAATTATCTTAATTAGTTTAGCTAATGTACTGTTCTGCACAAAGTGCTGACAAATAGCATGCAGTATCTCCAGTGAGAAGCAGAGTCTTTGCCTAACCATGGATTTGGAGGTTCCTTTTGTTCTCTGCATTTTCTACAGATAATTTGCACAGCATTTTGAAGCTGTGCTTCAGTTTTCAGTGGTTGTTTCCAGGATGTGTAATGTCTAAGCTATGGAGGTTATTTAAGTCATATAATGCATGGATTTTATTTGTTGGGGAAAACATTGGAACATTATGTTGATTCACCTACTTAACTTCAAGTATCTGTATAACTTTAGCCTCCCTGTATAGTTAAGGATTTTTATCACTTTTTTGCCCTGAATGAATGCTAGGTGCCCACCAAAGCCACTCTCTCAGCCCCCTCTACAAGTGAACAGGGGAGAGAAAGTGTTACAAAAGGTTCATGAGTTGAGGTAGGAATGGGAAAAAATGACAAAACAGGTACCATCGTGGGCAAACCAGACATAACTTGGGAATTTTAATGAATTTATTACCAGTGAAAATCAGAACAGGATGATGAGAAGGAAAACAAATTATAAAAACACTTTCACCCGCCCTTCCCTCCTTCCTGGGCTCATGGTATTCCCCCTCAGCAGCGCATGGTGATGGAATGAGGTTTATGATCAGCTCATCACATGTTCCTGCTGCTGCTCAAGGAAGGAGGTCCTGCTGCTCCAGTGTGGGGTCCCTCCCACTGTGGCAGTCCCCAACAGACTTCAGCCACAGTTCTCTCCAAAATCTGCAGCTCTTCTTGAACTGCTCCAATGTGGGACCCTTCTCCACAGGGTGAGTTCTTCAGGAACAGCCTGCTGCAGCGTCCCCTATGGGGCCACAAGTCCTGCCAGCAAACCTGCTCCAGCCTGGGCACCTCTCTCTGTGGGTCTGCAGGTTCCTGTCAGGACCCTGCTCCCACTTCCCACTTTTCAGAGCCCTCTTTTGGGCATCCCCTTGCTCTGGCGTGGGTCTCTCCCAGGGGCTGAGTTGGATCTCTGCTCCCCCGTGCCCTCCCTGGGCTGCTCCAGGGGCTGCAGGGGAATCTGAGCTCCAGAGCCTGGCCAGCTCCTGCCCCTCCTGCACTGCCCTGCCTGCCTGCACGGATGCTCCTCTCACATGGCTCACCTTGCTTTTCTCTGAGTACAGCTACATCCAATAACTTCTTTTCCTTCTTAAATCTGTTACCACAGAGGTGTTACCTCCATCACTGATGGACTTGAGGCTTGGCCAGCACAGAGTCTGTCTTGGGTCCAGCTGGCATTGGATCTGTTGGACATGGAGGAAGCTTCTGGCAGCTTCTCACAGAAGCTACCCCTGTACCCCTCTTGCCTCCAAAATCTGGCCACACAAACACAAACCAGGGATATGAACTTGATGAGGACCTGAATAAGCCTCTAGATATGCCTTACTGTTTCAGTATATCAAATACAAGAGCAATAAAAACTCATTTTATAGAGCTTAATTTAAGTGGGATGTGAATATTTGGTTTTCAGGGCAAATCTATAACATTTGATGTATTTTTCAATAATATTTCTATTATTATGTGGAGGGTATCCATATTTAAGGAAAATTCATGCTGAAGGATACAGATAAAACCAAATTAATTGATTAGGAATTAAAACAAATCTTTGCCGATATATTTGAACAATTTCATAAGTTTGGGCTCTGATAGTAAGAAATAAAAAAATATTTTCATAAGCTTTTTTCCCAATCTGTGTCATATGAAAATATTCTTCACATGTTTCTGTCCACATCACTTTTCTTATCTATTTCAAACCTCATTTCAGTATGTCTTTTCATCATTATTTAAACCTATTAATTTCCCTTTCCCTCTGGGATAAAAAGATATATTTTTACTCTGTAAACTGTTTTGGGAAAGACTCTTGTGAACTACCATGGAGAAGAACTAATATTGTTACCAATAGGCAGCCACTTCCTAGGCTGAACTTCTAATTAAGTTATTCTTGGCTTATGCAGGGGAATACTAACCGTGTATTCTGGGGTTACCAGGGTTAATTGTCTGTCTAGACCATAGGGACTGCATTTCTTTAACTAACAGATCACTAAAAGAGTAAGTGAAGCTCTCTGGAACATGATTATAATTTTATATAAAACATCTATATTATAAACAGCTATATTTAAAACAGAACCTCTTCTTGGAGGTTCACGTGTAGGTGGAGGAAGATTTGGGTAGCAGAAGGAATGAGGTACACAGCAGAACAGTTAAAATGAGATAAAGGACAGATGGAGCAAAGAACAGTTCAGCCTGGTAAAGGGATGAAGTCACTGCATTTTTTTTGTGTGTTTGTCTCGGTGTCACTGGGTTTTGTAGGTGTTCAAATTAGCATGATGCAATGGTTGTTAAATTACATTACAGACTCTGGAACCAGGAAATAGTTCACAGTCCTCCAAAGAAGAAGGAACAAGCCAATGCAATCTTTTCCTGATGCAGAAATGTCCAAAATGTACTTAGATGTGACATTTTTAAGTCAGCAGCAGGAGCTGTCTCTGCATGTGCAAGAATGGCCACATAAAGCAGTGCTCTGTACATGGCTATTGCAATTGTGAGACTTTTGTATTTGGCTTAAGATTATATAATGAAGCATCTTAACTGTGTAATGAAGCATCTTCACTGTCTAGGGGGAGTCATGCAGGGCTGTGGAATGGGTGTAAGAGCTGAGGAATTTTGCCCCATCCAGCAGAAGATGTTTCAGGGACCCTTGCAATGGAAGCTAAACAACATGAGTCCCCATGCAAGCTGTACCCTGTGCATAGATCCCAATAAATTACAATTTATTTATTTTCTCTTTTTTTTTTTCTTAAGAGCTCCTCTGTCTGTTAATATCTGTGCAACCTGGACATCAAAGTAGGTGAATGTTTATGTCAGCACTGCACCCCGCTGGAGCACCATCCACAGTGCTAGATGGTAAGAAGTTGACCCAAATTTAAACCAAGGTTTCCTTCCTTCCTGTAACCCTTTAGCAAGCTGTCAGCACACATTGCTGGAGGTAGAGTACTACCACCACTGCTGTGATTACATTGTGTTAATTGGCTTCAAGCACTTTAAATGAATCAAGTCAGAGCTTAAAGTAAACTCTCGGCTCCTAGGGAGCTGGTAATGTGTACAGCCAGAGCATCACTGAGCTGATCCTGGATTTTTCCTAAACATTAGACAGCAGCTATGTAAGAGTTCAGCTAAGTCTGTGTGCTTTCATCTTTCAGGCTTGCCCAGTGTCATATTGAATGAGATCATATCCAGCAGCAATCCCAGGGCTCGCTTTGACAGCTTCTTGGGAGAGCCGCTGTTGCCTCAGCCTAAGAATATCCCGTCCTGTCTCTCCTTCTGGACCAGCTGTGTTCCAGCTGTGAAGAACGGGTGGCAAGCTGGGCTGGGTGTCAGACACTATTAAAGCTGAAGTGTTGCTGCTGTGTTTGTTTCATGCCCTGTGGAACTTTACCTCACTTACTTCAGGAGTAAAACTGAGCACATTAAATGATTTAGCAGCATGGTGGCCAGCTCAGTAACCTGACAAAAACACGTTTTCTGAGCAGTCAAAGCATAATGCAGTGAATAAGCCCTTTTAAAGTAATAAAATTCAATAACTGGCCAGAGTGGTTTTCCTATTAGATACTGAATAAAGCCTTTGGCACGGTGCTTTTTTTTGTGTATCCCTTTTGAGTTTTTCAGACATCTAGTGATTACTGTAGTGTAGGTTTATGCAATTGTCTTCTGATGCTTTGCTCACGGATTTTTGGTTTGAACGACATCTCAGTCATTGAATAGTGCTACTGATTTTCAAGGGATGTAGTAGCAGAAGAGGTAAAAATTCTATTAAAAAATTTCTGTGCTAGTTTTGGTCAGCCTATAGGGATATTCCTTGACACTTTGGATGATTTCTGTATCACATCCAAGCACCAGATAAGGAAGACTGACTATAGATGATTTAAATTCTTGCATTCAAAACATTCTTTGCTTTATGTGGAAGAGTTTAGGGAGCAGATACCGCATCTCTTTAAGATATTCTGTAGCATCACTGTTAAAGCACTTTAACAGCAACAACAAAAAAATATTTTAAAAGTTTCAGAAGCCTTCACTTCAAAAAACTAATTAGTTCAGAAACCTAAGCACTGGATCAAGAATTCTGTTGGCTTTCAGACAGATTTTTGTCCCTAGTTGATAAAAATCCTGGTGGAACTATTACTGAGGATCGACCCATGTTGCCCTGTGATATTAGATTTTGTCCAGCTGTAACCCAGAAGTGTTTTGCCTCTAGAGGTGGAGATACCACTCACACCTCACTGGCAGAATGGAGGTTTGAGCACTCCACATCTGTACCACTCCTAAGCCAGACAGCTCAGCCCTAGCATCAGCATTCAAAACTTTTGGCACCTTACTGATTTCAGGCATGAGAAGGGTGAAGACAAATTGGCACAAGTTCCATAGGGCAGAAACAAGGCTGAGATTTAATCAATGCACATTTCAGTCTATGAAGTGTGGTTTTATTTAAAAGCATGTTTGTATAAACAGTGAGATTTTAATGCTGCTCAGAAGATCTGAAACCACTGATACCCACAGATGAATGGGTTCCTTGCATGTGCATCTTTAAACTGGCTTTGAAATCCTTAAATATAGTTTGCAGAATCTTTCAAACTGTTTTAAAATGTTTCAGTGACTCAAAATATTACTTAACTCACAGTTGAAAGCTTATTATCTCAAAACCTACAGTGAACAAGTGACATAAGTAATACGCCCATCTAATAATAATGATTTCACTTATAACTGAAATGCAGCTTCTCTTCAGAATATAGAAACACAGAAAAGTAGCCCTGTATTCAAGCTAAATTTCAGTAATCCAAATATGGTCAGTTCCTGTAGAGGTGATAAAGCATTTTCTAATATATTTCTACGCACCATGTGCTTGTCTTTACTTACTTTTTATTCACTATTACAGGAACGATTTTAACTACTCATATTAGGAGATGGACTAAAAGAAATGTCATAACTAATTGATAAAAATATTAACACTTTCACTAAGCAAAATGTAATCATCTGAAATGGAAAGCTAACATGTTACTCAGGCTAATGGCCCCTAGAATCTACATGAATAACTAATCACTGTCTTACTATTCACCAGCTGTGCTCTTTTCCTTACCCTCTTGATTCTCATCTGAATAAATTTTTCTTAATGTTTATTTAATACTATCCCCAATAAAATGCAATACAGCACTTTTGGTATTCCCTAACCAATTAAGCATAATAATTGAATCCCTCTGCTGCCCTTCTTATGTTGTTAATATAAATTCATAATTATCTGACTCCCATCCTATTAAATGAGCTTTGGATCAGACCATATCTGGTCTTTTCTATTCTGGAATAGATCACTATTTTCTTAACAGCAGAATGGCTTTTTCTATGTTACATTTCTTCTCTGGGCATGACCTTTAGGCATTTCACAGACTTCTGTAGCTGTAGCCCTTGTCCATTTAAAGTGCATAATAAATGCCTGTCAGACATTGCTGCAATGTGGTAACATATTGCCTCTACATTGGGATCAATCAAATCCCAGGCCCTGAGATTCAATACATCTTCTCTAAAAAATGTGAAATTTGCTGAATAAATTAAGGAGGAAGTCTAAAGTCCTTGTGAACATAAGAAAACTAGTTTATACCCAGTGGGGATAAAAATTCTTCATGCATGTGTAGATAATGAGCTGTGTGGTCAGTTAAAAACCATGCACAGTTCCAGAAACACAGGCAGAGCTCTGAAGGCCACACATAATTTTGATAATTATATATTCCTTTCCATTGTTTTAATTATGACTTCACTGTGGCATTTCCACCTATCAGTGCAGAAATCTCCTGTGAGTTCCTGCCGCTCCAAGGCACTGCTACTTGGTGCTGCATGGTTATTTGTACCAGCATATATTTTGTGCAAAATACAGCTATGTCAGATCTGTCCGGATTTTCTACTGGAATAAATGGCTTCTCCAGGTAAGGGAGAATTCCTCCATGTCTCTTCCTGGTCTGGCTATTGAATCATCATTACTTTTTTTAACACTCTTCCGAGTGACAACTTCTCCATTACTAAATGGAGATAGATAATGCCTGAAGTGAATGCACCTTGGGAGAATTACTTGCCATAGGGTTGGATCTAGACATTTCCCTTATCTTGAACTTTCTTTCCTCTGCTTCTCTTTTGTATTTGATCTCATCTGTTTCCAAAGACAGGCAAAAAACCTTATCAGTAATTTACTGGGGAAGAAGGAATCAGAAAGTAAGTGTAAGGTTAGCTAGAAAGAATCAGTTTTTCTGCACAATGGTATATCCAGTTTGGTTGCAAATTGTATGGTACTTGAAGTGAATCACTGAAATAGGCAGATAAAGCACCTGATTTTAACCCTGATCCAGCAGTGCTTTTCCATATAATACTGACAGATGACCATGGCTTGAATTACTCTCTCAGAAGTAAGGCAACATGATCTTTGTGAGTCTAAAATCCAAATTACCCTTTCACTGGGCAATATCAAACTTCTGTCAGAAAAATCCCAGCTGAACTGTGATCACACAACACTGTTGTGAGGAGAGAGGGAGTGCATTGTGGTGGTGGCTGGACACCAGTGATGTTCCCCCTGCCCCCTATGAAATGCACACAGAATACAGACAGGATGTAAATTCAGATCCAAGGATAGACATGCATTAGGATATATTGACAAAATTAATGTTTATTCAGTATCACTAAGGGCAGAAGCATATGGGACCTTTCATTTTGCTTTTTGTAGGAGTTTTTCTTTTTTGGTTGTTTGTGCTATTTCTAAGGGCTTTGTTGTTTTTTGTTTTTTGTTTTTTTTATTTTTT
Organism: Zonotrichia albicollis; assembly: GCF_047830755.1. Classification (NCBI taxonomy): domain Eukaryota; kingdom Metazoa; phylum Chordata; class Aves; order Passeriformes; family Passerellidae; genus Zonotrichia; species Zonotrichia albicollis. Next base: position 10,738,419 of record NC_133860.1, read on the forward strand.
TAATTTCTTAGAATGAAGAATTTAAGAACTGGAAGCAAAATTTTACTGCTGATATTCTTAGATAACATTACATGTAGAGGATAAGGAATGGTACAAGTCTAAAACCCTAATTTATAAGGTTGGTGGTCTATTTTTTAAAATTTTGTTGAATAACTTTATAATTCACTGTCATGGGAAAAAACTTCATTACTGAACATGAATCTATTGCATTAGATCACCAGAGCATGACATATTCGGGGAAGGGCCTTTATCTAAAATTTGCAATTAAACTCTCTGTTCTGAGTGGCTGCTGACCTCCCCTGTTGAAGAATATTCATGGATGAACAGATTTCAAAGCCAGGAGGGTCTCTTTCTGTAACCTAGCTAAAGTGATTCAGTAACGTGGGGCTGGGAGCATCATCTGGTAAATGTTGCATCCTGACCACAGCTCTTGCAAGAATGACAATATCTGACAAATTCTGAAAATATCTAGAAGTTCTTATATCAAGATTTAAGGTAGTGAATTAATGTTTTTTTTCCAAATGAATGATACTATTATTTCATTACTGTATTTAAAATATATGCCTTTGCATTTTATTGGTTGTTCTGAACGTCATTGCCACAGGGATTGTCAAAAATCTCCCACATGAATAATTAACAAATTTCTCTCTGTGAACCATTTATATAAACCATACATTAATTTAGAGGGATAGAGCAGAAAGACTTGTTTAATGATGATCTCTGCAGACCACACTATATTTCCCAGTTTGCACACAGAACACCTACACTATCTAATTAAGCCATCTAATCTGGATATGTAATCAATAAAGGTAAAGGCCATGGTATTAAATTTCAATTTTTTTTCTTTTTTTTTTTCATTTCTGAGAGTCTGATTTCTTGGTCTCATGTTAGAAACTCTGTGTTTGTGTGTGCTTGTTTGCACACATAATGAACCAACAGAGAGGGAAATAAATTTTTATGTATATGTGGATAGATAGATGGATAACATGCCTAATTGCTTTGAGCAGAGGGTAAGACCAGATGAACCCCAGTGGTCCCTTCAACCCTAAATCATTTGGTTGTTCTATGATTGAATCCACTGATCATTAACAGAATTTAAATGCCTCCCTTTTGACCATGAGTGGATATTTGCTAAAGCTCTATCTGGTATTTCAGTATTACTTTCTTTCAGCCATTCCTCTATCTATAAATCCTATAATCAGAGAATCCTAGACTGCTTTGGGTTGGAAGGGACCTTAAAGATCATGTAGTTCCAACTCCCTTGCCATGGACAAGGATGTCACTCACAAGATCACACTGCTCCAAGCGCCATCGTGCCTGGGCTTGAGCACTTTCAGGGCTGGGGAATCTCAGCCTTTTTGGGAAACCTGTTCCATTGCTTTTTCACCCTCTGAGTAAAGAATCTCTTGTTACAGCCAATCTCAGCCTGCCATTTCCAGTTTAAGACTACTACTCCTTGTCCTGTCACCAAATGCCTGTGCAAAATGCTCCTGCCCATCATTTTTATAAGCCCTCTTCAGCCACTGGAAGGGGCTCTGAATTCTACCCCAAGCTCTCTACTTTCCAGGCTGAACACACCCAACTCTCTGAGCCTGACTTCACAGGAGAGGTGTTCCAGTCCTCAGAGCATCTTCATGGCCTCTTATGGACCTGCTCTAAGAGGTCCATTTATTTTTGTGTTGAGGACCATGGAGCAGACACATCACTTCAGGTCACCAGGGCAGGATCCCCACCACCTGACCAGGGCAGGATCCCCATCACCCCTCTGCTGGGGGATCAGCCCAGCCCATGGGGGATTTCAGGTCCAGGGTACATCCAGCTCTCCCCTCCTCACAGCCCCAAGTCCCTCTCAGCAGGGCGGGTCTCCATGAGTTCTCCCAGTCTTGATATCTGGGATTGCCTAAACCCAGTTGCAGCATCTTGCTTGGACTTGTTAAGCTTCATGAAGTTTTTGTGAACTCATATTTCAAGTTTGCCGAGGTCCCTCTGGGAAGCATCCCTTCCTTCTGTTGTGTAAGCTGCGCATCATTCAGCAGAGGAAGACAGTGAAAGGCAAAACTGAACTAAGTTCTGCAATTCATATTGATTTTCTCAAAGCCTTCTTGACAACAGTCACATTTATCCATTTTCAATGCTTCTTTGGAAGTCATAACGTTAAAATCTGATTGAGATTTACTGCTTGTTGTTAGGGTATGATGTTGGCAATTCATTTAAACAAAGAATCATAGAAAGAGGAGTGTATTCTTTAATTTTAATTTTTTACTTCATGAGTAATGTTGATCTTTCAGAAAAAAATTAAATTAATTTTCTATAGAAGTACATCCTTTCCTTTCCAAATTCTTATCCCAGAAGCAGAAGAAAACAAGTATTTCATATGCATTGGTTGGTCCTATGTAAAGTTAATGTTTTTTTGAGATTCTAAGTATTTGAATGGATATGGCATTGCACATTACTAGTAGCATCACAGCTACTCTCTGCTGCATGATTTTTTTTCTCAGTACAGAAACCAAAATCAATTGCCCTTGGTTCTACAAAAATCTGATCCTTTGAAAGCAGAAAAAGTGTTGTGTCCTGCTGCTGAAAGACTGGGATGTTGCCACGTCAGAAACTGCTTCGTAAGAGTGTTTTCCTTATAAGATTAATGACAAACTGTAAAACCATTACTTCAAACAGGGAAAAATGCATCTTTCTACTGACAGTAAATATTGATATGGGAGTGAAAACATAAGGGAATTGCTAAGAAGGGTCTCCAGTTCTCTCGGAAGAGGCTCAATAGAAAGATATTTGTAGCACTTGTGGATGTTTTATACTGCTTGTCCACGGTTTATTCTTCAGCCTCTGTAGTTCAACATTAATTTTCTGATTTACCATAGCTGGAAGGCATGCAAAATATAGTTACAATACTAAAGTAAATAAAATTTCAGATGATTAATTTCAGGTTTTTGGTTTTTTTTTTACAGCTCCACAAATAACATGAACAGAAAAAAATAGAAAAAAAAGCTTTCATGGGTCATTTATTTTAGGAAATTATTGAATGAATTTGAATTTGAATAAAGACTGTGAGATTTACTCTGGTATAATAGCATGAAATTAATACCAAGTTTTACCTATGCTGTTACTAATAGACAATATATTCAATTATACACTAAATCTGATTCACTTGTCTTTGCAATTAAAATGCAAATGTCCAGGCCATAATATTAGAAGCCTCCCATTTTGGATGTGGCATTATATGGTTTTCTTGCTGCTGTTGTTAACAGTAATTCATATGGGAAGGCAACATGACTTTAACTACCAACATGTGCCATCCTGAAACAGGGTTTCTTGTGTCCTGTATGCAAGTCTAAACTGCTGCAATCAAGCACACAATTTTTCTTGGTGGGAGTCCTTGGTTTCCCCAAGCACCACAATTTTAACTATGCCGGTGCCCTCTCGGTACAACCTTGTGGTCAAATGATTCCAAGTAATACGCTTTCTTTGATCTTCTTTTTGTTTTATTTACCTCAGTCTTGAAAACTGGATTTTTAAGATGTTCTTTGCTTAATAAAGTGTGAACATTAAACACTTAAGTGGGACTGTAAACATGCTGACAGGCTGAGAAAAACTGATCACAAAGCAAAATAAAATGTATTTCATAGAAATAAAAATTAAAAAATACTCTGTGTCTGATACACTTTAATTATTGAAAGTATACATGATCTATAGTATTCAAAGAATATTTGATTACTGACTAGAATGTGCCAGTATCTGACATCATAAGAGCAATGCCAGGAAACCCAGAGGTCTGTCCAGTTTCCACAAGCACTGTCCATCTGTACTGGTTCCAGCCCCCAGGTCAGATGAAATCTGTGCAGCAGAACAGTGAACATCATCTGCATAAAAGGCAGCCTGGGATATATGTCCTCTATTGTCACAGACAGTATTAATAAAGGTAGGTTTTATTACTTCAAAACTGCTACAGGAAGAACAATCTTTTAGCTGTCTGGAGAGCTTAGGAATTCCCAGCGTTGTCCTTATGGGAGGCTGGAGGTATGTTTTATTGTTACTAAAGAGCATACACAAGACTTGAAACTGCCAGTTTATTGTGGCCCAAGAACTCTAAAATTGGAAAATAAAGAAAGCTTGTTTTTTGTAGCTGCCAACTTTGAGTTTATTGCCCTCTGAAAGTGAGGGGCTGAGTGTGCATCAGTTTTTCTCCTGCCCTTGAAGAAAGGGAATTACTGTTGGTTTTCATTCGTTTTTTGATTGATTGGGTTTTTTTCCTTGGGGGGGGGGGGAACACACGAACGTTGTTGGTTTTTCTTTTTTCTTTGTTTGTTTGGCTTTTATTTGTTTGTTTGGGGTTGTTTGGGGTTTTTATTTCTAGACCTACTTATGGGCTATCATGACTGCTATTTACAACAACCTCTTGGGAGAGATAATAAAAGAATGCAGTTATGTTTTATTATTGCTGCATGATATAGGAGGCATCCTGGTTTCACCCAAGTGCTTGAGCTTTTCAGACTTTAGAAATGAAGCTATTCTTCATCACTCCACTGCTTTAGACAGAAGCAGTGTGGCAAATACAGGTGACCAAGCTGAAGAATCAGTGATCCCTAGTCTGCAGAAACTGGAATGAAAGAAGCCATTGACTTATGTTTGAAAAAGGAAAGAGAATGGGACAGGTTGGCATGGACAACATGTTGATTCTGACCATGTTCAGGTTCAAGCCGTACACCACACAAGAGCAGGCAGTCTTGTTTAGGTCAAACTGGCAGTATTTTGGCAGTGTCTCTTCAGAAATGTCACCGTCTCTCTCATGTCCAGTGTCTCTTGCAGCTGGTCAAAGGGAACTGGTCATTTATTGCTACCAGCCACCAAAACACCAGGGGTGGTTAGCAAGCATGCAGAAGGAATGACAATGTTTGGATAAGCCTTCTCTTCCTTTTGGAGCCTGACCCATGTGCCACCCTTAATATTTAGAGGCTTTCGAAATGTTGGTGTTTCATCTAGTGCAACTTCCCCTAACCACATTGTCGCATTAATCTGCAATGGTCGAGGACATCATCCCAATTCTTTACAAAGGAAAGGCAGAGATACTCATTAGTCCCCTTCTAGATCAGATTTCTTCACTTGAATAAAAAATTATTCCCAGGAGCATGGATTGGGCAAAAAAGCCATTTCCAAATTGAACAATGAAACTGCATCTGTATGAATAATTGCATGTATCCCTGATCTGACCCTAGTGTTCTGGTTTGACATTGGCACATGGCCAAATGCCCGCATGAAAATACACCTTCTCTGGTGTCTGCTGTGAGATTTTGACCAGGAATAAACAAAGCAGGCTCTCACTTGAAAAAGAAGAAAAGTTTATTAACTAAACTACAAAAACAATTACTAAACTACACAGAAAAGGAAGAAAAAAGAAAGAAGAGAAAAACAAGGAAAATGAAACCTCACAAAAACACTCTCCTCCTCCTCCTCCCCAAATTCCCAATACAATACAATCCAAAATCAATTCTGGGTCCAGCACCACCCTTTAGAATGCTCAACTTCAGTTCCTCAAGAGGAGAGGGAGTCCTTCCATGTGTCGTGGTGGCCTTTTCTGTGGTGGCCTTTTCTGTCCTTGTTCCGGTGCTCTCACCACCGGACCAGAATCAGGGCTGCTTCCAGGGTTGTCCTTTTAAGGAGGCTGTGTCCAGTTCCAGAAAAGCTCAGTCTCTCACCTCTGGGACATCTGTCCCCCCCATATTTTATATACCCCCTGGGGCCGAGGGGTACCCACACTGAATCTTCTTTGGCTCTGGGACATTTCTCCCCCTGGACTCAGTCTCTGTATTCCAGGGAAACATAGCTCTGTCCATGGCTACACAAAAGAGTCCAGCATAAAATGCCACTCCCTCTTCTCCATCTTTCTAACATCTCTCACTCTCTCTCTCTGGTCCAGACTTTCATCACTCGCTCATCTCCTTTGTCCTCCTCCACTCTTATCTCTCGTCTAGGAAGGGTTAGTGTTCTGTGAAATCTTCATTATCCAAAGAAAGGGTTAAAAACTCCTCCAAGCGGCTGGACTCCTGGCTGCACCCCCCCCCCCCAATCTCCTCAGCCGGGCTGCCTGCTACCAGCACATGTTTACTGCTTTCAAGATAATGGCACCCAAACACCGGCTGCACTCTGTCTGTCTGTCTCCAAGGTGGGGGGGGGGGGGTGGGGGGGTGGGAACAGGCTGCCCATTGCTTCCTGACATTTCTTCATTTTCTTCCTTCCACCCTTGGGGCCAGGCCTACCTCTCCCGGGCCGCATGGATTTTCCCCTCCCCCAGCCCAGCCAGCAACTGGGCCGGGGGAGAGGCTCAACTCCTTCACCGCCAGAAATCCAAAGAGGAACTGCCAGGGGGAGAGCCCTGCTTTTACCCATTGTTCTCGGAGGTGGATCCCATTTGCCCAGTGGTTAGGCCAGATGGCAATATTCAAATCTGAGCACTCATTGGCCCCATCCACACAGCATCCCAGAAATCCTGTTTCCGGGTCAAACCATGACACCTAGTTATGATTCTGATTGACATGAGAGGACCTGCATCAACATCAGTGATTTTTTCTAGGGTCAGCCAGGTGATGGCAGTCAGACTGCCTGCTTGACGTGGCTCCAGTGTTCTTCTGTGCCCAGAAATAGTTTGGGAAAGTGTCTGTTGGCACAGATTAAAAATGTGTTAGAGTCTGTCCTAAAAATTTAGAGTAGAGACAAGTGAATTGCCTGGAAACATTCTTTGACAAATTCAGTTTATTACTCTAGACAACAGCTTTAGAGGCAAAAGTCCAGGGCATGTCAAGACACACAGCCTCACTCAACAAAGCTGCACTCACCTTCATGAAGCTGCAGATCTCCTTGATACCTCCAGTATGGCAAGGACTTGCCATCTGGTTCAACAATGAATTATTGGACTGTGTTGTTGCAGTTTTTTAATGCATCTAAATGTAGCTCTTAGGAGATACAATCTCTCTTCTGTACATGTTCTGTACCCCACAGCTCAAAAATGTCTATGTACCATGATAAGGTAAATCAGCTCTGTAATTGAATGAAGTGTATTATTAAATAAGGAATGGTTCCTGGGCTCAAATAACCATGGAAATACACCAGGATTTGGTTTTTTGGGGGGAAAAGTTCTGAAGTTCTCCAGTAAATTTTCTGTGTAGTAAATTGAGTAGGCAAAAATGAAGAGCTTTTTTACCCTGTAAAATCCACCCATTTTGTTGGTTGTTCTTCTTCCTGCTGGTTTCTCTGGTTCTAGATCCCTGCTGATGGTAAAACACAAAGTACTTTTGTGCAACACACCAACATAATTACAGTTAGCTGTGTGTCAAACCCATCATTTATCCTGCCCTCTTAAGTCCTAAAATCAAAACTCCATTTTTCTTGCCACCCTATAGGTCCCTTGGTGAGATGTATAGGAGAATTATGTGGTGGACTCGGAAGTTTATTTTTAAGTTGATATGGTTTTTTGTGTTTTGATATGTTGATATCAAAAGTTGTGTGGGAATTCCACACATCATTCTTGATGTCCAGAATCACCAAGACAACCCTTGGGGGGCTCGGAAGTCCTGGAATGTTGCCAGAAGTGCTTGGTGGCTAGACTTTGACCCTGAACGGGATGCCCCCCCCTGTATGAGGATGAGAGGATCACATGGGGATAAGTGGTGAAGGGATAGATTAATTATAGAGTGAAAACACAGGTTTTAGAATCTCGGTACAGGGGGGTTCTAGGAGACAAGATGGAGGAATTAGGGCGTGTCCTGTCCTTCTTCTTCTTCTTCTTCTTCTTCTTCTTCTTCTTCTTCTTCTTCTTCTTCTTGTCATCCATCTTTGATGGTGATGGTGGCACTTTGAGATTGGTTCTTACTGAATGTGCACTTGTCAATAAGAGTGAAAGGTATTGGGAGGAAAAGGTAAATATCCTACACGTAGTTTTTGTTATAAAGATAAGCGGCCGCCCCGAGGGAGGTCCGTGTGCTCATGGCTGGCTTGCTGTGCGGACCTCTGTCGGGCTGGGAGAAAATATTGTAGATAAGAATTAATAAACAACACTGAAGAACTGAAAAACCTGAAGACTCCTTTCGTCCTTTCGACCGCGAGCTGCCTCAAGGCCATCCAGAGCCTTACCAGGCCATTTCAACAGCCGAGACAGGACAAAGTTGATATGGTTTTTTGGTTTTTATTGTTTCCCAAAACAGTGAATCTTCATGGCTGTATGGGGGGTGGAGAGAGGAGGGAAAGGGAAAGGTGGAGAGGGACAAGGGGGAAAGGAGGGAATGAAAGAGAGAAGGTATGTAAAAGCAAATCTCTTCTTGAAGGACAAAAGCAGGTCATACAATGGTTTAGGTTGGAAGGGGCTTTAAAGATCATGAATTTCCTAACCCCTGCCATGGGCAGGGAGACCTTCCACTAGACCAGGTTGATCAGAGCTCCAGCAAGCAAGGCTTTAACTTGTCCAGAGATGGGTCACCCAGAGTTTCTCTGGGCAACCTGTTGCAGAAATACCTGACTTTCATATAAAGACAGAGCCTTGATTTAAAGATAGCTTTTATTTTTGAACAAGAATGACAAGATTTTTTTTTCTCAACCAGCATGAATTACAGTTTCTTTGTAAATGTTACTGAAGAAGCACAGCACTAGTCTGACTTTCATTTATATTGCTTTTATTAGGATACTATTCAATATTCTGAAAAGAAAACATGCTGTAGAGCTATAAGAAAATAATAAGCCTTAATAGCAGCAAGGTAGGAGAATGTAATTTTCAGTTTATGATCATAAATGTCTCGAAGCTCTTAACAAATATCTAGTAATTTAGCTTCAAAACAGACCTGGGAAATAGTTAAGTATTTTTATCTACATGCACATCACAGGAAATTGCAAGAAGAGAGAACCTAAATCAGAAACTGAAACTGTAGCTGATCCAGGAATATAACCTCTGAAGTCATCTCTATTCTTCTTTGGGAGGTTAATACCAAATTGACACTAAGCTGAATATCTTTTGCCCCTGAGAACTGAAAGAGGAAATTCTATCTGCTTTATTTAGATGCCACGTCACCAGCTCTATGAGTTTCTGGCCTTAAGAGGGCTATCCAGTCCACTAAAACAACTACCAAAGCTCCATAGATAAATTTAACAGCACAGCATTAACCTCTGAAGACTTGTCCAGCTTGTCTTCCTCCCTCTTTCTGTCAAATTGCTCAGGGCAGTGACTCTTTCTAAGTAGAAAAGTAAAGCTTCAAAGTCTGGTCTTAACTTCCTGCCATCTTACAAACTTGGAAATTCACGTTTTAAAAACATCTGCAAAAACTTGCCTTTTTTTCTAGCAGCAGACTGCAATGCTTGGTGTTGGAACACACAATAACCATAATGCAGGATCTGTCAAGCACAGTGACACTTGAAGCTCGGTTCCGTTGCCCCACAAGGATGTCTGGTGCCATTTGGGATGATGACTGTCATCCTGCCTGGCCTCCAGCTGATGCTTCAGGGGAGAGCAGGGTTTCTGCAGATCCTGTGTCATGTTTTATCGCTGTCTGCAGCAGATATTCACATGTGATGGAGGGAAAAGAGTGAGCAGATGCCTTAATGTAACTGACTGAAATGAACTCTTATGGCAGCATTTATTTTATACAGCTTAACAAAAAATTCATATTGGAAATCAGATTCTATCCTGGTCACCCAGGCTCAATTAACAATTGTATGCGCATTCAGATAATGGTTTATCTAAGCAGGAGCTTAGGACAGGTGAGAATGATCACTCTGAGATGCCTGCATTATAATCATATCATCTATATCAGGATTTTAAGGTAAATTTTAGATGTCTGTCCTTTAGTTCTTTGAAGTGAGATTGTTGCTGCACAGAGCTTTGGGTTTTTCAAGACATTCCAGTTTGTGTAGAACTCTTCTGATCCACCTATTTCTTCACAGTATTGCTTTAGTGCGATCACAATGTCAAAATATTTTACTTCTGTGAACTTTGCTTTTTGCATTTTTACCAGAGCAATGTTAGTAACACCCTACCCCATTTCCTTGCAGCTTTGTTCACATAGTGCTGCCAGGTTCCCATCTCCTGACGATTTTTTTTTTCTCCACGGTGATGCTAGCATTTTCTGTAAAAATTCACAGAATTATAAAACAGTTTAGATTGGAGAAGACCTCTACGATCATTGAGTCCAACCATTAACATAACGCAGTCATGCCCACCACTAAACCAGATCCTCAAGTACTACATGCACTACATGCACATGTTTTTTGAGCACTTCCAGGAATGGCTTTTCCACCACTTCTCTTGGTAGCCTCTTCAAAATGGTTGACAACCCTCTCAGTGAAAACATTTTCCCTAATATCCAATCTAAACCTCTCCTGCTGCAACTTGAGGCCATTTCCCTCATCCTGTCCCTGTTCCCTGGAAGTAGAGCCCAGACCCTGCCCCCTGGCTGTCCCCTCCTGTCAGGAGTTGTGCAGAGCCACAAAGTCCCCCCTGAGCCTCCTTTTCTCCAGGCTGAGACCCCCCAGCTCCTTCAGCTGCTCCTCACCAGATTTGTATAAAGTACTGAAAGCTGATACACTTGTCCCATGAGTTTGTTGACCAGATTGTGATTCCCAAACCATTGTCAGTGGAAGACTAGTTATTTATCTATATGCCAGAGAATGTCCAGTAAGTGCAGAGAGGATGATGGAATCTGAAGCTTGAGAAACCTCAGTTACTCAGGACTGCTTCTCATGAGGTGCCTCGGGAGACATGGCATGAGTAGACATCACAGAAGCAGAGAGTTGAGTTGGGAATGGGGGGATGTAATCTGCTAAATTTAGAAGAATTAGGAACGGTGAGTCATCTTCAGCTGCCTTTGGCAAAATGCTTTTGTTGGGCTGCTGCTGAGGGCTCTGACAGTGAGCTGGGAATAACCAGTGCTCTCCAACTATGTGTGAGAGAGGAGAGGGCAAGCAGCATGGAGATCTTTCTATAAACCCTGATGAGAAAGAGGTGTAGGTCTTTGTGTGCCTCTTTCTTCCTCATCATTGCACACAGGTCTGGAAATTCTCTCTTATCCTGAGAGAAGTGAACACCTCTCAAAGGCATGGTTTTGTGGTTTGCTTTTCACTGAAATTAATACTCCATTTTTCAGGGCATGTCAAACTCTTTGTATTAGCTCAGGAGAGGGAGAAAAGCAGTAGATGAAAGGTGGCAGATCTCACTTCCAAATCTAGATCAACAGAAACACTAAAAAGTCTTTATAGAATTCCCTCTACCTCATTCCAAATTGTTTTTATGTTATAATTAGGAAAATTGAGGAAACACAGTCGAAAGGACTAACAAAAGTCACTTAAGAAGGCAGTTTTGAAAATAGAAGGAAAACCTACATTTCAGCCTTGTTCTAAAATTGAGGAAAACCTTTTCAGAAGAGTTTGAATCATCTATTGAATTTCCTTCACTTCACAATTTTAAAGGTCTTCAGTAAACGGATATTAAAAAAAAAAAAAGAAGCCTGTGTATTGATGATCTATATTGCACACCAATTCAGCATGGAGAAAAAAAAGACAGCTCTTTTGTTCTATATAAGCAGGAGGTAACAAGAGCGCAGAAGTAGGCAAGATGATTTGGAGAATTTTCCTTAACTTCAACTGATTATTCAAGTTGTTTTAAGTGCTGACAGGGAATTTGGCCCCTCCATTTACTCAGTAACTTGCTGCTCCTGTCAAACTCTCCTTGTCATTATTCAAGTGCAACTAAGTATTTCTGGCTTAAAAAAGGCTTGGCTTTTTAAGGATCTTAAAATATGTTCTAGGTGTCAATTTGGCTTTACAGAACCTTACAGTTTGTGTGAATATTACATAGATTCTTCTCACAATTTTCCCCTAGGAGAGAGGATGAACTGACAAAGACCAAAATCTTAGTTCTGGGAAAAGAGGAAGGAAGTTTCTTATCTTCATCACAGAAAAAGAGAAAACTGGGATGTAGGTTAGTTTAATTTCCTGAGGATGCTTAGTTTAAAAACAAACAAACAAAGAAACCAAAGCAAAAAACCCCACACCAGATAATTCTCCACCAAAAAAAAAAAAAAAAGCCAAAACCAAAACTAACAAAAAACTTTAAAAAAAAAAAAAAAAAAAAGAAACAACTCAGAATGGATAGGAAAGGCAGGGGGACTTATTATGATGTCTGGTTTGCATGGTTTCCAAAGGAGGAAAAACCATTCCCCTCCCATCCTAACTCAGATGATTTTTTATAACTAATTTAAAGGGCTTGCATTACATGCTAGACATTGATTATTTCAGCATCTTATTTCTGTTTCTTGCATATCAGAACATTTTTACCAACTTTCCCTATGAGAAGAACTTGTGCTAATGACTCTCAGCTACCCTGACATGTAACCAAATTAAAAAAAAATCTTTAAGGAAAACTTATTTATTGGTTGGGAATTGGGTGAAATATATGAAAGACTTCTCATTTGGAAGCAGATGGAAAAAAAAAGTAAGATTCACAATCATTTCACATAAGCTCCCTGAGGCAGAAATATAATACAATATTAAAGTATTCAGATAAGTTGATGTATGTGTTTAAAATGTAGACACTCATCAAGTCATTCCAACATTGTTTTTCACCCAAAATCCGTGTGGCCTCATCCTGGCCCTCGTTACCTTTCACATTTAAATCACACTGTGAGCTGGACCTCAAGACCCGTTTGCCCACACCCTGGTCCCAACTTGGTCCTGGAGAACTGCAGCACCAGCAACTTTGGCAAAGCTGCAGGGCCCTACAGACAGAGATCCAGTGATGTATTAGATGCAGCCTCTGTTTACCATCTTGTCAATTAATTCATCATTGATTTAGGATAAAAATTGCATCTCATTTGCCAAAGGGCACCGAGCATGAATTGATTGGGTATTGTCAAGCTGTATACATTGTCAGCAAAAAGTTAACACTCTCTGCCATATTTATATCTTCAAAGATGTGCTAGCATGTGTAAGTTTCTATGTGTCTACAGAGTATACACGTGGATGCAGAAGCACCAGAAAAATAAAAATATTTAACTCATTAAGGGGGAGTGTTTTGTCCTCTAATCAGCCTATGTGAAATCCAACTTCACAGTCCCAAGTAGGAAAATATATTAAGACTCTAAATATGCACCAATACATTTTCTCGTTGGAATAGGATAGCTGTGCAAATATCTACTGAAGGCATTTAGGATTTTTTTTTCCTCTCAATCATGATAGCATCTGTCACTCCAGGGCAAAAACTAGATTAGTGTCCAGACAGTATATCTTGAGACCCGGTGGCTGCAACTTTGCTTCACAGTGCCTATATTTTATCACTTTGAACATGTCTAAATTAAAGGAATATGCATATGAACGATCACTGAGTTTGAGTAGCTCCCAGCTCAGGTCATTTGCTTCTGAAAGTACATGTCATCGTGCATTTCAGTGCTGGAGGAAATGTGCAGTCCATCGAGGGGATGTCAGCCAGCTCCAGGTGCCTTCAAGATGAGATATCATTTAAATTACTCTTTTTGAGCTGGATAATATCCATACCAATTAGGAAGATGAAGTGTTGCAGTATACAATTTTAATGCAATCTTGCATTGAGCAGCTTACTCTGGGGTTGTATTTTCATACAAGACCCTGAGTTTGGGGTTACTTTAGAGTTGTAAATTACATTTTTTAATATTAAGTGTCATTCCCCATATTGTCTTAAAATTTGACTCATAAATCAGAATTTTACAATAGAGATTTGAAAAAACTCTACGACAGTAGCACAGTCCATTGTTTGGGTGCTCAGAGTTGCATGGTTAAGTCAAAGCCACTTTATTTTTCTTTAGTGATTCTCCTTTTTACTACACCCCAAGTTTATGATAGCTGAATTTCGTTGTTTCAGCTCATGCTCCGAAGGGTGCAGAGGGAAGGGAGAGTTTCAGTTCTCTTCCTTAAAATAAGCTTGGGGAAAAGCACCAAAATATATCCTGAGAGGAACAAAAGGGACAGCAGCCAAAGAGAGTGCTAGGAATATTCAGGGATGGGTGGTTCAGTGTCCCAGGCTCTGAGAGCTCTAAATTCCGAGCAGGATGATCAGGTGCTGCTGTGATGGCAGCCTCCCTCCCAGAAGAGGTGCGAATCACTGCTATTATTGTGTGAGATTCTTTGAGATCCTGTGATGGAATGCCCTGCAGGAAGGTGAGATGCTGTTCCTTATTGCCACTGCCTTCTCTCTCAGCTATTCAATGTGCTCAGCTAATGGCTGCACTAGTCATTATCTTTCCTATATTTCACGATTATACTATATTACACCAGTCACAGTCTTCCCCCTATTTCACTATTAAATGAGACTTACTTTTCATTTGAATGTTATTGAAGAAGTTAGTGCGTCTAATTGAAGGTTTCTGACTCATTTATGGTAGTTTTAAAAGCTTAATCTTCAATTTTGAGAGCCTGGATGACCCTGATTACATGAACCATGAGCTACAATATGACTTTCTATATTTTCTCTGTCATTAAGTGCTCTGATTCATTTCATGGCAGTGTGGCATATATCTTTGAACCTCTGTGTATATTATGTATGTATTCAGCAACATCAACACATAAATGTTGAAGCAATGTGCTAAACCATATTTATCATGTACTGCTGCTCTATTAGTCCTACTGTGAAAACTGTGCTGTACAAGTCCTTCTAACACAGACAGCTGAGTTAAAATTTCAGTTCCTTAAAAATTAATGTAAGAGATGTTAAATGTGGCTTTGTCCTATAAGTCATGTGAGATCATAAAATGGTAAAGAAAAGAGGGCAGGTAATAAGCTGTATGTAATGATTAAAATCATGTTTAGGTACATATATAAATTAAGACAAGTATCCAGCAGTATGATACTTTGAGGGATTGGTCCTGATAAGTATCTAAAATAAAAAAGTTCTGTTCATCCTAAAAAATCTAGTAAGACAAAGGAAAGTCTACTTAGATGATGATACCTAGTAAATTCTGAGTGTGTATGAGCATGAAATGAGTAAATATTTTAGGTTTTGCAAAGAAAATATTTGTAAGGGCCCTAATCTATGATTGTAGTGAATATGAATCAAGAGAGATCATTAGGGCCAAAAAAATGTTGCATTTGATATATCTTTGGATAATCCTAGTATCTATTTGTTTTAAAGAAGGCCTAATGATTTTACTGTGAGAAATTTTTGTCAACTGCTTTTGATTTTTGCTGTTTATAGTGCATTCATGTAAACAGTGTCCTCTTCTGGACAATTTTCTGAAGGCTTTGGGAATCTTTTTTGTTTAAATAAAATATGGAAACAATGGGAACAATTAGAAAAATAAGGAAAATATAGAACAATTATGGAACCTAGATAAAGATGATGAAAAATAGTTTGTTTTGGGGGCATGCCAAAGAGTATAGGCAGAATCCTAAAGAAAATACACCTTTTCACAACTGGGTGAAGGAACTTTAAATAGCATCAGTCCTTATCTGTGGTCCTAGGGGGGTGATCTCCTGGGCAATCAGTCTAAAAAATGTGTCCAAATGTCTGTACAGGAGCTAGATGTAATGGAACAACACAGATTTTTCTCTTAGTAATACTTCCTGCCTACAGGAATTATACCTTTCTAGCCTTATTAAAATTACAGCACTTCTCATTTGAGACTACCGGCTAAAACTGGATCAATCAGTAGCTAAGGCCATAACCATATTAATAAATGGTTAGATGCATTCACCACTATTCCTAGGCCATTCCACTCTGAAATGTCAATATTGAGAGTATTAAACTTCGTCACTCTCTGAAAAACAGTAACTGCATTCAGATTCCCTATTTTGTGTCATCCTTTGTGTATGCTAACTCCTGCACTGTGCCCTGAAATAATCTGGGAAAATGACAATTGTGTCAGGCAAATAAAGTACCCCCGGACTGTCCCATTCCAAGTGGGAGTGTCAGAGCAACAGAATTTCCTGGTTTGCTTAAACAGAAAGATATAAATGTGTCCTCTGTGCCTTCCAGTTGCTTCATTTGTATCAATCATCTTACAGAAAGTAAATTTTCTGGGGGATATTTGTATGATAAAACCAGAATTCTGTTAAATGGTTAAACAAACTTTGCAATACCCTTCACCTCTGAGCTCAAACCATGCCATGGCTCTTTGGAGAGGATTAGAAGCCTTACCAGACTTTGTGCCAAAAAAGTTTCTGTGCCAGCCCAGTTTTCTTTGGTTTGGGTTACTGGTGAAGAGAAGGATTCCACCTCCATGTTTCCCATTTGAATGCCTACAGTCATCTTCTATCCATCATGACAGATTTCAAGGGAGAAGTTAGAAATCTCTCAGCTTTCAAGGACTGACTGACAGGGTAATGAATAACAACACCTCAAGTTTATCAGGCCAAAAGCAATGCCAGACAAACTGCAGAAGCTACAATATTTTTTGATATTTTATTGACTGTCATGTCAGGCAGGGAAGCGATCTAAAACTTGGTGTAACACTTACTAAGCTATCTTGAGACTCAATCTCTATTCTTGATAGAGAGATAATAGGAGGGGGTGAAGGTGTGTGTGTTTATTTCCTTATTTGTTTGTATGGCATTGATCTTTTGATGGGATCCTTGCAGACAGTAACGGGGTCACAAAGGATCCTTGCTCCAGACAGCAAAATCTAAGTCAAGATGTGAAAGGCTGGCATGCTTCAAGAGGCCCTGGGAATGGGTCAAGTCTGATGTTTATCAAAAACACTAGTGATTTTGGAAAACCCTCCTAATTCTGTTATTCTAGCCTTGCAACACCTTCAATGGCATTTGTTTTGATATTACTGAACTCACTTTTGAAAGTCAGATCCCCCTTCTATAACTGAGCTCTGATGCTTGAAACCACTGCCAATTTTTGAAAATAGCTAAACATCTTGATTAGTACAATATACTGTGGGTTTTTTTTAATAGCTTTAACACCATCACAATGAAAAGAAGCCATGGGAGAATTCAGACTAGTGTCAGTTCCTTCTCATGATTTCTTCCTCCTCATTCATACTTTGAGAGGTTTTGAGCAATGGATATTTTTTGGAAGAAAGGGACCATAGTGTAACAAAGAAAGTGTCATGGACATTTTTGTTTTATCAAGGGTGTTTTGTGTGCCATCATCATCATGGTTTGTCTGCAAAGCAGAAAAGACTGCTCTACTATCAGTTTCTCTCCATAGTGTCTCCATGACATTTATTTTCTTGCAAGCTGACACTAGAAGAAAGAGGGAGCTGAGATCAATTTTTTCTACTTGCACAGATAACAAGTGAAGGAGCTCAGATAAATTAAATAAAATACAGAAAAATTGTGTGGTATATACGCAAGTATATATATACACAGAAAAATAGACATAAGGAAATATGTTCAATAACTCCTGCTGTTTTCCTAGGAAAGCATCACTCCATTTAAATAGTGGTTCTTACAGATTCAAGCCTTCCACAGGCCAGTTGTTCACCTCTTTCCATTAATGAAAGATTTTTTAGTCCAAAAGAGCTCAATTCAATGAATAAGGATACTTGGTACAGGTTACCAAGAGCATCCAAATTTTCCTCCTCACCCAAAGGGAGAAAACACCACCTGTCTTAAGAGAACAGGTTTTTTTCTTTGCAACTACCATTTATTTTCAAGCCTTGCTAACCTTTGTGCTGACTCTTAAGAAGCTTGGATAATTTTGAGAATATAATGAGGCTGTAATATCATAATTGAGGCTATAAACTCATAATTTTGAGACCGTAATTGTTATAGTTTGACCTGAGGCATAAAACTGGCTGAAGAATTTCATGAAGTGGCTCCTGAATCAAATTCATCATTTCTACTGTAGAAACAGAGCCCAGGGTGATGGTTTGTGCTGCATAAAAACATACATAATATGCTATTATGAGAAATACCTAAAGCATCCTTTTTTGTTCACCATCCTGTCCCTTGCAATTCCCAAATGATGTTCCCATGGGCAGTGTGCCATGGCATTCCCCACAGCCCTGGCACCCATCAGTGCTGCTGGAAGGTTTTTTGGCACCCTGGTTCTGTTTCCTTCCAGCCTGCATGCCCAGATTTTCCTTGCACAGAGATAAGGATGTGCCCAGGGTATGCACTTGTTAATGCCTTTGTGTCCTACTGATAGATTTACCTGGTAGCTTAATTGCCTCATTATAGATACTCAAGGCTGGAAAAAGCTGATGCTATGATTTTACTACTTTCATAATAAATATTACCCACCTAATTTTTCATTTATTTTCCTCACAAACAGATTTTCTACTTGCAGGTTCTTGCCCTTGGGAAATAATAATAATAAAAAAAACCAAAAACCATACTGTTTTTCATATTCTCTTGCTTTTTATTTCAGTAGGAGAATGGGAAGGAAAGGAAGGGCTGCAGATAGTTCATATTTTCTTGCTTTATTCACCTATCTTTAACAATGTTATTTTCTCTTTAAAATCGCTTAGTACAGGACCACAATGTAACTAAAATAAAATAATTCGTTCACCTTCCTCTGCACAAACCTTGCAGCTATGTGTAAAGGAATCTAGGTAGATATCTACTCTAAAAAAGAATAAACTGAGACAACCTTCACACTATTTCTCCCAAGGCTACTCCCATTTTAGCTTAGAGTTTGAGAATTTCTATGGGAAAAAAAGGTTGACAGTATAAAAGAGGGGGTTTTTTTACTGTTATTTAATAATGTCTTCCAGTGTCATAATTTGAAACACCTTTCTTCCCTTAGGCATAAGGTCTTCTCTGAAACTACTCAAGAGTGGTTTCTTTTTTCTTCTAAAATCTTAGAGTGGCATCAAAACTATTGACAAAGTTTAAAAACTTATAAAAAACAATATAGTAATTACAGTGCTGCCTTTTTTTTTCCCTTCAATACTTGGTAAAACTTTAGCTCTGGGAAGAAAACACTTTGACATGATCAATATCCTAATACATTTCCTGCCTCGTGAAACTGGTGAGAGACCTTGTCTGATTTCACCCATTACAACTGAGTGCTTCTCCCTCCACCTCCACCCTTCACCCTGACTTCTTAATTCAACTGTTTTCTTTCCAGTGCTGCTGGAATGGATCATTTGGTGACCAGTGACATCAGTTGAACTTGATCCCCCTTTTTTTACTATCTGGAAAATTGCCCATTTGTGTTATACAAGTCACAAAGAAACCATGTTACACTCAAATTCAGTCAGCATCATCAACTGAAATTTAAACCTATAGCTTGAAAAATATTTATTTTTTAAATGTTTAAAATATTAAAAAGAATTTTTTTCCCTGCTCATCATTAATTTTCAATAATATCTGAGCAACCATGAACAGTCTCAGCTGTTTCTGTCACAAGATGAGAAATACAGAAAACTCCCCAGGAAATGAATCTTCTCCAAAAAACTGAGATGGAATTTTTAATGTCATGTCAGAAGGATTCCTCAATCTTAGCTGCAATAGTGCAATGTATAATCTGTAATGAGCTTTCTGTGTTTTGTCACCTACAACTACCTGAGAGTAAGAAAACCCAAACAAACTTTATTAACCTGAAAAGCTGTCTGAAAGCTTGAAAAGATGATTTACCTATGTGGCTATGTTACTCCTGATGGCTGTGTTTTCACATCTGATCTGCAAAAATATCCAAAAATATCTGCAGAGGACAGATCTAATCAGTGTAATTAATCTCACAAAGAGATCTTCGTCTGTTTGTTTCTACTCAACTATTCCAACTTCCATATAATTTACCCAGCTGAAATTTTTGAACTTTGTTTTCCAGTCCATGAGTGGATTTCCTTAAGCTAATAATAAATACCATAAGACTGAGATTTTACTGAAATTTATTTCAGATTCAGGCTCTTTAGTCAAAGGTTTTTTTAACAGTGGTGTACGACTGTGTGATAGAAAACCAGTCTAAATACAAATCCTCTTTTTCAATATACAGCTAACAGCAGTAACCATAATTGTAACATTGACTACTGATAGCCATCTGTAAAAAAACCAGGAAAATTAACAGCTGAAACAGGAAAATGATGGTATATCAGTATGCCTGTAGGGTGAGTGCTTATATTGTAGGGTAAGAGTTTATTTTGTGTGGGATTAGCATCAGGAAAGCAAATACATATCCAGAAGCAAGGGTCCCTTTGTGCTTGACCCTAAATGCTTCCAAAGTCTGGGATCTGTCTGAGCTTCCCCATAAGAAAACTAGCCAGAATTGTCAAGCATCATTCTATGAATGCATTTAGAAAAAGCAGGTCCTGCCTGAGCGGCCCAGTCTGTGATGGGCAGTGACCTGCCTGCTGGGTGAGGGACAGGCTGTGGCTGTGCCTGCACTCCAGCAAAGCCTTTGGCTCCATCTCCCAGGGCATCTCCTGGAAAAGCTGCAGCTCAGGGCTTGGGCAGGTTCATCCTCTCCGGGCTGGGAACTGGGGGCAGGTTCATCCTCTCTGGGCTGGGAACTGGATGAGGGCCTGGCCCAAGGGTGCTGGGGATGGGCCCACACCCAGCTGGGAGCTGCCCACCATGCTGTGCCCAGGGATCAGTGCTGGGTCAGCCCTGTTTAAAATCTTTACTGGGGATCTGGATGAGGGGATGGAGTCTACCCATGGTAAATTCATGGAGGACACCAGGCTGGGTGGGAGTGTGGATCTGCTGGGGGCAGGAGGGCTCTGCAGAGGGGTCAGGGCAGGCTGGATCCATGGCCTGAGGCCAATGGTGTGAGGGGCACCAAGGAGAAGAGCTGGGTCCTGCTTTGGGTCTCACCATTCCCTACAGCTCCAGGCTGGGCAGAGGGGCTGGAAAGGCCCTTTGGGAAAGGCCCTGGGGGTGCTGGTGCCAGGGGCTGGACATGGGCCCAGGGTGCCTGGGGGGCAGGAGGCCAATGGCCCTTGGGCTGTCCCAGCCACAGACCAAGGGCAATGATTCTTCCCATGTACTCAACACTGGTGAGACTACGCTGTGATTGCTGTGTCCAGTTCTGGGTATCTCAATTCAGGAAGGACACTGGAGCATGTCCAGAGCATGGGAACAGGGCTGGGGAAGCACAGGTCTTGCAAGGAAAAGCTGAGGGAGCTGTGGGTTCTGAACCTGGAGAAAAGGAGCCTCAGGGGGGACCTCTGGCTCTGCGCAACTCCCTGACAGGAGGGGACAGCCAGGTGTGGGTCGGGCTCTGATCCCAGGGCACAAGGGACAGGACAAGAGCACACAGTCTTAAGCTGTGCCAGAGAAGGTTCAGGTAGAACATTAGGAGGAATTTCTTCACAGAATGGGTGATTGGGCTTTGGCATAGGCTCCCCATGGAGGTGGTGGAGCCACTTTCCCTGGAGTTGTTTAAGGAGAGACTCGATTTGGCGCTCAGTGCCATGATCTGGTTGACATGATGAACTTAATCTCAGAGGTGTTTTCCAACCTGATTCTGATAAAAATAATGCAAATTTTATAAATATATATAATGGTATAAATTATCAAATATGGACAGAATGGTATAATTCTATGGGAATGGTCCATAAGTTTTCTCAATTTATAAACCCCTTCTTGAAACTTGGATGTGAATTTCTTCCTTATGGGTACTAATACACTAAGGAATTCAGAGTATTCCACAGTTCTAGGCTCTGTAAACTTACTTAATAGGGATTGATAATCTATTTTAATTCTCATAATTATGAAAGAAAATAATGTAATGACTTACAGGGATTTAGAGCTAAAAATCAGAAAGCAATGCAGTTAGAGTTTCTCTTAAAAAGAAGCAATACTGTGATATGAATAAGCGCAGCCATTTCATGATTGTAAGGACGGAAACTTCTGGGAAAAGGAGATGAAACAGATGTGAACTTCTGCTATCTGCAAAGTTAACCAGAAGACTGGACCACTTTGAAAATCTGTTCTTGCAAAATGTCATTTTAAACAAACAACAAAAAACCACCAAAACAAACAATATTTTTTTTAAGTGTGATTTTTTATTCCCATCTTCTCATCAGCAGTGATCTTGTCAGGAATATCAACTGCCACATCCCAGCTGAGGGTTTACATTCCTGAAAGGAGCTGTGATCTGGAAAAGGGAGGTTTGGAGCCGTGAGTTGGCCCTGTGGCTTTCACAGAGAAGTCAGAGCCTGTTACTGACTCAACAGCCGCAGCTGGCAATGCTGGGGCATCAGGGACCTGGAAAAGGCCCACATTACCGTGGAGGTTTCTGTCAGTTTGGCAGATCTGGAAAAGCAAAATGACGGAGGCTGCTGACAAAACCCATAAACCCATTAAGCCTGGCTTAATATTCTGCTTTTTTGTTTGTTTGCTTGTTTGTATTGCGTTTCCTCCCCCCTCTTCAGTAAATATAGAAAATTTGCATTTGCTGCTGATGCATTATTGAGTTTCACATCCTGTTCAGCATCTTTATAAACTGCAAACAAGACATAATGGTCAACCAGCAATGCCTCATATGATGACACAATCAATAATGCTAAACAGTGGCTGAATAAACCTTCTGCATTAATCTTGAAATAATTCACCAGAGAAGAACATCATTATTATCCAAAATAGGAAAAAAACCCCAGAAAAATTAAAAATAAATATTCAAATTCACCTTAGGATCAAGAAAGATTGCTCTTTTATTCAAGGCTTACTGATTAAGCTTTTTGAATGTTCCCCTTGTGATTTATAAAACCTGACAGCCAGATTTTACTCTGAGATTTAAAAAAAAAATCCCCAAATGTTGCATAGACTAGGTTAGACAGCACTTTTATCCAGCAAGGACTTCTATAGTAAAAAAATGGAGAGAGACTTATGGCTGTGGCCAGCTCAGACAGCAAAGGCTGGTCAGCATGGCGTGGCAGATCATGGCATGGCAAAATGCTCTGCGATTTTGGGTTTCTGTACACAAAATGAGCTAGGACTAGGGTACAGTAAACCAACAATATCTCTTCATAGAAAGATAAAACTATTACCCATGAAATACAAAAATCCAATGGCTGTGCTTTACTATAAGCCCATGACACATCCAGGCACGCCTGTATTTTCCTAAAGTACTTAAATAAGGCTTCATGCACTTCCACAATGCCTTCAGAGATTGGCTTTTGCTTTGATTTTCAGTGAAATGTGACAAACTTCGTTCGCTATGCAGTTCTGCTTCCCATTGCAAATAATTGTCACTTTGGTAACTCTAGCGAGTGATTAAGGCTGAGACTGGGCTCTGTTTTACCTATTTTGCTCATATGCCCCAGTACAGCTGCCTCATTTTCACACAAAAATGTCACTGTTTTGCTTTGTTATCCAAAACAGCTCTGTGACAGTTCTGATGCACTTGTTTTAGCCATTGCAGCTGGAATTATGGAAACAGGCAATGCATTAGCAAATAACTAAAACCCTGCAATTTTCTGCCTCATGACAGAATCAGGAATTATAAGAAACCACTATTTGTGTTGCTTGCCATCAGAACTCTGCAATCAGACAGAAGCGGTAGTCGATATTTAGCCTTTGCATTAAAAGCCACAATTTCTCATAAAAGCAAGCTCCAAGTTCAATGTTGTCCTTCAGCAAACAGTGGGAAAGCAAACAAGCAAAGCAGAAAAAAATCCCACAAAAGTTATTTCCATTATAAAGATTCACAAGGTTTGCTTGGAAGAGAGTACAATCAATTAATATTTATGGGTTAAAAACTTTAAGTTATAAAGCATAGGATCTGGACAGCAGGATATATATTATTTCATAGGCAAAAAGAAGCAGCACAAATGGCCACAAAAGACTACTGCAAAGGTCAAAGGGAGAATTACTTTGAAAACTGAAGTGCAGCTATGGCACACTGCTTTTCTGGGGGGCAAGGAAAGCAGGTTATTTTCTCTTGTTAAACTCAGTGGAAGAGATCTCAGGACTTTCAAGTGTCTGATGTATTCCAGACACACAAGTCCATCCAAGGTGCCATCATGAGGCCAACAGATGTGACACAGCACCTGCTGGTCTTCTGACTTTTGAAGCAGCAGCTGGAGACTGGGCAGAGCTCTCTAAAAATGGTATCTGCAAAGGTAGTGGCCTTTTCTTCAAAAGGTAGTGGCCTTTTCTTCAAAGAGACATGGACTGGTTTTTTAGGGGAGTTATCCAGGACTGGGATCAATGATGACAAAAATGTGTAGGAAAAGAAGGGGAAAAAAAACTTGGAAGCCTTTTTATTCCTTCCCCAGTGTTAAAGGCAGTAAAAGGCAGTTTCTTGCTCAAATGAATGGTTTGTATGCAACTAGAATATGTTCCTGGGAGAGATCAGTGCAATACTTTGTACCTGTATTCATAAACATTTTAAATACAAGGGGTAGATTTTTCTTTTGGGTTTAAGTTTTTGACCTTCTCTCTCTTTAGTGTGTCCTTTTTCTCATTGTTTTTTGCTTTTTTTTTTGTTTGTTTGTTTATGGGGTTTTTCCCCTTTTTTACTCAATTACTTAGTTTCTTAGAAAGCATTTGCTGCTTGCTTCTGAAGCAGAGTAGAGCAGAGCTGGACCCATTTCATGTGAGTCCTACTATGTATTTTACTAGATATACTTTATTCTCCCTCTGTTTTCCCTGAGTTTGGCAGTGGCATCTAAGAACACGCTTCACAAACCCATAATACCTTTTCTTGCCTCTTCAGCCAGAGATAATGTCACCAAAAAAAAATCTGTCCTTAGTGCAGAAGGCAAAAAAGCACCAGAGGCAGCAAGAGAGTCTGTGTCCAATCTGCATCATGTATCAGACTGTGCAGTGCACCAAAAAACACAGCATATTAATTAATTTACTCTAGATCACTTTAACTTCGCAGTAGGGTTTAATGATCAGTGTTAACAGCATTATGAGTCTGATTTTGCTTATTGCTCATATAGGAATAACCAGATGTTCTAAAAAAACCCCCACATATAAATAACCTGTGAAGTTAGCCTGGGCTTTTATTAGAGGACAGAAACACAGACCATACTTTTTCTGGATGAGAAAAGATAGCTTGTTCCCACAGGGGATCTTTTATAGTGTCATAAATCCTCCATCTGGTATTTCATTCACTTCATTGTTCAAATATTTGCTGTCTGCTGATGCATTGAATTTTCTTTGCTTTGGTAATATCTATTAATTTGTGAACTTATTTTTTAGATATCATAGAGGAAAAAGGCCCCTGGTGTCATAGCGCTCAACCACTTCTTGTCTGAGGGAAACAAATGCACACATTCTCTTCTCCTTTGGAAATTGTCTATCTTGAACAGTGAGTGTTTTCTGACTAAACCTGTTTTCTCAGACTTTGGGTTTAGGAACATGACTTCCACAGACTCATCAAGGAATTCTCATTTATCCCTAAAATGTCTGAAATAATTCACAAGAGCTATGAACATTGACCCTGGGAGGGGTACCATGAAAGAAGTTGGACATCTAATTTATTTTCTCCATGTTGTTTAGCTATGCTCCATGTTGTCCAAATTTACAGGTGGTAGGGATGTGTCTATCTAATAAAGCCATTATTCGAAATTAAGTTATTCTAGACACATGTGTAAATTGCTCTGGAGAAGGGTTCTGTCTGCATAAATTAAAGTTCTGGCACTTTCCCCCACTCACCAGAAGCTCTTAGACTGTTTTACCTGAGACATTGAATGCAGGTGTGAAAATGCCAGTTTTCTCAGTCTGGAGAAATCACAGCTGCAGTTTTACTATTCTGAGACATTAGGATCAGACCAGATTAAAGAATAATCAGTAGCACGGCCACCACCACCTGCTTCGGCTCACTTTTGTTCAGGAGAAAGAAATCCTATTGTCACCCTCACTATTGTGAGCTACCTTTTCCTCCCTGAATTTACCTCTCTTTTCCTTTTTCTTTTGTCCTGAAAACTGCATCCAGGAGCACATTTTCTGCCTCAGTTCTACAAGTCCCAGGGAAGGGGTGGAGATGGTCAAGGAACCACTGACCACCTGGAGATGGTTAAGGAACAACTGGACACACACAGACAAAATGTGTCCGTGTCAGAGCCATGGTTTCATTTTTTTCACACTTTTTAAAATTTATTTTGATTCTTTTTATTTCATCCCTAATGTTTTCTTCAGATTTTTCAGTTATCTTTGAGGAAATATGATCTAACAATAGAAGTTAGTTTAGTGGCAGGAGTTGTTCTGTAAAGGTTTTGACTTTTATAAAGGAGATTCAGTTAAATAAATGACTTTTCCTGTGTTTTAAGTTTTTAAGTTTTTAAGCTGTTCTTTTCTTTTTTTTTCCATCCTTTTCTGTAACAGGAAGTCAAAAGTCTTTTGCAATGGGCAGAAATCAGAAGCAACCACAAGCTAGAAATATCCTAGGAAGATTTTAAGAAGTCTTACAGTCACATCTGTCTTGAATCTGTCATACTACCTGACCCATGGCTTTTTGTTCCATCCCTGCTCAGCTGTCAGAGGCTTTTTACAAGCACACAGACCTTTGTTACCTCAAAACCTTAGGATTTGCTTCACCATTATGTGGTATAACAGCAAATAAGTATTTAATTAACACTTTGACCTCATTGAAGTCCAAATTCTCCTTGCCAGCCTAAAGAAAATAGTGCTTTATATCGAACTTAAGCCTTTCTATTTGATGCAGCATGGTGAAAAAAAAAACAACTTTGCGTCAGTAACACTGGAAACATTATTTCAATTGAAAAATGTCATACCAAAACATCCAGCATAACCATGTCAAGTCTCTTCATATTTTTTTTCTTTCCACAGTGAACATTAATATTATAGTCTTCATTGTGGCTTATGAAATACCTCATAGTGCAGAAATTCAGTTTTGTAATGGGTATAATAATTTTTTTTTCTATATTTATTTTTTCTGCCTTCTCTGTTTGGTTGTGTTCTCTTTGAGGCAGAGGCTATATCTTATTAGATAAATTAATTGCAAATAATAAAATAACTGCATGCAAATTTGTTCCATTGGTGCTTAACTGTACAAAATAGTATTTGTAAAATAAGTACTTTAAAAATGTGATTTTTTTTTCCAGATATAAAGGAATTTCTGAGAAGATTGTAATATATATGAAGAATTAATTTTGGGATATAATATTTTCCATTCAGTGATTTATTAATATTCTACAGTCTCTATATTCTTTATGGGAATCCTTTGCAAATGGATTTTTAACTGGGGGCTAAAAGTGACTCCCAATCCATTCCCATATTAGCTGAGGAATATTAATATACATATATTGCAAAATTATGCCAAAACCAAAAAGAAAGAAAAACAAAACTCTTCCTCCCAGATCAGATATTTGAACAAGCTTTGGATAATCACTTGAATGTTTGGACATCCCTCTGAAGCAAAGCTTTTCTGATGTTCATGCCTCATTAATCACAATCAAGAAACTGGAGCAGTTTACGTTATCTGCAAAAAATATTTCAATTCCTTTTATATGGTTTTCCCCAACTATTCTCCAACACTGTCAGTTCTGAAGAAGGTGAAACAGAAGAAGTATATATGAATTAAATTAAATTTTTGCCTCTAGTTATTCCCTGAAATGCCAAGCATACATTTATATGCTTTGTATCTGTATTCTTATATTTACATACACGTATTATTTTGTGCATATGTACATGTATATATAAGTTCATGCATAAATTTATTCTTTTATAGTTGCAAAGAAAGTGATTTCTTTGCAAATATGGATTTCTTCCCTGCTATGAGAGGGAGTCACCACCTCTGAATCTGAATGAAAGCTTCACTCTCAGTCTCTGTTGAGGCATTTTTGAGCCCAGCCATCATGTGTGTCTAAACTGGGATGGACAGGAGCCATGTCTGCCATCTGGCCACGGCTCTGAGGGCTCAGTGCAGCCAGCTGGTGGTGCCAGGCCCCTTTCTTGCAGACAGATGTGCACCTCCCACTGATGTTCGTGGCTGGCATCAGCCACCAGCTGGGGTGTCCCCTTGGTTTTCTGCACTAAGGAGGGGTGAGATGTCCTGCCAACACAGGAACATTGTCACTAGGGAGTCAGCAAACAGTGTCTGGTTGCTTTCAGGTTTCGACCCACATTTTGTGTGATAAACAGTTGTCAAATATTGCAATCTCCGGACCCCTCATCTGACTGCTGGATTAAGTTTACCTCACTTCGGCCATTTCCTTGTCAGTTTGCTGGGCATCATGGACCTACCTAAGGGATAACCATCAACAGATGGAAGGAGACTGTGGCTGGGCTTGGCAGTTGTGTGCATTGCTTTCTGATTTGATTGCTTTCAGACATGTGGAAGCTTTCATGGTCTCATTTTCTTATGGCAAAGTTTTGCTTCCAAAGCCTGATTTCTGGGCTGTGTAGGGGTCTTCAAGGATTGCACTCTTTTTTTTCTTTTTTTTTTATTTTTTTCCCTTCTTCTTTTCCCCTCTGGATCCAAGCTCATCCTTCATGTCTAGGAAGGAAGAGGGTAAGGAACTGAGCATGTAATTGTCACACGCTGTAATTAGAGTATTAAAATTCATTATTATGAACTTGTGGTTCTTCAGCATAAGCTCCTGTAGTGCAGACTTCCACCTTTAGTTTAGGCAAGAGTCTGCCCCTATCACAGGGGCACTCACAGCACTATGTAAGATTGATGGATACCCTGGACCAAAGACCAAACCCAGGCTGCATGGTGGAACATGATGAACAAACAAACCTGAACCAAACAGTATATAATTTTACACATGAGAATGAAACACCTCACCTGTGATTGTGTATTTTAATTGTGTAAAACATGATGCATTCTGAGTGACCAGGGATGACTGGCACTGGACTGAAAGATCTGTAGGGTCTTGGAAAGCTTTTAATGCACAGTGGTGTTATCTGATGCGTATGTAAAGATGATATGTGGACTCAGAGATATCAGACTCTTGCACTTTCAATCTAGGAGTGAAAAGAAGTAGCCTGTGCATTAAAATCAACTCGGGGTGGCAGGGTGGCTAACCCTGTAAAAGCTGAGCATGATGCTGCACACACTTTTTCCTTGGGAGAAACAGTAGGGATGCTCAAGCATGACAAGTTACTCCTGGGAGCAGACCCCTGGAAAGTTCTGCAAGGCAAAGCAAAGCCAAAATACAAGTCTGTATGGAATAAAAATAATCATAAAAAATGCATAAAATTGAGAGGACAATTGTTGGATGGAAAGTGAGAAGGAATTCTCTAAGTGCTGACTAGCACAATCAGATAAGAAGGTGAAGCCAAGTAATTTGGATGGATACTTACATAATGTAGCTGTCAGCTCCCTTTCACATTTAAATAAAGAAATAAAATAAAATAATTAAGAGAGAGGGAGAGAAGGATTAATTTTCATCTCAGATGGAAAATGCTAACAGTGTTAACTTACTGAAGAACCCAGAGCAGAGCTGTTCTATGATAGATGGAGCCTCACAGAAACAGATTTGAGAGAAGCCTGAACACACACACATAAATCAGGGATACATCAATCTGAGATCATGATAAATATGTTCTGAAGATTTCTACTGGGCAAAATTCAGCTTCAGATTTAGGGAGCTTGTAATAGACCAGAATTAAAAGACAGCAGCACTGAAAACTCGCTGTATCCCGGGGGCATGGAAGGAGCATTTGTGTTTTTCCTTGCTGCTGCTGCTGAAGCACTGTGGCATGGTGCACAAAGGAGCACTTGTTCTCTGTGCAGGTTGATGTGGCTGTGTTTTATCAGAGCATGGCTGTGTTTTATCAGAGCATGGCTGTGCTACCTAAAACCAGAGTGAAGCAGAGAGCAGGGTGTCTTTGCCAGTACAGCTGAACCTCAGCAGTGGTCGTGCAGGCAGTTTGGATGGGAGGCTGCTGCTCAGTGATGTGATCACTTGGTTCTTCATGCTGAGAAATTAAAATGACAAGCTCAACACAAGCAGTGGCCAGAAATATCTTCCTCCTGTGGATTTCAATGTGATATAAAGATATCTAATGTGAATTTGATAACTAGCTCATGACCTTCTCTGTCTCTATTCAAAGCAGCTTCCTAGGCAGTAGTTCTTGAGTAATGTGAAGGAGGGAGAGGAAGAAACAGGGTGGGGGAAAAATAATTCCCAAAGCCCCTTTAGCAGCTGCTTTTCTTGGTTAAGAGAGAGTTGCAGAATATGAAGAATGCTAAAGACATGAACACAGAGAGTGTACTCAGCCTATGAGGCTTTAGTGGAGTCTCTGGAATTTAGAGGATTCTCAGAAATCTTTGATATCTTTTCTTTTCCTGTAGCTTCACCTAATAATGGTCTGTTTTTAATAGGCAGTGAAAACTTAGACCTTTTTTTCTCATTTTACTAGTACTCTACAGTTAATCCACATTAAATTGAGACATCATCACAGAGGGTTTAATTTGGAGCTCTGTCAGCACAGAGTTCTTTAAATTAGCCCAGTGAAAGAAGGAGCCAGAGATAACAACATTTCAGGATATTGCCTTAAAGAAAAATCTTATAAAGTTGACCTGTTTTCAGCTTGAATGAACTAATGGCAGCCTGAAGGAGGTTTTTGAGGTTTTCTCAGCAACATCTCGCAAAGAAAAGTTGGTGAAGCCACCATTCTGGTTCAGGGTTAGCAAGAGAGACTTCTTCCTAACTCAGGCCTTTATGGTGATGGGTGACAGCTCTGCTTCAGCTCTGAGGATGTGTAGAGGGGTCTGGCAGTGTGCCCCAGATGCCACCTTTCCCCTCTCATTGCTGTTCCTACATTGAAATGCCTTCCATTAACATGATTTCATCAAAGAATGAAACAGAAAAAACACTGTGGGAAACAAAAAACCTGTGATGAATTACAGGAACATTTTTACAAATACACTCACATCCACGCCACTCCTCCAGTTCATATTGACAGTCCAGTGAAAAGTGCACTGCAAGGGATGGAACAGATGGAAAACACTAGATAGATCATCTGGCTCAATTCCCAGTGTGGGATTGCTCCCTTAGGTTCATTTTCTAGCATTTTGTCCAACCCTGTATGACTCAATGAGAAAGCAGAACAAAGAAAGCAAGCAAAAAGAAAAGAAAAAACCCAAATCAAGCAGGAAAAAAAATAAATAAAAACAAAAAAGAAAAGGATAATAAGAACATAGATAATAAGAGCAGTAGAATAGAAGCAAAAGCGAACCTTAGAGGAATTATCCAAAACTCCAATAGCAAAGTTTCAACATTTTATTGTAATTTTTGCCCAAACATGTTTTTTTGCTGAACAGTGAGTTCATTTTGAATGTATATCCAGTATCTGATGTTTATTTAATGAAAATAGATCTTGCCAGAGTGGAAAAACAGATACCTTTCACCATGGCTGATTTCCCAGTTTTCCCATCCACTCAAATGCCTGGATAAACCTGAAAGTCAAAATTTTAGAAATTTTCCCAGCCTAGAAGAAATCTTTGTGAAGCAAATGAATATGAGAATGCTACTCATTTGAATATATGTGTCTGCTTAAGAAACTGATGAATGCACCTCAATGTCTTTGTCAATGGTAATGGAAAACCTTCCCTCTCAGAGAAGAAGACTGAAGGCAGGGAAGGCAAAAGTTCCGGCTTTTGCTCCAGGTGGTTTTAAGGCATGTCTTGGACTGAACAAATCAGGAACAGCAGTAGAATTGGATCTCCAGAATCTCAAATGTCAGAATGCACTTTCGCTGCCTTTAAGGATTTTAGGAAGGCAGAACTAAAAATAAGTAACTTTTTTCTGGACTCCTTCCATGCGTACAAGACCTGAACTACCACATAAAGTTGGACTAATTAGCTGCTGCCATAAGTTATGGGAGATAATTCTGAACTTCAGTACATCTAAAAGTAATTTTTCTTCTTTTTTTTTTAATTATTCATTACCATTTCTATGCTTTACTCATGACTTTATTAGCTGAGTAAAACAAGCCGAATGTCTCAGTAGGACATGGGAGTAGATAAACTTCTCAAGCATGTTCATGGACAAGAAAATCTATCATGTTTGTTTAAGCTTCATTCCACTAATCCACTTTTTTGGGAAAGATTTGGAACAGGTTTAGTTTTCAGAAGCAGATGTTATCTGCTAAGTGCCAGACCAGCAGGTGGGGGCTGCAGGGAACACAGGGCTGTGCTTCTGCCCAGACACCAGCATATCCTTAAGCAACCCATTCACATAATTTTGCTGTTTTCAAAGCCTCCTGACCCACTTCTGGCACTGAGCTGAAGTTGGAATCTCCAAAGCAGGACTTTCAGCAAACCCCAGGCTCAGCAGCAAGTCAGGAATGAGCAGGGCTGCTGCGTGCACACCCTGCTGTGCAGGGGCAGAGCGGCAGAGATGCTCCACATGATGTGATTTTAAAACCTTTGATTGTACTCTTACTTCTTTGAGGCAAGAATGTGTGCAATCATCATCACATGGCATGAATATTAAGGTCAGATGCAATCTCCTGCTGTTAGAGTAGGAGTTGGCTTACTCACAGATCACCTACTTTTCCAGAGCTGATTACAGCAATTACTGGAAAAACCACAGCTCTCTTACAGCCACGTCCCAAGCATTTTCCTTAAGAAAGCAGGCTGCTAAGGTGCTCTACCTCATCAATTATAATTAGCCATCTCTTTTCTTTCAGTGGTTTGTATAAATGGAAATTTATTAAAGCGCTGAATCATAACCCTAATTGCAAAGTTAATTTTATCCAGGCGGACTTATAAGCCACTGGCATTAAAGGAGAATTGTTATTTTTCCACCCCTGTAACTAGAATGTACCACACATTATATTCTCTTGGCAACAATGAAATCTATTTGGGAGCTTGAGCTGTGTAGTGTTGCTTTACTTTCCCACAGATCTGTGTATCTTTATGTCAGACTGAAAATGCTCAAAGGCAGGGAGATTGCCTAGGATTAACTAGCAAAAAACTTCAATTCTTATTGATTCATATCGGTTCACTGTAGACTCTCAAGGGTTTTAGGATTTATTTTCCCTTAGTTAAATTTGTATTTTCCACCATGGAATTTCTGGTCCTCAACAATGTACTGGCTGAATTATTCTTATATAACAGACTTGTACAATGTGTCCCTTGCAGAGGGTAGGTAATGCTGCTGCGATCTCTGTCATAACTGGATTTCAGAGTACTTCAGTAAATTAAAGGAAGCTAAAGGAATGTAATTCAAGGCAATGAAGTTACTTCAGGTTTTCCTAAATGACTGAGCTTTGAGATGCTTAAAGGGTGTAATGACATCACAGAAATATAGGTCATGATTTTAATATGAAGTGGTCACTGGAAAAACAAAACAAAACAAAACAAACAAAAAAAACACCACAAACAAACAAAAAAAAAAAAACCAAAAAACAACACAACAACCCACAAAAAAAATTAAAGTGGAAAAAAACCCAAAAAACCTCAAGAGGTCCTTAGGTGTATAATAATAGACGAAGCTTTTGTGATTTTGTGAGTGCTGTAGCTTGACTGCTGCATTGATATGTCCCGCCCCAGCTACAGATATTCATTTTCCAATATGCTTCTTTCTTTTCCAAATATCCATTGTTCTTCATGGAATCTTTCCCCTGCTCCCCAGTCATAGAATCACAGAATCATTAAGTTCAAAAAGACCTATTGGATAATTGAGTCCAAGCTTGATCAATCCCCACCTTGTCAACCAGAGCAGAGCACTGAGTGTCATGTCCAGTAGTTCCTTCGACACCTCCAGGACTGATGGCCTCAACACCTTCCTGAGCAGTCCTTTCCAATGATTAGGGGTGAAAAATGCTTTCCATGAAGAAATTCGTCCTGATGTCCAGCCTGAGCCTCCCCATGCCCAGCCTGAGGCCGTTCCCTCTGCTCCTGTCCCTGTTCCCTGGGAGCACAGCCTGACCCCCCAGCTGTCCCTTCCTGTCAGGAGCTGTGCAGAGCCACAAGGGCCCCCTGAGCCTCCTTTGCTCCAGGCTCAGCCCCTTCCCAGCTCCCTCAGCCTCTCCTGGGGCTCCAGCCCCTTCTCAGCTCCCTCAGCTGCTCCTCATCAGACCTGTGCTCCAGTGTCTTCACCTGCTGACTTTGTGCTCTGGCTGAACATGACTCTTTTTGTGTTTATTCAGAAAATGAGCAGCAGCACCTGTCCTGGGCAATGGTTGCAATGGGCAACATTTAACTTCCCAATTCATGGTCTGACACGTGTGTGGCTGCTTTAGAGGGTGCTATCTTTCCCCAGGTTTTCTTGGGTTCAGAGCAATTCCTGTACCCTGAAGCCACCAGGAACTAGGAATACAGGCTGATCAATGTGGTTCCAGAAGTGGCTGTGAAAGACAAAATTTTTAGATGTCTTTAATTAGAAGTGAGGAAAAAAAACTACAAGTGTGAAGCACAATTGGGGTAATATAAGATGAAGATTGTCAGAGAATGTCTGTTTTCAGCTCAGATCGCAAACACCTCTTCAAATAATTTGTATTTCATTTAAATTTATTGCACAGAATAAAAGTGACATGATTGCTGTATACCATATAGCAATTCTCTCATTCATTCACCCTTAGAGGCCAGTTTTGGCATTTAACACAAAAGTATGAAGGGAAAAAAAAAAATAAAGAAAATTCATATTATAGACCGAAATAACTTACTGTAAATATTTTAGTTGCATTGACTTTGTCTTGTTTTGTATCAGTTTTATGAACCATATTTCAGAGGGGATTCATATCAAATATTGCCTGCTTTATATAGGTGCTATATATTGTAGATTTATGCAAAGGGCAAATTCAGTTAAGTGTCTGTGTGAGTGCTATTTTGCAATGCCATGTGTATATAACAAAGTTATTGTCAAGGGGATTGTAAGACAGGCATTATTATTGCATCAGATTTTAATCATAATAATTGGTGTTGGCTGACAGTATAATCTTTTTGCAGATATTTCTTAGCTCTGGGTATCATAACTCTCTTACATCTCTGAGTTGCAAATTATCATTGAGAGGGCAAAAAATGCCAGGCAAGCACAAGCTCTGACTTGATCACTTTCACAACAATTCTTAGCGATACTCATCTACATAGGGTTTGCAAATGTGCTTTCACTGAGGTTTAAAATCACCCTGAAAAGTATAAAGCATTAACATCTCCTTCCTGTTGAGAGCAGATTGACCCATCATCTCTCATGAAAACAGCTAGCTATGGTCAGAAAAAAGTAGAAATCATCAGATACATGCACTCTGCCCACATGTGAGTGCTGTGGATAAGTCCCCACTATTTCCTTGTCCTCTTTTCCCCGAGGATTAAGCATTCTCCTAAATGTAACCAAGCACACCGTATTTTATATTTTGGGTGAGTATAATTCTTGACCCTGGAGATGCATCATCTGTTAATTTACAGGTTACATAACACATTAATAACAGCTCCTTCATGTCACCTCTACTTTCAAAAGATCAGATATTCCATTTTCTAAACAAGAAACTCCAAAGCCATAGTGATATTTTTGTTGGTCTGATTTTTTAAGAGTGTAGTGACAATCTTGACCATAATGTGATTTTTCTCTCCATTCTGAACTAAGAAAGATGCTTGAGGGTTTTGGGTTGTGGGGCTATTTCTTTTTTGTGTGGTTTG
Source organism: Zonotrichia albicollis (assembly GCF_047830755.1). NCBI lineage: Eukaryota > Metazoa > Chordata > Aves > Passeriformes > Passerellidae > Zonotrichia > Zonotrichia albicollis. The sequence goes on from NC_133860.1 coordinate 10,773,835, forward strand.
GTTTTTTCATTGCGTTATTTTGTTGTAGGGGGACACAGCATGGGTAAATGAATGTAATGTAGAATGTAATCTTATCCCCCAACGAGGTGCAGCTGGAACCAGCTACTAAAGATTAGGAACAGGCCTGACCTTTACAGGCCACACCTGTAGTCAATAAGAACAAGTGGCATAATAGAGTAGATTAGTGGGACCTGAAGTCAGAGGAGTCAGATGGCTGCTGCAAGGAGCAGGAACAGTCAGTGCCTAGAGGAGGTGCCTACGAGAAACATTGAGAAGGTATGAAACTCTGAGGAACCCTTGCAACATTATGATAAAAGAACTCGTGATATATAAGACAACAGAACTCATGATGTATAAGACAACATATAATGATAATAGAACTGTTGTAATATATAAGACAACAACTCACTATCTCAGAATTCCTTTGCAATTCTGTCTTCAACTGGTCCTGCTCAGACCTGACATCCCGAAGGAGTTTTTGTAGCTCATCTTTTCCACGGCTGACTAATGAGATTTGTTCTTCAAGTTGTAAAGAGTGACTGGGTCTTTCAGCTAACAACTGGTCCTTCTCACATGAGACAATATTTAGTGTCTCAGTTAACTGTTGAACCTAAAATGAACATCTCAGAATTTCTTTGCGATTCTGTCTTCAACTGGTCCTGCTCAGGCCTGACATCCCGAAGGAGTTTTTGTAGCTCATCTTTTCCACGGCTGACTAATGAGATTTGTTCTTTAAGTTGTAAAGAGTGACTAGGTCTTTCAGCTAACAACTGGTCCTTCTCACCTGAGACAATATTTAGTGTCTCAGTTAACTGTTGAACCTAAAATGAACAGTGGAGAAAAATGCAAGTCACAATTTGGTGGTTGTGGTCTTTATACACCCTATGAAGTAGTCAAATCAGTTGTGTCAAATACACAATTCTTAATTACTAAAATCACAATTCTTAATTACTAAAATTCACACTAACAGAAAGAAAAGTTGAAAAATGATTCTGGTGTTCTAATAGCATAGAAAAAATTTACAAGGAAAAGGAACAGCATGACACCTAAAAAGTTTACATCAGTCCACTTTGGTTTTCCGTAAATCAAGCAGAATCAAAGGAAAAGGCAATCGACCTTTGTCTATATCGCAAGAAAAATAAACAGAAGACAAGCACAGAAGATGGACAGTATCTTTATATTTCCTCTACTGGAGAGTAATGTTTGCTATACTGAAGCAATCCTCAATTATACTCTTTGATCTACAAAGGAAAAATATGACAGGTGAAAAGATGCAACTCGTTGGGGGACAAGATTACATTTTCCATTACCTTCATTTATCCATATGTCATGGTTTGTGCCAGTGCCCCTATGAGAATATCCTCTCCCTGGTGTCTGCTCTGAGATGTGACCAGGAACAAGCAAGGCAGCCTCCTACTTAGAAATAAAGAAGACTTTATTAACTAAATTACAAGAAAAGAAGGGGGAAAAAAACACACAAGGAAAATGAAAACCTTACAAAAGCATTTTCCTCCTCCCCCCCTCACCAAATTTCCCAATGCAATACATTCCCCCAAACCACCAACTCTCAGTCCGGCACCACCCTTTAGAATACTCACACTTCAGTTCATGAAGAGGAGAGGAGTCCTTCTTGCACCACAGGCTTCCCCTGGAAACACGCTGAAACCTCGTGTGCTTCCATGTCACTCAGCACCGCCCGGAAAGTCCTTTTGCCATGGTGACATCTTCCTTCCATGCCCAGTGCTCTCACCACTGTGCATGGAGCAGACCTTCTGCTAGGGTTGTCTTTTAAGGATGCCTTGTCTCACTCCAAAAAGGCACAGTCTCTGCTTTGGGACATCTGTGCCCCCCCATTTTTTCACCCCTGGGGCCGAGGGGTCCCCACACTGAACCCTCCAGGTTCTGAGGCACTGCCTCCCCCTAATGCAGTCTCTGTGTCACGGGAAAAAAAAATGTTTCCGTCTATGGCCACACAAGAAAAGTCCAGCCAGAAGGCCACTCCATCATCTCTCCCCACTCAGCCAGTCTTCTCCACTTCCCTCGGGCATGGTCCTTGTTATCTCATCTCTTATCTCCCTTCTTATTCAGCTCCAGGAGGATCAGCATTTGCAAGGTTTCTATCATGCAGGAAAAGGGTTAAATATCGCAGTCTCTGCCTCTCCGGAGCTCCGGCACTCCCACACTGCCCAGCCGGGCACCTCAGCACCTTCTCGCCGCACCCGCGCCTTCCCCTTCTTGGGCGGCCGCTATCAAATTCAGACGCCGGCTCTCCCTCTCTCTCCACCCCCTGGGGTGGTGGGGGCTGGCTGCCCGATAGCTCTTGGTGCTCTTCCACCCTTCCATCCTCATGGGCCTCCTCACCCCCCGTCTCTGTCCAGGCCCGGGCCTACCGCATGGCTGCCCCTCCTCCGCCCAGCAGCAGCAGCTGAACGGAGGGAGGGAGATCTGACCTCTTTGCCTCCAAGTCCCGAGACAGCTCCCAGAGCAGCAGCTCTGGTTTTTAACCCCTGTGTGTTCTCAGAGGTGTGTCCAAACCTCAGTGGCTACCCCAGGTGCCAATGTTGAAATCTGAACACCTATTGGTCACCACAGCATATCCAAAAAAAACCTACTTCCTGTCAGTCAAACCAGGACCTACATTTTGTAGGGGTTTTTTCATAGGTTTTGTGGGACTTACTGGTTTGGGGTCTTGTTTGTTTGTTTTTATGGGACTTTTCTTGTTTTGTCTTGGTTGGGTTTGATTAGTTGCTTGTTTGGCTTTTTTTATTTGCTGTGAATTAACTATTTTCTTAGCTCACAGCAACAATTTATTTTCTTCACCAGAACATTCATTTCAGAATCACAGAACAATTTACCTTGGAAAGGTCTTTAAGATCATCAGGTCCAGCCATTACCCCAGCACTGCCAAGTCCATGATTAACATTCTCCCCAATAGTCATATCTATGCCTGCTTCTATTTTTAATTAATTATTGTTAGTCTTAAAAAGGAGGTGATCTAAAGAGATGTCTAAGTACCCAGTGATCTCAGAGGTAGAACATTTACCTGAAACTAAGGCAGAGTGACAACTTGGACCAGCGTTCTTCAAGTCATAGAGGCATTAATGATTCAATTAATGTAACAGACATTAAAATACTAACTTTCCAGCTTCAATTTACTTCTAAATAACTATCTGTTATAGCTCATGAAAGGTTTGTGAAAACGATTTCCTTTCCAAAATCTATACTGATCTTCTAAACAGGAAAAAACACCAATCACAATAAAAATTCTGTCCCTAGAATATATTTTCTGAGCTTCAGGTAGATTTGGTAACAATTTCCACTCAGAAGATTATCTTCAGGGGCAAAAAACATAACCTCTTGGGAGAGATGCAAGTCCAGCAGGGAAGGAGAACATGTGACAAGATCCTTGCATCCTGCATAAATGTGAATAACAAAAAAATATCAATTGAAACATTAAGTCCATAACAAAACTGATGGCCAAGGTATTGCCTTTCCCTGAAGAATAGTCTTATAATATCATTCATGGGTCACTTCAACCTGCCTTACTTTGGATTAGGCACAAATCTGCTTCCACCTTAATTGCATTTTTTGGGTTTTATCAGAGATGAATAAACTTCAGTTTGTGAAACCTCAGAGCTATGACCAAATCTATGTATCAGGATTTTCCACAGAGTATTGAAGGATCCTTTCTATCTCAGTCTCCGGCTTTGTAATGTTGGCTATAGGGAGAAAGGGAGAAAATAGAAATTTTCATTTAGCTGTATTACAGTAAGGGGTGTAATTTTTTCAGAATCTGTGTGTTAACTGTGAGACAACAGAGTTCATCCAAGCTAGAGATAAAGGAACACACATGATTCAACAAGGAAAGGCTTAAGAGAGATTCAAGACAGGCACAGTTTGACTCACCTAAATGAAGTGTCAAGAGGTCTCAATGATTTAGGCCAGAGCTAAAATATCACGCACTGGTACAAAGGTAAAACAAAATAACTAATTTTTTATTGGTTATATTGGACAGCAACAGTCCAAGTCTAGGTCTTGAAGCTTGTTCCACACGTGAGGAACATGGCAGTTAATAGACCACAGAGAAATAACCAGTGACTAGGCATAGCCTTGATGTTTAGCCAACTTAACAAGAAAACTACTGAGCCTGATTTAAGCAATTGCACAGTGTGACCAGCTGTAATGTGAGAAGATGCAAAGAATTCGCAGAAAGTATTATGGGGAGGGCTGGCTATCACAAATGATTGAGGGACAATCATAGCCAGGAAAGGTGTCCTTTCACAGAGAAACACTGGAGATTTTTGTGGGAGTGAGGTTTGGCAGTGCCAGCCATGTCCAAGGAAAGGTCTCAGTGAAAGCCTGTGAAGATCTGGTTACCTAGGTAACTGGATCAGAAATTAAAAATTTGGCTATGGATATAGCAGAACCATGACTGTGAGAAATGGGTGCAGGGGGAGTAACAAATGTAGGATGTCTGTTTGGGTGAATAAGAGAATGTGTGGGTTGGAAGGGACTTTAAAGATCATCTCATTCCAACTCCTCTTTCATGGCCAGGGACAACTTCCACTACATTAGATTGCTCAGAGCTTCATCCAGCCTGGCCTTGAACACTTCCAGGGCTTGGGCAGGCACAGTTTCTCTGGGAAACTTGTTCCAGGGCCTCACTACCCTCAAAGTAAATAATTTTTTCCTGATATCTATTCTAAACCTGCTCTGTTTCAGTTTAAAATCATTCCCTCTCATTTTTTCACAACATTCCTTCATAAATAGTCTCTCTCCAACTTTCTCTCAGGCTCCCTTCAGGTACTGAAAGGCTGCAACTAGATCACCCTGAAGCCTTTTCTCCTCCAACTTGAACAATCCCATTTTTCTCAGCCTATCCTCATAGTCAAGGTGCTCCATCTCTCTGATCATCCTGATGGCATTTCTCTGGACTCAGTTCAACAGGTTGATGTCTATTTTTGTGCTGAGAACCCCAGGGCTGGATGCAGCATTCATGGTGGGGTCTCATGAAAGCAGAGACACAAAATCAGCTCACTGGACCTGCCGCCCATGATGCTCTGGAGGCAGCCTGGGATATGATTTTCTGGGCTGTGAGTGCTGTGGCCAGGTCAGGTCCAGCCTCTCATCCACCAGCACCCCAAGTCCTTCTTGGCAGGGCTGCTCTTGATCAGTTCACAACTATGAATAGGACATATCAGGGCAGCAAAGCTAAGGTAGTCTTAGTAGCTACTAAAAAAAAAAGTAGGAAGTAATGCAGTGTTTCAAAAAGCCTGGAGCAGAGCTGTTGCAGACATCTTTTTGTGAAAATCCTTTCTTAGGATTTTTACTTCCTGAGAAGCTGAGAGGCTCCAGGAACAAAATGTAAACAATGGTTATCTGCTGCTGTGGAATGCATCAGGTGGATTTTTGATTGGCCCATCTTGGATGTTTATAGTTATTGGCCAATCAAGGCCGAGCTATCTAGGACAGAGTCTGAGACAGCTGCCTTGTATTATCATTCCTTTCTATTCTTAGCTTAGCTACCCTCCTGAGAGTAAACTTTTCCTTCTATTCTTTTTAGTATAGTTTTAGTGTAATATATATCATAAAATAATAAATCAAGCCTTCTGAACATGAAGTCAACATTTTTGTCTCTTCTCTCACCTGAAAACTCCTGTGAACACTGTCACACCGAGCAGTAAACCAAATCTTTTGTTCTGAACATATCTCTGATCAAAATTTTTCTCTTTGAGTCTCCTAACAGAGAATTGAAGAAAAAGTATTTTCCTGGCTACTAGAGGAGCATCTGAAACAAACAGAGCTTCCTGATCACTATCTCAGTCCAGACCTGACAGCATCAGCCTTGGCCCAGCACCTCCCAACAGTGAAACTTTGACAGTTCCTTATGCAATTTTTCTATAAACAAAGACATTCAGTACTCAACCCTTGCAGACTTTGTTCAAAGGAAAGGCACCACCAATCACACACATAGTATGTATCAAGGTAGGCTATATTAAGGATATGCTGTGTTCACTGAGTGAATGAGGTGAAAAGCAACCAACGCAGATCACAGAATCACTGAGGCTGGAAAAGGTCCCCAATACCCATCATGTCCAACCTGTGACTGATCCCCACTTTGTCACCCAGATGAGAGCACTTGAGCACTTCAAGTTAGCTCTTGAAGACCTCCAAGGAGTGGTGACTCCACCGCCTCCCTGGACAGCCCCTTCCCATGTTTAACAATCTTTTCTATGAGGAAATTCCTCCTATGTCCAGCCTGGGGCCGTTCCCTCTGCTCCTGTCCCTGTTCCCTGGAGCACAGCCCGACCCCCCCCAGCTGTCCCCTCCTGTCAGGAGCTGTGCAGAGCCACAAGGGCCCCCTTGAGCCTCCTTTGCTCCAGGCTCAGCCCCTTCCCAGCTCCCTCAGCCTCTCCTGGGGCTCCAGCCCCTTCCCAGCTCCCTCAGCCTCAGCTTCTCATAGAACTTACTCTACAGAGCTGTGAGACATATTGTTGGATATCCAATTTTGTGTCAATGTTTCTATCAAATTTGTTGTTTGCAGATGAGTTTTTACAAAACTAGCTTGTTGATAACTGGGCCGTGATTAGACTTGCAGGAGTTTGGAATTGTAGTCCAGCTACTGCCATTAGTTATCTCAACAGGGGAAGGCAAATCAGTAGGTGGATCAACAGGCAGATCTCCCCAGCCAGCCCTAACTTTGATGGAATATTTTAATTACTCTCTGAACCATTCAGATATGAACAAGTTCCATTCTAAAGCTGTGTACACAGACATCTAAAAGATAACTTATTTTTGCCCAAGCTCGTGGTTGACTTTTGTTCACCAACCTCCAAGAAATATCCTGCTTGGTGCCTCTGCAGAGAAAACATTCATCTGCCTGGATTCAGTGGTAAAAGCAGGCACTGTGTCACTAAGGCACCAGGACCAGCTTTCCTGGACAGCTGCCCTCAAGGAGAACTGCTTCAAGAACATGCAGACACATTTTTGCATTAAGTTGATCAACTATTGTCACCTAAGAGCTTTTTAAGTGGAGAAAGTTATGTCTCCTGCCTGAAACAAGGAGATTTTCATTTTCTCATTCACCGTCTCTAATTACTTTTACACATTCACATATTTATACATATATTTATTTAGTTGCATACTCACTCAATTTAATTAATTTGAGTATCTAAGCTGTATTTAATATTTGGGCACTTAGTAAAATAGTCTGTAAATCAGTGCTGTGTTTCCCTGATCAGTGAAAGGAAGCAGAAAATATCTTCTACAAACCTCCACTTGGAGATCTCTCTACCAAAAGGCTGAGCATCTGAATTAGGAAAATAGTATTTTATTCAGGTGGGTGCCAAAATGTACTCTGCTTCTAAGGGGTGCAGGCTGTAGACTTGCAGAGATTCTTCCAGACTCATGGACAGTTTCCATAGAGCTTTTAGCAAATCCTTATCCTGATATTTGCTTTGCACTCGTGGTTCCCTTCTCCAGTCCCCGTTACATTTAAGAAACAAGTACTAAGATTTTCTACCACCATGTTTACAATATACTGCTTAAACTGACTATTCTTCCAGAAGCCAGACAGTTTCCAGCTAAGCAAAACTCTTGAGCAGCTAATGGCTTCAACTGCCACCATTTTATAAAGTGGAATACAATTTTTTTATGAAATGATTTGTGGTTATTCAGTGGTGAACAATATTGATTTCTCTCTGTGTCCCTTGCTTGCCCGAATTCTTCCATAGTACTAAATGCATAATGATTGTTAAACAGGCTTGGCACATGCTTGAATTTTTTGTGTTTCCATACTTGTTTACATATTGCCTACAATTTGTCTCTGAAAACCAGATAAAGCTCCATAAACCCAACTTGTAAATTTTTGCTGTAGAGTCTTTGATGCAATTTCATGTTTATTTACAGATGAGAAATTAAGACAACAAAACAAACAACAGCAACACCACCACCAACAAAACAAAACCACAAAAACAAACAGAGGGAGAAAACCCCAAACCCTATAAGAGGAAGAAAAGAGAAATCTAAGAAACCTTTTTTGAGAGATTCCCGAGTAACTGAGGAAGGGGTTTGAGTTGCAACAATTTTTTACTGTATCTTGGTTATCTTTTTTTATTATTATTCCCTAGATAAAAGGCTCAAGGTTGTAAAATTAAACAAAATTCCAAACATATTTTCACAACCACTTTGGATAAGAAGACAATAAAGTTTCCTTTTTCTTTTTATCTTTCTTTTCCAGCTTTATTTTGCTTTATTTTTCTTGATTTCTTTTACTTATCTTCCTTTTTTTTTTTATTCACAGTCAACATAGTTTCACCAAGGGGAAAACTAGGTTGTGTTTCATGTCCATTCCAGAGACCAACTCCCAGTTCCTCATCAGGGACACCCTCTTGGTGGCACCTGTCCTGGAGATGGATAAATAGGATTATGATATCTACCTACCAGCATATTTCCAAAGTGTTGAAAGTTCTCTGTAAAAGTGACTTGTAACTGGAATTCATGTTGGATGGAGCAAAAAGCAAGCCTACTAGCTCTGCTTAGCTTTGAAAATTATACTTAGATGTATTTGTTTGGAGGCTGGTCTCCATAGCCCTTTATATATATTCAATAAAGAGAAAGAACTCACAGTACAACTCAAAGACCCTTAAATTAGACTTTTACTACCTATCATTTATCTGTGAAGCCTGTGGCTACTAGACAACTTACACAAGCACATAAAACAGGTGTCCAGAATTTAATGCTGTAAATTTTCATGGTACTTTCTTAGCTATGATAATTTCCAGTGCATCCATTGATTTTCATCTGATGATAGCCTAAAATATACTAGATATTTTACCAAAAAATTGTCCTCATAAGGATTTATAAGGCCAAATCTAAGTGACTTCAGACACTGGAAAGTATGAGAATTGCTTTGATTTGCAGGCTTGGTAAATGGAAAAAGCCATAGAGAATGTAATTTAGACTTAAGTGATAGATCAAAAGGTTGTTGTGAACATGCCTCTAATAGTTAATAAATATAAAGAATTCAGGGAAATGTTCGCATCATCCAAAGGATTTATTAGATTTCACCCAGTCTGCTTTGTCATCTCCTGTAAAACTCATTTACTAAAGGCTTTAAGAGTGAAATTGCTTGTTTTCTAAATGATGGGGGTACAAGATAGAACTATTGCATATGACGTAGTATGGAAGCAAGAAATAATGCACCTAGAAGTAAAATAAAAAAAAACTAAACAAACCAATGGTAAAAATAAATAAGGTGAGGCTTCAATGCTTTTGCAAACATAATGGGGAGCCCAATTGTCTCTCTTATTATGCAAGCATAATAGAAAAGATGGAGAGGAACTGCCCTGGAATGACAGGCTAAGAGGGAATGTCTTCAAACCGAGAGTAGGTTTAGATGAGATACTAGGAAGAAATTCCACCTCTGCTGCCCCATCCCTGGAAGTGCCCAAGGCCAGGCTGGATGGGACTTGGAGCAACTGGGATAATGGAAAGTGTCCCTGCCATGACAGGAGGGTTGAAATGAGGTGATCTTTAAGATCCCACACTCCAAATATTTCAGCCCTCTGTGTTGGATGAGTTCCACTGGTAGTTCCATCCCTGCAGTTCTTCATTCTGGGACATGGTGGGAAGAGAAATCAAAAAAAAATTAGGGGAAGCAAAGCTGGAGGTTTTTGTTTGTGCATGTCAGAGTGATTTTCAGCTGCTGTGTAACTTGAATTTTGAAGTGAGACTCTAATGATCAGTCCTGGGCACAGAGACCCTAGACATGAACACTTGCTGCTGCACAACACACAAAAGTCTTTTTAAATAATTTCTGGTAAAAAGGTCCAACCTATTGTTTGCAACCACACACTCTGAACAGAAAAGTGTATCCTTTACCAGCAGCTCATTAGCTACAAAAAGACCATTTCCATCAGCAAAAGCAAGGCTATTTTCAAGAAACCCATTTAATTCTCAGTGCTGAATGTGATGTGGGTTTAGATTTAATAAATGTCTACTAAAAATAAAATAGTGATCACCGAATATATGACTCTAAGACACTAGGAGGTCAGATTATTTTCATGCCAGTATAAACCAGCAGAGAAGTGAGACTTCCTAGTAAAGCTCATAAACAATCTTGGTGCTGATAATGATGTTTAGTCTAATTTGGCTTGGACTGAAAAGGAACCAATTCTTTCAGGATAAAAGATTGTCCATTTCAGATAGTACCCAAATTTTTAGCTTGGGTTTGCTTTTTGTTTTTTTTCTCCCTTAAACTGCTGTTTTAAAAGTAGGACCTTTAACTTGTACATTGATTATTTTCTTTCTTTTTCAAACTCTCTTCCTCTTCATGAACTTTATAGTGCATAGCAGGATCTAGGATATGTTTTAAAACAAGTAGAATTTATAAAAAGTAACAACAGCAGACCTGGTTATGACCAGGTACTATGATTTTAAAAATATCAGCTCCAGACTTTCCAACCACCATATAACCAACCAGCTGATATAATGATAAAACAACAAAAATAGTACTATTATGGAGGACCTTTTGCAGTGGCAACATCTGTCTTAATTATGTAAATGGAAGGCCATCATCAAGCATCAAGTTCTCTTTAATAAAACCTCAGAGAGAGCCAATTTGTATCACTTAGACAATTGCATTTCACATATACAAGCTGCATTTAAAAGTACACATTCTTTATGTGCCAGTTGTGAACTGAGAGTTACAAAGCTGGCATTCCCTGTTAACAAAACACGATGGGAAGCACAAGGATTCTCTGGGGAACTTTGACAAACTGCCTCACAATGATGGAAGTTAGAGCTGCTTTCCCTGCCTGACACCACTGCACATTGCATTTCCAATAAGAAAAGCTGAGGTAACTGTGTACAGCTAAGCTATCTCCACTGTGTGGTACCAACAATTTTGAGTAAATTTAGATTAAGAAGCTCTCATGATTCAGTAGATTCTTGGGCTGCCTTATGACTTTGAGGAAAATATTGTGCTCTCACACAGTTTCTTATCTCCGGCCCTCTAAACAGGAGATCATTCCTGTTTCCTGTCTGATTCCTATCAATCAGAAACCTGCCCAAAAAAATGGATGGCTGCACTCTGGCAGGTGGGCTACTAGTCTACACATAGTAAATTAAATGCAGCAGTATTTGCATTTTGTGTTTGGGTACTTAGGTAGATTCTCCTCTGACAAAAATTAGCTTTCCACCATTGTGTTGTCCTCAGAAGTGACAGCTCAGCATCGTGGCTAAAGGGAAGACAGCAGAGTTGTCCTGAACTTCTTCCAACAGCACTGCTGCTCCCCAGATAGTCTGGGATTTGTGATGTGTGGGACAGCAATGTGTCACCCTGATTGAACCAATTGCATCAGTCTCTGCTGAGCAAGTTGATTTATTTATTAAATCCAGAGAGGAACTCAGAGTTCATGGCTCTGATCCTGATGTTTCAGGTTGAACCTGTAGTTGGACCCTCCTGACCTTCTGACAGGGTTGACTCCTCTGAAGCACATTCCTGCTTCCTCCAGGCTGACTTTGGAACTGCTACAAACACCTATCCCATCACCTGGTGAGCAGTATGATACAAACTGATGATCTGAGGCCAGGGATGAATCCCAACCTAATGCCCAAGCTGTGTTTTTCCTCTTCTTTGCTTTAGCCTTGAATATTTTTCCAAATTAACCAATGATTTTGATTGTAACTCCCTTTAATGGATCAGTTAATTCCTCCAATGGGAATTGTGTCATTTTTGTGTTTTTTAAAAATGGATGGAACTGCAGCCTGAAGTCCATGGTTATGCTTTAGGGCACGACTACTACTACACTGTCTCATTGAATCATGTTTTTCTGGTTGCTACACCACTGGTTGCCACACTCCCTCATTTTACCTTGTTCTTATAGGTGTTTTCTGCAAAATTAGGGCTCTGGTCATAAATATTCCCTCCTACTTTTAATACCCTCTATGAAAACCTGAACAATTTCTTGCTTGGTATTACCTTTGTACCCCTCTCTCTTGTCTCATATATCATTGATTTAGGAAAATGTACCAGCTAGGCTGGGTTATATTATTCATCCCTCATGTAATGAGGATTAAATGTGAGAATTCCAGCAACTTCTTTCATATCAGAGGAACCTACTTATCTGCAGGTCTCTTATGAATGATTTTTGGTTCCCTGTTCAGGACTGATTCCTGGAGAGATACCCATTCAGTTCTTCTCCCAGAATTCAGATCGCATTGGTAGTGCGAGCTCCTAGAGTATATCCTTAAAATTATCTGGTCACCCATATTACGATTCTCCTTTGAGTTATACTCCTATCCCTGTTTCTGTTGCCTCTTTACTCCACTTACCACAAAAAGTCTGCATCAGCCCCTACTCTGATTTTTAGCCTCTCCTCCTTAAAGATATTTCATCATTTAAATGACCTAATAAACAGAGCAAAATTATTATAATGAATACAATTGTAATGTAAACAATAGACAGTCCTCACTCTACTCTGTATTCTCTCTTTCTGTTCAGGATTCCTGTTAATGAGCAAAACTGGTGGTTTTATATTTCTGTGACAAGACAATTTGTGGCTCAGTGTTTCCTGCACTGCCTGAGCACATTTGTCATAGTCCAGAGTCCACTGCACTTAGACAGGAATGTCGGAGAAAAAGCAAGTGAATTATAGTTTGACTTAGGTTAAGGTTAGACCTCTAAGTCGGCAGAGAGATAAGTCCTGGGTAAACTAGACAGCTCTGGTCAAAATGGACAACTGAAGTGCCGAGGGACCTTAAAAAAAAAATCTGTACAGCTCCTAGAGTTAACCTTTACAAGGCAGCAGAAGCACTCAGGAAAATGTGAGGGGTGGAAGAGGAATAGGAAAGGTGAATCACAGAGCTGGACTAGACTGCTTAATCCACATTCTCAGATAACACAGAGGAGTTGAATCTGTGCTGACTAAAGTGGGTTGCACCTCAGAACTGAAAAGCAGATGCAATTCCTCTTGAATTAAACAATAAAATCAGGAACCAAATTAAGGAAAACAGAAAATTAGATTTTGCTTTCAGGCCTAGTTTCTGTTACAAAGCCTGGGAAGAGTACCTGGGACAGGAAATGAGGAGAAAGGCACAAGAAGTCTGTCATTCTGTCAGCAATTGCTTTTTGCTGGAGAAAATCTGAAAATAAATATATTAAGGAGCTGACAGACCTTTAGAGCCCAGACGCTTGAGTCAAAGCATTATTTGAATTTAAGGAATTATAATTACAACAACATGAAGTATTTACATATGAATATACTGATTCAAGCAACAACAGGGAGACAGACTAATAAATGTACCTGCGGTGCTAAGCTGTGAATATGAATAAGTCAGTGAATAAGAAATGGTGAGTTGTTATTGATCATCAAGTCTTTCCTGGAAGGTCTGTAGATCACTCACCCATAAAGAGATTTATTCCTCAAATATATTCATCTTTGAGTAGACATCCACCTACAAAGAGCAGTCTCTATATGAGTTAGGTATACAAGCTGTCTTTATCATCAATGGAGACCAAGTCAATGCATAAAATGAAATAGAGACACTCAGCTGCTTAAATTTAGGTTAGGCCTACTTTGATTTTCTGCCCAGAATGCAATATTTAGCCATATGTTTCTGATAATGAACACCCTTAAGAGAAATTCTTAGGAAAATTCTTAAGAGAAAAGGCAATCATCTTGGTTCAAACCTAAAAATGAGTTAGCTAGCTGGTAATTGAGCTAATTATCCTTACTGTTATCCTATCCCTGTAAAAGAAAAGTTCACTGCAAGTTCACTGCAACTACTGAAAAAGGATCAAGTCAGCTCCATTTCCAAGGTCTGATTGTTTAGCAATGAGACACAAGTTTAATTCTCCCTTTAATTCTCTTGCAAACTGCAAGAGAAGCTCTTTGTGGTAGGAAATAGGACAAAAATTAACAGAATTTGGGACTTGATCCAATAGAAAAGTTAACTGCAAATTTACAGAGTATGAGTTAGGTTTTCTTTCGCTCCAGATATTATGAGCTCTTTTCTTTTATTTACTTTTTTTTCCTCTTCCCCCAGTTACTAGAATGCATCACTGGTGTATTCTTCAGCCAATATCTGATGACAAACCACATACTGTAGCAGCTATTTTAGGAATATATTTAAATATTTCCCTTTGTAACTGGAGGAAATGGGTGCTTTCACTACATTCCTAACAGTAAGAGTTTTAGCACAGCCTCACAGCAGCACTCCAGGATGTTTTCTTTAGAGAAAACAAAATACAAAATAAAATATAGCTGTTATAAACTGTTAATTATAGTTTATAATAGTAATAATCCCAAAGAACTTGATCATTACTGTAGCTAATGATCAGTTTGTTAGGGTTTAACTGCCTTTACTCCATCTAGGGATACCTAATTAGCAAACCAGTCATTAAATATTAGTAATGACTAATTATGTGAGGATTAAAAGCTTAAATATAAATAAAAGCGAGATTGAGACTCTTAAAATTAATGCATTAATGTACGCCTTCCTCAGCATGAGTTACAGGCTACATCCTTTCCTTATGACTTTCCTATAGCCCAGTTTCTATAGGGTTTTAATTCCCTCTAAATGAGTTTCTTTTTTAATAATCGCTCCAAATGCCTAATTCACATACATATTGGCCATTGTTTCAAAAGCCCAAATCTTTCCATTTAATAAAGTGCCTTCAATATTGCTAAAATTGTTAACTTCTTTTCAGTGTTCAGCATGTTTTTGGGGGGGGCTTTTGATCTCCTTGGTTTTCATATTCCTGGCCACATCAAGTCAAGCTGCCTTCAATTAGCATGAATAATATTGTTTTCTATGTAAGATATCAAATGTATTTACACAACTTTATCAGGATGACCAGGGAAAGCCAAGGCAAGGCAAACACAGCAAGGATCAACCTGAGCCTTTCAGACAGTGCAGAATCAGGTGCTCTATGTGTGGTGGCAGAATGACAATGGTAGAAAATACAAAGGCAGGGTAGGCACAGTTTGTCACAACAGAGAAAACCTGGATGCACAGATATAGTCCAGCTAGGATAAATATCCACAAATATATG
Organism: Zonotrichia albicollis; assembly: GCF_047830755.1. Taxonomy (NCBI): domain Eukaryota; kingdom Metazoa; phylum Chordata; class Aves; order Passeriformes; family Passerellidae; genus Zonotrichia; species Zonotrichia albicollis. Next base: position 10,788,893 of record NC_133860.1, read on the forward strand.
GGTTAATCCAGAGCACAAAATGTCGAGTGTCTGCAAGCCAGACTGAGGTCTTACACATAGAGGTAAATGTAATTTAAGTAGGGTAAAATATGTTCACCAGCTTGCACATCAGTTTACTTTTAACTCGTGTCTACTTAACAGAACCTATCTGCTTTACAAATGAACCATAAATAAACTACATAGTGTTTCCACAAGGGACCTCTCAGCCAAAGGAAAAGCAAAGTTAAATTTGACAAACCAGAAAATTGCATCATTTGTCCTGAATCTAACTACAAGATAATGGTAAACTACATAACTCTGCTATTTAAACACGATGGCTGAATAATCCCAAGATTAATTCGTACTTCAGGAATGGTTAAAAGTGCCAAAGCACTGCAGGGAGACAGCTGATATATTGTGCAGTATTTGTGCAATCTTTCCTTCTTTCCCCGAATTATTCTGAAGTATTGCAGTGGGAGTCTCTTGGGAATATTTTGTGTCAAACAATATAGTTTCTCCTGACTCTTTTTACAATATGGTATTTGTTCAATAAACTCCAGGACATACTCTGTTTATAGAAATTATAATTGCTCTATTGAAGTCAGTGAATCCATAACTTCTTAATCTAGTTTTTAAACTAAACCCTGTGAGAAATCCTACTGAAAAGACAGTTTTTTCACTGTTTCTGTTCTTGGGACTTCTTGTAGAAGTACAATTCATCATGCTTAATGATACAGATGAATTAAACCTAACATCTATTTTTTCTTTATGAACCTTGAGTTATTTTTTCCAGCAGCAGAAGGCCATTTTTCAGCTGGTCAGTAAGAACATACACACACACAAGTTTGTGCTCTTTCAAATAGACACAGGTTATTAGGCCTCCTTCTGTTGGGTTTCATGTGAACAAATGTAGACACAAAACTCATACAAACAATACTGCCAAAATACCCATTTTTCCTATACTGACTAGGGCGAATAATGCAAATTCACCCATATCCATTGTACAGTTTGTATTTCCAAAATAAATTCTATTGATCAGACATGAAGTAAATTTGATCTATTTTCTTTCTGTTTAAATTTTACTTGCTCAAAGTTAATTCTGAGATATTATTGGTGAAGTGGGAAAGAAGATATGAATACCAAATAAAAGCTATCTTTTTTTTTTTCTTTTGGCCCTGAACTGTGGCTTTTTGTTCCATGGTGGCTTATGGAAGCTCCAGACTGCTCCAGGCATTGAAAAAGTGTCAGAAAGAGGCTTTGGTGGAATGACTCCATGTTTACATCACAATCGACTGTCAGGTACAACCAGTATATGTGGTGCTGACACTCAGTGAATAATAGGCAGTCACAAAATTATGCTTATCTCTGATGAGTCTGCTGACTCTCATGTGTGAAGATAAGTAAAAAACCCTAATTTTCCAACACTTGCAGTTATAATTGTGGGGAGGTGGTGTGCATGTGAACATTTGTGTTTTAAACAACCTTCATGAGAAGAGGCTGACATTGTGCCATCCTCCCATCTCCAGCCTGTACAACAGTAGCTGGGGGCTCAGAGAAGGAAAAAAAGATCCTTTCTCACTCTAACAGGGGATTTGTAGCTTTCCATTCATCAGTGCTCAAAATTGAGCTTTCTTGTGGTTGTAGCAAAGAGTCAGGTTTCTAATGGAGTGCACAGCATTTGTTTCTTTCTGAGAGGTGTGTGGTATCACGGCAGTTCAGCACCATTAGCATTCACTGCTACAGGGAAGAGAGAACTCTTCTACATTCATTGATCTCTGTCTGATATGCTTAATGAAAAAATACATCGAATATGATAACACTGCCTTAAGGAACAGAGGTAATTATTCAATTTCTGTGTGTTGAGAAGAACTTGCTTCCTTCTTTGGTATACAGAAAAGGAGAATGCTATGAGCACAATTACTCTTTCTTTTTTCCTTTTTTTTTCTCCCCTCTCCCATTCTTCCACCTTCAAATAAAATATCTTAACCACCTTCTGGTCTTCTGTGACCAGGTGTTATTGAACTGTGAGGTGTGAAACAAGGGGAAATGTGAGCAGTAACTAATTGGTGAAGGACTCAGGGCTGCTATGGCTGCTCTGCACAATGAGGTTGGGCAGTTGTCCATCATGCAGCAAGGAAGCAGGGAGCTTTAACCCTCTCCTCCCCATGCAAACAGATTCCACCATGCTTCTTTAAGCCATTAATAATTCTCTGCAGGGGTTTTTTGCACTCTGCAAGTGTTCAAAGCTCTGTTTTTGAGCACAAGCCTCAAAACAGTCTCCATGGTGGGGAAATATTTTTGCCAGCATGTCCAGCATATCAAGAGAGGTGATTCTCCCTCTCTACTCTGCTCTTTTTGAGACTCCTCTCAGCAGTTCTGTGAAGGATGTGGAGCTGATGGAATGGTCCAGAGGAGGCCACAAAGTTGCTCAGAGGGCTGGAGTCCTTCTGCTCTGAAGACTGGCTGGGAGAGCTGAGAGAAGGCTCTGGGAAGACCTCAGAGCCCCTGCCAGTGCCTAAAGGAGCTTCAGGAGGGCTGGAGAGGGACGGGGGACAAGGACATGGAGGGACAGGACAAGAGGGAAGGGCTGCAAACCAACAGAGGATGGCATTGCATTAGATTATTTTCTGTGAGGGTTGTGAGGGCCTGGCATGAGTTACCCAGGGAAGTTGTGGATGTCCCATCACAACTTGGGGTTGGATGGTACTTTGAGAAACCTGATCCAGGGGAAGGTGAGCCTACCCATGGAACTCAGTTGTCTCTGAGTTCCTTTCCAGCACAAGCTATTGCTTGACTTCATGATTCTGCAGTTGGTAACACTGCTGTGGAAGGGAGAAGCACAAAACACAAGAACACAGCACAAAAGGAAAATGGCTGAAACCATAGTAAAAATTGAATTTCTCTTGTCCTCCTCAAAGATGTTTTTGTCTACATTCTCTATTTATACAATAAACTTTGGATTTTGATATATAGCACAGCCACATGGGACAGAGAAGCAGCTAAGTTGAAATGAAAATTATTTGCCAGATCTTGTCATAAAAGGCCTTCTGACTTCATGTAGTGCTGAGCTGAGATTTCCTTTACATGACTGAAATATCTTTAAGGGAGATCATCTTTAGCAACAACTTCAGACCAGGTTCCTCTCCCTGCATATATGCTTGGGAACTTGGGTTCATTATCAGAACATGAGACTGATGTAGGTTGAGAGGTGAGAAATTCATGGGTGGGTGTTTCCTTCAGAATGGGCAGAAACAGACATGACCTGAATGAGTCTTATTTTTTCTCAAGTGTCCTTTACTACCCAGAATACAAGTAACAGAGATTAAGGATAAGTATATATGATGTTTGTCTGTCCTTAGAAACATAGTTTTGTATTCAGTTACAAATAGGCAGATTCAGCAAAGCTTCAGACTAACTTCACTTAATGCAAAGGCCACAAACTTGCCTTGTGTATAATGGACTAGATTGGGAACCTAAAATCATGACCTCAACTTTAAGGACCCATAATCTTCCTAAGCTGAGGATGAAACCATCAGGCTTCATCTCTGAAAGAAATGGGAGCAGTGGAATGCATGAACACTGGGTTTCTGGTAAAGAAAAACTGCAGCACTAAAATGACCCAGGTCCCCAGTTACAAGTCCATAAACCCTGCTGATAACATATATGAGGATGATGAAGTCAACAAGGAACTCAGGTTGGTCATGAGATGAAGAAGAAAGGGAAACTAGTGAGACAGGCAGAAGTTTAAGCTAAAAAACCGGCCTAAACAATGAAAAAAGAGTTAATGCAGAGGGACAAAATAGGAAACAGACAAGTCATCTTCACTGAAGACTAAAACCAGAAATATAAGAAAGAAGTCTTGAAGTTTCTAACTTATTCTAATAAACAGCTTATTTATGTGGGTGCAATTTGACATCCATTCTCTTCTTTAGCAGTCTGAGTTTGAAGTATAAATCAAACCTCTCCTGTACAAATGTGTCTCTGATTTCAGAGGGATGAAGACACAGAGGGAAAAGTTGCCAGATCTGAGAAAGATGGTTTTACTTATGAAAACTCCTGCTTCAGGAGACCCTTTTGGGAAAATTACACCAGGCATGACAAAGTCAAAAAAAGAGGCCCAAAGAGTTTTAGGGACATTATTCAGCAATTCACCCACCCTCCTGCAAAGCAGACACAACATTCCATGTCCTACTCACCACTCATGCTGTTCTAGACCCAGAGCAATATGAGCTTTGTGAACCTGAGTATTTGTACCAGGATCAGGTAATTTTCACTCAAAACCCTAACTGGTTTTCATGACAACACTGGGTGGGGCTTTGAGTAATCTACTCTATGGGAGGTGTCCTTGCCTGTGGCAGGGGGTTGGAACTGAATGATCTGTAAGGTTCCTTCCAACCCAAGTTATTCTATGGTTCTGTGCTTCACAATTCCAAGCACACGTGCGACGTGGGTCTGTTCAGCATGGAGAAGAGATGACTGAGAGGGGACCTCACCACTGTTTGCAATTATCTGCAGGGAGGGGCAGAGCAGGGCCCAGGCTCTGCTCTGGGGCCCAGCAATGGCGCCAGAGCCACGGGCAGGGCCTGAGCCCAGGAAATTCCCCCTGGACATGAGGGAGAACTTCTGTCCTGGGCAGTGACCGAGCCCTGGGACAGATTGTGCAGAGAGGGGATGAAGAATCCCTCACTGGGGATATTCCAGACCCCTCTGGACACAACCCTGTGCCCTGTGCTCTGGGATGGCCCTGCTGGAGCAGGGAGGTGGAACCAGATGACCCCCCTGTGTTGTGTCCCAGTCTTAACCACCCTGGGTGGCTCTGAGTGTGGTTTGACAAGCACTGCCTCAAACAACACGCATCAAGCTTGGCCATTCGTCCTGACAACAAAAAGGAGCAACAGCACACTCCTAAGAGGTGATAAATATTTTTAGTGTCCCATTACTGCGTAGCCATCTGCTATTTATTGCAATTTTTCAGACCATAATACATCTATCTGATATTTATATAGATGCTGCTTTTGTTTCCATAAGAAGGGTATTGTAACTTAATGTGACATTAGCTTAATGTTCCATTAAAACAGAGTGCTGGCAAGTGTATGCATGTGCATATGTATATCTAAATTACTATTTTCCTATTCACGTTAAGGCAGTGCTGAGAAGTCATACAGATACTGAACTTCTGCTAAGCAATATTTTCAATACTGAATGAAAATAACTTGTTTGTGCAAAGCCACCCGTTTCCCTAATTACAGCCCCTCCTACTGTAGGAGGAAATTGATAATTGAGTACAGCAGGAAATAAAGAGACAAGAGTTTTATTGTCTATTCTATTCTTACTAGTATTATTAACTCATTCCTATCCTTGGGAAAAAAAAAAAAAAAAGAGAAAGAAAAAATAAAAGGGAAAAGAAAAGCAGTCTCTGATGTTATTATGGCTTGGTTTCCCCAAGTGCGAAATTATACCAGGCAGAAACTATGAGGCCTAAATATTAAATACTTATATAAATGATTCTTATAAGATCCCAGGTTATCAACAGAGACAAAAGACAGAATTCCCACAAAAATGCTTTCACTTCATATGAGGCATTTAAACCAGACAGGATTGTAAAGGAGATGCTTGCCTATTTTAACCACCTTTGGGTTTCATAACAATGCAGAAAACCTTAGATAAAGTAAATGAACTAAGAGACTCGTGAAGGTGTGTCAGGTGTCCAGGAGATGAGAACCTCTCCATAACTTTGCCAAAGCTGTCGGAAGGACCTCGACTGATGTGTTTTGAGGCCACACGTGTTGGCACTCGGCAGTGTGAGAATTTCAGGTTCCCCAGGGAAGGTGCAAATGCTGCTCTATTATCAATAACCTGTGTGCAGCTCAGACTGCCAGCAGATTTCACAAGTGAGCTGTGGAACACGTCAGGACACTGGGCAGGCTGAGCTGAGCGAGTGTTTCAGACTATCAGGTGCCCTGAGTAGTGAATGTGCTAAAGTCAAACTAACCTTGAAAATGTGTGTGTTTAAACATGTTAACCAGAGCAAGGTCTGCAGAAATGCCACAAAATATCAAAGGAGAATCTGACTATGTAAATGTAGTCTGAGAGTTTCTTTCCTTATGGAAACAGTGTTGTTTTCTTGGGTTTTTTTTCTTTCACAACCCTCAAGGTCTTCTACCGAGCAAAGAGATGGTGGTTCATTGCATTGATTTACCACTCACTGAGGGATACTGCCAGTTTGACTTTTCCCATTCACTCCTGGGCTGACTTCTTTATTGAGTTAACAAATGCATAAAACTAGGATAATACATCCATGAATCACTCCCATAACCAGAGTCCAGTACAGGCAAGGCTCATGCTGATCCCCCACAGCACTACAGACATCTGCTGTACAGAATCTAGGAAGCCCCCTTTCTATTTTTTTATTTCATGTGCTGATTGTAGACATTGGATCTTGACAATCTTGAAGTTTGTTCCTCCCTTTCTCCATGTGCAATATAGTACAGGATGGGGTCATATCTTTTTATCAGGGTTCTGGGACCCTCAAGTTGTGGTGGTCTGTCACACAGGATTTAAATCACACAGGATTTAAAGCCCATCAAAATCCAGCAACACAGCAGTGCCAGTGTGAGGATTCCATGTAGAGTTCAGGGAGGCTATTTTGCACATGGGAGACATAAAACAGTTTGGGTTGGAAAGGACCTTAAAGACCATTTAATTTCAGCTTCCCCTTGCAATGGACAGCAGCATTTTCCACTACATTGGGTTACCCAGCTCCCCAACACACGTGGCCTTGAACACTTCCAGAATGGAGATGAAACCTCATCTCTGTGCACAAAGCACTGCTCCAGACCAGGGCTGATGGTGTCTGTTAGTGGTGAACTGCAGCTCTGAACAGCTCTGCAAGTAAAAATCTCATTACAGGATGGCAGGGCTTTTGTTTTGCCTAGAGACACACTGCAAGGGCACTAATTTTAAAACCCACTTAGGGAGATGGTGAATTAATTACAAATTACATGGTAATGAAAATTAAAAATAAAAAAATAAGGCATGTTTTATAATTTCTAAGCAAAAAGTAACCCCTTTGCAATCTCATTCTTCTGTGCCAACTCTGTAAATATGAGTTTCATATATATAAAAAGAAAGTTGATGATTAACCCCGAGATTAATTACTATTTCAGGGGTGATATCTCCAGGCAAGGAAAGATCAGATTTCCACGGTGCTCTGCTGTGCTGCACGTCATGTAAGAGACTATCTCTATTTTGGGCAGCTGAAGCACAGAAACTTCTCCCAAGGGGAAATAGGAAAATGAACAGCAGGAAGCCACAAAACAGGCCAGTGCCAGGGATACAGCCTCAGGGCCAGGGCTTTTCTCCTGGAGACACATGTGGCTCTTTCTGAGTGCACAGAACAGGAGGTAAAACTGATGTGTCACGTCCCCAAACCAAGCCGAGAAACAGGGGATGCTCCGGAGAGGAGAGAGGAGAGGAGAGGAGAGGAGAGGAGAGGAGAGGAGAGGAGAGGAGAGGAGAGGAGAGGAGAGGAGAGGAGAGGAGAGGAGAGGAGAGGAGAGGAGAGGAGAGGAGAGGAGAGGAGAGGAGAGGAGAGGAGAGGAGAGGAGAGGAGAGGAGAGGAGAGGAGAGGAGAGGAGAGGAGAGGAGAGGAGAGGAGAGGAGAGGAGAGGAGAGGAGAGGAGAGGAGAGGAGAGGAGAGGAGAGGAGAGGAGAGGAGAGGAGAGGAGAGGAGAGGAGAGGAGAGGAGAGGAGAGGAGAGGAGAGGAGAGGAGAGGAGAGGAGAGGAGAGGAGAGGAGAGGAGAGGAGAGGAGAGGAGAGGAGAGGAGAGGAGAGGAGAGGAGAGGAGAGGAGAGGAGAGGAGAGGAGAGGAGAGGAGAGGAGAGGAGAGGAGATTACTGCACTTTTCATCAGGGGGGTGGTCGGGCTGGGTGGGGCAGGGGAGAGAGCGGGGCTGTAGAGAATGACAATAATAAAAAGTCTGTGGTCTCTCAGCAGCCTCAGCGCGGGGAGCGCCGGCAGCTGATGTAGCCAGGGTGCAGCCGGGATGCAGCCGGGATGCTGGGATGCAGCCGGGATGCTGGGATGCTGCCGGGATGCTGGGATGCTCGTCTTGGGCTACTTCGCAGTGCCACCTGCTGGCCCCGCTACGGCCCGCGTGGAAATTTCCACGCCGGTGCTCGCTGCAGGGCTGATCGCAGCTGCTGCTGTGATGTCTCAGCTCCCCAGACTGCATTCCAGCATTCCAGCAGCCCGTTCCAGCCGGAATGCAGGGAGAGCTCGGCAGTGCCCGCAGCTGGCCCCCGTCGCTCCGGCCACAGGCGGCTCATTCTCACTCCCACTCTTATTGGCAGCAGCTGCTGAGATTTCTCCATTGCGATTGCCAAATAACATAGTTTATTAATATTTTCTGCAGCCTCCTGTAGATATGAGGCTTCCACTCTTTACCCGTTTGCAGAAAGGCCTTTTCAGCAGATGGGAAGCCTTTGATTTTGTGCATATGCAGCAGGGAGACACTTTAAATGGGACTTTTACCACAGACTTATAGAAAAGCTTGTGTTTGAAGGGAACTTAAATATCATCTAGTTCTGAACCCCCTGCTTTGGATAGGGATGTCACCCACTAGATCTTGTTGCTCAGGCCCCACTTTTCTTCTATTATCCCCCTTAGGATTCAGAGAGGATGCCTAGACAAAAACTAATGGACTCAAAAAGCAACTTTGAAGATGCCATTTCTTCAAATATTTTTGAAGATTTGGCACATATATCAAGTTTGTTTCCAAAATTAAAAACAAATAAAAAACATCTTTCCCCATTCACCTGTACCAAGGATGCAGCAGACAGATACTTAAGCTATCCCAAATAGGTAACGCCACACACTGTGAGCACTGTGAAGCTGTGGCTGCCCTGGGAGTTTTCCAGGCCAGGTTGGATAGGGCTAGGAACATCCTCCTCTGGTGGAAGGTGTCTCTGCCCACATCAGGGGGTTGGAACTGGGAGATTTTTAAAGTCCCTCCCAACCCAACCCAGTCGGTGATCCTATTATTCCATAATTCTATGATTATACTGCATTAGCAGCTCAACCCTGCACTGTTTTTGTGAGGAAGGACCATGACAACTCAGACTCATTGCTCAAGGTAGGAATGGCTATCTGCCAGGATTTGTGATGAGGGCTCTACACAAAACTGCACTATTCAGTGTAAGCAGAGATTATCAGTCACAACCATGGTTTATCCACATTGAAAGCAGGAACTCTTGAAATACAATCCACTCCTTTTACAGGCATCTTTTCCTCGTGATGGGTTCATGGATCTGGCCAGGAAGGCCTTCTCAGAAGAAGGGAGAATGGAGATGAGGGCAGAAAGGAGGTGCAGGACACTAAGTGTTAAGGTTACTGTCTTGTGTAAACCAGAAGAGATATTCTAAGAGAGGAGAGTAAAATTAATAAAAGTACTTGGAAATGGTGAAGCCCTTCACTGCCATGGGAGGTGCAAGTCTGGCTGAAGCCCTGCCATTATCCAAAGTGCTCCCATACCCCTTGTACATCAAGGCTGTGATTTCAGCCCCTGCAGGAAAACTATAGGAAATGTGCAGGGAACTTAGCAGGTTTCCTCCCCTCCTCGCTCTCTGCTGTAATATCGGCGTTTTCTCTATACCTTTCAGGAATAAATTACAGGTAATTCTAGGCAGCAAAATAAATTTAGTTTTCCTAGCTGCCTTCTTATCACAAAGTCTTTATCTCTGAAAGGGGTGAGAAAGTAGGAGTTATTTCAGCAGGGCTTATCACACTGATCACAATTATTTTGCTGTTACCTAAGTGCTCACTGCTCAATGGTGGTATTGTTTCAGTCTCAGCTGCAATAACTTTACAGCAAGGACGTGGATGGTAATAAGGAGTGATTCCTGTATTAAGTGTATTATTTCTCAAAGTTTAAAAAGGTATATGCAGTCATCCTAGTTTTCCAGGGCTGCAGTCATGATTCAGGACTGAGCACCTGAGTCATTTAGCTGGATCCCTCATGGCTCCCATTCCCAAGGCTAACACACAGAAATTAATATTTTTTTCTCAGCTGTAGACTAGCATCAAGAAGCTCTGCAGCCAGGTCTGGACAGGTCTCTCACACACAGATTAAACCTGTCATTGTAATGGCATTGTGCACTGGGATGTTCTGGAAGATAAGAAACCCTCCAACTGTGGTACTGACCACAGGCAGCATAAAAGCTCCCCATTTAGAGGAGCATCCCATGCAGGACACTCCTCGTTCCAATTAATTTGAAGCACAGGCATAACCTCACAGACCTGCAGGTGGAGAAGGAGCAGACTGTTCCTTTTGTTGAAAGGCTGAGAGAACCACATCCCCAGCCCAGGCTGGCTGCAGGTGAGTGAAGCTCCCATCACACACAGCCCCCCTGATATTTCAAGAGCTGCCTGCTCTTCAGTAAATCCCTGGTGTCTGATTGCTGGGTCAAGGAAATTTCATGCCAGGCTGACTGAGGTAATGTGCGTTTCAGGATGTCTGCCTCCCTCACCTCCCCTCACCTGAGAACACCCTCCTCTGGTTGCTGACTCCAAAACCCTGCCCACCAACTCTGATTAATTTGGGATGTCCACTAGAGCTGCTCAGCTTCTTTCTTTCTCATCTCAGAGGTTTCTGATAAGGGTCTTGTTGCATTGTACTTGCCACAACATCTACAGAAAGGCTTCAAACACCTAGTTAAGAAAACTAGGGGATTTTTGGTACCAGAGAGAATTGAAGACTTTGATGAGCTCCAGCATAAAGCCAGAGGATGTTTTGCTTAAGAGATGCAGAAGTTGTCACGTTCCTCCAAGAACCCCACATTCCTGCTCGGTATCCCCTTAATCCTTTGGAAGTGAGTATTTATTCTTCATTCTCCCACCACAGGAACTCCTTGCATCTTTCTTCTCATGGAAAATGAAGTCACCCTGAATCACGCAGGTCACCCAACATTCCTGCTTGGTACCTCCTTAATCCTTTGGATGTGAGTAATTATTCTTCATTCTCCCACCACAGGAACCCCTTGCATCTTTCTTCTCATGGAAAATGAGATCACCCTTAATCATGCTGGTTCTCTCCAGAAGACAGTGAGATCCACTCACAGCATAGTAGGGAAACTGGGCTGATCTCTCCCCATCCAGTGATTCCTGTGGGGTCTGCTGTAAAGCTGCCTCAGTTGTGAAAGAGCACAAATATCATGTTTGCAGGCTAAAGAATGAATTTTTTTCAGCAGAGCAGAAACAGATACTTTGTGAAGAATAATAAAATAATATCATATTTTCAGCTAATAATGAAAAGAGCCAGAGATTAATTCTTTTTAAAAGGTCTGATTCCTATTTCAGCTACTGAGGCACTTTAGTCATCACTGTAAGATGAATGTTTCATTGGTATTTATTTTAAAAGCAATTTCTAACATCAGTCAGGATTTCAAGTTGGTTTTAACCCTTTGCATTTCCTGTAAAATACATACATATGCATATGAATAGACACAATTATGCTATTCAAAGCCATTAGAACTGAGAGCCATAGACTGAGAACAGAGAAAACAGTATTTTGAAACTGTTCAATTAGCCAAAATTTATCTTATGAATTATAAGAAAAATAGATTTTCTGTCTCCAAAAATCTTAATGTTGTCAAATTAGGAATCTCTCCCTGCCTAGTTAGTTACCAAGGCATGGGTTTTTAAAAGCCTCTGACATTCCAAGCCAAAATTGTGAATTTTAACTCAGAGGACTGGCAATTGTCCACAAAGTTGTATAAATAGTATTTCTTACCCTTCTGCTGCAGACACAGATTTTATTTCTGACTACAAGAACTTGAAAATATATGCTGGCCAGTGATTCCTGACCAGCAAACATCTCCTGTGTTGCAGAGGAGGTGGCTTTTATTCTCCTTCATCTCTTTAGCTTCTTCTTCACTCTACATCAGTTTTTGTAAACACCTGTGGAGAATTCTTTGGTGTGCACAAGGTTTTTATCACCATAATTACTCACAGCACAGTAGGTTGCTTGGTCCAAAATGCAAAGTACAAGTCCAGTGGTCCATGACTGACTGCTTTATTAACATCAACATTAAAATGCTTCATATCAAAAAGAGTGGGAAAAAAGATAATCCCAGACAATCCTTGGACAGAAGCTGCCTCAGTTTTGTCTGTTGGAAAAGGTCTAACCTCTGTGTTTGCTCAACATGGAGAACAAACTCTTAATAGGTTTCCATACATCTGGGCCTGTAAAAATTTAAAAGAGAAAATCAAACCCCACAACAAATTATTTGCCAGGGGAACCTCCAATAGACATTATCATGTGAATGTGTGATTACTGCAGATCATTATTGCTTCTCCCTTTGTTCTTGTTCAGCTCATTGGAAAAATTACGTGTGATTTTTCTACAATACTATTTTGGGTTTGGGTTTATTTTTCTTGGGAAACAAACAAGTGTAGAGTGGTCCAACACACTGTAGAAGGTCAGGGATCTTATAACAGTGTCACAGGACCTTGAGCATGTACTCATACATTGGAAACTACTGGCTTGTAATTTGTAAAAATCAGGTGAAAGACACCCACTGTTTCCAGTAATTGGATGAAATTCAATTATCTCCTGCAGGCAGATCATTGGAAATCTAACTGTAAACTCTGCATTGAAGGGCTGCAAGATTCAACCCTGTGTCAAGAAGGAAAAAGATGAAGAAGAAAGGTTACACTTGGAGGACCTTGGCCAGGTGATATACCTGCTACCCCTACTTTCCCCCTGACCCTGCTGCCCTACAAGGGCACCCCTAAAGCCCCTCTGGGGCTATGCTGGATATTTGGATATTTATCCCTGCCCTTACATGTGCTCAGCTCTTGCATAATTGTGACCCAATGTCTCTGAGCTGGGCACGTCGTAAAATTCATGAGCAAATAGCTTTGCAAATATATAGCTGACTGTTTGGAATGGAATAATTTGCTCCTGTGTGATAATTTGGTGGCTGTCAGTGGGGTTTATGGCCAGAGAATTCCTGTGTCACAGTCTAGCGGGAGCGTTCAGGAATCTTCTTATGCTCTGGCTAATACTGAACAGGTGGATGCTATCATTTGTAATTTATGCATTTATTTATTTATTTATATTTTACTTTTTATTTCTGTTGGGGCAAAATGCTCTGCATAACAAGCTGACATAAAATTTAAAATGCACAGGGGTAGAACTGTAAGTTAACTTTATCGCCCGGATTTAGTGCCAGCCCTTTACACTGAGCTGCATTTGCATACATCAGAGATTCCTGGACTGTATGTGTGTCCAGGTCACTTATTCATTATTATAATTTATTTCTAGCACAGCAATACCTCGAGGCCCCAGGGAGAGGCAGTTACACATACATGCATATAATGAAAAGAGAGTTCTTGCCCTGAATTGCTCAGCGCGGAGCTGCCTACCTGGTACAACAGCATCCCATGCAGAGATGCCAGAGCTGCCTCTAAATGAGATGATGCATTTGTGTAGTATATTATAATGCCATGCAGAGACACTCTCTGTCCTGGAAGCAGTGTAGTTACATCACTACAGACCTGTGTCTGGGCTAAATTTGCAGTAAATAATGTATAAACTGACAGCTACAACGCTTCCAGTTTCAGTTGTCTCTGAAAGTGCATTTTCCTGTGCAGATCTGTTCTTTAAATTTGCTGCCTAAACAGAATGGGTAAAATAACAGCTAAAAGTTTTAAATTGTCACACTCAGGAGAGAATGCAGGGGTTTTTTTCTCTGTGGTTTTATCTGTCAAAGGAGGATAATGTTCCTTGAGAGCATCTAAATGAACATGTCTTCACTGAGAGGAAAAAAACCAAAGCACAAAACAACATAAAAACCCTGACAACCCCTCCCCCCATCAAACTCACAACCCAAATCAATTTATTTAGCTTTAGTAAGTAATATATTTTAAATTCTCACTCCTTACACACAGAGGTAGACCCATCTACAATGAATTACTCAGAGTAGTAATGAGCTTCTTACAACGAGAGATGAAAATGAATTAATGCTAGATGATAATTTTTTTTTTCTTTCTTTATAAAACATTTTACTACAGGCAGGAATTAGTGCAAAGAATTCCCATGGTTTGTGCTGTGCAGGCCGTCAGATTACATTAACACAGTGGTCCCTTCTGACTCTACAGTCCATTAACTTAAGTATGAAGTTAGAGGAGAAAGGGGGATAAAACTTGGCAGTGGAAGTAATTGATTTTTTCAGGTCAGAAATGAAATCAAATCAGAACAGCAAACATCACTTAGGATCAGCATTTTTATTTATTTATTTACGATGTTCAGCAAATTGAAACAATTTGCTTTGGGTTGAGTATCCACATCAACCTGGGATAATCTTATTAAATTCCTTTAAGAACATGTTTAATAAAAGCACGGGTGGAATTTATAAAACCCAGGGGCAGATGTGAAGGGTGTCCTGGGAAAAAAGGAAGTTTATAGACCTTTTAGTCCCTTTGAAGAAATTTTTTGTCAGCTTGATCCTCCAATTTTTTCTTATCTATATGTGTCCATATGGACTGCTTTTTTATTTTTCACCGTTATGTTAAAAAATAGACATTACACTTTGTTTTTTGTATCCAAGGATGTTTGAGAGCTGAATTTGCAAAAGCAAGCTCAAAGAACATAATGATCTTTGTTACAAATTTACTTTACACTAATAACAACAATATGGAACACCTAAACAAAAATCAGAATAAGGAGTATGGACATTATGTATAAAAACATTGCAAGGGTCCTCAAACTATGACATTTTTTTCTGTTTTGGAATGCAAAAAAAAAGTTCTGAGTTTCCATGAGATGCTGATATTCTGAGCTACAATATTATTTACATCTGTGTTTTAGCTACTCTGACAATTCTTTATATCTCTCTCTTTTGGGACTTTTAGCATAACAATCAATTTCAAGAGGTTTGAATCTTTCCCCACCCTCAGAATTCAGTTTATTTCCCCAATGGCCAGGTGTATTTGAAATGAAGATGCTGAACTAAAAGTAATTAAATAAATAAAGCAGAATTAACAATAAAGAGCAGGTTAGTATCTCCCTTTTCCCCATGGCTGATTTTTTTCCCCAGAGGTCATAAAAGCTGCTGGAGCAATTATCATCCTGTTACATTCTGGAAGAACAGTTTTAAATAATTTAAAAAGTAATCTGTTTTTTTAACATAATTACTATCATTATATTTTTTACATGGGAGAGAGCTAAGAGATAAGTACCTTCCAAGTCAATAAATATCTTAGCCTGAGGCCCTAGAACTTTATCTGTGAATTGTTTATTTTACTAATCCTCCCTAGAAAAACAAAATAATTACTGCCTAATGATAGTAGATGTGAGTTTTCTGTTTCAATTACTAAGCAGGACACCAAAATATTTTTTTCAATATTTACAGGAACATCTCTTGAACCTGGTTGGAAGTGGAGCATAAAGTGAAACATGGGACGTAAATCCACAGGTATTTTTTTCCTGCTGCACACAAAATAAGTATCAACATGAGAGTTTGGCTGCCTCCATGAACCTTGCAGGAATCACTCCTCTGCTGTTAGTCAATCAAGCCCCTGGGGAAGGAAAGATCCCATTTACTAATAAGATTTCAAGGGTCGACAAGGGAAGACTTTTCATTATAATGGTCTTGTTTTCTGAGGAATGGTTAAAGACTTCCCAAGGTGAAGTACTGAGAGATGTAATCTCTTTCTAATCTCCAGGAACTGCCACTTTCTGTTATTAATATTGCTTCCCCACCATGGGCTACAGCTCCAGAAAATGCTCGACACATGCCTGACATTAGGCACATTTTCAAAATCCATTGATTTCTACAACATTCAAGCATGTGTCTAAGGAAAAATTATGATTCCTTCTCCCTCTTGGGAAAGGACATTATCCCCTGATTTAAATAACATCATGCCTACATATCAGTAAATAATTTAAGTTCAAGATCCACAAAAAGGTATATAAGTAATCATCTCATTCCCTGTGCATATTTCAAATTTCATTTTCAGGGCCGTTGCTATTACAGCTACTAATCATGGATTCATAGAATAATTAAGGTCAGAAGGGACCTCTGAATATTATCCAATCTAGCCTGGTACTAAATGCAGGCTTAATTAAATCAGGTTGCACAGGACCTTGCCCACTTGAGTTCTGAGTATCTCCAAGGATGGAGGTGCTATTACTTTTTTTCTTTTTTTCTCCTGTTGTTGTTGTTTTTGTTGCTATTAAAATGGTATAGTGTAAAAAATGAAGTAGAAGTTGAGACTCTGAACACTTCCAGTTCTGTCATCACTACCCCCATTTTACTTTTAATTCATCCTTTAAGTGGGATCTACTCCCCAAAGATGCAGTGAAAATTTGTTATTCGAGTCAATACAACAGGAGCAAAAATTAAGTGTTGTGTCATCTGGAGCTGCTCAGAGGGTGCCAACCCTAAGGCAATTGTGCATTTAGAGGTCTTTGCCCTTCCTACTCCCTTACAGGTAACTGTAAGGACATAATATTCTCAAACTCCTGGCAAACCTCCCCTTCACAAGGAACAGAGCTGAGGTGGGTGACGAGGGTAAGAAAGAGCAGGCTGCAGAGGATCTCTAGGAAGAGCACAGACTGGAGAGGGAATCCATAAAAATGCCTGACTGGAATACCAGTTAAAACAGGAACACGTCTAAAAGCTTGAAGGCAGAGATATTCATACCATTTTTTGCCATTGTATCTGTTTTTGTGATGAGTGAAGGGTAAAAAAAAGGGATGAATCACCCACAACAGGATGCTGCAGTTGAGGCACAAGTACAAGGGGAAAGAGGGAATGATTCTGATCAGGAAAACAGGGGTCAGGAGGCTGATTTCCTTACTGACTGATAAGAGCTGGGAGCTGGTGCTGGACACAGCCCAGGGAAATAGCAACTCAGAAATCAGGGACACCAGTGGTCAGATTCCCTGAGGAAAGTAGTTTCTAATTAAAAACTGAAAAATATGGATGAAGAGCTAATTTAGGAAAAAGAGATTTGAACAAAAGATTGAGAGGACAACACCTGTAAAATCTCTAAGGATTATTACAGAAACTGTTCCATTTAAAGTACCATTTTTTTCCCTCTTAAAATAAGCCATGTGAGAAGGGGAACTGTAGTGAAGTAAAAATCACCCACTGATCCAGGAGCCACATCAAGCAGCGTCCTCATGCTCTCCTGGGCCTATCACAGAAACCAGACACCATTTCCATTTCCTTAACTCCTACTGCTGCAGCACTTTATAATCCCATTCTTTTGTTCTGCTTCTTTCTCATCATTTTGCTCTATAAAAAGCAGACGGGATATATTTACAGAACTTATTGTTCCTAAGGTAGCACAGCCTGTAAGTTATTCCTGAGCATCTGCTATCAGATCCTGATGGATGTCCTGAGCCGTTTGATACAATCTCTGTGAAGTCAAAATTGAATATGCTTTTTCATTCTGTTCTGGTCCAGCAGTAGCACCAAATCTCCTCCCTAATATCTTCATCTCCTTTCAGCTGTTTTCCCTTGGATGACCCCCAGATCTTTTCGTAATTTTTTTTTGCTTAGTTTTCTTTCCCCTTTCCCAGTTCCAAAGCACAATGCAATATTTCAATTACCAAACCATGTTTTCTTCCAGAATTCTTCTCATCTATCTCCCCACAATCCTAAAACAAGCCCTTAGATATTCAGCCCTCATAGCAGGCAGTTTCTTTGTATTCATCTTGAAGCAGTTAGACTAAAATAAAAGAATAAATTAATTAGCACTCACAGTCCCGGATTTGGATCTAATGCCTGACTTAGCAAAATCCATGAGATGAGGGAAGTTAACTTGTGCAGCAATGCACATCACTGACAAAGGGTCCTCGTGCTTCAAGAACTGAACTCGCTCTTTAATGAGAAAGGGAAAAAAAAAAAGGCATAGAAAGCTAATTACATCCCTGCTGTAACTACAGTTAGCAATTAAGCTGTATGCACAGCACTCACAAAACACACAGTAAAACACAGGGCTTCTTCCTCCTCCCAGAGCAGAGACTCTGGCACCCAAAATCCAGGGGGATTGCACCAGCTTTGTGTCTTGGGGCCTGACTGGAGCATGTTCCATACAGGTTGGGTCTTCACTGGAATTTACAGGAAGCTCCTGTGCAGAGCTGTTGGCTTTGTGTGTGAGCTGCTGTGTGAGCTCCTCGATTCAGAGCTGAGTTTCTGGTGGTTTATTGGGGTGTAAATAGGTCCAAAGGGACACCTGACATTAGTGTGACAAACAGTGTGTCAAACTCACCACCTGAGCATGGAAAATCATAATCCATTCTGCATTCTATCATGATTCCTCTGAAGTTTCAGTTTATTTTTTGTGCAAATGAGGGCCAAACCCACTGCTTTTATGCCACATGGATGTTTTTACTGTCGCTTTAAAAGCTATCTCAGAATAATGCCTTTCTTCCTAAAATTTATTTTCTTACATTAGGAGATATTTTTGTTTGGAAAGCTCTCTGTATGCTGGTAAACAAAACAGAAAGAGCAAGTATAAGTATACACTAATAAATTTAGCTCCACATAGGAAGTCAGGCATTGATTTTGCTAAAACTGCTGGACTCATCCTGTGCATTTTGCTTTGGTCACTGCAATTTAGGGCTCTTGTAAACAGCTCTTTCAGAATCAGTAATGGGAATACATCCTTTATTGGAGAAGCAGGGAGTCCAACAACATGAATGTCACACATTTCACACCAGTAGGTCTGAGTGGAAAAAAACAGTCCCTCATCACATTTAAATCACTTTAATAAAACCACTGAAACCAAACTACACTTTCTTCCAATATTTTAAGAGATTCGCAAGATGTGAGTTCTGTGGGGAACCGCAATAAACCTTTTTCCCCAAATATGTGAACAGAATACCCTGATTTTCATGAATTACTTGTGTTGTTCCTTTATCTCATGTGACCTAGGAATTATCGCACCCTTTATTCCATGCCGGCACATTAAAAGATTTAGTACAAATCTAATAAAAAATGAGTAATATATCCATTCTGCTTGGCAACCTCTTCAAACAGCACCACCTATAATCCAATAGATTGCTGCTTGTCCTGATTAGCAGAGGACATGTTCAAAATGTAGAGGTATCATCTAGCAAGCTACTGAATGATGCTATCCTGATGTATCTATCCCTGCAGAAGTAAGAAAACTCTGTTGGAGTCAATATCTGCTGGCAGGTGGTGAAGAGAACAGGAGCATTAAAAGGAAGAAGATCTAAAGGAAAGATTAAGCCATAATCACTGAGAAAGTTTCTGTAATAGAAAATCAAGGCACTGCTTTGCATGGTTCCATTCTGTCTGGGTTGTTCAGGTTGGCATTAAACAATATAAGATTAAGCACTTGTCAGATGAACTAATGAGTTTTGGATTGATTTCTGTCTTCTGCAATGCTACTAGCATTTTTGACAGATATGATTTATAGGGCATTCTTTGGGCCTGTTCATGAGAAAAGCTGTTTATTTTGGTTGATGGACAGGGTTTCTAATGTTCCCAGTGGAGTGTGCAGATGGCAGGAAGGACAGTAATCTTTGAGACCATCTCTCAATGTCTAGGGTATGTCTCTTATAAATTTGTAATCAAGATCTCAAGAAACTAATGTGGGCAGGCTTCCTCTGAAATTGTTTTTGCGACCTTTGGCCAATATAATGCTCCCTGAAAAATGTATGTCTGGTACTTTTGCTGTTTAGTAAATGAAGCTTGTATAGGCAATCAAGAAACTATACTTTCCTTTTTAACTGATGTGACATATATATGCAGAGTTTTGCACATTTACAGTTCTATTCCCTCTGGCTTAGAAGCCTTTTTTTTGGTACATTTTATGTCTATGGATATTTAGTGCATTGGTAGACTACAAGAAAAAAAAAAGCAGCCAGGCAGTCTGTGTTAGAAACCTTAACAGAATCTCTAAGACATGAAGATAAAAAATCTAAACAGCTGCACTGCTGAATAATTTTTATTCTCATGTGCTGTTCTGGCCACTGATTGTTTTTTGTTTTTTTTTTCTATTTGTCTTGCTCATAATCAGATTGTACAGTCTTGGAATGCAGGCCAGGTCTAAGCTGATATGGTTGCACTGACTGAAAAAAAAAGCTACACCAATACAGAGAAAAAACATGGGCCTGTCTGCCACCACTTTCTTACCTATAAAACTAAATCATCAGTTTTTAAAGAGGGTTTAAAATACATTAAGTAACACTCATATAAGAATCACCTGAAAGCTTCAGAGGGGAAGAATGATTGTAGTGTGGGTTTAGACATTTAAGGTGGACTGTTCCCACGGCTGTCAGGTGATGAATGTTGGTTGACACCATGCTGAGGTGATCCCACAGTTTGACTCCAATTCCAGTCCTGCAAGCTGTCAAAAATTTGGCTTCCTAACATGAGGAATTTAGGAAGTTTGATTTTCAGAGAATGTAAACTGCTGTCATATTTAACATTAGGCTTAAAAGTTCGAAGCCTTTGACCTGTCCAGTTACTTAGATCCTTCTGTTCTCTTGAGTCCTATCACTAAATCCAAAGATTTGTACATTTTTCCCACACCCCTTTCTCAAGGAAGAACAGTAATCTGGGTGTATATCTTAGAACAACCCCTAAATTCTCAAGACCACTCTGTCTCTGTACCCTTGTGCCTGTGGGATGATAATTTTTCCTCAATAAACACAGAATCCTGGTTGAATATCAGAAGAGGCATAATAATGCTCCAATGGAGAGCTGAGACACTAAAGAATTGACTGCCTCTGTTATCTCCAGAGGCCTTTGGCACAGCTTGGGATGGTCTTGGGCACACAAGACATCCACACAGGACAGACAGAGGTGACACAGAGCCTGTAGAGAGAACAGTTGTGCCCTTCTGGTTAGGCAGCTGCTTAATGGCTGTGATTAAGCATCAAATTCAATCCTTGAACAAGCCTCTGGGAAGCCTCTTACTTCAATCCACTTTTCTCCCATTTTCCTTCCCCAAAAATGGCCACCAAAAGCATGTTGGGTGATGGAATAAACATTAAGAAGAGTGTCAGCAGAGCTGGAAACCAGGTCAGTGAAGACAGCTCAGCAAACAAGGGCTGCCAAGCAGCAAGAGGCAGCCAACCTTGCATAACGAGTGAAAATCACAGGAACATATTTTGGAAAATATGTTAGATATTAGGATGAATTAGAGATTAAGAAGGTTAGATATAAGGAAGAAATTCTTGCCTGTGAAAGTGGAGAGGCCCTGGCACAGCTGCCCAGAGCAGCTGTGTCTCCCCCACCCTTGGGAGTGTTTAAGGCCAGGTTTGATGGGGTTTGGAACAACCTGGGATAGTGGAAGGTGTTCCTGCCCATGGCAGGGGGGGGAACTGCATGAGCTTTAAGGTTCCTTTCCATCTCAAACCACTCTGTGATTCTGTGAGACTTATTAATGAGGTAATGACTACTAAGACAATTTTTTATATCTTGTAATAGGACCCAGACTATAGAGAAAAAATAACCTCCTAAGTCAGTACAGGACCAGAAAAGCCCAACATGCAAACAGCTCTTTTATACACAGGACACACATTACTATTGCCAGAGCTGTTTCTTGGCTCAGAGGGCTTTACCCTTTTTATCCACAAATCCTAAATATCCTGAGTAGTTTTTGCTTCCAGTTGGCTTCAGCTAAACAATGCAATCACTTTTCAAAGGAATTTGTAGTCCAAGCACCCCTTTGCTCTCACTTTAGGGAGGTGCCAGGTCTCTCTGTTGAGGCTGCAAGTTATTGTATGCATTACATTACTGAGGCATCAAATCTGTGCTGAAACACTCCCACTTGTAACCTCGGAGCTGCTGCCTCATTATCTGTGAGCACACAGGTCGTGGTGGCTTTGGAGCTGGGCTCTGTGTGCAATCACAGTGCAGATGTAGTGCAGCCTCCTCATTTACAAATTACACCACCTCCTTTCTCTAAAGGTTTATCACTAAACGTGCTCCAGCTTACTCCTTCTTATCTAAGCCCCCATGTCAAAACTGTACAATTTCAGGTGAGTTCTCACTGCAAATTTGTGCAGGAAAAATTAGTGATTGCTTGCCTCTGTTGAAGATGCCTCACTGAGCAATCACAACAGCTTTTCCCACTGTGTCTGTGTGCTGTTGAACACTCTCCCACAACTGTCAAGAATATCCTGATCTTCCCTCCCTTAAGATGTTATTAAGTGAAGACCTAGCAGTTCGCACAAGAAGTTCTTGCTATTACTCCCTCTGCTCTTGAGCTTCCACATTGTAGAAACAAATTTAACCATCTTTAACCTGACTACTTCATTAACCATTTCTTACTATGTTTTATCCAATTTTTCTTCTGCATTGATGATGCCTTCCTCCTTCATGTCATTAGCAAATTTCATAAGCAATCTCCATTACTTCATGCCAAGATTGTTTAAAAAGCTAATAATGCATGACCCCAGCCCTTGTAATAATAGTAGGCTATTTCTACCCTCCTATTACCTCTCGTATTACAGTTTCTTAGCTATTTAAAGAATCTCAAAGGAATCCCCACTTTCTATTCCTTAACTGAAAATACCTTATGTGGCAATAACAAAACATAATATTATGATTTAGCTCTACTGCACTGATGACAAGGGTTTTTTAAACAAAAAATCTATTTGATCTGAGAAAGATATTGATTTTAGCTATGCCATTTCTTCATTATTTCCATCATGTCAGTACTCATTCCTTGGAGAAGTTGTGCATATTATTGAGATCAACTGGTGAACCTGAAAAGTAGTGGATAATTTGCTTTCCCTTCACTATCTGTGGAGCCAAGTTTTTTATTTTCCTTTTGTTATACATGATTGTTTTTTAAATTTTTCTTTTGTTGTACATGATAACACCTAAATTAATGCAGACATGATGTAATTCAACATGATGTGATTCTTGAGTCTTTCCTGTGCATGGCCAGGAGTTGAACTTAAATGATCCTTTTTTGTTCCTTCCAACTAAAAAATTTCTGTGATTCTCTGATTTTGTGAAATATTTTTTTTAATAAGTTTGTTATTTTATGGGAGTTTATGACAGTGTCTATCACACCCACAAATATTCAGGAATAAAATTCATGAATCATTGGCTCTATGTTGTTCAATGTCATTTTAGGACCTATATCTTTATTAACATTCCAGCATTATTAGGAAAATTATTTAAAAAGACAGAAAAAACATCCATCTTTAGGACCATGTGCTAGCCATGGTTTCTTTAATCTCAAAAAATGGAAAAATAAGGGTTGTGGTGAATGCTCACTCCTTCCCCATCACCATTAACTCATGCCCACAGGAGGATGTCCCAGCTGCCATGAGCTGTATGCCCTCTGCACCAGGACAAGGCAGATTTTTCTCACACAGGACTGTGAGGTCTTCCTTCCCTTAGCCCCTTTCTGTCTGCTTTGGCTTAGGCATAGCTTATACTCACAAAGTCTTGGGGTCACAACTTGTTTGCAGTGAATTCCTGCCAAAGTTCATAGAGTTAACTCAGGGCTCAGAATGAAAACTCACTTTTCCCTGCAATTTTATTGACCCCTGCAGTCAGTTAATCCCCCCTCCCTCAAATGAGTGAGAGAGTGCAGCACAAAATCCATTCCTCACCACTGTTTTTCTTTGGTTTGATCTGTTAAGAGCAAAAGTTATTCTGCTTCCCCTGTTTGACCCCTCCAGGTTAAAAGGACAGATGAATTTGGGTGAAATAGTACAACTGTCACCTACTGGTTTCAAATGAGGGTCTGGGAAAGGATTGCTTAGGACTTCAGGTGGCAGATGATTTTTTTTTTCTCATACTGCAGATCAAAAATTATGTATTGGAAGAAAAAAATGCTCTTTAAAAATTAATTCTTTTGATGTGATATTATAGGCACTCCAAACTTCACCTTCTGTCCTCAAAACTCTGCCATTCTTAGCCAATATCAAATGAATCAATCCCAGACTCTTATGGATGATTATTACTTCTGTGTATATAGCAATTAAATCTCATGGACATGACTCTTCTCATTTTCCATCTGTTCTGTGTCAACGAGCTATACCAGTGACCTTTTCTACAACCATGGCCATTCTCTGTTTGTACTGCAATTTCCACACTTGTGCAGTGAAAATAATGACAACTTGCCTTCCAAGGGCATAACAATGAATGATGTCCCATGGGCCTAATTCAAAGTCCACTGAAGTAGTAGAGAACCTTTCAGCTGAATTCAACATGCATTCAATCAGGTGCTGTAAAAGCCAGATCATTCTACTGCACACAAAACCTCAGGGCTGATGTAGTCCCGTGCTTCAGACAGCAAATCAGGCACCCATCAACCCTAATTTCTGCAAACATGTTTGTTTATTGATATATTCAGTGTTCATTTCTCATTCCACAATTTTCAGCCCTTGGCAGGCCCCCAGTAAAAGTACACAGTTCTTGTTGTCTGGAATGCTGTTCTGACATTTTCCATCTGAATTATATGGCAAGGGTTTTGGTGCAACTACTGAAAGAGAAGGATAGAAATATAACCAATTGGGATGCTCCCCTTTTTTTATTTTTTTTTCCTTCTCAAATTATGAACTCCCTAGAATTTTTCAGGTTGGTGCAGACCTCTGGGTAAATTTTATTTACATAGATATCTTTATGTTAAATGTCCAAATATGACCATTTTCTGCAGCCTTTCCTGGAACTTCCAGAATTAGTCTGTGCACCATAGGCTATGTCTGTCCTGGTAAATTAGATGTTCCTACTGCTGTTCTCTGTCAGCGAGGCCAACAGGGAAGGATCAACCCAGTTCACACAAATAACATTCCTTGCTGTCCAGAGCTGAGTGGCTGTATGCAAAGTGCCAGCTGAGATTGGCTTCCTGCCCATGAAAACTTCCAGTCTATTTTGGGACCTATTTGTAAGGCTGAGAGTCAGCCCAGGTCAGTGCCACACGAGGTAAAACTTCTACAAACAGTTTGAAAGCCCATTCTCCAGAATCTGGGAATGCTTCTGGGTAACTGAAACCTCTGAGGAGAGCAGAAAGCAGACTGAAAGTGGTGCCTTTTGATGAATAAACCATTTTACTTAAGATCAGAAAAGTGCAGTGCATCCAAGAAAACTCAGGCATATAATTTGGTCACCTGACACCATCTTCAGCTATCTCTGTTTATAGCTAATGAAGAAAAACTTGTGCCTCCAGAGAATCATCTGGAAAAATGGCATCATGTGTGAGGAGTTTTGCTGCCTTTGTGTAGCTGGAAGTCATGAATAGCTTGATCCACATGAAACTTGGAAAATCCTACTCTTCCTTTGATATATAAAAAATATTTATAATTCAAATTTTCCTCTATTTCTTTTTTTTTTTTTCCCAAAAATCTATTTAACTCCTGACTTTATAAAATAAATAGTATTTGAAGAGAGCAAAAAGTTTACCTGAAATTAGTTGAGTTTATACACAATGAAGACTTAAGACCAAATGCCATGGCAAAGATGGGGAAGCATTGGTGGTTTGCCTGGGGCAACTCCTGCATGGGAGTATTTTAAGAACAGCCTATGAAACAATGTGCCTGCTGATATTTTCCTGGGGCAAAGGAATGAACCAAGAGACCTACTGAGACCCTGATTATTTTGTTATTTGGAGCCCAGGGTTTTATAGAGTAGTGGTGGTTAAAATCTTATGACTGGAATGTAACGCTCCTGGAAAATAAAAGTAATCAAATTAGAGTTTTCAGTTTTGAAGTATGTAAATTTACTCCTATTTTGCCAATATACAAAATGTCACTGGTTATATTAGTCAACATTCTGCATAATATAAAACTTTTAAATAAAGTTGTTTAATAATTGTATGTCATTCTCCAATGATTTTTATGTTTAGAACCAAAAGTAAATGAAAGAAACTTTTTTTATCCACTGGTGTTTTCATCATATCAATCTATGGACAGTGAAACAGAGACAATAGGAAGGACAAAAAAAAATTAATTTTGAAATACTTGTGAATCCTGTAAAGCCATAATTTTGCCCATGTTTTTAAGCATTAAGAGCCAGTTTGACATCAGTACCCTGAGTCAATACAGTACTTGAAACACAAATTTTGCTGCCAATTTTGGCAACATGATGAGTCCTGTGTTCCATAGATACGGCTAAATCAAAATATTTGGACATTCAAACATCATCATGGGAGAAGGAGGCCAGTGGACCTGAAGAGTAGATACAGTTTGTATTTGCTGACATAAATTAAAACTACTTCAAAGAGAGCTTAAAAATCAGTTCCTGGCCTTTGTGATTGAGTGTCAAAGACTCAGAACAGTATTAATCTGTTTAATATACACTGTTTATCTCATCTTTTAACCACAAGATGCACAACCTCTTGTTTCTGAAGAATTCAGCCACATTCCACCTCAGTAATGGCTCCCACCTTTTAATTTAATTTTTTTGCACAGTAATCTACTAAACCCATTATTTACTACTGGAATTAAATTCTTTGTTGTTAGCCTTGTTTGTTTTTTTGGTGACTTCACAGATGTAAGCAGAAGTGACCTTCAAGATGAGGAGCCTCATTGGATTTACCACCTGCTCCACCAATGGCCTACAGACCAACGTTTAAGGTGTCCAGAATGTATTTTGGTAGTAAGTACAATTTTAGCAGAAATTTAATCAACTTCCCCCTGTTAAATATTTATCCAATTATGCAAGTGACAAGCGAAAAATGAATGAATTCCTTTTAACATAATATAAAATAGCACATAGCAGAAGGGAATTTTATCATTAAAGATATAATGAGATCATGAACACCTCCAAAGGGGTGAGTTAATCAAATAAGGCCATAATATGACAAGCAGCCTGTCAGAAGAAATTCTATTTGCTGCAGTACGCGAGTTGCATTTGAGTTAATAATTGAGTCTTGTAACCACCCTACCAACCTTGTTAGAGGATGTCACACTCAGCCTTGCTGATGAAGGAGGACAAAAGTGGATGGTTTGAAAGGGGAATTCCCAAAGCTGATATTGACAGTGGGTGTAATTACAGAAACTGCTGACTCTGACAGATGCAGACTTTTCCCTCAGGTGTACATAGTGTGTACTGCCCTGCCTTCTTCAAAATAATGATGCCCCAGGCATTAAGTGTATCTATTAGCATGTGTACTTGAAGAACTAGCTGTTTAGAGCACAGTCTGAAGCATATCACTGAAGAGGCTCAAGATATGTACTTTTCTTTTGAGAAGGAAGAATTTAAGATCCGTACCCTTAGCTGGTCCAAAATCCTACAGCTCCACTGACATCAGCCCAGCTCTCGTGATTTACACGGGCTAATGCTTTGTCTCACAGTATGTAATCTTTTTCCATTAATATTTACCTGCTGTTCCATAATGACTACAAAATGCCTGACAATAGCTAGACAGTGGGAGTTCTGTGACTGCCACTTACTACACAAATCATCATCAAGCTACAGATACCTTGAGCTTCCTCCATTTTTCTGTCACATCCATCTGGTGTCCCTCCCACACAGACTAAGAGTAGACACTGCTTCCAAGTGCAGTTATCCTGCATTGGGAGGGAAAATAGTGTTGCAAGAGCAATAGGCAAAAATTAGCATGTGATTTCTAATAGCAACGACATGATAACATAGAGGCTCCTTCCCTCCAGAAGCTCAAGGCACTCAGAATAATATGCAAGTTGTATTTTGTAGAAGAATAAATGTAAGGTACTAAGAGATTAAAGGATTAGTCTGTGATCATACTATTGGCAGATCTTCCAGCTGTAAAAGCAAAGAAAGGGAAAAAAAGCGTAAATTCATTTTAAGAATAACTTCACTACAGGTACAAAATATTATCAAGTCTAAAGCTGTGCAGAAGCTGTCATAATGAATCATGAATCCTGTCAGAAGTCATTGAAATTCATACTTTGTGAACTTTCTGAAAAAGAACCAAATAACTGCTGACACAGTTTGCTAGCTTTGGATAAGTTTGTCTTTTGAAAACTTCAAGAATTGAAGGCTCAGCTCACTCAGAAGTGCCATAGATTTAATCTGAAAATCATGTTAACTTGTCTACAATGACCTATGTTACTGATCATCATACTATCTTCCTGGTCTTGTGATCTTCATATAAAAGAAGACATGACTATGACACCTCTGAACCTTTTCCACTTGAAACACAGCTTCATCTGAAAAGAATCATTTCCAGGAACTCGGATGTAACAGTCATATATATCTGAAATGTCTTGAAGAAGAAAATACTGTCAGAAAATACTGTTTCTGGTGGGCAGAAATAACACCAGTAACCATAACACAGACATATATATTATTAAAAAAAAAAATATATATATATAAAAAAATCAATGTTCTACATTGGATTTCAGATGATCCTTATACAAGACTGTCTTTACCACTTATCTTGTGATTCTACCATAAACCCATAATTCACTATCTGTTTCCCTTTTTACTGAGCCTTGCAACATTTTATTTGTGAATCAATTTCTACCTGTCATCTCAGAACAACCGAGCTTCACTTCCCCTGTCCTTTGTCTCTATCTATTCCTAGTTCCTTTAATACAGAGAAAACGTCTCTTTTATGAGTTACTGCTGCGCCTGCTGCAGTGGGACACTCACCTTGGCTGAAGAGACAGGCACAGTTTATCACAAACCCCAAAACATCCTGCCCTCCTCAGATAGGGAGGTTTGGAGTGCTTACAGGACACTTACAGCCCTGTCCCCAGAGGACACCCAGCACCTGGGTCTGCAGACAGACGCTGCTGACAGCTGCTTGGTATTTCTGCTTCAACTCCCCCCTAATTTTGCATTGCGACCCTTTGCTGACTTTGTTTGATTAGTAAAAATATGCATTAAGCCAGATGCAGGGGGTGGGGTGGTGTTTAAGTAGCTGCCAAGTGCAAATGGGTCTTTTGTAGCCATCAGGAAGAAGCAAACAGCTTCAGAGAGGAATATTAAGTGGCACCCAGTAAAATCATGTAGCAGAGGAAGTGATGGACATGAGGTAGAGAGCAATGCATTAAAATGCATCTCCTGTGTGTCTAAGCACTCAAAATTCTAAAGCACTGAACAAGCTTCTGCTAGCTCAGACTGGAAAACATCACACAGAGAGACAACAATTTTAGTCTCAGGAACTGGCAGAACTTAGTTCAAGAAATCCCAGGCATAGGATGTGGGATATAGGAAAAAATACATATAGGAAACCATCAACCACAGCAAAAAGGCTCAGTCTCCTAAAAGAGAGCCTAAGGTGGGACCTAAGCACCTGCTAGTTCAGGCTGTTCATGCTGTCAAGATCAGTTTTTCAAGCAGCTGAGTCTGTGATCTGGTCTTAGCTGAGCTCAGTTTAGGGCTCCAGAGGCAGGTGTCGGTATGTGAGGCACATTTCTGAGCTGTTTTGTAGTCAGTGGAATGAGATCATGCAATCCCATTGGAATTCAGTGCACACATTCAAAACCAGGCTGGGTCGAGCTTTGCCCAGCCTGGTCTAGGGGAAGGTATCTCTGTCCATGGCAGATGGACCTAGGTGAGTTTTAAGGACTATTCCAGCTCAAGCCATTCCAGGATTCCGTGATTCTCTGAATTTAGATGAGTAGCCAGTTTGTGGTGGGGATTTGTGCCAGAGAAGGATTCAACAAGACCAACCAACCTGACAAGCCCTCCACTGGCTGTAAAGAAAAATTCACCATCCAGCACAGAAGTAGCAACTCATTTCTGGATATTTTAACCAAACTCTAGATCCTACTGGCTGGGGTGAAGGCTTCTTGGAGTGGGGTTTGAGGGTTTAATTACATTTCAAAAAGGTTAATATTAACATGTGGACTTGTCCAGAATACAGAGGCCCATCAGAGCAGATTTTGGAAATTATTCTCTTTTATTCTGTTAAGCTGACAGAGTGCTGCCCATAGGAAAATGTGTTAACCATGTCAAAGTCAGAAGCACCACGTTTTATTCCTGGTGAGTAGGACTGACTCACTCAGGTCCCCCTGCCAAACTTTAGGTCAAGGATAGCAACACACCAAAGCAGGATGTCAAAACAGTACCAAATCCTATCAGACTCTCAAAAAATCGTTACCCATGCTAAATCTTTGTGTGATTGCTCCAAGCACGTCCCCTATTTCAGTCACAAATTAAGCTTTCAGTTGCTAGTGAGTCTGCCTATGAACTTGCATATTCAGTAGGCATTCTGGCAGGGTACCACAGCATGAAGACACAGAAGGCTAAACAGCAGAGCTATAAATAAAGTGGGATCCTGCTTCCAAGAAATGCTAACACCTACACAGCTCACTATCTGTAATTTAACAGGGTACTGAAGGGCCAAATTTCCCCCTACTTGTCTTCAGAATGAGCAGGGAGAGGAGAACAACTGGAAGTGAATCAAAAGGTAAAGAAATCCTCGTGAACAAATTAAAAAAGGCAAAATAAATAGACAGTGTGTGTCTTAGGAAGATTTAAATTAATTAATTCACGGTAGAGGTGAAGAAGAGACAACTGGTTATTTTTAGTGTGCCTTTCTCTGCAGTCAGTATGTTATAAACAAGGCATTTTGGTCACATTTTCTGCAAGTCCATGTATTTTCAGAGCTCTGAGCTATTGCCTGTGCTTAAATTTAGATGAGCTGCAGGTTTTTAGATTGCTCCTGTATTTCAACTCCTTTTTTAACTTATTTGCTTATTTCCTACCATGTACAAACTTCTTCAGAACAAACTTTGGAAAGAGATCTGGGGACAGTACTTTGAAACTTGGTCAGTCTGATCCCATTTTAGCTGTGTCTTTTCACTTGATGGCCCTCAAAGATTTGTGAATGCTGCAGAAGGTGTGGGAAAGAGAGAAAAAGCTGCAATTTTTAATGTATCATTTATTTGTCCTTCCTGAGTTGGGACAGATCATCTCTGTCATTTCAATAAAGCTCCTAACAGCAGAGAGAATTCTTTCCTTGTCTTCAGAGCTTGAAGAAGCACAATTGCAATTCTAGTCCAGATGCCATCGTGCTGCTTTGAAGAGCTGTGCCAGACAGAGATATTTTAACAGAATTACAATTCTGTGGGTTTATTAGTGCCTGAACCACAAGTCTTCATTAGTATCTATCATCTCGCTCAAAATCCAAATATGCAGAAAGAACTCACATAAATTCTAACAGAAATGAAATGTATTTTTCTTGGTTTGCCTCAGGAAAAAAAGAAAAAGGTTTGAATTCTAGAAAAGGAAAATTTCAGATTTTTTTTTCCATGTTAATTTGGGATTCTCTCTTGAAAATGCTTATCTGTAACAGAGTCAGGGAACAGTAACCTGTACTGATTTAGCAGAAGCTACATTCCCACAAAAATAATGGAATAAACATCTCAAAAGTTTGTAAACACCTAGAGGATAATAAGAGAAGAACATCATTCAATTTACATTCATCAAAAACAGATCACATCAAACTAATCTGATTCCTGTTATGACATGGTAACTGGCTTTGTTCATGAGGGAGAAGTAGGAAATGTCATATACTTTGACTGTAGCAAAGCTTTGACACTCCTCCCACGAAGGACTTAGAAAAAACTTTGAGAAACATTTTCCAGGTGACCCTTCAGGGTGTGGGACCCTGCAGCTACTGTCAGAGCATCAGAATTAGACAGCTACCCCCAGTCAATACTGTGGGCTATTTAGGATTCTGTCTTAAGTCTGGCACAACTCATAATTCCGTAAATGGTTTGGATGAAAGGATAGAAAACATATTTATTGCAGTCACGGAGACCACCAAGGTGAACATTAGGAAATGCTGGAGGAGTGGAATTCAAAACAATTGGAGGGAAATGGAGGTAAAAGTAAAGTGCTGTTCAGGAAGGTCAAATGTGAAGTGAATCTCTTGGAAACCAGAACCACACACACCAAAGGGGAATTCTGGCCTAACAGAGGTGTGGCAGAATGGGATCTGATTATTATTAATATTAGACTGAGCCAAACAAAAATCACAGATGAATTTATCACAGAATGTTTTGGGTTCAAAGGGACCATCCTGTTCAAACTCAAGGGCAGGAACAGGGACACCTTCCACAAGGCCACATTTCTCCCAGCCCTGCTCAGCCGTTCAGGGATGGAGCATCCTCTGGGCATGGCCTCACCATCCTCAAAGTGAAGAATTTATTCCTAATATCTAATCTAAACCCTTCTGATAGTTTAGAGCCATTCTCTCTTGTCCTGTCACTTCATGCCACTGTCCAAAGTCCCTCTCCAGCTCTCTTGGAGCTGACTGAGGTGCTGGAAAGTGCTCTAAGGCCTCCCAAAGACTTCTTTTCTCCAGGTTGAACAACCACAACCTCCTCAGTCACAACCTGAGTCAAAAATCTTGGGTGGGTGCATAGAGAGCACAGCAATTTAGAAGGATGGGGACTTTTGTAAAAAACTCAGTAGAAAATTAGACTGATTTGGTTCGGTGCAGAAAATATGACTTAAGAAAAAGGTTTAAAAAATTAATGTATTTTAATATGGTAAGTAGAAAAACATGGAGAAAATGTGAAAGAAGTCTTCAATGGTAAAAGGAAGCTTGGGGAAAGAATTAAAGTCTTTTCTCTGTCTACTGTTGTTAGGCCAAGAAGTAATAAAGCAAAGAAGATTAAAATCCAGCATCAGGAAATGCTTTCATCACTCAAAATTTCTAAGAAAAATTGAACTAGCATTTGTCACAAGTGACATAACTGACCCTGTCTTTATGAAAGGAGATGGACTACATGACCTCTTAGTGTCCCTTCTAGTCCCATTTTAATTGATTTCTCCAAGAAAGAAAAATATTTCTTTCTCTGAAAGATACACCTATCCTTAACTGAAGCATAAATACCCTGAAAGTAGTAACTGTAACTCCTTAGGCTTCACAAAATACACGAGAGAAACATCTGTGCTCTTGATAAGAAAAGAATAATCTCACAGTTGAGAATTGTGAATTGAAAGAGATAATCTCAAATTGAATATTTTTAATGTGGGAATTGCTATTTTGATGGGAAAAAAAAAAAAAAAAAGAAAGACCAGTGCAGCACACAAACCGTACCAATCTGATTTGACAGATTAACTGATATATCACATTTACTGATCTCTTTCTGCAAGACCCTGACAACTGAGAATGGGGCAAGAGAATAGTAGGGATGTTCTCCCTATAATCCTGACAGATGCAAGAGTGACTCTGGGAGCAGAGGTTCATAAAACGCATGGAGCTTTCAATGTTATAATTGTCATTGTTCACCCATAACAATGAATTTGCTTTCATTGTTGCTGCTCTGCTAGCTGCATGTCCTGCTTGGAAGAATGCAACACACAGCCACGAGTCTGGCTCTGTAACTTTCCAAACCTTGTTGGCTCCTCAGCAGCTGAAATGAACCATTCCAACACCACTGTCCTGGGAAGATGTGATGCTCTGCACTCCCAGGGGCAAAGAGTGCACCAAAGAACACACATCTTAACCAGAAATTCTGATAGATTCAAGAAGGAAGGAAGACACTGCAGACACTACTAATTGTTCATGTCTTTCTCCAGCTCAATATTGGCCAAATTGTCAAAAACAAGCCCTTGTCCCAAATCTTCCCCATTCCCCCCCCAAAAAAACCAAAACCAGAACAAGATATATACCCTTACAAAGGCAGCTAGAGTAATGAAATAACAAGATTTCAATAGCAGAAACAAGATTTCAATAAAAACTATGTTTCAGAATTTCCATATAAACTGCATTAAGTATTTAAATGTGATGATAGTTTTTCAGAATCCAAACAGTCCTTCAACGAATTGGAATTTTATTACTCTACTTTTTAGCCAGTGTGTCAGTGCAATAGAGAATATTCCCCGAGATACCCATTTCAGCTTTATCTTGGGAATTAATTAAAATTTGATGAGGTATTCTTGTGATGATCAGGCTTTCAAAAACTGAATTTTAAGGTTTTACTAGAATCAAAAGAGTAAGAGGATAAACAGATGTGTGACGTCTTTGCAAAATCTATGTATTATCCATATGCAAT
This sequence comes from Zonotrichia albicollis, assembly GCF_047830755.1. Classification (NCBI taxonomy): domain Eukaryota; kingdom Metazoa; phylum Chordata; class Aves; order Passeriformes; family Passerellidae; genus Zonotrichia; species Zonotrichia albicollis. Next base: position 10,822,822 of record NC_133860.1, read on the forward strand.
ATCCATCTGGTCAGATTCACCTCCCTTTTATGACTGAGCAATTTTTTTTACTTCATTTCAATCACTAATTGAATTCAATATTACAAAATGTAAATTAGAATAATATTCTGGCCTTTCTTTAATCTCATTTCCTTTCACTTACTTTAATACCAGTTTTAAGATCTAACAATAAAATTTAATCCACACACATCATCTGCTAGGGAAAGGAGCTGGCAAAGTTGGTCTTTGGGATACTGAAGGTTGTGAGCCCAAGGTTTATTAAACATTTCACCTTTTCACTTCCATTGTCTCATCAAAAGTGGAAGTTTTCATAAAAGAGGATGATTTCTGTTGGGAGTGGTGTTTCAAGGAGTGTTGTTTTTGTCTCCTGGGTTCAGCCAATAAACAAGTGAAGCAGAAGCAGCAGGGCAGAGATTTCTGTGAATGTGAAGAAGAGAAAAAGAAATGTGGAGCACAAGTTCCCGAGCAGGAGGGCCACTTCTGGTGACAGCACTTTGCACAGAAGAGCTGCCATGAAATATTTGGCCAGTGAAGCGTCTTGGTCTCATTTTCCCTGATGCTTTAGTGACAACAAATATGGTTTAACTTTCAGACACCTGTTCTTGGGAGAGGGGGAAAAAAGGTGATGAGGGTAACGAAAGAAGCTGGAATCCCTTCAAATAGGGATCAGATAGTTTGATTATCATTGTAAATCTAGGTATGGAAGAAGGGGTGAGTTGGCTCAGCCTGCCTAGCATGATACAGTCTCTGACATCATCTAATAGCAGATAGGAAAACAAAATCAGATTGTAGGTTTTTTTCCTTCCAAATGGAGTTCCATCCCCTTGTGCACTGCTGCTCCCTAAATCTTTTATTTAACACTCCTGGACAGTTGTGCTTTCCATTAGTGGATATCCCCAATTGCTTTTGAGTCCATGCAAAACATAAACTTCCATGATGCCCATAGCAAGTTGGCTCAAAGCCCAGCCACAGTAGTAGAAAAGTTATCTTTTATCAGTCCTGTCTCAGAGTTGTCAGTAATCACAATAATCAAAGCATCACACAGTCATGGGGCTTAATAGGGAAGGCAAGGTGTGAAAAACCAGCTTCACACTCCACCAGATTTTGAGCAGGTACAGGAACAACAATAATTTAGACCTTAGGGAAGCATGCTGAATACAAGTCCAGCTGCAACAGGCACTTTGCCCTGAAACTCAGAAATCCCAGTGGGAAACTCTGTAAAGGCCCAGGGGAGTGTAATGGGTGCAATTTTAAAGCACTGTGCCTTTGAAGGTCAGCCTGAGCAGAAGACACCACTTCAAGAAGTGTCTGGTGAGTGGAGGACAGCCATCCTCAGGAGGAGAAACACGGGGTGAGATGTGGGACATTGCTCTTACACAGCAAACTCTGATCTCGTGATGACTGGCCCTGAGAGCATCCATTTGTTTCAGTTAAATCATCAGAAAGGTGTAGGAAAATGTAATGACACACATATGTCACCAGCCCAATCTGCATTCATTTTGCAAACATAAAAGCAAGAGGCTTAAAACATATTAATCTACGATTCTCTGGCACTTCAAGAGTGCCTGAAACTTCCATTCTTAGGGGCATGAAGCTGTCGATGGCTGATCTATGTCTTGTCAATTCTAAATCAGAAATAATGAGGCAAATCAGTTACATCTAGGCTGGTGCAAATCTTTTTTTTTTTTTTTTTCCTCTTCTCCTTTGGAACCAATTACCAAAGTAACTCTGAAACAGCTAATGTGAAATACAGTCTTGCCAATCAGCAGATTTTCCAGGAGCATCCATCAGTCAGCTGTCTGCAGCTCTGAGATGGAGCTTAACTCTCTCTAAATTAATAAAAAGAAACCATCTGGAAGACACTTTTCTCCTGAGCAAGAAGCAAAGGCACGCTGGCTGTTCACTAGTGTCATTGCAAAGCACATGTGAAATGTCAGGAGCAATGGAAATAGTTTCACATATTTACCTGTGTTCTCAAAGAACTTAATTTGAATTTCACTGTGATTTTTTTGTCTCCTTCCCTGGACTGGAATTTCTGGAATTTGAGGCATGACCATAGCATAGTACAAAGGGCTCATGTCAGATGGCAAATCCCAGTTCTAACCATTTCTGAGTGTGTGAGGGAAGCCACCACAGGATCCCAGATCAGAGCAGCGAGTCCTCTTGAAAGGAGAGGGAAAGAAGCAAATGATGCAAAGAAGACCAGAACAGAAGAATACAATTAAAGAGGAGAAAAGGAACAAGAGTGATATGACATGGATAACAATAATGCAGAAAACAGAGCCTAACTTCTAGATGCCAGTGTGACACACGTAAAATACATAAAACACACTTCACTACTAGTCCATCACAGGGTAAGGCTCCACTAATGGAAAATAAATTTTCTTCAAAACATTTTCCTATGTCTCTTCACTCTGGTGAGATTGAGCAGCTGGAAAATTCTCAGCACCCTCCTCTGAGGAACAGGGGCCATGGAGCAAAACCTTTTGCAGGCTTCTTGAAGGAAACTGAAAATGTACCAAACTGTCACCAACTATGCATTCCCACAATGTTTAGTTTTATTGCCCTCCTATTTATGTTCATGTTTTCATAGGTGCTTTTTTAAAAATGTTTTCCAAGATAATGTATTTTTCTATCAGAACATGCCAGAAATAGGTTCACTCTCACGCAGTTCTAGAAAGAAACTAATTTTGCTTTGAGTATGTTCAACTAAAATTAATCACCAGTGCATGCAAAGCAGTGGAAAAGAGGTAAGACTTTCACTGTAAAAGCTCCTGGAGGTAACATAAAATGGACTAATGTTCCTATTAGGCTCATCACACTTGGAAGATTTCAGAGCCTGCATAGATTGATTTCCTCTTGGCACAAAGCCTGGACACTTAGATGGACATTTAAAAGTATTTGCAATTCAGACAGCTTTAAGACTACTCAAAAAAAACCCCATATATGATCAGAGGTGCATCTATTTCTAAACTAAAAGTTGACGGAGGAGTTTTACTGGTCTATCCTCTATATTCATACAAGAGTCTCATATGAAAGTCATGTAAGTGACATTGGAGCTAGCTTGATATCTTCCTCTTATTTGTGCGTATTACACTAAGCACAACTGCAGATTACTTCTTACTTTGAAACAGTAATCTACAGTTTAGTTATAATACACTTTTTGTTGCAAATTAATACAGAATCTATGGTGCAAAGGAAATAATTTGTCTGAATTGTCTCCTTATAAATGAGAACAATCAATGTTTTTCCCCTAAGGAAAAAAAAAAAAAAAAAAAAAGAAACTTTCTAGAGAGTAGGGTGCAGGCAGGATGCTGAAACATTCCATTTAAATACATTCCACTACCCAAAATTGGTATTGGATGCACAGGCTTTATAAAATCTCCCAGGTGTAAGTCAGGTAGGTTCTGAGATCAGAAAGACTCTTTTTTGTTGTTGTTGTTGTTTTGTTTTTCCTATAGCTTAGTCTACCCTTTGGAGGGTCAAACTCACAATTCACCTTTAAGGCTCAGTGAATCCCAGGATTTTTGCTGATTCTCTGCCCAACAGAGCCACAGCTGTAGGAGGACACACTTTGAAAAAAATGCCTTCCTAATATGATTTTTGCTTTTCTTCTGAGAGGACATGTTTCTTCAACACAGGAGATTTGAAAGTATTATAATTCATTGTTTTCTACCTCGCTATTTAGCTAATATACTCAAATTTCCTGTTAAATGGCTTTAAGAAACACAAAACCCCAGTCCCATTCATAGACTAATGGAAGCACTTAGGTTGGAAAATCCATCTAAAATCATCAAGTCCAACCATTACCTAAACACTGATGGTAAGGACACACTTAAACCATGTCCTCAAAGACCACACATCTTTTAAATTCCTCCCTGGAGGGACTGGAACGCCACCACTGCCCTGGGCAGCTGTGCCAGGGCTGGAGAACCCTTTCAATGAAGAACAGTTCTGTAATATCCAATCTAAACATCACCTGTCACGGCTTTAGGCCATTTCCTCTCATCCTGTCCAGTTGCCAATAGATGGGTTTTCCTCAACAGGAGAAATTTTTTCTATTTCCTGAAAGCTGTTGCTCACTGCTGGTAAAATGCACCTCAGGGATAAAGACTGACTTTTTCCCCAGATGTATACATAGAACCAGTGACCCAAACTATGTCTTCTACAGTGTCAGAGGGAACAACTACATCTAATTCATACCCACAGCTCCTTGGCAGTCACTATGATCAAACTCACTTTGACAAAAATTCACCCACTCTGAGATTTTCCCCCATGATCTCAAAACAACTACTTTTCAGTAGGGCTCTAAATGGAAGATTTCTCTTCACACAGTGCTATAAGTAAAGTCAGCAAACTGTCAGCTCTGGCAGATTGTGCCTGGTCTCTGTAATTGAGTTTGATTAAGAGTTTTGTTGCCATCACTGGCTTTATTCCCTTCCTATGTAAACATTTTACATCTTCTTATTGTTAAATATTGTTTTGCTTTGTTTGTTTGGTAGAGCTGCCACAGAAGATGAACATTCAAATATAGAATTAATGAACATTGATGTCATTGTGTTGAAAGGAACATAAGGTTGGGAGGGGGAAAAGAGACATTCTAATTATTGGAGTGTTTGGTAGGAGTTTATTTTACAAACACTATCATTATGTTGACAACAGTGAGTCAATATGTTCCACTAGGCTTTTGTTGCTTTCAGGAATGGGAGGATGGAGCATGGATGCTGTTTTCTTCATAGCATACATACTATTTTGAGGTCTCAAGCAGGCCTGACTGCCTGCAAATGGGGGGAAAAAGAGTTTCTGCCTCCTGGTATCTCACCACCATTTAGATAATGTAAACCAAGTGGCAAAAATCCAGCTAAGAGGCATGGCTGTGCTGAAGTTGGCATCCACAGGATCACAGAATCATGGATTGGATTTGGTTGGAAGGGACCTTAAAACTCATCTTGTTCCAAGCCCTGCTGTGAACAGGGACGCCTTCTACTAGGGCAGGGTTCTCCAATTCTCATTCCGTCCTTGAGGGATGAGCAAGGGTTTCAGGGCTCTGTACAGACACTCTGGTGTACATGACCCTTTCATATCAGATCCAACACTCACAGCTCTGACACAGAGATCCCTTGGAGCAGCACTCAGAGACCAACTGACCCCATTCCCTGAATTCACTGCAACAGAAATGAGTGAAGAAAGATATTCATCTTCTAGTAGTAAAGAGAGGAAGATATTTTTGAAAGTACGCACAAAAATATCCTTAAACTCCTGAAATAAAATTATGTAGTTTTCTTTTAAGATGTTGAAAGCTTTTTCTTCCTTGGAAAGACAAACAGTTCCTTGAAAGTGAATTGTTTTACCAGCAGTATACATATAAGTTGTGTGTGTCAGTATAACAGAGACACCCAAATTAGAAACATGTCTTTGAACAAAACTGCTCAGATCTCCTTTATAATGAAAAGAATTGCCACAGGGGATTTCTTGGGAAAAGTAATTTTTTTCCATTTTAAAATGAAAACTTTAAAACACATTTTAAAAATCTGCAAGACTGTGCCTAAATTACTTTGGGTTTGTTTATTTTTTAATGTGTGTTAGGAGATAAAAGAGCCTTGACACATAGATATGGGAGAGAAACAGAACCACCTTTAAAAAAGTGGTCAACAGCTGTTTTCAAATTAATTACTTTCCATGATGTCTTTGCCTACATTACTAGACACTGTTTTCTACTATCCTGAATTATGGCCAGGTCTTCCAAAACATATTCTGCTAAATGCTTCAATGAAGACACAGGAATTATTTCTCCATAAATTATTCCCCACTTTTTTTTTTTTTTTGTGCTTAATAAAAACTAGGTATCCTATAGGGCTGTAGAAATAACCCATACCAAATTAGCTCCTTTAGTAGTGCAGCTGAATAAATGGCATTTCTTACCCCAGTGGCAGCTCCATTACACCCAGGTTGAGGTCATACTTCCTCGTTAATGAGGTGGCTGTGAAGGGGCCCAAAACAGGATAAATAGAGAGGGAGTCTTCAATCAGCTGAAGTTTGTTCTCATATCAGTGCACTGCAGGCACACCTAGTTAGCTTTCCATTAGTGTTAATCAAGCATGGTAGTTGTGCATCAGCTGGGAGTTAAACCTTAGCCTGCAATTTTGTACCATTCGGAGCCTTTGATTTAATTTCTCGCACTGAGTATCAATCCATGGATAGGTCTGAGCTGATTTGTAGCCACAGTGATTAGATCACTGTAACTGATATATGATTAATCAATAGCTATGCTGCAATTCATCAATGTCACGTTTATGAACTGCATGCTAATTAATTTTGTCTTTGCCTTGATTTTTTTTTTTTTTTAAGCACAGGAGAGTTCAAATTTTGATTGCTACTTGCATTTTTAACTATGAAATCTGAACCTGGGCAAGCATGGTGTGACTAAGGAAGTCAAACAAGGAAATCCCCAGAGAGATGAGAGGCAGGAGCTGTTTGGTACTCCAGGATGGTGTTCCTGACCCAGCTGCTGTTCACCCTGGTAGGAGGGCAGACCCAAAGCTTTCTGAAGGGAAGGAGCCAGGAAAGGGCAGCTCTGGGGAAGACAGATCATGGGATGTGTCCCTGGGATGTTGCATTTCCAAACAGCAAAGCCACCTCAACAGAGACAGCTTGGGCAGGGAGCTCCTTCCCATGGCAGTGACATCTAGCCAGTTTCTTTCACTGAACTCCATGGAAAAACCATTGCTTCACAAAAATAATGATCCCTCCCTTGGAATAAGAATGGAAATACCACAGATGGCTGCTCCTGCAGGCAGCCCTCAGAGGGCAGTGAGTGTGATCAGCCAAACACACGTGGCTGCCATTGTTAACAGCAATGGCCAAACACCAAAATGGGCTATCAGACATCATCCACGAGGACAAAGTGCAGATCAGATTCTCCTGGGTGCTTTGTACTCTGGGAGCCAGAGGAGGAAAATTTTATGTTTGCAGCTAAAACCCAAACTGGTAGAAACCCCCTATAAGGAGAGCAGAAGGCAGGAGAGAGGTGCAGGGACCAGATGAACAAAACTGAATTTCTTTGCAGCTGGTGTTGCCAGGGCTGTGGAAGTTCTCCCCATTGTGTGTTCCTGGCCTGGGAGAGGAAGGAATGGCACAGGGGGGCACAGAACCAAGTACCCCCTACATTTACACTAACTTGCTTTGCTCTTTCCCATCATTTATTTTAAAATGAATAAAAATCAACTGACAACATTTCTTCAGAGTGGGAAATAAAGCTCAATAGTAAATCTTATCTGGACTCCAAAATATTTCAAAGAAAAGCCTGAAAGAGCTTTTATTTTTTTTTTAATTTGTAATTGTTACATATCCCATGCACACTTACACAAACTTAGGACACGTTCTTAAACCATTTGCACTATGTTTAAATTTAATACCACACTTCACTACTTCTCCCAAGACAATCTAGTGCCCCAGAACTGGATTTACAATAATGTATAGATACAGTGTAATTGTTTTTTGAATGGCTGCAAGGGAAGAGGAAAAAATAATACCTAAAAAATAGCCTGTTGAGGGTGCTGGGGGAAAGTGCAGCACTGTTGGAAGAGCAAATTAATCTGGATTTATCTCCAGAGACGAGGAATTAATCTCATTTGTATCCTGATCACTATGCACTGTGCCTAGCTGGGATAAATATTTTTAAAATATAGATGTCAGCCTTTGCTGTGTGACTGAAATGCTTATTTGCCACAACAGCACTCAGCTGATGTCACCAGCCCCTCCTGAGAGCCACATGCCCACAGGCCAGCCCTGACCACCTGGTTCTGGTTCAGGTCCATAGCCCTGAGCTCTCCTGAGCCTGGGTTTGGCTTCAGACTTAAATATGTGTGTGGAAACAGAGCTTTGGCAAGATTAACCATTACTATATTGCTTCCCAACCTGATTATTATCCATCCAAGCACTCACTTTAGTAGATACAGTGACATCATGTGTATATATATATATATATATATATATATATATATGTATTTATGATATGCATGCAATTCTATTTGATTGAAGGATTGTGTTTCAAGCACAAAGAACTTGGCATTATGAAAGTATTTATTTATATTTGCAAATAGATGGTGTAAGAACCACAGATCCAAAAGAGCATTACAGGATAAAGGACATTGATGGCAAAAGGGCAAACAGGGCATTCAGATCAGGATCACTGGGTCACATTGTCCAAAGAGGGATTTTAAATGTGAGAAAGCCTAATTAATTGTAAAATGGATTTGCTGACTGAAAATTTCTATCATAATGCATGTAATAGAAGAATCTGAAACAAATATTCCAGGAGGATCTTTTTACCAGTCTGTGCCACTGTGAAGCTTCTTACTCTGGTTTTGTGCTTTCTTCATTGAATTTCCTCTCTAGCCTTTTACTTTGTTCCTGTTATTCACTCTCACTTTTTTTTTTAGCTCGCTGGTTGCCTAGACAATAAAAATCGTGTCGAAAAATTGTTACTCCATTTCATATAATGGAACCAGAGCAGGAGAAAATTAAGTCCCCCTGATTTTTAAGATTTACATAGACAGTTTACAGTAAAAGCCTAAAATAACACCCAGATTTCCTGAAGCCAAATTCAGGTCTTTAACCACAATGCTTTGCAACCCAATAGGGATTTTTATTCCTCTTTAATGAGCTGTTGTATTAACTTTAACAAATATTATAGTTAAATTCCAGTCAAACACGCAGAAGCAAAGCAAACATTAGGTCACTGTTAACAGCCTTAGGGTGGTATCTAGGATAAAAGGGACTCTGCAATGAGTTTGAGGACATATAAAAGTCTGGAACACCAGCTCTGAGCATGATTCTGTATCTGAGACACTACAGGTCATGCTGGGATGTAAATCAAGGGGAGCAAATGGTCTCATTAAAGCTAGGACACGAAGGCAGTGCCATTCCCATAAACACAATGCCATCACCTTGGAACCTTTCCAAACATCATTAGTGCCAACACTGGGATCCTGCGTCCAGCCCTACATGTACATAACAGGCACAGAACCTTTCCAAAAAAGGGCGGAAACACAGGGAGAACCACACGGTGGTCATGAAGTTGGAGGCTGGGGGAAAAGCCTTTGGTGAGGCTGAGGAAAATCCCCTTTTTAGTCTTGACCAAGACAATGTTTGGTTTGATCAATCTGAAAGTATCTGCAAAGGAGATGATAACTGACAGTCAGCTCTTTAAGAAAGGGGAAACATAATGGGTTTCAAAGGCTCATGGTAGAAGATAAATTCAAACTACAAATTGCTTCACTTCTTTAACACTGAAAGTCATAAACCACTGGAACATTTTGTCACTGAGCATGATGGATTCACTTTTACTTGAAGTCTTAAATCAAGACTGAATACTTTTATAAATAGATATCTAGCAGCTTAACCAGATGTTATATACCCCAGAAAGTAATAACAAGGTGAAATTGCTTTTGTGTGAGCTATGTGGGGAGCCACACAATGCCCTCACCGTGCTGTGCCTTGGTTTTAGGTGCACTGTAACTGTGCCGTGGTAAGCACCAGCACCTGCAGTCAGATACCCTGCTCAGGTTCTGCAGCAGATGCAGTTTCAGGTGTGAGACCACAGCAGGCATATTTGGAAATCATATAACCAGAAACAGCTCACATACCTGAGCAACAGTCCACGGGATGAACAGGGAAGGATTACAGATCCCTTGGGAGGTATTTTGACAAGGAACCACTTGACAGAATATTTATCCATCCTGAAATTTGGTCACTTCTCATACTTAAGGGACAGCTGAGAAACATAGTAGTGTAGCATAATATAGTGGTTTATGCAGGCAGAGTTATCCTCTCGCCTCCTGCTGTTGGATGGCAGTGTGGGTGGGAGCCAGGGGCTCAGCAAACACTAGGGGTTACCTCCTTGCCTGTATCTGATCTGATCAGGTCACAAAACATGCCCACACCATGGAACAGAACCATGGATTTGTTTGGGTTGCAAGGGAGTTATGCCCATCTCCATCCACCCCTGCCATGGGCAAAGACACCTTCCACTATCCCAGAGATCCATCCAACCTTGCCTTGAACATTGTTTTTTTCCAGGGATGGAAATCCACAACTTCTCTGGGCAACTTCTGCCAGCCTCTGACCAGCAGAGATCAATTTTGTAAAATTAGGGACTTAATTAATAAGATGATCAATTTCAATACTACCTTGTGTTTTAAATTTGAAAATTAGGATTACAGGCTATTTTTCTTACACAGAGACTTGTTTGCTTAAAAATAATTGTAGGAAAGCTGTTTTCTCCTGTTTAGATAGCAGTACCAAGGGCTCCTGCATTTCACTGAAAGGTTGATGAGTATTTCTCTCTCCATCTTAATTAAATTTGAATTCCAATTATGAGATGGCAGATACTTCATTTCTTGTTCTGGCTGAGGTCTCTCATGTTGTTTACATCCCATCTTTAGGGAGGTTGTCACGCCTGCTAATTTTTTCCTGGGAAAGACATAAATACCGTGCACACTCTTTCTGGGTTTGCATTACCTGTGTGGACGTTGCTAGAAATGTAGGGAATGCTTTAGCAGTGCACTGAGGTCACTTATTTCACACAGAACTTACAAATATCTCCTGTGCTGCCCTGAATGTCATTCCCAAATTTCTTGGAGACCAGAACTGACCAGAATTTTTTTTTTTTCTTTGCTAGTGTGTTTTTCATCAACTGTAACAGTTTTATTAGAATCAGTATATCTGTGGGGTGTGGGTATCTGTGTGCAGGGAGGAGATAGGTGCATTTATCTTCCCAACTCAGATTCCTCAGAAAGGCTTGCTGTTCTTGCAGGGACTGTCCCAGCAGTGACTGTCACTAATCCTAGACAGCTTCAATCTCTCCTATTGTCCCCTTCCAGATATATCTCAAAGGTTCACATTCCAGTGGAGAACATATTGTATTTCGAAATGATTCTTAAGAATGCAATCTTTTACCTCTCTGGTTAAAGATAAGGGTAAGAAAAGATCTCACCCTAGCAGTTCCCACCATTGAATTATCACTTTTTTCCAAAGTTACTTTTGATCCCAATTCCCACTTGGTTGTTGTCTGGTGGAAAAACAGCATTTCTAATCTTTGGGAAATCTCTAGAAACTGGTTGTTTAACTGCGAAAAAATCAGCTTATTTTTTTTCTCCCATCATCACTCAGGGCCTTTCAGCCTGTTCTGGTCTGTGGTGGTTACACTGGACCTGAGCAAGGTTCTTCACTCCCAGTAAGTTCTCCTGCCATTTGAGTACTGTGAGGCTTTCCTGCAGAGGCCCATTTCCTCATTTTAGCATCATATTTGTCAGTCCTAATTTGATAAATTTTCTTAGCTCTATTTTCATATGGGCTCTTTCTCAATTGCACAGAGTGATAACTTTGCAAGTCCTAGGATGTCACAGTAGACACTTCTTTAACTTCTCTAGAACATTCTTTATTATGAAACCTCTCAATACTTGGTAATATTTTAACACTTTCTCTGACTCCCTTTCAAAGATATCAACACTACTAGAAATGTCCAGAGGAAACCACTTTTGTTTACCAAAAAGAGTATCCCTTTCTGTCTCTCAAATACATAAGCACAGCCCAGCACACCAATACCCATTGCATTTGTTCCTATAACTTCTTATTCTCTAAGCTTCTGCCATCAAAAAATTATAGATTGTTCTTGACTCCTTCTTTTAAAAAGAAGAGAAGGCTTTTTACAAATATGTTTTGCTGAACTAACAGTTATGAAAAATGGGAAAGTTCTCATATACCCCAAATCTTTATACCCCAGATCACAGGAGCAGAAAGAAATCTGTGATACCTCTCTGACTACAGGACTGCAGAATATTTGACTACAATATCTTACAAGATGACTAAATAAACACAGAAGGAGGAAAAAAAGGTGCTTATGCCTTCTTATAGGGCTTCTCTCTAGCTTGCATTTTTATACCTCTCTTCTTTTTATTCTTCTTACTTTTAAGTAAGTAAACTCAGTCTTTCTAATCACTCTTCTTTATGAGGTTGGAGGTTTTTTATTTTGATTTGGTTTTCTCCATGTTTGTCATCATTCTGGCATAAGGAGACAGAATCCCAGCCCTAAGGCAAATTTCCTTTCCTCGGCATGTGTCACGGACGGAGGGGAGCACTTCACTCGTTAAAAGACAAGTAGCAATATGTTTATTGATATAAACCAGCAAATTAGCACAGTTTGAGAGCAAATGCAGAAGTGGTTTAACAGGATTCAGTGGCAAGGTAAACTTGGTTATTTGCTGCGTGGAGGACAACGGCTGACAAAATCATCAGAGGGACAATTTGATAGAGCCAGGAGACTCAGAAAGGATCCTCTGGTCTTCTAAATACCTTCCCAGGCAGGAGTCTGGGTGCAGCTGGATCCACTCCTAGTTCCAGGCTTGGACAATGATTTATATTTAGAAGTTTATATGTTCATAATCAGTCTTAGCTATAATTTCTATTAATCATTTACTGAGGATCTCATGGAACGGAATCACAGAATCAGAGAATGTGCTGAACTGGAAGAAATCCACAAGGATCATCGAGTCAAATCCACATGAAAACCCCAACAATTACACCATGTCCCTGTTGTCCAAACACTCCTCAAACTCAGCTGCAACGAGGAGCCTCTGATCCTGGAGGAGCAACCTTCTGAGATGTCCCCACCCAGTGGGATGTCATGCCATGAATCCTTATGGATTACAGTCACGTTTTCATACCAGCAAAACACCTGGGTCACCATTGCCCAAAATCCACAGTTAACTGGGTGCATCTCCCACAGCTGGTTATGGCTCCAGGCAGGGCACACTGCCACAGCATGGCTTGCAAATTTTGAACACAAACTGTCTGCAGCAAAGATTTAGTTCGCCTAAAAAACCCCTAAAATATCCCAAAGGTTAATGAGATGTGCAGTGTGTTTTATGTGACTTTGTGACATTTGTTGATTTCTTTATTAGGAAATATAATTTTAAAGGCTTTTAGAAGTCACGATGTCTTTCCTCATGAAGGCAAACTTTCATTTTTCAGAGATGTGTTCTTTTTATTATCTTTACAGCAGTTTAATTGGGAAAAAAACAGCACCAGAAATAGAATGAAATACCCTACCCTGGCTTGTTTTTCTCTTTTCCCCACTACTTTTTTGCTTTGGTTTTGGCTTTCATTTTTCTTCTTCCTTTATTGACCTTTAGAATACAAATTGCTACAGTATTCTGTTGTAAATCTCTGGTAAAGATCATATATTTGGGTGAAGGAACAAAAGTTATATAGCACATCCTATAAAATGGTCTATAGTCTCTGAAAATGGTAGAAACCTTATAAATCTATTTCAGTTTCTCACATTGGAATCAGTAGCCTCTAATCATTGCCTTAAATATATTAGTGTCCCTTTTGCCACATCCGTTATCCCCTGGTTTGGGAGCATGGGAAAGCTATTCCATTGCTCTCTCTCTCTCACCTAGACATTTTTTAAATGTTAAATGTTAATGTTATGCAATGTTTTGAGCAAACAGCCTGGGCTAAATGGCATGGTGGAGCAAACCTTCCAGGGTCTGCAAAAGCTGCTCTGCCACTGGTGTTGGACACCAGGAGGTCTGGGAAGGAATCCCAGTGTCCCTCTGGGATGGCTCAACACCAGCTGGCAGCTCAGCCCCAGACACCCCACACACCCTCCATGTGCTGGGGAGAGAGCCAGAAGAGAGAAAATGGGAAAACTCACAGGCTGAGATAAGGACAGTTTCACAGAAAAGGCTGAAGCAGGATGTGCAACGCAGAGCCAGAGAAGGAATTCATCCACCCCATTCCAAGACAGGCCAGAACTTGGATATCTCCAGGAAAGCAGGGCCTGCCATGCACAATGGTGACTTGGGAACGCAAATATCATCATCCCAAATGCTTCCCCTGCTGCTTCCTCCTCCTTTCCTCAGCCTTGTGTACTAATTAAGATTTCACATGGTTGGAATGTCCCTTTGGCTACCTGGGGTCACCTGTCCCAGCTGTGTCTCCTCCCAGCCCTGTTGTGAGGATCCATAAAGGCCTTGGCTCTGTGCAAGCCCTGCTCAGGAACTACCAAAACATCTCTGTATCATCAACGCTCTCTCCAGCACAAATATCATCATCCCAAATGCTTCCCCTGTTGCTTCCTCCTCCTTTCCCCAGCCTTGTCTACTAATTAAGATCTCACATGGTCTGGAATGTCCCTTTGGCCTGTTGGGGTCACCTGTCCCAGCTGTGTCTCCTCCCAGCCCTGTTGTGAGGATCCATAAAGGCCTTGGCTCTGTGCAAGCCCTGCTCAGAATTATCAAAACATCTCTGTATCATCAACACTCTCCCCAGCACAAATCCAAAACACAGCTACTCTGAAAAAATGAGCTCAACCCCCAAAAAACACACACACATTGTGCTAGGTTTCTGTTTCTGGTGGCTGCAGCAGCCTTCCATTTGTGGAATGAGGTGACAACCTGAACTAGGATATTTTCCACCACTGTAGGGGGAGGTGAGCAACTGTCACATAAAAAAACCCCAACTTAAAACAGGGATGGTGAGCAGGAATAATCATATTAGACTATTTAATGAGTGCTGAGCAGAAAAGGTAACAACTGCCTAAAATGTGGGATTTTGACATTTGTCCTCTTTGGCCTGGAGTCTGTGATTATTCTAGTAAAAACATAATAATAGCAATGTAGTGCAAAGTTTGTATTTGGCTCATATTTAAGGAGAAAAAAAAGAAAAAAATTAAAAAGGAAAAAAATAATATCATAAATCAGAGCAAGAGCTTTATAAGATATATAAGGGCCAGCATGCTGTGAAATAGAAGATAGAAAAATCAGCCACTGCTTTAACTTAGAGACAAATTGTGCAGAAATTCAGTTTTTCACCCAAGGAAGCTGCTGATTCCTTGCATCCCCTCTATATTCAAGAGGGAAAGGAGTGAAAAGAGTTTTATCATTGATTTTAATCAACACTTTCCTCAACATGTTCAGTGGGTGATGGTGTTGATGCTTCTGGCTGCAGTTTTCTGTGCATTGATATTGAGAAAAGTGAGCTCAGTATCCAACTTCAGCAGAAAGTCAGTAGGGACTGAGGAAACAACTCCCTTGAACACCCTCCACTGCTATTTCCTCCTTTTCCTCCTTGCTGCTCTTTAAGCAGAGAATATCTGTGCTCAAAAATAAATGCATGCAAAACACCTAGATTTGTATTCTCTGATTCCCCACCAAAAAAAAATTTTTTTGAAAAATAACTTAAGTCCAATCTAGCACAGCCAAAGGGCTGTTACTGTAGAAACATTCAAGGTCACTGCAAACTCAGCCACTTTCCGTTTTACGATGTAGATTAAGTATTTTACATCTCAACTTGTATAGTAAATAAAAAATACTGTAGTTAAATATATGACTCTCATCTTTAGAGCCGAAGGTCATGTAGGACCTGGAACTGAATGCAGAGGAGGTGGAAGCCTGTTTTGCACAGCACTGGGACAAAATTAGGGATTCATCTTTAATGTTCCCTTGTTTGTGCTTGGTGTATTTATTTCCTAGTTTCCCTAGGCTTTGATAATTTCTTCTGATACTGAATATTTAGAAAAAGACTTTGTTTCACACATTTCAGTTTTTCAGCTTTCAGTGCCAGAAAATTGAAGTACCTACTGCATAAAGCATTATGCAGTTAAGGAAGCTGTGTTATTCCCTGAGAGCACTTTCCTCAGAAATGAAAAGGAAAAAGAAAGAAAAGCTCAAATAAATGCTTAGATTTCACTTTACAGCAGCAAGAAGGACTTTATAATATATTAAATGATTTGTGCTGTTGATACCAAGAAAAGCAAGCTAGGTTTTGAATTCAATTATTCCTTTACTGAGTACTGGGATAATTTTTAGTGTAAAAAGGCAATGGAGCTGATTTTATTAATAGTAAAATTAGCTTTTTTAATTATTATTTTTTATGTAAAATTCTCAAAGCATTTTGCAAACACTAAGACTTCATCTGTGCCATTAAATAACAGTACTAATCACAAGTCTTTGTTAAATTTAGCCTTGGTGGGAAGCCCAGGAGGAGGTGTACTTGAGGATGGACCACCCATCCTGAAAGATGTGCATGTCTTTAATATCATTAAGAAAAAAATCTTTAAGATTTTTTTTTTCCCTAATACCCAATCTAAATCTGTCCTGGTGCAAGTTGGAACCATTCCCTTGTGCCCTATTGTTTGCCTCTGAAGAGGAGTCCTGGAAAGGCACAGGGAGAGAGGGAAGCAAGGGGGGAGAGCTGTGCTTACACAAGAAGCAAGTATATACAGTCTCTAGACTGTAAAGTGATCTATTTAGTTTGTGTCACTTCCCATTCTCATTATGTTTTTTGTCAAGGGAATGGATTTATGTGCTGCCATTTTCTGCACTCATTACAGTGTTTGTCAAGTTAATGAATAGTCTGAGAATTTGAATTTCCAATACTGAGGAGTGAATTATGGCACAGGAATTAAAATAACTCTTCCTCTTTCCCAGGTTCTGCATCTCAAACTAAGAGACATTTTCTCTATTTCTTGATACCAAGAGCATCAACAAGACAGCTGTCCTGAAAAGTCCTGAGCAGGTCAGAAAGTGGAAGCTCACATTTCTGTCAAACACCAGTTTTAGACAGCTTCAATCTCTCCTATTGTCCCCTTCCTGATATATCTCAAAGGTTCACATTCCAGTGGAGAACATATTGTATTTCGAAATGATTCTTAAGAATGCAATCTTTTACCTCTCTGGTTAAAGATAAGGGTAAGAAAAGATCTCACCCTAGCAGTTCCCACCATTGAATTATCACTTTTTTCCAAAGTTACTTTTGATCCCAATTCCCACTTGGTTGTTGTCTGGTGGAAAAACAGCATTTCTAATCTTTGGGAAATCTCTAGAAACTGGTTGTTTAACTGCGAAAAAATCAGCTTATTTTTTTTCTCCCATCATCACTCAGGGCCTTTCAGCCTGTTCTGGTCTGTGGTGGTTACACTGGACCTGAGCAAGGTTCTTCACTCCCAGTAAGTTCTCCTGCCATTTGAGTACTGTGAGGCTTTCCTGCAGAGGCCCATTTCCTCATTTTAGCATCATATTTGTCAGTCCTAATTTGATAAATTTTCTTAGCTCTATTTTCATATGGGCTCTTTCTCAATTGCACAGAGTGATAACTTTGCAAGTCCTAGGATGTCACAGTAGACACTTCTTTAACTTCTCTAGAACATTCTTTATTATGAAACCTCTCAATACTTGGTAATATTTTAACACTTTCTCTGACTCCCTTTCAAAGATATCAACACTACTAGAAATGTCCAGAGGAAACCACTTTTGTTTACCAAAAAGAGTATCCCTTTCTGTCTCTCAAATACATAAGCACAGCCCAGCACACCAATACCCATTGCATTTGTTCCTATAACTTCTTATTCTCTAAGCTTCTGCCATCAAAAAATTATAGATTGTTCTTGACTCCTTCTTTTAAAAAGAAGAGAAGGCTTTTTACAAATATGTTTTGCTGAACTAACAGTTATGAAAAATGGGAAAGTTCTCATATACCCCAAATCTTTATACCCCAGATCACAGGAGCAGAAAGAAATCTGTGATACCTCTCTGACTACAGGACTGCAGAATATTTGACTACAATATCTTACAAGATGACTAAATAAACACAGAAGGAGGAAAAAAAGGTGCTTATGCCTTCTTATAGGGCTTCTCTCTAGACAATTTGATAGAGCCAGGAGACTCAGAAAGGATCCTCTGGTCTTCTAAATACCTTCCCAGGCAGGAGTCTGGGTGCAGCTGGATCCACTCCTAGTTCCAGGCTTGGACAATGATTTATATTTAGAAGTTTATATGTTCATAATCAGTCTTAGCTATAATTTCTATTAATCATTTACTGAGGATCTCATGGAACGGAATCACAGAATCAGAGAATGTGCTGAACTGGAAGAAATCCACAAGGATCATCGAGTCAAATCCACATGAAAACCCCAACAATTACACCATGTCCCTGTTGTCCAAACACTCCTCAAACTCAGCTGCAACGAGGAGCCTCTGATCCTGGAGGAGCAACCTTCTGAGATGTCCCCACCCAGTGGGATGTCATGCCATGAATCCTTATGGATTACAGTCACGTTTTCATACCAGCAAAACACCTGGGTCACCATTGCCCAAAATCCACAGTTAACTGGGTGCATCTCCCACAGCTGGTTATGGCTCCAGGCAGGGCACACTGCCACAGCATGGCTTGCAAATTTTGAACACAAACTGTCTGCAGCAAAGATTTAGTTCGCCTAAAAAACCCCTAAAATATCCCAAAGGTTAATGAGATGTGCAGTGTGTTTTATGTGACTTTGTGACATTTGTTGATTTCTTTATTAGGAAATATAATTTTAAAGGCTTTTAGAAGTCACGATGTCTTTCCTCATGAAGGCAAACTTTCATTTTTCAGAGATGTGTTCTTTTTATTATCTTTACAGCAGTTTAATTGGGAAAAAAACAGCACCAGAAATAGAATGAAATACCCTACCCTGGCTTGTTTTTCTCTTTTCCCCACTACTTTTTTGCTTTGGTTTTGGCTTTCATTTTTCTTCTTCCTTTATTGACCTTTAGAATACAAATTGCTACAGTATTCTGTTGTAAATCTCTGGTAAAGATCATATATTTGGGTGAAGGAACAAAAGTTATATAGCACATCCTATAAAATGGTCTATAGTCTCTGAAAATGGTAGAAACCTTATAAATCTATTTCAGTTTCTCACATTGGAATCAGTAGCCTCTAATCATTGCCTTAAATATATTAGTGTCCCTTTTGCCACATCCGTTATCCCCTGGTTTGGGAGCATGGGAAAGCTATTCCATTGCTCTCTCTCTCTCACCTAGACATTTTTTAAATGTTAAATGTTAATGTTATGCAATGTTTTGAGCAAACAGCCTGGGCTAAATGGCATGGTGGAGCAAACCTTCCAGGGTCTGCAAAAGCTGCTCTGCCACTGGTGTTGGACACCAGGAGGTCTGGGAAGGAATCCCAGTGTCCCTCTGGGATGGCTCAACACCAGCTGGCAGCTCAGCCCCAGACACCCCACACACCCTCCATGTGCTGGGGAGAGAGCCAGAAGAGAGAAAATGGGAAAACTCACAGGCTGAGATAAGGACAGTTTCACAGAAAAGGCTGAAGCAGGATGTGCAACGCAGAGCCAGAGAAGGAATTCATCCACCCCATTCCAAGACAGGCCAGAACTTGGATATCTCCAGGAAAGCAGGGCCTGCCATGCACAATGGTGACTTGGGAACGCAAATATCATCATCCCAAATGCTTCCCCTGCTGCTTCCTCCTCCTTTCCTCAGCCTTGTGTACTAATTAAGATTTCACATGGTTGGAATGTCCCTTTGGCTACCTGGGGTCACCTGTCCCAGCTGTGTCTCCTCCCAGCCCTGTTGTGAGGATCCATAAAGGCCTTGGCTCTGTGCAAGCCCTGCTCAGGAACTACCAAAACATCTCTGTATCATCAACGCTCTCTCCAGCACAAATATCATCATCCCAAATGCTTCCCCTGTTGCTTCCTCCTCCTTTCCCCAGCCTTGTCTACTAATTAAGATCTCACATGGTCTGGAATGTCCCTTTGGCCTGTTGGGGTCACCTGTCCCAGCTGTGTCTCCTCCCAGCCCTGTTGTGAGGATCCATAAAGGCCTTGGCTCTGTGCAAGCCCTGCTCAGAATTATCAAAACATCTCTGTATCATCAACACTCTCCCCAGCACAAATCCAAAACACAGCTACTCTGAAAAAATGAGCTCAACCCCCAAAAAACACACACACATTGTGCTAGGTTTCTGTTTCTGGTGGCTGCAGCAGCCTTCCATTTGTGGAATGAGGTGACAACCTGAACTAGGATATTTTCCACCACTGTAGGGGGAGGTGAGCAACTGTCACATAAAAAAACCCCAACTTAAAACAGGGATGGTGAGCAGGAATAATCATATTAGACTATTTAATGAGTGCTGAGCAGAAAAGGTAACAACTGCCTAAAATGTGGGATTTTGACATTTGTCCTCTTTGGCCTGGAGTCTGTGATTA
Organism: Zonotrichia albicollis; assembly: GCF_047830755.1. Taxonomy (NCBI): domain Eukaryota; kingdom Metazoa; phylum Chordata; class Aves; order Passeriformes; family Passerellidae; genus Zonotrichia; species Zonotrichia albicollis. The sequence goes on from NC_133860.1 coordinate 10,842,884, forward strand.
TTCTAGTAAAAACATAATAATAGCAATGTAGTGCAAAGTTTGTATTTGGCTCATATTTAAGGAGAAAAAAAAGAAAAAAATTAAAAAGGAAAAAAATAATATCATAAATCAGAGCAAGAGCTTTATAAGATATATAAGGGCCAGCATGCTGTGAAATAGAAGATAGAAAAATCAGCCACTGCTTTAACTTAGAGACAAATTGTGCAGAAATTCAGTTTTTCACCCAAGGAAGCTGCTGATTCCTTGCATCCCCTCTATATTCAAGAGGGAAAGGAGTGAAAAGAGTTTTATCATTGATTTTAATCAACACTTTCCTCAACATGTTCAGTGGGTGATGGTGTTGATGCTTCTGGCTGCAGTTTTCTGTGCATTGATATTGAGAAAAGTGAGCTCAGTATCCAACTTCAGCAGAAAGTCAGTAGGGACTGAGGAAACAACTCCCTTGAACACCCTCCACTGCTATTTCCTCCTTTTCCTCCTTGCTGCTCTTTAAGCAGAGAATATCTGTGCTCAAAAATAAATGCATGCAAAACACCTAGATTTGTATTCTCTGATTCCCCACCAAAAAAAAATTTTTTTGAAAAATAACTTAAGTCCAATCTAGCACAGCCAAAGGGCTGTTACTGTAGAAACATTCAAGGTCACTGCAAACTCAGCCACTTTCCGTTTTACGATGTAGATTAAGTATTTTACATCTCAACTTGTATAGTAAATAAAAAATACTGTAGTTAAATATATGACTCTCATCTTTAGAGCCGAAGGTCATGTAGGACCTGGAACTGAATGCAGAGGAGGTGGAAGCCTGTTTTGCACAGCACTGGGACAAAATTAGGGATTCATCTTTAATGTTCCCTTGTTTGTGCTTGGTGTATTTATTTCCTAGTTTCCCTAGGCTTTGATAATTTCTTCTGATACTGAATATTTAGAAAAAGACTTTGTTTCACACATTTCAGTTTTTCAGCTTTCAGTGCCAGAAAATTGAAGTACCTACTGCATAAAGCATTATGCAGTTAAGGAAGCTGTGTTATTCCCTGAGAGCACTTTCCTCAGAAATGAAAAGGAAAAAGAAAGAAAAGCTCAAATAAATGCTTAGATTTCACTTTACAGCAGCAAGAAGGACTTTATAATATATTAAATGATTTGTGCTGTTGATACCAAGAAAAGCAAGCTAGGTTTTGAATTCAATTATTCCTTTACTGAGTACTGGGATAATTTTTAGTGTAAAAAGGCAATGGAGCTGATTTTATTAATAGTAAAATTAGCTTTTTTAATTATTATTTTTTATGTAAAATTCTCAAAGCATTTTGCAAACACTAAGACTTCATCTGTGCCATTAAATAACAGTACTAATCACAAGTCTTTGTTAAATTTAGCCTTGGTGGGAAGCCCAGGAGGAGGTGTACTTGAGGATGGACCACCCATCCTGAAAGATGTGCATGTCTTTAATATCATTAAGAAAAAAATCTTTAAGATTTTTTTTTTCCCTAATACCCAATCTAAATCTGTCCTGGTGCAAGTTGGAACCATTCCCTTGTGCCCTATTGTTTGCCTCTGAAGAGGAGTCCTGGAAAGGCACAGGGAGAGAGGGAAGCAAGGGGGGAGAGCTGTGCTTACACAAGAAGCAAGTATATACAGTCTCTAGACTGTAAAGTGATCTATTTAGTTTGTGTCACTTCCCATTCTCATTATGTTTTTTGTCAAGGGAATGGATTTATGTGCTGCCATTTTCTGCACTCATTACAGTGTTTGTCAAGTTAATGAATAGTCTGAGAATTTGAATTTCCAATACTGAGGAGTGAATTATGGCACAGGAATTAAAATAACTCTTCCTCTTTCCCAGGTTCTGCATCTCAAACTAAGAGACATTTTCTCTATTTCTTGATACCAAGAGCATCAACAAGACAGCTGTCCTGAAAAGTCCTGAGCAGGTCAGAAAGTGGAAGCTCACATTTCTGTCAAACACCAGTTTTAGACTTCCAGCATCTCATTTTTACAGCAAAATCAGGAGAAAAAATGGGATAGAATTTACTGGTAACCCTTTATTATAAGTCACAAATAGTTATTAATTTTTTTGTTATCCCTTACAAGAACATTAATCATGGCAAGGTCTTTTGGACTTAGTGTGACTGTTAATATGTGATTCCAGTGGAATTCTGGTGTAATTTAGCATTAATTAACGCCCACTTACTGCAAAGTGCTACCCTATTAATCTATTTTCTGTGACTAAGGAAGGAAAGGAAATAAAATAGAGTTAATGAGATCCCAATGTTTCAATCCTGCAGGCTGCAGTGACCTAGATTGCATCATACACCAAAAGTTTAAAAAAAAATTGTTTCATACTCTTCTTGGTGTCAGAGGTCAAGACCAATCTAATAAAGAGAATACCAAGAGAACACCAAGAGAAAAGGCACAAAGGCTTTTGTTTTCTGAACGACTGGCTTGTGGAGAGCTTGGATGTGCAGGAAAAAAAGTCACATATGGTGATCCCAGTGATGGTTCTTTTTTTTTTCCCGGGGATAATGCATCGAAACACAGTTAGCAATGAGGTAGAGGAATCCCCTGAAAAGACCATGATCTTTCAACAGCAGCAGTAGGACTGTCAGTGCGACAGCAACAAGTGCAGTTCATGTGCAGGGCCAGGCACAAACACAGCAATCCACAGCTGCTGGCACCAGCTATGCAAAGTATGAGACAAAATAGAAGTCACTGTGTTTCCCTCTCAGTAAAATTAAGAAAATGAGAAATTTAAATGAAGGTTTTGAAATGCTTTAAAGTTCCTTTGAGATTTATCAGGGCAGAAGGACCTATGATTTTTTTTGTTTGTTTTTTTTCCCCTGAGTTTCTTCAGGGTACCCCGAAACCAAACTGCCCATCTTTTTTAAGGGCAGCCTCACAGAACTTTTCTGTTTTCCCCTCATTGACTGCTGAATGAACAACCATGGCCTGTTTAAACTAAATCATATTTGAGATAGCTAAAACAAAGTATGGCAAACTCCAGCCCTGCTCCCCTAGGTCATCTCCCTGCTGTTTATTTAGGTTTTGACTGTATATTTTAGTGGTCCTTTTCCTCCCCTCCCAGCTCCAAGCAGAAAAGGAAACACCTGTGCCTCACAGTGCCTCCAAAAGCAGGTGGAAGAGGTGTTTGTTTTCTGCTGCAGGGGAGCAAAGGCCAAAAGTCAGGTCTTCAACAGATGAATTATTCCTTCTCTTTAAGAAAACAAAACAAAACCAACTATTCACAGAAAGTCATGTAGGAAATGCCAACACCCTCAGTGCCCTTTCCAAATAGCATTGCCCATCCTGGGCTACTGTTGCTTCTCTCTTCTTGCATAAATATTGACATTATATTACCTAGAATTGTTTTAATACACCCTGTTCCTTAAGACACCGTATTAAATCAAAATAAACAAATTTTTTTAGGCCTTTCTTAACAAAATGACAGAGAAGACATCAAAAATATGCATCATAATTATGGGGTTTGGAACTTTCTTCTTTGTCTTTGACAATTCAGCTCTCTTTCCTGAACTTCCTTTCTTCATTTTTTTTCCTTGATAATTAATCTTCTCTTCTGTCACCAATCACTGACCTCTCTGGGAAAGAAGATTTTAAAAAATAAATAAATAAAGAGAAAGGTCAAACCTTGAACTGAGATCTGGTTACTAAGAAGGGAGGAGCTAAGGCAATTTTAAGCACGAGCTGAAATGCTCAGATCGTGGGACTGTAAAGAGCTCTGCTTGTTAGCACCAGTTTGCTGATCTGCTGTTTTAACAGTGGGAGGTTTATGGCAAGGGATTGTTTTCACCTTCCTGGCCAGACACTGACTTTTGGCTGTTTCTGCAGTGGGAAATTGTACATGTGTGTGTGGGGGGGTCATTGCTGCTTCTCACCCATTCAGCATCCTCTTCTCCTCTGGCTTCTGGAAGGTTCTGCAGGTTTTCCTCATCATTCCACATGAAATCCTTTGTCCTGACCACCAAGACACCAGTCTACACTTGCCTACATTGCTTAGGAGTCCTGGGAGGGAGAAACTAGTGTTTGGATTAGACCCAGGGGGAATAATTACTACATGGAATGAAATAAAAGATTATTTATTAATTCTAATCTCATGAAACATTTATTGCTTTTTAATTCAGTCTGAATGTCAGGTTTGTTCTTTTTTTTTTTTCCTTGAGATGACAATGGCAATTGCACTCCTGAGATCTCATCCACCTGACTGCAGGATTGTTATCAGACCTAAAACTTATTTAATAAGACAATTCCAAGTGGATGGAGAGAAAAGAAACAGGCCACCATCACAGGGCTTCTGGATAATCTGCCAGCACTAGTATCTTGTCTTTGCTAGATGCCACAGATGATCAAAAGGGGGAAAAAATATCTGACAGCTTCTTCACATGTTCTCCAGTGCATTATGAAACAATCATTCCCAAAGAATCCCTATTTATGGAAATGTGCCAACACAAGGCACCCAAAGTTAGGGAGATGATGTGATACTTGAGCAGTGTGCTTCTTGCTTTAGAGATGGACCAGAGGATCCCTCTGGTTTTTGGGTGAGAGGATTGCTATCTGAAAAGAAATTGAAAAAATTGTTAGAGGCTACCCATGCAGTGAAAATCAGAATGAGCTTAAAAATAAATTATGTGGAAGGAGAGCAAAATGTGAACTCAACCAGGGTTGGGCCTTCCAGATTTTCAGCCCAAAAGTTTCCTCAAAAAATGCATGAAGCACTCAAGATGTGTTGGACCTATGGAAAAGCACTGGGACAGTGATTTTCTTTTTTTCAGAAGTATAAAGCTTAAAGAGACACAGAATGTACTAAAAAAGGTCATACAAACTCCATCAGAGAAGTAATATTTTTGTAAAGGTTTCCATGTGTTTATTGTTTGTTTGGGGATATCTTTTGTTTGGTTGGGTTTTAATTTGTTTAGTGATTAGTTTGGATTTATGGGTGTGTGTTTTTATCACTAACAGGATCCTAAACACACATTATTTAGAAGAATATTTCTTTGCGCATATAATCGTGCATATGTAATGCGTACCTTATTAATTTAGGAAAAAATGAAAGAATTTCAAGAATTAAACTCATCCATTAACTTTCTGTTGGTTTTCAAGTTGTATTTGCAGTTTCACACTGACAACTCCCTAAAAGTCAAATCCAGGGCTCAAGAACCAGCAGAAATCACTGCATGCTTTGAAGGTGGCTGTATTACAGGAAAAATTTTTACTTTACATGAATATAATATTATATAATTCCAACTCCAAGTCTCTGTAATCACTCAAAGTCCCCATTATCAACTGATGCACCCCGGATAAATTGAAGAGCATTATTTATTACCTTATAAACCAATTCAATAAAATAATAAAAAAAAAATAAGAGTAATATGAACGGGGCCAGGACTGAATTAACTTTTCAACCTCTGACAAAATTGTGTTACTATTTACTTGAAGTGGTTTATGCTTCTGCAGTGCCTTGCATTTGTCAGTGGGTGCAGACTCTGTAATGATATCATCATTATATTTAGACGGGTGACTGGGTTTAAAACTTTTTTTTTTCTTTTTGCCAGAGATGGAGATAGTATGCCTGGCTATGGATATCTATCACCCTAATTATACCATCACATCATCTTACTGCATTTCATTCCCTCCAGACATGTGTTTTCCTGACAGATGAAAGCTTTGATTTTACACAGCCACAAACCTGAGTCTGCTGCACCAGATCTTATTTATTTATATGTCCCAACTCCTACACCTCAGCTAAAGAGCTTCAATCTTTAAAACACTTGCCCTTTTAGCAACCCTGGCAAGGCAAGGAGTGATATTATTTCCTTTAAACACAGGGGAAATGGTGGCACTGAGAGATAAGTGGCTTTTCTTTGAGAAAGCCTGCAACAAAGCAGAGACAAGGAGAATTTTTCAGATAATCATAATAATCACAAGAAGTCATGGTATTCACTGTGCAATCTTAAAGTGACAGATTAAGGGTGTTTGTTTGTTTCCTCCACTAAAATAACCTTCTATTTTTCAGATAATGCTGTATATTATTCCCAATTATTTATTGTTTCTATTTTTTAGAATAGAAAATGCAACAGAGATCTTTTAAATCAAGTCAGAGGAGAGATGATTTTGTATTATTCCTTCTAAAACTAGCCTACTAATGCAATAAAGTGATGCTTCAGAGAGAAAGTTATCAATCCTGTGGTTCTGTGATTACTGCATAATAAAATTCCATTTTCAGACCTTTACAAAAATATTAGTGTTAATTAGGTAATAAGCTGATAATATTCATTATGGTATATGGCATATGACTTATTTTCCCAGACTTCCAAAAGCATTTTGTAAAGACAGTGATCTAAAATACAGTTTGAGATGATGGAAAAAGATTTTTTTTCCCCTTTTTTTTCTCTTTCTTTTTTGTTCTCTTGTCACTGTCCTTGAAATGCCTTTACACTAAAGTTAAATTAGAAAGTATTTAACTAAATTTATATTTTTTCCCAAAACCTATTCCAGAGCAAAATAAGAGAAACAAGCAAACAAACAAACAAAACACACAAATGATAGCATAGCTTAATACAAATTTAAAATCAAGTAATAGATTCAATTCTGACATCACTGGTATCAAGTTTTTTTGATGTGGACTGAAAATATGGCCACAGTAGGTTAAAGGAAGCTCTGAACTAATTGAAAATCACAGCATAACACTTAGTATATGGAAAGAATTGGATGACTACTGCCAAGATTATTTGGTATTGCAGTTTCTCCCCCAGGGGAGAGGTCCATAACTCTCCACCATCAGTCCCTCAGCTGATGTAGCAGTGCAAGCTTCTTCAGCTTTAATTTCAATCCATAAACTTTCTAAACTCGTTCTTATGTCCAAGATTTTTCTCCTTTTCTTCCACCCCACAGAGCAACTTTCTGTAATCCTCTTGTTCCAGTAGCTAGAGCCTACTCAGATGTTATGCATACATTTATTCATCTCATTCATATCCATTTACCCTTGGGAAAAACAATTTCCTCCAGTCTGATTATAACTCTTCCTTTCTTGATGTTCAGCCACACAGGGTACAATTAATAACAATTGTATAACAGGGTTAAAGAGCATAAATGGGTTTTTTGTTGTTTTTGTGTTGGATTTCTTACCCCATTTCTGTTTTTAGCACATAGTCTAGCCTTTACTTCCTGTAACTCTATTGCCCCTTCTCTACCTCTGGCAAAAACACTTTGTGTCACACATCTGAAATATGATTCACCCTTTGATCGCATTATTGTATCTGTGGTCCACAATCATTCTGCGATAGTCTAAACCAGCCAAGACACAATTTTTCCTGACACAGATCCCTGTGTTCTCAGCAGAAACTCTGAGTGTTCACCCCCTTGCAGTTCCCAGGTACATTCTGGTTCTCTCTCCCATCATTTGTTACAGGTTTATTTCATCTTTCTCCATTACAGATGGCCAATCTCCACATAACTCCCATTGAGATGTCTCAGTGCCTTGTACAGTATCGTTAATATTTCTCTATCTCTATTTGCACTGACAGACCATACTGGCATTTTTCATGGTCCCTCCACATTGATGCCTAATAATCTTCCCCTTTAGTCTCCCTGGTTGTGTCCAGCTGAATCACCAGGCACGAGCAGAAACCATTGGTATGAATTTCCTGTATTAGAACATCAACATTACAACCACGTCTTCATTGCTCTGTGCTCACTTGCACTGTGGCTTTTCTTTAGATTTTTTTTTTTCCAGCAATATTAAATTCCAACAATCCTAAATCAAGAAAATTCCAGACTATGACATTTGGGTTTGTGGTTTTTTTTTTAATTGTATATCCCCATTGAAATTCTCCCGTAATTTCTTCCTTTCTTCCAGAGCATGGCTGATTTTCTCCTGCAAGAACGCCTCATACCCTATTAAAATGAGACCAAGTAGCCCCATTTCATGGATTGCTTTCCCTGTTTCCAAAACATATTTCCTAAATCACCCTATCTTCATGCATGCAATGCCATTCACTAATTTGATAGAATTTCAAATGAGAACTTGTATGCACTCAAGATTAGTGACATTTCTAAAGGCTTTTCAATATGTTTGCTCTTTATGCTGCGGAGGAAATTTCTAAAGTAACCTTTTGAAATTTCTACAGTAACCTCGGAATTTTAGGTGTCCACATACACCACCTGCTGCCATTAGGAAAGGTTGAACTCATTAATGTGTTTCTAAGAATCTGAAAACCTAATGAGAAAAATGTAGAGGAGAGGAGAGGAGAGGTGTCCAGAGGCAGCTGCCAAGTGGCTTCCCCAGTGGAGATGGAGCATCCACCATGCACAAGGGTCAACTTCCATCAAGCCCCAGGGGTCTTCATCTTGCATGGGGTGAACCTCTGCACATCCCAGGGTAAGAGCAGTCCTGAATGGAATCCACCATTCAAGGATTGTGGGGAATGGTGACCCATAGAAATCAAATTTTTATGGATATAAGCACATGGTTTATTGGTTATTATGCAGATTTTGGGTCTGTGTAAGGCAGCCAGACTGTTTTCTTAAATCAGGAAGGTCTCACTGACAAGTCCACATCCTCTCCAGGACACAACCACAGGCATCCCCCTGAACCTGGGGAAAGAAACTGGAGGAGACCCTGCCCTGTAAGGCCGTTCCAAGGAGCTTTACAGACACTGACCTCCCTGCTTCTGCAGCCTCCATCATCTCTTCCTCAATTTTACCAATCCCTGGCTTTATTCTTTCCCACCTGGGGCTTGGCTGGTGTTTCTATGGGCCTGGATTCCCTGCCATTAAAAAGCCAGACACTGTTATGGGAACCTCATGGGAACACAGTTACTAAACAGGACAAGCAAAGCCTAATTTAAACAGATCCCATTAAAATAAATAACATCAAAGAATTTGAGACATATCATTCAGTGTGGCCTGGAAAACTGGGTGTAATTTTTATGCTAAACAATTGTAAAACTGAAATATTTTTCCTCCCCCAAATAATATATGGCTTGCAGTGCCAAGTGCCTCAATAAAACCTCACATTATACCCTGTGAATTACTACAGACACACTGGTATTGTTGAAACTGGATTAAACACGGTACTGGCAAAGCCTCATTTATCTTTACGTAGATTATAAATTGAATTCACATGCTTTTTCTATTTTTTATCCTCTCTCCAAAATAGCCTTATCTTAATTTTTGCTGTTAATACACACAGGACATTTAGAGCAAAGACAGCATAAAAAGAAAATACAGTAACTCATGGCAATGAAAAATACATAGTTAAATAGAAGAAATTTGTGTTTTCTGCTTGGGCACTAATGAAGATTAACCTGATGTGGCACCTGGAAGAAGAAGAATATTATTTTACTTGTCACCTTTTTTGCAAGTTAAAATTCACTCACTTCCTATCAGTGCTGGTTATCACTCTTGTTTCCCAAAGAGAGCAGTGAACATGTTTCCTGAGGGAGCTCATTCATATTTATAGGGCCAAACTCACAGGAAAGTTTCCTTAAAAAGGCAAAAAAACCATAGATATGTTCAAAAAAAGATTCAAGAAGACAGACATCTGCCTAGAGAAACCCCACTCTTGGGCCCATGAAGATAAAAGTCTCAGCATAATTTTTCCAGGGAGCAGACATCAGAGAACCCCCACAGGCACATCTTACTGAGAAAGAATATCAGGCACTGGGGTTCAGCTTTTGCTCCCCAGACTTATCACCACCCACAAACTGAGCCCAGCCACACCAAACCTCAGCAGAAAACAAACCCTCTCCCAGAACCCCTCACTCTTTACTCAGACTGTTCAGAATGAAGTGTCAAACCCTTAGTGGACAAGGAGATTGTGTTTCACCCACCCACAGCAATTAAGATTTATGCCGGAGTAACCAGGCGCCAGCTTCACTATGGAGTGGGAATTCATCTCTCTCTTTGAGGATTGCATCAATTTTCTGCCGTTCAGGAGGCAGCATGAATGAAAATCAAGCTCATGAGTACAAAGACACCACAGCAATGAGGGTTAAGCCAATAATATGAGATAGATGCAGTACACAGAGCAATGGAGAATGGAAATTAGGCATATTTACCCCAGAAGTAACTTCTCCAATAAGAACAAAGTCTGCCACGATCGAGTTTGGCCAAGCATTTTGACATAGAGAGGCACTTTACCCTGTGACAAGAAGGGGTTTGGTAGATGGCCTTCCTGGCACAGGTAATCTCCATGCGAGAGATGAAGAGACTTCTTTCAGAGTAGAAACAAACATCTGTACCTTGCAAAAGCCTTTTGCTTCAGGCCCTGGACTGGGCTTCAACGCCACTAATCCCAGGTCTATGACACAGGCATGAGACTGCATTTAAGGCTGTCTGTCACTCTGCTGACAAAGAGAAATTGCAATGTTTATTTAGACTCTCTATTCTCTTAAGGCTTGATTTTGACAGGGATAATTTGCTGCAGTTCATAGGGACAAAAAGGAACCCTCACCACACACACATACACACACACACAGAGCACTTCCTCCATATCCAGAAATCAGGCAAATTCCTAGACAACTGTAAATACTCATAGATATTTATTTCCATTACCTAATGACCCACCAGTGCCTTCTGTGCAGTCATTTGGTCTCATTCTTTTTTTCTAATGTGAAGATACCCGCAGGGAAATTGCTACTAACAAGTGGCAGACCCTTCATTAGTCAGAGGAAAATATATCTGCAGCCAATCACAGCTTTAATTAAGGATCTGACCCTGCTTCTAGCACAGACAATGGCAAAACAACTCCAGAGAACAGGAAGAGGCACTGCATGGAGCCCTCTTGAACCTGGGAGCAAGCTGCTTCCAAGCATATCACAATTTCCATCAATCACTGAACACAGAGCTGCAAGGGACCTCAAAGGTCTGGCTGACTGGTCAACCCTTCTACTCACAAGCATGCAGACTATTCCCAAACCCTGACTGCTGCTTATCCAACCTGTCCTTACACGCCACTGCAGCCCTGAAGGCTCCTCTGTTTGCCCAGGGAATCTCTCACCATGTTTACCTACGTGTAGCGTTAGAAAAATTGGATTTTTATTTGTTCCTTGCTGCTGTCTGACCTAAATCTCCTCTGTGGTTTTGTATGCCTGGCATGTCCCTGCCCAGGATCTCAATCTCTGAAGCCTCTGTTGGTATTTAGGCTGGCAGAAAAAAGGTGGGAAGGTGTGGTGCCTCTCAGATGTGGTGGCATTTCAGACCCAGGCTGGACAAACTGAGTCCATCCCAAAGCAGATTTTCCAATAGGATGTGGGGCACCTTGGCTGGACCTTCACGGAACTTTGCAGGAACCTTTATGGTTCTCAATCTCTGACAACATAGAGCTGTTTTGATCAAGCTTAATTCCCTTCTTGAGTATGGTAATTGTGGCTTCAGCAGGGCTGACTTTCTGGTTTTTAACCTGCCAACAAGCTTTAAGAACAAGGAGCAGCTGGAATGATCTGCTCAAAAGGGGCACGTTTTGAATTCATTATTTATGCCAGCCTGCAGGGGGGGAAATTGTTGTTATTCTCCATTAAACGCCATTTGGCGACCCAGGACTCCTCCCATTACCTGCTGAGCCAAGTTAGCATGCTGCAAGATGCAAAATAAAACTTGATTTATTATGATTAAACACCATGCGACATGGAAACAACCCCAGCACAGCAGCAGCCAGAATGACTTTCTTCCTGAGATCCCTGTCTTCTCATCTGATACGTGTTCTTGTTTGTCTCCTTGATGTTTTTCTTTCCTTTTGTATTGTTTGACTCTGTGTGGGAAAGATTACAAATGTGTTTTCTTTCCCCTGAAGCTTTTGCTTTCCCGTGGCCTGTGTTTCTTTTGTGTTTAAGTACTGAACATATTTTGTTGTGCAAAGAATAATAAGGAGGGCAATAAAATTTATAAAGCAAAAGAAAGGGAAAAAAAATCTCCAAATCTCAGACTCTTTGTAAGTTTATTGCAAAACTGAGGGAGCTTCCCTTGATGGTGCTATGGCTCAGAGTCAGCTGCAAAGAGCTCTGTCTGCTGCTGTAGTCTCTTTCAAGCTGAAATAGGGGGAAATTGGTTTAGGTAAATGGAAGAAAATTTTTCTTGTGAGGGTGGTGAGACCCTGGCACAGGATGCCCAGAGCATCTTCTCATCCCTGGAAGTGCCGCAGGCCAGCTTGGAACAACCTGGGATAGTGGAAGGTGTCCATGGTAGGGGGCTTGGAATGAGATGGTCTTGAAGGTCCACCCCAAACCAAACCATTCTGGGATTCTGTGCTTCTCCCCTCTGTTTTACCAGTGCTCTTTACTTTCTTTGGACTAAACCACTTGCTTATCAAACTCCAGTTTTATTTCTGCTTCAACCTGGTCCACAAGCTCCTGTGAGCTCAACTAAAATATTCTTTCATGTCTGCTATTACAATAAGGTAGCCTTGATCACTGATCAGAGGCTCAGTAATGGCATCAGACCTGTTGATTTCAGGGGACTTCAAATCAAAAAGAGTCATTATTCTGGTTCAGATTTAAACATTAATCCTCATTGTTATGTTTTAACCTTGGTAGGCAGCTGAACATTACTCACTAGGTACTTGCAAAATACAAAGGGGAGCAAATGTTAATTTTTTCTTACGGAAACACAAGGAGATTTAACAGTTCAAATCATTGCAGAATTAAGAAGGGAATAAGAAATGGAATAAAATAGATATTTTAAGTTAAGGTGTAGTCATGCATAACCTTGGACCTTCAAAGAGGTACAAGATGTTGTAACTACCCTTGCCCTCTGAAATGGGAGAGCCCCAGTGTGTCTGCATTCCCTAAGGCCTCTGGTCTTGCATAATGAGGAGCTAGAACCTGCTGTTATACTTTTTTTCTAAAAAACAGAAAAAAAAAAGAAAAACTGATTATATTCTAGTCTAGTCTATTCTTCTTCTCATTTTCTTTGCACTTTGATCCTGAGATTTTCCAAATACTCACCTGAGGCATTCACATTATCTGGAAAAATCCCTTTGCCCAGAATTTTTCTCCTGGAAAACTGAGAAGCCTCAGAGAAAAAAGAAAACAATAATTATCTGATTTGCTTCTCCTGTGTTTCACTCCTTTGGAATGTGTTTGGAGATTGTTTACCAACAGGTGGTTGTTTCATTGGATTCTGGTGTGAGTTGTTTTGATTCATTGGCCAATTAGAGCCAAGCTGTGTCAGGACTCTGGATAGAGTCACGAGTTTTCATTATTATCTTTTTAGCCTTCTGTAAGCATCCTTTCTTCATTCTTTAATATAGTCTAGTTTAGTATTCTTTAATATAATATAGTGTAATATAATATAGTATAAAATAATAAATTAGCCTCCTGAGAACATGGAGTCAGATTCATCATTCCTTCCTTCGTCGGGGCACCTCACAAATACAATACTCACCTTCATTAAAAAAAAAAAAAAAAAAGCCTTTTCAGTTTCTATGTTTTGTTTAGTTCTGTGCTTTAAGAAGGAAAATAAAATTGAAGATTACCATAAGCACTATTTACAGCTGAGGAAGGAATTTCATGCCTTAAATTTCCTAAATAAAAAGGAAAGTTTTTTACTTGATTGCTTGTGCGTTTTTGCATCTCAGTTAATTACTCTAAATTTTTAACACACTTTCAAATGTCATTCAGATGAGCCCACAGGGAACCCTCTAGAAGTCTTCGCTAGTTCAGATGCCACCAGTACAAATATTTTTTTCAAAACTATCCCTGGAATTTTCCTGTTGCTTCTGCATTTGAGTGAGGGAGACAAAGAGGTAAATTTGTAACATGAACTGGATGGCTGGAGCGCAGGTATTCTTTACAAAAGAACAAAAATAGCTCATTTTGGTGAAAATAAATGCCTGCCTTTAAAGCTTAAAAAAGGGTTGGAAAGGAAAGCAAAACCTGTGGTTTAGGAACTCCTGTTTTAATGCTGCAGGACCAAATTTTGGCTTTGTCATTGCTGTGCGGCTGCTCAGCCCAAACTCACAAAAACCACATTTATCTGTCTGCTCACAACCTGCTCAAAAGGGAAGAGGAGGCTACAGGGGTTTAAGGGCAAAACAAGACTTTTTATATCTACAATCCATATCCATCAAAGAAAAAAGGAAACAACTCCAATATCTTATTTTAATGCTTTCGTTTATCGTGGAGTTTAGTTGCCATAAAAAGTGTATGTTTAAAATGTCCTTTAGGAGTTACAGTCCCATAAAATCTTGTAACCAAGTGACACGCAATAATGAAACTCCCTCCACAAACTACAGCAAAATGAGATTTTTTTTTTTTATTATAATCATCAAATAGTTTGCCTCGAGGTATTGATGGAATTATATATAAACCTTATGTGCTGCTGGAAGACAAATAAATAGAGAAGAAAGAAAGAGGAGAGGAGAGGAGAGGAGAGGAGAGGAGAGGAGAGGAGAGGAGAGGAGAGGAGAGGAGAGGAGAGGAGAGGAGAGGAGAGGAGAGGAGAGGAGAGGAGAGGAGAGGAGAGGAGAGGAGAGGAGAGGAGAGGAGAGGAGAGGAGAGGAGAGGAGAGGAGAGGAGAGGAGAGGAGAGGAGAGGAGAAAATTTTATGAAATAAAATCCCAAACAAAGTGTTAATTTAACCATTCTTAAGCAGATAGTTGCTCATGGGTGTGGTTTGTTACTTATCCCTCATAGCTGTAATACTGTGACAGAGGAAAAACAAAATAGAAGCATATTAGAGTTAAAATTGCACTTCCAGTTGAGACATATTTATCCAGGCAGATAGAGCCATTCATCTAGTAAAAAGGGGTTTTGTAACCCTTCAGGATGAGGCTTGTCATCGTTTCAATGCTTTCAAAAACCTCAGTTCACCACACTTCACAGGTTTCACCCCCACCCTTGCCTAAACTCCTACCCTAAATTAATATTCAGATTTATAAGACAACAAAGTTTTGAATCTTCAACTCTGCTCTGAGTCTAGACTTTATTGAACTCCTCCTTACAAATTCAGTTTTGTGCAGTTACTTTTTGTTTGAGGTCTCAGCATATCTAATTTATCTGACATTCAGACACCACAATTATCTGTGGAATACAGCATTTCTACACATAATGGGTAATGTGACATATGCAAATGTTTTCTTTCCATAAGTAGCTGGAGCAGTAGAAGAGATACCACTCTAATTATAACTGGGAAAATGAACTGCATGGCAGCATAATACAAACAGATAACAACTCAGGCTACTCACTTAGAGCTCACTTTTTGTAGAATTTAGCTATCACAGTCAGGCAAAGGCAACACCAAACGTCCTCTTCGACATTGCAGCTGTGCAGTTTTTTCATCTCCAGCCCTACATTAGAAGAGGCTTTTTGCAGAATTTATTTACAAGAAAGCAAAATAAAATCTAGGCTAATACTCACAAGTCATAGTATTTAATTGAATATCTACTGGATTTGGTTTTTTCCTGTAAACCATAAATATGGAAATGTCTATGGGCTTCTTTGGAAGAGGAGAGAAGAACGGTGCTCTTTACATAGTACTTTCTCTCATTGGAGAAGTCCTGACATCAAAATTTTTCTCAATAATCAGCAGAATTCCCTTGCTTTTCATTCTCTTAGTGTTTGTTCTGTTTTACACTGAGGCAGTACGGGATTCTTCACTAATGAGTATCTGCCTCCCTAAATTTCCAGCCTCCCTCAAATTATGACTTTTAGGGGGACTTCGGGAAGTTCTGGTCATGGAACATCCCCATTGTTTCACAGCAGGCAAACACCAGTGCCAGCTATGTGATGGAAAATGCAAAAAAAAAAAATGAGACACCTGACAGAATCCTTGAGCTGGGAACAGTTTCATTTTGCTGACTGCCTCAGGATGAATCTTTTTCTTAGATATATTTGCACTTTCCCCACGGGTTTCCATGAACTTTCTGCATAGCAAAATGCAGGTCTGACAGCCACCAACAGGTTAAAGGAACCTGTTGAGGGAAGGAATTTTTGGGGTTTTTTTCCTGCTGATATTTTGGCAGTGGCATTTAGCAGGGCTTCACTATGTGCTCCATGAACCCGGGACACAGCACAGTGACAGTTGCCTCTGGCACTCAGCACTTGTCACCAGAGCCGTGGTGATCAATGTTTCATTTGCCCTTCATGTCAGGGAGGTTGTTACTTTTTTTTTTTTTTGGTGATCCGATGTGAAACTTTCCTCAAGTTTGAAAGCATTAATACAACCACAAGGATTGAAGCATTAATACAAACACAAGGATTAAAGGGAGACACAGGTGGTAAGAAGAGAGGGGCAGGGGGATGGGACTTGCTTTAAAAATCAGCCAGGAGCAATCACAAAACACTTAAAGGTCCCTCCTGTGTTGTCAGCCTACTCCAAGCAACACAACCTAGGAGGTGATGGGGTGGTTTTTTATGGGGTATCAGTGACTGTGCAGCTGTGAGAGAGAATCCAGCACCAGCCTTATGTTCATGCTTGCTCCTGCTGATGTGCACAGTCGAATTTAATTTTTAAAAGTTGACAGTATGTGGCCATGGCTGGAGGAGGCCTGGTGGGTGGAGATGGTTTTGGCAAGTGAGTCAGGATGTGACTGCCTCATCTTGAGCAGCAAGAGAGACACCGAGGGGCTGGAGCATGTCCAGGGCAGGGAACGGAGCTGGGAAGGGGCTGGAGCCCCAGGAGAGGCTGAGGGAGCTGGGAAGGGGCTGAGCCTGGAGCAAAGGAGGCTCAGGGGGCCCTTGTGGCTCTGCACAGCTCCTGACAGGAGGGGACAGCCGGGGGGTCAGGCTGTGCTCCAGGGAACAGGAACAGGACAAAGGGTCTCAGGTTTGTTGTGTTGCTGAAATGGCTCCCGAGGTATTAAAGAGTCTTTTCTCCCAGCCCCGTGACCTAAGAAGTAGTCAAGATTCCTCAGCTCTGGTTTTCAAAGCTGTTTATTTTCTCTTTTCTAATAAACTCTTTCTCTGACCTGTGGAAGTCTGTCCAGCAGGTCGGGTTGAGGAACTCTGACCACCCTCGGGGCAGTGTTAGCTTTTTGTACTAAGAACTACATGTACTTTATTTACAATAATTTTCCAATCCCTATCACCTATGTTAGACAGTCCGTATCTACCCTAAACCAATCCAGAAGTGTCACCATCACAGCAGAAGATGGAGGACAAGAAGAAAAGGGACGGGACACACCCAAATCCCTCCATCTTGCCTCCTGAACCCCCATTCTAAATCCCCAAAATTCTACTTTTTCACCCTGTGACAAATTAGCTATCATTCTATTCAAACCCTTATGGCTTGTAACTCCTTGCACAAAGTTGGTAATTGTTTCCATGGGCTAAAATGGAAGGCACAGGTGGTTTTGACTCCGTGACAAGGTCTCTGAGTCCCCTGCCAGGGTCTTGAGTCCTCCAGGGCAGCCAGAGGAATGTCCTGGGTTCCAACAAAAGGTAAACAGTCTCAAGTGTGAAAGTGGAGGTTTAGAAGGTTTAGATACGATATTTGGAAAAATTTCTTCACCTGAAGGGTTGTCAAGCACTGGCAGAGGCTGCCCAGGGAGGTGGTGGAGTCATTATCCTGGAGGGATTTAAATCACATGTGGAATTGGCACCCGGAGACCTGTGATTACTGGCAGTGCTGGGTAAATTGTTGAGTTAAATGATCATGGAGGTCTCTTCCAACCTAAATTATTCACTAGCAAGCCTGCAAGTTGTTTTGGGCTAGTGCCTGCAGGATCTAGGTTTTTAACAGATTTCTTAGATCTCAGCTTAGTGGTAGTTGCTGGTTAGATGCTGTTTCATTAGAGCATTTCAACAAGATTTATGGCAGCCATTCATATTCTCATGGAGGTCACTGCCTATTTTTGCTGTTTTAATCATCTATACTCTTAGCAAAGCTGACTGAATAGCTCAAAATGAGACAGTGATGCAATGAGCTGTCTCACATGAGTTGTATCTGCAATATCTGCCACATGTACCTGTTCTGCAGTGGTTTGAGATGGATTTTTAGGTAGACAAATACAGAAATACATACACAACCTGTATGGTTTCTTTCATGTTTTGTAACTTTGACTGCAAATTGACTGCAAATGTTACTCCACAGTTTCCCAAGATTGCCTTCCCTGTTATTTGAGAAAAAAAAAATTGAGTATCAAAAAGAGTGATGATAATATTACAGTAAACCCTCTCAAACTGCTACACTTCTATGTATGTCTATAGAAATATTCATCTATGATTTAGGTAAAAGACTATATAATAACTATCAGGCATCTCTGGATCTTCTCTTATTGAGAGTGCAGAGGAAAACCTTTGTCACTCCTGTTACAAAGGACAGTGGTCTTCAGCAAAATTGCAGACTCTTACTAAAACAAATATTCTTTATTTTTCAGAGTGTAGACAAAGGCAGAAACAGGGAAAAAAAAAAGAAAAAAGAAAGGCTAATTGCAGTCAATATGGCATTTTCCTTTATTGCACACAAATGGCAAACACTGGGAACATGGAGGTTGTAAAGCAGGTAGTTATCTACTTTTTCTGTAGGGGTAGCAAAATATCTTATCTAGCACTACACTCTTGAGGCAGGAATACATTTGCTCGCCAAAAGAACATAAGTTAAATATTTTAGGAAGTCTTTTTTTTTTTTCACTTTGTTTCTTTAGTGCTTTTTCATTAGTCCAAAGATTTCAATGCAAAACTTCTTGCAGTGGCAGAGTCCAGGAACTCCTGACTGAACTCCCATTACATTTATTTCTGTTTGTTGAAAAGTGTGTTTTCATGCACCATAGACATTACAGCAAAGGATTTGGAAAGGATTTATTATTTAGACAGGCGCAGGTACATTTATTCTCTGTCTAAAAAACACAGAGAGTTTCTTTGTCTGACCAACCAGTGGAATGGCTGTATGGCTCTAGAAAAGGAAGCTGGATCAGCAGCTGGAAAACAGGAGTTTACAAAGAAAAAGGGTATCTGAAATGGCCTTAGTTCTCCAGGAACCATCACAGACTGGTACCACTGCTCATCCCTGCATTTGTCACTGGGGACAGGCCAGTGTGTGACCTTCACATTCCTTTCTGGAACTTCTGCCTGTAAGGGGAAGGGAAAGAAGAATTGAGAAGAGCAGTAGAGAGAAATAATAAGTAAAAGCTTTGACAAACCCAATGAGGTTAAAAATTTTCCCTGAGCTGAGGTGAAGGATGTTCCTTGTGGTAGGAGCCCAGATTCCACAGGGAACTGTGGGCTGCTTCCCTCCAGGAGAACCCTTGCCTAGGAGAACCCTTGTTTCAATATCCCTGGAAAGTTCTGCTCCAACTGGATGTTTATATACCAAAGGCAAGTGCAACCCTTCTGTCATTCTTGAAATAGAAACGGCTTTAACAGGTTGGGGCATGTTACATATTATTCAAAAAATGCTTGACAGGTTGGGGTCAGATTCCCAAAGCCAGTTGCAATTTTAACTTCTTTAAGCTTCTTTTTGGTCTTGTGCAGCCTCTGGTCCTTGATAAAAGAGGGTTAAGTTTATGGCCTCCTGTGAGCCTTGCTCTGTGCAGGTAAATAGAGCCCATATCCCATCCTGCATGCCAGGTCAGCAAAAAGAGCATTATTATTTTAGGTTTTCCAGCTAAATGACAGCTTGGGTTCCATGGTCTGGTCCCAAGTCTGTTGGACCTGCTGAGGGTGCAACTCAGCTGTGGTTCTTTCTTTCTCTCTACTGTGCAGCTCTCCATGGCTCCTTTAAAACTTGGTCTGCTCAATTCTGTTGTGAGGAAAATGTGTCAGTCCATAAGGCACCCTGGTGCAAAAGCGGTAATGCTTGTGCCAGTATCTGCATCTTACAGAAACTGAGGATGTGGCCAGTTTTACTCAAGGGCTGTCAGACCTGAAAAGCACAGCAATGATCCAATTTGTGTCAGGTGGCCTGAGGACTGGATCCCATTCCTCTGGGCACATAATTGAGGGACTGCAGCTGTAGACACTGGAGATCACCCTCCTCAGACACTTCTAAGCCACTGATCTCATCACACATCTCATCCACCCTTTTTTTTTGTTTTATTTTTTAATTTCACCCCCTCTGAGCTTATGTCCTTCCCCCCATTGGAGGATGCCCATTTACTGATGTGAAACATGAGCAGGTGTGGGAGATTTTCATTACCAAGGCAGACTCCAGCTGAAGGGGCCTTGTGCTGGTTTGTTAGCAGTGACCCACACGAACTCACAAAGTGGATCCACAGCTACTATGCAAAGGCAACGACATGTGGAGTTCAGCACGGCTTTGTACCCAAAGTGGTATTTAAACTTTCAGCTTTCCAGCAGAGACTCCAGGCTGCATCTCATTTTGCTTCTTTCTTTCCTAATTTGTAACCAGCTCTTGATTTAGTAAATGCCAAAATTCAACTTTGAGGATGAATGAAAAAGCCTCAGGAAACTAATGACCTCCTTAATAAAAGAATACGATAACTTCACTAGATTTAATATTTCAGGTTTCTATAAGGATTGAATTAGAAAGATTTTTTTTTTGTCTTCCTTTCTGCAGGGGGAAAATGAAAGCACCTGGACTTCACAGCTGGTTACTTGATATTGCAAGCAGTGGTAGAAAGCATCAACTTTCATTGCAAGTCAGAAATAGGCAGGTTACACACAGAAAACTTTTGAAATATCTGTTGCAGAAGGATGAAGGAATATTTGCCTTTCCACAGATCATTTTTATTTAAATGGAGCTCAGAATTTAAAAGTAAATACAAAATCCATCCCAAATGTATTTACGCTCGCTTTCTGCTCCCCCATACAGCAAGTTTTAAAGCATTGCTGGGGTCAGCCATCTTCTCAAACTGTTCTTGGTGAAGCTGACATTGCTCCCTTCCAAACAGCAAGTGAGGCTGACTCTTCAGGCACAAATCCCCATCTGTTGAAGCCCTTGGGAACTCACAAGCGAAAAGTTGCTGCAAGACCAAAACTCGTCGCTATCTGAGGAGTTTTTTGTAAAGTTTCGTATCTACTAGGTCATTCAGCTGGCTAAATTATCCATGTTCAGTGCTCAGACAGGACGTAAAAAGAGCTAATGTCAAAACAAATCCAAGGAATCTCTCAAATTCTTCAGCAAAAGGGTTGTCCAGCCCTGGTGCAGGCTGCCCAGGGCAGTGGTGGAGTCCCCACTCCTGGAGGAATTTAAAAACTGTGAGAATGTGCCTATCAGTGGGTTTGGCAGTGTTAATGATTGTAGTCAAAGATCTTAGAGGTCTTTTGTAACCTAAATGGTTCTATAAGTCTGTGAAAAAGGCTATTGTCACATATTTACCTCACTGCACTACACCTGGGGTAGGTGTCACCGGAGTTTGACCACACAGCAGTGTAGCATCTTAGGCAGCTACTCTGGTTTGCCCTGATTAACAACAACAGGTACAGAAAACAAGAACTGTGGATTTTTAATTCTGTCCTAGCTTAGTTCTGAAACAGGTGTAAATAGTTCCCCTCCGGAGGCTGCTGTTTCCATGCACTGTCAATAAATGGAATATACATCATTAGCTTTAACTAGTTGCTGTAACTTTTTAACAAGGTTGTTAAGTGAAGCAGTTGTTCCCTTTTCATGTTTTACTTAAAATGCAATTCAAATGCAGGATAAGTGGAATTTTTTTGATAAAATTACTGGGAAGAATTCTGACTTTGATTTTTCACAGTGATTTGCTACCCAGGGTCACAAGATGAAAGTAAAAAATCTTAAAACCATAGACTGACTTTGTTCATCTTAATTTAAAGCCACCTTTTTTTCCCAGACTTTTAGAAGGTTTATTTTGCTTTGATTTTGTAATGTAGAGTCAGGACAACAAAGGCTAAAATTTATGCATTTTATTCCTTTAATTCTGCCGGAAATATGAAATATGGTATTTCAATTATTAAAAAACATAAACAATAACATCAGTCAAACCAGACAAATGTTATCAATTTAAACTTCCTAGAATTCTCTGGTGATAATGTTTTACTACAAAACTCCCAAACAGACCTACTCGACACAGAAATATAAGAAATATTACAGAGCATATGTAAGGAGTGTGAAAGAAATGAGATCTCATCTATCTATTAAGGCTGACTGCTATTTGTGAGATTGTTTTAAAAATTGATGATGAGGAGTTTTTGTTTATCAAAAGACAGCCAGAGGGGACTGTTGATGATCAGTCCTGACTTTAAACAGCCCATTATCCTTGATCCAAAATGCAGACCTCATTGCACAGTGCAGGCAATGTCAGGCAGGGCTCCACAAGAAATGCTGTGAACGCTTCCAGGTATTTTTCTCACTGAAAGACAGCTTGTAAGACCTAATGAAAGGGCTTTTGAAAAAGTATCAGGTAAAGTTACAGTACACAAAGCAAGTTCTCATCAGCTAGTTCACTGATGACACAAAGCTGGGAGGAGTGGCTGTGGCAGTGTTCACAGGGGTTTTCAGGTGCAGGAAGAGACGAGAATGTTGACTCCATGTTCAGAAGGCTTGATTTATTATTTTATAATATACATTACATTAAAACTATACTAAAAAGAATAGAAGGAAACGTTTCATCTCAGAAGGCTAGCTAACCTAAGAATAGAATAGAAAGAATGATAACAAAAGGCAGCTGTCTCAGACTCTGTCCTCTGTCCGAGACAGTTCAGCTTTGGTTGGCCATTAATTATAAACATCCAAGATGGGCCAATCAAAAATCCACCTGATGCATTCCACAGCAGCAGATAACCATTGTTTACATTTTGTTCCTGAAGCCTCTCAGCTTCTCAGGAAGAAAAATCCTAAGAAAGGACTTTTAATCAAAAGATGTCTGCGACAAGTGGTTGATACCTCAGAGGGCTGTGCAGCCCTTCCAAAGGGCCTGAAGATGGGCAGAGAGGGACCTGCTGGAATCCAACCGAGCAAAGGCAGGTCCTGCCCCTGGGGAGGAACAACCCCAGCTCCAGCACAGGCTGGGGTGCCCTGCTGGAGCAGCTCTGAGGGGGTCCTGGTGGAGAACAGGGCGTCCATGAGCCAGCAGGGCCCTTGGGGCCAAGAAGGACAATGGAATCCTGGGGTACATTGGAAAGAGCAGTCCCAGCAGGGCAGGGAGGGATCCTGCCCCTGTGCTCTGCCCTGTGAGGCACATCTGGAGTGCCAGGTCTGGTTCCGCAGGACAAGAGAGAGATGGAGCTCCTGCAGTGGGCCCAGAGGGCTACAGAGGTGAGGCAGGGCCCGGAGCATCTCCCTGCTGAGGAAAGGCTGAGGGAGCTGGAGAGGAGCCCCAGCTGAGAGGGAACCCCATCCCTGCGTGTCCCTGTGTGCAGGGAGGGGCAGAGCAGGGCCCAGGCTCTGCTCTGGGGCCCAGCAATGGCACCAGAGCCACGGGCAGGGCCTGAGCCCAGGAAATTCCCCCTGGACATGAGGGAGAACTTCTGTCCTGGGCAGTGACTGAGCCCTGGGACAGATTGTGCAGAGAGGGGATGGAGAATCCCTCACTGGGGATATTCCAGACCCCTCTGGACACAACCCTGTG
The DNA here is from genome assembly GCF_047830755.1 of Zonotrichia albicollis. Classification (NCBI taxonomy): domain Eukaryota; kingdom Metazoa; phylum Chordata; class Aves; order Passeriformes; family Passerellidae; genus Zonotrichia; species Zonotrichia albicollis. Next base: position 10,866,318 of record NC_133860.1, read on the forward strand.
CCCTGTGCTCTGGGATGGCCCTGCTGGAGCAGGGAGGTGGGACCAGATCATGCACTGTGATCCCTTCCAGTCTTAACCCGTTCTGGGATTTTGTGAGAGGTATCTTATATGGCATTTGTTTCCACTAATGAGAATGGAAAAGCAGATGCAGAAACACCAATTCAGGCTAATTCAAGGCTATTTTTCAGTACAGCTGCACAGGTGAACTTAGATGCAATAAGGATCTGCAAGGTTGGCTCTTTTACAAAATTATCATTTAATATTCAAAGAAAAGAAAATGTCTCTGGGGTGAAAAAACAATCATAGAACAGTTAAGTAGAGAGAAGGGGGAGAAAACACCCCCACAAATTTATAAAAAAAAGACTTGAGGGAGAGCAAGAATTCACACTGGCACAAGAAAAATTTGGAATAAAGCCAGGCTGACAGATTTGGTACCCCAAAGTGAATTGGAAAGACATTACATAAAGTGCAATTTATGTTAATACTACACAAAAAACCTGGAAACACAGTGTTTACAGTTTTAATAGTACCTTGCACTGCAGTTTTAATATACCTATGTGTGTGAGAGGAATTAACAATAAATATATAACCTGAATTTAACTAAGGCAAAGCTTTAAATTCTCTTGGGATTGTTATGACCCATCCCTGAAGTCAAGGCTAACTCAGATTCTTGTTAGTAGATCCCTTGGAGTGGGTTAGGGTGAAAATGCACTGAATGAACAGGGTTTGTAAACATATACATGTAGGGTTTATTTCAGAACAATTTGGTTGCCATGGAAAGCAGGTATGTAGCCATTTTGGTTATTATTATCTATAGAGATGGAATTATATAAAAGTATAAAAACAACACAGCAAATGGAAAAGGAAAAAGAAAGATAAAGAAATTATAAGAGTAAGATGATCTTCCCACCAGTGGATGCAGCTAGAAGATTTGATTGCTGCAGTTTCAGGGCCCTTTGGTTGCAGTGATGGTCACTGCCTTTATGGATCAGGGGAAAGCCCATGGAGCACAAAGTCCAATGGATTGATATACGCTCAGATTCGTATGGCAATGCCCAGGTACATCCCCTGGAGAGGCAGTTTTGCACTGATTGCTGCATCACTGCTGATCAGGCACAATCCTGGGGTGGAGGACCCCAGAGATGAGTCTGGGAGCACTTTGGGGCTCTTTGATTGTTTGTGAGCTCTTCTGAGACATGACCTCTCTATCTTTCTCACACCAGCATAGCTGGGCCAGGTATGCCTCATGAGAATCATGGAGACTTTCAGGCCTACATGGCAATGTCCTGATTCCTCCCCTGGGTGGGAGTTCTACACTGAGCCAGCTGTGTAAGGAGGACATTGCCAGGATAAAAATCACTATCCCACCTCACAGGATCTACCTTTTCTTGGCCTCCTCCTTCATCTGGCTCTAAACTCAGCTTCCTCCTAAGCAGAGCTTGGTTTGTGTGGTTGTCCTCTGTTGCTGACTCACTCAGCCCTCAGCTGTTACCTTGACATAGTCAGCAATGCCCATTCTGCTTTTGCAAATCTCCAATTACTTGAGGCATCAACCATCAACATTTCAGTCTCTCACAGGGATCTTGGGAGCTGCTCAGACAAAAGATTTTCTACTGGGGACAGGAAACAAAAGCTGTGTCTCTCAGGTTCACCTGAGACTGTGAAACTGTTTTGCTGCTTGTCCAAGGCTGAGCCTGAAAGTTCATGACTCCCAAGTCCAGCCTTATAAGTCTTTCGAGCCAATTAAATGTTCCTCTCCCAAACCAAAAAGCAATTGCATCTGCTCAAAAAAGGCCAAACCATATTTTCCCAAACCCATGCATTCACACCCATTACAAGGAAATTTATGAGTAAGGACACTGTCTTCAAAGCAAAACCCTTGGCAGAAGAGGTCAGTGTCACTGTTTCCACTTTACCACAGGGAGAGCAGGGTACTGGCAAGTTTGGATTGCACAGGTGTGTGATGATTTTCACATGATAAAATGCTTGCTTCTCAGCCTTCCCTTCTCTCTCTTTGCCTTCCAAAATCACTTTTCCTCACCTGCAATCACCATCAAGTCTACCATACCTGTATTACATATGCATATCCACTCTGATTCATGTCCTTCTTTTTACTCAAAATTTGACCAAAGTATAAATGCACTGAAAACACATTGAGACTGAGGCCATTCTTCTGTGTTGTGCATTTACTGTGCACAGACACTGCATCCTGGCCCAGAGCTGCAGTTAGTGCTATACAATTCATTGTTCTGCACTCATTCTGTCTGATTTTATATAACTGGGTAATTCACTGCATCAGTTTTAGTAAGGCATAAAATTTCCCTTCACTGATGTTGTGTTAGCATGGCTGTGCTGTGCATTATCATTACAGTTGCTCCCCAGATCTGAACTTCCTTTGGACCAATAAGTCATCTTATGACAAGCAAGAGTTGAATTTATAGCAAGAATTTGTTAAGGAAAAAAAGGGGGGAAAAATAAAGAAAGAGATAAAAGGAGAAAAGAAAGAAATATGAATGATTCTTGATGCTGTTAGATTTTTTTTTAATTTTTTTGGACATTCAACAGAGAAGACTTTGCAATTTCTAAATTACATAAAGTTATCCCTACATGTTCTTCAAAAAATGTGTCACCAGCCTCACCACCTCTCTGCTCACAAACACCTTTCTCTACTCTGAGTGGGCCTCTTCCCTATTTCCCAGGCTGCCTGCTTGACCTGAGTCAAACTCAGGGCAATCACTTTAAACCCACGTGCACCTTTCACATCACCTGCTATTTCAGGCTGGATGAAAGACTCACTGGTCTGTTTTGCTGGGGTTTTCTTTTTGTTTTGCCCCAAAAAGACTTTCTCAGTGCCACCAACTCTGACCAGCACAGTCAGGTTTTTGGAGAACCCCTTTGCTCGGGGTGCTTGGAGAGGAAATTTGGGGTGCATACAACAACACACAGACAGACTGGCAGCACTCTGGTGCAGCAGAGGAGATGTGATACAGCCTCACAGCCTCTGTAAAATGTGGGTTTCCAGTTTCTAGTGCCACTGTGAAACTGCTGAGAGGAAGGCAGTGAGCCTCACATGCTCAGCCTCCCTCGCTGGTGGCGGTGGTGGCAGAAGGGATGTGCAGAGCCTCTCTAGCCAGAGGCAGAAATTTTGGGAAAGCAGCAAATTTTGTCCAGGACACCACTACATACTGTGCTTGCCTATTTAGCAACATGGCATTGAGTGAATTCCCAACTTCCTGGGATACAACTCTTCAGCAAAGCCCTGACACTGCTGCTTGTAAAGGTGCAGGCAGAGCCTCCATTGTGAGATTTTGGAAACAGAGCATTCTTCTATCAAGAAACTAATAAAGCAATTGATAGTTATAAACATATAAAGGGAGTAGTTCCTAAAGACAGTGAATATTTGACAACTCCCCAGAAAAGATATGGATCCTGGTTTGTCAAAATATAGATGTATTTTCACCCAGCTGAGAATATTTAAAACTTTTTCAAAATACATTTTTAATTAAAGCAATTTAGTGGAGTTTGTGGTTTGTTTTTTTTTTTGTTTGCTTGGTTTTTTGTTTGTTTTTGGGGTTGTTTTTGGGTGTTGTTTTGTTATGTTTGGGTTTTTTGTTTTGTTTTGGGTTTTTTTGGTTTTTTTGAGTTTGATTTGGTTTGTTTTTTTGTTTTGTTTTGGTTGGTTGGTTGGTTGGTTTTGGTTTTGGTTTTTTTGGTTTTTTTTTTTAACTGACCAAAATTCTGGTTATAATAGTCTGGTTGATTCAAAATTTCATCTCTAAATCCTGCCTCTAAAGAGACTTGGTTTATTACTTTTTAATAGAATTTGTCATTATAAATCATCTATAGTACCATAGTGCCTGAAGCAGTAAATGAAAATGACAATTGGGTTGACTTTTATAAAATTTTTAATGGGCTTTACCCCTAACCTAAGGAGTTTCCAAAGGGAGACATTTAATTCTTTAAATTAATTTATTGTTTTGTCTCTCTAACTTTTATCCTGAGTTTGTGAGAATGGCTCTGAGACTTCCCAGCTCAGTGCACATGTGGGAATGAATGTCTTTGCTAGGAGCTGGGAGAGTTCAGCCTGGAGAATAGAAAGCTCTTCAGGAGGACCTCAGAGCACCTTCCACTATGGAAAGGGGCTAAAAGAGAGCTGGGGAGGAACTTTCAACAAGGGCCTGCAGTGAGGGAACAAGGGACAACATCTTCACAATGAAAAAGGGTGGGTTTAGATTAAATATTGGGAAGAAATTCTTTACTGTGAGGCTGTGGCACAGTTTGGATCTCACTAACACTCAGGTGATGACTTCTGTTGCCTGAATCACATTGCTCAGCAAATGCTGCCACAGAAAATGAGAGGTGGTTTCAGTTGCACCCACTCCAAAATCTAATGCAAAAATAGGGTGATTATGGAAAAGGAAACAAGAACCACAAGATCTCTAGCTGCCACTGATTTCACTGCAAAATGATGTCTGTGCTACTAGAGCCCTGTGACTCTGCTTTCCCATGTATGAAACTGGAATACATCTTTTCAGAAGACAGATTTCAGCTTCTAACTGTCACCTTGGTTTTTTAAGATTTTCTAAGCCTTCTGATGATGACATTCTTGTAGTGAATTTTCTCACACACTTTCTGTAAAAAAACTCATTGTTTTGCATTCCTTTATAGAGGAAGAGAGAGTTGATGGAATGTTGGTTTGACCAGTGTCATTGCAGAGGTGTCACTGTCATCCTCCAATCCGCTGTCACTTTTGGAAAACTATAAATGTTGGAGTCAGAAAATAAACTTGCCTTTTTTCCCTTCACCTTAAGAACAGTGGTGTGTGTGGTTTTTTCGTGTCCTATAGTGAACTAACTGATAGTTTAGAGCTGAGGTTGCTTTGTGGGCTCTGCCACCAACTCTTTGTGTGCTCCAACAAATTATTTAGGCTGCCTGCAGCAGGGATCTCTGAAGCAGTGCTTCACAGGAAGAAATGCCAGTCTCTGCTGGCCCCTCTAAACACTTATCTGCTAGATAAGCCAGCTCTGTGTCCTGCAGCTCCTCTCGTGGGCCATGATGCTATTGAAGTAATGAGGTAATTGAGCAACAAGGTGGCCAAGATGGACACTTCCAGGCAAAGTAAAACAAAATGTTTTTTCACATAGTGTACAGGAAAATTAAATCCATTCCCAATTCCCAGTTGTGCTGTGTGTCCCTGCACAAGTTTGCAGACCTGGGCAGTCAGAGAGGCAGCAGAGCAGGCCAGGAGTCCTGACCCAACTTCTTCTCCAGCTAATGGCAGAGCAGACCAGCAAGAATCAAACCACAGAGAGCTGCAGCCAAGACAGCCCTGATCTCCTTCTAAACCATGACAAAGTCAAGGTGTGCTGTCATGGAGCTGTGTGTTAATGGCATGCAGTTTTGTCAGGGGAGGCTGTTAGTAAAAGATTCTTCACCCAGAGGGTGGCTGGCATTGGAACAGGCTGCCCAGAGAAGTGGTAACAGCACTCAGCTCAAGAAGTGTTTGAACAGCAGTGTCAGCCATGTGGGGTCATTCTTGGGACTGTTGTGTGCAGGGCCTGAAGCTGGGCTGATTAACTTTGTTGGTCTCCTCCAACGCAGGATATTCTATTATCCTAAGGTATTTTTATATCCTCAGTCTTGTGCAGGAAGATGTTCCCTCTGACAGCATTAGCCTGAAAAATCCGTTTGTTTCACAACATCAGCAGGGAAATGACACCTGTGTTTTCAGACTTACAGGAATGTTGTACATTCAATTCCAGCTCCTGCCTTCAGAATTTACAGTCACCTTCCCAGAAAAGTCATACAGGAAATATCAGCAGTTGAAAGGAGCTCAGAGTACTAAAGATCTGCCCCCAGAGCACAGATATAGGAAAGCTTCGTCAGAGAACAAGATAAATTTTAGCTATCCATCTTAAGAAGGAAATTAATCTCATCACAGGATATGGAATACTAATTGGGCTAAGTCATCTCAAACTAATAGCTGCCTACCATATTCCTCATTCCTCAGAGTAATTTTTAATAGCCCATCCTCAGCATCTGATATTTCAACAAATAAAAACAAACAGCTCATAATAATCAAATCATGAGAATTGTAGTCTGAAGAAGTCCAATGGCTAAGGCAGTGTCCTTATTTCCCCTGACTCCTGGGAAATGGAGGAATGGATGCTGAAGGCTGGATCCATCCAGGACTGTGTGTGGGATAGGGTTTCCCTCTGGGGTCAGTGCAAGGATCTGAGTGTAGCCAAGAGAGACCTGGGCACTGCATTCAGAGCCTCTTCTGCTTGATTTTTAAGGTGGGGACAGGGTTACATAGACTGACATTTGCAGACTGTAGATATTACTCTGAGAAAGGAATCAAAATTTCTAAACCTCCAGCTGTGAAAAAAAAAAATTGAGAAAAGTCTGCTTTATTTTGCAGAATTTTGCAGATGTGAACATTGTCTCCTAGTCCAGAATAAGGCGTTGCGGAACATCCTTCAGGAAAACTGGCATTTAAGACTCCTGCCAACTGTGAGCCCTTGTATTTGATGCAGACAGAACAGTGATTGCTGCACCCTCCTAACTCACAAGCCCTTCCTCCTCTTGTAGTGTTTGTTCTTACACGTCAACACCTCTAGGCCATATAGATGTGACATATGGATGCACAGACATGCCACAGACAAACTGCTATCCTTGGATCCTCTTCCTGTTTCCACAGTAACCCTACAGAAAACAGCCAGCAGTCAATAGAGAAAATCAAAGGCAGGGATAAGTCATAATTTTCAGTTAGCAAGGAACAGATCTTGAATGCTGAGCCCCTGATACACAGCATAATGTGATTTAGGGTGTTTATTATGCTAACCCAGGGCAGGAGCGTGTAGGCATACGATGCGGCAATTACAGCGCACATTTGCTGTATTTGGTTGAGCAGGAGTGCAGAGGAGAGAGCAGGTACAGGGAACTTTATGCTCACAGGCTGTTTAATGGCTTAATCCTGCTGCCAAGCTCAGCTTCACTTTGCTTTGTACCTGACTCATCCCAGAGGCACATTCATAAACAGATGCCCCATCACTACAGGCACACTTGGTATGCTAAGCTTTGTTTGGGGAAAATAACAAGAAAAGACCAATCAAATACTTTAGCTAGGAAGTGTCAAACTCTTAATATGAATTGTGCTCATTAATGTGACAAGTGTCACATGCATTGAGTCCTTTTTTTTTTTTTTTTTTTTTTTTGTGGCTGTCAGTATATTGATGTGTATTTCGCAAACAGTTTTTCTACCCAAACTGTTTCTCTCTAGGGAGCAGTTTAGGCAACAGTCAGATGAATTACCTTGTGAAAATTGAAAACTGTTTTTTCTATTAGTCACTGAAGGGGTAGCACTCCAAGTAAGGAGGCACAGCAGCTTTATTCCACTCTCCTCCAGGCCATCAAATCCCTACAGATTCACATGGTACTGAGTGCAGGGCCTGTGGGTGTCCCAGGCTTGATTTAAAGCATATAATTCTCAAATTAAGCACTAAAATTGTAACTATAGTAGCATGGTGAATCATGTTTACAGGACCTGCACTCTGAATACTTATTTAGCATTGCTCAGTCTGGTTTTGAAACAAGATCAGGTTTTATGCTGTTGGTATTAAGCTAAAGATTGCACTGTTGGCTTGTTCACATCAGCAAAAAATAAAGGGAACCATAACACTAACATAAGCTCCATTCTGTAAGAAAACTGGTGCATTGTTAGAACATTAAAAAGTCCCTTTTGGGAGATCAAAGCCTATCCAGCTTGACTCAAGAGTGACATGTCAAATTGGAAAACATGAGACTAAATATATATCCCCGCTGTTTGTTATTTTAAAATCTTATTTGTCTCTAATACTTTTTCTCCCTGACACCAAACAAAATGATGTTGTTTTGAGACGGATGTTGATCACAACATCCGTGCTCTCCCTGGAAGGAATGCATGTGCCTGAAACCCAGCAGGGCACAATGTCACTCAGCTGGACTCATTAACGTGGCAGCAGTTTGGCATTTACGTCTCTGCACCGCTCCCAGGGTGAGGCAGCTCCAGTTCAGAGCACAGCGTGTGTCTGTCTGCAGCTGGCAATGTAGACATGCCCTTAAAAGCCAGGCCATCCTTCAAGGAGCAAGTGGGACTGGCAGCTGTGGAGAGGCAGTGGCGGCTTTTGTTGGGCAAAGGACAAGGGCTGAGTGAGTAATTCTGGATGAAATCTCTTGATCCGTTGCAGACAGTGCTTATGGCCTTGGAAAAGGTATTTATCAGCACCTGATGCACAGAAGCACAGAGGTGTCCGGGGTTCAGCTTTGCATAGAATTTAATTGCCTAAGTACACAAGGGCTGAGGTCATTTAATTTCTCCCTGTTGTGACAAATCAAAGTAGGAAAAACATCAGCAGGAGACTCAAAATAGAACTCCTTCATCTTTTCATGCTCAAATCTTCTGAGAAAACTTGCCCTGCAGATGTACTCAGAACACACCTCCAGCATGCAACAGGCACCGAGCTGAGCAACCACGGCAATTTCCATCAGTAATGAGGCCGATGGGAGCACCACATCCTGCTCCCAGCCAGCTCTGTGCTCTGCAGCTCAGAGCAGAAATCACCTTCCACGCCTCTCTTTGTGAAACAGCTCCAAACCCCCAACTCCTGTTTCCTAGGGAATGCCTGGCCTTTGGCAAGCTGAGGAAGAATGGATGCCCCATCCTTGGGAGTGCTCAGGGCCAGGCTGGGCAGGGCTTGGAGCAACCTGGGATAGTGGGAGATGTCCCTGTCATGGCAGGGGGATGGATCCTTAAGGTCCCTTACAAACTAAGCCATTCTGTGATTCTGATTCTAAGAAAAAAAGTGATGTGTGTGCTTCTGTTCTTCCTGCACAACTATGAAAAAAAGGAGCCAAGATTTCAGGTGTCAGTGAGCAAAGAAATAGATATGTGTAGGGATGCATTGTTAAAAAAGCCCCAAAACCAAGAAACATGAGCTCTCAGTCAGGGATGGAATTGGAGCTGGGATATAGTGTGGAATATGGAGTTAGGAAAGCCTCTCTTGACCTTATTCAGCTGTCCAGGCTTTGTCACCCAAACCCAGCAGTGGGAGAAGATCATAAATATATTTCTGTGATGGTTGAGGTGTTATTTTATCTTCAGCATTTGCTCTGACTGCCTGGAAACCCAGCTGTTGATACCTAACCCTTCCCACCACCTCCATAGGAACAGGGAACTCTGCCATGGAGCTGGGCACACAAGGCCTAGGGGTCCTTGTGGGCTTTGTCCAGGGTTTTCTCTTGGTTTCCACATGGGATTTGGGAATCTTTTTTCTTTTTTTTAACATCCAGGGTCTGTAGTAATAGTATATTAACAACTACAAGTTCTTTGCAGTGACAGCAAGGCAGACAGGGTGTGAAAACTGAGGAATCCTTCAGCATAGGCCAAAAGGCTTTTGTGTGAGTCAATGCCAAATTCCTTAGAAAAACAAGTTTCAGGTGAATTTTGTCAGCATAGGAAAAGCCAGAACTTGTAATTTGGGAATCATTTTGTAGGTTTCCCCTTTCCTGGAAATCCTTCCAGGAAATCATGTAAAGGGATAACTATACAACTAATGGGCACTCTCCAACAGCATATACAGTGGTGGGTGATGCAAAATGGACAATAATGCTTCTGCTTTTTCCAACAAGGCTTAATGATGATGCAATTGAAGCACCAGCCACTTTTCAATAAAAGGGCTGAATGGCCTATTATTCCTTTCAATCAATCCAAGGTTGCTCTTCATGAAGGAATAAACATTCCCTCTTTGACCTTAATAAAAGCAAAGAGGCAATTGTGGGGGGAAAAAATATCAGGGTTTTTATCAGAAAAAGAATGTTAAAAGGAGTGTCCAAAGTGTGCAATTAACAAACATTAAAGCAATGAAATATTGACCCTCTTTTTTCCCATCTATATTTTCCCTCCCATTTCCAAGATTTGAAGAAATAATAATGGTTCACAATCAATGGGCTCCTAATTAGAGCAGCTCACACTACACCCACAAAAATTATCTTTTGAAAAATCAATAGGGAAGGAAATATGAAAAAAAAATATTTGTAAGGTGTGAATTCCTTTACTTCTGTTTATATTCCCACTCCTTGCATCTTCTCCCACCCTAGAGGCAGGAAAGATATCTCTATCTTGGACGATAATCAAATAATTAAGATGTATGAGGTGTGCATGCCTGTGACATGTGAAATAAAGCATAATGAAGGAAACAATAGAAGCATGTAAAAAGGGCCTTCTCACCCTTAGCAATAGCATTTGCTGCCATGAACAATATTCTTAATCAGAAGAAATGCTCCTTCATAACAATCATGCTGCATACAGTGATATTCACAACAGACCCAGGATGGCATGGCTGAGGAGGTATAAAAATACAGAAGTAATTCTGCTATGAAATACCTAGGAAATTACATCCTGCTGGATGTTTCTATTGGGACTGGGTCATCACTGTTGATCCAGTTTTCACTGGAAAATAACATAATAAAAGTAGAATGAACACAGAATTTCAGCCTGGTTCCATAGATATAGATGCTATCCTAGGACTCCTGGGTGATAGTGTGTAAATTTTGAGAATTTATGAGTCCATTTCAATAAATATCAGAAACCAGTCCAGAAACTGAATATTTCCATGGCTGTAATGAAGGATAAAAGCTTTTTATACTACCTTTGCCTTACCCCTCCTGATGACCTTTACCCATCCACCACTTCAACAAAAGAGTCTGTTTTTTAATTTGAGGTTGAGAGCAGGAAAAGATTGTCTGCAATAAACACCTAGAATGAGATATAAAGATTTTGAACTGAATGAGATTGGGAAATTCAAGGACTGCATTTTCGTCTGCAAACTACCAGGCTTGATGTGAGTGCTGTGTGGATAACCAAAGAAATCTTCACAAAATGCTACGTAAATAATGATGGTTACGATGCCATGTGAAGCCAGCTCAGAGTAGTCCTCTTTAACATTGCCTGGCAACAACTACTACAGGCAGGAATGTCGTTGGAAAAGAATTAAATCTGAGATTTCCATCTGACTAAAATATAGGATGATGGTGGGCAATTAGACCTTATCTACAACCCAGACAAGCAGAGCAGGAACAGAAACATTCATCCAGAAAAACCGAATGCCCTCCTACTCTTTACCACTCATGCTCTGCTTTAGCATCAGGATGTCTCAGGCTTTAAATGAAATGTCAGATTTAATTTGGCCCTGGATGCACAAGATATATGATTGCCCTTGGAGAAAGTTGATAACTCAGCGCACTCTGTGTCAAATGTGAATCTACCCAATTGCTCACTCCATAAAAAGCACAACCCTGCTTTCCCTCAACTGTGCAAAATAGCCAGGCCTGCCTGCAATTTGCACAAATAGGTCCATTTTGAAAGAAAACCTTCCCATCAGAAAGGAGAAATGACTTATTGGGAGTTGGGTCCCAGTTAAATTTCCAAATGGCAGCGCTGCACGTTGCATTAGCATTCCGTGGCGGGGAGGCCGTTACCGCGCCCGCCGCCGATGGCTCAGAAGCGGGTGAGGAATTATGCTAAATGGCACATTTGGATTTCTGTGAGGCTCTCATTTGGAAACATGGTGCACTTTCAGAGACTTTTTAACTGCTTGGAATCCAGGCAGAGCAGAAAATATAGAGGGGATATCTGCGATTATCGATGGTTTCATCATTCCCTACTGCATCTACTGCATCTAAACCTGTGCTGAGAATGGAAAGAATATCTGAAATTATTTGCAAGCCTTCTGGTTAAGATCATCTTTTAAAAACAGTTATTTTCCATGTATACAAGTAAGTTAATAGGCCTGGTTTAAAAATAAAAAAACCAAACAACTATTTACAAAAAAATAATCAGAATATAACATCTGTACTTGCTGTGTTCATTTGGCACCGGAAAGATTTTTTATCACTGAATATTTTCTGCATTTACACCTGCTCTTTTGCAGTCATTGCTCAGAAAATATTACTTCAGTCTGATTATTTTGCATTTTTTTGTGCTTTTGACCTCTTTTGCAGCCTTTATTCAGAATTGGAATGCATTATGCCTACTATGTTCCACTACTAGCATGCAAAATTCACCAGGAAAAAAGCTCAAAACTTTGTACCTTGCCATTTAGACTTTGCCATTTTTTGAAAGCCATGGTGGTTAAAAGTAGAGTAAGTGACAGATACTGTGCAGAAAGACATAAATAGATAGGCAATATCCTTGTCACTCAGAGAACATGAGAAATGCCTCATATGCCCAAATAAAAGCTTGCAATCTAGGCTCTGCAGAGATAAGGTTACATATGTGACATTTTGTCATTTTGTTCCAAGAGCAGTGGATATCAAGTTTTACTCCTATATCTAAAAAAGTCTCTACTTTCTTAGTTAATTTAGTGGAACTCGTGCTCGAGACTGACAAGATATTCAATTAAAACTGCAATCTATCCTCATTTTATTCTCTTTCTTGAACAGAGTGTTAGACCCTTCTCTGGCATTCATCCTTTGCTTCATCCTCTCTACTCCAGACTGATATTTTTTCCTTTTTTTCCCCCACATCCTCTCAGTGGTCTTTTGTGTCCTGAGCGCTCCATTTTCCCATTCTTTCTGTCCCCCCTTTCCCGTCAAGCCCCCCATGAGCAGTTTTACTTATCATTGTTGAAGAAGACAACAACATTCTTCTTCTCAAATTTCCATTTTCTGGTCTACCTGCATTGTGTAATTCATGCCCTTCTGAAGCTCTTGCATCCTTCAAAGTAAGAGCTCCCAGGGGTTGAAAAACTTCCAACAATAGCTTTTAATCCCTGTTTGAATCAGAATTTAAGGATGAAATGTACTGTTAAACTAGGTTCTTAGGTCTTAAAATATCTCAGGAAAATTAAATTCATTTAAGGGTAGATGGAAGGACTGAAAACAAAAATAAAAGTTCATAAATATCATTAATTATGTCAGATTTTATAAAAAGATAAGAAGTTAAAATCATACTGAATCTATGTCTGCTTTTTTGTATGAATATTTCCATATACATAAAATCCATGGCAAGTCTGTGAGCAGCTCTCAGGAACATTTGATCTTGAGGCTGTAATTTCCAATGGCCTGCATTTTTAATGATATGGTCCTTTTATATCAGCTCATTTATTTCTGCAGAACCAGTGCTCTGTACTCCTTGTTCCTCTGCAGTCCTTCCTGCATACTTATTCCTATGAAATAATTTCATTACTTTGAAATAATAGCATCAGTGCAGAGACAAACAATAATAGGTTGTCACTGCAGCATAGCAAGCTCAATCTATGCCCTCCTCAAAATCTTTAACAAAATATAACAGAAGAAAAACAGATGGCTTTGTGGCATGACCAGAAGGTGAACAAAGCCATGCCTTTTCCAAAGAGCTATAAGATTATTGTTTCTTTTCTCACTAGGCCAATATTGATTATATGTTCCAATTTCATTCGGATATTGAATTTGTTTTATTGGGCAAACAGCTGCAGCTTCTGCTCCCCATCCCTTAGCAAATATTATTTCAAACTTCCTTTTAACTCTCATTGTGCAAGTCTGTCTGCTGCACTCTCAAAAGGCTTTCCATTTTTGACCCTGGTCTGGGATCACACAGGTGGTCCAAACACAGGTCAACACACTGATTTTACTGAAATAAGCCCTCCCCTGTGTCTTCCTTGCCATGTCAAAGAGTGACACAGTGGTTCTCCTCCCATCTTCTCCACAGCACTGCTGGCCCACCATGCAAGACAGCTAGATTCCTGTCACCAGATGAGAAAACGTGCTGCCTTAATACTCTTCTCCTAACAGCTAGAAATTAAAGTTTATGTTTTATTTCAACCTGAAAGACAGCAGCCACTAAAATTAGACAGCGAATAGTTTTCTGTCACCCCATTGGAGAATACTGCAGTTGATAATTCTTCTTCCAATCACAGCTTTAATCAGTTTTTGGTTTTTTGGGTTTTTTTGTTTTGTTTTTTTTTTTTTTTTTAATTGTATTTATTTCAGAAATAAATTATATATTTTTATAGACTTTTTAATCACCACTTCACTCACCCTCCCTTAGTTAACAATCTCTAATCTATTCCCTGATTTTTTTCCTCAATTTTGCTTGATGAAGCCATAGAAAACAGGCATGGAACACAATGGGCATGGAGTCACAAAAGGTGCAGTTGTAGGTAAATTAATGAAACTGAAGAGATATAAATCCATCCATTTCCATAAAGATGAGGATGGGTAGAAAGATTGCTGGTATTTGGGGCATTGTTTTTTCTGCATTTTGGGGTTTGGAGATCAATCACAGCCACAAAGCAGCTGGGAAGTGACACTATGGAGAAGCAGCACCACACTGCTCTCAGGATTTCAGTCTGTTTTCTTAAAATTATAACAAGTCTGAAGCATTAGGATGATCTCCTCAAAATCAATTTTTTAATGTTTTGAAATGTTTAGATTTCAGCTTTTGTTTAAAAATTATCATATAGGGGAAGAATCATGCTTTTGAACAGTTTCCTAAAAAACATGTACAAAACATTTTACTCCAAAGTGTTCAAAGAGGATGCCAAAATTGTCAAAGCTTCATCCCTTCACCCAACTACTCCTTCCTTGAAGTTTCTCTGAAAGACTGTTGTGCTAATGTAAATAAATATTTTGATTACAGTGGGACTGAATTTTTTTGTTCATGATTTTCCAGGAACAATATTTCTTGAAGTTTTACTATTCCAGTCAAATTAATAATCTTTTGAGGATGATTGATAAAAGATACTCAGCTCCTGTGCAAAGCTAATTCTGTGAAACACTAAGAGAGTATAAAAACACACAATAAGGTAAAAGCATATATTTTATGACCTATTAAATTTATTTTTAATTTCATTGACGTGTCTTGGTTTTTTTTCTCAGGCAGGACTGATCCCAGGAAGCTCTCCCCGAACATGAAGAAGAATTTCTGCCCTGGGCAGTGACCAAGCCCTCAACAGATTGCGCAGAGAGGGGATGGAGTCTCCCTCACTGGGGATATTCCAGATCCCTCTGGACACAATCCCTGAGCCCTGTGCTCTGGGATGGCCCTGCTGGAGCAGGGATGTGGTAGCAGGTGAGTCCACCCTGTTCCCTTCTGTGGGGATCCATTCTGTGAGTCTGTAAATAATTCTTGGATCCTCATAGCTACATGTAGGAACGCTACAAGTTCTTTCTTAATCTCACTTGTGAGATTTCTCCAAACACATCTCAATTTTACTTTTCAGTTTTTATGTATGCAACATTTGATTAAGTAGACTTTGTGTAAACAATATTCTCTATCAAAACAAACAAACAAACAAACAAACAAACTAACTAACTAACTAACTAACTAACTAACTACTCTAACTGATTTCTGCTGTTAACATTTTCCTTTCTATAAGAAGATTCAAACTTTAAGTCACCATGGAAAAGAATTCTCAGAAGGTCTATGTCAGAAACTGAAAGTCTTGTTAGGCTGTTTAACACAGGCTGAGAAATCATTTATTTGAAAGGTTTTTGGCCACTGGAATACTGACACAAAGGTAGCACGCTTGCAAAATGAAACAAATTACTATGGAAATAATCAGCCAGTTACAAGCATTTATAAATTACTTCCAGATGTATAATGAAAGTGCAAATCTTTGCCTCTCAATATGAAAGGGGACAGACTTAAAGCGATGTGTTTCCCATCACTCCTCCAGAATCTTTGTGTCTGCAGAAAAGCACAGAGAGGTGAACAAAGCTTTCATATTCAGAGTCACCCATGGAATATGAGACTCATAAAATTTGACAGATATAAAAATGGAGGAAATAACCATTATATTCTGATACATTACTGAAGACACGCAAACAGGGAAAAGACCAAGCAGGTTAAGTATTGGCATAAATTAAACAGAAAGCACATTTGCTCTAGCACTGGCCTTTCAAATTGAGAGTGATGGCATGATTAAATAATTGAACCATCTCACCTTGCACAGTCAGACAGAATTCCAATAAGAACAGTTATTCCAAAACGGATACAAAGGCAAATCAAGCTCTTCTCCAGCTAATACAGCAATCTGCAGCTTGACTATTTGCTGCTTTGTGAATGTAAGCAGGATGAGGATCAATGGGTTGTTTTTCTTCAATTTTGCAAATGTGTCAATTACTCCATTAGGGCTGATCCCTTCTGCAGTAATTTTCTTTGTGAAGAAAAGGCTTTGTGATTGCTCATGTCACGCAGTGCTGCAATAAGGCACTCCTAAATATTCCTAAGAATTAATTCCCATGTTCACCCAACACATAATTTAAAACCAAGCATCATGTCTGTCATCTTGAAGGCTTTCTTTTTTCTCAAGACCTTGCAATGAGCTCTGGGCACTGCACATGCTATGTAAGCAGCAGCAGTCATGCCAGCCAAAGCTCTGTCACTGAGGTGGGCACATCCCCATTGCAGCCTGAGGCTTAGGATGATCATGAGAAAGCTCATGCACAGTCCTCTGGGGCACAGCACAGGTCCCTTTGAAAGAGCACAACTGAATTCTCACCTCATGCAACCTGTCCTTAAAGACATCCAGTGAAAGGAATTGTTTCAAGGATAGTCTGCCCAAGTTTTTACATTTCTTGAGTTCTGAAATGTTAGTTTTTAGTTTTGTTTTGGTTTTTTGTTTTTTTTTTGCTAAAATTTGACCTGACCTGACATTCTATAGGTTTTTTTTTAATTAAAAAGTGCACTTAGGAAGCGTTTTGTCTATGTACCTGTGATTACAGGTATGCACCTGTGATGGTGACTCTAAAAAAAGAGGAAAGGAAGGTGCTTTGTACCTGTGATTTCAAGCACCCAAGTCCTTCCATTCCAACTCTTCTTCCTACTCCTATCACCATTGCTTCTTGCTTTTCTCTGGCTTCATCAAGCTCAGTTCCTGTAGTTTTATGAATTTAAGGGGCAACCTTTCTCTGCAGCTTTCTGTTTCACCTGTTGATTTTTGTCAGGCTGGGATGAAGTTAATTTTCCCCACAGCAGCACTCCCAGTGCTGTGCTGTGCACAGAAAGGTATTGGCGGCACACCAATACCTTTGGGCTTTGGGCAGTGCTGGCACAGCCCCTGTGACATCTCTCCAACATCCACCTGAACATGAGCAAGATATTGGGAGGGGACACGGGCAGGAATGCTGACCCAAACTGTCCCAAGGGATATTCCATACCACACAATATCTGTTCAGCAAAAAAAACCCCAAACTAAAACAAAACAAAAACCCAAACAAACAAATGAAAACCCAAAGGAAAACAAAACAAAAACAAACAAACAACAACAAAAACAAAAAAAAAATATGGCAAGAGTAAAGGAGGATGAGAGGGTCTTTTATTATTTTAGCATTTGTCTTCTGAAGCAACCCTTGTCTGTATTGAAGCCTGACTTCCCAAGCAGGACAGATTGGACAGGGCTCTGAGCAATCTGATTGAGCTAAAAAGGTCTCTGGTCAATGCAGGGGGTTGGACAAAACCACCTTTAAAGGTCCCTCACAACCCAAAATTTTCAGGGCTTCTCTGATTCTGTCTCTGGACATCACCTTGCTGATGGAAGTAAAGACAAATCTTCTGCTTTCCCACACTTCAGTGTGATGTTTTTCTTTTGCTTTATTAAAATTCCTAAAACCATGAAGTTTTTTTTATCCTATTTTCTTCCTCTCTGTCCAGCTGAGGAGGGGAGTGTTGCAGCACTTTGATAAGAACCTGGAATCCAGTCAGGGCAAACCCATCATAGATTTTTTTCATAGAAAATACAGGTATACTTAGTTATTCTTTTCAGTCTCATGGGAAAACTAATGAATCATTATCCTTTTCTAGCTATCTGCCTCCTTTTATCCCCTTTAAGCTGATAAAAACCACTATCTATGAACACTGACGTTCTCTGCATCAAGGAGATCTTTGGATCCTATTGCTGCTGCTTTTTCTTCTGCACTAAATCTTTCTATACTGCTGTTTTAACGACCACTGCATGAAGAAATAGTAGTAACTCTTCTCCCTCTTCAACGTCTTTTTTTTTTCAGCTCTGCAGCTTATTATTTATTCAGGGTTGTTGTTTGGTTTTCAGGTTGTTTGTTTTTTCTTTCTTTCTCTTTGGAGTTGTATAGTAGTTTTTCTTTTAATCAATCCGTACAAGGTTTTTTCTCATCCTTTTCTCTCTCCTGGTGGTCCAACAAAATTCTGAATTTGATCTTTCCATGTTCCTGTTAACCCAAACTCTTACCATCATTTTAGTATTCTTCATATTTCTATACCATCTGCATCAAGCTCAGAACCAGAAAAATGGAAGTATTTGTAAATTAATTGTTGATGAGGAGTCACCAGAGGAGGTTGCAGACAGCTTTGGGTCTATCTCTCCTGGGTAACAAGGGGCACAACAAGAGGAAATGGCCTCAGGTTGTGGCAGGGGAAGGTTGGGTTGGACATCAGCAAAATTTATTCACTGAGGGGGTGGTCAGGCACTGGAACAGGCTGTCCAGGGAAGTGGTGCAATGTGTCTGTCTGTGGCACTTGTGGACCCAGCTTAGTGGTGAATATGGCAGTGCTGGGCTGTAGCATTGTGTGTTTTATATAGGTTTTGTTGTAAAGTTGGTTATATTTTATAAGTTAAGAATTTGGTTTGACCCTCAGTTCCCCCCATGTTCTCCCTCATAATGGTTCGTTCTTTCCACCAGTTACCCGTCCATCATTGTAACCAACCCCCTTTCCTTTCTAGAAATTTCTATGTCAATCTTCCTTTACCTAACATATGGTTTGTCCCCTGAGCCTTTTCCCTCCCCTGGGCCATTCCTATTGGTTCAATTGTGTTCCTCGCCCCTCCCCTGGGCTTTGTTCATTGGTCCCTCGTGTCTCCTTCTGTTACACCCTTCCCCTTTTCAAGCGCCTCCCTAACGGTTTTTCTCTGACACCGTCACTGGCCCTGCCTGGGTGAATAAAGCGCTTTGGCATCCATACGTGTGTCCACTCCTTCATTCCTTTGTGTCAGTGATTCACAGTCCTGGTCTCGCCTGTGTCACCACACCGCAGACAGAGCTACTACTTGGGGTTCTCGTAGGGAATCTGGGAGTTGTGGGATTCGTGGTCTCCACTGGTCACTCCGAGAGCGGCGAGCCGGCCTGTCAGCTCCAGTGGCCGTGGGAAGAGACTGCACTGGGCTAATAATTAGACTTGATGATCCTAGAGGGCCTTTCTGACCTTGAAGATTCTACGATTCTTTGAGGACAGCCAAAACTTCTACTTTCTTCAAACCACTAACAAATATTGCCAAGACAGTCAATTACCCTGAAAAAGCAAAACACCATGGAATTTTTTCTTTTCTTCCTCCTTTCCCATGGTTCCAAACTGAAATTATATCTTCACTCAGTGTTCTAACAGCTTGGCCTGTGCAGCAGCTGCCCCCTGAGAAGAGATGAGGACCTCAGGCTCACACCTTTCCAATTAGATTGGAGACTGCATGACTAGAAGTAATTCCTGCAAGAATATGGGGATGGGGCCAGGGTTAGGGTTAACCTTACTGTTCTCTCTTCTCCCTAAGCATTCAGGAGTTTGGGAGGCACTGCACATTCCTCCTCTCTTTGTGATGCCTGTGACAGCTCCCTGGGGACACAGCTGTCACCGTGCCAGCCCTGCAGCACTGCAAAGCAGGAGTGTCTGCTCATCAGGGAGTGCCTTGGCAACAAATCAGCCTGAACAAAGATGGAGCTTATTGGAGCAGTGGACTAAAATGGCAAATATTCACCTGGATTTAAAGAAAAGGCATTTAAACAGCACAGAGGTGTTCATACTTGACTCTGAAATTGCCCAGGCAACCACCAATGCATCATGGCCTTCTCTTCACAAAAGCCAATTATTTCCAAGGTTTGACACGGAGCAGTGAATAAGCTTTTGACATTTTGATCAGAATTATTGTTAAACAGAGAATTCTTTACACTTTTGTGTCATCTCCTGTAAGCACAAACCACTCATTTGTGTCTAGCAGTGACGGTGAACAGCCTACAAAAAGAAAATGTGCATAGTAAGGTCTGCTCTTCACCTCACAGTTCACTTACAGATCTGTTCAGGGTTAAGAAGAAAGGAATAAGAAGCAGCCTGAGATCAGGAATTATGTCCTTTCCCTCCATCAGCTAGTCAGCTGGTGTGGGAATAAATCCTCAGCTGTGGGCATTTAGAGAAGTAGCAGGTTTTGACAACCTATATCTTAGTTTCTGAAGCCCATTTATGTGGCACCAGAGAGCAGTTCAACTTAGCTGGCAAATTAAAGGTTTTCCCTCTTCTTGCACCAGGTGGTCATCTGAAACTTAACTACTGGCCCCATGTGACAGTAGACCTTGAGGACAGCTGGCAAATTAGGCCTTAGGGCTGCTTTTGAAACTGTGTGGGTGTAATCGTATTCTATAAAATTATTAAGACAACAAAAGCAGTTCCCTATGGAGGAGAATTACTGTCAGAATAACTATAGAAATGATTCTTAGAGGCTGAGCTCCAAGTGAGTAATTAAGTACAGCTTGTTTTATGAAACAGTAAAAAGCACGTTTTGTATTTCAAAATCTTTCAGATTCAACACTCAGAAGACAATGAGTTCACAGTCTACCTATTGTTTGTTAAAACTGAGTCTAATCTTCTTGAGATTTATTTCAAGATTAAGACCCCTATATGAAGATGTTCGCAGATAAATGGGGATCTGCTTTGTATATTCAGTGCAGATTGAGCCATTCACCAAACTAGTGATGGTGTCAGGTTTTGTTATCTCTGTGCACTTCTCAGGGGACACAAAACCTTTGTGGAGGATGGCATCTGCTGCATGGGAACATTTCTGAAAGTCACTTGGACACCACCTGAGGATGCCTCAGATAGTTCTGGGTATCTGTGTGTGAACAGTTGAGTTCCAAACCACCCTGGTCATGGCAGGAGGCGCATCTGGACACCCCCATGTGCACTGGCTGTTTTAATCTGGAGCTGACTCTTGTGATATTTGGCTCAAGCCTGTAAGAATGTAAGAGGGAAGGGTTAGATTAGACATCTGGAATAGATGAGAGGGTGGGGAAGCGCTGCAACAGGCTGCCCAGAGAAACTGTGGCTGCCCCATCTCCAGGCCAGGTTGGATAGAGCTTTGAGCAGCCTGGTCTAGTGAAAGTGTCATTTTCCCTGGTGGGGGAATTGGAATTAAATGGACTTAAAGGTCCCTTCCAAACCAAATCATTCTACGATTCTTGATTCTATGAGTTAAGACAATAGTTGATATCACAGATAAAAGTGTCTTTAGTTTCCAAGAGAAGAGGGTGTCTTCTGAGATATAGAATCCCCAGTGATTTAGGTTTCTATGGCTGTGTTCTTTCAAGCTGAAGTACAGGGAGATTGGATCAAATACCTCAGAGCTGGCTGTCTTAAGCAGAGGAAGAGCAAGAGAAGGAGTTGACTGTCACCTTTTTTCTTCTGCCTTTCTACCTGCCCTCTCTGAGTGCAGGGCATGAATAAAGTTTAGGTAGCTCAGACTTTCTGGTGAAATCAGGACCAAGCCAGGGAAACAGAGGAGTTTGGTGTCGCCTCTGTTTTTCAGTTCCTCATCCACAAAGAAGAGATTCTGAGGGTTTTTACTTTCAACAATAATCTCTCTGAGTCTGTGTCAGTTATGCATTATGTTTTTGTGCAACATTAAGTGAGAAGAGCCCCAAGCACTTTTGTAAACCTTCCTCCCCATTCCACAGATGAGTTAAGCACATAAATTCTCCTGTCTCCATAGTGAGCTGGTCTTTGTGCTTTGAGCAGTATCATCAAATCCCATATTTTCCCCCCTGGTTTAGGTCTTAGCTGATTCCTCCACGGTGACTGCTGCCTCTTCTCAGGCCAAAGGGCAAACAGCCAGACCCAGCAGATGCATCCAAAACAACTGGAACTCCCTTATTTCCATATCACTTTCCCTTTAAACACATCTTTTTGCTCACTGCCTCTTCTGATTCACTTTTGCCAGCTGACCACCTGGAGCTGACTGTAACATTTCATTTCAAAGGGCAGATGTCTTTGTGTGCCAGTTTATTCAAAGGTCTGTGTCTCTACCACATGCAACAGAATGAAGTACAAGCATATCTCAAAATACTTTGTATTTTCATGTGTGTCTAGAGAAAGAGCAGCTGTCCTCTGCATTGCTGTAATGCAACAAATAAGTAACAGAATACAGACATGGGAAGAGAAGTGAAAAGTTATTTAAATTTTGGTCTTGTTATACAAAAAGAGTTCTAAACCATATTTCTTAAAATTAGGAAGGAGTAGTATGATGGCATAGTATTGTCTGGATGTCAGCTGGAAATGCCTCAGTTACTGGATTCTATTGAGTGCATTATCAGGTCCTAACTGTATCTCCCAGTCAGTGTTGGGGCACCAGACACTTAAAGAGGACACAGTTGGTTAATCATGCCTTCCAGCTGTATCTAAAATTACAGAAGGTGTTATCTATTAGCTTGTATTAGCAATCAATGAACTGGTAGTTGTTCTTTGAGCAGTTCTGCAGACATCAGAAAGAGCTATCAGCACTTTAATAGGCTAATGGAAGTGGACTGTCTTTCCTCCCTAAACAAAAGGAGCCAGAACAGCATTTCTGCTCTTAGTAGCTTATGTACACAACATAAATGAAATAGCTGGGCACATCAATTTGCCTGCACCCTTCTAAATATATAGTAATGGTATCCAGTATTGGGGGAAAAAAATAAAAGCCAAAGCTGTGCTCCCATTCTCTTTTTCATCCAGATTAATGTTAAAAGTATTGAAGTGTTAACACAGAATCACAGAATTGTTTGGGTTGGAAGGGACATTAAAGCTCTTTGAGTTCCCACTCCCTGCCATGGGCATGGACACCTTCCACTATCCCAGGCTGCTCCAAGCCCTGTCCTGGAACATTTCCAGGCATGGGGCAGCCACTGCTTCTGTGGGCAACCTGTGTCAAGGTCTCACCACCCACACAGAAGGGATTTATTTCTTATATCTAACCGAAATTGCCCTCTTTCAAACACATTACTTATTTTTCTATCGCTACAGGCCCTGCTAAAAAGTTCCTCTCCATCTTTCTTGTTAGGCCCATTTAGGCACTGGAACGGGCTCTAAGATCTCTCTGGACTCTTCCCCAGGCTGAACACTCCCAGCTCTCTCTGCCTGTACCCAGAGGAGTTCCAGCCCTTGGAGCATTTTGTGGCCTCCTCTGGATTTGCTTCAGCAGGTCCATGTGGTCCCTGGGTACCCAGAGCAGGATGCAGCCCTGCAGGTCCATGTGGTCCCTGGGGACCCAGAGCAGGATGCAGCCCTGCAGGTCCATGTGGTCCTTGGGGATCCAGAGCAGGATGCAGCCCTGCAGGTCCATGTGGTCCATGGAGCCCCAGAGCAGGATGCAGCCCTGCAGGTGGGGCCTCACAGAGAGGAGCAGAGGGGCAGAATCCCTCCCCACCTGGTGGGACCTGGTGGCCGCACTTCTTCTGATGCAGCCCAGGACAGAGCTGGGGCTTTCTGGGCTGCCAGTGCCTTGGCTGCATCCCATGGAACTTCTCACCAACCAACACCCCAAGTCCCTCTCCCTAGTTTGCTTTCAAGCCATTCTCTGCCCAGCCTTTACTTGTGCTTGGGATGGCCCTGACCCACTGCAGGACATGGCCAAGAGTTCTCAGATATGATGGACAGTGGCTTAGCCATTAATTTCACCACTTTCCCCAGGATCTGCAGTTGTGTCTCATCAGACCCTACGGGCCTTCAGTTTCCTCAGATGGTCTCAGTCTAATCTTTGACAGTGGGCAGCTCTTCCTTCTCTCAGTTCTTGCCTTTGCCTTCTGCAGCTTGTGCAGTGTGGCCTGGAGCACCTCACAGGAAATGAGACCTCCTGCTTCCTCTGGAGAGGAATCACACTTTCCCTATCTCCCTCTAATCACCATCATACTTACAGAATTTTTTCAAGTCACCCTTGATGCCCCATACAAGATAAAATTCTTCTAGGACTTTATCCTTCCTAGCCTGGACCCTGTCTGCTCAGAGAGTGTCTCTGTATTCCTCCCAGGCTACCTGTCCCTGCTTTCACCCTCTGCAGGCTTCCTTTTTTGTGTCTGAGTTTGCCCATGAGCTCCTTGTTCATCCACACAGGGCTCCTGGCATTTTTGCCTGATATCCTCTTTGATATTCCCCACTAAAACCTCAGGGGAATAAAAATCAAAACCCAAGGAACAGAAAAAAGAGTGCAAGATTGTAACAAAAAGAACAACATGACCGGCTACAGGAGTGGAAAAAGCCTAAGGCATAAAAAACAAGCTTAGTCCTTTGTATTTGTGGTACAATGGGACTTTACTATGACACCAAGTACATGGGAAATTGGTTTTATTGTAAAACTCTGAGCCTTCAGAAAACAACCCTTACAGTCACCTTTAATCTGCTGAGGCTCACCAAGCCTTCTTAACTCACCTATGCAGTGGTTTGAGTAAAATCTACAGCTGCACCTTGTGTCCTGTGAGGTCCTATGTAAGGGTCAGTCTCTTGCTTTTGCATTTTCACTCTCTGAGTTTTTTGCACTTGATTTTCAAAATAAAATAGAATTCTCAATTCACTTCATTGTCCATAAACTTGGGGATTTAAAAATAACACAGAACTGACATCCAAGATAAAACTGTGAATGCTGGCAAAAAGTTATTTACCTATACCACAGTTCAGACTTCAGTAAGGTATAAAAGGAGTTTTACTCATGCAGGTGTCCTTACAGATGTCAATACAATGGGTCATCTTGTATAAGGGTCACCAGGCCACAGGTGAAAAGTCTTTAATTTGGAGAGTAAGAACAGAAATATTTATTCTACTTTGGTCTTTTTTTTTTCTTTAGCTGCAATGGAAAAGGCAGAAGTTAATGCAAAAATCAACAGAAGTCCAACAAATTCTTGGGCTTTCATGTAACATCGTCCAATGTTGATGTAAAATAGAAACAAACTCCAAGATATTCTAAAGCATACATAGATCCACTATAGTGAAAAGTAAGTTTGCACCAAATGGGGATGTAAACTGAGCTGAGAAATATCCATGTTGCTTCATGCTAAAGCTGCTGCCTAGCAGACACACCTGCAAAGAATGAGAGTCTGTTTCTGGACATTCAACCACCAAACTCGTGCTCACCTCATTTACCCTTTCATTTCATACTGCAGTAAGGAGAACAAACCTCAACTGAGACTTTCTGGCATCACAACTAAAATGTGAAACTATCCTAAACTATCCTGGTGTTTTTATGTTTTTGGGTTTTGATTGTTCGGGGTGGGGGGGGGGGGCTTTGCAATTAAGTTAACTGAGTTTATTTTGCTGTGATAGAAGTAGGAGAAAGGAAACCAACGCAACTAAAGGCAATGTAAAAAGGTTAAATTATGGCTGGGTGGACTCAAAAGGAAACCTTCAACTGGCTCCAGAAAGGGTAGGATTTCACCCTGGAGCACTGTGAGAGAATGAGAGAAGAGAGATAGAAAACATATCATGACTTGTGAGACAGGGAAAACCCTCACAGGTAATTTCTGCTCTCCTTCATGTACTGAACCCTGCTCACTTAGGATCCTTGCTTTATTTGAAAGATGCATTTAGCTGCAGTTGCAGGCTGAGAATGCTCCAGGAGATGAGAAGGTTGTTAAAGCTCACAGCCAGAGTGTAGCATGTGGAAGATGTGCCTGAACACACACAGAGATGCAATGAGGTGTGATACCGACTTTCCAAGGGACTGAAGGGACACCAAGTCAAGAATGCCTTTTGTACAAAACTCCTTAATCTGCTGAAAGCCCTCAACATCCTGTCCCACACTCTCCTAGAGTTTCATCTTCTTTTGGATGTCTTCAACTCCTGCTCTTATCCCAAGGAACTTTTTCAGTGAAATTCCTTCACTCTTTAATTTAACTCCACCTTTGTCTTGTCAAAATTCCTGGGCCTGCTAGGGGTGGAAGAACACCTCTCCTGCCTTCTGGCAACCACCTGCTTCCCCCCAGGGACTGTAGCCACAAACCTCTGCCAAAAGCCACTTCCCCTGAATTTATCAAGGCTGCAAAAATTTATCAAAAAAAATTATCAAGGCTGCATAGTAATAGCAATAGCTATTGTCCCATTAAACTTGTGAGACTTGAGCCGCTGACACTTGAGAAATCATTAGCTCTTGTTCTACACAGGAAGTCAGAGGGTGCTGGATGGTTAATCAGTTCTCTGTTTAAACATGCTGAAGATATTTAAGCCTTAATTTAAGGTAGTTAATGGAGAGCCTGATAGTCAGATAGTGAGCTGATGCGGCTTAATATCACTATGGTCTCTCCAAAATGTGTTTTACATTGTCAGTGGAATAACTATATTATATTGACTTAATGAGTATAGAAAATCATTACTGCCATTACTACCGGTTTACATACTGACTCTTAACAGCAGAATTGAACCATAGAAATTGTCCAATCTATTGCAATCTTCTGATACTGCCTGCAGAAAAATAACAGCTATCAAATACATCTTACTATCTTGAAAAAAATCTGTTTTACTCATAAGACTTTTTAAGATCAGTCTTTACATTCTTCATCTTAATTTTTTTTAATCAGCAGCTGGGGTATCCAATATCGTAATTACATGAATGGATATTTTTGCCATTTTTTTCACTACTCTAAAATAAATATTGTAAAACACACACCATGGAAGTGATAAGGTCTATCATGAAAATTTTTGGAAACAAAAGGAGAAGTTGAGCTTTGTAAGGTTCATTTCTTAATCATCATGCCACAGAATGTCTGGTGTTGGAAAGGCCCTTGGAGATCATCTTGCTCCAGCCCCTCTGACCTTGGTGCCTTTCAGTGCTCAGAGCAGCCTGGCCTTGAACGTTTGGCAAAGCCTGGCCTTGAGCACTAAACACCAGGAGGTTTTAGGACTTGCCTGCCTTTCTTCCATGTCAGCTGTATCCTAATTCAATCACAGTGTTTCACTATTCATTATTTACTTCCCTCAGACCTTCACAGACACATTCTTAGAGTAGAGTACTTAGCTCTAAACTGCTTCAGTATGAACGACACTTTGTCCTTATGGGTCATTTTCCTTTTTTCTTTTTGTCCCTGAAATGGCAGCGAATGTATTCACTTCTCCTCTGCAAATACACACACTCCTAAAAGCACATTATTGAAATCAGCAGTTCTAGCAGCTAATTTTTTTTCTTTTCATATTTACAACCCTGAGAGCTTCAGCCTACAAAACAAATGAGAGACCCACCTTGGCAGTCACTTATTTTATTTTTGTCTCAGAAAGTTTGACTGTTGTGAGGAACATCCATGAGAGCCATCTCAGCAAAAATTACTATTTTCTAGTGATTTCCAGATGCACTGAACTTAAGGTAAAAGAAACTTATAATCATGAGACAAAGGAAATAACACACAGAATAAAAACTCTCCTGGAGAGCTGAAATTCATACTGATGTCAGCAGAGGTGGATGAGGATTATGATTGCAATACTTTTGTAAGTAATTACCCTCTCCAGATAATTGAAAAACCCTGCCTAAATGGTTAACAAGCTGCAATGACAGTCTGCATTTCTCTAGCACATTACAGCTCAGAAGTGCACAATTTAACTTCATAATATCTTGAAAAAACTATGTGTTTGGATTAATGAAAAGATTATTAGCTACATGAAAGTAAACAACTTCCGGTTTTAATTTTGAAGAGTGAAACATCATCCCTCATTTCACAAAGATTCTTTCCTTCCTGCTATTTTGAGCTTAGGTCTATTTGAATTCTCTGCTAGAAGTCTTCAGTGAGACAGACTTTACTGGGGCTTCCTACAGCTTTTTTATATGCCTTTTTTTTTTAAGTGAAAAGCTTGGAATTTGAATTAAAAAATTCTTGAAGGAGAGTGTTGGAAACACACAGAGTGTTTGCTTAGCAATTCCTCTGAATTAAGGAGGATTTTATTACTGATTGCAACGAAAACATCCTGTCATTAGAGAGCTATTTTGAAGTTATTTAATAAAAGAGAAATATTTCTCAATTTATATTACATAGTAAATCAGGAAAGGTAGACCCTGGAGCTGAGTATCAATAAAAAAAATTAAGCAATTAACAAAATAAATACTTTAAATCTTTTCAGTTCTGAAATTTCTCCTTTTAAAAAAAAATGAAGCAAGACTGGGTAAGGGCAAATAATGCAAGGGGTGTTTATGACATTGAAAGCATGCTGCCTGAGGTTACCTTCCCGTCAAGCTGGCAGCTTGCAACTTCCCAACCTGTTGGCACAGCCCTTAAGGAGGCTGTTCTGGGGGCTTCCAGAGGAGCTGCCAAACACTGTGGCAGCTTGACACCGTGCCCAGAGCCTCTGGCCTCACTGCTGGGCACTTTTCCAGGGGCAGGGCTGTCCCCAGTGCTGCGGATGCAGCTGCCACCCCTGATGGAGCGGGGGGATGCCTGGGGCAGATCCGGGGCCCTCAGCCTCCACCTCATGGCAGTGCTGCTCTCAAATGCCCTAAGAATTGTGATCTGGTTCGCCCTGATTTGAGGATTAATTAGTGCTACTACAGCTTGCTCTTGTAACTCCTAGGGGCTAATTAATTTTTGCAGGTTTTTGTTTTGGAATTGACTGGAGCCAACGGGGTGACTTGGAGGGGAGAGGAGACTGTGGCTCCTTTATGGTCTGGTTTGTCTCTTTTGGCTTTGAATCTTATCAGATCTTTCCATCTATCTGAGCCCCTGAGTTTTGCAGTGGGTAGAAAATGAAATAAATAAATCCAAAAATAATTTAGAGTTATGCAATGTTTTGATTAATGTATCTGGAGGGTTTTCTTTCTTTTTTTTTTACATGTTTCTTTTAACTGAAAAGAATTTCATTTTACAGCATATGCCTTGTGAAATAATTGGAGTTTCCTCGCAAATGCTTGGTAATATTCACATTTATGCATTCAGTACTTAGCTCCATCCTGAGACACACTGATTATTGCTTTAACTCGTGTTTAATTTTTCTGCTCTCTTCATTTCAGAACTGGTTGTAGTTGGAAAGTCGGTAGCAGAGTGGAAATTATCTTTATCTGAAACCTTATTTATTTGCAGTAAGAAGTTAAAGCTTAAGTTATCCCTGCTGTCCTGTCCCACATGTGTGTGCAGCTTAGGCCTTAGCACCTGGGGAACTGTGTGACAGGAGACTCATAGATTGCACGTGGCTCAAAGCAACTCATATTCAGCTATCTGAAATGTCCCTAAGCCACACTGAAATCAACATAAATATGATTTTTTTGCCTGGCTCTTCTCCACCATAAAGCACAAAGTGGTGAAGGAGTACTTGTGAGGTGTCTGATTTCATAGCAAGGGTAAAAGATTTACATTCTCTAATCAAGGTTTTCCTGTGATTAGTGCTTTGTAAAAGGACCTAGCCATCAAATTCAGGACTGTGTTACCTAAGGCACTTTAGCTAGAGGAAAACTGGAAGAAGAGATAAACCGTGTAAAGGAGATTTCCTGACAGATGACAAGACTTCAGAACCTGACTTCACCCTGAAGACTCTGGAAATCAGCATCATCTGGAGGACTCTCCACATTTTACTTCTTATTTCCAAATCTGATGTTTTACTTTCATTCCACCCAGGCATCCATTCTGTGCCATTCCTCTTGGGTAGCTGACCTAAGACAAGCTGATCTGAAATGCACTGAGATACAAATACATTAATTTTCATCCCATCTCTGTATCTTTATACAGTTAGCCGCAGTTTCCTCTTAAAAGCACTATCAGCAGAGATGTCCCTCATCTTTTCCCCTGTGTCCTATTCCAATTCTCTAAAGGAAAAGTGACCCAACAGAGGAATAAACCTGGGGATGTTTCAGTCCACTGTTGGGCTGTTAAGTTCCTCTGTCTGTATTAATTTTGGAGCAGATATGAGTCCAGATCTTTGCATCTACAAGCACAAGCACCAAGCTGAGGTCACTCTTGTATTAATTATTCCCCCAGGCTCTGGCTGCAAAGTGGGGATGAAACTCTTTTTGCATCAGCAAAATTACATGAAGTGACATGGAGAAATGTGCATTATGGCAGGCTGTGAGGAGCTTAAACTGAGGGATAAAGAGCTGCAGAGGGCAGCTGAGCCCAGTCTTCCAGAAAGACTGTCAACCACAGAGATGCGAAATCACTGAGGGATGCTTAGTCTTGCTCCTGACACTCTTGACTGAATTTAATAAATGCCTCCCATATTTCTCAAAGAACAAAACAAGATCTGAATAGCAGAGTCCATTGTCACTCCATATGGTAAAGCAAAACAGGATGGAAATAATCCAAAACACAGGGCAGATGATTTCCTTTGTTCTTCTTCCACCAGCTGCAACAAGGAAAGCGTGAGGAAGAAAAAATCTGTGCAGAAGAGAAAAAATCATTGACAGAAGACAAAGAGAAGTTGTTAGTCAAGCCTGTACTATGACCTGACTTTCTAATATTGAAGGCCTGGTTTTATTACAACTTTCACTGCTTAGGTCATAGAATCATTAATGTTGGAAAAATCCACTAAAATCATCAAGTGCAACCATTCCCTCAGCACTAACTCTCATCCCCAATGTCACAGCCACATGGTGTTTAAATTCTTCCAGGGAGGGTGTCTCCACCATCATCCTGAACATTCTGTTCCAAGAGTTAACCACTCCCTCAGTGACAAAATGTTCCCAACATCCAACCTAAACTTTCTCTGGTGTAACCTGAGTCCATTCCCTCTGCTCCTGTCCCTGTTCCCTGGAGCACAGCCCGACCCCCCGGCTGTCCCCTCCTGTCAGGAGCTGTGCAGAGCCACAAGGGCCCCCCTGAGCTTTCTTTGCTCCAGGCTCAGCCCCTTCCCAGCTCCCTCAGCCTCTCCTGGGGCTCCAGCCCCTTCCCAGCTCCGTTCCCTGCCCTGGACACGCTCCAGCCCCTCAATGCTCCTCTTGCAGTGAGGGGCCCAAAACTGAATTTCCCAACAAATTTGACTATTGCCTAGTCAAAGCAAGTCATGGCAATGGAACAACTTCTCTTTTTCATGTGGTACTGAGTCTTTTAATGGTGACAGAAATGTCCTATCTACCATCATGCAGGTTCAGAAATTCTTAATGTTTCATGCATAAAGCTATTTCCCCCATATCCACCCCCCCTTAGTTTCATTTCTTAGGGGCAATAGGTTTGCATAGGCAGTTTTCCAAAGAAAATCTTATAAAGCCATATATTATAAAAAACATTTCCATTCCTAGACAAGGTCAAAAAGAAGTCTAGAAAAGTCTTCTCTCTCAGTCTAAAGAAGCAGAGTCAGTCCCAGGGGACATTTTGTGACTGCTTGCTTTTCCCTTGTCTTTTAATCGATAAGTAGAAGTCGATGTTTTTTATTGCATTGATATATGCATAAAAATAACCAACCCAACCCAAAAAAAAGAAAAAAAGGCAAAAAGGAACTGTACAAGCAGCCAGAAGTCAACAAAGAGGCTGTATGGAAAGTTAGAGAGCAGACTTTCTGGCTGTCAGATGGAGCACTGCAATTCAGTCCAGTGATGACAGTCAGACAGGCTCAGAGATGTCACCAAGCAGGTTGTATCTCTTCAGGAAGAAGTCTGTGCAGCAGTTAGGGAAGATGATGTAAAATTCTTTAGCACTTAGTGTATTATCCCTATATTTGTGGGTAATGCTTAGTTTTGTACCACGCAGTAATTAGTGCAAATGCCAGAGATTAATGTGGCCTTGTGTTAACTCCCTACATTGTGACTAATAAGTCTTGTGCCAGCTAATTTTTCCTTGTTTACTCATACCAGTTATTAATATGTGCTCACTGATATCTTAGAGAACAGACATAAAGTGTTGGAGTAAAGAGTGGTAATAGTGCATCATAATCACATAATAGAGGTACTCTCAAGGAAAAAAAGATTCATCAGAGGATCCAGGGCTATAAAAGGGAATTTTGAGGAATAGGATGTTCCCAAATGAGCAACAAAGATCCTCAAAAGACCCTTACTCATATCAAAATAAGTCCATGGAAATAATTAGCATGTATGTATGAATCTAGGAAATGTAATGAAAAAGTAATAGAAACGTGATGAGCAGGTTCTAGTTTCATGGGTATAACCTGGTCTGTTAGAGTGCTGTCCATGCCTTGAGAAGAATTCCCCATGCATCCAGCACTGTTGGATTTCTAACACAGCAAATTGGTTGGAGAGTTTATTTCCCAGTTTTCAGTGCCAGACACACTGAAGCTGTCACCTTTCCCAGATTCACTAGTCACAGAGCAGAACTATTACATTAGGTTTTTCAACGTAACTGGCAATGGATATTGACTCAGTGTCACCCCTGTTCTAGTGTTTCTGTGTTATTTGGTTGGGTTTTTGTTTGTTGTTTTTGTTTTTTTTTTTTAATGCAAAAATTAGGAGTAAAAATTAATAAAATTAAGTGAATGGAAAAGCTTCAAAAACTTAATTTCTATCCGTGTGACCTGATTTGGGGGCGGGGCACTACAAGTGTGGCTTCTTTTAGAAGCTGGCTGAACCTTCCACTATTTCTGAGGCCAAGAAAATCTAATTGTAGTAAAGCATCTGAGAGAACATATTTGAGAAGAGAAAAAAGTTATTGCACAGATTTAATTGCAGAGAGAGAAGAGAGAAGTGAGGCCATGTGAGAGGAGCATCCATGCAGGCAGGCAGGGCAGTGCAGGAGGGGGAGGAGCTGCTCCAGGCTCTGGAGCTCAGATTCCCCTGCAGCCCCTGGAGCAGCCCAGGCTGAGGCAGCTGTGCCCCTGCAGCCCAGGGAGGGCATGGGGGAGCAGAGATCCACCTGCAGCCCTGGGGGAGCCCGGGCTGGAGCAGAGGGTGCCCAAAGGAGGCTCTGACCCCATGGGAAGCTGTGCTGGAGCAGGATCCTGGCAGGAGCTGTGACCCTGTGAGGGAACCACTGTAGAGGCTTAAAAACCATAGTTTCCTATTTCAAACACTATTAAGACCACAGTAGGATTTTACCATGAGATACGCATGGGAAGGAGCAGTGGAATGGTGATGACTTCAGGCCTGGTGAGGCCTGGCTGGCACATCCTGAGTAATATACCCAGAGAAGGGTCCTCATGGTGGCAAACTGTGTGGAGAGGCAACTTGTTGTACACATAAAATTGGCCAGGCAGTGTTGCTGTCTTACCGTGAGTTATAGGACAGATGCCATCTGCAATCACCAGTAAACACTGAAGCACAGCCTCTCACACCCAACATGCCTGCAGTAGGGATTCCTGGAACCTGGACTGAAAGTTAAGCCAATAAGTATTCATTCCTTTGTTTGCTAAAATGTATAAATAGTGAAAAGTTTTGAACAAGATTTGGACCTCCACCACTAAGAAGCCTGGGGTGAAGAAGGACCAATAGTACACTGCTGTATCCATGGGTGGTGATATCTCTTATTTCTATTAATCTATATCTCTCTCACTCTCCTACCCCACCTCCCTCTCCCCTCCTGACCCCCCCTTTCTTTTTCTTTCTTTCTTTCTTTTTTTTTTTCTTTCTTTCTTTCTTTCTTTCTTTCTTTCTTTCTTTCTTTCTTTCTTTCTTTCTTTCTTTCTTTCTTTCTTTCTTTCTTTCTTTCTTTCTTTCTTTCTTTCTTTCTCTTTCTTTCTTTCTTTCTTTCTTTCTTTCTTTCTTTCTTTCTTTCTTTCTTTCTTTCTTTCTTTCTTTCTTTCTTTCTTTCTTTCTCTTTTTCTTTCTTTCTCTTTTTCTTTCTTTCTCTTTTTCTTTCTCTCTCTCTCTCTTTCTTTCTCTCTTTCTCTCTCCCTTTCTCTCTTTCCTTTCTCTCTTTCCTTCCGCCACTTCCTTCTGCCACTTCCTTCCTTCCTTCCTTCCTTCCTTCCTTCCTTCCTTCCTTCCTTCCTTCCTTCCTTCCTTCCTTCCTTCCTTCCTTCCTTCCTTCCTTCCTTCCTTCCTTCCTTCCTTCCTTCCTCCCTCCCTCCCTTCCCTCCCTTCCTTCCCTTCCTTCCCTTTCCTTTCTCTCCTTTCTCTCTTTCTTTTCTCTTTCTTTCTCTCTCTCTCTCTCTCTAACTCATATTTACTGTTAAATAAAATCTATACTATTGTCCTTGGGATAAGGTGTTGTTTGCACCTCAGTGCAGGCAGAGCCATCTCTCTAAAAATAAGGTCATAACATCCCTGCTGGAGCAAGTTGTGCATGAAGGATCAGGCCCCATGGAAAAGTGACCCAGGCTGGACCAGCTTGTGGGATAACTGCTGCCCATGGGATGGAATCACACAGGGGAAGTTCATGGAGACCTGCCCGCTGTGGCAGGGACCCCACAGTGGAGCAGGGAAAGGATTCCTCTCTCTGAGCAGCAGCATGAATGTGTGATGAGCCAACCATAACCCCCATTCCCACCACCCTGCACTGCTGAGGGGGAACACCTGGAGCCCAGGAAGGAGGGAAGGGTGGGAGAAGATGTTCTTATGGTTTGTTTTCCTTTGCATTATCCTGTTCTGATATTGACTGGTACAGCCAATATCCCCAAGCTGAGTCTGTTTTGATTGTGACAATAAATGGTTGGTCATCTCTCCCAGTCCTTATCTCAATTCATGAACCTTTTGTTACACTTTCACTCCCCTGTCCACATGCAAAGGGGAGTGAGAAAGTGGCTTTGATGACCCAGCCATCTATGAACAATATGAACACACTATGAACAATAAAATCTGTGCTTTTGGACCACACTGCCATGCTGTAGAAGCAATGGACAGAGCCATGATTACAGCTTTTTACTTTATCTTAATGTATGAAGAAATAAGTAATTTTCTACCATAATTCTTAACTAATTAATGTTTTTTAAAGCAATTATCAAACATTTTGTAAGCCTTTGTACATGCTGTGGCACAAGTCATATGTGTCTCTCAAGACATGCCTTAAATCCTACGGAAACACATCCAACACCACACAGCATCATGGAGTCTCATCATGAGGGTACAGTCTGAATTTCAGGGTTGGATCTTAATTTCAGGATTGGATCTTAATTTCAAGATTGGATCTTAATTAATCTCCCAGGATTTCTTACAAAGCTCCCCCAGCATCCTGCAAGGCAGGCACTTTGCCACCCAGACCCACCCAGGCCTGTGATGCAGCTGCAATTGGCTGAAGCTTTCACTCACAGGCTGTCTTGCCTGCTGAAACTTCGTCTGCAGAGGGGCAAGCAAAAAGTAAATAATCCATGACTAACATTCCCAGTTCTGCGGGAAATGCAGCCCCTTTAATGATCCAGCAGCTGGAACAAATGACTGCTCACTCATAACATACACATTTGCAGTTGTCATAGAAACGCACTTAGCAACAAAGAATCCTTGACCTTTTCCCCATCTGTTTTGAGTCTTCAAAAAGGCACATTAATTTCTATATATTGATTTTTTCCTGTTTTTTTCCCCTTTTTTCCCTCCACACCCAAATGCCACGTTTTGTGTGGCTCCCGGACATGAGCAGAAGTCTTCCATAACTTCAGGGGCAGTACTGCAGAGGTCCTGCCTCTCCTTACCCCTGGTTCAGTGTTCACCAGATAATTCCTGACAAAAAGCTTAGACTGGATATGAGAAAACATTTCTTCACTGAAAAGGGTGGTTAAGCCCTGGCAAACACTGTCCATGGCTGTGGTGGAGTCCCCATCCCTGGATGCATTTAAAATCCATGTGGATGTGGCACCTGGGGATGTGGGTTAGTGCTGGGCTTGTCAGAGCTGGAGGAATGGTTGGACTTGATGTTCTGAGAAATCTTTTACAACATCAACAATGCTATAATTCTATATATTGATGTATTCTCTATATAGAATTATAGCATTCTAAACATATATAATTATATAATATATATAATTATTATATATAATTCTAAATATATATAATTCTAAATATATATAATTATAATTTTTTTTTTTTCTATAGCAAATTAGGCTGTACAACTGACTGCTCCACCTCTACCTGGAAACTTGAAAAACACACTGTTTCAGTTTGGGAAGGGCAAGGGATGCTCCGAGCTCTGTGGTTTTTAACCAGTACAGTAAGAGTCTGTAATTAAATCAGAGCATCCCCTTCAAATGGATGGACACAATCCAAAAAACAAGAAAATTATCAAAGGCCAGCATGTATATAGCAACACGTGATGTGATGAGAACAGCCTTGCTACAAAGGGCATCGCTGAATTCCAGGAAGGAACAGAGATGGATGAAATTAATCCAGACTCTGAGTAATGGTGAAATCACTGAATGTTCTGAAGGCACAAAGATTTTAGATAAAGCTTGTCTGATGTAATCACATTAGCCATCAAATTAGATCCCCAGAGTTTGGGTGTTTTTCAGTATGTATCATCACCCCATGTTTGCCATTTGAGATAAATAAACTTAATCACAAATTATATTTTTTAAAAATGAAAATAATAAAAAAGAAAAGAAATAATTTTCCTATTTAAGTAATTTTGGAAAGGTCCAGTTTACTTTTTTAATTTTACACCTTCTCTCAAATTGATGATGTTTACAGTAGGATGCTTTCTCCTCTTCTCTCCCCAAAAACATGTAATGAGAAAAAGAAAATAATACTTCACACATGTGCATAAATACACATACACACACAAATACACACACAGGACTTGAATACATGCTAAAAAAATTTTAAAAACCAACTTTGAAACACATAGTGCTTCTGAAGGAAAATTATTAAACACCTCATTTTCCCATTAAAACATATTTTTGAAAAAATTTCAAATTACAATTATTTTCCATCTTAAATGTTTTCTGAATTACACAACATAGAAAGGACTGTGTAACATCAATGGCAAGGCACTCACACCTTTATCAAATCTATCAGAGCATTTTGAACGTTAAGATTCAAAACATTTCCTGCAACACCACACTTTCTTAGTGTCAGAATTTTTGTTTGGAAAGGAACAGTATGAGTTGTTATGACTTTGGAAGACGGTTAGGGATCACATCCTGGGTAATTTCTTGTCTGCAGACCTCAACTTAAGTAATTATGGTGAAGGAAACATTTAACTTAATTGGAGAAAAATAACATGGCTACACCTTCCATTTGTCTACTCTGACTGTACTAAAAGGCAAATAAAGGAGATACAGAGCTGTGAAGGCTTGTGGAGAAAGAAAAAAAAAGGCATTTCTAAAATTGAGAAGTCCTGAGTTCTAAGATCTAAGTGGTTTGTCTGAAGGTTAGCTATAAAACAGATGGCACATGTCTGGGTATAATGCATTTTTTTATGCATTAGTAAATTGCATTAACAAATGCAATGAAAAACAAGCAGAGCAGTTGAAAGAGGAGCATGGCAGTGCAGAGACAGAAAGAAGAGATGGATTTTCAGAGCTGATTTTTACATGAACTGGCTCATGTTCAACATTTTTTTAAATGTTTGGGTTTGTGTGTAAATGGAGATATCAAAATAATGATTTGGATTCCCATTTAAAATTTATCATAGTGGTATATCTGCAAATCAGTACCTGAATGTTGATTGTGGGCAGCTCCTTCTAAAGAACTCACAATCAGAATCTCAAATCCCATCAAAATCAAAATTTATTGATTAGGCTAGCACTGGCCTCAATTCTGACTCCATTTGTTAATACAGATCAGAAACCTCTGAAATACTCTGAAAAGTTGGATGGGGCTCTGATCAACCTGGTCTAGTGGAAGGAGTCCCTGTCCAGGGTAGGGGTTGGAATGAGATGGCTTCTAAGGTGCCTCCCAACACAAACAATTCTGTGATTCTGTGACAGATTCTGTTATTCTGTGATCCAGCCCACCTTTACATCACCAGCTGAAGCTGAATTTTCCATGTGCTTTCAGGGAGCTTGGACCAGCCCTCTCTGCAGAGAGCTGAATGAGCCCACGTGCATTTTTTCAGTTTTTCAGTTCTACAGGACTTTTAATCTTGCTGGTATTTAAGGTACGAGCATGATAAAGAGTTACAGCAATTGCATGTGTCCCTGCTTATAGGGATTTAATGGAAACCTTCTGCATAAAATTCAGCAAGCAGCATCTTGCTGTTGGAGCGGTTACATTTTAAACACCATTAAACTTGATGGAAATCACAGCACACAGCCTCACATAAACCTTTTGGCAAACTTAAACACGGAGGTAAATTCCCCTCTAGGATGAGGGGGACACTGTGGCACAGTTTTATTCACCTTTTGTCCTTCCCCATACCACCCAATTAGGTAATCATGCATACAATTAATTAAAATATGCCACCATAGGTTCTATTCACTTCCCCAGCTCTCTTCCCCACACACCCCAAGATAGGTCCTGTATTCATGCAGGTGGCACAAGGCGACACAGGACCCTGTAACATTTAGTTTTAAAATGTTTTTTGGGGACAATATATTGGTTGTCTCCCTTTGCTGAAGTTCAGAGGAGGGACAATGGGATGATCCCTTTCTTCTGATGGTCTCAGGAGTAACCAATTGTGTGTCCTTCTCTACTTCAGCCTCTGCAGAACTCTGCTTAACATCATTTGCCTTTAGTGAAGAAAAACCTAATAAAAAGACAACCTAAAAACTCCCTTCCTAGTGCAAATAAAACATAGAGAATCCGTGGAAAGAGAATATTTGCAGTGGACAGTGAGTTCATTCTCTGTACAAACAGGAAAGGCCAGGCCAGTCCTGACATGAGATGAGTCACATCCACTGCCTGCTACTCCCCCAGGCAATATTTAACTGTTCACCCTCACAGACCCATGCTCCAGCACTCTGCTGGGGTCAGCAGAGCCACCTTGAAACGAAGTTCTTTGTTCCCTTCATCAAGATTTCATCCCAGACTGAAAGAGGGAAAGGTAATTTATTCATTTGAAACCACTGTATCAAATAATTGCATTTAAAATGCTCGCCATAATCCCCAAGGCATGAAACATAGGCCTTGGCAGAATGATCCCGGAGCTCTTCTGTGTTTTTAAGGGCTATTGAGGGTTCAGGGAATGGTAATACCTGTTATGCATGGAGAAATAGCCCAGCTTTTTGACACACACGCTCTTCTCCTAGCCTGAAAGAGAAGCAGCACCTGTCAGTGTTAAATTTGGGTGGAGAACAACTGTTCTGTTACATTTGATATGGTAAGCAGTAAAATCACTTGGGGGAAAATGTCACTGGTACCTGTACAGCAAAAATTAGTGTTCACAGGGGAAAAGGGGATAATCTTCTACAGGGAAAAGCAGAGCCAGGGGATTCATCACCTTCAGGAAAGGTAGGAGGTGGCAAAAGGAAGGAGGTAAACAAAGCACACCTCACATCAGCATTTTTTCCTGAATCCAGGATTTTTAGTGTTCAGCGCAGTTGCGAATTCCAATTCACACATTTGTTTTTTTGAACTATTTGGTGTGAGGTTGTTTGGTAGGAGTGGGGTGCAGAGTAGCTTTCTCTTGAGATTCAGGACTGAGAGGCCAGACCTATAAAGGTTTTTCAGTGAGAAATCCCCTCTCCCTGATAGCCTGGTGCTTCTG
This sequence comes from Zonotrichia albicollis, assembly GCF_047830755.1. Lineage (NCBI taxonomy): Eukaryota > Metazoa > Chordata > Aves > Passeriformes > Passerellidae > Zonotrichia > Zonotrichia albicollis. Next base: position 10,905,735 of record NC_133860.1, read on the forward strand.
CCCCTTACTGAATTCCTTTAGAAACCTGTGCTTCTGCATGAAGCTTTCAGGAGAACACAATTTGCATGGGAGGGACAAGCCTTGCATTCAGGTATTAACCAGTAAATTACCCACGAAAAACTAACAAGTTTTGAAGGCTGCATCAAGAAAGTAATTTATTGTGATGGCTCTGAAAATATGTTTTCAAACATATCCACTCTTCCAGAATAGCCTGCCTTCATCCAGAGTGTTGGCTTTTGGGGGAAACTTTCCAGGAGCTGGGGAATGCTTTGAAAAGGCTCCAGAAATCTAGGAAAATCCATGGAAAATCACAAATCAGGTAGCACAGAAAGCACAGAGAAGCAGAGAATGATAGGCTGTTGTTGACTCTAATAAATGATTCCTCCTACCTATGTATATTATTAACACAAGGAAATCCACAAATAACTGTGTACACACAGTTTTGTTACACTGGTGGATGACATGGAATTGCTCCAAACGCAAACACAACTGAGCCAAAACCCACCTGCAAGCCCCTTTCCAGCCCAGACAAGTGAAGTGCTGAAGCACCTCGATCAAGCAAAGCTTGACAAACAGTGGTGCAACTTCCCAGGGCCAAAAACCCACAGAGCTGGCGTCCCCCTGCTTGCTTGAGAGCATGGAGAGGATATTCATGACCAGCTCCATTACTCCCACTGCTTTTATTCCTATTTATTTTTCCAGGAATTACTGAAGTGACTGACTGCCACGTGTTGGAATGTGACCCTCTTGACAAAATGTAGCAGCATGTGATAAGCTACTGACACAGCACATCACACATTCCATCTCCTCAGGAACATCCTGCTTGACTTGTGTGAGGGGAAACAGCCTTGGCAGGTCCTTCCCACCCTCCAGGTCACAGCTACACCAAAACCAAAACAAAACCATGAAAGAAGATCAATGTGAGTGCTCTTCTGCCCTAAAATACTTTGAATAATACAAGTCCACTATAAACCTACTCTATAGGAGAAAATTGGGAGAAGCTCTGTAAAGCTGAAACTTTTAAAGCAATGTGTTTTTATGAAAGAGCTAGAAATCCACAGGGTTTGAACTTTCATTGAGTTGTTCCATGCTCTCTTTTTCCTTCATGATGCAAGAAATTAAAAATACATTGGTCGTAATTCTGATTTCACCTTATCAGCACCATGGACTGTTAGAATTACTGCCGCTTACACTAGTACAAAAGGATATTCTGACAGATCCAAGAAAACTCAGACTTATTAAAAGCAATAAATAATTGTTATGATCCCAGAGAAGCAAAATCTACTACTCTACTTGTTTTGTGTATGACTTCAGAGATTAGGGGACCCTGCTACTTAATTGTTCAGAGGGACACTAATCTTGTAAAGCTCTTTTCCTAGCAGAAGTTATCAAATAGAAAAAGGACTCCTTAATAAAATTACAGTTATTAAATTCTCCCTTTTGCTGGGAAGTTACTTGGTCCAGAAACACTTGCCAAAAACACTCTTAGAATAAAAAATCAGGCTACAGTATCAAGATCTGGAAAATTTAGATAAGTTAGAACTGAAGATTAATTTCACAGTCTGTTCTGTATGTGTATGTTACTTGGTCATATACACTTTTTTTTCCCCACAAATTAAATTTTCACACCAAGCAACAGTTGAGAAAGGGAAAATTACTAAGGGACATATTCTAGCCAAATGGAGGTGTCAAAAGTAAAGTTTCCAAAATCTCTTTTGCCCACGTAGCATTTTTCAGACCCAACATATACAACTTCTGATACTACCGTTACTTGCCCAATGGCACTTCAGCCTCTTTTGGAGAAATTCTGAGTAATTGCATGTTTTCAGTAAAACAGTGAGAAGAATGAGTTTTGCCTACTAAAAAAAAAAAAGAAATATTTATTAATAATTTTCTCTGATATTGCTGTGAGACATGGTTGTAGATATCTGGGCTGGAAATAAGGCTGAATAAATTTTGGGCAGGTCATTGGTATCTTGAAATACGGTGCTGTAATAGGAGTACCTATCACAGAATCACTGAGGTTGGAAAGAACATCCAATATCATTGAGTCCAACCTCCAACATATCATCCACCCCCACAATGTGTGTTGGCAGATGACTGTGGAGTAGAAGGACCAGCACTTACAATCTACCCCAAAATGCTCTCCCTGTGCTTTCTTTGAAAGGCAGTGAAGGTGCATTTAACTGCTGGAGAGACCTTCTCTGCTGCTAATAGCAGCAACAGGAATTGAGGAAGGAAGCTCCTTCATCAGGTTTTGGGCTGTGTTCTGCTGGCAGCTTCCTCTGAACCTGTCTGTGTCATTCCCAGGACTGGTGCTGTTGATGCCACCATGTCACAGGGTGTTATAAATTATCAAATCGAGAGCCAAACTTATAAGAAAATTTAGCAATAATTTATTAATTTGTCCGCGAGACCGAATTTTGATTGTCAAAGGAAAAACCACCACAGCCAAGGGTAGCGTCAAGCCCAGGATCGACGCTGGGTGAACACACGGGTCTGACACCCAAATGTCAGAATCTCCCCTGTTCACAAATGCTGCTTCGTGCAGCAAGTTCTTATACAGTTTATTCTGCCTGAGGCAGAGATGACTGAATGTTCTTTTGTGTCCCTTCACACGCAGAACCGGGGCTTTACATGTCCAAAGTTAGACAAAAGTCCAGTCCAGGTGTCTAGATGTTGTCAGAGAACTTGGAGAAGTCGGCATTCACATGTAACAGGGTGGCACTGGTAATCATTGTGGTAGATACGATCTTCAAGGTGATAATCACTCTTGAGTGGTCCTGGCATTCCAGGGAAGCCAGTGATTATCACCCAGGAAGGTTCCATTCTTACTAAAGAACCAGATGTTATCTTAACCTCATCTGGGAACTAGATGAATATGAACAAGACACTGTTCCCGGCTGGGGTGGTCAAAAGACATAGTTTGGATCTCACAATTCATTATTTTATACATTAATAGCATGAATTATCTCTATCATATATTACACAGGGGCTGCGCCAGGCAGAGCTGCCTGCCCAGGCTCTGTTCAATTCAGCTCACACTCCCTTGGATCCATCTCCCAAACCGTGGCCAAAACAACCCATCCGACCGTTGGATGGAATGGGATTTGCTGTGGAAAGCACGGCTCCTGTAGGCCGCTCATTATTAATAATTATAGCAGAACAGAAAGCACACAGCTAATTGCTGATCCCCTGCTATAACCTGATAGATTAATAGAAGCAGTTCTCTCTCCTCAGGAGAGTAGGCTCACTTTCGCATTACAAAAATAATTAAAGTGTAATCAAGTGCTGAGAAGTCACCCAGGAGGTCTGTGCATAACAGCCCACGCACACGTTTTGTCTTTTGTGCCCAAAACTGCTCACAAAGCACCAAATCTGCCCTGCCATCAGGTCCTGATTCCCTGCCTGCAAAGGAGAAAGGGGAAGAGTGACTTCCCCAGGAGAGCTCTGCACTTTTCACGCATTTCACATGGAAAACAATCACAGGAGACCACACTTCCCCTCAGCATATTTTTCTCTCTCCTGGGTCACTTCAGCACTAAATTCTGTATTGGTGCAGGTGTTAAAGATTTAGGTGCCTTCCCAGCACCTAAAATAAACCCTAAGATTGCTGCAGCTCTGGAAAAAGCAGCACAAACCCCAAGCTCTAGACTAACAGATCCATAAATCTTGTGGCTTTTTTTTCCCTCCCATTCTAATTATTCTTTAAACTCATAAATAATTTTAAGAGGGAAGATCAGTGGAAAATTTCCACTCACAAGCACTTACTTCTCTCTCTGTAACTAATTCGCAGCTTCTTTGCACTCCAGGGTGAAAATTACTGCAATTCTCATTGTTTTTCTTCCCTGTGCCTGGAGGCAAAACTCCCCTGCAATGACCACGTTTTTACTCAGTGTTTCAGACAGGAGATCTTCATCTTCTTAAGCAAGAGGCAAAATCCATTTATTCAATATCGGTCTTCTTTTTTTTTTTTTTTAAAGAAAAATTAAAAAAGAAAGCAAAATGCATATCTAAAAGTTAACTGTGGTCATTACAATTCGGAAGAGAAGAAAATTTTCACCCTCCTCATTCTAGATGTTCTGTTCAGATTTTTGGACAGAGAGGAAAATATTACAAAAACATTAACTAACCAAAAGACCAAAGTCAACAGGTTGAATTTCACTGATTTAAAATGGGAAAGAAAAGGAATAATTGCTTTCTCCTATCCGACTTCTACAGACCATTGCACATGTATTCCATATTTTATCTTGAACCTAAGCCACAGTTAGAACTAGGCATTTCAGTCACTGAGAGTTTAAACCATTGTCTAACAGAGAGAAAAGAAAAAACCTGATAGCACTAGTGCCAAAGGTCCCTCAGTTACCTTAGCAAGATCTGTTCAGCATGGGAGTCACAAAACAAAGAAAAAAATATGAAAGACTTAAAGTTCCCCTGAAATCTGAACCAAAATGGCAATTTCCAGACACAAAGTCTAGGGAAAGCATCTTCCAAGACCTGAATCCAGCAGGCATTTGATTCTGGATGTGTGGACAGCAAACAATCCAGGACTTTGGAGAAATCTAGGACTTTGGAGAAAGAGGCTTCACCTTTCCATTCTTCAATACTATCTCAATTTGGCCAGTGCCCTTGTGCTGCAGCTATGCTGACGTGGTCTTCACATTCTGAACCATCTTCTATAATTGGTGTTGAGACTTCTTTGATCTGACTTCTTTGGCCTTATGTCTTTAAGATCCTGAGATTTTTAAAAAAAACTCGTTAGATGGAAAAGTATTGAGATTGCATTTTGAATTGCGATGCATTCAGTGTGTCACAGAATTCCAGAATCAGTTAAGGCTGGAAGGGACCCCAGTGGGCTCATCTGGTCCCACCTCCCTGCTCCAGCAGGGCCATCCCAGAGCACAGGGCACAGGGTTGTGTCCAGAGGGGTCTGGAATATCCCCAGTGAGGGATTCTCCATCCCCTCTCTGCACAATCTGTCCTAGTGCTCGGTCACTGCCCAGGACAGAAGTTCTCCCTCACGCCCAGGGGGAATTTCCTGGGCTCAGGCCCTGCCCGTGGCTCTGGTGCCATTGCTGGGCCCCAGAGCAGAGCCTGGGCCCTGCTCTGCCCCTCCCTGCACACAGGGACACGCAGGGATGGGGTTCCCTCTCAGCTGGGGCTCCTCTCCAGCTCCCTCAGCCTTTCCTCAGCAGGGAGATGCTCTGGGCCCTCCCTCACCTCTGTGGCCCTCTGGGCCCACTGCAGGAGCTCCATCTCTCTCTTGTCCTGAGGAGCCCAGATTTGGACTCCAGATAAACATTTTCCAACGTACCTCATAGTCCTCTCAAGACCAAGAGAATTGTCCCCACTGTAACTTGTCCCAAGGAAGTATTTTTAATACTTTAATTTTTTAATGACCATGACTACAGGTCAGGAGAAAGTGGTTGAAAGAGTGGCCTCTGGTATGAGTCTCATTCTGATGCCATAAGGAATTTCTTGTCAAAGCTCTAAACAGGATATCGATTCTGACTTGGGCCTAGAGTCAAATACTTTTTCCTACAAATGGGAATTAATACATCCAGGGAAACTCCTTCTGAAGTCTCTGCATGAAGAATGCAATTCCCAAGTTTCTGGGGTTTTCAGAGGGGTCTAGAAAGCAGGTACAGAGGATAGAAGAGGCAGCAGTGCAACTGGATACTATTATAAAAAATTGTGCCTACTTGACTTCAATTTCACAAATATTATATCGAATTTTCACCTCCTACTCTTCTAGAGTAAAATGGTTGTGGCACACTTCTGCAAAACTAACAGGACAAGAATTGTGTACAATATGGGGATTTTTCTATAATCTTTTTCAACACAAATAACATGCTGACTTTCACATACTTTTCTTTTAATTACTGTTTGGTTGGTGATTATTTGCAGGAGATAAAGAATGTTTTAAGGTTTCTACATTAATTAAGTTTCATCTTTTTAGACTGTTCTTTACATGTACAGGTAATTGGTTTTAGTTGTTATAAATCTTGTGTAAAATTCCTCAAGCAATAAACACAAGCTGTATCTCAGTAATTGTCTATTGACTACACTTTCCAGTATGAATTAATTTTCAATTACAAACTTCCTTTCTTACAGTATCAGGTTGGAAGTCTGCATTTTGAACACATAAATATTCTCATCTTGTGCAAATTTGTCTCACATTATACTGGGAGAAGAAGAAGAGAGAGATTCATTGAGCAACCATCAGTCTGAATATCAATGCAGCATGACAATAACAGTGCATGTCAAAACTCAGGTTTCCTCTGCAAATTCCCAGACAGCAACAAGGACTCATTTCCAACCCTAATTACTTTTATTGCTGTTACATTGTGCTCTTCTCTGCTTCATCTTTAAAAGTTAATGGCTTGATTAGGAAAGGGATCCTAAAGTCAGTCAAACTTTCAGAATGACCACAAATGACATCTATCCCTACTTAACTGGGAGTGTTTTAGGGGTAGAGTATGGAATTAAGAGAGGTGGGACAGGCTGAGCTATCATGTCTCTTCCTGCAAAAGACTACAGCAAGACTTTCACAAATGTTTATCTGCAGTTGGGTGCCCACAGTTTGCTGATGCTTTCAGAAATGTCCCACTGTACCTAACAGCAATTTTAGTTAAGGGACACTTTTCACATAAAAACAACTAAACCCCATCTTCAAAATCCACATGACTCACCCAGCGCCACAAAGTTTGGTGAGTAGATCCACAGGGGCTATAAGCCATGATGAGGGAGAGGAGAAATATCCTCCCACATCGTATCTGGGGAAGAGATGCTGGCTTGGGGTCTGAAAACAGCCAGCTGACCTGCTGGAGAGAGCATCAAAACCCTCTGGAGGAAAAAAAAAAAAGAAAGGAGATGCTGACTCAAATGGTACAAAATGCCATAATGGGCTATTGCTGCCAGAAAAGGAGGCCTCCATCCTTCTTTCTTATCCCTTCCTCACAGCCATGAGCTCCCACCCTCCTCTGTTCTGACTCTGCCTGTAACAATTTCATTAATTAAAACTGCAGAAAACCCCTACTACTCTTTCCTCCCCTGAGACAAGGGGTCTTAAGAACTCCAAAGGCAGCAGCAAACTAATGGACAGGAGAACACACCCTGGAAGGGAAGGCTGGAAGGAGCTCCCACCCCAGTGCCACACAGTTGTGTGCCAGCACTTTGAATCCTTTTCCTCAAAGGCTGATGCATCCTGACTTTACAAAAGTCTTGTAACACTCAGAGAGAGATAATCCCATGTAGTTTCCCACTTGCTGCCCATACGTTTTCCAGTGGGACTCTGGGTGCCCCAGATTTCTTGTATCTTCCCTGGAAGAATGTCTTGGATGCCCCATGGCATCTAAAGGCCCTAGACAGGTATTTTAAGGCACCTGAATCTACCCACCAAAGCTATCTCAAGTGATGCCACTAAATTTCAGCAATATCAGTGACTTTAAAGGGCTGTATTCCCTCCAAGAAAAGGGGATATATTAACTCTTTAATTATTGCACAAAGTGTGAAAGACCAGAAGTGTGAACACAAGCAGTTCCAAGTAGGAGCACATTGAAGGCTTTTTAAGGTATAAAATAGGAACTAATAAACAAGAGATCTCAAGCTATGTGCTCAGCACATCTGCATTTCAAATTTCTGAGCTCCTATTCAGGAATGTTAATAAGTTTAACTAGCTCAGTGTTACCATATTTCTGATAGGAAAAAAAAATATGCAACATATACACGTATATCTGTAGATTACCCCATCCTTGGGCAATTAGCTAAAAAGATATATTTTTCTATTCTCTGGTATTTGCTATAACTGAAAAAAGAAAGGAAAAAAAAGGGGGGGGGGGGAGAGAAATAAAAAGATCAATACTTCCTGTGCGGGAATCCTGGGAATAGGACTGAAAAGAACATGATGGCTCAGGCACATGAAAGTGAGGCTTGACCATATCACTTGACCATTGCAACATGAAAAGCTCCATTAGCGAGATTTGTCCTTTTCCTTCTCTTTTCCTCCCTGTAGGATTTGTCCTTCAGTCTATGAAATGAAGACTTCAGCAAACAGTGCCACCACATGGGCCGTCAGTGGAACTGAATTCACTCAGTGATAGCCTAACAGGAAAGGGAAGAAGAAAAAGAAAATCCCACACTTCAGCATTTCTATTAATTTCATCCTATCTTTTCATCTCCGCTCTGGAAATTCTCTAGCAAGAAACTGAAGGTTTTATAGTGTCTTACATAATAAGGTGAAAAGACCTTGGTTTTTCAGCGCAATAACTTGATGCTTGCAAATTTCCCACTTCTGGTTAATTGTCTCTTCAGAAGGCGTGACCTACACTGCCGACAGGCACAATATAAAACAGTTCTGTACACTTCTAATGGATTTATTTAAAAGGATGATGCGAGGAGCCAATTTACTTTTGATTTGTCTCAACCCTGGCTGTCAGAGGCCTGTGGGGGACAGGTTGCACGTGTGCCATGTCAAGGGGGCAGCCAGGAGAAGATGGAGGAAAACCTTGTCTCTGGGGAGACCCTGCCTGGCAGCCAGTTAATATCTCACATGGGACCGGCAGTCAGCAGGGGAACACCAAAAACACAGAATGATGTAAGTAAAAGTTATGTTAAATTAGACCATTGTTCAAATATATTGTATTAATTCTGTTATATTAATTGCATTATGTTAAGAAGGAAGGGGGGTTGTTAGAATGTTCTAGGAGAAAGGTCCAGGGTTTGGCGGAACAGTGGTCTGGCGGGGCAAGGCGAGGTCGAAGAGGGATTGGATGGAAGATCTGACCAATCATTCGAAGCCCTGCAGAAACGATTGGTCCAGAATGAACGGCGTTAAAGACCAATGAGAAGCCTGGAAATGGACCAATCATCATGCGGATCCAAAATGGACCAATCCTGGACTCGAAGGGGGCTATAAATGGGGGGAGTTTGGTTGGGTCAGGGTTCTTCTTTTTGGATACTTGTTGTTTTGGGGAGAACCCAGTGCACTTGGGGTTAGCGCCGTGTTCTGGATTTGGCTCACTGTGTGGGTGCCTGGACTTATCCTGGGTACTCCATTTCTTGCAGCTGTTTTAATAAATGGGAATTTCTTTCTCCAGAGAATGTTCGGCCTTGTGCATATTCAAAACACTGAACCTTCCAGAAACAGCATGCAGTTGATGGCAAAATATCTCTACCAACGGACTGCAGTGGGACATTGGACTGGGACAATGCTCTCCTGTCAGCAGGAAGGAGCCAGTGGCATCAAAAGTGACAGCATCACAAAGTTTGGGGGCTTCTGAGTCTTGCATTTTTGCCCTGGCCCCAGCCTGCCGTTTGGCTCTCCTGCCCTCGCTGGCTGTTGCTTGCCCTTGTGTCTGTCCTGCCTCCCTGTGTCCCTGACCAACACCCTGCCTAATTCATCTCTGCATCTCTGTTTGAGTCACCTGTCCACCCTGCCCACCTCTGATCCTGACCATCCCTGTGATCCTCACTGCAGCCCTGCCCAGGCCTCTGGACCTCCTGTCTGAACTCTCCCTTGCCTCATGTTCAGTCGCCTGTCACCACGGGATTAATTCCCAGGCAGGCAGTGTGCAGAGCCCTCACCTTGTAGACATTAAGAACCCAACCCCTGGTGGTAAAGCGCTTTTATTGCCTCTGCCTCCCCTCTCTCTCCCTCCCATTTTTCTTCCTCATTCTTTGTCTTTTCTAGCTCTCTTTAGTAGGGTAACTCCATTATTTTATTTTATTTTATTTTATTTTATTTTATTTTATTTTATTTTATTTTATTTTATTTTATTTTTCATTATTTTATTTTACTTTACTTTATTTTACTTTGTTTTACTTTATTTTACTTTACTTTATTTTATTTTATTTTATTTTATTTTATTTTATTTTATTTTATTTTATTTTATTTTATTTTATTTTATTTTATTTTATTTTATTTTTTCGCTACCAATAAAGGATTCTCAGACACAATGCTTGTCTCGTTTGGCTTAATTTAATTCCTGACTGTGGGAGACAAGAAATCCTGTTCACTTCAGCTCAACAGAAAGCACTCTGGGAAAGGTTGGGCTTACAGCAAGGTACAAACCAGGGCCTGTAACCAGAGATCAGGCAGTATGGCTGGCATGGGCATGGGACAGTGATTGGCTGGGGAGGAGCACGGACACCACACGATCAGAGAGCTGATTGGGTGAAGGGACATATGAACAGTGACAGGGGCCAATGAGTGCTTTTAGGCTAAATTGAGAACATAAAAGTGTTTCGTTTGTTAAAATAAACAATCTTCGGTACAAGGATTGAGGTCCATGTGTCTTAGTTCCCCACTGCTATGCCTGACCATCTATTTTTAAAATAACTTTTGCAATTCCCACAGTGCAATGTGACATTTTATTTGGTGGCAGCAGCAAGCAGGGCAGCCTTGGCCTAGGCAGATACCAGCAGCTGTATTGACCTCACTGCAGATGCAATGACAAGTAATGCCAGTGCACTCTCACAGCCAAAAGATGACAGCAACTTCTCACTGATCACCTGGAACATTGATGGGCTGGATCTAGGAAATATGAAAGATGGAGCTAGAGGTATCTGTATATACGTGGTGTTATGCAGTTATGTTTTTGCAGAAAGTCATCCCACCACATCTCTGTCTTCTCCAGATGAAATCAGGAAATTGCACTATTATTCCAGGTAACAAAGATGAGTATTTTACTGTCATCACTTTAGAAAAATGAAGAATGAAGTTACTGAAACATGAGATAATACCTTTTCCAATAACTACCATTAAGGGAAACCTTTCAGTTCAGTGAGCATATCTGGTATTAAACTCTGCCTTATGACCTCTCATCTGGAGAGTAATAGAAACACTCTAAGGTAAATGTAAAGCAGCTGCAAATAGTATTAAACTAAATGCAGAAGGAGTCCAAGTTCAACACTCTCGTGTTTTGAGGAGATATGTGGTGGTTTTAAATAGCTTAGTTTTTGGTGAGGAGGGAAAAAAGGGAAAAAGCCCGCCATGGAAGTGATTTTTGCTGTAAGGAGCGGCTAGCACCTTCCTCCATGCCTGGCAAAACCAATCTCTGGCTAGCTTTGAGAACAGGCACATCACCAAGACTATTAGAAAAGCTGCTAACGCCTCTATGATAGCATATATAAGAAAGACAGGAACCACAGGAACCTGTCTTTCTCCCTGCCCTTGGAGTGTTGGTGGTGGGGGGGGCTGTTGGGACCATTCCCAGTGCATCCAGCCAGGCTCCCTTCTCAGAGGTGGTTGCTGGACCCTGTGCTGGTGCAGTCACAATGCTGTGCCCCTGGGAGCTGTCCTGATGCCACAGGCAGCCATGTGGCCCCCACCATCCTGATCCAGGAGCAGTCATGTGGCCACCACCATCCTGATCCAGGAGCAGCCACATGGCCAAGACTGCGCAGCTGAAATCGGTGTGACCAGGGTGGTGCCACGGCTATCTCAGCATGGCTCACAATAGACTTTTATTTGCTTGGCTGTTTTGAGCCAGATATGTTGCAGACAAAAAGACAAAAGTGGTGGCAGCAGCTTTTCTTTTTTTTGGTGCTCCACATGAAGAAAAGGCGTGGAGTGAAGCCAGCAGCTGGTGCAGCTTGCTCAGTGCCAGCAGGGACCACGCAATCAGCAGTGAGAGGCACAGAGATTTCCCAGTTTGGAGCCCAGATGAGATGAACTCTTCAGCAATTCATAGGTAGAACTTGAGAGCAGATGAACCTACACACACCAATTCTCTCCCAAATCAGAGAGAAAGAAAAGGTGAAGACATGTGTGGAGAAAATGGCAACACTAAGATCAGTGCAAAGCAGGGAGGGGGGGAGGAGGTGGTCCAGGCCTCAGAGCTGAGATTCTTCTGCACGCTGTGGTGAGGACTATAATAGAATAAACTATTTCCCTGTAATTCATGAAGTGCATGGAGGGATGCATTATTCACAAGCAGCCCATGAGAAAAGAGTGCTCACACTGGAATGTGTGGATGCTGCGAAGCTGTGATCTGGTGAGAGGCTTGAACAGAGAGAGAGAACCCTTAGTTTCGGAGACAGAGGAAGTGGACCCTTGCTTTTATACTAGAACAGCTCATCCTTAAAAAGTGGACTCCCTGAACTAACGAGCCATGGAAAACCAGTTGTGGGAAGACTGGTTTTTGCCCATGGGAAGGGTTCATATTGTAGCATGTTGGGTGGGACTGTCATTTGTGAAAATTAAACCATGTTGGAAAAATTCACAAAGAACTGTCGCTTGTGGGAAAGACCTCATGACATAACAAAAGAGACTCCTCTTCCTAATCCAACTGAAGAAAGATCTTCAGAAGTAACAAACTGACTAAAAATCCCATGTTTTCTTTTCCTCACTGACAGTGGGAAGGAAAGAAAGGCTGGGGTCAGGGAAATGTTACTCTAAAAGTTTATTCTAGTTCTCAATATTATTTTGTAATTCTGTTAATAATTTTTTCTTTATATCTTCCAAAGTTCTTAGCCTGTTTTGCCTTTAAAATGTTTTCTCCTAATCCTTATATCACCCCATGAGTTTTCTTCCCCCTTCCTTTGCTCAACTATAGCAGAGGAGAATGAGTGAATGATTTTTCATGGGTGCACCAGTGTTTGGTACAGTGACCCACCTGCCCCCTTCCTGAATTTCCTAAAAGCTTTCAGAGCAAGACCCTCTGTGTCTGAAATGGAGTGGGCTAGAAACTGTGGAGTTGGTGTTTTACAGTTGTTTAACAAAAAAGTTAGACCTTCGATGTTAGTCAGTTATAGTGGTTTTTGCCATGTACCCCATTTTATTCCCTCAAATGGTTTGTCCCCAAGTTATTTACCATAGAGTTTTCCTGCCACTTGTCTGCTCCTCCCCTCATTCCCTTATAACTCCTTGTCAATCCCAGTTGTACTGCCCCTTGCTCTTGTCAGTCTCTGTAGTCACTCCCCTTGTGTTCTCGAATGTTCTGTGTCAGTTAGCTCTGTGTCAATGGCTGATTGGTTTACAAGGCTTCCTCCCTCCCCTGAATGAGCCCTATTGGTCATGTTAAGTGATGTGTTCCTCCCCTAAGATCCCCTCATTGGATGAGAGTTGTACCCACCCCTTGTACCATCCTCTCTTTAAAAAGGCTAGTTTTATCCCTGATCTTTTCTGGGAATAAATCTTTTTTGAGTTTCTTGTGTGTGATCTCTCCTTGTTTCCTTTGTTTTGGCTCCTTGTTTCCTTGCCGTACTACCCACACCACAGTCTATTGCAGGGAGCTGCAAACTCCATGTAAGCACTGCCACCCGCAGAAATCTCTGGTGGGATGTGGGGGCAGCCTCTCTCCTGCATGCCCTCTGGCCGTAAGAAGTGTGCTAGCCAGTGACTGCAGCATACCAACACAAGGGACCATTGGCACAGTGTCCAAAGTGTCACAGGCTGGGTCTCAGCCATGTGGGCAAAAGCCAAGTCCTAGCCAAGAAAAGAGAAATCTTCCTTGTGTTGTGGTGTTGTGTACTGCTGTATTTTCCACTGTACAGGAAAAGGCTTGTTGACGTTACCAGGAGGCAGTGGCAATTAAGTCCCTGAAAGTGCTAGTACAGGAACTGCAAGTCCATATTGCAGATACTGAAAGTTGGTATCGCAGACCTGCAGGGAAAGCTGGAGGACAAAAGGGTGCACAGTGACAACCTGTGGCACATATTAGGGGACATGCTAGCAATGGCAACTGGCGTGCTGGTCCCTGCCATGGTCACACTAAGCCCTGCCATGGTGGCACACACTGCCAGTTCCAGAATTGTCACTCCTGGTTCATTTAAGAGCACCTATTAGCAAGTTAATATACTACATTTATACTGGAATGAATAAAGACTGAACAATGGAGTGGTCAAGTTGATGTAGTAATTAAAGTTAAATAAGTAAATCATTAGACTGTATCAATACAATGCATAATGAAATCAAAGTATGGGCTTGATAGTGGGTTAAATTACCAGTTGTTGTTTTCTGCTGAATTTAAGAGAGGTGTTTTCCTTCCGCAGGTATTATATGAAGAGTATTGGCCCAACAGGTAAAGAAAGTAAATATTTTTATATATGGCTTTGGTAGTCTCTTAGTAGATTTCCCTGGGAGAAATCTAACACACAATAATGGCAGCTGAAGTTAAAAAAAAGCCACAGCTTTTGTTTGATTTTAACAGTGTCTTCTTGTGGGAGTTGGCCAATCTGAGGTAACCGTAGATTTAAGATCATGGGAATAACCTTTCTAGTTAAGGTGAGGAGAAGCGGCTGCTGGGAGTTCTTATGCTACTAAAGTTGTTCCATATAGGAATAAGTAGATTTTTGAGTTGCAATGAAGGATTGGTTGGTGACATTTGAGAGGAATAGTGGATTTGTCTTTACAAACAAGCTGTGGATCTGCTGTAGATAAAACAAGCGCTGGGAGAAAAAAGAAACAATGGGAAGGATTCCACTGATTGAAGAATGGAAAAAGATATTTGCTTTTACAAATGAACTTTAGGTTTGCTGATAAATGAAATTAGGCATTGAAAGATGAAATAAACAATGAGGAAGAAGAACTCCTAAGTTTCATAAGAATTAAAAATTAAAAGTGAGGGTTATATTTTAGAGGAAATTGTTTGGTATCAGGCATATCAGGAAGTCTGTACCTCTCGAGTATCTCAGGCAGTGGGGAAAGAGAGAAGGGAAATGAGGCCGGAAAATTAGGATAAAACGGGAGGCTGCATCCTCCAAAAATTTGAGAGATCCCAGGGGAATGCCTCATGCCTCTCCCTTTATTTGAATAAAGTAAAAGGATTTCTCTGTCTTTGTTTTGGACATAAACATCTGATGTTTGTGGATGGATTTTCTTAACACATTTGATATGTACAGTTGTTTCTAGTTCTCTTTTATGACTAGAGCCTTATTCTCATATCTACCTTACATATTGTTGTGTTTCCCCCATTTTTGGATTCTTTGGAGTCAACCCCATACCAAGACACCTTCTATTGGTTTTTCTTTCATCTCTCAAAGTTCTTTTGGTTTCGAGTAACCCAATTGACCCATCTTGTTATTCGCCACACTGCTCCCAGCTGGTCTGGTTCTGAGGTTGAGGAAGCCAAGACTGTAACAAGTGGCACCTGAACAAGGGTACTGATGTTCAGGATTCTGTTAGGATCCTGTGAGCAGGGAGAGGCTGACCAGTGGGCCATTCCCTTTCTGGTTGAAGTTTTCAAAGTCAGGTCTGGCAAGTGAATTGGTAGATTTAGGCATCCAGAGGAGCGGTGACCTGTGGATACCTGCAGTGAAGACAAGTGAGTGGAAAGGGGTACATCCACCTATAGTTAGGCAGGGGAGCATATCCAATCCCAATCCAGTTCCACAAGATGAACTCAGGAACGTCAAATATAGAAAATAATGTACATAGATGACTTCAGTTATTTATAGCAGTGACAAGAAAGCATGGAAAAGAGGACTGAAAGCCATCATAAAGTGGGTTTTTTGTAGCATCTTCTCAGCTGCTAATACATCTTCATGGCAGAATTTTGGGACTTGGTGAAGGTGAAGCTTTACAATTTAAAAACCAAGGGGGATTCCATGGTACTTTGCATGCTCCCCACCTTCTGTGCTGTATTAGAAGTATTAAAATTGGAGGAAAAGCTTTGTGATCCCAGTTTCACTATCAGCTGTTCCCAACTCAAGACTGCTCCTTGTCCCTCTGACCCTAGGAGTGGGACACAGGAGGGAACCTGTCTTACTGTATGAACAAGTTATGACTACTCCGCTCTCCTGTGTCCTCCTCCTTCTTGCCTCTTGGACTACCCTGGAGTGGGATATGGGGTATATAGTGTGCTCAGATGAAGCCTGGGTTATACTGGTTACACTGCTACCATGTGTCCCTCTCTGCTTCCTTCACTCGGGATGTTGCAGTTCATGTCTATTTCATTAAATTGCTGTTAAATGGTTCATTCTGTTCACATGCATGTTTTCCCCAAGTTGGTTTATTCCTAAGTTGTATCCTCCCTTAAAGCTGTTCCTCAAGCTATTACCCTCCATTTGTTTTAGTCTCTTCCCTGCCCGTCAAGGCAACCCTGCCCCTTTTCCCTGAATATACCCTGCCACTGTCTCCCTGGGCCAATCCCTGATTGAAACACCATTTGGAAATCCCCTAATCTATGTTGCCCCATTGGCCCACATTACCTTCCCCTCTTCTTCTCCCATCCTGATTGGTCTGACATTGTTGATGTAATCATCTTGTCCACCCTTGAAGTTTCCGTTTTGGTTTTTTGTATCCTGTAACTGTATTTAACCCCATGTACTGAGCTGCTCGAGGCTCTTTTGCGTTACTCTTTTCACCTGGAATAAACCTTCCCTGTGGAACCTCAAGACAAAGAGCTTCCTCATTCCTCCTTTGCCTGCTCCCTTCCGTTGCTGTAACAGCTTGCATTGCAGAGCTTGCTGCTCTTCAGGTTCAGCTGGGGGCAAACCCCAGTCCCCAGCTGTTCCCCACTCCTGGCATGGCAGCCAGAGTGCTCAGAGCTAGCCCGGGCTCCAGTGGGGTACATCCACCTGAGACGGTGAAGGTCCTGCCATCTGGGATCCTTCCCTTTCCATCCTCCCTCCTTCTCAATCATCCCAACTTCCCTTCTCCTCCATCATATATCCTGCCATGCCATCTAACAACTGCCATTTTGTCATACTCTCCACTTGAACTGCCATTTTCCCCTGAGGTTCTTCTCTCAGCTCCACCCCTTCCGTTTTGGGCTCCATCCATTCTGGGGGAACTGGAACTGCTCCCACTGTGGTTTCAGAAGTACCACCTTCCAACGTGGCGATGCCCATGAGGCCTTAGTCCAGCCCCATGCTGGAAGTCAAGCCCTGATACCACCACCCCACCAGCAATAAAAAAGATTGTGCTAGTATCTGGTTATTCTTCACTCTCCTCCTCCTCAGAAGATCTGAGCCCTTCTGGATCCAGTGACTCCATCAATCCCTGGGAGAGGATCCAGACAAAAGTGTTAAAAGAGGGGAGACTGGGGAGATGGTTTCTAAATTAACTGCTGCTCTGGAGCAGTATCGAGCAAATGCAGCAAATCTTAGACAGGAGCCAGTAACATACAGGGAAGTAAAAGAACTGTGTGAAGCAGCTAGGACCTACAGGAGAATCACGTTATTTTAACAACTTAGTACAGGCTGCCTTCACTGCACTTGTGTTAACATTCTGGGGGCCAAAGAATCAGCCAACAAAGAGCTTGGCACACTCCTCTGGAGGGCTAGCCCTTGAACCAGATATTTCCTAGTTAGGATGAGAAAGTCTTCCACCCAGAGGTTTTTGTGAGTTGTACATTGATTTCTTGTTACTTGGTTCTCTTCCTGTCATCTCACCAAGTTGCCTATATCCCATTTGTTACCAGTTTTTCACCACCCCTCTCCTTCCTTATATAAACCCCAGTTTTTCCACTGTTGGGTGAGCCACTGTCCCTGGCTCCCTTCACAGAGGGTCCTGCTTTCAATGAAGGCCTTCATTCTGTGGATTCTACACAGTATTCCAGTCCCTTTCTCTGCATCACCTAAAGAGCTGTCACTGAGCTTGCTGCTGAGCTGGAAATCACTCATCTGGCTAGGCATGGCGTTGCGTGTTTTAAGATATTTATATGAGTTTTGTTGTAAAGTTGGTTATTCCTTTTATAAGTTAAAAATAGGGTTTGATCCTCGGTTCCCCCCATGTTTCTCCCTCATAATGGTTTCTTCCTGAGTTGTTTGTTCCTTGTTTTCCCACCAGTGGCCTGTCCGTCCAGGTGATGGATCCCCTGGTCCTTCCCTTTATGCCCTTATAAGTTTATCTCCTCCCTCCTGGTGCTGCTCAGTTCCCCTATCCATCATTGTAACCACCCCCCTTTATTTAGAGAATTTTCTGCGTCAGTTATCCCTTACTTGAGTTACGATTTGTCTCCAGAGCCTTTTCCTTCCCCTATGCAATACTTATTGGTCCAACTGTGTCCCTGCTCCTCCCCTGGGCTTCATTTATTGGTCCCCTTATGTCTTTGCCTGTCATGCCCATCCCCTTTATCAAGTGTCTCCCTGAGCAGTGCTTCCCTGACACCGTCACTGGCCCCGCCTGGGACAATAAAGCGCCTTGGCATTGCACATGTGTGTCCACTCTCTCCTTCCTTAACCTTGGGACTTTGTAGCCACGCTCTCGCCCGTGCCACAAATGCCCCAGACGGCACCACTACCAGGGGGAGTTCTCAGGAAGAACCTGGGAGTGGCAGATCTTGTGGTCTCCTCTGGCCACACTCCAGGAGTAGCTAGCCAGCATTTGTCCAGCTCCTGTGGCGCCACAGGCAGGCTACAGCTGGCAATGTGCCTGTGCCCCTGGCCCATCTTTCTCAAGGCGTTTCTTCAGGAAGGTTGCAGCACTCCTACCATCCACACCACCATGGCAGGCTGGGGTGTGGGGTTTGCTGCAGCTCATCTGTGGAGCTGTGAGATCAAGACATCATGTGGGTGATGGAGCCTGGAGGCAGTGGAGGGCCATGGGCAGCAGGAGGGCTGCTGGTGGCAACTTCTGATGAATGCACAGGGTTTCCAAACCAGGGACTGTGCGGGCCCGTGTGGGTGGTAGCGGGCCAGAGGTGTCCCGCGCAGTCACATTCAGCGGTTCCAACCCAACTGAGGGTGACTGTAGCTGTACTTATGCAGAGTTGTTAGTAGTTGATTATTGTAATGAACTGTAGTAAATTGTTAGTACGTTGTTATATAATTAATGTATTAAGTTAACGAGTTAAATATACAGTTATCTAAATATGAATAGGGACACTAAACAGAGAAAGCGGGGGTGGTAATAAAAAGCAATAGTAAGAATCTTCTAGAAAAGCTAAGGTGATGACAGCAATTTGAACTACAGTTGGAGAGAGAGCCACCCAATCAGATTGCTGTATTCCAAAATGTTTGGTCAGGACTACACCATTTTACGGACCTATCAGCAATCAAGAAAAGGACCAGTTTGGCAGGAGAATCCAGAGCACACCAATTAAATGCCCCAAGAGACTTTAAAACCCTGGGTGCAGAGCACGTGGGGCCTTTCGAGGGTACCTTATATCCAGAGAAACACCTTGTTACACAGTACTGTTCCAGTTACCTCTGGCTTGTTGCGCAGGCCCTAGGCTTATCCTGGGGCCTCGTCTTCTGTTCTTCTCAGTTTTAATAAGCAGGCACTTTTTCTTTTCAGAGTCATCAGCCTCCTTTTAATTTTGTTTTGCCTGTTCATCACAATTCCCTGGGGGCTCATCTGGGAGAGCCATGCCCAGAGGGAAGGGCAGATTCACGGAGACATATCTCGTTTATTTTTGGCCAGATGGATTTTGGATTTCTTAAGCACCAAAGAAGAGCTGCTGGCTGTGCCCAAGGGACAAGAGAGGACGCGACAACCCAGACCTTGGAGTGTACCAAGAGGGAGTAGAGCAAGGCTCGCAACATAAGTAGGTGTTGCGAGTACAGGCAAGACATAAGGGGGAGTATGTGCATGTGGAGAGTGAGTGAGATGGGGACCTCTGAGTACTGCAGTTCCAGACTCAGACGAGAGGGCTAGCTAGGAAAGGAGGGAAGCGCTTGGACCTTGAACAAGTGTAGTACCCTGAGGGAGGGGGAAGTGCCTTCTTTTTTGTCTGTCCCTGCCTGCTGAGGGTCCTGTTCTTCCCTGAATGGTGAGGACTCCTAGTAGTTGCTTTGGGTCAAGATGAAGGGACCAGAGGTGGTGGTTTGATCGGGGCAACTTTCCAATTTGTTGGAAAGACCTTCGGGACCAGGTCTCCCAGTACACTGTCAGGCTATGGGGCAGCTGACTGGGAGGGGAGTGGATGTTGCTAGACCCTTTGTTCCAGACAAAGAGGGACACAGAGGAGCTCCAGTGATCAAAGGCAGTTCGGAGGGTGGCTCCCCAAGAGATGTCTGGGGAGGTAGGACTTCTGTGATGGGCTAAAGACTCTTAACCAGAGACCTGCTGAGAGTGAGGCCTCTAATTAGGGATTTATTCCTCTTTTGGCAGGGGGAGGAAATAGGAGCTCAACCAGAGAGGAATAGCACCCTTGGCCAGGAGCCCAAGAACACTCAGGCCTCCTCAGGATGAGCACAGGGAAGTTCCTGGGTGTCTGGGGGAGGCCAGCTGAGGGACTTCCAATAGCATCCAGGGCTTCTAAGGGCAAGTGCAGGGAGGTTCCCAGGTGTCTGAAGGGAGACCCCTGGATTGAGGAGTGAGCTAGTCAAGAGGAAGTTGTTTTTCGTAGCATGGTGATGGGCCAGGGAGGGCAAAGGTTGCTGGCCAGGAGAAGTCCCCCTACCCATTAGGGGTAGGAAGGAGGTTTTAGAACCTGTCAGTTAGGGACACAGTCTCCTTTTCGGTTTATATAAGTTATTAATATAAAATTCAGTTGTATGTGTGAATTGGTTTTGGTCGGATTCTTGTGGTCAGTGTTAGCAAGTTTGTTTATTCTTTCAATTGCAATAGATAGTGTTATTTATTGGGTTATTATTTTACATGTTTCAATACAAAAATATCAATTTGGTATTTTTCAGTATTATCTGTAGTCTTCAGCTTGATTTTTTTAAGTCATCAGTGTGTATATCATTCTGGACAGGCTGCTCTTAGTGTCTGTTAAGTTCCTAATTTGTGTCAGAGTCTATGTTAGTTTGGGTATTTATTGTGTATTAAGTGTCTAAAGTTGGAGTTATCTGAAGGAAACAACTGCGTGGTTGAGCAAGGAGAAGTTATCTTTGCTGTCCTCAGAGGAGGGGAGGGCCTTTCTTGGAGGGAGGGGACTGCTGATACCAGAAAAAGTGGACCTGAAAGGTCCTGGGAGACATCTGACCAAGCAGCCATTTTTGTTTGTTTAGAAGTTTAGTTCCCACACCTGGCCAAGTGGCCATTTTGTCTGTTTTGATTTTAGTTCCCAAAAGAAATTATTTTTCCCAAGGGTTACTTACTAGTTCCTTACTCAAATTTAGGTTGTACTTGCTTACTTTTCTACAGTTAATTTAAAAATACAATTCCTTATTTAGACTTTCATTGTAGTTACTTAGATTTTATCTTACCAGATAATTAAATTTAATTGATTTCATTACAGTTTTTATAACTATGGGCCAGTGTAAAAGCAAGAGCTTGCATAAGGGGAAAGCTAAGAGAATGAAATTAAAAGATATCCCACCAGACAGTCCACTGGGGGACCTGTTAGAGAACTGGGACAAGGATAAAAATTTAAAAGAATTGGATAAGATCAAAATGATAAAATACTGCATTGAAATTTGGCCACAAAAGAACATCCAGGAAGGACCAGTCAACTGGCCATGGTATGGGTCAAAAGAAAAAAGGCTATATCTAGCTTTAAATAAGTATGTTAATTCAAGAGAAGTTTTAGATGAGGAAGAAATCAAATATGCAGCCTGCTGGTTGAAAAATGAGATCTGGGATAAAAGGATTAGAATGTATAAAGTAGAAAAAGAAACAAAAGAGGAAAAAGAAGAATGTATACAAAAATGGGACCCATTGGACTGTCTTCCCCCTCCTTCTCCTCCTACTCTCTAAGCACTCTTTCCCGTTCAACCTGAACCCCTCTCTGCCCCTCCAGTACTTCTGCCTTCCCAACCCATACCCTGTCCTACCCCTCCAGTGGTCCTTTCTACCCAACCACACCACACCCTATCCCTCTAACTTCCCCAACAGCCCCACTTCAGTGAGTTCTCCCATGCCCTTCCCCACTCCTGCCACTCTTCCTGTGCCTCCCCCATGTAAGCTTCTTCAGAACTATACAGTGCCTTCAATACCTTCTGTCGTGTTTCCTGTCCTGGAAAGTTCTCAGGTTTTCTCAGAGATGCCATTAAACAGTGAAGAGAGGAAATGGGAAGTAGACTACCATTAAAGTAGCTCAAATAGAGCAGTAATTCATTCCTGCAGGTGTACAATGATAGTAAGGCCAAAAGAAAAAGTGGTAGTCCCAGGTGGTCACCATTATAACACTAAGTCTCAAGCTGGAAGGTGCTTTCTGAAGGAAGAAGGAGTAGAAAGGTTGTTACCTTTAAGAGAAGTTCTGATGGGAGACGCCAAAAGGGGAATTGGCTTTGTTCTTGTGCTTTTGAGTGGCTCTGAAGTAAGAAGTTTTAAGGAATAACAAGCCTCTATTAGAAGATTCTGTAGGGATAGCTGATCAAATTGATTGCTTTCTGCGTCCAAGCACGTATACATGGGAGGAGTTAAATTCTATCCTAGGCATCCTTTTCTCCCCTGAAGAAGTGCAATTAATTCGAGCCACAGGCATAAGGACGTGGGAGAAAGAAAATAGGGCTGGGCTACCAGGTGAAGATAAAATGCCTCTCACCCCACCTGGCTGGAACCCAAATGCTGAAGAGGGCTGCAGAAATATGAACTGTGTCATATCTCTAATTATCAGAGGTAGCCAAGAGGCAGTCCCCTGGACTAGTAATGCAAAGCTGGCCTTTGATAGCCAACAAGAAGAAGATGAAACCCCAAATGCCTGGTTAGATAGGTTGAGGCAAAACTTCCAGTTGTATTCCAGTGTAGATCCGCAGAGCCCAGAAGGGCAAGTGTTAATAAAAGTACCATTTGTAACTAGAGTGTGTCCAGATATCAGAAGGAAACTAGAAAAGGTGGAAGATTGGCGGAAAAAGGCTTAAATGAATTATTGCGAGAAGCCCAGAAGGTACATTTGAGGAGGGAAGAAAAAAAGATGAAGTCAAAAGCTAGAATTACGGTTGCAGTAGCTAGGGAAAGTCAAGACAAGGAAAGGGAAGAACTGAGGGAGATAGAAAAATCAAAAAAGGAGGAAACCCAAGGACAAGCCACAGACCCCTGGGAAGGGAAATGTTTTTACTGTGCTGAAAAAGGTTGCTTTAGGAAAGATCGCAGAAAATGGAGAAGGGACAGAAGGCAGTACAAAGAAATGGAAGTAGGAGTGAATGAAGATTAGGGGTTTCAGGGGCTCTATGCCCTGGGGAAGACAGGTGAGCACAAAATAGAGCCCTTGATAAATTTAGGTGTAGGTCCCCAACAGGAAGAATTTGAATTTTTAGTTGACACTGGAGCCGATAGTTCATGTGTTTCTCGGTTTCCAAAAGGTTGCAAATTGAGTAAAGAAATGTGTAAAGTGAGAGGACCTAGCAAGGAACCTTTTGAAATGGCAGTACTAGAATAGGTAGTGGTAGAAGGAAATTCAAGAGAAAGATGTGTAGACTTGCGGTATATGCCTAGATTGGAATGTAATCTATTAGGCTGGGATGTACAAGTGCAGTTAGAGATAGGGGTAATCCTTAAGGAGGGACAGATTGTAGGAGACAGTATTGGTACTGTCAAGGCTGGGATGCCTTGGGAGGACTCCCCAGTTTAGGTTAGAGTAAAAGTTTGGAGCATTCTCCCAGGTTTGCCTGCTTCTCAGTGTAAATGATGTTATGTCTGTCAGTTGGAGTTCACTGCCCTGTTCCAGAATGTTACGTATTCCCGGATCCCGCATTGGTCTTCCCCTAAACACCATACCCTCCCTGCTCCCTCATTGGCAAAAGCTGTATCACCCCACTTTGACTCCTCCTTCTGTCCCTATCCCCATTGGTGCATTTGTATCCTGGTATACAAATATTACACAAGTGGTGCTGAGAACCCGGGATTGAACCCGGGAGCGGAAATCGCCTGGGTGAGGGAACGGCAACTGGAGCAGCAGGATTGTCTCCGACGGGGAGGACACTCCCGGAGGACCAACGAAAGGGGGAAAGTCTCCCATTGGGAGATTGGCGAAAGAGGAAGGCTTGCGCTAGGGGCTGGTGGAAGAGGACCGACGAAGGAGGAAGGCTCACGTTGGGATGGTGGAGGAAGAAGTCTCGCGCTGGGGAATTGGTGAAGGAGAAGGGCTCACACCGCAGCTGACAGAAGAGGAAGGCTCGCGTTGTGATTAGCACAGGAGAAGGGCTCACACCAGGCTAGCGAAAGAGGAGGGCTCGCGCCGAGGGACCAGTGAAGGAGAGAATGGAGTCCCTTTTCAAGGTCATTTTTAAATTATGGGGCAGGGCTCTTGGGCAGGAGCGGAGAGAGTGGGGGGCCACCCAGTACTGCTTGCGGGAGGGGCCTTGGCAGGATATGGGTGATTATGAGTCCACAGAGGGTGGTGATTGGCAGCCGTGGGAACGCCCCCGAGTAGAGAAAAAAAGATCATTTTGGGACGGGCTGCTGGAGGAAGCCCGAGCAGTGGCCATTGATTCAGAACTGCCGTGCGGGGCCGTTAGCCCAAGGGCGTGGAGCCCAGCTGTTAAGTTAGGAGCGCAGAGTGGGGCCGTTAACACAGGACCGCGGAGCAGGGCATTCATTGATTCGCGCTCCGAGGGGTCTGGGCGGGGCGTCCGCCCTGCGCGCCATGGAGCGGCGAGCCCCTGAAAGGGGAGAATGCGGCCATGATCGGCGGAGATAGTGGAGGGCTGCGAGTTAATGCAGGCATCCGCGGGTACTACAGAGGAAAGGAGCACGGAGGGAAAACTGTCGTTGCTCGGAGTGTGTGTCGGAGATCGCGTTACAGCAGGAGGCAAGGCGAGCTTAGAGGGAGAGAGCGGCCCGGAGCTAAGGCAGAAGGAAGGCCCGGGAACCTGGAAGTCACCAGTCAGTCGAGTTCTGGGACTGACTTGGACTCAGACTGGGATGAGTGGTTTCCTAAGCGGTCCGCTGCTGATCCTGGTTCTTATTCTGGCTCTTCTGGTACAGAGGAAGAGGGAGTGAGGACACGTAAGTATAGCCACCCCAGTCCTCCTGTTTGGGTCAAGGAACAAAACCCTCTCACGGACTGGAGGAAAATGAAAATAGCATGTGCCGAGTGGGCCTCTCCAGCCAAGCTAGTGTTTCCTGACCAGATGGGGGGGGCAGGCAGGAATCAAAGAACCTAAACATCTGTGAACCCCAAAGATGTCCATGCAATTGTGAAGGCAATTGCAGACAGAGGAATTAATTTGGCGATGGTCTCCACTCTTACTGACGGTGTTTTTGGGGGGAATGACATGCTCCGGTTTGACATCAAGCAGACATGCAGGTTAATTTTTGATGAAGAAGGGATGATTGTTTTTAAACAAGAGTGAGAGGACAATTGCGTGAGGCAGCTGGCCTTGGTGTCCAGAGCAGACCATCCACTGCATGGCTCTAGCCTGCAGCGTTTAATGGGCACGGACCCGACTATGATCATCCCCCAGGCGCAGGCTGAGGGCCTTCGGGCCTCTGTGGTAGTGGCAACAGCCCGAGCTGCCAAAGAGGTCATTCACTCTGCCTCTAAAGTTATTGTCAGGCTGTTGCCATGGTCCACAATGAAACAGCATGAAAGTGAGGGTTTTACGCAGTTTGTGGACCACTTCCAGGCAGCAACTGATTCTTCTACTTTGCCGTCAGAAGCAAAGGGCCCTGTGCTGGTGGAGTGCCTGCGCCAGCAGTGTAACACTGCCACAAGGGACATCTTGTGGTCGCTACCGGCCGGGGCTACTATAGCAGATATGATAAGACATGTTGTCAAAGAAGAACACCTAGCACTGATTCAAACAGCTGTCCACGCTGCTATAACCAATATGATGACTTGCTTTAAATGTGGCCAGGAGGGGCACATCGCGGCAAACTGCCCTCGCTTGGGATACCCGCCGACAGCTGTTCCCCCACGCCAGATGGGACCCAGAGGGCCATGCTGGATATGTGTTATGAGGGAGCATTTCACTAGGGAGTGCAAGCCTATGGACCAGGGAAACGGGAGGGGGAGGGGGTGCCTGGGCAGCACACAGCCCCCTCCCATTTGGAATGCGAAGTGGCCCGGCTGTGCCAATTGTCAATGGGGCACGCAACTCCTGCACCCTCTGCCCCCTCCTGCGGCCAACTTCGCAACCCAGTCGACAGTCCAGCCACAGCTGTCCATGCCTCAGGAATACTGAGAACAGCTCCCTGGGGATGAGGCCCCTGGGTGGCCCTGGCCATGAAGGCGTGGGAGCGAGATCTGTGGATGGTATTTGTAGTGAAGGTGGGCAGACACCCACTAATAGCGTGGGCTGCCTGCTGTCTCCATAACAGCTCTGATGGCTCTGCTATTTGTATCCCGTTCTGGGTTGATACAGGGTCACGTGTCACTGTGATCCCCGACGTACACTGGCCTTCACAGTGGATGTTGGAAGAGGTAGGTGGGATTGGAGAGGTGTCCCGTGCCCAAAAAAGCACCCAGCTCATGGCCCTAACACTCTGCACTAAAAGGGGGCCAGGCAGAACCATCACCCTATCCCCGTAGGGATGCCCTAACCTTGTTAGATGTCTGAATGACAAATTTATTCTGAGGGCCACTGCTACACACCCACAACTGCCCATCAAACTGTTGTAATCTTCGCTGCAGTGTTGTTCTTCCCTCTCTGCTGGGGCTCTTCTCCTTTCTCTGCAGCACAGTCCTTTCTATCTTCTCAGGGGCTCCTCTTGGGCTCTCGACCCACCCCTATTTATCTCAGTTACCTTCACGAGCTACAGCTGCTGCCCAACTAAGGACCCTGCAGCTGCAGCTCGTTTGGAGCAACTCAGAACCACACAGGTCTTACATATATTCAGGCCCCCACATTTCCCCCCTTTTCTTTTAACAATTATACAATCACAATACACATACAGTTCCAGCTCTCAGGCTGCCACAGCTCTCGGCTGTCTTTAGATGTTCCAAGGCTCTTTTCCTTAAAGGCCATATTCTTCCAGCTTTCTGCTGCTACAGCTCCTTAATTCAAAGGCCATATTATATTCTACAGTCCCAGCTCTCAGGCTGCCACAGCTCTCAGCTGTCCTATCTTCTATAGTCCCAGCTCTCAGGCTGATATTCCAAAGTCCCAGCTCTCAGGCTGCCACAGCTCTCGGCTGTCCGGGGGATTCCATACCTTCTTTTGATGTTTGGTTGTGTGTTCTTCATCACACGGGGCACCAGTTGTTGTAATCTTCGCTGCAGCATTGTTCTCGCCTCTCTGCTGGGGCTCTTCTCCATTCTCTGCAGCACAGTCCTTCCTGTCTTCTCAGGGGCTCCTCCTGGGCTCTTGACCCACCCCTATTTATTTCAGTTACCTTCACGAGCTACAGCTGCTGCCCAACTAAGGACCCTGCAGCTGCAGCTCGTTTGGAGCAACTCGGACCCACACAGGTCTTACAATACAACATATATTCAGGCCCCCACATCAAACGAACATGGAAATCACTAGACCCAGTGTGGGTTGAGCAGTCGCCCCTCTCAAAACCTTGAATGACTGCCCTCCTGGAACTGATTACCCAGGAGCTACAGAAGAACCACATTGAGCCATCCACAAGCCCGTGGAATACTCCAATTTTTGTCATACCCAAACGATCCGGAGAAGGCTTTCGCCTCCTGCACAACCTGTGAGAGATAAACAAGAAAAACCATCCGATGGGACCTGTGCAGACGTCACTATCGATGAATTCAATGGTGCCAAAAGTGCAACCCTGCATGGTGCTGGATATTAAGGACTGCTTCTTTTCCATCCCTTTACATGATGAGGACAAAGAGCGGTTCGTGTTCTCGGTTACCTTCCCAAACAGCCAGTGACCAAACCTGCGCTTCCAGTGGCGGGTACTGCCTCAGGGAATGGTCAACTCCCCAGATCACCGTGGACCGAGCATTAGCGCCAGTCAGGCAGAGTAAACCCACCTCAACTATCATTCAGTACATGGATGACGTCTTGATCGCTGCACCATCAACAAGCCAGGCAGACCAGTTAGTATCTGAGGTCTCAGAGCTCAGAGGTCCTAAAAGTAAATGGGTTTGAAATCACCAGCACAAAGATAAAAAGGGGACCATGCATGACTTTTTTAGGAGTGGGCATTTTGAACCTCTGCGTAACCCCTCCCCAAATAAAAATTCATCGGAAACATCAGAACACTTCACAACATGCAGCAGCTAGTGGGATCATTACAGTGGCTTCGCAACATCATTCTGATCCCTTCTGAAATCATGGATCCCTTAAACGACCTCTTAAAAGGGAAAACCCCATGGGAGAGTAAAGTACTGACGCTAGAGGCAGTAAGCTTGCTTGACTTCATCGAGCATCAGATGTCAGCAACTACACTTGTCAGGTGGGACTCGAATGTACCCGTCGATCTGTATGTTCATCTCACGAGGAGAGGGGGAGTAGGAGCACTAGCTCAGGGGGTCCCTGATAAAGCCCAACCAATACAATGGGTGGTGCTGGGAAAGCCATTGCGCGCCTTCTCTCCAGGAGTTGAGTGCCTTGGCAACCTCATCATGAAAGGCAGGAAGCTCGCTCTGAGACACCTGGCTGCTGAACACACTAGGATATATCTACCCTTTTGTAAGCAGCTCCCTACACAGTCACCAATGATACTGGACTACCTGGCCATGGCCCTCACTGGATTTGGGGAAGAGATGCGGTGAAACCCCCATGGACGCAGTTGCTGCCGGTCATCGACATCGACCTACCACCTAAGGTAATCGACCAGCCATGCGAGGGACCCACAGTTTTCACCAACACATCTTCATTAACCTCCACTACAGCAGTAGTATGGCAGGCAGGAGAGCAGTGGCATTGCATTAAATGAACAGATCCTGCACTGTCAGTCCAACAACTCGAGGCAGCCGCTGTGGCACTGGCATGTGGACTGTTCCCAGAGGAACACCTCAGTATTGTAACAGACTCCATATTTGTGGCCTGACTCTGTCTAGCCATGGCCGGACCCGGCGTGGCAGTGTCCGCAGTGGCGACAATGCTGAAAGAAGCGCTTTACTCGCGAAAGGGCACCGTATCCTTCATTCATGTCAACAGCCACAGTCTGGTCGAAGGATTCTTTCAGGTGGGTAACAACAAAGCAACCGCCGCTGCCAGAGGGCTGTGGACCCTGAGAGAAGCCTGCCAGCTGCATGAATCCCTGCATGTCGGGGTCAGAGTGCTTGCAAGAAAATGTGGGATCACCATCACAGATGCAAGGCATGTCGTCGCCTCATGCCCCTGCTGTCAGAGGTCACCATTATGGTCCACCGGCGTCAGTCCTAGGGGCACCAAGGCCACTCATATATGGCAGACAGATTTTATGTTATACCAGCTACTGAGACCCCAGGCATGGTTAGCGGTAACAGTAGACACCTATAGCAGAATAATCGTGGCCACGCAGCACCAAAGAGCTGATTCCAGGGCAACAGTCCATCACTGGTTAACAGCCATGGCATGGCTAGGCATCCTGCAGCAAATTAAAACAGACAATGGTCCAAGCTTCACCTCAAAATCAATACAAGCATTCGCATCAAGATGGGATATAACGTTAGTCCACGGTATCCCCTATAACAGCACTGGACAGGCCATAGTCAAACGGGCCAACCAAATCCCAAAAAATAAACTGAAGGTGCTAGCAAAGGCGGAAAGTTTCACCAATTCCATCCCACCAAGAGATAAAGCACATATTCTAGCAACCACCTTACTAGCTTTAAATCAGTTCCCAAGGGGAGACGAATTCAAAAGTCCTGCCCAGAGGCACTGGGCCACCCGGGCGCTTGAGGAAGACCCGCAAGTAATAATCAAAAATTTAGTTAGGAAAGTGGGAAGCGGGTAGGAGGATGATACTCACGCCAGGGCGAGGGTATGCAGCCTTAAAGAAAGATAGCGAAATTAAATGGTGCCCACTCAAATCAATAAAACCAGACCTTCAGGGCAAGAACAAACGAAATCTGAAGTTTGTTTTGCAGGATCGGACTCTCAGACCCCCCCTTGGCCTGCATACCCCACTCCCAGAAGGCAGTGCCGAGTCATCAGGCAGCCCGATGGCAGACTGCATCGGGGTCATGAAAAAATCCAGTGAGCGGCTGGCACGAAGAATAACTGGGGGAAAGAGAAAAAGAGCTCAGCACTTGTCCTAGGTGGTGTCTGTCAGGTAGGGTTGGAACTCTGGCCAAGTTCTGACTCTACTTGGATGGAATACCAGTAAACCCAGAACCTTTCCTGCGCCAAGGGGTCCAAAGGGTGTTTTGGGGAGAACGTGAATTCGGACATGGGCTCTCCAAAACGCCCTGGTTTTAAAGCCAAACAGATCGCACATTCTGGGAGGACAATTTGGTGCTGTGATGTCAGCACATAAGCTGAGGAAGTCCTGCAAGAATGCCCAAAGTCATAGTTCAATCAGCCCACGACTGATCACCCTGTATTTTAAACAAGTTCCTGTTGTTTTTTCTTAGAAAAGCAGTTAGAGATAGTTAGTTTTTTGTGTGTGTTACATTGTTTAACTTTTCATTTTTTAAATATCTACAGGCATAAGTTTGTTACATTTGCTACAGTTATTTGTTTTGTTACAGTTACAAGTTTGTTACCATCTGTCCCACCAGGCAGTTTTAACCTTACCATTTCCTATGTTTTTAATAGGTCATGAAGCAGGGGGGGGAAATGTGGGCTTAAGGTATCACATTATCTTGGGCATTTCGCGATATTATGCCTAACCCCTCTCCCTTCACCCCTACCCTGCCATTAACCCCTGTTATAAATTACCCTGGATGGCAGTTAATAAACGCCTTTTCACCGTCCACCACATTGGTGTCAGCCTGTGTTTTGGTCCGTGTGGCAGAGGTGCTGCCACAGAGCCATGCTTGACCCGGGACACCTCACCCATAGCCCCTGTAGTGGCGGCAACACTCCTGCCCTGCCCCAGTTATATATCCTGGACCTTCCCCTGCTTGTGGCTCTTTGTCCCTGGATCCCTTCAACTTTGGTTGTCCTCTTGCCTTACCCTGCATACCTGGACTTTCCCTGGACCCTCATTTTGTTTCCTGAATAAACCTGGTTGGATTTTCTCTACAAAGAGTCCTCTTGGTTCACTGGTGAGGCATTGGATACAACATCTGGGCTCCGGCATCTGGTGGACTGAGGGAACTGCTTGTGCAGACTGAAGCGGAGACGCTCTCGGGAAGGCGGGCACCCTGACAGCACCTGCCCGGGGGGTCACCCGCAACAGGTGGTAGCAGAGATGGTAGTTCTCAAATTGGAAGTCGATAATGAAATTAACAGTAGAGTTCAGGCTGAAGGAGGAGGCTGTGGCCTACTTAATATACCTCCTATAGAAGTAAAGATGAAATTGGAGATTCCAGCAATCTGAGTAAAATAATATCAGCTGAGGGAAAACGGGTTAGTCCTAGTTACAAAGGAGGTTAAGATAAAATACTAGAAGCATGCATGTCCCCCCATAACACCTCAATGTTATTGATGAGGAAACCAGATGGTGCTTATCAATTAGTTCAAGATCTAAGAGAAGTTAACAAACAGACTATCACAATTTTTAGTGGATACTGGAGCAGATCATTCAGGTATTTCAGAGATTCCCAAGGGATGCAAATAAAGTAACCAAACCTGTGAAGTTAAAAGTGCTGAGAATAACCCTTTTGAAGTACCCATTATCGAAGAAGTATCTATAAAAGGAAGTTTCAGAGAAGGCTGTGCTGACCTGCTGTATATGCCTGAATTAGACTCTAACCTCTTAGGCCGGGATTTACAAGTGCAGTTAAGAATAGGGGTAGCCCCTGAAGGAAAACATATGGCAATGAAAATGATGGTTTTAAAAGAAGATAAGAGATCCATCCAAGAGTGTGGGCAGAAAGAGGGGAAATTCCACCCATCGAAATCAAAATGAAACCCGACATTTCCCCAATAAGAGTTAAACAATATCCAATTTCCGTAGAAGAGGATTAGGGATTTCCGTAGAACAGGGATTAACACCTGTAATAAAAGACTTAATTAAAGAAGGAATTTTAGAACCATGCATGTCTCCACCTAACACCCCAATATTACCCATAAAGAAACCCGATGGTACATACCGATTAGTCCAAGATTTACAAGAAGTAAATAAGCAAACTGTCACTCGATATCCAGTAGTAGCCAACCTGTATAATTTATTGAGCAAAGTACCAAGACATGCATGGTTTAGTGTTACAGATTTAAAATAAGCTTTTTGGTCCTGTCCGCTTGAGAAAGAAAGTAGAAAATGGTTTGCGTTTGAATGGGAAGATGAGACCGGGAGAAAACAACAATTACAATGGACAAGACTGCCTCAGGAATTCATGGAGTCACCAAACCTATTCGGCCAAACCCTAGAAGAACTAATGAAGGAGTCTATACCTGAAGAAGGATCACAAATCCTACCGTATGTAGATGATCTATTAATTTCTGGGGAACAGAAAGAAGCGGTACAAACAACAACTGATAATTTACTAAACTTCCTAGGGGGAAAAGGGTTAAAAGTATATAAAAGAAAACTACAATTTGTGGAACCAGAAATAAAGTATCTAGGCCACATTATTGGGACAGGATGTAAAAGATTAGATGCTGACCAAATTCAGGGAATACTATCATTGCCACCACCAAAACCAAAAATAGACATGAGAAAATTACTAGGTTTAATTGCGTATTGCAAATTATGGATAGATGGACACGCAAAATCAGTTAAATTTTTATATGAAAAATTAGTTGAAAATGAGCCCATAAATCGGGATGAAAATTATGAGAAAGTTAGAAGACCTAAAAGAAAACTTAGCAAATGCTCCGGTACTAAGTTTACCAGTTTAAATAGACTGTTTGAACTATTCATCAATGTAGAAGAAACAGTAGTTTATGGAGTTATTGTACAGGAATGGTGTGGGGTGCAAAAACCCATTGCTTATCTCTCCAGATTGCTGGATCTGGTAGGTAGAGGCTGGCCCACTTGTCTCTAGGCAGTGGCTGGAACTGTAACTCTAGTGGAGGAAGGTTACAGGTTGACATTAGGAAACAAGATCAAGGTGTATACTCCGCATGATATAAAAAGTATACTAGGTAAGAAAGCCTGACAATGGATTTCAGATAGCAGGCTTTTAAAATATGAATTTATATTAAACAAAAGTGAAAATAAAGAATTGACAACAAGGATCCAAAATCCTGCACAATTTTTATGTGGAGAACCAAAAGAAGAATTGGAACGTCACTGCCTTGAAACCATAGATTTGCAGATAAAAGTTAGAGAAGATTTATTAGAACTACCTTTGCCTGAAGGAGATATACTGTTTATAGATGGTTCATCATGGATAGTAGATAGTAAGCGAGTATCAGGGTATGCTATTGTAAATGGACTTACGATGACAGTCATAGAAAAAGGAAGCTTCGCAATAGTTGGTCTGTACAATGCTGCGAACTATACGCTATAATAAAAGGGTTAAAATGGCATGATCAAAGGAGTGGTACCATATTCACTGACTCTAAATATGCCTATGGGGTAGTATATACTTTTGGGAAGATCTGGGCAGAGAGAGGATTTGTCAACTCAAAGGGAAAAACCCTGATTCATGAAGGTCTCATAAAGGCAGTGTTAGAAGCCTGAAAGGACCAAAAGAAATTGAAGTCATACATATAAAGGGACATCAAAAAGGCGATACTAGAGAAATAAAAGGGAACAACTTGGCAGACGTAACTGCAGAAAAGAATCTAGAAGATTCTGAAAAGATCTTCAGGTCAAATGAAGTAGGAGATGGGAATGAGGAAGATCAAGAAAAGGAGGAGATCCCTATATTTAATGAAAAAGAGCAAGAGGAATTACTAAAACATGGTGCAGTCCAAAACAGAAAGGGAGAATGGAGGATGCCAGACAATAGATAAGTATTAAACAAGGCATTAACCAGAAAGATATTAGAGGACTTACATGCCTCAACCCATTGGGGTACTCAAGCTTTACACGATCACTTTATGAGAACTTATGTGTGTATCGGGGTGGGGGAAATTGCCAAGATAATAACTCGAGAATGCATGGTATGTCAGAAGATAAATAGAAAAGTAATGAGAAAATTACCTCAAGGAGGTAGAGAATTAGTGAAAAGGCCAGTTTCAATGTGTGCAGATAGACTTTACTGAGTTACCACAAGTACAGAGATAAAAGTATTTACTGGTGATGATAGATCATCTAACTCATTGGGTGGAGGCGTACCCAACCACAAGAGCAACGGCCGAGACTGTAAGTGAAATCTTATTAGAACAAATCATACGCCCATATGGTGTGATTAATACTATTGACTCTGACAGAGGTCCTCATTTTACCACCAAGATACTAAAACAAATAACAGAGGTCTTAAATATAAACTGGAGATTTCATACCCCATGGGAGACATCAAAGTTCCAGAAAAGCAGAGAGAATGGACCAGACTCTCAACTCTCACAATATTAACAGAAAAAACAAAAATGAATTAGTTACGATGTCTCCTGTGGGCTCAAGATATCACAAGATATCATGCTCAAGATAATGCGATGTTATGCTCAGGCGAAACCCCTCCCCTTTTACCATTACCCCCTGTTATAAATTACCCTGACTAGCTGTTAATAAACGCCATTTCACCATCCACCACATTGGTGTCTGTGTGTGCTTTGGTCCGTGTGGCAGGAGTGCTGCCACCAAGCCATCCTCGACCCGGGACGCCATGTCTCTAGCAGCAGCAACAAGTGGTGCCAAGAACCCAGGAACGATCCCGGAAGTGGGAATCGCCTGGGCGAGGGAATGGCAGCTATAACAGGGGGACTGTCTCCGGCAGGGAGGACACTCCCGGAGGACCGACGGAGGGAAAAATCTTGCGCTGAGAATCGGTGAAAGAGGAAGGCTTGCGCCTAGGACTGACAATAGAGTAAGTCCCGCGCTGCAGCGGCAGAAGAGGAAGTCTTGCACTGAAAATCGGTGAAGGAGGAAGGCTCACGCCGCGGCCAGCAAAGGAGAAGGGCTCACATCACGATTGGCGAAGGAGGAGGGCTTGCGCCAGTTTGGTGAAGGAGGAGGTCTCATGCTGAAAAAACAGCGAAGGAGAGGATGGAAACCCTTTCAAAGGTCATTTTAAAAATTCATAGATGGTGGGGCATAGATTGTGAGCCAGGAGACTTTATTCTTATAATGTCAAGGCTCCTGCGTATTGGGTTACTTGGGCAGCTGGGAAATGTCCTCCACCCAGAAGTGTGGGATGATTGTACCGGAGCCCTAGTGGAGGACGCTATGTCCTCAGGCTCAGGGTGGAATCTAAAATTATGGGGCAGGGTCATGCAGGCTCTGCAAGAGGCTCAGCAAGTTCAGCAGGAGTGCGGAAAGTGGAAGGTCGCCCAGGGCTGAATGCGGGACGGGCCTCAGCAAGGTATGGATGATTGTGGGTCTGCTAAGTGTTAAGATTTGCAGCCGCGGGAACGCTCTTCGCGACTCCTGAGCCCAGGTACCCTGGCTATGGGGAGAAAGTGATCATTTTGGGATGGGCTGCTGGCGGAAGCGAGAGAGGCGGCCGTTAGGTCAGAGGAGCCGAGTGGGGCTGTTAGCCCAAGAGCGCGGAGGGGGGCTGTTAGCCCAGGGGCGCGGAGCCCCACCGTTAGGTCGGGGGTACGGAACGGGACCATTAGCTCAGGGGCGCAGAGCCTCGCCATTAAGTCAGGGGTGCGGAACGCAGCCGTTAGCTTGGAGGTGGAGGGCGCTGCCACTGATTAAGACTCCGACGGAGCCTGGGCGGGGCCTCCGCCGTACGCACCGCGGAGCAGCCGCCCCCAAAGGGGGGAACGTGGACGCCGGCACGATCGGCAGAGATGGAGAAGGGCTACAAGCTAGGGCAGACACGTACAGGCGTAACAGAATAATCAGAGCTGACGCCGCTCGGAATACTCATTGGAGACCTCATTACAGGGCACTGACCTACCCTAGCAGAAGGCGGGGTGAGCCTAGAGGGAGGGAGTGGCCCAGGGCTTAGGCAAAGGGGCAGAGTCGGAACCCGGCAAAAAAGTCCTGGAACCCGGAAGTCTCCAGCCAGTCAAGTTCTGGGTCCAAGTCAGACTCGAGCTAGGATGAGTGGTTTCGCAAGCGGTCCATCGCTGATCCCGACTCTTATTCTGATTATTCTGGTTCAGAAGAAGAGGGAGTGAGGGTGTGTAAGGCTAGCCACCGCAATCCTCCTGCTTGGGTCAGGGGAAAACTAGGAAAGGGACAAGACCCTCTTATGGACTGGTGGAGAATTAAAATAGCATGTGCTGAGTGGGCCCCTCCAGCCAAGCAAGCGTTTCCTGTCCGGGTGGGGGGGGCAGGCGGAAATCAAAGAACTTATACACCTGTGAACCCCAAGGATGTGCAGGCAATTGTAAAAGCAATTGCAGACAGGGAGATTAATTCAGCAATGGTCTTTACTGTCATCGACAGTGTTTTTGGAGGGGATGACATGCTCCCATTTGATATCAAACAGACGTGTAGCTTAATTTTTGATAGGGCAGGAATGATTGTTTTTAAACAAGAGTGGGAGGACAACTGTGCAAGGCAGCTGGCCTTGGTGACTGGGGCAGACCATCCACTGCATGGCTCCAGCTTGCAGCACTTAATGGGCACGGATCCAACTATGATCACCCCCAAGGTGCAGGCTGAGGGCCTTTGGGCCCCCGAGGTAGTGACAACAACCCGAGCTGCCAGAGAGGCTATTCGCTCTGCGTCTAAGGTCATTAGCAGACCATCGCCATGGTCCACTATAAAGCAGAATGAAAGCGAGGGTTTCGTGTAGTTTATGGACCGCCTCCAGGCAGCAATTGAGCCTGCACCAGCAGTGTAATATCGCTACCACCCGGGGCTACTATGCAGACACGATTAGGCATGTTAAAGAGGAACACCTATCCCAAATTCAGACAGCTGTCCACACTGCTATGACTAGAGTAATGGCATGCTTTGAGTGTGGCCAAGCAGGGCATATTGCAGCAAATTGCCCTCGTCGGTCAGGATACCCACCAACAGCTGTTCCCCCACGCCAGATGGGACCCAGAGGGCCATGATGGACGTGTGGAAGGAGGGAGCATTTCGCTAGGGAGTGCAAGCCCAAGGATCAGGAAAACGGGAGGGGGAGGGGGCGCCCAGGCAGCACACAGCCCCCTCCCACCCAGAACGTGAAGTGGCCCGGCTGTGCCAATTGTTAATGGGACATGCAACTCCTGCACCTGCTGCCCCCTCCCACAGTCAACTTCACAGCCCAGGCAATGCCCAGACAGGCCTATTCACATCCCAGGAATACCAAGAATGGCTCCCTGGGGACGAGGCCCCTGGGTGGTTCTGGCCATGAAGGTGTGGGAGCGAGACCCGTGGGTGGCTTTCGCTGTGAAGTTGGGCAGACATCCACTAATAGTGTGAGCTGTCTGCCGTCTCCATAACAACTCTGATGGCCCTGCTATCTGTATTCCTTTTTGGGTCAATACAGGATTGGATGTCACCGTGATCCCCGACATACACTGGCCTTCATAATGGAAGCTGGAAGAGGCGCCCATGGTAGGCGGGGTAGGAGGACTGTCCCGCGCCCAAAAAAGCATCCAGCTCGTTGCCCTGATGCTTTGCATGGAGAGGGGACCAGGGAGAACCATCACGTTATCCCGCATATGTGATGTCTGAATGTCCACCCTTGCTAGGAAGGGATGCCCTGACCCTATTAGATGTTAGAATGACAAATTTAGTTTGAGGACCACTGCTTCATACGCACAACTGCCCATCAAATTGGTATGGAAACCACTAGGCCCAGTGTGGGTCGAGTAGTGGCCTCTAAGCCTCGAATGACTGCCCTTCTTGAATTCATTACCCGAGAGCTACAGCAAAAGCACATTGAGCCCTCCACAAGCCTGTGGAACTCCCCCATCTTCGTCATACCCGAACAATCTGGTGAAGGCTTCCGTCTCCTACGTGACCTGCGAGAGGCAAACAAAAAAACCCAGCCGATGGGCCCTGTGCAAACTTCGTTGCCAATGAATTCTATAGTGCCAAAAGGACAACCTTGTGCAATGCTCGACGTCAAGGACTGCTTCTTCTCCATCCCCCCCCTGTTCACAGTGGCAGCGATACTGGAAGAAGCACTCTATTTGTGAAAGGGCACTGTGTCAGTCATCCATATCAACAGCCACAGTACAGTCAAGGGATTCTTTCAGGTTGACAACAACAAAGCAGATGCCATCACAAAAGGGCTGTGGACCCTGAGAGAAGCCCACCAGCTGCCTGAATCCCTACATGTCGGGGCCAGAGCACTTACGAGAAAATGTGGGATCTCTGTCACTGATGCAAGGCACTTTGTCGCCTCATGCACCTAATGTCAGAGGTCACCATTATGGTCCAGCGGTGTCAACCTTATGGCCACCAAGGCAGACAGATTTTACATTATGCCAGCTGATGAGACCCCAAGCATGGCTTGCGGTAACAATCGTGGCCACACAACACCAAAGAACTGATTCCAGGGCGACTGTCCAGCACTGGTTTAACGGCCATGGCAGGGCTAGGCATCCCAAGGCAGATCAAAACAGATAATGGTCTGAGTTTCATATCGAAATCAATAAAGGCGTTTGCATCAAGGTAGGGGATACCTTTAGTCCATGGCTATTGGAATATGAATCCCAACATTACCAGGTAGATTGTGCCTGGGCTAGTCTGACCCTTGCTGCTAGGCCAAAGGCGGTAACTGTGGTATTTCACCTCAGAGACACCTTTAGCTGGCTGGAGGTTGCAGCTGGCAGCTGAAACAAGTCCAGGCTTGTAGAAACTCAGTTTACCTCAGGTGGGAAGGCTTCAGGCAATGGTGAAGAGAAAGGAGATGGATTCTGTCGGAGGGTTTATATCCAGAGTTTTATTGCATGGTCACAGAGGTCTGAATCTCAGGTAACAGCTCCAACAGAATGGCGAGCACATGGTCCTTGGTCAATTTAAGCCCAGGGACAGGGGGAGGGGAAGGGACAGGTGAGGCACCAACCAGGTGGGAGAAAGAGGGTCTCAAGTGACGAGGGACACCTAGACAGGCCAGTGACCCCAGGCCTGGATTGCATCCTTTGAACGTGACCAACCACACAACAGCCTTGCTGGAATGTTAAGCCTGATTGACAGCCCAGCAGGGGGCGAGGGGGGAAGGGGAAGAGAGGTATTGCCACACCTGGGGAATGGACTGGGAAGTTTAAAACAGGATATTGCAACACACTGCAACACATGGTATCCCATAAAACAGCACTGGACAGGCCATCGTCGAACGAGCTACCTAGACCCTGAAAAGTAAACTGGAGGTGCTAGGAAAAACAGAAGGTTTCACCAATTCCATCCCACCAAAAGATCAACCGCGAATCCTAGCAACCGCCCTGCTGGCACTAAATCAGTTCCCAAGGGCAGATGAAACCAAAAGTCCTGCCCAGAGGTACTGGGCCACCCGGGCACTAGAGGAAGGCCCACAAGTAGCGATTAAAATGGGTTAGGAGAGTGGGAAATGGGTTGGAGGGTGGTGCTCACAGGGCAAGGGTACATCGCCGTAAAGAAAGATAGTAAAATTAAATGGTGCCCACTTAAGTCAGTAAAACCAGACCTTCAAGCCAAAAACTAATGAAATCTGTAATGAAATCCTGTAAAGTTTGTCTTGCAGGACTGGATCCTCAGACACCCTGACGGCCCATATACCCTGCCTTCAGAAGGCTGTAACAAATCATGAAGCAGCACGATAGCAGACCACACCGGGGTCGCGAAAGAACTCAGTGAGAGGCTGGCGCAGAGAAGGACTGGGGAAAAAAATCTCAGCAAAATTGTCCTTGTTCTAAATGGTATCCATCAAGTAGAATTTGAACTCTGGCCAAGTTCTGACTCTACTTGGATGGAATACCAATCAACCCAGAGCTTTTCCTGCATCAAAGGTTCAAAAGGCGTTTTGGAGAGAACATGAGTCCGGACATGAGCTCTCCAAATCTCTCTAGTTTTAAGATCAAACAGGCAGCAGACTCTGGGAGAATAAGTCGGTACTGTGGTGTCAACAAAAAAACTGAGGAGGTCCTGTGAAAATACCCAAAGTCATGGTTCAGTCAGCCTCCATGACTGATCGCCTTACATTTTAAACAAGTTCATGTTGTTTTTTAGAAAAACCAGTTAGAGACAGATAGCTTTTCGTTTCTTAAACATTTACAGTCGCAAGGCTGTTACAAGTTTGTTACATTGTTCAAGTTCAGTGCACTTTACAGGTTACACGTTTCCCACTTGACAGTTTTAACCTCACCATTTTTTACATTTTTAGCTGGTCATAAAAGGGGGGGGGAAATGTGGGCTCAAGATACCATGAGATGTCATGCTCAACGTGAGATTATACGAATTATCAAAACCATGTTTTAATCTCTGGTATTCCCGGTTACAGATCCTGTGATCCGAGAAGCGATAGAGCATTCTCCCAAGCACCTAGCAATCTGGCCCTAAAAGAAAGAAAGAATAGGTTGATACAAAAGAGGAAGTAGACTCCTGCAACACTAAGTGGTAAGAACAGCACAGTAGTAAGGAAAAAGAAGAGACAGGGGGCAAGACCGGATCAGGATATACTCTTGCCAAAAAGAGTCACTGATCCTCTCTGGAGGGGTGACATGAATGAGAGAGTAGCCTGTACCAGAAGCCCAGTTATATTGATCCTCTTACTTATCAGCATCAATAAGGGGGTGATACAATTGCGTGAAAAATGCTGTCATCCTGTGTATGCAGGAGAGTCTCAGACTGCCATCCTCAGAACACACTCAAGTCTGAGCCCAAATTGCATCAACTTTTTATTGTTAACTGCCTGTATAGAGGATGGCATGGGGTATTGGCTATTCAAAAATATAGGGAATTTTTAAACAGAAATTGTTGGGGGAATGCCCTATATAAGAAAAATGGATCTGTTCAGAAAGGGAACCGATTAAAGGAGAAGTGAGATATGTGGCTTATGAACAAGATTTACCAGACACTGAGACAACTAAACATGATTGAAGAAGAAACATGTTAAAACACTGATTAAAAGACTGGTTACGAAACTAATTAATAACCGTCAAGACACTGTTAGGACATTGATGTGGGCTAAAGCCCGATCAAAGTTTTATAGGGGGGAGTTGTTATAGGTTAAAGTGAAGTTCCGTTAAATTAGGGTACAGTTCAATTATATTGTATTAATTATAATAATTGTATTATGTTGGGGGAGGGGGGGGCTGATTAGAATGTTCTAGGAGAAGGGTCCAGGGTTTGATGGAACAGCAGTCTGGCGGGGCAAGGCGAGGTCGAAGAGGGATTGGATGGAAGATCTGACCAATCATTCGAAACCCTGCAGAAACGATTGGTCCAGAATGAACGGCGTTAAAGACCAATGAGAAGCCTGGAAATGGACCAATCATCATGCGGATCCAAAATGGACCAATCCTGGACTCGAAGGGGGCTATAAATGGGGGGAGTTTGGTTGGGTCAGGGTTCTTCTTTTTGGATACTTGTTTTCTGGGGAGAACCCAGTGCACCTGAGGTTAGCACACTAACTTAGCTCACTGTGTGGGTGCTTGGGCTTATCCTGGGTACTCTGTTCCTTGCAGCTGTTTTAATAAAGAAAAACCTCTTTCTCCAGAGAAAGTTTGGCCTCGTTCATATTCGTAACAATACGGTGTGGGCAGGAATCCCCTCCAATATAAAAGGGGGTCTGGTCCCTACAGCCTTGGCCAGCTGACATCCCTCACCCCAAATATCACTCTATTGCACGACTGGAGACAGAACACCAAATTGGCCTGTCAGAAGTAATCTTATGAAGAATTCAAACCAAATTGTGACAGCCAGATTTATAATTGGGGAACAACCAAGACGGTCGCAGTATCAATTTTCTTCCCTTGGGTTGCCGCTGCAGAGGCCCTCAGTGAGCTTTCTCACCAGGGGTGCTGGCTTAGTAAGCAGGCCAACGCTATGTCTGCCATGCTGTCTGACATACTGGCGGATGAAGAGACCACCAGACATGCCATGTTGTAAACTGAGCAGCCATTCATCTTTTGCTGCTTGCCCATGGCCATGGTTGTGAAGATGTTGCTGTTTTAACCTGTCCTCTCATAGTACCTCCATCCAAGCCAACATAAAAG
The DNA here is from genome assembly GCF_047830755.1 of Zonotrichia albicollis. NCBI lineage: Eukaryota > Metazoa > Chordata > Aves > Passeriformes > Passerellidae > Zonotrichia > Zonotrichia albicollis. The sequence continues at coordinate 10,947,591 of NC_133860.1, forward strand.
GACCCCAGGACCAGGTGAAGGACATCCAAACAGAGAAAAAAGCAGCTGACTGGCTTGAGAGACTCTGTGAACGCTGGGGAATTCCTGAGTGGGCTGCCTCCATTTTAAGAGGCCTTGTGTGGATTTTTAGTCATCCTCAATGTTGTGAGTGCTGTGGCATCACGTGTTTTAAAAAGTTTTAATGAGTTCTGTTGTAAAGTTGGTTATTCCTTTTATAAATTAAAAATATGGTTTGGTCCTTGGTTCCCCCCATGTACTTCCCTAATAATGATTTCTCCCTAAGCTGTTTACCCCTTGTTTTCCCGCCAATGGCTTGTCCCTCAAGGTGACTAATCCCTTGATCCTTCGCTTTGTGCCCTTATAAGTTTATTTCCGTCCTCCTGGTGCTGCCCACTTGCCCTGTTTATCATTGTAACCACCCGCCTTTGTTTCAAGAATTTTTCGTGTCAGTCATCCCTTATTCAATGTATGATTTGCCTCCAGAGCCTCTTCCCTCTCTATATAACCCTTATTGGTCCAGCTGTGTGTCATGCTCCTCCCCTGAGCTTCATGTATTGGTCCTCTCATGTCTCCACCTTTCACACCCATTCCCTTTATCATTGCCTCCCCAAGCTGTCTTCCTCTGACACTGTCACTGGTCCCGCCTGGGAAACAAAGTTCCTTCGCATCCACACGTGTCCACTCTGTCCTTCCTTTATCTCAGGACTTCGTAGCTACACTCTTGCCTGTGCCACCCATGCTGCAGATGGCACCACTACCTGAGGGTTTTTGAGGAGAACGCAGGAGTGGCAGATCTTGTGGTCCCCTCTGGCCACACACCAGGAGTGGCTTGCCAGCATTTGTCCAGCTCCCATGGCCGCAGAGAAGGCTACAATCCAGGAAATGAAAGGCATGGTGGGCAACACATGCAGCAAGAGAGTAAGGACTGGTTTAAGGGCCTATTCAAGAGCTGGGGCCTTTCTGGGTGGATGTTGTCCCTTATAAAACACATTAGTTATTTCATTATCATTCTTTTGCTGCTGTCCTTGTGCTTCAGTAAACTGAAGCAAATCGTCACTGCCTCCACAGCAAAACCCTCCCCAGCATCCAAGATCGTAGTTGCCACAGCTATCACTGAAAACAATGGATGGTGGGAAGGCAGAAAAGTAGAAAGCACTGAAGTATAAAAAGGACTGAACTTTGTTTTTTCTCACATCACACTTCTCCTTGCTTTTTAAACAAAGAAGGGGGAGATGTGGTGTCATGTGTTTTTAAAATGTTAATTCTGTTGTAAAGTTAGTTATCCCTTGTATAGTTTAAGAAATGGTCCGATCCTCAGTTCCCCCCATGTAATCCCCTCCGATTTCTCTCCAAGTTGTTTACCACCTGTTTTTCCCACCAGTGGCTTACCCCTTGAGGTGATTGACCCTTTGTTCCTCCCCCTATGCCCTTATAAGTTTCTTTCCACCCTCATGGTGCTGGCCCACTTCCCCTGCCTGTCATTGTAACCACCCCCCTTTATTTCAAGAATTTTCAGTGTCACTCATCCCTAACCAGATACGTGATTTGCCTCTGGCGCTTCTTCCCTCCCCTGTGTAATCCTCCTAGGTTCAACTGCGCTTCACTCTCCTCCCATGACCTTTGCCTATTGGTTGCTTTTTGTCTCCTCCTATCATGCCCACTCCCTTTATAGGTGCCTCCCCAGATCCCTCCTCTCTGACACTTGTCCCTGGTCCTGTCTGGGAATAAAGCTTTCTTTGGCATCTACACAAGTGTCCACTCTCTCCTTCCTTTGCTTTGGGACTTTGCAGCACACTCTCATTTGTGCCACCCACGCCACAGACAGCATCACTACCCAGAGGTTTCCTGAGGAGAGGCTGGGAGTGGCATATCTTGTGGCCCCCTCCAGTCACAGAGGGAGCGGCTAGCCAGCACTTATCCAGCTCCTGTGGCTGCAGGGTAAGCTACAAGTACAGAGAACCTGGGGTCTTTCAAGGGTACCTTGTGTCCAGAGAAACACCTTGTTACACAGTACTGTTCCAGTTACCTCTGGCTTGTTGTGCAGGCCCTAGGCTTATCCTGGGGCCTCATCTTCTGTTATTCTCAGTTTTAATACACGGGCACTTTTTCTTTTCGAAGTAATCAGCCTATTTTTAATTTAATTTTGCTTGTTCATCACAGCGGCCATCCAACGCACTGGAGCCCGGGGCTGCCGATGGCGAAGGCCACACTCGTTGACCGGGGGATTTTGGAAGCGCAGGATTGCCAGCACCGAGCGCCTTAAGGCTCAGCGCTACCAGGGGTTGGGGGCATTAGATCCTGGAACTGCCAGTCTATTGCTGGCAGTGGGAGCCATGCTTTTGTGGACCAAGAGATTCAGAGACACGGCGCCACCAGAGTAGAGGGTGGGCTCGGTTGTGTAACCTTGTGGACCACAGTGATCACCAGTATGGTGGCGGTGCCACAGAACATATTCTGCGTGAAAACTGCTGAGAGTCAAAAACTCCTCCCTCTGCAACCTACCAGTGTGGGGCTGAGCAGACACGGAGTGGGGGTAGGCAGTGCGGGGATCACTGCTCAGCTGGTGCCCAGCCCTGGCAGGGTACATTTCATCCATGGCGGTGTGCTGCGACTGCCTCCAGGTTTGCTGGAAAGGCATCAGGTGGCCTAAAAACGCGTGAGCAGCAGCCGGTGGTATAGCCCCTGGGCAGCAGGTCTTGCCAAATCTCAGGGCAGAACGAGCAGCAGGACATGTGGTGTACTGTCATTATAGGACACAAAAGAACACAAGCTCACACCACTGTTCTCAAGGTGAAGAAAAAAAGGGAAGTTTATTTTCTGACTCCAATATTTATAGTTTTCCAAAAGTGACAGTGGATTGGAGGGTGACAGTGCTACTTTTCCAATGACACTGGTCAACCTAACAGTCTATCTTCTATTCCTCCATAAAGGAATGCAAAACAATGAGTTATTTACAGAAAGTGTGTGAGAAAGTTCACTACAAGAATGGCAACATCAGAAGGCTTAGAAAATCTTAAACTAGGGTGACAGTGTACAGTATCCCCTCTCCCTGGCAGTGCTCTCGCGGGACCAAGTCCTTGTGATCAAGGCTGCAGCCTGTGCTGACTCAGGAGTGGTGGGGGAGCAGCTGCACCTGGCAGGGCTGGCCAGGGCATCAAGCTGCCAAGACTCTCCTGCAATATTCATCAGCATGGAGCCATGCAAAGACAAGAGCACCACATGAGCGCCTTAGCAGCTTCTTCCACTGATGTTCCAAAAATAGAAGTTAATTATTTTAATTTATTTTCCAAGAAGAAGGCAAAGCTTCTTCTTTCCTCTGTTTTCTTTCTTTCATTCTCTGCTGTATTATGTTCTCTTATGTTTCCGTTGCATGAAATTACACCTTGGTCTGGCCCAGTTTCCCCCCCTGTTATAATGGTTCTGCCTCGCTGCCTCCTCCCTCCTTTTTAATGCCAATCTCCTCACCTCCTCCCCCTTTTCCCCAAAAGTTGCTGAATAATTCCCTTAACCTCTCCCCAGTGTCCCCTCCCGCTAGAAAATTATACCAGGGGCGTTGAGTGGTAGGTTAAGGCACCAGGGCCCTCCCTCAGGTGGCCCTTATTGGCTCCCCTACCTGCCTGTTTCCCTGATCCCCATGACCTCCTGTATCCCCCATTGGCAGGTGGGCAAACCCCTCCCTGTTTTACTCCCCCCTTTATAAAAGCCTGCACATCCCAATTCTGGGTCTTCAACTGGCTGGATCCCCTGGGTTGAGCGTCTCCTTTGAGCTCCATAATTACCTGGACTTTGCTCCCGACTGGAGTCCACTCTCCTTCTTCTACCTACACTGTGTTGGTGTCTTGTGGAGAGCCTGGTTCAGACATGGCTTAAAGAAAGAGGCCATGAAGGTATTCAGCTGAGGGAAATATAGAAGCCTGCTGTAAAGCAGCCTTTCCCAGGCTTGATCCTGTAAATAATTAGGTTCTCAGCCACCTTTTATATAAACAACAAGATTCTCAGACAGTTCTGTCCTTGGCTGCTACTGGGAACAGATGGCCGGTCTGAGTACAGATATGAAGGTTTTGAGAACTCTTCATATCATGGTGAGAACACTGATCTTGGTTTCAGTAAACTAACTTCAGGTATTGTAAACAAACGGAGGAGCTGAAGTTTTCTCTACAGCCTATCAGGAGCTCAGATTTTGCAATATGCATGAAGTGAATTAACACTGTTATAAAAAAAGTGCCTAATTGATGAATAAATCGGAGTCAGATGCTGATCAAACTAGGATGGGTCTCTCCCTTCACTTCAACAGTGTCTCATCTGCAAGGTTGTTGTGTTATGTTTGTACAGTTTGGATTGTTCTGTTTCCCCCTTGTCTTGTAATGGTTCTGCCCTGGTTCTCCCTCCCCTCCCCTCCCCTCCCCTCCCCTCCCCTCCCCTCCCCTCCCCTCCCCTCCCCTCCCCTCCCCTCCCCTCCCCTCCCCTCCCCTCCCCTCCCCTCCCCTCCCCTCCCCTCCCCGCTGCTGTCTGTTATCCTAACTCCTCCCCAGTTGTCCTGGTGATGAATGTATCCTTTCCCAAATCCCTTCCCAGTGCCATGCCAGTCACTCTCTGCTCCCACCTTTTTCTCTAGAAACTTCTACCTAGAGCACTGAGTGATTGGCTCAGGAGCCAGGGCCCCTCCTTTGGTTTGATACTATTGGTATTTTCCTTATGTCAGTCATTTGTATCCCACTCCCCTCTGGAACCCTGTTTGCCCAAGGGCAGGCTCCTCCCTGTATCCCTCAGCCTTTATAAGCTATTGTAAACCCCCCAGTCTCGCTCTTCGGCTGCTGGTTTCCCCTGGGACTTCAAAAAACCCAGATTCTACCCCAGCTGGAGAGGAATAAAGACCTGCTGGTTGTTGCCTGGCGCCAGCCTCGTCCTTTCCCAAGGTAGCACTGCTGCTATAACGCAGGGTGTTTGCCTTAGGCGCTGTCCCAAAACACTGAGAGTGGGATAGTGTCCCCCGTGCTGCAAGCGGTGCTGGCCAGCTTGCCGGAATGTCGGAGAAGGACCACCCTTCTCCCTGCCAGACTACTTCACAAGGTGAAAGCCTTAGCCACTCTCCCAACCTCCCGAGGAAGGGGAGAGTGTCCCCTGCTGCTCACTGTACCAGAGCAAACCAGGGTGACTCCTAGCACCCACTTGGAGAGGCACTGCCACAGTTCTCCTTTTAACTAATCAGGGAAATGGGTTATGTCAGAAAAACCTATACTTTAAAAATGAACTCCTTGCCACATCCACAATGATAGGGATCTCAAGCACCTCTGTTTAGTTAAAAGGTAAGAAGTATCCTTTGACAAAACACAACAGTGTAGCTGTGTAAGGGATGGAGAATACCATAACCTATTCATTTATTCTTTGAACAGTACACTTACAAAGATTTTGTGGCCGTGTCTTTTATGAGTTCTGTAGTTATTTCAATTGCAACAGTTAGTGGTTCAATGTTAATTAAGCAAAATGGTTTGATCCTTGTGTGTTTTATCCCCTCATAATGGTTTCCTCCAAGTTGTTCACCCCTAAGTTACATGAGTAACTTAGAGAGAGTTGGAGTTTGCTGGTTGTGCTGTGAAGAGAGATGCAGTTTATTGGTTGTGCTGTGAAGAAGGAGTCAGAAGAGATGCCTCTGAGAAATCACCGAGAAGGCATGGAACTTTTGCAATATGATGACAACATGTACCTAGGTATACACACATTGTGTGCATTCCTATATGCATGCGTGTTAAATTACCCCCTCTCAGGTATGACTAAGTTTGTGTACATCCCTGTGTTTGTGAGTGTGCACGGGCTCTACACGTGTGAATACAGCCCTGTGTAAGATGTGTGTTGATAGCATTAAACATATCAGTGTGCAGATTTATAAACTTATACTTGTATTAATGTACACAAGTTCTACATACAAGCAAGTCTCGTGTTTGCGAGCACGTGTGCATTGGTAGAGACTGTACTTAAGTGAATTGTCCTGGGTTGACTATAGGATGCTTTTATCCCCAATTGTCTCATTCTGTTTATGTTGAATAGTAAGTTTTGCATCTTTAAGAGCGTTCCAGGGTGAAGGTGGGGAGAGAAGAAGCACGCAGTTTGTTTTCAGACACTGCACTCACTCCTCCACATTCCTGCTCCTGGACCGTGTTGTCTGTGGATGGACAGACAGCGGGACAGAGCTCTTCTTTTGCTTTTTAGTCTTAGCTAGCTGAGGCAAAGAAGTTCCCTGGACTGTTTTTTTCCCTTTCCTTTGGACCTCTTGGAACTGCTCTGGACTGAACACCCAGGAGAGCACCGGCAGCTGCAGCTGTGGCCCACCGGGCCGGGCCTGGCCTGCGACAATTCAAGCACCGGAGGGACTGATCAGAGACTGAGTGAGCTGCAATCCGAGAACAGGGTTTTCTCAGTTTGTCATCTCTTTTAGAGTGGCAAGGAGTTTCACTGTTTGATATTGTTTTGGTTTTATTGTTTTGTGCTGGTTTAACCAGGAAGAAGTGGGAATTCTGGGATGCTGTGGTCAAACCAATGGGTGCTCAGATTTTGATATTGGCACCTGATGTGGCCATTGGGGTTTAGACACACCTCCGAGAACACGCAGGGGTTAAAAACCAGAGCTTCGGCCCTGGGAGGCTCTCTTGGGACTTCAAGGCAAAGAGGTTGGATCGCCCTCCCTGTCCAGCTGCTGCTGCTGGGTGGGGGAGGGGCAGCCATGTGGTAGGCCTGGGCCTGGACAGAGATGAGGGGTGAGGAGGCCCTTGAGGATGGAAGGGTGGAGGAGGCCCAGGAGGCATCGGGCAGCCACCCCCCCCCCACCCCTAGGAGAGAGAGAGGGAGAGCCAGTGACGATGGAATGTGATAGCAGCCGGCTGAGGAGGAGAAGGGGGGGGGAGTGCAGCGAGAAGGTGCCTGGCCAGAGCAGCAGTGAGCGTGGGAGTGCCAGAGCTCTGGGACAGGCAGAGACTGAAATTTTTAACCCTTTTCTTAATGATTAAGACCTTGCAAAATGCTCAGAGCTGAATAAGAAGAGAGATCCTCCGCAGAGCTGAATAAGAAGAGAGATAAGAGATGAGATAACAAGGACCATGCCCGAGGGAAGTGGAGAAGACTGGCTGAGTAGGGAGAGATGATTGGAATGGCCTTTTGGCTGGACTTTTCTTGTGTGGCCATAGACTGAACCAGTTTTATTCCTGTGATGTTGTGGTGTGTTATTTACTGTATTGTTCCTCCTATTTTTATGTAAATGGTTCTGCCCTCCCCAGTTTTCCCACCTGCCACTGATTTTGTTACCATAGTTACTCCCGCCATTGGTTCAGTCATTCCCCTATGTTATGTAATTCCTCCTCCCCTTATTCCCATATATGTATCCTGGTTTCTCCTCCCTGGGCCCAGTCAATCACCCCCACTCCTCCCTACTTGCCAGAAGCTTCTACTCACTCTGGGTGATGATTGGCTGTGGTCCTGGGGCCCCTCTCTTACAAAGTAACTATTGGTTTTTCCTTAATGTCTGTTATGTTTTGTACACTCCCCTGTCTTCCCTCATTGGTCCTTTGTAAACCCCTCCCTGACATGCCTCCCCCCTTTAAAACCTTGCTTCTCCCTCCTCTCTTGGTCGTCTTGGGATCCACAATAAACCTGAGTGTGACCCCAGAGAGTATCCAGCTCCTTTTTCCTCGTCTTGGCAGCAGCGAGCCCGTCTGTTGTAGTGTGTTTTAAGTTTCTCAGTTTGCTCCCCCATTTTATGTACTGTACCCTCCTTTGTTCTTTGTAAATGGTTCCTCTCTCCCCAGTTTTTCCCGCCACTGCCTCCTTGCCAGTTAAGTTGCCTAGTTACCATACTATTTTTAGTTGCTAATGTTACAGTTTGTAGGACCGCTCCCCCCTCATCCCACCTTATAAGTAGATGTTTTCTCCTCCCTGGGCACAGTCAATCACCCCCCACTCCTCCCAGGTTTCGAGAACCTTCTCCTCTCTGGGGGTTGTGGTTGGCTGTGGTCCCGGGGCCCCTCCTTTACTTTGTATTCGTTGGTTTCTGGTGTATGTCAGTTATGTTCGGTACCTCCCTTTGAGTTTCCCCATTGGATAGCTGGGCTCCCCTCCTCTCTCCTCCCCTTCCCTTTAAAACCTCGTTGCTCCCCCTGTTCGGGGCCATTTTGCTGGTTGGTGCCCCTCCTCGTTGGTGCCTCCGGATCACCCAATAAACCAACTGTTCACCCCCAGCAAGTGGTCACCTCCTTATTCGTCTCGCAGTGCGCCACTCCGAGCTCTTCCTCCAGCCCAGCCTGAGGCCAAGACGCCGAAGGGAGCTGGCTTCTTATGCGCAGGGGCGTTGGCCTTCTCACCCCTCGTGCTAGCCGGATCTAGGGCCGCGTACGCCCTCGCGCAGTGTGGCGCCCAACATGGGGCATGAAGTGGACCACTGACCACCTGGACAGCTGACCACCGGACCCTTCGGAGTTGGACATTTCGTTCCTTTGGACGCCGCACTACCCCAGGTAGTAGCAGGCCCTGTTTTAGGGGCAGCGCTCCCTGGGGATCGGGATCGAGACCCCTCGCACCCAGTGAGGACGACCCCGGAGACGAAGACCCCCACCTGATTTTTCTTTTGCTGTCGCCACCAGGCTGGTAAGATCGGGCCCCGCTCTGGGGACCTTTCCGACTTCCCCCCTGCCTTTTTAACCTTCCCCTAGGGGTACATGCCCTGCATTGGGGACCTACCCCCCACCCTCTTTCCTTGAGGCTCTTCCTCACCCCCGCGCCTTTTTTGTTTTATCTTTCCTGTGGGGTCGGTATCCCCAGACTTGGGGCCCGGACCCACCACCCAAATCCTTTTTCCCTTTGCTGAAACCCCAGACTTGGGGACAGTGGGGGGAGCAGGGGCTGGTGGCGAGTAGCTTGTTGTTTTAGTTTTTGTTATTTTTCAGGCGGGTGGTTGTACCACCAGTGGATTTTCCCCCTTTCTAGTGACAGTAGTTCCTGCACTAGAAAGGTGCCATGGGTGCTGGCTTGGGAAAATCCCAAAAGGAGGTATATTATGTTGTAAAAGGTTTGCTGCTTGGGGGTGGTCAGAAGGCCCCCAAGCAAGAGTTAAAGTTTTTGGTTAAGTGGGTCTTTTCAAAGTTCCCCGAGGTCTCCCCGGAACTTGCCAAGCAGCCACGGTTTTGGGCAGCCGTTTTGGCCAAATTAGAAGAAGCTGTTAATTCCGGGGAGACGAAAATAGCAACCGTGGCATTTTGGGCGGGCAGAGTGCTTGCGACACTCCGCTCGTCAGGGGAACCTAAGAAAAGGCCCGCAAGTTTTGGTTTGTCCCCTCGTTCTGTTGCCCTTACCCCTCAATCCCTTCCCTCTCCCCTTAGGCAGGAGCCCTCGAGGGGGATTTTGAAGGCCGACAAGAGGCAGGGGGTCCATCCTTCCCCTGCTCCCCCTTGACCTGCTCAGCCTCCCCCTTCGAGGAGCCCTGGCCAGGTTCCTCTTCTTTCCTCACCCTCTACCCCAGTTCCAAAATCCCCAGTTGAAAAGCCCAAGTTTGTTCGGTTTGTTGAAGATCCACAAAATGGCTCCCTGGGAGCCCAAGATGGCGACGACCACGTGGTCGTTCCCGCCAGGGCTCCTTCTTCTTCAGTCAACCCCTTCCTCCCTTGCCCTAACCCCTTCCTTCCTCCAGACCCCACCTCCTTTTCGGTTACCCCTCCCTCATATCCTCCCTCCGCCCCACCCATTCCTCCGTCCTCCACCTCTCAATCAGCTGCTCCCCAAACTCCTCCCCCGGCTCAGCCCCCCATTCGCTCCTCCCCCGCTCCGCCTTTGTACTTCCCTCCGCCTCCGAGCGTCACCCAGGGGGCGGAGAGGGGTGGTTGGTCACGCCCACTCCCTCACCCTGGTCATTGCCAGACCCCGCCTCAACCTCCTCCAGCTCCTCCTTCCGGTTCCCACGCTTTGTGTTCCGGGGGGGGGGGGGGTGGATGACCGGAAGCCGGAGCAGGCGCTCTTGTTGGAAGCCACTCCGGTTACCTACCACCTGAGTGGGGAGGGGACCCCTCAGGCCCAGTGGGTGCCTTTAGCACAGGCCCGGATCAAAGAGCTGTGCAAGGCGCAGAAGGACTACTCCCGGGGGTCAGAGTACTTCCGGGGTATGCTCCGCAATGCCCTTGCACAGGGAGATCTGGTGCCGGCTGACCTGAGGGCCCTCTTCTCCAGCCTTGCTAGGCCCATGGAATTTAGGGTCTGGGTGGGGGAATGGAGGAGGGAGATATTGGAGGTTCTCCCAAATATTTGGGGGAATCCTGCAATGTCTCATGACGCGGATGGTCTGGTAATCACCCAAGAACATCTTTTGGGTGAGGGACAGTGGGCAGAGGGGGCAGCTCAGGCGAAGGCCTTATTCCCCTCCCAGCTTGTGGAGACCGCCCGGGCAGCTGAGCAGGCCTTCTTCAAGCTGGAGGTGGTGACCTCCCAATGGGAGGAGGATGAGGTCCGGCAGGGAGTGCAGGAGCCATACATGGCCTTTATCGAGCGCCTCTACCGATATGTGGAGGCGCAGGCGCTCGGGGATGATGACAGGGAGAGGATGCTTCAGCGGATGGCATTCAGCAATGCCAACGCTGAGTGCCGCAAGGCTATAAGAACTCTCCCTTGAAGTCCCCGGCCCACGATAGAGGCCATGATTGAGGTCATGGTGCGTCAGGTCTCCCTGGCATCACGGCCCAAGAGAACATCTGTGGCTCTTGCTGAATGCCCCGAGCCGGACTTCATGGAAGCAGAAGCTGCCCCCGTTGCCGGACCCCCAACACCTGGGTCCGGCAGAAGGTCATCAACCACCCACCCCTGTCATCTTTGTGGCAAAGTCGGGCATTGGATGCCCCAGTGCTCGATGCGCCTTGATTACCTGGAGTACAGGCGGAAGCGGGAAAGGGAGGAGAACAAGGAGGCAAAAAACTAAGCTTGGAGCGCAGCCCCTCCCTGCGCGATGACAAAAGTACGGTGGGCTGTTCAACAACCTGCGGGGAGGGAGGAGACAGGAGAGGACCTCCGACATACGCTTTGCCGGATTTGACATATTTCTCAGATGTGACCTTATCTACCTGTGGTGCTGTACCTGCAATTAACACCATGTCCTCTGCTTCTCCATACAGGCTGCAGCTGACTAGGGACCTTTACCTCCCTAGCAGTAACATCCAGCTGGTGTCTGTTGACCTGCAACATCCGGGTCGCTGGAGGAAACTGGGACGTTGCAGGTGGACCGTTGTTGGAGACACCAAGCACACACCGTGAGACATCCACATCGTCCCTGGTCTGGTAACTACCGACCGGGACCGTTTCGCGGTAGGGCTGTACTGTGTCCGACCCCCACTTTTCCTCCCCAAGGGACAGGTCATTGCCCAGGCCATTCCTGTGCCAGAAGAAGATCACTGGACGATTTCGTCGGAGAAGACATCGCCTCTGACCGTGGCCTCGGCACAGCTAGTGGGGAGGGAAAAGCCCCGCCTGACCTGTCAACTTTCATTGGGCGAGGACAAGAGAATAGTGAGGGGTCTTTTGGACACAGGTGCAGATGTGACGATCATTCCCTCCCGGGAGTGGCCATCACATTGGGGCTTGCAAAGCGCTGCGGGCACGATCTCTGGTGTTGGGGGCCTTCAATTGGCAAACCAATCCAAGAGCATTGTACAAATTAAGGGGCCCGACGGGCAATTGGCCTCGATACACCCGTTCGTTTTGGATTATACAGAGCCTCTCTGGGGAAGAGACCTACTGGCCCAGTGGGGAGCCAAAATTGACCTCCCGAAGGCTCCCCAGGTTTTTCGGGCAGTGGCCACTGAGGAGCGCCGGACCTGGAAGCTGAATTGGCTTTCTGATGAACCAGTACAGGTCAAGCAGTGGCCACTCAATAAGCAAAAATTAAAGGCGCTCAAGGAGCTCGTTCAGGAGCAGCTACTGAAAGGCAACCTGGAGGAGACCATGTCACCTTGGAACTCCCCAGTGTTTGTCATCAAGAAGCCCAACAAGGACAAGTGGCGACTCCTGACCGACCTCCGCAAAATTAATGAATTAATAGTTGACATGGGTCCTCTTCAGCCAGGGATGCCCTCCCCAGCAATGCTCCCCCAAAATTGGAATTTGGCTGTAATCGACATAAAGGATTGCTTCTTCCAAATTCCCCTTCACCCTGACGATGCTCCGCGCTTTGCGTTCACAGTTCTGTCCGTGAACTGTGAGTCCCCAGCCAAGCGCTATCATTGGCGGGTGCTTCCACAGGGCATGAAGAACAGCCCTGTGATCTGCCAATGGTATGTCGCTTCGCTGCTGTCACCCATCCGTACAGCCCTCGGGGATGCCGTCATTGTTCACCATTATATGGACGACATCCTCGTGTGTGCGCCCGACCACGGTCTGCTTGCCCATGCCCTTGACCTGACAACCAATGCGTTGGTTGCTGCAGGGTTCGAGCTCCAGCAGGACAAAATTCAGCGGATGCCACCTTGGAAGTACCTGGGCCTTGAAATTACAAAGCGGACCATTGTTCCGCAAAAATTGGCTATTAGGACAAAAGTCCAGACCCTAACAGATGTCCATCAACTGTGTGGGTCTTTGAATTGGGTGAGACCCTGGCTGGGCATTTCAACCGAAGACCTAGCCCCCCTTTTCAATTTGTTGAAGGGGGGAGAGGGGCTCAGTTCCCCTAGGGCTCTCACCCCAGAGGCGGACGTGGCCTTGGAGAGGGTACAAAAAGCTATTTCGACCAGGCAGGCCCATCGTTACCATCCGGGCCTGCCATTCAAATTTATAGTACTGGGAAAATTGCCACACCTCCATGGCATCATCCATCAGTGGGACGACAGTCCGAAGGACCAAGGCTCAGGAGAGAAGCTCTTAATCGTAGAGTGGGTCTTCCTGAGCCACCATCGGTCCAAAAGAATGACACGGCCACAGGAGTTGGTAGCCGAACTGATCCTCAAGGCGAGATCGAGGATCAGGGAGCTTGCAGGGTGTGATTTCTCATGCATCCATATTCCAATTGAATTGGAATCGGGCCAATTAAAATTAAAGACCTTTGAAGAACTGCTGCAAACTAATGAATATCTTCAGTTTGCACTTGACAGCTACACTGGGCGCATCGCAGTAGATCGGCCGGCCCACAAATTATTCAATTCGGACTTCAAATTATCGTTGAAGAAGGTTCAGAGCAGGGAGCCGCTGGATGCTTTGACAGTTTTTACGGACACATCTGGAGCATCCCACAAGTCAGTGATGACTTGGAAGGATCCTCAAACTCAGCAGTGGGAGTCCGATGTTGCTGTTGTGGAGGGCTCTCCACAGATTGCTGAGTTGGACGCAGTCGTCAGGGCATTCCAGAGATTCCCTGGACCTTTCAATTTGGTCACAGATTCTGCGTATGTTGCAGGTGTAGTGTCCCGAGCTGAGTCCGCAGTTCTTCAAGAGGTCACCAACAAAAGATTATTTGAATTGTTGAATAGGCTCGTCGAGTTGGTCTCCCACCGCGAGCATCCATTTTATGTGATGCATGTGAGATCACACACAGACCTGCCTGGTTTCATTGCAGAAGGCAACCGTCGTGCCGATTCTTTGGCCGCGGCTGCTGTTTCGCAGGCCCCTCTCCCAGATGTGTTCGGTCAGGCTAAGATCAGCCACCAACTGTTCCATCAAAATGCGCCTGGCCTGGTTCGTCAATTCAATCTGACGCAAGAGCAGGCCAAGGCGATTGTGGCCACATGTCCCCAATGCCAGCATGACCAAATGCCTACCGTGGCCTCGGGGGTTAACCCCCGAGGGCTGGCAAGCTGTGAGGTGTGGCAGATGGACGTAACACACATCCCATCTTTCGGTCGATTGTGTTAGGTCCATGTCTCAGTCGATACCTTCTCCGGGGCTATCTACGCTTCTGCCCACACAGGTGAAAAGGCAGCGGATGTTCAGAAGCATCTGCTTCAAGCATTCGCTGTCTTGGGCATCCCTAGGGCCCTAAAAACAGATAACGGCCCTGCGTACACTTCCAAGGAACTGCGGAGCTTCCTGCAACAATGGGGAATAGTCCATAAAACCGGCATCCCCTATTCCCCGACAGGCCAAGCCATGGTGGAAAGGGCCCACCAGAGCCTCAAAAAGATCCTGTCCCGACAACAACCGGCAATGAAGGTGGAGACCCCCCACGTCCGGCTGTCAAGAGCTCTGTACACCCTCAATTTTCTAAATTGCTCTTTTGACAGCCAAAATCCCCCAGTGGTCCGGCATTTCGGCAGTCACCAGCAGCTGCAGCCCAAAGCCAGGCCGCCGGTTCTTATAAAGGATCCGGAGACCTGGCGGACGGAGGGCCCCTTTGACCTGGTGACTTGGGGGAGGGGATACGCTTGCGTGTCCACTCCCTCAGGCCCCAAGTGGGTCCCGTCTAAGTGGGTCAGGCCCTTCGTCCCAAAGCAGAGGACCAAGACAGAGGCAGTACCACAGGTCCGGCAAGCATGTTGGCGTCGGCGGAGGAAGCAACACCACCAACCGTCTTCCTTTTCTCCTGAGCTTCCCCCTGTTTCTGAAGAACCCTCTCCTCCAGCTTCTCCTCCACCCCTTGACCTCTTGCACCATCTTTCCTCCTATTCCCCTCCAGCTCCAAACGTTACCCCTCGTATGTTTTATTTAAATTGGTTGTTTGGAGAGGAACCATTTCTGTGAATTCCATATACTTTTACGGCTCTCTTTTCATTTCAGTTGCATCTCCCTGAATGGCCCCCGCTTTGACAACGTTGGCTCCCAACCCTTGTCTGATGTTGATGGTGCTGACGACCTGCGGACTCCTTCTGCCACCTACGGAGCCGTGGGTCATTCCCCAGCCAAAAGTCAACGTCTGGCGTGCCTTGGCTCAATCGCTAGGACAGGACAGCATCTGCCTGGACACCGGCGCTGCAGAGGACCCGATGTCGTCCTGCCTTGTGGGGATCCCTTTCTCTCCAGGAGAGTTCCCCCCTGCCTTTCAGTCTGCCCTTTCCCCTATTTTGGCCCGGAGCCTTCCTTTCCTTCCTGGTTTCGAACCCAGTAACGCCTGGAGAGACGGAGTGGCGAGGCTGGATCCTGCGCCCTCCGAGCCCACAGAATTACATTTACTCGGTTCCGCCAATTCTACTATTTGCTTTCAGTTTGATTATACACTTACCCCCATAGAGAAGGGCACTGAGGTGGTCCTGCAAGCAAAAAAAGAATATCAAGCTGACCAGTGGTGTCGGGCCGTTCTGAAGATCGTCGGCCCTACCACCACCAAGCGGACCCCTTATGCCCTTCCAAGGGGGGTGTTTTTGATTTGTGGCGACCGAGCGTGGGCAGGCATCCCCTCTGGTCTGGTCGGAGGGCCGTGCACCTTTGGCCGGCTGACGCTGTTTACCCCCAACGTCACCCAAATTATCGATTGGAAAAAGACCAACATCACATCCGAATTGGCTAGATCCAAAAGAGATCTTAAAGATCTCACCGAGGACTGTGATGATGAAATTACTCATTGGTCACATTCAAAGTCGGTCGCCTTTACCATCTTGTTGCCTTGGGTATCGGTAGCCAAATCTCTAGGTGAATTGGGCCGCCTAGAGTGTTGGGTGGCTAAACAAGCCAATCTTACTTCAGCCGCGCTATACGACCTCCTTACAGACGAGGAAATAACAAGGCAGGCGACACTCCAGAACAGGGCAGCAATAGACTTTCTATTGCTGCTTCATCACCATCACTGTGAGGAGTTTGAGGGCCTCTGCTGCATGAACCTGTCCTCCAGAGCCGAGGACGCCAGGCACTCAATAAAAAGACTCCAAGACCTCGTCCATCAGGTCAAACAGGAAACATCGGACTGGCTGGGAGACATCTTCAAGGATTGGGGCCTCAGCGGGTGGGCCAGTTCAGTTTTAGAATCAGTTTCTAAGATTTTTTTGAGTTTGATTGTACTTTTAGTTCTGTTCATGTTGATCCGCGGTTTGGTCCAAAAATTAATAGCCAGAGCCACAACTATGGCTGCCAATCATGTCACAATTCCCCAGGAGGAACCTTTCGAGCTGGAGGACCTCTCCTCAGAGGCCGAAGGAGCTGCGGACGAGGAGGGGTCAACCGAGGCGCCCCAAGAACATCTGTGGGCTGGCGAACTCCAGCTCGAAGAAGGCGCAGATTGGCAGGACCGGCCGCGGACATCTTCTTTTTGAGTTATACGGACATTCCTGTTTTCTTTATTTTATTTGTTAAGAAACAGGGAGATGTTGTAGTGTGTTTTAAGTTTCTCAGTTTGCTCCCCCATTTTATGTACTGTACCCTCCTTTGTTCTTTGTAAATGGTTCCTCTCTCCCCAGTTTTTCCCGCCACTGCCTCCTTGCCAGTTAAGTTGCCTAGTTACCATACTATTTTTAGTTGCTAATGTTACAGTTTGTAGGACCGCTCCCCCCTCATCCCACCTTATAAGTAGATGTTTTCTCCTCCCTGGGCACAGTCAATCACCCCCCACTCCTCCCAGGTTTCGAGAACCTTCTCCTCTCTGGGGGTTGTGGTTGGCTGTGGTCCCGGGGCCCCTCCTTTACTTTGTATTCGTTGGTTTCTGGTGTATGTCAGTTATGTTCGGTACCTCCCTTTGAGTTTCCCCATTGGATAGCTGGGCTCCCCTCCTCTCTCCTCCCCTTCCCTTTAAAACCTCGTTGCTCCCCCTGTTCGGGGCCATTTTGCTGGTTGGTGCCCCTCCTCGTTGGTGCCTCCGGATCACCCAATAAACCAACTGTTCACCCCCAGCAAGTGGTCACCTCCTTATTCGTCTCGCAGTGCACCACTCCGAGCTCTTCCTCCAGCCCAGCCTGAGGCCAAGACGCCGAAGGGAGCTGGCTTCTTATGTGCAGGGGCGTTGGCCTTCTCACCCCTCGTGCTAGCCGGATCTAGGGCCGCGTACGCCCTCGCGCACCCGTCCACAGCCAGCACAGCCCCAGGCCATTAGACACTGAGGGGTGCTGGCAGGATTGCAGCTGGGTGTCGGCCACCCTCAGCTAGCCAGATGACTGACCATCAGGCCAGACACCTCGCCACACTGTGACACAGAGACTGCATTTAGGGCGGGGCAGTGCCTCAGAACCTGGAGGGTTCAGTGTGGATACCCCTTGGCCCAAGGGGGTGGAAAAAAAATGGGGGGGACAGATGTCCCAAAGCAGAGACTGTGCCTTTTTTGGAGTGAGACAAGGCATCCTTAAAAGACAACCCTAAAAGCAGCTCTGGTCCATGCACAGTGGTGAGAGCACTGGGCATGGAAGGAAGATGTCACCATGGCAAAAGGACTTTCTGGGCGGTGCTGAGTGACATGGAAGCACACGAGGTTTCAACGTGTTTCCAGGGGAAGCCTGTGGTGCAAGAAGGACTCCTCTCCTCTTCATGAACTGAAGTGTGAGTATTCTAAAGGGTGGTGCCAGACGGGGCAGTTGGTGATGTGGGCGAATGTGTTGGATTGGGAAATTTTGGTGGTGGGGAGGAGGAAGGTGCTTTTTGTAAGGTTTTCAATTTTTTCCCTTATAGTTTTCCCCCTTCTTTTCTTGTAGTTTAGGTAATAAAGTTTTCTTTATTTCTAAGCTGGAGCCTGCTTTGCTTATTCCTGGTCACATCTCAGAGCAGACACCAGGGAGAGGGTATTCTCATGGGGGCACTAGCTCTGTGCCAGGCCTAAACCATGACAGTTTAATAAACAGGTTTTTTCCACCTTTCTCCAAGGAGGTATTTTTTCCTCCCGGACCCAGTTGGGGGGAGGGGCCGATTGGATCTGCTTTTCCCACTGGAGCTCCTTTGGGGGATTCTTCCCCAAATTTGCTCTAAACCTGGACATATACATGAATTGGTGCCCAATGTGGGGCTGGAAAAGGTAGAAAAAAGCTCTATTAATTGTGTGTTTGTTGTTGTTAAAGCAGTTAGTAGCCATGCTGCTTGAATCCCTGATGTGTCTGGGTGTGAAAGCCTTTGTTTGGCTCTGGGCTCTAGACCTTTTTGAGGTTTCAATATCTTTCTGGTCACTGGGATTACTGTCCATAATGAGTAATTTCTACAGTAGAGGGGTACAGATTGGAATAGCTGTTGTGCTGGCCTTGGTGATAATGATTTATAAAGCGTTTACAAAGATACTGACATCTGTTTACGATATGTATGGTTTATGGTTTCTTCATCCTGCCCTGTATCCCAATTCCAGTAGCACGTTTTGGAAATTTATTAGTAATTACACTCAGTCTGTTAGAGGAGGAGCCGAGAATAAGACTTTCCAGCCTTCCCTTCTTCTTCTTTGGATCGCTTATGTCACTTTTTGAGAATGTTCAGTTTTCCCTGAATGCTAAAGAGACCATCTTTCTGGTATTTAATCTGGTAAGCTTCCTCTATATGGTCTGCAGCTTCTCTAGAATGAGGGCTGAGATATCCAGAGGAGCTCGTGAGACCCCTGACCCAGAAGCAGATACAGGTGTGAAAAATCCTGAGTGGTGTGGAGAATGGGAAAATAGAGGCCAAACCCTGAAGGAATTTTCTGATCCTGTAGACTGGGATTTTCCTCGGGAACAAATTCAGAGCCCAGCTGAAGTGGGGACATACCTAAAAGAGAAGTGCCATGACGATTCTAAGGAGAAATGGCTAATTGCAATAAGCTGGGCCCTGGCCTATGCTTATTGCACTTTGTTAGACAGTGTAGGGCAGCAGACAGAGGCGGGGGGGCAGGAAGATAAATCAGCTATCCCAGTCACTCAAGCTGTAGCCAACAGCCCAGGCTCGAAGCCAGCAGCCAGACCAGACAGTGAGCCTAAGCCAGCATCTAAACCCATGGCTGTTGCTACCAGTACTAGAAGTGGGAAATGCACAGAAAAAACTAATCGACCAGTGGATGATGATGATGATGGTGATACAGGAGAAGGAACATCGATGCCTCGTGACATAAAATCAGGAATCCAAGCAGCAGGTGCAAGATCAGACGCAAATATTGAGTCTTATTTCCTGAAGGACCTTCGTGGCCTAAGGAAGGATTACACCCGACAACCTGATGAATCCATAATTAGTTGGCTGGTCCGTCTCTGGGATGCTGCAGGCGAGGCTACAATTCTGGATGGCACTGAAGCCAGGCACTTGGGATCCCTGTCACAGGATACTGTCATTGACCAAGGAATGATGAGCTGGGCTAATCCACGCAGCCTCTGTTCACAGGTCTTGGACAGTGCTGCACAAAGATACCTGTGTGCATATGATCTCTATATGCAACAAACTCAGTGGAAGATCATAGAGCAAGGGATCCAATGCCTGAGAGAAATGGCAGTGGCAGAGATTATTTTCTCAGAGGATGTGACAACTAAGAACCCAGACTTAGTGCCTTGCACGCCTGTGATGTGGCGAGAACTTGTGCGACTTGGGCCACATGAATATGCTTCTGCCTTAGCCATCATGAAGAGGGATGAGAGGGGTAAGACTGTGCTTGACATGGCAAGGAAGCTCTGAGCATATGCAGATGCTGTGCACGGCCCAACACCTGCCAGAACTGCAGCAGTAGAAACACATCTGCAGAAATTAGAGGATAAGATAGAGGAGAACCATAAGAAGCTCAGAGAGGAGATTAAAGAAGACCTTCTCCAAATCTCGGCAGTACGGATCAGAGGTTCTGGTATCCAAGGCAGACGTCTCCCAGATGGTGAGAGAAGGCACACCCCATGAAATGAGCTGTGGTTCTACCTGCATTATTGTGGAGAAAACATGGGGAGGTGGGATGGAAAACCTACTGCTGTTCTGGCACAACGGGTGCATGAACTGAAGGAAGCCACCAAAAGGAAAGCAGCACCAGTTGCCCATAGCCTAACTGCCAGGTATGATGATGATGACATGTCCGATCCCCTTGAAGGAACATCCAGGACATATGTCCAGGGAAAGAAGGATAACCAGGCTTAGAGGGCCCTGCCTCTAGCCAGGCAGAGGCTAGGGAAAATTGTGTTTTCTGGTCTGTGTGGATTTGTCGGCCTGGCACATCGGAACCGCAAGAATATAAAGCTTTGGTTGATACTGGTGCGCAATGTACATTAATGCCATCGAGACATGTGGGGACAGAGTCTGTCTCCATTGCCAGTGTGACGGGGATCCCAGGATTTCACTTTGGTTGAAGCTGATGTGAGCCTGACTGGGTATGAATGGAAGAAACATCCTATCGTGACTGGCCCAGAGGCCCCATGTATTTTGGGCATAGACTACCTTCGAAGTGGGTATTTCAAAGACCCAAAGGGCCTCAGATGGGCATTTGGAATAGCTGCTATAGAGACAGAGGGTATCATGCAGTTGAACAGCTTGCCTGGACTGTCAGAAAACCTATCTGCAGTAAGAAGCCATCCTGTAAGTAGAAGAGCAATGAGTGCCAATTGCCACCTCAAGAGTGCACCACTGACAGTACCGAACAAATCAAGATGCTGTGATCCCCATCCACAAAATGATTCGTGAGCTGGAGAGCCAAGGGGTGGTCAGCAAGACCCACTCACCCTTCAACAGTCCCATTTGGCCTGTGTGTAAATCTGAAGGAGAATGGAGATTGACAGTGGACTATCTATCGTGCATTGAATGAAGTGACTCCACCCCTGAGCGCTGCTGCGCCGGACATGCTGGAACTCCAGTAGGAGCTGGAGTCCAAGGCAGCAAGGTGGTACGCCACTATAGACATTGCCAATGCATTTTTCTCCATTCCTCTGGCAGCAGAATACAGGCCTCAGTTTGCTTTCACCTGGAGAGGCATGCAGTACACCTGGAACCGACTGCCCCAGGGGTGGAAGCACAGCCCCACCATGTGCCATGGGCTGATCCAGGCTGCACTGGAAAAGGGTGAGGTCCCAGATCATCTGCAATATATTGATGACATCATTGTGTGGGGGAATGTTGTAGTGTGTTGTTAAGTTTCTTGTGTTATTCCCCCAATTTATGTATTGCCCCCCTATTATGTGTAAAATGGTTCTGTCCTCCCCAGTTTTCCCGCCACAGCCCTGCTGACAGTTTGTTACTATGGTTACTCCTGCCTTTAGTCTGTGTCTGTCACCCAAGTTATATAATTTCTCCTGCCCCTTTTTCCCTTTTTAGTAAATCCTTCCTTCTCCCTGGGCTCAGTCAATCACCTCCCACTCCTCCCAGTTTTCCAGAACCTTTGTTTCCCTGGAGGTGGTGGTTGGCTGTGGTCCCGGGACCCCTCCCTTACCTTTTAATTATTGGTTTCCCTGGAATGTCAGTTCTGTGAACTTCATCCCCTCACCTTTCCCGATTGGTTCCACCTGTACACACCCCCCTCCTTTATAATCCTGTTTCACCCCCTATTCGGGGCCACTCTCCCAGCTGGTTTCCCCATGTTGGATTTCCTCTACCACCAATAAACCCACTTTAACCCCTGGAGAAGTGGTCAGCTCCATTCCTTGCCAATACCAGCGGTGTGAGCCAGTCCGCAGCCTGCACAGCCCGAGGCCCTCAGACGCCGAGGGGTGCTGGCTAGTAATTGCAGAGAGGGGTTGGCCTTCGCCCTCGGCTAGCCAGACTTCGACCTTCGGGCCACGTATGCCTCCCCGCAGGGGAAGACAGCAGCAGAGGTGTTCGAGAAAGGGGAGAAAATAATCCAGATTCTCCTAAATGCTGGCTTCGCCATCAAGAAGAGCAAAGTCAAGGGACCTGCTCAAGAGATCCGGTTTCTGGGACTGAAGTGGCAAGACGGACGGCGTCAGATTCCCACCGATGTCATCAACAAGATCACAGCAATGTCTCCACCATCCACCAACAAAGAAACACAAGCTTTCATAGGCACCATAGGTTTTTGGAGGATGCATATTCCCAAATACAGTCAGATCGTGAGCCCTCTCTACCTGGTCACCTGCAAGAAGAACAATTTCCAGTGGGGCCCTGAGCAGCAACAAGCCTTTGTCCAGATCAAGCAGGAGATTGCTCGTGCAAGTAGCTCTTGGCCCAGTCAGGATGGGACCAGAGGTGAAGAACATGCTCTACTCTGCAGCTGGGAACCATGGCTTGTCCTGGAGCCTTTGGCAGAAGGTGCCTGGGGAGACTAGAGGCCAACCACTGGGATTTTGGAGTCGTAGCTACAGAGGGACTGAAGCCAACTATACTCCAACAGAGAAGGAAATCTTGGCTGCCTATGAAGGAGTCCAAGCTGCCTCAGAGGTAATAGGCACTGAAGCACAACTCCTCCTGGCACCCTGACTACCAGTATTGGGGTGGATGTTCAAAGCAAAAGTTCCGTCTACGCACCATGCCACCAATGCTACATGGAGCAAATGGATTGCTGTTATCACGCAGCGCGCCCGTACTGGAAAACTGAATCGCCCTGGGATTCTGGAAGTAATTACAAACTGGCCAGAAGGTGAAAACTTTGGTCTTACTGATGAAGGGGAACAAGAAGTGACACAGGC
This sequence comes from Zonotrichia albicollis, assembly GCF_047830755.1. Classification (NCBI taxonomy): domain Eukaryota; kingdom Metazoa; phylum Chordata; class Aves; order Passeriformes; family Passerellidae; genus Zonotrichia; species Zonotrichia albicollis. The sequence continues at coordinate 10,970,006 of NC_133860.1, forward strand.
TGAAGAAGCTCCACCATACAACCAACTGCCAGCCAAAGATACATGATATGCTCTCTTTACTGATGGTTCTTGCCGCATTGTGGGAATGAACCGGAAGTGGAAAGCTGCCGTATGGAGCCCCACACGACAGGTCGCAGAGGTCACTGAAGGAGAAGGTGGATCAAGCCAACTTGAACTCAAAGCTGTTCAACTGGCCCTGGACATTGCTGAGAGAGAGAAGTGGCCAAAGCTCTACCTCTACACTGATTCATGGATGGTAGCCAATGCTCTGTGGGGGTGGCTGGAGAGGTGGAAAGAGGCTAACTGGCAGTGCAGAAGAAAACCAATTTGGGCTGCTGAAGAATGGAAAGACATTGCTACCAGGGTAAGGAAGCTGCCTGTGAAGGTCCACCATGTAGATGCCCATGTACCCAAGAGTAGGAGCTAATAAGGAGCACCAAAACAATGAGCAAGTAGACCAGACTGCAAAGATAGGGGTGTCAAAGATAGACGTAGATTGGGAACACAAGGGAGAGTTATTCCTAGCTCGATGGGCCCATGATACCTCAGGCCATGAGGGCAGGGATGCCACCTATAAGTGGGCACGAGACCGAGGAGTGGATCTAACCATGGACAGTATTTCTCAGGTCATCCATGACTGTGAGACGTGTGCTGCCATCAAGCAGGCCAAGCGAGTGAAGCCCCTCTGGTACGGTGGGCGGTGGTCCAAGTACAAGTATGGGGAGGCCTGGCAGATTGACTACATCACACTGCCCCAGACACGCCAGGGCAAGCGCTACGTGCTGACCATTGTGGAAGCCACCACTGGATGATTGGAAACCTACCCTGTGTCTCATGCTACAGCCCGGAACACCATCCTGGGCCTTGAAAAGTAAGTTCTGTGGAGAAAAGGTACCCCTGAGAGGATTGAGTCAGACAACGGGACTCATTTCAAGAACAGCCTTATCAACACCTGGGCTAGGGAACATGGCATTGAGTGGGTGTACCATATCCCCTACCATGCACCAGCTGGAGGAAAAGTGGAGAGGTACAATGGACTGTTAAAAATAACAGTGAAAGCATTAGGTGGGGGATCTTTCAAAAACTGGGAGCAGCATCTGGCAAAAGCCACCTGGTTAGTTAACACCCGAGGCTCTACTAACTGAGTGGGCCCTGCCCAATCTGAGCCTTTGCAGAGAGTAGATGGAGACAAAGTCCCAGTGGTACATGTCAGAGTTTATTAGGGAACACAGTTTGGATTAATCCTGCCTCAAATACAGACAAACCCATTTGTGGGGTTGTTTTTGCTCAGGGACCAGGTTACATATGGTGGATAATGCAAAAAGATGGAAGAACACGATGTGTACCTCAGGGAGATCTGATTGTTGGATAAAACCTGTGTAAATATCACTGTTTGCAGAATGTTATTACCATTGTCTGTGTATAGCTGTATAAAGGATGTATCACGTATGTACTTGTAGAGTTAGAATTTATATTAGTTTTAGTAGTAAGCAGACAATATGGGGATAAGGGGTGAAATGTCCTGGGTTGACTATATGATGCTTTTATCCCCAATTGTCTCATTCTGTTAATGTTGAATAATAAGTTTTGCATCTTTAAGAGTGTTCCAGAGTGAAGGTGGGGAGAGAAGAAGCACGCAGTTTGTTTTCAGACACTGAACTCACTCCTCCACATTCCTGCTCCTGGACCGTGTTGTCTGTGGATGGACAGACAGCGGGACCGAGCTCTTCTTTTGCTTTTTAGTGTTAGCCAGCTGAGGCAAAGAAGTTCCCTGGACTGTTTTTTTCCCTTTCCTTTGGACCTCTTGAAACTGCTCTGGACTGAACACCCAGGAGAGCACCGGCAGCTGCAGCTGTGGCCCACTGGGCCGGGCCTGGCCTGCGACAATTCCAGCACTGAGGGACTGATCAGAGACTGAGTGAGCTGCAACCCGAGGACAGGGTTTTCTCAGTTTGTCATCTCTTTTAGAGGGGCAAGGGGTCTCATTCTTTGATATTGTTTTGATTTTATTTTTTAATAAACAGCTTTTTTTCCACCTTTCTCCAAGGAGGTATTTTTTCCTCCCGGACCATTTGGGGGGAGGGGCCAATTGGATCTGCTTTTCCCACTGGAGCTCCTTTGGGGGATTCTTCCCCAAATTTGCTCTAAACCTGGGCAAATGCATGAATGTCTCTGTGACACGTGTGCTCTACATGCTCAGAAGTAGAGTGTGTATTGTAGTGTGTTCAATTAAGTTCATTTAATTCCTCCCCCATTTTATGTATCTGCTCCCCCCCATTTTGTGCAAAATGGTTCTGCCTTCCTCAGTTTTCCCGCCACAGCCCTGCCAGTTGTATTGTCAATCTTTTAGGTTATATAATTCCTCCTCCCCTTTTTCCCTTATATGTATGCTTTTTCTCTTCCCTGGGCCAAGTCAATCCCCCCCCCACTCCACCTAGTATTCCAGAAGCTTCTCATCTTTGGGGGTTGTGATTGGCTGTGGTCCCGGGACCCCTCCCATACCTGGTACCTATTGGGCTCTCCACTGTGTCATTTGTGTTAAGCTCATCCCCTCTTCTCCCCCTACTGGTCTTCTGTAAACCCCTCCTGGGTCCACCCCTTCCCTTTATAACCCTTAAGCACTGTTTGTTCTTGGTCATTCGCTGATACATCGTGGGCTTTCCAATAAACCTGCTTAGCCCCTCCAGCAAGTGTCCAGCTCCTTCCTTCTCGTCGTTTAGCAGTGATCCAGTCTGCAACCAGCGCAGCCCGAGGCCTCATGATGCCGAGGGGTGCTGGTAGACTATGCAGCTAGGTGTCGGCCTTAACCTCAGCTACCCGGACTCTGACTTTCTCTGCTCCAGAAGGCTAAATACACATCGCTGCAAGTGTGCACAGCTCCGTGGGAGCTTGTGGCCAAACACCTACCCTGTGCCTGCTGGTGGCTGAGGCAGGGAGCGGCCACTTGTGACGTGCGCTGAGGAGAGAGGGGGTCACTCCCTCCTCCTGTGACTGAGACACGGTGTCAGTATACATCTTTACATGACATTCACACGTATAGAACAAAGAATCTATTAGAGTGATCTGAGGAGGTCGCTGGGGTGAGAGAAGGACGAGAATCTTTTTTCTTGATCAGAAGGCTGGATTTATTGATATATGATATATAATACATTGTAACTATACTAAAAAGAATAAGGAGAGAGGTTGCAGAGAGCTGCTAAGCTAAGAATAGAATCCAAAGAACGAATAACAAAGTTCTGTCTCCAGGGAATCTGTCCCCGAGCTTGCTTCTGTGATTGGCCCCCAATTGGAAACATGGAAGATGAGCCAATCACAGGGGCACCTGCTACATTTCACAGCAGCTGACAACAATTGTTTACATTCTTCTTCTGGGGCTCTGCTTCCCAGAAGATGGACAAATGTGAAAGAAAGGATTTCTATGAAAAAATGTCTGCGACAAGAATCTTATTTGTGTGCAGAGTAGGGCAGCTGGAGGCGGGAGTGGCCAGCGGCGGGAGCTGTCGCAGTCTGAGTATCTTTCACTCCACGCCATGAAGTGCAATGCAGCAGAGTGCAGAGGGCCTGTGGCGCAGCAAAGTGCAGAGTGCAGAGGGCCTGTGGCGCAGCAAAGCCCGCTTCATGGCCTCCATGTGCCGCATAATCGAAGAGTATAGTCATCCCTTCAAAGATGACATACTAGTTTCCACAGATATTCTCACCTATGATACACCAGATGGACCAAAGCAATGGGAGCGAGTGTCAAAGGAGGATGTTAAAAAATGGACAAAGAAAGTATTTAACCATGATAAACAGTGGCATTAGCATTTATCAAGTTATAATAGCAGCCCAGCTTAGCTCCATGAACCAGCCTCTGGGCTGACTGACAGAAACTCACAGCCAGTGAGAGCTCTTCTAATATGCAGGCATCTTATTGGTTCAGAGTCTGGTGGCACATGGATAGACCAATGACCTGTCTCAACCCAGGAGTTTTGAATGGGCTACAAAAAGTGCCTGAGACAATGAATGAGGCTGCTTGTCTGAGGCAACATGTGTGCAAGATGTCTTATGTATCAAGTGTAGGAACTCTGCCCGACAACAGATGAAGTCAAAAGAATACAGCAATACCAAAGCAATAGAGCAGTGATTTTTTTTTTAATCAGATGACTTGCATGTGTTTAAGCAATTGAATATTGGTATATATCTTTACATGAAATTCACACTTATAGAACAAAGAGTCTTATTTGTGTGCAGAGTGGGGCAGCTGGAGGCAGGTGTGGCCAGCAGCAGGAGTGGCTCCACATCAAGCAGTGCGATGCAGCGGTGCAGGAGGGGCTGTGGCGCAGCAATGCCCGCTTCATGGCCTCCATGAGCCGCATCGTGGAACAGTAGAGTCACCCCTTCAAGGATGACGTACTGGTTTCCATGGATATTTGTTGTATTGCACTAAATAGTTTATTTAGTTGTTGGTTTTGCACTGGGCATTTGGTAATTTGCACTGATCACAAGGCTCATCCCATTCTTCTCACCTTGTAAGCCCCAGGGGTAATGGTTTGTCCCAAGTTTAGTCCTCCCCTTCTTCACTGGTATCCCATTGTCCAGCTCCTGTGGCCACAGAGCAGGCTACAGGTAGCACACAACTGCTTTCCTACTTGAAAAACAGTCCTGCCTTTTCATGGGCAGTTACACTCCAGACTTGTTCTGGTTCAAAAACTCCCGAGGAATTTTCTCCACAGAAATAAAACCATAAACACACAGAGGAGTGTGGTAGATAGGGACAGGTGATCAGAAGATCTCGCGATGTAATGGAAAGGCAGGACCCTCTTTTCCCCTAAGATTACCCTAGGAATGCAGCCCCCTTAACTGTAGTGCCAGTAACTTTCCATTCCACACCCAGTAACTTTCCACTCCTTACTAACCATAGATAATAAAGGCAGACCCCCTCTGACGTAGAGAACCCCTTAGACTATAAAACCCCACCAAAAGAGATAATAAATGCCTTTTGACCGTCCACATTGGTGTCTGCGTGCTTCATTGGCCCGAGCGACCCTGGAGAGTTTTGGGTTGCCATGCTGTTCCTCAGAACCAGGTCGCCTTGCCTTGTATCAGAAGGCAACAGAGGAGAGAACCATTCCCAGACTCAAATGTCTATCACATGAAAGAATTGCTACAGCCCTGTGTCTCGCATTGTCTGTGCAAACCTGTCAAAGAGATTCTCCTTTATCTCTACCAGGAGATAAAATGGCAGCAAACTGGGCTAAAGGGATGGACAAGCCTAGTTTAATTCCAAAGGTAACAAGCACTTTGGATGGCCACCATAGCTGTGACCAGGCAATTCGAACCCACAGTTCCTAAACTCTGCATGGCTTCATCAGGTGCCAGGAGAGAGATAACAGCTTGTGAAGTTCCTAAACAAACATCAAAACACATCTGGATGCAAGAAGGTTTTGTACTATTATAATAAATAAAATCCGTGATGGATAGCTAAGTCACAGGAGGCCAGTTGCAAGTCTTTGCTGCTGTCAAGTTATGAATTTCAGTAAGAACACTGAAAAGACGGAACAAGGAAAATGGATGAGATGCTTGCTCCTGTGGCAGAGAAAGCAGTGGGGGATTTTGCCCACACTAGAACTGTAGCCCTGTGCTCAGAGCTGCCAGAACACATTGCAATTGCCATTCTATTTGCTCCATATAATCTTGACAAGTAGTAAAACTCACTGTTCTCTTGTGGAAGGGGCTAGCAGCAGGCCTGTTAGCTAAAGGAGCGAGAAGTAAGAAGAAGAAGCTGAACCAAGGAGATCAAGAGAAGAAAGACGAGCATTCTGCAACTGGAGGGGAAACAACTGGAAAGTGTATCAGCCATTTTGACTAATAAAGTGTTGCCAACGGTTGCGAACGGTGCTAATGGTTGACAACTGAGACTAAGACTGAGTGTGCTTGTGGTCTCTGCTTTAATGTCGTGACCGCCTCGACTGCGACATTCTCTGAAACAGCACTTAGTAGCAGAAGGTAGAGTCCTTTAAGAGAGGCTGGATAACAATAGTGGTCTGCCCTTTCCCACCGCAGAAATGGTGAGATCAAGTTTAATAATCACAACATTTAAAAAAGAAAATCCATGTGTTGCAATTTGGAACCTCTGAGTTTCCTCTCAGGTGGTAATTGTGAATTCTTAGCACTTAATGAGACCAATTTTAATCTTCAAAAAAATAAACCAAAAATCATTGCATTGACATTGCATGTCAAGGATTTATACACTAATGGCATGGGAGCTGCTCATGACATTTATCTCACTTCCTGAGGATCCTCCAGTGCCATTAGTACTTACAGGAAAATGTCAGAGAGAAAGAGGAACGCAGTCCTTGGGTTAGTATTTTCACAAACCAGTAAAACCTTGGGGCAACAGGAAAAGACCAGCTTTGCAGACAGAGCATTTGAACTGATTCCAACTTCATATGGAACTTGGACTTCATATGGGACTTCAGGAAGATCAAAGACTTCTCTGACAACTAGATAGGGGGAATGATAATTTTGAAATGGAGATCATGAGTGTGTTGGCTTTGTGGGGTTTTTTTGTGCATGTGTTTTCTGATTTGGTTGGTTAGGTTTGAGGCAGAGAATGATGTGGCAATTTTTGGCTTTCTTTCATCTAGGACATTTTCTTTGGTGAGGGAGGAGGCGGTGGGTACAGCATTGCCAGGAAGGCAAGGAGGGAATTTTCCTGTTCTGCTCTGTATTGGAGCAGCGTCACCTCAAAACCCGGGGGCAGTTTTGGGTGTTAGAATATGAGAACATTAAACCATTAGACAGTGCAAACAGGTGGTGAAGGTCCGTGAAGGGAAGTCATGTGATGAGGGGCCGAGGACGCTGGGTTTGTTCAGCTGGAGAAGTTTGAGGGGGGGCTTCAGCACAGTTACAACTTCTGTGACAAAAAGGGAGGGGCAGGCACTGATCTCTGCTCTGTGGGGACAGGACCCCTGGGAACGGCCTGAAGCTGTGTCAGGGAAAGTTTAAATTTGGTATCAGGAAAAGATTCTTGATCGACTTAGCGAGCACAACGCGTGTGCTCTGAACCACGGCGGGTCTGCCGCGGCCGGCTGAGAGATTCATTAACAGCGGCAGGCTGCGTGTCCCTTCCCCGGGGAAGAACATGCTGTGTGCCCCTTCCATCCGCAGGAACAGGCTGCGTGCCCGTTCCACCGGCAGGGAACAGGCTGCGTGTGGCTTCTACCGGCAGGGAACAGGCTGCGTCCCCCTTCCATCGACAGGGAACAGGCTGCATGTCCCTTCCGTCGGCAGGGAACAGAGACTGCGTGTCCCTTCCGTCGGCAGGGAACAGAGACTGCGTGTCCCTTCCATCGACAGGGAACAGGCTGCGTGTCCCTTCCATCGGCAGGGAACAGGCTGCGTGCCCCTTCCATCGACAGGGAACAGGCTGTGTGCCCCTTCCATCGGCAGGGAACAGGCTGCGTGCCCCTTCCATCGACAGGAAACAGAGACTGCGTGCCCCTTCCATCGACAGGGAACAGGCTGTGTGCCCCTCCCACCGGCAGGAACAGGCTGCGTGTCCCTTCCATCGGCAGAAACAGGCTGCCGTGGCCACGGGCACTGCTCTGGAGCAGCCGTAGCTCCCTGGATCGGGGACCGACAGCAGGCGGCAGCGACAGCTGCTGCTATGGAGGCTGGGTGGGTGCGAGCGGGCTCGGCTGCGTGCGGGCCGGCGGCGGGGCCCGGCAAGCACGGCTGCATGCCTGGCTGCACTGAATGGTTGCAATGGATGACTGCAGTGAATGGCTGCAGAGGCTGGCTCCATGGATGGCTGCAGCGCCGCCCGCCCCGTCGGGGAGGCACCGGAGCGATCGTGGCGATGATGAATCGGGATGGTTCTCCGGAATGACAGAGCAGGGAAACAAGACCGGGGGGTGGCGAGGGCCTGAAAGAAGTACCGAGTGAATCCTGCAGAACAGCCACCACTCTCTCCGGGATTCTCAAACAAAATGTCTCTTCTTGCCTCGCCCTCAGCCATTTATATGTGCTGAGGCTCCTCCCATAGCTCGCCCCCGCGAGCATTTTTGGCGGGCATTTTTTGGCGGGCATCCGGGCATTTTGCTCGGCCAGCAAATGGCGGGGTTCACTCACCGTCTGATCATGGAGGCTTTGTCAGCCCTGAGTGACTGCCAGAAGTCTTCCTGGGGGTGCAAGCTCAGCACAGCTCCTCTAATAATGTAACATATGCTGAGGCATAAGTGGAAATCAGATTGGTGCCTCTCACACTGGAACAGGCTCCCCAGGGAATGGACACAGCACCAAGGCTGATGGAGTTCAAGACAATGCGCTCAGGCATGGAATGATTCCATGGTGGAGTCCACAGGGCTGCCCTGTGCAGGGTCAGGAGTTGGACTTGATGGTCCTTGTGGATCTCCTCCAACTCAGGATATTGAGTGATTCTATGATGCCTAGTGTTCTGGATAAATTCCACCAGCTCAGCCAGGTGCAGTTTGAACTGCTATTTCTGAGCAGCATAACACAGAGTATCAGGTAGAAGAGCAGAAACCCACTTCATGAAGAAAAAAGAAAAAGAAAAAGAAAAAAAAAATAGTTCCAGAGTTGGACTTCTTTCCATGGACATACATGCCCAGTGCTTTCAGACACATCTCACCTGCTGTGAGTTCTCTGCTGCATTTATTCAGTCATTGGATTCTCCCAGATGTGAATCCAGGCTGCCTAATACGGAGGGTCCAAAACTCATGTGGATGATGGGGCACAAAACTCTAAATTTGAAAGAACCTATGTCCAATTGAAACTTCCTTCTCAGAAACAGGATTTAAACTTTCAATATTGTAACACAAACTCTAGGGCTTCAGCAACCTGGGAGTGCCTAGGTGACACTGCAGTCTGTCCCTGTTTGTATTGAGATGTATGTTTTCAAAGGCCAGAGAGCTTTTGAGAGATTAATACAGCTGCAACCGATTTCACTTTCAGAGGTCTGGGACTTCCTTTCATGTATTCCGTAAAACACAGAGGAAATGGGAACCTAGAACACCTACCAGTAGAGATTCATAGATCTGGAAGAAGAATTGATCACAGCCCTCTGCAAGCATGACCTTCTGTTTAACACAGGCCACAGGATTTCACCTGCTGTGGCGGAGGGAATTATTCTTTCTTTCACCCTAACTGAACACTATCAAGCCCAATAACTTGCTGGTGGCTGAACCATAGTTTATCATTAAGCATGACATCCAGTCCTGGTGTAAACGTTCCATTGTGAATTTACTGCCTTCTTTGCCAAAGCTTACAAAGTGCTTAAACACCTTGACTAAATTAATTCTTTTCCATTTGAATTTATTTGGCCTAACCTTCCTGCAACCCAATTTTATTATGCTTTAGTGCAGTGGACTGAATACTCCTTAATATAATTTTCCTGTTTAAGAATGTTAAATAAACTACCACACTCCGGACACGAGGGACCAAAGTGGGCACTTTGAGTGTAAAAATCTGCTGTACCAACAGCCTGAGGTAGTTCAAAGGTTCTGCTCCATGGCAGGATAAATTGGACTGGGACTGCCACAGAGAAATACCCTGTCCCACTGGTACCACCCCCCTGGTGTTCCCAAGCTCTCTGAGTAAATCAGTTCAGTGAGTTCAGCCATAAGAAATCCAGTACTATAAAAGTGATGGATCAGGATTTTGTTGGCTTGCTGCCTGAACTCTGTAGGCATGAGCCTTACCCACACTGGCACAGGGAAAGGCAGCTCTGACAGACTGAGTTGGGCTGTGAGGAGCTCACAGTTTTGGGGAACTGTGGTAGATTTGCAACATCTGTGCAGAATGGTCACAAAACACACAGTAAGCCAGCAGGTAAAAGCTGATCTCAGGATCTGAAAATGCAGTCCTGAACTTTAACATACTGCTTCCAAAAAAGCAAATCAAACTAAACCAACCCAATTCAAATCTTCTTGCTTCAACTAGTGATTAATTTTTGTGTGAATTAATTTTCAGTGTTGGTCAGGGACTTAAGCACCATGTGTGGACTTATGGTAACAAAAGAACATGGGAGGAGTGATAATTTATAAATAGAGTTTGAAAACCAAGATGGATGATCAATCCCACAATGCATCTCTCAGACATTATATCCTGAATAAACACCAAAAAAAGCTGCTGTGTCTGAAGTGAACAAATGCAAGACAGATTAATGAACTGACCTGAATAAAGGCAATCCATTTTTCATATTCTTTTAAAATATTATCTTTTCTCCCTTTCTAAATAAGCGACTGGAATGTTAAATCAGTTAAGTGCATCAATTTGATAAAAACTATGCAAATCTTTAAATATATAAAGGCACCATCTATAATATTGACAGTTCAGATAAAGGGTTTAGTTTTAGTGGAAAATAAAAGTTCCCAGTATGGAATGTAAATGCAAACATTTGTTTTATTTATTTTTTTAAAGTACTTTGTATTTTGTACTCTGACAGTTACAAATTGCATGGGTAATTTATTGAAGTTTTCTCTCGCCACAGACACAGTCCTCCCTTCATGAAAAGGCTTGCTAATATCGTGGGAGGCTGGATAGAAATGCAGAACTTGAGGGACAATGGGAAGGAAGATAATAAACACAGAGAAGTGACACAGATTAAAGTAAAACAAATAGCAGGCAGCAGTTCAAATTACAAAATGCTGCAGGTATTGAAAAGAAATTTGTCATATGAGGCAGGAAAATGCACGCACTACACAGCATTCCTCTGCTTCCTTCCTAACTTGGGGGTCACTATCCACTTTTTTTTTCCCCTTTGAATGGGAACTGGCTATTACTGATGTGCTAAGCTCAAAACCCTTGTCTATCAAGAAAGAAAAGAGCACAGCAAAAAAGGATGGAGGTAAAGACACTTCTTCAGTTTCCTTCTCTAAAGAAAACTTCCCCTTCCCCTTCCTTTTCCCCCCCTTCCCCTTCACCTTCCCCTTCCATGTGCTGTACCAACACATCAGAGCCCTCAGTGATGTTGAAAATGGCAAAAACATAAAAATGATGCAGTAAATAAGGTTTTGCTGTTTGTTTTAACCCAAATAATTCCACAGACCTGGCTTAAACTGCAGCTGTATCAACAGGGCTGAAGGGATGGCAGGGAACATTGTGTGCTGCAGAAAAAAAAAAAAACAATGTAGGATCTAACTACTCCCAGGGGAACCATTGAGATGAAATGGTTTGCTGGGCCCATTCTGCCTGGGGAGAACAAATTCTAGGACAGATTCAGCTCAATGAGATTGCATGGCAGTTAGGACCTTGCTTAGTGCTGAAGTGTTGTGTCGTGGGGTTTTATTTCCCTGAGTTAATGTACATAAATGGTCTTTTAAAACTAGAGTCTCTAATCTCATTTTGACTTTGTAGAATCTGAATGAGGATAAGGAGAAACTATAAAGGTGATGTGGAAATCTGAAGAGTCACTTAAAGACCCAAAATAAGGTGCTATGAAAATTACTGTGAATTAGATAAATGCTCAATTTATTACTGGAAGCACTTTTGGGCCTCCCCAAACAACAAAGTAGAAGGCAGGCTAGAAATCCTACCCCCTGAAGTCCACTCCTGTATAAGACAGCACAAAAATCACCTTTACAGAGTCTTCTGTAAACTAAAAATACGGAGCCCAGAGCACTTCACATGTGTGCAATCAAGCCAGTGCCATAGATGTCTGTGATGAGTGAGAAACTGAATGTATTTCTTGATATTTAGGTGTTAGAAATCATGTACCAGGTCCAATTTAAAAAGACAGTGCAATCATATCTTCTACAGATTTTTTTTTTTCCCCAAGAAGCCACTGTTTCTTGAAAACCTCCTCTCCCTGCCTTTTTGGGTATATTTTCTTTTAAACTTTCTCCTTTAAAGAACATAAAGAGCCATACAAAATCCAGTGCACTGAGGTCTGAACCACTTCATTAGCTTTTTCTAGGGCATTACAGAATAGTTATTACTAAGAAAAACAGACCCATTAATGCTGGAAAGGCCTCTAAGACCATCAAATCCAACCATTAACCCACCACTGGCAGGTTCACTGTGAAAACACCTCCCCAGGTGCCACATCTAAACAATTTTTGAGCATTTCCCAAGACAGTGATTCTACCACTGCCCCAAGGCAGCCTGTTCCAATGCCTGACCACCTTTTTGGAGATTTTTTTCCCTAATAACACAATTTAAACTTCCCTGTTTCAGCTTTACTTTTTAGAGCCTACTCTCTGCTTCTAAGACAAGACTAGGATTCAACACACGTTTTCATCAGTCTGCCAGAAAGCTGAACATCAGAAAGGTGGCTTGATAAACTATCAGTCTTTATCTCCTACAGTTTTGAAAGTCAGTAATGCAGACAGATGGTGGCAAAACAATCCAAATTCCATGGGAATCTCAGAACTGACACTGTTTTCACATCATTGTTAAGTTACATCAGAAAACAGAAGCAGTAAAACAGCTTAATATGCACAGAGCATTTGCTCAGTCTAAAAACAGCTCAAAGATTATAGCTGGTAACTCCACAGACCAAAAAAAGTCTCCAGGCAGATGTTGCAGCATTCTACAGCAACAGGAGCCTGATCCAGCAAAGCTTTTGGGTGGCTAAATTTATTTGAGTAGAAAGAGATACTTTCCCTGAGTGGGTTGTAGCTCATTTTAAGCTGGAGGTGGGATCAGCCTGGATGTAGGACAGGTCTGTTCTGCAGCAGCTTAGAGCAGCCTTCAGACTGCCTCTAAAATAGAGGAGATGTTAAAATGTCTCAAAATTGGCATGAAAAGAGTGCTTTAGACAGCTACCTCTATTGGAAGGGCAGGAGACCCGTAGCCTTGTGCTCAAGGAAGGTTTCAGCTCAGTGCTGGGTCAGTGGTTGGATGATTTTAGAGGTCTTTTTTAACTTCAGTGACTCAACAATGAGGATTGTGGAGCACACACATCCCTGGAGCTCCCCAGGCTGTTCCTCCCCTCCCAGACTGCACGCTGGGCTCTCATGGAAGGAAGCAAATGCTGCAGCTGAGCAGCTGCTAAAGCAGCATCATCATCAGCAGCAGCAGCAGGAGCATCAGCATCAGGCAGCCCTGGACAAGGCCTGCCCTCCCTATACGTCATCAGGGGGTTTCCATCAGATCCCACTGAGGGCCCTCAAAGCCCTGTGCTGAGCCACACACTGTGCGTTTATTTTCAGCACTACCCCCACTCCTTGCTGTACCCAACTCCTTGATTTAATTATTCTTTTGTCTTTCCCCCCTCCCGAGCTTGCTGCCTCCCCTGTCAAAGTCTCATCTTGCCTTGGGTCCCTGATCCAATTTGTTCCTGAAGCCCAGCTGGGTCCTGCGTGCTAGGCTGGCAATTCCTGCAGTGCTCCCAGATCCCACTCAACTCCTCAATTAGCTCTCCCTGCACACCTGGGTGTAGCACTAATGTGGCATCTGTGCTGCTCAGGGAATGTCTGCTCCATTATGGAGCTTTTCCATCACTTCCAGGAGAGGAAGATTGCTGTGCCCTTAACTGTATCACTGCCTTAGCTGGAGGGATCATCCTCTGCCTCCTTGCCTCACCTACAGCCCTCAAGCTTCTCTGCAGATGTTGAAACTTGGGAAAAATGGTTTCTCTGCAAGGGAGGTGAAATCACAGACCATCAAGGCTGTAGAACGAGTAATTTATTGGAAAAGTTGAAGCCTTAATCACAGAGCTGCACAAGGCTGTGCCTTGATTGAACTTTGTGTAATCCCAGCCAAGTGCAGCTCTTTGCCCTGTTTGAGCTGTCTGTAAAGCTGAGGAGCTCTTCAGGCTGCAGAGCAGGACTGTAAAACCTTCGTCAGTGTCCTGGTTTAGGGCAAATTTGGAGAAAACCTCCAAAAGGGGGACCCTCCAGAAAGCAGACCCACACGGCCCCTCCCCACAGCCGGTTCGGGAAGGATTCCTCAGAGAGAAGTGGAAAGAACCTGTTTATTTAACAGGCACAGCACTCCCCAGCACACAAAATGAATAATACCAGATGACAACACTCTCAGTACTCTGAAAAAGATGACAAAATCAGAAAGTCTCTCCTGGGGGTGGTCGCTCTGATCAGTCCCTCCGGCGCTGGGGCAGCTGCTGCCCAGAGTAGGCCCCGCTAGGCCACAAGGTGCAAACTCTCGGTGTTTGCCAGGCCCCAGCCTGGAGCAGGTTTGAGTAGGTCCAAAAAAGGGAAAGGAAAAACAGTCCAGGAAAAATTTGGACTGCTTAGCTAAACTAACTAATGAGCAGAAGTAAAAAGCGAGAGCAAAGCAGGAGCAAAGCAGAAGGAATATGGCAAAGCTAAAGTGAAAAGCAGAAGCAAGACAGCACAGTGGAAGTGACAGCAAAGCGAAATGGAAAGAAAAAGCAAAAGCAGCACTATGTACTGCCTTGTCCCTCTGTCTCACCAGCCGTGGGGGAGCGGCTGATAGCAAAACCAAAACAAAACTTTCACTCTTCAGAGCCAGTCTTGAAGGCACAGAACATAATATCCAGCATAAACAGAACACATGAATGGGGATACAGACATCATAACGTCACCCTAGGATAATCATGCTCAGACTGCTTAAGCTGCTTGCAATAAAATGTGGACAAGGATTATTTTGCACAAAGATATTTTCCATTTGTACCCATGAAAATGCTGCCCAGATTTGCCCCATGGTCTTCAACAGGAGATTGAAGGACAGTGGGAAGGGCATACTCAGAAGATAGAAGTACAGAAAATGTGGATTGTTTTAAATATAATAGTAGCAATCAAGTGTCTAAAAAAGTAGTTTATTCAGTAGAGGCAATGAGAAGTGAGAGCTAATGCTTTCTATCAAAGGTGATGGTTTTGCCCCTGGATCTAAGGTGATAAAACAGCATTTTTCAATAAGACACCAAGTTGGGTTCAGATTTTTTTTTTTTTCATATAAAATTCAAGCTCTTAACAGTATTCTGGGAATTGGTAGAGGAGAGATTGGCCAGCATAATTTTATTTGACGGACATCAAAGCTAAGGAGAACATTTTTAGTGCTGCAAGGTACATGTTACCACTTCTCATCCATCTGAGCTTCCTCACAGTATAACTGCTGAAGCTGCTGGTTTCAACTGTATCTGCTGGACTGGGGAGGTCACAAAAAGATTTTATGAATGTATGTTTCATGGAAATGAATCTTTAATCAAGAAAGGAGACTGTATTAATTTATCTGCTGATTAGAACAGCTGAGGTCTGCAGCAAGAATCATTAAAAAGAGAAGGTGTACCAGAAATTTTTATAATCTTCCTGGCTTTAGGAGACAAAAACCTAAAACTAAAACAAGAAATACTGTCACCATTTGAAAATTCAGCTGAATGACCACCCTGCAGCAGACCAGCCTCTTCCATTCTTCAAACTTCCAGTGTTCAAAGAACCAGTTGTTCCAATGCAGTAATTTGCCCCCTAGGACTTGATCTGTACCTAAAAGGAAGGAAAGCCAACACTGTCTTTTTTCCTCCTTTTGTCACTGATTCTGATTTTGCTTATTTTCCCTCACATGTACATGTCTCCTGGCAGACAGCTTCAGTTCACCTAATTCAGACTCCACAGCAGTTTCCAACAACTTTGCTGGTCTGCCTGAAGCAAACAAAAAAAGCTTGATGACTTTCAATGGCTATTAAACCCCTTGTTTCCAAGAGTTTTAATTCATCTCATTAAATGTTTCTCTGCCATTCACTTATCCCACTAGATTATTTCACTATTAAAAGACTAGACATCAGGATGAATGGGCACCACACTTCTAAACTACCCTCAGCCTCAGACCACAACGAAATTTTTCCAAAGCATTTCAGCCCTTCACAGGAGGCCCTTAGAAGGCAGTGAGATCATGGAGACAGAACTGGACTTATTCTGGAAGCTCAGCTGTCTTTCCAAAATATAGAGATATTCCCCAAGGGCTGGGAAGGACGGAGCTCTGTGGTCTCTATTTCCTTCCACAGTACTGCCCAGCAGGTACTTGCATTCCTCAACATGTAGGGAAGTTTTTTCACTCACAGCACAGTTTTTGGGGGCTCAAAGCAGTGCACAGGAACTGATTTATCTTCATTTAAGTGTTAACAAGGCGTATCTTCCTTTGAACTGGAAGTACTTTAACTACATCCATCACTTCTCTCAATTAAACTTCTTTCATCCAATTTCTTCATTCAGGAGAACCCTGTATTTTTCACTGTGTTTCATGTTAATTTGTATGATTTCATGGCACACAATCTCACAGTGCTACACAGAGGCAAGAATGAGCTGTGGGACAATAGAAAGAAAAAGATGTCCTGAATCTCCTGTGGAAACTCACTCTGAGAAAGATCTGAAATATGTAGTATTCTGAGCCACAGCACAGGTGTCCTCTCCTCATCCTTTAAAAAGAAACAAAATTATAGAAACCCTTTTTCTAAGGGGCCTATGCTGAGCCAGTAAATCATTCCCCATGGAAGCAGCACATCGTTTTTCATGTCTCTCGGACCCTGTGATCTGCAGGCAGTAATTCCCTTTTGATTGGGGTCTTTTTTTACATACTGAGAGACCACAGCACATGATTAAAGTGGAATCCCAAAATGAGCTCTACTGCCTTCAGGGGAAAACTGTTTCTTCCAGAGCAGCCTGTCATGTCCTGCTGTGTCACTCTGGGTCTTTTCCTGTGGCAGATATAATTTCCATATACTACAGTTAATTTCAGCTAATCAAACAGCTCCACCAGTTGAAGACACTGTGCTGAAAACAAACCTTAACAAAATATGCATGTAAAATATATATGTGTGGTTTTGACTTCTTTTGGGAAAGGGAGAAAATCTCAATACCCTCAGTTCTGTTTGTCAGCAGTGCCAGGGTTTGCATTCACAGTGGGTCCCTCTGTGGAAAATTGATTAAAGAGAACAAAATCACTGTGTGCTGAATTTTATAAAAGTCTGTACAAATCAAGTGAGAGGCAGCTGACTCACTGTAGTGTAGGCTTGTCTTGAGTACTATGAACTAAAAGTAGTTTTACAAAGCTCTTTGTGTTCATAAATGCCGTCTATAACATCTTTCATGGTGCCTTTTCTGCAAGCTACAATGTGAGCTCACACACAGTGAATAATTAACAGCCAATGGGTTAAGAATAGTGGATGTGGAAGCAGTTTCCAAGAGGGATTTTTTTCTTTTTTTCTCACTTAACTTTTCAGAAGAGTACTTAAATTGTCAGAGACAGGAGGGATTATATCCTAGAGGTAATTAGTGTCAATCAGTCATCAAAACTAGCTGTTTTTATGAGCTCTAATGAATGAGGAGTCCAACAGCTTTGGGGATTATGCTGCACAGAGAAGTTCTGGCCATGTCCTTGCTCTAGTCCCTGGAGTGTGGTGGAGCTTTCACTCAGTACAGAGATTTCTCAGGGAAATCACAGCCTGTGGGAAGAAGCAGTACTCAGGGAAATGATGTCAGCCTGGAGTCCAGGAAGGACAGAAGCTTTGGCACTCCTTCTTCTGGAAAACTCTCATCAGTAGCTGACAACTCTTGTAATGTGGCTGGTGAAAGTCTGTGTGATGTCTGATTCTCGACTTTGTTTCATATTTCTTCAGATCAAACCCATCAGATTGAGGCTGCCACAAGCTGAGAGGCTCACCTGCTCCGAGAGCCCTGATTTAAGTGCTGGTGGTGTTTAAACCCAGCAAAACAGGCATAATACCATGTTCAACGTGAGGCACAAACTTTAAGGTCAAAGAAAGTGACTGAGAGATTTGTCAGAGTGATCTGGCTCAGCTGATGAAGTAGCACCACAGACACTCAAATTCTGCTTAAAAGCTGTTTTAAGCACTTAAGCTCCTCCTTTTTCTTTTCCTACTATCTAAGCATTTAAAGACAATTTTTATCCCACTTCCAGCACAGTTACATGTTTCTTTTGTGTACGTTGCTTTAAATGTTCTTTAATTATCATCACATATAATTGAAGAACATTATCAAAGCAATCAAAGTGCAGACAAAGGGACTTGGAACAGTTACAGCTGTGTTCAGCTCTTCAGATGAAGCTCACAATAGCTTCACAACACAGCATGGATCAGGCTCAGGTGCTGGCCACAGAAATCAGTACTGACCTAAGGCACATATTGGGGGGCGGAAGAAATAAAGAAAGAAAACAAAACCAAAACTCCAAAACTTTAAGCTGGAATATTTAAAACGAATTTAGAGGAAGAAAGAGATAGGGTATTCCATGGGATTCTTTGTACCCAAAGAAAACTATCAGCCTTCCTGAGTTGGTAATCTGGAGTTCTACCTTTTCTGCCATCTCATTCCAAAAACTTGGAGTGAAGGTAACAGCAGGAAAAACATGCAACCTTAATACGAATACTGAAGCATAATTGATCTGGTTCATAATCACTGCTCCACAGGGACAAGCAGAGCTTTAAAAACAAGATGTGTTTAATCACAGTGTCCCACTGACATCTGTTCAAAGGCAGCTTCAGCTGCTCTCATCTTCAAGAGAAATCTTGCTTGCCCAGACTTCAATTAATCCCCACACTGTCCAATTTCTCAACGTTTTCAACCTTGTTCAGAATCTTTGCACAAAATCCTGTCACATCCACTTATTCTTCTCTGTTTGAGCACACAGGTCTTCAGCCAGAAAGGAAATATGAAAACTTTTACTTACTCTTACCCAAACTTTTTCTTTCCTGCACTGCAAGCCAGTGGTGTAGCTGCTTATTAACTTGGTTTTTTGACATAATCAAAGCTAAAGATAAACCCTACGGTTCAGTCTCCTCAACTGTAGTCCATTACAGAGATAGCCAGTCTTCTGGCTCATGCAAATCAAATTCTTCCCTATTTTGCCTAAATATTAATGATGATAAAACATGTCTTCAGCATATGCTTCAGATTTTCTTAAAACTGTAAGATTTGCTTCTTTAAACAGGAAAAGCGTCAGTCTCCTAATAGACTCTTGTGTTTTGCAAAAATTACAGACTTCCTAATTCCCATCTGACATTAAGTCATTTAAGTAATTTTATTTAAACTTCTATACTTTATAATAGACCAAACCTCTGAAAAGCATATTAAATATTCACTTATGCTTGAATAGTTTTCATTATGGAATTTCCTGTATTACATATGAAATATCAAAATTTTAAATAGCCTTGGCAGTCATCAAAAGCAGATATGAGAACGGAACTTCCTTGCTGAACAAACCTGATCTCCATCCAAATAATTTCTTTTCTCAAGGCACATTTTCTTCTTCTGAGACAAACTCTAGTTTATATATATTTTTTTCCTCAGAGCATTTGCAGTGAAATGGATTACAAAATGCACATGCATTGTACTTCTAAACATAGGACCAGCTATGCAAGGTCAGCTGTCATGTCATGTCCTCAACTGTGACAAGTAACAAAAGTCAAAAGAAGAGTGAGACCACATTGTTAAGATTATATGAATATAAATATAAATATAAATATAAATATAAATATAAATATAAATATAAATATAAATATAAATATATTTTTCTGTCTGTTCCCTGAGTTTCCAATGACTTGTAGATTAAGAAAATCCATGAATTCTGGGTAATACTGTATTTAACTGACCTTGATGAATGTTTCTTCCATGCATTTATCTAATTGCTATTCAGCATCCATAAACACTATGATAAAGAGCTCCATTGTTCAATTATGTACTGTGTAAAAAGCTCTTTTATTTGTTTCCAACCTTTGTCTTGTTAATTTCCTTTTGATACCATCTGTTCACTAAGAAAAGTACAGTAATTTTTTCTTTACTGGTTTTTTTTTCCTTGCAACTCAGGATTTTCAGAATAGCTTTTGGTAGAGAGACCCTGTTGAGACCACCTGGTCCAACTCTTTTGCTGAAGCAGAGCCACTTGGAGCAGATGTCCAGCTGGGTTTTGTGCACATCCACTGATGGAGATTTCAATGCTTCTCTGGGCAGCCGGTCCCCAGATCTGACCACCTCCACACCTCTTGTCATGCCACTGGTCACTGGGAGGACAGTCTGACCCTCCTCTTCATTCTTTGCCACTGGCTGTTTATACAGGTGGATAAGATACCCCAGTGCCTTCTCTTCTCCAGGCTAAGCAGCCCCAGCTCTCTCAGTAAAATCCCTTCCTCAGCAAGTTTTTATCTTTCTTGTACTGGGTAGCCCAGAATTGGACACTGGCACTGCAGATTTTAAAGAATTCTTTCACATCCTTCTTCATTCGTCTCCTTTCTAGACTGAAGCTTCCTAGTCCAGCTGTTGGTGCTGTGTTGGGAGGCATTGTTTTTCCCTTGCTTATGCTTTTTACTCATCTTCCTATTCCATTTTGGAATCTATTTTGGAATGGGACACCCATTTTTCTTTCCTTGCATTCAGTGTGTGTACATGCACACGTGCAGCAGCATGAGGATGTTCTCTGTACATTCTCTTAATTCTAAATCCTAATGATCAACTGCTCTGTGACTGCTACTGAGCATGAAAAGATTTTTCTTTAAAATATTATGGGTATTAGAACTCTGAAATCTCTTACCAGAATAAGCATTTCAACAGCTGGGCCTGCAAAAAGCAGTTTTTCCATATGGTGATGGTGGTGCTCCACTGAGCAGACTTTCAAAACTTACAGAGTGCTTATAAGAAAGATGGGGACAGACTTTTTTTAGACCTCTAGCATTAGGTAAAGGGATAGTGCTTTTAAGCTAAAAGAAGGTAAATTTAGACTAGATATTAGGAAGAAATGAGAGTGGTGAGGCCCTGGCACAGGTCAACCTGAGCAGCTGTGGCTGCTCCATCCCTGGGAGTGTCCCAGGCCAGGTTGGATGGGGCTCTGAGCAACCTGATCTGGTGGAAGGTGTCCCTGCCCATGGCAGGGGATGTGGAACTGGATGCTCTGTAAACATCCATTTAAACCCAAATCATTCTATCATTCCATCATTTTGTTACAAATAAACCTTGGATAATTGTTTTTGCAATCCAGCATGTGCTTTCATGGTGAGGAGTCAGTCACAGGAAGGCATTACTGCCCTCTTAACAACAACATTTTTCAGGCTTAACTTTTGGATGTCACTTTCCAGCTCTGTATTGTGTAATGCTAAGGTCTCTGAATATATTACCTGTTTTGTTCTCCACCAGAAGTCATTTGGCGCAGTGTAGAAACCTAGCTAAAAAGATTTCTCTGTGTGTTTACACAGTTTATTTTAAAACCAATAGTTGAAAACTCTTCTCACTGTGAATTAGAAAACAAATTTCTTTGTTTTTAAATATTTTAATTTAAGTTTTTAATTTCTGTTTTCTGGTATTTTTAGGAGGATCAAAATAAAAATGTGCAAGTATGTATTTTCTTAACAGGCTTTTGTGCAGCTATCCAGTGTTCCTTCTGATTTTACACTTAATTTAACAATCAAGATCTAGCTATGTTATTTACAAATGCCTTGTCATTTGGGCTTGGATTGATAGTTTCTTCCATAACTATTTATATTATAGGAACCCTCATTGATTCCAGACCTTTGGCAATAATTACTATGTAAACATACTGATATGATCCTTGCTCAGAAGAGCTTGCAGATTTAAAAGGTAAAGAGAAGACACCACAGACGGATGCAACAGATGAAAGAAGAACCACTTGGATACTTGATACCTGATGCCAGATATATTGGATTTAAAGGAGACTGGCAAAAGTCTTCATATATGTGAAATGGAAAACAGCTGGTGTGATAGCCATGGAGCACTGGGATGAAGTCTGTCCTTTCTTGTGCCAGTAGGAATTCACCACAATTATTTCAAATTCAAGTAAATCTCATTTCTTCAATTATTCAAATAAATATTAATAAGAAAAAAATCCTCCTTCTCATCCTCAGTCATGCTGGATTTTATAGAATTAAAGAAAATATGAAGGGAATAACCAATAAAATCCTCCAGAGACATTTGAAAACTGCAGTATGAGCAGAAATTCATGTTTAAATTGACATAATTCATGCAAATCTCTACCTTAAAAAAGTTAATAATTTAGACCTCGTCTGGCATCTTTCCGCTACCAGGAACTGAACACATTTGCTATTTTAAGCTTCACAAAAAACCTGAAAACAGTTAAATAAGAGAGATCAGAGAAAGCACATATGAAGCCTACTTATGGTGGCAACTAGATGCTATGGGAAGATTCAGAGCCCTAGCTGGGCATAACGGAAGAGCTACTTCATTTTCTGGGGCCATGTAATTATCTCCTCTGTGATATAGGCTTGGTTGATGTGCCCAGTTGTGTGAAGTCCACTTGACTCTGTGACAGTTTCTGAGAAGTTGGCATTTCTAGAACGTGGTGTTCTCTGCTGCAACATCATCCATTAATAAATTTAGGGAAAAGCAGTCCATCTTGTTGGGACACCCCCATCTCCTGTGGTTCTGGGGGATGACTGTTCATTAAAGCTCTCAGAGAATCACAGAATGGTTTGGGTTGGAAGAAACCTTAAAGACCATCTCTTTTCCACCCCCTGCCATGGGCAGGGACACCTTTCACTAGCCCAGGTTACTCCAAGCCCCATCCATGGGCATTTAAGTATGGGAAAAGTATCACAGGGCTTAGTGATGGGGCTTGTACTCCTTATACTTTATTGTATGTGAAGGTCTCAATTTCTGGTGAAGATGGGCCCATGGAAGCAAAGACCTTTCAGGCTTATGGAAACGAAAGGAAGAAGCTGGATGAAAATGTGATAGGATTAACCCGTTCCCTGAATATTCCTTTACCCTCCTCTTGGAAAGTGCATGTGTTGTCGCCATGTCCTCTTTGTGACCATCCGGTCACTGCCTGACCAGCCCCAACACGGCAGACTGCAGGTGACACTGAAAAGCAAGAGCAAGGAGACCAGCTTCTTCTGGATGCCTTTATTGAGTGATCAGCTCTGGGTGGGGCCCGAGGAGTCGCACACACTGCCGCTGCTCACTTTGGTGACACAGAGGAGGAGGCAGACAGCTTTGCTCCACAGCAGAACTGGGGCTCCTATCCTCACGGGTGTGCCTAGGAAGACACCTTTTTTGGCTTGTCGTTACCTGTTGCTTAGTTCAACCCACACTGGGTCTAGTGATTTCTCTGTTAATTGGATGGGCAGTTGTGGGTGTGTAGCAGTGGCCCTCAGAATAAATTTGTCATTTGGACATCTAACAAGGTTAGGGCATCCCTCCCTAGCAAGGGTGGGCATCCGGAGATCACATAAGGGGATAGGGTGATGGTTCTGCCCGGTCCCCTCTCCGTGCAGAGTGTTAGGACCATGAGCTGGGTGCTTCATTGGTCACGGGACAGCCCTCCAACCCCGCCTATCATGGGGACCTCTTCCAACTTCCATTATGCAGGCCAGTGTATGTCGGGGATCACGGTGACATCTGATTCTGTATTGATCCAGAAAGGGATACAAATAGCAGAGCCATCAGAGCTGTTATGGAGACAGCAGATAGCCCACACTATTAGTGGGTGCCTGCCAACCTTCGCAGCGAATGCCACCCACGGATCTCTCTCCCACGCCTTCATGGCCAGGGCCACCTGCAGCGAGGCGTACGTGGCCCAAAGGGTCAGTGTCCAGCTAGCTGAGGGCAGGGCCAACGCCCAGCTGCAATTCCCTGCCAGCACCCCTCGTCGTCGAATGGCCTAGGGCAGTGCTGGCTGCGGACAGGCTCGCTGCTGAATAGACGAGGAAGGAGCAGGACACTTCACCGGGGGTTAATGTCGGTTTATTGGTGTTCCAGACGAACCAACAGAGGAGCAACCAACCGGGGGAGTGGCCCCGAGGGGCAGGAGAAGTAAGGTTTTAAAGAAAGGGGGTGTATAAGGGAGGGATTTACAGTGAGCCATTTACAATGGGGAAGGCTGAAGGGATGAACTTAACATAACTGATATACGGGGGTAACCAATAAATACAAGGTAAAGGAGGGGCCCCGGGACCTCAGCCAACCACAACCCCCAGAGAGAAGTAGGTTCTGGAAAACTAGGAGGAGTGGGGGGTGATTGACTGGGCCCAGGGAGGAGGAAAAGTTTACTTATAAGGAGGTAAGGGGGAGGAGAAATGATATAACTTAGGTAACTGACACAACCAAGGCCAGGGGTAACCATGGTAACATAACTGACAGTAGAGCTAATGGCGGGAAAACTGGGGAGGGCAGAACCATTTACATTGAACAGGGGGGACAATACACAAAAATGGGGGAGTAACACAAGAAACTTAACAACCCACTACAACATCTCCCCGTTTTTTACGAAATAAAATTAAAATGAACAATAAGGTCCATATTCAACTTAAAATGCAGGAACCCGCGGCTGGTGCGGCCAGGCCTTGCCCTCCTCAAGGTGGAGTCCGCCCACCCATAGATGGTCGAGGGGTGGCACGGTCGCCCCCTCCTCATCCGCAGCTTCTCTGGCCTCCAAGGAGAGGTCCTTCAGCTCGATGGGCACATCGACGGGAACGGTGGCGTGGTTCACCTTCGGTGCTGTTGTTCTGGCCAACAGTCTTTTCACCAAACCGCGGATCAAAGCAACAAGAACTAGAAGTATAACCAAACTTAAAAAAACTTTACATATAGATTCTATAACAGAACTGGCCCACCTGCTAAGGCCCCAGCCCTTAAAGATGTCCCCCAGCAATCAGATTATTCGAGCTTGACTTGGTGAAGTAGGTCTTGCAAACGTTTGATTGAGTGCCTGGCATCTTCGGCTCTTGAGGACAGGTTCATGCAGCAGAGGCCCTCAAACTCCTCGCAATGATGGTGGTGAAGCAGCAATAAAAAGTCTATTGCTGCCCTGTTTTGGAGCGTCGCCTTCCTTGTTATTTCCTCGTCTGTGAGGAGGTCGTATAAAGTGGCTGAGGTAAAATTGGCTTGTTTAGCCACCCAACACTCCAGGCAGCCCAATTCATCCAGAGATTTCACCACTGATACCCACAGCAATAAGATGGTAAAAGCGACGGATTTTGAATGAGACCGATGCGTAATTTCGTCATCACAGTCCTCAGTGAGATCCTTAAGATCTCTTTTAGATCTGGCCAATTTGGATATGATGTTTGTCCTTTTCCAATTAATAATTTGGGTGATGTTGGGGGTAAACAGCATCAGCCTGCCAAAAGTGCATGGCCCTCCAATCAGACCAGAGGGGATGCCTGCCCACACTCGGTCGCCACAAATCAAAAATGCTCCCCTAGGAAGGGCGTAAGGGGTCCGTCCAGTGGTGGTGGGGCCACTGATCTTTAGTACGGCCCTGTATCACTGGTTTGCCTGATATTCTTCTTTAGTCTGCTGGACCACCTCACTGCCCCTCTCTATGGGGGCAAAGGTAGCATCAAACTGAAAACAAATGGAGGAGTTGGCAGAACCGAGAAGATGTAATTCTGTGGGCTTGGAGGGTAAAGGATCCAGCCTGACCACTCTGTCTCTCCAGGCATTACTGGAATCAAAACTGCGTAGGATGGTAAGGCTCCGGGCCAAAACAGGGGAAAAGGCTGACTGAAAGGTGGAGGGGAACTCGCCTGGAGAGAAAGGGATCCCCACAAGGCTAGATGACATTGGGTCCTCTGCTGCACCGGTGTCGAGGCAAATATGGTCCTGTCCTAATGACTGAGCCAAGGCACGCCAGACATTGACCTTTGGCTGGGGGATGACCCACGGCTCCGAAGATGGCAGAAGGAGTCCGTAGGTCATCAGTATCGCCAGTAGAAGGCCAGGGTTGGGAGCCAGTGATGTCAACACGGGGGCCATTGGGGAGATGTAACTGAAAAAAAAGAGAGCGGTAAAAGTATAAGGAATTCACACAAATGGTTCTGCCCCAAATATCCAACTTAAATCTGGAATGAGAGGGGAGGAAGCTGGAGTGGAGGATTGGGACTCACGAATAAATGGAAGGTCAAAGGGTGGAGAGGAAGAAGGAGGAGATGGCTCTTCTGCAATGGAGGAGAGATCTGGTGAAAAGGATGGTTTTCTCTGGGAGGGCTTCCTCCGCCGCTGCCAACACACTTCCCGGACCTGTGGTACAGCCTCTTTCTGCGTCCTCTGCTTCGGGACAAAGGGTCTGACCCATTTGGATGGTATCCATTGGGGGCCTGAGGGAGTGGACATGCAAGCATATCCTCTCCTCCAGGTCACCAGGTCAAAAGGCCCCTCCGTCTGCCAGGTCTCTGGATCCTTGACAAGAACCGGAGGCCTGGCTTTAGGCTGCAGCTGCTGGTGACTGCCGAAATGCCAGACCACTGGAGGATTTTGGTTGTCAAAAGAGCAGTTCTGAAAGTTGAGAGTATAAAGTGCTCTTGACAACCAGACGTGGGGGGTCTCCACCTTCACTGCTGCTTGTTGACGTGATAGTATCTTCTTTAGGCTCTGGTGGGCTTTCTCCACCATGGCTTGGCCTGTCAGGGAATAGGGGATGCCGGTCTTATGCACTATTCCCCATTGCTGCAGGAAGATCCGCAGTTCCTTGGATGTATACGCTGGGCCGTTGTCAGTTTTGATGGCCTAGGGATGCCCAAGACAGCGAATGCCAGAAGCAGATGCTTTTGGACATCTGCAGCCTTTTCCCCTGTGTGGACAGAGGCATAGATATCCCTGGAGAAGGTGTCCACTGAGACATGGACGTAACACAATCAACCAAAGGAAGGGATGTGTGTCACATCCATTTGCCACACCTCACAGCTCACCAAACCTCGGGGATTAGCCCCCGAGGCAATGATGGGCATTTGATCTTTCTGGCATTGGGGACACGTGGCCACGATCGCCTTGGCCTGGTCTTGGGTCAGGTTGAATTGCCGGACCAGGCCAGGCGCGTTCTGGTGGAAGAGTTGTGGCTGATCTTAGCTTGGCTGAACACATCTGGGAGTGGGCTCTCCATGACAGCAGCCGCGGCCAGGGAATCGGCATGGCGGTTGCCCTTAGCAACGAACCCAGGCTGGTCAGTGTGCAATCACACATGCATTACATAGAATGGATGCTCGCGGTGGGAGACCAAGTCGACGAGCCTACTAAGTAGTTCAAATAACTTTTGGTTTGAGACCTCCTGGAGAACTGCAGATTGAGCTCTGGACACTACACCGGCAACATATGCAGAATCTGTTACCAAATTGAAAGGTCCCAGGAACTTCTGGAATGCCCTGATGAGTGCGTCCAACTCAGCGATTTGTGAAGAACCCTCCACAACAGCAATATCTGTCTCCCACTGCTGAGTTTGAGGATCCTTCCAAGTCATCACTGACTTGTGAGATGCTCCAGACGCGTCTGTAAAAACTGTCACTGCATCCAGGGGCTCCTTACTCTGGACCTTTTTAAGTGATAATTTAAATTCTGAATTAAACAATTTATGGGCCAGCCGATTAACTGTGATGCGCCCAGTGTAACTGTCTAATGCAAACTGAAGGTTTTCATTTGTTTGCAGCAGTTCATTGAAGGTCTTCATTTTTAATTGGCTCGATTCCAATTCAATTGGTATGTGAATGCATGCAAAATTGCATCCTGCCAACTCCCTGATCCTTGATCTCGCTTTGAGGATCAGTTCAGCTACCAACTCCTGTGGCCTTGTCATTCTTTTGGACCTGTGGTGACTCAGGAAGACCCACTCTATGATTAAGAGTTTGTCTCACAAGCCTTGGTCCTTTAGGGTCTCGTCCCACTGGTGGATTATGCCATGCAGGTGTGGCAGCTTTCCCAGTATGATCAATTTGAAAGGCAGGCCTGGATGGTAGTGATGGGCCTGCCTGGCAGAAATAGCTTTTTGAATCTTCTCCAAAGCTACCTGAGCTTCTGGGGTGAGAGCCCTAGGGGAACTAAGCCCCTCTCCCCCTTCTAACAAATCGAAAAGGGGGGCCAGGTCTTCGGTAGAAATGCCTAGCCAGGGTCTCACCTAATTTAAAGACCCACACAGTTGGTGAACATCCGCTAGGGTCTGGATATTTGTCCAAATAGCCAATTTTTGCGAAACAATGGTCCGCTTAGTGATTTCAAGGCCCAGGTACCTCCAAGGTGGCATCCGTTGAATCTTGTCCTGCTGGAGCTCAAACCCTGCAGCAACCAACGCATTGGTTGTCAGGTCAAGCCCATGGGCAAGTAGACTGTCATCGGGCGCACACACGAAGGTGTCATCCATATAATGATGGATCACAACAGCATCCCTGAGGGCTGTACGAATGGGGGACGGCAGAGAAGCAACGTACCACTGGCAAATCACAGGGCTGTTCTTCATTCCTTGCGGAAGTACCTGCCAGTGGTAGCGCTTGTCTGGGGACTCACGGTTGATGGAGGGACCGTGAACACAAAACGCGGGGCTAGGTGTTCCTCTTTGACAACATGCCTTATCATATCTGCTATAGTAGCCACCAGTGGTAGCGACCGCAATATGTCCTTTGTGGCAGTGTTACACTTGCTGGCGCAGGCACTCCGCTAGCACAGGGCCCTTTGCCTCTGACAGTAGAGCAGAGGAATTAATTGCTGCCTGGAGGCGGTCCACAAACTGCGTGAAACCCTCGCTTTCATTCTGCTTTATAGTGGACCACGGCGATGGTCTGCCAATGACCTTAGACGCAGAGCGAATAGCCTCTCTGGCAGCTCGGGTTGTTGCCACTACCTCGGGGGGCCTGAAGGCCCTCAGCCTGTGCCTGGGGGGTGATCATAGTTGGGTCTGTGCCCATTAAGTGCTGCAAGCTGGAGCCGTGCAGTGGATGGTCTGCCCCAGTCACCAAGGCCAGATGCCTTGCAGTTGTCCTCCCACTCTTGTTTGAACACAATCATTCCTGCCCCATCAAAAGTTAACCTACATGTCTGCTTGATATCAAACAGGAGCATGTTAACCCCCCCAAAAACACTGTCAACAAGAGTGGAGACCATCACCGAATTAATTCCTCTATCTGCAATTGCCTTCACAATTGCCTGGACATCTTTGGGGTTCACAGGTGTATAAGTTCTTTGATTTCCACCTGGCCCCTCCACCTCGAAGGGAAACGCTTGCTTGGCTGGAGGAGTCCACTCAGCACATGCTATTTTAATTCTCCTCCAGTCTATAAGTGGAGCTTGCCTCTTTCTTTGTTTTCCCCTGATCCAAGCAGGAGGATTGCGGTGGCTACCCTTACGCACCCTCAGTCCCTCTTCTTCTGAATCAGAATGATCAGAATATGAGTTGGGATCAGTGATAGACCACTTGCGAAACCACTCATCCTACCTCGAGTCCGACTCGGTCCCGGAACTTGACTGCCTGGAGACTTCCGGGTTCCAAGACCTTTTTGCCGGGCTCCGACCCTGCTCCTTTGGCTCAGCCCTAGGCTGCCCTCTTCCTGTAGGCTCGCCCCGCCTCCGGCTAGGGAAGGCCAGTGCCCTGTAATACGATCCTCTCCGAGTGGCACCAGTCTCCCCTCCATGCCCTTTTCTGCTGCTACATCCCCTCGTGCCTGCGCTACGTTGTAGCCCTTCTCCTTCTTGACTTAACAGCCCTGCACCACCTCTGAATTAACGGCTGGCGCTTGCACTTCTTCCAACAGCCCTTCCCAAAATGATTCCTTTTTCCCTGCAGGGGGGTGTTCCCGCGGCTGCAAGTCCTCTCCCTCAGCAGACTCACAATTGTCCGTGACCTGCTGGGGCCCTCCCACAAGCAATCCTGGTATGCCCCCCACTCTCCCCGCTCCTGCTAAAAAATCCACATAACCCAGCTCCATAATTCAAAGACGACCTTAGAAAGGAACTCCATCCTCTCTCTCACTGGTCCCTCGGCACGAGCCCTCCTGCTTCGCAAATCACAATGTGAGCCTTCCTGTCCCGTTGCCCTGACGTGAGACTTCCTCCTCCTTTGGTTCCCCGGGAGCGTCCTCCCCGCCGGAGACAGCCCGCTACTCCGGTTGCTGTTCCTCCGCCCAGGCAATCCCCGCCTTCCCGGGTTTCGGCACCACTTGTTGCCGCTGCTCAGAGCGTGGTGTCCCTGGTTGACGGCGACTGTGTGGCAGCACCCTGCCACAGGACCAAATCACACGCTGACATCGATGTGGTGGGAGGTGAAATGGCCTTTATTAACGGTTGAGCAGGGTAATTTATAACAGGGGGTAATGGCAGGGCAATGGTAAAGGGAGAGGGGTTAGGCGTAATATTGCAAGATGTCCTAGATAACGTGATATCTTAAGCCCGCATTTCCCCCCACTTTCATGACCTATCAAAAACATAGGAAACGGTAAGGTTAAAACTGCCTGGTGGGACAGTAACAAACTTGTAACTGGAACAAAACAAACAACTGTAGCAAACTTGTAACAAACTTATGACTGTAGATATTTAACAAACGAAAAGTTAAGCGATGTAATGCAAACAAAAACCTAACTATCTCTCACTGCTTTTCTAAAAAAAAAAAAAACAACACAAACTTATTTAAAATACAGGGTGATCAGGCAACTGTGGGGTTGACTGAACCATGACTTCGCGCATTCTTGCAGGACTTCCTCTGCTTATCTGTTGACAGCACCAAATTGTTCTCTCAGAATCTGCGATCTGTTTGACTTTAAAACCAGGGTGTTTTGGAGAGCCCATGTCCGGACTCATGTTCTCCCCAAAACACCCTTTGGACCCCTTGGTGCAGGAAAGATTCTGGGTTGACTGATATTCTGTCCAAGCAGAATCAGAACTTGGCCAGAGTTCCAACCCTACCTGACAGATACCACCTAGGACAAGTGCTGAGCTCTTTTTCTCTTCCCTCAGTTCTTCTTTGTGCCGGCCTCTCACTGCGTTTTTTCACGACCCCGATGTAGTCTGCTATCGGGCTGCCTGATGACCTGACACAGCCATCTGGGAGCGGGGTATGTGGGCCATGGGGATGTCTGAGGGTCCAGTCCTGCAAAACAAACTTTTCAGATTTCGTTAGTTGTTGCCCTGAAGGTCTGGTTTTATTGATTTGTGCGGGCACCATTTAATTTCGCTATCTTTCTTTATGGCTGCATACCCTCGCCCCACAAGTACCAACCTTCAACCTGCTTCCCACTCTCCTAATTCATTTTTGATTATTACTTGTGGGCCTTCTTCTAGCGCCCGGGTGGTCCAGTGCCTCTGGGCAGGACTTTTGAATTCGTCTCCCCTTGGGAACTGATTTAAAGCTAGTAAGGTGGTTGCTAGAATACTTGATCTCTCAGCGGGATGGAATTGGTGAAAACTTCCGCCTTTGCTAGCACCTCCAGTTTATTTTTTAGGATTTGGTTGGCCTGTTTGACGATGGCCTGTCCAGGGCTGTTATAGGGGATACCGTGGACTAACGTTATATCCCATCTTGATGCGAATGCTTGTATTGATTTCGAGGGGAAGCTTGGACCATTGTCTGTTTTAATTTGCCTCGGGATGCCTAGCCATGCCATGGCTGTTAACCAGTGATGGACCTTTGCCCTGGAATCAGCTCTTTGGTGCTGTGTGGCCACGATTATTCTGCTATAGGTGTCTACTGTTACTGCTAACCATGCCTGGGATCTCAGTAGCTGGCATAAAGTAAAATCTGTCTGCCATATATCGGCGGCCCTGACGCCCCTGGGGTTGATTCCAGTGGACCACAATGGCGGCCTCTGACAGTAGGTGCATGAGGTGATGATGTGCCTTGCATCTGTGATGGTGATCCCGCTTTTTCTCGTGAGCACTTTGGCCCCGACATGCAGGGATTCATGCAGCTGGCAGGCTTTTCTCAGGGTCCACAGCCCTCTCGCAGCAGCGGTTGCTTTGTTGTTACCCACCTGAAAGAATCCTTTGATCGGACTGTGGCTGTTGACATGGATGATGGACACGGTGCCCTTTCACGAGTAAAGCACTTCTTTCAGCATTGTCGCCACTGCGGACATTGCTATGCTGGGTCCGGCCATGGCTAGACAGAGTCAGGCCACAAATATGGAGTCTGTTACAATACTGAGGTGTTCCTCTGGGAACAGTCCGCATGCCAGTGCCACAGCGGCTGCCTCGAGTTGTTGGACTGACAGGGCAGGATCTGTTGTTTTAATGCAGTGCCACTGCTCTCCTGCCTGCCACACCACCGCTGTAGTGGAGGTTAATGAAGATGCATCAGTGAAAACTGTGGGTCCCTCGCGTGGCCAGTCGATTACCTTAGGTGGTAGGTCGATGTCGATGACCGGCAGCAACTGTGTCCATGGGGGTTTTGCCGCGTATCAAATCTCTTCCTCAAATCCAGTGAGGGCCATGGCCAAGCATTTTGATATCATTGGTGACTGCGTAGGAACCTGTTTGCAGAAGGATAGGTATATTCTGGTGGGTTCAGCGGCCAGGTGTCTCAGAGAGAGCTTCCTGCCTTTCGTGATGCGGCTACCAAGGCACTCAACTCCTGGGGAGAAGGCGCGCAATGGCTTTCCCAGCACCACCCATTGTATTGGCCGGGCTTTATCGGGGGGTCTCTGGGCTAGTGCTCCTACTCCCCCTCTTCTCGTGAGATGGACATACAGGTCGACCGGCATGTTCAAGTCCCACCTGACGAGCATGGTTGCTGACATCTGGCGCTCAATGAAGTGAAGTAAGCTCACTGCCTCTGGTGTTAGTACTTTATTTTCCCATGGGTTCTTCCCTTTTAAAAGGTAGTTTAGGGGATCCATGATCTCAGGAGGGATCAGAATGATGTTGCAAAGCTACTGTAAATGATCCCACCAGCTGCTGCATGTCGTGAAGTGTTCTGATGTCCAGATGAATTTTTGTTTGGGGAGGGGTGACATAGAAGTTTGAAATTCCCACTCCTAAGAAGGTCATGCATGGTCCTCTTTTTATCTTTGCGCTGGCGATTTCAAACCCATTTACTTTTAGGACCTCTGAGGCCACAGGTACTAGCTGGTCTACCTGGCTTGTTGATGGCGCAATGATCAAGATGTCATCCATGTACTGAATGGTAGTTGCGGTGGGATCGCTCTGCCAGACTGGTGCTAGTGCTCAGTCCACAGTGATTTGGCAGATGGCTGGGGAGTTAACCATTCCCTGTGGAAGCACCCGCCACTGGAAGCACAGGTTGGGTCGCTGGCTGTTTGGGAAGGTGACTGAGAAGGCGAACTGCTCTTTGTCCTCATCATGTAGGGGGATGGAGAAGAAGCAGTCTTTAATATCGAGCACTGCAGAGGGTTGTCCTTTTGGCACCATAGAATTCATTGGTAGCGAAGTTTGCACAGGGCCCATCGGCTGGATCTTTTTATTCACCTCTCGCAGGTCATGTAGGAGGCAAATGCCTTCTCCGGATCATTTGGGTATGACAAAAATTGGAGTATTCCATGGGCTTGTGGAGGGCTCGATGTGGTTTTTCTGTAGCTCCTGGGTAATCAGTTCAAGGAGGGCAGTCATTCGAGGTTTCGACAGTGAATCTTCAGTCAGCTCATCATTTTTAGGGTCTTTCGTTGGATTTTCTTGAAGGTCTCCTGATTTGCATAATTCCCAAGGATGTTACCTGGTGCCATTTTGGAGAGCAGCGGAGGCAGTACCAGACAGATGCAACGAGAATTCCAGTAAGGTAAGAGGATTAACAGTGGGGGCAACTTAAAGGTTTAACATTTAACAACTATTTAGTTAACACAATTAACCTACTACAATTTCAGATTAACATTAACAGCTCTAATTGTATTAACTTATGAACTTGTTCATAACAACACCCTCTCGTGCCCAGGAGGGCAGCTAGGGTTTTGAACCCTAATGCAGAGGAGGCGCTGGCTGATGATGGTGGAGGAGTTAGGAGCTGACTCTTCATAGGGGTTAAGTCCAAGGTTTATTGGGAGTACAAAGAGAGCTCCATGCCCCAGAGAAACCAGCTGCGAAGAGCCCAGACTGAGTTATTGCAACAGGTTATAAAGAGGGGTGGAAACAAGGGAGGGATTCACAGAACAACCAAAGGGAAGAACTGGGGGTGTGGAAACTGGGGAGATAGACATGGAAGGGCAACAAATTGGGGAATACTTTGAGGGAGGCCCTGACCTCCGACCAATAACTTGATGCCCCCACTGGAAGGCTCTAGAAAGAGGGGATGGGAGGTTGAGAGATTTACAGGGGTCCAGGGAGGAGATTGGGGAATGAATCAGCAGAATTAGAGGACTGACATGGGGGAGGAGGGAAGCAACTCGGGGCAAACCATATGGGGAGAACTGGGGTACATAGATCAAACCATTACAGAAATGGAGCAAAGGTAATAAAAACACAATACAACAGTGTGTGACTATAGAGTCAAACAAATTAAAGCCTGGATGCACACCTAATCCACACTCACAGTGAATTCCACTGCTCAGAGTCTGTGCACCCACGCTGTGACCTCCTTTGGATGTGGAAATGGCCCAATGCGCCTCTCTGCTGACAACTAGTAGGATCTGATTCTTAAAATTCT
Organism: Zonotrichia albicollis; assembly: GCF_047830755.1. Lineage (NCBI taxonomy): Eukaryota > Metazoa > Chordata > Aves > Passeriformes > Passerellidae > Zonotrichia > Zonotrichia albicollis. Next base: position 11,004,248 of record NC_133860.1, read on the forward strand.
CAAAACGTCTCATAGCTGAGACATCCAGTTAGGAATGCCCTCTGTATGGTTCTGGCAAGGAACATGCCAGTACGGGCAGGAAAGCAGAACTGTCACATGTGCCATGGTGCCGGGTTTGTTCTGCCTGACCAGTTCCCGCCACCAACAGCACACGTGGGCTGCCCCAGAAAGCTGTCCAATCTGGGGTGCAGCTGCAGGGCACAGCAGCTTTATGGCACAGGTGGACTGCAGACAGGGAACACAATGTTTAAACCAATAGGGGACTGCAGGGGAAGAGAATAATGTAAACAAACCAGTGGGGTTTTGAAGGATACAAAATTGATAGGGAAGTTTCTAGAGAAAGGGGCAGGCTTGGGGAGGGATTGACATCCAATAGGAGGAGGAACAGGGAACAGAGGGGCAGATCTTTGAGGAGATGGACAGCTAGGGCAAAACCAATAATATAGGGGGGAAAGGAACAATACATCCATAATAAAATATGCTGTAACAGTACAAAATAGGAAAGATTATAAAACTGCTAGAAACGCATTACAATCAAAAAACACACTGCCATATCTCCCCTTTCTTCGTTTAAAAAAGAGAGAGATGTTTGAGGACGCAAGTAAGTTTTTAGGGTTAACAGCAATTATAGAATTAACAATATTGAAAAGATACAGAACAAACCCTTTTACCTGCAAAAGAAATCTTTTGAAAGTATTTTAGGTTACTAAAATTAAACAAACAACTGACACAAAATAATTTGGAATACATTACAGATTTAACTCAACATTTACATGGGAACTAAGATAGTGGTAAAGAAACAAGATTCGATGCACTAGTATAACTTTAACTGAAGTGGTCCTCACCGAACACCAATGCCCACACACATCCATATCAATACAATTGAAATTAAACAGTTAACACTCGACAAATCTATCCAAAAATAATACACAAAGGTATCAAAACAACTTACAATTAAAACCCAGTAGCTTTAAAGGGCCTAAGATAATTAAATAAACACATTATTGATATGAAACTCATTTAAACCTAAAATAATCTGGACAACAAGGAAGAAATTTGAAAAAGGTTTTGAGCAACTCAGATAACTTTACAGTCACTTTTAGTTCCTCTTGTATGGTGGCGATGGTGACTGCTGACCTTGCCAAAAGAGCTGACAGTAACTAAGGAGTCTGTTTCCCAAGATGTCTTCTTGCCAGCAGCTTTCACATGTTTGGTGATGATGAAAAATTATCTGAGTCCCTAGCAGGGAAGTAGACGAAGACAGGACAGGGGAGCACACAAAATTATAGTCTCTGACAAGAAGTCTCCACTTCCATCCCTCTCAGTAGAGACATAACCTAAGGTGGAATGGTTGCGACCCCTGGGGGTGGAGCCTTTGGGGGGAGAGATGGAACTGGAAGGAAGGGATTGGGAAATGCAGGGAGAGAAAGGTTCTGGGAAGGAGGAGCCCGAGGGAAGGGCCAAGCCATGTGGCTACCGCCATCTTGTGCTCCTTGGGACCATTTCAGGGAATGGGGGGACAAACTGCTTTGGAAGTTATTTTGGGAGTTATTAATTGGGAATGAGGGAGTGGGTCAAGGGATTAGGGAAGGATCCCTGACAGTGTGGCCATCACCATCAGGGCAAAGGTACTGAGGGGACTGGGGGAAGCCAGGGAGACGGTAGCAGCCCTGCGTCTGCTGTGGAGGGGCTGATCTCCCCAACCCACCCAGTGTAGGAGAAAAGGATTTAGGGTTGTGGGATCGGGAAAGAGGGGTCTGGGTGTAACTGGGGAAACCAATGTGACTATTTCTGCACCCTCCCTCATGCTTGGGTCAGCTAAATATGGATAACTTTAACCGAAGCTTTCTAATTTAACTTAAACCCTTCCTTAAATAAGTGAACTAAAATCCCAAATGTGCCCCTACCCAAACAGAAATCTACAGATGGGCAACACAAATCTACAAGTAAATAAGGGATTTCTTGAAGAAAATGGAGAAGCTGCCACTTGATAAATTTCTGTAACATCCCCTTACAAACTTTAACTTTTCCCTCCCCACCAAGGGTACCCACAACTGGGAAAAGAATCGCCCTCTGCTGTACTGACAGGTCAGCACTCAGCCTGCCAGAAACAGCAACAATCTACCCTCCCCTGCAGTAAAGTGAAAAACAAAGATAAAAAAGGGTCTCAAGAGCTGATGGCAGTAAGCCGCTTGTGCACAGTGCATCCCCTCCCCTGGGAGCACGGCTGCCTATGGGAGATTCCCCTAGCTGGGTCCATCCCAAAGCCCCCAGGGGAACTCACCTGACCATCAGCCTCAGGAACAAAAACCTGCAGGAAAGGTCCCCTACCCAGGAATCGATCCTCTAGGGTGCAAGAGGGTTGCCGCTTCCCCCCTTGGAGTACTACCAACCAAAAGGTGGAGTAATCTCCCAGGTGCACCGATGCACCAGGGCTTCATGGTTCCGACTTGGGTCATCCAGCGCCGGTTCCAGCGTCTTTGAGGGGTCTCAGACCAGAGACCCCTCATTGGTGCCTCAGCTGACACAGTCCACCGCAGTTCCTGAAGCCGGAGTCTTTGCCACCCCACGGACGGGCGCCAAATGCTGCAGTGCCGTTTTTTTCTGCCCAACCAGCTCCTGGCACCAACAGCACATGTGGGCTGCCCCCAGAAAGCTGTCCAATCTGGGGAGCAGCTGCAGGGTACGGCAGCTCTATGGCACAGGTGGACTGCAGACTGCGCTGAGGGTAGGGACAAGGATCAGGGAGAGGCCTTCTGTGTGGTTTCCAAAGAAATTTATTCCCGGAGGTACAGTGACAGAAAGGGCAAACTCAAGAGCACACATCAGCTTATAAGGGGGAGGAGGTCCCAGGAGAGGATACAACCTTTGACCAATTGAGAGAAATGGGGGGTGGAACACAAGGCGGGGAAGACAATGTTTAAACCAATAGGGGACTGCAGGGGAAGAGAATAACTTAAACAAACCAGTGGGGTTTTGAAGGATACAAAATTGATAGGGAAGTTTCTAGAGAAAGGGGCATGCTTGGGGAGGGATTGACATCCAATAGGAGGAGGAACAGGGAACAGAAGAGCAGATCTTTGAGGAGATGGACAGCTAGGGCAAAACAACAACACAGAGGGGAAAGGAACAATCCATTAATAATAATAACATATGCTATAACAGTACAAAATAGGAAAGATTATAAAACTGACTGCTAGAAATGCCTCACAATCAAAAAACACTGCCACAACATGTATTTCGGTTTCATACAAATACCTCCATCAAGTGCCCAGCATGATCCATAGAAATCTATTCAGCATTGTCAGAAGAACTTAGTAATTTCAGAATCAGCCCATACTAAAGCAGGCATATGGGCATGATCCAGTTTGGCTAAAATTAAGCACACAGTGCCATTTGAAATGGCCTGAGGTAGCCAAGACTGCCATGGCAGGGTGACAAAGACAACATGGAAAACACTAGTGTATCCATACTCCCCATAGAGCAATACCTGGAGTTGAGGAAGGATAGTGCTTAAATGCAGGACCTATCTTGAACAAATCTCCTTTAGAAATCCTAATCCATGATCCAAATAAAAAGCTAAGGATGGTGATCCTTACCTGCTAGTCCGGCAAGGCAATTGGGAAGAAGAGATTTTTGTGCAGCTATCCAAGGGTAGTGAAGAATTGAACAGGATCCTGTAGATACTGAAATATACAGGATCACAACATGCATGCAGCTGGTAGCTTTAATCTAGTATAATTAAAATAGGGGTAATTGCCCCAAATCTTTCTCAGTATGGTAGCAACTGCAACAGCCCCAGATTCCTCTTAATGCTCCTGCATTGCAGTATTTTGTGCAACTGAATTCAAGCATTCAGTGACTGCATCTTCAGACAGAGCCTAAATTGAAGACTGACACGGTAGTCACAAAACTCAGGAGAGCTGGTAACCTGACCCCCACAGCTGTGCCAGCCTTTGCCCCAGTACCCACCCCAGCGCTGAAAAATGGTAATGGATACAAGAGAACTCAGTATGAGCAACAAAACCAACAACCTTTATGACTGAGCAGAAGGCTCAGCACTAAAACTCTTGAGGAACATTAGTAGGTACATGACCAGGGACATAAACATGGACAACCAAATAATGAAATAGTGGAAAAACCTATGGTAAGCAAACCTTTTGTATACACACATAATAGAGATGTAAGACTGAGCTGTAGGCATCCTGATTTCTGCTGATTTCCAAGTTTTAAATGAGTTGTTCTTGCTCATTTATACGTCTGAAACTATAAACAAGAAAATAATCCTTGGGACTCATAATTCTCAGTTGTTCTTGTACAGCCCTATTTGCATTCCATGTGCTGATAAATGAGAAAAAAATCGTACAGCTATTAGCTATCCTTCTGGCTGTATCTCTTCACTGAATGAAATAATTTATCCGTTACAACATATTAAATCAGGATCAGGTGTACACTGAGCTGGACAACATGGATGCAGGAAACATGGACACTGATAAAAATGTGTGCCTGACACAATGTGTCTTGAGGTTATTGCTTGCTTAAGCTGAAAAACTGCTGTATTTCAGTCTGTGTATGTACGTAACTGTAGGATTAATTAATTAATGAAAGCACAGAAACATTAATTTTCCATATTTTTACTAGAGCTTTCCAAGACAGAAGGGTGGAGGGAACTGCCAGAACACTGTTTGACAGGAACAGGGGCTCTAGCAAATATATTTCTTCAGGACCTTTGAGCTTTAAGGTATGGAACAAACAAAAGCCAATGACCCAAGTCTGAACACAAAGTGCAATCAAAACACACAGCTATTTGGCAAGTTCTAATGGCACTTCTCAGGTCCACCTCAAATTAAAGCCCCAAGCTGTGGTACTGTTTGTGTGAGACAAGTTAGGAATTGGTTCTGCACCACTGAGTTTACAGAGCTGGGAGGGAAATGCAAGTTCAAGCAGCGAAAAATCTTCAAGGCCAATGAACGACATGCCATGATTGTGGCACAGAGTCTCTCAGTTCTCATTTCAAAAGTAGCATTTGTCAAATTAGAAGCAGAACGGGAGCTGAGACCTGTCATCTCCTCGTTTGGAGTAAGATGTCACAGAGCACCTTGTTACTTGGCATGCTGCAACTTGGAAAAGATAAATGCAATATGGCCCAATATCCTTGAAAATGTACCACTGCAGGTTTTAGTAAATTTTGTGGATTAACTATGCAAAACATCTCTAAACAATACAAACACATTTTTTAGTCCCATATTTGGGATTTCTACAAGCACAGGTCTTACAGGTCTCCACAGCCAGGTCTCTGCCATGTAGTTTGCTTTTCAGACAACCTCATTCACTGTCCCAAGGTTTGCAGCTGTGTTTTCCCTTGGAAAAAGAGAACCTGACCACAGACCTCACCTGAATAATTCCTTTAAAGAAAGAGCTTCTTGCCATGCCAGTGGATATCCTTATCCTTGAGGTTGGTGAATGACTTGACAACCATGACTGCACCACTGTCTCCCCTTCACTGCCCTGGGGTTAGCAATCTCAGCATCTGAGTCTGTCCCTGCAGGATCAGGGATGTTATCTACATAAGAATGGCTCCCAGCAGAGACAGACAAAGAGAGAAAAATTCCAAGTTTAAGCTGAAATGGAAGCTGCCCACTTCAGGGAATAGACACTGCCACTAGACCAGCTGTGCTTTCATCAGAAATCTCTCACTTGTATGTCAATTAATGAAAATACAGCATTAGAAAAATGTCAGGACAGCTGAATGCACTAAGTACAACTGACATCATCAGATAAGGGGAAAAAACCTCCAAAAACTAATCCAGTATTTACTGGAAAAGCAAAAGAGGTTTGTCCCTGCCCTGAGGACACAAGGAGAAGATGCTACACCATCAGGAAGATGCACAGCCATCTCTCTATACATGCGCCAGATATGGAACTTAGGTTACTCCCAAAGTTCAAAGAGAAGAAGTTTGCAGATGCTTTGTTAAAAGCAGATTCCACCAAATTACTTCCTATCTTCTCAGCTAGAAAACTGTTTATACATGTCTGTACAAGAAACTAAACTTAAAAAAATAAACAAAAGTAAAACCCAAAACTTTTTTTTTTTTTAAATAACGAGTTTTTCAGTCTGTAATCAGTGAGAGATGTTAAATTAGATATGAGAGAGAAAACCCTTTGGTTACAATTACCTTTATATTCTGATGCCCAGTGAAAGAGGACACACCAAAAAAAGGCAAATTATCTTCCCACTTAATAGATCAAGTAGAGACAAAGCAATTTGTCACTTTGGGATGTGTATCTTTATGATTTACCTGTTACATAATCCAATCAATATCTAAACACAGAGCAAGAGAAAGAAAGTAGAATTATCTGAATGTAACTGTGAGGAAAACAAGCTGGACCAAAGTGAATTGCCTGACCATGGAAGAAAGGATTCTAGAGCTACCCACAGTGGTTCAGCCACACCTTCACATCACTTTTTCTACACTGCAGGTTATGAACACTGAGCTTTTTAAATTGCCACCTTCTGAGCCCTCACCACTGAAGAGGACACTCTTCTGTCAAGGGAAGGAATTCCAAATGGTTAAGTTTTGCACAGCTTCTAATTGCAGAGGTGTTTTATCTGGAATTTAGTTTCCTCCCCAGGGTATAGCTTAATTCCCTTTGGAAAGGACTGTCTCACACACAGCTGAAGTGATTAATGCCTGTGTGTAGATGAGCTATGGATTCTTCCCCAAGCAGTGTTCTCGCTGTTTCAGGCAGGTGAACCACTTCACTGTTAATACTCAGGAAGAAACAGGGGTTGGGCATTTTATCCTCCAAAATGAAATTTCTTTCACCCTTGAAGGGTCCAATCTAAATGACAGAAGGGCAGGAGGGCACCAATATCACACTTTGAGTAGCCTCACTATTACAAAGAATCATCACATCAGCTGAAGAGGTTACAAAAATCTATTTTAACACAATCTACCTGCAATCTGTTTTCGATGACTCCCTTAAGACTCCTAAAATGTAGGCGCTTCAGATACTTCATAATAACCACAGTATTTCACCATCTGCTGATGATACCAGGTCTTGTGAGTTAAACCTCTCCTGACTACAAACGGCAGGCCATTTAGACTCCCTCTCTTTCTGCTATCCCCACTCTGCAAGGGGGTGTTTTAATTCTCATTCGCTGTTCTTTCTTCCCTCTTCCAAAGTCATTATTCCTATAAAGCCTTGCAAAAGCTATTATTTTAAATTGCACAAGAACAACAATACCAGGTAACTGTCTGTAAGAACAGGGATGCTTCTTGCCAAAAGTAGAGGTCTTTTGTATTAAAAGCACAGAGCACATTCACATCTTTCTCATTCCTCCACCCTGCCTTCCCCAAAAATCCTACTTTGGAAATTATTGCTTCTTTACCCTCAAAAGAAAAGCCAACTGTGGCACTTTCTGCTCCTGATGCACTGGCAGATAAAAACAACTAAGGACAGTCTACAGTAGGGAAGGAAAAATGAAATTATTTTATTTGCTTCTCCCACCCTCAATCCCAAAGAATCCCGATAGATTCTGTGAGAAAAAAGATCAGTATGAGATCAAGATGAATGCTGAAAGGCAAATAAAGCATCCACAAGTGTAATTTTATTGCACCTTTTATCTCAAGTTATATAAAAAACAACTGCTGGTCAATAAGTCCATGGCTAAATTAATGACTGTTTTATTTCTTTTGGCCTGTAATGCTTCCTGGAGGGACTTAAGAAGGTGACTTTTGACAAGTTACTCTGTGGCACACCTGGTACAGCCTGGTTTCCATGCTCCAGTGCACAGGATGGAGCTCACTGCCTCACTCCATGCAGAGCTGTGTGCTGTGTGTGTGTCTACCCCATTTGTGCACTCACACAAATGTAAGTGCAAGGTAAAACTCCTGTCTGACATTCACATTGGTACCTTCACCTGACTGGGCTTCTACCTTTGTGAAATATACAAAGGATTTCACCTTTAAGAATTGTACTCCTCAAGACAGAATTTTATGTAGTTATTCAAGGGATTCAGAATTTATTAGAGATAACAGGCACATCATACACTTATGGTGTTATACAGTGATATTAAGCCATGAAAGATAACCGGTTATACTCCAGTAAGTCAAAGATTTTAGTAACATACCAAAAAAAATCTTTCATTTAAAACAAAGTAATTTATTTCCCCTCAGCAAACCAGCTTGTTTGGTTTTCTTCAACTGTCTGTTTTATTTTAAATAAATTATTCCACATGAGGTGCTAAGAGCCATCAGATTTTACAAAACAGAGTCAGAACTTTATATAAGACTATTAAAAAAACAAACCTATTGATGTTTTTCAATTTTCAACAATACTTGGTATTTAGAAGACGAGGCTTAAAGTATAAATGTACTTGCATCTAGTATGTTGTAGCAGCCTCAGTGCTGTCCTGTTCTTCGTTCTATAAGGGTTCCTAAGAGCTAGGGACAGAAGAGGCATATCAGCCTAAAAAATGCCACTAGCTGGATGAGAGACATATCCAGTTGGTTTGTCAGTGCTCAGTGTTTCACAAAATTCTTTGGAAAATACACTGAAAATATATGCATAGTCACTCCACATGCATAAACACAGATGAACACACTGGTTCGACTATTTCCCACTGATTCAGGCAAGCTTTTCTGCTTCTGTGCCTGATATTCTCCATTTAAAAAGTGGACAGTGAAGTCCGGCTCTTCCTAAGCCATTCCTACTGTAATCACATTCCACTTGGGTTCACATGCTAATATTTATAACTTAAGAGTACAGTTTTAATAGGCTGTTGCATAGTCCAGCATAAGAACAGGCTTATTCTAAAACACAAGACATAGTGAACAACCATGCATTTATAAATTTAACAGTTTATAAACATCTCTGCAAAGTAAAAATGTGTTCTAGGATGGAGTTGATCTTGTCTTTTGGGTTTTAATAAGGAGACAGCCTTGGCCTGTCTGGTCAACTGGTACACACTGGGTCATGCCCATATCCTTCATAATTAGACTTGAGCAGGAAGAACAAGAAGTTTTCTTCAAAAGAAATAGATGAAAAATCCTACAATATGTACAGTTGAAATGGCTGGGGTCAGAGACAAGAATTCAAGTCAAATGAAGTGTGGCTGCTTCATAAAGATCAGAAGTTATCTGAGCACACAGGATGCACATTAGAAATTAAAAGAATGAAAAAGACCTTTCGTTTTTGCAGAATCCTCTCTGAACATCTGAGAAGTCCAGGCTCTCAGAATTATACCTGGAAGGTGCCACAAAGCACATGAGAAACAGAGGCAGATGAGGAATATGTAAGTCTGACAGAAAAAAACCCAAACCACAAGAAAATGATCACTACTACTTCTCCAAAGAAGAGTGATTTAAGTTAAGAGGGGCTAAAGAGATGGTGGATCCTCTGTGGCAGTGTGTGTTTCTAGACAACATGAGCACCAAGCAACTAGGGCAATGCAGTTATTAAGTCATACATACAGGATAAAAAAGAGACAACAGTGCAAAGCAAAACTGATTCACAAATACCAGTCAGATTCACATTCAAATAGGTCCCTCTTATCTTTATAATTGGGAAGGATTTCTTCGTGACTTAAAATGTTATTTAAAAAAACACATGACTATTAGAGCACCCTTTGAAGAGAGCCACACATTTATGAAGACCTAATTACATTATTGATCATACAAACCAGATTCATTATGAACTCAACATGTGGCACAAAAGTAATTTCATGAGTGGTGTTATTCCAGCATCAAGTAAACTGAGAAGTGAAAATCCTTGCAAAAAGACAGTAGTTACAAAAATAATCCTCTAGTGTGCCATGTCTCAGCAAGTGAGATTAAAAAGACAAAACAGAACACCTCAAGACTGAAACAACAAAGGTTTTTTTATTAGAGTGAAGAATATATAATCACTGTACAGAAAACCTTTAGAGTTCAAGCGTGAAATACTGAACTGTGCATTCCCATTGCTGAGCCTGTTAGTAATCATTTAATTGGCTGCCCACAGCTGGGGTAACTTATCAGTACTTAAAAACACTTTGTAAGCAGGCAAAAAATGACTGTCCATTCTAAATGATAACATTGCCTAAGGCAGGAAATAAAGTATCATAGAATTACATTTAAAACTTATTCAGGGAACAGAGTGGGTGGGGAGGGACAGGAGAGGATTAACATAGTTTTGTGAGG